>NC_142685.1:38980000-41480000 GCF_056320005.1 Nelumbo lutea
TAAGACTCTATGAAGCAAGGGAGCCCTCTATGGCTAAATATCAAGCCAGGGTACAAGGGTTACTTCGTCATCTTGAGAAATTCCGCATCCATCAGATTCCCAAGTTGTAGAACGCCCCGAAAGATGCTCTATTAAGACTAGCTGGGTCAGTAGATGTCAATACTAAGAGAATAGTGCACATGGAAGATTTGTAGCGGCCAAGTATTTTGGATATATCTACTATCGAGGTTGTTCTAGTGTTGGCACTTGAACCGAGCTGGATGAACTCGATTTTGAGCTATCTATAGATAGGAGCATTGCGCTCAGATCAGCTACAAGCGAGAACGATACCAAGGAGGTCAGCTCAGTACACGATCATCAAGGACTAGTTATACATGAAGTCATTTACTTGGCCCTAACTCAGATGTCTTAGACCTTGTGAGGTCGAACGCGTGCTCCAAGATATTCATGGAGGAATGTTTGGGGCTCACACAGGAGGCAAGTCGCTAGAACAAAAAGCTCTATAGCAAGGGTACTACTGGCCTACTATGAAGGTAGGCACGCCTTGCCTTGTGATGAAATGTGATCGTTGCCAGTGCCATGCTAACGTACCTTACTAGCCCGTTGTTGACCTCTAGTATCTTGTCAATCCTTGGCCCTTTGCTCAGTAGGGAGTTGACTTACTAGGACCCTTTCCAACAACATTGGGGAAATGAAAGCAGGTCGTAGTTTCCATAGGTTATTTCACCAAGTGGATAGAAGTCGATCCATTGGCAATAATTACATTACAGAACATACAGAACTTCGTTTGGATGAACATTATTTGTAGGCTCAGCTTACCACAAGTGCTCATCTTGGATAATGGCAAATAATTCGATGAGATTGTATTTCTGGGGTGGTGCAGAGAAATGGGTATCCACCATCAATTCACCTTGGTCAACCACCCACAAACTAATGGGTTAGCTCAGGTGACAATCCCACATTAATATAGGGATTGAAGAATCGAGCGGATCGAGCTAAAGGTTGGTGGGTTGAAGAACTACCATGTGTGTTGTGGGTGTATAGAACAACAAGTCGAACAACCACTAGAGAGACACCCTTCAACCTAGCGTGTAGGACAAAAGTTGTAATACCAGGCGAGCTAAGAGTGCCAATAGTACAAACCGAGACTTATGAGGAAGACCTCAACAATGATGAACTTAGGAACAACTTGGACTTAATTGGAGAGACAAGGGACCGGGCTCACATAAGGACAATAGCATATCAACTGCAGTTAGCTTGGTATTACAATGCCCAAATACGTAAGTGGAGATTCAGAGTGAGACCTCTTCCTCAAGAAGGTAATTGTACTTGAATCGGGAGTAGGAAGATAGAAACTGACAAAGTGAGAAGATAGAAGATGACACCACTGTTGGCCAGAGAGTGAGAGAGAAAGAGAGCTCACCGCTCGAGAGAGAGAGAGAGAGAGAGACGGAGAGAGAAATATGATCTACCGGTGCCTGAGTTCGTAGAATGAAAACGGTGCGCCTGGGTTCTAGTGGTGCCGGATGGAGAGAGAACTAAGAAGATAGAAGACCTAATTCTAAGAAGAGAGAGAATTGAGAATGAGAAGAAAGAAGATGAAAATGGTGCTGGCTAGGGAGAGAGAGAGAGAGAGAGATGATTAGGCCGCCGATGCCTGGGTTCACCGGTTCTGAGAATTTAGAGGGAGAAATGAGAGTCGCGAGTGAGAGTGAGAAAAGGAGAATGAAAAGAAAAATTTTAAGTATTTAGGGTTAGGTTAGGTAGTTTAGGAAAACTCGGCCCATGAATAGGTCTACTACCAACTACCATGCTAGAATTCGGTACTGACAAGTGATGTGAAATCTAAACATGCATGTTTTGTTTCTGTCCATGAGAGAATCTCCAAGATTGGCAACTGGAAAGGTTTCCAATGGCGGATGGTTGGGCAAGATAATTGGTTGTTGTCCACCCACCAAAAATTGTGAGCACAGTTGCCACGTATTACTTCGACTACCTTGGACCTAAAGCCAACCTACCACGTTAACATGTGGGATGCCTTACAATGACTCATGATTTCCTACCCCCCAAGATCCTGGGAGGCATGTCGCATACTTACCGGTAGCAGTCGGAGCCACCCCCTCTCTTAAGGAAACAATGAGTGCCTCATCTAGTGAATGCTCCTAAACATCCCTAAGATCCAGTCGTCGAGGTTCATTATTTCCAAGAATCTCGGAGGCACTGTGACCACTCTTCACCCTATAAAAAGGGAGGCATTCACCTTTGCAAGGTATGTTTTCACAAGATCAAAAACTGTTTACTATGATTAGGGTAAATCCGACCTCCGAACTATCAATCACACGACACACTTGGATGAACTAACAACCTTGCCTTGAGCTTAGAGAATGTTATCTTGATGTCGTCTAAAAGGATAAGAGTCACCTCGGCGACATATAAGACCACTTCGTACATATGGGCTTTACAGACCTCCGAGGAGGGCTCCCTACAAAGATGAGCACTAATCCAAGAGAGCTCCTTCTTAGCAAGACGAGCTCCCTTCTAGGCGAGCTCCACACTCTGACACTGATCCATCCAGTGACCACCTAGCAGCACATGCAACAAGATCACCAACATGTAAGGTAAACTTCCCAGGCAGCCAGTATCGGGCCCACTTCATTCCTTGAAGATATGGAGAATAGATCATCACAACATGTCATAGCTATGCACTAGGTGGCTAATGCATGCTACACGTGGCTAAACAGGTAGCCCTGATTAGGCTCTAGGAGCCCAAGCCAGATTAGAGGTGTCTAGACTGGATACCAATGAATTCGACATGAGATATGAACCCTGACCTATGATGAAAGCACAAGTTCTTGCTGACTTCATAGCTGAATGCACTTTCTCACCAGAACCTACCTCCGAGGAATCAACTACTAGGTTGGAACCAATCGCCGATCCAGACACTTTGACGACATGGGTTTTGCATGTAGATGGGTCATCAAACTGGAAGGGCAGCGGTGTTGGTCTCATTTTGATCGGACCAAGGGAGTAAGTTAAGTTAGAGTATGCATTGTGCTTCGAGTTCAAGGCCAATAGCAATGTGGTAGAATATAAGGCCTTGATTGTTGGGCTCAACTTGGCAAGAGAAGTCGAAGTGACAAAGTTAATGGTATATAGCAATTATCAGCTAATAGTTAACCAAGTAGCAGGACTCTATGAAGCAAGAGAGCCCTCTATGGCCAAACATCAAGCCAGGGTACAAGGGTTGCTTTGTCATTTTGAGAAATTCCGCATCCATCAGATTGCCAAGTTGTAGAACACCCTGGAAGATGCTCTATTAAGACTAGCTGGGTCAGTAGATGTCAACACTAAGAGAATAGTGCACACGAAAGATTTGTAGCGGCCAAGTATTTTCGATATATCTACTATCGAGGTTGTTCTAGTGTTGGCACCTGAACCGAGCTGGATGGAGTCAATTTTGAGCTATCTATAGATAGGAGCATTGCGCTCAGATCAGCTACAAGCGAGAAGGATACCAAGGAGGTCAGCTCAGTACATGATCATCAAGGACCAGTTATACATGAAGTCATTTACTTGGCCCTAACTCAGTTGTCTTAGACCTTGTGAGGTCAACGTGTGCTCCAAGATATTCATGGAGGAATGTTTGGGGCTCACACAGGAGGCAAGTCGCTAGCACAAAAAGCTCTATAGCAAGGGTACTACTGGCCTACTATGAAGGTAGGCGCGCCTTGCCTTGTGATGAAATGTGATCGTTGCCAGTGCCATGCTAACGTACCTTACTAGCCCATTGTTGACCTCTAGTATCTTGTCAATCCTTGGCCCTTTGCTCAGTAGGGAGTTGACTTACTAGGACCCTTTCCAACAACATTGGGGAAATGAAAGCAGGTCGTAGTTTCCATAGGTTATTTCACCAAGTGGATAGAAGTCGATCCATTGGCAATAATTACATTACAGAACATACAGAACTTCGTTTGGATGAACATTATTTGTAGGCTCAGCTTACCACAAGTGCTCATCTTGGATAATGGCAAATAATTCGATGAGATTGTATTTCTGGGGTGGTGCAGAGAAATGGGTATCCACCATCAATTCACCTTGGTCAACCACCCACAAACTAATGGGTTAGCTCAGGTGACAATCCCACATTAATATAGGGATTGAAGACTCGAGCGGATCGAGCTAAAGGTTGGTGGGTTGAAGAACTACCATGTGTGTTGTGGGTGTATAGAACAACAAGTCGAACAACCACTGGAGAGACACCCTTCAACCTAGTGTATAGGACAAAAGTTATAATACCAGGCGAGCTAAGAGTGCCAATAGTACAAACCGAGACTTATGAGGAAGACCTCAACAATGATGAACTTAGGAACAACTTGGACTTAATTAAAGAGACAAGGGACCGGGCTCACATAAGGACAATAGCATATCAACTGCAGTTAGCTTGGTATTACAATGCCCAAATACGTAAGTGGAGCTTTAGAATGAGACCTCTTCCTCAAGAAGGTGATTGTACTTGAGTCAAGAGTAGGAAAACGCAGTCCAAATTGGGAGGGCCCCTACAAAGTTATCAATGTATTAGGACCAACGACCTACAAGCTAAAAACTCTAGGTGGGCGAGCTGTACTTCAAATCTGGCATGCCATTAAGTTGAGAATGTACTATGTGTAAGAACTTGAAATTATAATAAATTTCTATGTTTTCAGTCATTAGATTTATAGCAACTCAGTTCAAAGTAGAATTGAGTTGGGAACTTCATTTTTGTAACTTAACATTGTGTTAAAATATTATTAAAACAAAAAAAGTGTTGAGGTATTAACTCGGCTCCCTACTGGGATGACTTGAGCAAAATCGAGAAAGTCAGCTCGGGAAAGGCGTAACAGTTAAAGATTAGTCACTCAACCGAGGTGGAAAACACATGGTGAATGGCTTAAGTTAAAAACTCAACTAAAACCATAGATATGGCCAAAAACATGCACTTTCATTACTATTTAGGAAAATTTTGTGCAATAATAAAAAAAAAAGAAGAAAGAACAAATCCTTAGGCATCAATAGCTCGGGGGTACACCAAGAAAGAAAAAAGATCATTGGGGGGCCTAATCACTAGATACCTCCTCGAGATCGCTCTCTACATCGGCTGCCAAGATCAAATCCTTAGGCACTTGTTCTACTTTCAACTCAGATATCAGGCTATCAGGTACAGTGGCTGAGAGGAGCTTGTGGAATCTTAAACCCTTTTGTGGTGTAGTCAAGCATCTCAACATCATATACTCCCTCGAGAGCTTGAAAGCAACAACTTCCTTTTCACCAGCCACCTCTAGCTTGGCCTTGAACTCCTCCTCACTCTCTACGAGCTTTGCCTTCAGGGATCTTCCCTCTCCATTGTGGTGCCCAAATCGGGCTCTAGGAAGCTTAGCCCTAGCTGGGAAGGCCGCCACAGTGTGGTCAAAGTGTTAACTTCGGGAACTTACGAGCTCAAAACCCTTGAAGAGAGGTTGGTCCCCTATATGTGGAACATTGACAACCTATGGAAGTAATACTACATCTAAGTTTCGAGTTGTGCACACCCTAAAGTCTGTAACTCTTGAGCGTGGAAAAATCATAAAAATTTCGTTGTTTAAGGCAATTGCTCATCTCAGCAATGCCGAGTTGCACCCTATGCGACCACATGCTCAAGCGATTAAGTCTAACCAACCCGCTTTAAGAATATTGGTTCATTAACAATGAATGCTGACCCACTTTAAGCTCCTCGACTTGTTAACTCAAAAGCCAACCTCTCATAGGCACGTTGGCATTAAAGCATCTCAGTAGACGTATTTTAAATTTAGCCTCTTTTCAAGAGTCTAAGGACTTGAAATGAAAAAGGTTGCAAATAGAAAGAACAAAAGGGAGTTTTCATTACTTATTCAAAAAAGAAATAAGTACATCGATGCTTCAAAATAAACATAACAAGTAGAAAACAGAGCTTGGAGGCATGGGGTACATCATATATACAAGTGTCTAAGAAAGGAGGCAATAGACAACCTTTATTTTAGGGTACATTTTCGCCCCGGCCTCCACTTCCTCAACGTCGATAGTTTTCTCGTCTTTGCATTCTCTCCTTCCTCCTCATAGTCAAGCTCTTGGTTGACCCATTCCATCATCTAAGCAGTGCATGCTGAAGTCATCAACTTCTCCGGGTCGAACTCTGGGCTCAAAGACACCACGAGCATACAATAGTGCTTGAAGCCTTAACGAAAGGCACCAACACCAAATTCCTCATTCTCTTTCTTGAACTCCCAAGAGGCTCAGTACTCAGTGATGCTCTTGGCCTTGGTGATACGAATATCTTCGGAGAATTTAGACTTCCACTTAGCGAGCTCGATCTCCTTTTGCACAAGCTTGGTGACCTAATCATCCACCTTTTCCTCCAGCTTAGCCCCCTTTTCCTTATCCTTCATCAAGTCATCCTTCAACTCTTGAACAAGCTTAGAGGCCTACTCAAAGTGCCCATAGGACTCCTCCAAATCCTTGGTTAGGGCCTCGCAATATTGGAAGACCATCTAGGCCTAACCCATTAATGCGTGCACAAGGGAGTTCACTTGGAAAAGGAAAAAAACATGAGGATTAGAAGGAAGGGAAAGGAGCAAATTAACATTAAGGGGTCTATGTAGACTTACCGCCACAAGGTGATGGAGTAGCTTGTTGCCGACATGAGCAGTCCTCCATGTAGCCTGCATCTCTAACTCCTTCGGGATGATGGCATCCTTACTCATCTCCAATGCCTTCATCGGGTCTAGGATCGAGTGCCTCACCCTAGTGTTGACCTCCAAAGTGCTAATTTTCTCGGCTCTTAGAGGCAGATGACTTTCCATAGGAGCCCGAACAACACTAGATCCTGTACCGGTGCCCTCCCGTTTCTCATCTTAAATGAAGTTGATGATCTCAGTGGTAGTTGGTGCCACCTTTGTCTGTAACTTAAGGATGCTCATTGGAAGTTATCTTCTTCTTCTTCTTTAACACATGGAAGAGCCCTAAAGTTGGTACTCCAGACTTGTCTCCTTTATAGGTAAGACAAAGCAAGCCGAGTTGCCAAAGTTAAAAATTAAAAGGAAATATACCTAAGTCTGGAATGACAACCTTCTTAGAGGGCTTAGTTGGACCTAGATCAGCTTCTCCTCGTTTAAGAAATCACTCACCTACAACCTCCTGTTAACCAAGACCTATACCCTCAATTGCAGATGCTCACTCTGGGTAACCTCACTGGCGTCCCAAATGCCCATCCTCCACTCCATGGTGAAGGCCCACCCACCATCGTGATCTAGGAAGAAGCATTTCCTCTTCCAATCCAACACCTTGGAAGGGAAACAACTCAACAACTTATTGCCAAAGTGATAGGACAAGTAGTAGCTATACTTCTTGGCAGGATTTCTCTTTAACTAATAGAGGCCAAAAAAGTTTTGGATGTGAAAGGAAAACTAGCATGGTGGCAAAAAGAGATGGTGCCGATTAGGGTTCTAATGGAGTTTGGATGAAGTTGACCTAGAGAGATATCATAGTGGTTAAGGACCTCAGGGATAAAAGGGTGCAAAGGAAATCTGAGTTCGACCTTTAGAGCCTCTTCAAAGACACAGACCTTGTCATTGACAGGTCTTCAAGGGTATTGGAAAGAGAATAAAACAAACTGGTTAGGGATCGTACACCAAGCTACAAGGTCGAGGATGTCCTTGACCGTCAACTCCGGTAGACCAAACTCTGTCTTCTTCTTAGGTGGATGGCAGGAGGTTGAGTTCCCTTTGTGGGAAACTCACCGTTCATAGGCCGAGGACCCTTCGTCGACATGGATAGCTTGGTCTTTTTTCCCCTAGGACTCACTACAGGACATAATTAAAATTGGAAAGGAAATGAGGAGAAAAAGAGCAAGGACTCACAAGAAGAGGCTACTAACCGACCTCGCCAACCTCACTAACAACTACAACCACATCGAGCTCTTCGACCTTAAAGTGCTCCAACTTCACTCAAACTACAAGACAAGTGCAAATGGGATCCCCCAAGGGCCCCTATTTGTGGTTGAGGAAGCCGGGCTATGAATAGTTGAGATTAATCCAATCCAATGGCCCAGAGGGCGTGATGGTTCACATTCCAAGGTAAAATGAATTTAATGTGTTTTTGACATCTATGGAACCTAATTTTCACATAGCATCCACACATGCCCAAGATGCAACCTATTAGTTGACCCCAACTAGATTAACTAGTTTGATCTTGAACCACGACCCAACATAGAGCCAATGTTAGAAGTCAGGTTGAAATTACCCTAAATTAGATTACCCCATTGTCGATCTTGGTACCTAGGTCTTGGGAGCGGGGGAAAACTGATGATAGTTAATTTGACTGACAAACCACGAAGAAACATGTGGCAGACCCAAACCATTTTAATGTCACCTTGGCACCACATAGGATAGGTCGGGTGATGCCAAGATTACATGAATTGACATGCCTAGCTCACATCCCGACCTGAGAGAGGATACCAAATCGCTCCATGATATGGTGGCACATATCACTTCGAGAGGATAAACCGATTATGTCAGAGGTCGGTAAGACCTCTCCAACCTGGGCAAATAAAGACTTGAGTAATAAACAAACTTTTGGGGTACCGATCCTCTGACCTACGTGGTAGGACATCCTTATTCAAACTTACCAATTTTGAGTCCGGCAGTAGCACATCATCTACCTAGCATGCATACCCCTATTTCCTGAACGATTCAGAGAGTCTAGATGTGGATCACCATCATCATGGGCTGAGCGTGCTCCGAAGATAGCAGATTTATAAGGCTAGTCGTTCTTGGAATCTCGAACACATTACGAACCCGATGCCTATAAAAGGACCTCACTATTCCGTTAGAAGGTACCTTGCAATTTGTGTTATTTGCTCATTCTTTGTTCGCTCAAGCTCTCTACTCTCAACACTCACATCGCTAACTTAAGCATCACAGTGCCTAGCCCCGGTTCAGTACCTCAGGTGCTCTGATCCTATATCTTTTTGTAGTTCAGTGGACCGACCTCACTTGCCTGTTTGTTTAAGCTGTCATCCAACAAGGAGATTGACAAATTCATACAACATCAAAAGTAAAATAAAAAGTCTTATGTACCTAGTCTTCCTTAAATATTATCTTTGATCTGAGTTCTTTTTAAGGCATTCTGGGATAAACATTAGCGAGACTATAGTTCTTGTGTGATGACTGTTAGGATTGAACCCATATTTTCTTAAAAATGTGATTAAGCTAAACAAGTATGGAACCTTGTGGGCAGCATGACCGTAATCCCATCCTATAATGAAGTGTCTACAAGAGATTGGTGGAATAGGATTTTTATTAGTAACTAGAGGGTTACTTTAATTTCGAAGGATCTGGTAGCTTTTATTCTCTAGAGCTTATGGAAAATTCAAAATGACAAGGTTTATTGAAACAGAACACTCCCTCCTTTTATTTTATGGGAAAAAGTTTTAAGAGATTTAGCTGAATTTAAGAGAATCATTCAAAAGAGCAATAGTGCTTCTAAAAACAATTATCTAGGTTTTGGGACCCTCTAAGATCTTGTTATGTCAAGATCAATTTTAATGATTCTGGAAGGATTGATGGGCCTACTTTCGCTGGGTGTTTAGCAAGGGATGATAAAGGTTAGATATTAATATTTTGTAGTAAATTAATTGGTGTCCATTCCATAAGTGCAATTAAGGCTTGGATCACTTTCAACGCTCATGAGTTGTTAAAGGAATTTCCTAGATCCAATATCACTATTAAAGGGGATTGTTATTACTTTGAAGGTTGAAGTTTTCCTCCCTAGAGTATTATAACATCTTTGAAGATTGCTGTCAAATTTGCTAGAGGTGGAAGTTTAATTTTTCAGTATTCTCATGTCTTTAGGGAAGCTAAGGCCTTGTTTGGTTCATTGCTCTAGGCCTCATTCTTTTAATTCCTGCTCATTTTGGGCAAGAATGAACAATATTATAATGTTTGGTTACAAAAGTTTTGCCATGGGCCACATTTATTTTAGAATGAAAAATCATCCCCATAGCACAAAAATTGAGTAACCTGCAGCATGAAAAATAATCATGCCCCATCTTTCTCATTTTCATTCTTTGAGGAAACTCTACTTACAAAACTACTGTTATAAATGTTTACTAGACTACTAGTAGGGGTGTCAATGGACCAGTTTTGGCTTATCAAATCAGATTTGGATGATCCGTGATAATTATTGGTTTGAGTCAATTAAAAATAAATTGGTCCATATTCTTATCCGTCTAAATCTAACCTAAACCAAATTCCCAATAATCCTGCCTTGAGGTTAAACCCTTGTCTAATTTGAAAGTAATCAAAACTAAAGCTGGCATAGAACAACTTTTATGAAAATACTTTTACAAAAGAACTTTTACGAAAGCACTTTTATTAAGGCAATTTTACAAAAGCACTTTTAAAAGTAATTTTATGAAAAATACTTTTAGGTAAGCCCTTTTATAAAAGTACTTTTACACAAAAGCACTTTTATAAAAGTGATTTAATGAAAAGTACTTTTATAAATGTAAATAACTTTTACAAAAGTACATATATAAAAGTACTTTTACACGAAAGCACTTTTATGAAAGTTCTCTTACAAAATCACTTTTATGAAAGTATAAAACTACTTTCATAAATATACTTTTATAAATGTACTTTTAGTAAAGCACTTCTACGAAAGTATTTTTAAGAATGTACTTTTATAGAAGCACTTTTATAGAAGTACTTGTATAAAAGCACTTTTACAAAAGTACTATTATTCATTCACTTTGGATTCCAATCCAATCCATATGCATTTTAGGAGAAAAAAAAAGTATTTGGTTCATAGCAATATTTTCTCATTCTGCCTATTTTTACCCATTCTTGACCATTTTAGAATTTCATCTTTGATAAAGATGAGAGAACGAAAACTGAACCAAGTGTGGCCTAAATTTGCAGCTGACTGGTTGATTAATGAATGGTGGAGTTTATAGGTGCTAGCAGTGTCTTTTCTTCTGTTCTTGCAATGTTTGGAGGAGGGTTAGCCATGTGTTGTGTATTCCGCTTTTCCATTTTATTAAAAGAAAAATGTTCAAAGACAGTAGAATTCATCTCTGAAGAGTCTGCTCAAGAGTCAAGACAAAATCTAACAAATAATGAATAGCAAATTTTATTGATATTTCTGAAGTTTCTTCAGTTAGTCTAACATTACATAGATAAATTCAAACCTAGAAATTAAACAATTATCTGATTTTCTTTTCATTCCTATTTTGTATCCGAAAGAGAGAAAAAGATGAATGGGAATCAGGTCGTTGAAGAATTCCCATTGTCAAATTGTGGCATTTGTGCCTTTCTCCTATACACAAAGATATGGTAAAATAGAGAAAAACTAGAGCTAGAGTGTTAAAACTAGTCTTAGTTGGGAGCACCAACTTCCAGCTTTGCCTTCAATTCCTTCCTCAAGATCTTGCCAGATGGCGCCTTTGGAATGGCTTTGCTGAAGAAAACCCTTTTAATTCTTTTATAATATACAACCTGCACCATGACAACCAGTAAGAAGACCTGATATTCCACAAATTTGTGTCTTATAAGGCAATGGCATAAGACACGGTGGTTTGATAATAATTGAAATGGCTGAACTGAAAAACTTACTATTTTGTGTTTTAGTGAATAAATATGATTTTAAGGCTACTTAATGGCTGAAGCTGAAGTTTGGCACCTTTGATTATTTTTTTATTTAATTATTTTGTCCACTAAAAATAAATTAAAGCAATAATTATTCTTTTAGATCAGCAACTTCAGCTGTGATCAAATTTCCCCACAGATTAGACATAAAAAGAGAATGTTCACTTGGTCATGTCAGATGGCTAACAGGTTAAAATTGTGAAAATCTTTATTCAATCAGGATTCAAAAATAAGGATGTCAATGGATCAGGTAAACCCAGCTTCACAAATGCGTTTGAATTTTCGAAAAACATCATAAAAAAAAATACAATTGAAAGACTACTGATCAGGTTGAATCAGTATCGAGTTGAGCTCTATAGGGCTGGGGGCATGGGGTGGGTTCAGAGGTTGTGTTCTAAATTCGGGAGTCGGGCCCAAGGTCGAGTTTAGATCTGAACCTTAGGGTCACTGTCAGATGGATCTGAAGAGTATAACTATAAATATATAGTAGTGCAAAATCTTGTATTTTATATTATTTTATATGTATTATACTTATTTGTATTTGTATTTGCACTCTTTTTAAACTGTTTAAGGAACTTTGATGTTATGAACAAAATTCAAAATTCACCTGTTTCGAGATGTATTCCTTGATTTCATCCTCAGTGATCTGAGAACCGTTTGATCTAACGATAAATGCGACAGGGATCTGTCCGTTACGCTCGTCTTTCATGCTGAAATATACAGTTGATGAGCTGCTTGGTTAGAATTTGATCTCTCGGTCGATAAAAATGAACAGAAATGTTAGGGAACTTACGGGACCACGGCAGCATCCGAGATGTTGGAATGAGTGAGGAGCAATGCTTCGAGCTCAGCTGGGGCTACTTGGAAACCGTTGTACTTGATCAATTCTTTCAATCGATCAACAATGAAGACCTCACCATTATCGTCAATGTAGCCAATATCTCCAGTATGTAACCAGCCATCTGTGTCTATGGTTATCTTTGTGGCTTCTGGGTCGTTTAGATATCCTGAATAAAAGGGTAAATATGTCATTCCAATGCTTTTCGACAAAGTTGTTGAATTTCTTTCAAAATAAATAAATAAATAAATAAACAAATAAACAAATAAATTCGACCATAAGGCCATAACAAACTGAACCGAAATAGCAGTTTTTGAAGGAACCGAACCGGCATATAATTTCCAGGTGAGCTGCTATGGTTAAATATTCAGTTTATAGTCGGGTAATAATAAAACCCGACCTAGTTAATTATCCACATCCACATCAACGGTACTGAACCGAATGTGATTATTGACCAGCCAATGTTTAGGTCCACTGTTTTTCTTATTTCCACTACTTGGTCCACGCTTTATCTTATAAATCTTTCATTTTCACCAACTTTATTAACGACCTATCTGATCAATAAAACGACTCAAAGATTAACGGAAAATCTATTAAGTCTGATTCAACCCTAATCCAAGGTCAATTCAAGTTTACCGCTTAACCTAACCCATTGGTTATCCTTCTAATTTGGGCTAGAGTTACATTAGGAATTTGTTGAATTTGCAATAGGTCTGAACCCCAAACGCAACTCACCCTGATGCAGTCTTCAAATTGGAGAATATCATGCATTCATTTTTTTTTCTCATTTTAACGCAGGCTCTATTAATTTTTCAACTTAAAATGAGTAAAAGCTTTTAGAGATTGAAATATTTCAGTCTGAAAACAAATTTGGAAGGGATGGAAAGAAATGCTTCTCCTTTTTCAAAATGGTATAGGAGTAAGAGCTGAAATATTTCAGTCTGAAAATCAGAAATTGAAGAAATCAAGCCTATACCTTTCATGATTTGGGCTCCTCTGATGCAAATCTCTCCCCGTTTATTTCTGGGCAAGGATTCACCAGTTTCCGGACCAACAATCTTCATCTGGGCGTTCCTAACTGGAGTTCCAGATGATCCTGATTTTACCTCAAATGGCTCCTTCGCAAATGCCAAACTCATTGACAAAACCGGGCCGGCCTCCGTCATCCCGTATCCCTATTTTCAAATTGAACCATAAAAACTTTAGATTTTTCCGGCAAGAATAGAATGTTTTTGGTAGAAATAAAAAATAATAATAATAATAATACAGAAATGAGATTACTATAATTCAAATAAATAAAAAAGAAAACTCAAGACCCACGCACAATCAGATTAATTAATTCTCACCTGGCCAAGCGTAGCATTAGGAAGCTTTGCTCTGAGAGCATCTTCGAGCTCCTTTCCCATCGGAGCGGCACCGGACATCACCGTACGGACGGACGACAGGTCGTAGATATCGACGGCCGGGTTCTTAACCAGTGCCAAGACGATCGGAGGGACAAACGGAGTGACGGTTACCTTATATTTTTGTATGAGCTCCATCATTGCCACCACCTCGAATTTTTGCATGATCAGAATCGCCGCGCCGGCTCGTAACCCGCAAAACAACACCGAGTTAAGCGAGTAGATGTGGAAGAGAGGCAGAACACATAACAACACGTCCTCACTGTGAAGATACATGTTAGGGTTGTCTCCGTCAACCTGTTGCGCAATGCTGGTTACGAGACTCCTGTGAGTCAGCATCACACCTTTGGGCAACCCAGTTGTTCCCGATGAGTAAGGTAGGGCGACGACGTCGTCGGGGTGAATCTTTACGGCGGGCATTTCTGACTCTTCAGACCGAGTCAGCTCGGAGAAATGTAGACAACCATCGGTGGGTGCGTCGGTAGTCATGATCTTAACGTCGTTCTCCTTGGCAAACTCCCTCAGTTTCTCAACATGGCAGGCTTGTGTTATGATAAGTCTGGCGTTCGACGCTTTGGCTTGTTTGGCGATCTCCGCCGAGGTGTAGAAGGGATTCGCTGTTGTGTTGGTGGCACCGCGGTAAGACGCGCCGAGGAAGGCGAAGACGAACTCGGGCGAGTTAGGCAGTAGAAGCATGATCACTTGACCTTGTTGGATGCCAAGTTTGTCAAGCCCAGCTGCTACTTTTCTGGAGATGAGTTCTACTTCAGTGTAAGTGTATGTTTCGCCGGTGGCGCCGTTTATCAGACATGGCCGGGATCCGAACTGTGATATGTTTTCAAAGAAATATGAGTGCAGAGGGAGATGGTTCGGGATGTAGATATCCGGAAGCTTCGACCTGTAAATGAATTCCTTTTGCTTCATTGCAGTCTCCACCGGAGCAGCTGGAGCCATTATAGTTACAGAGAGAGATGGTTCGGGTTTGAGGTTGGCTGGGATCTTGAGGAATTAAGACAAGAGGAGAAGGTTATATAGTAGTGAGTGAAGGTAGGCGCGCTGGTGGAGAGTTGATTGGAGTTTTGGATTTTTTAGGAGGGTAAAACTTGACGGGGGCTAGCTGTCTTTTGTTGAGTAGAATTGGTTGGTGAGTTGCCTATTGGTGGCGGTGGCGCGGTATGGTTGGTTGTTTGACGTCACTTTGACTGAAGAAACAAAAAGACATTCTTTATCTAACATGGTTTCTCTCAAGGGAAACCATGAGAGAAACCTTGGTTTGAGGCAGTCAGCGATGATTTCTTCGGGAATATCTTTCATGGGAAAAAAAGAAAAGCATATGGAGATATTCCTAATGCACGACTGTAAAAGGCCGGTGTGTGATTATTGAATCCATGCCTTTGGATTTGTGCTTTCGCTTGGCTAAATGCAAAATGAGCTCAGTTTTGACATGTGGATCATTGCCACGTTGGCCTTATCCATTAATGTGGCTCCCCCACGATATCAATACATCTAATTCAACTGAGCTCCCTCCACTCCATGTTAGTAAAAGTTGTTAAAAGAGTTAAAAGCATAAAGGAAAACTATCAACTAAACCTGTTCATGGGCCGGGCTTTTACTCATTATCAAGTAGTAAGACTCTATGAAGCAAGGGAGCCCTCTATGGCTAAATATCAAGCCAGGGTACAAGGGTTACTTCGTCATCTTGAGAAATTCCGCATCCATCAGATTCCCAAGTTGTAGAACGCCCCGAAAGATGCTCTATTAAGACTAGCTGGGTCAGTAGATGTCAATACTAAGAGAATAGTGCACATGGAAGATTTGTAGCGGCCAAGTATTTTGGATATATCTACTATCGAGGTTGTTCTAGTGTTGGCACTTGAACCGAGCTGGATGAACTCGATTTTGAGCTATCTATAGATAGGAGCATTGCGCTCAGATCAGATACAAGCGAGAACGATACCAAGGAGGTCAGCTCAGTACACGATCATCAAGGACCAGTTATACATGAAGTCATACTTGGCCCTAACTCAGATGTCTTAGACCTTGTGAGGTCGAACGTGTGCTCCAAGATATTCATGGAGGAATGTTTGGGGCTCACACAGGAGGCAAGTCGCTAGCACAAAAAGCTCTATAGCAAGGGTACTACTGGCCTACTATGAAGGTAGGCGCGCCTTGCCTTGTGATGAAATGTGATCGTTGCCAGTGCCATGCTAACGTACCTTACTACTGTCCTACTATGGTGCCGGCTAGGGAGAGAGAGAGAGAGAGAGAGAGAGATGATTAGGCCGCCGATGCCTGAGTTCACCGGTTCTGAGAATTTAGAGGGAGAAATGAGAGTCGCGAGTGAGAGTGAGAAAAGGAGAATGAAAAGAAAAATTTTAAGTATTTAGGGTTAGGTTAGGTAGTTTAGGAAAACTCGGCCCATGAATAGGTCTACTACCAACTACCATGCTAGAATTCGGTACTGACAAGTGATGTGAAATCTAAACATGCATGTTTTGTTTCAGTCCATGAGAGAATCTCCAAGATTGGCAACTGGAAAGGTTTCCAATGGCGGATGGTTGGGCAAGATAATTGGTTGTTGTCCACCCACCAAAAAATGTGAGCACAGTTGCCACGTATTACTTCGACTACCTTGGACCTAAAGCCTACCTACCACGTTAACATGTGGGATGCCTTACAATGACTCATGATTTCCTACCCCCCAAGATCCTGGGAGGCATGTCGCATACTTACCGGTAGCAGTCGGAGCCACCCCCTCTCTTAAGGAAACAATGAGTGCCTCGTCTAGTGAATGCTTCTAAACAACCCTAAGATCCAGTCGTCGAGGTTCATTATTTCCAAGAATCTCGGAGGCACTGTGACCACTCTTCACCCTATAAAAAGGGAGGCATTCACCTTTGCAAGGTATGTTTTCACAAGATCAAAAACTGTTTACTATGATTAGGGTAAATCCGACCTCCGAACTATCAATCACACGACACACTTGCATGAACTAACAACCTTGCCTTGAGCTTAGAGAATGTTATCTTGATGTCGTCTCAAAGGATAAGAGTCACCTCGGCGACATATAAGACCACCTCGTACATATGGGCTTTATAGACCTCCAAGGAGGGCTCCCTACAAAGATGAGCACTAATCCAAGAGAGCTCCTTCTTAGCAAGACGAGCTCCCTTCTAGGCGAGCTCCACACTCTGACACTGGTCCATCCAGTGACCACCTAGCAGCACATGCAACAGGATCACCAACATGTAAGGTAAACCTCCCAGGCAGCCGATATCGGGCCCACTTCATGCCTTGAAGATATGGAGAATAGATCATCACAACATGTCATAGCTATGCACTAGGTGGCTAATGCATGCTACACGTGGCTAAACAGGTAGCCTTGATTAGGCTCTAGGAGCCCAAGCCAGATCAGAGGTGTCTAGACTGGATACCAATGAATTCGACATGAGATATGAACCCTGACCTATGATGAAAGCACAAGTTCTTGCTGACTTCATAGCTGAATGCACTTTCTCACCAGAACCTACCTCCGAGGAATCAACTACTAGGTTGGAACCTATCGCCGATCCAGACACTTTGACGACATGGGTTTTGAATGTAGATGGGTCATCAAACTGGAAGGGCAGCGGTGTTGGTCTCATTTTGATCGGACCAAGGGAGTAAGTTAAGTTAGAGTATGCATTGTGCTTCGAGTTCAAGGCCAATAGCAATGCGGTAGAATATAAGGCCTTGATTGTTGGGCTCAACTTGGCAAGAGAAGTCGAAGTGACAAAGTTAATGGTATATAGCAATTATCAGCTAATAGTTAATCAAGTAGCAGGACTCTATGAAGCAAGAGAGCCCTCTATGGCCAAACATCAAGCCAGGGTACAAGGGTTACTTTGTCATTTTGAGAAATTCCGCATCCATCAGATTGCCAAGTTGTAGAACGCCCTGGAAGATGCTCTATTAAGACTAGCTGGGTCAGTAGATGTCAACACTAAGAGAATAGTGCACATGAAAGATTTGTAGCGGCCAAGTATTTTCGATATGTCTACTATCGAGGTTGTTCTAGTGTTGGCACCTGAACCGAGCTGGATGGACTCAATTTTGAGCTATCTATAGATAGGAGCGTTGTGCTCAGATCAGTTACAAGCGAGAAGGATACCAAGGAGGTTAGCTCAGTACATGATCATCAAGGACCAGTTATACATGAAGTCATTTACTTGGCCCTAACTCAGTTGTCTTAGACCTTGTGAGGTCAACGTGTGCTCCAAGATATTCATGGAGGAATGTTTGGGGCTCACACAGGAGGCAAGTCGCTAGCACAAAAAGCTCTATAGCAAGGGTACTACTGGCCTACTATGAAGGTAGGCACGCCTTGCCTTGTGATGAAATGTGATCGTTGCCAATGCCATGCTATCGTACCTTATTAGCCCATTGTCGACCTCTAGTATCTTGTCAATCCTTGGCCCTTTTAGCTGCAGGCATGTCTTCCAAATTGTTATCAAACAAGAAATGGGCAAAGGATTTGACTGAAAACTGGCCATCTGAACTCCAGTTCCAAGTCCAGCCATCCTTTGTGTGCAAATCCAAGGGCTGAAGGGAGATCAGCTCAAGTAATTCCGAGAAATTCTCAATTTCCCAGTCCTGAAAATTTCTTCTAAACATAGGGCACCAAATTACTAAACTGTCATTCGGCTCATAACAATCAAAATAGTTGCATCTTGGGACTCAGCTAGCTGGAATAACTGCACACCCCATTTTCTTTCTACACCCTCCAACTCTTCCTAGAAGGCCTTCTTGTTACAATCTTCTTTCCATTTTTTGGTAATAAATAAAAAGGAAATTTTATTCAAAGAAAGAAGAGAGATTAGAAAAATTGGCGATAGGTTTTCACCCAAAATAAAAAAGAAAAGCTGACCACCCTCTAAACAATTTTTTTTTTTTATCAGTACCCTCTAAACAATTTTTGAAGTACAAATTTGAGTCCCTACCCAGACTTCCCAACAATAAAACGCCCCCAACATGCCTCTCACAACCTCCCACCATAACAAAAATCGCACTCAGCATCCAAACCCAAATGCTTCTCCCAGAGATCATTTACAACAACAAAACAATCTTCTTAACACTTAATCAGCAAATAAAGGAAATTTCTTTTCCAAATCCATGAACTTCTTTCTTGTTTACCTTTTTAAATTTATTAGAAGGCCCCACCCCCAAAAGACCATCTTTCAGACAGTGAAAGACCTTAGTGATATGAACTACCCATTTTTTATTCTTTAGGTTTTTTTGATCTTCCTCTAAATTGTCATCCTCGGTAATCCCTTCATCTATTCTTACCTCTTTTGCCATCCCCAAATGTGGCGTGGACCTCTCTCTCTCTCTCTCTCTCACTCAGATATATTTGTTGGGTGGAGGACCCATTAGAGGGCAGAGATTGAGACTTGCGTGGGGTTGGGACTACCTTGGACCCCCAATAAACGTCGCGAAAGGATGATTTTTTTGTAGTGCACTCACCAACAAATGTGAAAGCAAAAATCGTATAAACTCTTTGAGAATAACTCTTTGAGAAAAACAAAAAAGGAATTATTTATTTTCTTTCATAAAAACCCATAATAGACCCAAAACCTCTTGCATGCCCTATTTTTCTCCTAGTCCTTTCTATTCTTTATCTCATTTTATTGTTTTTGCCAAGAAAACAGACCATAAGAAAAATAAATCAATTACGCTGACAATTAAATAGTACTTACGGGATTTGGGAGTTGCCACAAAGCCTATAACCAACAGATATGAAAGTCCTCTCACCCCTTATATCATTTAAGTGCATTCCTGACTTTCTGCAATGATATTTATGTTGCAAATCTATACAATAATTTTTTCAATACTAAGGCCCCTTTTTGGTTTAGTTACTATGATCTAGCTTTCGGACCCCTTGTGAGATTATTTATGAGCCATTTTCCATATTGTATAGGTCTTCTCGAGGGCTAAGGTTTTTATGCCCCTCCTAGGTTTATTTATTTTGAAATTAATAAAATTTCAGTGCCCCCCTCCACAGAGAGTAAATTTAGGGGTTTAAAAAAGTATGCATCAACATTGTCACTATCTTTTAACACTTATGTAGGGCATTATCATTAGTTCCACAACTTTCTACATGGCTAAAATGTTATGCGGATCCAATGATATAATGCCTTACGTTAGTGACAAAATAGATGGGTGCACACTAAGAGGTTGAATGGTTATGGATCCCATGTATTCTATGACTGTGTGGAGTATAATTACTGGATCCACATACTGTTGAACAATTAAAGGGTTCAATTAATCTTATCTTCATTGAATGTGCCTCAGAACACTTTTAGTCATGCATCGCGATCATCTCTCATAAGTTTTTTCTATGTATGTATGCATTGCGAGCTCTTTTTTCTTTTTATTTTATTATCTATCCTCTCCTCATTAATCTAATAAACCAAAAGCAATTTGCTTAGGAGTGATCATTATATATTTATATATATATATAAACCAAAAGCAATTTAATTAGGGGTGATTATTTGATTCCAGCCTGGTCCTGAGCCCCATGAGGCTCATAAATTTCAGGGCCAAGATGGGCCTAATATTTCAAGTCCAACGTGGGCCCAACATAGCCTGTAAACAAATAATAGACTAAAAATTAATTAATTAATAAATATATCATAAATAGTTAAATCACCTAAAAATAATGAGAGATAGAGAAAGAATTCTAAGACATAGTTCCCACCTTTCCATCATTAACATATTTTAGCATATTTCTATAGGTGTCTTACATTATTAGTCTATTGTTGTCCAGAGAGAGAGAAAATTTTACTCTCTTCCAAATTTTTATTTCATATTCAAATTATATTTAATTGGTTAATTGTCAAAAATTATAAGTTGAAACCTATTAAATAAAATTAATAAAAATATTAAAAAATACTATTAATTTTACTAGGATAATTAAAATTATTAATAATAAATAAGAGGATATAAAACAAACCATTTGCATTCCATATAAAAATTATTAAAATAATAAAACTAATAATCACCCAATTGAAAATGCCATATGACTCCTACTTAGGAATGATCATTTATAACTTTGCCCAAATCGTTTAGACCTATAAATCTATGGGCTCAAGTGATTATTTTCTTCTAACCTAGGTCGAGCTTGGATTTGCACCAAGCCCATACATAATGTGGGTAGTAGGGCTATAAAGAGATTGGATTCAGATCGAAACTAAGTGCAACTGAAAATGCATCCAATTATGAAATCTCTAGGTCAAATCTGCATTTGATTATTATGTTAGATTTCGGATTTAATGCACAACCATCTTATTGTGTTTAAAATCACCAAAACTTATAAAACATTTTTAACGAAGTAATTATTTTTGCAGCATATATGTAATAAATGTATATAATAAAAAATATTAAATTTATCAATTATAAACTTTATATAATTATACATAACTTCTATATGTCTACATAATTATATCACATATATACATATAAATAATATTTTTTTACAAAACTCAAATTCTAATCAAATCACATGGGGTTAAATTTGCATCCAATCCAATTATTAATCGGATGCAAGTGCCCAAGCTAACCAACCACTAAGTTTGACCTAGAAGTTATATACCTAATATAATAGTAAATATTATTATAGATTTAGATAGCAAATTTTATATTAATATATAGATTGAAATATTTATATATTTTATAATAGAATAAAATTAAATAAAATTTTTAATTTGTAAAAAATCATAATTTTACAATTAACTTGGGCAATTTTGTCTCTAACTTAAGCCCAGACAAATATTTACATTTGAGGTGTGGGTCAGGCTGGGCCAGGAAACCTTATTAATACACTATCAAAATCTGGTTTAAGATCTGTTATTTATTTATTTATTTATTTATTGGTACATTGGTCTACACAATGAAGGTAGCCTATCCTCCATATCTCCTTTGGCTTCAATGCTATTTAGAAATAGTTAAAAGCCCAAAAATAATGCATGAATAGGTTAAATTCGGTTTGGCTCGACCCAATTATGAATGTAACATTGTTCTTAGGCGTGCAACTTGGGTGGGTTGGATAAGGTTGAGGATCAACCCAAGCCCAACCTGAAGTCTTAAATGTCGAGCTTGGGCTTAGAGTAATTTACTTATGATTAAAAAAAGGTAATGTATAGATGAACTTAATTATAACTACAGCCCAATTTTGTATATTTACTAATGTTTAAGTATTTTAAATACTTAAGTAATATTTATAAAAAATTGTAACATTTAATCAATAATAAAATAAATAGAACACTAATAGATAATAATGCAAAATACTTATTTTATTAAATAATTAGTGGTGACTTATCATTTTTATTAAAAATTATTAATATAGTTAATCCAAATTTATAAATTATTAAATTATTTTTTAACAAATTACAAAATAAAGATTAATTATTTTAACAACATTACATTTATCAATTTCTATTAATGCAAAATAAAAGGCTGCATATCTTACTTGCGAGGCGTTAGGGGCGGTCTGTAAAGAGCATATCCGAGTTTCGATTTCACACACTAGACCAAAAGGTGCAATTTGAACATTTTCAAATTTCAATTCACCCACCACAATCCGACGAAGTCAGGTGCCTCAGTCTTCAAATGACGCGATTTGGCTTCGTTTGAGTAAAGACGCCCGCGTGAAGATCAATGTGATGACCATTTTTCCACGCGATTAGTCTCCCACCAACTTTGATTTGAATCATTGACCCCTTCTTTGTTTTTTGACGATTATTTCTGTTCTTCAAAATTCAAATGGTACTACATTGGGGGGAAAGGGTCTTGTATTTGGGCCATAGGGTTCTTCTCTTCTTGGTCCATATTATTTTTGCAACGTGGAAAGATAAAAGGGTTCTCTAGACTCTAGATATGCCACGTGTTCAGTCCTCTTTATCTATGTCAGCCCTATAACCCTCATTGAGTTGGTATTCTCTCCAGATAACAGTAACCCATTCAAAGTCTAAATTATTCGACCAAATTGGAAAAGCAATTAATAGGGGTCATAAAGTGATTCTAGGAGTCGATCGATGTGCAAATTCATTGCATAAAATCATCATCAAGGGAGTGATTGACTGATTGACCACCATGAGTGGTTTTAGGAGCATTACATCCAAATGACCTGTGGGGGGTATAGGCCTATAGGGGACTAAAATTTGAGAAGTTCCACAGAAGGGTCCTAGTATCGGTTATGATGGTATTTTTATGTACATCTTAAGTTGCACATCCGACATGATCCAAATGACCGGTGCATCTCCCCCCATTCATATTTCTACTAATAAACTTAAAAATTACTTGGGATATTTTTACACAGGCAGTACTGTTGGACCAAGTGGTAGCTTACGCCCCCTCTCTCTCTCTCTCTATATATATATATACATGTATATTAGACCCATTCAGCTCAAAGTCAATTTGAACGGATTGAATGGACCAATAAAACATATTAGATTGAACTAATTTGGTATAAAATATTTATTAGACTGGAGTGACCTGGTTCATCCATAATAAATTTATATTGGATTCAGTTGGATTAAGCCAATGGAGTGGATTTGAATTGAAACCAATCTAATTCTAAGAATGGCATACTAGTATACTATTTGAAGACAAACCACTTGAGAATATCTCTCTACATATCTGCAAGACCAAAAGTTGGGTGGAAATAACTGTCCACCTGAGTTATTGAAGTTTGAGCCCCTTGTTTAAACATGGCAAAGTGCCTAGAATCTCATTATCATCAGCCCTCAATTTGATATGAGAGCATACTTCAAAGCTCGTTTGGCATGGTGGAGAGGAACACAAAGCAACTAAGTTTCCTGATCCATTCAATCTTTTTATTCCTTTATCTGAATTTATGACTGAGTTGCTCGTGCATCATTTTTGTTTGGGGCTGAATCACATTCAATGAAATAGTTATTTTATATTCTGAGTATCTGAAATTTCTGGGTGGATACTAAGTAGAACGTGAAATAACTTCTTGAACGAGCCAAAAACATTGTCGGAATGATCTCTTCTTCGTCAGAGGGTGAACAAGGAGGTAGCCCATCCCCTACCTTAGGTGCAGGCAGATTCAATTCCAAGCAAGTAGTCTTTGTGACCAGCAGAAGACACTAGTGAGGACCCGTATGATGAACGCACTGAATGGGCTTTGATAAGCGAAATCTAAATAATAAAAATCCGTAAGAGTATATAATTGTTTTATATTTTAATGTTTTAAATAATTAATAATTATTTATATTTTATATATTATTTTTATTAATTTTTACAATACAAAAATAACAATAATTAATTTCAGTAAGGGTTGTGCATCAAATCGATGAAACTAACCAACCCAACCCAACTCGATGTGAGTTAGTCCATTTTCTAGTATTTACAATCAGTTTTGGTTCAACAATTTCCTAACCTGACTAGGTTGGGTTAGTTTCGGTTTAACCGTTTGTAAACCAACCAAACCAATCCAACACAACCATATAATATATATAAATATATATATATATATATATATATATATATATATATATATATTAAAATTGGTCCTGTCATGTTAGCAGCACTCTCTTTGCTTCAAACCCCCTTCTAATTTTTTATTTTTTTAATTCCACATAATTACCCATTAATCCAATAAGGAAATCACATATGCTTAACTATTTCTAACAACCAAAAAGACAGAGGGATTTACTTTTCTATTGTTTAGCCAAGTGGCACGACTTTCTCCCACTTCCTCCTAAATTGTCTCTAGTTCCTATTTATCTCCTAATTTATCTCTAACACCTATTTATCTCTTAAATTATCTCTAATTTAGTAGAGAAGTTCTCTCTTAAACCATCTCTAATTCCTATTTATCCTCTCCCCCACTTTTTATCTATATCTATCTAAAAAAATTCCAATTAAAAAAATTAAAAACTATTTAAATGTTATAACGAAATTATATACTAAATTTAAAATATTTATTCAAAACACAAAAAAGTAACAAATTTATTAATATTCATATTATTAATAGATCAATATTTTTACAAAATTCATCATGAAATTATGTTATATTTTTACGACTTATTCAATTTAAATGTTATTCAAATAATAAAAAATTAACATTAAAAAATAAAACATTATTTAAATATTTCAATAACTAAAAATATTAAAAAACATTAAAAATAGATAAATAATATAAAGAAAATTTTAATATTACTTAATAACATTAAAATAAATAAAATTCAAATAATGAAAATTTTTAAATATTTTACATATTATTTAAATATTTAAATAACAAAATATTTAACATAACAAAATTAAATAGTTAAAATAACGAAATTATGTAATAAATTTAAAAAAAATCTTAAAAGTAGAAAAATAATTATAATAGAATTCATAATATTCATATTAATAATAATTTAATATTTTACAAAATTAATAACGAATATTGCAATAATAGTACAATTATAATTTTATGGATTATTAAATTCAATAAATAATTAATATTTTAAGAATTTAAATAACAATATTATTTTAATAACTAAATAATATTGTAAATAACTAATTTCACTTATATCAATTAATAATTATAGAAAATAACTATCAAAAAATTATATTTATTATTAATAATTTTACAATAATAGTGTATATAAATTATATATATATATATATATATATATACTATAAATAATATTTATTTTAATTTTAGTAATTATTTATTCCTTTTTATAAATATGCTTTCAATAATTATTTATAAATGTATTTTTAACTTTGTTATTTAATAGAAAATTATTAATAATTATTAGAGATTAAAAAACTATTATTTAACTTTTGAAATTTAATTTATCATATTTATTGTATTTTTATTATAAATTTATTTTTAAAAATTATATATTTTTTATAATTTATAGATTAATACTTATTAGTGATTAAACTATTATTTAAGATTACACTATTTATTGACTAATTTAATATATTTTCAGTATTTATTATAATTTTGCAATTATTGTATTTTTATTATATATCTATTATGTTTTCATTATAAACTTATTTTCAATGATTGTTTACATTTGCTATAAAATTTCAATAATTATTAGAGATTTAACTATTGTTATTTATTAGATATTAGACTATAAGTTTAGTTGAAATCATAAGTGTTCAATGATTGGTTCAATTCAGTTGCAAGCTGTTTCACTAACCAAATCGATCCGGTCAAGTCCGTAGTTTGTCACTCAAAACTGATTGACCATTAGTGAAAATCCGCCAATAGGAAAGTATTGTGTTGCCCCACTCCCTAATCAATTCCTAAAATCATCCCCCCCCCCCAGTCTATATCCACTCTAACAAACTTAAAATGTTCATATTAATTAATAAATAGTTAAATATGGTTAATATTTAATCCCACCCATATTCAATGAGTATTAAATAGTGTTATTACCAAAAGTTAATAAATACAATTACTAGACTGCCAAAAATTAAATTTTCTTATTAGTAAGGTTAGTAAATTACCAAAAATTAATAGATATTATTATTAATTAACTCATTAACAACATTTTATAGAAATTGAAAACTCTTTAAATAATTTCTATAAAACTAAAAATTATATTTAACAATTATCAAAAAGTATAAAATTTTAGTTATTGTTATTATTATAATTAATAACCAGATACAAACGGGGGAACAAAATATTATAATGTTAGAAAATAGAATTATTAATTAATTTATATTGAAAACTAAAATATAAATTAGTGTAATTTTGTTAGCAAACTACCAAATAAAAAAATATATTTAATAACAATTTAAAAAATTTTCAATAAATCCCCATAGTTACACAAATGTAATAAAATTTTCAAAAGTTTTCATAAAATTACATTTTCGTAAAATAACATTTTTGAAATTGAAAGATATAGAGTATTTGAAAGTTTTTTTTAAAATGCATTAAATAATTATTAAAAATTATTAGAATATTTTGGAAATTTTAGGAAAATTTATTACATTTGATAGATTTTGGAAAACCATTGAAAAATTATGTAATTTTCCTAACAAACTATTGAAAGTTATTAAAGATAAATGGCTATGGGAAATGGAAAACTATAATTTGAACAAATAATTACACAAATTATTAAGATAAATTAGTATAATATTGGAAAAAGAAAATTATTGGTTAGTTTATATTAGAAATTATAAGATAAATTAGTATAATTCTCTAAGTAAACCATTTAAAAAGAAAATAAATTATTTAATAAAAATTAAATAAATTTGAATAAATTTTCAAAATTACACGAGTACAATAAATTTTCCAAAATTTTCATAAAATTACATTTTTGAATATTAAAGACAATTTAGTATACTTTAAGAAATTTACCATGTGGTTGATACTTAATATATCTTTTTCACCATTTTTATCATCAAATTGAATATTGGGTTGACGGGGACAATGTTTTCAAAACTAGATCAAACCAAATGGTTAGACTAGAAAAAATTGGAAATTGGACACTGTTTCACCTCAAAACCGCTTTTTGTCCAAAAACCATTTATTTGGTTAGCGAACTGCCTAGGCGGTCGAGCTGTCAACCCGAACAACAATTTTTTGCCTTTTTTTGTTTTTCTAATTTTTTATTTTATTTTGTTAGAGCAGGTCATCTATTTGGTCGGAATAGTCAAACCGTTTGACACCATAATGGTTCCCTATCTGGTCCAATTTAAAAACTTTGGACGGGGAGTGGGTGCCTTCTTGAGCTTGGCTTGGTGTGTGGCATGGCATGGCCCAAGGCTCGGCCAACGGACCAACCTGACCCATGGCATGGCACGGACCCGTGCGAGCTCGAGCCGTGGGCAATGCCGAACCGATCCCCCAAATTATCCTAGAGGAAAGAGGCACGGCCCGGGATGCCTCGTTGGCCAGCACGACACAACTTGCACTATGTGCAGGCCACATGTGGGGCGTGTCGTGTCGACCCAACACGACCCAATTTACACTTCTACTTGAACCCAAACTCCCACTTCTGGGAGCACTGAGTTCGAGTTTGCTGAGCCAGACTTTGTTTCTCCACCGCCTGAAGTTCCATCGGCCCCATTTGAAGAAGGTACTGGAGAAGGTGGCCTCGAGGAGGGCAAGCTCCCGAGGCAAGGGGTGATTCCTCCTGGTCCTTCTCACCCATTCCCCTACCCGCAGTTCCCGGTGGGGGACTAGGATGGTGTCAATGACTACCTCGTGGCTGGGCGGAAGAGTCAAAGGGTGATCTGCCACGAGGAGGTCACTAGGTGGGGGGAGATGGAGTCCAGGTCGCTCACCGCGCTCGCCACCTCTCACTGTATGGTGGTAAGTGGTCCTTCCTCTTTTCTTCTCGCTCTTTCCTTTCTTTTGCTATTTTTTGACCTTAGTCCCTTGTTTGGCAGGTAAACTCTGCCATCCATGCCATGGCCCTCTAGACCAATATCTACTCCGGCGACGCTCGCAATCAAAGGGTCCTCATCCAGAAGCTCCAGGGCGAGCTCGAACAGGCCCGAGGTGAGCTCCTTCAGACTCGCAAGGGGAGCGAGGCCCAAGAGCTGCTCGCCTATGACCAGGAGGCGCAGATCATCAGGCTTTCTGAGGAGAGCGCGTGCTACAGGGAGGAGTCATCGAGGGTGGCAGCAGAGAGAGAGCTCCTTCGCCAGTAGGTTCGAGACTTGGAGTCTACACTTCTGGACCAAACTTGGAACTTTGACACTGTGGTGGAGGCCGTGCGGGCGAAGGCAGTCTGGGACTTCAAGGACTCCTAGGAGTATCATGACCTCCAAGCGGAGTATGGCTCGATCTCGTACCTCTCCAGATTAAAGCTCTGCCGCTGGTTGGTCTGAAAGAAGTTCTCTAGGTTCAACCTCAACGGCATCACAATGAAGGCCCTAGCTTCCGAGACGGAGGGCCAGGCGGAGGAGGAGGAGCCTGACTCCCCGGATGACGAGGACGAGGTAGAGGAGGTGGACCCTTGAGGCTGGCAGCTCTGTTTTTCCATTTTTTTGACTGACTTCTGGTGGTTCTCGGGTCTCAGAACTCGGTTTTCAAAAATCTTCTTCTTGGGCAGTTGTGCCCTTTTTTACTTCTTGTTGAACTTTCCCGAGCTGTTTAGCTCAGTTTTTTATTTATGAAATAGTAATGAAATTTTTCTTTTTCTTCTAAGTATGGTGTGCTCTTTTTATTTTTTTTATTTTTTCCAAAATGATCTCATCACTCGAGCTATTAGAGCTGCATACCCAAAGTAGGATTTTTCGGTAATCGTTATCCCGAGCTATCACTTAGTGTTTGAGGCATCGTTGTAGTATAACGCGAAGTAATTACCATGTATTCCTGAACTATATGTTTGTAGGTTGTGCTTACTTGGTCCAACCGATGTATTAAGATGAGCTATGCTTCGTAGGGTTCAGACCCGAGCTGCTTACGCCTCTGATATTTCATACCTTCCCTTTATCAATGAATTGGCTAAGTCTTTCACAGTGCGAGGTCTTAGTTAGCTCAGTGTTTTAGCCCTTAGGCTGAGGGGGTGACTTATGGTCTACCCTTGGAGTCCGCCCATGCCATGGAGGCGAATGGGTCTTATTGCACTCAGGTCGTGTTCGCTCAGCATTTTGGCCCTTAGGCTTTGAGAGTGACTCATGCTCTACTCAGTAGTTCACCCATGCCATAGAGGCGACTGGGTCTTATTGTGCCGAGGTTGTGTTAACTCAGCATTCTGGCCCTCAGGCTTTGAGAGTGACTCATGATCTACTCGGTAGTTACAGGTAATATTGCCTTAAGTTTACAATATTCCATGCCCGAGGTGCTTGTTTCCATTCAAGGGTATCGAGGTCGTATGTTCCTTCCCCGAGCACCTGGCGTTATAGTACTGAGCTCCTCTTTGCTAGTAAGTTGTGGTCCTGATATATGCGACGTCCCTTACTTCGTCGAGTAGGTCGAGGTTGGTACGTAGCTCATCTTCGTTTGTCTTGTCATCATATGCTTCCAATCGTAGCGAAGGAACCTCAATCTCAGTTGGGATGACTGCTTCAGTGCCGTAGGTGAGGTTGAATGGAGTCTCTCCTGTGGCGGTCTAACCGCCACAATTTGTGGAGGATAGCTCCGTTTGTGACCTCTGCTTGACCATTTGCTTGAGGGTGTGCGATTGAAGTGAAGTTCTGTCGGATCCCCATGTCTTGGCACCGGTTCTGGAATTTAATATCCACGAACTACTTACAATTGTCAGTAATTAGTATCCAAGGTAACCCGAAGCGGCACACTATGTTCTTCCAAAAGAAGTTCTGAACGTTTCGGGCTGTAATCATTACGAGAGGTTCAGCTTCTACCCAATTGGTGAAATAATCCACTACTATCACCAGTAACTTCCTCTGGCCTGTCACTGGTGGAAACGGTCCAAGTATATCGATGCCCCATTGTGAGAAAGGCCACGGGATGGTGAGATACTTGAGGTCGGCAGCGGGCTGATGGTGGATATTGGCATGCTTCTGGCACTTGTCACACTTTCTGACGAGCTCAACAATGTCTGTTTTCATTGTTGGCCAGTAGAACCCCTGTCGTAGTGCTTTATGGACGAGGGCTCTGCCCCCTAAGTGTCCGCCACACAGGCACTCATGAGTGTCGTGGAGTACGAGCTCGGCTTCGGAAGGTCGCAAGCAGCGTAGGTAGGGGAGCAGGTAGGGTCTGTAGGGAGGGTCCCATGTAACAGGAAGCTCGCGAGTGGGATAATCCAGCTCGGCTCTGCCTGAATGACAGGAGCGACCTCCTCTGCACCCCCGAGAATGCTAGGCCAAGGCAGGTTCTCTATGTACATGGTTCTCATGGTGTTATCACTGGTGTTGCCTAACCGGGATAGGGTGTTGGCCTCAGCGTTCTCCGACCTCAAGACTTGCCTGATGAAGTGTGACTGGAAGTTGAGCAGAGCCTCTCTTACTTTGGCTATGTAGGCAATAATAGTCGGTTCACGAACTTCTTATTCGCCTGTGACATGATTGACCACGAGCTAGGAATCGTTGTAGATGATGATATATTTGGCTCTCACTTCTTTGGCTAGAGCTAGCCCGGCTATCAACGCTTCATACTCCGCTTCATTGTTGGATGCCGCAAAATCGAAGCGTAGTGCGTACTCTAGTTTTGTGCCACTTGGGCCATGCAGTATTCCTGCTCCGCTGCCTTACTGGTTGGAGGAGTCATCTACGTGAAGGATCTAGGGCTCCTTATCCCAGTCCATGGTTGGCCTAACTAGGAGAGATGCCGCATTGACTGCTACCTCACAGTTCTCGGACTCAACCAGCCTGGGAGCTCCGGGCTCGCCCGAACTGGGGGCCTCGTGCTCAAACGGCCTGGGACTTAAGGCTTGGGCCTTAATAGCAGTTTGTGGCTTGTATTGGAGATCGTACTCGCTGAGCTCAATGGCCCACTTCGTTAATCGACTAGAGACCTCGGGCTTGAGTAGGACTTGCCTCAGAGGTTTGTTGGTGAGGACGATCACAATATGAGCTTGAAAGTACGGAAGGAGCTCTCGGGCTCCAATAACTAGTGCATAGGCCAATTTTTCTATCTCTAGATATCTTGTCTCTGCTCCCTGCAACACTTTACTAACATAGTAGATAAGTCGTTGGACCCGATCTACTTCTTTTATTAGTACCGAGTTAACCACTTCGTCACTTGCCGAGAGGTACAGCTCCAAAACATCGCACTCTTCGGGCCGGATTAAGACCGATATGATGGCGAAGTACTTTTTGAGCTCGTCAAACGCAAACTGACAATCTTGGGTCCATTCAAACCCTTTGCTTTTAATTGCTTTAAAGAAAGGTAGGCAGCGATCTGTCGAATTGAATATGAAGTGGCTCAGAGCGGCTATTCGGCCATTCAGCCTCTGAACCTCCTTCACTTTTCGGGGTGGTCTCATATCTAGGATGGCCTTTATTTTGTTCGGGGTGGCTTCAATGCTGCACCGGATTACGATGTATCCTAGAAATTTACCCGAGGTGACACCAAAGACACACTTATTCGTGTTTAGCTTCATATTGAATCTACACAGGATTTCAAAATCTAAATTCAAGTCTTGTATTAAGTCGCATGAGAATTGGGTTTTGACGACCATGTCGTCTACATAACATTATACTTTTTAGCGAATCAATGGCTCAAACAGTTTATTTACAAGTCTTTGAAAGGTCACTCCAGCATTTTTTAGCCCGAAGGGCATGACCTTGTAACAGTACAGGCCGAGCTCAGTTACGAAGGCAGTCTTTTCTTCATCTGTCGAGTCCATCCTAATCTAGTTGTAGCCAAAGTAGGCGTCCAAAAAGCTCAGCAACCCATGCCTCGAAGTAGCGTCCACCTGATGGTCGATCCTGGGAAGTGGGAAGCTGTCCTTTGGGCAAGCTCGGTTCAGGTCGGTGTAGTCGACGCACATGCGCCATTTACCGTTAGCCTTTTTCACTAGAACGGGGTTGGCAACGCAGCTCGGGTAATGGACTTCCCTGATAAAATCGACTGCAAATAACTTCCCGACCTCCTCGTCGACTGCCCTCCACCATTCTAGGGCTAGGCTGCGTTTCTTCTATCTAACGGAACCAACTACAGGATCAGTATTAAGCTTATGAGTTATGATGCTAGGGTCTATGCCAGGCATTTCTTCCGCGGACTAGGCAAAAATATCTAAATTCTCTAGTAAAAAGCGTACCAATTTAGATCGCAGAGGCTCTTCAATGGAATCACCGATCTGAAGCGTCCGGGCAGGGTCCTCCGCCGAGGCTAGGATGGAGACGGTCTCTTCTGTGGGCACATCTCGCTCCTCGCTATGCTCCATAGGTCGCTCCATCTCGAGGTCATCAGCCACCTTGGTTTTTCCCTTAAGGGCGGCGACGTAGCATTTGTGAGACTCAAGCCAGTCACCTCGCACTATCCTGATTCCGAAGTCCGTGGGGAACTTCATGGCTAAGTAGTAGGTGGACACCACAGCCCATAAGGCATGGGTAATCGACTGACCTACTATGGCATTATACGGGGAAAGGTTTGCGACCACTAAGAAATCGTGGTTGAGCCTCACTATGCTCGGCTAAGTGCCGACCTCCACGGGTACTGTAATCCTTCCCAGAGGCCTAACTTCCTCTCCGTTGAAGCTTATTATGGGAGTGTTTGTGGGTTTTAGGTCGCTCTCCTGGAGCTGCAGTTGGTTGGGACTGAGGTAAAGAGGGAAACTGCTATTGATACTGGTATTGGGAAACCTGGTGCAACACTTGTTGTTGATAGAGTTGGAATTGTTGAAATTGTTGCATTTGACCTTGCATGGTTCGCATGCATTGCATTAAGTCCTCCAACTGGTTCGGATTGGCCGTTGGAGGCACAACCGAAGGTTCAGCAAAGGTTGCGCCAACTGTGCAAGGGAGTGGAGCGACCGCCGCTGCCACTGTGAGAGGCACGTTCAAATTGGGAACTCCATCCATGGAGAGGGGGATGGTGAACAACCCAATACAGACAGTAGAAAGTTGGGGCTTCTCCCCAAAAGCGTTCTGGTTGGCACCACGTCCGGCATTGCTAGAAGAAGCCATGAATGCTATGTTTTCAGAAAAGGAAATTGTAAAAGCTTAGAGGAAGGCTTCTTGAAGCATTTCCCAAAGACGACACCAAATGATGTGGCTCGATCCGGGCACTCCTAGCTAGTTGCTGACTGGCTCCTAGCTAGCAACGAACGACACCTGAGAAGAAGAAGGTGAAGGATTCCCAAGGGATTTGCCCGGCAAGAATACTCCGAAGCATAAGTTAGAACGCTGGGGTAGAAAGTAAAAAGTGTAAATAGGCTAAGAGTGTAGGTCGCGCTAGATCGCTGAGTTCTCAAGATTAGCTCGAGAGCAAGTAAGATGACTCAAAATTAGATTCGATCAGAGATCCCTCTCCCCTTCGACTAAGGGGCTTTTATAGGGGCGTTCTTGTCAAATCAGGAGTAACCGCCACTGGGCTTCTGTCGCAGCCGTTACCTGCCAGGGTTGTGCAGGTGACCGTTGCAGGGTACTACCCAATTGGATGGGTGACACGTCACCAGAGGACAGACATGCCACCATTTGTCGAGAGACGTGGGTACAGTCTGTCGAATGGGCAGGGAATGTGCCATCAGTCAAGAGATGTGGCGCAGTCTGACGGGTACGATTTTGTCAGATAGAAGCTTCCTGAGAGCATTGTGTTGCTTAGTCGCGAGCTACCCTGTCGCGCAACAAGCTATCTTGCCGCGAACTACTTTGTGGCGAGCTCCCAGGGGTACTTCGAGGTGACCCTCATCGAGATTGTCTTTGGGGCAGTCTTTCTGCTTAAGTGTTGGAGCGAGCTGGTTACCCTAGATCGCGAGTTGGGATAGTCTTGGAGTATTCCCTTTCAGTAGCTCGAGGGACCTCGAGCTTGTGTTGTAGCGAGCTCCCCCAATAGCGAGCTATCCTGTTGGTTCGTTACTTAGTCGCAGTCAGGCTGTGGTGTTGAGCTGTTGCTCATGCTGAGTTAGGTCCATGTGTCATTGTCTCAAGGGGTAGGGTCAAATCATCCTCCATCATATACTATAATTAATATTTATTTTATTTTTAGTAATTAATTATTATTTTTTTATAAATGTGCTTTCAATAATTATTTGTAAATGTATTTTTTATTTTGTTATTTAATAGAAAATCATCAATATTTATTAGATATTTAAAAACTGCTATTTAACTTTTGAAATTTAATTTATCGTATTTATTGCATTTTTGGTTATAAATTTATTTTTAGTAATTATATATTTTTATAATTTATAGATTAATACTTATTAGAGATTAAACTATTATTTAAGATTACACTATTTATTGACTAATTTAGTATATTTTCAGTATTTTTTATATTTTTGCAATTATTGTATTTTTGTTATATATCTATTATATTTTCATTATAAACTTATTTTCAATAATTGTGTACGTTTGCTATAAATTCTCAATAATTATTATAGATTAAACTATTGTTATTTATTAGATATTAGACTATAAATTTAGTTGAAATTAGGGTGTTCAATGATTGGCTCAGTTCAGCTGTAGGTTGTTTCGCCAACCAAATCGACCTAGTCTAGTCCGTAGTTTGTCATTCGAAATTGATTAACCATTAGCAAAAACCCACCAACTCAGTCAAGTCCCCACCCCACTCTCTAATCAATTCCTAAGATGCATCCCTCCCCCCCGAATCTATATCTAGTCCCCCTCATTTAAAATATTCATATTAACTAATAAATAGTTAAATACGATTAATATTTAATCCCACCCATATTCAATGAGTATTAAATAGTGTTATTACCAAAAGTTAATAAATACAATTTGTAAATTGCCAAAAATTAAATATTCTTATTACTACGGTTAGTAAATTACCAAAAATTAATAGATATTATTATTAATTAACACATTAACAACATTTTATAGAAATTGGAATCTCTTTAACTAGTTTCTATAAAATTGAGAATTATATTTAACAATTATCAAAAAGTATAAAATTTTAGTTATTGTTATTATTATAATTAATAACCAAATACAAATGGGGGAACAAAATATTATAATGTTAGAAAATAGAATTATTAATCAATTTATATTGAAAAATAAATGTTAAATTAGTGTAATTTTGTTAGTAAACTACCAAATAAAAAATATATTTAATAACAATTTAAAAAAAATCAATAAATCCCCATAGTTACATAAATGTAATAAAATTTTCAAAAATTTTCATAAAATTACATTTTCATAAAATAACATTTTTGAAATTAAAAGATATAAATTATTTGAAAGTTTATTTAAAATGCATTAAATAATTATTGAAAATTATTAGAATATTTTGGAAATTTTTGGAAATTTTATTACATTTGATAGATTTTGGAAAACCATTGAAGAAATATGTAATTTTCTTGACAAATTATTGAAAATTATTAAAGATAAATGACTATGGGAAATAGAAAACTCTAACTTGAACAAATAATTACACAGATTATTAAGATAAATTAGTATAATTCTGTAAGTAAACCATTTAAAAAGAAAATAAATTATTTAATAAAAATTAAATAAATTTGAATAAATTTTCAAAATTACACAAGTACAATAAATTTTCTGAAATTTTAACAAAATTACATTTTTGAATATTAAAGACAATTTAGTATAGTTAAGAAATTTACCATGTGGTTGATACTCAATATATCCTTTTGAGCATTTCTATCATCAAATTGAATATTGGGTTGGTAGAGACAGTGTTTTCAAAACTGGATCAACCAAATTGTTAGACTGAAAAAATTGGGATCTGGACACCGTTTCACCTCAAAACCGCTTTTTGTCAAAAAGTCATTTATTTGGTTAGCGAACCGCTGACCTGGGCGGTCGAACTGTCAACCCGGACAACAATTTTTGGCCTTTTTTTGTTTTTCTAATTTTTTATTTTATTTTGTTAGAACGGGTCATCCATTTGGACTGAACAGTTAGACTGTTTGACACCATAACGGTTCCCTATCCGGTCCAATTTTAAAAACCTTGGACAGGGAGTGGGTGCCTTCTTGAGCTTGGCTTGGTGTGTGGCATGGCATGGCCCAAGGCTCAGCCAATGGACTAGCCTAACCCATGGCATGGCACGGGCCCATACGGGCTCGAGCCGTGGGCCATGCCAAACTGATCCCCCAAATTATCCTAGAAAAGAGAGGCACGACCTGGGACACCTTGTGGGCTAGCACAACACAACTTGCACTTTGTGCGGGCCACATGCGGGTCGTGTCGTGTCGACCTAACACAACCCAATTTACAGTTCTACTTGAACCCGCCCCATATTGGGGACGAGATAGGGAAATTCGAGGATTCTCCATCATTGATGAGGAGTGGGGTGGCTTGCCCATGAACTCGCCCAACATTGGGGAGTGGTTTACTTTACCCTGAACCCGCATGACACCAGGTATGGGGCGGGGATGGGGTAGAATGTCTTGACTATGGGGCAGGGAAAGGGATGGGGTGCCCTACCTTAAACCCACCCTATTGTCATTTCTATATAATTGTTAATCATTAGTGGAATTAATAAAAATATTAGCTTTTATAATTATTTTTATTTATTTAAAATTAATCAAAATTTCATTTAAAATAATAAAAAGAATAAAAATTATTAAAATTACATCAAATTATTAATAAATCAACATTAAATAAAAAATAAAATTTTTATACCTTTCAGATTTTCTTGTACATCGCACAGGTCCCTGTTAGTTTAAAATAAAAAAAATCTAAAAACCGAAAAAAGATAAATGCCTTTCAATTTCAAAAACAACAGAAATAGGAAAATACCAACTGTGTACATTCCCTTTAGATATAGATGCGGACTGCTACAAAGAAGCTGATCCAGTTTAATTATTGAATTTTCATCTTAGTCTTCCAAAAAACTGGCCTTAGGTACAGATCTAGCTTTTTCAGGAAAAAAAAAAAGAAAAAAAAAAAAAGGTTACAGATCTAGCCACCTTTTCTAATCACTTTCTAGGAACGTTCAGTTGCGTGCAGCCTCCAAAGGCCCCCATGCCGATCGACTTGGATCAGGTAAGTTTTGCATTGATAAAAGCAAAGGGAAGAACGAGTCAGTAGATTCGAAAGGTAAAAACTAGGCCTGGTCTTTGAGCAATACCTTATTCCAGATTAATATACTAGACAGCAATACCTTATTATATTATCTAAGAGTGTCAACGGATTGGATGGACCAATAAAACATATTAGATTCAACCAATTTGATCTAAAATATATATTAGATTGGAGTGACCTGATTCATCTATAATAAATTTATTTTGGATTCGGTTGGACTAAGCCAATACCCAATCCATTAATATAAGATTAGAATATAGACATCAATGGATCCGATTTGGATTGAAAACAATCTAATTCTAAGAATGGCATACTATCATACTATTGTGAAGACAAACCACTTGAAAATATCTCTCTACATATCTGCAAGACCAAAAGTTGGGTGGAAATAACTGTCCACCTGAGTTATTGAAGAAGTTTGAGCCCCTTGTTTAAACATGGCAAAGTGCCTAGAATCTCATCATCATCAACCCTCAATTTGATATGAGAGCATACTTCAAAGCTCGTTTGGCATGGTGGAGAGGGACACAAAGCAACTAAGTTTGTAAAGAAAAAAAAAAAAAAACTATCATCTTCTTGATCCATTCAATCTTTTTATTCCTTTATCTGAATTTATGACTGAGTTGCTCATGCATCATTTTTGTTTGGGGCTGAATCACATTCAATGAAATAGTTATTTTATATTCTGAGTATCTGAAATTTCTGGGTGGATACTAGCTAGAACGTCAAATAACTTCTTGAACGTGCCAGAAACGTTGTCGGAATGATCTCTTCTTCGTAGAAGGTGAAGGAGGTAGCCCATCCCCCTACCTACGTGCAGCGGGATTCAATTCCAAGTAGTCTTTGCGACCAACAGAAGACACTAGTGAGGACCCGTATGATGAATGCTTGAACGGGCTTTCATAAGCGAAATCTAAATAATAAAAATATATAAGAGTATATAATTATTTTATATTTTAATTTTTTAAGTAATTAATAATTATTTATTTTTTATATAATATTTTTATTAATTTTTTACAATACAAAAATTACAATAATTAATTTCAGCATGGGTTGTGCATCAAATCAATGAAACTGATCAATCCGACCCAACTCGATGTGAGTTAGTCCATTTTCTAGTATTTACGATAAGTTTTGGCTCAACAATTTCCTAACTTAACCAGGTTGGGTCAGTTTCGGTTTGACCGTTTGTATACCAACCAAACCAATCCAACCCAACTTGATGTGAGTTATCCATTTTCTAGTATTTATGATCAGTTTTGGTTCAATAGTTTCCCAACCGGACTAGGTTAGGTCAGTTTCGGTTTGACCGTTTGTAAAACAACCAAACCAATTCAACAATTTCCCCCCTTCCTAATTTTTTGTTTTTTTTTTTAATTCCACATAACTACCCATTAAACCAATAAGGAAATCACATATTTTTAACTATTTCTAACAACCATAAAGAAAGAGGGATTTACTTTTCTATTGTTTAGCCAAGTGGCACCACTTTCCCCCACTTCCTCCTAAATTGTCTCTAATTCCTATTTATCACCTAAATTATCTCTAACTCCTATTTATCTCTTAAATTATCTCTAATTTAGTAGAGAGGTTCTCTCCTAAACTATCTAAAGAAAGTTTTAATTAAAAAAATCAAACTATTTAAATGTTGTAACGAAATTATACACAAAATTTAAAATATTATTCAAAACACAAAAAATTAATAGATTTAATAATATTCATATTATTAATAAATCAATAATTTTACAAAATTCATCATGAAATTATGTTCTAATTTTATGAATTATTCAATTTAAATTTTATTTAAATAATAAAAATTTAACATTAAAAAATAAAGCATTATTTAAATATTTCAATAACTAAAAATCTTAAGAAAACATTAAAAATAGCTAAATAATACAAAAAAAAATATTTAATATTACTTAATAACATTAAAATAAATAAAATTCAAATAATGAAAATTTTTAAATATTTTACATATTATTTAAATATTTAAATAACAAATTATTTAACATGGATAATTTTTAAATATTTAAAATAACGAATTAATAATATTCATATTAATAATAATTTAATATTTTACAAAATTAATAATGAATAGTGCAATAATAGTACAACTATAATTTTATGGATTATTAAATTCAATATATAATTAATATTTTAAGAATTTAAATAACAATGTTATTTCAATAACTAAATAATATTGTAAATAACTAATTTCACTTATATCAATTAATAATTATAGAAAGTAACTATCAAAAAAATTATATTTATTAGTAATAATTTTACAATAATAGTGTATATTCATTATATATTTATATATACTGATGCAACTCGATCCAGGCACTCCTAGCTAGCTACTGACTGTCTCCTACCTAGCAACGGACGACACCTGAGAAGAGGAAGGTGAACGATTCCCGAGGGATTTGCCCAGTGGGAATACTCCGAAGCTTAAGTTAGAATGCTAGGGGAGAAAGTAAAGAGTGTAAAGAGGCTAAAAGTGTAGGTCACGCTAGATCACTGAGTTCTCAAGATTAGCTCGAGAGCAAGTAAGATGACTCAAAATCAGATTCGATCAGAGATCCCTCTCCCCTTTGACTAAGGGGCTTTTATAAGGGCATTCTTGTCAAATCGGGTGTAACTGCCACTGGGCTTCTATCACAGTCGTTACCTGTCAGGGCCGCACAGGTGACCGTTGCAGGGTACAACCCAATTGGATGGGTGTCACGTCCTGAGAGGACATGCATGCCACCATCTGTTGAAAGACGTGGGTACAGTCTGTCGAATGGGCAAGGACTACACTGTCAGTCAAGAGATGTGGCGCAGTCTGATGGGTACGATATTATCAGATAGAAGCTTTCTGAGAGCATTGTGTTGCTTAGTCGCGAGCTACTTTGTGACGAGCTCCCAGGGGTACTTCGAGGTGACCCTCATCGAGATTGTCTTTGGGGCAGTATTTCTGCCTAAGTGTTGAAGCGAGTTGGTTACCCTAGCTCACGAGTTGGGATAGTCTTGGAGTATTCCCTTCCAGTAGCTCGGGGAACCTCGAGCTCGCATTGTAGCGAGCTATGACGTAGCGAGATGTCCTGTAGGCTCGTTACTTAGTCGTAGTCAGGTTGTGGTGCTGAGTTGTTGCTCGTGTTGAGTCAGGTCCATGTGCCATTGTCTCAAGGGGTCGGGTCAAATCATCCTCTATCAATTGCCCCCCACTCCTCGGGCTAAGAGTGCTACCTTAGCGTGACCGAAGTTCAAACTTGATTGACTTCTCATATTAAATGCGTGCGAGAATTAGGGGATTTTTGACTTTTCGAATCTTGAAAAACGCACTGAAGCGTCTCTTGTCTTCGAATGTCACGCAGTCGTCATTACCTCAATCACGGGAGACGTGCAGCCAGCCATGTTTCGGTTTCAGGATGCGTGCGGTCAGCTTGATTACGAACCGTCAGATCTATCTCAATCTAGGCCGTTGATTTGGGGGCACAGTGGCTATAAATAGGAGGGTCCCCTAGGCCTCTTTCACGCTAACTTGTTGTCTTCGGATTCTGAGGTCGCACATCCATCTAGTCTACCCGAGCTCTTCTATTCACACCGTTTCATCTTTCCGGTGAGTCTTATTCATTCAGTCAATCATGTCTAGGTATCCATACCACATTTATCCCTGGGATGGTAACCAGGATGACGATGCCCCCTCGAGCTCAGGGTGAGTTGGGAGCAGGCTCGGGAGGCTCGGGAGGCCTCCGGCAATGTTGCTTCTACTTCTCGAGGCAGAGATCCCGACACCTTTGGTCCCTCCTCTATGATGATGGAGAGACCTAGATCTCTAGTCCGCTACTTTCACCTTCCCGGGGACCTCGCCTACAGTCTCCCCACCGATAACTTTCCCTAGGAGCATGGTCCCAATGACATAATAATTTTCTAGGAACAGCTCGAGGTAGGCCTACGTCTTCCCCTGCACCCCCTAATAGTGGAGGTGTTGAATCATTTTAACGTCACCACTGACCAGCTCCATCCCAACGCCATCCAGAATGTAGTTGGGACCATTTCCCTGTGCTATGAGTATTGTCTTCCCCTTGATCTTGATATCTTTTCTTCCATTCTCTGCATTAAGAATGCCACTCCCGGAGCACCTCCAGAAAGGCGTTCTTATTACTTTTCCCCCCGCCATGGCTTTAAGCTCCTGCACGACCTGCCGAACAGGGTTCTCGCCTGGAAGCGAGACTATTTTGTGGTCCGAAACCCCTAGGGGTGGCCCTTCCCAACCTCTTGGAGGGGTGCCATCCAAGACCCCGGGGTTGAGTTGGACTCTGAAACTCGGAAAATGCTATTGTCCTGGGCAGGTGTAGGCCTTCTCTGTTCAAATTACTTGACCGAGGAGAAGCTCGTGCAAGCTGGCCTGAGTCCGGGTAGGTTGCCTTTTAGGTCGCATAGTGCCTTGTAAAAATATATCATATGTGTATACATATATTTTCTTTTTTACTAGACTAATACCTTGTGGTTTTTGGCAGCCATCATGTCTAGTGTTGATGTGCGCCGCCTTCTTTCCAACAACCAGAAGCGTAAGGCGAAAAGGTCGCGTCCTGACCGAACTCTCACTTCTGCGAGCACTGAGTTCGAGTCTGCTGAGCCAGACTTTGTTTCTCCACCGCCTGAAGTTCCACCGGCCCCATTTGAAGAAGGTGTTGGAGAAGGTGGCCTCGAGGAGGGTGAGCTCCCGAGGCAAGGGGTGATTCCTCCTGGTCCTTCCCGCCCATTCCCCTACCCGCAGTTCCCAGTGGGGAACTGGGAGGGTGTCAATGAGTACCTCGTGGCTGGGCGGAAGAGTCGAAGGGCGATCTCCCACGAGGAGGTCACTAGGTGGGGGGAGATGGAGTCTAGGTCACTCGCCGCACTCGCCACCTCACACTGTATGGTGGTAAGTGGTCCTTCCTCTTTTCTTCTCGCTCTTTCCTTTCTTTTGCTATTTTCTGAACTTAGTCCCTTGTTTGGCAGGTGAACTCTGCCATCCACACCATGGCCCTCCAGACCAACATCCACTCCAGCGACGCTCGTAAGCAAAGGGTCCTTGTCCAAAAGCTCCTAGTTGAACTCGAACAGGCCCGAGGTGAGCTCCTTCAGACTCGCATGGGGAGCGAGGCCCAAGAGATGCTCGCCTGTGACGAGGTGGAGGTAGAGGAGGTGGACCCTTGAGGCTGGCGGCTCTGTTTTTCCGTTTTTTTTTACTAACTTCTGGTGGTTCTCGGGTCCCAGAACTGGGTTTTCATAAATCTTCTTCTTGGGCAATTGTGCCCTTTTTTACTTCTTGTTGAACTTTCCCGAGCTGTTTAGCTCGGTTTTTTATTTATGAAATAGTAATGAAATTTTTCTTTTTCTTCTAAGTATGGTGTGTTCTTTTTATTTTTTTATTTTTGCCAAAGCGATCTCATCACTCGAGCTATTAGAGCTGCATACCCAAAGTAGGATTTTTCGGTAATCGTTATCCCGAGCTATCACTTAGTGTTTGAGGCATCGCTATAGTATAACGTGAAGTAATTACCATGTATGCCTGAACTATATGTTTGTAGGTTGTGCTTACTTGGTCCAACCGATGTACTAAGACGATCTATGCTTTGTAGGGTTCAGACCCGAGCTGCATACGCCTCTGATATTTCATACCTTGCCTTTATCAATGAATTGGCTAAGTCTTTCATAGTGTCGAGGTCTTAGTTAGCTTAGTGTTTTAGCCCTAAGGCAGAGGGGGTGACTTATGGTCTACCTTGGAGTCCGCCCATGCCATGGAGGCGAATGGGTCTTATTTCACTCAAGTCGTGTTAGCTCGGCATTTTGGCCATTAGGCTTTGAGAGTGATTCATGGTCTACTCAGTAGTTCGCCCATGCCATAGAGGCGACTGGGTCTTATTGCACCGAGGTCCTGTTAGCTCAGCATTTTGGCCCTTAGGCTTTGAGAGTGACTCATGATCAACTCGGTAGTTACAGGTAATACTGCCTTAAGTTTACAATATTCCATGCCTGAGGTACTTGTTTCCCTTCAAGGGTCTCGAGCTCGTACGTTCCTTCCCCGAGCACCCATTTCACATGGTAAGGCCCTTCCCAATTTGGTCCGAGCTTACCAACGCTGGGCTCAAGTACCATAACTTTGCGAAGGACCATGTCATTGATGCAGAGGTTCCGCTTATTGACCCTGGCGTTATAGTACTGAGCTCCTCTTTGCTGGTAAGCTGTGGTCCTGATATATGTGAGGTCCCTTACTTCATCGAGTAGGTCAAGGTTGGTACGTAGCTCATCTTCGTTTGTCTTGTCATCATATGCTTCCAGTCGTAGCGAGGGAACCTCGATCTCAATTGGGATGACTGCTTCAGTGTCGTAGGTGAGGTTGAATGGAGTCTCTCTTGTGGCGGTCTTCTCTGTGGTTCGGTAAGCCCATAGAACACTGGGTAGCTCGTCTGCCCATAGTCCTTCAGCTCGATCTATCCGTGCCTTCAATTCGTGGAGGATAGCTCTGTTCGTGACCTCTGCTTGACCGTTTGCTTGAGGGTGTGCGATTGAAGTGAAGTTCTGTCGGATCCCCATGTCTTGGCACCGGTTCTGGAATTTAATGTCATCGAACTGCTTACCATTGTCAGAAATTAGTACCCGAGGTAACCCGAAGCGGCACACTATTTTCTTCCAAAAGAAGTTCAAGACGTTTCAGGCTGTAATTGTTACGAGTGGTTCAGCTTCTACCCAATTGGTGAAATAATCCACTACTATCACCAGGAACTTCCTCTGGCCTGTCACTGGTGGAAATGGTCCGAGTATATCGATGCCCCATTGTGCGAAAGGCCACGGGCTGGTGAGATACTTGAGGTCGGCAGTGGGCTGATGGTGGATATTGGCATGCTTCTGGCACTTGTCACAATTTCTGACGAGCTCAACAACGTCTGTTTTCATTGTTGGCCAGTAGAACCCCTGTCGTAGTGCTTTATGGGCGAGGGCTCTACCCCTAAGTGTCCGCCGCACAGGCCCTCATGAGTGTCATGGAGTACGAGCTCGAATTGGAAGGTCGCAAGCAGCGCAGGTAGGGGAGCGGGTAGGATCTGCAGGGAGGGTCCCGTGTAACAGGAATCTCGCGAGCGGGTTAATCCAGCTCGGCTCTGCTTGAACGACAGGAGCGACCTCCTCTGCCCCCCCGAGAATGCTAGGCCGAGGCAGGTTCTCTATGTACACGGTTCTCATGGTGTTATCACTGGTGCTGGCTAACCGGGATAGGGTGTCGGCCTCAGCGTTCTTCTACCTCGAGACTTGCCTGATGAAGTGTGACTGGAAGTTGAGCAGAGCCTCTCTTACTTTGGCTAAGTAGGCAATAATAGTCGGTTCGCGAGCTTCGTATTCGCCTGTGACATGATTGACCACGAGCTAGGAATCGTTGTAGATGATGATATATTTGGCTTTCACTTCTTTGGCTAGAGCTAGCCCGGCTATCAACGCTTCATACTTCGCTTCATTGTTGTTTGCCGCGAATTCGAAGCGTAGTGCATACTCCAGTTTTGTGCCACTTGGGCCGTGCAGAACTATTCCAGCTCTGCTGCCTTACTAGTTGGAGGATCCGTCTACGTGAAGGATCCAGGGCTCCTCATCCCAGTCCATGCTTGGCCTAACTAGGAGAGATGCCGCATTGACTGCTACCTCACAGTGCTCGGGCTCAACCGGCCTGGGAGCTCCGGGCTCACCCAAACTTGGGGCCTCGTGCTCAACCGGCCTGGGACTTCAGAGCTGAAAGTGCACTCCACGATGACGTCTGCTAAGGCTTAGGCCTTAATAGCAATTTGTGGCTTGTATTGGAGATCGTACTCGCTGAGCTCAATGGCCCACTTGTCAATCGACTAGAGACCTCGGGCTTGAGTAGGACTTGCCTCAGAGGTTCGTTGGTGAGGACGATAACAGTATGAGCTTGAAAGTACGGAAGGAGCTTTCGGGCTGCAATAACCAGTGCATAGGCCAATTTTTCTATCTCTGGATATCTTGTCTTTGCTCCCTGCAACATTTTACTAACATAGTAGATAAGTCGTTGAACTCGATCTACTTCTTTTATTAGTACCGAGTTGACCACTTCGTCACTTGCCGAGAGGTACAGCTCCAAAACATCACCCTCTTTGGGCCGGATTGACCGGTATGATGGTGAAGTACTTTTTGAGCTCATCAAACACGAACTGACAATCTTGGGTCCATTCAAACCCTTTGCTTTTAATTGCTTTAAACAAAGGTAGGCAGCGATCTGCCGATTTGGATATGAAGTGGCTCCGAGCGGCTATTCGGCCATTCAACCTCTGAACCTCCTTCACTTTTTGGGGTGTCTCATATATAGGATGGCCTTTATTTTGTTCGGGTTGGCTTCAATGCTGCGCTGGTTTACGATGTCTCCCAGAAATTTACCCGAGGTGACACCAAAGACACACTTATTCGTGTTTAGCTTCATATTGAATCTACGCAGGACTTCAAAAACTAAATTCAAGTCTTGTATTAAGTCGCTTGAGAACTGGGTTTTGACGACCATGACGTCTACATAACATTATACTTTTTGGCGAATCAATGGCTCAAACAGTTTATTTACAAGTCTTTGAAAGGTCGCCCCAGCATTTTTTAACTCGAAGGGCATGACCTTGTAATAGTACAGACCGAGCTCAGTTACAAAGGCAGTCTTTTCTTCATCTGTCGGGTCCATCCTAATCTAGTTGTAGCCCGAGTCAGTGTCCAAAATGCTTAGCAACTCATGCCTCGAGGTCGTATCCACCTCACGGTCGATCCTGGGAAGTGGGAATCTGTCCTTTGGGCAAGCTTCGTTCAGGTCGGTGTAGTCGACGGAGCTCGGGTAATGGACTTCCCTGATAAAATCGGCTGCAAAGAACTTCCCGACCTCCTCGTCGACTGCCCTCCACCATTCTGGGGCTAGGCTGCGTTTCTTCTATCTAACGGGCCCAACTACAGGATCAGTATTAAACTTATGAGTTATGATGTTAGGGTCTATGCCGGGCATTTCTGCCGCGGACTAGGAAAAAATATCTAAATTCTCAAGTAAAGAGCGTACCAATTTAGATCGCAGAGGCTCCTTAATGGAATTACTGATCTGAAGCGTCCGAGCAGGGTCCTCCGTCGAGGCTAGGATGGAGACGGTCTCTTCTGTGGGTGCATCTCGCTCCTCGTTGTGCTCCATAGGTCGCTCCAGCTCGAGGTCATCAGCCACCTTGGTTTTTCTCTTAAGGGTGGCGACATAGCATTTGCGAGACTCAAGCTAGTCACCTCGCGCAATCCGGATTCCGAAGTCCGTGGGGAACTTCATGGCTAAGTAGTAGGTTGACACCACGGCACATAAGGCATGGGTAATCGACTGACCTACTATGGCATTATACGGGGAAAGGGTTGCGACCACTAAGAAATCGTGGTTGAGCCTCACTATGCTCCGCCAAGTGCCGACCTCCATGGGTACTGTAATCCTTCCCAGAGGCCTAACTTCCTCTCCGTTGAAGCTTATTATGGGAGTGTTTGTGGGTTTTAGGTCGCTCTCCTGGAGCTGTAGTTGGTCGAAGGCTGCTTTGAAGAGGATGTCCGTTGAGCTGCCTGAGTCGACGAGGATGCGCCTGACTTCGAAGCCGTTGATCTTCACCTTTATGACGAGCGCGTCATCATGGGGGTAGTGGACCCCATGTGCGTCATCTTCTGCGAAAAGGATGGTATCTTCCAACCTTGGCCTTTTTGGGGGGTTCTGCTCTTCCCTGGCGACTTCGCGAGCTGCAGCTGAGGTACAACCCGCCACAATCGAGCCTCCAACTATGACGTGGATGGTCCCCCAAACTGGTCTCTCTTCGGGGGGATGCTTCTGCGGCGGTTACGCTTGCCTGCTGGACTCGGGAGCATCTCTACTCTACTCCCCTTGTCAACCTGTTTTATTATTATTATTATTATTTAGTACAAAATTTCTCAAATATTCGCCATGGATGAGTTCCTCTATTTCATCGTGGAGGTTTTTACAACTTTTGGTGCTATGGCTGTGATCTTTATGAAAACTACAATACAGTTTTTTATTTCTAGCATTAGGGTCAGCCTTCAACCGAGGTGGCCACCTCACCTACGAAGCATCCTTGATCACCATGAGGATCTCGGTCCGCTTTGTGCTGAGGGGTGTGTAGTCCCTTTCGGCTGCTAGAGCTCGGAAAGGCTAGTTTGGCCTTGCCCCCCGAGCTTGGTCCTTCTTCTTCCTGCTGTTGCCCTGAGCTAGGGGCTTTGGTCCCCTCTTCCTTTTCTCAAGGGCCTCAGTCACGATCACTGTCCCTATGAACCGATCCGCGAGCTTGAGGAACTCGGTCACGGTCTTGGGTTGATTGACAACTATGTGCCACTTGAACTCTTTGTGGATGATACCTCGCTTGGCTGTGGTGAGGTGAACTGCGGGATCCAGGTCGGCTATCTGCAAACAAGCGTCGTTGAACCACTTGATGTAATTCTGAATGGACTCCCATTCCTTTTGAACTATGCCGATGAGGCTTCCCTGAGTTCTCGGGCACCTTTTGCTGGTGACGAAGTGGGAGGTGAAAACTTGCACAAACTGCACCCAGCTTCTTATCGAACCAGGCGTGAGGTTACGGTACCATTACCCCTTTGAAGGTGGTGGAGAAGGCCACGAACATGCAGGATTCACTGGCTCTTGCCAGGTTTATCTGGGACTGGAAGGCGTCCACGTGATCATTTGGATCGAAGGATCCGTCGTACTTGTCCAATAGAGGGAGCTTAAAGTCCCTTGGCATGGGGACAACAAGGAGTTCTGGAGATAATAGGGAAGAAACTGAGAGGAGAGGGGTAGCTTTCACTTCACCTGAGCATACCTCCTTTTTTCCTTTGAGCTCGGGAGAGACTCGGGTAGCAGTTTGACGAGCTCACCGACGTCTTTGTTGTTGCTATGATGCCTCGGCGTTGGTACTTGATGCTTCAGTGTCGCTAAGTTCGACGGGCTTAGACTGTTAGTGGTGGCTCTGATCCAAAGGGCCCTGCCTATAGTTTGTGGCCAGGACCTCGAACGGATTCTCTATGAGCGGGAGCTCGAACTGCAAAGGCCAGGGTGATACAGGCTTGGTTGGCTGGGAGGCCCCCAACCTGCCCATAGACTGTGAGGCGGGGGTGGTCAGCCTCTCCTTCTGGCTATGGGAAGAGGCTTGGCTCTTGGCGGGATCCTGGGCCTGGGAGGCCTCTCCCCGGTGAGGTCGTTCACTCCAGTGGGAGGGCTTGGTCTGCTTCATGGCCGGATGCCGAGGGGGAAGTGATGGTTGGGCCTGAGGCAAAGAGGGAAACTGCTATTGATACTGGTATTAGGAAACCTGGTGCAACACTTGTTGTTAATAGAGTTGGAATTGTTGAAATTGTTGCATGGTTCGCATGCACTGCATTAAGTCCTCCAACTGGTTCGGGTTGGCCGTTGGGGACACAACCGAGGGTTCAGCAAAGGTTGCGCCAATTGTGGAAGGGAGTGGAGCGACCGCAGGTGCCACGGAGAGGGGGACGGTGAACAGCCCAATATAGACAGTAGGAAGTTGGGGCTGCTCCCCAAAAGTGTTCTGGCTGGCACCACGTCCGGCATTGCTGGAAGAAGCCATGAATGCTAAGTTTTTAGAAAAGGAAACTGTAAAAGCTTAGAGGAAGGCTTTTGAAGCGTTTCCCACAGACGACGCCAAATGATGTGGCTCGATCCGGGCACTCCTAGCTAGTTGCTGACTGGCTCCTAGCTGGCAACGGATGGCACCTGAGAAGAAGAAGGTGAAGGATTCACGGGGGATTTGCCCGGCAGGACTACTCCGAAGCTTAAGTTAGAACGCTGGGGTAGAAAGTAAAGAGTGTAAAGAGGCTAAGAGTGTAGGTCGCGCTAGATCGCTGAGTTCTCAAGATTAGCTCGAGAGCAAGTAAGATGGCTCAAAATCAGATTCGATCAGAGATCCCTCTCCCCTTCGACTAAGGGGCTTTTATAGGGGCGTTCTTTCCAAATCAGGCGTAACCGCCACTGGGCTTCTATCGCAGCCGTTACCTACCAGGGTTGTGCAGGTGACCGTTGCAGGGTACTACCCAATTGGATGACACGTCCCCGGAGGACAGGCACGCCACCATCTGTCGAGAGTCGTGGGTACAGTCTGTCGAATGGGCAGGGACTGTCCCGTCAGTCCAGAGACGTGGTGTAGTCTAACGGGTATGATCTTGTTAGATAGAAACTTCCTAGGAGCATCGCGTTGCTTAGTCGCGAGCTACCCTGTTGCGCAGCGAGCTATCTTGTCGCGAGCTACTTTGTGGGGAGCTCCCAGGGGTACTTCGAGGTGACCCTCATCGAGATTGTCTTTGGGCAGTCTTTCTGCCTAATTGTTGGAGCGAGCTGATTACCCTAGCTCGCGAGTTGGGATAGTCTTGGAGTATTCCCTTTCAGTAGCTCGGGGGACCTCGAGCTTGTGTTGTAGCGAGCTCCGCCTATATTGAGCTATGACGTAGCGAGCTGTCTTGTAGGTTCATTACTTAGTCGCAGTCAGGTTGTGGTGTTGAGCTGTTGCTTGTGCTGAGTTAGGTCCATGTGTCATTGTCTCAAGGGGTCGGGTCAAATCATCCTCCATCGTATACTATAATTAATATTTATTTTATCTTTAGTAATTATTTATTGTTTTTTTATAAATATGCTTTCAATAATTATTTGTAAATGTATTTTTTATTTTGTTATTTAATAGAAAATCATCAATATTTATTGGAGATTTAAAAACTGTTATTTTACTTTTGAAGTTTAATTTATCGTATTTATTGCATTTTTGTTATAAATTTATTTTTAGTAATTATATATTTTTTATAATTTATAGATTAATACTTATTAGAGATTAAACTATTATTTAAGATTACACTATTTATTGACTAATTTAGTATATTTTCAATATTTATTATATTTTTGTTATATATCTATTATATTTTCATTATAAACTTATTTTCAATAATTGTGTACGTTTGCTATAAATTCTCAATAATTATTAGAGATTAAACTATTGTTATTTATTAGATATTAGACTATAAATTTAGTTGAAATTAGGGTGTTCAATGATTGGCTCAGTTCAGTTGTAGGTTGTTTCGCCAACTAAATCGACCTAGTCAAGTCCGTAGTTTGTCACTTGAAATTGATTGACCATTAGCAAAAACCCACCAACTCAGTCAAGTCCCCACCCCACTCTCTAATCAATTCCTAAGATGCATCCCTCCCCCGAATCTATATCTAGTCCCCCTCATTTAAAATAATCATATTAACTAATAAATAGTTAAATACGGTTAATATTTAATCCCACCCATATTCAATGAGTATTAAATAGTGTTATTACCAAAAGTTAATAAATACAATTAGTAAATTGCCAAAAATTAAATATTTTTATTACTACGGTTTGTAAATTACCAAAAATTAATAGATATTATTATTAATTAACACATTAACAACATTTTATAGAAATTGGAAACTCTTTAACTAGTTTCTATAAACTTGAGAATTATATTTAACAATTATCAAAAAGGATAAAAATTTAGTTATTGTTATTATTATAATTAATAACCAAATACAAGTGGGGGAACAAAATATTATAATGTTTGAAAATAGAATTATTAATTAATTTATATTGAAAAATAAATGATAAATTAGGAAATTTTATTACATTTGATAGATTTTGGAAAACCATTGAAAAATTATGTAATTTTCTTGACAAATTATTGAAAGTTATTAAAGATAAATGACTATGGGAAATAGAAAACTCTAACTTGAACAAATAATTACACAGATTATTAAGATAAATTAGTATAATTCTGTAAGTAAACCATTTAAAAAGAAAATAAATTATTTAATAAAAATTAAATAAATTTGAATAAATTTTCAAAATTACACAAGTACAATAAATTTTCCGAAATTTTTACAAAATTACATTTTTGAATATTAAAGACAATTTAGTATACTTAAGAAATTTACCATGTGGTTGATACTCAATATATCCTTTTGATCATTTCTATCATCAAATTGAATATTGGGTTGTTGGGGACAGTGTTTTCAAAACTGGATCAAACCAAATTGTTAGATTGGAAAAATTGGGAATCGGACACCGTTTCACCTCAAAACCGCTTTTTGTCAAAAAATCATTTATTTGGTTAGCGAACCGCTAATTTGGGTGGTCGAATTGTCAACCCAGACAATAATTTTTGGCCTTTTTTTGTTTTTCTAACTTTTTATTTTATTTTGTTAGAGCGGGTCATCCATTTGGACTGAACAGTTAGACTGTTTGACACCATAACGGTTCCCTATCCGGTCCAATTTTAAAAACCTTGGACAGGGAGTGGGTGCCTTCTTGAGCTTGGCTTGGTGTGCGGCATGGCATGACCCAAGGCTTAGCCAACGGACTAGCCTGACCCACGGCATGGCACGGGCCCATACGGGCTCGAGCCGTGGGCCTTGCCGAACCGATCCCCCAAATTATCCTAGAGGAGAGAGGCATGGCCTGGGACGCCTCGTTGGCCAGTACGACACAACTTGCACTTTGTGCGGGCCACATGCGGGTCATGTCGTGTCGACCCAACACAACCCAATTTACAGTTCTACTTGAACCCGCCCCATATTGGGGACGAGGTAGGGAAATTCGAGGATTTTCCATCATTGATGAGGAGTGGGGTACCTTGCCCTTGAACTCGCCCAACATTGAGGAGTGGTTTACCTTACCCTGAACCCGCATGACACCGGGGATGGGGCGGGGATGGGTTAGAATGTCTTGACTATGGGGCAGGAAAAGGGATGGGGTGCCCTACCTTGAACCCACCCTATTGTCATTTCTATATAATTGTTAATCATTAGTGGAATTAATAAAAATATTAGCTTTTATAATTATTTTTATTTATTTAAAATTAATCAAAATTTCATTTAAAATAATAAAAAGAATAAAAATTATTAAAATTACAACAGATTATTAATAAAGCTAAATTTATTAAAAAATATTTGTTCATATTCAATTAACAATAATTATTTTCTATAAATCAACATTAAATAAAAAATAAAATTTTTATACCTTTCAGATTTTCTTGTACATCGCACAGGTCCCTGTTAGTTTAAAATAAAAAAAAATCTAAAAAACCGAAAAAAGATAAATGCCTTTCAATTTCAAAAACAACAGAAATAGGAAAATACCAACTTTGTACATTCCCTTTAGATATAGATGCGGACTGCTACAAAGAAGCTGAACCAGTTTAATTATTGAATTTTCATCTTAGTCCTCCAAAAAACTGGCCTTAGGTACAGATCTAGCTTTTTCAGGAAAAAAAAAAAAGAAAAAAAAAAAAGGTTACAGATCTAGCCACCTTTTCTAATCACTTTCTAGGAACGTTCAGTTGCGTGCAGCCTCCAAAGGCCCCATGCCGATCGACTTGGATCAGGTAAGTTTTGCATTGAGAAAAGCAAAGGGAAGAACGAGTCAATAGATTCGAAAGGTTAAAACTAGACCTGGTCTTTGAGCAATACCTTATTCCAGATTAGTATACTAGACAGCATCTTGCTCGGTCTGGTTCGGTCTGGATCCCAGAAAACTAGTTCAGAAATTGTATATATCCTAACCATTTGAGCCTGACCCTGACCTCAGCACTAGCAGGACAGCAACCTAATGGTTATGTTTGGTTTGAAAGAAAAGGTAAGGAAAGGAAGAAAAAAATAAAAAGACCTATATAAGATTTATAAAATTTCTTTGCCTTTTTTTTCCTTCAAACCAAACACAGTCAAAGGAGCCGTGAGCCCCATGACTGTTATAAGTCAAATCCATTAATCCAACAGTAGATTCATTTCAATTATTATCTTATAGCCTTTGTTTCAGCCCTGAAAGAGTGATTTGTATAGAGGGCCTCAAGCAGGTCTTATACGATTTATGTTCCAGCTGGTTTCTAACTTGATGGATAGCCAACTCATGGGCACCACTGATGTTTGGTGCAGATTATCTCTGCACACATCACCAAACAGACACAAAATGGACCCCACAGCCTCATTCAATGAATATAAGTAATCAAATTGAAATAGTATAATGATTCTTTCTAATAATCAAATAAGCCCTAAAAAATCAAAGTGCCAATCAGCTGGCTGGTTGTAGAATTGAGGGATGGACCATCCTCAACCCCCCCACTGATCGTGATTATTAATAAAAATTGTTCATATAAACATTTAATTATTTTGCATGACGAAATTACCTCTAAATTATTTAATCAATCTTATTAAAATATTTTTATGATAAAAAATTAAGCTTTACAGGCTTGCCTGACAATTATTGCTAGTCTGTGCAGAGGATGCGAGTCCAAGATTTCTGTTTCCAAACTTCTTTTAATAATAAGACAAAAATCAACATCAAACCGGTTAGCTTGGTCACCAAGTCTTATCTAATCCCATGAAAGTTCAACCTGCAGCTGTCATCCCAGACACGGTACTCCGCTTTGTCACGCTTCATCAATGGAGACTTTTCCCATCTTTTCATCTCTTTCTTCCTTTATAAATTAATAAAAAATCCATTTAACCCATATGTTTATTGATCCACCAACAGGTCCATTATCTTAAATTATAGAACTTTAAACTTACATATGCTTAATTATATTCTCGTCTCTACAGTCAGTACTCAGTAGTCTTCCATCAATTCAGTTATCCAATCTCCAGCAGCTACCAATGGTTTTCGACAACTGGAAGCCCTTGAACCGATTAAGGACTGCTGTAAAGAAAGTGAGATTCCTGTTAAACTACAACGTAAATCGATTCCGTCTGGCTTCAATCATCAGAAAACCCAGCGGTCATCGTCGGTTAAGCTTCAACGACAGGCCGGGATTGCGGGTTATCACAGACGATACTGATTCTGAAGATAGTGGTTCTGCGAGGGGATTGCAAGGACTACAGAGAACAATAAGCTTCCCCTCCGAAGAAGATGTGGATAGCAGGGCGGAGATGTTTATTTCTAATTTCTACAGGAGACTTCAGATTGAGAGACAGATCTCGCTGGAGCTTCAGTACTGCAGGGAGAACAGTTTGGAGAGTACTCGATCTGATTGATGAAGATAACTAATTTTGGTCTATTGAACCCATGGTGGGAAATCATCAGCTTCTTTGAAACGGGAAGCTTCAGCTAAGTATCGATCGTTCTATTTTCTGTCTAGATTTGATGGACTTTGTGTGTTTGTTGTTGAAGGGTATTCTGATGGGGATCTGTGTTTTATGAGAGATCTCCTGACTGCAAGGGAAGCCTTTTTTTTCTGACTTTCTCTGTTTTTATTTTTTTATTTTTTTGGGTTGTTTTTTTTATTTTATTTTTTGAATTCTTTCATTTTGGAAAAATATGTAAATTCAGTATTAATTTCTATATTTCTTTGTAAAAATTGTTTCATGGAAATTGACAATGATTAATAATTGTTAATTTCTACTTCATTAGTTATCCTTATCGTTGGAAGTGTGTTATGGATCATAGAAGCATAAAACTGATATTTGAGTTTGAATCATGCAAAATGCTCAATCTAGTCGATAATTTTGTGGTTTTATCAGCACAAACTTTCGCACATTTGATGCCACCAGAAATAGGTGAGATAATTCTTCTTTAATTAGGGCCGGTTTGCTTTGTGGGAATGGGTGCGGAATCGGGATCGAAATGGGCTATTCCAAATCTAATTCATTGATTAGGTGGAACTGGAACCAACTGGAACCCATTCTCCATTCCCTCTCCCTCTTTTAGGACTTAGGAATGAGATTCCATTTTAATTTTAATTGAACCGATTCCAATTCCGATTCTAATTCAGATGAATCAAACATACAATGAGAATAATCATTTCGATTCCAATTCCAAGGATTGTCATTTCAATTCCCACTGCAAACCTAACGGGTTCCCTAAAACAGAAGAGGATCCTAAAGAGTCAAAGAATGGCATTGAACTCTTAGGATTCCAACTAATTCCAATTCCGGTTCCTTAAAACAGAAGAGCATCCCTAAAGAGCAAAAGGCCAAAAGCCATCCTGGCAATTTCTACTAAAAAATGGGCATAAGCAATGTTTCTTCTTGGAACATGAGCCCATCAGAGATTAAGCAAGCTGTTCAAACGAACACCAAACATTTGCTGGAAAAAGAAGTTCACAAAGGCAAGGTTGCCAACTTTAAACGTCAAGAGCTGCGTAGGCCTCAGAAAAAGGGTAATCTATGAACATCTGACTTGGAGCAAGCTTCCAAAAAAATCCCATCACCTTTATAAATCACACAACTATACAACTGGTAAGCAGTGGCGGAGTAAGGAATTTTCTCTTCCAAGGGCCACGTTAAACAAATAAATTAGGTGGAGTAGAGAAAGGTAGGCTGTCTCGGAAAATGGAGTGAATGTTACTAAAGAAAAAAAGAAAACAAAGTTTTTAATATTGGGAATTGGAGGAGCATTAAAGAATGACCCTTTTATCATTTTAACTGGTTCAAGTTTTTTTTTGTTCTTTTTTCTTTTCTTTTCTTTTCTTTTTTTTTAGGTGGGGGGGGAGAGGGGTGTGATACAATTTTGACCTTACCTCTACTTACTAACTTATATATTAATTAAGATTCAGATTAGGGCTTTAACTACGTACAAAATTATAGCTAAAAAAAGAAGTGTAGTTAAAGGTCTATAGCTATGATTCCCCTGTAACCTATACTTATGTCTGCAGCTAAAAGGTCAATTTCTGATTAAACTTTATCTATAGCTAAGGTATCATATAACCACAATTTGTCCATTTTCAAGACTCAATTGTAGAAAAACCGTAGCTAAAGGGAGCATTGGAGCATATAGCCATGGTTTGTACAATCTGTGGCTAAAGGCTAAACTGTTAATCAATCTAAAGCACGATTTTATGAAAAAAAAAAAAAAAGCCATGACCAAAGGAATATATAGCCACTGTTTGTACAACGTCTGTGGCTAACGACTTAATTGATGATCAAGCTATAACTATGGTTTCTGAAAATTGTAGCTAAAGGTAGCATATTGTCATGATTTGACAAAACTTAGGCCTCGTTTGGTTCGTAGGAACAAGGGCTGGAATCAGAATCGGAATAGGCTATTTCAATTTTAACCTTTTTGGTTTGACAGAATTGGAATCTCATAGTTATAGTTTGATCATCAATTAAGTCTTTAGCCACAGGCATTGTACAAAAGGGAATGACCATTCTCTGCCCTTTGATCCCTTGGGAATGAAATCTCATTCCCGTTATTCCAATTCCCATTCCTATCCTTACCTGATCCCAACAAACTATGGGAATAGGCCTAGAAATGGAAATGGGGTGGAGCGGGGCGAAGTTTTCCTTGCCCCATACCTGACCCCGAATTGAAATTCCCTACCTCATCCCCGCCCCAAACCTCACCGGGGCGGGGGTAAAAATCTTAACCTCATTCTTCCTTGTATATTTATAATTTTTTTTTTTGGAACCTACCTAGAAATATGTTATATTATGTAATATAATATAGTATAATATAATATATAATAATATAATATACATGAGCATATATTAACAATTTTATACATATTATGTTATATAATATAGTTGGGGCGGAGTTGGGGTTGGGTGGACAAATACCATCCCTGCCTTGTCCCCAATCCCTAGAATTTCGGATTTTCCCCAAACTTACACCAAACCCTGACCAATGGTAAATAAACCCGCCCTAATCAGGGCAAAGCCCCATAGAAATGGGTCAAATCGCCATCTCTAAATAGGCCATTCCAACGTTCCCTTATTATATTATGAAACCAATTTACATCTCGATTGAAGCATTTGCTCCACTTTGTCTCGATTAACTTTGTAGTTAAAGACTCAACCTATAAAGAAAACAACAAAATAATAAACATTCATATTTGTGTATATAAAGTTGAATTTTAAAATTTAATTGTGTACACAATGCTACATCCGTACCAAGTTAATTGACATTGAGAACATTACCATGTATTCAAACCTTAAAGATTTTATCATACAATATTATCCTTCTCTTACCATTACAAAGGTCCAAGCATATAGCAATATAAAATATTGTGATTGGATTCTGCAACATCACGAGACAAATTGTGTTAAAAAGATAACCATCTAATGAAGGATGTCTAAATACTTGAACCCTCGAACATGAAAAACTAAAACATTTTTATCACAACACCCATAAAAGATTTACCAAGGGGATATGTTAATTTTGTCAATAATGCAAGCCTCTATAAAATTAATCAAATTTTCAAAAAATATATATATAAGTTAATCAACATCATAATCATACCAAAGCAATTAAGGCCATGTTTGGTTCATTGATCTGGGACCGGGGTTCGAGGCCCATGGGCACGTGCCATGCCACTTGCGTGCCGGTACAACACGGCCCGCCAGGCCCGTAGCGGCCAGTTTTAACTTTTTGGGGGTTTCTATAGAAATACCCCCCCCCAACAACTAGAAATAGCCATATTAAGGGGGTATTGTGTATTTTGCTTATGGGGGTTGAGAAAATGACATAAATGCCCCCAACAGCTATATAACAACTAGTTTAGGGGGCATTTTGGGTAAAGTTATTAATAATTTTATAATGACCAAAATACCCCTCCCTAACAACTAAATAACATATAGTTTTTTGGGTATTTTGGGCAATTGAATTATGTTCAATTCCTATAAATAGTCCTATCCTCCACCATTCTCATCACACCAATTCAACAATTCTCTTAATCTCTTCTCTCTCTCTTTCATACTCATACATTCTCAATTATCTGCAATATGAGAAATTCTGATTAGCTAATTGTCTGATTCTGCATTCTCCAATTCTCAAGTCTAAACTTTATCGAAGTTTTGACTTTCAACAAGAAGAAGGCTTGCTCAACCAGCTCAAGTATCTTAATTTGGGATGCTTGGATGTTGAAAGGCTTCAACCGTTGAAATCAAATTGAAATTTTGAACCGGCAATCTGGGTAATTTGAATTAGATTAATTTTTATCTTTTTAGAATTAAAAAAAATGGTTAGCTCTTCTGAAAACCGATTCCCCAACATGGTGACCATGGATGACATTCAATCGCATCACGATAGTGTTAGCACTGGTGCAATTGATGTTGATGGAAGTGGAACTTTCACCCCCGATAGTGGTGATACTAGGGGAAAACAGAGGGCTTCTAAGCTGAGTAGGCCGGTTTGGAAAGTTTTCAAAGTAGAAGATATTGGTGGGAAGGGGAAAATGGCCGTTTTGCCAAAAATGTATGAAAGATTTTAGCTATTGTAGCAAGGGTGGTACGGGTTATTTGAGCAGACATCTGCTCACACATGAGTGAGAAGAAGATGAAGGGAGAGAAACAACTCAAACACAAATTAGGAGGGGGGCTAGTTTTGGTACTTTTAGACATTCACAAGAAAAAATGAGACAAGAACTTGCTAAGTATATTGTACATTCAGATCAACCATTTATATTAGCTGAAGATCCAAAGGTAGAAAAATGGTTGCATTCTGTAAACTCACAACATAAAAAATTTTCTAGGAATACTATAAGAACGGTTGCTTTAAAAAAATTTTATTCATATAAACAAAATTTAATTTTTTTGTTAGCAAATCTTAATTCTAAAATTGCAATTACTTCGGATGTTTGGACATCCAAATTTAATATTAGTTATATTTGTGTTACTGGCTATTTCATTGATGAAAATTAGCTTTTGAATAAAAAAATTTTAAGTTTTACTAGGCTTGAATGGCTACATAGTGGCCCAGCTATTGCTGCAAGTATTTTAAATACTTTGCATGCTTATGTATTGGTTTTGATAATGCTAGAAATAATGATTATGCAATAAATATTTTAAAATCTCAGTTAAAACCATGCTTAAATGGTAACTTATTTCATATTAAATGTGCATGTCACATCTTAAATTTATGTATTCAAGATGCCTTGAATATTATTTCAAATCATACTTCAAAAATTAGAAATTGTATTATATGTATATAAAAAGTTCAAGGGCAAGAAAACAAGAATTTAAATATTTATGCCAAAATTTTGGTTTAAAATATAAACATTTTATATTAGATGTAAAGCAAAGGTGGAGTTCTACCTATGCTATGTTAGAGAGTTGTATATCTCATAAACAAATTCTTTCTAATTTTTATAATTCAAAAATGCCTAATAATATGATATTTGAGGAAGACTGGGAAATGACAGTCTGTGTAAGAGATTTTTTAAAGCATTTTTATGATGCAACAAATGAATTATCTAAAATTTATTATCCAATTAGTTATAATTTACCATATCAATTAATGGTAATTAGTGATTGTTTTGCTAAATATCCACAATTTCAATGTATTGTTGAAATTATGGAAAATAAATTTAAAAAATATTGGGAGAACATTTATCCCCTTTATTGTTTAGCTACAATATTAGACCCTAGGATTAGGAAAGGTGGTTTAGATATTTTACTTGAAACATATTGTGAAAATATGAATATTGATATAGGAAATAAAAAAGAAGAAATTAATAATTTATTATTTGAAATGTATAGTTTGTATGAATCTGAAGTTGTAGGAATTCCTACAACTTGTTCATCATCTTCTTCTTCTACTTCTGACCTTGAACCTAGTAGTAAAAGAGAAAAACATTTTTATTTAATAAGTAGAAGGCAGAAATTTGCTAGTCCTACAACATGTTCATTTACTGAACTTAATTTTTATTTACAAATTCTAATTTAGGTGAAGTATCAAATAATTTTGATATTTTAGCCTGGTGGAGTGAACACTTAAAAAATTCTCCGATTTCTCGTCGCCATGGCACATGATCTACTAAACCCTCTGGTGTCTACAATTCCATCAGAGTCTTGTTTTAGTGCAGGTACCCGGGTGCTAGATGACAAAAGAAGTTGCATGAAGGATGAGAGCATTGAGATGTGCATCTGCTTCAAGGATTGACTAGATGCAGAAGATAGATTAACAAGACAAGGGATAGCATGATGCAACACCGGACATTTCACCCAAAGCAGATGATGAAAGTCATGAATGATTCATGAACTTTGACTACTTGTATATATTTTTTCATTTTTTCAAATTATTGTAAATTTTTATAATTTTATTTAATTAATTTGATATATTTTTTTAAAATTCTTTTAACAATGTAATTTTATATTTTCAATTTGTAACCATATAGTATTTTTTATATTTTATTAACTTATTCCATTTTTATATTTTATTCATCCAAGGGATAGCATGATGCAGAAAATATATTAACTTTTCTGAAAGTACTTTTACGAAAGCACTTTTATAAAAACACTTTTACAGAAGTATTTTACGAAAATACTTTTATGGAAGTACTTTTACAAAAATACTTTTACGAAATCACTTTTATAAAAGTACATTATTAAAGCACTTTTAGAAAAGAACTTTTACTAAAGAACTTTTAGGTAAGTACTTTTATAAAAGCACTTTTATGAAAATATTTTTATAAAAACACTTTTATGGAAGTATTTTTGTGAAAGCACTTTTTACGAAAGTACTTTTAAGGAAGTACTTTTACGAAAGCATTTTTATAAAATCACTTTTACGAAAGTACTTTATAAAAGCACTTCTATGGAACTACTTTTATGAAAGCACTTTTACGGAAGTACTTTTATAAAAGCACTTTTATGGGAGTACTTTTACGGAAGTACTTTTATAAAAGCACTTTTATGGAAGTGGTTTTACGAAAGCACTTTTACGAAAGCACTTTTATGAAAGTACTTTCACAAAAATACTTTCACAAAAGTACATACGCACTTTTGAGAAAGTACTTTTATAAAAGCATGTTTATGAAAGTACTTTTATAAAAGCTATTTTACAAAAGTACTTTTATAAAAGCATTTTTATAAAAGTGCTTTTATAAAAGCACTTTTACAAAACATCTATGCCAATTGGTAAACATTGACTATTGGAGACCTAGGCTGGCAGTTTGTGAAAACTAGCACAATTTTTTTTTTTTTTGAAGAATGAAAATGAGCAACATAGGATGCTTATGGGTCCGAAAGGAATACATTTTTAGAAAAAACAAGTGTTTGATTCATAGCAATATTTTCTCAATTTGCCTATTTTTACCCATTCTTTTCCATTTTAGAATTTCATCTTGGGTAAGAATGAAAATTGAACCAAACACGGCCTAAGTTGTTTGACATTTATTTAATTTCAAAATATTTAGTTCCTGAAGAATTTTGGCATATGAGCAATAAAAGAATTAAGTAATAAAATAGCATTCCAAAAAAAGATATATCCAATAAAATATAACTAATGATCATGATCATGAAGGAATGAAACTTACGGCCTTAATAAAGCAAATTCATCCAATTGTCTTATAACAATTAATTTAGGAAAAATTCGCGATTACTTTGACTACAGTGACAATTTGATCTCCAAACTTTAAAATACAATCTAGTATCTAAACTTTTAATTTTTTGACAATCCGGTACCTGGCGTTAATTCACTGCCAATCAAGGCATAAAAGATGCAAATGCGCATCTGGTTCTCGACATCACCACCACCAGCGTATCGCGCATGGTTCCCAAAACTGAGTTCTGACACAATCTCCAAGTCCGGTTATAGACAAGGCACCACCACCATTCATCAAACAGCCCAGAAGATCGTTTCAACACCAGCCCATAAGGAAAAGTGAAAGAAAATGTAAAAAGAAAAAACACAAATTGTAACCCAAAGATTGTTCTTTCTTCCTTTTTTTTCGAATTAATTAGAGTTAATTCTTCATTTTTTTCTCTTTAGTTTGCATCTCTATCCACCTCTTTGTCTAAGAAACGGAACTTTGAACAAAAGTATAGATATTAAATTCACATTGAAAACAAAATCTATTTTGTCAATTACATAGAGATTTGTAACAGTCGTTACCATCACTGATCAACGTCAACGAGGTAGGTAGCTACCATTACTAAAGTCGCCCTTCATGTCTCTATCCTACCCAAATGTTGCCAAGCAACCGATCAAAGACTCGTGTGATCCTTGGGATAATTTTTCGATTAATGAACCCAATACAAGCACTAACCGAATTCCTCAAGTACTCACCGGAAAACCTGGTCCACATCTACCGAAAGAAATGCCGGTCGGAGGAGTCCATGGGCGAAGACATGGAATGGAGGTAAGCCCAGGCAACCTGTTTGACGAGGCGGTTCTTGATGGAAATCTCATAGCCGGACAGAGAACCAGAGCCGGTTGGAGACTGGATTACTGTGCCAGGGATGAAGGCATCAAGTCCCTTAAGGAAGTTTTAAGTCTGTGATTGTAAAGAGACAAGCTCGAAATCAGTGGACAACGACGAAGACTTGTCGCCATTGGGAAAGCTTGAGCTCAACACCGGGGGAGATCGAGCTTTGAGGAGAGCAGGGAAGAAGCTATCGAGTTCCTCTATTGGAGTGTTGACGAAGTGTTTGATTTGATTGACCCCATTGATATAGATAGAACAGAAGAACATAGCCCCACAAACAGAGAGAGACAAAAGAGGTTTGAATAGATTCACTTGGTTTGGCTCGACCTTCTACGGTTGGGACTCACTCACCGTCGGAGAATCCGTAAAACATTGTTTCTGGGTTCTTGCTTTTGCTGCCTGCTTCTCTCTTTTGTTGTTCACGTTTTGAATAATGAAGAACGATCAGTTAACTTCACCTCTCCTCTGTCTTACTTCAACACAAATTGAAGAGAAAGGGGACTAGGGTAAAAAAGAAAGGAAAAGGTAAAATGGTTCAAATATTATTACAAAGGTTAGTTTTGGTATTATGAAATTTATTTAAAATGCACATGTGATGGCTTTGACTGAGGGTGAGTTAATGTCAGGTACCGATTTGAAAAATTAAAAGTTTGGGTATTGAATTATCACATTTTAAATTTCCGGGGATCAAATTATCACTTGAGTTAAATTACAAGGTATGATGGAAAATCTTCCAAAGAATTCTAGTTTGTAAAGTTTAGCGAGTTTTTTTGGATCCACCCTGTTTTTAATCTTCTTTAATAGGTTCTCTATCCTTGGAATCTTCCAAAGAATTCTAGTGCTCTTTGAATTTCATGCAATCCTTTTGGCTATGTTTTGTTTGATAGTGAGCAACGGGAGTCATTGAATCAAAACCTTCCTTGATAGATGTTGAATCAGAATCTTTCTTGGAGGGGTAAAATGGGTGTTTTTGGGTCTAAAATTGATTGCATAGTCGATTAGGGGGTTTAGAAAGGTGATGGTGAGGCCCAAATGTCTTGTAGGTTATGCTATGATGAAAATATTCAATTTGGAGAGTTGCAACTAATGAGAGTGCTTGATTTGGAATCTTTCTATGTAAGGGATAAAATAGGTATTTTTGGATTTAAAATTCAATGGGTGGTCAATTAGGAGGTTTAGAAAGGGATTAATAGGGTTTGGATGTCTTGGATGATGTATTACGATGAAAAATTAGGAAAGTTGCAATCAATAATCGATTTGGAATCCTTTTGTATAAGGGGTAAAATCAATATTTTTAGGTCTACAGTTTGGTGGATAGTCAAAATGAAGATTTTAGGTAATTGTAGGGTTTGGTCTTCAAAGGTGTGTCACAATGAAGATTTTGAATTAAGAGAGTGATAGCTAATGAGGATAATTAATTAGAAATATTTTGGACAAATTTCTTAAACTACTCTTTTGATTTAGTTAATTGACTAACTCTACCCTTATTACTTGCGTATTGTTTAAAGTATTCTTAGTCTTTCTGAAAATTGACATCGTTAAGTGCTAATGAAAAGAAAGGAAATGTCAAATTTGCCCAGTACTACTCAAAATTCAAAACAAAACTTAACTGATGAAAAATTTTCCCTCCCCTCTTCCCTTCGAGACAAACATTTTCATTTATGAGTAGTGTTTGGCTGACCGCTCGAACATTCAATTTGTCGTTGAAAAACTCGGTAGCGAAGGAGATGATAGGTTCACGATTTCTCAGAAAGGAAACTTTTTTCTCAGTTACACGCACCAGTAAACAAACGCCATCTGACCTGGTACGCCATTCTTTAAGATGTACTAATCACACGCTACACATATAAATTTAAACTTGCGACTCTCAAAAATCCTGATTGCTTTAATCGCCTAATCGCCCTAATCGCAAAAACGACTGTTCACTATCTTCTCTACTCAAACCAATGGCGGCAGCCGGCAACTAACCTTCCATCATCTCCCTCTCTCTCTCTCTCCCTCCCCTTTCCTACTTTTCCCCCTTTTCCTTTCCATCTTTCCTTTTTTTTTTTTCCATTTTTTTAACAAATCCTCAATGGTATCTTTTCTGTCTTCCCCGTCATCACCACTGGCAAGCATTTCTCTGTTTCTTTTTCTTATCCTTTTATTCCCACCATTCTCTCTTCTCCTTCCCTCCCGATTCCTTTCTTCACCCACCTTCGTTTTCCCCTATTTCGTCACCACCGCTACAAGTTGCAGTAGAAGATTTGAATGCCTCTCTCACTTTCTTCCTCTCTCTCTCTCTCTCTCTCGCTCCCTCATTCCTACCCATCCCTCGTACTGTCCCCTTTTCTTTCTCTCTTTCCCCAAAACACGGTAACACTTTGATTCTGAGAACTAACTATTCATTGTCTTCCTAGACCAGAAAGAAAGACCCAATATCAGATTTCTGGTGACTATTCACCGTTTTCTCATAAGTCATATCCCCCTCATTCCCAAACTGCAACCTAATGATGTTTTGAAATCGTCTATTCTAGTTGTAATTATGACAATGGACCGGCCAATTGTGCCTAGTCAGAGATAGGCCAAAACAGGCCCAAAGAGACCTCATTGGGTCAATTGAAATACCTCTATGGCCCGAGTTCTTGATCCAACACGGAACGGTCCACATCGGACCAACATGAAAGTGGGCCAACCAGGGCCAATAACGACTTCAGTTGGTCAACAAAGTTGTCTTGAATTCTTGATTGACTAAACCAAAGATGGAGCACGATGGGTCAACTAAGTGCCTAAATAGGAAAAAATCGAAGGTGGGCCACTATGAACCAAAACATACAATGCCTCAATGGGACAGAAAATAAATGTAAATGGGCCTCAATGGGCCAAATTAAGAAGAGCAAACATGCGTCCACATTCCACAAACTGCTCGGAAATAGTGCGGCATCTATAGATGATTCCAAAGATTTGGTGTTGGCAAAGAATTGCCAGAGTTGTTTGGACTAGGCAAATGGTGTTACCGAGTAGAAATCTGAGAAGAATTGACACTCTCAATTCTCAAGCAGCAACATCGGATAACACATCATGTTTCAGCAGAAAATTTGTCTGGTCTGATGGTCGATCACAATGTTAGTGAGATGATGACGATAGAGTCGAGGATAATGGCGAGCACAACTCATGAAATTCTAGGATCAACTCCAAAGAACAAATTTGATGGAAAATGTGCAAGAACAACAGTGGCATGCGATCAGAAGCATGATAATTAAGCCGGTATTATTGTGTTAATACCCGATGGATGGCAAAGATGTCGGCCACCCATCCAATGTGGGAATCACGTTGAAAAGCCTCTAGATTGAACCTTGGGCTCTGATACCATGTAAAATATTAAAGAAGATGAATGAGTTGTGTTGCTGAGCTGATAATTACATTGAATGCATATAGACTATATAATCCCAAAAACTATATCTTAGTCTCCACACTCTCTCTTATCTTTATCTTAACAACTCAACAATAATGATCTTATCCTAATTCCTTAATAGTGGGCCATCAGTGGACCTATGATTTGGGCCTTGTTACACGGGATTCTAGTTTTCTTGGATTTAAAGGGCATGCTCAATTAATTATGTTTGTTTCAATGATTTGGGAGTGGCTTAAGGTGGCCATAGCACCTAGGACTAGGAGAGTTTGTGTGAAATAACCTTTCATCTGTAACCTCAAGAACCTTTTTCTCTTCAAGAGTAGGTCTAAATGAATTATGAATGGGTTTCAGCATTTTGTGCAAAACGGTGGCCTTTAGTAAATGAGAAAACTTTAGCTGTTGGGGCCCAACAGACTATGCTGTTAAGAGAATTTCTGGAAATGCCACGTTACCATGAGAATGGATAAATTAGTAATTACAACTTAATTTATTTTGACTAAAAACCAAAGTATAGGCGTGAATAGGTGAATTGCCCTGAAACTGTCTCAACAGCCTGTGCTGTTGGGCCCCAACAACCAAAGTTAACTTGCAACGCTAGTTTTCATCCATTTTTGGGGAGACTGTAGAACTCTGATAAAAACCAAACAGTTTAAGGTAAAATCAATGTTTTAAAAAGCAACCTGGAGGTCGATCTGTTTTTTCCTCGAGGTCGAATGGGTCATACCATTTGTGTATATATGTATATATATGCATGCAAATACATGTTTTATCAATAAATAGTATATAATTATGTTTTACATATAATATATGCATTATTTTATTTTTAATTTATGCTTTTAATTCATTATTTATTTATTTATTTATAAAAAAATATCAAAAATTAAGATTTGAAGCCAAAAAATGGTTTTTTTTTTCAAAAATAATAAGGCAAGAGATACATAAATCTCGAAAAGTAACCCAAAAAAAATCACCCTAATTGGACATCATAGTGCATTATGGCCTTCAAAAGTTTGTACACGTTAAGTTTGCAACCCGTGACTTAGTGATTGGGTCAAATAGGTCAATGGTTTAATCACTCGAGTCAGACAGTTTTTGACTGAAGGACAGGTTTCAACAAAACTGGACCCAAAATCAAGGTCGGGTGACAATTCTAACATTTTAAAACAAGTAACAAACAACTTCCCAAATGGGCCCATGCGGCTCTCCACTCCATGCATGGCCCAACACAATGCTAACTGAATATAGGCACATAGTAATGTGCTCTTCCAACTTAAACCGAGAGGTGTAAATTGGGTCGTGCTGGGCTGGCATGACATGGCCTGCCTACGACCCATGGAAAGAGTGGGTCGTGCCATGCTGACACACGGGCCAAGCCGGACCATGCTTCCCTCCCCTGGGATAAGTTGGGGGGTTGGCCCAACACGACACACAGCCCAAGCCCGTGTTGGGCCCCAGGCCTGGGCCGAGCGAGCTATAGGCCATGGTGTGGGCTTGGGTTGAACTAGGCCAGAAAGGCCTAGACAGTTTTTTTTTCTTTGCTAACTTTCCTTTGGGCTTTGCCCGCTCTAGGAACAAATTGAAAAAAAAAATCTAACAAATGAATGAAAAAAATACTTACCAAAATACAAAATGGATAACAAATTGGAAAAAAATAGGAATTTTAATTCATTTGAAATATAAAAATACAAATTGAAAATAAAAGTTACATTGTTGAAAAAATAACAAATAATTTAAATAAAATTGAGAAAATTACTCCATCTCCTTGACTTTAATCATTTGCTTCATTAGGTGTAGTATTGTCGCGCCCTTCTTTGTTTTGTAATTTATCCTCAACATTTAGCAAATCTTTAAAGTAGATGTCTTTTTCTTGTTTCTCATGGAAAAACAAATGTTTGGTCAAGTGGCCAGTACCACCCTTGCTACTGAAGCTAAAGTCGATCCTACATTTTTGGCAAATAGCTCTTTTTCCCTTCCCCCCAACCTCCTCTATTTTAAATATTTTTCCAAATTGAGGTAGTGAATTTATTGTTGGGGAATTGGTTTTGGGAGGAGGAGTTCGTCATTTTTTAATTCTAAAAAAAATAAAAATTAATTTAATCGCACTTACTTGGATGATCGGATTATTGATTAAGAATCCCAACTTGATTTCAACTATTGAAGCCTCTCAAAGCCTCCTAAACGGCTAAATTGCTAAGTGCCCAACTACCTAAGTGTATGATAGTATGAGTGACTATATGAGACTATATGAGGAGATGAGAGACTAAGAGAATACGAGAATTGCTAAATTGGTGTGATGAGAATGGTGGACTGGTGTGGAGGATAGGGCTACTTATAGGAGTTGAAAATAATTCAACTGCCCAAAATACCCTAAAAACTAGTCATTCTTTAGTTGTTGAGAGGCGTATTTTTGTCGTTATAAAGTCATTATCAATTTACTTAAATGCCCCCTAAACTAGCTATTATATAGCTATTGGGGGGCATTGCTGTCATTTTCCCCCTAACCTCCTCTATTTTAAATATTTTCCAAATTGAGGTAGTGAACTTATTGTTGGGGAATTGGTTTCGGGAGGAGGAGTTCGCCATTTTTTAATTCTAAAAAAAATAAAAATTAATTTAATCGCACTTACTTGGATGATCGGATTATTGATTAAGAATCCCAACTTGATTTCAACTATTGAAGCCTCTCAAAGCCTCCTAAACGGCTAAATTGCTAAGTGCCCAACTACCTAAGTGTATGATAGTATGAGTGACTATATGAGACTATATGAGGAGATGAGAGACTAAGAGAGTACGAGAATTGCTAAATTGGTGTGATGAGAATGGTGGACTGGTGTAGAGGATAGGGCTACTTATAGGAGTTGAAAATAATTCAACTGCCCAAAATACCCTAAAAACTAGTCGTTCTTTAGTTGTTGAGAGGGGTATTTTTGTCGTTATAAAGTCATTATCAATTTACTTAAATGCCCCCTAAACTAGCTATTATATAGCTATTGGGGGGCATTGTTGTCATTTTTCCCCCAAAAAGCTGAAACCAGCTATTGGGAGCACCAACAGCTAGTTTCTCGGGTGGGTGATGCACGGCCCTCTTCGGGCCCATGGGCCGTGCCAGCATGCGGGCTGTGGGCAGTGCGATCCATACAATCATGCCATGGTGTGCCGGCCCATGGGCCAACTGATGGGCCGTTATGCACGTAACTGTGGTGAGAGTGATACATTGACAAAGATGAGTTGAATGTTCTTATCAAAGTGGAAGCAGATCGTAGCATGAGTACTCCTTTGGCCTTAGTAGACTCGAAGAAGGATACATGCTCAGTCGAGATGATCAGAAGTGAGGAGAGGGAGCCAATTCGGATTGCTGGTGAGGAGCACACCAAAGAGGTATTGGAGAGTCTTAGAGGTTGAGTGACGCAGTCATGGGCCTTCTGTGACATTGCTCCAGCTATGTGTCCTTGGGCAAGGCTGATGACATTTGGTGGTTGTCTGGCTAGCCAAAAATTACGAAATCTTTCGGATTTGTTTGTGAGTTGTATTGTCCAAGCAAGTTGTAAGGTGTCGAAATGCACCAAGGGAAGGGGGAGAATAGAGTCAGGGAGATCCCACACTTTATCTACCTTGGGCCTTGGCTATGTCTTATTGTTTTCTGGTTGGGTTGGGCTTTGATTGGTCCCTTAATTGGTGTTTTTTGAATTGCTGGTCAATCGTTTTTGGGTGTTTGGGCTTTGTTTGGGTTGTTCCTATGTGGGCCTAGTATTTTTTTTTTAGCTTTAGTGCGTTGGGCTTGCGGGCCTGAAGCTTATTTTTTGCTGCTCCTTGTTGTACATTCTCCTCTTTCGTTTTTCTTTTCCAATAAAACGTCTGTGGGCCTGAAGGTTATTTGCTCTTTCTTGCTAGAATTTTTTTTAGGATTTTTTTTTTCACAATTACTGATATATATTCATCTTGCGCTACTGAATTGGAAGATTTTTGCAATTCACCTGATATTAAGGGCCCATTCTTTGTTTGGATCTTGAGAGGGAAAAGTTGATAAATGGGATTTTGTTTTTCATTCACCAAGATACCCATATCTTTTTTCAGATTTATGTTGGGTTTAGAAAAAATTATTTTCCCTGCATATTTACCAACAATTGGACAGGACAAAATTGACCTTTTAAAACTTTTTTATGACTAAAACGGTTATTATCTTATTTATCTGAAAAATAAAAGAACATGAGTTAAAACACTTACCCAGCTGGATAATTTCATTTACCTGTGGGATAAGTAATTTTCCAAAAAACGAATGGAGCCTAAGAATTTCCGAGTGCATGACTATTAAAAGCTTAATGAGGTCGGATTTCCTGCACTCGTTTGGTGTGTGTCGTGGTGCACTTCCAATGAGATTGTAACACGTCATGCTTTGTATGACTCTCTTAATGAGATTTAAATGACATATTATATTTTTATAATAATAATAATAATAATAAAACAGAAAAATTAGAAAAAAAAGCCAATTCGAGAATTAGGAGGGAACAGGGAACTCTTGCATACCAAACCTCATAGCTGTGCAAACGCCATTAACAAGGGGCAGGAATTTTATTTTAAACTGTTAAGTAGCGTTGGGAAGTCTCATCGCTCCTTTCACATCTATTAGGCAGGGATCAGAGATCATAAATAGCCTCAAATATGAGAGGACGGATCTCCATCCATTATTTTTCAAAACGATTCATGAATAACTTATTAATTTCTTTAGAAAAGTTTCGCTTCTTGATGCACCATTTCATTTCTCAACTCTTGGTTTCCTTTTCCTTTCCTTTTTCTTATTTTTTCAAACCATTTTTTCATATACGAGGTTCTTTTGTGGTTTATCTTCTGTTTTGTCATTGGTGATCGGTCTACTCTATAATGTCTTTCTTTGTTTTTAATAAATGTTTTAAACTTTTTGATCTGTTGTTGGCCGTTCTTTCCAAAATAGGTTTGAAGATTTTATTTCTATCTTATTAATTCATAAATAATCTTTTGGGTTATTTCTATCTGGACAATATTTATACAAGTATTTCATATATGTTTCTATTTAACTTGAGAGAAAACCCGCCTGAATTTGGTAACCGGGGGATTTTACATTTTAGATTGATTGAGTTTTTTTTTCCAACAATCGAGGTGTTAATCAAGGTATTTTAGGCTACCTGTATTTGTTATTTTGACTGTGTACAGTTCAGTTTTCTAATGAACTAATCAGCTTCGGACTTTCGGTAGCTTTGTTGCTATGGCTGTTCTGGTTCATTGGTTCAGAGATGACGATGGAGGGAGGAATAGAGGATGGAGAAAGAGAGTAGAAGAAGAAGAAGAAAAAAAGAAAAGGATAGGGAGAGGACGTTAGAAAGGAAAGGATTTCTTTTTTCTGTTTTTTTACTGGGAGTGCATCATGGCACACACCAAACAAGTGCAGGAAATCCGGATTCGAGCTTAATAGGCTATTGAATCCTAGCTAGAAATAGGATTACCTGAACCCTTTAGCTGTTCAGCAGGCTGTATAACCAATGATAACAATCATAATAAATCAAGCTAAGATAAACATCATTTAATTATAATTTAAAGTTTTCTAAATATATTCACTCAGAGCTAACCTTATAACCATTCAATTAATAGCAACTGTAGCTATGCCAATTTTCTTGTATATCTTAAAAAATCATTAATTTGTTTATCCAACAAGGAAGAAATATATAACATAAGACAAGGAATTTACAGACGAGTATCGTAACGTACATCCATTTCTGAATTCTGAAAGCGAAATAATTTTACTATACATCATCGACTAAATTATTGAATCTGTCATTGTCTACTTATTTCTCTGAAAAATAGTTCAAACTATAGAGAGAATTCACTTCTATTTGCACTCTCAAGTTTCAAGGGAATTGAAATCCTCCACCTCCATCAGCTGGTGCTGTACCACCCACCGTCTGTGGCGTTAAGGCCATCCAAAGCAACGACAATGTGATTGCGATCAGACCTGACCAAACAAAAACAATTGTTGGCGTCTTCCTCCTCCTTCCCATCAGCCCCTTGGCAAAAGGATACAGATGAGCCAACACCCAGAAGCTAAAGAAAGCTCCACCAACAAACTTATTCCATTGCGGCGTGGTGCTGTAGACTGTCCTCGCAAATGCAGTAAACATGGCGATTATGTTCACCATGGCAATGGTGATAGGGGGTATCATCAGTGATGTCCACTTCACCAGGTACAGCTCTGCGTATATATCGTCACTGTCCTCTACAGCCTTGGACGTTAACGTGAAAGATATCTCAATTCCAGCCATCACCTTCAACAGACCTTGTATCACAGCAGCTAAATGAGCACTAGTTCCTGAAATTAGCCAAAACTGTTCATTCCTCCACCACTCCTCAAGTCCTATTCCCGACCATTTTACCTCCAGGATGGCTAGACTAATGAGGCAAATTGTTATGATAAGTAAATAGACCAGAAACGCTACGTTTAAGGTCTGGACAATGAAGTGTCCAGAAAATAGTGAGAGTGCAGGGAGGAAGCAATACATAATGAGGAACATGGAAGTGAAGGGATAGACTCCGACATTGATGTAGGACAGTCGCTGAAGGAATTTGAGACGGGATGTAGCCAAGAATGCATTGTTTCGAGAGAAGAATATCTCAACAGAACCAGTAGCCCACCGCAGCACCTGATGCAGTCGATCAGTAAGGTTGATTGGAGCTGATCCACGGAATGCATCACGCTTTGTAATGCAGTAAACTGAGCGCCAACCACGGTTGTGCATGCGGTAGCCCGTTACCACATCTTCTGTAACCGACCCATAAATCCAACCCACTCGATCTCCCCACTCCGTCTTGTCCTCGTACCTAATTTTTGTCATCAGAAATGAAATGAACCAACTCTTGAATCCCCATTCGCTTAGTTTGATATGGTTTATTAAAATATAAGCGGTAAACTAAAGAAAATACCAGCAAGAGATCACAGAGACTGCCTCAGCAACAATGGCGGAATCAAGCGGCGGACGAGGACCCCTCAGGACACCTGGAGGTCGGCCATATTTGATAGCAGGGTGATCAGCAAGAGGCCGACCTTGGAACTCAGCAATGGGTATTGACTCAGCCAGGATTTTAGAGTTGCCAAATCGCTTTGGCAGTTGTTCCACGTCTAGGTCAGGATCAAAATCACTTGGCTTCAGTACATATGCCTCTGCGTTAGGTTTGTGTACAACCTTATCTGCCTGAGGTGGATCAAACCCATAGAGTGCAAATCGCCTAAACATGCAACCAGTTCCCACGTAAAAGGGTCCCTATAAGAAAACGAATTTTAGCTAAGTAACTGCTCTTCATTGGAATTGTTAATCACAACACATACAGTGTTGTAAGTTGCAGTTGTGTTAATCACCTGAACTCCATCTAGTGCTCGCATGTTACCATCGAAAAACACAGTGTTGTTATTAGCGTAACGATCAGAGGGGTCTATCCCTTCAAACCGTTGAGGAAATTGAATGTAGCAGATGTCTTCACCTCCTCGGTCCATCATGAAGCACATGCCTTCACGAATGGCTTGGCAGTTGTAAATGTAATGGTCACAGTCGAGGTTGAGAATGAATGGTCCATTGGATAGAACAGCAGAGGCCCGAACCAGAGCATTCATGGCGCCAGCCTTCTTATTGTGATCATAGCCAGGACGCTTCTCTCGTGAAACATATACAAACATTGGGAGACGAATGTCCACGTCTGTAAAGTCAATGATCTTATCTTCGGCACCACCTATTAAGGGTTCACTGCTGGGAGGCTTTAGCATCACCTATATATATATTGAAGTTAAATCAAGTTGGTGGAAGGACTAAAACATTAGCCTGTGTTTGGTTTGATAGAAAAATAAGAGAAACAGAAATTTGTGAGACAGTTATTCACAAATTTTGTGAAATTCCTTGACAACTTTCCCTCCACTTTCTGTTACGATCTTATTTCCTATCAAACCAAACATAAAAATTCCTCAAGAACTTACCCTCTCTCTCTCTCTAATTAATACGTGTATCAACTTCAATATACAACATCGGTAGTTAATGCCTAAGACCTAATCAAAGATAAGAGCAAAATGTACCTGAAGAATCCCTGCATGATCACCTTTCGCATGATCACGGGCAGGGACTGCCCAAGTCCCTGGCCAATGAGTCCCATCAGCCATCCATGTAGCCTTTTGAACCTTTATGGGCTCCAAAGGATCAGCCCCGCTCTCTCTCATGTGCTTCAACATCTTCATCTCTTCCCTTGCATTAAACGCATCTGATCTTCTCCTAATCGAGTCCGGAAGGCCATTAATCCTCACTTTAAATTCATCATACTCCCTCTTAATTCTCCTCCTGTCCCTCACAAAATCAGACCTCCTCTTGTTCTTTGTAGGGTCACCTTTCAAGGAAAAATAGGTATCTGGATTCCTTGGCTCAATATCATGTTTCCGACAGAATGGAACCCACAAGTCAGCAAAGCTCGCAGCCTCGGCCATGGCCTCAAAAGTAAGCAAAGCTCCACCATCATCTGAGACATAACAGGACAACTTCTCCACGGGGTAATCAGCTGCTAGAATTGATAGAATGGTGTTGGCAGTAACAAGTGGTGGCTCTTTTTCTGGGTCAGCAGTAGACACAAACATGTCTACGCCTGGAAGATCAGACCTCCCGGCGGGATTAGATGGAGATGGCATGTCAAATTTGTCCCTTAAGAGAGAGAGGTCAGTAGACCGGTTGACTGGGAAAAGCTTGGGAACTTGATCTAGAATCCATGAGAATGCAAACCATATTTCACACACAATTGAGATTCCCCAAAGCCAAAGTGCTTCCTCATTGGGATGTGTCACACGCCAATGCAAGAACAAGCATAGAACCACAAACCGAACTGCAATTAGCAACCTGCAACCAAAGTATTCTGGCAATAATGCTTCATGTTTGATTATAAGTTACAACATATAGACAGCTCCATTTAGATGCTTAAATATGTACATTTTTATATATATGGACAAAAATTGTGGAAACTAACGAGAGTGACCAACAGTCATTACCTATAAGGGCTGATGATTGCTGCTGGAATTGGCAATTTTCGACTGAGGGGCCTCCATGGCTTATCATCAGTTTCCACCATGCCCCCTTCAAGCCCTTCCCCATCATCGTCAGAGTCTTTACTAGGCCAAATTGCATTGCCATAGCCATACGTCCCCTTTGTCTCAAAAAGCCACCTATTATGATCAAAGTCTCCTGTTTGGTTCCTCATAAGCAAAGACTTGTTTGTTGATTTTACCATAGACATTTTTGGGTCCATGTTATCTGGAGCAGGCAATGTCAAGGCTCTACTAGAAGTATCTGGTGGATCATCATCGAAATCTCCAACCCTATACGGCTCTTTGCACCCTGGACACAAACCTGTGCTCTTTTGTGCATCTAGGTAGCAGTCTCTGCAAATTTTGAACCTAGAGGAAAGCACAAGCAAACTCCTCTTACTATTTGCAGTTTTCATTTGGAAATCACCATTAAACAGATAGATAGGGTCTTATAGTCTCAAATAGGGCCTTAATTCTTAATGAAGAATTCAGCACAAACCTGCATTCGCAAGGGGTTACATCATTTCCTCTTTCATCCCTCATGACCTTGCCATCGCAGGCGGGCATGGCACAGGCCGAGCCCTTGGCTCCGGCCATTTGTGGGTGGGTTACCTCTGAATCAATCACTTTATCCATGAGGTGGGCTCGAGTAACACTATTGAATCCTCCAGTAAACAAAGAATTGGACACGTATTGCTCCTCAGCTTTAACTGCAACCGATGTGTCCATTGGCTGATTGTCTGGCGTCGGAGGAATGTGCACTGTGTAGTTCATGTAGTCACCTGAAATCTCCCCAGACATATCAAGGTCCTCTCTAGAAAGGTTGATATAGCGCCCGCTCGAGGTCCGCCTAGCAAATTTTATTGCTTGCCCATTTTGGTTTCGGGAGCTCTGAGCTCCTGGACCTGCAGGGCTCCGTATTGCCTTCTTTGATGGATTCCTACCGAGAGATTCCATATTTCTGGAGTAGTATTTTAATCAAACAGTTTCCTAGTGATGCTTATTTTCCACAAGTTTCATAATTCCGCTAAGCAATGAAGCTGACACAATCAGCAGAATCTGGAAACTTGCGGAACCGGCCCCATATAATTCCCCCCTTTCTCTGAAATAAACCAACCCTGAATAAGTAACCCCCTTAACTTTTGGACAACATCAGAAATCAAGATCGTTTACTATTATTCCTCGTAATTAAAAAACAAAAGAAGAGCTTGGAATGAATATCAATTACTATATTACGTACCTCTAGTCTCTTGGATTGTTTGAGCGAACATCAGCGAGAAACAAGCACGTTGAGCATCCTTTCTTTAACTCTGCAAAAATTCTACACAGGTTAACCAGATCGAAAACTATAAAATTTGTTTTCATGCAAGCTTATATAAAAGAAGGGAGAAATGTCTGAGAGTAATGGTGCAGCAGATGATTCAGACATTGGTGGTTAGTTGAAAAAGAAGAAGAAGAAGACGTGATCATTAATGAACGTAAGTACCTGAATGGGAAAATAGGAAGCCGGAAGGAAAATTGATTGAAAGAAAGAGAGAAAGAGACAATGCGTCAAAGAAGAAAAGGATGAGAAAAGATTGAATTTATGGTCAAAAATGTTCTCAAAGTCCTTACTTTCTTTGTAGTTTCTGGGATCGCGCGTGTTTGTAGGAGTGTTAATGGAGAAAAGACAAGTTAATGAAGATCGAATTAATGGTCCTTGGTTTAGGACCAACGATAAGTTACGTTAGTCGAAATACACAATCTCAATCATATCCTGTCTGATTCACAATCATATATATATTCACTACAATAGCAAGTGTATTTGTCTGGAATCTATATTATACACACTAGTCGAGTCCCAAACGATGCAGGCTTTGTGAACCAAATTTGAAGCTTTTAAAGCAGAAATGCACAAAAGATCTCTATGACATTCTCAATTGACCAAAGCTCAACAAATTCCAATTTAAGCATGAAGGCATTAACTACTCGAGATCCGTGTGTTGCACGGGCTTTGTTAAGCGAGTTTGGAGTCAAAAAGAGCCTGAATTGAATTGGTTGAAGGCAAATGCATGCATTATTTTGCATTAGTTAAGTTAGTGTTTGGTTGCAGTGCAATATTATTTGCACTAGTACAAATGTGTGGCAGTGCAAATGAAAAAAAATGCAAATTCTCGTTTAATTTTGTTTTGGGTTTTATTATGTCTTAATTTACTTCATTCGTATGTCAATCAAACCAAATATGCTAAATTTTGAAGCAAAAATATGTCAGAATTTACACTCGAAAAATTTGCACTGCTATAGTTTTGCATCAGTGCGAATTTGTTTGCATTGTAACCAAAGGCAACTACAGTAAAATTTTCAATAATTTTTAAATTAATTATTTTGAAATTTAGTGAATAATTAACGAGAGGTTGTGCACTTATCAATGGAAGTATTTTAGAAACTAAGTGGGAGGCCAAATAGTTTTCGCCTGAAGATCGTAGGTCTCTAGATTGACCATTCAGGCCAAACAGGTCAGACTTCGACGTACATAATTTATAATTCTATCATACATGTAATATGTGTATTATTTTTATTTTAATTTTTACTTTTTTATATTTGTAAAAAAATGTTAAAATTTGGGAGTCAACTTTTTTTTTTTTTTTAAAGTACAAGGTTTAGTGCCTTGTGATGCATAGATCTCAAAAAATTATCTAAACATCACTCCAATTGAATAAACAAATATAAAGTTATATAGCCTCTAGAATTTTCAGTATGTAACTTGTGATTTCATGACTAGGCGGGGCTAGAATATTTTATTAGGGGGCAAAAGCTAGTAAACATAGGTAGGGAGACCAAAATCTAAGTGCAATTTAAATGGATGGCTTGGGGTGGGGGGCATGACTCCCCTTTGCCACCCCTAGCTCCGCCCCTAGTCATTACCAGGGTCGAACATGTCAACAATTCAACACCTAGGTCAAAAGGCAAGTTTGAGGAAAATCTGATCGAGAATTACGACTAGGTGCCAAAATGAGTGATTTGACTATTTGGGTTAACTGCGGGTTGAAAACAATACTTAATGGTAGAAACCGGGTAGATAACAAAATAAATAGTATAATTATTTAAGTAATTTATTTAATTCTAACTGTCCTTAAGGTTACTAATAGTTATACTATTTATTTTGAAGTTTAATTAGTTGGTTTATAAATTATAATTTAATGAAATTAAAAATATTCATTAATGATAACTTAAAATCATTAATAATAATTATATCATTTAATAACATAAAATTAATCACTTATTTAGTATTAACAAAGAAATTTAAATTAGTGGAATTTATTTAATCATTAAATTAATTATTTTTATTTTTATCAATAATTACAATTAAATGGAAGCATATTTAATGAGGTTAAATTGAATTTCCTTATTAGTAATGATTTTTAAGTTTATTAGTAATCATAGTATTTACATTTAAACTGAATTAAATTTGTTATGAAATCTAACTAATGGAATCTACAACAATATTGTGTGTCTCTCCCTCTCTATCACCGATTGTCCGATTTCCGCAGCTCCGCTATTGTTTCTTCCACTATCCACTATATACTATAGCCATCGAAAACTGTCCAATTTGTTTCATGCTGATCATGCCGAAGCAGGTGAAGATGTTGTAACCTGCAATCAAAGCCTAGGTGAACTCAAAAGATTTGTAGAGGAAAAAAAGGAGAAGCCTCGTCATTACTTAATAAAATGTTACCAATAATTACTCTTGTTAAGCGAAAACTAAATAATAGAAATATATAAGAATATATAATTATTTTATATTTTTAATTTTTTAAATAATTAATAATTATTTATATTCAGGATTCAACTATGATATGGAAAATGTATGATTACGGAAAATTTTTTGACCAATCAACTGACACATACACACACACATATATATTATATATAAAATCAAAAAGATTTAAAGCTTCATGACAATAATATAAATTGTATTAATTATTCATCATAGTTTCCACAAAGAATTTCTTTATGTCAAAACATTGATATGAAAAGCTTGGGAAGATAATGTTTTATTAGGAATGAAAATTTTATAATAATATTATTTTCTGAATTTCGTTATATAATAATACTTAAAAAATTCAATCATTTGATTTCATTCCTTAAGATTTTGTGATCTTAGCTCTCATCTAGTTAATAACAAAGGTGATTTTGTGAACTAATCATGCTTTATATTCTTCATATAATTTCTCATATTTTCAAGACATTTCATGGGTACCAATACAAATTATTTATTAAAATCAGGATACTTTTTAATGAAGACTACTAATGTTATTTAGAATGCAAAAGATGGTAATATAAAATAAATTGAAGATTATATTTTTAAATATGTGGAGTAACAGTGTTATTATTTTCCCCATTGTCATCATTATCTAGGTTTTATTCCAAGTACTTGAGTTTTGACCAATCACGATATTTTTTAATGAAGACTACTAATATTATTTAGACTGTGAATTCTATTTTACCATTTTATTCTATGCCATATCTATTAATAAATGAAAAATAATTAAATCATTTCTTCGGTTCATGTCTTTTTCATTAACCCATAAATCTTCTTGGCCTTCAACTTATAAGTGATTACTTTTCTTAAGGATAATATAGGTGGCCTACTTAATACAAATAATTATTATTTAAGCCAAATTGAAATTCCTTTCAAACAAAAATTAAATTTGATTTTATTCTATGACTAATCATTTGGTTAAGTTATTAAAATCATTTTGCACTTTCTATGACTATAAATTTTACTATTATTTCTTTAGCCTTTTTTTTGGAATAATTATACATATGTTTTTGTGTGTGTGTGCATTTTTTGATAGCATTTTAAATCTTTTATATATTTTACAACATTTTTCCATGTATAATATTTCCTTATAATGCTTTTAACATTGTTATATTTAGATGATTGATATTTCTATCTATACCATCTGATGATGCGCAATTCAGCCAGTCCTAGCTGCCGGTCGCCTTGCTTTTGACAGAGCCGAAGATGCCTAAAACAAGGAAGAGATTGGAGACTTCCGGGGAGGAACCCGGTTGAAACACTCCGAAGCTCAAGTCAGTGCTCTAGAGAAGGTAAGGGAAAATGAGAGACTTGAAGACCAAAAAGCACAAAATATCACATACGTCCTTCTTTGGGAGATGGGGGCCATTTATAATCACCATGTACACTCACTCCCAAACCTCTGCCAGGTCGGGCATCATCACCTCCACCAGACCGGGTGTCATCATCCCTGCCAGACGCTAGTTCGGGTGTCATAACCTCTGTCAGTTGCCAATTCGGATGTCATAACCTTTGCTAGTTGCCAGTTTGGGTGTCATAACCGCCACTGTCCTTGTCAGGGTCGTCTCTGCCATGTCTGAGATGGTAGTGGCAGGTGGCCGTTGGAGGGCAGTTGTCATGTGTCGGTCCCCTAACCAGTCAGGCGCGTCGCCTCCGTGTACGGGCTTCCTGGGCGTCAGGTACGGTTGTTTAGTCAGGCGACTTGGAGCCGAAGTGGTGTGCGAGGTGAAGTCTTGAGTTCGGATAGAAGTGTGGCTCGAACTGCCCCGGGGTGGGTCAGCTCGGGTTTTTGCCCTTTGCGCTCCTTGTAAGGCTCAGGACCTCTAAGGGAGAGCTCGGGTCTTGGGTTCCTTTTCTGGGGGGAGCTTGGGACTCCTTTAATTGGAGCTCGAGTCATGGGCCCACTGCCGTACTGAGCTGGCGCCTTTGCCAGGTCACTCTCGGTTGCTTCCATGTGTTGCATGGCCAAGGGGTCAGGCCAAATCTCCCTCCATCAATTGCCCCCCACTCCCCGTGCTCGGGGTCCTGACCTGGCATGGGGAGTTCTTGGGATGACGAGTGGATTGGCCTTGTGACGCTTTGGCCTTGGTTTGGAGCTTCTCTGGTCTGACCTGCTTGTGTTTTTGGCCCGATCAGGGCCGGCTTGCTTCGACCAAGGGTCAATCCCAAGTTGTGTGCAGCTCAGCGCAGACGCCAAACGATTTTAAATTTTCAAACATTGAAAATGCGTGCTAAACTAACTTCTCCTCGAGTGGCGCATAGCCGATTTTGCTGGGAGCCGTTGGATGGTTTTGATCTTGGCCATTGATGCGCGAGTACAATGGCTATAAATGTGGGGGCCCCTGGTCACTTTCCTTCGCCATTCTTCAGCATCCATTTCTTGAGCTCGCGTTCAAGGCTGTTAGCTAGCGTCATTTTTCATAGTTCGGTAGCTTTTCCTGGTGAGTCCTCAGCCCTCTTTTTGATTCAATGTCTAGCTCGGGAAGCTTAGATAGTCTTTTGGGGGGGGGGGGTCAGATGCTGGTTCTACAAACCGAGCTGCTGCCCCTAATAGCCTTAGTGAGTCCGAGGTAGGGCCCAAAGTAGAGCTCGAGGAAGAGCTCGAGTTTGAGCCCATAGGCTGAGTCACCTCAGGTAGCTTGGCATCCACCTCCCGTCGAGGTCAAGTGCCAGATAAGTTCGGGCCTTCCACTATGACGCCCGAAAGGCTTTGGTCCCTTGTCGCTCAGTACAACCTACCCGAGGAGTATACTTACATTTTACCCTCGGGCGACTTCCCTTGGGAGCACGGTTCGGACGAGATCATGATATTCTGGGAGCAGCTTGTTGCCAGGCTGCGCCTTCCTTTCCACCCTCTCATCGTCGAGGTAATGAATCACTTCAGCATTACTATTGGCCAGCTCCACCCGAACTCCATTCGTAACCTTGTTGGGACCATCTCCCTTTGTTGCAAGCACTGCCTTCCCTTGGACTTGGAAATATTTTTCGCCATTCTTATGCTCAAGAAACAAGCGGGTCCCCTGCCTGGACGTAGGCGGGCCTACTACTTGTCACCTTGTCTGAGGTTCAAGCTCTTGCACGATCTTCCAAATAAGGTCCCAGCATGGAAGCAGGACTACTTCGTGGTTCGAAGTGCCATGGGATGGTCGTTTCCTACCGAGTGGGGATTGGTTGTTCCTGACCCCGGTGCCACGTTAGAGGAAGAAACGATGAAGGGCCTCTAGGACTAGGCTCGACTTGGACTCAAATGCGAAGTCTACCTGACGGAGGCCAAGCTTATTCAGGCCGGTCTGAGTTCGAGTAGGTTTCTTGCTCAGAGGCTTGCTTTTGCTTTGTTTTTATTCCCATCTTTTGATGCCGAGCTCCTTTTTGCAGGTGTTATGGAGGCAGAGAAAACTCAAGGTGCGAACTTGTTTGATGGAATGAGGAGGAGGAAGCGAGCGGCTAAGCGGGTCCATGCCGATCATTCTCGGGTTGTAGAGCCTGAGGCACCGAGAATGGAGCCTCCTGGGGAGCCCAAGGCAGCCCCTCCATTTCAGGAAGTGGCAGGGGTTCCCTATGCCGAAACAGCTTATACCCGAGCTGTACCTTCAGGCTCGGAAAGTCATGATGAGGTTGAGAGCGTGCTGACGCCAAGATACGCTCTTCGAAAAAGTAAGAAGGCTACTTGCCCTGAGGAGGTCGTGGCGTGGGCCGGTCTTCCTACGAATCTCATAGGCGCTCATGCTGCATCTCATGCCATGGTGGTAAGTTGGAGTAGTGTTTTTTTTATCAAGCTGATTTGTTCTCGTTTTGGCAGGTGAACTCCTCTATCCACGCTTTGGCAATCCAGGCGGAGAGGGGCTTAAAGCGAGCACAAGCTACCGAAGCGTCTTCCCGTGCTGCGCGAGTCGAGCTAACGAGGTCTCGAAGGGACAAAGAGACCTTAGGAATGGTGATGAGACACATGGCGGACCTGAAGTTGGACCTGGAGCATCAGGTCATGTACCTTCAGGATGATATCAAGGAGAAGACTGAGATCTTCTCTCAAGCTGTCGAGGAGGCGAAGGTGAAAGCCGTCGAGGATTACATCACTTCGCCGCGCTTTGACGACATGATGGTGGGCTCATTCAAAAGGGGTTTCAAGTTGAGCTGATGGATGATAAGGAACGCGTACCCCGAGCTCGACATTAGTGCCATAACCACTTCGTGCATCACTCCGAAAATGGTTGTTGTAGCTAATGATGACATGGATTCTAAAGACAAAGCGGGACCTTCGGGTATTAAGAAGTCCCTTTTGAAGGCGAGGAAGATGTACCTCCGGGCTTGTGAGCTCGTTTGTGTTTTTTGTTTTTTGTTTTTTGGTTGAAGTGTAAGCAAGATTATTTTGCAATGAATAGTTCCCCTTTTTTGGGCAGTCCATTCTCTCTTTTCGCCAAGCTGACTATGTTGTCGAACTGCTAGACTTAGGCCCCGAGGCGATTTAACATAGTAAGGCTATGTGCCCGATCTGTTCTCCGCCCGAGTTATTTAACATAGGCTGAATTGGGCCTTGGGCTATGCACCTCGGGATCCATACTTGTGTAGATTGCTTTCGTTGATGAGGTGCCGATGTCATCTTTAGCTCGGTATTCTGGCCCTTACGGTGCCAAGGTCCTTGTTAGATCGACATTCTGGTCCTTGGAGTGTCGAGGTCTTTGTTAGCTCGGCATTCTGGCCCTTAGGCTCTGGTAGTGGCTCATGGCCTGCTTACGGTGTTGAGGTCATCTTTATCTCAGTATTCTGGCCCTTACGGTGCCGAGGTCCTTGTTAGTTTGGCATTCTGGGCCTTAGGTTTTCGAGATCTTTGTTAGCTCGGCATTCTGGCCCTTAGGATCTGGTAGTGACTCATGGCGTGCTTAGTTTGATTATTTATAGGTAAAATCGTCTTAAGTTGATGATGTTCCATGCCTAGGGTATCTGTTTACCCTCCAGGGTCTCGAGCTCGTATGCTCCCCCAAGTACTCTCTTTACTCGGTAGGGTCCTTCCCAGTTCAGCTCGAGTTTTCCAACGCCGGGCTCAGGTACCATGACCTTGTGGAGAACTAGGTCGACATTGCAGAAGTTTCATTTCTTAACTCTGGCATTGTAGTACCGAGCTACTCTTTGCTGGTACGCCACGGTCCTGATGTACGCGAGGTCCCTCACCTCGTCAAGTAGGTCAAGGTTGGTACGTAGCTCATCGTTATTAGTATTGTTGCTATATGCTTCCAACCGAAATTGAGAGGATTTCGATTTTGGCTAGGATGACTACCTTCGTGCCATAGGTGAGGTCGAAGAAAGTTTCTCTGGTGGCGATCTTTTCTTCAGTTTGGTATGCCCATAGGACACTGGGCAACTCGTCTACCCATAATCCCTTAGCTCAATCTAGCCTGGCTTTTAGTCCGCGGAGGATAGCTCTGTTCGTGACTTCTGCCTGACCGTTTGCTTGTTGGTGTGCAACCGACGTGAAGTTTTGTCGGATCCCCATGTCTTGGCACCACTCTTGGAATTTGATGTCCTTGAACTGCTTGCCATTGTCGGAGATCAACACCCGAGGTAGCCCGAAGCGGCACACTATGTTTTTCCAGAAGAAGTTCTGGACGTTTCGAGTTGTGATGGTTACGAGAGTTTCAGCTTCAACCCACTTGGTGAAGTAGTCTACTGCCACTACTAGGAACTTCCTTCCTCCTGTTGCTGGCGGGAATGGCCCAAGTAGGTCGATACCCCATTGTGTGAAGGGCTACAGGTTGGCGAGGCACTTGAGGTCGGTAGCGGGATGGTGGTGAATATTGGCATGCTTTTGGCACTTCTCGCACTTTCTAACTAGCCCGACGGCGTCTGCTTTCATTGTTGGCCAATAGTACCCCTGTCGTAGTGCTTTTTGGGCGACGGCCCTGCCCCTCAGGTGTCCACCACATAGGCCTTCATGAATGTCGTGGAGTACGAGCTCGGCTTTGGGAGGTCGCAATCAGCACAGGTAGGGGAGCGTGTAGGATCTTCGATATAGCCGTCCTTCTACCATGACGTACTTGGCTGCTTGGCGCTCTACCCTCCTAGCGGCGTTGCGATCAGCGGGGAGGGTTCCATGTAGCAGGAAGCTCGCGAGTGGACAATCCAGCTCGGTTATGCTTGGGCAACAGGAGCGACCTCCTCTGCCCCTCGGAGAATGCTAGGCCGAGGTAAGTCCTCTATGTACACAGTTCTAATGGTGTTGCCACTGGTGCTGGCTAGCCGGGACAGGGTGTTGGCCTCAACGTTCTCTGACCTCGGGATTTTCTTGATGAAGTGTGACTGGAAGCTAAGTAGAGCCTCTTTTACCTTTGCCAAGTAAGCGATCATAGTTGGCTCGCGAGCTTCGTATTCCCCTGTAACTTGGTTTACCATAAGTTGGGAATCGCTGCAGATAACTATGTGTTTTGCCTTTACCTCTTGCGCTAGGGCTAGCCCGGCTATCAATGCCTCATATTCTGCCTCATTGTTGGATGCTGCGAACTCGAAACGTAGCGCGTACTCCAGTTTTGTGCCACTCGGACTATGGAGAACTACACCGGCTCCGCCGCCTTGCTGATTTGAGGAGCCATCTACGTGAAGGATCTAGGGCTCTTCATCCCAGTTCAGGCTCGGCCTAACCAGAAGAGATATCGAACTGGGTGTGACCTCACGGGGATCGGACTCAAACGGCCTGGGAGCACCGAGCTCACCCGAACTGGGAGCCTCGTGCTCAACCGGGCTGAGGACCTCGAAGTTGAATGTGCACTTTGCAACAAAATCCGCCAAGGCTTGAGCTTTGATAGCGGTTCATGGCTTGTACTGAAGGTCGTACTCACTGAGTTTGATGGCTAACTTCGTCAATCGACCAGAGACCTCAAGCCTGAGTAATACTTACCTCAAGGGTTTGTCAGTGAGGACGATGATGGTATGGGCTTGGAAATACGGACGGAGTTTGCAGGCCGCAATGACCAGCGCATAGGCTAGCTTTTCTATCTCCGGATATCTTGTTTATGCTCCCTGCAATATTTTACTAACATAGTAGATGGGTCATTGGACCCGATCTGCTTCCTTTATCAGTACCGAACTGACCACTTCGTCGCTTGCCGAGAGGTATAGTTTTAAAACATCGCCCTCTTCGGGTCAGGTCAACACTGAGATATTGACGAGGTATTTCTTGAGCTCGTCAAATGCGAGCGGGCATTTCGGGTTCCACTCGAACCCTTTGCCTTTTATTGCCTTGAAGAAGGGCAGGCAACGGTTTGCTGACTTAGACATGAAATGGCTCAGAGCAGCTATTCTGTCGTTTGGCCTCTAAATCTCTTTCACTTTTCAGGGTGGTCTCATATCTAGGATGGCTTTTATCTTGTCCGGGTTGGCCTCAATACCGCGTCGGTTGACGATATATCCTAGGAACTTACCCAATGTGACACCGAAAACACACTTATTTGGGTTTAATTTCATGTTAAATTGGCATAGAATTTGAAAGACAGAACGCAGATCTTGTATCAATTTATGCGAAAATTGTGTCTTGACGACCATGTCGTCTATATAACATTCTATCTTTGTGCCAATTAAGGGTTGCAACAGCTAATTCACAAGCCTTTGAAAGGTTTCCCTAGCGTTTTTCAGTTCGAAGGGCATAACCTTGTAGCTGTACAGGCCGAACACGGTTACGAAGGCGGTTTTTTCCTCATTGGCTGGGTCCATCCTGATTTGGTTGTAGCCCGAGTAGGCATCCAGGAAGCTTAGAAACTCATGTCCCAAGGTCGCATCCACTAGGCGGTCAATCCTGGGGAGGGGGAAGCAATCTTTCGGGTAAGCTCGATTCAGGTCGGTGTAGTCGACGCACATGTGCCACTTGTCGTTTGCCTTTTTTACCAGAACGGGGTTGGCTACCCAACTCGAGTAATGAATTTTCCTTATGAAGTCTGTTGCGAGGAGCTTCTCAACCTCCTCATCGACCGCCCTCCAGCGTTCTAGGGCTAAGTTGCGTTTCTTCTATCTAATGGGTCTAACTACAGGGTCAGTATTGAGCTTGTGAGTTATGAGCTTAGGGTCTATGCCGGGTGTTTCTATCGTGGACCAAGCGAAAACATCTAAGTTACTGAGCAAAAAGCGTACCAGTTCGGATCGTAAGGGCTCTTCCAGAGAAGCATTGACCTGAAGCGATCTGGCTGGGTCCTCTGCCGAGACAGGGATGGGAACAATTTCCTCCATGGGTGCAGCTCGCTCCTCGTTCTATTCCACTGGTCTCTCCAATTCGAGGTCGTTGGCTACCTTGGCCTTTCCCTTGAGGGCAGTGACGTAGCACTTGTGGGACTCGAGTTGGTCGCCCCGCACTACCCCAATGCTGAAGTCCATGGGGAACTTCATAGCTAAATAGTAAGTGGACACCACGACCCTTAAAGCATGGGTGATCGGCCGACCTACTATGGCATTGTAGGGGGAGGGGGTTGCGACCACCAAAAAATCGTGACTAAGTCTTACCGTGCTAGGCCACATGCCGACTTCCACAGGTACTGTGACCTTTCCTAGAGGTTTGACCTCTTCTCCGCTAAAGCCGACCAGCGGGGTGTTCGCGGGCTTCAACTCACTCTCTCGGAACTAGAGTTTGTCGAAGGCCACTTTAAAAAGGATGTCTACCGAACTTCCGGAGTCAACGAGTACGCACCGGACTTTGAAGTCGTTGATTTTCAAATTTATGACAAGTGCGTCATCGTGGGGGTAGTGGACCCCACGCGCATCATCTTCAATGAAGAATATGGGGTCTTCCATCCCAGGTCGCTTTGGGGGATTTTGTTCTTCTCTGGAAGCCTCTCGGGTTGATGCCCGAGCTGCTGCCGAGGTGCATCCTGCTACGATTGATCCTCCAACGATCACGTGGATTGTCCCCCGAACTGGTCTTTCCTCCGGGGGCTACTTTTGCGATTCAGCTGGCCGGCTGCTAGACTCGGGAGCATGACCTGTCTTATTATTGTTATTGTTATTATTATTATGCTGTACAAAATTTCTTAGGTACCTGCAACGGATAAGTTCTTCTATCTGTACAAAATTTCGGGAGTCAACGAGTATGCAACAGACTTTGAAGTCGTTGATCTTCACCTTTATGACAAGTGCGTCGTCGTGGCGGTAGTGGACCCCACGCGCATCGTCTTCGGTGAAGAATATGGGGTTTTCCGTCCCAGCCCGCTTTAGGGGATTTTGTTCTTCTCTGGCGGCCTCTCGGGTTGATGCCCGAGCTGCTGCCGAGGTGCATCATGCTACAATCGATCCTTCAACGATCACGTGGATTGTCCCCCGAACTGGTCTTTCCTCTGGGGGCTGCTTCTACGGTTCAGCTGGCTGGCTGCTAGACTCGGGAGCATCACTGTTGTGCTTTCCCTGTCGACCTGTCTTATTACTATTATTGTTATTATTATTATGTTGTACAAAATTTCTTAGGTACCCGCGATGGATAAGTTATTCTATCTCGTCGTGGAGATTATTACAATGTTCGGTGCTATGACCGTGGTCTTTATGGAAACTGCAGTATAAGTTTTTATTCCTCTCATTCGGGTTTCCCTTCAGACGAGGTGGCCATTTCACGTACGGGGCATCTCTGATCGTCATTAAGATCTCGGCACGCTTCGCGTTTAAGAGCATGTAGTCCCTCTGACCTACTAAGGGATCTCGGAACGGCAGGCTTTTTTTCGTCCCCTGAGCCGGGTCTTTCTTCCTCCTATCATCTGGGTTGGAGGGTTCGCCTTCCCTCTTCCTTTTTCGATCCCGCTTCCAATTCTTTGGTTGATCTCCTCCTTTGTTCTTATGAATTTGTCCGCGAGCTTGAGGAATTTAGCTACGGTTATAGGCTGGTTGACTACCATGTGCCACCTGAACTCCTTGTATGTCGCACCCCTCTTGGCTACTGTGAGTTGTACCATGAAGTTTAGGTGTGGTATCTGCAAGCACGCGTCATTAAACTGTTTGCTAGTAACGAAGTGCGCAGTGAAGACTTGCACGAACTGGGTCCAGCTTCTTATTGACCCAGGGGTCAGGTTTCTGTACCAGGTGCAGGCCACTCCCCTGAAGGTGGTAGTGAAGGCCACATACATGCAGGATTCGCTGGCCCTCGCCAGGTGCATTTGGGACTAGAAAGCATTGACGTGGTCATTGGGGTAAAAGGACCCATCATACTTGTCTAGGGGAGGAAGTTTGAAATCTTCGGGCATGGGAACCGCAAGGAGTTCCGATGATAGGGGGAAGGAACTGAAAGAATAGGGGCAACTTTTACCTCGTTCGAGCTTGTTTCTTCTTTACCTCGGAGCTCGGGCAAGATGCGGGTGGTAGTTCAACGACTTTGCCGGCGTCTTTGCTGCTGCTCAGAAGGCCTGGTATTGGCGCTACTTGCCTCGGTGTTGCTGAGCTCGATCGACCCAGACTGTTGGTAGTACGTGGCCAAGACGCCGAATTGGTTCTCTGCGAGTGGGAGCTCGAACTTAGAGTGCCAAGGTGCTAACTTGATCTACAAGGAGGTTCCTGATCCGCCGGCGAGCTACGAGGCGGGGGTAGTTAGTCTTTCCCTCCTGCCCGGGGATGAGGCCTGGCTCCTGGAGGGGTTCTGAAGTTGGGAGGCTTCCCCTTGGTGAAGGCGCCCGCCCTGAGGGGAGGGCTTGACTGGCTTGGGAGCAAGGTGCCGAGGTGGGAGCTGTGATTGGCTCAAAGGCAGTTGGGGGAACTGTTGTTGGTAGTGATGCTGGGAAATGTGGTGTAGTACTTGTTGCTGATGGAGCTGATGTTGCTGGAACTGCTGCATTTGGGCTTGCATTGCCCGCATGCACTACAGCAAGTCATCAAGCTGGTTTTGTCTGGTCGCCAGAGGGGCAGCGATTGGTTCGGCGAAAGTTGTCTCAATAGGGGGGAAGGAGAACATTCACAGGTGTCACCGCACTCGGTGCATTGAGGCCAAGGATTCCGTCCGTCGAGAGGGGGACGATGAACTGTCCGATACATACAATGGTGGGTTGAGGGTATTCCCCTACAACATTCAAGTCGGCGTTGTGCCTGTTGCTGCTAGAGGAAGCCATGGAAGCTAAGGTTTCTTTGAGAGAGAGAGAGAGAGAGTTAATGGTTAGGGGAGGATTTTTGAAGTCATCCCACAGACGGCGCCAAATGATGATGCGCAATCCGATCGGTCCTAGTTTCCGGTCGCCTTGCCTTTGACAGAGCCGAAGATGCCTGAAACAAGGAAGAGATTGGAGACTTCCGGGGAGGAACCCGGTTGAAACACTCCGAAGCTCAAGTCAATGCTCTAGAGAAGGCAAGGGAAAATGAGAGACTTCAAGACCAAAAAGCACAAAATATCACATACCTCCTTCTTTGGGAGATGGGGGCCTTTTATAATCACCCTGTACACTCACTCCCATACCTCTGCCAGATCGGGCATCATCACCTCCGCCAAATCAGGTATTATCATCCCTGCTAGATGCCAGTTCGGGTGTCATAACCTCTATCAGTTGCTAGTTTGGGTGTCATAACCTCTGCTAGTTGCCAGTTTGGGTGTCATAACCTCTGCTAGTTGCCAGTTCGGGTGTCATAACCGCCACTGTCCTTGTTAGGGTCGTCTCTGCCACGTCTGAGATGGCGGTGGCAGGTGGCCGTTGGAGGGCGGCTGTCATGTGTCGAACCCCTAATTAGTCAGGCGCACCGCCTCCGTGTACGGGCTTCCTGGGCGTCAGGTACGGTTGTTCAGTCAGGCGACTTGGAGCCGAAGTGGTGTGCGATGTAAAGTCTTGAGTTCGGATAGAAGTGTGGCCCGAACTGCCCCGGGGTGGGTCAGCTCGGGTTTTTTCCCTTTGCGCTCTTTGTAGAGGAGCTCAGGACCTCTAAGGGAGAGCTCGGGTTCTTCCTTGGGGAGCTTGGGTCGTGGGTTCCTTTTTTTAGGGGAGCTCGGGACTCCTTTCCTCGGAGCTCAGATCATGAGCCCGCTGCCGTACCAAGCTGACGCTTCTACCAGGTCACTCTTGATTGCTTCCACGTGTCGCATGACCAAAGGGTCAGGCCAAATCTCCTTCCATCACCATCATTTTAAAATTTTGATATTAATTAAAGTACTCTTGAGTAAGAGGTAATTTGTTGTACTATTGAAAATTTCTACTTGTTACTTGTGCAATTAAGTAGATATACTCATAACCCATACTAATAAACATTAAAATTTATCATTGCCTTGCTCAAATTCATATGGATTATGATTTATTTAATCATATCTATCCTTATCTTAGAAGGTTTTTGGTAACATAATTTGGAATTCTAATTAGGATTCAATATTTACCTTTTATTTATGTTTCACACTTGGCGGGGTTGTATTGTATCTAAAAATTATTTTAAACAATTTTGCATAGCCAAATTTATTACAAAATCAGTATTCATTACCTTAGAAAATATTGAATTGAAATTTAGTGTCTAAGAAATCTCTTTGCAGGACGACCTGACGAACTAGATGATGTGCGATCTGATACTAACTTTCGTATGCATGTGATATTGTAACTTATTCATCAATCATCATCCCAAAATAAAAAATAAAAAAAAAAATTAGCATTGCACAAAATTGCACAAAAAACCTAATAATTTTGGGGGGATTTGGCTCCAGTAACTTTGGGGGCTTCGACTCGATGATAAATCTAGAAAAACTTGTAATCCAAGGGCTCTAGCTTGAGAGTAATACCAAAGCACACCTCAATGGCCCGACCATAATTGGACGAAGGCTCAAAATCAACAACTCTAGGGGGGCTCCAACTTGATGGTAGATCTAGAAAAACTAGTAACTCTAGGGAGCTATGGATTAATGGTGATTCTAGAAGAGATTCTGTGCCTCAATGGCTTGACTATATCAAAAGAAAGGCTCAAATCCAAACTGTTAACCCAAGGGGTCAAGCTTCAGCTCGACGATAATTCCAGAAGAATATTCCACCCTTCAATGGCCTAATTCATTGCCAAAAGACAGGCTCACCACCATGCTGGTAACTTTTGGGGGCTTCGACTCAACAGTAATTCCATAATTTATTATGAAAAAACTCCATTCCTCAAAAGCTCAATGCTATTGAAAAAGGATCTACGCCTCTATATGACAAAAGGCCAGGTTCCTCAAAGCTCAATGGTTATACATACAGTAAAGCTCTAGCCTCCCCAAGCATCTCTCTCAAGCCTTGGTCCCCCCAAGCACTTATAAAAGCCCTATCCTCCCCGGTCTCCCTAAGCATCAATAAGATCATACTTCATGCATTCATATTATGCTTACTCAGCTTACATGAAAAAAAAAAATAGCATGCATAAGCAATATGTTATGCCTAGTATTTCTGTAAGTTCATATGCCTCATTCTTATACTTACATAGCCCATCATCACAACTCATGATTCTATATGTACATGACTTGTATAACTCATCACTAATATCTCATATGTTTTCATAATTTGAACTCTCTTACACAAACTAATGTTTGATACTTATAATAGGTAGTTAAAACTCAAAAGTTTACAAATACATGTATTTACAATCTACATAACTACAAACCTACAAATTAATGATTTATATATACATATACATCTATCATAAGCTCATACCCTTGCATATGGTTGTAATTAGGGGTGTCAATTGGACTGGATTTGGTCCAATCCGAACCAGTCCAATATGAATCCATTATAAATGGATTAAGTCCAATCCAATCCAATGAATGTTTTGGATCAATTTGGAGCGGTCCAATTCAATGTCTAGACCATCCGATCTGTTCAAATTCATTTTGATTTAGATTGGTTTCAACCCAAACCTGTTCCATTGACATATATTCTTATCTTATATTAATGGACCAGATATTGGCTTAATCCAACCCAATCCAATGTAAATTTGTTAGGAACAGACCAGGTCCAATCCAATCTAATAAATAATTTGGACCGGATTAGTCCAATCCAATATGTCTTATTCGTCCATCCAATCTGTCCAAATTAATTTTGGAATGGACGAGCAATCCAAAACCGGTCCATTGACACCCTTAATTGTAATTCATACTATGATATATAAAACTATATAATCATGTCATAAAAATGTGTTTACAAATGCAGCCTCACACTTTTCAAAATCTCGCACTTGTAACTTGGCCTCGTCCCTTGCTTTTCACTCATAAATATAAGGTCATATTACCAAATATGCAAAATGAGGCATGTTGGACTTAGGCTTCATATTAATGAACACTTATACATCATAAAATCACATGTTCACTAGTAATTTCACAAAACGATCATACACACATGTACATACTTGCAACATTATTAGAAGATAACTCACCTCACCTCAATGAAATCTCATTCCACACCTTGCTTGATATTTTAAACTTGTGTCTTGTGTACACACTTGTGCCTCACTTTCAAACTTGCCTCATGCCTCATATCATGGATACAACCTCACACCTCGTATGACTACGCCTCGTGGCTACATATTTGTATTTGTACTCCTTTCAAATTGAGCCTTATAATCAATTCAAAAGCTAAAATATTCCAACAGAATAACATTTAAGAACATTCTATAATAACAATGAAGTAAGTGCATGTGCATTAAGGAAGGAGAAAATGGGTAAAAGGAAAATATAAAGACTCCAGATAGAGGTCCAAAACACTATAAATAAACCCCATACCCATATGGGGATTCATTAATATGATATTTATTAAATCCATTAAGGAGTGGAGACCCACATTTTCTCTCTCTCTCTCTCTCTCCTCCCTTCACCGACCTCATTAAATCAGCACCATCTTCCTCCAGATATTTATTACAAGCCCTATTACTATTTCTCAAGAAATAAGATCCATTTTAGAAATGCGGCCAAGATAGGAGATCCAGTGGATCTAGTAGGGTGTCAATTGGACTGGATTTGGTCCAATCCGATCTAATCCAATGTGAGTCCATTATAAATGGACCAGGTTCAATTCAGTCCAATGAATATTTTAGATCATTTTGAACCAATCCAATTCAATGTCTGAATCATCCAATCTGTTCAAATTCGTTCTAATTTAGATTGATTTCAACCCAAACCTGGTTCATTAACACCTATATTCTTATCTTATATCATTGGACCAAATATAACTTAATCCAACCCAATCCAATATAAATTTATTATGGAATAGATCTAATCCAATATGTCTTGTTGCTCCGTCCAATCCATCCAAATTGATTTTAGACCGAACAGATTCAATCTAAAACCGGTCCATTGATACCCTTAGATCAGCTCAAGATTAATGTGTATGGAAATAAAGTTATAGGCAGGGAGCAAACGGCAAAGCCATTGCATTGAATAGATATCCAAGTCCAACCGTATCTTATCCATCTGGATCTTGGCTGTGTATAAATCCCAAAATATGGCCCATGTTCCCCACTTAACGAATTAAATAATAACCTACATCTCTAGTCATTTGTCTATCAACGTAGAATATTATTTGGGTCAAAACACCGCATAGGAAAAGGCTTAAAAAAAAAAAAAAGTTGCGGATCCTCTTCAATTAATCAAGCCCTTTCTGGGTCATCTTAGTTTTTAGGCGGCTTTAGGGTTGTTGGTTCCAATTCTGATTCTGTGGCTTTTGTCCAAATTAATACTTGAGTCAGGATCGGTTCTTGTTGTTGCAAATCAATTAAGACCGACCCGAACTAATTATATAATTAATAATATATATAAATAATTAACTCGTGTTTTTTTTGTTTTGTTATAAAATACTTTTGGTTAAAAACACTTTTTTTTGTCAATATATAAACATATTACTATTCATCATTTTATTTAAAGCTACATTTATCAAACATAAAGTTTTTAAGTTGATATTGTGATAAGTAGTTATTGATGTCGAGTATCATTGGGTCTAACTGGTCAGACCCGATTATCCGGTTAATAATTAGTTTCGGTTTTGGGCCTATGGGCTATGGAATCCATTAAGAATCGGTTTGAGACCCTGCCCACTGACAGCTTTACATGGGTTGCCAGCTATTGCATGAGCAATTCATCTTGTGAGCAATATGAAATGGACCATTGCATGCATAAGCAATCTTCCCTTGATGAGAGGCTGAGAGCTGGACACCTTGAGTTGTGAGAAAAATATCAATGTCTTAAAAAAGGGAAGCTTAAAGGATCACAGGTTCCTTAATTTACACTGAAACTAACATTTATCCCCTAGACCTAGAGTTTGAATAGGAAGCATGCGAAATGAAACAAAAGATGTCCTTTTCTGTCCAAGTATCCATGCAAATTATTTACTAAAACATACTTTATAGTTTCATATATTCATTTCAACCTATTCTGTAATTGGTGAATTTATTAAAACATCCCTTAATAATTTGCAACAGATTTATTTATTGACTTTTTTGTTAGGAATGGTTTTTATTGCCGTTTGGAATTCCTCACATGGCCCCCACCTAAACTAAGTGAAAAATGATTAAGAACATGGACCCATTGTCATTTATTTATTTGATTAAATTTGTTAAAACAGATAATAGGGCCAAAACCGTCATTTTCTACTTTCATCTAAGAGAGAGAACCATTAAATAAATCAATTGCAAACTATAGGGGTATTTTGGTAAAATAAAAATTAATAGAGTAGGTTTTGACACAGTTGCAAGTAGACCCCTTTGTTAGAATCCTCCAATAAAAGGCACGAAAATATCTAATATACCCGTACAATTACTATTGAGGTTGGTTTATATAGAAGAAAAAAATAATGCAAACTTTATAAACAACAAAAAAAAAGAGAATTTAAAGTTGCAGCTTTACCTTTGAGTGATTGGTATGAAGGACAAATTTGAAAAATAAATCTAATTTCAGAAAGGAGATTGGAAGAATTTGGGTTAGCCATTCACATGAGGAGAAAATTTAGAAAATAAACATTTTTGGTCAAAAGCAACTTTGTGGATATTTTTGGACATTTTTATAGTGTTTTCAAAACCGGACCAACGAACCGCTGATTTGACCAGACGGTCGAATCGGAAAAACCCATTTCATCTCAAAACTGTTTTTTGTCCAAAAACCGTTAATTTGAACAATGAACCGCTGACTCGAGTAGTCAAACCATCAACCCGTTGACCTGGACAATGGTTTTTTTATCATTTTTTTAGATTTTTTAATTTTTTAATTTTTTTTTGTCTGAGTGGGCCGTCTATTTGGACCAGACGGTTGAGCTGTTTGACCTGGGAAGCAGACCCCAAAATGGTTCCTTGTCCGATCCGATTTTAAAAACCTTATATTTGTATACCTATTTTTAAAGGATTCTAACAAAAGGAAACTACTTACAACTATGTTAGAAAATCAAGGGAAGATAATTACAATTACTAAACTTTAGGGGAAGTTTCATCAACAACCAAAAACTTGAACAGAGTTTCAGCAATTTACCCAAAACTATAAATAGTATGAAAAGAGAGAAATTTCTGAGATTGAGACCTACTCGACCTAGGTTTTATTTCATTCAAACAGCAAAGGAAAATAAACATGGCGACACAACTCCCTTGCAATTGTATGTAGCTTACTAGCGGTGCTTATTGCTTAAGGCACACTTCAAATTGTGATGAGACGATTACAACTTTAACAATAATTTATAGTTGTCAGGGAAGAAGGGGGAAGGGATGAACGTTCTAAATCAGGTCATCCAATGGCACAGTGACCCGGCCCACATTAACGGTTTCCAGTTTTTCTTTAAAAATTGATCGATTTTAGAACCATGTTAGGTTCAACTGGCCATATTAGATTTGACTGCGCCCAGGTCAATAGACCATTCTCATAACCCGCTTGTCGTTACTCATGAGACATATATCAAAGTCAGAGAAACTGACACCCAAATTGACCCATATTTTATGGATGGATCGGATCCTATTCGATCTCCTCTATATGTCAAAACACAAAATAGGGAACTTGTTCCTGAAAAAACCTCTACATCTAGTCACCCCTTGATCAGCATAAATGGACCAATCACAATCCACCCGTAAATTTGGGGGTGTCATATTCGCACTTGGATCTTTGAAAGACGGCAATATTAGTTTACAATGTAGAAAAAATATATCCATATTCATATTCATAGGTGGGTCCTGATTAAAAAAAAAGGAATAATTCCTTGTGGGTCCCAATCAAAAATAAACAATAATTCGGTGGTCGGTGACTGGGTGGGTCGTGGGTTCTCCTGGATTGAATGATATAATTGATGATGCTGCATTTGGTTTGCTGTGCAAATCTGATATAAATTGTTTAATTCATTTAGTTCCGTATTTGTCTGTTCATATTAATGATATGCATTTTTATTTGATACAAAATTATGTATTTTTTGACCTATTTGAAATCATTATGGATCAGCTTAGAAAAATAAATACATACAAAATAATTATATATTTTTATTTAATTTATTTATACTCTATCCAAACTTGTATAAATTTTGTATCTCAAAAACCCATGTCAAATTTGCACCACCTTCGTCGTACCTCAATTGTCTCTCGTATAAAAAATAGGTAGGGTCGGGCATCCTACTTTACTTCCAACTAATTTACTTTTTCCTTTTTTTTTTTTTGCATGTAAGTAGGATCAGACTATTTTACTTTTAGGGGGCTTTTTTTTTTTTTTGCATGTAAGTAGGATCAGACTATTTTACTTTTAGGGGGCCTTTTTTTTTTAGATTTTGAGAGGGGGAAAGTTAGTCAATGGAATTTTGGTTCTCATTGACCAAGAATCCCATGATTTTTTTCATTTTTATATGGGGATTAGGGAAAGTTTATTTTCATAGGTACCAATTACCCAGGAAAGTGATGTAAATAACTTTTCCACATAGGGGAAAAGTTGTCAACACTTGAGTGAGACAAAAACGCTTCTTTTAATAATGAATTTCTATGTCTAAAATGATCATTTCCTTATTTACCTCGGAAATAAAAGAATATTGGTAAATGCACTTACCCAGATAAGTGTTTTTCAGGAAAAAAACTTACTCAGGTAATTGCATATAACCGGATAAATAACTTTACGAAACAAATAAATCATAATCTACAGGTTAAATCTGAAGTAAAAATAAATCATAATCTACACTCAAGCCTATTTGTACTTCTATAGTTCTATATATTCACACGAATGCATATTTATTGGTCCATATACAACGACTGAATCCGGTTTCTGCAACCAAACGCAACCTTACTTTTGCATGAAACATCCGTCGAACTGACCAGCTGCAAGTCATATTGGTTAGATATTACAGAATCAGCGATCACATGTTGACTAACTTTCAAGTCAATTCCTACGTGGCATCTCTACACGCCATGAGATTTTGATGTGTACCAGTCTTACAGCCGTCTCCCATCCTGCCCACGGTTCGCCTCATCAACCCCCTTGTATATATCAGACCTTCACCTCCAAACAATGGTTGAGTCTATGCTCTCTCTCTCTCTCTCTCTCTCTCTCTCTCCATGGTTGCGTTCTACGTGGTATTGAGGCGCGTGAGGAAGGCTGTAAAGAAGTTGAAAATATTAAGATGGCTCATTGCCTTTAACATGAAGCCATGGTGTCTGTCCTCTGCTGCCGGCTCTCCCAGACAGAACCGCTGGAGCTACCAGAACCTGCAGGCATTGATGGGTTGCACAAACGATGCCAGTATCAATAGCAGCACGGTGGGTTATTCTTCTCACAAAGACGAAGATGATGAAGGTGATGGTGATGTCAATGATAGAGCAGATATCTTCATTGCTAACTTCTATCGCCAGCTTCAGATGGAACGACAGGCTTCACTGGAGCATCAATTCTGCAACGAGATAATGAAGCGAATGGAGAAGACCTGTTCCGATTGATGTTGTTGATCTTGTTTCTTCATTGTTGGAAGTAGAGCCTATTTGTTTTATTTTGTATAATAAAAGTATCCGTCGGAATTATATAAACTATGAAGTAGAAGCACTTATTCTGTGATTCTGAATTTTTTCTTTTAATTTAAGTGGTATTCTCCTATCATACAAAAAGTCTAGATACTTAGGATTGGGGCTCCTGATATAATGGGCCAATACTTACTAGTTTGGAAGATTTACCCTAAATTAGTAATGAAACATGTCAAATGGAAGCCAAAGCGGAAGCTCATAAAAGATGAGAGGATTCATGATTCTTCATAGAAAGTTATGAAGTTATGCAATTGAAACAATTGGCCCCATACATCTATGTAAATTCAAACATTCTTAGAGATATGTAAAATTTCTTCATCAATGAGATAAAGGAAAATCTCAAAGATAAAAAAATCTGAATGGAATGTAGATAAAATCCCATTGAATAGTTAATACCATGAAATACTAATAGGTTGTAGACTGATTATTTTTCCATGCAATTTGTAGAGATTGCACACAGACCATTTTTTAGACTTCTAGATGACTATAAGCTAAAATGACCACATTATATTAACTGGAATGCAACCTGAACATAGTACTTAGGTTTGAGAAACTTGATAAGGTTGTCGTCCAAAAGTCATTGGAAGCTCTTGGTGAAAGAACTTCATAGGTGAAGAGGAAAGAATATTAAGAATGGGAAGAGAATAATTCTCTTGCCCAATGTCACATCCTTGCATCATTGAATAATTCTATCGAAGATAATTTGACAAAGTCACCTCATGCAATGTGATATTAAATAATCTTCAGACAATGTATGAGGAGCATAATCATTTTATTCACCAAAAGGTCTTCAAATCGTTGATGATGACCAGCAGATGTTGAAGAACCAGCAGGTTCATGACCATGTCATGAAGATAATATACGGTTTATCAATGAACTGGAGGCTCTCATTAATTAATAAGCTTGATGATGACACCAAGAATGACGCTATCCTCAACTCTCTACCCATCTTCTTCAATCAGTTCGTCCTCAACTATAATATGAATAAACTAAAACTAGCATGCAAGAGTTCAACAATATGTTATAATGGATTGAAGAACTGATAAAGAAAGAGAAATCAACTACCATACTTGTTGAAAGTGACAAGTTCATCAAGAAGAATAGAAATGGTAAGAAAAAGCCTCAAAACAAGGCTGACAAACCTAAGAAGTAGAAAAGGGACAAGTCACCATATGAATATTACTTCTACAAATAGATTGGGCACTAAAAGGGGAATTTTTCTTAATATCTGGACTCTTTAAGGAAGAAGAAAAAAGATATATTCAAAACTCAAGTCATAGAGAACAATGTTTGCTTCTCATCTAAAGATAATGCAAAGGCTTTCCATCTATTTAACTTGGCTTTCTAATTCTCTAAAATAAAAGGGAGGAATGCTTTTGTTTATTCCGGCATAATGGTATCTCAAGATACTTACATTTAGTATACAAATAGCCCATTGCCCCATTCAATTGTATTTTGAGCATATGTTGACATCTAGAATGTATATTCTTATTAAATAATAATTTTAACCTTCCACCATTAATAACCTCATTAAATATCTTCAAAAAAAATTGATAGAAAATTGTCTTCAAATTGTTAACTCATCTCTATTGGGCTCTTTATTAGTAAATGGCATTCATACCAACTTTATTGATACATATATTATATAAATTTTAAGCAGAGAAAAATATATTTAAATATTATTGGATTGGGTACAAAAGATCCTTACTCATTCCATTATGAATAGTTTGAATTTGGATTAAGTCAAGTTTAGACAAACTTATATTGTTTGCAACCCTAACCTTATTTATTATTTGGGTCCTATATGGTTTGGATTCTCAAGCATAGTATTGTTAAGAAAAACAAGAATAACAGAGAATAGCAAAAAATTGAAAAAGAAAAAAAAAATCAAAAGTGAGAAAGAAAAGAAGGCATACAAATTTATGTGATTTGGCATAGGATTATCAGCTCTAACAACCCTTGTACTATGCGAAAAATGCAAATTTTCCCTTAAACGAATAAAAAGGCCAATTCAGACCTAAGACTTCAAAAAAAATGGCTAACCATAAACAAATAATGTCTGGTGTTAGTGACGCCATTTATAATCCGTTAAATAATGAATAAAAGGATAAGAAATGTTGATGTGACAAGAAAACTGAGAAATTGCAAGGGGTTCCCACTAAAACAATTTAATGTATAATCATAATAGCGGTGAAAATCCGGTGGCCTCATAGGGGGGTGGGGGTGGATTGTTAACCGCTATTGCTAAGAATTGAAGCGATGGTGACAGGTGGGAAGGAGAGAGAGAGAGAGAGTTTAAGTGGGATCCACCAATTATTTGCTTACGGCTGGCCTTTCTTTTTTTTTTTTTCTAAAGTCTAGGGACTAAATTGGCCTTTTTGTTAGTTCAAGGGAAAACTTGCATTTTTTTTTCATAGTACAAGGGCTATGAGAGTCAATAATCCATTTAGCATATTAAGCCAACGCAATGCATACAGGATCCTTATGAAATTCCACTATTTTTTAATCGATCATTATAGCTCTAGTAGAAAGTTGGTATTTATATTATTAAATTATGATTTATTTTTTATTTATTTCATGGGACTACATAAGGGGGTAACCCCTCCCCAATGCCGAAATTGGATTTGGTCCTCACAAAATTATGTTCACACCATCCTCAGCCATTTTTTGTTGTACTCCAAACATCTCCCCACGCATAAAAAAAACATAGATATGGAGACATTCCCAATGCATGACTGAAAATGGCTATGAGGATGGTGTGAACACAATTTTGTGAGGACCTGAATCTGCCCTCCCTAGTGCTTGTGTGGATATTGTACATACAAATTTCCTTATATGGACATGGAACAAATCACTAATAAGAATAAGAATATATATACATGCATATACATACATATATACATATATTAAAACTAGGATGTCTATTTTTCTTCACATTTTTTATTTTATTTTATTTCATATTATTTTTACAAACAACCAATATATAAAAAAAAAAGATTATTTTTCTAATGTCTAGCCAAGTGGCACCACTATCCCACACTTTCTCCGAAGTTATCCCTACTATAATAGAGAGTTTCTCTCCAAAACATTCCCTAATTCTTATCTATCTATCTAAACAAAGTTTGAATTAAAAATTTAAGAATTATTTAAATATTATAATGAATTATGTAACAACATCAAAATATTTATTATAAACACAAAAAATAATTATAATAGATTTAATAATATTCATATTATTAATAATTTTATATTTTATGAAATTCATAACGAAATTATATACTAACAATATATATTATAATTTTACGGGATTGTTCAATTTAAATGTTATTCAAATAATAAAAATTTCAAATTAAAAATTTAATGAATTATTTAAACATTTTAATAATTAAAGATATTCAAAAACAAATATTCAAATAGAAAAATAATTATATAAATAAAATTTAAATAACGAACACTTTTAAATATTTTACATATTATAAATATATAACTAACTGAATATTTTAAATAACGAAATATATAACATAATTAAATTTTAAACAGTTGAAATAACGAAGTTGTGTAATAAATATAACAAAATATTAAAAGTAAAAAAATGATTATAATAGATTTCATAATATTAAAAAATAATAATTCTATATTTAACAAAATTAATAATGAAATTATGTAATAATAGTATAAATTATAATTTTACAGATTATTAAATTCAATAAATAATTAATATTTTAAAATCCTAGATAATGATATTATTTAAATAACTAAATAATATTGTAAATCACTAACTTTTAAATATTTTAAATATCAAAAAGTTTAATAACTAAATCATATTTTAAATATTATTTAAAAGCAGGAAAATAAATTAAATAACAAAATTATATAATAACATTAAAAAAGTTATAAAAAATATAAATTTAATTATAATAGATTTAACAATATTTGATAATAAGAAAATAAAATATAAATAATTTAAAAATCTTTTAATATTATGAAAATAATGAAAATGGATTAAATAATTTAGAGGTATTGAAGCTTTCAAATAACAAAAATATGTAATAACTTTCAAAAAAAATATTTTTAATAGATATTAAGAAATAGACTAACAATTACAATTATTAATGTACTAATAATAAAACATTATTTCACTTATACCAATTAATAATTCTAGAATATTACTTTCAAAAAGTTAATATTTATTAGAAAGAATTTTAAAATCTTAATCTATATTTTTTATGTATATACTAAAACTAATTTTTATTGTGTTTTCAATATTTATTTATTAATTTTTTAATAATTATTTGAAGATTAAACTATTGTTATTTATTAGAAATTAGACTTTTAATTTAGCTGAAATTAGGAGTGTTCATGGGTTATGTTGGTCCAGTTGAATTTAGTTGCAGGCTATTTGGCCAACCAAATCAACCTGGTAAAGGTGGGGTGTTGGTAACCTAAAACCGACCGACCATTAATGAAAACTAGCCAACTCAAGTTGTATCGGTTTGGATTGGTCCAAAATATTTAAACTTGAAAACTAAATTTAAATTTAAGAAAATTATAGTGGTATTATTAAATAATAAATTAAAAAAATGTAAATTTACAATATAAAAAATTTTACACTAAGAAATATGAGAATTTATCCACATTCTCATATTAAAAAATTACATTTAAAATATAATTGGGTTGGGTTGATTTACAAATGCCAAACTGAAACTAACCCAACCTAATCGGGTTGGGAAATTGCTGATAGAAACTGATCGATAAAACTAGAAAACTGACCAACTTGGGTCAAGTTGGATCGGGTTAATTAGTCGGTTTCATCAATTTGATGAACAACCTTAATTGAAATTAATTATTATTATTTTTTATATATAAAAATTATTAAAAATAGTATATAGAATATAAATAATTATCAATCACTTAAAATTTTAAAATATAAAACAGTTACCTGCATTGCATAGATTGGTCCCCTCTAGTAAATAGTGATCTCTAATTTACTCCAGCTCATCCCGGCTTGGCCCGGATTTTGTCTTAAGCTCCTATCGAGAAGTTCTCTACTTGGAGAGAAGATATATATCTATATATATACCCAAGATGTGGGTGATGTGTGTGCGAGAGAGAGAGACCGAACAAAGCAAAGTAGGTGGTGGGGGAGGGGATCCATGGCCCCTCTATACCTCAAAAATCCCCACAATCTCTATTGATATTCCACTTATATTTTATCTCTCCCATTCCATATTTATTACCTTTTGGGCCCCCTAATCCATGTTCACTACCTTTTGGCCCCTAGCATAAAATCCTGTCCGCCCCTCAAACAGAAACAGAGAGAGAATATGGTCCACCCCAGTTTCAAAGTAGCTGTATGGATCCACTTGAAGCACTAGCATTATATGCCTCAATAGGAACTAGTTTCCATGAACTAACTTACAAAGATGATGTTGTGCAAAACGTGAAGAATGTAACAGAGAATAGGGAACAAACAAATACAAGAGAGATAACATTGTACTACTACTACTCAATGTCAATGAGTCAATGGTACAAGGCACTTTAAGTCATCTTTATGCTTTACAATCCAATTAAAACAAAGTTGCTTTCAAATTGACTAAGCCAACTTTTGCACTGTAAGAAAGCAAAAGCAGGGCTTTGGGACCCAAGACCCAGCTTTCCATACTTGCCACTTGTACCTTTTGAGAGCATTGGGATCCACTGGCAGATGTGTGTCCTTTCATTGAGATTAGCTTTGTCAAAAACCATCAGTTTGAAACCCCATTACAGCTGCATGTGCATTTCTACTGTTCATGTATGGACAATGGACAATCTTCTATGGCAACTCCTAGAAAGCTCAAAAAAGCTGGGTAAAGTCATTTGACCCTGGAACCTCTCCAGGGTCCTGATCGATTCTCTGAAGGTCATTTCAAAGCACCTCTTGATGTTAAAAGATGGGTACACTAGCTGTACTCGTTGCTTTTGTTCAAGACAATTAAACAAGCAAATAAGCCAGTTGTCCCACGTCTTATCCATTCACACCCCAAGCTCACTACCCCGGCCGGCCCCATGTCACCTGCAGATTAAATGCAGGACACAAAGCATAAGCCAATCAACCATCTCATGGATGCGGTATGTCATCCTTGGATTGGTCTCGGGCTCAGGAATATCTCAATCTATCCTTAGCTTTAATGTTTGGCTGGACCGTTTGGGAGGGCTTAATCTTGGATGAGTTGCTCTCGATAAGATATTATAAAAAGAAGCTTCAACGGAAAGCCATTTTATTTTTATTTTATTTTGGTTGTAGTTGAAGGACTGTAGATCGTTGCCTGCCTACGGCCTGTTCAAACAGTGGGCTGTTCCGGGCCGACGGCCCGAGCCCGTGTGGGTTCGTGTCATGTGAGGTCGGGCCGTGGGTTTGGGCGGAGCGGGCTACAAGCCATGCCGGTCCTGGGCCGAATCAGACCAGAAAGGCCTAGAGTTTTTATTTTTTTTTGCTAACTTTCCTTTGGGCTTTGCCCGCTTTGGAAACAAATTGAAAAAAAAAAGTTCTGACAAAGAAATGAAAAAATACTTATTAAAATACAAAATAGACAACAAATTGGAAAAAATAGAAATTTTATTTCATTTAAAATATAAAAAATTATAAATTGAAAATAAAATTTACATTGTTGAAACAAATAATAAATAGTTTAAATAAAATTGAAAAAATTACTCCATCTCCTTGATGTTAATCATCTGCTTCATCAAGTGTAGGAGTGTCATGCCCTTCTTTGTCTTGTAATTTATCCTCAGCATCCAACAAATCTTTAAAATATATGTACTTTTCTTGTTTCTCATGGAAGAGCAAATGTTTGGTCAAGTGGCCAGTTACCGCCCTTGCTACTGAAGCTGAAGTCAATCCTACATTTTTGGCAAACAATTCTTTTTCCCTTCCCCTCAACCTATACTCTATTTTAAATATTTTTCAAATTGGGCTAGTGAACTTATCATTGGGGAATTGGTTTTAGGAGGAGGAGGCCATTACTTTTAATTCTAAAAAAAATAAAAATTAATTTAATTGAACTTACCCAGATGGTCAGATTACCGATTCAAAATCTCAACTTGATTTCAAAAATTAAAGCATCTCAAAGTCTCCTCAATGGCTAAATTGCTAAGTACCTAACTACGTAAGTGTATAATAGTATGGCGATATAAGACTGTATGAGAATTGAGATGAGAGACTAAGAGAGTACGAGAATTGATGAATTGGTGTGATGAGAATGGTGGACTGGTGTGGAGGATAGGGTTATTTATAGGAATTGAAAATAATTCAATTACCCAAAATACCCTAAAAACTAACCATTTTTAGTTGTTGGGAGGTGTATTTTGGTCATTATAAAGGCATTTATCACTTTACCTAAATACCCCCTAAAATAATTGTTATATGGTTGTTGGGGGGCATTATTGTCATTTTATCTCCCTAGGCCCCAAACCCAAAATATATAAACACCCCCCTATTATGCTACAAAAATAGAGAGGAATAAAAAGTTGTTGGAAACACAAAATTTGTCAAAAAAAATTGTGCACATCTCTAATATTATATATTTATTATATTAAATAAAATTAAATATGAAAAATAAGAAGCATTTTTATAGGTAATGGTCTATATCCTTAAAACGTGATTGAGAAGTGGTTGGAACGAAAAGGGGAGGAGGGGAAGAAAGGAGAGAGAGAGAGAGAGAGAGGAAATGGATCTCAATGTGAGTAATGGGTAAAAGTCCCCTAAAGTGGGTATAAAACCCATATTTATAGAGTTTGGGTGAGCCTAAATTCAGAAACCTCTTGAGCTTTCCTTATTCTTCTCTTTTTACCCCTTATTTTGGAATGTTCCTTTACTTATTTGGTGACATGTTTAATGAACATTCTTGAGTACTCATGGCCCAATTCTTTGTTTTTCTAGAATATTTTAGAATTTGCTTAAAAACACATGCTCATTAATATTGCAGAGCGATTAGCACTCAGACCTTTCATTTAACTAGTAGTTAAGCACATGTATTGCACGTGAGAAAATTTTCTTCATATTAATTACTTGAATTTTAGATATATCATATTTAAGATGAAAATTGAAAATTAACAAAAGTAACAATATGATTAAAATTAAACTTAAATATTTTTTATTCAATTATGACATCATGGGTTTCTTGGAAAAGTTGGATCATTGACCCACCATCTAGATAATAAAATAGCATTGCTTTTGGATTAGTTTTAAATTAGGTAAAATTATAGTCAAAGCTGGTTGTACATTTAAAATTAGACTACAAGTTGGTCCATAAACCAACATAACTTTGACAACCAGCTCTACATTTCAAATTATAAAAACCCTTGTCGTGTCATCGAAGGCTTATGTGGTTGTTGCCACATGGGATTCTTATTCCATGTTGGACACAACAAAAATCCTATACCGAAATTGCCCTTTAATGTTGGGTGATTGGAAAATAAAAAGAAAGGGTTTTTACTCTCTCTCTCTCTCTCATTTATCTGCCCAACGACTATGTGATTTGAAAATAAATAAAATTGGTTTTTGGTTTCTGTATTTACGTTCTCTACATCAAATTCTCTTATTCTCTCTCTACCTATCATTCTCCCTCAATCTCTCTCATTCTCTTTCATGGTCGATCTCTCCTTCTCCCTTAATTTATATCGTTCTCCTTCATTTTCTCTCCCGTTCCCTCTCTCATTTGTTTTATTTTCTTGCGCACTTATATGGTATTAGTCAAAACGTATAAAAAAAACATGAAACCAAATTGGTATGGTTCAAAAATTATTACAGCAATTTGATAAAAATTCACAAGACACTCTTGGCTATGAAATTTACACCAACTGGAGAATGATAGAGATTGAGGGATAAGGAGATATTGACCAAGAGTGAGAGTGAGGGAGAAGAATGAGAAAGATTGAAAGAGAACAATAGAGAGAGGGAGAGATAGAGATTTTGATTTGGCTACAAACCGAATATAAGAGAGTGGGAGAGATAAAGAGAGCAGGAGATCGAGAGATGACTGTGAGAGTGAGAGAGAAGGGAGGGAGATCTAGAGACAGAGAGAGTGGGAGAGAAACTAAAAACCTATTTTTGATATAGATTTTTTGCTATGTCCAACATAGATTAAAAGTCTCATGTTGGCAACAGCCACATAAGCCTCCGATGACATGTCGGGGTTTTTATAATTTGAAATGTAGAGCCAGTTATCAGAGTTTTGTTGGTTTCTGAACAAACTTGCAGCCTAATTTTAAATGTACAATCAACTTTGACTATAATTTTCCCTTTAAATTATATATTTCATTTACACTATATAATTTTTTTTTACTTTTCACACTTAATTTTTGATTTCTAGGTTGACATTAAATTTTTTATTATATTTCCATCATTGATAAAATTATTTCTCATATATAAAACCTATTTTTGTTTAATATAATAAATGCACAATATTAGAGATGTACCCAATATTTCATTTTTTTTATAAATATATAACATTAGATATGGGACCAAAATTTTCTCTATCTTTTTTTTTTAGTTTTATGATTCTTTGTATTTTCTTTTATTAAAAATTTTATTATTTGACTATGACATCATTTAATTTCTAAGTAGATTTTGAATTTGGAATTCCATTTTTATCATTAATAAAAATACTTACATTTCATAGTTATTTATTTTAATTTTTTATTATTTAATTATGGCATTATTTATTAATCCATTTGACCCCAAATGGTCAAATTGCTTGTCCACCACCTAGAGAGAAGAAAATGGTTTTTTTTCAAATTACTTTTCAAAATATTTGTTTTTATACTATTAAAATTAATATTGTGGATTTAATAACAAAAATTTAATGATGAGAAAAATATATCTTAAATATAGGATTTAATGAAAGAGAATAGGAAAAGATTTTTATTTCCAATTGGTTTTAAATTTTACATCCATTTCCATCATTAGTAAAAACATTTCTTATTTATCATACTTATTATTGTTTAATATGTATGTTCAAAATGTTCCCATTTTTTTAATTTCTATTTTTTTTCATTTTATCTATTTTTTTAATTTTATTATTTAGTCGTGGCAACATAGATTAACCCATTTGACCCAAAATGATTTAATTTCACCACCTAAATGAAAACGTTATTTTTGATAGGTAGATTTTAAAAGTATAAGCTTTTATGTTATTGGAATTATTAATTTATTAAGTATGGATTTAATTAATAGAACTTAATGTTGAGAAGAAACAAAAATGACTTAAATATATGATTCAATGAACATGAATGCAAGCTAATAACTTAAATGTTAGATTTAATAAGAGATGATTGGATGAATTGAATATCTTTAAATCAACTCTTTTCAACTCATTTAATATCAAGAACCAATTGCCCTATTTGTGTCCTCATTTTTTTATCAATAAATTTAAATATAGAGGGGTAAATTTTTTCCTTAGAAAATTTCAGAAAGATTCTTGAGGCTATTTGTACTTTTTAAAGTAATATAGAATAGTAAAGTAGTCTAATCTGACCTTGGTTCAATTATAATCAGTTGGGTCCACATACTTATGCAATGACATCCTCTTACATTATTCCCCTACTTAACTTTGGTTGCTTGCAAGCAAATTTGAGCATAAATTTACAATCACCAATTTGAAGATCTTTGATACGAGAATGCCATGAGTTTGTTTTACAGGCTTATAAGTTTGGCATGATGAAGTGAATTTATATTTCTATTAGAACTATGTTTACGGTTTTCCTTGCTTTTGGGTCCACTTTCAGCATTCATACCGATCTAGCATAACTTTTTTCTTGTATGTTGCTTGGAGTGCGATGTTTGGACATTGTGCATGTTTGAACTTTTTTTTTAAGACCCCTAAATTTACTCTAGGTGGAGGAATGGCCACCTTAAATTTTAGTAATTAAATTTTATTAATTACTCAAAATTTATTTTGAAATTTGAAACTATTGAAAATTCTAAAATTACTGGGAATTGCTCAAAATTACTGAAAACTAATGAAATTCAAAATAATTACTTATAAATTATTTTGAAATCTGAATTTACTGAAAATTCCGAAACTACTGAGAATTACTGAAATATTTTACCGAAAATCACTGAATATATTTACAGAAAATTACTGAAATTTGTGAAAATTACCTAAAATTACATAAAATATTATTAAATTTTTCTTAGAATATTTACTGAAAATTTCTTTAAATTGAAAAATTACTGAAATTAAAAATAATTACTTAAAAATTATGTTGAAATATGAAATTATTGACAATTTTACAATTACTGAAAATACAAAAATATTACTGAAAGTTCAAAATAATTAGTGAAAGTTGAAAATAATTTCTGAAAAATTCTAAATACTATTGAAATTCAAATTGTATTGTATTTTTTCATGCATCGAACAAGTCCCCACTAGCTATATATATATATATATATATATATATATATATATATATATATATATATATATATATATATATATATATATATATATATATATGTGTGTGTGTGTGAGAGAGATTTGTATTAAATTAGATGGTGTCAAATCCACCTCTGCTCCGATTACTAAACGGATACAGACCTTAACATTCGAATCCGAATAATTGGATCGGGAATGAATTTTCAGAGTCCATTGACAGTTTAATCATATATTCTATATAATTAACGATTTATTTTATAATTGAAATATTGAAATACATCCCTCAAATTCGAACTTTTAGACCTTAGCCATTGGGTCACCGGCAATGTTCAAAATATCAGAATATTTTGGATGGTGTCAATACTGCCATCCCTTAAATTGTATGGTGTCAATACTGTATAGATCCGGACAATACTCATTTTCTATGAAGCGGACATTTAAAACAAAAAAAAAAAGTACAGAAATATTTTTATGAAATATAAAGAAAACATTAGTTGATTATTAAAATCAATATTTTTCTTGTATTAAAGAAATTTGTATAATAGTTTTATAAGCACATCCACTCATATCTTAATTCTCCCACCATTTGTAAACATTTTTTATATGTATCCTAGTAATTACGTTTTATATAAATTATTAAAATGCCTTAATTTGTGATATGTATAATGAATGTTTCTATATAAAAATATTTGATATCTGTGTTCCAATTAAATTTGAGTGGGGAAAACCAATTATATAGAAATATTTTGCTATGTTTTAAATCTAAATGAGTAAATTTCATAAACAGTATATATGAAAATTTTGGTTAAAAACGTTTGTTTTATCAACATAAAAACAATTTATTATTTTCCGTTGTTTTTATTAAGGTTATATTATCGAAAAAGAGTAAACTTCATAAACATTATATATGAAAATTTTATAATCACAGATATCAAATATAATCAGGTCTAATTGGATCAAACCCAATTACCCCAATAAATAATTACTTCATTTCTGGGTTTATTTTATAGAACCGACTAATAATCAGTTCGGGACTAGTCCACCCTATCCTGAACGTACCAGTCCCAATCCATTGGCAGTTCTACCAATATTTTGAACTTTGATTAAAGATATTCAACCTATTTAAATAAAAACACAAAAATGTGATAGAAAAACATAAACATGATTTAAGATTTACCTTTTACACCTTTTGATGAATCCAACTATGATGCATTCATTAATATTTGCTATTTTTCTACAAGTTAAATAAAGATTTCAAGTTTTCAACTAGAGTAAACTTCAAAACCCTCCCAAACTATGCAGTTGTATCACTTTATTTATCTATACTATCTATAAAATTACAAATAGATGTGGTTGGCTTCTGGAATTTTCACTAGACTAAAATACCCCATCTCTAAGGTTTGAATCAGAGGAGCAATGGTAAATATGTAATTTTTTCTCATTTAATGTTTATGAGGGAATGACTCTTCTTTCTTATTTAATGTTTATTATAAAAAAAATACAATTTAAACTCTATTCTTTTTGTTCATAATTGTAAAACAAGTCAATGGCAAAAATGTTATTTAGCATTCCCATTTCATGGTTGTTAGGAAAAATGCACAAAAATCCCTGTTTTTGTTTAATAATTGGAAAACAAACCATAATAATTGCTGAAAGCTCACTTGAAGTTTTTTACCATTGCCCAAACCTCCCTTGAAGTTTAGTAATTGCAATCACCTCTCCTAAACTTCTTGGCGCAGTTGCAAGTAGACCCCCTTTATAAAACCCTCTAACAAGAGCCATGAAAATGTCCAAAATACCCATGTAATTATTATTGAGGTTGATTTATACATAAAATTTAATATAAATGTTATGAATAATAAAAAAAAAAGTTTAAAGTTGCAATTTTACCCTTGAGCAATTGATATGAAGGGCAAATTTGGAAAATGCATCAAATTCAAAAACGAGATTAGAAGGGATAGGAGCATTGATTGATATGAAGAAAAAAAATTGGAAAATAAACATTTTGGTTAAAAGTAACTACATGGGTATTTTGGACATTTTTGTGCTTTTTGTTAGAAGATTCTAACAGAGGGTATACTTGCAACTATGTCAAAAAGTTCATTGGAGGTGAGTGCATTTGCCATATTTTAGGGGGGTCAGTAATGATCAAAAATTTTACATGAGGTTTTAGAAATTTATCCTTTCATTTATTTAAATAAAAATAAATAAATAAATAACTTGAAAGTAGATCTTATGTTCTCAATAGCCAATGTTGGGACTCATTAACCACCATGAAGAGATTTTCAACTTGCAAATAGATGAGCAATTTATTCTTTAAACTATTCTCTTGTTTTTTTTTTAACCTATTTTCATTAATTCAGTTCTTGATTATTAAGGTAGATGGTTTTCTCTTATTTATTCCCACCATATGGTGGATTAACTTTTCATTTGGTTACCTTAAAGCCCACATCATTGGATGACAAGATATGCGAGAGTAAGTGAAATTTTTAGCGGTTAAAGGAGTTGAATTTGGATTTATCATATAAAAGTTAATTCTTGCAAAGGTAATTAGAATTCAAATAAAATTCTGATGAAGGTAATCAATAAAAATTATTAATTTTATTAATGAACCATAATAAATAAGAATAATAAGAATTTTACTAATTCTCGTTACCTTAGCAAGAATTTTATTTGAACATATCTTTATATTATTGAATAATAATAAATGCGATAAATAAGAATAATTTTTATAGATGTAAAAATATAAAAAATGTAAAAAAATATATATATATATTATATACTATCATAATCGGAAGAGAAACTGACCAAATTAACCAGTGTTGTGCAAATACTAGTTACTTAAAGTATGAAAAGTTGCTATACCCCCAAGATTTTACAAGTCTCTTTAATGTCAAAGAGAATTTGACCAATTTATCTAGTGTTTTCAAAATCTGACCGTTGGACCAGAAAAATTGCCAACCAGTCAGCCATTTCACCCCAAAACTTCTTTTTAGCCAAAAATCATTGATATGGTCAATGAACCACTGTCCCAGGCGATCGAACCATTGACTCAGAGAAGGGTTTTTTACCTTTTTTTTATTAATTTTTTTTTTGTCAAAACAGGCCATGCATTTGGTCCAAACAGTCAGACAGGGTTTAATTCTCAAAAACCAAAACAATTAGGATTTTTCTGAATATAGTATTCTCACTGGCGAATTGAATAAAGGAAGAGAACAACACCAACCATTACCGGAGCATGAAAAGGGGAAAAAAGAAGGCAATTTTAAACTCTAGATTTGTGTTCTATTTTTCTTGACAGAGTTCATCTACGCAAAACGAAAGGATCTACCTCACCACGGAACTCTAGTTAGCCTCTTGAAGTCTTGATCCCCTATACACAATAAACTAACAACGTCCATTACTTTATTAGTCTGCTACTGTTCTCTTTATTCCTAATTAATGCAAGTGTGAAATGGATTCTATGATATATTTAAAACATTTTCTGGTGTTTTGTACAGATCATTCTTATTTTTAAGGGCCCGTTTCTTTATTGGATTTTAAGAGGGGGTGGGGAAAGTTGATCAGAGAATTTAGTTTCCATTAGCAAGATGACTAAGATATCTGGATAAATGATGTCATTTCCTAGGTGGATAAATAATTTTTTCACTTACAAGAGGAAAATTTATCAACACTTGGATGGGACAGAATTGTCCCTTTTAATAATGACTTTTTATGGTTAAAATGGTCATTATCTTATTTACGTAGAAAATAAAAAAAAATATGCCTCACTGGGACTTTATTTTCCATTGACCAAGATACCTGAATAAGTAAATTTTCTACTTATCAGGGGTAAAGTTGCCAACACTTGGATGAGATAAAATTGCCCCTTTTATAATGACTTTTTATGGCTAAAATGGTCATTTTTCTATTTACATGGTAAATAAAAGACACATGGGTAAATGCACTTACCCAATAAGTGTTTTCCAGGAAATATTTACCTAAATAAGTGTATTTACCTGGATAAATAATTTCCCAAAAGCAAATGGGGCCTAATTTTCCACTTGTCGATTACTGACATTTTACTGTCTTAAAAACACAACCTTAAGAAACACTTGAGATTTGCTTTAAGGCTATGTTTGGTTTGAAGGAAAAAGTAGGAAAAGAAAGGGAAAAGTTTGTACAGGTTTCCCTGCCTTTCCCTACGTTTTCCTTCAAACCAAACACAGTCTAAAAATAACTATTATATAATTAAAATAAAAAACAAAATTCATGTCAATGTTATAAATCACCTCTATTATATAAAATTTGCAATCATTTCCAGACAATTTTCTAAAACTTTGACAAGGAATATAGTTTAGTTCTCTTCTCGTTATATAAGGCTGTGCTTGGTTTGAAAGAAAAGGAGGGAAAATTTTATAAGGTTTGTACAGATTTTTCTACCTTTTCTTTCAAACAAACCAAACACAGCCTAAAAGAAAAAGGTGAATTTTTTAAGACTTGAGGACAAAAGGTTGAGATTTGCTAGAACTTTGCCTTTCAAATGATTATCTTCTCATTGCATAAAAGGAAAAAAATTGGATAAATCCCTCTCTCAGATCTTGGTGCTCCAACTGGTTGGACAATGAGCAAATATAAGAGTACGACATTAGAGTATGCAGGTTAATTTTCTTCATACCGCCCACAAGCCACAAAACATTAACCTGCCCCTCTTCAAAGAAAAAAAAAAGCTCTTTTTTAGGAAGATGAAGATATTTAAAATGGTACTTCAATTATTTCAAAGAATTTAAAGGCCACCTGATTCGCACATGATCATTTTCCTTTCAAGATCAGCTTCAGTCAGTGCAAAACGCATTCAAACACCATTCGAACAGGATTTACATCCTTGTATTGGAGATATCTCCATATTTCTGTGCTTTATTTCGTAGGGAGATATTCCCAATGCAAGGCTATAAAAGCTGTTTGAAAGGGCCTTGCACTAGTTGAATCTGGCTTTTACTAATGGTGGGGGCATATATGCAACTTTGCATAGTTTAGGTATGATTTAAAGTTTCTATAGGTCCCATACGCATGAACAGGCGTTTTAATACTTCATAATTTTTTCTTAGTTTTTCTTTTTATCAAAATTGTTTGAGGGTTGGTTTTAGGTATACCTACTTTTTATTTGGAGTTTCGGGGAACTACCGATACAATATGATACACCTGATATGGAATAACTCGTATCAAAAGTTTTGAACCTTGAGTTTATGTAGTAAAGTGACACAGCCCCCATGGTTTGGAGGGAATGGAGGTGGAACTTTACATTTTCAATTAAGTAATGAATTTGAATTTGCTCCTCACAGCACATCCCAACCACACATTGGGAACATATGTCCGACATTTATATGTTACTAATAATTAAGAACGTATGTTGAACGTAAAAAAATTCTCTTCATATTAATTACTTGAATTTTAGATATATCATAGTTAAGATGAAACTTGGAAATTAACATAAATAACAATCTGATTAAAAATAAAGTTAAATGCTTGTAGTAAATGTGCATGCACATTGCACATGTAAATTTTAAATTACATGAACAATTATTATATTTTGTATTCCATTTCTGTCGTAAATAAGCATAATTCTTACTTTAACAATTATTTTTATTTAATATGATGAATATATAACATTAGAAATGTTCCCAAATGTTTTCGACAAATTTCAGTACTTTTTCATTTTTTATGTTCTATATTTTTTTAAATATTTATTATTCAATTATGACATCATGAGTTTCTTTGAGAAGTTGGATCATTGACTCACCATCCAGATAAGAAAATAGCTTTGCTTTCAAATCAATTTTAAATTATATAGTTCATCTATATTTTATAATTAACGTTTACTTATTACACCTATTTTTGACATAATTAATATATATTTCTTATATATTCTTTTGATTGCATGTACTTTTTATTTTTTGAAGATTTATTGTTTAACTATCATATCATCGATTAATCCATTTGACACAAACTACTAACCCACCACCCAAAAAGGAAAATAGTTTGATTTCTAAGTTGGCATTAAATTTTGTATTACATTTCCATCATTAATGAAATTATTTCTTATATATAATTCTTATTTTTGTTTAATATAATGAATTAATAATATTAGAGATGTACATACTTTATTTTTTATAAATATATAATATTGGATATGTACCCAAATTTTCTTTTTTTTCTTTTTTTATTCTTTGTATTTTCTATTTTAAAATTTTATTATTTGACTATAGAATCATTTCATTTCTAAGTTTATTTTAAATTTGGTATTCCATTTTCATCATTAATAAAACTACTTATAATTCATACTTATTTTTGTTTAGTATATTAAATATACAATATTAGAAATATGCCCAATTCTTTTTATTTATATATATTATAATTTTTTTATTTATTTAATTATGGTATTATTTATTAACTTATTTGACCCTAAACGGTTTATTGCTTACCCACCACTATGAGGAAAGAAAATGGTTTTGTTTTCAAATTACTTTTCAAAATATTTATTTTTATACTATTAAAATTAATGTTATAAATTTAATTAGTAGAATTTAATGATAATAAAAATATGAGATAATATAACTTATATATGAGATTTAATGAGAGAGAATAGGAAAATAGTTTTACTTTCAATTCGTTTTAAATTTTACATTCCATTTCCATAATTAATAAAAAAATTTCTTATTTATCATAATTATTATTGTTTAATATATGATGTTAAAAATGTTTCCAATTTTTTATATTTTTTATCTCTTTTTTGTATTTTATCGATTTTTGAATTTTATTATTTGATTGTAGCAACATGGATTTTAACCCATTAGACCAAAAGTGGTTTAATTTCTTACCACAACCTAGATGAAAACACTATTTTTTCAAGTAGATTTTAAAAGTATAAGTTTTTGTTATTGGAACTATTAATTTATTATATATAGATTTAATTAATAGAATTTAATGATAAAAATAAACAAAAATGTCTTAAATATATGATTCAATGAAAACAAATGCAAGTTAATACCTTAAAAGTTGGATTTAATGAGAGGGAATTGAATGAATTAAATATCTTAAAATTACCTCTTTTCAACTCATTCAATATCAATAACCAATTATCGTATTTGTCCTCATTTTTTATCAATAAATGCAAATATAGATGGATAAATTTTATCCTTAAAAAATTCCAAAAATATTCTTGAGACTATTTGTACTTTTTAAAATAGTATAGATTATTAATAGAGAAATGTTACTAATACACAATGTGATGTGAGGTTGGTGTTGAGGTGGGCTCTGGATTCTCAACTAATATCGTTAAAGATGTTACATGGCATTTTGAAAACGTTAAATTAAAATTTACCTTTGGTAATGCATGGATTGAGGGTAAACTTAACCAAACTAACATTTCTAAACTATTCCCACTTTGGACCCTAAATTCTCCCTCGAAACAAAACCACATGTTCTGGTAGGTAAGACTACCACCCCTAGTCACTATAGCTAGAGGGCTACGGATTGCAAATCGAACATGAAACCAATAAGTGTATCCAGATCACAAAAAGATGTACAGTATATGGTCCTCCCCTTTTTAGCTTTTGATCTGTAATAGATTAAGATGGATGTTGATGGTCTGCCTTTTCTTGACATGATCTCCTTTCTACATCATCTGTATATAATTTCTTGTCTTCACCTAGGCCAATATCTACACCAGCTCGAGATGGATCCACCTTTGCAAGTCCTCAAAGTCAAAAAATGAAGCAAATATTAATCAACTTTTCTTAATTCGAGAGAAGACTTCTAGATTGTTTGTTAAGCAAATTCCCATCTTTCCCCCAAAACATAATCTCTGATTGTCTTTTGGTCTTCACCTTTTGAGAAAATTCGGCTCTTCAATTCTAACTTGTCACCTCCAAAATTAAAGAAAGAAAAAACATTAATCATAACTGGAATCTAATGGAAATTTGCTGCACATGGGCTCTCTCTCTCTCTATCTCCCCAACAAACCCATTTATTTAGCTCTTGTTTGTTCCTTATTAAATTACATATGGATCCCTTGTTATTCTCACAATATGCCCAAATTACCAAGAAGGATACAACAGCAACTCTTTCTCTCTCTCTCTCTCTCTCATGATCCTATATTTTATAGCTACAAAGCTATGAGTAGAGAATAAAATTCAATATCTGGAACCTAGAATGGAAACAAAAGCATAGGATAGATGAGTCAGAAATATGATTCTAGACTATCATGATACTGAACAAAACAGCCCACATGCAAATATATGTTATGCAATCTATAGTCCATATAAGGTCAACTTTCATTATTCAGACAAAAACAACAAGACAGGATATAAAACTTGCAAAAATAACTCAAGAAAGAAGAGAGAAAAATAGAACTTTCCTCCTTGATTCCCTTGTCATCTCTTCAGAATCACAAACCCCACCATCAAAATTTGATATTTGAATATCCAAACAGGTCCTTGTTCCACTTTCTTGGTATTCTATCAATGTGCACAAATCAAATTCAAGAGCAAAACTAAAAATGAATCCTTTCCAGTTTCCTCTCTCTCTCTCTCTCTCTCTCTCAGTTAATCTTCCCCTCTTCAGCCTCTCCTTTGTTGCAGTCTTCCTGCATCTCACAACCCTCTTTCGGCATCTCCAATGCCCTCTTCTCCTGTTCCTCTTCCTCCACTTCCGTCGAATTCTTCTCCCTCGACGCCCCCTTCCGGTAACACTCCGCCCGATTCTTTAATGCCGCCAATAACTCCGCCATCGCCTTCGCCTTGTCGCGCCTGTTCTTGATCAGGACCTCGCTGATATCTGCCGGAGTCATCTCCGCCATATCGATCACAGCTTCCAATTCCTTCAGTACCTCATCTTTTAAATCGCCCTCATTCAGTCCCAAGTAATTCTTCAGAAGAATCTTCAATGCCGGGAAAGAACAGTAGCTCATGAAGATATGCATGTCCATGCGCCCACACCGCAACAGCGCAGGGTCAAGCTTCTCAATGTGGTTCGTCGTGAACACGAAAATCCTCTCGCTTCCGCAGCAAGACCACAGCCCATCTGTAAAGTTCAAAAGACCTGAAAGTGTAATCGAATTCCCACCATCCTCACCACCCGAACCAGCTCCACCTCGCATATCAGGGATCGGGTCATGGTAGTTCCTCCCGGCCGACTTCTTCCGGTTGGTTAGACTGATGGAGCAGTCGATGTCTTCGATAACAATAATTGATTTAGAAGTCGTCTTCATGAGAAGCTTCCGAAGCTCTGAATTGGTATTTACTTCAGTGAGTTCAAGATCATAGATATCATAGCCAAGGTAATTGGCCATGGCGGCAATCATGCTCGATTTACCAGTACCAGGTGGTCCATAAAGAAGATACCCTCTCTTCCAGGCTCGACCCGTCGTCTGGTAGAACGATTGCCCATCAGCGAAGTCTCGAAGATCAGCCATTATCTCGGCCTTCTTTGCTGGGTCCATGGCCAGAGTGTCGAAAGTACTTGGGTGCTTGAACGGAACCGATTCCCATGGGTGACCCCTCGAATCAAGCGACCCACCTCGCGAATTGGTGTAGAGAAGACGGTCCTGGTTCTTCCGACGGATCTCGCTGGCCTTGTCCATGATGTAATCTAGATAAGAATCGAGGATCAGGGCTTTATCCTTCTTCCTAATTCGAAGTGTGAAGCCTCTCTTCTCGTCGGGTAGAGGTCGCCATGAGAAGGTCTGTGTCTGCCGCTGCGTGACGACGTGTTCCCACCAAGCGGTGACGCCATTGAAGGTATCGACCAGGCAGTCGTTATTGGATAGGCCGAATGTAAAGGCGCTTGAATTGAGGGCCCGAGTGAGGCTGAGACGGCTGCCAGTGATCGAGGCCGAACTGCTCAGATAAAGCTGAACAGCGTTGTAGAGTTCGTTGGTGTTCACGCCGTCGATCTCGGTGATGTCGAAGTAGCAGTAAGAAGAGAACCAGTTGAAGATACGGTTGAAGAACTTGACGGAGGCGAACCGGAGCTCCGGTGGGAAGACGGCATGGAGGAGGCTTTGGCAGAAGGCGAAGACGCCCATTAATGAAGCCAGAGACGTCCAAAACTCCTTCATTTTCAGTTAATTTTCGCTGCCAAAGAAAAACCAAGTAAGGAGGAGAAGACAAGTTTGGTTTTTTATTGAGAAACTTTATAGGCTCTGGAGTACCAAAGAGATGGAGATGGGTTAGTTTGCAGGGAAACCGACGGATTTTGGAGTTTGCCGAGATGGTTTGCCGTTTGTTGATTTATGGAAGAAACTGGAGTGGATTGGGGGTGTTTGATCTTCGAAGAGATGGGGTTTGCTTGGTTTACAGACAGGGACACTGGTCGGCGTTGCAGTTTGAACTTTGGTTCTGCTTTTTCTTCATCCTTTTATCTCTTTTGCGTGTTCGTAGAAACTGAGAAGTTTGTCAACAAAGTTGAAAGAGAGAGGTAAAAAAAGGGGCTTCGGAGAAGTTTGGATTTTGTGATTGGTTTTATTTGCCAAAGTAAGAGACACTAAGAAAGGTGGTAGAGAAAGAAACCGATGGATTATGGAGTTTTGAAGAGATGGGTTAGTTTGTTGATTTATAGAGGAAAGTTTTGGAGTGTTTGGACAAGGGGTATATTCCCAATGATGCCTACCACCTGTAGTGACCTGTGGGTATGGATGTGGGATTGGGAACAGTTTTTGGGTGAGGATATACAAATCCGAACTCGAATTTGGTTGGTCTGTGCCTTTGTGGAGAAACAAACTCAGTTTTGAGTTTTGATCGATCTTATTCTTCTCTTTCTTAACGAAACTGAGACGTACAGTTGAAATGGAAAAGATTGGCTGTGTGTGTGGATAAAAGTAAACAAAAATTAGGAACAGCGAATAGAAAGGCTAAAAACAAAAGGGGTTTATGGAATTGGGAGTTGGGAGAGATGGGTCATTGTTGTTTGGGGGATATCTGGGTTGGATTACAGATTTGCAGGTTTAATTTCTTGTTTTTTCATGGAGGGTTTGAACAAAAATCGCTGCAATGAAGGACCAGGATTGTGAAAGATGAAGAGATGATATTTCAAGGTCATAGAAACAGACAAGGAATATGGTTGGTGATTTGGAGTTAGTAGCAGTCTAGCAGATCGGTAGACAATAAACCCAAATCAAAACGTATCCAAAAATAGGAGTAAGATCTCAAATCTTGATAGTGCATGTGATATTGCAGGGATAAATTACATGGAAAACAAGAAAACCCAAAATTAACTGGACAAAAGTAAAACCAAGCCCAGAAAACACAGAGAGAAAATAGAAAAAAGATTATATAATAAGGAGAAACAAAGTGGTCTACTGCAGACTGGGCCCCTCCTTTTTCTGAGGTTTTTATTCTCTCTTAATCAACCAGCCCTTTTTATCTGACAATTTCTCTCAGGCTTTTCAAAGTCTGCAGAAACCTTAGAAGATCTTCACTCCTTCTCTACTACACTCCTTGTGCCCTTCTACAACTGTTACTTCTCTGTTCATCTTTGCTTGATTTAGAGGAGAAAATCTTCAATAGAAATGGAATTAAAAATCAGTGAAAATAAAAAAAAATGTCCATTGATTCTCCTCCCCACTTTTCCTCTTGCTCAATTTTGGTTTTCACTCCTTGGTTCCAGGCTTCCAGCCCAATTTTGAGGCTTAAAATTTGGGTCCGAAGCAGCTTCCTGTCACTCTCACAGTCACAGGTGTCTTATTAATTAGGTTCTATGCTTGGCTTTGATGCACTACCATCCATAGGTTTGTTTTGATGGGTTCTGTGCAAAAACGCCTGTGTCCTTAACCTGTTCAGAACGTCTCAGACAAATACATTTAATTTTACTATTTTTTACAATTTAAAATAAACAATGAATGATCATTTATAAAAGGGATATGCGGCATTTATTAATCGTTAATGAATGCTTATACCAACTTTCATTAAATCTTACGTAATTAATACTAATTAAAAAAACCAACGTGGGACAGCTATGGAGCCATGAATTAAACCTGGTTATGATGACTATTTGTTTTGGGGTTCTTTTGTATTTCCAAATTCTTGTTTCTAATGGGTCATGGGGTTCATTAGCAACCATTTGCTTCATTTATCCTCAGAATCCTTTTGGGGTATCCTTTTACTGACGCTCTCATCATTGTGTACATGCAAACAAAACCCATGCAGTCAAGTAAAGCTGAACCAGCAAGAAAACCCATAGACCTAATAGCCCTCTGCTCTCTCTCTATCTCTCTCTCTGGCCCTCTCTGCTATCCTTTTTCTTCAGACCTTAAATGACCGTACGAATTGAAACCCACAAACCAAAAACAAACAAAACAGCAGAAAACTGATTCAGTATGAAGGGTTTCACATTGCAATATAGTTTGATTGGAATTAATGTAAGCTAGGCCCTTGTGCAGATTTCAATCTGACGGCTTCGGAATTTAAAAAAAAAGGATCTGTAAACCCATCTGGGCCATCTGATTTTGTGCACTTTGTTCAAGGAAAATGAATCAAATTAAAAAGAAGGAATGAGAGAGAGATATTTCATCAAAAACTTTTTTTGGGCAATCTACCAAAAACAAGTATGTGGCCTGAGCTGATGTGAAAAGTTGAAAACTTGAACCCTCCACCATTAACTTCGAGACAGAATCTTGGCAGACCCAATTGAAAACTTCTATTAAAATCGAATTTCAATAGTCAATTATCAAATTCATTTATGAAAACTACACTACTTAAAAAAACATATTATATATATATAAGTGGGTCAGGTTCTCTGGCCAAATGGTCCAAATCCATCTTTACCCCTACACCCCACCACTCGAAAAGAAAAAGAAAAAGAGAAAAACAGTTGAAAATCCATGAAGATATTGGTGATGGCGAATAGATCAAACCTCTCATGATTCTTATCAATCCGTACCCTTCACTTCACAAAGGCTATCTATCCATTTCTTTAATTGGTACAACACATCTGGTTCTAATACTTCATGTACAGATAGTCTTCCTCTCAACTGTCAGTTCCATCTTTTAAGTCTTAATATAATGTTTTTCTCTTTTTTTATAATAAGTCTTAACCCTATGGTTCTATACATATGACACATCGAGAATTCAAAAAATTGATACCCAAGCAGATGTTTGCATTCAACAACCAAATCGCTGATACATCATGATGGTTGTATCTCATCCACCAACAAACATTGATTTATAGACAAGGCATAACTTCCAACTGCTATGCAGGGAAAGTCCAAATCAGCCCTCCACAACATTACCCCCACAACGTCTCACAGCACAGCTCTTCCGTGTGTTGAAAATATTTACTGATGATGATATTATTATTTTTGGATTGGGATGAGGTAGGTACGAAGTTGTAATTACGTTAAATAATCACTTGAAATTTTTTTTACCCCTCTTTTAAAATGCCGTTATTCATCTTTGAAAAATATTAATACCCAATTTTGACCAAAGTCAAAATATTTATGAAATATTTATTTAATGTGCTAATTTGATGTGCCATCACCAAATATTTTCAATATATGGCGGGAATGTGCAGTAGGACATTGTAAGGGGCTGATTTGATCTTCAATTCTATTGCTAATTTCAATCCTCTAAGAAGAGCCATTGTTTTAGTAACCAAGGATCTTGCATGTTAAAAGAAACTACAGCAAAGAGAATGAGAGAAGTAGGCCCCCAAATAATTCCGTGGCACAATACCTGCCCTTAAAGGAGACATACCAACAGCTCCGTCCACATTCATCTTAATAACACCTAAAGAAGGAGGAATTCATCTAGTCCTTGCTAAAGTTGTAGAAAGTGGTAATAAAGGATACTCTGTTTCAGTCCTCATACCATCATTGACTTCATAATGCTGCAAAATGTTGGATACAAATACATGACCATTGGCGATAACTGCAACCAGATTGAACGTAGTTCCTTCAGGCACACACTGTGTTTGGTTCTGTGGGCGTTTATAGATGACCATTTATTTGTATTTTTTTCACTTTAAACGTTTATTTGTATATTTTCACTTTAAAAGTTTCCTATTTGTGTTGTTTGGTTGGGCATCGCTTTAAACGTTTTTTACTTTTCACTTCAAATTAATACACATTAAATTGTGTCACATCACCATTTGGTTTCAATAAATTTTGGGGCATTGGAAAAAACAAGAATTTGACATTTCCTCAAATGTCTCATGCACAAAAATCAAAGCGTTTCAATTTTCTACCATTTATTTGATAAACAATGAAACCAAACAGTTGTTTCATTTGCAATAAACACCAACGCCTATGTGATGTTGATGTGTAGAACCAAACACAACCCATATAGCCAAAAGTAAACTAGCACCCCTTAATAATACAATGTTGCCGCTCAAATGGTCTAGATAACCCAAATCAAACTAATTCAAAACTATCAATTAGAAACTCTACTTTTCTCAAAAAAAAAACTTCCTAAAATCTTTCTCTCTCTCCCACACGTTCCAATAACCTAAATAATCCAATATCTTAAAATTTCTCTAAAACAACCTCCCCTACTATCCCCAACTTTCTTCCAAGTAATATCTAATTTAGTAGAGAGTTTCTTTCCTAAATGATCTATAATTCTTATTTATCTTCTCCCCCACTTTTTTATCTACATCTATCTAAAGAAAGTTTAAATTAAAAAATTTAAGAATTATTTAAATATTATAACAAATTTTTATAATAACTTTAAAATATATGTTAAAAAGACAAAAAATAATTATAATTGACTTACTAATATTCATATTATTAATCACTATAAATTTTTACAAAATTCATCATGAAATTATGTACAAACAATATAAATTATGATTTTCTAGATTTTCAATCTAAATGTTATTCAAATAATAAAAATATAACATTATAAATGAAATAATATTTCAATATTTCAATAAAAGAATATTAAAATTAATATTTTAAATCAATCAATGATATATTTTAAATAGTTACTTAATAGTACTATAATTTTATGGATTATTAAATTCAACAAGTAATTAATATTTTAAAATTTAAATAATGATATTATTTCAATAAATAAATAATATTTTTAATAATTAATTTCATTTATACCAATTAATAATTCTAGAAAATAACTTTCAAAAAATATTGTTTATTAATAATAATTTTAAAAACTTAATCTTTATTTATTATATATTTATCTATACTAAAATTAATATTTATTGTATTTCAGTAATTATTTATTATTTTTTGTGATAAATATATTTTCAATAATTAGGTATAAATCTATTTTTGTTTTGTTGTTTAATAGAAAACTTTCAATAATTATTGGAGCTTAAACTGCTATTATTTATCCTTTTAAATTTAATTTATTATGTATTTTTTTCTATAAATTTTTAATAATTATTGGAGATTAAACTATTGTTCACAAGTTGGTTTGGTTCAGTTGTAGGTTGTTTGGCCAACAAAATTGACCTAGTCAGGTTGGGGGGTTGGTCACTCAAGTTATATCAGTTTGGGTCAATTTTTTGTTTGGTCGGTCAGTTCAAAAGATTTAAACTTAAAAAAATTAAGTTTAAATTAAAAATATATATATAATGGCATTATTAAAAAAATAAACTTAAAAATTAAATTAATGATATAAACTATTTCAGCCAAAGAAATATTGGAATTTTCCTAATTTCCTATATTAAATAAATATATTCAAAATATAAAATATTAATATATGTCTATGGTCGGGTCATTCAATTTTAGTCAGTTTACAAATGGCCAAAGTGAAATTGATTTAAACTAGTCGGGTTGAGAAATTGTTGAACCAAAGCTGACTAGATATACTATAAATTGGGTTGGTCAATTTCATTAGTTTAATTCAGAATGGCAACGGGGTGGGGCAAGGACATGGAGCTTCTTCCCATCCCCATCGATATCCATGTTCCATCCCCGCTAACAGGGACAAAGTTATCCCCATCCCCATCCTCGTGGGGATCCCCACTCCCTGTGATTCTTTATAATGTCAACCATTATGTTTTTATTTTTATTTTATTTTTAAAAAATAAAATGATTAAAATTTACAATCCTATTAGAAAAGATTCAAACATATTCAACCATATTTTTAAAAATATTAACATATAGACGCATGTGTACATATATACATATATAAATGTATGCATATTTATACATATATAATAGTGGGGATCGAGGTCCACACGGGTAGGGAGTGCTCTCCCCGTCTCCGCACCATCCTCGCCAACGGCGATGAAAATTTCCCCACCTCCGTCCCTATAATGGAAAAATCATCCCCATCCCTACCCCATTCAGGGCAGATCACCACGAGGATCGGGGAAATGGAGAAAATTGCCATCCCTAAGTTTGATAAACAACCCTATCTAAAATTAGTTATTATTTTTTTGTATTGTAAAAAAATTATTAAAAGTAGTATAAAGAATCATTAATTATTATATAAAACATTTGTATACTCTTACATGTTTCTATTATTTATCTTTAACTTAACAAATCCCGTGCATTGCACGGGTCCCCGCTAGTATACCTTACCAACCAACCAATTGATACATTAGGAGGGATGCTTAAAACTAAATTAATAAAAATCTCTATTTATTGTTGTTTGCACAACATAAAAATAAAAAAAAAAAGAAAGAAAAACTTGAATAACTTAAAAATCCTTAATGCAAATATTGATATAAATAAATTAATTTCAAAATTTTATAAATAAATTTTTGAATTGATATGAATAGTTCTTTAAAAAAACATTGATATGAATAGTTCTTTAAATTTTGTAAATAGATATGGAAATTGTAAATATAGTTAAAATTCCCAACTAATTTTCAATTTAGTATTTAACAATTACCAAAAATCAATGTAAATGAAAATATCAATAAATATTTGCATTACCAAAGTTAATTTTCAAAATCAATAATTTTCTAAATTTTCAAAATAAATAATTATCTCGGATATACTATTTTTTTCAAGTAATAATTATTGATGAAGGAAGATTTGGCCCAACCTCTCTATTATGTGACACGTGGCAGAAACAAAAGCTCGGCAAAAGGGGCCAAGCCTAGACGGGAACAAGGGGACACACTTCGCCGAACTGACCCACCTTGTAACAGCTCGGGATACACTTCGCTGAACTGACCCACCTTGTAACAGTTCGGGATACACCTCGCCGAACTGACCTACCCTATAGATACCTCCGAGCTCAAGATCGCCTCGCTCAGCACTTCGCATCACCTTCTAGGCACCAAAACCAAACAAGTCGTACCATGCCTGACACTAGGGAAGTCCGTGCCCGAGGGCGCCACGCCTGACTGACTTGGGATCTGACGTTTGGCAGTACCACTCTAAACGGCCACCTGCCACCGCCACTGACACCGCCATCTCCAGTTAGACGGTTAGGTAGTGACGGTTCTGTCTCAGCAGAAAGGATGACGGCCCTATTGACAAGCACAAGGGTAATCATACCCGATCTGACAAGGGCCTCGGGACGAGTACACGAAGTGACTATAAGAGCCCCCTGCCCCCCGACAATGGAGGTATGCAAACTTTGCGCTATCTGGTATTACCTTGCTTTTGAAGGATTCTAACTTGAGCTTCGGAGCCTCTACACCGGGTTCCCCCCGAAGCTTTCCCATCTCCTCTGTTTCAGGTTCCCTGCTACCCCGTTCGGAAGCAAGGCAGCGGACAGCTAAGACCAGCCGGATCGCGCTCCATCAATTGGCGCCGTCTGTGGGAATCGCTTCAAAAAGCCTCCCTCCAAACTTCGATAACCCATTTTTCTTCAAAAAAACCCAACACTCATGGCCTCTTCCAGCAACACCAGACGTGGCACGGAGACAAACGCCACCGGGGAGCAACTTCAGGTCCCCGTAGTATGCGTTGGACAGTTCACCATCCCCCTTTCGACGGATGGGATCCCCATCTTGAACGCGCCACAAGTAGTGGCACCCGTAAACCCTCCTACCACAAGCGTCCCCTTTCCTCTCCCCATTGAGACAACCTTCACTGAACCAACTGCCGTCCCCCTGTCAGCTAGCCAAAACCAATTGGAGGACCTAATGCAATGCATGCGGGCAATGCAAGCCCAAATGCAACAGTTCCAGCAACACCAGCTTCACCAGCACCAAGTGCTGCACAACATCTCCCAGTATCACTATCAACAGCAGTTCCCCCAACTGCCACTGAACCAACCACTACTTCCACCTCGCCACCCCGCTCTGAGGCCGGTCAAGGCCTCCCCACAAGATGGGCGCCCCCGCCAGTCGAAGGCCTCCCGGCCCCAGAACCACCCCAACAGCCAGGCCTCGTCCCCAGGCCGAAGAGAGAAAAATGTCATCCCCGCCTCGCAACCCGCAGGCGGGTCGGGAACCACGCCCGCGAGGTCGGCACCCCGGCGCTCCAAGCCCAAGCTCCCACTCACCGAAAACCGATTCAGCGCCCTGGCGGCAGACTACCAGCATTCTGGGCCCATCGAGCTCGGTAACACGGAGGCCAGCAGCGCCAGCACAAGGCCCGCTCAACGGCGAAGTCGCCGAACCGCCACCCACGCCTTGTCGGAATTCAGAGGCAAAGACACGAGCTCGGATGAGGTAGGGGCTGCCCCGGCTCTCTCCGTTCCTTCCCCCCTCGCATCGAAACTCCTGGCAGTCCCCTTACCCAGAGACTTCAAGCTCCCACCTCTGGACAAGTACGACGGTGCCCCAGCCGACGGTGCTGGGCCTAGTTCGTGCAAGTCTTCACCACACACTTCGTCACCAGCCGACTGTGCCCCAGAACAGAGGAAAGCATCTTCGGAGTGGTCCAAAGAGAAGGAGAATCTATTCGGGGCTACATCAAGCGGTTCAACGAAGTATGCTTGCAGATACCGCGGTTGGACCTTGCAATGCAGCTCGCGGCGGTCAAAAGAGGGGTGACGCACAAAGAATTCAAATGGCACATGGTGGCCAACCAGTCCGCGACCGTGGCCGAATTCCTCAAACTCGCGGATAAGTTCATGAGGACAGAGGAAGAAATCAACCAACGAACCGAAGGCGGGAACGAGAAAAGAAAGAGAGAAGGCGATCTCTCCAACCCGGCGAATAGAAAAAACCCGACCCAGGAGCCGAAGCCGAACCAGTCCTTCCGGGCCCCCCTAGCAGTTCGAACGGACTACACGCCGTTAAACACAAGGCGGATAGAGATCTTAATGACGATCAAAGACGCTCCGTACGTTAAGTGGCCACCTCGCCTAAAGGGAAATCCGAACGAGAGAAACAAGAATTTGTATTGTAGTTTCCATAGAGACCATGGTCATAGCACCGAACAGTGTAATAACCTCCGGGACGAGATAGAGGGACTCATCCGTCACGGATACTTGAGAAACTTTGTACAACACAGCAATAACAATAAAGCATGTCGGAAAAGGGAGCACGAAAAGGATGCCCCCGAGTCTAGCAACAGACCTGCCGAACCATTGCAGAAGCAACCTCCGGAAGAGAGGCCAGTTCGGGGAACCATCCATGTAATAGTGGGAGGTTCGGTGGTAGCAGGGTGTACCTCGGCAGCAACCCGGACTTCAGTTCGCGAAGCGGCCCTCGAAGAACGGAACCCCCCAAAGAGACCAAAGACCGAAGAACCAATCTTTTTCACGGAGGACGACGTGCGAGGAGTCCACTACCCCCATGATGACGCGCTTGTCATTAAGCTAAGGATCAGTGACTTCGAGGTCAGGCGCGTACTCGTAGATTCGGGCAGCTCAACGGACATCCTCTTCAAATCAGCATTTGACCAGCTGCAGTTACAGAGGAGCGAGCTGAAGCCCGCGAACACTCCCCTGGTAGGTTTCAGCGGAGAGGAAGTCAGGCCCCTCAGAAAAGTAACTGTCCCTGTGGAAGTCGGCACATGGCCTTGTGCGGTCAGACTCAACCATGATTTCCTGGTAGTCATGACCCCCTCCCCATACAATGCCATAATAGGGCGGCCGATCACGCATATCCTACGGGCGGCGGTCTCCACCTACTATTTGGCCATGAAGTTCCCTACGGACTTCGGTATAGGGGTAGCGCGGGGCGACCAGCTCGAGTCCCGCAAGTGCTACGTTGCCGCCCTGAAGGGAAAAACCAAGGTAGCCAACGACCTCGAACTGGAGCGGCCTGCGGAGCAAGGTGAGGAGCGAGCTTCGCCCACGGAGGAAACAGTCGCAATCCCGACTTTAGCTACGGACCCAGCTCGCACACTAAGCATCGGAGCTTCCATCGAAGACCCCCTACGAGCCGAACTAGTGAGTTTTTTACTTCAAAATTTAGATATTTTTTCCTGGTCCGCGACCGACATGCCCGACATTAGCCCCGGACTGATAACTCACAAACTTAATACTGACCCTGCAGTCAGACCCGTTAGACAGAAGAAACGCAACTTAGCCCTAGAACGCTGGAGAGCGGTCGACGAGGAGGTCAAGAAGCTCCTCGCAACAAACTTCATAAGGGAAGTCCATTACCCGAGCTGGGTGGCCAACCCTGTGTTGGTAAAAAAGGCAAGCGGCAAGTGGCGCATGTGCGTCGACTATACCGACCTGAACCGAGCTTGCCCGAAAGATTGCTTCCCCCTCCCCAGAATTGACCGCCTAGTGGACGCGACCTCGGGAAACGAGTTGCTAAGCTTCCTGGACGCCTACTCGGGCTACAACCAAGTTAGGATGGACCCATCCGATGAGGAAAAAACCAACTTCATAACTGAGTTCGGCCTGTATTGCTACAAAGTCATGACCTTCGGACTAAAAAATGCCGGGGTGACTTTCCAAAGACTTGTAAATAAGCTATTTCGGCCCCTGATTGGTACGAAGATAGAGTGCTATGTAGACGACATGGTCGTTAAGACTCAGTTTTCACAAGAGTTAATACAAGACTTAGATTCTATTTTCCAAATCCTGCGTCAGTTTAGCATGAAGTTGAACCCCAACAAGTGTGTCTTCTGCGTCACCTCGGGCAAGTTCCTAGGCTACATTGTCAATCGACGCGGTATTGAGGCCAACCCGGACAAAATAAAAGCCATTCTAGATATGAAACCACCTCGGAAAGTAAAAGAGGTTCAAAGGCTAAACGGCCGCATAGCCGCTCTAAGCCGCTTCTTGTCTAAGTCAGCAGACCGCTGCCTACCCTTCTTCAAGGCAGTCAAAGGCAAAGGGTTCGAGTGGACCCAGGACTGCCAGTTCACGTTCGACGAACTAAAAGGTTACCTCGCTAGTGTGCCAACCTTAGCCCGGCCCGAAGTGGGCGAGGTCTTAGAACTGTACCTCTCGGCGAGCGACGAGGCAGTCAGTTCGGTACTGATAAAGGAAACAGACCGGGTCCAACGACCCATATATTATGTTAGTAAAATTTTGCAGGGAGCAGAGGCAAGGTACCCGGAGATAGAAAAACTAGCATACGCCCTAGTAATAGCAGCTCGGAAACTCCGCCCGTACTTCCAGGCTCACACCGTCATCGTCCTAACTGACAAACCTCTTAGACAAGTTTTTCTCAAACCCGAAGTCTCCTGAGCCCATAGAGTCCAAACCCCGTGAAGTAGCAGCCAGTGTGGCATCTCTTCTGGTCAGGCGAAGCGCGAACTGGGATGAGGAGCCCTGGATCCTTCACGTGGATGGTTCCTCGAACCGGCAAGGCAGCGGAGCTGGAATAGTCTTGTGTGGCCCGAGCGGCACAAAAGTAGAATACGCACTACGCTTTGAGTTCGCGGCATCCAACAACGAGGCAGAGTACGAAGCGCTGATCGCCGAGCTGGACCTAGCGCGAAAGGTTAAGGCAAAACACTTGATCATCTGCAGTGATTCTCAGCTCGTGGTAAACCAAGTTACCGGCGAATACGAAGCACGCGATCTCTCCATGATCGCATATTTGGCCAAAGTAAAAGAAGCCCTGATCAACTTCCGGTCACACATCATCAGGCAAATCCCGAGGTCAGAAAACACTGAGGCCGTCGCCCTGTCCCGTTTAGCTAGTACGAGTCACAACAATATGAGAACTGTGTACATAGAGGACTTACCTCGGCCTAGTATTCTCGGGGGGACAGAGGAGGTCGCTCCCGTCTTAGAAGCAGAGCCGAGCTGGATCGATCCACTCGCGAGCTTCCTGATAGATGGAACCCTCCCTGCAGAACGCAATGCGGCCAAGAGGGTGCAGCGCCAGGCGGTCAAATACGTCATAATAGACGAACGGTTATACCGACGGTCGTACACGCTCCCCTATTTGCGGTGCCTGCGACCTACCGAAGCCGAGTTCGTACTCCGCGACACTCATGAAGGCCTGTGCGGCGGACACTTGGGGGGCAGAGCACTCGCCCAAAAGGCACTTCGACAAGGATACTACTGGCCAACGATGAAGGCAGAAGTTGTCGAGCTCGTCAGAAAATGCGACAAGTGTCAGAAGCACGCTAACATCCACCATCAACTTGCCTCCGACCTCAAATACCTCGCCAGCCCGTGGCCCTTTGCACAATGGGGCATCGACATCCTAGGGCCATTCCCACTGGCAACAGGCGGAAGAAAATTCTTAGTTGTTATGGTAGATTATTTTACGAAGTGGATAGAGCCGAACCTCTGGCAACTGTTACGGCTCAAAACATACAGAACTTCTTTTGGAAGAACATAGTATGTCGGTTCGGGTTACCTCGGGTTCTAATCTCCGACAATGGCAAACAGTTCGAGGATATCAAGTTCCAAGAGTGGTGCCAGAACATGGGGATTCGGCAAAATTTCACGTCAGTCGCGCACCCGCAGGCAAACGGTCAGACGGAAGTAATGAACAGAGCCACCCTGCGCAGACAGAAAGTACGTCTGGATCGAGCCAAGGGATTGTGAGCCAAAGAGCTACCAAGTGTCTTATGGGCTCACCGAACGACCGAAAAAGCAGCCACGGAAGAAACCCCCTTCAACCTCACCTACGGCACTGAAGCAGTGATCCCGGCGGAAATCGAAATACCAACGTTGCGATTAGAAACATATGACGATCGGACGAACAGAGACGAGTTACGCACCAATCTCGACCTACTGGACGAGGTAAGGGACCTCGCGCACATCCGAACAATGGCATACCAGCAGCAAGTAGCTCGCTACTACAATAGCAGAGTAAAGCAACGAAGCTTCCGACTCGGCGGCCTGGTCCTCCATAAGATTATGGTGCCCGAACCAAGCATCGACAAGCTTGGACCTAATTGGGAAGGGCCCTATAAAGTAAAAACAGCGCTCGGGGGCGCATACGAACTCGAAACCTTGGAAGGCAAACGAGTACCTCGAACGTGGAACATCGTGAACTTGAGGCGATACTACCTATAAACCACCTAGCGAAGTGGACGAAATCAGGCCCTATGTGCCACAAGGCAAGCCGAGGAACTTTGGCGTAGACAATACATTATCAGCTCGGCAAAAAATCAGTTCACGGCATAAAAGACCACGGAAATTTAAAAAACCCGGCAAAGAAACAGCTCGGGGAAGATGAGCAAGGGGAAAAAGACAGTCCATAGCAAGAAACAGTACATTGGAAAAAAAAAAAATTTACATGCCCGGAGCCACTTTTTCGCCATCGGAAGGCACTTCAACAACACCCGAAGGCCCTGCCTCTCCTTCAAAGTCCGGCTCGCCATCGACAGCATTGGCCATCTCCTGAGTTATACGCGAAGTGGTTATGGCACTTACATCGAGGTCGGGGCATGTACTCCGGATCATCCACTGGCTCAACTTGAACCCCCTCCTGTAAGAGTCCACCATCAGATCGTCAAAACGCGGGGAGGCAATGTAGTCTTCAACTGCCTTCTTCTTGGCGTCTTCAATGCCTTGGGAAAAAATATGTGTTCTCTCCCTGATGTCCTCCTGAAGATATTCGACTTGATGCTGCAAATCCAACTTCAAGTCCGCCATATGCTTGACAACTACGCCCATGGCCTCGGCGTCACGTTGAGAACTCGCCTGTCTGGCCATCGCGACGCGAGCAGCCTCTTCAGCAGCATAAGCAGCGGCCTCAGCAGCCCGGGTATTTGCCTCTACTGCACGAAAGGCTTCTTCAGCAACATGAGCGGCAACCTCAGTAGCTCGCACCTGTCGCGAGTGTTAGACAGTTTTGTATGCCCTTAGCTTCAATCAAAATTGATGTACTTTATGAGTTTATTGTAAATGAATAAAAGTACATATTTGATTCATGTTCCCTTGGTATGTTTCTGTGTATTACCCTTAAACTGGACACTTATTGAGACTCGTGTTAGTTTAGAATGTTCACAGCCAGTTGCTCGGTCTGGAGAGAGTCCAGATCTGAATGTGATTAAGATCTAGAAACCTCCTAATAAGATTAGGATAAAGCTAATCTAATCTGCAGATAAGATAAGGGTTTATCCTTATCATTAGAAGAGAAGGCTGATCCAAATATGATTTGGATAAGCACCTCCTAATGAGATTAGGAGCTGATCTTTTCAAGTTAACAAAAGGAAGGAGGGGGCGGCAGCCTTGAGAGAGACCAAGAAACACATCAGATCCTCTTTAGTGCTGAAATCAAGAAGAGAGAATTCTGCACCCTGCGAATACTCTCTTGCCGCCTCCCTGCTCTAGCCGCCCTATTTTCCAGTTTGATCTCCAGCTGTGGGAGAAGTCAAGATTGGATCTTGACATCAATTCTTGAGAAAGGATTGAAAAGGAAGTTGTGCTCACGTTCCATCCTGCTGTTTCTTGCGAATGATAGAGTTCTTGGGGAAGAACACTACTGATTCTGCTCCATCCTGCACTGCGCCATCTTCAGTGGGAGCAATCTTTGGATCCTTCCTTGGGCGTGAACACCTTCGTTGGGAGATATTGCTTCTTCATATCAGGTATCATTCTCTCCCATTCCTTTTGGTTCAGATCTGGTTCAGTTTAAGGTTCAAAATTTATCCTTGAAAATATGGTTTTCTAAATAGGGAATGTGATTCCCAGTTGAAGGGAGAGAAAAATTTTTGAAATTTGCCCCTTATTCCGCAATCTTTGGGCGTCCATGTGATGGATCTCTCAACCCTTCAGTGGTATCAGAGCCACAGGTTCAAATCTTGAACCATTCTGTTTCAGATCTGAACCTGCGCAATTAGGGAGAAGGCGTTCTACCCAATTTGCGCAGATTTGGTTTTGGGAAATTTGTTCCCAAAACAGTTGGGCAAATAATCAGAAATTAATTTTAAATAAATCTTATTATTATTTAGAATTACTCTTTATAATTTTCTTGATTTATGGGTTGTTCGTACAAGAGGAGATCGAATTCTTGGTTTGCGCAGGGAATCTGCGATTTTGTAGTTCTTGATTTATTTTGGGTCTGTAAATATTTTTTTTATTTTCTAGACTCAATGTATATGTATTCGATCTGATGTAATTATTAATAGAAATAGGATTTCTATTTATTTTATTTTGGATCGAAGATGGCGGCGCAGAGAAGGAGATTTCACAAATAAGAGAAATGCTATCTGCGATTTGCAGTTTGTGAAACTGCATTCTATGATCTAACCTCTATTTTGCAGGAAGGATTGTGCGAACAGCCCTGTTTGACTGATTCTTGTTTTTCCTTTTATCAGTATTTAATTTCAGATTATTTTCTTGAATTAAGGATTTAATTAAAAATCAAACACTAGACCCATTCGAACCAAGATTGGTTCAAAACTGTTTGGACCAATTCTATGGTTTAATCAAGGCTGAATGTCAGCCCTAATTTCCCACTAATGGGCCTAAGGATTGATATTTAATTAAATGGTTAATTCGGCCCAGCCTGTAAAGGCCCAGTTTTAAATAGTTAAAACTGCAAAAGCCCATTTCAAAGGATAAAGCTATATGGGCCGAATTGGGTAACCCTAATTCAGCCCATATACCTAGATAATATTAATGGTTAATATTATAGAATTTTAACGGGCTTCCAACGGGCCTTACAGATAATTAATTGATTGGATCAATTTATCCCTGCATGTGATGTATGGATGTGTGATGTGCTGCGTACATGGGCCATAAGTACTTGGCCCATGCTCATTCGATAGTGGCTCTTGCGCACACCATGGCTGAATGAACATCATTGCCATGGTGTCCCTTTTGGTCATTGGATGACTTCCCTCAGTGGTGGGCCCCACACCTCATCAAGAGGTTGCGTGCGGAACCCTAGCCAATTTAAGGCCCACCGAAATCTGGCTTTATGAAAGTCAGTGGGAGCCACTTTGATTTGACCTAAATCAAAATAGGGGGTAATTTTGTTCCCTCCAGCTAATATGAGTGCGTGTGATAGGGAGATTCATATGATGAACTCTCTAAAGGCCTTCCATCATTAGCATGAGGATGGGTCCTTCAGTAATGAGGAAACGCACCAGAAAATGGGCTATCCATTTGCTGTTGGGCTTGTCTGAGTGTTTCATAAGATGATAGGGGCATCATAGACCAATGTGGGAGGGGCTTCACCAGAAAATGGGAACTCTCTCACGGTACCTTGGCGTTCACGAATATGATGGGTAAGCACTCACTAGACAGAAAGGTTTACCTGAAAACGGCTCTGAACCTTGTCTGACAGAGGCCAAAGGGAAAACTCATATGATGAGTGGATGTGATCCTTCACAGAAAGGTGGTGGGGTTATGCAGCTGAAACAGTTGGATCCATGCACCCTATGTGATTTCCCACATTTCCAGAGACAACCCGTAGTCTCCGTCACTGAGAGAGGAGGGAAATCTCAGAGACGAATAAATGGAAATGGATCATAGATTAAAATCAATATCTATGAAATGAACATGAATCAAATTAGGTTGTGGACTGATGTTTGCTCTTTTATCAGAAAATGGCAAACGGATCTTTTGCAAAACTACTTGATGACAACAAGTTGAAGGGCCCAAACTATGCTGATTGGTACAGGAACCTTATGCTGGTCCTAGCTTTTGAAAAGCTGGACAAAGTGGCAAAGAATCCTGCCCCGGAGCGTCCGGGTGATGGGGCTTCTGAGGCCCGAAGGAGAGACTATCAAGAATGGGAGGAGAAAAACTCCCTTGTCCGGTGTTACATCATTGCCTCCTTATACAACCTGATACAGAGGCAGTTCAATCAGATCGAACGTGCCAAAGACATATTGGACAGTCTCAGGACAATGTAAGAAGAGCAGAATCGTTCTACTCGACAAAAGGTCTTGAAACAATTCATGACCGCATAAATGTCCAAGGGTCAACAAGTTCACAACCATTGTCTTCGGATGATGGGATACATCAATAAACTGGCGGCTCTTGGATCCGAGCTGGACCTTGCTACCCAGATAGATGCTATCCTTAACTCTTTGCCTCCTTCCTTTAATTCGTTCATCATGAACTATAACATGAACAAGCTGAATGTCAGCTTACAAGAGCTCAACAATATGTTGCAAAGAGCTGAGGAACTGATTAGAAAGGATGAGCCTGTAGCCATGCTTGTTGAAGCTGGCAAGATAGGCAAGAGAAAGAGGAAGGCAAAGAAGCCTTAGAAGAAAGCCACTAAGAGCAAGAAGCAGAAGAAAGACAAAGCATCAGATGCCTGTCACTTCTGTGAGAAGGCCGGCCATTGGAAAAGGAATTGTCCTGCCTACCTGGAATCCAAGAAAGGTAACTTCGAAACTTGTGTTATAGAAACCAAATTTGTTGGTAGCTTTTGCTTCCTGGTGTATTGACTCCGGGGCTTCGACTCATGCTTGTAACTCACTGCAGGGGTTCAAGGTAAGCAGAAGGCTGAGTGAAGGAGAAGTCACACTCTTCTTGGGTACTACTGCAACTGTTGCAGCCGTGGCCATAGGAACCGTGGAATTAATTTTTAGAGAATGAATAATTGTACTGAAAGACTGTCTTTATGTACAAAATTTAAGGAGAAATTTGATTTCTGTCTCAAAAATGTGTGCAGATGGTTATTCTGTCTTCTTTAATAATACAATTACTATTAAAAGAAACAACAGATTCATCGCATACGGGGAACTGGAGAACGGTCTCTATGTTCTACATCCTTCTCTAGAAACTAACATAACCAAAACTACGTCGGCTGAAATCCCTAAGAAGAGAGCTTGTGATACAGTTAATCCCACGTGTCTGTGGCATTATCGACTTGGCCACATCGGTGTTGACCGAATCACAAGGTTGGTAAAGGATGGTCCTTTGGATTTTCTAACTGTAGAAGATCTTCTCACTTGTGAGCCTTGCCTATAAGGCAAGATGACAAAATGGCCATTTAACGGTAAGCCTGAAAGATCTACGGGCACACTTGACCTAATACATACTGATGTATGTGGTCCCCTGAGTGTTAGGACACGAAATCAACACGTGTATTTCATCACCTTCACAGATGATTTTTCACGATACGGTTACGTGTACCTAATGAGACACAAGTCTGAATCCTTTGAAAATTTCAAAGAGTTTAGACAAGAGGTCGAGAAACAGTTAGGGAGAGAAATTAAGGCCCTTCAATCAGATCGAAGTGGCGAGTATCTCTCTGACGAATTCAGGGACTACTTAAAGGACAATGGGATAGTATCACAATTAGCTCCTCCTGCTACACCACAACTTAACGGTGTTTCGGAGAGGAGGAATAGGACCTTATTGGATATGGTCCGGTCGCTTCTCATACACTCAGAGTTACCTACATCCTTTTGGGGTTACGCATTAGAGACTGCGATTTATGTGCTGAATCGGGTTCAAACCAAATCGGTTCCGAATACTCCATATGAACTTTGGACCGTAAATAAACCAAGTGTCAGACACTTGAAGATTTGGGGTTGTCCAGCACACGTTAAGAGAACGAGTGCAGACAAGTTGGAATCCAAAACTAGTCGTTGCCTATTTGTAGGCTACCCAAAAGGCTCTGTAGGTTACCTATTCTATGACCCAAGTGAGCAGAAAGTGTTCTGCAGTCGTAATGCGCAATTCTTGGAAACCGACTATATCCTGGACACCCATCGTCAGGAAGTTGTTCTTGATGAGGAGAGCTCAGGAGTAGTGGGAGATGTCCCACAAGTTCTAGGTAGTGACCAACCTAGAAGATCCACTCGGGTATCCAGGCCACCAGTCCGTTATGGTTATGACCAGGATAGTTACCTGGTGGAAACCTTGACTAGTGAGGAGGATCCCGTGACTTACACGGAATATGTTGGACATAGATTCCCAGAAGTGGGTGGAGGCCATGAGAGCAGAGATGGACTCAATGGAGACCAATGGAGTCTGGACTCTAGTAGATCCGCCCTCCGGGGTAAAAGCAATCGGTAGCAAATGGATTTACAAGAGGAAGAAGGGCCCCGATGGTAAGGTTGAGACCTTCAAGGCTCGTCTAGTGCCGAAAGGGTACACTCAGAAAGAGGGCATCAATTATGAGGAAACCTTTTCGCCTGTGGCCATTCTTAAATCCATTAGGATCCTGCTAGCTGTAGCAGCATACCATGATTATGAGATTTGGCAAATGGATGTCAAAACAGCATTCCTGAATGGAGATCTTACTGAAGATATCTATATGCAGCAGCCGCAAGGCTTCATTGCTGCAGGTCAGGAAAACATGGTATGTAAACTTAATAGATCCACTTATGGACTTAAGCAAGCTTCTAGAAGTTGGAACATCCGTTTTGACTCTGTCGTCAAATCGTTTGACTTCGAGTAGAATCCGGATGAACCCTGTGTCTACAGGAAGTACAGTGGAGATAAGGTTACCTTCTTGGTTCTGTATGTAGATGACATTCTACTCATTGGGAATGATGTAGGTATGTTAACTACGGTGAAAGTATGGTTATCACAGCAATTCTCCATGAAAGATCTTGGAGAAGCCTCCTATATACTGGGTCTTCGACTCTATAGAGATAGATTGAAGCGAATAATAGGATTATCCCAATCTGCCTACATTGACAAAATAGTCAAAAGATACAGCATGGAAAACTCCAAGAAGGGAAATGTTCCTTTTAGGCACGGAGTCACTCTCTCCAAGAAAATGTCTCCCAAGACTTCTGAGGAGATTGATGGCATGAAAGACGTTCCCTATGCCTCTGCCTCGGCTGCAAGGAACAGTGTTGCACTCTCCACTTATATGGATCCCGGGAATTAAAACCCTTTTGCAAACATTTTAGAAACCATAATATATATACTTTTATATCTCATAAAAAATATATTTTGCAAAACAAATTTCAACGGTTGAAATCGGCTGCCGGCAGTCTTGGTTTCCAATAGGAACAGTGTTGCACATAAGCACCTTGTAACACCCAGGGACTGTGGGCAGATGCAAGATTAGCCCATCAGGTATTATCCTCAATGGTCTTACACTTAACCTCTCAGCCCATGTGGCTGATGTGTAGATCAATGCTTGGGTCCCATGCCATACAAGGAAGCCCAACTGGGCAGCAGTTAGGAAGGTTAAGTGAGCACATAAGCTTAATGGGCCTAAAGCCCATTTTGAACTGGGCTATTAATTTAGTTAATTAAAGGGGCGAATTCTGAGATGGATTAGCAGTTAGGATAGGATCTTAATCCTATCCACTCAGAGAGTCCAGATCTGAATGTGATTCAGATCTAGAAACCTCCTAATAAGATTAGGATAAAGCTAATCTAATATGCAGATAAGATAAGGGTTTATCCTTATCATTAGAAGAGAAGGCTGATCCAAATATGATTTGGATAAGCACCTCCTAATGGGATTAGGAGCTGATCTTTTCAAGTTAACAAAAGGAAGGAGGGGGCGGCAGCCTTGAGAGAGACCAAGAAACACATCAGATCATCTTTAGTGCTGAAATCAAGAAGAGAGAATTCTGCACCCTGCGAATACTCTCTTGCCGCCTCCCTGCTCTTGCCGCCCTGTTTGCCAGTTCGATCTCCAGCTGTGGGAAAAGTCAAGATTGGATCTTGACATCAATTCTTTGAGAAAGGATTGAAAAGGAAGCTGTGCTCACGTTCCATCCTGTTGTTCCTTGCGAAGGACAGAGTTCTTGGGGAAGAACACTGTTGATTCTGCTCCATCCTGCACTGCGCCATTTTCAGTGGGAGCAGTCTTTGGATCCTTCCTTGGGCGTGAACACCTTCGTTGGGAGATATTGCTTCTCCGTATCAGGTATCATTCTCTCCCATTCCTTTTGGTTCAGATCTGGTTCAGTTTAAGGTTCAAGATTTATCCTTGAAAATATGATTTTCTAAATAGGGAATGTGATTCCCAGTTGAAGGGAGAGAAAAATTTTTGAAATTCGCCCCTTATTCCGCAATCTTTGGGCATCCATGTGATGGATCTCTCAACCCTTCAGCGAGCTCCTCTCCACTTGGGCCGCCAAGGCATGAATCGAAGAATTCACCTACCAAAAGAAACAAGTGAGCAAATAACAGCAGAAGCAACAGAATAAAAAAGGAAGACAGAATCTAACTTACCACCATGGCATGTGTTACGGCGCGGCAAGCGACCTGATTCAAGGGAAGATCGGTCCACGCCGCAACCTCCTCGGGGAAAGTAGCATCCCTACTCTTCTGAAGAGCATAGTTCGGCGTCAACACGCTCCTAAACTCCCCTTGAGCTCCCGAGCCTGAGGGCCCAGCGCGCGTATGAGCAGACCCGGAGTGAGCAGGAGCACTTGAGTACGTAGGAGCGCCCGTATGAGTGGTTTCAGCGTAAGGCGCCCCGGCGGTCTCGTGCACCGGTGGAGTCACTTCGGGCTCCCTGGGCAGATCCTCTGGCGTATGGTCTGGGGCTTGGGGCTCCTCATCCAGGGGCAGCTCGGTACAAGTTCGCTTGGCGACCTACTTCCTCCTTTTCATACCTTGGAACAAACGCCCCCCACGAGTTCTCTCCGCATCCATCACACCTACAGAAATGAGTTCAACATCAAAAAAAAAAAGAACAAAGCAAGCAAGAAACCTACCCAACCTCAGGCCGGCTGCAATAAGCTTGGCCTCCGTTAAGTAGTGGTGGCACTTTAAGCCTTGCCGTGCCCATTGCCGGAGACCCTTCACCGTCTCTTTATCAAGAGTTACGCCCAAATCGGGAGCGGCCTCAGCCCACCCGGTCTAAAAGGGCCATCCTTGTGCACTTCGCACGCCGAAGTAGTCCCGCTTCCAAGCCGGGACCTTATTAGGAAGATCGTATAGAAGCTTGAAACCCTGGCGAGGAGAAAGGTAATATGCCCGTCTCCCCCCAGGAAGAGAACCCGCCTGTCTCTTGAGCTTCAAGATAGAGGAGAATATCTCTAAGTCTAAGGGAAAATTCTGCTCGCAAAAAAGGGAAATTGTCCCCACCAGGTTCCGAATAGAGTTCGGATGAAACTGGCCAATGGTGACACCGAAGTGGTTTATGACTTCGACGAGAAGGGGATGGAAAGGAAGTCGCAACCCTGCAGCAAGCTACTCTCGAAAAATCACGATCTCGTCGGGACCGTGTTCCCAAGGAAAGCTACCCGAAGGAATAAAATATGTGTACCCCCCAGGAAGATTGTAAGACAGAAGTATGGATTGAAGCCCCTCAGGCATCATGGTCAAAGGGACAAACCGGTCTAGCATCTGACTTCGGCGGGAGGTAGACGCCAAACTGCCCGAAGCGACTCGACCTACTAGTTCGTAGTCCTCAAACTCCACCTCAGGATCACTAAGGCAGTCTGGGGACACGGCTCGGTTGGTGGAACCTACATCGGCCCTACTCAAAGAATCGTCTGAGCTATCAAAACTAGACATTGGGGAAAAGACGAATTCAAGAAAGTACTCACCGGAAAGTTTGAAGAAAAACCAAAGAACTGTGAACTGTATAACCAGCCTTGACGCGAGTTGGAAAAGACTTGGACGCGAGCTGAAAGGTTGGACGTGAACTCAGTAGACAAACCGCAGAAGTGACAAAACAACTGGGGTCCCCCACTATTTATAGCTACAGTAACCAAGAATTGACCGTGCATACCAAAGATGATCCGACGGCCCACGTTCTTACCGACCGCACAACCCTTAAGGTCGAGACGTGATTGGCACACATCTTCCCGAAAAAAGCAAAACGTCAGCGCACGTCTTTTTGAAACTGACGTCGCTTTGACACGCGTCTTTTCGAAACTGACGCACCGCACATCTCCCTGACAATCGCCCGCGCACGTACAACAGTGGCGCGCCTTTTTGAAATGACCCGTTGTCACGTCCCAACGGCGCGAATTGGTTTGAAATTTAAAACGCGCGGTCACAATCACCAGCGTTCTTGAGTAAGCACGTTTTCAGCCTTCTCGGAAACCGAAAGAACCCTAGCAAAAGCGTCTCGTGTAGTGAAGGTTCGAAGGACGGGACAAATCCACCAGCTACCTCGCGAAAACTCCCCGCACCTTGGCAAGACCCCTGGCGCAAGGAGTGGGGGCAATTGATGAAGGAAGATTTGGCCCGACCTCTCTATTATGTGACATGTGGCAGAAACAACAGCTCGGCAAAAGGGGCCAAGCCTAGATGGGAACAAGGGGACACACTTCGCCGAACTGACCCTTGTAACAGCTCGGGATACACTTCGCCGAACTGACCCACCTTGTAACAGCTCGGGATACACTTCGCCGAACTGACCCACCTTGTAACAACTCGGGATACACTTCGCCGAACTGACCCACCTTGTAACAGCTCGGGATACACTTCGCCGAACTGACCCACCTTGTAACAGTTCGAGATACACCTCGTTGAACTGACCTGCCCTATAGATACCTCCGAGCTCAAGACCGCCTCGCTCAGCACTTCGCATCACCTTCTGGGCACCAAAACCAAACAAGTCGTACCATGCCTGACACTAGGGAAATCCGTGCCCGAGGGCGCCACGCCTGACTGACTTGGGATCTGACGTTTGGCAGTAGCACTCTAAACGGCCACCTGCCACCGCCACTGACACCGCCATCTCCAGTTAGATGGTTAGGCAGTGACAGTTCTGTCTCAGCAGAAAGGACGACGGCCGAATTGACAAGCACAAGGGTAATCATACCCGATCTGACAAGGGCCTCGGGACGAGTACACGAAGTGACTATAAGAGCCCCCTGCCCCCCGACAACGGAGGTATGCAAACTTTGTGCTATCTGGTATTACCTTGCTTTTGAAGGAATCTAACTTGAGCTTTGGAGCCTCTACACCGGGTTCCCCCCGAAGCTTTCCCATCTCCTCCGTTTCAGGTTCCCTGCTACCCCGTTCGGAAGCAAGGCAGCGGACAGCTAAGACCAGCCGGATCGCGCTCCATCAATTATCGACTTTAGATAATATTAGTATATAATTAATTTCAAATAATAATAATAATAATAAATTAATATTTAAATATTAAAAATTGATTGTTCAACAATTATTGATGTAAATAAATTAATTTTCAAAAATATATGTATTTATCAAGGTTCAAAATTTCATAACATATCGACATATATCGACCTATACGAATCATATCTTTAAGAGATTAGCATGGGAAACAATGGAAAATCCTTCGTATCTTGTCCTTTTGTCATGCCAACCTCGTATCATGACCATATCGTGGCCATATCAGGTTGTACTGTGGGTGCATCGAGGTGTATCATGACTATATCCTAGTTGTATTGAGGTGTATCAGTCGATACAATATGACTTTCCTATAGGCAAAAAATGAATTAAAAACCTTTGAGAAATAAGATTTCTAACACTCTCTAAAAGCCTTCTTTTTCAAATCGTCCCTACACATTCTTGGGATGCAAGATCTTAAAAAAAAAACAAAAACAACCTTTGAAAATCAAGATTTTTGAAGTTTTTTCAACTTTTTTCAGAAATTGTGAAAAAGGTTTTTTTTTTTCATTTTATTTGATAATATGTTGCAATTTTTTGTGTTATTTTTTATTTTGATGCTTGGAAATGCTTCTATATACATTGATATACACTCCTTGTGTTTAAAATCCTATATTTTGTTGGTGTTCTAAATATATCTATGTAATTTTTAAAGAAAATTCAGAAAAATATAAAATAACAAAAAAGAAAACTCTATATTTTTGGTGTAGTCTTCCCATGAATAATAATTATGCTATAAATCTATGGATGAATTACCATATCCATATATCTATTGAAATTTCTTGAAAAATATCCATTTTTTATTTTTTGTAATTTTTTAAATAAAAATATTTTTCATTTCTAGTATGATCTAACATAAAGATTTATTATGTTGTAGATCTATGGATGATCTACCATATACATTGATCTATTGAAATTTACTGTAAAATATTCTTTTTTAATTTTTTGTAATTTTTAGAATAAAAAATTTTATTTTTTTCTATATTTTTGTATAATTAACCATAAATACTTACTAAGTTTCATATCAATGGATTATTTACCATATTCATAGATTTATTACAAATTCTTGTGAAATATTTATTTTTTAATTTTTATAATTATTAGAATAAAAATATTTAATTTTTTTCTAATTTTTGTGTGATCTAACAATAATATTTACTATATTGTAAATTTATGGATGATCTATCATATCCATGGAGTTATATAATTTTTTAAATAAAACAAAATAATTATTTAAAAAATTACAGTAAATGTTTCATTAAATAATTATTAAGCTTATATTTTGTAGTTATAACCTGATTAGAGAATAACCTTACGTTCCTGTATGTTGATTATGATATATTTTTCATAAAAATCACTAAATATATAGCTCATTTAGGCTTATATTTAATGTTAATGATATGTTTTTATGATTTATTGAAGTATATATAGTGTTTTCTATGTGTTCCCATGTGTATCTTAATTTTTCGTCTGTATCCATGCGTATCTAAGGCATATCACGATATGTTTCTTAAATTTGTTTTTTTGGATAGATTAGCATTTGCAATACTTTGAACCAGTATTTATGAATAATTAATTACTAAAAATCTCAAAATAAATTAATATGTTAGTTATTTTAATTATCCTATACATTTAATGTTTGGGAAGTTTCTACCTTTGTTATGGTGGTGAAATGGGAAGCTAGGTGATGTGCCAGACACCAAGAGTTCAATGATGTGGCAAAATAAGGGGCCTAGGTACGGTAAAGATAAACCCATACTGAACCTAGCTTATGTTTATCTTCATTATTTTAAAACTGAATTTAAATTGAGTTTAAATTAATAATTTTTACTTTTATTAAATTTTAATTTATTTATAAATTGTTATTGATGCATAATTTAAGTTATGATATTATGCTAAGTTTATTACTATTTAAAATTTGGTCATTTATTAGAATACCCCCTATAGTTTCACAGATTTACTTAAACCTACCTAAAACACTACCTATAATTGCAACCTATTAACTTAACCTAGCTTTCATTAAGAAGTATTTTTTTAGATATTTTAACTCATCTTATTTCAATGTTTAAGTTTTAATTTGAATAGTTTTTTAAAACATTAATATTTTAATACATTGATGAAAAATTAAATGCATGCATTTAGAAGGTAGAGAAAGATAAAGATATATATATATATATATATACACACACACACACAGAGAGAGGGCTACACAACCCGGGGTAGGGATGGCAATTTTCCCCATCCTCGTCAAGTACCCATTCTCCCCGACCAGGCGGGAATGGGGATGGGGACTACCTTAGTAGGGATAGGGTGGGGATGAGATTAATAGGAATACTCGATTGGGGTCGAGGAGTGAAGTCCACACCATATATATATATATATATATATATATATATATATATATATATATATATATATTAAATATATATAATATTATTAATATTATATATCAAGATATATTTAAAATATTATTTCCATTTTTAATTTTTCCTTTATCTTGAATGAATACCCTTTCTGAAAACAAACTTTTAATTAAAAAATCCAAGGATTCAGGTCCCCAATGGGGACCTCATCTCTGTTGGGGACCAGGGATGCAAGCTAATTTTTTTCCCAAAGGGGATTGGGTCAAAGACAGGGATTAATTAAAACTTAGGGTCGAGACCAGGAGTATGATCCCTGCCCATTGCCATTCCTACCCCAAGGGTCATCCCCCCAAACCATACCACCCCCTAAACCCATAAATATAGTTCCAATAATTATGGTAATTATAAATGTAGTATCCAATACTTATGAAAACTATTAAAATTTTCTAATTACCATAATTTCCAAAACCACTAATTATTTCTCAAAAATTATAGTAAATATCAAAATTACTGAAAATATAAAAAAATAAATTTATATTTATTGAAAATATTTTTCCACTAAAAGATTTAATTATTATCTAATAATATCAGTGGAAAATTATTGATAATATCACTGAAAATAAATTACTGAAAATATAAATGACTATTTATTGCTAAAAAATTACTGATAATATCAAAATTGCTAAAATTAAAAAAAATGTATATTTATTCAAATAAATTTTCCAATGAAAAATTACTGATATTATTAATTATTAAATTTGTATTTATTAATATTTTAATTGATTATTAATTTTTAATAATTATTGATTTCAATAATTAATTTTCAAATACTTCTGAAATAAAATTACCAAAATCAGTAACTTTCAGCAAGTAATTTTTAGTAATTAAATTTTCTACTTTACCAAAATTATGAAAAATTATAGTTTTAGGTATTGATATTTACTAAATAATATTCAATAATATCAATAATTATTAAAAATATAAAAAATATTTCACAAATTAAGGTGCATATATATATATATATATATATAACAACTCCTTTGGCATCCAAAACACTCCATGGTTGCAGAAAATTCCCGGAAGACATTTTCACCTTAAAACCCAACCAACCAAACAAAAACACATGGAAATATCTCAAATGACCAAATTAAAATGGCATATTTGGGAAATTTCTTTTGTTCAAAAACTTGTGTGGATCGTCACACCATTACAGAACTTCTGGCTTCTGCAACTAAACTTCTATTAGTTGCAGCTTCTCGCTAGAACGTGATTGGTGATTTTAGGTAAGTGGAATGGGTTTTTGGAAGCAGGGAAGAAGGAGATAAGAAAGGAAACAATTTTGCAAAGTTTCTTACACATCTATGTAGCTGTTTTTGCGAAGTTTCTCGATATAATTACGTCACTCACGTGGCTTAATGGGTGGATTAGATAAGGAAAGGGGAGGAGAGAGAGAATGAGAGAATTGTGAAAGGATAAAATAGAAAAGAAAAAACATTAAAAAAATGAAAGAAGGAACGGAAGGAAATGACTGCTGACATAACCTTATGTCACTATGGTATGGATCCTAAATTATATTTTTCTCATCTCATTTATCTTTTTGTCTCTTCTTTGTATTTACTACATAAAATATAAAAATACAAAAGTGTATCAAAAGCCACTCTACTTTAAATTTATAATACAAATTAAACCATTGGATCTACTTTAGTCAATTCAGCCAATATTTATGGAATACGTCGTTAATTTATAACCAAAGAAGATGCGTCTCTCTCTCTCTCTCTCTTTTAAGTCGAATGCACTAACTTGCCTATTTTAATTTTAATTTTTAAGGGCTTGCCTCAGTTTGACCTCTCTAATCATGTGAATGTGATTAATTTATAATTTTATGTTAATAACCTTTTCAAGTCAAATGAATTTCTTACTTTGAATCTTTGATTTCAATAATACTGTGACTTAATTTGTGATGTATATATAGTTGTATTAAAAAGAAAAAAAAGTAAATATTTATTTATGATTTATTTCGTTAGAAAAATAATTCTTTGTTTTTGACCGGATCCCTATAAGCTTGGAGATAGATTGTGCATTGAAAATTGAAATTAAAACCAGTCAATATCACTTATAGACAATTGACCGGTTTGTTCCTCTAAAACAATTCAGAAAAAACCGGTCCAACCGGCCTTCCCAGTCAAACATATAGATATAATCCCATTTTCTAATCAAATAAATCAAGGAATCAAATCTACTTGGGAGTTTGGAGGAGTGTAAAGACTAAAGATTGTAAGATCCTGCCTGAAGCGACCTCGTGCAACAAAAACCAAAAGCTTGAGATTTGAGAGGGGGTCTTATATTATTTATACGAGGTTACAGCCGCACAAGTTGGCTAATAGCTAATTCTACCCTGCACGGCCCACCTAGGATTGTAAAACACCGCAATGTGGACGCATGGCCTGCCGGTCAGACTGTCTCATAATCCACATGTTTCTATTTGAAAATTTCGGGTCTACAACCCCATCATACCTTAGGCTGTTTTTTGTTTGAAAGAAAAAGTAGGAAAAAGGAAGGAAAAGGTGGAATAACCTTTACAAATTTTATATAGATTTTTCTGTCTTTTCCTTCCTTTTCATACATTTTCCTTTAAACCAAACATAACTTTATGGAAGCCTTTTTACTCAACATGTTTAAAAGAAGCTAATATATTATACAAGGGCCTCGGCTTATATTTTGGCCCGGGAGTCTGGAACTGGCCCCAGCCTGGGGTATGCCCATGTCCCATGGTCGCCCCTCAAACTAAAGCAAGAAAGATCTCTGTAGGTAGTGTAAATTGGATAGACTATCGGGGTGTTTGGTAAGTAAGTCTTTTGATGTGGTCTTCTGAGCTTTTCAAAGTTTGGAAGATCAGAGTTGGTCTTCTTTTTATTCGGCAATGAAAAACAAGGTGCAGGAAAGACCTATGGCCTAACAGCTTAATTAGTACACAATGGTAGATTAGGATATTTAACAAACGGTCTAAAATTTTTAAAGACAACATCCCAAAAGTTTATTATATTTTTTTGGCCATTTGGGCTGTTGGAAGATTTTCCTAAAAAGATTTGCCAAATGACACCTTTATAATGAAAAGTCTAACTGAGTAACTGACCATATTAGAAAACTGTGCTTAAGGTTGTTTATATGAAAACATGGCCAAGGCCAACCCAATAGTATGGAGAGTTTGAAGTGGCTATTTCTTTTTGACGTGGCAGTAATAAATGGGTTTATCTTATGATCCTTTTATATAAAGTCTGGAATCTATATTATATGCTAAGGGCCTATTTGGTTCGTAGTCGGAATCGAAATAAGAATGGTCTATTCCCATAGTCTGTTTGGTTCAGACAGGAATTAGAATGAAATTTTATTCCCAAGGGAAAGGGAGGGAATGACCATTCCCTCAAATGGGGGAATACCATTCCACTAGGAATGGAAATAGTATTCCAATTCCACCCAACCAAACAGTTGGAATTAGAATAACCCATTCCAATTCCGATTCCAGACCCCTATTCCTGTGAACCAAATGGAACCTAAAAAAAAATTGGGCCATGTCAACCTCAACAAACCTCTCATTTATCCCTTTTCCCAACCCAACATTCTCCTTATACCCATTTTAGCTATCTCACAAGTCACAATGTTACGTTAGTGGCTTTCCCTCTTCCTTTCCCACCCCAGGATTCATTATGGTGATAGAGAAGGCAATTAATTGCTATTGAGGAAGATATTCCACAACGTCTCAGTCTCGCCTTCTCTCCCTTCCTTCCAAGTTCCAACACACTCTGTCAATGACTTCTCCTCCTTGAGAAACGTTCTATTTTCTTGAACATCTTTAAATGCCATTCCATTTGGGCTAAAATTTGAACTTCTCTTTTGCTGAAATTTTCCCTGAAGTTTTGGACCGTTGTTGAAACCTTCCCTAAAGTTTGGTAATTACAATCACTTGCGATGAACTTTCTGACACAGTTACAAATAAATTCCCTCTTTGTTAGAATCCTCTAAAAAGAGGTATGAAAATTGACGAAGGAAAATTTGGCCCGACCTCTTTATTATGAGACACGTGGCAGAAACGACAGCTCGGCAAAAGGGGTCAAGCCTAGGCGGCAAGAGCACACTCCGCCGAACTAACCCACCTTGTAACAGCTCGGGGTAGACTTCGCCCAACGCCTTGTAACAGCTCGGGATAGACTTCGTCGAACTACCATCTTGCAACAGCTCGGGGTAGACTTCGCCGAACTACCACCTTGTAACAGCTCGGGGTAGACTTCGCCGAACTACCGCCTTGTAACAGCTCGGGATAGACTTCGCCGAACTACCACCTTGTAACAGCTCGGGGTAGACTTCGCCGAATTGCCACCTTGTAATAGCTCGGGACAGACTTCACCGAACTAACCCACCTTGTTACAGTTCGGGATACCTCCGAGCTCAAGACCGCCTCGCTCAGCACTTCACATCATCTTCTAGGCACCAAAGCCAAACAAGTCGTACCATGCCTGGCACCAGGGAATTCCGTGCCCGACGGCGCCACGCCTGACTGACTTGGGATCTGACGTTTGGCAGCAGCACTCTAAACAGCCACTTGCCACCGCCACTGACGCCGCCATCTCCAGTTGGACGGTCAGGCAATGACGGTTAGGCAGTGACGGTTCTGTCTCAGCAGAAGGGACGACAGCCGAGTTGACAAACGCCAGAGTAATCATACCCGATCTGACAAGGGCCTCGGGGCGAGTACGCGAAGCGACTATAAGAGCCCCCTACCCCCCCGGTAAGAGAGGTATGCAAAAACTTTGCACTATCTGGTATTACCTTGCTTTTGAAAGATTCTAACTTGAGCTTCGGAGCCTCTACACCGGGTTCCCCCCGGAGCTTTCCCATCTCTCCCATTTCAGGATCCCTGCTACCTCGTTCGAAAGCAAGGCAACGGACAGCTAAGACCAGCCGGATCGCGCTCCATCAAAAATGTTAAAAATACCCATGCAATTACTATTAAGGTTAATTTCTACAGAAAAAACAATACAAACTTTATGGAAAAAAAAAAAAAAAAGAGAACTTAAAGTTGCAGCTTTACCTTTGAGCGATTGATATGAAGGGCAAATTTAAAAATAAATCAATTTCAGAAAAGAGATTAGAAGGTTTTGGAATTGCAATTCATATGTAGAAAAAACTTAGAAAATAAACATTTTGGTCAAAGCAACTACATGGGCATTTTAGATATTTTTATGTCTCTTTTTAGAGGATTCTAACAAAGCAAATCTAGTCGTTATTATATCAAAAAGTTCAGGAGAGGTTTCAGCAACAACCAGAAACTTCAAGGGAGGTTGTTCTATCCCTCAAATTGAACATCATAAATTCCTTTTGGCTCCTCTATCTCCATCGTCATTGCAGAGAAATCCGATAATGAATTAATAAAAGAGAAACAAAAAGTGATATAAATTACATTTCTTCTCTCTATTTTAGCTCTCCCCATGATTTCAGTATCAAATCGGTCCAAATGGATCAAAATCAACAAAAAGAAATGAAGTATTCTAGATTGGAGATTCAGACACTTTCAACTTATTGAAGGAAAATTCCTCTCAGTTTTCCTAATATTCATAATCCAAGTTCCCAATTCTCTAGCCTGTTCACTTATCAAAAAAAAAAAAAAACTTCAACCATTAACTGATATAAGCTCGAACTCTAATGAGATTTTTGTTCCATCCAAATTCCAACTTCCAAGGTCAGTAGTGGCATTTAGCAGCTAAGAGATATGCCCAAACATGAGCTCTGCATTTGCCTTTGCTGCTTAGGCAATTACCATGCCTCAGGCTTGAGGCTATTATTGGTCTCAAAGTTTGGCACCTAAGATAGAGGAATGCATGGGTTATATGTCATAAAATGTAAGTAGAATAGCATGAAAGAATTACTGGGTCGTCGTCTTCTTTTCAAAGATAGCTATTGTTGCTTTTGTTTTATGAATTTTACCCATCAACCTCAATAAGAATTTGATGGTAACTTTCACTGAATAATTTTATGACTATATAATATTAGGTGTGTAGAGAATACAATATATTTATCTAAGAAGCATTTTGACGAACACCTTTTGTGTAAAATAAGTTTTCTAATGCTGTGTTTGGTTGCAGTGCAATTTTATTTGCATTAATACAAATGCATAGAAGTGCAAACGAAAAAAATACAAATTCTTGTTTAATTTTATTTTGTGTTTCACTTTATTCTGTTTTATGTCATAATTTACTTCATTTGTACTGCATAGTTTTGTGCTATCATAATTTTGCACCAGTGCAAATTTATTTGCATTGCAACTAAACACAGCCTAAGGAGAAAAAGAGAGAAATCATGGAGAAACTCTGAAGGAAACCTCAGAAAAGAGCAAAGAACAATAGAAACTCACCACAAGCGAAGAAAATCAAGTCCTAACTGTGAAAAATACAAAGTTGAAGTGCAAAGATCCGCGAAGGTAAGTTTTCTTCTCCTTTAAAGGGGATTTTAACCTTTGGAGGACGTTTTTGCACTCCAAGGGGCGAACCCCTCTTTTTAAAGCCCATTGAATCTCAACTACACAATTCTATTTAAGGTCAAATTGTGCATTTTGTGACAACTATCTGTTGGGCCAAATTTTTTCTTTGAGCCCTATCTCTAACATTTAGGCCTGGGGCCAAACATTTAGGTCTGGTTTTCTCGTGTAAGCTTTATTTTCCTGTTGTGCCCTTGTTAGTAACCCTTTCGAGACAGTTAAAACCACCTTCAATTTTCCTGAAGCTAGTAAATCTAACCTCCAATGACAGGTCCCCTTTCCGAAAGTTGATAAACCTGACCTTTGGTGATGGGCCTTCAGTATTTTTCCCAAGTTAGTAAATCTAGCCTCCAACAAACAATGGATCCCCTTTCCCTAAGCCTTCATTATTTGTTAGATAGTGTATGCCTTCAACTCCAATTGATGCATTATACATGACTTTATTATGAATAAAAGATCATTTATTTCTTGTGTCATGGGTGTATTCTGGTAAATAACCCATTAATTCATATTAGCATTATGTATAAGGCCACATAGTTATTCCAAAATGAACTTGAACATTTATAGCCAATAGATAAATTTGAGGTGTTTATTCTAACAAGTTTAACATTCTCACATGACCTAAGTAATGGAGCAATAGGTCTCAGTTGCTCAGGTTATGACCTAAGGTGTGAGAGTGAATGTATGTAAGAACCATTGAAATGGACCAAATCTTTGTGATAGGTGAAATAATTAGATGTTGTTATTGATCCCTACACTTGATATTGGTATCATGTTGAGTGTCAAACCTGTTTACCTTTGATATGTCAACTAATGAAATCCTTTTGTGGTCAAACACCTGAGTATGTTCTAGTAGTCATGGATATCAAATGAAAATGTCATAGGATTTGCTACTATGTTAAGACATAGAGAATGATTTTTACAACTTTCCTATGATGGATGCCTGAATCTGCCAATAGTAGGGTTATATGAATCCTTTATAAGGGCTCGTCGAAGGTGGAATTTAGACACTATCATAAAGACTAAAGAGGGGAAAAGTCCTTCCCCATATGAAGTGTCCAGTGTTACTAGTAAAGAGATAAATTGGAAGTGATGTATTGGATTGTTTTAACTTGACAATCACATAATGGGTTAAACCAATTAAACTTGGGCCTTTAAAATGATAAGGCTCCTAGTCGTTCAGTGTTTAGAAACTTATTGGGCAGATTCACTAAAGCCCATAACAGCTATAAGTGAATTAGCGACATGGGTGAATTGTTTTCAGTAGCCAGTCGCACTAGTTTAAGTGTTAAACTTTTCGGGCTTAGGTTGGTTCAGCCTATTAGTAGTGGGTTCATGCCAAATAAACTGTTGTCTCCCCTCTTTTATGAATTTTTCCAAGATTAAATGGATACTTTAATTTGGTTAAGTCTTTCCTAAGAAAGTCTAGTCAAACTACTAACAAGAAAATCCAAGTTAGCTATGTCTGATTAGAACTCTTAACTATAGAGGTGCAACTTGGGTAGGCCCAACCTAAGCCACAGTTCGGGCTTTTTAATTTTTTGGGCTAGGCTCCGGCCAAGTTGTTATGTAGCCCAAACTTTGCTCTATCCCAACTTAACTGATGAAGGATGATTTGACCCGACCTATGAAATGGTGATACGTGGACATTGATTCAGCGTAAGCGATAGCTCAGCATTACGGTCCAGTACAACTACGTAACGGGCCCATAAAGCAGCTCACTACATCGCAGCACGCAAAAAGGAAGAGCTCACCACGACGCGAGCTCCGGGTTCCCCAAGCTACCTCTAAAGGGATATTCCGAGGCAACTTTAGCTTGCAAGCTAAGAAAACCAGCTTGCCCGAGCTCCCAAGCAAACAAGTCATCCCGAGGACCAATTCTACTAAGGGCACTCCTGAAGTATTCCGAACTCGCCGCAAAGTAGCTCGCAAATGGGCCGCACGAGCATTCCTCAGGAAGCTTCTATCCAACAGGCCGTACCAATCAGACTGCGCCACATCCCTTACTGACGGCGCAGTCCCTGTCCTTTCGACGGTCTACAACCATGTCTCTCAGCAGGCGGAGGCGTGCCTGTCACTTTGGGGACGTGTCACTCGCCCGGGTAAGGAGTACGTCACAACGGCCACCTGCGCAGCCCTGGCAGGTAACGGCTGTGGCAGGGGCCCAGTGGCGGTTATGCCTGATCTCACAAGAGAGCCCCTATAAAAGCCCTCAGGGCAGAGGAGAAACTTCTTCTTGAGACCTCTAATCTCTCGAGTATAGTGATAAAGTGCAACCTCCACTCTTAGCTTTCGTTTATCTCTTTACTTCCCATACACAATACTAACTTAAGCATCAGAGTATTCCAACTGGGTAAATCCCCAGGAATCCTTCGTTTCATCTTCTCAAGTGCCGCTCGTTGCCAACAAGGAGCCAGTCAGCAGCCAGCTAGGAGTGCCTGGATCGCGCTACATCATTTGGCGTCGCCTGTGGGAAACGCTTCAGAAATCCTTTCTCTCTAAACTCTTTTAGTTCCTTCTTCTTCCTTGAAACAATCCAATGCTCATGCCTTCCTCTAGCAACGTCAGACGAAGCACGGAAATGGGCAACTCCAGGGGACAACCCCAGCTTCCTAGTGTCTGTATCGGACAATTCATCGTCCCTCTCTCAGTGGATGAATCCTCAGCTTGAACGTGCCTCTCACGATGACACCTGTCATCGCCCCACTCCCCGCTACAATCGGAACGACGTTCATCGAACCTTCGGTCGTGCCCCCAACGGCCAGCCCGAACCAACTGGAGGACCTGATGCAGTGCATGAGGGCTATGCAGGCTCAAATGCAACAGTTCCAACAACTTCAACTCTATCAACAGCACGTACTGCACCAGGTCTCCCAGTATCAGTATCAGCAGCAGTTCCCCCAGCTGCCCCAACCTCAGCTTCAGCATCCTCAACGCCTAGCCTCGCAGCAAGCCAAGTCTCGCCCCCAGAGTGAGCACCCCTCCGGCCGAGGAGAGGCCCTCCAAAATCTCCCAAAAAATCAGGCCTCCCCCCACGACCGACGAGAGAGACCGGCTACCCCGATCTCACCGCGGGAGGACAGGTCGGGAGGACCCTGGCTTGGTAGGTCCACGTCACCTTGACAGTCGAAGTTTGGAACCCTGATCCTTGAAAACCAGTTCGAGATCCTGGCAACAGACTCCAAGCAGGACCCCTCTGTCCATAGCCACCACTAGTAGATCGGGCTACTCCCTGCGCAAACCGTTCTGGACAGCGCGGAGGTGAGCAACACGAATGCCGAGCCCATCAAGAAGCAGAGACGCCACCGCCGAGCTTGCCGATCTGTCACCCGCGATTTGCCCGAGCTCATGGGCAAAGTAGAGGTAGGCTTGGCCGAAGCCAAAGCTCCCCTCCTCTCGGTTCCATCTCCCCTGTCTTTCGAACTCCTGGCAGTCCCAATGCCCAGGGATTTCAAGCTCCCTCCTTTTGACAAGTATGACGGATCATTCAACCCGAATGATCATATAGACGCCTTTCAGTCATAGATGCACCTGGCGCGAGCCAGCAAGTTGTGCATGTGCATGGCCTTCTCCACTACTTTTAGGAGAGTAGCCCGCACGTGGTACCAAAACTTGGCGCCCAAGTCAATAAAAGTTGGGCGCAGTTCGCACAAGCCTTCACGTCCCACTTTGTCACCAGCAAACGGTGTCTGCGAACTAAAGAAAGCATCTTCAACATAGCACAAAGAGAGGGAGAGTCAATCCGGAGCTATATCAAGCGGTTCAACGACGCTTGTATGCAGATACCGTGCCTAGACCCTGTCGTATGCCTTGCTGCAGCCAAGAAGGGCGTGATGCACAAAGAGTTCAAATGGCACATGGTCGTCAACCAACCCGCAACCATAACCGAGTTTTTAAAGCTTGCAGATAAGTTCATAGCCACTGAACTTATTCCGAGCTCCTGCACCAGACCGAGCCGACTACACCCCACTGAACGCGAAGCAGGCCGAAATCCTGATGGCGATCAAGGACGCCCCGTACGTGAAGTGGTCACCCCGTCTAAGGGGGAATCCCAATAAAAATAATAATTCTGTATTGTAGTTTTCACAAAGACCACGATCACAGTACCGAGAGTTGTAAAAACCTCCGCAACGAGATAGAGGAGCTCATCCACCGCGGATATTTGAGAAACTTTGTACATAATAATAATAATAATAATAATAATAATAATAATAATAATAATAATAATAATAATAACAATAGTAGTAGAACAGGTCGGCAGGGGGAGCATGGCAGAGATGCTCCCGAGTCCAGCAGCAAGTCGGCCGAACAACCGCAGAGGCAACCTCCACATGATAGTGGGAGGTTCTATCGTCACGGGTTGCACTTCAGCAACAGCTCGGACTTCGGTTCGTGAAGCCACCCAAGAGGAGCAAAACCCCTCGAAGCGGCCAAGGACAGAAGAACCAATTTTCTTCACAGAAGATGATGCTCAAGGAGTCCACTACCCCACAATGACGCGCTCGTAATAAAGGTAAGAATGAATGACTTTGAGGTCAGGCATGTACTCGTCGACTCAGGCAGCTCAGCCGACATTCCATTCAAAGCTGCGTTTGACCAGCTCTAGTTGCAGAGAAGCGACCTAAAGCCCTCAAACACTCCTTTGGTAGGCTTCAGAGGAGAAGAAGGCCAGCCCCTTGGGAAAATAAAAGTACCTGTGGAAGTCGACATGTGGCCTTGTGTGGCCAGGTTCAAGCACGACTTCTTGGTGGTCGCGACCCCCTCCCCCTACAACACCATAGTAGGTCGACCGATCACCCATGTCCTACGGGCGGTAGTCTCCACTTACCACTTGGCTATGAAGTTCCCAATAGACATCGGTGTGGGAGTAGCGCGGGGCAACCAACTTGAGTCCCACAAATGCTACGTGGCCGCCCTAAAAGGGAAAACCAAGGTGGCCGATGACCTCGAACTGGAACGACCCACGGAGCATGGAGACGAGCGAGCCACGCCCAAGGAAGAAACAGTCATGGTTCCGACCTCGACAGCAGACCCAGTTCGGACGCTTCAGATCGGCACTTCTGTCCAGGAGCCCCTACGATCCGAACTGGTAAGCTTTTTACTTCAAAATTTAGATATTTTTGCATGGTCCATGGCAGAAATGCCCGGTATAGACCCCGAACTCATAACTCACAAGCTGAACATTGATCCTGTAGTTAGGCCCATTAGATAGAGGAAACGCAACCTAGCCCCGGAACAGTGGAAAGCGGTCGATGAGGAAGTCGAGAAGCTCCTTGCAGCAGACTTCATAAGAGAAGTCCAATACCCGAGCTGGGTAGCCAACCCCATCTTGGTAAAGAAGACCAATGGCAAGTGGCGCATGTGCGTCGACTACACCGACCTGAACCGGACTTGCCCAAAAGACTGTTTCCCGCTCCCCAGAATCGACCGTTTGGTGGACGCGACCTCAAGGCATGAGTTGCTAACATTCTTGGATGCCTATTCGGGCTATAACCAGATCAAGATGGACCCGGCAAACGAAGAAAAGACTGCCTTCCTCACTGAATTCGGCCCGTACTGTTACAATGTTATGCCCTTTGGGTTGAAAAACGCTGGGGCAACCTTTCAAAGGCTTGTAAATAAATTGTTTGCGCCATTAATCGGCAGAAAAGTAGAATGCTTTGTAGATGACATGGTCATCAAAACCCAATTCTCACATGAATTAATACAAGACTTGCATTCTGTTTTTGAAATTTTGCGTAAGTTTAATATGAGATTGAATCCAAACAAGTGTGTGTTCGGTGTAACCTCGGGTAAGTTCCTAGGATACATCGTTAACCGGCGCAGTATTGAAGCCAACCAAAATAATGTTAAGGCCATCTTAGACATGAGACCACCCCGTAAGTTGAAGGAGGTTCAGAGGTTGAATGGCCACATAGCCGCCCTTAGCCGCTTCATGGCCAAATTGGCGGAACGCTGTCTGTCGTTCTTTAAGGCAATCAAGAGCAAAGGGTTCGAGTTGATCCAAGACTGTCAGCTCGCGTTTGACGAGCTCAAGAAATACCACGCTAGTGTGCCGATCTTAACCCAGCCCAAAGAGGGCGACATTTTAGAACTGTACCTCTCGGCGAGCGATGAAGTGATCAGTTCGGTACTAATAAAGGAAGTAGATCGGGTCCAACGACCCATCTATTATGTTAGTAAAGTATTGCATGGAGTAGAGACGAGATACCTGGAGATAGAAAAGCTAGCGTACGCACTGGTAATTGCATCTCAGAAGCTCCGCCCGTACTTCCTGGCTCACATTGTTATCATTCTCACTAACAAACCTCTGAGGCAAGTCTTACTTAAGCCCGAGGTCTCTGGTCGGTTGACGAAGTGGGCCGTTGAGCTCAGCGAGTACGATCTCCGGTACAAGCCGCGAACTGCCATTAAGGCCCAAGCCTTAGTAGATTTTATCGCCGAGTGCACATTCAGCTCTGAAAACCCCAGGCCAGTTGAGCACGAGGTTCCCAATTCAGGTGAGTGCGAAGCTCCCAGGCCGGTCGAGTCCGAGCCTTGTGAGGTAGTAGCCAGTGTGGCATCTCTCCTAGTTCGACCAAGCCCAAGCTGGGATGAGGAGCCCTGGATCCTTCACGTAGATGGCTCTTCAAACCAGCAGGGCAGCGAAGTCGGAATAGTTCTACATGGCTCAACTGACACAAAACTAGAATACATGCTACGCTTCGAGTTCATGGCATCTCACAATGAAGCGGACTACGAGGCATTGATAGTTGGATTAGCTCTAGCCAGAGAAGTAAAATCCAAGCACATCGTTATCTGCGGCGACTCCCAGCTTGTGGTCAACCAGGTCACCGGTGAGTATGAAACTCGTGAGCCAACCATGATCGCCTACTTAGCCAAAGTCAGAGAGACCTTGCTCAACTTTCAGTCACACTTTATCGGACAAATCCCTAGGTCAGAGAACGTCAAGGCCGACGCCCTGTCCAGGTTAGCCAGCACCAGGAACATCACTATGAGAACCGTGTACATAGAGGGCCTATCTCGGCCTAGCATTCTCAAGGGGGCAGAAGAGGTCAGTCTCGTCATTCAAGCAGAGCTGAGATGGATTGACCCGCTTGCGAGCTTCTTACTACATAGGACCCTCCCTACAGACCGCAATGCGGCTAGAAGGGTGCAGCGCCAGACAGCCAAATATGTCATGATAGACGAACAACTATATCAGAGATCTTACACGCTCCCCTACTTGTGCTGCTTGCGACCTACCGAAGCCAAGTTCGTACTCCGCGACATCCATGAGGGTTTGTGCGGTGGGCACTTGGGGGGCAGGGCCCTCGCCCAAAAGTTACTTCGACAAGGATACTATTGGCCAACAATGAAGGCAGACGCTATTGAGCTCGTCAGAAAATGCGACAAATGTCAGAGACATGCCAATATTCACCACCAACCCGCTGCCGACCTCAAGTATCTCTCCAGCCCGTGGCCCTTTGCGTAGTGGGGCATCGATCTACTCGGGCCATTCCCACCAGCAACGGGTGAAAGGAAATTCTTAGTAGTAGCAGTGGACTATTTTACCAAGTGGGTAGAATTTTACTTCGGTCCTGCAACTGGTGCCGAGACATGGAGATCCAACCGAATTTTACTTCGGTCGCGCACCCTCAAGCAAACAGTCAGGCAGAAGTCACGAACAGAGCCATCCTCCGCAGACTAACAGCATGGCTGGACCGAGCTAAAGGATTGTGGGCAGATGAGCTACCCAGTGTCCTATGGGCCTACCGGACCACGGAGAAGACCGCCATGGGAGAAACACCCTTCAATCTCACCTACAGCACCGAAGCAGTGATCCCCGCAGAGGTCGAAATACCTACGTTGTGCCTAGAAGCATACAATGATCAAACAAATGAAGATGAGCTACATACCAAACTCGACCTACTCGACGAAGTAAGGGACCTCGCGTACATTAGGACCGCAGCCTACCAGTAGAGAGTAGATCGGTACTATAACACCAGGGTCAAGAGGCGAAACCTCCACGTTGGCAACCTGGCCCTTCATAAAGTTATGGTGCCTGAGCCTAGTGCTGGCAAGCTCGGGTCCAACTGGGAAGGTCCTTACTGAGTGAAACGAGTGCTCGGGGAAGGAACATACGAGCTCGAGACCCTCGAAGGTAAACAAGTACCTCGAGCATGGAATATTGTCAACCTGAGGCAATATTACTTGTAAGAATCGAGTGGGCCATGAGCCACTCCCAAAGCCCAAAGGCCAAAACATCGAGCTAACATGACCTTGGCACAAGAAGACCCCAGTTGCCACTTCAGCCTGGGAGAAATCCAGGAGCGGACTACGGGTCCCTCCCTAAGCCTAAGGGACAAAACACCGAGCTAACATGACCTCGGCACAAGAAGACCCCCGTTGCCACTTCGGCCTGGGAGAAATCCAGGAGCGGATTACGGGTCCCTCCCTAAGCCTAAGGGCCAAAACACCGAGTTAATATGACATCGGCACAACAAGACCCAGCCGCCTCTATGGCATGGGCAAACTCTGCAAGTGGGCCACGAGCCACTCCTTCAGCCCAAGGGCCAAAACATCGAGCTAATAAAGACCTCGGCGTGAAGAAAGACAGTCACTTCAGTAGTGAACGAAAGGTATGAAATATCAAAGGTGTAAGCAGCTTGGGTTCAAACCCTACGAAGCATAGCTCGTCTTGATACGTTGGTCGAACTGAGGAATAACCAACCAATGCTTAGTAATCACTTCGCGGTATACCACAAAGGCCTTAAACGTGACAAAGAGTCCTACTTCGGGTATGTAACTTCAATAGCTCAAATGATGAGATCGCTTTAGCAAAAATAAAGGGAGTTCATCATACTCGGAAGAAGGAAGAAACTTTCATTGTCAAAAGAGAGAGAGAAAGAGAGAGAGAGAGAAGAAAGAGCAGAAAAGGAAAATAACAAGTGCAATAACCGAGCTAAACAGCTCGGGAAAGGTTTGATCATCACAGGGCACAACCGCTCAACTGAAAAACTTGTGAAAGACCAGGTTTACGGCACCCGGAAGCCACAGAAGCACAGAGAAACACCACCTCAAGGATCCGCCTCCTCATCCTCCGGAGAGTCAGGCTCCTCTTCATCCGCTTGGTCTGCTGTCTTAGGGGACAGACCCTTCATAGTAATGCCGTTGAGGTTGAGCCTAGAGAACTTCTTCCGGACCAGCCACCGGCAGAGCTTAAACCCTGAGCGGTATGAACCCGAACCATACTCCGCCTAGAGGTCATGAAATTCCTGGGAGTCTTTAAAATCCCAGACCGCTTTCTCTCATTCAGCCTCCACCATCTGATCAAAGTTTCGGGTCCGATTCAAAAGAGTGGACTCCAAGTCCCGCACCTGTTACCCGAGGAGCTCCCTCTCCCCCGCCATCCTCGATGATTCCTCCCTATAGCGTGCACTCTCTTCAGTAAGCCAAGCGATTTGAGCCACCTGGTCGTGGACGAGCAGCTCCTGAGACTCGCTCCCCTTGCGGGTGTGATGGAGCTCGCCCCGGATCCGATCGAGCTTGACCTGGAGCTTCTGGTTGGTAGTACGCTGGTCAAGGGCATCGACGCGGTGGATGCGCGCCTGGAGAGCCATGGCATGGATGGCAAAATTTACCTATCGACGAAAAAGAAGATTAGAAGATAGCGGAAAAGGGTAAAACAAGAGAGAAAGAGAGAAAAATGTCACTTACCACCATGCAATGGGCAGAGGCGAACGCGGAGAGATCCCCAGCTCCACGTTTCCCCACTAAGCGATCTCGTCGTTATTGAATGCCTTCCGACTCCTCCGGTGAGCTACCAGATAATCGTTTATCCCTTCCTAGATTCCCATTGGGAACCGGGGGCAAGGACGGGGCTAAAGGGGGTTAAAGGGGGCCTCCCCCGGCTGAGGGAGCTCGATTCCCTCAGGGTTAGTCCCACTAGTCCCCTCAGGAGGGGGCATCGGAACCTCGGGCGGAGGAGAGGGCAGGACCGGCACGGCAGACCCAAACTTAATGCTTCCCGAAGGCGGGGTCTTGTCGGGGTGCGTCCTCTTCACCTGGCGTCTCTGGCTGCCCAAGAGAAGGCGGCGCGAATCGGCACTAGACATGATGGCTTCCAAAAGACCACAAGATATTAGTCCAACAAGAAGCAAAATACATGTGTACACAAGTCACAAGACACTACACGACCTAAAAGGCCGACCTACCCGGGCTTAAGCCTGCCTGCACGAGCTTCTCCTCGGCCAAGTAGTCCGAGCAAAGGAAGCCTACCGATGCCCAGGACAGCATCGTTTTCCTAATCTCAGGGTTCAGCTCGGCCCCGGGGTCCTGGATGGCGCCCCTCCAAGCGATAGGAAAGGGCCACCCCTCGGGGTTATGGACCACAAAGTAGTCCCGCTTCCAGGTGGGAATCTTATTCGGCAGCTCGTACAAGAGCTTATAGCCACGACGGGGAGAGAGGTAATAAAAGCGCCTCTCTAGAGAAACCCCAGGAGCAGCATTCTTTATACAAAGGATAGATACGAAAATGTCAAGGTCCAAAGGGAGGCAGTACTCGTGACACGGGGATATAGTTCCAACCATGTTTCGAACGGCGTTGGGATGAAGCTGGTCAATAGTGACGTTGAAGTGATTTAGCACCTCCACTATCAAGGGGTGCAGGGGAAGACGCAGGCCAGCCTCGGGCTGTTCCTGAAAGATTACTATGTCATTGGGACCATGCTCCCAGGGGAAGTTGCTAGTAGGGAGTCTATAAACTAGGTCCCCAGGGAGGCGAGAGACCTGAGTCTCTCCGCTGTCATTAAGGAAGGGCCAAAGGTATCAGGCTCCCTCCCCCTAGAAGTAGACGCCATGTCGCCAGAGGCCTCCCGAGCCTCCAGGATCTGCTCCCAAGCTCCACCTAAGCTCGAGGGAGCATCATCATCCTGGCTATCGCCCCTGTGATAGGCATGGCGTGGGTACCTAGACATGGCTGACGGCGAATGGGACTCACTAGAGTAGACAGAATAGAGCAGACTTAGGAACTCGAGTAGAGTAGGCGAAGTACGCGACCTCAGAATCCAAAGACAGCAAGATGGCGTGGAAAGAGATAGGGCCCGAGGGGGCCCCCTATTTATAGTCCCCATTCTTTCAAACTGACGGCCTGAATCAAAGCAAATCCAACGGTCTGCGGGCACCCTGACCGCACACCTTCTGAAAACTGAAGGCGATTGGCGGCACATCTTCCACGATTAAGGTAGTCGCAGCTGCACGACATTTGGAATTAAAGGCCACCTTAGCACGTTTTCGGAATCCGAAAAATTAGAGAAGTCAGAAGATCTCTTGACTCCCGCAAATGCATTTAATGGGGATAGTCAATCAAGTTTGAATTTCGGTCAAATTAGTCCATCGCGCTTCATAAACTCCCCGTGCTAAGGCGATACTCTTAGCCCGAGGAGTGGAGGGCAATTGATGAAGGATAATTTGACCCGACCTATGAAATGGCAACACGTGGACACTAACTCAGCGTAAGCGACAGCTCAGCATTGCGGTCCAGTACAACTAAGTAACGGGCCCATAAAGCAGCTCGCTACATCGTAGCACACAAAAAGGAGGAGCTCGCCACGACGTGAGCTCTAGGTTCCCCGAGCTACCTCTAAAGGGATATTCCGAGGCAACTTTAGCTTGCAAGCTAAGAAAACCAGTTCGCTCGAGCTCCCAAGCAGACAAGTCATCCCGATGACCAATTCTACTAAGGGCACTCCTGAAGTATTCTGAGCTCGCCTCAAAGTAGCTCGCAAATGGGCCGCACGAGCATTCCTCAGGAAGCTTTTATCCAACAATCCGTACCAATCAGACTACGCCACGTCCCTTACTGACAGCACAGTCCCTGTCCTTTCGACAGTCTACAACCACGTCTCTCAGTAGGCGGATGCGTGCCTGTCACTTTGGGGACGTATCACTCGCCCGGGTAAGGAGTACGTCACAACGGCCACCTGCGCAGCCTTGGCAGGTAACGGCTGTGGCAGGGGCCCAATGGTGGTTATGCCCGATCTCACAAGAGCGCCCCTATAAAAGCCCTCAGGGCAGAGGAGAAACTTCTTCTTGAGACCTCTAATCTCTCGAGTATAGTGATATAGCACGACCTCCACTCTTAGCCTTCGTTTCTTTCTTTACTTCCCATACACAGTACTAACTTAAGCGTCGGAGTATTCCCACAGGGTAAATCCCCGGGAATCCTTCGTTTCATCTTCTCAGGTGCCGCTCGTTGCCAACAAGGAGCCAGTCAACAACCAGCTAAGAGGGCCCGGATCACGCTACATCATCCCAACTATAGCCAGCTTGATTATATACATGTATATATGCATATATAGACACTATTTGCATGCATACATGTATATCAATTTTTAATATGAATTGATTGATCAATTTGAGCTTAGCCTAGGCCTGGGTGCATCAAATTTTAGTGGACTAAGCTCAAGTTGGATAGTTCGGACATGACATGACATGGGCTGGGCTAGGTCTTTAGGCCCAATTTCTAGGGTTGGACCTACGTTGAGCTAAAATCTAACCCAACCCGTCCAACTTGCTCCCCTACTTAGCTAAAAAGGTTCTATTATTTGAGTTGAATTAGGAGAGCAAGATTCTCTTTGTATCTTTCCTAATTATGTTAGGAAAGATTATTGGATTAGGAAAGTACTCTTGGTAGTCCGTCCTAAGCAATAAAAGGAACCATGCCAGAGGAGATCAAACTTGACAAGTTCACCTCCATCTAGTTGAATTCAGCCCAGTTATTCTTTGAGAGATTTCTAGAGTTTTTGAACCTCATGCAATTAAACTTTGTTTGGTTTATAATTCAGGTGGAGATGGTTAAGTTATTATCCACAATTCTAGAGGATAAATTGTGTTTCTTTGTAGGGTCTATGTGGAGACTCCGGTGGAAGCCACAAGTAATAGGAAATTGAGCAAGTAGCATTGCCTTCTTTTCAATTTCTAAAATATTCGACTCTACATTCTCAATTTTGTTTTTTCTTCTCATTTATATTCTTATTTACTAGATCAAATTGAGTAGGAGCTTAATGAGCTTGAAGAGTGTCTATGTAAAGTTTATATTGGTGATGTATTGTCTATAGATACCATGATTGATGAGCTTGCAAAGTCTCCAAGTAAAGATGTCAATGTTGTGTTGGTTGATTTGTAGAAGAGCAACAAGGTCATGGAGGAGGTTCTCAGCAAGGTTCCTACTCTACCTACTGCTGGCATTGTGATGATTCAAACCCCTTAAAAACTGTTATAGACTCTTTTTTATTAACTTTTCACGTTATAATGAGGCTTTTAAGTGGGGCTTGCAAGGCTTTTTGAATGAGTTAGCCTCGGGGGTTATTGTTGATATGGAAGTTGAGGATAGGAAAATTGTTTTTAGGGCTGGGTTGGTTTTAGCTAATCCTATTTGAGGTTGAGAGGATACATAGCTAGTTGTGAGTTAGGAGTGTATTTGCAAAGTATGTAGGAGCTCGCTACTCATAGGGGAAAGGCATATGGATGTACTATTGGCATGAGACATCCTTTAACTGATGAATCAAAGGGTGATTGGGGCATAGGGTAGAGTTCAATAAACATTATCATAGTATTTGGAACGTTTCCCAAGGTTTGAACCATGAGACTAGTGTTTAGAAAATTGAACCGAATTAGCCAATCAGACCGGTTGAATCGTGACTTGGGACCCTGGCCGGTTCGCTCACACCCCAATAACTGTAGTTGCTAAAAAATGATGAAAACAAGCTAACCGATTGATTTAACGAGAAAATCGATGAACCGATCCTGATTTTACAAAACCACCCAATTCCTTAAATAATTGAAATTTTAAATTGTCCAGGTGATCATCTAGTTTAACTGAAAAACTGGTGAATCGGTCCCAATTTTATGAAATCTCCTGGGTTACTAAGTAATTGAAATTCTAAAATGTGTAACAAGACTTGAACCCATCATCTTTGATTTTCATATATTACTTAATTACCACTAATCCACCTCTTTACTTATGCTATTTAATGACTCTTTATTGTATATATTACTTTATTACACATATTTTAAAGAAAATGTAAATTAAAAGACTTGAACCTAGGTCATTTGCCTTAAAAATAGGAATTTGACATTCATCTACCATATTTAAGTATATTAAAAGTTGTAAAATATATTATATATAGTATTTATGTAACCCATAATATATAGATATATGTCAGATCATCATGGTTTGACCTCCGGCTCGACCCCAATTGAACCTCTGATCTATGAACTCTCCCTTTTTCCAGTCCTATGGACATTGATGATAAGAATAATAAATATGAATAATTGTAAAAGCAAAGGATCAAATGAATATAAATAAGTTCAAAAGTAAATAGTAGCTACACCTGCTAGTGTGTGCCTTAGCACTAGAGAGAGAGCTAAGATATGGACCAATTATCAAATTAATGAAACTAACTGCAAGAATGTAAATACTTCCAGAAATGTAAATGAACAATAAATTTAAGTAGCAATAATAGTAAATGCAGAGCAATTAGTAGTTGAATAAGTTAGAGCTTAAGCTGCACTTCCCTACCTTACATCTTGCAAATGTAAAAGAAAAGAAACAAAAATAAAATATAAATCTACAAGATCCCAAGGTTTCAAGAATTGTAGTTGAGTAAGTTAGCACCAATAAAAGTAAACTACGAACTTGAAATAAAAGAAACAAAAACAAGAAACACACAAAATTTTCATAGAGGTTCAGCTAACCCTGCCTACATTCTCTGTCAAACCACCACTAGGACTTCTACAAACCAATTAGATTTCCTGGGTGCCATCCAAGTTTATACAACCAACAGGACTTCGCGGGTGCGTACAATACCTTTCCAAGTTAGCTTAAACAGGTGCTAAAAAGACCCAAATTAGCAAGGCTTCCAGGTGCCTGCAAGACCTCAACAGAGATGCATTGTTGAACACCTACTTGCTCAAATATTTTCCACTAATAAGCATATGAGCAGGTTTACATGCAATAGTAGCCTCTCAATAGGTAGATATAATAATTGCGACTCAAACTAAATAGTTGTTAGAGTAATCTCATAGATGTTTAGGTTAAGGAGAGAGATCTTAACAGATGGATAAGCTCAATAGATTCTCAAACAAATCTCACCTCTAACATTGATGAAGCTCAGATATCTTTTCGAAAAGACTTTAGCTTTAAGCTTGCTTTCTCTTAAAAACAATTATTTACAATATGTACAAGATATGCATAAGTTGTTTTTCATAAGCCTTCGTTCAAACTTAGCTCTTGATTCTTCTTGTTTTGAATCAAGTTGAGAACCTCTATTTATAGAAGATTGAGAGCAAGTGAACATTTTTTAGCCATTGAAGGACTTTTAATCTTGAAATGATTCAAATTTCTTCCAATTTGTATAGAAGGCTTTCTAGATTTAATATTATCCATTAGACTCTTCAAATAATCAATTTTCTTCGTGGTAGATGATTGCATTGTTCTAATAGTTAGCACACAAAGGGAGGAACATTTTTTTCTTCAAATGACTTGTTATCCCTTATTAATTGACTAGTAAGCTTGTGAACTAGTCAGTTTAAGTAGTCGATACAATATTAATGGGAGCTTCATCCCTTATTTCAGACTGAACAAAGCCTATCTTTAGCACATTATCAAAATGTGATGGCGAACTGTTATGGTCACAACATCTGGCAGCGCACTGCAGTGCAGTCATAGGCAGCAGCACACACAGCAGGCCGCACAACAGTAGGCACCGCCTAGCAGCACGCATCGCCGATAGCGCACAGCATGCACTGCCAGGCAGCAGCACGCACCGCACGCACTGCACGGCAGCACGCATCGCGAACACGCCCGACACCGCACGACAGCGGCACTATGGCACGCAGCACGCAATGCAAGGCAGCACGCACCGCGCACACGCCCGACACCGCACGGCAGCGGCACCATGGCGCGCAGCACGCACCGCTAGGCAGTAGCGCGCACCGCACGCACCGCTAGGCAGTAGCGCGCACCGCACGCACTGCACGACAGCACGCACCGCGCACACGCCTGGCATCGCACGGCAGCGGCACCATGAGCCGCGCGCACGCACTGTGCGGTAGCAGCACTATGCGCACGCATCGCGCGACAGCGGCACCAGGAGCTGTGCGCACGCACCCGACAGCAGCAGCAAGGCGGGGCCCACATGACAGCTCATAAGGGTGGGCCCACCCTTATCTGGACATGTCAAGCCAACTCACCGCCATCTTATCTTATCCCTTATCCCCTGTCCCTATCTTATCCCTTATCCCTTATCTTATCTTATCCTTATCTTATTTTATCTTCTTAAGTAAGAGTTATGAGTTTTAGTTTGAGTAGTAAATTATGAGTTTTAGTTTGAGTTGGATTACCCTAGCTTAGCCGAATCCAACAAGGAATTCTCTTCTGTAATCTCCTATTTAAGGAGCTACGAATTGAAATAAAGCATTCAATTTTCGCAGTCAAGAAAGAGAGTGATGAGAGTTCGGGTGATCTCTTGGACAAATCACCCATTAGGAGAGTTTGGGTGATCTCTTGGACAAATCACCCATGCGATTGCCACAATAGGGTCTGCACCAAGGGAAGGCACAAGGGGAAGCAGGGCTTTCTCATCATGGGCCGACCCGTGACGGGATCCTACGCACGAACTGGGCATAGAATCGGAGAAGGGAGTGGTTCACGGGTCACGGGTTAGAGGTTCAATCGGAGTTGAACCATGATGATGTGACATGCGTGCACACATACACACACACACACACACACACACACACCATATATATATATAATATTTTATAACTTTTAATATACTTAAATATGGTGGATGGCTGGTAGGTTCCTTCATTCTTAAAGAAAATGACTAGTTTCAAGTCTCTTAATTTACATTTTCTTTAAAATACATGCATAATAAAGTAATTTATATAATAAAGAATCATTAATTAATTAATATAAGTAAAAAGGTGGATTGGCGGTAATTAAACAATATATGAAAATAAGAGATTATGGTTCAAGTCTTACCCCGAGTCACGATTCAAACGGTCCGTTCGGTCAGTCCAGTCTTGTTTTCTAAACACTTGTTATTATTTACTAATTGTAGAATTTCAATTATTTAATGACCCAGGCAGTTTCATAAAATTGGGATTGGTTCACTGATTTTTCAATTAAACGGACGATCAGCCAGTTTCATTGGTTTTTAGACATTAAAATTCTTAGGGTGTGACCAAACCAGTCAGGGCCCCAAGTCACGATTCAACCAATCTAATCCATCGATTCGGTCTAGTTTTCTAAACACTGCTTATTGTTTACTAATTGTAGAACCACTAACCAAGATAGTAGGTTATAGTTATTAATTGTTTAATTTACATTTCAACTGCTATCTTCTTGTTAGCAATCATTATCATTATTATTGTGCTTAATTGTTGACTGCTAACCCCTACAACTCCTACTATATTATCTGCTTATCTATTTTGTAGCTATACGTTCATCGATTCAGTAGTTTGATTATGTCAAGTGTTTTATCTTGAGCACCTGTGTAACCTAATTGACCAACCCTAACTTTTGTTGCAACTAATTGTCAAAAGGCTTCGGTTTAGTTTAAGGAGAGTGGTGTTGAGCTTGATTGTCTAAGAGTTTATGAATTTGGATTGAATTCCAACATAGTTAGAGATTTTAGAGCTCCATCTAATTCACCTACTTTTAGGTAAGGCCATATGTCCTAACAATTTAATGAAGAAAGAAATAGTGAACTTAGAGCCAACCTAGACCTCCTAGAGGAGGTCAAAGAAGACTCAGGCTAGGATGACTACTTACTAGAAAAGGGTGGCCAAGTATTCCAATACTTATGTAGATCTAGGATTTGGCAGTGAGGTGGTCAAACTCTGAAGGTCCAAAGAGAACAATAATCTGAACCAAGGGGAGGAGGAGAGGAAGGGAAGGAGTTGGTTGCATCCTCAGAGGGGATGCTTACATACCCTCTAGTGAGGAATTGGGTCAATCAGCCATTATACATGGTGTTTGTAAGCGTAGGCACTTTTTGGGGCCGATTTTCAAGAAAAAACGCCCATGCTTTCAAGACCCATTTTTCACAAAAAAAACGCTTCTACCACATAGGCAGTGAGCAACACTATGTTGTTTGGTAAGGTGATTTTCATCACCGTTTTTCATGTATGTGCTAGTAGGTAAGCATCACATAGGATACACATCAATCAACCGTTGGGGGAAATGGCTCACCAATGCATGAAACCCCAAATTTGGCATTTCATGCATCGGTGAGGTTCCAATTTTCGAGGCATGCCTGATTTTTTAATAATCAGCTGAACCAAACAATGAAATACATGGGCGTTTGTTGAAATGCCTATGTGGATCCAATGTGGCACCATTTTTTTGAAAAACGGCCACAGTTCCAAACATCCCCATAGTTTATCGATTCTAGGATTCTAGTGAGAGAGAGATATGGAAGGGGGTTTCTACAAGTTAATGAATAAACAAAGATTCACCCAATGAGAAGGGCCAATAAAGGTCCTAATCTCCTTCAGGAGACCTCTATTTATAGGTTCCTAAGTTGGGTTTTGGTTTCTAGAAAGTTCCCTTTTGAGTTTGTTATACAATTAACTAATTTGTGCCACTTGGATTTATGTGTTGGAAAGGTTGAGTTATGTGATGGAGAGGTTGAGTGTAAGGCTATGATACAAGCTTGAGGTCGTAGGGTTTTGACAGTGAGGACAACCATAGGGCAAGGCCACGAACTTAAATCATGGAGTAAGGTTGCAAGGATGACAAGAGGTTGCGACATGATTGCAGAGAGAGGTTACGAGGTTGTAACATGATCATGGAGTGAGGTTGCAATGTGAACGCAAAGCAAGGTCATGCAGTTGCAACGTGACCACAGGGCGATGCCATGAAACAAGGCCATGAAGAGACCGTAAAGCGAGGCCACGAAATAAGACCGCAAAGAGATCATGGAGTGAGTTCATAGAGGAAGACTGCAAGGAGACCACAAAGCGATGATTTAGTTGCAATGCAACGGGAAGCTATGATATAGAGTTGTAAAACAAAGTTGGATATGGAGTCAAGTCATGAAGTTGTGATACATAGTTGTGAAATTGCGATATGAGGATGCAAAGTTGCAATACGAAATTTGTGAAGAGACAAGCTTTACTTGTGCTCAGGTGTTGTCTTGCCCATTGTGCATCGCAAGAGGTGTGATGGCTAACTCTATGTACTTATATCTTGAGTTAAAGGGAGAGAGTTTAGAGTTGGAGACCTCATCTTAATAAAAGCCAAAGGCCTCAACTCAAGGAAGGCTCCAAGAAGCTAGCACCGAACTGAAAATGACTATACAGAGTTACAAAGGTACTACGACTGAGTACCTATCAATTTAAAACTTTGGAAGTAAAAGTTGTACCTCAAGCTTGGAATTTGGAATTTTGGAAATTTAAAGTGTATTACCAATAATATTACCAAGTTATAATCCTTCTATCATTGTTGATAAAATTTCCTTTTTTCCATCAGCTCTTGTTGTTTGTAAGTAAAATATGACAAACTACAAACTCAAACCTAAAACCCTGATTAGGGTATTGGGAATATCTCCCTTGTCATTCATGGGGAGAAGTTCCCAATACACAGCAGTGGTGTTATGTGGGTAGGGATGTGGGAACAACTTGTGGATGATAGATCCAGAGTGCATATTGCGGTCTCTAACGTTTTCTTTACTTACAGGTTGCCAAAGCCTTGGTCTTTCTAGTCCACTCCTTTGTTGCAGATCTTAACAGCAACACCTATGTTTACCATCGCAGAATTGGGGTAAAAGTAAAACCCCTAACTAAACAACTTGCCGTTGTGGTATAACCCTGTTTTCATCGCACAAACCACAATGGTTGTCACCATTTATTTTCCCTCTCCTATGAGATCCGGTGAATCAATAATTTCACCGCTGTGGTATAACCTTGATCATTCCTCTGTTTCCCTCGCCCAATTAATTGCTTCTCTCTCGTCTTTTTTTTTTTTTCTTAGTTGTGTAGTCTAGCAAGCTAACGAGAATTGTGATAAGCCTCTCATTGAACCTAGCTAGGAGCTGACTTCCCATCTTATCTCTCCACCTTCCATTTCATATTCACCATTGCAAAGTTCAAATAAGATGTTCGTTTTTCCTTCGGTTATCATCATAAGGTTGGAGGAGTTTCTTTATTCATCAAAGGAACAATGGGGTTTTGCCCGGCATTGTTTACTTGGACAAACGATGAATCAATGGTAACAATTTCAACGTTTAAGTCCGAAGACTCAATTTGCCAAAAACAATAAAAAAAAAAAAAGAAGACTTTAATTCTATGAATAAGGGAGGCAGATAAGTATTGTTTTAGTCAATAGATATTCTACTTTTGTTAATGCTAAACATGGGTAAATTGGGGATTTTTAAATTATTAAAAGCGAAAGTAGAACCTTTTTCTATTAGGTAATTAACGGCATAATAACCGCAGGGCTGTATTTAATATAATATGACATAATATAAGTGTAAATTAGGTTACTATATATATATATATATATATATATATGTGTGTGTGTGTGTGCACTTCTGATGTGCTTCAGAACTACAGAAAATCTTTCAATCTCCATTTCTTATTGCCCTTGCAAAATCACAACGAAGAGTAAGAGGAGGATTTCAAATACGAGGAAGTGGCTTTTGCTATTGTTCTTCTTCCTAGGTAAACTTAAAAACCCTGAATGGCGAGATCGATCTGGTCTCTCTGTGTTGTCAGATTTTGAAGCAGGGACCTGGAGGTCCTTAACTCCATTAGGAAACTAACTGCGACTGAGGTTTTAGAGATTGGATGATGCAGCCATCAAAAAGCTCACCAATAGTGAGACAGTCCCTCCTCAACTGATCACTGAAATCAAAGGATTTCGGTTCACCGGGCTTCTCTTCCCAATCAAATGGGATGATGGTAGAAGAAGAAGAAGGCCCATGGTCAAGGTTGGAGTGTTGAAGTAGAACTCATAGTCATGGAAATGTTTAGGGCTGGAAGGTGTGCTACTGCAGGGAGAAGAGAAGGCGCTATGGAAGTTGAAATCCATATTCGGTGGTGCCAGTGCCATCACCTCCATGTTGAGTTTCAGTTTCGCTTGACTGTTTTATAAAAAGAAAAGAGTGGAGAGAGAGAGAGATTATGAGCAAGGTTCAAAGTATCGACACGTATTGGCCTGTATTGGCCAATATGTATCATATCAAGAGTACCCTGACATGCCCCTACAAAGGGTGTATCAGGATTCTAACCTGTTCAGGAGTGGAAGAACCATAAACCGCCCCCAAAACCAGTTTTGAAGAAAAGAAAAGTACCGATACACCCCTACGGGCATATCAGGCATATTGATATTTAGAACCTTGATTACGACAAGCATGAATACTTCTACATCAATTTTTTCAATGTATTTTTTACATCGATTATCAATGTAAAAAGTCGTTCAAAATAGAATTTTACACCAATTTTTGTTAATCTTTTACACTCCATCCAAACAGCCACAAAACCAAACCGAAATGTAATATTTACACCAGTCCAACATTTACACCACAAACAAACACAGCCTTAATTTTACGGTTCATTTTTTCAACAAGAAACTTAGCTTTGGTCTTTTGGAAACCGTATATTTAAATAATTTAATGAAACCTTATGGTATATTTAAGTAATGAATCCTAATCCCTACTCTTACTGAAACCAACAAAAAACATGCTTTAATCTCCACAAGGCCGACTCTGGCATGGTCTATTATTTGATGTGCAGCAAACAGAAAAATATCCCATACACGCTCCTGGGAGTTCTGATTTAAACTTTAGATTACTAACCCACATTCAAATGGATTAAGGTCCGAAGTATGGAAGAATGAAAACGACAAATGAGCTAATATCCATTTGATAAAGTGACTGAATTAGATGACTTGTTACTTCGTTATTTGAGGAATATAACAATCAAATAAAATATCGAAGTGTATAGTAATCAACCTAACTTTAGTTTCAGCGTTAAAGAGCTCAAAACCTCTTTAACAACTTAGTCACTAAAAGACAAACCATAAGCCATTCAGTTCATCCATTTCAGCTGTTATGAAATAGCCATTAAAAACGAAAAGATGTTTTCTGATTTTATTTTAAGAATCAATGTCAAAGCAGGAGTTCGACCTTTTCTTGTTTGCAAACAATAACAAGAAAAAATAATTCACCCAAAAAATCATTACCACTTTGTAAAATGAACGCTAGGTGGGCAATTGCCTCTTACAAATATTTGCAACCAAGGCAACCAAGTTGCAATAACAAATGAAGTGTTAATATAAGGGTAAATTGCAGATAGGTACCCGGTAATTTGGGGGTAGTCTTACATTAGGGCCTAAACTTTGAAATATGCCACTTAGTACCTATACTTTCAGAAATGTACATTCAAGTCCACTTCCATTAAACTAAGGTTATGATGATAGGTAAAATTCATAAATTGACTTCTCACCCTAACGTTAATTTAATGGAGTTGAACTTAAATGTATATCTTTCAAAATTCAAATACTAAAGTGGCACATTTGAATGTTCAGGCTGTAAAATGAGACCACCCAACCTACATTTTTTGATGTCTAACAAATGAGGGAAATAAATAAAACAAGAAAAAAGGAATGATCAACACGATTCCCATGTCAACATAATGAGCCACTTGCATTTTCTGATCTGGCTGTTTGCTTGGCTGTGTATTGCTTGCTATGTAACCAATCAAAAGTGAACATGCCAGTGTTCCATATGTTGGCATGTGGGACCCATGGGTATGGACCACTGATGTGTTCACTCACGATCAGTTACATAGCAAATAATATACAGCCAAGTGAGCAGCATATCCTGATTGATTTTAACATTTGTTTCCATTCAATTAGACTTTCAGCGGGTAAGATAGAATTGAGCTGCTTTGAGGGAGGCTCAACCTTTTGAAATGAGATGAAAACACACACGCATCTAATTTTCTATTATTTTTATTTATATATAAACAGTAAACAAGGAAAATAACATAAACAAAAATCAAATTTTCCAATTATTTGATTAGAAGATGTAAAAAACACAATCAATTATCTTAACAAAAAATTCAAAATATTATTAAACTCAGCACCTAATAATACATAGTTAATATGCCTTCCCAACAATATACAGGTCAGGGAGGGTGGTCAGGTTTAGCCTAATACCTACCCTACCCATACCCATACAAGTTGTAAATTCCCAGAACCTGTCCCTTCCCCAAAATTTGTTTCTCAAGCCAAAAAGAACAACCTATCAGGGCGGGTACCCCACCAGGTAAGGTAGAAACTTCCATCCCTAAAAGTAGAGAGAGAGAGAGAGAGAGAGAGAGAGAGAGAGGACGGAGGGAAATTTCACATCTGTTCAGTGGGCTATTTATACCTAATATATCCAGTACACAAGGTAGTTAGATCTTTTTAATAGACCCTATTGCAGCTACCCGCCTGAGGACGTCTATGGACTGTGCTAATTCCTTCCTGGGTTGCAATACTCTCACTGGACTGGGCCTTATCAGGGTTGTATCAAATAGACAATTTTAACATACATGTCGGGATATGCTTAGGTAACATGGACATGGTGGAATCATTAGGATATGCATGGATACACTAGAGAAACCTATACATCCCACTAATACATCAATAACACTATGTCTAAGGTTTAAATAACTATGAAGGTATAAAAACATAAGAAACACATTTTAATAATTTATGTGAAATGTGAACCTTTGCTTTTGTTAAAACATCTTGTTGTAGAGTAGTATGGTGGTGAGACTTGTTTGTTAAGCATGCAATCCAAGTACACTCCTGGCAGTAGATGTTATCTTTACGCATTTCTATAAATATAAAGGAGTTCGTGTATTCGGAAATCCATGGCTCAATATGGCAGCCCTTGTGATCACAAATATAGTGTGAATTGTGAAAGATATTACATGAATGACTTGATGTTGCATTGTGCCTTTTCAAGATTCTGTACAAATTCTCCTTTTATCATCTACTAACCAACAATGACACCATAACGGATAGTAGGAATAAGAAACAATTCTATTAGTGCCACATACCTATCCTAAAAAGATAATACTGCTGCTTTATGCCAGAAGGTCATGCAGGCAATTTATTTCACCAAAACAGAAAATAAGCCCTTCAATTCCTCGTTATAAAACAGTTTGGGAGAGAGAGAGAGAGAGAGAATTCCATGTGAAAACCAGCTTATACAAACTATGCAAACTATGTAGATCATAGTTGGGAGTCTCAAACACTAAGTTGGTCAAAAATAAGAGAGAAAACTCATGAAATCACACATGAAATATAATAACTAGCATGTGAAATGCATGTACCTGCGTTTGAGCTTCATCAACTATAAAGATCAATATTGATTCTTGATGACTTAATCAATGGCAATGATCAGAAAACCAACAGATACATACATGAGGAAGACTGGGTAGAGTGCAAGGGCTTTTCTTCTTGGGTTAACGGCTGAACTCATGAAAGGATACGCAGCCCAGGAGCTCCATGCCAATGTCACACACACCACAATAACCTTTATAATCACATTGTCTTTCAACATGCATATCAGCGCTCCAATGTCAAGAGGGAAGAGGCAGTAACCAAGAAGACTGAGACTCTGAAAGAAGATTATCTGCCCACCCTATAACAATAAACCATGTAAAAGTCTTCAATACCAATTTTGTGTGCCACAGAAGACACAAACCAGGAAAGAGGAAGCAGGGAGGGGAGAGAATTTACCAAGAGTAGGACATTCAACGTTAGAATTATAGCACCAGCTGCAAGAAGTGCAAATGCAACTGCAAAAACCTCAGACTGGAAAATGGACAATGAGCAAAACAAAAATGTTCAGCCATGAACTTGCTAAATAATCTTGTACTGCAAAATTTTCTCTGCTATTTATTTCATAAATCAAAAAATAACATGAAGAAAACAAGTCTTACATGGTTTTTTTTGTACAACACATGCACAAGTACAAGATACAATATGAGATGAATCCAAACTTTCATTTTCATTGAAAGCTGGATTTTATTCATCATTTCTCAAAATAAAAATGCCATAGATGGACCAATCAGAAGATTCACATGCCCTACGCCAAATGGGAAGTGGACCAGGAACAACAATCAGGGAGAAAATTAATGAACAGAAAAAAAAAATAGGAAAAAAAATCTATCACAAGTTCTTAACATAAGAAATCAACATATTAGTTGCACTTACAATTCCAATGGATGTGGCATTAAACAGAATAGAATGGCAAAACAGGATTAATACAGCCAACCCATATAGTTTTGGATAAGGCTAATATGATATGATGATGAATTGCACTTAAAATTAAAAGAATCTAGAAATTTTCTTCTTTTTTTTTGTAAGATATCCTATTGAGATCAGTATTTTAAAAGCGAGGACAAAGCAAGATGTGCTCACCTGAAACAAAGCAAGGCACAAATTAAAAAAAAAAAAAAAAAAAGATAAATGAAAAACATTAATACATAAAATTTTTTGAAACTTGTATTTTAAAATAAATTAAAGGTTTTAAAAAAGCTTGTTTGCTCAAATCAAAATGCATAAACATGACATATAAAACAAATTCAAAGTAAAGAGAAAGCAACCAAATTTAGATCATACCAAAGCACTTCAAGCACTCAACAATTCAAGCATGTGAAACTCTAAACATGACTGTCTATAACCTTGTTGCATTACTTAAAGTAGTTAGTTGATGTTGCCTTGCACTTCTAGTTCTAGGAGTTAGGGCCTTTACACACAGTGTTTTCAACCAATTCTTGACCTATCTGGTCAAACCGTTCAACCCATCACTCATAATACCGGCTTGGGTTAACCCCTAACATGCCTTTGAACAAAAACTTGTTACCTTGTGATTTTGGTTGTTCATTCTACTTTAAGGTTAGGGATCATAGGGGCGCAACTTAGGTGGGTTGGGCTGGGCTGAGGGTGCAACTCAGGTCAAAGATTCAAACTTTGGCCTCAGGCCTGGCTCAACCTGAGGACAAGCCCGAAATTACCAACACAATTCATGTTGGGCTTGATTGGGCCTGGGTGGGTTGGTCAGGTTTGAAAGAATGTCATTAATATGAAGATTTTTTTAACATATTCTGTATAACCATCTTTAATTGGATTTTATGGCTCAATTTGAGTGAACTGAAAATATGTACAAATGTCATTAATAAATGCATAAATACATATTTTATGCATATATGCATGCACAAATATAATTAGGAAAAGATGCTTTTCTATAAATAAAACGAATAATATGCATACATACATATATTCATTCAGGTGGGCTCAAGTTGGGTCAGGCCAGGCTCAGGATCCAAGGCCTCAGCCCAAGCCTAACCTGAGTTTAGGTCAGGCCCAAGTTTTCTGGCCAACACCTAGAGTAGAGCCTAAAAGCTCAGGCCCAACCTATGAAAAAGCTTGAGTTAGGCCCCACCCAAGTCATGGCCCTAGGGGATTAGAGATCAATTGTTAATAGACCATTAATTTTTTTTTATCAGCAACACAGAAATGGTTTCATCAATAAGAAGAAAGCACAGTTCCAACAAAAGGTGGTGAAAAAAATAGACACAGCTTTAGAGAAGCTGACCCAACCCAAGAATTACAATTGAACCCAATACAGATGAATTCTTTGTACCCCTTGCTTAGTTAGACCATCTGCCAAGCTGTTGGCTGTTCTCCTCACCCATTTGACTCGGATTGTCATGTGCTTTGATAGCCATTTAAATCGCCTCAATTCATTCCTCAAATGCCATGTCACCCCCTCCCCTTCTTTAACCATTTCACAACAGTTTCCGAGCCTCCCTCAACAATCAGTCTATTAATGCCCAACTCTTTTGCCTTTTCGACCCCATATACTGCAGCCAAAAGTTCTGATCTTGCCACATCACCTTGTTCAGAAGGAACCAAGTATAAAGCAATGATGTTTCCTTCTTCATCCCTAATGCCACCCATGCCTGAGGGGCCTGGATTACCCAAACAACTCCCATCAAAATTCAGCTTCTTCCATCCACCTATTGGGGGTAACCACTTCTCAGCAGATTTCGGTCTTCTAGATGAAGGCAATAACATCCCAAGCCCTGAAAAAGCCTTCAACCTTAAAATCTGAAAACAGTTTCAAGCTTTTTGCCCAGTGTGCCACTCTCAAAGTTTTGATTTCTACCAAGGCTTCCTTGTTTCTTTCTCTTTCTTCAAGTATTCTTGCATTTCTTTGCTTCTAATGAAATTTAATGAATTTTATTTATCAAAAAATTCAGATTCTTCCATACGCCTATTGGGGGTGACCACTTCTCAGCAGATTCCTGTCTTCTAGAGGAAGGCAATAACATCCCAAGCCCTGAAAAAGTCTTCAACCTTGAAATCTGAAAACAATTTCAGGCTTTTTGCCCAGTGTGCCACTCTCAAAGTTTTGATTCCTACCAAGGCTTCCTTGCTTCTTTCTCTTTCTTCAACTATTATTGTGTTTCTTTGCTTCTAATGAAATTTAATGAATTTTATTTATCAAAAAAAATTCTTGCATTTTTTTACTCCCAAACAGTCCAAAGCACCACTGCTGTAGTACACCTCCCCAAGATCCCATCCCTCCTTTTAGTGCAACTAAAGCAAATAGAGCTAAACAAACCTTCCAACCTGTTAGGAGAAGACCATCTGCATGGAAGCGAACCACTTCCAAATAAAGCTAAAAAAAGGACAAGAGATTAGAAGATGGAATACAATATCACCATTTAACTTACACAGGACACACCAGTTGGGGGACAAACACCAAATTGGTCCTTTTCTTTGTAGCAAGTCAAAGGTATTAATACAACCATGAAACACTTCCCAACAGAAAGAACTGATTTTAGGGAAATGGGAAAGCACCAAACTTTCTTGATTGGGAAAGGAGAAGGGGAGGTGGCTACCAAGGAATTAAAGAAAGATATACAAGAAAATAACCCATCAGAATGAATGCCCCAAACCCTAGAATCCGAGCCACCTTCTCCCAAAAACACTAGATTCAGCAAGCCAAACAACTTCAACACACTAGGAATTTCAGATTCTCTAAGGTTCCTGTTAAAGCCAAGTTAATAGACCAGTACTGGTGCATAAACACCAATAAAAGGTAATTTTGAAATCAATAGACCATTACAAAGTTATGAAATACATAAGAATGCATAAAAAGGTGACCAAAAATTCCTATCAAAAAAAGTGACCAAAAAGCAAACTTACAAAAGGCACACACCAAGTGCATGCCTTTTGGGGCTGCACCTTGGGTTAAATGGTAAACCTGACTTGCCTTGACCCATAGTTGTCAAGGCAACACCTAGGCGATAAGGCATTCTTAGAGGCTAATGAATCAGCCAAACCATTAACACCCCCCCCCCTCCATGCTAGCAAAATCTTTCAACACCTGACCGTAATATGTTAGTTCGATATTGCATTCTTCTCATCTTTCACCCAACCAACCACCACTTGAGAGTGCCCTTTAATAACCACCCTCTCAAAGTTCACCGCTTTTGCCTTTTGTACTCAACATAGGACACCAAACAATTCAGCTCTTGTACATCCCCTAAACCAACAGAACCCAAGAACAAAACTAATATATTATGATCTTTGTCACTAAACACCCCTTCAATCCTCGAGGGGCCTAGCTTACCAAAACTGCCTCAATCAAAATTTAGTTTTATGAAACTATCTTCAGGTGGTTCCCATTCTTTTTGAATTTTACTCTTCCATTGACAATGCAGCCACTACCCCACATTTCCTTCTCAAATCATCATATAAATATGGCGAGAACAGGTCCATAGATTTTACCCAATGAATCACTCTTGTCAAGACACACTCCAAGTGTTTCCATGATTCTTTCTTCTTCCTTGAATTTTCTTGCATTACTTTCTTCCTATACTGTTCATAACACAGCAGCCCTGGTACATCTCCACATTATTCTCTTTTCTCCTTGGTCATTTAAAGGTTCCAACCTCAAATATGTAGAAGCAATGAGGGATAGTTCTGTCTTTTTATATTTCTTGTACACATATTTCTTCTTTGTGCATTACTTGTATTTTATTCTTTATGATAGGGCAGAATAACCTTTCATTTTATTAATATGAAGTCTCTTTTCTTGGGTGCTGCTCCCACTAGACATGCCCACACAGATTGTCTCCTCTTTCTTTCTCTCTTCCCTCTTCATAATCTCACTCTGACATGGTATCAGAGCAGGTCACGACCTGACTTACTTCCAAACATCAAAACAGACAATATTCTGATCATCAACAGTTCAAACTGTTTTCCTACTCGTACAGTTGCCTAGGGCTGTTTTGATCAGCCCTAATCTGGCAGTTCCTAGAAACTGCAAACCAGATTCAGTTTTCTTTTTGTCTCCCTCTCAATAGCCGCTGGATCTGCACAATACTTTGTTTTTCTGGGTCGCACAGATCTGCTCTACATACTGTTAGTACTTGCCTGGCTTGAATGAACAAATGTCTTGTTTGATAAGTGGTTTTCTTGTGACTAGTTCATTTCTTTTACCTATTAGGCAAGGTTGGATCTCTCAGTTTATACCTCTGTACCCAGATTTTTTTAATAAATAAATTTCATCATTTTTCATTAAAATCAAAGGATAACATCTGTTACAAGCCATCTCAGTATAAAACAGATTTACATATGTGCCTAGTATATCTGATCCCTAGTTATCCCTTGCTTAGCTAGAGTATCAGCCAATGCATTGGCCTCCCTTCCCACCCATTGTATAGTTAAAATCATTTATTGTGTTAGCCAATTGAGTTTCTTCATTTCATTTCTGTAACACAAAATCACTGAATTTGAGTCTTTTAGCCAACCCACCACCACCTTGGAGTCCCCTTCTATCACTAATTTCTCCATGCTTAATTCTTTTGCAACATGAATGCCTTGTAGGGCTGCATATAGTTCTGCCTTTAAAGTATCACCATTTCTCATTGGTCCTGAAAAAATGTCTCTTAAATTTCCTTCTTTGTCTCTTACAGCCCCTCCTATGCCAGATGGACCTAGGTTTCGTTGACTGCTCCCATCAAAGTTTAGTTTCAGCCAATCTTCAATAGGAGGTGTCCAAACCATCCTTGTTTTAATTTTCTGTACTGCACTAAAAGCTACGAAGCTCCAATTCCTCCAGATATCATCAAAGGAGAAAGATTTGAAAAGGTCCAATGTTTGTAGCCAATGTATAGTTGTTTATTTCTTTCCTTCTCTTGGAAGATTCTTGCGTTTCTTTCTTCCCATAATGTCCAGATCATTGTTGCTCTAGTGCACCTCCACATCATTCTTCCCCTTCTCTTCGGCGAACCAAAGGTTGATGGATCAAACAGCATTTTAATCTCTGTTGGCATATTCCACCTGCACCCAAACAAGGAGAAAAACCAACCCCAAATTTCTTTAGCAAATGAGCAGGAAATTAGTAAGTGAAAGCAAGATTCACCATCAGATTTACATAAAGAGCACCAACTCAGGGAAATAAACAAAGAAGGTCTTTTCTTTTGCAATGTATCCAAAGTGTTAATTTTCCCAAGAGCCACTTCCCAACAAAAAGCCTTAATTTTAGGGGAAATTGGCTGAAACCAAATTTCTTTCCAAGGGCAAAGAGGAGGGGCACTGGCAAAGAGCTTTAAAAAAGGAAGCACAAGAAAAAAGACCTTTAGGACTTGGGCACCAAATTCTTCTATTAGGATTAGAAGCCTCTAAGCAAACTTTATCAAGGAGAATTAGAAGCTCTAACAAACAAATAGCCTCCTCATCCCTTAATCCCTGCCGGAACCCAAGATCCCAATTAAGACTCAAAGGTAAAGAAGGACAAGAAAATTGGAGATCACCTCATTTTTATACAAAAAGATAGAATACAAAGAGGGAACAACTCCTTTAAAGGCCAGTTACCAAACCAAATGTCTTCCCATAAACGAATTAAATTCCCTAAGACTATGTTAGGTTTGAAGGAAAAGGTAGGGAAAGGAAGGGAAAGGTAGGAAAACCTATACAAATTGACTAGAGCCAAGCATTCTTTTCTTATAGACAAATTGATGCTTGTTCCTCGGCATCAATTTGAGGGAGAGTGTAGAAGTGACGAGGGATTGTCTTTTTACATTTCTTGTACACTTATTTCTTCTTTGTACATTACTTGTATTTTATTCTTTATGAGAGGGTAGAATAGTCCTTTCATTTATTAATATAAAGTCTCTTTTCTTGGGTGTTGCTCTCACTAGACACACCCATCTCCTCTTTCTTTCTCTCTTCCCTCTTCACAATCTGACTCTAACAGAAAAATGACCAAGCTCATAGGAAAAGCCCACCTGCAACCAAAAAAGAGGAAAAGAAAACCATTCCCAGATAAAGGTAATAAATGAACAAGTAATGAGAAGGTGGTAACCAATTTCACCATTATCTTTACAAAGTATGCACCAATTTGGAAATAAACAAGCATCCCTACTTTTTGACAATATGTCCAAAGTATTAATCATTCCATGTTAAACCTCCCAACAAAATGCCTCAAGTTTTAGGGAGACAAGCTTACACCAAACTTCATGAATAGGGAAAGGGGGAAAGCTATTTGGAGAAGCAAGAACCCTAAAAAAGAAGCACAAGATAAGACTCCCTTAGGGGTGGGTGTCTAAATCCTCCCATCAGGCTTGGAGAGATCCAACTCAATTATATCAAGAATTTGCAATAACTCAACAACAAGAAAACATTCAGCCTCCCCCAAACCTCTTCTTAAGCTCAAATCCCATCAATCACAGTAGAATTTTGAAATAGGTTCTTTCTTGAAATGTGAAATAGAATAAAGAAACAGAGAAGCATATTTTAGAGGCAACTCACCCACTTAGTGGTCTTCCCAAAATGAGATTTTATTCCCCAAATAAACATCACACCTAGCTAAGGGATTGTGGAAGAATAGCAAGAATAGCTTTCCATGGGGAAGCCAAAGTAGTCCAATGAGATATACCAACATCCCAGCCACTTGGCATCATTGCTACCACCACCTTGTTTCCACACCCAAAACATTGAGGTTGGCCAACATGAACTTAATCAAAGGTTATTCTTCCACCTAAGGAGACATAGTGATTTTGTTTATCAGCAACACAGAAAATATTCATTAATTAAAAAATCATGTACAAAGAAGTTGTGGGCGGACAAGAAGTCCAAAGTATCCCACTAATTATATCACAGCCCCAATCATAGCCCAAAGGACAATTCCTTTAATTACAACACAGCCCCAAAGGTAACCAAAAAGAAAATCCAACTAACTACAACATAGCCCAGAACATAGATTGTCTTTGAACTCCTTGCTTAGCTAGACCATCAGCCATGCTGTTAGCTGACCTTCTAATCCATCTTATTTGAATCACCATGTCTTTAGAAGCCTGCTTGAAGCGCCTGAGCCCATTCCTTAGCTGTCAAATTATTCCCTCCCCTTTCTTCAGCCAGTTTACCACAATTTTTGAGTCCCCTTCAATAATCAACCTGTTAATCCCCATTTCATTAGCTTTTTCAACACCATTTACTGCTGCCTTCATTTCTGAGCTCACCACATCACCATGCTGAATAGGACCTGAGAACATGGCTAACATATTTCCATTCTCTCCCCTTATTACCCCACCAATGCCTAATGGGCCCGGATTTCCCAAACAGCTGCCATCAAAATTTAGTTTCTTCCACCCAGCATCCAGAGGGGACCAGAATTCATTTACAACAGATCTTCTAGATGCAGTACTTGCAATTGTTCCCCATGGCTAACATATTTCCATTCTCACCCCTTATTACCCCACCAATGCCTAATGGGCCCGGATTTCCCAAACAGCTGCCATCAAAATTTAGTTTCTTCCACCCAGCATCCAGAGGGGACCAGAATTCATTTACAACAGATCTTCTAGATGCAGTACTTGCAATTGTTCCCCATGGCTAACATATTTCCATTCTCTCCCCTTATTACCCCACCAATGCCTAATGGGCCCAGATTTCCCAAACAGCTGCCATCAAAATTTAGTTTCTTCCACCCAGCATCCAGAGGAGACCAGAATTCATTTACAACAGATCTTCAAGATGCAGTATTTGCAATTGTTCCCCATGATCTGAAAAGGTGCTAGTATTTTCCCTTATCTTTCTAAGACAGGAGTCTAGAAACTACTATCCAAATTGCCTCCCAAAGGAAGACCTAATTAGTTCATAGGCCAAACACTGGTTGAGCACCCAAGGACATCAATAATCGCACCTAATTCGTTTGACAATTGGCATCCTTTCAAACAGCTCAGCATCAATTCACTCTCCTCACTTATCTAGATTATTAGCATCACAAAAAAATTATTACACTGTCAACAAACTAAAGGTAACCACAACATTATTCCTCCAACTCCCCAATCCCTAATTTTTTATTATTAACTGAACATTTTGTTAATATATCAAAATATGACAAACCCTCCAACCCCTAATCAAAGCCTCCCTATCACTATCAGCTTTTGACATCAATCTACTAAGCACGTCTGCAATTAGAATGAAAACTCATAGTGAAAACCATTTTTTCCCAAAACCACACATAACCTCTATCAAAAAAGACCAATCCAGTAAATCGTAAGCTTTCTCAACATCCAGTTTAAACACTACCCTTTGCCTCCAGATCTTTTTTTCCTCCACATATTCATTTGCTACCGAAGTTCAATTACAATTTGCCTATCGTGAATAAAAGTCCCTTGGAACTGAATAATGATGGAAGAAATCACAACCTTGACAATAAAAATATAAAAGAAAAAAGAAACTAATGGGGTAACTAGCTTAGCAGTTCAAGTTACAAGTTAGATGTAATACATGGGTAAATTGCCTATCGTGAATAAAAGCCCCTTGGAACTGAATAGTGATGGAAGAAATCACAACCTTGACAATAAAAATATAAAAGAAAAAAGAAACTAATGGGGTAACTAGCTTAGCAGTTCAAGTTACAAGTTAGATGTAATACATGGGTAAATTGCCTATCGTGAATAAAAGCCCCTTGGAACTGAATAGTGATCGAAGAAATCACAAACTTGACAATAAAAATATAAAAGAAAAAAGAAACTAATGGGGTAACTAGCTTAGCAGTTCAAGTTACAAGTTAGATGTAATACATGGGTAAAAAATTATATTACTAAATAACCAGAGTGAAATCCCAAGGAAATCCCAACTAAGAGGATGGTTCATAGAGGTCTTAGAATCCTTTGGGGAAAAAAACACAATTGATAATGCCTACTGGAAGGAATGACGTTTGCTGGCTGAAGGGGGTTTGCAGACAAACTCCAAGACATCATTCTTCTAACTGAAACAAGGAGAAAAGTGGGGAGACTTAAAGGTGGTGAAAGAGGAGAAAGAAAACATTGACTTGAAAAAGTGTATCAGTGTCAGAAAAGAAAGAAATTGATTCAAATGATGATAATCTGAGCCTGCCAGAGATAGCAATTAGCAACTCAGCAAAACTACATAGATTAGGATTTGAGGTGAAAAAAGATGTGTGGGAACAGAGGCTCATATTATTAGCTGGAAAGAAGGTACAGGATAGGAACTCTGTAGTGAAAAAAAAAATAGTAGAAAAATTAAAAATAAACTCTGAAGTAATGGTGGCTTCTTTCAGCGAGACAAGGGTGGTTATGGATGTGGGTATTACAGAGGTTGAACTAGCTTCAGTAGAAACAGAGGAAGGACAGGTTGTCGCAATTGCAATGACGTTGAAATTGCAGAAAAAATATTGACGGTGAAAACGTTGGGGCTTCCTTTCAACTTGTGGAATGGAACGATGCTTACAAGGACCATTGGAACCATGGGTGGAATCCTTGAAAGTTTTGATACAAGTGATCTGCATGTGGTGAGAGTTAGGATCATCGGTGTGAAACTGGAGGATATTCCAAGATCTTTGGCTCTCTGTGTTGATGGATTGTGGAGGAAGATATGGCTGACAACAGACGTAGAGGTGGCTCTAGCACCATGTCGCAAGGAGGAAGATGATGCTGACTTGGCCAAGGTGAGTCTATGTGGAGGAAGAAGAAAGGATGATGAGGGTAGAAGAGCACTCTCTGCACCCTTGGTGGAAGCCAAACAGTCAAGCCCCAAAATTCGAATGGAAGCATTGGAAATTAAGGAAAATTTCAATTTTTTTTTTTTTTTGGAATTAAAAAGAACTTAATGGTTGGTCCCTCATTCGCTGAACTGGTTAGGAAGGAGCTCGGTCTGATCAGGGCTCAGGGGCAAGGTCAAAGTACAGATGTAAATGGAAAGCAAAAAATTTTCTTTGACCAACCAGGTTAAACCTGGGTCAAATAGGATTGAACCAAAAGGAGGGTCTAGTAGCAAGATCCAATTCATGTGACTTTTTAAGTAGTCACATGAGCCGGGTCTCAAAGAGCATGACAGGAGACAATTGTTGTGGTCTATCATCTTCTCCAAAAGTGTTGCAACAGTCTGAAGGTCGAAAGAGGTTGAGGAAAAAGAAATTAATGAAGAACCGTACAAACACAGACAAGATTGACAAGGAAGAAAAGAGATATGATGAAGAGAAAGGAAAAGACGCAAGCAGACTTTGTAGGCAATGATTTTCAACAGGAAAAAGAGGGGAACGGAGAGGATTTTCAGGAAGAAACAGAGGTAGAAGATTTGGAGGAACAAAAAGAAGTGACAGAGGAAGAGAAGACTGAAAAGGCAATTACGACTGTGCCAGAAAGAGATGAAGCTAGAGTTGAGGAAGAGAGGGAGATCGTTCAAGAAGATGTGATAAGTGGGGTTGAAGGGACGAAGGAAATAAAAGAGGAAGAGTTAGAAGGGAACAGAGGAGGAAAGGGGATAATGGCGTTGTAGACTTGTAGAGGAGAAAGAAGGGGAGAAAGAAGCAGGGAATGAGGGAGGGGGAAACGAGGGTGTAGGAAAGAAGAGTTGGGGTGGGGTTAATACTTATAAAAGGAAAATATATAGAACTTTTTTTATCAGTAACAAGAAACTTTATTAATGATGTGAAACTATGTGAAACTTTAAGTACAAAAGGGGGGAGGTAAAATGTCTTAACTCCCCACCAACAGAATACATTGGAAGAAAGTAAAAAATTATCCCAAAATATAGATTCCCTATTCACCCCTTGCTTGGCTAACCCATCAGCAAGTGAGTTAGCAGTCCTCTTCACCCAGCTGTATTGCATTACAATATCCCTACTCAGCCATTTGATTTTTTTCTTCTCATTGTTATAACTCCACAAACCACTGTATTCTTCCTTTAGCCATCTAATCACCACCTCTGAGTCACCTTCAAGGACCAAACATCTGATCTTCAAATCTCTTGCTCTTTGGATGACCTTCCAGGGCTGCAAGAATCTCATTCCTAAGAGAGCCTCCTCCAATTGGGCCTGAGAACATGGCAGTAATAACCCCATCCTCATTCCTGAACACTTCCCCAATCCCAGAAAGCCCTGGATTCCTTAAGTAACTACCATCAAAATTCAGTTTTATGAATCCAGAGGATGGATGAGACCAAGAGGGGCTAAGAGTCCTCTTACATAGGGCAGAGATAGCTATCTCTTTCCTATTTCTTACCAAATCAGCCACAGAATAACCTGAGAACAGCTCCATAGTTTTCAGCCAGTGGGCTACCCTTAATAGTATTAGATCTAATAAGTTTTCCAGGGTTCTTTCCTTGTCTGAAAAGATTCGTGAGTTTCTTTCTTCCCATAGGGACCAACACACTGCTGCCCTAATGCTTCTCCACATAATCTTCCCTCTCTTCTTCAGCCATCTAAAAAATGAAGAAAAGAACAAGCTTTGGACGCTCACAGGGGGATTCCAAATACACCCAAAGAGGGAGAAAGCCCACTCCCATACTGTTTTAGCAATCGAACAAGTAACCATAATGTGGTAACCAGTTTCCCCATTAGCTTTACAGAGAGAACACCTATTAGGAAGTAAACAAGAATTGGGTCTCTTTTTCTGAAGTAGGTGAGGTCATTTGTATTAATTCTTTCCAGGAAAGTTTCCCAACAAAAACTACCAACCCGAGGAGGAATGGGCTTACTCCAAATTTCTTTAACCGGGAAGGACAACCCAATAGGATCAGAAGCCACAAGTTAATGTCTCAAAAAACGAAGCACAAGAGAAGGTACCTGAGGAGGAAGGGGTCCAAAGTCTGGTGTCCTCCTTATTAGGGTCCAAGAAGACATTTTCAAGGATGGCTAACAGAGACAAGATGCAGCCCAAGTCTGTATCCCTAATTGCCCTTCTCAGGCTTAGGTTTCACCCAAAACCAAAAGAGATTCTGAAGGGCTTAAGAAGGATGAGATGGGTTCATTTTTCAAATCTGAAAGAGCATACAAAGAGGGAAATTGGTCCCATCAAAGGTGAGTCCCTAACCCAATGTCCCCAACCCATACCTAATCCAAGGGGAGAAAACTGGAAGCAAATCATGAATGGCTTTCCAAAGAGAGGCAACTGTAGCCCTTGCCATAATTCCAAGTTCCCAACCATTGCCTTCCAGCCCATGTATGCTAGCCACAGTCTTTGTCCACAATTTGTCTCTTTCCAATGGAAACCGCCATAACCATTTAACCAACAATGCCATGTTCCTTTTCCTGATAACCCAATCCCAAGATCTCCTACCTTTTAAAATCTAGTTACCACCTCCTAACTCACCCTATGGTCCCTCTTTTCCTCTCCTGGCTCCCATAAGAAATCCCTCATTGATTTTTCCAAAATGTTAGAAACCTTTGTGGGGATCTTAAACACTGACAGGAAATAAACGGGTAGGTTATCTAGGGTAGACCTAATCAAAGTGACTCTCCCCCCCCCTCCAAGAAAAGATAACTTTTCCTCCAAGAACCAAGCCTTTTCTCAAATCTCTCCAATGTCGGGTTCCAAAAGCTTTCCTTCTTAATCTCCCAAGGGGAGGCCTAAGTAAATCAAAGGCCAATCCGAGATTGCACAACTTAACACACTTGCATATTCACTTAGCTCCCTCTCCTTCAAATTCACACCCACCATACTGCTCTTATCAAAGTTCACCTTGAGATTAGACATCTACTAAAAAGTTGTATTGCCAATTTTAAATTCCAGATCCAATTTATGTCCCCACCTTCACAAAACAAGATTGTGTCATCTGCAAACTGCAGATGTGTAAGTGGTACCTCCTCCCTTCCTACTCTCCCAAGGACATCCGCAATCAAAGTGAAAAGAAAAGGGGATAGTGGGTCTCCTTGTCTTATTCCTCTCGAGGCGGGGAAGAAGTCCACCACAGTTCCATTCACCAAGATAGAATAGTGGATTTAGGAGACAGCTTTGGGGAGGAAACTAAGGATGATCCAATTATAGATTAAGTTCATAAGATAGAGAAGAATTGTGATATTGAAAAAGTGATAAATAAGGAAGTGGAAGTCAGCAGAATTCTGGTTTTGTTCTTAGGTGGGGAGGAGTTTGCGAAGGAAGCATTTAGGCCTGTGGAATAAAGAAATGGGGAGAACAAAGAGGAGCTGGTGGCTGACTATAACTCAAGTAATTTGGTACTTCATGTGATGAAAGAGCCAATTGAAGGATGTGAGAATGGAATCAAGGAAAAGGAAGAAGAATTGGAGGGGGGGGGGTTGGATAGAGGCCAGAAACTTGCTGGAAAATTGAAAGAAGCTATGGGAACTTTAAACACAGCCAGAAGATGTGGAACTCAGAAGAATAGAAAAAAGCCAATAGCAGATTGCAGCACCAAAGGTATTTGAAAGGATAAAAGGAGCTCCATTTGGCATTGGGCCTAACAAGATAGTAAGAAAACACAAAAATGTAGTCGGAAGACAAAAAGAAGTTTGCATCCAAACTTCGAACAACAAGACGAATTGAGTGAGTCCATTAGGGATTGGGTTTTGTGTTTTTGGGTCTTTTGTTGGGTGATAGATGTGGGTGCTTGGGATCTTGTAAGGGCGTCGACCTTTGTGCTTTGTCAATCAGGGTTGTTTTCAGCCTTCTTTTTGTATTGTTTATGTGTATTTTTTGTAAGGGTTTTGGTTTTAAGGGGTTGGCCATGTTGGGTTGGTTTGGACTGACTGGTTTTGTTTCACCTTTGATGGATGTTTCTTGGTTGTTTTCTTTCCCCCTCAAGTGAATGCTTATCACCTTTCCTTGTATCTCTCTTTTTGTTTAGTAAAATTTTTCTTTATCTTAAAAAAAAAATAATGGACAAGTTTTGGGAGCAAAGGACAGATGTCCACTTGGAATTTATTGACTTAGAAAAAAGCAAATGATAGGGTCCCTAGAGAAGTCATTTGATTGGTTTTGGGAAAGAAAGAGACTTCAAGTAGGTGTACACTTTTGGTTGATAAGGGATTGAATGCAATGCTAGAACAATGGGAAGATGCTTCAGAATCAAAAGTTTTAAAGATAAGTAGGATTAAGATTTTTTTTTTGATAAGTAAAAAGAAAATTTTAATTAAAAAGAGAACAAGGAACAATGCCATGATGGCACCACAAAAACAACTACAACTCAACCACATGACCAAACAGCACAAAACGCAAAGAAAACAGCCACACAAACATCTCAATGAGAACAATTAAAAACATCAGAAGCGGCATTGCTGCCTAAACACCAACAAGAATATTTATTCCTCAACGAGAATTGATTCTTCCTCCCCTACTTCCTCATTCCAAATTTCTCTCCAATCTCCTCTAAATGCTTTTGAAAGACTCTCATCCTTCCTCCTCCTTTCTAATTCCTCAAGAGCCCTTCCTCCTCTTTTCACCTCTTCCTTTGACACCACCTCCCCTTCCACCTTCTCACCTTCCTTTCTAATTTCCTCAGCCCCTTTACTATTAATTGGTTCCTACTCCAAAGGGATCACCGAGAGATTTAGTTTACTTTCAACGACCTAGCTTTCCTTACCAAGGAACACCTCTCTCTGAGCTTTTGAATTAAGACTTCGTCTCTTTTAAACCTTTTTAAGTTGATTAGTTGGACCTGCCCCAATTAAACCATCTTTAAGGCATGAAAAAACCTTGATGACATGCACAATGTGGGTCTTGTTTGAAATTCTTATCTTCATTGTAGCCAACACTTCAGCAACTAGGACTCTCCAACTCCTTCCTCCTACAACCCAGATCGACACCCATCTTTCCAACAAACACTTCAGCAATTGAAGATTCATCCCATTTTTCAGGTGACTCGGACTTATCCAAATCCATGTTGTCACTCCCAGGCTCCAGAGCACCACCACAGGCCACAATCTACCCCCACCACTCCCTACCACCTTCTCTTCTTTTCCCTCCAAAACTATCTCTCTCCATCCCATCCTCAAGACCAGCCACCTCCCCCTCCACCTCCATAACTTGAGAAACATCTCCCTCTACCTCAACACCTCCATCCCAACTCACAACCAGCAACCTGGTATTTGAAGGCTAAGCAAAAATATACTCATTAGCCTCTGCAATTTTCAAACCCATTTTTCGGTTGATTAGAGCTTGCAAATCTGGTGATCACCAGATCAAGTTTGACCCTAACCCTTTCCGAACAGCACTCACACCTCTTCTCCTTCTCGCTTTTCCAAACTTCTTAAAACCAGATGAGAACAAAGGTCCCAGGTTTTTTACCAAAGCCTCTAACTTTATCTGCTCGATTTAGAAAAAGGAGCTACCCCATTTTTTCTCAATAATGTGGACCCCACATGGCATATTAATCCCTCCAATATCTAGAAAGGAACTAAAGTATTCCTCCATTGAGCAACCCCCAAACTCTTTAACTCTCCCTCTCTCCTTCATTAGGTCATCTATGTAGCCTTCATTAAATAAAATAATTCCATTCCCTAAATTCAAATTTACTTATTTACCCCCCACCCTTTGAGTTCCATCATCTTCAACCTCATGACGACCTTTCATCTTCCCAACAGGGATCTCATCGTAGGAGAAGGTCTCCAGTTATCCTGTTGTCTTTGCCACCTTCCTGGATCTTGATCCAAACTCAGGAGGGGTAGAGAATTTCTTCACCCTCTAGAACGTTAGTTCTTCTCCTTCTAGGAACATACACAAGTTGTAAGTTTCCCTTGGAAATAACAACTCCATAGAACTTGGAAATTTTTCCAAGTCTTCGATTTCCACTAATAGTCTTGCAAAATCAATCTTCTCCCAATTTCCATTCCTTCCATCAATGTTTAGGAATTTTCCAGACATGTCTCCGATGATTTTGAAAGCCATCTAACCCCAGGCATGCAACGGAGTTCCCACCACACCTATCCATACTATTAAGGTTTTAGACAAATTGTGTAGTCTATAGTGGTAGTTTTTTATTATTTATCATTTAGATTGGAATTGGGGACCATAGCACTCTTGTTGGGTCCTTTTTGAGAAGTTATTTTAATTGTTTTATGTGTTAGCCGCCCTATAAGGGCATATTGGTCTTTGTACTCTTTATTATTTTGGACTATAAATAATAGTGAAGAGGCAGCCAGCACTATTGCTCTCTTCTCTCTCAAATCTCTTCTCTTCCTTTTCTCCTTTCTTCTCTTCTTCTACAAGAAATAATCTTTTCATTTACAAATTTTTTATTTCAGCACTTTTCTACTTGGTATCAAAGCTCGGCTAGGGTTTCTTGGAGTTTTTTCCATGCAGTCCTAGATCAGCCGATTGCATGAGGAGATAAAGGGCTGATCGATCTACTTCACATTGCCCAATTCTTGGATTTTTTGGTGTGATCTAGTCATCAGGGGGTGATCTATGTTTTGGCATCAAAATCAGAAAGAACTAGAGTGCGGAGAAGAGTCCTAGTCAAGTTGGACTCTTCAATTTTGTTATGATCTTGGGCGCTTAGATATAGTTGAACTTCTCTAGGTCTTCTATAGAGGGCGGTTAGGTTTTTGGAATTTTTTGGGCCTTCTAGAGTGGTCGATTCACTTTTCTCTCCAATGAGAGACAGTGGAAGGAGACAAATTTCTCTTCGGATAGGATTTTCTTCTTTCAAAAAGGTTTGTTACCTTTGTGTGTGAGATTGATTTGATCTTGGAGGCTCTCTACCTAATTTTCTTTTTTCTTTGGAAAAGGTAAAATAATTTTATTCAACTCAAAAAAAGAAACATACAAGTTGGGTTCAGGCCCAGAAGGGCAGCTTGAAAACCACAGCAGTTACACTCTCCACCAGGAATTGGAGAAAGAGAAAGAAGACAAGTTCAGACTTTTGAATTCCTCATATACAAATATCCAAAAAATTTGTTTGCTCACAGCTCTCTAAATGATATATTCAGGACTTTTAGCTTTTATTACAAAAAATTCTACTATTGTGTGTGAGATTGATTTGATCTTGGAGGCTCTCTACCTAATTATTTTTTGTTTTTGAATTGTTTGAAGTAAAATGGAGAGTTGGAGTACCGAGAAGAAGTCCACCAATAACATGGATCTAGGTGTTGGAGGTAGTAGTGATATTTTTGGGTCTGGAATTATTACTACAATGAAGTTTGATGATACAAATTATCTAGAATGGGCACAATCAGCCAAGAAGGCCATTGGTGCTCATGGGAAACTAGGTACATCACTGGGAGGAGAAGAAACCTTATACAAACCCCTCGTGGTGGGTACAAGAGAATTACATGGTGATGGCATGGCTGTGTAACTCTATGTTACCTCACATTGGTAAAAATTTTTTGTGGGCTAATACTGCAAGGGAAATTTGGGATGGTGTGACTGAAACTTATTCCCAGAAACTAAATGTACCAAACACAACCTAAATTGGGGCTTTTTCCTGTTTTTCATTTATGTTTTCCTTTTCATGTTAATCTTTGTTCTACTTATCTCTCATCTAGTTACCCACATGTCACTCCACGTGTGTAGTAAAAATAAAACAATAAAAAGATGTAAAGACATTTAAGTTTTGATTTTCTTTTTTTGTTTTTTTGGGGGCTTCTATTTCTTGCCACCTATTTCTCTATGCTGAAAACTCTTTGGCAGGAGATCAATCACTTAGAAACTATGGTTTGGAAGAGTATGAAGGATGCAGCAATCTATCAGGGTTGGTAGAAAAGAATAGGGTTTTTGAGTTCTTGGCTAGGATGAACCCTGAATTCAGCATTGCCAGGCAACATCTCCTTTCTAGAGAAAGTGTGACTCTTTCTTAAGCTTATGCCTTTGTCTCTGGGGAGGAGAGCAGGAGGAATGTTATGTTGAGACAACTTGGGATTGATCAGTCAGCTATGGTTAGTACAGTTAAATCTAAGCCAAAAGGAGACAAGGGGAGTAGTGAGGCTAGGAAAGAGGATAAGAAGGACTTGGTGTGTGACTATTGCAAGACTAAGCATACCAGAGACACCTGTTGGAAGGTTTACCCTCATCTCGTACCAGCTCAGATCAAGAAAAATAAGAGAAATGCAAATGTGGCAAATACAAGAGACCCTTAAGGACAAGGGGAGTAGTGAGGCTAGGAAAGAGGACAAGAAGAACTTGGTGTGTGACTATTGCAAGAAGACTAGGCATACCAGAGACACCTGTTGAAAGGTTTACCCTCATCTTGTACCAGCTCAGATCAAGAACAATAAGGGAAATGCAAATGTGGCAATTACAAGAGACCCTTCAAGACCCCTCTCCAAGGCTGATTTGGAGTCCATTGTAGTAGCAATAGTGAAGACTGAATTTGAAAAGTATGGACAGCTTATGAATAAAAAGGATTTAGCTAGTTCTAGTTCTTCAAATGGACAGAACAGCGCAGGAGCCAACAATACTTCCTTTGGTCATACAGGTAGTTCATATGCAGTTGCAAATCATATGTCCACATCAGGTAAGGAGGGACCTCCCTGGATTATAGAATCAGGAGCATCTGAGAACATGACCAATATATCTACCCACTTTAGTTTTTACTAGTTGTGCTCCGGTAGAGATAGTCTCTACAGTAAATGGTTCACATATTCCCATTGCTGAGAAAGGGACAGTTAGAGTGACTAATGACATTACTTTATCCTCTGACTTACATGTCCCTAAACTCTACACTAATCTTCTTTCAGTAAACTCTCTAATAAAAAATTTGAACTGTTCAGTGACCTTTCTTCCTATTAATTGTGTTTTACAGGATCTGGAATCAAAGAGAATGATTGGGAGTAGTCTTGAGGTGAATGGAGTCTACCTTCTGAATGAGATTCTAAGACATCAAAGTCATCATGTTAGTAGCAGTAGTAGTGAATCAGAGTTAGTGAGTCAGATTATGCTCAAACAATCATTTGGGTCATCTTTCTTTCATTTCATTGAGGTTTTTGTTTCCAAAGTTGTTTGAGTCTATTCGGTTGTCTAGTCTGGAATGTGAAAGTTGTCAATTAGGAAAGCATTGTAGACATTCTTTTAAACCAAGTAATAAAAGAAGTTCCTTTGCTTTTGATATTGTTCATACTGATGTATGGGGTCCTTACCACATTTCTTCCATGGGTGGTTATCATTGTTTTCTCTTGTTTGTGGGATGATCATACACGGTATTCCTGCATATATCTAATAAGATCACGTGATAAAGTACCCATTTTGGTGCGACAGTTCTACCAAATGGTTCTCACACAATTTGGAGTGAAAACTAAAGTCTTCAAATCAGATAATGCTAGAGAATACTTTGAGAAGGACTTGTCATCATACTTTTTGGAGCATGGTGTGATTCATCAGAGTAATTGTGCATACACACCGCAACAGAATGGGGTAACAGAGAGGAAGAATAGGCATATTGTGGGGGTGGCAAGGTGCCTTATGGTGTGTGCCTCAATTCCTATTCGTTTTGGGGGGGATGTAGTTCTCACAGCCGTGTATTTGATTAATTGTGTTCCTTCATGCACTTTGAGGTTTAAGGCACCTATCAGCTTGCTTTTTCTAGATGGGGAGATATTTCATATACCTTTGAAAGTCTTTGGGTGTGTCTCCTTTGTTCACATTCTTAGACCTCATCACAAGAAATTGGATCCTAAGGCCAAGAAATGTGTTTTCCTTGTCCTTGGGTATACTCAAAACCAAAATGGGTATTGTTGTTATGATCCAGTGTCAGGGAGCAAGTTTGTCACTATGGATGTTACCTTTTTTGAGTCTACTTTCTTTTTCTTGGGTGGTTCTCCTCAAGGGGAACGTTTTGGGGAGGAGAACTCACAACTTGTCCCTCTTCCGGTCTCACAGCCGTGTATTTGATTAATCGTGTTCCTTCATGCACTTTGAGGTTTAAGGCACCTATCAGCTTGCTTTTTCTAGATGGGGAGATATTTCATATACTTTTGAAAGTCTTTGGGTGTGTCTCCTTTGTTCACATTCTTGGTCCTCATCACAAGAAATTGGATCCTAAGGCCAAGAAATGTGTTTTCCTTGTCCTTGGGTATACTCAAAACCAAAATGGGTATTGTTGTTATGATCCAGTGTCAGGGAGCAGGTTTGTCACTATGGATGTTACCTTTTTTTAGTCTACTTTCTTTTTTCTTGGGTGGTTCTCCTCAAGGGGAACGTTTTGGGGAGGAGAACTCACAACTTGTCCCTCTTCCGGTGTCATTTATTCCTTCATCTAAACCACCTATTCCACCATCAACAACTACAATCCCACTACTTGACCATTACAGCTAGTCTCACAGGTCTATCAACGCCACCAAAAGAGGGTTGACTCCACACATGCTCAGATAGAAGAACCTGCACCACTCTCTGTCAATCCATCTGAGATCCCAGGTTCAACTAATACAGCTCAGGTATTTCCCTTGAGCCTGAGCCTGTTATTTCCCCTGATAGTGATGTTTCTATACCTAACATTGTTGTGCCAGCATTATTGCTCTCTTTTCTCTCCCAAATCTCTTCTCTTCCTTTTCTCCTTTCTTCTCTTCTTCTACAAGAAATATTCTTTTCTTTTACAGATTTTTTATTTCAGCACTTTTCTACTCATACCACCCTTCTCTTCCTACCATCACGAACCGCCCCTGCCACTAGGAACCACTAGCATAACCTCAACTCAATCTCTCTTGTTTTTCATATTCTGAATCCATCACCACTTTGCATCTTCCTTGCTCTGAAACATAAATAGGAACAAACCCCCAGCCAAATTTCTAACACCTACAAATCTTTCTTCCCCCCCATTCCAACTTTGCCCAAGCTTCAATCACTTCTTCACATCGCACCCAATGGACCTAACAATAAGGCAAGCATTCAAGATCTTCAGGTTATCATTTAACTCTTCCACTTGTTTCGCTTCAATCTGAACCCTTGCTAACTTGCCACTGTTTCCACATGTTTGCATCATGTCATGCTAGAACCTTCAGCAAGATCTTATGGGTCGGCAAAAGCCCCCATCTTTCTCCCCTAACCACTTAATAGGAATATATGTATTACAATTCTAGCAAAAAAACTCAAAACAGCGATGGTGCAATTAAGATTGATGATCTTGAGATACCCCAAGCCAACCACTTTCAATACCCTAGTCAATCATCCATAATAAGGGAGCCGGAGAAATTAAAGAGGATATTGCTCACAGAATTAAAATAGGATGGTTGAAGTCAAGAAGTGCATTCGATGTGTTGTATGATCAGCATATACCAAGACCAAAAAGAAAATTCTATATGAAAGATCAGCATTGCTACACAAGGTTTGTACAGGTTTCCCTACCCTCCCCTTCCTTTCCCTACCTTTCCCTTCAAACCAAACACAGCCTAAAAGTCAATTAATAAGTTAAGCCACATAGAATGGTTCTTTAACCAACACATGATAGAAAATAACTCAATAAGTTTGCTAAATGGTTCTTAAATAATTTGTAAACCTTATTCTAGTAAGGGTTTTAAAACAAGTGTCCCATGAAAAAAAAAAAGGAACTAAAAAAAACCAAAGAATGAAAAGTAGATAACTTAACTGTAATTGAATTTATTTGATAGATTGAAATGTATAAATCATAAAATTCATGAATTAAACAGTAATTGTAAGATTTTTTTAAGAAAAATATCAGACATAAGATTTGAACCAAAATACTTGGGGTTCTGATATGAATTATCAATTATGGCATAAATCGTAAGATTTTGACAACTAAAAGCCAACCCCAAATAGTTAGAATTAAGACTGAATTGAGTTCAGTTGTGTACATGGAACTCTTGAAAGACCATGACAATGAGCAAATGCACTAAAGCCCTACAATATGAAAGTTGACTTTCATTCCCCACTTTCATGCTACATCATAAAGCTCATTTACATTTTTCCTTCGATAAGATTCTTTATATATTCAGTGTCATTATGATGAAAAAAGAAAAAAAAGATAAGATAATTTAGAGAAGGTTCCTCAGTGAAACATTAAAATTATTTAATCGCAGTGATCTTCATGGAATTTAGCTTGTATTTGTATGTCTGATTTGTGGGGACGTGCTACCCCCCATCTTGTGTAGCCCCTTTCGGTTTCTATCAAAAAAAAAAATTAAAATCATTTAATGTCTAACCACTTGATCTGGCAATAAGATGAAGCAAATCTAATCGTGTAAATGTATCCTATAGAAATCAAGGGCAAAATATAAATTACAGGAATAGGTTTCAATCAGATGCAATAATATTCTCCTCAATTATCTATCAAATAAATAAATAAATAATAATATGCTCCTCAATTAAGTAAAGTTAGGCAATCACTTAGGTTAAAATGGACAGAACTTTTCATGCTGAAATATTTGAGCCCATCTTCACCTCTTTTGCGTTGAAGACTTTGTTTTCCTTGTTATTTACATCAAATCAAATTAAAAGGGGTAAAAACAAAGTTCTCACTATATAGGAGGCAGAACTGAAACCTGAATTGTTCGAGTCTGGAAAATTTTCCGTCCATTTAACGAAGAAACAAAACATACCTAAGAAGCAACTTTCTCTGACAAATACTAACGAAACAAATTTGAAAAGCTCAATAACACCACCTTACCTACAGAAATAGTGTAAGAAGATTAAGATGTAACAATCAGTCACTCACCTTCTTAACAGATGCCGACCACGATAGCGTAAGGCCAAGAAAGACAATGAAGAAAAAAGGCCCCCATAGATCCCAATCCCTCAAAGCCTTCCCCGGGTCCTCACGGTACGGATTCGGAAACACCACAAGTTTCAGATTGCTGACAATGCGAGACAAATCCCTCTTCACAGTGTCCCACACCGGTTCCGTAAGAGTATTAGGGAGCGACCCAAACCCATTGGAAATACTCGCGCGGGAACTCGAATCGGACGTCGGCAAAGCTGGCGGAACAGGAATAGGAGTAGCAGGTGGCTTTTGATACGTCGGTTGGATATTGGATGTTATAAACGGAGATGAAGATACAGGAATGGAAGCTCTGGGAGGGCTCGGAGGTCTCGCCGGAAGCACTGTGGTGGGCCCGGACTGAACGCTGGCGTTAATGAGGTTCTCGATCTCATCGATGTCTGACTGCGAAGACGGGTGAAGAGGTACAGTATCGTTGTGCGACATGGTCACCCACAAAAATCTCCAAAACTAAAACCCCAAAGTCTCCAAGTACAACCACAATCCAAATAAATTTACTGAAACCTGTAGAGAGAGAGACAGAGATCTAACATAAATAAGCAATAAAGATATCTTGGACAAAGCACGATCAGACTCATACAAATCAGATCCAGGTACATAATGTGAAAACAAATCAGAGATGATTACAGAGAATCCAAAAAAAAAAAAAGAAAAGCCTAATTGATTGTGCAAAAAGCTTAAATAGAGAAAGGCATGAATAAATGAGAAAAATTGAAAGGTTGAAATAAATAGATGAGAAAGGCATGAATAGAGAAATACAGTTTTTGAGGAGATTTGAAATAAACAACCAGTCAAGAACCCTACAGAGAGATTAGAGAAAGGTTGAATTACCAGGAAGAGGAGGAGGAAATGGACAAATTCCTTGTTCGAAGAAGGACTACTCTACCATGGATATCTCGTACTTTGTTCTTGTTTTCGCTCTTTTAACCAAAGACAATGACGTAAACAGGAATTAGAAACAGGAGTGACGAAGAAGACACGAACATAAAGTGGATCGGGTAAGTTGCATAGAGGTACCTGTACTTCGGGCGTAGTGTCACTTGACGGGTGAACTTTCAAATGTGCCATTTAGTACCTAAACTTCTACAATATACATTTAACTACATTGAGGGGAGGTTCGTTTTGAGGATTTTCAAAGGGAGAAACTTAGGAATTCGATCGACCCAAAACCCATATTCTTTTTTTCTGATTTATATGGAGTTCAGGGAATAGGTGAACAAATTAACTTATCCGAAAAATGCCCCTTTTGATCATGAAACTTTTATGGCTATAATGGTTATTATATTTTTTATCTGAAAATGAATATGGGCAAATGCATTTAACGGGATCAAATTTTTGATAAAATTACTAAAATACCTATGTTTTGATATGGGTGCAAAGAGATCAAATCGGATTCGGGAAAGGGTATATCCAATCGGATGAGAAATCGAACCAATCCAAGTCTGATAAAAATCTGTTGAATTTTCATGATTCAAATTTGAATTTGAATATCTTATTGGATATCGGATTTGAATCAGATTCAATTAGAATTGTAATAAAATTTTATGATGTGATATAAATAATATACAATATATAATATTTCATAACTAATGAATCGGATAGGATTGAGGTATATCCAAATTCGATTCATTAACCAAATCGATCGACTTTACCAATCTAGTTCAATTTGTTAGGATCAAGGGAAGTATTTGAACCTGACCATTGTTAGACCAAATTCGGATTTGAATCAAATCTAATATGACATATTTGAAGCCATATGTTTTGACTATATTATTATTCATCTTCTTCTATTTGTAGACTTTAGATGTAAAGCAACAATAAGGGGTCATTTGGCAAGTCTTTTTAAATAGCCTATTGGGCTACCGAAAGCACAATAGACCATTTTGTCATCTTTTTTTTTTTTCATTTGGCAACAACTAGTATGCTAGACAAAAAGACAATGCCCAAAAAAGATGAAACAAGCTCAAATTTGAGAAGCTTTAAATGAAAGCTTTTTTATCTTATTAGCCATCAAAGCTTCTACTTCCTTTTTTTTTCATCTTATCTTTCTCATGTTCTTCATCTTGTTCTTCTCTTTCTCGCCTTTCTTCTCCAATGCATCTCTTTTATTTTTTTTCTCATCTGCCATTTTTCATTTTGGTTTGTTTAGTAGTATTTTTTTTTTTTTTTGTAAATCTTTAATCTTCTTCAGTTTTTCCATTTGTTCTTGACGATTGGGGTTTAAAGGTTTAGGGTTTAATGCTTTAAAGTTTACTCCATTATCGATTTCTTACGATTTTACTAAGAATACATGCTTCAACCAAATGCCATGGAACATGTTAGCTTTTCTTTTGATTGTCTGTCAAAGAAAAAAAAAACTAGTTGTTATAAATGAAGGTTGTTGTTTGTGTTGGATCAAACCTTCAACAACATCTGAAATTCCCTAATTTTATTATTTTACACCTAAAATAGATAATTTGGTAATTTTGAGTGTTTGGAGAACAAAAAACCCCAGCATGTCAAATTTCACGACCAAACACCTCCGTTTGACCATTGAAAAAATAAGATTCCATTTCGGTCTCTTTCGTTAATTGGAAAACCATAAGTTAAGACCATGATCTTAACTAAATCAATCAATCTATACATCTAATTAAAGATCCATCATTTCTATTAGATTAAGGGCATTCAAAAATGCCAATCCACCAAATTTTATCCCAAAATTCCCCCATTTGACCATTTATCAAATAAAGATTCTATTTCAGTAAATCACATTGGTTCAAACTTGTCAGCTATAGATCTTAATCATCCCGAGCCTATTTGATCAATCAAACATCACCACTATGTTTAGAGACCCAATAACCTTAGCACATCAAAATTTGCATCCTAATTCACCCATTTAACCATTAAACTAGAAAGATATAATTTTGATGCACCAAATTAAATTGCCACCTGAAGCCTCAAAAAGGTGATGGCTGATGTTAGACCCATTCTTTACCCATTAGAACACATGAACCAATGAATTTAAGCCTAATAGGCTTAAAAAGCTCAAAATACCAAACAAACCCCTACTTAAAGCTAGGAAAAGATAAAGCAACAATTAAAAGTTCATCAAATTTATATTTTCTGACACTAATAACCCCAAATACAAGACTGCTATGACAGGCACGCCCCACACTCCCATTGGACACACAAAATCCATGAAAACCATCCCCCTCCCAAATCAAAGAAAAATGTTTCACCAAATAAGAAAGCTTGACTAGACATCATTTTCTTTAAAGAATCTTTGTTTATTTGTATGAAAAAACCTTTATTGAATCCCATCCATTGTAGTTGAACGACTTTAGACCTAACCCCCTCCCTTTCTCTATAAATATTGATCTAATTCGAGCTCAAAAGAGGGGAGATACTAGGAGAATAGGGGGGGGAGAAGAAGGAGAAGGGAGGAAACCTGAGGGAGTCCCCTAAAGAGAGAGAGGGTGAGAGAAGAGCTTTTCTCCCAGGCCATATACTACCTCCTATTCACCCGAAATTTGAAAGTACTTTAAACCTCAAATTCTAAACTTGTTTCCTCCATTTTTAAGCAAAAGTTGTTGCAACCATAAGCATTCCCTAGCTCAATAACCCATTTGAACTTCATTGTATCTTATCCTAGTTGTTGAAAAACTTTTGACAAGATACATAAGACCCGATAACTTTTGACATACGAAAAGGTATGTCCATTTTTTTAGTTTTTTATTTGTTGCTTGAGGTTCTGAAATGTTGGAGAACCATCGTTTTCAATTTCTTTTTGACTGAGAATAGAGGCAGAGAGACGAGGGTCTTAAGGAAATCAATACCTAAGACTCGATAACATCACCTCAAAATCGGTCTTAGGCAAGGTTCAAAATATTGATACGCCGGCAGGGGCATATCGGGCATTTTGATACTTGTTTTTTTACTTATTTTATTTTTTTTTTTCAAAATTGGTTCAGGGGAGCCAGTCTAGGACCCCTCCATCCCTTGAACCGGTCAGACCCTCGATGCACCCACTATAGGGGCATATCGGAAGGGTCCCAGAACAATCGGGCCAATACGTAATGATACTTTGAACATTGGTCTTAGGAGAAGTTGAAAGCATGTTCTGCCAAACTTAGGAAATTTCTATAACCATTTCTGTTTTTCTCCAAAAGAAATTAAGCCTGAACAACTCCTGTATTGGGCTACTATAGCAGCTTGGAGAAATTGGTGCCTAATACCTTCCCTCTCCCAATCTTTGGGACCCGAAATCTTTCGATTGTGTGCCTTTTTCCATGGAAAATGGAATCACTATCAAAGACTTAAATCGAGTTTTTCAAATATAAAAATGAGGGCCCATTTTTTAAAAAAAATGGGTGATGATTCAATTTCTTTGAACCGACCATGATCTTCCCGAAGCTCATAGTAATAAATACTTTTCCTTTGATTGAACCCTTTGGCTAACAATCTAGTCGTAAATGTTTGTACGACTCCATCAACATTGTGTTTCCTTCTAAAAGCCTATCTACACTTAATTGGTCATGATACTGAAAGCAAGCTTATTAATACCCATGTGTTATTAGACATTATTAAATCAATTTCATCATTTACAGCTTCCTTCCCGAAGGCATCATTACTAGAGGTTATGTCCTCATTATAGGTTTTAGAATCACTTTCAGTGTTTAATACAATAGATATTTTGTTTAGCACATTTTTCTTTATTAGCCTTAACTAGGGACCCAATCTATGTGTTTAGAAAACCAAACTAGATCGGCTAGTTGGACAGGTTGAACTGTGATCGGCCCCCGACTAACTCAATCATACCCCAAAAACTGCATTATAAAAAAAAACAACTAAAACCTATGACCTTGAAGGTCAAACTGGAAAACCAGTAACCTAGTCCCACTTTAGAAAATCAGCCGGTTTTTTTATATTTTTTAATACATAAATGCAAACTTCTAAAAGACATAACTTTGTGCTTGGATGTCCGATTAAAGTGATTTTTTTTTTTATTTTGGGCAACTTTTCGAGATCTACATTTCCAAGGTGCAAGGGGCACTTTGCCTCACTATCTTTTGCTAAAACACCTCTTTTGCTTCAAATATTAATTTGTAATATAAAAAATGAAACTAAAATAAAAATATATGTTATAGAAGAATATAATTATATATTTTGAATATATTGATATAATTAATAATATTATTGTATACAATTATATATCATATAATTGTGCATATTATATGATATATATTGTATAAATTATATTAAATTGTATTATAATATTATATATATGCATTATATATAATATATTGAATATGTTATAATCTAATACATAATTTATAATATTTTATATATAAATTATACACACATACACATACATATTACGTCATCACGGTTCGACCTCTGGTTGGACCCCAACTGAACCTCTGACTATTGAACCTCTCCTTTTTCTGGGTCAACGCTTGGTCTAGTTTTTTGAACATTGTAATTGATTGGGTAAAAATAAAATTAGAACCTAAGTATTTCTCTTTCCTTTGTCTTTGACTTCTCTTGGGTTTTACTATAAGTGTTGCAGCAACTCCATTTGCCCTTTTAGTTTCACTATTACAAGTAAGTTCTAGAATTTGAGTTTCTCTTTCAAGTTTCCTATCATTCTTTGTAGATTCAAAACATAGTGTATTTTCAAAGAATTCAACTGCTCTTATTTCAATGATTATATTGACTTCTAGATCCAGAGCCTATAAGTGTTGCTATGTTCTGCATATCTAACAAACATATTTTTCTTTGCTCTAAGTTCCAACTTAGTTATTTTAAGGTTTGAAATTCTATAGCATGTTAAACACCCCTACACTTTTATGTATATTAAGTTCGGTTTTCTCCCTTTCTATAATTCATATGGACATTTATTATTAGTTCTAAAAACAATTTTGTTATTTAAATGATAGGAAGTTAGAAATGCTTCTCCCCACATATTCAAAGGTGCATTAGTATTCATTAACATACAGTTTATCATTTCTATGAGCGTCCTATTTTTCTTTTTGGTTAGGTCATTTTGTTAATGAATGTAATAAAATAACACTAATGTATTATTTCAAATTCTTCACAAAAGGAATTAAACTCATTTTTGAAATACTTAACACCCATATCACTTATGATAATCTTAACTTTCTTTTTTAATTGATTTTCAACTTCAGTTTCATATTGTTTAAACATGTTAAAGGCTACGTCCTTAGTTTTCATAAGGTAGACATATGTGTATCCCAAGAAATGGTCAATAAAAATTATGAAGTATCTTTTACACCATTAAATTCACAAATGTCAAAATTAATTAATTCTAAAAGTTGACAATTTCTCTCAATATTAAGAAAATGTTTCTTAGCCATTTTATATTTTGCACACACTTCACATTTATCGTTTATTTCATTGATATATTTGATCAAACTAAGTTTACTTACTCATATGTTTTAAACAATGGCTTATATCTTTGCAAATATGGGTTGTGGTGCCTGAATCAAACCATCATCCAAAAGATAATTTTGTCATGTTTATTTTAGTAATCATGTCCACTGATTGGTCTTCTACCATATTTATGGACTTATTTTCACCTTCTTGATGTTGGTAAACTTGGGCATAGTGCTCATTCTTTCCACAAACATAACACTATCCATTTTCCTTATTATTACTCTTTTTGAATTTTTCGTCATTCTTCTTTACTTGTAGTGCAGAGATAATCTTCTTTGATCCATTTTCTACAAAGTTTACTTTGGAGTTCAATACGCCAACCAATATTTTATTTGTGTTGTTTATAATTTCAAACTCTTCTTCAATATGAAGTTGTTGTTAAATTTGCTCAAAGAGAAATTCTTCTGCCTTGTGTAGAAGCTTCTTCCTATAATCCTTCTAAGAGAACAAAAGTTTGAAAATAATTGCTATCACTTAAAAAAAAAAAAACTCAAGAAGGGTTATGTTGAGAGACCAAATTTTGTTAAATATCACATGCAATTCATGAACTTACTTCAATATGGTCATATGGTTGTTCATGGTGAAGTCAAAGTATTCTGCAATGAGATGCCTATTCATACATGCTTCTTGTACATTGTATTTAAACTCTAAAGCCTTTCATATTTCCTTAGGAGAATTGTGTTCTTTGTAAAAGTTGTAAAATTAGTTAGACAAGGCATCAGAATATGTCCCTAGCACAAAAGTGAATGTTCTTGTTTTGCTCTTTCATTTTTTGGTTTTTGTGTCTTTGTTAATGGCTTCAGAAAGACGTTGCAGATTCAGATCTAGTATATAGTAGAGTTTCAGTGTGGTCAAGAAAAAGATCATCTTGTCTTGTTATCGATTGAAATTAGCTCCACTGAACTGATCAAATCAGATGAGATCTTGGTTCATCATCTTGATTGAAGTATTACTTGCTTCCACCTCCATTGCAAACAAATAACATTTTAAAATTGTTGAAGTGTAGTTACTAAAAACTTGAGGAAAAGCTCTAACATTTTAAAATTTCCCTCACTTAGTTGACTGAATTTGTTGTTGGGTTGTAAGCAAATCCTTCCTACAATACAAGAAAGGCTTAGGCGAGAAAATGCAACCAACAAAGTTTAAAAAAATATCCAAAGAAACTTTCTATGAGATGGTAGCAATTTAGACTAAGAGAGAGAAGAGTGCATTGTGCTATGAATTTGAGTGAAAAAACTTTGTATGTAAAATGGCTCGACTTACACCCTTTATAGATTCTAGAGAGTCATCATGAAAAAGAGTGTGTTAGTTTAAAGAGGCTCTTTGTAGAATCACTAATTCAAATTTTGTAATTGTTCAAAGTTAATTATAAAGTTAATGACTGTTAATATTTGAACAGTGTCCCTTGATCACACCTGATCGGATTTAACTCAAAATATCAATGGTCATGATACAGTCTCCCAAGTGTTTGAATGCATCATTATGTGTAGTTCAAATCAGATGTGGCTTTTTCAAATCGTTATTTTCAAAATGCAAAAGATTTTCAAAATTGTTTGTGATTTTCACCATGAAAAAAGAGTGTGTCAGTTTAAAGATGCTCATTGTACAGTCACAATTTAAAAAATTGTGATTGTTTAGAGTTAATTAAAGTTAATGATTATTAACATTTGAACAGTGTCCCTTGATCACACTTGATCAAGTTATGACTCTCTTTGTATAGTCACAAATTTAAATTTTGTGATTGTTTAGAGTTAATTAAAGTTAATGACTATTAACATTTGAATAGTGTCCCTTGATCACACTTGATCAAGTTATGAGTGTTGGATTTAACTCAAAATATCAACTGTTATGATATGGCCTCCCAAGTGTTTGAATGCATCCTTATGTGTAGTTCAAATCAGATGTGGCTTTTTCAAATCGTTATTTGTGAATCGCAAATGATTTTGAAAATCACAATTTTTGACTTGAAATTGTGATATGCAATTTGCAAATGGCTTACAACTTACAATTTGTGATTTGTAAATCACAATTTGTGCTTTTTGTTCTGTGCATCTCACCGCATCAGGCCTCATCTCAATGTCTCATCGCATATCACCTCTGACTTTAGTGCACCTTTATGTTATTAAAAATACAGTTCCCTCAAGCACTATAATTCCCTTACATCACCTAAGCGAGCAAAACATGCCTCTAAAATGCCTCATTGTGCCACACATACATGCACATGATGTTGCACAATAACAAGTCTTTATTCTCTCATTCCATATTTCTAAGGAGTAAGTAATTTGCCTCTTAAAAGCCCAAAACATGTTTGTAATTTTCCAAAATGGGACAAAGCTTTATAGAGAAAAAATAAGACAAAACAAAGGTTTAGGTGTGTTCTATTATATAATTAACCAATTAAACACCCATTGAAATTAATCTCTAATAAAATTAAAATCCAACATGTTATAAGATTGGAACATTGAATTTAATCTCTAATAAAATTAAAATCCAACATGTTATAGGATTGGAAGATCGAAGGGGACAGAGAAGTTTTTTCACAACGAGCAAATTTCCTAGTTGCTGTTAAGAGTTATGCGAATGTTCAGCTTGATGGGAAACCGTTGAAAATAGAGGTTGTAGGGACAAATATTATGATTCCTATTGCTGTTCCACTAGCTACAAATGGCGTCTTTTGAAAATGCAAATAATGTTCCCAAAAGTGGACAAGGGGTAGTGCTAATGAGACCATCTCGAGGTGGTTGTGTTCGTGGATTTGGAAGGGGCCGTGGATGGAGCAATGTCCATGTTTGAAAATATGAAACATCTTTGTAATTAACCTTATCTCTAGCTTTTTTGTCCTCCTCTTCTTCAATTGCTTTGACAATGGTAGAGAGAAAGCCAAACACTTTGAAGCACACAAACCTCGGCCATGACCACTTAATCAAATTTTCCGGTCTGATCTTTCAACTGAAGGGAAAGTTAATTTGTGGGAGGGTTCCTAATGTGGGTTCATGGAGTGGCAGGAAGGAAGGTATGTTTGAGGTTGCAATTCTAAGAGAGAGAGAGAGAGGTAACTGTGATAAGGTATTTAAGTAGTTTTAGAAATTGGGTAAATTTAAGTAATTTAAGGAAATCAAAATGTATATTTAAGTAATTAAGCCATAAAATAACGAATTTCTAACAACCACCCTGATTCTAAAATTAATCCCATTCTCGTCTCTGATTTTGAAATTAACCCACATCCCCATCCCCGATCTCCGCCCCAATCCTTGATCCCTGACGAGAATGGGTCCCTATAGGGGCCCAAATCCCCAAAAATTTTTTAGATAATAGTTTTTTGGAAAACTAAATTTATTTAAAATAAATATTTTTTAATTATAAATAATGTTTTAAATATGTTTTAATATAAATATATAATATAAATAACATATATATAATTGGGGAAGGAATCCCCATCCCCGACCCATCGGGTCAGGGAAGACGGGTCCCCGTAGGGGATGGAGAAAATTGCCATCATGGTTTTCAAAACTAGATTAGACCGGACAATCAGACTGGAAAAACCGATAATTGGTCAGCCCCCCAAGTCCGGTTTTATTAAAAACTGAAAATTTCTAAAGCCTGTTGAAAAAGTCAAAAAACCGTTGACCCAGGTGGTCAGACCGCTGAACCGTTTGACCCGGGCAACGGTTCATGGGTTACTTTTTTTAATTTCAATGTTTTAAATTAAAAAAAAAACAAACAAAAAATAAAATACCTTCTCCCCAACCCAGTAACCTAGTTCTAATGTTTAGTCACTTTAGCTTTAGGGTTTCCTGAGTCCCTCCTCTCAACCCTCACACCCAACTGACCACCTGCGGTGGCCAGCACCTCCGATGTCCGACGGCGACATACACCGATCGACAGCGAACTTGCAGGTAGTAGTAAGAGTTGCGAGCCTTGCGGCGGATGGCGAACTTGCTTGCAACCAAGTTTGCAGCTGCGGATGACGAATTTGCAATGGCGGGTGAGGGTTTCTAGCGGCAATAACAATTGCAGCCACTCGCAATGGCAATCACCTGTGACAATCAACAGGGATCTTGGGTCCTCTAAGTAGCATTCTAGAGATGTATATGGAAGAGTTCGACAACACCATGCTCATCAATGTGCGAGAGGTGGCATTGACGATTAATCACACAGGTTGGGCTATGGTGGAGAGAAAGATATGCGACTCGATCGTCTACACTGAAACTGTGGCAGCGGCCTTGGGTGGCTCTGCTCCTCGTACATACACCACTTCTAAGGGCTCTGTTTCTTGCTTCAGACGAAGTAGATGGAGGATTCATAGCTACTCCACCATCCAATGAGAGAGAGAAAGAAATTTACTTATGAAGTTTTATGGTTTTATTTTTTTGTATTTTTAATATTTTTTAATGTTTTTTCTGTATTTTTTGTATTTTATTTTTATATTTTTATGCATTTTGTACTATATTATTTTTTATTTAGATAGTTTTATTTTTTGTATTTTACTGTATTTTTTCTGTTTTTATTTAATTTTATACTTTTTTTATTATTTATAAATATATTTTTTATTTTTTATTTATTTATGATGTCACATATTGAATCATTTGACCTAGACGGTTGAACCGTTTAACCAGAAACCGGTCCCCTGACCGGTTCTGTTTCCGGTTCATTTTTAAAAACCTTGATTGCCATCCCTATAAATGAGAACCAATATTTGAAAACATGGACCGATGGTAATAGAGGTTGGATTAGGTAAATAGGATCCTCCTCCAACACCCATTTGTAAGGTGTGTGACCTGCTTTGCTCCTCAAAGTGCAGAGCAGCAGAGTTGCTATTCAGCTTTCCCTCTAGGCACTGTAAAAGCTTTCAGGTTACTGCAGGGTGTAATTTGCAAGAGGCAAAGATGGGAGCAGTCCTTTGTTGGCCAATCTATTATATGCCGGGGTGATCATAAGCCGGGCTGGGCCTGGCCCAGAACCAATGATAAGGGCTTCTGCCTATGCTTAGGCCCAGCCCAATAGGGTCTAGGTCGATCTTACAGGCTTTCCAAGCCTAATGAAAAATTTTAATTATTTAGAGAATTTTGAATTAAATAATGTATAATACATGAAAAAAAAAATATTGAAGAAGCCCAAGCTAGGGCTGAGCTTGGCTGGAATCTATTGCACAAAAAATGAACATTGAACTTCATTTGATTCTTAGACTTTGTTTGGCTTTGCTTATTTATCCTTTTATAGATGAAAGCAAGACATACATTCCAATTCTTGAGAAATGTGGGACTTGTAACAACACTCAATTGTGAGTATTACCATTGAATTTTGGAGTTTTTGTCCCAACTCCAAAATCCTACATTGCTCATAAATGGAAATGTGATGCACAAGGATTCCTACCCCGCTGTAAGTATTGTTGTTTCAAGAGACGTCAAAGTTTGGTTAATCTGATCATAAGAAAGGGTTTTAAATAACAAGGCCCCATTTGGCATCATCCCTACTTAATTCTTATTTCTGTTCCTACGGCTGTATTTGGTTGCAGTGTAATTTTATTTGCACCAATACAAATGCATGGGAGTGCAAATGCAAAAAATGCAAATTCTTGTTTAATTTTGTTTTGGATTTTACTTTATTCTATTTTATGTCTTAATTTACTTCATTTGTACTATAATCAAACAAAATAAACTAAAATTTGAAACAAAAATAGGTCAAAATTTACACTCAAATCATTTGTACTGACATGGTTTTGCATCGATGCAAATTTATTTGCATTGCAACCAAACACAGCCTAAGAAAATTCCTGCTTCAGAACGTTTCTCTTGTTTTCAATTTTTGAGAAATAAAAGATGCAATTGGTAAAATATCCCTAAGAAATGTGTTTTGACTATACAAAAACAAAAAATGGTGTTTGGATTTCCCTACTCCTTAGAACCATCTCTTTATATCAGACCACATCAAATCAAGATTTTAAAGATTCCGCATAGACTCTTAAATGAAAAATACCACTTACCCTAATGTCTTGATATTTTTAAACTACCATTTGTAGCTTTTAACTCCTGCCTAACAATTTTCTACCAAACCCATTTGTCACAACAAAAACAATAATTCATAAATAGAACAGAGTGACAATAGAAAATGGAAAAAGCAAAGAAGAAATCTTCTTCGGTCTAAATTCTAGCCTGCATTCGACTCCACCTATAAGATACAACACTCAAACTCAGTCAAGAAAGATTATGTTTCAATGGTTTTGACTAAAGAAAACAACTAAAGATGGTGTAATATTTAAAATAGAGGCCAACCCCGTCGAGATTGTAAGCAAACATATTGTTCATCCTTGTACGAATAACATTGTTTGGATTGATTGATTTCCATTTCAAGTTTGGTGCCTTTGGCCATTACATAGTAAACGATAAGTCTATATTTCCATGGTAGTGGATGAGGGGTGATTTGACCCCCAAGTGGCATTGTGCCACATGGCAGCCTTGAACTGTTGTTTAACACATCGTCATGTAAGGCACCTTGGCCCAAGATCAGGTCGGCAATCTCAGGACTAGGTCACCCATTATAAGACCAAGTGGCCTATCATAGGATCAGGTCATCCATCACAGGACTACATCGCCCATTGTAGGACCAGGTCATCAATTTCAAGAGCAGGTTGGCCATCTCAGGACCAAGTCGGCCATCATAGGACCAGGTTGCCTATTAGCTATCGTAGGACCAGGTTGCCTATTGCAAGACCAAGATAACCATCATAAGACCAAGTCGCCTATCGCAAGACCAAGTCGCCTATCGCAAGACTAGGTCGGCCATCATAGGATTAGGTTGCCCATCATAGCACCAGGTCAGCCATCTTAGGACTAGGTCACCTATCACAAGACCAGGTCACCTATCGTAGGACCAAGCCGATCATCATGAGGTTAGGTTGCCTATTGCTGGACCAGAGTGGCCATCTTAAGAACAAGTCACCCATCATAGGACTAGGTTGGCCATCGTAGGACTAGGCTGATCATCATCTCTCCATTGACTTGGCTAAAGCACAATTGGCGACCTGCAAGACGTAGTGGTCAACCCCCCTCATGAGTGGGTTATTGTCTTCGAATCCTCCAAGATCACGTCGCCCCATCAACGAAGCTGACTCCTGCCTCTCTCACTTCAGAAGCAACCGAATGAGCTCTATCGCTTTACAGGAAAACCGCCTCCGAGCGAGGCAGACTAGCAAGTCACATCTCCTCAGAGATCTCTTGGGCATGCAACGTGAAACCCACGACAACCTATGCCTATATAAAGGCATCCCAATGCTTAGAGAAGGTACGCACGATTTAGCATTCACGACTCTTACCTTTCTCACTTTTTAGTCCTTTCAAAACTCTTCACTGACTTAAGCATCATAGTACCCACCACAAGCAACCCGAGTACTCTTCTACTGTTCTTTTGTAGCTCGCCTTGGCGAACTCACCAACCCAACATTCGAGTTGTCCTCCAACTGGAAGCATCAGATCACGCATCATCAGTAGTAATAGCCAACAATTGCGATGGTGTTGATGCAAGAACAAAAGGACCCAATTGGAAGGTTTTTGTCTAATTGCATTCATCTTTAGTCTAAGGAATCATGAGGGGAGTGTTATGAATGATGCTCATCTTGACTTTCATTTTACATCTACACTAATATATTAGTCAAACTATGAATTTTACCAATCCTAAACTTGAATAACAACTATCATTGTTGTTCTAATGTAAAGAGCTCAAGTTCCGTATCTTGACCTATTTTCTTTTTACTAAAACCACAATATTAGGGTGAGGGTGCTAGGGTTTGCAAGGATCTCTAAACTTTTGAAACATCTTCAATTCGTGGCAGGTATTCAACATGTTCTTAATGGCATTGACTTCTCCACCTATGTGTCGTCCTTCATACCTCCAATCCAACCCAAATCTTATCAAATCGGATTTGGACGGTCCATATCATTATTGGATTGAGCCAATTCAAAATAAATTGATTCATATTCTTATTGGTCTAAATTAGACTTAAACCAAATTTCCAATAATCCGATCATGAGGCCCAAGTTTTTTCCAATTTGAAACTGATCAAAATTGAAATTGGCATAAAATCACTTTTATGAAAATATTTTTACGAAAAGACTTGTGTAAAAGTAATTTTATGAAAAGTACTCTTACAAAAGCACTTCCACAAAAGTGCTTTTATGAAAGCACTTCTATAGACGTTTTATAAAAGCACTTTTACATGAATACACTTTTACAAAAGTACTTTTATAAAAATACTTTTACGAAAGCACTTTTGTGAAAGTACATTTTATAAAAGCACTTGTACAAAAGTACTTTTACAAAAACAATTTTACAAAAGCACTTAAATGAAAATACTTTTAAGTACTTTCACAAAAGCACTTATATGAAAGTACTTTTATAATAACACTTCTATGAAAGTATTTTTATAAAAAACACTTTTACACAAACACTTGATGAAAGTACTTTTATCAAAATACTTTTATGAAAACACTTTTACAAATTTGCTTTTTCAATGCCAAAAGGGTATATTTTTGTAATTTTTAGATTTTTTATTTTAATATATTTTTCTAATTTTTATATGTTCCATTTTTTTTATATATAATTTTTGATATTTCATTCAGTTTAGATTGGATTCAAACCAGTCCATTTACATTTTAATGGATTAGATTAGATTTGGTTTATATTGGATTGGATCCAGTCCATTTGTAAGTGGACCCGCATTGGACTGGATCGGGTTGGACCAAATCCAGTCCAATTGACACCTCTATTTGTTATTGTCCAAGCATCAGACACATCGACCCACTTTTCGCGCAACAGTATCTAAGGGACTCGAACAAAGAATTCCTTCAACTCCAAACGCAAACACTCTAGTCGGAAATCCAACATGAATGTTTTTTGGTTTTCTTAAATTATGCCAGGTCAAAAATTAACGAAAACGCATAGACCGAGTTAGATCACAGTACAAATCTTGACCGGGTATAAAATTTGACAACAAGACACGGTCTCTGCTCAGACCATATAGGCCTAAAGACACGGTTCTTACTGAGCAAACAATAAAAGAACTCAAATATTTCTACAATAACATGATTCTTGGAATGACAATAGTGTCATAAACAAAGATATCTCGTGATATGCATCGCACATCATGTAAAGTAGCAATTTTTCAGTTTCGGATGCAAAAATAATAATAAACAATCACTATATGAATTTCATCCAAAATTGGGTTCAACTTCTCCCACCATTTTTCTTCAGGGAAAAAAAAATCATAAACCAACTTTGTTTCTCGAAGCAACTGAGAGAAAACCCACCTCGGGTTTAAAAAATTATAGCATGACAAAATTATAATAAAAGTTCATTAAACATAAAAAGAGTATCCCTAATTTTAAGGTTTGAGTGCTAAGGCGAGACCAAACCTGGAAGCCGAACTGACTGCCTTGGGATCATACTCAGCTGAAAAAGTTACCAACGATTTGGGCCTCCATTCCCGCTGGCAAAGAACTGCTAGTTTTCCATTGTCAGAGAATCGTGTCTTCACCATGGTAAAGGGGTCAAGGGAATGAGAACTTCCAAAGGTAAAACTGTTTTGATAGGTGGAGAATCTGTGAGTCAATTCAGCAGCAACAGCAGTTCCATTGATGGGATTCACCAAGTGAACATAAGACGCCTTCAATGTTTCCCCCTTGTCCTCCCTAAATAGATAATAATCAATTTTGCAGAAAACACGTCAGAATTAATAAATGGAAAGTCTAAAAGAATCTTGACTTGATAAAAGCAGAACTTGAGATTCATTCCGAAAATCTATCACATGGACCTTACAGATAAAACAATCACGCATCTGAAGCATTGTCTAGATTTTGCTTCTAGGACAGTTCTAAAGCACATAAAAAGGTCCATCTCTTAAATATCAAAAACTATCACTGACATAATTTGGGGCCAAGAATCCCCTCCTCTCCTACATAATTTGGGTCTTCCACCTCCCACATAAACCATCATCACATGAACCCCCTCCTCTCTTCATGGATAAGGAAACAGGAAAGCTGAACTTCCCCAATGCATGGCATAACAGGATATTCATCCAGAAGACGAGGCAACCACAACCAATACCATGAAATATTCATGGCAGTTCAAAGACCAAATCCATGGTAACTAGGGTATGATACTACAAATGAAATAAGCTGGTTAAACGCCCACTTACAATATGAGTGCAGCAGAAAAATCAGGTTTAAATAGGCCAATTCCAGCATTATATTTAGTCAAAGACGAAGAAGCAGTATCAAAAGCAATTTCACCACCAAAACCAAGCTCCTTGCTGCCAATTGTTGCAGCCAGCTCCAGAAGTGGCGTTGGAGTCAATCCAATGCTAGAATTGATAGAAGCATGAGGATGAATATACCGCACATCTAGCTGACAAATCAAATATGAATGGATTGTTAAGAAAATTCATTGAGCTCAATTTTATATTCAAAGATGGAAGAAATAGAAAAAAACATAATAGTTGCAACATTAATTAGGTATCATTAGACTCTGGTTCTTTCATCACCTTGATACTGTGGACTCTACAATCTTCTTTCCCTTCCTCTTCCACATAGAATGTTAAAGAGCATAAAAGCTACCCAACAAAAGTAGCTTCTACCATATACGGCTTGTTAGTATTGCAATAGGACTATGGTTAGGGATGAACTCCAGACAACTCAAGTATAACTTGCTAAAGACAAACCCAACATGTCTTGAGTCAGGTAATTTTGGGCTTGAATAGATATAGATAAGTATTTTTAAAGTAGGCATTCAAAGTGGTGACCTCTCTCCCAATTTTACCTAATGATGGTCCAGCTATCCAAAGTATTGGGATTACAATGATGTAGGCCTAACTTTTGGTTATTTTATCATTGCACCAAGCAATGTCTCCCATGCTACTTGCATTAAATTTCTTTCATATGTTGAACCAATTCATACAAGAAGCCTCCTTAATCAATCTAACAGAGGTTTAAAGCTACAAAGCACCCATGGAGACACGCAATTTATCTCTTTCTAACACTATTTTCTCTTTTCTTTTCCACTTGATGGTTCTATTCCTCCTTAATTATTTCTCTGAATCATTTGGGTATAAAATTAATATTTCAAATAGAATATAGATATGCCATGGTTTTTAGAAGTTTACATACTACCTAGATTAAAGAAACATAATGCTTGTTCTATACAGCTATTACCCTATCCATTATTCAGATAATATTTTTTATTGGTTCAATATTGAGAGTATATCAAACCCTATAATAATTCAAAACCAAAGACACATGGAAACATTAACACATATGGTGAATTGCTTTATAGGTTTCTAAAGTACCAACCTTGCCTGCTTTTTGATCAGGTATTTTGAAACTAAGTGCTGCTTTGGTGCATGGAAATATTCCAGTGACCGTTACAGTAGTTGAGGCCTATGCAATTAATAATTCACATAGAATATAGATATGTCATGGTTTTCAGAAGTTTACATACTAGACTACAGTAGATTATAGAAACATAGTGCTTGTTCTATACAGCTATTACCCTGTGTCGCTGTTCATTATTCAGATAATATTTTTTATTGGTTCAATATTGAGATTATATCAAACCCTATAATAATTCAAAACCAAAGACACGCAGAAACATAGACACATGATGAATTGCTTCATAAGTTTGTAAAGTACCAACCTTGCCTGATTTGTGATCAGGTATTTTGAAACTAAGTGCTGCTTTGGTGCATGGGAAGATTTCATTGACCGTCACAGTAGTTGAGACCTACAAAGTATCAAAGTTTTTGGTTTACAAAAGAATTTACATAATTGAGTAAATGCTCACCAATGAATGTGATGAGAATGAAAAGAAGCACAAGTAGCCAACAAAACTATAGTTCAAACAGCTAGTTAGCTTAATGGATGTCCCCTCCTTACATTAGAACCAGAATCAACTTTTACATCCACAGTAGTACATCCACTCTTGTACTGTGTACTTATGTCACCAACAAAACGTTGATCCCGCTTCACACCAGTAGCTGTGAATGCCTGCAACATAAAAGTATCATATGGCTCAGCTGAAAGAGAACATGAAAGAAAGAGGTATTGTAATAGAATGTAGATGTCTTACAGTATTGTTCATTAGGAACTCTGTTCAGGAATTTTGTGTTCAGGTAGAAATAACTGATCTCTTTAGGCATGGTTTGTTTGAGTACAATTTCATTTAGGGTCCATTTGGCTCTTGGTAGGAATGGGAATCAAAATCCATCAGAATTGGAATCAGAATGGTCTATTCCTCCCGCGTGTTTGGTTCAGACAGGAATCGGAATCGGAAGCAGCTGAAATGAATTCTCATTCCAGTATGGTTCTCATGAATATGATGATTATCTACAATGGGTCTTAATTGTAACATAATTTAAAACACTTTGGGGGATGGAAAAAGAGCACAAGTACCACTTTGGGGTGATTGGGGTGCTTGGCACTTCATCATTCTTGTAAATACATCCAATTCTTTTTCAAATCAATATAGTTAACAATTACCAATCAAAAAATACGTTCATTTTCTATGCTTATTATGAAGCTAATTGATAATTAAGTGGCAGAAGATTGCTAGCTGCTATGGAACCTAGGGAATTACCCTAGGATTCATGCTTTTTATTAAAAATAACATTAAAAAGTCATCTAGGCAACAAAGTGCCCGTCACCTAGTTTCATCATGGTGTCTAGAAATCCATGATTACCACCACCTTGCAAAGTATACAAATGAGAACATACCATTCCAGCATCACTCAACATTGTCAATGTGAATTTGTGGTCAAAGTTATAGTCCTTGTTTAAAAGGTCTGCAAAGAAGAAAACATGTTTCAATAATACGAATAAATAAGACAAAAACTAGAGATAAGAAAAATGCAATACAGGAACATTTTGCTTGATTAGTTTATTTATCAAAAAAAAAAAACATTTTAGGTTAATCATCAGATGCAGCTGAATAGGAGAGATTACTTTGATGAGGCTAATCATCCCCTAACAAGGCACTCTCCACATGCCCAAAAGCTCCCTAAAAGTTCTTGAGATCTTACTTTTCAAGTGTGTAATAGCGGAAACTTGGCAGTTGTTTGTTTTCACTTTGGCCACAAAGGCCTTAGTTGTTTGTTTTTAAGATTTTTTTTTATAAATATAAGTTTATTTTATTTTATTATGAAAAAAAAATCAATTTAGACTTTGAACCCCTTCTTTTATAAATCACTTTAATACCTAGGGGACCCATCACTCTACTGATTGCTAGGTTGTGCTAACCTGACTTACCACACCAAACAGAGTGGAAAGATGGAACAGGATTCATATAGCCAATATCATATAGGTGGGACAAGAATTACATTAATTGAGTTTTCCTTGAAGTACCACCCTGGTTCATTTTTTTTTTCCTTTGCATGTTAAAACTTCTTTCAAACAAGCAATCTGAATAGACTTCCTCGATGAAAAGTTGATTTGCTATTGCTGCTCCAAAAGAAAAACACCTTTAATATTGACCACATTGAAACAAAATTAATGAATAAAATGTGCTCCAAGGATCAAGTCAACCTCTGCTGACATGTACAATGTGCATTATAACTGGGCAATTCATCAATCAAATCACTTTTTGGTCTGAATGAAAATTCATCTTACCTTTTGCTTTCTTGCCAATATCAGAAAATGGTGCTGGACTGTTGGCCATCTTTAGTCCAAATGAAAAGGTATTCCACAACCTTGTAAAGCAAAAGAGTTAATTAGAAGTAATAGCCTGAACAAGAAACAAACTAATTTGCAAAAAAATGAATAAAAATGAGAAATGGCAAAACTTCAAGTAGTACAAACAATTTAATAAATTTAGCAAGTATCAACAACTAAGGCCTAAGAGAAACAAAAATGATAATATCAAAAAGAAGGTTGAACTCTTATGCCATATGAAATATTACAGTTACAAACAATAACAATAACAACAACAATAACAATAACAATAACAATAACAATAACAATAACAATAACAATAATAATAATAATGGTGGTGGTGATGATGATGATGATGATAATAATAGTAATAATAATGGTGATGATGATGATGATGAATGATGTATAAATGGAACAGGATTCTGTAATCAGGTCAAGTAGGAAGCTTCCATAGTTTTCCAAGGCACCAAAGAGGCTAGGTAACAAAGGTGGTGGATTTTTATAAAATATATAACATGAATCTAGGGTAGTTTCCTAGGTTTAGCAACCAGCAACCATCTTTCACTAATAAGTATCTATAATCTTCATAAAAAAGTATAAACTTCACATTAAAACATAGAAAATCAACATATACATGAAAAGAAAAAGAAAGAAAAGAAAATTTAGAAAAACATAGGGGCTAAGCCCCCTTTTTCCATAAGGAAAGATGAAAAGAAAGGTAGCAATGTAACTTGGGCATGCTAACCTGAGCCTTACAAACCCACCCTGAGTTTTTACATGAGTTGGGCCTGCATTTTCAATGACTGAACCCTAACAAAAAATAAGATAATAAAAAGAAGTCTGTATATAAACCCATAAAATGAATATTTTAGTTTAGTATGTATATTATTATTAGAATCTCAAAAACTAAAGAATATACAAATAGTTCATATGGCCATGAAGAAAATAGGTAGGCAATTTAAGCAAGGCAACCCACCATGGCACCTTGTCACCTAGGTGTTGCCTGTGACCAATCCAGATCTGATTCACTCTTCAGGTACAAATTAACCCCACCGAACCTCAAAATTGGAGTTTTGCTCCATAACTAATAGCCCATTAACTTTTCAAATTTTTATTTTAAAAGACATCAGAAAAAAAGAGAAGAACATGGAAGTCTTTTTAGGCCCCAAACTCAACGGTCAGATGGAAGGCTCCAGGTTCATGTAGAATCCTTTGCCACCAATCCAGACAGTCCATTGAATAGAGAACCCACTAGATTGACCAAGTGTTCATTTCCATCAATATGAGCCCAACACCCCTGCTCTCACCTATTTGTGCCATGGAGAGGATCCAGGAGCAGATCCAGATGGTCCATCAGAAAAAGGAACCCCACTGAGTTGTCCAAGTGTTCAATCACATAGCCCATACAAGCCTAATAGGACCATACCCAACCCTGTATTTGAAATTTGCCTAATTGATAATAGTTGTTCATAGTTTTAATTTTCTTTAACAAAAGAAGATCTATTTTGAACACATGGCAAAGTATTTTAGGGTAAAAGCTTTTTCCATTAACAAAAAGGAAGGGAAGGTAATAAAGTGGCTTTTGCTGAGCCCCAAATTAAGTTCCCATGAGGAGGATTCCTACATGATTTAGTCAATCTCAGTTACCAAACCAGATAGCAAACCTTTCCCTGCATACACACTTCATTACCATTTACCAGAGAAAAAATAGCCTGTTAAACACTAAAACCTAGGCATTTTAAACCACAAAAATCCTAAGTCAATCAAATCTCAAACAGCTAACTCAATTTGAGTAGACTCATACATCAAATCAGTAATCTAGTCACAAACTTCAAAAAAACAGAAAAAATTATAAAATAAAGGAGGATATTTTGAAAAAAAAAACTTTTAAATGGGAAAACAAAATTATAACACCTTGCTTCATTAAAATTAAATAACTTATACATTCATTTTTTTTATGAATGTATAACTTATACATTCATTGAATGACAGCGCCAAGTTGCTAAAAGATAGTGGCGATGATTTATTTTAGTCATGAAATCAGAAACTTAATAGAAGTAGAGGAAACATCCAACTAGAAAGTAAAAAGATCAATTCTCCCTCAAAATCCAGAACTTTCTTTTCAATTTTCGAAGTACAAGAAATATGCATACCTTGTAACAGATAGAAGATGAGTTCATTATGTTTTAAATTGAACTTGACAATCAATATCTCTAAGCAAAATATTAGAAACGAATATGATTATTTTCACAATTTCAGGTTCAACCAGCAGACTAAAGTCATTTTATGAGGCATGCACACCCAGACAAAAGTTGCAACATGGTTTGGGTCGATTAGGTACCTAGAGCTTGATACGTGATCTGACACAGAAAAAGACACATGCTATAGTTCCAATCGTTTGACTATGAAACCATTAAAACTAGAATTGAGACCAAAAAACAAATCTTCAAACAAGTATCTACAGTTCTTCCTTGTTTGAATCGCTATTTAGACCAAATTTCACCATCCGAATTAGCATTAAAGGGCATCGAATCAACATTTGAAGCCCCAAAAAGAAAATCAAAAGAAGCACGCGACAACCAGATGTCGTCTCTCTTCTCCCACTACTTCAACCGAATTAGACCTCCAAACACCATTAATAAAAACCCATCCAAACTTCAAAGATAAACAAAACGTCAAAACCTAATACAGAAAACTCAAAATTGAGTCACACAAACAATTGTGCTCTTCAACTCAACTCACAAACCCTAGAATACACAAACAACCATTGTAAGAATCACAAAGACCTAAAAAACCAAAATGAAGATGAATGTATTATCAAAGAAACAGTTCTTACAGAAACAGCAAAGAACAGCACTGCTGCTGCTGCTGCTGCTGAGGTAATAATAATACAGCCGAGCGAGAAAGCAAGCAACCAATGGAGCGAAAATAATGAAAACTTGGAGAGAGAAATAGAGCGGAAGGTAGAAAGACGGCAGTCAGCGAAAGAATGCTAATATCGAACTAACTTACGATAAAACCCACCGTATTTTAGGTAATGACATTAATGTCCTTACCACAATACCACCTGTTCGTTTTCCTTCCCTCCGTCACTCTGTGTGTCACCCATGACCATGTTATACTTGCGTAAATTTATTATAGTTTGAAAATTGGCTAATGCCACCCTTGTTTCTAACAATTACCTAAAATTTTCAACATTCCATCTGGTTCACATGTGATATCACATGAGCATTATATTTTTTGAAAATCATTAATATACCCTTATATGGTAAAAAATGTCCTTTTTCAGTTTGGGTAGATCGGACATAGACTAGTTCTAATGTTGTTGGAAATCTCCAGAGGTTAGTTCGCACTTGCTTCCACTGGAGAGGATGAAGTGGTTTTGGCAAAGGGGTTTCTACCTATATCTCAGATATGAGATATCTCTTAGATCCCAAAGGGTTTTTGCATATCTCTTAGATAAGGAATTCAGATATGAGGGTCTGGTCTTTGGTGCAAAGACAAACCCTCTATTCCTCCTCCATCGTTGCCCAAGACCCTCTATTCTTCTTCTTCTTCCTCTTCTCTTGTTTTTTTTTCTCAAGAATTCACTATTCACCATTGTCTTGCTCGAAACCAAGGAGGAAGAGGTGGTGATCTCCTCACCCCCTCTTCTCTTTTCTACTAAGTGAGCGATGAAGAAATAGAGATATTTGCACCCCCTAAAAGAGAATACTCTACTTTGAATTGTCCACCATATCTACCATCGATACCTTGATCGTTCTTCAACCTCAAGGTCTAAAGCTTCATCCTAGTTTCACCATTCTCCATTTTCAGCCCAAAGGATCTTTCCCGAATCCAATATGGCATATAGTAGAATCAATTTATTTAAAAGAGTTGAAGCACATTCAGCCCCCTCCTGCACTAGATTTTAATGAGTTGTGCATATACTCGAGGTTAGAATTGCCAAAAGGTGTTAAAATTCTAGAGTTTGTGAAATATAACGGAAAAAAAGTGTTCAAGAGTGCATCAAAGTACACACTATGGAGAGATGTTTCAGCTTGGAGTAGATGAGAAGATCCTTATTCACCTTTTCTAGCGAAGTTTGGAGGGTGAAGTACTAGCATGGTTCACATCACTTGAAGTAGATAAGAAGAAGACTTGGAAACAGGTGGCCACAACTTTTTTGGAGCGATTTAATTATGGCATAGATTTGGCTCCGACAAGAGAGGCAATAGAAGGCATACGAAAAGCGCCTAAAGAAAGTTTTGTTGAATATGCATATTGATGGAGATCTATTGCTGCTCAGTTGAAGACTCCCATCCTTTTGAAAGAAATGATTGAATTGTTTTTAAGCACCCTAGAGCTACCCTTTCTCAACGTTCATGAAATATCAGGATTTCAAGGGCATAGTCATTATTGGTAAGAGAACTAAGCATGACTTTCAATCAGGAAGTCGCGGTCCGACTATAAACCCTCCACCATTTAGTGAAGTAAATGAAGTACAAGCTACTTATCAAAAAGTTAGACCTTCGAGTCGAGTTATAAGCATCCTACTACTCCCTCCCAATCAAATAGAAGGGTTAAGAGAAATCTTACTCCTCTCTCAATGCCACTTTCTCAGTTACTTCCTTGGTTGATACAAGAAAGACATTTGGTTCAACTTTAGCCAAGACCAGTTCCAAATCCGCTCCCTCGAGGGTTCAAATTGAATGTGTCCTATGATTATCATCAGATGCCAGGTCATCCTGCTAACCAGTGTGTTCCTCTCTAGCTTGTAGTACAAAATCTTATCAATGGTGGAACCCTTTAGCTTTGGCAGCATATCACATGTTTTGATCCTTTTAATTTTGTATTCCTTGCTTTGTGTTAAACATTGTAAATAACCCAAACTACACTCGGTCTAATCCCTTGTGAGGGGTACATAGGCAGCCTAAGTAGTGGCACTTGGGTTCAACTTGAATAGTAAAATAAAAATGAAAGTTTTATAATCATTTGAAATTTCATAATCTAATCTTTTAGGTCTAAGATTCTTCATACTTGTTAAGCAACCCTAGGTTGCCTCCTTGATAGGTCCTACCCTACCTTAGCCATGCCATTTATAGCATGTTTTCTTATATTTCATTCACTTCACCAATGACACACACACACATACACACATACACGCACACACATACATACATGGGTTTTCCCTTCATATTGTTTCATGCATGTGATATCCATTCTTCGAGCTTCAATGCTCCTTAGGATGCAAATAAAAAAGAGGAATGTAAGAAAGGAAAGAACATAATGAGATTAAGTCAATGGTGCACTTGTTAAGAAATCTCTTGTCATTTCGATCCCATCCCAAATAATTCCAATCTACCCATCATCTTCCCAACCAGTATCATATGCATTATCCTTTGCTCTAGCCCAAATACCTCAAACAAGAAAAGAAGAAAAAGGGTCCTCACCCATTTACCATGCTCTCATGCTCAATTGTTACCCTTCCTTATTTCAAAGGGATATCTTCGACCATTAAAATGGAAACCACCCTAGTACCGAAGTCGAAGAAGTACAATGAAGATTATTTTATGCTTATCACGGGGGCCTAGGCATAGAACCGATCATTGTTGGGTGTTGAAATTTGCTATTTAAGGTCTTATCGACAGGGATTTATTTGATCCCACTAGGGAAATTCCAAACATGGCACCACCGATGCCTAAGAAGCTGATTCGCTAAAAGATGTCATCGCCTTTGTTTTTGTTGTATTAGTACTGCTTTTCAGTTATTCCTTTATGTCTTGCTTTTACCTTTTTGTAGTTTAGAAATGAATATGGTCATTAGATGACTCATCTTTTGAATTAATGAAAACTTTACTTAGCTATTTCATTTTATTGTTTTGCCTTTTGTGCTTCTAAAAAAGCAATGTGTTTTAAAGAAGGGGACTTCCCAAACTAGGAAAGAGATAAAACCGCCATTTCCCTTGAGAAGAATGCATGAGTAGGCCTCAAGGCATAACTTTGTAAAAAATGATTATTAATTGATGGCCCATTGATAGAAATGTCTAAGGAGATGGGAGTAATCCTATCATTTCAAAATAATAATATCCATTTCTGACTATGTCGACAAATAAATCAATCATTGATAGCTCAAACTAGGGTAGTCATAAGGTTGAAATCATTGCAAGGGGGTATGCACTCTTTTTTTGATATGTTTCTTGAACTAGCATAGAATGTAGGCGTCGTATTTACCTAGTGCTTTGCTGATGAATCTAGGAAAGGATTGGACGACATTATCGACTGCTTATTCCCTAGATGTCATGATCATTGATAACATTAGTAGTTAGCCTATTGAGCTGATTTCATTGGACCTTTTTCTTTGTTAAACCAAGCAAAGTTCCAAGATGCTTCTTTCCAAAGGGCTATAAAAATTTTAAAAGAAAAGAGAGAAAAGAGAAAAATGAAAAAGAAAAGGAGGGGGGGGGGGGAGAATCACTTTCATTCAAATAACCTCAAAATTTCTAAGTGTGTAAATTGTAAAATGACATAAATACCCTTGAGTTGGTTAAACTCAAATTATGCTTGACATGTAGTTCTTTCCTATGGGTTATGCATTTAATGAAGAAATGATGGGAGGCCCTCTTTTGGCCTATTGCTTTATCCCTTTTCGTCAAATCTTCTTTATTATTCATTTTGCTAGTCATCTCTTTGAGCCTTTATAGGAACTAATCCTTCAAATAAACCCTCTTAGAAGGCAAATGTCATATGTTTAATGGTGTGTAAATCTCAACAAGTTTTTCTTTTTTTCTTTTTTGCAAAAAAATGAGAAAAAAATGAGGTCTCAAAGAAAAGCTAGAATAATCAATTGCTACAAAGAATAAAGAGAAGAACAAGTAAGAAAAAAAAAACTAGGGCAGATGTGATGATCAAATCGATGAGATATTGTTCTATAGTGACATCCGTTCTTGGTTTTTATTTTAACATTATTAATTTACATTTCATTCTATAATAAAGTCCTCATTGATCACCTGGGTGCTCAACTCAGAGTATTAAAAGACATGAAGAGCAATTTGTTTCATTTATGATTACGAGAATGTTTGATTGAGGAAAAATAAGAGTACAAGAGCATAATTTTGAATAAAGCTTTAAATATGGATTCAAACATCCAATACTTATTATAGTTTAAGTTTCTTAAGCCTTTTATCCCTTGTTTTAGAACTGTTGGCATTAGACAGACCTGAATGGGTTGGCAAAAAATGAAGAAGAAAAGAGAAAAAAGGGAAAGAAGAAATCAAGCCTAATGATTCTTTAAATCTAGGTAAAAATGGTAAAATAAAAAAAGAGAAAGAAAGTCTTCTTGTTAGAAGTGTGATGCATCAGGAAAATTGATATCAAAGACAATGAAGTTGTCAATTATTAGGAGCATGACAAAATTATCTCTTAATTTAGTTTGAGCAAATCTAGCTTCTTCCCTCATTTGAGTGCACCATCGACACCAATTTCATTAAATCATCAGTTTTTTAGTGCAAAATTGAGCGGTTATCCTCTTCGTGAGTGTTCATTCTTAATTCATCCAAACTGGGCCAACCTCTTTCGATGGGTGTTTCTCAATATGAATCTTTGATCAACAATCATTCATATCCAATGTTTATGTTTTTGAGATTTGAAATATGTTGATCATTACTTTCTAAAAAAGAAATAGCTATTTGTATTTCTTTTTCGAGTTTGGCAAAAATCCCCAATGGAACTTTACCTTTGAACATCCATTACTTTGAATCATCTGAATATGACATTTTGCATTGTGTTTTTCTTAATCAATTGATTAATTAAAAGTTTCTTTTAAAAATCATTCATTATATAATGAATTATATTTTTTTTAGTTAATCATATCATGCTTTTTAAAATCATTTAGCTTCTAGATAGCCACATCATTTCCCACCTTATGACATAGAAATTATTGTTTGATCATAATAATCATATTTGTTTCAAAGTCCGTTACGGCATTAAAGTCCTTCATGGCACCAAAGTTACTCGTGGCAGAATATCAATGTTTTGTGGATAATTGCATCATAGCATAACACATCCTAGATATAGAAATCATCACTATTTCAGTTTAAGATCATTACCTTATCAAGCTTTAGTCGAAACAATTCATGTGAGTCAAATCTGTTTCGAAGTCCCTTATGACATCAAAGCCCGTTACGACAGTAAAATTACTCGCGACATCAAAGTCCCTTGTGGTAGTAAAGTCCGTTACAACACCAAAGTCTTTTGCGGCAAAATATCAATGTTTCATTGGTAATTTCATCATGACGTAACATTTGCTTTGTGGCATAACACATTATAAATGTAGAAATCATTGTTTCAGCTAAAGATCATCACTTCCTTATCAAGTTTCAATTTAAAATTACTCATCTAGATTAAATCTTATCAAAGTCTATTATGTCATTAAAGTCCCTTGTGGCTAAGATTCAATATTTTATTACTTATTTCCCAACATACAATGGATTGTTATTTGCATTGTGGCATAACATATATCAAATATAAAAATCACTTGTTTAGTAAAAAAGAGAAAAATCATCATTAGTTGCTCGTTTGAATTATATCTGCCTCAAAGTCCATCATGGCATCAAAGTCCATTACAACATTAAAATCTTTCATGACGCTAAAGTCTCTCATGGCTAAAATATCAGTATTTTATTGATAATTGCTTCATGGCATAACATGGTTCTTGTTGAATTGCTTATAATATAACATCGTTGTTTAGTTAAAAACCATTCATCTTAATTAAATTCGTTCCAAAATCACTTATGTCATCAAAGTCTGTTATGACAATAAAGTCTTCCATGGCATCAAAGTCCCTCATGACATCAAAGTTCTTTATGGCATTAAAGTCCGTTACAGCAACAAAGTCTCTCGTGGTGAAAAAATTAACATCAATTTGCATAATGACATAATGTAATTTTTGTATTTCCCCGACTTATAGTGGATTGTTATTTGTGTTGTGGCATAACACACCTTTTTTTATTGTCAATGTCTTTATTTCAAATTGAAGCATATCATATCATGATAAATATAAAAATTGAAAACTAAAAGTAAAAATTGATGATAATGAGAGCTTGGTAGTATCTCCTTCACCACCTTCTAAGCGTGTGGCAGCATGTCTAGAAGCATTTCAACCATCTACTATCCTATTAGTGTGTTGAATTTGTGAATTCCCCACCATCGCTAAGGAGTATAAGCGAGAATACTAAATGGAGAAATCACATTTAATCATGCATTATTATGAATACTGCCACACACTCAAAGGCACAACACTTTGCACTCTCATTAGATTTTTCAAGTGTTTTGTTGAGTTTTCAAGTGTAAATTGCTACCACATGGAATGATACCTCTCACATGAAAGAAGATAAGCTATGCTATATCAACCACATGACCTCTGTTAATGCCTTTCTTTTACGGTAAATGTATCTTGATTCCGAATGTTCTTGATACCTAAGAGATGTCATTTTTCCAATAATAAAATGGCCTGAACATAATAAAACGATGTTGCAAAGGAATTTTTCTTCTTCGCCTCTTCATTCACTTTAACACTCTTTCCTCACTTTTCCCCTCTTCCAAGCTTTCCCCTCGCAAAAATCTTTGTGTGCTTCTTTTGATATTTGTTGTTTCGTAATTCCATACCTTACAATAAAGAGGGGTAGATGTCAGCACCCAATTTTTACTCGGTCTGCCACTTGAACTTCCAATTTACCCCAAACATCCGATCGAACTCATCCAACCTCTCTGAAACACCAAAAGCCCCTAAATCAACCATTTAAACCCATCTGATACCAATCCGATGACCCCAATCAACCCCCATCTACACTTTTAGCCTTAGATTAGACATCACCATCAGACTCAAGACCTCTCAAAATAACTACCCATAAAATTTTAGCTTAAGATTCCTCTATTTACCCCTTCATCAAGAGAAGATTCTATTTCAATCTCTCATTAATCAAAACACTCGGCACCCAGATTCCCTTGATCTTAACACATCCGAACTTATCAAACCACACCATTAATATCTAGATACATCAAAACACCTACCCATAAAATCTCAATCCCAGACTCCTTAATTTGCCCTTTCATCAAACCAAGATTTTGTTTTGGATCATCCTGTTGACCCAAATCCATTCGATCTTGAACCCCAGACCAATCAGACATTACCACAAGATCCCAAATACCCTAAAATACCCACCTGTAAAACTACGGCCCAAAATGCCTTTGTTTGTATTCATCATACTAAGGTTCCATTTCGAAGCCTCAGATCTATTGAACCACTATTCTTTCAGATTCTAGACCCAATTAGGCCTACCAAACCCTACCAATCAGGCAATCACCTTTGGTTCCAAACACAACCTTAGGGGGAAACAAGATAGTGAAAGGAAATAATGATGGGGAAAAATAGATAAAAAAATAAAATACACAAAAAAAAAGGATGAAACAATGGTAATATGCTAATAAAAAATTGGGTGTTGGAATGGGTGAAAAAGTTACTAAATAAAAAATATATATAAATAAAAAGAGAGGGAAGTGACTAAGTTACTAAAATGGAAATGAAAACAACAAAATTGAAATAAAAAAGAAAATTAAAAAAATGAAAACCAAGAATACACAAAAAATATAAAAAATAATAAAAAGATAAAATAAACAAATAAAATATATATATATGTAAATATTAATAATAAAAAAATATATAATAATTCTACAAAACAAATAAACAAATAGGGTTCTATAAGGAAATAATAAAATAAGGAATTAAAAAAATATATATAAAAACAAAAAAAGTATATATAAATATAATAAAATTAAAAATTAAATAAAAATATAATTAGGGGGAGCTTTCTCGTGTTGTTTTATTTATTGATTTGAATTGCTCTGTCTTTTAATCATGCTTATATGTCCATGCTTGTTTGGACCCCCATGTGGACCCCGCGTATTGGACCTAGGAGAAGGGTGCCTAACCCCTTCTCTCTCCCATCCAAGTCTTGTCAGAACTGGTGTAACCGGTGCCTTGGGTTTAGAGTCACTATTGAACCAAAATGAGTTTTTGATATACTTCCTGTAGGTGCCATCACCTCCATTTCTATAATTGATGGGTGGCGACTTTGTTTTAGCCCAAGTGAGCCATTTCCCGATGCTCACAGCCTCCATATCGTTGAGTATTGGACTGTATGCATTAATATGATAGTATACTAGGCTAATATGCTCGATTGGAAGGATACACTTCCAATCATAGCGCATCTCGTATTCAGGCCTTCCGATATTGAATGATACGCCCTGTATCATATCAATACCTTAATCCTTGGGCTGAATACGAGTTAGTCCATAATGATCCCTCGGATTCTGTTGAATGTGTAAAATACCTTCAACAACACTTTGAGAAGTAAAAGCTAAATCAATTTCAAATGAGAATCAGACATAAGTATGAAATAATCAGGTCTAACATCTTGAGTGGAGGGACTCTTCTAGACCTAGACTTAGTGATGGGTGAACTCCTTAGGGAGGAAACTAAACTCTTGACTATTGCAGGACTTGATGGAAATAAATTTGATATTGGGGCTGATACTACTTTCATTGCCCATGGAAATAAGAAACCGGCCAATAAGGATGCTTCTAAAATTCAATGCTATGAGTGTAAAGGGTTTGGCCATATTGCTTTACATTGTAAAAAGAAAAATGTGTACAATTATTGTAAGCAACATGGTCATATTATTCCAGAATGTTCTATTCGACCAACTAAAGGTGTCAGAAAAAGAACCAACATCTTACTAAGTGACTAAGAGCCAGACTTCTAATATCACCCCTACTAAGTCTAATTCTTATATTAAAGGTGAATCATGCGCTTTTATGGATAAAGAGGAAATTTGATAAGTAATATATTCTACTATCTCTTCTGCTTTCTATGCTATTAGCTTTATCTAGTGAGTTTTCTAATTATTGTTCTTCCTCGTCTCCTATTTGGATTATTGATTTGAGAGCTACCAATAATATGATTGGAGCCTACTTAGAACCCTTAAATAGCAACACTAAAACCTATCACAAGCATATTGTTGCTGCTAATAGTAAAAAATTAGACATCATTGGTAGTAATGATTTGTCCTTTAGGCATTTTCCCTCTTCTTCCCTCTCCCTTACCAAGACCTTGTCCCAAATCTTACTGCAAACATTATTTCAGTTGGACAACTTGTTGATGAAGGTCATTTTTCTGAAGGGATGAGAGATCCATCGTATGGATGCCCAAATCTTGTGAAATTAGGTGGGCGAATTTCAAAAAAAATTCTCTCCCTTCAACTGGGAATCGCATTCCCTATTTAGAAAATCATATTTTCAAGGATCAATCTTGAACCATAAATTGAACCAGATCTGAACAAAAGACAATAGGAGATGATTATACCTGATACAGAGAAATAATATCTCCCAACGAAGGTGTTCACGCCCAAGGAATGATCCAAAGACTGCTCTCACTAAAGATGGCGTAGTGTAGGGTGGAGCAGAATCAGTAGTGTTTTCTAATCTGATGTTCTTGTGTTTTTTTTTTTGTCTAAAGGCTGCCGCCCCTTCCTTCTTTTGTAACATTAAATGATCAGCTCCTAATCTCATTAAAAGTTGCTGATCATATTTGGATCAGACATCCCTTTAGGTGATAAGGATAAACCCTTATCTTATCTGCAGATTAGATCAGCCTTCTCCTAATATCATTAGGAGGTTTCCAGATCTGAATCACATTCAGATATGGACTCTCTGAGTGGATAGGGTTAAGACCCTATCCTATCTACTAATCCATTCCTAGAATTCGCCCCATATTTAACTACCTAAATTATCCCAGTTCGAAATTGGGTTTAGGCCCATTAAGGTTATGCGCTCACTTAGCCTTCCTAACTACTGCCCAATTGGCTTCCTTGTATGGTGTAGGACCCAAACATTGATCTACACATCAGCCACATGGGTTCAACCCAGCCTTTGTTACAAGGCATGGCCGAATACACTGTTATGGACAATGCACTCTCTGAAACCCATCACATGGGCTCTATGGGCCCAACACTTACCCTAAGTGGTCCCTAGGCCAAGCCACCTTGTAACACCCAAGGATTGTGGGCAGATGCAAGATTAGCCCATCAGGCATTACCCAGAATCTTTAAAATTTTTCTCTCTTTTGATTTTTTGGATTTATTTTTTATATATTTTTTGACTCTTTATTTTGATTATTTTATATATTATTTATTTATTTATATTTTCTATTTCCTCTTTTTCAAAATTTTGGATTTTTTTTTATTTTCTTATATGTGTACTTGTGCCTAATCTTCCTATCATTTTTTTTTATTTATTTAGTTTTTTATCTATATATTTTATCCTATTATTCTATTTCTATTTTAGTTTTTTTGGACTCTTGACATTTTATTTACTTTTTGTTTTGTTTTTATATATTTTTATTTTATGTTATTATTTTTTAGGTGGGCTCTACAAGGGGTATGCAAGCAAACTTAGTTGAGTGGTTGAAGTCCTAAATGACTTGGCTAACACATGGAATGTAATGCATGAGGGGAGGGTTAACACCTAGACTCAAACGACTCCAACAAGTAGGGGTGGATTCGAGTCGAGCCAAGCTAAATAGTACTAGGGTCGAGCTTGGCTCGAGCTCGGTTCGAGCCAGAACCTTGAGCTTGAGCTCGGCTTGAGTCAAAAGTTCATAAACTCGAGTTCGACTCGGCTCGAGCTCGATTTTAAGAAAAAATATTTTATAAAAAAAATTATATATATTATATAATTTTTTTTAAATTTAAAAAATTAAAAATTATAATAATTAATAGTTATAATATTTTTATTATATATATATTATTTTCTATAATTTTATATTACATATATATTCGAATCGGCTCGCAAGTCGAGCTCTAATAGGCTCGTGTTCGGTTCGTTTAATAATCGAGCCATTAAATTAAGCTCGAGCTCGGTTGAAACAGAGTTGAGCTGAGCCGAGCTCGAGTAGCTCGTGAAAAGCTCGGCTTGTTGCCACCTCTACCAACAAGGTTGCTAGTCTTCGAACCTCCATCCATTGGACAAATGGGCTTCTCTAGTTGGTGGCTGGTTGAGAACCATCAGCTTGGCCAACAGATACTTAGATCGCATGGCCTAGGCTTCCAACCCTCTCCTATAGGACGATAGGATCTTAGATCTAATGCAGGATGATGTGTAGAGTGTGCATAAGCAAATAAAGAACAATAGAAATAAAGTAGTAAATAACTATCTAATTATCAGAAAATGAGTAATTATTACTAAAACAAAAGGAAATAACGCATAAGCATGCATATATACAAAAAAATAGCAATCAAGCCCAAACAGTCCCATGTGGGCCCCACTTATGGTCCAAGAACTCACCAGTGGAGTTGCTAGTCTGTGAGTGTTGGAAAACGGCTCACTTGAGGCTGAAATGGAACCGCCACCCATCAGTTATGGAATTAGAGGCAATGGGCCCTTCGAGAATGATTTTCAAAAATACTTCTCTTGGGTCCAATAGGTGGGGCTCACATGATATTCCAAATAAGCATAATCACAAATATACAATTATTTAATTGAATAAGAGCAAAACAAAGCATTTTGTCTTGAGATTCTCTCCTTTTTTTTTTTTTTTCATTTTGTCTTATTTGAATTTAACTTTATCAATTGTTTATGTTACTTCCTTATGAAACTGTACTTGATTTTATGAGATTGTTTTTATTATTTTGTTATTATCTTTTTATTTTTTTATCTTTTATATTTTTTTTGTTTTTTTTTTAATTTTCCCTCTCCTTTTTTGATTTTTATATTTTCTCTATTTCAATTTTTCTTGTTTCCCTCTTCAGCAACTTACTCTCCCCGCTTGTCAACGAAATATGTTCGGGCCTATTGAATTAACCTCCCCATATCATCCTTTTTGCCATTTTATTTATTTATCTACTTATTTATTTATTTCTCACTTTTAGTTATTCCTTGAATCCTTTCCCTTTTTTCTATCGATCAAGTTAACTGATCCTCTGGCCGATCACTCTTCTCTCACAGAATCTGCAATCAGAGATATCTCTGAATCTCTGCTTTGGTATCACATCCACGTAATCACTCTTAACTCTCTAGGTTCAATTTGAGTACAAATACAAACAAAATAACATAAAATATAAGGTTTTGCACTCTACATAATTCCATTTGTATTCCTTCCAAACTGAGCATTATAATTTTTTTTTATTTATTTCTTATTCTGAATTAGAGGAGATGACTGTTCACTGGCCGAGGGATATCTCGGTTATAGTCTTCTCCGGTTGAGACTCAACCGAAAGAATCGTTTTGAAGCAATGCACCCGATCAATTTGAAGCATTAACGAGCATTATACTTGAATTAAACTGTTGAGAAGAAAACTGCACTGCCTAATCACACCATTAACTAATGAAAACAAGATTTCGATTGGCACCAAACAAATGAGGAAATAATTGAACAGTGAATGACAGAAATACGATAACTTGAGACATGAAAGCATATTTTCTAAATAAAGAAAAGAAGAGAAAAAAAAAAAAACGAACAATAATAATAGATAAACAAAGACACATGGCGATCCTTCTCCTCATCACATTCGTTATCAACCACAAAGTTTATAGAGGTCAACTCTATATAGCTTCATCGCCATCTCTCATGGCCGATACCCGAATGTAATACCAGAGAAAAACAAAGGATGATGATAAAGGAAAAACATGGAGCAACGATAGAAATTAAGAGTAAGGAAACTAGAAAATAAAAGAAAAGACAAGTTGCAAGTCGGGTTAGGACATATCTGAGTTGTGTTCTGACCTGAACGCAATCGGTGCTGCGAGAGAGGTTTGGCTAGTTCTATTCCAATTGTTTGTCCTTAGAAGGCGACTTCCAACAGAAACTTGAACCAGCACTGTGATATCCTCTTCTGGAAAACGGTAACGAATCACCGAAATCTGCTTGAGAATGCCACTGTGTTCTCGCCTTAAGGATGAAGAAGATGAATGGTCGACTTTGGGGAATTCTTGGGATTTGAGCAAAAAATAGAAGAAGTAGAAGGAGAAGAAGAGGTGGAGAGAGATGTCAGAGCAGAGGGAAATGATGGGGAGGAATTAGATCGCCGCTATCGAGAGTTGCAGCGGCGATCTGAAAAAGAAAATAGAGGATGAAAAACAGAGGAGGGGGATTAGGAGAAAGAGATGGGAGGATAAAGAGAGGAGGATCGGTCGGAGTAGTCCAGAGAGAAGAAGAATCGCTATCATCGCTACTTCTGTTATCGTCGAGAGGTAGACGATGAACAGTCTTTCTCAGATTTCAAAGATTAAAAAAAGAAGAGAGGAGAAAGAAAGAGGGAGAGAGATCGGCGGTGATTGGTGGGGTTAGGGGCATTTTGGTAATTTTAATTAAAATATTAAAAAAAGAAGGGATTGAATAGTGTATTTGCTTTAATAAAAAAATTTAGGTTGGATTTATAGGTATGGTTAGGGGCATTTTGGTAAATTTCATTAAAATATTAAAAAAAAGAAGGGATTGAATAGTGTATTTGCTTTAATAAAAAAATTTAGGTTGGATTTATAGGTATGGTTAGAGGCATGTTGGTAATTTTCGATAAACTAGATTAAACCGGGTCCGAGGGTCAAACCGAGGTTTTTGGTTCAATGATGGGGTGGTTCTGAGTAAAAAAGTGGAGGGTTGAGACGGGTCTGACCACAGAGAGTAGGTTTGTGTCTGAATTGTCGAGATTGGCCAAAATAGAATTTTTTCAGATGAAAGGGTAAATTTGGGTATTTTTGGCTAAAATTTGGTAGGGTAGGGTTTTTGGACATTTTGATTTGATTGGTGGGGTTGGATTGGGCCAAATAAGTTCAGATCATGATTATCTATGAAAGCACTGGTTTAGTCATTATAGGGTTTCGAAATAGTCTTAGAAGGTCAAGATCATAGGAATTTGGATTAACGAGATGTTTCAAAATGGAATCTTATTTTGATGAAAGGGCAAATGGGGAATTTGCGTTTATAACTTTATGGGCAGGTGTTTTGATGTATCCAGAGTTTAATGGTGTGATTTGATCGGTTCAGATGTGTTAAGATCAAGGGAATCTATGTACCTAGTGTTTAGTTTAATAAAAGGCATCAAAATAGAATATTCGCTTGATGAATGAGTAAACGAAGGAACCTTGAGCTAAAATTTCATGAATAGGTATTTTGGGATGTCTTGAGTTATGGTGGTGACATGGTGTCTGATCTAAGGGTAAAAGTGTAGATGGGGGTTAATCGAGGCCATTAGGTTTGTATCGAGCAAATTTAATGACAGATTTAAAGGCTTTTGGGCTGAAAGTTGGGTTCTATGGGTTTTTGGCCATTTTAGAGACGTTGAATGGATTTGATTGGGTGTTTGGGGTAAATTGTAAGTTCAAGTGATGGACCAAGCAAAAATCAGGTGCTAACACATATTATCCCGAAGCCTGTTCTTTTCAACCTCCTCTTTTATTCAATTGTGGGCATTTTAGAGAGGTTTGATGGATTTGATTGGGTGTTTGGGGTAAATTGTAAGTTCAAGTGATGGACCAAGCAAAAATCAGGTACTGACACACATTATCCCGAAGCCTGTTCTTTTCAACCTCCTCTTTTATTCAATTATGGGCCTATGTTGATGCTGATTGGGCAAATTGTCTCGACACCTTATTTCTTGAAAATGCAAGAGACAACAGTCTCCAAGTCCTCTACAAAAGCGAATTATAGAGCTATGTCATTTGTGTATAGTGAAATTGTTTGAATATAATCCCTCTTTGATGATCTCGATGTTCATCTTATTACTTTGACTCTTTATGCTGAATTGTCACTTTATCCAAGGCCATGACGAAGGCAAATTGATGTCATTTTTACCATGACAAAGGCAAATTGTCATTTTATGCAAATTGATGATTTTTTTACCAAGGCCATGAGGAAGGCAAGACATCTATTTCTTGTGGGCAAAAATTTTGATGCTTATGACTTAACATTAGTGTGAGAGGAGTGTGGAGAGTATTAATGTATTCTAATGTCATAGCATATTGTATTGTATCTTTTCTTACTATATTTTTCTCTTTTAGCCCTATAAGGGCCTTCTTGCAATCCTTTTAGCCCATAAGGACTTTCTTGTAAATTCTTTATGCTCATACGATACGAGCTTAATCGTAAACATTCATAATATAATAAAGGCTCTTTGAGGGTGGGGGTCGAATTCATTCTTTGACACAATGACACCTGGTGGTGCTAAACTCTACCGTTCATCCTATTGACACATCTCCATTTCAATATAATTATTTTTTATTGATAATTATAATTTAATATAAATGCATCTATTGTTAATGAATTAATGGAATAATGGAGAGGAGAGAATTAGTGGCATGAGTTATTGTAAGAAAGAGTTAAAGGAGTTAATGAGAAAAATAGATTTTATGGTGTGTTGTTTTGTTCAATTTTAAAATTAGAAAAATTCAAAAAAACAAAACAGAAAAAAAAGATTAATGCCTAAAGCATGAAAGTACCAGCTTGGTACATTCAGTTTTAATAAATAGATATAGATTGGCCTGTCCATGTGAACTAGACATCAATCAACCTTCCACTTCAACTAGCCTGTTCATGTGAAGTAGAACTTTCTCCAACAGAATCTAAATTGGGCATTTGAGTGCACTTGAAGATGGCCAGAACTCCACCGAACAGCAGATGCTACTTATACTCAAGAGTTGTGTCTTGTTTACTAGGATAGAGATCTATAAAGAAAACAAGACAAAAAAATAAACCATCGAAAGCCCCCAATCAAGACAAAAAAGGCATATGTACTTGAATAATGAGTAACATAAGGTAAACACACGTTAGATTCAGACCTTCATCGCCACAACCAAGTGCTAGCTGCCACTAACGGAATTATGACTACCAATCCGTAGTTCACAAAGGTATCAGCATCTTCTATTTTTTCCACTACTGTCTTGTGCAAGGTGCTCCATATGCAGTGGAAAGAACAAACCTCCTGCAGAATTTATGTTACATAGATAAAACGTCAAACTATCACAAAAAAGATGAGGGAATATGGTGAAATAGAAAACTTTACCTTGTTGAAGTCACTTATTTGGTCTTGATGGTATGCACTTAATGCTCTTCTCTCTGCCCGGCTAGCTTTTAGATCTAATGGTGCTTTAATTTCAGCTTTGTCAGTGCCTTTGACTGAGAAGCCTCTATATGCTGAGTCTGTGTGAATCGTTTCCATCACTGAGCCAAAGAAATCTGTCACAGGCACCTACAAGTGAAGTCTATGAAAAGTTACCTTAGTATTCAACTATTCATCAAATAAGTTTAGAATACAAGGAGAATACCGAGGTGATTGTGTAAATTTATGTTGCCTCCACCTACCACCCATACATCCCCACTGCTTATCTGAAATATTTGTGTGGGTCCCACAGTGCTTATTTATTACTGTAATTAATATCAATGTTCCTAATCAGTTAAGGGTGACATGCATTAATTACATGTTGCCTCAGTATTCTGAGATTGCAAAGGAAAATAAAGTCTAAAGACTAGAAATGTAAAGGGCTCCGGTCTGGTGAAGCTAGGTTAGACGCATCACAGTCAAGAGACTCATACATCCCCACTGTTTATCTGGAATATTTGTGTAGGTTCCACAGTGCTTATTTATTACTGTAATTAATAACAATGTTCCTAATCAGCTAAGAGTGGCATGCATTAATTAGATGTTGCCTCAGTATTCTGAGATTGCAAAGGAAAATAAAGTCTAAAGACTAGAAATGCAAAGGGCTCCGATCTGGAGAAGCTAGGTTAGATGCATCACAGTCACGAGACTCGGACATGGTCAACAACAGGGGGATAAAGACAAGACAAATGAAACAAAATTGATATCAGTATATGAAAGAATGCTATCTAATAACCTATGATGCTTAGATACTTGTTCTCAACTTCTCATCCCTAGGATAATTGTGTCAGACATGGTAGAGACCTGATAGGAAACCAAATATTGCATGCACATTATCATTATATCATACACCCTAGTGTTAACATGTTAAAATATGGAAAATGATATACTTTAACAAATCTAATATGGAAACCAAATATTGCAAGCAAGGTCGTCCACGTTAGAGAGCCTCTCCTTGCTCCAAACCCCCCACGCTGCTCTCTCCTTGACTCTCTCTGCTTTCCTCCTCCCGCCACTCTCATTATGCTAAATCAACAAGCGCTCTCTATTTATTCCCAACCCAATTACCTAAAAATACTTTTAAAATTCCTCTCTTAAGATATGTTCTCTTAGTCACGTATCATATTACCCCGCTTCCCAATCAATTCCTAAAATCTCTCTCACCTAAAATATCTCTATCTACCATTTTCTCCTAAAATACTCTCTTTGTTTTGACTGGTGCACATCTCATAGAGTCTCATCCCACACGTTTTTTAATTTTGTGGAGTTGATTGGAAAGACGTTTCCTTTCTCTTATTGATGGGCTGGGGTGCCAAGGTGGTTTCTTAGGGAAAGTGGGGAATTAAGTTACTTCAATAGGTTTATTTAAATTAGTAAGTTAAATATGTTCACCTTAAATAAATTAAATGAATACTACTTAATAAATTAACAATAATTAAGTTTGACTGATTAGTTAAATTCACTTAATTTCAATAACTAATGAATTATAATTTAAATGAGTTGACTAATTAAGTTAACTTAATTACCTTCATTAACTAATAAAACATTCTTAAAGAAAATATTAATTCTTTGAGATTAATATTAACTTTAACTTCAAAGTAAATTGGTCAACAATAAGGTACACAATGTACAACCTCTTTTATTCACCTTGCATTTTTTAATCTTTTTTTGGTAAAGTAGGAAATCAGCACATGACCACTCTCGCTAGGCCACTTCATATTTAGACCTCTTCATAAAACATCAATCTACTCGACAAAACCAACTAAGTTATTGATTGATGTTTTAGTAACGACTAGAATTAACATATTTGGTGTTAGATTATGGCCTCATACCATCAAAACTACCAAGGAAGAACAATTATAAATAGATAAGAAAGAAGAGTTTTTCTTGACACACCTGGCCTAGAAAAATTAAAAAAAAAAGAAAAAGTTCAACTCAATTTGCATCGAATTCATGTTAGGGTAAGATGGGACTACTAACATGCATGGGAATATGGGATGTTTCATTTTTTACTCTTATACAATGGTTCCATCTTCGGTGCCAGTGGATTGCCTTAAAGACTACCTAAGTAATTTAATTTAAGTAATTAATCTTTCTGCCAAGTAAAGTATTAATTTAACTTAATAATTTAATTATCTTAATCATCGTCAATTTCATTTAATAATGCCTGTGCATTGCATGGGTGCTTACTATTTATTAAATATACTAATTAAATATTCTACTTATTAGATTAGAATCTTTTTTGATAAATCTTATTAGATTAAAAAAATTATTCAATAAAAATATATAATAACTAGGAAAACACAAACCAACAAACTGATGGTGGCTCAGTTAGATTCTCTGACTTTGTAGCGGAGACTTGAGATCAAATCCCATAGCCATAAGGATTGGGGGGTTATGGATTTGGAGGATGGACTGGCCCCTTTCTGTAGCCGCATGAAGAAAAAAAATGATACAAGCCAGCCTGGTCCAAAGGTAAATGTCATGGTGCCCCTTCTGCATCAATATATTCCGACTTACGTTAATTTATAATTTCTCCCATTATTCTTTTCCGGAGGCAAATGATGAACGGTTTACATTTCCTTTTAACCTCTTTTATCACCACATTAAATCGGGTTTTCCCATACATCGCACGGGGACCCACTAGTCATATGATAAGAAAAGTCTGTTCAAGAAGTTTTAATTTAATTTGAGAAGATTGAGAAATGAAACTTCAGCATCAAAAACTAAATGCAAAAAGCAGTATGCAAGGATGTTAAATGGGATATCTGAGCTCATGACTGTCCGGGATCTTAGGAAATGGGTAGTCATGTCCTCTTTTCCCATATCTATATGCTTATATGGGCGTCATAGATAAAAGCTAGTGCAATTATCAAATAAAATATTGGTAAGCTCTTAATAAAAAATGAGACTCTTGGGTCTCAAGTAGGGGTGCAACTGTGCAAGTTAGGTGGGGTTGGGTCGGGTTGAGGTCAACCCTAACCCAACCCGAGTTATTGAACCCCCAACCAACCTTTTTGGGTTGGGTTGAGCTCAGGTTGGCCCCGTTTCTTAACTTCATTATGCTAAACTGTTCTTATTTCTTAGACTTAGATTAGTGGATTAAGTTTTAACAATTTTAGCATTAATATATGTACAAGAACAAAAATGCTTTAGGAATACTGAATTTACGCTGGACTAGAAATTTGTCTCCAAACTTAAAATTGTTGATGCATTTACTCAGGGATGCATAATTGCATGCATAAATATACAAATACACATTTATATATTAATTATACATACAAATTGAAGATGTGTCAGGTCCAGGTTGGGTTGCACAAGGGCTCAGCCTTTAACCATAACACAAACTTCAACCTGACCCAACCCAATGATCCAATCCAACCCCTTTTCTGGGTTGGGTATGGACTATCTCAAGCTACAAGAATTAGCACTTAAATGATGTAGAAACCATCTGAATAAACCACCCGTAACTTCATACTAACCTTGTCCAGTGGCCGTTTGTATAAATCTGTTCGGTAATATGCAGTGGACATCAATAGGCTTGGATTATATGAATTGAAAAGACTGCATAAAATCCAAAGAAGGGATAGATAAGATCCAATGATGAAATCTGGGACAAAATAACGTGATCTAGTAAAGAGCAATTGAAGCAGAACAAAGGGCCAGATAGCCAAGGCAAATCTTGGTTATGTATTTGAAACATAAAAAACATAATTTTTTTAATCAGTAACAGAATGCGATAGATTCATTAATTATCAAAAAATTACAAGGGGTTACGGGGTTTCTATTAAATAGTATTTTGTGAAAATAGCCTCTGCCATCTCACCCCAATTGAAGTATTGTATGATTGAGCCCAAAACATCGGTTGCCTGCTAGCCTATCAGCCAAGCTGTTGGCTGATCTTTGTACCCATTGAACTTTTTTTTTTTTTTTTTGTGGAGAAGAGGTAACATCTTATCATTCGTTGAGCAAAAAAAGAGGGGGGGGGGATGTACATGAGAGGATGCACAAAAAGAACAAAACAAAGCCAAAGGACCACCGAAATTACATAGGCATTGTGTCTGCACTGTACAAAAAAGTCCACTCCACCCCTGTTTTAGTAAAAAAAATCAGCGATAGAATTCAGCTCCCTTGGTATCCATCTAAAAAAACAGGAAGAGGAACATAGCTTGCCAATCTAATTGCAAAGATGGGCCAGCCTCCAAGGCCCCCTTATCAAAATGGATTGCTCAGCCAATAGAATCACTGGAGTCCCCCTTAATAACGAGAATTGATTGGACTGATTTGGCAATACTCAAGCCAGTCAGCACAGCCCTAACTTAAGCTTCAAATGCATCAGCAGAGACAACCAGCCAATTATAAGTCCAAATAACATTACCAGCTCTGTTCAAAATAAGCCTCCCCCTATACCAATTACCAGCTGAGAGAGGAAGACCTGAGATTGCGATCTGCAGTTGCCATCAAACATCAGGATGAAATCTTACTCCAGCTTGGAAGTGAGAGGATGGCCAGGTAGACTGTCAACATAAGAAGAATGCAGAATTTCTACCAAGTTCCAGTCAAGGTCACCATAGCTGACGCCTTTAAACTGATTAGAGGCGAGCAACCAATAGAAAACACAAGAAAAGATTCTCACTCTAAGAGTTTCTAACCTAGTCAATTTATTCTCAAAATTTCTTCTGTTGTGCTCTTCCTAGATACACCACATAACTTTATGGATTATGTTAATGTTTTGGTTAGCACTGGTTCAGTTCTAGGTAAGAAACAGGAGAGAAAGAGAAGAAAATACAGAGAAACGACTGTAAAGAAAAATCACCCTCTCCCAGCCAACCACTTTCTTATATATATGTTTTGGACTTTGATATACAAAGAATCTTATGTCCCTAATTAAGTATGGGAAACAGAACTTAAATTGAGATAAAAGAGACAAAGCAACTATTAATAACGGAATATAAAGAATAAAGTGTCCTCTTGACCGCCAACTCTAACATTCCCCCTCAAGCTGATGACTATATGTCATATAATCCCAGCTTGTAACATATGTAATCCACTCTTTCCCGACTCAACCCTTTTGTAAACAAATCTGCCCACTGGTTTCCTGAATTCACATGTATTGTACTTATCTCTCCCCTAAGTGACATTTCTCTTATAAAGTGGCAATCAACTTCTATGTGTTTTTCCTCTCATAGAAAACTGGATTAGAAGAAATGCAGACTACAATTTGGTTGTCACAGTATAACTTCATAAGGCTGTCAATTGAGTATCCCATCTCCTGCAAGAGATTATTCAACCTCACTAGTTCACATGCAGTGTATGCCATGGCTACATATTCAGCTTCAACACTATTTGCTGCTACATTCTATTTCTTGCTCTTCCATGTTACCAGATTCCCTCCAAGAAAGGTACAATACCCTATAATGGATCTTTTGTCAGATACTGAGAGAACCCAACTAGCATCTATGTAACCTTCTATCTCAAGACTCCCTTCTGTCTTGTAAAACAAACCATGACCTAGAGTTCCCTGCACACATTGCACAATCCTTAGAACTACATCCCAGATTCAAGGATTCTGCATAAACTGGCTTACCACAATAACCACAAATGATATCTAGCAGAGTAATAGTCAGGTAGTTTAACTTAATAACCTTCTATATCTCCCAAGATCTTCAAAACTCTTCACTTGCATTAGTACTTAATTTGACATTTGGTTCCATAGGTGTTTCAACTGGGTTGGCACCCAATAGTCCTGTCTCCTCTAGCAAGTCAAGAACATACTTTCTTCGGCACGAGTTAACATCATGCCTCGACCTTGCAACTTCTATTCCCAAGAACATACTTTCTTTGTAAAGGACAACCAAACTATTGATCAAATTCTAATTGCTAATTAAAGTGTTGAGATGAGAATGATTAGAAACAAGGGCTTCATTTGCAAATTGGATCTAGAGAAGGCTTATGATTTGGTGGATTGGGGTTTTTTGCTTGAGGTAATGAGGAATTTTGGGTTTGGTGATGGGTGGTGCAAATGAATCGTAGGGTGCATTAAGACTTGTCATTATTCGATTCTGGTGAATGGATCTATGGTGGACAGTGGACCACTTTCTAGTGTTAAGAGGTCTTAGACAAGGGGATCCCCTGTTGCCCTTTTTGTTCACATTGACTATTGACATGTTTGCAAAACTTGTGACTAGGGCTGATAATACGATTTTGGTGAGGGGTTGGAAAGGTAGATAGGAATGAGGTGCCTCTTACTCACTCACAATTTGTTGATGATACTATTTTATTTTGTGAAGGTGGTAATCTTGGGTGGTAAGGATTTGAAGATGTTGGTCCAAGTTTTTGAGCAGATATCTAACCTAAAAATTAATTTTGATAAAAGTTGCCTTGTGGGTATTAATTTGAATGAGAGGGAGATTAAAGAAAGTACATAGGTTTTGGGTTGTGAGGTGGCTCAATAGCCTTTGACCTATTTGCGGTTACTGTTGGGGGATAATTCGAGGAAAAGTAATTTTTGGAATCACGTGGTTAAAAGGTTCACAAAGAAGCTAACATCTTGGAAGAGTTACTTATCTCTATGGGGGAAGAATTACGCTTATTAGGTCTACTCTTGCTAACTTGCCTAGGTATATTTTGTCAGTGCTTAGGATTCCTCAAGGGGTAAGTAGAAAAATTGAAAATTTGATGAGAGACTTTCTTTGGGAGCCAAGTGAGGGTAAGAAAGACCCTAGAGTAAGGTGGGAAGTGGTACAAAAGCGAGAAGTTTGGTGCATTAGGATTGGGAACATCTAGGAGAGGAATGTTGCTTTGTTAGGGAAATGGAAGCAGAGATTACCTAGGATAGAGACAAGCTATGGAGAAAGTTATCACCAGTATTCATGGGCTTGCAGTAGATGGCTTGGATTCTTGGATTTTGGCTAGGGCCTCTAAAGCTTCTCCTTCTCCCTATAAGTCCATCCATGCAAATTTTACCATCCTTGCCATTTGTCAGGTATAATCCTTATTTTGGAAATTGTGTCAAATTTTGGGATCATGTGTGGTTTGGATAATTCTCCTTTGAAGGAGCTATTTCCCTCTCTCTCTATGTCATTTCCAATTGTAAGGATGAGCCTATTTCTTCTTTCATTGTGCCTTCCAATTTGCCACCTGGGTTTGACTAGGACTTGGGATTCAGGAGAGGGATTTGTGAGTTGGCAATGAATGTTGTTGTGTCTATTCACCAAAGGTTTTTTTTTTTTTTTTTGGATCCCATTGAAAGGGATAGTCCGGGAACACCTTTTCCTGTTAAGGAGGTTTGGAGCAAGCCTATCTCACCTCGTGTGGATGCTCTTTGTTGGGAAGCCTATCTGGAGAGAATTAACACTTTCAATTTTCTTCAAAGAAAAAGACCAAATTGGTGTTTATCCCCTAACCGGTGTTTTCTTTGTAAGGCTAATGGTGAGTCTTGCTACCACTTATTAATTTCTTGCCTTTTTATTGCAACAATATGAGAATGGTTTTTCTCTTTGTTTGGGTGCAAGTGGAACCCCCCGCCAAAGCGATGCTTGTTTGCCTCTAGCTTTGTTAGTTGGTTGAAGAAGAGGGAAAGATATTTATGGTGATGTACAAGGGTGTTGTGTGTTGGATAGCATGGGATGAAAGGAACGAGAGGATCTTTCTTGAGAAGAAGAGAAGTATGGATGTCATAATTGAAATCATTACAATTAGGGTGATCCACTAGGTGAAGTCTCTTGCTGTTTTTGAAGGAATCCTTGTAGATGATTTGGATTTGGTGAGGAATTGGTAAGTTGTTGTTGACTCAACTCCTAGTAAGGGTGTGGTAAGACCAACTTGGTCCCCTCCTCCATGTGGCTTTATTAAGCTGAATTTTGATGGAAGAATCATTGTTGTCTACTCAGGATCGATTGGTGTTGGAGATTCTTTGAGGGCTAAAATAGTAGAAAGCCTTATGTGCTGATTTCGGCCAAGCTTCTTGTGAAAGGAAGAGTAGAAAGTTGGGGATTTCAGCAAGAGATAGAGGAAAGGGAAGAAAAGAGAAGAAGGTCGACTAGGATAGATTAACATGACCCTAGCCGCCAGCCCCTCATTCTATTTATAATTACCTTAAGTATGAGATATTACAAGGATGCCCTTAGTAGGGCGACAACTCAAACTAAGTAATTACAGCTCTTTAAAAGATAAAAACTAATGGGCCCAAGGCCCAACATCTTAATTTAAAAGAAAATAAACTAAACACAAGTCGGCCCACTCAACACTCCCCTTCAAGTTGGGAGTAGATGTCATACATCCCCAACTTGCGTAGATCATGCTCCAGCTTATTCTTTGCAACACCCTTTGTGAGGACATCAGCAAGCTGCAGATTAGAAGAAATGTATGGAAGACAAACTTCTCTAGAAGTTACCCTTTCTCTGATAAAATGTCTATCTACTTCAATGTGCTTAGTTCGGTCATGCTGGACTGGGTTATGAGCAATATTAATTACTGCCTGCCCACTCAACACTCCCCCTCAAGTTGGGAGTAGATGTCATGCATCCCCAACTTATGTAGATCATGCTCCAGCTTATTTTTTGCAACGCCTTTTGTGAGGACATCAGCAAGCTGCAGATCAGAAGAAATGTATGAAAGACAAACTTCTCAGAAGTTACCCTTTCTCTGATAAAATGTCTATCTACTTCAATGTGCTTAGTTCGGTCATGCTGGACTGGATTATGAGCAATATTAATTGCTGCCTAGTTATCGCAGTATAGCATCATAGGTTCTTCTGCCTGAACACCGATTTCTTCCAACAGAGAACGGATCCAGAGAAGTTCTGAAACTCCATGTGCCATGGCCCTATATTCGGCTTCTGCACTTGATCTTGCCACAACTGTTTGTTTTTTACTCTTCCATGAGACTAGGTTACCCCCAACTAGGGTGCACACTCCTGAAGTTGATCTTCTGTCATCGAGGCATCCTGCCCAGTCCGCATCTGTATAGGTCTCTAGCTTGAGTTGTCCATGATCAGTAAACAATATGCCTCTGCCTGGATGTCCCTTCAGATAAGCAAGGATCCTGTCAACTGCCTTCCAGTGCTGGTCTTGTGGAGCATGCATGTATTGGCTCACTACACTCACTGCATAGGAGATGTCCGGTCTTGTCATGCACAAGTATAGTAGCCGACCCACAAGTCTTTGGTACCTCCCAAGGTCCTTTACTGGTTCACCTTCTGATGCACTGATTCTATGGTTCTGATCAATGGGGGTGCTAGCTGCCTTTGTTCCAAGTTTCCCTATTTCTTGGAGAAGGTCCATGACATACTTCCTTTGAAAGATAAAAATTCCATGTTTCGATCTTGCAACTTCAATGCCTAAGAAGTATCTCAGTTCTCCAAGGTCCTTAATCTCAAATTCCTTATGCAGGTTCCTCTTCAGACTATCATTCCCAGTGACAACAATATCATCCACATAAGCAATTAGGATTGACACCAAGGATCCCCTGTGCTTCACAAACAAGGTGTGATCAGATTGAGTTTGAGTGTAGCCAAAAATAATCAGGGCCTTTCTGAATCTGTCGAACCATGCTCTAGGGAATTGTTTCAAGCCATATAGTGACTTCTTCAGCTTGCATACCTTTCCCCCTTTAGCATTATCATAAAAACCAGCTGGAAGATCCATATACACCTCTTCTTGTAGATCCCCATTTAGGAAAGCATTCTTCACATCCAGTTGAAACAAGGGCCAAGAGTATGAGGTAGCAAGAGAAAGGAGTATCCGAACAGAGGTCATCTTTGCAACTGGTGCAAAGGTCTCTAGATAATCAATGCCATAGGTCTGTGTGTATCCTTTTGCAACAAGTCTTGCCTTGTACCTCTCTATACTTCCATCTGCCTTATACTTTACTATGTAAACCCATCTGCATACAACTGTCTCCTTGCCTTCTGGTAGGTCCACAATCTCCCATGTCTGATTCTTAATCAAAGCCTCCATCTCTTCTTGCATAGCTGTCTGCCACTCAGGTTTGGAGAGAGCCTCACTAACACCCTTGGGTATAGACACAGAATCAAGAGAAGAGATAAAAGCACGGTAGGAAGGAGAAAGTCCACTATAGGATAAGAATTGTGATATGCAATGAGCAGTGCACTTCCTTTTCCCTTTTCTAAGAGCAATAGGGAGATCAAAGTTATCTGTAACAGTGTTAGTGGGACCAATGAGAACTGAAATAGTAGAGGGATCAAGAGGAATACTTGGATCTGTATCAACCGAATATGAAGTCTCCAAGGGATCGACAAAAAGTGGTGTGAGTTTTGCTGTAGTGGAATCAACCTCCTTATGAAGTCTTTGCCGTAATAATACTGTGGGACGGAACGCAAAGGGAGTGGCAAAGTAGGTGACATCGGATGGTTGTCAAGCACAATAGTAGACACAGGAACTGGAATTGGGAGAGGGATAGACTGCTGACTTACTTTCCCAAAACACTCCCCCTAAGAAGGATTCCTTGAGAAGAAGTATGTAGATTCGAAAAAGGTGATGTCCATAATAACAGAACGGTTCCCAGAGACTGAATCATAGTAGCGGTACCCTTTTTGATTCTCTGCATATCCAAGGAATACACATTTCTTTGCCTTGGGATCAAGCTTCGAACGGTAAGGACCAAGAATATGCGCAAAGCAGACACACCCAAACACCCTTAGAAGATATGAAACATCTCCCCCTGAGGAAAAAGAAGGCTGAATAGAGTGTTGAATCCAAGTATACGAGAAGACATCCTATTAATCAAATATACTGCCGTGAGAACAACATCACCCCAAAAACGAACCGGAACTGTCGTTGTGATCATCATGCTTCTTGCCGTCTCAACAATGTATTTGTTCTTTCTCTCTGCAACACCATTCTGTTGTGGACTGTAGGAGCAACTACTCTGATGGATAACACCATACTCCAACAAATATGAGGCAAGATGTCTCTCAAAATATTCCCTAGCATTGTCAGATCTGAACATCTTGATTCTAGTTCCAAACTGTGTTAATACCATCTGATGGAATTGCCTCACCAAGGATGGTACCTCATCACGTGATTTCATCAAGTAAATCCAGGAATATCGAGAGAAATCATCCACAAATAAGAGAAAATAGCGATAGCCGCCCATAGAGGGAACATGATAAGGGCCCCACACATCTGAATGAATAACATCAAAAGGAGAAGAACATCTTTTATTACTCGGTTTAAAAGAGTGTCTACAATGCTTCCCAAGTTCACAACCTTCACACTTCAACCTTGACAGACTCACAGACTCAGACAGTTTTGGAAACAAAGAACTTAAAGAAGAAAAAGACAAATGACCCAGATGATTATGCCAAAGTATAATCCAATCCACAAGTTTTGACTCACTGTCCTTGCAAACATGATGACTTTGGTGAATTGGAAGAGTATCCAAGAGGTAGATTCCATTCACTTCACGACCACTCCCAATCGTCCTCTTTGAATCCAAATCCTGCAAAATACAATGTCCAGGAGAAAAAATTACTGAGCAATTCAGATTCTTAGTCAAACTACTAACAGATAACAAGTTGGTGCTCAATCTAGGAACATGGAGGACAGAGGGTAAACCAATGGAATCATTAATCTTGACAGATCCCTTCCCAGCAATAGGAACATGGGATCCATCAGCTGTGGAGACCCTATCTCTGCCAGAACTGAGCTGGTAAGAGGAGAAAATGGTGAAGCAACGGGTCATGTGCTCTGAGGCTCCAAAGTCTATAACCCAAGGAGATCTCTCCTTACCTGAAGCAGAAACATAGTTTGCAGTGACATGTGGACTACTTGTGTGGGCAAGGGAGGTAGAGTGAGTTCCACCTGTGCTACCTGTACCTTGTTGTCCGGTTGCGGCTGAATTGGAACTAATTGTATCCCTCTGATTCAGAAGTAACCCAAACCACTCAAGCTCGGCCCTTACTGTAGCAGCTGCAACAGACTCCAAGGCAGCTGTAGTAAGGGGGGCCGGAGTGTCACCAGTAACTGCCATATGTGCATTTCCTTTCTTATTCTTCAATCTGGTTGGCACAAGATGTGGGTGAAGCTTCCAGCAAGTATCTCTTGTATGCTTTGGTTTCTTACAGTAGTCACAGACTAAGTCCCTTTTGTCTTCCATCTTGTTCTCATTGCCATTCTGTTTAGGTTTCACAGCACTTACCATAGCAGACTGATCAGACATGAGATTCTTCATCATTACATCCCTCCTGCACTCATCTCCTAACACGAATGCATATGCTTGGGAGAGAGTGACACTGTCCCTGGAAAGAAGATGTTGTCGTGCAATGTCATACTCAGGGTTAAGGCCAGCAAGGAATTCAAACACCCTATACTTCTCTAAGTGTCTTTGATAGGTAGCTGCATCCTTAGTGGTTTCCCAAGCAGAGGTCTCTAGATGGTCAATCTCCTACCGTAGGGTCTTAAGGACTGAAAAATAAGCTGCAACAGATATATCTCCCTGCCTAGTAGCAATAATCTGATTTCTCAGTTGATAAGCCCTAGCAACATTCTCCTTCTGTGAATAGGTCTCTACAACCCCATCACATATCTCCTTAGTAGTGTTTGCCCATAAAAAGTTTTTACTTGTATGTGGCAACATAGAATTACACAACCATGTCATTACCATATAATTTTCTTGCACCCACCGGGATTTTCCAGTTTCGGGTTTTACCTCTTCACCAGTAATATACCCCAATTTTCCACAAGCCCCAATGGCCATCTTTGCAGATTGGGACCATTCCAAGTAATTTGTACCATCCAACCTAATTGTAGTAATGGTTCCGACTCCGAAGGGGTCTCCAGCACCTCCTCCCACTGGTCCCATTTCATTCCCGGGCTTATATTCAACTCTGTGTCCCACCATGTGTCTCAAAGAGGAACATAAAACAGTTAAAAAATGCAACAAGAATAAACAAAATACCTTCTGGAACCAACAACACTCCTTTGGTGTCATTGACTTTCTTTCCACAAAAGATTCCTTTTCAGTGGAATGGGGAGAAGAGAGAGAAGAAGCAACCGCCCTCTCTAGAGGCCTCCAAACAACATGGAACTTGAATCGCCCCTTACAAAAAACCCAGAGGAACCCTAAAAAAATAGGGCACCACTACCTAGGTAAAAAATGAAGAGTCCAACAAAATCAGGACTCTTCCCCTTTCTCCAGTTTTTCCTAATTCTGATGAGAAACCCTAGACCAGCTACAGGGCATACAGATGCATCAAGAAAATCCAAAAACTAGGCTTACCTGAAAACTTCGATCAACCTCTTAAATCTCCATGCAGTCGGCCGATCTAGGGCTATAGGAACGAATCTCTTCAAGAACCTTCAACCTGCTCTGAAACCAAGTAGAAAGCCTTATGTGCTGATTTCGGCCAAGTTTCTTGCGAAAGGAAGAGTAGAAAGTTGGGGATTTCAACAAGAGACAGAGGAAAGGGAAGAAAAGAGAAGAAGGTCGACTAGGATAGATTAACATGACCCTAGCCGCCAACCCCTCAATCTATTTATAATTAACTTAAGTATGAGATATTACAAGGATACCTTTAGTAGGGCGGCAACTCAAACTAAGTAATTACAGCTCTTTAAAAAATAAAAACTAATGAGCCCAAGGCCCAACAACATCTTAATTTAAAAGAAAATAAACTAAACACAAGTTGGCCCACTCAACAAAAATAATGGCTGTGTTGGAAGGTCTTCAAAGGGCTAGAGAGCTGAACATTCAAATGCTAGTAATTGAGGGGGGCTCAAAGTAAGTTATTGAGTAGTTGAAGAAGGAAGAGGTTGGATGTTGATGCTATATTAATAATAAAAGGAGTACTTGGCTGTTTCGGAGAATGAAAATCAATGTGCAATGAGTGAAAAGGAATGCTAATTCATTTGCTGATACAATAGCAAAGAAGGGGGTAGGAAAGGATCATTTATTTTGGGCTATATTGTAATTTTGTTGTTTGTATTTAGGAGAGTTAAGAGAGTTTATCTCTCCCCTTATCCCCTTTGTACACTTTTCTTTATTAATATAATAAATAAGTTTCTGTTATTCAAAAAGAAAAAAAAAAGATTCTTGGGGCTGGTTTGTTGGAAATCAAAGTTCTAGTTAGATTAGAACTTATCCTAGCTAACTAGTAGGAGAGTTTGGTTAGGAAACTTGGGGCATGGATTTACTCAATTCAATTGGAGTTTCTAGAGTTTTTTGAAGCTCATATAAAAGCAAAAAAGAAGGCTGGGACATCAAGCACTATTGCCTTCACCATTTCCCTAATTGTTGATCGGGATATACTATTACCTGCTCAATGAAGCATTGTTGTACATATTTAACCTCTCAAAGAATGCAAGGGTATAAAAGGTAAAGCGATCCACAACAGACACGCCAACCTGAATCCAGAAACAAATAGAATTAAAATTTAAGAATGGCATCAAAGTCATAGATTGCTAAAGAAAAAAGATATATATGACAACAATGTGTAGGTTAAATTTATTAATCATGTATCCAGTATATTCCAGTGAAAGGACTAATAATAAGAATCCTATCTTACATCGGAGTCCAGATGATGTGAGTATGAATTTTCTCCTTTCGTGCTACTTCCGATTGCCAAAACCCCAGGTGAATGAAGCTGTCAATTTCAACAAGTTTAATGATTTTTATGCAGGAAAACCATGTTCATTTTCTGTTTTGAATAAACTGATTAGATCAAATATTCACTAAAAGGACCACAGTTAGCACTCATTGATATCAAAAGAGAAGCCAGAAGTTCAATTTAGCTCACCAATGACAGTTCAATTACAAAACTAGAGGTTAAAAATATGTCAAATGGTTGGTTTGAAACACATGTAAGAGTTATCTAGGGATGCAGTGTAGTTTGTCCTTTGAATTTTGTAGCAATTATTTGGTTTATTACTATGTAAAAGGCAGGCAAAATACCTCTAACCTGTCAGTTCATCTAGCTATTTTGTAATATTGGCTATGATCTTGACACAAAAGAAGAGGAAGAAAGAGAGCAAGAGCAATCACCAAGTTTCAAGGTGCCAAGGCGAAGCTAAGCAATAGGGGAGTGCATAGTTGCCTAGCAACCATCTTTCAATGGTAATTATTGATAAGCTACATATAAAAGCACAAAAAACCTCAACATATTTATGAGAAGAAAATTCATAAAAAGATCAGAAAATATAGGGGCTCAGGACCTATTTTTGTCTAGGAAAAGGGGAAAAAACAGTGGATGATGATGGTGTTGATAAAAAGAGCAGCCCCGTGCATGAATCTCCCACCGATGCGAAGTCTAGGAAGGGACAGATGTACGCAGCCTTACCCCTGGACATACAGAAAGGCTGTTTCCAAGATTCGAACCCTGGTCGCTCAGGTTGCAATAGAGCAACCCAACCATTGTGCCAAGGACCACCCTGGTCACTGGATACATAAAGAAGAACAATGTGTTGATTGGACAGAATTTTAAGTTCTTCCTTACTTAATGGTTCAGGTTTTGAAGTCTGTGAAGGTTCAAGACAGTATATAAACCAACATGTGTATTGATTGAAACCTAACAAATAAGAAAATAATAAAAAGAAACTGGTATATAAATCCACAAAATGGATATTTTTGTTTAGTGATATCTATTTAATTATTATAACATAAAAAAACAAAGAATATAAAAGTTTTTCATAGTGGCATGTACAAAATAGGTATTTGATTAAGCAAAGCGACCATCACCTTGACTACTATAGCAATCACATCATTTCTATAGCAATTACAAAGAGTGATGACTAATCATGATAGAGAAAATTCTATATAATCAGCATAGTTGTCAAGGCAATGCCTAGGCAACAAGGCACCCTTGGAGGTTCGCCACAACTAACCACCAAGCAGTTTTGTACTTTCCATTATAAAATACTTTTTATTCTTTATTTTTTGAGATTATAATTATAAAATAGACAGTATTAAACTAGAATGTTCATTTTGTGTGTTTATGCGCTAATTTCTTTTTATTATTTTCCTATTTGTTAGGATTTATTCAACACAAGCATTTCTAAATGCTGTATTGAACCCTCAAAGACTTCAAATGAACCAATAAGGTAGAACTTAAAAATTTGTCTAATCAACACATTTTCTTCTTCCATATCTTCTACTTTCTTTTCTTCTTTTACTATAACAAAAATAAGGGTTGAGCCCCTATATTTTTTTCAATTTTCTTTCTTTCTTCTTTTTCTTCTCATGAATATGTTGACTTTCTATACTTTAACATGAACTTTATACTTTTCTTATGAAAATTATGAATAACTATTAAGAAAATATGGTTATGGTACCTAGGGAACTACCCTAGGATCTATGTTTTTTACTTCCATTGCCTAGGTGACAAGGCAACCCCCCTCCATAGCCTATTCTCGCCTTGAAAACTATGATAATCAGTACCCTGGAAAACTTTTTCTGTTCTTTTTTGGGAAGATAAAGTATGGGTTTCATATCACATGGCCAAATGATAACAAAAAATTAGCACTCATGCAAGGTGCCAACCAGCTGGTTGGTAAGGTCTCCTGCTGGTTGTAGCGAAGACTTGGGATTGAATCCCGCCTGCACCTGGGTTGGGGGATGGGCTACCCCCATTGTGTAGCCCTTCAGAATATATATATATAAAAAAAAAAATTAGCACTCATGCACATAAAAGCTATGTACAATGGGGATTTATGATCATATGGTATATGTCAGGAATTACAATTTATAAATAGGTTCTCACAATCAAAAAAGGAAACTTGTATCTTTTCCTTCAAAAGATCTGTTACATGGTTTTCAAGGTGCCAAGGCGAGGCTAGGCCATAGGGGGGCGCCTTATCGCCTTGGCAATGGATTTTTTTAAGTAAAATCCGCATATCCTAGGGTAGTTTCCTAGGTTCTATAACCATCTTTCCTTAATAACTATCCATAATTTTCATAACAAAATTATAAACTTCATGTTTAAGTCTAGAAAATCAACATATTTATGAGAAGAAAAAGAAGAAAGAAAAGAAATTTCAAAAAATATAGGGGCTGAACCCCTATTTTTGTTATAGAAAAAGAAGAAAAGAAAAGAAGATGTGGAAGAAGAAAAGTGTTGATTAGACAAAATTTTAAGTTCTTCCCCTACTTATTGGTTCAGATTTTGAAGTCTATGAGGATTCAATACAGCAGTTAGCAATGTTTGTGTTGATTAAATCCTAAGAAATAAGAAAATAATACAAACAAATTAGTTTATAAACACAAAAATAAATATTTTTGTTTAATAGTGTCTATTTTATAATTATAATCTCAAAAGATAACAATATTAAAAGTATTTTATAAGACAGTATAACAAAACTGCTTGGAAACTGGGCAAGGTAAGCCTCCAAGGACGCCTTGTCGCCTAGGTGCCCACCTATTCAAGCAGTCCTCTCCCCCCAAATGTTTCCCATACAACTTCTACTCTTCTGCTTAGCCCTTTCAAATGCCAGCTATGGAGGAAAATGTTTTTGAAGAATCAAATAAAACTTAATTAAGAAAATATAAAGTACATCACCATAAGCAAGGAGAACCCGCGGCAAACCCAAAAAATATCACGAGATAGACCAATACAAAGAACCCAAAAAAAATGACAAAACTATAAGCCACCCCCAATCAAATCAAGCACAAGAACCCTTCCAGATGCCCACATCAGTCTTCATCTGTGAATTCATTCTCTTGATTCGAGAATTCCTCATCCCATTCTTTGTTCCTTTCCATCTGAGCTTTTTTCTTCATTTTATCTTCCTCTTTTTTTCTTTCAAATTCTTTGAAGGCCCTCCTAGCAAATTCCTCACCACCCCAGCACATCAGACCCAAGTTATGGAGGAAAACTTTCATTTCTCACAAGCTACAAGTAACTTGTAACCTTGTTAACCAAGCCACTAGGAAGATACTAATTAAAGGGAAGGTAACAACAAAACCCACTGTTTTAAGCTTCATGTAATATGTTTTTAGATTTTGCCTGTGTTATACATGTTCTTTCTATTTCTCCAAAGAAATTCCTCACCACCCCAGCACATCAGACCCAAGCTATGGAGGAAAACTTTCGTTTCTCACAAGCTACAAAGTAACTTATAACCTTGTTAACCAAGCCACTAGGAAGATACTAATTAAAGGGAAGGTAAAAACAAAACCCGCTGTTTTAAGCTTCATGTAATATCTTTTTAGATTTTGCCTGTGTTATACATGTTCTTTCTATTTCTCCAAGCAAAGCCCTCAGCAATACCCATCTTATTGGCTTCACCTTTTATATGCAGAAAAGAAGTAAAACATCCACATTAAGAAATTAGTAATTAAGAGTGAGTCAGGTTTTGTGATGGGTGTGAGTGTTTGAACGGGTGGTTGTTTGTGAGAAGCTAGGGGGAGACTTCATTTTTTGCAAAAACCTGGTGGGGGTTCAAAGTTCTATCTCCAAAAGTTGTATTGAGGGTATTGAGTTTTTCTTTTTTATTTTGGGTGATAATTTATCACCTTTTACTGTAATCCCTTATCCTTGCTATGAATAAATTTTCATTTTTATTTATTACCAAAAAAACAGTAATTCAAGCATAGAGAGACCTTTTTATGGCAATATAGGAGTGAATTAAAAAATAATTCAAGTGGCTGACTCAAGATCTTGAAATGAGAACTAGTTTAGCAAAGAGGGATTGCTAATAGAATGCCAGATGAATTAGCTAAGCAAGGGGTGGGGAAACATAAATGTTTTGGGCACATTGGGTGCAATTGCAATTAAAAAAAAGAGCAGAACCTATCTCTCTAAAAGGGGTTTTGCAAATATGTACCATTATGTTCTATAATTTATAACGTTGATTGGTATTTATCAAAAAAATCAGAATAAAACATCCATATTGAAGACACTGTCTACTCTTGATTCAATACAACTCCACTTAGCGTTCAAGTAAATACTGTTACTTCCAAACCATAGTACTATTATTTGATCATATCATTGAATCATTTAATTCTCCTGAAATCCGTTCAGTCTTATTTGTACACATCCTTATTAAGAGGTACACATACATAAAATCTCCATTGACCTTTATTTGGTATTTAAATCTTCTATCCCAATACATGAATAATATTCATGAAATGAGCCTAACAAGCTTATTCAATAATATGTTTGTACAAAACTCACCAGAAGAATCAAGTTATTTGAAACAACTAACCTGAGAAAAAAGTGTAGCAGCTTGACAAGTATCTACCATTATCAGCAGCTCCTTGAATCTTAAAAGAAAAGATGTTAAGTATATGAGCTCATTATTTAAAAATGAAGATATGTAGTAACTTATCAACTACATGATATTTTAAAAATGGGTAAAATCATGCCTTCAGGGAAAAAAGACTATAGTCTGTCTTATAATCAACATACTACTTTGGAACTATTCACAGATTACACTGTGGATGACATGTTGAGGAAGTGGGGTGAAATTGCAAATTGCACACAAACCAAGTCAGTAATGAATGTGGTTTGGACTCCCCCACCTAGTGGACTCTTGAAATTAAACTTTGATGGATGTAGTAGGGGAAATCCGGGACAATCGGGGATTGAAGGTGTTTTTAGGGACGAAAATGGGGTCATCTCTGCCATGTTCTCAGGCCCAATTAGAGTGGGTGACTCCCTTAGAGCTGAGATCTTTGCAGTTATGGAAGGAGTCCGGAAAGCTAAGGAGTTGAACATCAAGAAACTCATAATTGAAGGGGATTCAGAGGTGGTGATAGGGTAGCTGACTAAAGATCAAAATGGTTTATGGAAGTACAACAATGAGAGGAAGAAATTCATGTGGCTGGTGCGGGAGATGGAAGTTAAGACATGTTGGGTTAAAAGATCGGCTAATTCCCTAGCTGACGGTTCAGCTAAACAAGGGGCAGAAAGGGATTCACTGTTTTGGGCTAAGCTGTAACTTTAGTGTCTTCTTTTTTCCTTTCATGAGACTCTTTGTGGCTCTTGGAAGATAAGTGTGTTTGTCTTCCTCCTGTAAATTTTCTACTGATGATTTAATGAAAGTGTTATTGATCAAAAAAATAAAAAATAAAATAATCAACATACTACTTGTTAGCTAATGTAGATATACAGCAGACAAATAGCAGCAGAAAGGATCAAAGAAACACAATATCCAACCTAAGCTTTTGTTTCATTTGCTTTACTGCATCAGCTAAATCATGACTCTGAAGCTCTTCAGAGTCCTGGAATTTGAGGAATTCATCTCCTCCATGCCCAGTCATGTATAGAAGTATGTGGCTTCCTTCATCACTTAAAAGGCGCTTTGATCTTGGAACAGCTGTTTCATGGCGCCCAGTCAAAACCCGTAAAAAATTTTCAACAGTTACTTCATAACCTCTGTAGTCTACCTGCAAAATTGGATTATCAAAGCATCAGTCAGAAGTTTCGGTTAGAACCTGAAATTACAGTAACCTTTCAAATTATGTTTGCTGGAGACAATGGAATATTTGTTTCTCCTGTTCATATCATTTTATATGATTGCCAGATAATAGGAAATGGATTTGCTTGCTAGAATAACAACTACATCTAGAAGGAAAACAACCATATGCAATATCCCCTAATTATGGAATTACACATTAGTTAAGCAATCTTTGGTAAATCTTCCTAAACATTCTTCTCAGGCACAAACACCATTCCCATAGACCAAACCCATATCATGTCTACATAAATATGGATTTATGAGTTTCGATGAAAGTATTACCAGTGGTTTAAGAGCATATGCAAGGCACATTTTAAGGTATGCGCCTTGCCTAGGCGCAAGGCACAACACTTTGCTGGTGTGCCTTGTGCTTCACCCCCTATTTTCTGTTGTTCATTCATTCATCCTAATAAATGACATTTTTAAAAGAAAATTATAATTATAAAATCAATTTTTTGTAGCAATTAAGAATATAAGACCTTAAGGTGGACTTATTTGGGCTTGCCTCAAGGGGCTAGGCACAAAGGCAGCTAGTAGAATCAGGAATGCAACTTTACCAAAAAGAAAAATGAATCAGCAATGCAAAATGTTTAACATCACATTATCTATTTGAAATAATGCAATTGTGGAAAAATATAGAGATTGAAAGTTTGAGATGCTTGAATATGTTTCATATGTTTTGTTTGATTTATTTTTAAATTTTCATTTAGAATATGCTTTACTTGTTATGTTTATGTATTTTAATTTGAGACAATAGGTTTTTTTTAAACATTTATTTTAAAATTTAAGGCGGTGTTTGGCAAGTCTTTGCATTTGGTCTTTTGGGCTTCAACAAGCTCTAAAGACTGAAAATCGGTCTTTTTCCGTTTGGTAACCAAAAGCTGGAAAGATGAAAAGATGCATGCATGAAAAGACCCAAAAAGACCGAAAATGTCAAATTTCAAAAAGCTTCAAATGAAACTTTCTGGTCTTTCTGCGTTTTTAAAAGCTTGGTAGACCGAGCTACTTACCAAACAAAGCTCAATGTGTCTTTTGGCCATAAAGACTTGCCAAATGGCACCTAAGTTTACATTTTCAATCAATATATGTTTAATATTTTTTTTCTTTTCTTTTGAATTTTGGGCATTTTTTTAAATTTTTTAGCATTTTTTGTGCATTGCTTTGAAAAGTCATGAACCTTTCTTTGCACCTTGCACCTTGCATCTCGAGTGCAAAATGCTCCTCAAGGACTTAACTGCAAATGTGTAGTTGGGTCCCTTTGCAATTTTAGGAAGTCTTTCTAATCAAAACCACAACACAAATTAAAGAGAGTGGACGGAAGATTCCAATCCTGGGAAACCCTAATCCTTACGGATGGAAGTCCTAATAGGATATCACACCCCCCTTAGAACTCTGCTTCTATAAATATATAAGATATTTAGAAGACCCAGAGAGCAAGAATTCAACTAGTCCTAAAGGAGAGATTGAATTGATATATTCTGGTGCCCAACTGATCCAGGAGTATTGAAAAGTTACAAAGAATGGGAGCAATGTGACTTCCATTGGGGGAATCAATTTGGCCAATTGGATTGACATTACTTGCAGATTTTTCCATCAAAGAATTCAGATATGGGAGCTGTATTTTGGGTGATTTATAGGTATGAAATAATTAAAAATTAAAAATAGTCAAATACTCTATGGTGATCTTGGGTTTACAGTGAACCAAATCAACTTATTTCTTGCAATTTCACCTTCACCTATGTTTTCTCTTCCTTGGTCATAAAACCGAGTTGTATTTTTTTTTTCTGGATTGATCCTTATGAGGTCAAAGCATGAAAGAGGATCTTATCAATCATACAAGGCAAGTTTATGTTGTGTTCGATCCAGACAGTTGTTTAGGAACCTTCTGGAAGGTTGTTATGGTTAGAGAAGGTGCTAGAAAGTGCCCAGAGGTTGTTTTCTGTTGATTTATCAAAAAAAAAGTTGTTTCTGTTGCAAGGAATTTTTTCTAAGTGCTCTTCTATATGTCTTCTACTTGCCAAGTGAAAACCAACAGGTTTTTTGCATATTGACCAGATTATATGCAGTAATGTTTAAAAATGATAGTGTGTCATGGTGCAAGTGGTTGTAGCTTTCAAGCAAGTGGTTTTTGTTCAGTTTTTCCCCTGCCATAGAGTTATTCTGCTCTTATCTTGGACTGTAACAGTCATGTCACTGTGTGTGGGCTAAAAAAAGGTTATTTTTGGTTATTTGGTGGTGTTATTCATCTACTAGCAATGTTTCATCAATGTCTTCGTAGAGTTCTATCACTTCAAATTCCTCTAGAGCAAGGTTCAAAGTATCGACACGTATCGGACGATACATATCATTCCGGGACCCCTCCCGTACGCCCCTATAGTGGGTGTATCGGGGGTCTGACTGGTTCAGGGGGTGGAGGAGCCCTAAACCGGTTTTGAAAAAAAATAAAAAAAGTAAAAAAAAGGGTATCGATTCACCCGATACGCCGGTAGGGGCATATCGGGTGTATCAATACTTTGAACCTTGCTCTAGAGGTCTTGTTAGTTCTAGTAGTGGAAGACAACATAGGTTTCTCTATGTCCACCGTTCTTCTTGATGGGCTTGGAGTGGTCCAAGGGTGTGAAGATGTTTGTTGGAGCCAAAGGAAAGTTGGGGTATTTCACTGGAAAGACTGAAAATCCTACTAGTGAAGGGGCTGATTATGAAAAGTGAGAACAAAAGAATTATACGATAATGTCTTGGCTTATCTTCAATTCAGTCTGCTCTTAGGAAAATCTTTATGTGGCCTGAAGCAGCCAAGGAGATTTTGGACCAAGCAAAGTCAGCATACTCAGAACAAAGACATTATGCTCGGATCCATTAACTCCAAGTTGAGTCATCAGCTTTTAAACAAGGTGACAAGTCCCTTGTGGCCTACTACTCCACTATTACTTCCATGTGGAAGTTGTTAAATCATTATAAGACTATTGATTGGAAAAAAAAAGTGAAGAGGATGCTTCAGCATATAGAAGGTTCATCTCCCAACAAAGGATGGTTGCTTTCTTGGCTGGTTTGAACTTTGAACTCAGTTATGAACCCATTCAGTTTTAGATTTTGAGTAACAAGGAGCTTCCGGGTCTTGAAGAAGTATTTGCCTTAGTTCAATGAAATCTAAGGAAATTAGGAAGGTTGCTAAGAATCCTATTGAGGGGGAGCAAATTGCTTTATTGTCTAAAGATGAAAGAAAGAAGGGCGAGGTACAAAAGAAGGATGAAGAAAGGGGGATGTCAATGCATACGTCCAATAAGGACCGTAATAAAAATCATGTACAAAAGAATCCTATTGAGGGGGAGCAAATCATTTTATTGTTGTTTAGGTCATTTATCTTTTTCTTCCTTGAAGGTCTTGTTTCCATATTTGTTCAAGTCTGTGCCTTTGTCCTTTACATATTGTGCATCTTGATGTTTGGGAATCTTGTTCTATTCTAGAAAAAGGTAGATACAGATATTTTATCAAGTTTATTAATGATTGCTCATGATACATGATTTTTATTACGGTCCAAAGAGGAAGTTCTAGAGGTTGTGAAGAATTTTCATTGTATGGTGTTTACACAGTTTCACAATGATACTCTGATTTTGCACTCGTACAATGCAAAAGAATATTTCACTAATGATGTCAATGCATACGTCCAACATAATGGTATGTTACATCAAAGCTCATATCCTTGCAAACCACAGCAAAATGGTGTTAAAGAGCAAAAGAACAAGCACTTGTTGGAGGTGGCTCATGGTTTACTTTTACAGATGAATGTTTCAAAGAGCTTCTGGGCTGATGTTATTCTCACAGCGCCATACCTAATTAACCACATATCATCTAGATAATTGCAATTTAATGACCCACATGTCATCTAAACAGTTATCTCTTTCTTCTGGTAAGCTGGACCTTCATGCTATTCCTTGTATTTCCATGACTATCCTATCTATCACAAAGGGTACAAATGTTAGAATCCTATGTACAAGAAAGTGTATATCTCCATGGATGCCTCTTTTTTTTAATCTTGTCCCTTTTTTCTACCTCACCTTAGCAGGAGAGTAGTAGTGATGCAAGAAGTGTTTTTCTTTGCCTCTTCCTGTTCAGTCATCCCAACAACAGTTTCTGCCTCCTCAAGTCTACTCTCATCATACTTGGCACCACAAAGGCCAGTCATCAGATCTACCACTAGGTACAGAGGTGTGGAACCAAATGAAGTGCTTCCAATGCCATCAGAACCTCATGAGGCAAATCTCCACCTTAGCCATTCTTCAGGTACTTTTGAACCCTCTCCTTGTGATATCTTCCTATTGTTCTATGTAGGGTGTAAGGTAGGGATGGCAATTTTCCCCATCCCCGACGGGGAACCAACTTCCTCGACCCGATGGGGTCGGGGATGGGAATTGTTTTGGTGGGGCAGGGACGGGGATTAATAGGAATCCCCGATTGGGGTCGAGGATGGGGATTGAGGTCCCAGCCCCACCCCGCCCTGACCCCGATTATATATATATATATCAAAACATATTCAAAACATTATTTATAATTTAAAATTTTTATTTATTTTAAGTAAATTTGTTTTAAAAAAAAACTATTATCTAAAAGAATTTCGGGGATTCGGGTCCTCGCAAGGAACCTATCCTCATCAGGGACCGAAGATGGAAGACAAATTTTATCCCCGACGGGGATCAGGGACAGGGATGGGGATTAATTTCAAAATCGAGGGTGGCCATTCCTAGTGTGAGGTCCTATACGAAACATCCTATTGACCACTTTACTTCCACAACTTCATTGTCCCCTAGTTATCGCTCTTTCATTTTTGCTATTTCTAGTGTGTCCATCCCTAAAAGTTTTGCAAAGGCTTTGGAATAAAGAAATCTATGTGTGAAGAGATTTATGTCCTTCACAAAAACTACATATAAGAACTTGTTGATCTTCCAAAGGGAAAGAAGAAGGTATGTTGTAAATGTGTGGTTCATTGTAAAGCATTAGGCAGATGGTTCTATAGAAAGGTACAAAGCATGGTTGGTGGCAAAGGGGTTCTCTCAAACACATGCTGTAGACTACAATGGAACTTTTGCACAAGTGGCCAAAATGAACTCCATTCAGGTTCTTTTATCTCTACATGTTAATTTTTCATCAGCTAGATGCAAAGAATGCTTTTTATGAATGGCTCTTAAATGAGGTGTACATGATTCAGCCCCCTGGTTTCCAGCTACAAGTGAAGAGAGTTGTTGCGTGAAGAAACCTTTATATGGCCTAAAACAATCCCCCTAGAGCATGGTTTGAGAGGTTCACAAGGTAACTTAGTTGATTTTGTGCAATGTCAAGCTGATCATATACTATTTGTAAAAAGAAAAGGTGACTTTGTGGCTATTTTGATCATCTACATAGATGGCATTGTAATTACAGAAAATTGGGAAGAAATTCCGGCATCACAGATTGAACTGAAGGATCTCAGACCTCTAAGGTACTTGTAAGCCAATAGGATGAGGATGGTCTATAGGTCCTAAAGTTGGGATCAAGAGTGATTAAGTGTGAAGAGAGCTAAGGCTGAAACCAAGAAAAGCTAAGTAGCAGAAAGGATTATGGGCAAAAATGGCCAAGGGAAAAGATCCCCCCGTCAGGGCCCTAATGCCCTATTTATAGAACCGGGGAACCATGCTATGTGCATGTCCTTGCATATTCCAATATTCCAGAATCTTCCTTCCTTTAACAAACATATGAGGAACAAATCCCGCCTTTTTCTCTCCAATAGACATGTGTCCTTGGGACCACGAGGTCATTAAACCACATTCTTGAGAACCACTCAGGGGACAATGCGTGTTCACAGTACATCAGGTACAGCCAATCGTGGTTTTCTTGACATAGCCACGCGTCTCCCCAAAGTGCACTCTCAAATGCTAAGTTCTCAACACAAGCATCACACAAGATCCCTTTAGTGTGAGGTTGCAGCGTGATTCTGCTTAGCGAGATTGTACACTAGTTTTGGATTCCAGATCTCACTCAACATCGCGAGATTGTGTCGTTCTCAACTTGCAGGGTTCTTGCTCATTGGATCTTGCTTGGTACAGCAAGATAGCACTTTTCTCCTATTGTTGCAAAACCGCAAACCCCTAAGAAATACAAATACAAATATGTAGAGTGTAAATACATACAAAATACAAGTTCTTGCACTCTTACATATATTGTATTTGTACTCTTTCCAAACTGAGCCTTAAATGCATATCCACTCTCTCACAATACTTTCTTGGTACTGAAGTTGTACGGTCTGATAAAAGCATATTTTATCTCCCAAAGAAAGTACATCCTTAAATTGCTGAAAGATAGGGAGGCTTCTGTACCTTTATGACCCAGCCAGATATAGCATTTGTGGTGAGGGTCTTAAGACAATATGTGCACTAACTAAAAACTCCTTATTTCAAGGCTGCAGAGAGCGTTCTTATTTGAATAGACACCATGTAGGGGACTTCTTTTCATCAAACAAGGTCATACTATGGTGGAGAGTAATATTGATGCTGACTAGATAGGATCTATGATGATAGGAGGTCTACTATTGGTTATTGTACCTTTGTAAGGGCAATTTGGTCACTTGAAGAGTAAGAAAGACACTGTGGTAGCAAAGTCAAGTGCAAAAGCTGAGTATAGAGTCATGTCTCAAGGAGTAGCTAAACTTCTATGATTAAAAAATCTTCTTATAGAGTTAGGAATATGGAATTCAGATCGATGTCTTTGTATCGTGACAACAAGGTTGCCATTAGAATTGCTCATAACCCAATTCTCCATGAAAGAACCAAACATATTAAAGTTGACAAAAACTTTATCCATGAAAGAGTTGAAAAGGGTAGAAATATGTATTCCTTTTGTGAGCTCAAATGAGCAAGTAGCTAATGTATTTACAAAGAGTGTCTAGCTTGCACCATGAAGAGCTATGTAACAAGTTGGGTATGCATGACCGTAGTTGTCAAGGCATCACCTAGGAGACTAGGTGCCTTTGGCTGGGCACCTCACCCAAACGCCTTGACTTGTAGCAACTAGGCGCCTGCCTAGGTGACAAAAAGTCAAGGTGGGTGCCTTATATAATATCATTTATATTGTTGTATCTTATTAATATGTGTGTTAATACATTTTATTATATGCTATATATATCATTTATACTTTGTTTTAATGTTTTACTAGTGAAATTTAAAAGAAAGAAAGAAAGAAAGAGGAAAGAAAAAATATAAGTATAAAGGGCTTCTTTTTTTTTCTATTCTCTCCCTAATTAAATAAAACAGAAATTCTTTTTTTGATCGATAAATAAAACAGAAATCCTATCCTTGTTTTTTCTTCAATATTTATCATACAAGGTTTTTAGTTGCTAAATGATATGAAATCGTTCTATTAAATACTTATTATAGTAGTATTATGCTAATACTATAGTTTGGTTACAGGATAAGGGAGGGCCCTGGAGACTAGCCTACTTCTTAGCCGAAGCCAGGGATATCTTAGGCTCTATGAATGTGAAGTTGGTCTGGATTCCTAGGGAGCAAAATTCTGTTGCTGATTTCTTAGCAAAATCAGGGGTCTCTAGAGATTTCTTGTTTAGTGACAGTTGTTTGCCTATGTAATCCTGCCAAGCCTCTCTTGGCTTCAGCACATCCTCTCATGTACTTCTGTTTGTTCCTTCTTCAATAAAAAGTTAGCTTTGCTTCAAAAAACATATGTAAAAGATTTTTATCTTTTAGATGTGATGATTTGCCACATTTTTAGAGGAAATTTAATGTTCTTAATAAAGAGAATTGCTATTTTTCAATTAATATACACACTGAATGGTATATAAAACTAGGGAACTAGCCAAAAGTTAGTTTTTTATATTATAGAATTATTATCGCCTAGGCAGGCGAGTAGGTGCCCCAGTGTTGCCCAAAATCACCTAGACGCCTTGAAAACTATGTGCATGACACATTCAACCCAACTTGAGGGGGAGTGTTGCAAGGTGTTCTTTTCTTATTTTACGTAGCACAAGGGCATTTTTGTCATTTCACCTTATTTTATAATAAAATAGGGTATAGTGGGTGCTGCCGCTGACCCATGACAATGTTTCTCAATTCTTTTGTTCTCTCTCTCTCTCTCCTTTCTTTCTTCCTAGACTCTTCTTTGACAGATTACATGGTTAAATAACAACAAATCCTTTTTAATGTGAAAAATAATTAGAATTTCTATAAAGATATATTCTAGATACCTTCCATGCTGAATTAGACATAATCTTCTTTGACAGATTCATTGCGATCCTTAATAGAATGTATGCATGTTTACATAAAGATTAAACACCTAACTGGAATCACAAGACACACCTCAACATTATCTCCGTATAAGTTAAGACGGTGATTCTCATTGTTGAAGACTTGAGCAGGATACTTATTCCTGGCGTTGCAGGCCATATCATCTGCCAACATAAGTATTATCCTATCATCAGGTATTCCAAGCCGTTTTACCGTCCTATTAAAGAAAAAAGTAAAGAACATATCAGTATTCTATGAAAATGCAAAGATGCGGAAAGGGGAAAAAAGATTATGAGAACCTAAATTAAGACACATGCTTTACCTATATAAGGATAGAGTATTGGCCATGTGTCGGTAATTAAACCTGGTCAAGAAAAGTACTGAATCAAACAGCTAAGCGATGGAAGTACTGTTGAAGCAAGATGCATGATAATGGGAAATGCTTAATTTACAAGCTTTTGCAAGTTCAGCAACATGTTAGGCAATAAATTCATAGATGCCCCCTACAAATGAAAGAACATTAATGAGTTGAAAAAAAAAATAATATTATAAGAGCTTAATTTACAAGCTTTTGCAAGCTCAGCAACATGTTAGGCAACAAATTCATAGATGTCTCCTTCAAATGAAAGAACACCAATCAGTTGAAAATTTTTTAATATTGTAAGAATTAACCTCCATGATGGTTTTATCTAGCATTGCTCATTGATAAGGATGACAAAAAGGACAATATGCAGTATACTATTGATTTGTATGACTCCGAGTAATCCTCTTCTACCAAGTGGCTCAAATCAACTCAACTCAACTCAACTCAAAAAAGTCTTATTCCAATTATACGAGGTCAGCTGTAAGAATCCTGTTCCGTCATTCCATTCTATTCATTGTCATAACCATTATTGAACTATGAGACCTAAAATCATTTCTCACTACTTCAAACCATGGCCTATGCGGCCTGTGCTTAATTCATTTAGACCCTTCAACTTGCAGAAGTTCATTTCATACCAGTTCCATATAAGGTCATCTATGCACTTTTTTTAATGTATAACATATTAAACTTTATTGATTCTGAAAAAAGGAATAATTATATACAACAGCCAGAAATGCTGCTTGAACCACATATAAAAACTCTGTTAACTGTTTAGGTTAACATTAAGAAGCCCATTTGTATGCCAAAAGAGCTGTTGTCTGTTCACCCCATGCTTTGCTAGAGTGTCTGCAATTGTATAGGCAGCCCTAGGCACCCACTGAAAGCCCTTGATAACGTGCTTCTCTTACTAACCATCTGATCTAATTTCCCTCATTTTATCACCTATCAGGGCTACCCCTAGATTCTCATGAAAATGCTAATTTTTTACCCTACTTTTTAGTTTTCCAATTCATCCATCTCGACCTTCTCACATTTACTATAATTGTTTTTTTGGACACTTATCTTGATTGCCTAACATTATCTCCATAAAACACTGTTGGCATTGTGGTCATTCTATAAATTTATCTTTTAGCTTTCATGTGTATGCTAATGCTAGAAGGAGGAACATTATTTCAAGAATTCAGGTGGGGATGAGATGGTGGAGTGCTGGAATGAAATTCAGAAGAAGGTGGTAGGGTTCTACAAGAATCTATATACATCAAGAATCTAGAGTTGGATGCCCCTTGGGGAGATAGCCCCCAAGAAGCTGAGTGTTGCTTCAGCAAGTTGGCTTGAGAGGGAGTTTGGGTTGGAGGAAATGAAGGAGGCTTTAAAAGGTTTAAATGGGGATAAGGCTCCAGGTTGAGATAGTTTTAATTTGTTGTTCATAAAGGCATGCTGGAATATGCTAGAAAGAGAGTTTGATCTAATGTTTAAGGAGTTTCACAGGGGAGAAAATCTTGGAAAAAATGGCTAATGCCACATTTATATCTTCGACCCCAAAGAAGGATGGTACGGTGGAGCTGAAGGATTTTAGGCCAAGGTTCTGTCAAAAAGTGAATGTAGAGATTTCAGATCAAGGAGTGGAAAAGCTGGTCTGGTTTGCATGATCGATATAGAAAGCCTAGGACCATGTGGAGTGGGAATTTTTAGAAGAGATGCAAAGGTTGATGGGATTTGGAGAGAAGTGGAGGAGCTAGATGTTTGCTTGCATACCTTCGGTCTCACATTCCAAACTTATAAATGGTATATCCACGGAGTTTTTATAAGCATCCAGAGGATTGAGGCAAGGAGATCCATCATCTCCTACGCTTTTTGTGCTGGTTATGGAAGTATTGAATTTGTTATTGGAGAGAATGGTTAATTGAATCTTATTGAAGGATTCAAGGTGGGCAGAGAGGGACCTGTTATTACTCATCTGCAATATGCAGATGACACTTTGATTTTCTTGGATGCATCGGTTGAGTAGGTCTTAAATTTGAGAGAAAATTTGGCAAACTTTGAGTTCTTAAAGGGGCTGAAAGTTAATCTTTTAAAGAGTGTATCGATTGGAGTCAAGGAGGTGGAAAGGGAGGTTTTATTGGAGTTTGCTGGGGCTTTTGAATGCAGAACAGGGGAACTTCCTTTCACTTATTTAGAGATGCTGATTGAAGGAGCCTCAGAGTCAGGTGCATTATGGAGACCCATAGTGGAAAGGGTGGAAAGGAGATTGGATGGATGGAAAGAAAAATATCTATCTTTGGGAGGAAGGAAAACTTTAATCAAGAGTGTCCTTTCAAACTTACCAACTTATTACATGTCCTTATTAAGGATTCCATCTCAAGTGGCTGAAAGAATTGAAAAAAAAAAAATCAGAGGGATTTCTTATGGGAAGGGGTTTGCAGGGAAGGTGGGGGAAAGAAGTTTCATTTGGTACATTGGGGCAGAGTTTGTAAACCACAGAAAAAGGGTAGGTTGGGATTCAGGAGAGTGAAGAATTTTAGTAAGGCCTTGCTAGAGAAGTGGTTATGGAGATTTGGTTTAGGGGGGGAGGAAAATTCATTATGGAGAAGAGTGGTGGTCTTCGTATGGGGTGAGTGTGTCGAAGGGGATCATGAAATTCAACCAGGAGTTCAGATGCCCAACAAGTTTCTTAGTTGGAGATGGTACAAGAATCAGGTTCTGGGTGGATGATTGGTGCGGGGCAGGCAAATTGTGTGATCTATGTCCAAGGCTGTATAGGTTGGCTGAGGCTGAAGTTTCTATAAATCAATGTTATGAGAGGAGGGTGAACATCTGATATGGTGTCAAAAATTTAGAAGGCCTTTTCTGGATAGAGAAGTGGAGGAATGCATATCTCTACTGGAGAAACTAGAGGAAATGAAGGATATCATCTCAGACAAGGGATGAACTTCAGTGGAAAGAGTGCTCAAATGGTAAGTTCTCTGTTAAATCATGTTACATGGCTATACTCAAGGAAGATTCAGTTCCAAATCAGATAAATGCTATATGTGAAAATCCAGTTCTTCCAAGGGTTGAAGTGCATGCTTGGCTTGTGGCAATGGACAGTAATATTGACCGTGGACCATCTGAAATCCAGGGGTTTCAGCATGGCCAACATGTGTTTCCTCTGTAATGAACAGGAGGAAACTGTTGGCCATCTATTCTTCTCGTGCAAGGTTGTTGGGTTTTTATGGAAGATTTTCACTGTTTGTTAGGGTTATCAAACTTTCAGCCTGAATCTGCTGCAGAATTTTTTTTCTACATGGCCGAAGTTAAGAAGAAGCAAGAAAGCAAGACCGCTCTGGAGCTGTATTCCATTCGCAATTTGCTGGAATATATGGAAGGAAGGAAATAGATGAAATTTTGAAGATAAATATTGGAATCTGGACAAGATTGTGGTGGCTGTTAGCAACTCGATTGCAAACTGGGTTGTTCAACTTTGTAACTTTGGATGGTTTATTTTAATTCTTCTCCCTGTTAGTTCTTTTCTGTTGTTTTGTTTGCGGGTGATGCCTTGTCACCTACTAGATTGTAATATTTTTTTCTTATTTAATGAAATTTCATTTTACCATAAAAAAAAAATCCACAGTTGTGTCCAAACCTCCAACAATCCATGCAATATTCTTGTTGTTTGTTGATCACTACCATACCATATGATTTATTTGGCAACACAACTTACTAGACTGGCAATGCATTACGGTTAGGAACTAAGGATCAGTGTTTTAAAAGTGCAAGGTGCAAAAAAAGCGCAAAGGGCATTTCTTCCAGAGGTGCAAGGTGGGAAACACACCTTTCTGAAGCAAGGCACAAAATTAAAAAAAAAAAAATCAAAACAAATTAAGAAAATATTAAAAATAGTATGAATTAAAAATCCAAACTTTTAATTTTAAACAAAACGTTTAAAAACAAAGCCTATCATCTCAAATTTAAATACATAAAGATAACATATAAAACATATTCAAAGTGAAAATGCAAAAATAAAATAAAAAATAGTATACAAAACATAATCAAGCATGTCAAACTTTTAATTTCTTTACTTCTTTCTCAATTGCATTATTCCAAATAGTTAATGTGATGTTACATCTTTCATTCCTAATTCTACAAGCCACCTTTGTACCAAGCCCCTTGAGGCAAGTCCAAACAAGTACATGTTATGGTCTTAAAATTCTTAATCCCTAGAAAATTATTTTATAATTTTAATTCTTTTAAAAATATCCTTTTTAGGACGAATGAATGAACAACAATAGCACATAGGGGGTTCTCAGAGGTTCATTCATCCTAATAAAAGATATTTGTAAAAGATAATTGAAATTATAAAATCATTTTTTAGGGATTAAGAATTTTAAAGAACCTAACATGGTCTTGTTTGGGCTTTCCTCAAGGGGCTTGATCAGGAGTACAGGGGTAGAGCCCCCAGCCCACACACCTGGGCTGACGCACAAGGCCCACCAAGCACACACCTAGGCACAACAGGCACACACCTTTTGAAGGTGGTGCACCTGGACCTAGGCAAGGCACACACCTCAAAATGCACCTCACTTGTGTGCCTAAGTGTGCCTTTTAAACCACTGATTAGGATAATCACATTATATGCTCCTGATCTGATAACCATTAGTTCCTTTACATTACCAACTATCAAGAACAAATCTAACTTTTAAATTAGATAGAGCTCCATGTAAAATATCAGTTCAATGCCCATGTTACTCACTTCTTAAATGGGACTTAAAATAATTATAACTTTAATAATTACATGAAAAGGAATAGTAAAAATACTACACAAAAAAGAAAAAGAAAAAATTAGATCTTGATGCAGTTTATAAATCAATAAATAAATAAAATTTAATTGTTTTACTATCAACAGGTAGCCCCAAATTTACATTTATCATCCAAAGAATACTCACTCCCCTCGATCTTTTAACCATTTCCCTTTTTAATTTCAAGAAATGATGCTTATTTCTTGTTTTCTTTCCCCTAATGAAATTCAAAAATAGGTATCAGACCGCAAAGCAATAATAAAAAAAAGAATAAGGAAAAGAAAGGGTATTGTCTTTTTGACAGGTTGAAAAACAGGATCTTGTTTATCAAAAAAAGGGGAGATCTGTTTTGGGCTGCTTTGTAATTGTGTTTCAGGCTTATGTATGTTTAGTGTTTATGGTTCAGTCCTTGGGGAAGGTAACACCTCGTGCCTCCTCCTAGGCTGATTGTACTTTCGTTATTTGAATTAACAAAACTACTCTCATTTATCAAAAGAAAACAGGATCTTGTTACTTTGATCTCTAAAATTACTGAAGAGGAGAAAAGCTCAAAGTTGATTACCAGAAGCGGGAAGTGCAGACCAAGATGGCCCAATTATTAGTGTGCATTGCTGAAGGACTCCATGCATTCAATTCACAGAGGTGGATTGAAATCAATATCAAGAATAAAATCACTTTGCAACTGGAAAAGCTGTCAAGCTTCAGCCATCCTGCTCTTGCTTTAATGGCCATCTTTGAACCCGTTTCTTCTGCTATTTTGCTTTCAAAAACACCACCATGACAACCACTGTGAAAAATATATATATATATATATGAACCACTGTGGCAGATGCAAACCAACACACCAAAAAACCAGTTCATTTGCATTCTTTTGCTTCTTTTGATTTTTCTGCTCATCTTCCAAAAGAACCCCAGAAACAATTCCAAGGAGCAGTGATCCAAAACTTTGTCTTAGCTTAATTATAGGAAGTCACCATCATTCAGTGATTTGGTAATCTTATTTAAACAAGACAATAATGAAAAGAATTTATTCATAGTAATCTTCTGTGTCATTGATGAAAATCCATAGCAACATTGGAAAATATCTACCAATCATTCCCATTGTCCAACCAACATGCACAACATTGGATGATGCTTAAACAAATTGAGAGGCCCTGATTCCATTCTGAATGAAAATCAAAATCTACCATTAAATTATCACAATTTTTTAATTACTCTTAGGGGCTGTTTGACAAGTCTTTCTAGGTAGATCTTTCGACAGAGCCCAGTAGACAAGAAGACACACTGAGTTTTTGGGGTCTTGTCTTTAAAGATCAAGACTGTTTGGTACTTTGGTTCGTGTCCTAGTTTACTGGGCTGTTAAAAACAGTTGGAAAGCACGGAAAGACCAAAAGCTTCATTTGAAGCTTCCTGATTTTGTGCTTTTTCGGTCTTTCTGCATGCTCATCTTTGTGATCTTTCAGTCTATGCGATACCAAATGGAAAAAGACCATTTTTTGGTCCTTTGAGCTTCCCACAGATCTAAAAACGTGCCGAAAAGACACACCAAACACCACCTTAATTCTTTTTTTCAGCCACAGTAATTGGAATTGGAAACCCAGACACTAAACAGGGAAAGGGGATATTCAGATCAGCCAAGCAGGTCAAAATATAATGACTGTTCTTTTAAACTACATGATGTTTTTCTATTGCTAAAAGAAGTTTCGGCAGAGAGATAATCTAGATTGGGCACCGAAGGAAATGAAGAAGAAGGACAAAGTGGGGTGAGCCATCTTTTCTCAGTTTAGGGAAAACATCCTTCAAAATTTTTGTTTTGATCAGCAACAAAGAAGATGAATTCATTCACTAATTAAAACGCATCTTCCAACATTTCTCTAGAGGGGAGAGCTACCTAAAGCTCATCTCTGTTGCTTGATGACTAAAACCACAGAATCTCGCTAATATGGTTGTCAAGGCAACACCTGGGCAACTAGGCACCCTTGGTTGGGCACCTTGTCTGATCGCCATGACTTATAGCAAGAACGTGCCCACCTAGGCAACTATGCACCTGCCTAGGTGACAAAAATCACTAGGCAGGCACCTTATTATAGTATCATTTCTTTGTCTACATCTTACTAATTTGTGTGTTAATACATTCTATTATATACTATTATGCATCACTTGATACTTTGTTTAAAATTTTACTATTGAAATTTAAATGTTTCAAAGATTTTGAGAAAAGAATGAAAAATAAAAAAAAAAGAAAAAGAAAAGGATGAGGAGGTTTCTATTTCTTTTGCCTTTTTATAAAGCAACAGTTCCACTCATCTTTTTCTCTCTTACTCTCTATCTTAAACTTTTATCATATAAATTATAACCTTCTTCAGTTGCTTATTTAATATGAAATTTCTCTATTAAACACTTTAGTATTATTATTTTTGAAAACATTGAAATGAATATATTTAAAATACTATTGCCTTTTAGATATGATTATTTGCCATGTTTAGAAAGGAATTGTAATATTCTTTTTTATCAGTAATCAGTTCATTTCATTATGAATAATTAGATAGCACTGCAGCGATTTCTGTTCAATGTTTTAAAATACGGAAGTGTGACATGAGGCGTTCCACTACTTAGAGGCGTGAGGCGTAGTTCAGAACGTAAGTAAAAGGCATAAACCTCCTGAACAAAAGGAGACATAAGCCTCCTTAAGAGAAGGGGGAGGAGGAAGAAGAAACAACAAGATCTCATTTTTCTTTATTTTTAATAAAATTTTTTTGTATTAAGAAGAATGAAGATGCCCAGTACTAGCTGAAAGGAGGATCTCGTTTTTAATCTTTCCCCTTCCCTTCCCTTTTCTTTTCTTTCTTTTCTCCTTTTTCTTCTCTTTCTTTCTTTTCTTTCCCTTCCCTTTCTTTTCCTTTCCTTTTCTTTCCTTTCTTTTCTTTTTTTCTTTCTTTTTTTCTTTTTTTGTCTTTTATATGAGGTGTGTATGAGACACATGAAGCATACGCCTCTAGCACACCTCATGAAAAAGGCATATGAGGTTCACGCCTCTTACACCTAAGGCGTATGCCTCAGAGGTGTCAACGCTTCTGGCATACACCTTAGAGCATTTTGGGGGTGCCTTGCCTGGAGGTGCACCTCTAGACGTACACCTCCCATGCCTTTTAAAACACTGTTTCTGTTACAAGTGTAATCAATCCCTTTACAAATTGGAAACCCTAAATCACAGATTTGGCCAAAAGAGTTGATCCCTATACACCCCTTATTTTGCCAAGGTGTCATACATCCCTTGTACTGTCAACTCTAACAGCCTCTAAGTACTTTGCAATGCTCTTGATCTCTATAATGACATGTCTTTAAGTCCACACACCTGGGCTGCTGTCATTCATCGAAGAGATTACCAATTTTGATCCACCCTGAATCTCCACATGCTGAACCACATTGCTTTGCTATCTCCATTCCTTGGTGCAAGGCTAACACTTCAGCTCTTGCAGATTCCCCCATTCCAATTGGCCCAAAAGGCCAGAAAACAATGACATCACTTTCCCTATTCCCTGTTGGATCCCTGAAAACACCTCTAATTCCTTCCCTACCATCCTGGATTTCCCAAAGAATTTCCATCAAAGTTCAGTTTTATTTTATTAATTGGAAGGGGCTTCCAGTCCATTATTACTTTGTCTTGCACATTGGAAGATCTTGCCACTTCATTCCACGCTCTTAGGATATCACCTACTGTCACCATTTGGAATGCTTTCAAATTTTTTACCCAGTGAGCAATTTTATCTTTATACCCTCTACAAATGTCTTATAAGGTCCTGCACCTTTCCTTGAAGATTCTTTCATTTTGCTATTCCCAAATTGTCCAAATAGTTGCTGCCCTAGCTGCCTTCCATAATAGCCTTCCCCTCTTTTTTGTTTGTCTGAAGAAGCTTGGGCTAAACAATGTGGTAATATCTTGTGGAGGGTCCCACCTGCATTCAAAGAAAGAAAAAATGCACACCCATACATAATTTACAGAAGTAAAGAATATTAGTAGATAAGGAATGGTGTCACCATTTGCCTTGCATAAAACACATATATGTGCAGAGAGGCATTTATTTGGCCTTCTTCCCTGGAGAACATCATATGCGTTTATCTTTCCAGGAAAGCTTCCCAGCAAAAGGCTTGTATTTCATCTTTCTTTCACCGGGAAGGTTTTTTTATCAATAACCAGAACTTTTCATTAATGTTAAAAAGAGAAAAAAAAAAAAAAAGAGCACATGAAGTTCTTTTCACCATAGAGTTTAGTTAGAGCATCCACCATAGAGTTTGCAGTTCTTTTCACCCATTGTATCCTTACTTCCATATCCTTTGTAATCCATCTAAATTTATTCTTCTCATTGTTGTATCTCCACATCTTAGTTTCCTCGCTTTGAAGCCATGCCACTACCAATTTGGAACCCCCTTCAATAAATAGCTTCTGAATGTTCAGATTCCTGGCCCTTTGCACCCCCCCCCCCTCCATCAAAGCCATAACTTCAGTTATTAAAGAGTCTCCCTCACCAATTGGACCTGAGAATAAAGCAAGTACCTTACCCTCCTCATCCCTGAAATTGCCTCCAAGTCCTAACATTCCCAGGTTCCCCAAGCTACTTCCATCAAAATTTAGTTTGTTAAACCCTCTTTCCAATGGAGACCATAAAGAAGTGACTATAGTCCTTTTGATGGCTGATTTTAGCCACCTCCTTCCACTTTCTAAGTATATCGTCAAAGAAGACATGTGAGAACGCTTCTGTAGATTTCAATGAGCCACCCAAATCATGATGGTTTCAATTAAGGCTTCCTTAGTTCTTTCCTTCTCCCTAAAAATTCTTGAATTCTTTTCTTCCCATATTGTCCAGCTTATTGCTGCCCTTGTACATCACATAATTATTCCCCTCTTCTTTGGCCAAGGGAATGCTATTAGAGCAAAGAGGCTTGTGACATCATTCGGAGGAGTCCACATGTGCCCAAATAAGGAAAAAAACCATTCCCAAATGCTAACAACAAAGGAACAAGAAATAAATAAGTGATAACAAGTCTCACTATTGGCTGTACAAAAAATACACCAATGAGGGGGATAAGTACCACTTCTGTCTCTTTCTTTGGAGCCAATCAGAAGTATATATTCTTTCATGTACAACTTCCTAGCAAAAAGCCCCAATTCTAGGAGAGATAGGCTTATACCATACCTCCTTGACAGGAAAAGGTCACAAGGAATTAAGAAGAGGTTGGGTAAGAGCCTTCAAAAAAGAAGCACATGAGTAAGAACCAAAAGGAGAGCAAGTCCAAGTTCGTCCATCTAGCTCAGAGGGAACGAAAAAGACTTCTTCTAGGGATCAGAGAAATGTAAGGACACTGAGTAGTTTGAAGTCCCTTAAACCAACCAGGGTTCCAATCACAACCAATACTCGAATTTAAAGGAACTAGGAATTTGGAAATAGGCTCATTTTTAAAGCAAGATAAGGTAAACAAAGAGGGATAAAAGGTCCTTCAAGGTAGAGTTCCCACACCAAATCTATTCCCAAAATTTAATGTGATTCCCAAAGTTAAGATCATATCTATTCCCAAGAGTCAATGTATTGCCCACATCTTGTCCCTTTCTTTAGGCATTCTCCATAACCATTTCCCTAGAAAAGTCAAGTTTCTTTTCAGGACATTTCCTATTCCAAGACCCCCCCCCCCATATCTCTTGCTTCTACTAACTAACTCCCAACACACCTTATGGTCCCCCCTATCGTCACCTGGCTCCCATAAAAAATCCCTCATCATTTTCTCAATTCGCCTGTCCACACCTTCTGGAACCTTAAACACTAACATATACATGGAAAGGTTAGCTAGAATTAATTTTATCAAGGTAACCCTACCTCCTAAGAAATGTACCCCTTCTTCTAACAAGCAAGATCTTTTGAAAACTTTTCCAACATCGGGCTCCAGAAGCTAAAGTCCTTTAGGTTGGCTCCTGAAGTTAGTCCTAAGTACTTTAGAGGCCATTAAGACGCATTAGTGCATTACACCCCAAAATTCCAGCACAATCTACTAGTTCCTTATCTTCCAGTATTGACACTTGCGATGCAATTCTATCGAAATTTACATTTAAGTTGGATTCTCTTTCAAAGAATCGCACTACCAACTTCGAATTTCTAACCCAAACTAGATAGTCACCTTCACATAATAGAATGGTGTCATCTACAAATTGTAGGTGGGGTAATCAGCATTCTATCCCTCACCACTCTCCACCCTCTTACTAGTTGTCTTGAATATGACTTTAGAATTAGTCTACTCAAAACATCTACAATTACAATAGACAAAAAGAGGGATAGGGGGTCTCCCTACCCAATTCCACGCCTGGCATCAAAGAAATCCGCCACTATATTCCATTCAGTAGCACTGAGTAATGACAAGTCTGGATACAGTCCCAGACCCATTTGCACCACCTCTAGGCTCTACCTAAACCCAAAGTGAGTCAAAACCTTCATTAGGAAAGACCAATCAACCAAATCATAATCTTTTTTTTCCAAATCCAATTTGCATATGAAAAAACTGAAAGGACTAGGTTATCAAAAAAAAATGCACAAGAAAAAAGGCCAAAAGGAGAAGGTTCCATACTCTACTCTACTATCATCCAACCTTGGGTCCAATAAATCATCCCCAATTTATTTAACAGTTCAATCACAAGCTTGCACTCTCTATCTCTTAGGTCTCTTCTAAAACCAAAATCCCAATATTTAACCAAGAATTTTGAGGCACTCCAAAAAGAAGCAATGGGTTTCTTCTAAAACTAGAAAGGGATTAAAGCAAGGAGAATTGGGTTTTGAGAGGGGTGTCACCCAACCAAGTGTCTTCTCAAAAAAGGATTCTATTTCCACACCCTACATCAAAACTCGTGATTTTTAAGAAAGTAGGGAGTGTCTCAGGCATAGTTGTCAAGGCGACGCCTAGGCAACTAGGCGGTTTTTCATGGTCGCCTCGCCCAAACGCCAAAAATTTTGCATATTAGGCGGCCGCCTACATACATCTAAAAAACTTTTTTTTTAATTTATTGTTTTGATATTTTTTTTAAATTTATTGTTTTAATATTTTATTGGATGTTCTATTCTTTTAAAATAAATCTGGTTACATTATATCGTTTTAGTATTAAGACCAAGTATACAGCCTGTTTTTTCTTTATGTCATAAGGGTTTTTTTTTTGTTGGATTGGAGAGGAGTAGAACTGAATGCTTCAAGCCCCAACCCAACTGCATCGCACCTCAGCTCCAGCAGGTAAGTTCTTCTAATCTTCTTCTTCTTCTTCTTTTCCAGATTTCGGACATTTTTTCCTTTTTTTCGAAAAAACAGGGGCTCCACCAGTCCTCCCTTTCTGCACTCATCTTCTTCTTCTTTTCCAGATTTCAGCTGAAACAGTCCTGAGTTCTCTCTTATCAGCTCAGACATTTTCTCATTTTTTTCGTTAAAACAGGGGCTCCACCCCCATACTCCTCAATCCTCCCTTTCTCCACTCATCATCATCATCATCTTTTTTTTTTTTTGCCTTGTTTTTTAAAAAACAGGGGCTCCGCCCTATACTCCTCTCCTCCCTTCACTGATTCAGTCATTGTTCTCACTTCTCACTTCAGTTTTTAACAGCTGAACCTATCATTAATATATATGAATATGATTATATGGCTGAAATCTATAGATTTTATATTTATAGATTCCATCGCCTAGGCGCCTGAGCGCCCCATGGTCGCCTAGCCTCGCCTAGTCGCCTTGACAACTATAGTCTCAGGAATTTTAGTATTCTTGATAAAGAGAATTGTCTATTTTTCAATTAATATACATGCTAATTGGTATATAATAATACTAGGGAACAAACCAAATCTTAGCTTTTATTTTATAAAATTCGTATTGCTTAAGTGACGCCTTGGCAACTATGTCTCTCTCCTCTCTCCTTTTTTTTATCAATAACAAGCAACTTTCATTAAAAAGTAAGGAGATTTAAGTATAGAGAAAAGGGTGGAGATAAGCTCTCTTAACTCTCCCACCAAGAAGTCTAGAATGCAAAAGTTACGAAAAAGCCCAAAAGAAAGCACCCCTGCTCACCTCTTGTTTAGCTAACCCATCAAAAAAGGAGTTGGCACCTCTTTTCACTGACTTCAACTTTACTTCAATATCCTTTGTCATCCACTTAAATTTCCTCTTTTCATTATCAGAGCTCCAAAAACCAGTTTTTTTTTTGGTAAAACAAAAACCAGTTATATCTTCATTCATCCAACCCACCACCAACTTAGAATCTCCTTCCATAACCAATTTATTAATGTTCAAATCCTTGGCTCTTTGTACTCCTTCCAAAGCTGCCATAATCTCAGCCCGAAGAGAATCACCCATTCCAATTGATCCAAAAAAAAAGAGCAATTACATTTCCTTCCTCATTCCTAAGTATGCCCCCAATGCTTGAAGGCCCAGGGTTTCTAGCACTACTTCCATTAAAATTCAACTTGGCAAAGCCACTGGGATGGGGGTCCAAGTATGTAGAGAGGTCTCCTTAGCTAGAGCTGACCTTGCCACTTCCTTCCAATTCCTTAGCAGATCATCAATTGAGAGGTCTTTAAACAACTCCAAAGACTTGAGCCAATGCACCACTCTAATGTGAATCACCTCTAGAATAGTTTGTAGTCCTCCCTCCTTATTCGAAAAGATTCTTGAGTTCCTTTTTCCCAAAGAGTCCAGCAGACCGCAGCCCTTACACATCTCCACATGATTCTCCCTTTTTTCATTGGTCAACTGAACAAAGTAGAGGCAAATAGACTTTACACATCCAGCAGAGGAGTCCACCTACACCCAAACAAAGAAAAGAACAAATCCCAAATATATTTGGCAAAACGGCAGAAGATTAATAAGTGGTAATCATAAGGCTGCAACTTGGGCCAGGTTGGCCCGAAGCCAACCCTAACTCAACCAGAAAAAGTCGGGTTGGGTTGGGTCGGGTTGATGCTCGAGTTAGGGTTAGAATTGAAATTCATGAACCCGACTTTATTTCAGGTTGGGTTAGGGTTGACCCCTTGGGCAACCCGAACCCGACTCTATAGTATGAGTCATATATAAATATATGTTATATATTATATATCATACATTGATTTTTTAGATATACGATAGTTGTATAGTCCTCACTACATACTAGCATGTCTTTCTTTTAAGATAATCACTTCAGCTAATCCTAAATGAAAAGACTAAAACCTTAATAGCATATTTTATGTTTTTTGAATATTTTATTCTTTATCTCCTCTCTAATGTTTGATGCCTATAAAAGATCTATCATAAGTCATAACTCATAGTAAACTATAATCATTTCAAACACTTATTTTTCCGATATTGTACTAAAAGAACCAATAAAAACATCAACAAACAAATACTAATAAAATATATGATTTATTAGTGAGGGTTAGCCGGTTAGGGTTAGGGTTGGGTAGATCGGGTTGAAGGTTGGGTTGGGTTAAGGTTAGGGTTGGGGGTTTAGAACTTAGGGTTGGACTAGGGTTGGCCTCAACCTGACCTAACCTGGCCCGACTTGCAGCCCTAGTAATTGGAATGCAAATCATACCTGATCTATCACAAAAATGAAAAATAGAGGCAAAATAGCTTGGATGGCTTTCAAATACATTTGGAAAAATGACAAAAGATTAATAAGTGGTCATCGGAATGCAAATCATACCTGATCCATCATAAAAATAGAGGCAAAATAGCTTGGATGGCTTTCCACGATGAAGTTCTTGTAGTCCTAGCCAGAATTCCAGCATCCCATCCATTATCTGCAACACCTATGAATATTACCTGCTACCTTAGCCCACAACTTTTCCTTCTCTAAGGAAATCTCCATAACTACTTCCCCAAGAGGACCAAATTCCTCTTTTGAATATTCCCAAGGCCAAGGCCTCCAAACTTCTTACTTCTACTTACTTACCAATTCTCATCTCACCCTATGGTTCTTTTTCTCCTCCCCTAGTTCCCAAAGAAAATCTGTCATTAATTTCTCCAACTTTCTAGCACCACTAAAATTTTAAACACTAACAAAAAATAGACAGACAAATTGGCTAAGGCGGACCTAATTATTGTAACTCTCCCTCCAAAGAATAGATAATTCCTCTTCCAAGAACAAAGTCTCTTTTCAAATCTTTCTACAACTGATTCTAAAAATCTCCTTTCTTGGGGTTACCTCCTAGGGGCATTCCAAAATAATTCAAAGGCCATATGGACACCAATATCCAAAAGATATAGATACCTACACACTCTACTACCTCATCCTCCTCCATATTGATTCCAATTATACAAATTTTTTTCGAAATTCACCTTTAAGTTGGACATGTGCTCAAAAAGTTGTACAATAAGTTTCAAGTTCCTAATCCAACTCGAATCACCACCTCCACAAGTACCATATCATCTACAAATTGCAAGTTAGTAATTGGTACCCATTCCCTACCCACTCTCTATCCTCTTACTAAATTTGTAGAATAAGCTCTAGAAATTAGTCTTCCTAGGACATCTACTACAAAGGTAAACAAGAATGGAGAGAGAGGGGGTCTCCTTGTCTTATACTCCTCAAGGCCAAAAAGAAATCCACCATCGTCCCATTAACCAAAACAAAAGAATGGCAAGTTCTAACACACCCCAATACCCATTCATAAGCATCGAAAAACAGCTAACTTAGGCTGATTTGGAGTCGCCACCCATCATTTGAAAGACTTGGAGGTGATGAGACATACAAGAGTTGAGTTCAAAATTACTTTTAGCTTGATAGTGACTCCAAACCCAAGGCACCAATTGAACCAGTCCGAGTAAGACTCGGATGGGAGAGGGAAGGGGTTAAGCATTCCTCTCCCACTTCTAATAGGTGGGGCCCACATGGGGTTCCAAAGAAGCACAAGCACAAATACGTAGCACTTAATAAAATAACAAAAAAACGAATAGTAAGGAAATAAAGTGAGAATAACTCACTTATCTACTATTATTTATTTATTCTATTTTTTTTGTTTGTTTTGTCATATGTTATTATTTTTTTATTTCTTATTTCCCCGCCTTTATATATTTTTTATTTTGTTATACATTATCATACTTTTTATTACTTTTTTACAAATCAACCACTGAACCCACAAAGGAAAAAACTCTCTTCCTCAATCTAAATAAATGGCCTAATAAAAACGTGGGGGAAATCTCCTTCTAGACTCTTTTTGTTTTTCTTTTTTTATCAATAACAGAGATTTCATTAATTGGTTAAAGATTGAAAATACATAGAAAGGGAGCTAAAATAGCTTCAATCCCCAAAACTGTCACTAGACACCCAAAAAACAAAGCTCCTATTCACCCCTTGTCTAGCTAAGCCATCTACAAAAGAATTTGCACTTCTGTTTATCCATGTGCATTGAACTTCCATATCTTGATCAACCATTTAAATTTCCTCTTTTCATTGCTGTTTCTCCATAATCTTGAGTTGTCTTCTTTTAACCAGTTGATTACAGTCTCAGAGTCTCCTTCTATGATCAGCTTGTTTATGTGCAAGTCCTTAGCCCTTTGAATCCCTTCCAAAGCTGCTAAAATCTCAGCCGTCATAGAGTTTCCTATTCCAATTGGCCCAGAAAACATGGCTATCACATTCCCTTTTTCATCCCTCATGACTCCCCCAATACCGAAGGGCCCTGGGTTGCCCATGCTGCTGCCATCAAAATTCAGTTTTGCAGAACCAAGAAGTGGGGTCCAGTAACAGCTTGAAACCTTCCTAGCTGTCTTTTTATTTTTCTTCTTCTCTTCACTTTTTTCTTTTTTTTTTTTTACTCTAAATCAGAACAACGTCGAGATGATGAGGTTAAGTTTATCCCCTCCACGCGTCACCAACCTACAACTTCCTCTTGTATTACTATTTTTTTCTCTTTTTTTCACCTAGCATTCTCATTGTTGTCATTACTAGCATATATGTTTTTTTTTTTATTCATTTTGTTATTTTGTCCCACTTTTTTACCCCTCCCGAAGCACTACATCAACATTAATCAAGCAAAGATCGAGTCCGGATCTCCTCCCCACGTCTATCACAGCAACACATGGATAACATCTCATCCTCTGCATAGTATTATGCAGGGAGAGATGTTCCCAATTCACGGGGGTAGTGTGTTGTGGGTAGACGTGGGCAGGGTTCTCGTGGGCAGGAGATCCGGGCTCGCAAAGATCACCTACCAATGAAACTCAGGTATTAAAATCGACCATCGGAAGCTCGACGACTCTAATTTCTTTAAAAAAAAAAACAAAAAACAAGCATGTCTAACGCATTTAATGAGAGGATTGCAAATGAGATGGGGGAGGGAAATGCTGAAAAAAGAAAGGTTTCATATACCAAATGATAGAAAACAATATTTTTCAAAACCAGTTTCAATCTAATGCCATGAATCTTAGAGATCATATGCCTTCAAATCAGTGGTTTAAACTGAGAGTGTTAGAAACCATTACCTCTGGGCGTGATAATGCTTGAGTCGAAGCTGATTTGATGCCCTTCCCCTGTAGAGGAAAACCGCTTGAAGAAGAAAAAAAACCGGGTATTGTCACTCTTAGAAGAATAGAGAGAGAAGGGACGCGAAGAAGAGTGGGAGAGAATAGAGCGAGGAGAGAGAGAGAGAGATGGAGATGGGAAAGAGAGTGAAGGATTGAGATCAGAGGAATGAAAAGAGACTTAGCCCCATACTTAGGACACCCGAGGCATTTTGGTATTTCCGTTTTGAGGAGATTTTAGTCAATTTGAGACTAAATGAGGTCAAACCGGTTTCTATCATATGGAGGAGAATTTTGGGCTAACGAGTGAATGGGTGGAGAGTGGTTTTGTGTATATAGCCAATCAGATTGGTTGAGAGGAAAAACAAAAGTATTCTTGGGTGAAAATTGATAGGGTGGGGATTTTGTGTGTTTTGGATGCAAAAAAGGAGTCTGATTGGTCCAATATTACTTGGATCAAAGGAATTTGAGGTACGAGCATTTCGACCCATGGAAGAGCTTATAATAGAATCTTTGTCTAATGACAAAGCAGATGAAGAAATTTTGAGCTACAATGGGCTCTGCATGAATTGACGGAGTTTAATCAAATCAAATGTATTCAAATTAGGGGAATCAGAGGTATGAGTAGATTAACCCTTGGGAAAGCTTTAAGTTTGTTTGGTTTGCGGACAAGACTGGAATCGAAATCACATATTCCTGATGCTTATTTGGTTTAATCAGGAATCGGAATTGGACTCCTGTTGTTGCCATTTGATTCCCCATTAAAAAAAACCCTCAAAAACGATCCATTTATTGTATATTTTCAACAAATACATGCATTGACAACCGGTGCATATATGGAGAGAATATGAAAAAATGAAAAACAAAAACCACAAACAAATGAGAATATAAAAAAAAATGAAAAGAAAAACACATAACAAACAAAAACCACAATAATAATAATAATAATAATGAGCTTGAGGTTCACAACATATTCATCAATATGTTGAATAGTAAGACATGAAAGAAAATGTACACAAGTCCATGAATTCACAAGAATTCCTACTTTTGAAATTGAACACCTGAGCATGAGGTACCAACCAAATCTTACCAAATTAATTAATTAGGTTGAAACATCACATGAATACAAAAACCACAATGTGTATCTGTATGTTCTATACATCTGTTGGGTTTAATCGGAATCTGTATTTAGAATACCTATTCAACCACATTCCGATGTTAACCCCTCTCTTTATGTAGATTGGAGAGGAAGAACCTGATAGACGAGAGTGAAAGCTTAACGTTGGATAGCATAAGACATTCTTTCATTCATCAAGAAACTAGCATTCATTATATTTAGCCTTTTGGAAAGAGCTCATTATTGTAATAATGCTGATATGTATGATAATAATGTGTTCTCCATGGAGGGGTTCCAAGGCTATTTGGTTGAATTCATGGTCAGGGAGACTGAAAAGCTTCATGCACAGGTTAGCGGTTACCATTAGCATCAACTAATCAAGTGATGTTTTACTTCCCATGAGAGGCTGCTCCTTCTTTCTTCCCTTTACATTCATTCTTTTTTCTCCCTTCTCTTTTAGAAGCATCCGCTCAAAAACTAGACGAACGAGGATTTACTATTGTAACTTGAACTCATATTCATTCAACCCACCCAACACCTGTTTAAGGTTTCTGTATCCTCTAATTAGTTGTACAGACATACTGGTATTTAGAACAAATGTTGAATTTTTGCTGTGAAATGTTGCAGATTGCTTGAGAACGAGCTTTTAGAATTAGTGATAAGAGTCTAATGTAGTCAGTGAGATGGGATTAGACCTGTTCACGGGCCGGGTTTAGGCCGGGCTTTACCTTTACATTAACAGAAAATGTTCAGGTCGGAGTCCAAGCCCGACTAGAAATTTGAAAAAATTTTGACTTTTCCTTTTTAATTCAATTAAAAGTTGTTTTATTAATACTAAAAGACCTCAAAACCTAAAATGAAAAGTTTCATTATTACTTGAAAAAAGAGAAGAAAAATATTATATATATATATATATATATATATATATATATATATATATGTTTTTTTATTATATAAAATATATATTTATTAATACAATATATTATTAAGTCGGGCTTGATAGGTTAAAAGCATCCTTCAATGCAAGAGCAATCTACATTTGAAAACTTTGACGAAGCAATAAACAAGTCAATTGACTATGCAAAATGTTGTGCTTTCAAGTGTGTGGTAGTAGCCTTGCAATGTTGACACATGATAAATATGATGCATTAAACTGTGATTCTCATTTGTGCTCCTTGGAGATGATGAGGAAATTTGAAAGGTCAACGAGATAGTGGGAATGATCAAAGTTTCTAAACATGCTACCACAAGTTAGGGGATGGGAAAGGACATGCTGCCAAGCTTTTTATTGGCACTTTTTGTTATTTTTTCTTCTTTCCTTTTTTTCTTTTTTGTTGTTTCTTTTATATACTTTTTATGTTTTTTAATCTTTAATGTAATATGATTTCTTGGAGAAAATTATTGCCACTAAGGACTTTAATGTTGCGAAGAAATTTGAAAAGATGAAAATTAATTAAAAAATAAAATAGGACTCTCTAACACAAGAGACTTTGATGCCATAAGGGACTTTAAAACAATTAATTAAAAATTTAATTGACTTTGTTATTACGAAGGGCTTTAAAAATAAGATGATTAAATGAAAAAACATTGAATTCATTGCCATAAGGCACACAACTCTAATGTCATGAAGGACTTTAAAATCGATATGATAAAATGAACAAACACTAATTTCTATGACATAAGGCTAGAGACTTTGATGCTTCAAGGAGCTTTGGAACTAATATGATCAAATGAAATATTAATGATTTCTTCGTCTAAGGAACTTTGATGCCATGAGCGAAATGATTAAATAAACAAACATTATTTCATATTAGACAGGACAAGAAATTTTAGTGCCATAAAGACTTTATAATTGATACGATTAATTGAAACATTGATAATTTCTTCACCATATGGCACTTTGATACCGTAACAGACTTTTGATAATGACATGGTTAAATAAACAAACAATGATTTTTATGCTATAGGGCATGAGGTTTTAATGTCATGGGGGATTTTATAACTAATACGATTAAATGAAACATTGATGATTTCTTTACTACAAGGGATTTTGGATTCCATAAGAGACTTTTAACATTGACATTATTAAATGAACAAACACTAATTTCTATGCCATAGGGCAGGAGACTTGAATGCCACAAGGGACTTTAGAACTTATATGATTAACAAAAACATCGATGATTTTTTCACTATAAGAACCTTTAATATCATAAGGGACTTTTGATACTAACATGATTAAATGAACAAACATTGATTTCTATGCCATGGTGGACAAAAAATAATATAATTAATTGAAAAGTTGATGATTTTTTCACCATAAGGGACTTTAAGGTTGTGAGAGGCTTTGGTGTCATGAGAGACTTGGAGATTTAGATGATTAATTGAAAGTTAATGATTTATTTGCCACGACGGACTTAAAGACATTATATGATTAATTGAAAAAATAACAATTCTTCATATTACAAATTACTAGGGATATTTTGAAGTGACTAATCAAAAGGGAAAAAGCAATGTATTAATAAGGGACATAATGCAAAAGGCGAGATATCGAAAAATTGTTTGAAACCAAAATACAGTAGAAATGACTTGTAAAAGCCACTTTTAGGGAAGAAAAGTGATGGATGCTCAAAATATGAAGTCAATTAATGGACAATGTAAAAATTACAATAACAATAGGAACATGAAAGAAAGAACATAAATTAAGGGCAAAGATGTCACCAGCACCAACTCAAGAAAAAACAATTATATCAACTAGGGACTACTCCAAACTTAAATGAGAGACAAAAGTAACTATCCCCTTCCTCGGAAAGCAATGATCGAATAATATTATTGGATTGTTACAATTTACTTACATTGACAAAGGAATATCACCTAAGAGCCATGAGGAGATGCAAGACATGAAAAATGTTCCCTATGCATTAATCATAGCGAGCATCATGCATGTAATGTTGTGCATTCAACCTAACATTGTATAAGCTATTAGTATTGTGAGTAAATACTAATACAACTTAGGACAAGAACACTAGACAATTGCAAAAAACATATTAAAGTATCTGAGAAGAACAAAAATCTATGTTGTCTTTGATGGTACTTCACTATAAATGATTAGGTATACAGATGTCAATTTCATATCATATCTAGAAAATAAAATGTCTACATGTACATCTTTTTGTTGGGATCTTAAGTTGTCAGTTGAAAAAGTAGCAAATGTCCACAAATATATTCCATAATTGAGGTTGAGTACACTGTCGTAGGTGAAGATGCCAAGGTAACAGTTTGGGTGAAAGAATTCATTCAAGAGTTAGGAGTTATACCTTATAGTATGTTGCCCATTCCGCTATTGTCTGCGAACACTTAAGTCACAAAAGCCACAAAATCTAAGCATATTTAGAGGAAATATCATATCTTATAAGATAGTGTTGAGGGAGAAGACATCCAATTTCAGAATATAGCATAAATAGATAATGTGGCAGACACATTGACTAAGCCACTAACACTAAAAGTATTTGATGGGCATGTGAACAATATGCAATTGAGACTTATACCCAGTTGGACCTAAGCACAAATGAAAGTTGTTAGTGTTTGGGTTATGGTCGAGCTGGCCCCGGGTGCCACATGTCACGTCTGTGACTGTCTTATCACTTCAGCCACGTTGGCACCATGTAAGATGGATAAGCTTGACCAAGAAAGGAGAACCTCGTATGGATAAGGAGGATAGTTCCACCGGGGATTAGGACTTATCCTGAAGACCTAGGCGAACAACCCCGGAAGCCTCATCCGAATAGGACACGGATCCTCGGCTATAAATAGGTAACCCTCGCTCAAGGTAAGGGACTTTTAACTCTTCAGCCTTCATACTATTACTCTACCTTTATTCGGATCGGTATGTTGCCTTAACTGCTTGGCCCGACCACTCACCTTCTGTTACTGGCTTGAGCGTCAGAGTGCCTACCCAGGGAACGAATCCTCAGGCCTTTGATCACTTTCTTATTTCAAATCTTGCTACACAGCTTCATCCTTCCACTTCGGCTTCGAAAGTTGGTAGGATTATCTAACTACGATTTTGGTTCAAAACACCTTGGATCAAACAACATCAGTTAGTTGTATATGCCCTTAGCTCCTACCAGATTGATGCATATTGAGTTTTATATATTGATAAAATCAATTCATTACTATTTTATGTTTAATTTGGTATATTGTGACTTACTCCTTAAACTAGACATTTATAAGACTTGTATTAGTTTAGAAAGCTCTCAATGATTGAATAAACTTGGGGAGTTATCCTAATAACATTGATAGTAGTGTACTACAAAAATTATGGAACAACTTCTCTTAGCTGCTAGGGTTAGACCTAAGTATGGTTAGTGAGTGTTTGTAAGAAACAATAAACATAGATCAATTTCCAATTATCTAATATGTTTATATATAGAGACAAGAGGGAGAGTTTGACCTACACTATTCTAGTTACTCTCTTTCTATCCTTCTCTTTTCTCTTGCTTCCCATAAACCCTAACTTAAAACAACTAAGGAACACACTATTTTTCCAATATTTTCTATTGTGTTTTTGGTGAAAAAACATTATAATTAAAGTGGTTCTCATAGTTGCATACATCCAAGGTTGTTGGAGATTGAATTCAATTGGAGACTAGTTGTAGGATTGACCTCCAACTTCAACTATGCCATATTCAGTTGGGAGGCCAATTATGGTATGCAATTTGGGTGTAAACAACCACTATGGAACCTGTAATTTGTAGACTTTATATCAGGTATGCTCAATTTATTTTGGGAATTTAAATCTAGTTCATATTAGTGCTATATCGATCATTGGAGAATGTGATTCTCCAAAACTCGAGAATCCAGTTCTCATATTCAAATTGAAATTCTGCTTGAAATTTGGCCATTAACCTTATCTAGTACAACCATAAAACAATCAATTCTTAGTCCTTTCAACCAATCTATCACTTGTAATTAATCTCTCCAGTAACTATGTATACTTGACACCATATTTGGTATTGATCGTTCTTTGACTAGATTATGATTTTCATCCCCAGAAACCTTATCATGCAGTAGTAGTACAACAAGTGCATCCACTCCCTTGTTAGTCGAATCCAATGTAACTTTTTCTTATCTTCATTGCCATCTCCAAGAAACAATAGCCCTAAGTTCATTGTTCCTCCTTCGTTTTCATGTATAGATTCTTCTCCAACACTTCTTATGTCAATCGTATTACTTGAGTCATCCCATCCTTATCTTCCTCTACACTAAAGGCAACCTATCCTTAGTCTTCTTTCTCTCTTTCTTCCAATTGATCCCTCAAATATCTTGGATTTGGGTGATCGGTTGAAGAAAGGAAGGCACTGTTTTCTAATGAATTTGGCTAAGGTACCCATTACAGGATTTTTTTGGCATTTCCCCTCCCTCTAATCTCTTTCCCCTCAGTTCACCTATGTCAAAGCTCCTAACATGAGATGAAGAGAGACGATTGCTATCGTCTATAAGCTCCAATTCCTTCTACTTATGTCTGTCTCTTTCTTAAATCAAGACAACCACCACTTCTACCCACATTAACATAAGTGATTTTGCCCGCTCTATTTCATTTTAATTGAAAAAAAAATTGAATTTATTTTTATAATAGGCAATTTTACCGTTTGACTCTCAAATTTTGACTGTTCACTTAAAAAATTTTCCCTGACCTGATTCTTTTTCCTCATTTCCTTGCTTGCCACATGTAGCCATCTCACCATGTCATCATCATCTTTAACCTTGGTAATCTCTCTCCACCATGACACTTCAAATTCTAAAAGAAGCCATATTTGACTCCAAACACCATCTGAGAAGACTTCAATTGAACAAAGCACATCCTCTGGTTCGACCCCGGTGATCTTGACCTTTGTAGCCTGTATGCCTCTCAGATTGAGGTCCTCAAGAACTCCTTCTAGGGATTTCATTATTTTCTCAGTGGTTAGCTCATCCCAAAGATGGAATGGGAGCCCTACCATCTTAAACATGAAACTACCATATGCTACTATTTTCTCATTACACAACGGGGTTCATTTTTGGACTAGGATCAATTCTTTGTTTGTTTCCATAGTCATAAAACCCATTTAGTGGCATCATCATCAAGACCTAAATTCTTCACCATTGAGCTCAAGATTTTGCTCTAATTTGTAACCTCCTTCCCTATAGTTATCACTAGTTAATGTTCCCATTCCCCTACCCTTGCATCCATCATCATTTTTTTGGATGGCTTTTGAACTAATAACCGAAATTCTATTAGGTATGGTCATTTGTTCCTCTTCTCCATCTTCACCCTCCTCCCCTTTATTCCTATTTAACTTGTTTGCAAGATTTGGAGAATAATTTCCTCTACTCCCTCCAATGTTCTTACTTTTTTCTTTCATCCAGTGTTTTCAACTCGTTGTTGACCTGACTGGTTGAACCATTTGAACCATCACCTGGTCATGATTCCAAGTTTGATTCTATTGAAAATCCACCGTTTAGTCAGAAACCATTGACTTGGTCAAAACCATCTGATATGGGTGGTTTAATCATTGACTCGTTCGACTCAGCCACCGGGTCGCGGGTTGCACACTTAATGCATGTGCAAACTTTCAGATGAAAAGAAAAATATGGCCAGAATATGGAGTGAAGTGGCCGATAAGACCATTCTACCCTTACGCATAAGAATCCCATTGCCAAGAGAATGGCCATGTAGAGAATATCCTTCCTTGGAAATCTGGTTTTGGATTCTAATGAGACTAGCATCATTAGAAACTTCTTCCCTTAGCTTATCCATGGATAAGTGGGTTTAGAGGTTGAAAGATGAAGGAATTCATGCTTCCTGGACAAGGCATCAACAATTAAGTTTGATGGGTCTGCACTGTATTCTTTTGTAAAATCAAAGCCAACAATTTATAGAACCACTTTTGTTGGAGCTCATTTAGAACAGTTTGTTCTACTAGATGCCTCACACTTTGTTGATCAGTAACAATGGTAAAGGCTTAGCCCAACAAATATCCTCTCCACTTCTGCACAACTAGGACCACCGCCATTAACTCTTTCTCATAGGTAGACTTACTTTGGGCCTATAGAGAAAGAACTTTACTGATTCCAGGACCACCACCATTAACTCTTTCTCAGGAGTAGTACTATCATCGGGAGATGTTCATAATACACGGCGGGGATATGCTGTTGGGCGTTGTGGGGCGAAGATGTAAACTCCTTCTAAAAGCATCAGATTCCACCACAAAAGGCTTGGACAAATCAGGCGAAAACAATATTGGAGGAGTGGTGAAGGCTTCTTCTATTGCTTTCGACCAATTAAAATCATTCCTTTTAAGTAATTCTATTAGTGGGGCTGTCATAGCACTATACCCCATAATAGAATGCCGATAATACCTAGTAAGGCCCAAGAAGACTCTTGACTGTAGTGGGCTTAGGCCTATGTGATATACCTGGACCATATCACATGGTTTGTTATGTTGGATCATATTTGCTTAATTTAGTTGGTCTCAATCAATTAAGATCTCTGTGGTTTGGATCGAGATGAATCAGTTTAGTTTGAGTGGCCAGTTCATAACCATTTCGATGTCTCATATGCATTATATGTGCTAATGGAGGTAAGTTGGATCAAATTTTTATATACCGGGTTAAATGTATAAAGGAAATGAAATTTCAAATAAATTTTAAACATGTTGACATATAAAAAATATACACCAGATGCAATTTGTTGTTTTTATAATATATTATTTTTTTATTGCAAATTTATGTGCAAGTTTCACTTGATAGTATGAGTGAAACAAGTAATGCTTAGTAGAGAATTTAGGGATTCAAGTTTTTGTGGTTTAAACAAATTTGCACTATAGTTTAAAAGAAACCAACAGCACCGCTATTGGATTATGGCAGCAATCATAGTGATCTTATTGTGGTGTTTATGATTGTCACTATAACATTTATTAGTTTTGTTGTAACTATAGCTTCTGTAAGAGTCCTAGTTAGATAGCAACCTTTATCTATAGTTTTATAGGAAACTGCAAGTTTTTTTTTTTTTTTGTTTTTTGTTGGTTTATTTCACAGAAAAAGAAAGCTTTATTAATGAACATGAAAGAGAGGATGAGCATAAGATCTAATCCTAAGGGGGCATTCTTTTTATGGATTTTGAGAGGGGGAAAGTTGGTCAATGGGATTTTGATTCTCATTGACCAATAATTCCATGTTCTTTTTTCAGATTTATGTGGGAACAGGAAAAGTTTATTTTCCTAGGTACCACTTACCCAAGTAAATGATACCCATTTCTTAGGTGGATAAATAACTTTGGGGAAAGTTGCCAACACTTGAATGAAACAAAAATGCCCTTTTTAATAATGAATTTTTATGGTTAAAATAGTCATTGCCTTATTTACATGAGAAATAAAAGAACATGGGTAAATACACTTACCCAGGTAAATGTATTTACCCGGATGAATAACTTACCGAAAAGCAAATAGGGCCTTAAAACTAAACAAGGAGAAAAAACTCTACAAATAATACCAAAAACAAAACAAACTTCTAAGAATTAAGAGTAATAATGGGGATGATAGCCTTTATTCTTGTCAATCTTCCAATTGCTTTTGGTTGAGTCGTTTGACTCGTCTCCTAGGCTTTATTAGATTTAGAATTCTTTTTCCTTTTTTATTTCCACTAATTATATTTTCGCACAAGAGTGGCTACATATCTAGTATTCAATGTTGGCCTTATTTCAAGAACACTTTGAAATCTACATTGACAAGCTCTACTAAAAACATCTTGCATATTTTCACTAATTCCAATCACCATATTATCCCACCACCATTGATAATCAGAATAGGAAAACAAGTTTCAGTCTATCACCGCACTTTTCTCATGCCTCCTGTTTCAAGGATTTTCGTTGAAACATCCTCATGGATAATGTTCAAAGTTCCAGTCATATCTAACATTCTTTCCACCATAACTTTGCCAACATGAGCACTTTCCTTTTCTTGATCTTCCTACCCATTCTCAAATTCCATTTGGGCTTTTCATCAAGCACCAATAGTTTCGTCATCTTGTTCCATATTAGACATCTATTCAGGAGTTCACATCAGCGCCCCACAAGGGGGTGTCCACAGCACATCCCGACCTTGTATTAGAAGAGTTCGACTTCTGTCAGGGAAAATTGGTGATTGCACTGTTCGAGCAGTCCCTTGCAACTTTGCATTAGGAATATCTCCCATGAAATAAATCACCTAATTATGGAGATATTCCCAACCTAAGGCTGTAAAGTCTGTTGAAACGGGCTTTGCCCTGACCCAAGCTAGACTCGTATTGGAAACATCTCCCAATGACAAATACAGGAGATGTTCTCAATACAAGGTTGGGATGTATTGTGGGGCATTGATGTGAACTTTCTATTTAGAGACTTGCATAGATGAATCTTAATTATGTAGACCCCTAAGGCCTAATCAATTGGTTATCCATAACAGGGGTTGACTCCACTACTAGGGTTGCAAAGTTATCTTGCTTACTCCTTCCCCCGTGGATTCATTTTTAGCCTCAACCATCTTGAAATCAAGGATTGTTCCTTGATCGCTCTCCATCATCCGAACTGTAGGGACTTGTTGATAGTTTTTTCCTTATATCTATACCTTGTGTAACAACATCAGTTGCTCGCAACACTTTTTTAATCAAAGGAGGTTTAGGGATCAAGGGATTCATGTAGGGGTGAAAATGGATCGAATTCGAATCGGATCAAGTAATATCCAATTTTGAATTTGATTAGAAAATTTGATATCCGAATTCGATTTGATATCCGACAAATATCGAAAATTAATATCCGAATTCAAATCCGATTAAATATTCGAATATTCGATTCGAATTTGATTAATTAATTATTTTAGATAATTAATAAATATATAAAATAAATATTTTATTGGTATAAAGTATATAAACATATAAATTATTTATATAACTTAATTACTATATATAAATTATATAAAATATTTTATATATTATATATAGGAATTAAATAATCGGTCGAAATCGGATATTTATTGAATTAAATCAGGTCATATCCGAATTCGAATCCGATTAACTATTCGACATGAATAGGATATCCGAATTCGACCGATTAAAAATTTGAATTATCCGAAATTGATTTGATTATATCGAATATCAAATTCAAAATCGAATTTTTGAATACCATTGACACGCCTAGATTTATGTGCTTCTACAATTTATCATTTAAAACCCCCTTCTCCTCTTCTTTTTTTTTTTTTTTTTTGTCTCATAAACAATCTTCTACCAAAAACCTTTCTTCCCCAAACCAACCCATACATGACGAGGGTTTTCCTTCAATAAATCAACTTCAATACATACTTTGGTTGCTGTCATTTTCGTAAGTCTTGATGTTGCTTGATCACTCTGAGAATTTGTCTAGCAACCAATGTAATATAACGCATAAATCAATCATTGTAGAGAGGTCAATGGGGAGTTGTGGAAGTGTGAACTAGACGGGAGCAATGAAGGTTCCCATCCCAACTCCATGCTTGACATCCGGTTTAGCAACCTGAAGAGGAACTCCTTGATATAAATTGCCTCTCTCAGCCAATTGCCCCCAAAACATGGCATAAGTCTTAAGATGCCATAATCATAAAAGATTTAATGTTGAAAGCACCAACCAAAAATTCTCTCATCTCTGCGAGAAATGGTCATTTGTATGCACACTTGCCTACCACGCAAAAAACGAAGTGGTAAGAATGATTTTTCAATCTCCTCATGTGAAGTTCCCTCCATTTGATAGAAGGAACTTTGAACTTTCAATGGAATATCAATGATAGGGGATTGAGAATAGCCATTACCTGCCAAAACTGCTAAAAGTAGGGGTTTTTGAAGGTTTCTTTAGGGGCACTCTCTCCCATCGTGATGTCTCATATCCCCACTCCCAGTAATTTTGTCTTAGGATTGTTTGGATTTTAAATAAATCCTGAAAGCCATTTAAGACAATTGATATTGATGATTGATCAAGTTGTAGAGATGATTTCGTCCATAGGCAATATAAAAGTTATATGTGTTATTTAACTATGATTTCATCCATAATCGTAATGCATATTGTTTTTGAATTTAACTTTTAGTATAAATTGGTTGTAGCTCTGAACCACAATATCTATAACTATTATTTATAGTCACGGAAACATAAGTTACAATTTTTTGTCTATAGCTAAATTGTAACTATAGGTCTATGACTAGGCCCCATTTACTTTTACATACTTGGGTAACTACGTTTATTCTACCAATTACTCGGGTAAAAAGAGAGGTAAGAGGGAGACAGCAATTATAGACTTCAACAAGTAGGTGGTAATTGAAATTCTTAGATATCCTGAATTACTGGATAACCGATTGATAGTCTCAGGTAACAATTGACCGTTAAATACGGTCAAATGAATGGAGCCTAAAGGTTACTTTTCTTGTAGTGGCAGCAGTTATTAATTATTACAAGAAAGGCCACAAATTAAATAAATATTTTTCATCTAAAAATCTCTTTAGAGCTATCATTATGTAATGAACTAAAGTCATAACTTACGGGGAAAAACTTTGATTGTTTATAAAAAAGGTGGGTAAAATAATATTTACACTCAATATTTTTTAGTTGAAAAAATAAATGAGGACCTGCATAATCTCCCAAAACAGCCAAAGTAAACTCTACTTACAGCTGTATTGATGTGGCCTACCATGAATTGGACGAAGTGACATCACAACAATGCATCCGATGACGTTAAGGCAGGGCCCGAAATTAATTCTAAAGGCCATGATTTTCGGTTTTAGCCTAGTTTTCTTTTTCTTTTCTTATAATTTAAACTCTTTCTAATGCTTTTAACCGAGGTTTTAAAAATCAACCTAGAAATAGAACCGCTTTAGCCACTGGTTTCTAAGTCAGCGGTAGTGATTACGGTGACCTACAATGGCGAACTACAACAGCAATGACAACGATGAAAATAGATTTGAGAGATCTCAGATCTCACTCTCTCTCTCTCTCACAAATCTCTCGTCCAAATTGCTCTCCCATCTCTAAACCTGAGATCTCTTAGATCTCTCATACACATATCTCTTGACTAATCTCTCTCTATTAAATCTTAGATCTGAGAGATCTGAAGTTCTGAACTTCCCTTTTCATTCTTGTTTTGTCATAAGTAATAAATCATGAATCGTTGTCCGAGTCGAACGGTTCAACGATCGTCTGGATCACCTAAACGGTTCTTGGTCACCTAAATGGTTCCTGGTCCAAATGATCCAATCGTCTGGGTCAATGACAGTTCAAAAACATTGCTTCTAATCCAATAATTGACTCATTATGTCAGTCACTACATGTACGGAAACAATAACAACTAAGCAAAAAAATTCAATCCAGACACAAAAAAAGAACCAATTCTCGGAATTCCATTCATGATTTGACACGTCAATTAAAATTTATAATGAGGTCAAAAGAGTAAAACCCAAGAATCTCTTTAATGGAAGAAAGGGTTGTGATGTTTCTATAATCAAATCAAATTAAATCAAATTTTTTATAGAAATCCAACAGACTTGGGCGGTGTTTGGCATCGGTGTCGTTGCTCCAGAAAACAATAACACATCAGTGCCATGTTGGAAAAATCGGTGCTACAGAAAACATAACATGTTTGGAACCACTTTTCCATAAAAAAACGATGCTCCAAACCATTAAACCATGCATTGAAAATCAAGAAGGTGTCGTCTAGTGAAACATCGAATTCAACGTTTTCTCAATTTAGAGTTCATTGCTGCTAATGAGGACATGATGTGGCAGTAACGTGGACTTCGTATAATGGACACCAGTCCTACCTGGCAGCAACATTTCCAAACAAAAAGAAAGACACTGTTTTCTCAAAGGCCTGGCATTGCAGCCTTAGTACGATCTTCTTGGTGGTGTTTGTCTTCTTGTGGAAGACAGGTTTGGTTGTCCACCATAACCTATTGTTTGCAATCATAATGAGATTTACCCTAAGCAGATGAGCTATCTTCCCCCCGTTTTGTATTGGGTCACCTTGTGAATAATGTACTTCCTACACTCCTTGCTCTTGCAATATGTTTTTTTTTAGTCTTTGGAACATTCACCATGGTTGCAAGATTGTAAGACACCCTGTCCCTGTCTTCTTTATCTTAGTCTCTAAGACCTGACAGAGGATTGCTTGCAATTGAGGGAGAATAGATTGTAAATAGATCGTTGGAGGAGTAGCAACTAGGAAGAACTGCAAGAGTTTGAGAGAAGAGAGAAAAAGGGTTCTTAATTGGTTAGAAAGCAAAATGAAAGATATTGGAAATCTTTTTTTACAATATTTTGATATTTGATAATTTAAAAATTTATATTTAATATAGGGACTGAGAGTGAACCAGTAACAAGTTTCATATCTTCAACCTTCTAAGCAAACAGATTACATGGCATTAGATGAATGGAGGACCGAAAATGGTAGTGAATGCATTTTAAATTTTTACTCTTAAATAAATAGGCCACGACACAGAAAATTCTCTGGCTTATAACACCTTGAAGTGAAGTCCCAACTCCCACCTCCTCTTGGTGGAAGAAATTTTCCAAGCGCTTATTTTATTAATGCAAAAAAAAACACCATTCCTGCTTAGCAAAGTAAAATCTATGGAAAAATCTACATAACGAAAGCTGAGTGATGGATACAGCGCCCATGTCCAGACAAACCAGAGAAGAGGTCACAAAGTGCACATCCCCATCAAGAGCCCTACACTAATTATACACAACCCCATTTATCTTAATAACAACAGCTAGCTTCCCATCTCTATCACTTCTTATTATTCTTGTTTTACTTATTCTTTAATATTGATTCCTTCAAGCTAGGTGCTTCATCCCTTCAACAAGGTGTGGCATGTGGGTCCCCTTGACGCACCATGTCATCAGACGGAAACCCTTCTTTGGAGTAGGTGGGGTCCCTATTATCACAAGAGGGACGATGCTAGAACCGTCAACAGGAATCATGTGGACAGGGGGACCCCACCCAAAATTAACCTGGCTGAACCCTAATCGACCCCACTCAGATACGACTAACTTCCTGTAGGAGACAGCGGGATCATATGGGTTCTCTCCGGGTTCCGAGAAAATACCATCCATCCATTTTCTGAATTGTTCCTCCTGCCTATATTTCCCTTCTTGTACCAGTTTAACGACCTCGGCATTTGACGCCAGTGACACCGTCTTACTAGATGCCTTTATGCTTACTGGGAAGAAGCAGTTGCCGTAGAAACCTTCCGGTAATGGTGGGTTGCAGAGCTGACGGCCATTGGCAAGGTACATCAGTGTGACATTGGTGTCACAATGGAAGTTTACAGCTCTGGTTCGGCTGCTCCAGATGCTGGCAACGATGAGTTCGAAGGTTGTGCAAGTTTGGCCAGTGGATTGTTGGAACTCACGCTTGAGCTGACTGATTCGGTCTAGTGAAATGTCTATAGAGATGCTCTCGAGCTTGTGGTGGGGCAGGGAAAGTGGTGGCTCTGGCAGTAGTTTTTGTTTGGTGGATGCTTGTGCTAATAGTCGTGCAGGAGTCGGAATAACTTCTCTACTCCACACAGGGACAATGCTTGGCTGCTGGAGGCCTCTAGCAAACTCACCCACAGCTTTTAGGAACTGAGCAGCTCCTAGGCCATCGCACGTAGTGTGGCTGAGTACAAGACCTATGACAAATCCACCGCATGTAAACTGGGTCACCTGTTAATGATAACACAAGGTTTTGATCAGATCTTTGGCTAAATAAATCTGTTATACAGGAGAGCTTACACTTAAAAACGTGTTAGCTAGGGGTAATAGAATTTTAATTTATAGGGTAAATTGCTAGAAACTCTTTTGAAGCTTCTGACCATTGCGAAACCGCTCTGATATAGTTGTAAGTATACCCCCTTTCTGATATAGTTGCAAATTCACTTTTTCTGAACTTTCTGATATAGTTGCAAGCATCTGTTTGAATTTTTTTACAAGCAGCACGAAAATGTACAAAATATCCATGCATTTATTATTGAAACTGGCTTTAGAAAAAAAAAACAATATAAAGTTCATGAAACAACAAAAAAAAAGTGTTTAAAGCCGTAGCTTTACTTTGAGCAATTAAAATGAAAGGGCAAATTTAAAAAATAAATCAATTTTGAAAAAGAGATTGAAAAGGTTTGGGATAGGATTGATATGAAGAGAAAATTTGGAAGAAAAATAAAAAATAACTACATTTATATTTTGGACATTTTTCTTACCTCTTGTCAGAGGATTATAATAATGGGGTCTGTGTTAGAAAGTTTAGGGGATGTGATTGTACTTAGGGATGGTAATTTATATCTTACCGGGTGGATACTCACCCCAATGGGGCAGTTTTTTTGCTTGAAGAACGGGTTTTGGGGTAGGGATAGATTTTGGAATTCTACAACCTGTACAATTCGGGTTGTTAGGTAAACCCCATCCTCCTCGACCTGCATATTATTGGACATAATATAAACTTAGTATTAGGTGTTGAATTTAATAACCTTTTGAATTTTATGTGAAGGATAATTAATAGTTTATATGCTATTTACATGTTTTAATCAAATAATTGAAAATTTTGTTGTTTATTTGTGTTATTTTACTTTGTTTATATATAACAAGAAATAATAGATAATTAAATGCGAGTTCTAAGCCCAACCCGTCCTTATCCTTGAATATAAAGAGGATAAGATCAATGATAATTTTGCATTTTCATGTATAGGAAGAGTTTGACTTCTCAAAATCCAACTCACACGAGTTTTGGGACATATTCGGTTTGGGAGTTTTAAGGAGATTACTACGATTTAAAATTTATAAAACCCTCCCCGAAGCCATCCTAATTGTACTTGTAAATATCAGAAAAGTTTCAGAAATGACTAAAAACTTAGAGGATTTACCCTAATTTATATAAAGAGCTGTATATACCTCTTAAAATAATTAGGAGACAATCCTATATATTTGCAGAACTAGCTAATAATTAAAATGATCTGTTACAAGTTATTTAATTTGTTTCATGAGGCTACCCCTCAGCCCTAACCCTACATATAACCACCCCTCTAACCCTAATACTGACACTAGGATTTAATATCAAATCACTGCTATATCCAGCTGGAAACCTTACCAACTGAGCTATAGGGGCTAAAAGGACCGGCTGCAGTAGATTGAAAAGGATAGGTGGGATAACATGGATTTTTCTTAAAACGTGCTAGCTAATCTCTCATTGGCAATTAAATTAATTTGATTTACTTTCTTGAGATAATTAATACAAAACCAATCCTACGGGACAACATTTAGATGATAACGTTGTCTGCAAAGTTACATTGCCGTGGTTTTCATTATTTTAGATAAAATATTGTCTAATTATGAAGCACACCCAATTTAATTAGTCACCTCATTCAAATCAAGGATCCAGTCTTAGTGTTTCTCAATGTGCTTGCCACATGGCTAAACAATAATATGCGGGTAGGCTAGCCAGTACCAAGCGTGAGTCATTAGCTAACAGGCAATAATGGTTGGGTTGGGATTTTTTTCCTTGTGCCTCACTTGTTTGAATATTGATAGTGTTCTTTTAACAATGAACAAAATGCATTAGAATTATCAAATAATGAAAAAAAAAAATGATAGAGCTAAATCCAGATCAGAATCAATAAAATTCATCAGAAATCAACGGAGGGTGGTAATTAAACTTGAGAATGGACAGGTATTAACTCACAATGGAGATCGAACCAGGGTTGGGGGGGTTAAGGGAGGGGATGGACTATCTCCATTGTGCATTTTGTAACCTCATGAACGCAAAAAAAGAATGACTTACTATCAAAGTGCAAGTGTAAGAGATCCAACCTCATAGTATATTTGCAGTCATGTATCATGAATATTTTTCATATTTATATGTTATCATTTATGATAAGAAGATATTATCAATGCATGAGGTATATATGAAGTGTGCTCTATGAGGAATAGGAATGGCAATGAGTCGAGTTTTTTACAAGCTGTTCGAGCTTAGCTTGTGAAAAGCTCGGCTCGCACCCAATTCATTGATTTGATTATGAAACGAACTAAGCTCGAGCCTAATAAAACTCAGTTCGTGAGACTTGCGAGCTAGATCGAATATATCTATATATATATATATTAAAATTATAAAAAATAATATAATTATTAATTATTGTAATTCTTATTTTTTTAAATAAAAAATATTTTTATATTTTTTCACAAAATTGAACTCAAACTCGAACTCTAAACTTATAAAACAGTCTCAAGCCGAATTCAAACCTCATACTATTTGACTCAACTCGAATCCTCCCCTAATGAGGAATAAATCCAATTTGCCCAATCAAAGTCATCATCTTTACACGCTAGCAAACTTTTGGCGTTTTACTCGTGACCTTTTGCTTCTGCGGAAGATACAGGGGTCGGTATTACATGAAAAGGGCTATTGAGCTAAAATTTTTCCCTAAAATATGTATATTCTCTACCAAAAGCTTAACTACTGTATTTTAACTATTGCAATGATGAAAGGTTCCTATCCGTGTTGAGTTCACTTTTGTTAGGTAGCGTAGGGCTAAAACAGAAATCATGGCATTGGATCTAATGCAATGGCCCCACCAATAAGTCATTTCATCTAATTCAAGGTGGGCCATGGAAATAAATCAAAGGCTTTAACTTACTTGTTTCAGCACAGGTTACCACACTATCATAGCAAATGTGAGTTAATCCTAATCCATGTTATGTGTTACAATGTAGACCACATTTCCTACACTTGTTTCTTTTACATCCTACATAAATCAATCACTTTGTGATATATTGACAATAATAGAGGCAGTGTAAAATTCAGTTACTCACGTACTCATAATCAACGTTTTCCAACTCTCGGATCGTTCGGCTTACGAATCGTCCAGTTAATCGGTTCTGTTTTATCTAAAAACCAGAATCTAGTAAAAAATCATTAAAAAAGTCAATAAATTATTGACTTAGGTGGTCGAACTGTTGATCCGTTCAATGATTTTTGACCATTTTGTATTTTTTAATTATTTTTTATTTTTTTAATTTTATTGTCAAAATGGGCCGTTTATTCAAACCGAATGATTGAACTATTAACCCATAAACCAGTGGACAGAACAGTTCCATTTCCGAGTCATTTTTTAAAACGTTGCTCATAATAATCTCTAAATAAATGCTTTAACCTCCTCTATACTTATTTTATTTTGAAAATAACGTCCCCTATACTTTGAGTCTCCAAATTTTTTCCTTGGCATTTGTAAGAAATTATACAAATACATCATATTCCTTTAAGTTTAAGAAATAAATAAAAAATGATGATCTCATGATTTTAACCACTTTAATTTAAAATTCCTAATTTGTCCCTGAGTGATAATATTGGAATGTTTATTAACCAAAGTACCACAAGAAAAAGTTTAATAGAAAAGAATAAACCATTTAATATGGCAATAAGAAATAAGAACCTAATAAAAAATGATATGTCATACTTTTAGGGAGTGTTCTTTTTTGAGTTTTGAGATGGGGGAAAGTTGGTCAATGGGATTTTGGTTCCCATTGACCAAGAATACCATGTTCTTTTTTTATTTTAATGTAGGGATCATGGAAATTTTATTTTCCTGGGTATCACTTACCCAAGGTTACCCATCTCGTAAGTAGATAAATAACTTTCCCACCTGGGGGAAAGATTCCAATACTTAAATGGGATAAAAATGTCCCATTTAATAATGGGTTTTTATGGCTAAAATGGCCATTTTCTTTTTATTCGGGAAATAAAAAAACATGGGTAAATACACTTACCTGGATAAGTGTTTTTCAAGAAAAGCTTACCCAAATAACTGCATTTACCTGTGTAAATAACGTATCGAAAAACGAACGGGGCCTTAAATGCTTTAAAATTCCTAGGTTACCACAAATGATACTATTGGAGTATTTATTAATTGAAATACCCCTAGAAAGGTTATATGTTTTGAAGGAAAATTACTTAAACATATTCTGTTTTTTTAACAAATGCTTTTAACCCCCTGTATCTCGACCTCTCCAATTTCCTCTCTTAGCTATTGCGAGAACTTATACAACTAGTCTCCTTTTGTTCGTTTGACATGAAAAACCGAACTAAAAATGACAATATTATATTTTAAAGAATTTGAAATTCCTTGGTCAATGTGTAAACTGGGAATTTTAGAGAGTTTAAATCACTTGTATAATTTGTCTCGAATGTGAACAAATGAGTTTAGGGGGTCAAAGTATAGGGGAAGTTAAAGCAAGTGAATATAACCTTTGAAAAAATGTAGAGGGCCAAATTTGGTCAAGTCTAAGAAGCATCTTGGTTTTAGTTGTTTCTGCCCAAGGGCTAAAAGAAGGCATAATTCCATCCATGCTGGGTATAAGATTTTGAGGCTTAAACCTAGGGTTGTTCATGGGTCGGGTTGGGTTGGTTTAATAGATTTTTTTTTAATTAATCCAACTTAGTTGGGTTACTTAAAGAGTAAACCAAAACCGACCTATCATTAAGCAAAACTGACTTAAATCGGTTTATCATTGGATTCAATGCGACTTGGTCCAATGCATTTCAAAACTAGAAGTTTCAGTTCAAATTTGATTTTTGGCCCATTACACACCATGATTAAGGCTGCATTTACTATTTGACATTCATAGATATTCAAAAGACCAATGGGCTTATGATGGGCTGAATGATTCAGCTACAGTAACAATAGCAATCTAGCAGAATCTCTCCCATTTAACTAATGTATTATTGTTCTTTAATGTTAAAAATAAGTAACAATAGAAATCTAAAAAAAAATCTCTCCCATTAAGTAATTAACTAATAATTGATATTAATAATCAATAGTTAAAATAACAATTAATTTTTAATAACTAATTAATATATTTAATTAATATCATTATTAATTATTAATAATTATGTATTAATTTATTAATTAATTATAAAAATTAATTATTAAAAATTCAATAAATAATAAAATAATCATTAAAATACAATGAAATAATTAAACATATAGTTAAATGTTATGTATATAATTAACAAAATAATTATAATTTCTAAGTATTACTTTATTACCAACATTTATCATAGCATGCATAAGAGGATATCCTTTCAGGGGTATTTCTAGAAAACAAAAAAGTGATCATTATTGCTACTAAATATGATGTGCAGTACATTAAGACTGAAATTAAAATGGAACCAAATGCTCTTAATTCCCCTTAAACGTATTAATAGATAAGAGAAAAGAGGCATTAAGAGTAGGCATACAGGCCCTATGTATCAATTCTGCTTAAATTCATAAACTGTTTTCCATGTGATTTAAAAAATAAAAAAAATAAAAAATGTTAAGAAGAGATAGAGGGATAGTAGGGCACAAGACTCCCTTGCAGTGCATCAATTGCATATGTGTTGGTGTTTAATTGGGGTGCGACAATCTTGAGGGTTACTGTCAAGAGAGGCAAGATTTCTTAAAATGTACAAACACTTTGAAAGCACATATTCCCAATGTGTGAAGAATGCTCATACGTTTTTTGATTTTAGGAGATCAGGGCTACTTAGATCCTCGGGGGGGGTCCGAAGAAGAAGAAAAGTCCCCCTCTCAGCTCCTTTTAAATCTAATTCTTTTTTGGTAATTTCACTCTCATATACTTGGATACACCTCCATTCCCTCCCTCTAGTTTCTCCCCATGTCATGTCTGATGATCTTATTCCTCCTTGGCACATTTACCAACAAAAAAATACTAACAAGCTGACAATATAACATCTAACTGCACATCGGGAACATGTACTTATACATGTACTTGTTTGTATTTTAATGTTCCATAAATGGCTTTTACCCTACCCAGTGGGTGCCTATGCCGATGAGGCAGGTATGAGTTTTAAGATTCTCTCACCCATATATTGTTGGAAAGCATATAAGATTTATGTATTAAGTGTTAAATTTAATTATATTTTGAATTTTATACAATGATAGTTAATAATAGTTTACATGTTTTTACATGTTTTAATCAAATAATTGAAAATTTTTATGAATATTAATATTATTTTAAAGATAGAAAATTAGATGCAACCTACCCATGAATGTAAAGAAGGTAAAGTTATTGAGGGTTTAAAATTTTCTTGTACGAAATGAATTTAAATTCTCAATATAAGTTTTGGGGCAGGTAAAGGTTGGGGGATGCTCCTTTGCAATCCCTATTATCATTGTACCAGCTAGCATTCCCTTTCTTTTTTGACAAGTGATGCTAGAATGCCGTTTTTTACTCATCAGTGATGCTCGCATGACTTTTACAAGACGGAACCCCAGAGATCACACCCCACAGCCCATCCCTCCCATGAATTGGGAACATCTCCACGCGAGATGTTCCCAATGCACGAGGGGATGGGCTGTGTGGCCCATGCGAACTCGCCTTAGCTGTCGATCTGGGTTCCATCATTCTCTCTCTACTTTCCACTGATGTGATTTCATTTTGTTTGTTTTGATAAAGTTGATGTAAGCTCAACTGCCCCCTCCCAATGTGGAGCCCATATTTTCTACTCATTTTTTCTATCCACTCTCTACCCGCCTTAAATTGCAGTTACCCATCTCTCAATTTATATACATATGACTCCAATTCGGCGGATAAAGAGTGGATAGGAAAAGTGAATAGGAAATCCTTAGTGCCCACGTGATTTCCTCCCGAGTCCCTAGTTACCTCCCATTTACTCACTTTCCTCTTCCCAATTGTGTATTTCTTATTGCTATCTTGGAGGTATGGGTGGTAAATTTTCTGGTCCTTCCAAAATGGAAAATAAACCTTCTTAAGCGACAGATAAAAGAGCGAAGGAGCCCTGAACTCCTAAAAGAACACTCTAAGAATACCGCATCCAAGAACATACTGGGAACATCTCCCTGAGTGCTCCATGTTTCATAAAAATTGGAATTTCCATGGTGAGGCGATTCTAGTCATCCACTATGAAGTGGAGGATTTCCTCCTTGCAGGAGCCAAAGTGATTCCCAACTTAAGCCTTCCTTCACGTTGGTTCACTCTCCAAAAGATAACTTACAGTATGATTGGCAATTGGAATTAGAATCATAATGGTCTATTCTCATAAGTTCATACACAAATTGGAATAGGAATTGAAATCAGTTGGAATGAAATTTCATTCTCAAAGAAAGGGGGAAGAAATAGCTATTCTCTCAAATGGGGGAATGTCATTCCACTAACAATGGAAATGAGATTCCAATTCCGCCCAACCAAATAGTTGGAACCGGAATGGTCCATTTTCATTTTGATTCCATACCCTTATTCCTGTAACCCAAATAGGCCCTTATTTTTGAAAAATATTTCTATTGATGATTTATTTTTAATATTATATAAATTATATATGCATATATTAAATTATAACTTTTTTTTGAATTAATTAGTAATTAATTGAATCGCCAAACACAAACAGTCAAACAGTGTAGACGGGTGAACAACTCAACCATTTGGATTAATAGTTCTAACTTCTAACCAAGTTAATAGGATTTAATGGATTTAATATGAGGCTGGATTGACTGGTTGAACAGTCCAACCAAACTGGTTGAACAGTCAAGCAGTGTGTCCTATTATTTGGTCTTAATCTTGGGGCGTTCTCTGCCTGTGAGATTTCTGTGGTTTTCCTACTGAATTACATGAATCTCAGTTTGCTTATAAATGGACAGCCCAATTGATGAACAAAACATTGATGTGATTTTCCTAACTGAATTACATGAATCTAAGCTTGTTGAGAGTTAGCTAGGCCAACCCAATTAAAGAACAAAACACATTGATGATGTGCTACTGAATTAGATGAGTTTCAAATAAGTACCTGCATTTGGATGGGCAGATCCAGGCCATCTGACTCTGGAGGGTGATCCGGAATAAGCTCATGGTGCAGAATAGTACTGAAATTGTTATCGAAATAGTTGACAGCAGCCAGGCTACAATTGGAAGACGCCTCCACAAACCAAACACCTTCCGCAGTGCAGGAAACCTTGGTATCACCATTGCTTGATTTCTTCAGCCTCCCCGCAAGTGGATAGTATGGAACCAGAGCCCTGGACAAAGCCTCTCTTATGATCTTAGCGGGTTCATGGCCATGGCTGTATACATGCAGTGATCTAACACCGTGCTGCACACCTGGTAGTTTGTCCATGAATGAAAGATCAAGCATGCCAGAGGGTGTCTCCTCTGCCGGTCCAACCATGCTTCGAGCTGATCTTATTACAGAGAAAGCCATAGCTAGTGATGAGTGAGAGGATCTGGATTCGTGAGAAACTACAAGAAGATTATATATTTGGAATAGGCCATCAAGACATCAAGTATTCCTGTAACCTTTCTTGGACTTAGTGGAGGAAAGCAAGAATGCTTGTTCTACAATTTATCTTCCATCCTGATTCCTTCATATAATTCAGTTTGGTGGGTTTTACGCATGGTTTTCAAAATCGGACCGGACCAGATGGCCAGATGGTCGGACCAAAAAAACCAGGAATCGATTAGGTGGTCAGTTTCGTTTTACCCTAGAACCTTATTTTGCCAAAAACCAAGAACCGATCAGGTGACCTGAATGATTGAACCGTTTGAATCATCTAACGGTTTGACCATTTTTTTATCAGAATGGGCCATTCATTTAATCGAACCATTCAACCTAAAAACCGAATCGGTCATTGTCCGGTTCAATTTTAAAAACCTTGGTTTCACGGGTTAATGACTGACTTGCTCCCTCCTGAGCTTTATTGTTCATCAAACGTTCAATCCAAAGATTAGGAAGAGCATATGATAGTGACATAATTACAATACAAAAGTCGAGACTCTTTTTCCATTTGGACACGTTTCCTACCGTGGTGTCATGGTATGCCCTAAGGTCTTTTTCTTAGGGCCACTGTTGTATTTTAATTTTCCAAAATACCACTTTAGTCCAACGGACGTTACAGTGGATGGTAAAATTTTAAACCTGCGTTTTAGTTCTACATGTCATGAAAGTTAAACTTATGTACGTACTTTCTTGGAGAAAATTATCCAAGTTTGAATGGCAAAAGATACTTATTTCTTTGCAAGAAAGTAAACTCTGTTTGGATTTTTACCTATTTTAATCTCTCAGCAAAAAAAAAAGAAAAAAAAAGAAAATCTCTCAACATTAATAATCGCACCAAAGGAATTGAATTTAGGTCATCCGGGAAACATGCCTTCAAGGAAAGAGACGTCAAATTCTTCCGGCAACACATGTATGGTGATGGATGTGAAACAACAGAATTGATGGATACATTACATTTGTGAATCTAAGAAATACATCAAACAATTATAGACTGAAAGACCAATTCAAACCAAACTCTATCAAACAATCCTAATGCCTTTCAATCTTATCATAACCACAAATCACCCTTATTATATGTATGAGTGCCAGTTTCTTATAAATATAATTTGATCTTGTTGTCAAAAAGATATTGTAATATTTGAGCATCATTATCAATATATATATATATATATATATATATATATATATATATATATATATATCTGCTACAAATCATTAATTGCAAGAATTAAATAGCAGATTTTAAAGGTGAGCATTCGCTTTATTTGATTAAAAACCAAACTGAATAAATCAAAATTTTTAAAACTGAATTAATAAAATGAAAACCAAAACTAAAACCGGTTTTTAATAAAACCAAAATAACCTATAAAATATATATATATATATATATATATATATAATAAAATTTAATTTCATTATAATGCATTATATATAATATATTAATATATAAATATATAGCATATATATATTGTATATTATATATTATATATTATATACTGAATTTTAACTAATTTGGTTTTTTCGGTTAACTGAATTTCTAAATCTGAAAACCGAAACCGAAATTGTTAAAAACCGAATTAAACAAAAACTGAAAAAACCGAACCAATTCGGTAATTCGGTTTTAACCAAACGACGTTCACCCCTAGAAGATTCAATGAGCAATCAATAGAGTTTCTTGTTTTGAGTTCAGCTTTGGATCTTATGGATGTTTATAAATCCTTCAAAGTTGATGATATATGTAATTTGGTCGATAAGTTTTATCCTCTATATTTTTTGATCAAGAAAAAATTCAATTATCATATCAATTATAGCATTATACGCTTAATGTGCCCAACCATCCAAATTTGTAAAATTTACTTGTTTATCATTGATGATTTATGGAAACTAGAGCGTCAACAGTTTATATTTTAATTGATAGACTGATTTGTCTTGTTTTGATTATTCTTGTTTCAATGGCAATTACTAAGTGAGCTTTTTCAGTCATAAAAATTGTTAAATCGGGCTTTGCAATATGATAGAGGATGACTTTATCATAGATTATTTGATTGTCTACGTTAAGAAGGAAATTGCTGAAATATTTTTAATAGACATGATTATAGATGATTTCTACTTGGGCAATAAACCCAACTTAAAAAGTAAGAATATATAAAGTTATTCTCAATCTCTCATAATAGAATATACAAGTTACTTAGATACATAATTATGTATTCTATACTTAAGATATAATATAATTATTTATTTTGATATTTAGAATCATGTATTAGATTTTGTTAGTATTGCTGTTCAATTAAAGATACTACCTTTTGGCATATGAACAAATTCCCTCACTCTTATTCATTTGAAAGAAGTCCCTTCAAGTAAAGTTGTTGTATCTCATTTTCTTAATACAAGTCATTATTTATCATGAGGGATTCATCGAAGAAATTGAAGTATATTTTTTATTTGAAAAGAACTTTTGGCTTCTTCCCTTAATGAGTTAATCCTTGAGCTTTTTAGTACAGCCTTTGTGGAACTTTTATGCGTGGAGAGATCCGAATAAAATCTCTCAAGAGGATCTAGCAAACCCACTCCCTCACGCCTTGTAGTAGGCAGAGTGTCTGCTTTCTAAAAAAATGTCAAATGTTAGGTGGCGTATCCTGTCCACCGCTATCTCCAGCGTCCAAACATGTCAATGACTCAATGGTCTTAAGTTAACTGCATAGATTAAACACCACTTGCCAGATCAAATTTACTAAAGCATTATTTTAGAGTTGGTTATTAAAACTTTCAAGAAAACATATGGTTATTAATAGTCAATTAGTGTGAACTTTTGGTTTCTCGTTGGAAGGGCTGCCCTACATTTGGATGGTCCAAGGTTGCTTTTTTATGTTTTTTAAGCAGCTTTTTATGTGTTTTTTTGGATTTGAGATTTTGAAACTCAAAAAACACAAAGCTCCATTTTAGGTTTTTTAGGTTCGGGCTTAAAATTGTTTTGGCTCATGAGATTGTCATTTATTTACATGGTGTTTGGAACCATGGATGCTTTTTGGGACCAATTAAAAAAAAAAAAAAACGCCCACGCTTTCAAGACCCGTTTCTCACAAAATAACGTTTTTGCCACATAGGTAGTGAACAACATTATGCTATTTGGTAAGGTGATTTTCATCACCATTTTTCATGTATATATTGACAGGTAAGCACCACATAGGATATACATCAGTCAACCGTTGGAGGAAATGGTTCACCGATTTCATGCATCGGTGGGGTCCTGATTTTCGAGGAATGCCCGATTTTTTTTAATAATCAGCTGAACCAAACAATGAGATACATGGGTGCTTGTTGAAACGCCTATGTGGATCCAACGTGGCACCGTTTTTATGAAAAATGGCCATGGTTCCAAACATTCCCTTAAAAGAAGGGTAAGAGGCTTAAACCTCTATTCATGTTCATTTATACTAAATATTATCACCTTCCTTTTATTTTCAAAATGTATAAATAACTCCCTTATCAGGTTATGCCATTTAACAAAAATCTCTCTTTCGTTAAAAATCTGTTAAGATGCCATAGCATGTGATTTCATGTGTGGCTAATGGCCCATTTATTTTTGGGATTTTGAGAGTGGGGAAATTGGTCAATGGGATTTTGGTTCTTATTGGCCAATACTTGGATTGGACAAAATTACCCCTTTTAATAATGGTTTTTTATAGTTAAAATATACATAAGAAATAAAAGAACATGGGTTAAAACTTTGCTTTCAAATCGCCGTTGAGCTGGATAGTCAGACCATTTGGCCTTGGAACTGTACAAGCAACCAGTTCCATTTCACCCTCAACCCAATCCTTAGCAAAAATCCATTGATTTGATTAGTGACCCATTGACCAAATATCATGGCCTCATGGGAGGTTTAAGTCATTTAGGCTTAGTTTGGAAAGAATACAAATGCAAATATGTATATTATAAATACATAAAATAATAATATAAAATAAAAGGTTTTGTATTCTACTTAGTGTACTATTTGTAGTCTTTCCAAAGTGAGCCTTAAAAGCAAATATTACTATACACTTTTTGGTTCATAGTTTAAAGGGTAAATTACTAAAACCTCCCCTAAAGTTTGATAATTGCAATCGCCTCTCTTGAACTTTCTAATACAGTTGCAAGTAAACCCCCTCTATAATCTTCCAAAAAGAGACATTAAAATGCCCAAAATACCTGACAGTTACTATTGAGGCTGGTTCTACAGAAAAAATAATACAAACTTTATTAAAATAAAAAAAAAGAAAATTTAAATTTGTAACTTTACCTTTGAGTGATTGATTTAAAGGGAATTTGAAAAATAAATTAATTTCAGAAAAGAGATTGAAAGGATTTAGGGTAGTGATTCATAAGTAGAGAAAAGAGATTGATCAAAGTAACTGAATGGGTATTTTGGACATCTTCATGTCTGTTTTTACAGGATTTTAACGGAAGGGATCTAATTGCAACTATGTTAGAAAGTCCGAGAGAGATTTTAGCAATAACCTAAAACTTCAGGGGTGGTTTTAGCAATCTACCCTTTTTTAAAATCAAAAGCTTCCTAGCTGAGGCTGCTAAGCATAAATTGGCAACCCAGAGTCCTAGACTGTACCGCAGTATGAAAAGATTAGAAAAAGAAGTCCTGGCCCATTGGGCCAAGGTCAAGCATAGCAAACTCTTTCCAAGTTGGCCTGTCCATCCAATAAGGTCTACATAATGGACAAGCCTGAATGGATGCTCGTTCTAGGCCTTTGTAACGTTTCCCATCGTCCAGTATTTATGTTCAATTGGTGGCGCACCCATGTAACATGTATGGAGAGGGATATAGAGGAAACGTCACCTACACGCACGATAAGAGTAAAAGCAGTGAACATTCACAGCAAAAACGTGAACAAGGCACATGGATTGAATGAACTTCTCAAGTAACAGCCCCACATGGGCATCTTTCTATTAAGAAAGATTGCTAAAGAGAGAGGATATGGCGTTTCTCTTAAGTATGGCTTAGAGTACACAAGCAGTGACCTGCATCATGTAGCATTGCCTTGTGTGAGCTTTTCTAAGCCAAAGAGTCTTCGTAATGAATGAAGAATTAAAAAACAAACAAAACCTAAAATACCAATTGAGGGGTCGCTCGTTGATTTGTTATCTGATTCGTTCCAGTATTGACGTAGTATCGATTCGAAAAAAAAAAAAAAAAAAAGAAAAAGAAAAGAAAGAAAGAATCCCAAAAAAAACAAAATAATAAGTTTGGGTCCAGTCTTGGTATGTTCTCTCAGGATCCACTGAACGGATGAACCCCAAAAAATCCATAATTAAGGCTGTGTTTTGGACCGGTAGAAAATAAGTGAAAAGCGGAAAGCATTGGTTAAAAGAGGTCACATCTCCACTCCACGATACCCCACAATACATTCCTGCCTGCATTAGAAACATCTCTTCATGATAATATAGGTTTTGATGATATCATCATTGGGAGATGTTCCCAATACATGACAGTGATGTACTGTGGGGCGTTATGGGGTGGAGATGTGATCTCGGGTTGAAAATGGCCCCAAACCGATCAGAGACAAAATTACAATTTACCACTCCAAGCCCATGCAAAAATACCTAACGCTACGTGTTGACCTTGGACTTCTAAAATAGAGTACAATATACTGAAGTGGAGCTGAAGTTAGGCTCAGCTCCATTACCTTTTTCCGTCTTTGAATTTTTTGTAGTTGCATAAAACCCAAGGAAGAAAAAAATCTAGTTTTACAACTTATTAGGAAACCGAGTTGACTGTCCAGCCTTTTATTAGTCGCCATTGACCAATCTAACCTAACCGGTTACAATTAATGGGATCGGCTCTCATGCGTGTCAGGTAGCCCTGGTCCCGACCCCTGACCCGATAAACAGCCAGTCTCGATATAGGGCTATCAACGGGTCGGGTATGGTTAGGGACAGCTTGTATCACTCTTGAACCATTATTAACCGGGGCAAATCGATAGACCCTGAACGGTCTCGATTATTAATTGGGATAATCGATTAGACCCGACTATTATACTGACATTTTATGTAAATAACAACTTAAAGTTTGATTTTTGATAAAATTACTCCAATAAATATGACGGTAAAATAGTAAATTATTTATATGTCAATAAATCAAGTGATTTTAATCAAAACTATCTTATATATTTTTTGTCAACCTGTAATTAAGTGTGTATTTGTACATGGAAATTAAAAAAAAACAATTATTATTATTATTATTATTATTAAACATTGTTTTCTATTTCTGGAATAAATAAAAATAATTTTTATTTTAATAATTATTTTTATTTAATATGATGAATATACAACATTAGAAATGTTCCCAAATGTTTTCGATAAAATTATGTACTTTTTTGTTTTTTGTGTTCTATCTTTTTTAAAATATTTATTATTCCATTATCACATCATGAGTTTCTTTAAAAAGTTGGATCATTGACCCACCATCTAAATAATAAAATAGCATTGCTTTCTGATTAATTTTAAATTATATATTTCATCTTATTATATAAATAATTATTTATCACACTTGACTTGTATTTAACATAATTAATATATTTTTATATATTATTTTAAATATTTGTACTTTTTTATTTTTTAAATATTTATTATTTAACTATCGTATCATCGAAAAGAAAAATAGTTTGATTTCTAGGTTGACATTAAATTTTGTATTACATCTCCATCATTGATAAAATTATTTCCTATGTATAATACTTATTTTTGTTCAATATAATGATTGCATAATATTAGAGATGCACCCAATATTTTATTTTTATAAATATATAACATTAAATATGTGCCCAAATTTTTCTCTATTTTTTGTTTTAGTGATTCTTTGTATTTTCTGTTTTAAAAAAAATTATTATTTTATTATGGCATCATTTTATTTCTATGTTGATTTTAAATTTGGTATTCCATTTTCATCATTAATAAAAATACTTCTTACATTTCATACTTATTTTTGTTTAGTATAATGAATATATAATATTAGAGATATGTCCAATTTTTTTTGTATTATATATTTTATTATTTAATTATAGCATTATTTATTAACCCATTTAATCCCAAATGATTGAATACTTGAATTGCTTACCCACCACTGGGAGGGAAAAATGGTTTTATTTTCAAATTACTTTTCAAAATATTTATTTTTATACTATTAAAATTAATATTTTAGATTTAATTAGTTTAATTTAATGATAAGAAAAAATATCTTAAATATAGGATTTAATGAGAGAATATACCTTAGATATGAGATTTAATGAGGGAGAATAGGAAAATAGTTTTATTTCCAATTGGTTTTAAATTTTACATTACATTTCTATCATTAATAAAAATATTCATTATTTATCATACTTATTATTGCTTGATATGCTGAATATATGATGTTAAAAATGTTTCTATTTTTTTTTTGTATTTTATCTATTATTGAATTTTATCATTTAATTGCTACAACATGGATTGGCCCATTTGACCCAAAGTGGTTTAAGTTCTTACCACTGCTTAGACGAAAACACTATTTTTTTTGAGGTAGATTTTAAAAGTATAAGTTTTTATGTTATTGGAATTATTGGTTTATTATATATTAATTTAATTAATAGAATTTAATGATAAGAAGAAACAAAAATGCCTTAACATATATGATTAAATGAAGGTGAATGTAAGTTAATACCTTAAATGTTGGATTTAATGAGAGGGGATTGAATGTATTAAATATCTTAAAATTACCTCTTTTCTACTCATTTAATATCAATTACAATTTACCTATTTGCCCTCATATTTTGTCAATAAATTTAAATATGTAGGGGTAAATGTTGTCCTAAAAAAATTTCAGAAATATTTTTGAGGTTATTTGTGCTTTTTAAACTAGTATAGATTTTCCCTTTTAGACATTTATTAATAAAATAATTTATTCGAGTATTCAGAATAAGTCCGAACCAAATTTGACCAAATTATTCATTAGGACAAAATCATAAAACCAAAATGGATATAATCAATTTGGTTTGGTTCAATTGGTTGGATAGAATTGACCTTTTAACAACCCTAGTTCCAAACTAGACCATGTGGGGTTTGTAATTCGGACTATTGAGTCTAACCAAATAAGACCCAATTATAATATAATAGTTTCTTAGACAATTATACTTTGGGTTAGTTACTTAAATAGACCCTATAATGTGACCAAACTACTTAAATATACCCCATGGTTTCAAAAGCTACTTAAATATCACTTATAAGATGGCTCGACATAATACAAACAGGCCTTTCCTTAGGCTATGTTTGGTTTGAAGGAAAATGTAGGGAAAGGTATAAAGACCTATATAAGGTTTTTTAAGGTTTTCCTGCCTTTCTTTTCCTTTTCCTACTTTTTCCTTCAAACCAATCACAGCCTTAAAAGACATTTAGAATTGTTTTACATGCCTATTAGATTTTCTTATAATCTCAATTTTACCCCTCATTCTTCTATTATAACAAACAAGAATGTTTGGTGTCAGGTGCGATTGAAACAACAAAGGGATGGTTGATCAATTGGTCGTGTTTGATACCATTTCCACTTTACTTGCAAGGTTTTAAGTTGGTCAATATAAAATTTTGAGAAATTGTCTTATCACATCATACCAGATAACCACATCTACTAAAAAAATATAGGCAACGAAACACAAATTTGATGCTTTCTGAAGAAATAGCAATGGTACCAAACACTGTATTAATAACTCAAAGCATTTGTGGTAGAAAAAAAAAAATATTCTCATCAAATTTGTATTGACCAACCTAATACCAAATACATTTTGTGTTTTTAGCTAGAACGTTTTGGATTGATCAATACAAACTGGTGAAAGATATATGTATTGTCAAGTCACATGTGAGAGTTACTTCAACTAGAATGATTAGACTTCAACCCCCAAATTTAAAAAATGAACTGGAGCTCATCTGAATGGACCTTTTAGAGGTTACTACGAAATACTTCTCCGGTAACTGCAACTCTATCATTTTAACGCCCACTTTAACGGCTGTTATGCTGATTCACCATTGATAGAATGAAAACAGTTTTGACTTGTGAACTTTATATCACTTTATCCCCCACTTTATATCAACTTAACACCCATTTTAACAGCGATTGGAAAGGAAGAGGGGTTGTTGAGATCAAGAAACCTCTCCCGCTTTAGTGCCCATCTGAGGAACCTTGGCTTGGCCTGGTGGCTGGAGCGTGAGGTCAAAATGTAATGTTCTATGCTCCCAGAAACGAAGCATTGTGAAAGGCAAAATCTAAGGTTTTCAGTTTGAGAGTTGTACTATAGAAAAGAGAGAGGGGTCTTGGATACAGAAGGCCCGTTTGAAAATTTAATGAACAGCTGATGGCATTCTTGTCCTGTCAATCTTTAACGGTTAGAGGTATTTATTATAAGTAAATATGGAAACCCAAAATATATTTAAGTAGTTTTAATAAAACCACAAGTAATATTTACGTAATTCAACTATAAAACCACGGTTAGAGGTATTTAAATTGATACTTTTTGTTCGGGTCTTATTCGGTTCGGAACAACCGAAACTGATTCCAACCCAATAGTAATCAGGATCAGATAATGGACAGAGACCCACCCAGGGCCACTAGGTTCGGATCTATCCATGTGCCCTACCCATTAACAGCCCATGACGTTTGTGATGGCTCAGAAGGTCATATTAGTCCATTGGCCATACTAAACTATTCCGTCATCTTCCTTCCCGGAAAGAAAGGTCAAAAGGAAGACCCAAATGCAAGAAACTGCCAACTAGTCTGTTGCGCTTGCACCTAAGAAAGTTAGGCCTTAGGAATTAAAAACAACGTGAATTGGTATATATTCAGTCTCCCTGTATCCATGATTCATTTCTTCTCCATCAGCTTCAATCCAGATGATGATGAAGACTACTACTGCAAGGCTCGACCGGCGACAACCGTCCCCAAGACTAACATCCTTCGCTTTATCCACTTTCTTCCTCATCGTATTCCTCTGTGCCTTGGCTTCCATCAACGGAGTGCGATTCGAGGGTCTATTGAACATGTCTTACCAGAACACCACCTCACCTTCTAACGCTTCGCTGCCGGAAAATTCAACTTCAGCGGCGGCCCTACCTGAGCTCCGGGTACTCATAGGGATTCCTACGCTCCCGGACCAGTACCACAGGCGCCACTTCCTTCGAATGGTCTACGGCACACAGTCACCAGTTGGCGCACAGGTGGACATCAAGTTTGTGTTCTGTAACTTGACCAAGGAGGATCAAACGGTCCTGGTTGCGCTCGAGATCATGCGCTACGACGACATCATAATTCTCAACTGTAAAGAGAACATGAACAACGGTAAGACGTATACGTATTTCTCTAGCTTGCCTGAATTACTAAATAGCACAGATGGGCCGTACCCACCTTACCATTATGTGATGAAGGGAGACGATGATACTTATTTCAGATTGGATAATTTGGTTCAGTCCTTGAGGCCCTTGCCCAGAGAAGATTTGTATTACGGCTACGTTATTCCTTGCCCAAGCATGGACCCTTTCCGTGAATACATGTCTGGCATGGGCTATTTAGTCTCATGGGATATTGTGGAATGGATTAGTACGTCCGACATACCGAAGAACCGCACAGAGGGGCCTGAAGACAAGGTCTTCGGCGAATGGCTTCGTGATGGGCACCGGGCCAAGAACAGGTACAACGCCAAGTGGTCGATGTACGACTTCCCCCAACCGCCGACTGGATGTACACACGAGCTCTGGCCGGACACGATCGCTGTGCATCGCCTCAAGAATCAGGAGAAGTGGATTCAGACCTTGAAGTACTTCAATGTTACTGATAAGCTTAAACCATCCAAGCTCTATCATATTCCGTAGGTACTGCTTTGCTGGTTGACCATTTTGTTCATTCTTTTTTCAAGTTTATAAACAATAAAAAACCTGATTTGGAGAACAAAGTTTCTCCTTTCTCTTGTAATTTTTGGACCGGGGAGTTCAAATGAAAACCAAAATTTTGGCCTTTTCTTTTCTGTTTTTTTTTTTTTTTTTTTTTTCATTTGTTTGTTGGGACGGAAAGAACAAAAAATAAGACATAACATAATCAAAAACTTGATTCTTTTTTTTTTTCGCTTTTTGTTGTCTGTTTTCTGAGGTTGAGACGGTTGGACTGGATAGAATCCTAATCTTTAGCATTCTGGTACAAATGTGAGAGCTCGCTAGGGCTTGAACAGGGTCAATGTGGATTTGTTGCAGGTTGTCATTTTATCTTTGCTGAGTGAGAGTTCGGATTGATTAGCTAAACGCCTCATGCTGTTGAGCAGGCTGTGGGTCCACTTAGCATTCTTTCCGTTAGTTATTCACGTGAAGCATCATTTTTATGTGCCAATTGCTCTGACAAATCTTATGAGAGTAGTTTGAAATTTGTTGTAACTTCGCCTCCTTAGAGAGGAGTTCGAAAACCAAGTTATGATCACTGCTAATGGCAGTCTGATTATTATAATACAACATTATTCGCATATCATAATCAATTTTCATATCTTTTATGAGAAATTTAAGCCATAACAACTCTCACACCCTAAGGACCATATCTCTATACTCTGCCCTAGCTGAAGATTGGGCAACAACTGCTTTTTCTCCAGGAGACAATGTTTCCAACCATAATGGCATAATAACCTGATGTGGTGCTTCTATCATTTATATTGCCTACCTATTCAGCATTTGTATATGCTTCTAACTTTATATGTCGATGCTTAGCAAAGAATATACGCTTCCCAAGAGTCCTCTCTAAGAACTTGCATAAACTAGCTAATCACACTCATAACATAGGAAATGTTTAGTTGGGTCATACACATGTATAAAAGCTTCCCCAACAACCTCTGAAACGCTCCCTTATTGGTCAAGAACTTCCCCATCATCAACCGAAAGCTTAGGATTCACATCAATAGGAGTAGAAGCAGGCTTGGCACCAGATTTCCCAATCTCAGTGAGAAAGTCCAACACATACTTTATTCGAGAGATGAAAAGCCCCTTTTTAGACCCATGGTTCAAAGTATCAATACGATACGAGTTTCGGTTGTATCGTATCAATACTTAGAAACGACCGATAGATACTTTTTTTTTAGTTTTTTGGGAAGCTTATAAGATATTTTTATTATTAAAAAAATTGGGGGTTTGAAACACCTGGAAACATATTTAGACCTAGCAACCTCAATGCTCAAAAAATACCGCAACTCTCCTAAATCGCTAATCTCAACTTTAGAGTTAAGGAAGTATTAGAAGTCATGAATTTCCTGTGCATCACTACTTGTGACAACAAAGTCATCCATGTAAAGAATGAGGAAGGAGCATGAAAAGCTTTCGTTGCCACAAATAGAGTGTGGTTTAATTGTGTTCGTGTATAACCAAACTGAATAAGTGCAACATAGAATCTATCAAACCAAGTACGAGGAGACTATTTAAATCCATAAAGAGATTTTTTCAATTTACATGCCTTACCTTGCATCTCCTTATCATACATTCCAATGGAATGAACATATAGACCTCTTCTATTAAGTCACCATTTAGAAAGGCATTTAATTTTTATATCAAACTAATAAAGTGGTCAATCATAACTTACTACCAAAGACAATAAAACTCTCAAAGATGTCACCTTAGCTAACGGAGAGAAGGTCTCCATATAATCAATCCTAAAGACCTAAGTATACCCCTTGGAAACAAGGTGGGCTTTATACCTCTCAACCTATATGTTGGCATGGCACTTTATGGCAAGGTTTTAAAAAGCTAAAGGCATAGTTGAGGCGTAATGGCCCAAAAAGGTGAGGTGCAAGCCTCAAGGTGTTGCAAGACATAAACCTCAAAGTTTAAGAAAAAAATTAATTAAAGTTTATAAATTGATGAAAATAACATATAATATACTAAATTAAAATGATAGAAGGTACATATATCTATAAACTAAGAGTTTATAAGCAATAAAGTTTGACATTTAAGCATTAAATAAAACAATAACTAATCAATTAACAATTATAAACATTTTATATGTCATGTAAAAATAATTCAGAAGAAAGCAAACAACTTAGTTGATTTGATCCATGTAAATATTTTAGAAATTTATAAAAATAACAATATTAATAATGAAATAATTATAGTAGTAACTAAAATTTATGAATTTTCATATAATATATATCTTTGAAATTTAAACATATTTGATATATTTTAAGCTATATATTTTTATAAAGTATCAATTAATATTTTGATTTGCATTTTATAATAACATATTTATTGTTTACCAAAATGAAAATATTGTTTACCAAAATTTTGAGAATTAGTTTTAGTTATCATTTTTGTTAATGTTAAAAATCATAAGTAGTAAAATAGAAAAAAAAAAGATATAATAACTGAAATATAATAGTTGGATATGTTTTATGCCTTGAACTTTAATATAAAATAAGATAATATTGGCTTTGTGCATGTATTGATTTGTAAAAATATATATAATATGTCTCTTGGAATCTTGATTGATGCATATCAATAAAATTGTATGATATCTATGCATTCGGCTATATTAATTGTAATATATATCTTCATATATACCGCCAAAATATACAATTCTTATGTATTTATACTTTATTTGTAGCTATTGTGACATTAAACATATTGTTAGTAATATATTTATGGAATTACTATTCATTTTCCCAATGTATCCAAGTGTTTTCATGTTTTTCATCTATATCCATGTGTTTCCAAAGTGTACTCATATTCGTATCCGTATACGAGTTATCCAATATGATACCCGGTATCGATACTTCAGTCCTTGGTAAGGCATGGGTAGCTAGGTGATCAGCAATTGCTTGACCTTTGATTGTAATTTGGTATGTATACTAGATGTCAAATTCAGAAAGAATAAGAAGCCACTTAGTAGAGCGACTAGTGAGAGCTGGTTTGTTAAGGAGGTATTTTAAGGGGTCGAATTTATTATTTAACTTGACTTCATGATTAAGCATATGATGATGTAACTTATGAGCAACGAAGACAACACCTAAACAAGTTTTCTCTAAAGGAGTGTAGTGGCATTCATATTCTACTAAAGTGTGGCTTAGGTAATAGACAAATTGCACTGTGTTGGAAGAGTCATATTGTGCTAATAAACAACCAAGACTGGCATCACTAACAAAAATATAAAGGAGTAAAGGCTTGTTTGGTTGAGGTAGGATAAGAACAGGAGGGAAAAGGAGGAGAGGGACTTGATCTCTTCAAAAGCTTTTGGACAAATAGGGGTCCACTAGAAGGGAATGTCCTTTTGTAAGAACTCACTAAAAGGTTTGCAATGAAGGGCTTGATGAGGAATAAATCTACGAATGGATGTGAGTCAACCAAGGAAGCTACGCACCTTGCTAATAGTTCTAGGCGGTGGCTTGTTTTGAATTGCTTTGATTTTGAAAGAGTCCACTTCAATTCCCCAATGGTTAACTATGAATCCTAAAAGCTTACTGAAGGTAACACCAAAGACACATTTTTGGCGATTAAGGCAAAGCTTGTAAGTATGAAGGTGAATAAACACTCTTCTAAGGACAAAGAAGTGGGACTCTCGAGTTTTGGATTTAAGTAGGATGTCATCAACATAATCTTCTAAGATGTCATGCATGAGATCATGGAAAATGGTGGTCATAGCATGTTGGTATGTGCCTCCTTCATTTTTTAGACTAAAAGGCATTACTTCATAACAATAGGTGCTCCAAGAAGTTATAAAGGCTGTATGGTTTTTGTCTTCCTCAGCTAGATGAATTTGGTTATAACCAGAGAAGCCATCCATGAAGAACACCATTTTATGACTGGTTGTACTATCCACTAACAAGTCAATGTTTGGAAGGGGGAATTTATCTTTGGGGCATGCACGATTAAGGTCACGATAATCTACACAGATATGAATTGAACCATCTTTCTTTGTGGTGGAACTATGTTAGCTACCCAACCGGTATAAGCGAAGGAGGAAATAAAGCCTACATCAACTAGTTTTTGAAATTCAACCTTAACATCTGTGGCTATGTCTGGATGCATATTCGATGTAGTTTTTCGGTGAGGGGCAAGGTGCTAGGCAGAATGCCAAGGTAGTGGACAACTAAAGAGTGATCTAAGCTAGGCATATCGGTATAAGACTAAGAAAAAATATCTTGAAACTCTCTAAGTAGGCCAATTATGTAGATACATTCAGTTTTTGTAAGACAAGCTCCTATTTTAACAATGTGTGGATTTTCTTGAGTACCTAAGTTAATATTAAATGTGTCTTCGTTGAGTGATGTAGGGTCATTTTCTAGTTGGTGAGGGGTTGTGAGCACTATAGCAAAGTTAGTATCACCGAGAAAGTTTATGGTATGAGTGGATAAAGGAGAATGATGAGGTAAAGAGGAGGATTGTACTGGTGAAGGTAAAAGTGAGGGTTCTAGTGAAGGAAAGTTGGCATTTTTTTTTTGTATCATGGGTAAAGGTGATCAATGGAGGAGAACTAGGTAGTGGGGGCAAGTGGTTGGGGTGGAAGTCTATCAAAGGGAGGATGAAGGGGAGGTAGACTGGGACGTGCGTGTGTGTATGTGTGTGGATCATGTGAATGGTGTGAGGAGAGTCAGCAAAGAAAATAGGAAAGTTAGAAGCTAGATGAATTGGAGATGTAGTTGGTTGAGTAGTATCATATGCTAGTAGGGTGGGAGAGGAAGTTTTAATGCAGGGGCTATGAGAGTGGACCATGTGAGAGATGAAGTTAGGGGTTGAGAAGATAAAATAACAGAAGGGGGTGAGTGGTAGGTTGAGAAGATAAAATAACAGAAGGGGGTGAGTGGTAGATAGAGAAGAAAGCATTGTGTCAGTGTGTGAAATTATGTTTTGGTACCTAAATTGGATGTGACTAATGTTGGTGGTAGAAGGAGAATATCCTAAGATGGTTATAGTGTTACCGTTAAAGGGAAATTTGACACATTGATGTAAACTAGATGGTATGGCGCCAATGTCGTGGATCCAAGGGCGGCTTAAGAGCATACTATAGGAAGTGGGAATGTCTAGAATATAGAAAAGGGTGGGCGGACTAAGGGACCTACCTATAATGGAAGCCAAATAGTGCCAACTAATGGTCTTGTCATAAGCGGTGATGGCTATGGGGCATTCACTAATGTGTGTTGTATCTATGTTTAATTTGTAAAATGTGCTAAGTGTGAAAATGTTGTGTGCTGAACCGTTATCTATTAGGACATTATTAATAGTTTGGTCTTGAATTTTAGTTGGTATGTAAATGGGTTATGTTTTGTGCTTTTTGTAGGAACAAATGTAATGGCATTAGGAGTGAGTAGGGGTTCATGCAAAGCATGTAAATCAAAGGCAATAAGGTAGAATGAACATGTGTATGAGCCAAGATATCATTAAAGGTGGTTCTATTGGTGTTTGAGTTTTTAAGGAGCTAGGGGAGTGAAATATGTGTAGTTGTTGGTTGTGAATTAGGGGAAGGTATTGGGGGTCTATTAATATAAGGAATATGGGAAGGGCGGTAGTGAAAGGATTCGATGTGGTGGTGTGGTTACCGAGATGATGGATCCCTAAAGTGTTAATTTGGTGAGAATTAAGTGTTGTTGTGAAAGAAGAGATAGGTTGAGGCATGTTTATGTCAGTTGGGTGTGGAGAGAGTGGGTTTGTAAAGATTCCTACATCAAAAGAGGGTTGGTTGTATGGTGTCCTGGAAGAGTGAGTGGTAGGTGGGGGGATGTCAATTGAGAGTTTGTTTTTTTTTTCAATTAAATCTTGGACAAAATATTTAAATGCATTACAATTACCTACAAGGTGTCCTAGTGTGCTGTGGAAGTGATAGTATTGGTCTTCTCTATAATTTTTATGTTTTGGTGCATCTGGTTTGATTTATAGTGTTGGATCATATTACGTTGGATGAGGTTATGAAAGAAGTCTGCATAATCGATGCTAAGTACTTTTAGTAGTTTTCATTCATTTTTATGTTGGGTTGGTGTATATGTAAAGTGTTGATCTGTGTTATGGATGGATGAGCGGGGTTGGGTGTAGATGCGAGAAGATGTGTCAAGAGATGACCTAAAGGGGAAGGTTCCATTTTCTTTAAAGGCTCTTTGGATAGTTATACCGTGTTGTATAACTTTTTCAAAGCTAAAGAGGCAAAGGATTGATAGTTGAAAGCGAGATTGGGGAACAAGAACATGCATAAAGGTTGAAACAAATAAATGTTCTAGAAGTTGGTTTGCTAAGGCTCTCCATTAGTTGTAAAACTAGGCAAATGTCTCATCATTTTTTTTTGTCCCGTGTTGGTTAAGTCATCTAAGGTAACTTCAGCTTCAATATTATAAGCAAAATGGTTAATGAATAGGCGTGATAGTTGGAAAAAGGTGGTGATAGACTAGTTAGGAAGATTTTGAAACATGTAAGTGCTAAGCCTGTTAAATTTTGGGGGAAAAGTTGTAAAAGTAAGGTGTCATTGTGCTGAATATTTACATATTTAATGAGGAAAGCTTTTATGTTTGTATAAGGGTTTCCTGTTCCATCATATAAGGTGAATTGGGGAAAAATGAAAATTGGGAGAAAGGGGACAATGCTAATGCGAGAGGGGAAGGAAGGGAACAAAGCTTGTATAAAGAGGAAGCTTCTAAGGAGGTTTTGTGGTCGTCTAAATATTTAGCTATTAGCTTGTTGACCATTAACTCTATGTTTTCTTGATGTGGGTGGGGAATAGGAAGAATTGCTTTTAGTGGGAGTGGTTAGGTAGTAGGTTGAGTGGGTAGAGGAGATGGTGACTGTGTAATGTGTGATGTGTGTTGTGTGAGTGGTGTATGCATAGATTGTATAGAGGGATAGGATAGAGTTTGTGTGGAATGTGGAGTTTTCTATTTTTAGCGGTCAGTGCGGCTAGGTGTTGATTTAGTGCAGTAATTGCATCTTCGTAAGGTGTAGAAGTAGAATTTATAGGTGAATTAGGCGTTGTTTCAACTATGGTTGTTTGTTGAGTAGGGGGAATGGTGGGGTGGGTGGAATTTTCCAAGTTGAGTTCAGGAAGTTGGAACTTGTTTGATGCCATATTGTGTTTTACGCTTCTAAGTTTTTGTAATTAAATTTATACTAGCATGCAATGTGGAAAATGGGATCAGGTGTGTAGGGAGCATGGGTGTGCCAAAATGAAATCACACAAAATAGAGCAAACTACAAGTAAACAGTAATAGCATGAACCGAAGCTTAAAAGTATACAAAGCAGAATTACAGTAGAGAGATATTTACAAGCAATAATAAAACTAAAAGAGGGGGGTGGAGAGACTGTGAACATAAAATATGATGGAGCTAGCTTACAAGTAGTAGTTAAAGCAACTTGATGGTTCAGTAGTGAAACTTTAAGACAAGGAGTAAAATGATGCAATACTAATAAAAAAACAAAAGAAAAGAAGATGCTTGGGAAAGAATCAAATGAGGCTAAGCAAACCAAACAATGAGGTAAAGAGTTAATAAGACAATTGTATATAGCTACTCTAATTACGAAGGGAAGATGGAGTGGGGTAAACAAATGTGACAAATAAATAATTTATACAAGAATATATTGGTGGTAAAGACGATATTAAACTAGCCTAGAGAGTTTGTGAATGAATAAATTTGAATTCCAGCCAACTAACGAATGGTCAATGATACATGGAGAAAGAATAGCAGAATTTCGACAATATTAACTCCTAGTCCAGACCTAAGTATTTTAATGATGTGAGAGAACAAGAGACCCTGCTATGAAACAAATTGGATGGCTGAGACATTGGATGGTTGAGACCCTGCTATCTCGTGTTTGAGCGTCTTGGATCACTTGGGGAGATGGTGGATTGTGAAGCGGCCCTGCCATGAAACCAATTGGATGGCTGAGACAATGGTTGCCCTAATGAAGTGAGAGAACAAGAGAAGAGAATAGCTGATGAAATTTGAATAGAATTTGGATGTTGAGTGGATAGAGTGTTGATTAGACAATGGTTGCCTCTGTGTTCTGTTGTAGTCAAAGGAGAGATGAGGAACCTTTTCTTTTAGGAGAATGATCGATCAGCCCAGATCAGAATTTTATAGCCACATAGTACAAGGGGAATGCATCCTGACTGTGAATTGATACCAAATTCATAGGCAGGATATGGTTTATAGGAGGGGAGAGGACTAATAGTAGGGGGGCTGGAATTCAGAATTCTGCATTGGATGTTTCTGTACTCCGTTTTTTTTTTGCAGGGGTTTAAAAAGTTGTAGGAGGAAGATGTTAGGGCTTCCTCCCGAAATGGAAAGAGGGGGTATGGGAGGAGAGAGAGGAAAAAGGGAGGAAAACTAAAATAGAAGGAAAAAAACGATTGGGAGGAGTAGAAGATGATGGAGCGGAAATCAAAGAGGGTGATTTGGATGGAGAATGATGTTTGCACCACCATTCCTTTCAATTGAACCAAAACTTATTTGAAAAATCTCCGTATTTTGGAACCAACATCTCTTTCATCTTTTCAATGAAATCTGGTTTGTGGTAGTTGATATATGGTCCTCCATATAAAATCAGAGAGAACAAGAATTAATTGTATGCCCCATCCTTCCATAGAAACTTTTACATGAGCAAACTTGGTTCATCACTCTATGTCTTTCATGTTCGGTGTGTATGGAGTAATGATTGAAGCATCAATCTATTCCCCCGCATAACTAGTGAGGTATTCAACTTAGAGTCCAAAAAACTGGATCCACATGTCCACCTTATCGAAACAATAAAGTTTCAGAGCCTTATTTTCTTGGGAAAATGACTATTCGACCCACCTCAGTTAGCCCTATCATACAAGTGAGATGAATCTTGATTGTGGATTGATGCTAAATCCACAAGTAGGGTTTGATTTATATGGGGGCGGGGGCTATTAATAGACTATGGGGGTTGTAATTTCAAAATTCTGTAATGGGATGCAGTGTAATTCTAAGAAGCTCGTACTAGAAAGCACGATAGGGAAATCCTATAGATGATGTATACTTTATACTTACAAGATCCTGAAGTTTTTCCTTGAATTTTCACTTTGCGACAAATACCCCTTGGCTATTAAGTCAAATGATAGAAAGCGTTAAATTACAAAAATACCAATATGAAATTTTCTTATTTTCTTTTCTTCACCCATTTTCTCTTAACCCTAATTAACACAAAAAATACCTCCATTTTTATGCCTCGATCGTTTCTCGCCAAAAAACACTTTTGTTGCCACGTCGACAAAAAACTCTGTTGCACTATTGTAGGAGAAGGAAAATTTTTTGGTAAGAGTTAGTTAATCATGAATTGATTATCTATATTGCCAAATGTTTTTTGAAATCTATGGAGCACAATCATCACTCTTTCTTTAGATAAACTAATTGTACTAAATGGTCGAGCATGTACTTGGTATGTATAACTTAATATTATATTTAAAAAATTAATTGAATCATAAACCATTCAAATAAATAAGAAAGGTAGTTTGGGGATTTGGAAAACTTAAAACATCCGAATGAAAATTTTCGAAATTAACCAATGGAGTCCAAACAAAAGGGGTATCCATGGCAAAGTGAAATTCCAAGAGATCTTTTATCCCAAATGAAAAGTTTTTTTTTGGTAGAAAACCCAAAGCCCCATTTACTTTTTGGGAAGTTACTTAAGTGTTTCCTAAGAAATACATACTTATTCATGCATAAATCCATATTCTTTTATTTTTAATATAAATAAGAAAATGACCATTTTATCCATAAAAACCTATTGTTTAAAAAGACAATTTTATTCCATTTAATTTTCACTAGTGAGAGTTGCTCATATAGGAAATGGGTGCCCTCGATAAAATTAATCTAAAAAAAGAGGAGAGTCAATGAAATAAAAAATCCCGGACAAGCTTTTCCGCTCTCAAAATAATAAAAAAAGAGAACGGCCCAAGTGACAGCGTCAACTCTGGGAACTGACTGCTATCAGCAAAAAGTGGATTCCTCTACTTCTGCTTTCGCTTCCCACTCACACCAGCACTCGCAGTCCCACTTTGTCATTTTTGTTGTGCAGTGCTAAATGTCATTTGGTTTAACTTAAGGCTTTACTTCTGGTTTTCTTTCATCCTTCACGCTTTAGCTCTGGTTTGAGTTCGATCTCCAATGCCCTACTGAGGTAAAACCTTCTTTCTTCTGCATGTTAATCTTTGCAAATTCGTCTAACTCGAAGCAATTCTGTTATTCTCCATTTGTTAACTCTTTAGGAGATTGGTTCGTGAAGCTGCATATCAATTTTCAATGCCAAACATGTCTAATTCTCAAATCAGAAAATGAAAACCAATCAAAGATAGAAAGAACATTTTGATCAACTTGTATATTGTACTCTTTGTCTGGTCTTTTTTTCTTCCTTTGGTTTGTTATTAGCAGTTATTTTTTCAGTATTAGTGCATAAAAACTTTGTCATTCTCAATCTATTTTGCAATATCTTTGTCCCTTTTCCCTGTTGCGTTGTATTTTGACTCTGTTTTTGTTTACTGGGTCCATTATGACGTGGTTTGTTCCTGGAAACACGCATACAAACACACAAGTGTGGATTTTCTGTTTATGCAATTGCCAAATATCTCAGATTCAGACTTGCTTTTTGACCAGTGTTTCTTACTCCTAAATAGATGAAGTATGGACTCTCCTAAATGGATGAAGTCTCAGTGTCGAACATGCATAATTCCGAAATTCCAAGGATTCTTGAGGGGCAATACTATGTACCATTTTGTTTTTTATCCATCTTTATTTGACATAAATGAGCAACAAACGTGCATGGAAAAATAAAACTTTCTTTTTATAGAAGAAACTTAGACTTCTATAAGCATTTTAGAATTCCAGCGTTAAGAGCTACTTTAATGCTCTTCACTTTTATCTAGATGTGTACTCCATGCTTCTTTTGTCTTGTAGAGTCGGCTCAATTTAAGAAACTTATAAGATATTGTAGTCTCAAATCAAGGAGGAGGGAAATGAAATAAAGAAAGAAGAAGATAGTCTCCTTTAGTTTGTACCTCATACTATTCTCTTCTCCTTTTCTTTTATTGCTTCCTTTTAGGCTGTTAATACCTATGATATAATTTTAACAATCTGATCTTTCGGGGCTCTAGTACATGAGCTTATTCTTGTATTATCAGCTTTATTTTTCTATCAACTTTTTTAACTGTTGTCTCAACAAAAGTAAGTTTTTCATGGAAAATGAGACACAATTTGTTCAAATGTCTCACTGAGGTGAAATATGTGTATCAATCCCTAATTGTGTTGTATTTTGTTTTTCTTTAACTTTTCCCTTTCAGGTAGGGACCATTGTTTTTTAGGCTTGTTTTCTTGGTATCCTTCTGTTTTGATCTTTAATGAATTCTTCATTTTTAAAATGAAATGGAACAATTGATTTCATCATATTACATCATTTCAAGCTGTTTGGGTGGGGTTTATGTACCAATTATGTTGATTTTATTTATTAATTTATTAGTTTTCATACATATGACTTTTAGAATCTGTAGTACTGATTGAACTTCATTTTGCAGCTACTCTTAAATTGCTGGAATATGGAGATTAATGATAGACATTCCTTAGTCCTCAAAATCTCTAAGGATGATCCATTACTTGAAAAAAAGAAGGTGAGCATTTCCTAATGTCAAAAGTTATCTTATTTGTTTTTTTGCATCCAAATTTACTTCACCAAATTGATACATTCTTATGGATATGGCAGTTGAAATCAGACTCATTAGACACTTGGAGTCTAAAGATCACATATTTTGAAGATAATGAAGGAGTCTACATTTTTTCCTTTTTTTTGTCTTTTTCATTCACTTTTACAAGGTCAACTGAGTCATGCTGCAAGTAGTTATTTAGTATAACTTACCATGATCTTTCAACCAGGAAATAATTGGATGTATGATGTGGGACTATGTAGCTTGGTAATTGACAAACTTTCTATCAGTAGTGTAATGACTTAGTGCATGGAAAAAGACTGTTTACATTCACATTCAAAATGTACTCAACAAAAATGAAATTGGCATCACAACAATGTTTAAATGAAGAAAATGAGCATCAAGAAGCTTGCAGGAAATATTGTTTTCTTTTCACTTTTTGATACTTGTTGTTCGGCATATTGAAATGTAACATATCTGGGTCAAGTGCAAGAGGTCAATCAAAAGTTTTCCATGCAGGTGGAGGACATGACAAAAGAAAACGAAACAGTAAAACTAGTTAAGTTAGGCTTGGTTTGGAGATAGATTAATGGTTGGATTTACAAAATACTCATTAAAATCAATTCCAAACTCAGTTATAAGGCCTTTAGCTTTCTATAAAAGAGGATTCACAATTATTAAGGTTGAGTGCAACTCATCATTGGCAGATTTAGTGAAAAACTCAAACTTTAGTATTCCTTACTAGACTCAAGCACGACTTTTTCCGGCTTTATTGCTTAAGATCATATTTAGACATTTATTCAGGAGAGCTGATGAGACTGCTACTTGGATAGACTTACAGCCATTATAGATGGAGATGTAGTATGACCCGAGTTTCTTAGTATGAATTTCAGAAGTACTGCTTTAGATGGGAGCTATATCTAGTTTATATTCAATAAAAACCTTATATTTGGTCGATGAGAATTCTTTTGAAGGTCACTTTTACTATTTGTGTCATGTGGAGAAATGACATTATTCAATCCTTGAGCCCCATTTATTGGAATTTTCACCAAGTGAGAAGTGAGATTGGATCCAAACTTCAGTTTTGTTCATGAAAAGGGGCTTATTTTGGTGCCCCACGAATAGAGGGTAGGGGGGGGGGGGACATGTGGGGACTACTATTCTCTCTCTTTCTCATGTTCTGGATTACTGAGTTGTTTAAGATTTATTTTCTAGATGCATGGTTGATAAAATTCTAAGCAGTAATCTGCAGAGTGCGGCAGATTCGATGGAGCCCATGTCCTATGAGAAATAAAGCCTCATACTTTGGTTTCTTTGGAAAAATAGAAAAAAAAATTTAACAATGGTGTCTTCCCCCGTCAAGTATTATTGTGAGAGCTTTGAACTCTTATAAGGAATCGTTTTTGTGCGTAGCAAATATTAGCAATCCAAATAATTTAAAATCGTAAAGGTCCATTGTCTGGAAGACGCCAAGAGATGGTACTGTCAAAATAAACTTTGATGCATCAAGAAAGGATGATGGGGCTTGTTTGATTGCTTGCATTGCTAGGAACCTTGGTGATGAGCTAGATGCTAAAGCTTATTCAATTGGCATGGCCACTATTAATGTTGCTGAAGCTTGGGCGTCTTGGGAAGCCCATAATGTTGCTTTGAATTTCAGGGACTACCCCATTTGTATTGAAGGTGATTCTCTCCTTGTTATTTCCTGCCTTAAGAAGCTGATTGATGTTCCTTGGAGGCTGAAGACTGTCATTGGTGAATGTTTGAAGCTGGCCGATAGTCTGGAGTGCGGTATCTCCTATGTCCACTAGTTTAGGGAAGTGAACCAAGCTGTGGATTGGATGATGCATCAAGCTATCTCTTCCTCCACCAATCCTCTAAACTTTTGTATTTTTGCTCTTTCCTAGTGCCTTAATGTATATTTATAGAGGTGATGCTTGGGGCAGTGCTATCCCTCATCTTGTGTAGCTCCTAATCTTACCAAAAAAAGAAAAGTTATAAGGTGTCACCTAGGCAACTAGGTGATCTTCAATGCCAAGAAAAGATAGTTTTAGGTGACTAGGCAGGTGCCTAGAAATAAATATATAATATATAATACTTATTAAATAAAAACAAATATAAATATATAATATTTTATTGGTTGGTTTTAGTATTTTATAATAGAGCCTGTTGCATGTTATCATGTTTTTGTTGTGAGGAAAGTAAAAACAAAATTTATCTTTGAGGGTTTCACTTTGACAAAAGAATTGAACAGAGGAAGAGGAGAGGACAAGGGCCCTCCATCGTTCCCCACACAAACTTTATCTTCTTCTTCATTTTGTGCTTTGTTTCCTTCCCTTTTGTTGGTTTAAACAGTGGTTATGCCCCATTTTTTCCCTCTTTCTTTTTGTATCTTTTCCCCAAGCTTTTTGAATCATTTTATTGGACTGAAACAGGGGCTTTGCCCCCTTCTTTTGTTCTTAAATTTCTTGCATTCTTTCAGTCTTTTTTTTTTCTCATCATTGGTGTTTGAAACAGGGGCTCCACCTCTTCTTTTCTTCTTCATATTCTTCTTCTATTTTAGTATATGTTCACCAGCTTTTCTTGGTCTAGAACAGGGGCTCCGTGGCCTCCGCCCCCTACCTTTCTTATTCGTTTTCTTCTTTTATTTTAGTATTTGTTCCCTAGGTTTTCTTGATCTAAAATAGGGGCTCCGCCCCTTCTTCTTATGTTCTTTTCTTTTGTTGGTCTAAAACAGGGGCTACACCCCCTTCAGTTCTTCTTTTAAGTTCTAACTTGTAAGTTGTAACTCTAATATTCTGTTTTGCCTACTTGAAGCAAGACTGCAAGAAACACTAGCACAGAAGTGAGTTCAGAGGTTTGTAGGTTGATACATAAACCGAAAAAAAACCTAGTTCAGAAGGGGAAGAAATCCATCAGCTTCTTATTTTTAAATTCCATCGCCTAGGTGAGGGCTAGACACCTAGGCACCTAGGCGCCCTGTGGTTGCCTAGCCTTGCCTTGGTGCCATGAAAACTATGACTACACTTTGGTGTCTCATGTTGGCATATTATTTTTGTCTTTCTCTTTTTCTGATTCTTGTGAATGTCCAAATATGTAGCTCATTTCTACTTTCCTTTTGTTCATCTTTTAATCCCATAAATCTTTGTGATAGGATGCCATTTAGTTAAATACAGTTAAGTGTTTAATGATGCCTCTTCTTTCAACAGATTTTGATGCATATTAATGGTTCAGAATCTGAAGTTCGGATATACTTCTCAAGTGCCACATGTCCTGGATGGACAAAGATTACACTGCAAGCAGCTCTCCGTTACGCAAGAGTAATACACCTGAATGAGGTAAACTGTGGCTGCTCTGCTCTCTATAGTAGGTCTAGAGGCACAACTAGGTTTCCGTCTTGAGCACTGTTTTTCATGCCAAAGACCAAAATTTGGGTAAATATGCCATCTGATGACTATATAAATGCATTGTATTGTCATCATAATAATGAATGGTGTTCATTGCTGTTTCAGGCAGAACTTTACTTTGGTAGAGGCGATGTACCATTGGACTTCTACAGCACCAGGAATGAGCTGGAGTCTCTTAATTCAATTCTCTCAGTCATTGATACTTTACTCTCAGGTGCTACAAGTAAGAGCAAGGAAGATCTGCAAGACCTAAAGGATGCAACTATAGATCTGATCAGTTCCTTAGGGGACAAGAATGACGAGGAAATAAGAATTGAAAAGTGTAGCTGCAGCACCGTGGAGCTTCTATTACAGTGGGGGAAAAACAATGGAGTTAAAACAAAACTGCAGATTACTTGTATGTTTTCATTTTGTGTTACTTTTTTTTTTTTTTTTTTTCTTGTGACTGAATTCAAGAATCACAGTTTAAATTGGATTTTCAGTTAAGAATAGGCACAATATCCAGTAAAACGAAAGAACAAAGAAGTCTTAGTTGTATGTATGTATTTATTTATTTTATTTATTTCCATGCTCTATTGATATATAGATATTGAAGGAACTGGAAGAGGAGCTGTGGCAATGGAAGATCTGAATATTGGAGACACTGCTTTGGAAATACCCGAATCAATCATCATTTGTGAAGAACTAGTTTATGAAACGGAGATGGTACATTTCAATCTCCAAGCAATGGAATTGCCTACATTTTCTAGATTACCTTTATCTGATCATACTTTAGACCCTTCAATTATGGTTCTTTTATCATAAATTATCCAACTCTGATCCAAGTGTAAGTAATGTAGTCATGAAATGAAAAAGAAAGGTATATGGAATCATAGAAGAAAGCAAATTCAAGCCCTTCATCCAAAGAATAGACCACATGGATGAGAAAGTTTCTATTCGAACCATTAAGAATTGTTATTAAAAGTCTTACAAAGGATTAACATTTGACAATATTTCAATACCAAGATAATTATATGTGTTGGATTGAAGTCTCTTTATGTATGAGTGTTAGGCTGATAAGAGTTCTTATTAGCCTATACTTAAGTTTAAGTTATCCTGTACTGGGCCTGTGTTAATGGGCCTAAGCCTGTTTAGTGTTTTAAGTTGTCTGGGTGTCCTATCACTAATCAGGGGTATTCTAGTAATTCCTTGTATCATTGTACTGCATTCTAATATAAATAACAGTATTGTCGATTGAGCTATTCAGTTCGACATTCACAGTATTTCAAAGGTCTTATTCTCTTCTCTACTACTTCGAATACAGCTCCTAAGCTCACATGGTATCAGAGCATTAACTTCTCCCTGGTTTCAGCCGGCACACTCTCTCTTCTCTTGCTGTCTTTTCATCTTCTTTCTTCTTTTTTGGGTTGCTGCAGTGAAAACTTAGGGTTGTAAGAGAACAAAGCAAGTCCGAACCTAGGGTTTTCCTTGGTTGTAGGGCTCAAGGGAAGTAAGACCCAGAAACAGATGCCCTACTAGGTTATTTCCAGCAAATAGTAGCTATTTGGCTACTAAGAGAGGTCTGTATAGGACAAACCTAGTTGAGGACTGATTTCAACAGTCCTAGCACTAGCCGAAAGGGGGAGAGCTTCTTCTACAGTTGTAGCTTCGAAGCACTAGCAAGACTTGCACAGCACAGTGGTAAAGAGCCCTAATTTCAGGTCGGTTATCAGCCCAGAACCTCTCACTTCATATTGTACCCGAACTGCTTCAGCTCAAGTGAAGTCTACCTAGCGAGCTACCAACACCTGATTGTCCAGCATTGTGAATACTTCGGCCAGCTCTAAACAGAGCCATCTACTCTAATACTGAAGTCAGGATGTCCTCATTATCCGGAGAAGTTTCCTCTAGAGATAACAGACCTGCCGCAAGGTTCTCAAACCTGGAAAACCCTAATCGGCACAACTTGCAGATTACAAGTGTGCTGCTGGATGAGTATAACTTCAGAGAGTGGTCTGTCTCAACAAGACTTTTCATTACATCTCGTGATCTCACAGGCTATTTAGATGGGGACAAGAAGGAACCTGAAGTCGGTAGTCCTGAGCATGCCGTGTGGCGCAAGGAAAATGCCACAATCATGTCTTGGTTGCTGGCCTCCATGACTCCTTGGGTTGCTTGAACTATTCATCATTTCCCTACAACTGCTAAGATTTGGGAAAGGGTATCTAAGACCTACGGCCAGAAGAAGAACAATGCTAGAATCTACAGATTGAACCAAGACATTGCAGCTCTAAGGCAAGGAGATATGACAGTTGCAACATACTTTGCAACTCTGGAAGGCCTTTGGGAAGAGCTTGATCATCACTTGATATTGGATTGGGAAAATGCCAGGGACAAGGAGAGACATGATAAGCAAATTGAAGAGAGCAGAGCCTTCAAGTTTCTAGCTGGCCTAGACCCAGTGTATGAGGGTATAAGGTCACAAATTCTAGGGAGAGATGAATTACTGGAGCTACACCATGTCTATTACTTGGTGAGAAATGAAGAAGTCAGGAGAAAGGAGATGCAAGTTGATTCTCAGACACAGTCAACTGAACTATCTGGAGAACATTCAGCCCTAGTCTCCACTAAGGGAAACAGATATCCAGACAAGAAGTCCCTCAAGTGCACCCACTGTGGTGGCGAGAAACATACAAAAGAAAAATGTTGGGTCCTGTATCCTCATCTGAAGCCAGCTGCATTGAGAAAGGACAAGAGACAACATAAGGGTCATACGACAAGTAGGAATCTTGCCACCAACAACAACAGTGGTGACAACTCACAAAGTACTCCAACAATGTCTTCTTCCTCCATAGGGTAGGTTGCTGACTCCTTTGGAGCTGGTACTTTGGGCTTCACGGCTAGTGAGGTAGGGGTTCTCAGCCGGGCATTAGCCCGTCTAAAAAACAATTCTTTTGCTTCCACCTCTCTCTCTAGATCAGGTATAGTCTCTACCTTTAGTGCAACTAGCTCCATTGATTCCACTTCTTGGGTGATTGATTCCGGAGCAACTGACCATATGACACATATGTCCTCCTTATTCTCTTCATATCATTTGTTGTTTGGTTAGGATAAGATGAGAGTGGCTGATGGGTCTTTCTCCACCATCTCTAGAAAGGGGGTGGTTAACCTAAGCAAGAACCTCTCTCTTAAATCAGTCCTACATGTTCCTAGTCTTACCTTTAATCTTTTGCCTGTTTCAAAGCTTACAAAAAATTTGAACTGCAGTATAACTTTTTTCCCTATTCATTGTGTCTTTCAGGACAGAGTGGTCATGAGTATGGAGGCCTCTACTATTTTGATGCAGACATCGGCTCAGCCCTACAAGCTTCTGCTGCTACTACTCCAGAAAGTGTGGAGTCAATAGCTAAGCTGCACCTGTGGCATGCTCGGCTAGGTCATGTGTCTTTCTCTTCATTAGTAATGTTGTTTCTCAAATTGTTTAAGAGCATTCCAAGTCAGAGTTTAATTTGTGATGTGTGTCAAATGTCAAAACAATGTAGAACAGTGTATCCAACTTCCAGTAATGAAATTCGAGCTCCTTTTGATTTGGTTCATTTTGATGTTTGGGGACCTTCACCCATTGTTTCCATTGATGGCTTCCGTTACTTTATCAGTTTTATTGACCATTATTCTCGGTGCACATGGATTTATCTGTTAAAAGGACGAGATGAAGTACCACAGATAACTATGGCTTTTTGCAAGATGATTGAAACACAATTTGATAAGAAGATTAAGCAACTTCGGTCAGACAATGCTGCTGAATACTTTGAAAAATCCCTGAACTCATTCATGGAAGATGCTGGCATGTTACACCGATCATCCTGTGCTAATACCCCTTAGCAAAATGGAGTTGTTGAGCGCAAGAACAGACATCTATAGGAGACAGCTCGAGCCATACTATTCTAGCACAAAGTGCCCAAGCAATACTGGTCTCAAGCTGTACTCACTGCATCATACCTGATAAATCGGATGCCATCTAAGGTATTGGGTATGAAGACCCCTTTCTCTGTTTTGTGTCCCACTCTTCCAGAATTTCCTCTTCCTCCACGGGTTTTTGGTTGTATATGTTTCATACATGTGAAGGATCCAAAGAAAACCAAGCTGGATCCCAAGGCTACAAAGGGAATATTTTTGGGGTACTCTCCTACACAAAAGGGGTACAAGTGTTATGATTCTGTCTCCAAGAAAAAGTATGTCACCAGAGATGTAGTCTTTTTTGAGTCTCAACCCTATTTTCAGTCTTCTCAGAATCCTTTTCAGGGGGAGACTTGTGGATTGGAAGAGGATTCTCATTCTCCCTCCTTTTTTGTTCCCCTATCTGACTCAGGTCTTCCATCATCTTCCACTACTCCTGGCTGTGACATTCCGGGTCAACCTAGTAAGGCTCCAAATGTGTTAGTAACTCCTCCTGATGCAGCAACTGCTCCTGAAGATTCCAATAGGCAACAAAAGGAGATGCTTACCTACAATAGAAGGAAAAAGGGCTCTCAACCTCATGATTGCAACCAGTTGGACTCAGATCAATCTGTTTCTGCAATTCAAGGTAATTCTGACTCACATACTTCAGATTTGGATCTTCCTATTGCTCTTTGTAAGCCTGTCCATTCTCGTACCACCCGACATCCAATAGCTGATTTTGTTTCTTACTCACAATTATCTCCTGCCTATCACTCCTTTGTGTTTACTCTTTCCTTTGTACGTGTTCCTTCTAGGTACTCAGAGGCAGCATCTGATCCAAGGTGGAAAGAAGCTATGAATGAAGAGATGAAAGCCCTAATGAAAGCAAGAACTTGGGAATTAGTGGACCTGCCAGAGGGGAAGGGCACTGTTAGGTGCAAGTGGGTATTTACAGTAAAGCACAAGGAGGATGGGTCAATCGAGAGGTACAAGGCCAGACTTGTGGCAAAGGGATTTATTCAAAAGGAAGGAATTGACTATAAAGAGTTTACAATAAAACACATGGAGGATGGGTCAATCGAGAGGTACAAGGCCAGACTTGTGGCAAAGGGATTTACTCAAAATGAAGGAATTGACTATAAAGAAACCTTTGCCCCAGTAGCAAAGCTCAACACAATCCGGGTTCTATTGTCACTAGCAGCAAATTTCTCATGGGAACTTCATCAGCTGGATGTGAAGAATGCCTTCCTAAATGGTGATTTTCATGAAGAGGTATTCATGGAACCTCCACTAGGCTATGATGTTGGTAAGTGTAAACTAAGGAAAGCATTATATGGTTTGAAGCAGTCTCCCCGGGCATGGTTCGAGAGACTTTGTATGGCCATGAGGAAAGTGGGGTACACTCAGAGTGGTGCAGATCATACCTTGTTTACAAGGAGATAGGATAGCAAGCTTACGACACTCATTGTTTCTGTGGATGATATGGTGATTACTGGGAATGACTTGGAAGAGATAAAGAGACTGAAGGAGTTCCTAGCTTCAGAATTTGAGATCAAAGACTTGGGAAACCTGAGATATTTTCTTGGGATTGAAGTTGCTAGATCAAGAGAAGGAATCTACATATGTCAGCGGAAATATGTGCTAGATCTCCTAGAGGAAACAAGCATGATGGGATGCAGGCTAGTAGACACTCCAATAGAACAAAACCATGGCCTACAAGAATCAATGGGTGAGGACTACTGTGATAGAGAGAGATACCAAAAATTGGTAGGAAAGCTGATATACTTATCCCTTACTCAGCCAAATATTGCCTATGCAGTGCATGTTGTCAGTCAATTCATGCACTCACCAAAGATCCCTCACATGAGAGCAGCTGAAAGAATTCTCAGGTACTTGAAAACTTGCCCAAGGAAGGGAATTCTATTCAGGAAAAACTGTAAACTTGAAATTAAAGCCTACACTGATGCAAATTGGGCTGGGTTTGTTGGAGACAAAAAATCAACCTCAGGTTACTGTACATTTGTGGGAGGAAACCTGGTCACATGGCACAATAAGAAGCAGAATGTGGTGGCTAGATCAAGTGCAGAAGCAGAATATCGAGCTATGGTCCATGGGATTGCTGAACTCTTATGGCTCAGAACTCTTTTAATGAGCTTGGCATTAAGGCTGAGGGTCCTCTCAGGCTGTATTGTGACAATAAAGCTGCCATCAACATTGCCAACAATCCCGTGCTGCATGACAGGACAAAACATATTGAGATTGATCGACACTTTGTTAGAGAGAGAATTGTCTCTGGAGAACTCTGTGTGCCTTATACTCCATCTGAGATGCAAATTGCGGATGTATTGACTAAAGGGCTGGTAGTAGCAAAGTTTAGGGACATACTTGGCAAGCTAAACATGATTGATATCCATGCTTAGCTTGAGGGGGAGTGTTGGATTGAAGTCTCTTTATGTATGAGTGTTCGGATGATAAGAGTTCTTATTAGCCTATACTTAAGTTTAAGTTATCCTGTACTGGGCCTGTGTTAATGGGCCTAAGCCTGTTTAATGTTTTAAGTTGTCTGGGTATCCCATCACTAATAAGGGGTATTCTAGTAATTCCTTGTATCATTGTACTACATTCTAATATAAATAACAGTATTGTCGACTGAGCTATTCAGTTCGACATTCATAGTATTTTAGAGGTCTTCTTCTCTTCTCTACTACTTCGAATACAACTCCTAAGCTCACAATATGCATGAGTTTACTAATGCTTATTATAAGCATAAAGATTATGGAAAAAAGCTAGGAATTGGGATCTGCTCCTCCTACTGACCTCCCAGCCACATCCCACCGTGTATTGGGAACATCTTCCGTGAACAGTAGGGAATTACGGCTCTACTAGGTATTGGGAATTTTTTTTGATGAATATTGGGAATTTGACCAAGTGAATTACGGCTCTACTAGGGAAGTGGCTTTGGAGATTCCCCTTAGAAGGAGATAGGCTGTGGCACAAGGTCATTTAAAGCATGCATGGCTTAGAGGAGAACGGTTGGGTTGCAAAGCTGGACTCTCACACCTCTTCAAGATCTCCTTGGAAAGCAATAATTGCAGTACTCCCTTCTTTTCTTAGTTCCATCCAATTTGACGTGGGTTGTGGGAATAATTCTTTTTTGGGAGGATCTTTGGGTTGGTGATATGCCCCTTTGCCAACAATTTTCAATTCCTTACTCCCTTTCAAACTATAAGTTCAAACCTATTTCCAATTTTGGTGCAACCTCCCAAAATGAGATTAACTGGGATTTTGGGTCCAGGAAAGGCTTAAGGGACTCTGAATGTGATTCATTCATCTCTTTGTTTGCTTGTATGGAGACTGTGTTCTTGGACCAAAATTCACCTGATGTCAGGGTCTGGGCCCCGTCCCCTGACGGCTTGTTCTCTTGTGTTTCCTTCTTTAACCTATTAATTAACTCCACCTCCGGGGAGATGACCGTCCCAGTGAAAGAAATTTGGTGTAAACCCATCCCACCTAAAGTTCAAGCTCTGCGTTGGGAAGTATTCCTTGGTAAGGTTAACACTCGTGACATGCTACAGAAAAGGAGCCCAATTCTTGCCTATCTCCTCATATGTGTGTTCTTTGTAAGGGTTGTGGAGAATCCATTTCTTATTAATCTCCTGTCCTCTTGTGTTTTATATTTGGGGATATTTTTGTTCTCTATTTGGTTGCAGATGGGTCCCTCCACAAGAATGGTAAGCTTATTCAACTGCAACCTCTTAAGGCTCAAGGAAAAGAGTGGGAAGATCATCTGGAGGACAGTAAGAGCTGCCGTGGTGTGGACAATATGGGAAAAAAGAAATAATAGAATCTTCAATGAAAAGAGTAGATCAAAGGAGGAATTGTTGGAAGCTATCCTAGTCGGATCTGCACACTGGGTAAAAACTTTGGAGACTTTCAGAATCTTTTCTGTCAACAATATTTTCAGATCTTGGCCTGTAGTTACACAAACTGGAAGCCACCCTGAAGAGGTAAGACAGGATTGGAAGGCACCGGCTGAAATTAAATAAAAACGGAACTTTGACGGTAGATCCATGTGTAACCCAGGAAGAGCTGGTATTGGGGGAGTGATTGGAAACTGTCAAGGTTTGGTGGTTGTGATGTATTTGGGCACAGCAGGTTTAGGGGATTCAGTCAAGGCCGAAAACTTGGCACTTCTACAAGGATTGAGATTAGCACAACAGCATGGTCTCAGAAATTTGGAAGTTGAAGGTGATTCACAGTTAGTAATTCATTGGGCAAAGCACCTCAATGAAGCACCATGGAAATACAGACATACACTTGGGGAGATTGATGTGATTGCAAAGAAATTAAATACAAGCTTCAGCTGGGTGAGAACTGCAAATGGGTAGCAGATGCATTCGCTAAACAGGGTGTAAATAGGCAAAGTATTTTCTGGGCATACTAATATGGAATATGATTCAGCAATACCTTGTTGACCTAGTAAGCTTAGAAGCTAGGGATGAAGGGCCAAGTGGTAGGTGAAGATACATGATAGGCTATAGGATTGCCTGACTTATCAAAGGCTGTAGATGGGCCATTGGGTCCGGGAGAACTCGTATTGCAGCTGCTCTCTGAATGAGACAGAAGACAATTAAGCTTGTCTATATCAGCCCCGATAATGCTAAGGCCTTCCCATGACTAGAATTCATGCAAGTAGAAGTAATAGATGAAGCTATCTCTAAACCAGCATCAACAATAGTATTAATCCTCTTCGTTCCTCTAAATTTAGTTGGCATAAAGTATGTATATTATTTCCAGAACTTTTCTTTAGAGTGTTTTTTCTTTTTGTAATAAGTCACATACAATCTCTTCTCCATCAGTCATTTGACCTCCTCTTGATGCACCACTCTACATAGGTTTAGTTGACACCAAAGCAGAGTGATCAGACCCAAAAGTAGGCACCATTGCTGCCTTACCACTCAATCTTCAACAAGAAAGTAAACTATGAAAAAGAGCAAAATCTAAGTATTCAATATGTACTTTTTTTGAAGAATAAAGATAAAATTTATTCTCAATAAAAGAGATACATCAGAGAGGTGATAAGGTATCATCGAGAGAAGAAAAGCAATCTCAAAGACCCTATGAGAGCCCACTACTGACACAACTTACTTACAAAAATGGACACTCAATCAATTCCAAGCTAAGTTCAAGGAAAAACCCCACACAAATCCCCATTAATACATAGACCATCAGCCCAGTAAGAGTAAACAGAGCTACTGATTTTCCCTGGAAACAAGTTGTTATCAGTTAAGAACACTTTCATTCTTTGTCATGTAAAAATTTTCCAATTAGGAGGAAAAAGAAGAATATATATGACCAGTGAGAAGATGGAGGAAGGAGGTTTCTCACCAGCGAGAAGACGGAGGATGACGTTAAGATTGAAGCGAAGAGTTTTGTTTTGGATGAAGTCTGAAAGTAGTGGAGGAAGGTGTCTTTGATTCTTTTATTTTTTTTGAAGAGAAAATAAAAATTTCATTAAACAAAGAGAACTACTACAATATGAGAGGTGACAATATGACGCCTCATAAAAGAAACATATCAGAAATCTAATCTACTACAAACTGATCAACACTACAAGCTTGAATTTCAAGTGCAATCCAATGGCTGTGGAGATTACCTGTGGAGAGAGACAAACTTTGGGCTAAAATGGTGAAAAACATTAATGGGCTTGAGGATAATGGTTGGGATGCTGGTGTACCAACTAGGGCTACTAGAGCTTTCCTTTTTTTTCTTTTTTTCTTTTTTCAGTTTGTCAGAAGGGATCTTTGTTCTGGGAACCATATAAAATTCTAGGAACAATTATGGATGGGGGATCTGTGATGTTTCGGATTTGATCCTTGCCTTTGATGTAATTTTTCTAGACCCTTCCAAATCTGACAGCGGCATCTGGACCTTCTCCCCTTCTGGTGTTTTTTCCTCTGCTTCCTTCTTCAAGGCCTTGATTCAACCTGTTGATAGTTTGGGCTCTCCTTTTCCTATTAAGAGGGTTTGGTGGAAACCTATCCCTCCATATATTTGGATGCTTTTGTTGGAAGGTCATCCTAATTGGTGCTTATCCCCTCATTGGTGTGTTATATGTAAGGGTAATGGAGAAACTTGCTTTCACTTATTAATCTCTGCCCATTTGCTACTTTTATTTGGGAATTGTTTTTTCTCGTTGTTTGGTGTAGGTGGATTCCCCCCTAAGAAAAGGGGAAATGTGTGAGGGCTGTGGTAAGCTGGACCATCTGGGAGAAAAAGGAACTCTAGAGTCTTTTCAGATAATGAAAGAAGCAAAGAGGCAATTATTGAGATCATTATGGTTAGAGTGGTTCATTGGGTGAAGTCTTTGGAGCTTTTTTCTGAATTTTCTTGTAACAACTTGTTGAAAAAATGAAAGGAAGTGGCTAGCTCAGAGTGTCACAAAGGCTATTGCAAGTTCACTTTGGTTTCCTCCAGCCAATGACTATATTCACCTAAATTTTGATGGGAGTAGTGCAGGAAATTTGTCCCTTCTAGTATTGGAGATGTGTTTAGAAATGGTGAAGGAAAGGCAATTGGCCTGTACTTGTGTCCAATTGGGGTGGGCGGCTCACTAAGGGCTGAGATTTTGGCTGTTATGGAGGGAGTGCAGAAGGCAAAAGAATTAAATTTGATAAACTGGTGATAGAAGGTGATTCAAAGTTGGTAGTGGATTGGTTGCAAAAGGAGGTGTAGAGAGAATGGGCCGAATGGCCCATATGATGCTTTTATTTGTTTATGTTTCTGTTTCTTTTGTTAATGGGCCTTTAATGCTTCTTTATGTTATGCTTAATTATGTTAATCGCCCAATTAAGGGCTTCTCTGTAAATACCAAAATTTTGTAAATTATGTTTTAATGAAAAGGATTAGGGGACAGAGAAACATTCAATTGACAATTCTCCCAAAACCCTATGCCGCCAACTTCTTCTCTCCTCTTCTGTTCTCTTTGTTACTGATATTTAATACTTTTTCACAACTTTTAAATCAGTCCTCTCGTTCCTTTGGATTGTTTTTCTTCTTGTTATCAGAGTGGGCTCTCTTTCTCCTTTTTTTTTTTTTTCTTCTTTTTTCTCATACACAGTGTGTATGGAGAGTTGAATCAAATGAGTCATTTTAGAAACTTTTCAATCCAGTTGTTAGTGGATTTTTGGAGAAAAGGATGCTGTCTTGGTCATCATTCTGACAGTCCCTAGAGTTTTTTGCCCAAAACCCTAATCAACTGGAGAGTTCTGTTTGTGGGCCCCACATTGAGCTTCACCTTGGCACTCAGTGATTGAGGGGGTTCTTTCTCTTTTTCTTCAAGATCGATCCAAGTCTTGTGGTGCTTTGTGAAGCCTACAGGGAGCGGCTGCTGTTTTCTGATTTCTCCCGGGTTCCGGGTGAGACGTAGTCGGCAGATTCGACTTCATAGAGGTTGGTACTTGGTGTCTGCTTTTTTTTTCCTGTCTTTCTTGCTTATCATTTGAAGCTGTTTGAAGTTCTTTTGGAGTTGTTTGAGGAAGATGGATACCTCGGGAGTTGAAAATAAGTGTGGGGCTGAATCCGGACAAGTTCCGGGAGCTCCTGTAGACTCACTGTTGGCTGTGACCACAATCAAGCTCGATTGAACCAACTATCTAGCATGGTCACATTCAGTAAAAATTCATATTTGTAGTAGAGGCAAGTGGGGGTATTTCTCCGGGAGCAAGAAAGCACCTCCGAAAGATGACCCATCTTATGAAAAATGGATGCAAGAGAATTATACCGTCATTGGATGGTTAGTGAACTCAACGCAACCACAAATCAGTCAACATTATTTATGGATGAATTCAGCCAAGGAAATATGGGATAGTGTGGCTGAAACTTACTCACAAAAACTGAATGTGGCCAGGGCATATAAGTTAAAGAGTGACGTAAATAATTTAAGATAGGGGTGAGACCTTTAGTCGTTTACTTCTCAATGCTGAAATCTCTGTGGCAAGAGATAGACCTAATGGAAATTGTTGTCTGGGAAAGCACTAATGATGCTGAGACATACAAGAAATTAGTTGAGAGAAATAGGGTATTTGAATTCTTGACAGGGCTGAATCCCGAGTTCGACATTACCAGACAAAATATCTTAGCCAAGGATAATGTATTTTTGTCTCAGGCCTATGCCATGGTGAGTAGTAAAGAGAGAAGGAGGCTGGTCCAGGTTCAAGGGACCATCCTGAGTGACCATTTTGCTAATATGGGGCTGAAATCGAAGGTGACTACAGGTAGTTCTGGTGGTTTAGGAAAAAGGGAAGTTGTATGTGAGCACTACAAGAAACCCATATATACAAAAGATAAATGTTGGAAACTGCATTCGGAACTCCTTCCACCTCGTTTTCAAAAGAAGGCTGATAATGGGAAGTCAGGAAGTGTCAACACAACCACAGTTTCAGATAATGACAGGTGCTTAACAGAAGGATTTCTAATGAGCAGTTAGCAGTTACGAAAGTAGAATACGAGAAGTATGGGAGGATGATCAGTCACCTTGAGAGTGCAACCTCCTCCTCCAACCCTCTGCGCAATCCAACTACTTCTGCATTTGCACATTCAGGTATGCGTGTTACTACCAATCATGCAACTATCTCAGGTAATCGTAGGATCCCTTGGATTATTGATTCTGGTGCTTCTAATCATATGACCAGCCTTTCCACTTCGTTTATTTCTTATTGTTGAGTTGGTCCGAGTTGTTTTTTATTTAGTTAGGAAGTTGTTGGGCTTTAGGCCCATTAGTTTATGTTTTTTTAAGTTGTGACTGTTCAGCTATATTAGTAGCCGCCCTACTAAGGGCATCCTTGTAATATCTCATCCTTTAAGCTAAGTATAAATATAATGAGAGGTAGGCGGCTAGGGTTAATTTTACAATCTTGGTTGACTTCCTATTCTTTTCTTCTTCTCCTTTCTTCTCTACTACTGAAATCTTCATCTTCCCCCTCTTTCCTTTCACAAGAAACTCGACTAAATCTGCAATTAGTGATTTCTACTTGGTATCAAAGCGAATCGAAGGTTCCTTGAAGTTGTTCTCTCATGCAGCCCTAGATCAGCCGATTGCATGGTGATTTAAGAGGCTGATCCAAGCTCTCAGGTAAGCCCTGTTTTTGGAATTTTTTGGTGGATCTGTGTGCCCTATAGCTGGTCTAGGGTTTCTCATCAAAATCAGGAAAAACTGGAGAAAGGGGAAGAGTCCTGTTTCTGTTGGACTCTTTAATTTTGACGTAGGAAGTGGCGCCCTAATTTTTTAAGGTTCCTTGGAGTTTTTTGTAAGGGGCGATTCAAGTCCTGCCTGATTTGGAGGCTTCTAGAGAGAGTGGTTGCCTCCTCTCTCTTCTCCCGTCCCACTTAAAAGGAATCTTTTGTGGGAAGAAAGTCTAGGACACCGGAAAAGTGTTGGTTCTAAAAAGTGTTTTGTTTGATCTTGTTGCAAATTTCAGTTATTTTCTTTACATTTTTTGAGAAGCATGGAGGGCCACGGAGTTGAAAATAAGCTCGAGAGTGAAATAGGACCAGTGGGAGGAGGTGCTGGAGACCCTTTCGGGGTTGGGACCATTACTACAGTTAGGTTGGATGGTGCAAATTACTTAGTATGGTCATAATCTGCAAAGATTGCCATTGGTGCTCGTGGGAAATTAGGGTATATCACTGGTGAAGAGGTGAAACCCGAAACTAGCAACTCTCGGTGGGTACAGGAGAATTATATGGTGATGACTTGGTTGTGTAATTCCATGTTGCCCCATTAAGTAAAAATTTTTTTTATGGGCAAATACAACTAAGGAAATATGGGATGGGGTTGCGAAAACCTATTCATAGAGGGAGAATGTTGCTAGGGCTTATCAGTTGAGAAATCAGATTATTTCTACAAGGCAGGGAGATAGACTTGTTGCAGCCTATTTTTCAGCCCTTAAAACCCTATAGCAGGAGATTGACCATTTAGAGACATTTGCTTGGGAAACCACTAAGGATGCAGCTACCTATCAGAAACATCTAGAGAAGTATAGGGTGTTTGAATTTCTTGCTGGCCTTAATCCTGATTATGATATTGCACGACAACACCTTCTTTCCAGGGATAGTGTTACTCTCTCTCAGGCATATGCCTTTGTGTCAGGGGAGGGGTGCAGGAGAGATGTGATGATGAAAAACCTTATTCCTGATCAGTTTGCCATGGTAAGTGCTGTGAAACCTAAACAAAGTGGAGATCGGGGTGGTAGTGAAATCAAGAAGATAAAAGAGATTTGATCTGTGACTACTGTAAGAAGCCTAAACACACAAGAGATACTTGTTGGAAGTTTCACCCACATCTTGAGAGGTAAGGGCCGAACTTGAGAGGTATGGGCTACTTCTGTACCAGCGGGATACAGCCAATTCCAGTTCAGTCGCAAGCGGACAGCTAGGTACAGGTGGCACTGGTGGAGTCCACTGTACTTCCTTTGCTCACACAGGTAGTTCACACATCACTACAAATTATGTTTCTACTTCAGGTAAGGAGGGACCTCCTTGGATTATAGATTCTGGAGCCTTAGAGCACATGACCCAGAGCTCTACTATTTTTTCAACTTACCAACTCTGTTATGGCAGAAATAGGGTCTCCACAGCTGATGGATCCCATGTTCCTATTGCTGCGAAGGGATCTGTCAAGATTAGTGATTCTATTTCTCTACCCTTTGTGTTTCATGTTCCCAGATTGAGCACTAATTTGTTATCTGTTAGTACTTTGACTAAGAACCTGAACTGCTTAGTAATTTTTTTTCCTGGTCATTGTATTTTGCAGGATCTGGATGCAAAGAGGACGATTGGGAGTGGTTGTGAAGTGAATGGAATCTACCTCCTAGATGTACTTCCTCCTCATCAGAGTCATCATGTCAGCAGTGATACCACCATCCCAGTGATGAGGATGGTGCCTCTTTGCTATTGCTTGGTGCCTGTGGTAACATGGTTCTCGTTTTGGTGACTCCCAAGAGGAAGATATTGAGGCTTCTTCATACTCCTCCATGTCAAGTCAACAAGGTGAGTGAGAAAGGGATGGAAGGAGAGACAGATGAGCACTTCTGGAAGCTCTCTTGCCTCACTGAAAGCACCCAATTTGTAAGTTCTTGGACTTGAGTAGAAATCTGGCCAATTTGTCTATCTGTGTTGGATATGCCTTCCTCCAAGTCTTGCATCGAGGGAGCTTTCCTTTGCAAGCTTTGAATGGAGCTTCCTTTGGTAGTGTGCCCTCCACATCTAGAAGCCATTATAGCTCTAATACCAGATGGTGCGGCCATAGTCCCTAAACGAAGGAAGACTCACAAAAGACAACCAACGGCAATGTAAACACTGCAACAACTGTAGGGTTCATTACTGGTATGTCCAGATCATGCAATCTTGGTTGGATAGATAACTGAACTATGATAGCTGGATACCCATACAAAGGTATCTATATTGTGTTGGACACTTTGGTTTTTAGTGAAAATTCTATATCAAACACATGGTGTAGCTATGTCCTTAATATATCTGGGTAAATAACTAAATAACCTAATTCAATGGTTCCAAAATCAAGTAAAATGGGCAGGTTTTGATCCTTTAAATTTAGGCCACAAATAGTGTAATGGATCTAATATTTCTCTCTGATTTTAAGTTGGGGCCAACATTACTTTGAAATCATCTCATTTGTATCCTACTTCAGGAGATTCACTCTGGATGCCAAAGATCTAGTAACATGGTGAACCACCATATCTTCTCTTTGCAGTTTCATGTATTAAAAGAAATTGATGGCATATCTGCTGAGACTATGTTGCTGTTGTGGAGCATGAATGAGAGGTACAACCCTGATTCAAAATTCAAGATCTACTTTGAGACATTGCCAGAATCATTTAATACAGGTATTCCATATCTATGTTGTATGCTCTCTTTGCAACATTTGGTTGCCTCTCAGAATGCTTTTGTAACTAATAAGTGTACATGAACTAATTCACTCCTTTTCTTCTTGGCAAGGATTTAACATTTGTTACTTTCATAAAATCAGTGTAATATTTTTTTTCTTTGCAAATTCTCCATGGCTTACAAATGGCATGTTTTCTCAATAAGCTGGAAATCCTCATCCTCATCCTCATCATCAAACCATTAGTTGTCTTGGCAAATCGTAACAAAAAAAATCCTCTTGTTGCCATTCCACTCTACATAGGAAACAAAACTCTGTTAAAGGGAGTTTCCTGTTATTTTTGAACTATTTCAACAGATGTCCTTTTGGCCTAATGCTTGTCCTTTAGAAGCCTTCAATTTACACTAAAGTTATCATTCTCATGCAATTATTTGTCTTATTTTAGCCCTCTTAATATTTTCTAGTGCATATCTTTTTGACTTTTATCCAAGATCAATATTTCAAATCAAACTTTTTTCCCCCTCCCTGCTTTTACTAGACATCCTTGACAAGGATTTAGGACAGATTTGTAGTGGATCTCTAGTATTAAAGTTGAACAGATCCCACAGAGGTCATGGTTTTAGGGTTTGTAAGGTTCAGTACTTCAACAGTAGCACATTAGGACCATGTTTCACATTTTAGCTATATTTGATGACATTCACTGAAGTCTTGCCATTTTGTTAGATGGCATGAAGCATACATAATTGCTTTTTTCCTTGTATAATCTATATACAATGGATATATAGACATCCTTGACAAGGATTTAGAACACATTTGTAGTGGATCTCTAGTATTAAAGTTGAACAAATCCCAAGGTTTTGTAAGGTTCAGTACTTCAACTGGAGCACGTTAGGACCATGTTTCACATTTCAGCAATATTTGATGACATTCACTGAAATCTTGCCATTTTGCCAGATGTCATGAAACATACATAATTGCTTTTTTCCTTGTATAATCTATACATAATGGATATTTCAAATGGCAATGATCAACTAAATTCTAAATATTCATGGTTTAAGTTTTCAAACATTGCCAATATATCACAGATATTTAGCTAAAATAAGTTGAAGTTCTTGGAAATTATTTTTTAAAAGAAAATGGATTACTATTGTCAATTTGATTTATTATTCACTATAACTCATAAAAGAAAAGGACGTTTAATTAGAAAAGGGGTTCTTATTCTAGTAAACACATGTAATAGCAAAAAAGGCAGAAACCAAAATATTGCAACTTGGCAAGTGAATGAAATATGTTGAGAAGAGAAAATGACATTATCAAAATAAAAAAAAAAAAAGACAAAAGAGACAGATAAACAGATAGGCAGACAGACAGAGAGATTGGTGACTTATTGAATTTTATTAGAAACTGACATGGTTGGGCAAAATATTTTAATTGTGTTGATGTGCAATACCATGGCCATAATACTCATGATAGATATGATTTTGAGTTACTTAAGAACTTTGTGGTATTGAAATCTACTATCAAGGAAGAAGATCAAAATAGAAGAGCTGTACTTGATTATTCATGTTTTATATGCATATTTTGTATAATTTCCAATTCTGAAGACATGTTTTTTCCCTGATGGTAATGAATAAATGCATCAATTGATTGGTATATCTATTTAAGTCACCTAATCTTCTCTTATTTAATATACAAAGTTGTTTCTCATGGTTTTGTTGAGTATTAAATATACAATTATACTTCTTTTAACAATCCCTAAACTTTCATTAACAAACTCCATGTTTATAGTAATCTTTTGTAAGTTTTCTACATTTTCCATTGTAAGATGTCCATCAATATTGAAACTGTGAACCATGGTTGGGATAAGATTTGATTATTTGGAATGGAACTTATGACTTTAGTTGCTAGCATTGTTTACACAGAGGATAAAGTAAGAAAACTATCTGGCAATATGAGAAACTTTAGAAAGGAAATGCAAAATCAGTGAAACCAAGGAACTGAAGGGAATTAGAGTGAATGGCCCAAAAGGATTTTTAGGGGAAAGGTTTTTAAAGTGGGTGTCTAGCTGAATTTTGATTTATCTCAAGAGAATTAATGTTGTGTTTGGATTAGGGTTAATATGGAATTTGTGGCAGAACTAGAATTGCCAATTCCTATCTCCCACACAGTATGGTTTCATTTGGCTAAGGGGGATTTTAAGTGTTTGGATTCCACATCCTTTTTTCAGAGCTCAGCATAGAGGGGGCGGTAGTCATTTTAACACTTGGTGGTCTGATGCCATCAAACCCTTTTTTTTTTATTAGAAATTGATTGTTTTATTAATTTAGAAAAGAATGGTATATAAACATGAGTATACTGTGCATCCCATAGAAGCACTACCAAAGCTACCCCTAAGCACTTTCCTATATGCTGTTACAAGTTACTCTCTTGGGAGCTCATGCAACAACATAGAGCCTTTGTTGCTCCTTATCTTGCCAATTTGTTTGCCAAATGCCAACCTGGTCATTGACCTATATGTCAATGTGAAAGATATATTAGTCTCCTTTGCCAGCCTTATACCTTCCTTGCTGCTTTCCTATATATGCAGTGCAAGAACCTACGTTGCTCTCCTTACACTATCCCGCTACTATTTGGGAGTCCCCTTCTGCCAATACATTAGTATATGTAAAGACTTTGCCAACCTTAGATCTTGCATGATAGCCATTGAGTCTATCTTTATGGAGTTACTCACTTTAATAGGACATAAAAATAGTGCTAAAATATTGCTTTTGAAGCCCTTGAACAGGCCACCTATGCTACATATCCCTAGATTGCCCAAACTGTAGCCATCAAAGTTCATCTTGATTGAGTTTGCAGTTGGAGGGGTCTAAGTTTAAAGTGATCCTTCTAACAAATGAAATTTTAGCCACGGATAGAAAGTATCAGTAGAGTCATCACCATAGTTTTGAGTAATCCCTTTTTCTACAAATCTAGCCTTAAGTGTCTCAATAGAACCATTTGGTTGTACTTTGTAGTGTATGCCTATCTACAACCAACGAGTTTCTTACTAGGGGGAAGAGGAACTGACTCCCAACTATCATTCAAATGCAGGGCTGGAATTTCCTCTTCCATAGATGCCTTCCACCTAGAGTCAGTCATGGCCTCCTATAAGGAATAGAAATGTCTGATAAGTCTGAAATAAAGGAACTAAAAGAGATAAAGAGGTGTATGAAACAGAATTATTGATAGGATGAGCAGTGCAAGAACACTTACCCTTTTGATGAGCGATGGAATATGAAGATTAGAGGAAACAGATCCATCAGATGCTTCAGCAGATGATGTTGGAGCTTGAGTAGGACAGTGCTGTGTGTAAACCTGTACAGATGGCTTTGGAGGTAACTTAGGGGAGGAAGGAGGCTCAACAAAAATAGGAATAAGAAGAGGTGAATTAGAGGTAGGTCCAATGGTGCACAAGTAGAAGGTAAAAAATAGGTACTTGTGGAGATTTTGTGACCTCATGTACTTTCTTTTTGCATTCTGGTAATTGTACATATGAAAATAAAAGAGGTTCTCTGAGGTGGGGGCCCATTCATTCTTGACACTCCTAATTTCTATTTTTAGCTTTTTCATTGTTACAGCTAGGAAAGTTTTCTTTTTGATAGGTAAAGAAACTTATTAACAGCAAGGATCAACATTACAAGCACCCAGGGAGAGGTGTGAGATTCCCCTCATCCTACAGCAATAAAGAAAAAACAGAAAATCAAATTACAATTGAGCCCAGAATAAGTGATCCCGAATAACCTCTAGCTTGGCTAACAAGTCTGCCATTCCATTGGCTGATCTCCTTTGCCATTGATACACCACTGAACAACCAGTGACAAGCCATTTAACCTTCTTAAGCTCATTCCTAAATTTCCAAGTGACAATCTCTGGATTTTGTAGCCAGCCCATTACTATCTTGGAGTCTCCTTCCACAATTAATCTGTTGAAATTCAACTCCCTTGCTAACTGTAAACCTTGGACAACTGCTAACAAAATTAAGCTTTAAAAACTCATTCACAGGAGGCGTCCAAGACACTACAGTCATCCTCCTTCTAGACGAGCTAGCAGCCACTTCACCCCAATTCCTCCACAAGTCATCAAAAGAAAATTGACAAAAAGAGTCCAAGCCTCCAAGATTTTCACTCAATGTATCACAATTGCCAAAATGCACTCCTTCACAACTTCTACACTCCTCTCCTTCACAAGGAAAATCCTTGCATTCTGTTCTTCCTACATAGTCCACAACACTGCTGCCCTTGTGACCTCCAAAGGATTCTTCACCTCTTCTTAGGCCACTGAAAAATGTGTGGCTCAAACAAACCTCTGACTTCTGTTGGTATAGTCCACCTGCTTCCAAAGAAAGAAAAGAAACAATCCCAAATTTCCCTAGCAAAGGGACAAGACACAAAAAGATGGTAATAATTCTCTCTGTTATCCTTGCACAAGATGCACCAATTAGGGGACAAACAAAGATATCGTCTCCTTTTCTTCAAAATATCCATAGTATTAATTTTCCCATGGAAGACTTCCCAACAAAAGGCGCAAATGTTAGGGGGGATGAGATTGCACCAAAACTCCTTGAAGGGAATAGGAAGAGCCTGGGCTGGAATACAAAGAGAGTTGAAAAGCGGGGCACAAGTGAAGAAACCTCTTGGGTGTGGAATCCAAACGCGTTTATCAGGCACAAAGCATAGTTTTCAAGGTGCCAAGGCAAGGCTAGGCGACAGGGGGCACCTTGTCGCCTAGTCGCCTAGGTGATGGATTTTTTTAAGTAAAAACATGTATCCTAGGGTAGTTTCCTAGGTTCCATAATCATATTTCCTTAATAAATATCCATAATTTTCATAAGAAAGTATAAACTTCATGTTAAAGTATAGAAAATCAACATATTCCAACATATTCATGAGAAGAAAAAGAAGAAATAAAAGAAAATTAAAAAAATATAGGGACTGAACCCCTATTTCTGTTATAGGAAAGAAAAAGAAGAAGAAAAATCAGTATATACACACACACAATTAGTAAAGAAAAAGGAGAAAATGTGTTGATTGGACAACATTTTATGTTCTTCCTTGTTGGTTTAGGTTTTGAAGTCTTTTGAGGGTTCAATACAGCATTTAGCAATGTTTGTGTTGATTAAACCCTAACAAATAAGAAAATAATAAAAAGAAATTAGTATATAAACACACAAAATGAATATTTTAGTTTAAAAATGTCTTTTATAATTATAACCTAAAAAATTAAGAATATAAAGGTTTTTTATAACACACTATAGAAAACTTCTTCGCGATTAGACGAGGGGAGCATCCAAGGGCGCCTTGCTGCCTAGTCGTTGCCTTGACGACTATGGCACAGAGAAGTCAAAAGAAACTTTCCCCAGGATCTCAAGCAGCTGAACCAACTCCCCAACCTCACTCTCTCTGAAACCCCTTCTGAAGCCGAAATCCCAATTAGGAGACACGGGAATCAAAGGCTAAGAAAGGAATCTAGAGATAGGTTCCTTTTAAACAAAGAAACAAAGTATAACAAAGGAAATAAATCTTTCAGTGCGGAGTTACCAATCCAAACATTTTCCCAAATAAGATAGAGCTCCCAGAGCAGACATCATACCTGACATGATTTAATTACAGCTAGGAAAGTTAACATGGTATTAGAGCTGGTTGCTCTCTTATCTATTTTCTCATCTCTTGATCCACACTGAAAGTAGTAATCCTATCATCCTATTAAGATTTGCTGCCCTAACTGTTCGGTAAAAGGGATTAGGTTAGTTTTGATCGACCCTAATTGCTGTCCTGTCTGTTTTGCACAACCAGCAGGAGAGATTTTATTAGATCTATCTTGGGAGACCTTGGATCTAGGCCAAACTTCAGATCTACTGTTTCCTAGACCTGATCTATTCACCCTACAAACAACATCTAGTTGGGTGAAGTTTTTGAAGGAGTTCAGATCTTCTTTCTGGGGCGGCAACAGTGTACAGTTTCCTTTTTTTGGACTACAACATCTTTGGACTTCAGGGCTTCTATATAAACCTTAATCTACGCCTTTCTCTCCATATTGAAGGGTTATCTCAAGGACTTTAAGATCTGTGTTTGAATATTCTTTTGGAGTTCTTTTGAAGGCTATTTTAATCAGAACAAAACATTTTGACAATATGAGTGCGATCAAGATAGCATCCAATCCATTTTTTCATGAATGTAGCAAGCATATAGAAGTGGATTGTCATTTCGTCCGAGATCTCCTTTACGACCATATTTTTCTTTTCCACATTTCTTTCATATTGCAACTTGCCAATCTATTCATCAAAGCAATGACTCGGGCCAAACACATGTTTCTTATAGACAAACTGATGTTTTTTCTCCAGTATCAGTTTTAGGGGGAGTATATGCAGAGAAGAGATGTAGTTCTGTCTTCTTGTATTCGATTGTATGTGTTAGAGCTAGCCGAATAAGGGTAGATTAGTCATTTTATTTCTATTAAGTTATGTGCTTATGTGGCAGTCTTAATAGAGACTTCCTGTCCCATACTTAAGTGGGGGCAGTTTAGTCTTTGTACTAATAATTAGAGGCTAATCCATATTAAGGGTCGACTGATAGGGTTTAATCTATCAAGTTCGACTGTTCTCTTCATCTTCTTCTTCTTCTCTTCTCCTGGTTCGAACTACTGTAGCTATAGAACAAACATGGTATCAGAGCAGGACGTTGCTCTCTAAATCTCCATGGCCCTCCTTCTACATGGGCCAATCATGCAGTAGCTGGTGGGGTTGATGTCAGTGATAACCAATAGACAAATCTAACTCCTTCCACATCTATATCTGTTTTCGGGAAGGAGATGGTGAGTATACCGCGTGATGAGTATGAGCGGTTCCTCCAGACTACTTCACAGCATACTACTGCCACCCTTGCCCACTCAGGTATATAGCTTGTCTGTCATCCAAACCCTCTCCCTGGATTATTGACTCTGGAGCCTCTGATCACATGACCGGGACTCCAGGTGTGTTCTCTTCCCTTTCTGAAACTTCCACATCTCAAACTGTTACCCTTGCCAACGGTTCCCCTTCTCCCATCTGTGGTGTTGGTAATGTTGACACGACTTCTCTTTCTTTATCATTTGTTCTATATGTCCCTAAGTTTCCGTTCAATCTTATGTTTGTTAGTAAATTAACCAAGACTCTTAATTGCTCTATTACATTTTTCCCTTCCTTTTGTGTTTTTCAAGATTTCAAGACGGCGAAGAAGATTGGTGGGGGGCATGAGGCTGGTGGATTGTATTACCTTGATGGTGGTGGATCGTCAGTTGCACTTCAGACTTCACTCACTCCTCTATAGTGGCATTGTCGATTAGGACATCCATCTCTCAAGGCACTCAAGATACTGGTTCCGTCTTTGAGTCATTTGTTGTCTTTACAGTGTGAGTCGTGTCAGTATGGGAAACATCGTCGTGTTCCCTTCAGTCATAGAGTTGAAAGTCGTATGTTGAGTCCTTTTGCTTTGGTTCATTCAGATGTTTGGGGCCCGATTAAAATAGAGTCTTATAATGGTTACAAGTATTTTGTCACTTTTATTGATGAGTGTTCAAGGATGACATAGATTTATTTAATGAAAGAAAGGAGTGAATTATTTTCCATTTTTCAAAAATTTCATACTGAAATACGTACACAATTTGGTGTTCCAATCAAAGTTCTTCGTTTAGATAACGATCGTGAATACTTTCTTACTTCCTTTCAACAGTATTTAGAACAGTATGGCATCATTCATCAAACTTCATGTGCATCCACTCCTCAACAAAATGGGGTGGTTGAACGAAAGAACCGTCATCTCCTTGAAATTGCTCGGTCTATTCTTCATCATATGAGTGTTCCTAAATGATTTTGGAGTGATGTTGTACTTATTGCGTGTTTCCTTATTAATCGGATGCCCTCCTTCATTTTTCATGGTCGGTTTCCCTTCTCTATCTTGTTCCCCACCTTGTCTCCCTTTTCTTTAACACCTCGTATCTTTGGCTGTGTGTGCTTTGTTCACAATCTAAGTCTTGGAATAGACAAGCTGGATGCACGCTCTATTAAGTGTGTCTTTCTTGGCTACTCTCGGACTCAAAAAGGGTACAAGTGTTACAATTCCATTACTCGGAAGTGCTATGTCTGTCCTGATGTCACCTTTTTTGAGTCTCTCCCGTTCTTCTCGGGACCTGAAGTATCCGTGTCTCCACCTTTGCTTCCTCTTCCTCTTCCAGTCAGTGATCTCGTTCCGTGTGTTCCAGTTGGGGTTGACCCTTCACCTCCTCCAGTGCAGATCCCTACTGAACGACCACCGATCCGGCACATGTATGCTCATCGACAGACACCAGCTCCTCCTCCAGCTTCTACCTTGTCTGTGGATCCCGTTGTTGCTCTTGTCCCTGAACCTTCAGGACTTGATCTTCCCATTGCTTTACGAAATGGTAAACCTAGTTGTACCCTCCATCCCATTTCCAATTTTGTTTCAGTATTTCGCCTTTCCGCTTCACATCGCCATTCTGTTTCACTATTGTCATCTATTTCTATACCTAAGAATGTTCGAGAGGCTCTTAACTCACTTGGGTGGCAGTAGGCAATGGAGGAGGAACTCTCTACCCTTCAGCATACTCACACTTGGGAGCTCACTACTCTTCCACCTGGTAAGCATGTTGTGGGTTGTAAATGGGTGTATACTGTTAAATACTTGCCAGATGGTAGTGTGGAGCGTCTGAAGGCCAGACTTGTTGCTAATGGTTATTCACAGTTGTATGGAGTGGACTATATGGAGACCTTCCCTCCAGTGGCTAAGATTGGCTCTATTCGTGTCTTAATTTCCCTGGCAGTTATGTATGATTGGCCCTTGTTTCAACTTGACATTAAAAATTCTTTCCTTCATGGTGACCTTATGGAGGAGGTATATATGGAGCAACCACTTGGGTTTGTTGCTCAGGGGGAGGATGGTAAGGTGTGCAGACTGAAAAAAGGCAATTTATGGGTTGAAACAATCGCCTCGTGCTTGGTTTGGGAAGTTTAGTGAAGTGGTGAAGAATTATGGAATGAAACAATGCCAGGTTGACCACTCGGTGTTCAACTATAATTCAAAAGTCGGAAAGATTTTATTAGTGATCTATGTGGATGATATTGTCATAACTGGTAGTGGCAAATTGGGGATCGATAAACTAAAGGTCTTTCTACAAAATCATTTTCAAACAAAAGACCTTGGGACATTGAAGTATTTATTGGGTATAGAAGTTGGTAGATCAAGACAAGGTGTAAACCTGTGCCAAAGAAAATATGTTATTTTTCTGCTGGATGAAACAAGACTGTTAGGTGCAAAACCGGATGAAACTCCCATGGAACCAAATGCTAAGTTGAGCAGTGATACAGGGGAAATATTTGATGATCTTGGAAGGTATAGACGACTAGTGGGGAAGTTGAACTATTTGACTATCACGAGACCAGACATCTCCCTTGCAGTTAGTGTGGTGAGCCAATTTATGTAGAACCCTCGGATATCTCACAGGGATGCAGTTCTTAGAATTGTAAGGTACCTGAAGGGAGCTCCAGGTCGTGGGTTATTGTACAAACCAGGAGGAAAACTTGAAGTAATTGGGTATACAGATGCAGATTGGGCAGGCTCTGTGTTTGATAGAAAATCTACTAAAGGTAACTGCACATTTCTTGGAGGAAATCTTGTGACATGGAAGAGTAAGAAGCAGACGGTTGTGGCAAGGAGCAGTGCTGAAGCCGAATATAGAGCCATGGCACACACTACATGTGAACTAGTATGGCTGAGGAATCTCCTATATGAAATTGGGTTCTCCATGGATAGACCTATGAAATTGTACTGTGACAATCAAGCTGCACTCCACATCTCATCCAACCCTGTTTTTCATGAGAGAACAAAGCACATAGAGATTGATTGCCACTTTGTAAGGGAGAAGGTCTTTACTGGAGAGATAAGCACAGAACATGTGGGCTCAGGTGATCAGTGGGCAGATTTGTTTACAAAAGGCTTAAGCTTAGGGAGAGTGAACTATATATGTAACAAGCTGGGATTATACGACATATATTCTCCAGCTATCGGGGGATGTTAGAGCTAGCCGAATAAGGGTAGATTAGTCATTTTATTTTTGTTAAGTTATGTGCTTATGTGGCAGTCTTAATAGAGACTTCCTGTCCCATACTTAAGTGGGGGCTGTTTAGTCTTTGTACTACTAATTAGATGCTAATCCATATTACGGGTCGACTGGTAGAGTTTAATCTATCAAGTTTGACTGCTCTTCATCTTCTTCTTCTTCTTCACTTCTCCTGGTTCGAACTACTGTAGCTACAGAACAAACAATATGCTATTTCTGTAGTGTGTACACTATACAACATTGTATCTCATTGTATTTTTTCTTCTCTTGTAAGGATTTTGTCCTTTTATTCTTTTAATATAAAATACAGTTTCTGGGTTGGATTGACTGATTGAGACCAACCGAGCAGTCTTTGGCTCTTCCTGGTTTCTCTCTTGTCTCTCATTCTTTCTAGGTTAACAAAAGAAACATTACAGCAGGGATTTTTTGAGAAAAACAGATTTGGCAAGTGGGAGTTGGTGGTAACAAAGTTTGTTTCCAGTTTTTGTGAGCTAGAGATATCTGAATTGATGTCAGATAAAGGAGATGAGGCTATTAAAAGTCAGAAAAATAGAAAAAGATGTTGGGGAAAAAGAATTAAGCATGGAAACAGATAAGACACTTGTTACTATAGATTCATGAGGAGCTGCAGAAGTTGAAGAAGGGAATAGCATAAGAACAGTAAGTAATTGGAGGCAGTTTTTCAAAACTGATGATGTAGGTGAGAAGGAGTTTTGTGGAAATTGTGAGGAGGTAAATGACCTCTGGAAGTAGAGGATGAGGGAATGGTGAGAGGTAATAGAACTGAAATCAGAATCCCACTAAATCCCCCCCCCAAAAAAAAAAAAAAAATGAAGGTATCTAATAATGGTCAGTTGATTCATGTAACAAAGGTCTTTTCCAAATTGAAAGATGGCCTCATTGGCGGAGGCCCAAGTAGTAAATTCAAGAGGATGTTCAAAAGAAAGAGAATGGAAGTCATGACCAGCTTGAACAGAAAGGAGGTTGGAAGAGCTCCTTCAAACCAAGTTCCAGATTGTTTGAAGAAGGGTTCAACTTCAGTTCCTCGTGAAGAAGATGTCTCGTTAAGAGAGGAGGGTCTGCCAGGGGCATTGGATGAAATAGAGAAAGAGAATGCAGAATGGGAAAGAGGAAGAAGAGGAGGTGATTGTTGATCAAGTGAGAAAAATAGAGAAGTGTGGATTTGGAAAAGATTGTGGAAATTGAAGTCCAAGTAAGCAAACTCTTGTTGGAGGTATTTACCTTAGAAGCAGTAAGAAACAATCATTTCTAGCCAGATCTAGTACTCAGGCCAAGTATAGAGCCATGACACATGGTGCATTGGAGCTTTTATAGGTTGGATCTTTGCTTGGAGAACTGGGGATATGGACAGAGCAATCACTGATGCTGTATTGTGATAATCAGGCTGCCATAAATATTATAATACTTTCTAACATGAAAGAGCCAAACTTATTGAGATCGATTGACATTTTATTAGAGAGAGTTACTCTACCAGGTGGTTGAACTTTCTTACCATCCTACAATGTCTCATCTGAACACATTCTGACATGACCTCTTGATGTAGCAGAATGTACTTAGTTAGATATAAACTCTCTCTATCTCGACGCCACGAAAGGATTACTTTTAATCTTTTATTACATGGCAGAGTGCAGTAAAAGTTATATTGCAGTCTAATTGTTGGCATAGAGTGGTTCCAGGAGGTCATAACGGCTACAGCTGATCTTTCATAGATCCATCTTCAATTGTTGTTTATTTAGAACTATTATTTTGTTAAATGCACTTCTTGTTAGTTTTTCAAGACATATATTCTATTATAGAGTGATGCTGTTACAGTGTATATCCACATTTTGAGTTCGTTTTAAGCACTTGTTAGTTATTTGAACATCACAATTCTTCTTTTCTCGTAGTATCTCACCATGTTATCAGCATTTTACTTTACTGGATGACATTTTATGGCCATTTTCTATTGCTCCGGCTGTGTTTTTACATTTATTTATTTATTTACTTGAATGGACTATTTCTAGGCTAACTAGTTGTACTGCACCAAAATTATTAATTATTTTCACTAATGTAGTTACATATTGAAAGTTTTCTTTTTTAATGGTCTGTTTTTTAACAGGGCTGAGCTTTGGACTTGATGCACTTGCTGCTTTAGAAGGAACCTTGTTGTTTGAGGAGATAATGCAAGCCAAAGAGGTTATGAAGTTTTCTTTTATACTACTAGCATTCAGCTTCTCATCCTTCCTAGAAAATTTTATGGTTTAAGATTATGTTTCAAATTATTGTTGTCCAATTTATTGCTTTATCCTTATCATTTCAAGATATTGTTGAGTAAGGTGGAATTTGGGTTTTGCCTCATTATATAATTAAAAAAAGAGATGAAAAAGTTGGGTGGGAGTGTTATTGACCAACATGTGAATGTAATATCTTTTCCATTTTGTTACAGCACTTACGCACACAATATGATGAATTGTTTCCCATGCTTTGCTGTAATCATCCTGATATATTTAAACCTGAGCTGTACACATGGGACAAATTTTTGTGGGCATGTGAGCTCTGGTACTCTAATAGCATGAAGGTTGTTTTTGCTGATGGAAAGCTGAGGACATGCTTGGTACCTATTGCAGGGTTTCTTAATCATTCTGTAAGATATACTTCTCTCCTTGTTCTCAATTTCCTTTTTTTATCATTTCTATTTCTGCACCAGTGCACCTTATGGATGGTTGAAATGGGATTGAAAGAAGAAATCTTCTTAGTGAGAACAGCATTGAGTTTGACATAAATGCCCTTTTTTTATTATATAACACACATTACAGGGGGATCATGGGGTGGAGACAGAGCAGGATGCATGTGAAGTTCACTGGCCTTACCACAGAGAGCCTGCCAGTGCGCAGGTTCGATCCTGCATCTCCTCTCTTATTGGGATGTTGACTGACCATCCAAACTACTGGGTCATCATCATCATCAACCAAGACTTATCCCAACTATATGGGCTCGGCTACATGAATCCTGTTCTGCCATTCTATTCTCTTTAATGCCATATCCATATCCAAACTACTGGGTGATCGGTAAATATCCTATATTTATTCCTATAAAGGTCAAGGTTTTGTTTGTTTGCAGTAAAATTTCATTTACACTAGTACAAATGCATGACAATGCAAATGTGAAGAAGGAAAATTATTTTCCACTTTTTCTTTACTGTATATCTGTGATTAAGGTTTTGTTTCACTTCATCTGCACTACAAACGAACACTATAAGGTAAAAGTCGAAACAGAAACTTACACTAGTGCAAATGAAATTGCACTACAAACAAACCAGGCCTAATGTACAAACAAGAAGTAAAATAATGATTTTTCCTTTCCAAATATGAAGAAAAGATTGCACTTAATATAGTAAAGTCTTCACTGGTATTCTGAACCCTGGCCTCAAAGCTTTCCTCTCTTCTTTGCAGCTATGCCCACACATAATGCACTATGGAAAAGTGGATTCAGTAACAAATTCCCTGAAATTTCCTTTATTGCTACCATGCAGAGAAGGAGAACAATGCTATCTTAGCTATGGAAACTTTTCAAGTTCTCATCTAATTACCTTTTATGGCTTCCTACCAAAAGGAGATAATTCCTGTGATGTAATTCCATTAGGTAATGTTCTCACAATGATGTGTTTCATCAATCACATTTTTTACTACTTACATCTGTTTTGTTGATAACTAGGGTTATTTAGAAACCTCCCAAATGAAGTTTTCACTTGATCCTATTCAGATCGAATAAAATGGAATAATAAGAGGAAAAAGAAGAAATCAGTCTTAGAAATCTCAGCCTTGAAGTTGAAGAGAAGGAATTGGGAGAGAGAGAGGAGAACTAGGATGAAACAGTAGAGATTGAAGAGTCAATTTGATCTCTAACTGCTGCCCACTTTTATTCAATCATTAATAATAAGCAAATTACAACTTTGCAATAGAGAAAGAAAATAATATAATGTAAAATGCCAACACTAGAAATTAAAAGAAACAATAAGAGTTAAAAAATAAAAGAAAAGAGGAAGGTCTCTTGAAAGGAGAACAAGAAGTAGAGTTTGAGAGAAGAGGGAAGAGAGCCAATAATGAACCGGCCGCCTCTCCCATTTTCCTTTATACTTAAAGGGTAAAAAATATACAATGTCAAATATGCCCTCAATAGTGCGATTACTATTGACACGCTTAAACATAACCTTAACAAACGTTAAAATCATGGGCCTTGGGCCCAATAACATTAACTAAATAACAAAAACATATAATTAGGGTGGCAATTTTTCACCCAACCCACCCATTTAAATGGGTTGGGTTGGGTTGTGGATAACCATTGGGTTAACCATTACAAACATAAGTATTAATTCCTTAGCCTTTTTTTTAATTATTTTCATTTGAACTAAATAATTTATAATTAATGCATTAATTTTCTATTAATTATTGACTAAATTTAGTTTTGTCTTGAATCAACACACTTCGCCCAACATAAATCCAAATCAATTTGACCCGAGTTCGGACCAGTTCAACGCAGTCTGATCCAATCCAACATATGCTGATCTGGGTTGACCTGAATCCAGAATAGAGCCCGGGTGGGATGGTTGGGTACCGCTTGCTTTGCTCGGTTTGGGTCGTCCGGTCCAACCAGTATTCACGTAGACCGACCGACCAACCCAATACAAGCCGATTTGGGTTGACTCAAATCCAAAGCAGTTTCGGGAGGGATTGTTCAGTTTCCACATGCTTTGATTGGCCTGGACCGTCCGGCCGGCCAATACCCACACAACCCGACCCGAATATGGACCGACCTGATTTACTTATGTTGATCCTTTTCGGGTCAGTCGGTTCAGTCCCAAACCCGTGCACAAGCCTGATATGGTTCGGTCCAAGTCAATCCACCATCGACTAAACCTGTCTAGTCCGACCAGACTGATCCAGATCTAAACGGCCCAATCACCCTTGATGTGATTAGCTCGAAGATAATCCAATTAGATAATTCAAGTTGGTTTGACCGGTTTGAACCTAAGTGGTTCGGTCAAACCCAAAATCCGGACATAGTTAAATGGCTTCGCCGCTTGTGTAAAAATAACATGCATGTAATGTGATTTGAACCTTCACCACTTGTGTAAATAGTAACTCCAATTAGCACCAAGCTATGACCAACTTATTTGTTAAGAGAGAGTTTGTTTGTTTTTTAAGTCCATAAATATAAGATTAATAGGTTTGGGCGGGTTGGATTGGTTTAAAGCGGGTTTGGGTTGAACCCAACCCATTTAATTTTATATAACTGGGTCATTAATGGGTTGGCGGGTTAGATGGGTTGGGTTGAAGCTCAATGCAAACCCAACCCGCCCAATTGCCACCGCTACATATAATAGTAAATCCTCAACACTCCTCAATTTGGGAATAAATGTCACACATTTCCAACTTGTGTAGATCAAGTTCAAGCTTGTTTTTTGCAACTCCCTTGGTAAATACATAAGCTAGTTGTAAGTCAAATGAAACATATGGAAGGCATACTCTTGATTGCTGCTTGATTATCATAGTACAGCATCATAGGTTCCTCTATGCCATTCCAAGCTCACCCAATAAGGACTGCTTCCAAAGAAGTTTTGAGACACCATGAGCCATAGATCTGTATTACCTCCAACAAAGGTGCAAAATCCTGATGTAGACCTCCTTTCATCCAATAATCCTACCAAGTCTGCATCTATGTAGGCCTCTAGCTTCATATTCCCCTGATTAACGAACTATATTCCTCAACCCGGATGATTCTTTAAGTAGGTAAGAATCCTATCAATGGCTGCCCAATGTTGAACTTTAGGAGCACGCATGTACTTGCTCGCAATCGATAAACTAACCTATGACACCTCCCTACATCCTTTATTAGCTCACCATCTGAGGCATTAATCTTGTGGTTTTGATCAATAGGTGCATCAGTTGGTTTAACTCCAAGTTTTCTAATCTCTTGTAATAAGTCTAGCACATACTTTCTCTAGGCAACGAAGATCCCATGCTTGGACCTTGCCACCTCAATACCGAGAAAATATTTCAATTCTCCAATGTCCTTGATCTCAAACTCCTATTGTAGGGACTTTCTCAAGGCATCAATCTCGTTCAGATCTTTCCCTGCAACTACAATGTCAGCAACATATACTATTAGCACCGACACAAGGTATCCCCTTCTCTTCACAAAGAGCATATTGTCTAATTGAGTTTGTGTGTATCTAAAGCGAGTCAATGCTCCCCTTAACCTGTCAAATCATGTTCTGAATGACTGCTTGACTGCTTCAATCCATATAAGGACTTCTTTAATCCACATACCTTTCCTCTACCTACACCATCATAAAACCCAGTTGGAAGGTCCATGTACACCTCCTACAATTCTTCATTGAGGAATCCATTCTTTACATCAAACTAAAAAAATGGCCAGGAAATTTTAAGCATATATGAAGATCTAGAAAGAAATAGGAGAAGGATGGAGCGTGCTGGAGGAGACTTCTCACTGGTAGGGAAAAGGAGGAGATTCATCAAGGTGGAATCCAAAGAACTGTTGTTGGAGCAGACATTTCATCATAAGGAAATTGCATTAAAGATTAGGGAAAGTAGAAAAGGGACAGTATTCCTGGTATGGGAGACGATATTCTGGTTCCAAAGCTTCCTCAATGGGGCAGCGAATGTACGCTGGCACTTGGAGTGGAGAGAAAACATCAAATCCTCTAGCAAAGAATACCTAGCCAGTAGAAGAAGGAACTCGAGAGGCTGGTTCGTGACCCTGGAAGAGAGATTTGAAAAGGGGAGAAAACAGATGATTGTAATACCAGAAGGTTGAAATCTAGGAGGGTGGATGGGGGTAGTTAATGAGTTGCATCAACTTATAACAGGGATTCTAATGTCAGAGTATCAGGGGTAGTTGGAGAAGCAGAAGCAAGTAGAAGATAGAACGATAGAGAAAAAGTTGGTGCCGAAGGAGGAGATGGAGAGAAGGAAAAGACTAGAGAAGATGGGATTAGAAAATGACACAGAGGAAAATGAAATTATAGTGGTATCCCTATCCACCCCAGTTCCTAAGGTAATGATAGAAGGAGAAAGCAAAGACTGGAGGAGAAGAAGTTGGGGCTGAAATAAACGACTATCCTCTTGTCATTTGAAGAGAACAAGGTGGTGCGGCCTGCTGGATGTGGGATTGGAAGAGGTAGACTTCACCACAGTTGAAACCTAGGAGGGCATTATAGCGGTGGAGAATTGGTGCACCTCATGTAACTCAAAGACCTTCAGCAATGGAGACTTTCAGTTGAAGTTGGTAGTTCTGCCGTTCAATCTATGACGTAAATCCTTGCTGGAGAAAATCGCCATCGCATTGGCTGGAGTTCTCACCTCCTACAAGAAAACAGACCTAAAGGCTGTTGGGTTGAGAATAGCAGGAGTGAAGCCAGATGCCGTCCCATAATCGTTCGAACTGTTAGCTGAAGGCATGTGGAGCAAGGTATGGGTTGCATTGGTATTGGAAGCGACACTATGGAGTGGGAGATCGTAGGTTGAAGAAGATGGTGACATGGCAGGCTAGGTGACACATGGTGGTGATAGAGAAACCACAAGGCCCTCGTTTAAAAAACAGGTGGAGATGAGTATTGCTAGGGAAGACAAAGAGTCAAAGCTATGGAAGTTTTGGATTCCAGAATGGGAAACATGTTCAGATTGGCCGAGCGCTGTAACCCAAGATTTTCCAGACGGAGAAATGAGATACAATAAGAAAGCGGTTCAGATTGGTGTGACTCAGAGGAAGAATCTGAGGTTTCTAGCTCGGACGAAAACTCCATAGTTGGAAGTGATCAAGTTCAGGAGAGATGCGAGCTCTAGGAGTTGGACCTAAACCTGGAAGTCCTCTTCAACATTAATCTAGAAGTTCAAGCCTCTCAGTTTCAGTCCAGCCTAAAGCCGACTATAGACAAAAGGACATCAGGCATTGTAGAAGACCTTCCGTCAAAGGAAAAGCCGACTATAGACAGCTTTAGGGCACATCTACAGGGATGAGTGAGTCAAGCTAGGACATAAACACAGACTCACCAAACAAGGCCAAGATGCCAGGTCCAGGCCAAGTCCACATGATTCAGAAAGACATTGACCAACCAGCAACACCCTCTGAGTTGGGAATGACGGATGCTATCCTTGAGCCCTCTCTGAGTCCTCCTACTAACACCCCAGTTACTAATGTTGTTCGTGCTATCCCTACAGACACTACAGCTGAGAACCAATGTCAAAGAGAGCCCCAGAATGCTGAAGGTGCCCAAACTAAAGGGATAGCAAGTGATGTTGTAGGGGAGGTAGCAAAAACTGGTGATGTAGGGGAAAATAAAGAAGATCCTAGAGGGCAAATAGGGGTAGAAGAAGGTAGAGGGAAAGAAGTTGAGGATCATGGAGGGGGGGGTGGAATCTAATGAGGAAATAACACCAAGGAAATGGGCTAAGAAGATGGGGTTGAAAGTTTCTTAGCTAGGTCCAGACAAGACTTAGAAGGAGTCTGGAGGGGGAAAACAAGTAAGAGGAAGGTAAGGGAGCTGGAAAAACAAAGAGGTGGGTGGGGCAAGAGGGTGAGGGAAGGTGGGAAAGGTGGAAGGAAAGGCTGAAAATAAAAGGTAAGGCAGGGCTAAGTGATGTGATGGTGAAATGAAGATTGTAAGCTGGAATGTTAGAGGACTGGGGAGAGCATCAAGGAGAAGGCTTATAAAGGAAGTGTGAAGGAGAGAAAAAGTTAGGTGTGGTGATGCTCCAAGAGTTAAAGGCACAAGAGATTGATAGAAGGTGGGTAAGGAGTGTCTAGGGAGGTAGAGGCATTGGATGGACCATGGCCCCGTCGTGTAGTCATTCTGTGGAATGAGGATACGGTGGAATGTGTGGAGGAATTAATAGGAAGATTCTCAGTGTTAGTAAAATTGCAGAATTTAAATGATAATTTTACTTGGGTGTTAACAAATGTTTATGGGCCTAATTCGTATAGGGAAAGAAACGAGAGGCAGGAAGAACTGGCAGATGTGAGAAGTTTATGGAAAGGTCCGTGGTGCTTGGGGGATGGTTTTAATGTGACCAAACATAATGCTGAATCGAATAATCCGAGACAAAGTGTGATCACGAGTATGCAGAGATTTAATAGTTTTATAGACACATTTGAACTGAAGGAAATTGGGACTGGATAAAACAGATACACTTGGACTAATTGTCAGGAGAACCCAATGTTCTCAAAGCTGGATAGGTTTCTTGTTCCTTGGGATTGGGAGGAACATTGGATTAACATGGTAGGCAGGACATTACCCAGGATCACCTCAGATCATTGGCCAATATGTATCGGACAAGGGCTAAATGGAGAAGGTCCAAGGCCTTTTAGATTTGAGAACATATGGTTAACGGTCCCGGAGTTTGTGCAAAAGATCGAGGAGTGGTGGGAGGAAGATGACCCCCAAGCTGAGTGGGAAGGGATTAGATTCCACAGGAAGCTTTGGAACCTAAAAAGAAAAAAAAATCAAGGAATGGAATCTTAATAAATTTGGGAGGATAAAAGAGAGGAAGGTAAATCTGATAAACATAATTGAAGAGATAAATAAGGAGGAACCAGGTTCGTTGGAAGTAGGGGAAAGAGATGAGATGTTTAATTTAAGAAAAGAGTTGGAATCCACACTCCTTAGAAAAGAAATGACTTGGAGGCAGAAATCAAGAGTGTATTGAATCAAAGAAGGGGATGGGAACACAAAATACTTTCACATGATTGCGAATGGAAGGAAAAGGAAGAATTTGATTTCTATGTTAGAATTGGAGGATCACACGATAACTAATCATGATGAGATTGCAAAGGCCTTGGTGAATCATTTTAATTCAATCTTTGAAAAGCCTCTTTTAGGAAGATGGAACATGGAAGGTTTAGATTGGCTAGTCCTAGAAGTTGCCGTGTAGGAGCTTGGAGAGAAAATTTTACTTGGATGAGGTGAAGAAAGCAATTTTTTCTATGTATCGCTCTAAAGAACCCTGACCCGATGGCTTTACTATGGTTTTCTACCAAGACTGTTGGGAGTGGTTAAAGGACGATCTAATGCGAGTCTTTAAGGAGTTTTGTTACAGGGGGATTGTCAATAGAGGAGTAAATGCTACTTTTATTGCGTCGGTCCCTAAGAAGTCAGGTGCTTGCTATCCCAAAGACTTCAAGCCAATCAATTTGGTGGCAAGTTAGTACAAAATCCTTGCAAAAGTACTCTCCCTTCAATTAAAAAAGGTCGTCCCATCAATCATACCTCAATTCCAAGGAGCTTTCATCCGAGATAGGCAAATATCAGATCAAATACTCATTGTCAATGAATGTGTGGAGGATTTCAAGAAAGCTGGAAGGAAGGGCATTGTGTGTAAGTTGGATCTAGAGAAAGCCTATGACTTTGTGGATTGGGAGTTCTTAATTGAGACATTAAGGAAGTGTGGTTTTGGAGCAAGATGGTGTAAATGGATTGTAGGATGCCTACAATCATCTCACTTCTTAGTGTTGGTAAATGAGTCAAGGACTTTTTTGGTGCCCTAAGAGGAGTAAGACAAGAGGACCCTTTATCCCCCTTCCTTTTCACCATATTAGCTGAGGTTTTTAGTAGATTGATCTCGAAGGCAGATGAGGTAGGTTTATTAAAGGGTTGGAAAGTAGGGAAGGAGAGGGTGGTGGTAACTCATCTACAATTCGTGGATGACATCATTATTTTTTGTGATAATTTAGACGAGTTAGAAGCAAGAAACCTAAGGATGTTGGTGAACCTTTTTGAAAAAGTGTCTAATCTGAGGGTGAACCTTAAGAAAAGTCTGGTGGCAGGGATCAATTTAGCACAAGAAGATGTTAATCTGTGGGTTGAGGAGCTAGGATGTTTAAGAAGTGATTGGCCACTGAAGTATTTAGGCCTCCCCCTTGGTTCGAATCCTAGAAATTTAGATTTTTGGAATCCAGTTGTGGAAAAAGGTTTGAAAAGAAACTCGCTACATGGAAGAGGAATTATATTTCTTTGGAGAGCTGGATTACTCTCATTAAATCTACCCTAGCAAACCTTCCAGTTTACTATCTCTCGGTGTTCAGCGTGCCTCAAGCTATTGAAAAGAAATTAGAGAGAATAATGAGGGATTGTTTTTGGGAACCAGGAGAGAAGAAGATAGATCACTTAGTAAGATGGGATCTAGTAACTAGGAGGAAAGAGTTTGGAGGTGTTGGGCTAGGGAGATTGAAGGAAAGGAATGAGGCTCTACTAGGAAAGTGGCTATGGAGGTTCCCACACAAAACAAACAGGTTGTGGCACAAGATTGTGACTAGTATATGTATACATGGGCTCTCAAAGAATGGTTGGGATGCTGGAGTGTCTAGTAGGGTTTCCATCGCTTCACCTTGGAAAGCAATTCACAAACTCCTTCCATTGCTCCTCAATCATGTCAGGTTTGATATTAATTCAGGTAACAAAGTTAAATTTTGGGAAGATGTGTGGGTGGGTGACTCTTCTTTAAAGACCTTATCCCCCTCAATTTATACCTCGTCCTATCTTAAGGGCAAACCAGTTGCTAATTTCCTTTCCCCTTCTTCATAGTTTGGTTTTGCTTGGAATCTGGGTCTCCGCAAAAATGTGAGAGATTCGGAGTTGGATTTGGTGTTTTCTATTATTCAGCTGCTTGACGGGGTATTTATTGATCTTGCTAAGCAAGATACTAGACTCTGGATTCCTATCCCTCTAGAGCTTTCAGTTGTGCGTCCTTTTTCAAAACCTTGACCTTTTCTCAACCTGGGGTACAATTCCCAGTCTGAGAAGTTTGGTGTCACCATTTTCCCCCCAAAGTAGGCATGTAAATGGATCGAATTCAAATCGAATCAGGCTAGATTCTGGGGGTGCACTGTCCATAACAGTGTATTCAGCCAGGCCTTGTAACAAAAGCTGGGCCGAACCCATGTGGCTGATGTGTAGATCAATGCTTGGGTCCCACGCCATACAAGGAAGCCCAATTGGGCAGCAGTTAGGAAGGTTAAGTGAGCACATAAGCTTAATGGGCCTAAAGCCCATTTTGAATTGGGCTATTTAATTAGTTAATTATGGGGCGAATTCTGAAATGGATTAGCAGATAGGACCCTATCCACTCAGAGAGTCCAGAGCTGAATGTGATTCAGATCTAGAAACCTCCTAATGAGATTAGGAGAAAGCTAATCTAATCTAATTTGCAGAAAAGATAAGGGTTTCTCCTTATCACCTAAAGAGAGGGCTGATCCAAATATGATTTGGATAAGCAACTCCTAATTGGATTAGGAGTTGATCTTTTAGGTTAACAAAAGAAGGAGGGGGCGGCAGCCTTTAGTAGACACATAATCAGATTCTCTTAAGAGCTGAAATCATAGAAGAAAGAATTAAGCAATCCTGTAGAATTCTTTCTTGCCGCCTCCTTGTTCTTGCCACCCTGTTTGCCAGTTCGATCTCCAGTTGTGGGAGAAGTCAAGATTTGATATTGACATCTATTCTTTGGGAAAGAATTGATAGGAAGTTGTGCTCACGTGCCATCCTGGTGTTTCTTGCGAAGGATAGAGTTCTTGGAGAAGAATACCGCTGATTTTGTTCCATCCTGCACTGCGCCATCTTCAGTGGAAGCAGTCATTGGATCCTTCCTTGAGCGTGAACACCTTCGTTGGGGGATACTATTTCTCCGTATCAGGTATAATCCTCTCTCACACCTTTTGGTTCAGATCTGGTTCAGTTTATGGTTCAAGAATGATCATTGAAAATATGATTTTTTAAATAGGGAATGCGATTCCCAGTTGAAGGGAGAAAAATTTTTTGAAATTCACCCCCTTTATTCCGCAAGATTTGGGCGTCCATACGATGGATCTCTCATCCCTTTACTTCTTACCATAGTCTTAAAGCAATCCCAGTCATCTACCAGAGGCTGCCCTGCAGGCCGAACAGTCTTCAGCACTTCAGGACCTTTCTCATATCCAAACAAAAGCTTCCCAATGAATATCATGTTGTGGTCTATGTGCATCTTGTGGGACATCATATCCAGGAACTGCTTTTGATCTTTGAATTTCTTAGGTGAGCCTTTGGGAGCTTTCCGGAACTGGCAGAACAATATAGACATATTGTGTTTATGCTTGTGCAAAACCAGCATGACAAAGCTAGCCCATAGGAAGGTTGATAAGTAAATATAATTACTAATTTGGTTTTCATAGCATCATGTGTCAGAAGTTCATCAAGAGAAAGGGTCATTATACAAGCTACATGGGGGAGGAGGGATTCAAACCTTGGCCCAGAAATGGAGGAGATTTGCATCATGTTGATGATTAACAGTCTGGATAGATGATGGCAACTTATTCTCATCAATGAAAGTATAGTTATCATTTGCAGGATTGGTTCCCATATACAAGAATAGCTCTTCACTGCTAAGTCTTAAATCCCCATATTGCATCACATGTGATCCAAAAGCAGAATTACCATTTAAAGTCCTCCTTTTAACCTGAAATTACTTACATAATGAAAACATCCTACTAACAGAAGACAAGCTAACACGGAATATAATTGTTAAAGTGTAGAGACAAAGGTTTTTTCAGGGTTTGACCTAGTTTTTGTGCATTTTCAGTACATAAAGAGCTATAGCCCATCATCTGGTCAATCTCTATTAAGGAATCTTATATGCTGTAATGCCTCCAAAAATAATGTCCACTCAAGTTTCAGAAGTTTCAAATCAACTCCCAGTCTACCTCAGAGAAAAAACCAGTAACAGGACAGCATTTTGCTTTTGAAGTAGGATTGTTTGGTGAGGATTGTTAGATGGCACATCCCATTCCCTCACTTGCCTATCACCCAAGACTGCATTTGGATTGGATTCTCACTTGTTTTCCCTCAACTTCAAACCAAAAGCCTCCAAAAATTATAACCTAATTAGTAAAACTCCTTTGAAACTATACTTTGAAAAAATAAACATAAAGATGTCAAAACTCAAGTATTACCTGTTTATTGCTTCCCTTATTAATCAAAGCATGAACTATTCAATACTTCAACAACCATAATCAATTTAAGAGGAGAAACATAAGTTACTTGATTACGTAAGATTATAGTCCAAACCATATTCATCGAAGTACCAAAACTAAAGACTCACATAGCCACACTAAGTGTCAACTCAACCAAACCAAAAAGAAGAAAAAAAAGCTAACTAGCATATATCAAAATCAGTCCCAAATAGTTTAAAATAACCAAATTATCCATACAACCATCATAAAAAAACTGTAAAAGATAGTTGAAGTCTCCAATTAACTTCAATGCTAATGAGCTATCCTTCATGCAAATGACCAAAGTTTAAGCCTACCAAAAAAAAAAAAAAGAGCAAGAAAAGTATAAAACCACATGTTAGTCCAAATCTTGGAAAACATCAATCACAATTCATAAATATTTAAAAGAATGAAAATTATTTTCAATCTTACATATGCTAATTGGATGCACCACTTGCATGATCACCATTTCCATCAAAATTTGTGCTTGCACTTTCACTTCCACTTGGATTTAAGGATGGAGTCGTTGGAGTTTCAATAGATTTATCAATAGGAGACATAGAAAAAGCAGGTGCTCCATTAAAAGAAACTAAAACATGCAAAGAGAAACATAGAATACGATTAATATACTCATTTTAAAAAGATGATGAGCTTAATACCAAAAAAATATATGAATATAGTTACTTACATGGAGTTTTTGGTTTAGGAGGTGCTTCAATCCAATCTTGTGCACAAACCAAAGCCACCACTGTTTCTAGAAGCAATGAACACCGATAAGGATCTACCACCTATATTGAATGCTGACTCTGATGCTACAGTGTTTGCTTGAATTGCTAGGACACCACGAGCCATTTCTGAAGAGTTTTGATCTTAGAAGAATTAATTAACCACCAATTTAGCACATTAAAATTTGGCATTTCTGGAATCAAGGACTCCTCCAAGTATTGGTCCAATTCTGATTTTTTGTAATAGAACACGAATGTTGTTGTTTCATCACTTGTGCACCATTTTTGAAAGCCTTTGAGATACTTCTTACTTTCTTGCATCACACCCGAAGCTGAATTTGTTATGGATGATTCAAGGGGATTACTTTCTTCATTAGGAGTGAATGAAGTATCATAATTTGCATTGTGAGAGTAAAGGTTATAAAGGCATTCACACACTTTTGCCACTTCATCTTTTCCCACATAACCATAAACCCTATGCAAATTATACCTCACAAATTCCCATTTGTATCTTGGATTAAGAACCACTGCTACTACCAAAGGTAAATTAACCTCATCCTAATATTTCTTGAACTTTCCCAACATTTTCCTAGCCATTGCTTGAATATAATCATACTTGATCAATAGCCATTCATCAATCTACACACGAATATCACAAATATCGGGAAAAAACAAGTTGGATATTGGATATGTAGTCCCTAAAAATGCATTAGTTGCCTTATAAAAATATTCCAAACATTCACAAACAACTTGACCATTATCCCACTCCTCAGAAGTTCTTTATCTATTTGTTCCAATCGAGCAAATGCAACCATATACTCAAATGCAGTTTTGAGCATATCATAAGTTGTATTCCATCTTGTGAGGCAGTCTAAAACCAACTCCTTTTTACTACGAATCTTCAATTGACTTTTTGCCATTTCAAATTTCAGATTTCTTTGGCTTGAAGCTTGTAGATATTTGATTGATTCTCTAATTTTCCCATCAAATGCCTAACAACATCCAATCCATCTTGCACAATGAGGTTCAAAACATGTGTTGTGCAACGCACATGAAACAATTCCCTTGACAAAAGAAGTTTACCTTGCCCAGAAAGCTACTCCTTCATGTTTCTAATTACAACATCATTGACAGAAGCATTATCAACAGTGAAAGGCATCACTTTACTATCAAGGTTCTAATGAAAAGAAGATCTTTGATGACTCTAGTAAGGTTTACAACATCATGCTTCTCTCTGACAACTTAAAGACCTATAATCTTCTTTCTCAATTGCCACTTATCATCAATGTAATGTACGGTTAAACAAAAATATCCAATATTTTGCCATGATGTCCACATATCAGTAGTGAGACTAACCCGAGAATCAAACCTATCAAGAATGCCATAAAGCTTCTCTTTCTCATCCTCATAGATTTTAATGCAATCATTCCTAATTGTGTTGCGTGAAACTATTTTAAACATGGGATTAAGACCAGTAGCCACAAATCTCAAGAAACTCATGCTTTGCCATGCTAAATGGTCGGTTATGTTTGATTAGGTATCTTGCAAAGTGATATCTATTTTTTATGGGATCATATCTCCATCCCTCTAGTCTGTGGGTTGACTCACTTACATTTGTAGAAATTGTCAACAGTTGTTGTCCAATTTCTCTTTGTCCTTTTGGTAATCTTCGTGGACACCTTGAGACATGATTAGCTAGATGAGTAGTCTCACTAGTGCTTGTTGCATTAAAATCTTGTTTGCAATAATTGCAAACAACTTTTTTCTCATTTTTTGCATTAAGGATTATGTCAAAATGCTTCCACACTTCTGATGTTCTTTTTCTTTTTCTAGGGACCAACGGAGGCAATGCAACACTAAGAATATTCACATTTTCACCATTTTCACTATTGGCATTAGGTTCAGTGCTAGATTGAGAAGCATTAACTTGATCCAGACATTTAATATTTTCTTCAAAAGTAAAAATGGAACCTAAATAAAGATTACACAAAACAAAGTTTAAAAAATATTAGAAGTTTAAAACTAGTAAGGTAAATGGATAATCATAAAATAAAATTACTAAAAATGAGAAGCAATAAATATTCACAATATCATTTAGGAATTAGGACAAAAGAATTTGCAACATAACCACTATCTACATGAATAAACCAATTCCTAAATCTGTGATCTATTCTATCTATTTATCTCATTTAAGTTGAAAAATCTAGCTCATAAGTCATAAGCAAAAACCAATAAACCAACAAACCATTATCTAAAACACTGTCAGAATTCAAAAATTTGTAATCTATTCTATCTCATTAGAATAGGAAAATGAATAAATCATTATCTAAATCACTATCAGAAATTTGTAATCTATTCTATCTCATTAGAAATTTAGCATAGGAAAAGAGTTGAAACATCTAGCTCATAAACCAATAAACCAATATGTAATCTATGAAATCTATGAAAATCAAATTACCTTAAGAAAAGAGGCAGGGGACGGCGGTAGACCTGGGTTCCTGGCGGTGCGAATGTGATGGGTTCCCAGCGGTAGTCGTTGGTTGCAGCGCAAGGCTGGTGGTGCACTGATGCTGGATGGTTGAGGCCTAAGGGTTGCTTGAGCTTGAGCAGTGGCGAACAGGCGAAGGAGACGGCGTTGAGGTTGAGCTTTGAGATTGAGCTATGGCCAGTGACTGGTGCTCAACCGCTATCACTGACGATGCTGTCAGTGATGGTGATTGCTTGGGTGGCGAGTCACTGTCTCATTGAAACTCTGAGAGAAGAGCGATGGAGGTAAGAGCAAAGATGAGATGAGTGACAATGGCGTCCGACGAAGGGCTGGTGGTTGTTTGGACGATGAGGGGCAGTGATCGGTGATAGACTGATGGTGGTTGCTCAGGCAGCGTTTGGCGACGGTGAAGGGAGTGACGGAGGGTTAGGGTTTTGAGAGGTAACTGGTAAAGTGTAAGGTTCGAACTCAATAGACTGAAAGAGTTTGATTCTGAGATTTTCAAACTCATTAGTCATTTTTCATTTTCTTTTTTTTTTTCTTTTTTAACCTTTATAAATATATATATACATATGTATGTATGTATATAATTGGTTCGGATATTTATCGGATCGGATCAATGTTTATTCGAATTCGATCCGATAATTTATTCGGTAAAGAAATAATAGCCGAATTCGATTCGATTATATCGAATCTCGGATTTGAATTCGGATTTTCGAATACCGTGTACAGGCCTACCCCAAAGTGGGTGCTTTCTGTTGGGAGGTTTACCATGGTGCAATTAACACCTGCGATCTGATGCAGAGGAAGAGGCCTGGGTGGTGCCTTTCACCCCATTGGTGCTGCTTGTGTGAATCAAATGGTGAAACTACTCATCATATTTTTGTTTCCTATCCCGTTTATGCTGCATTTGGGAATGTTTCTTTTCTCTCTTTGGATGCAAGTGGGATACCCAGTGAGCTTGGAAAGACTGTTTGACGCCTCCATTTTCAGATGGCCAAAAAGAAGAGGAAGAACTCTGTGGAGATGCACACGGGCAGCAATGCTTTGGATGTTATGGGAGGAAAGAAATCTGAGAATTTTTTAAGAAAAGGAAAGGTGTAAGGAATTACTGATGGAAGGGATTATGATAATAGTGATCTCATGGGTAAAATCTATGAGATTATTCTTAGACTTTACTGTGGATGATATAATTAGGAATTGGAGGACACTTTGATGGGAGCAGATTTGGCAACCCGGGTGTGGCTAGAATTGGTGGGGTCATAAGAGATGACATGGGGAAAGTAGTGGGGCTATATTCAGGCCCTATTGGATGGGGAGACTCCATTGCAGCTGAACTAAAAGCAGTGGTCTTTTGAATACAAAAAGCCATGGAAATAGGTGTGAGAAAACTGGTTGTAGAAGGCGATTCCAAAGTAATTATAAGCTGGCTAAAGCAGAATGAAAGAATCCATGGGTGTTCAGAAATGAGATCAAGAAACTTAATCACATTACCAAGGACATGCAATTATTATTTCAGTGGACTCGAAGAGCAGCAAATGGGTTTGCGGACTAGCTAGCGAAGCAAGGGGCTAATAGGGAACATTGTTTTTGGGCTCAATTGTAAGGCTATAAAGCAAATTCTTAGGTGGAAATTTTAAAGTTGTAAAGAGACTGGGCCGAATGGGCCCTAACAGCCTCTCTTGTAATATCTTTTATTTTATGTTGATGGGCCACACTTAATGGGCCTGTTATTTATTCTTGTTTTATTTTCTTTATGTAGCTGCCAAGCTGGCCGCTCACTTAAGGGCATTCTTGTCATCATCAAATTTTTAGATCTTAATAAAATAGGGTTAGAGGAGAATGGAGAATTATTCGACTCCTTCTCTTACCTCTTCTCTTCGCCATCTTCTCTTGTACAGTTATTCAGACCTGTTTTATTCTGCTAATCTTAATAAAATAGGGTTAGAGGAGAATGGAGAATTATTCGACTCCTTCTCTTACCTCTTCTCTTCGCCATGTTCTTCTCTTGTACAATTATTCAGACCTGTTTTATTCTGCTAATCACTAATCTTGATATTAAATGATTGATTTGCATCTTGGTATCAGAGCGGGTTTAGTTCCTCTTCCTTCTTTTTCTTCGTTCCTGTACACTCTAAAATCAAGAGAGTGTATGGAGATATAGCTTCTCTATAGTATAGAGAATCACTTGCCTAGTTGGTTGAAGGGTTTGGAGAGTTTAGTTTTTACTAGATTTTGCCAAGAATGTTGTTTTGCTGCTGCCCGAAACCCTAGCCGACTAGAGATTTTCGAGGTTACTAGGAAAGGTGAAGCTCGGGTGTGGCGCTCTGTGCTTGGAAGGTGTCTTGTGACTGCTAAAGGAGATGGTTCAGGTTTGGAAGAGTTTGGGTTAGTCTGGTAGGTGTGGCAGCATCTTCTCTCTTCCTCCCATCTGCTGGACGGAGCAAAACCCTAGTTTTTCAAGCACCCGAGTTCTGATTTGACTTCAAGTAAGTTTACATAGTCAGAATTTTTGTTCTTTGATTTCCGTTTGATTAATGGAGACATATGGAAGTAAGTTCAAGCAGGTGTCGGTTTTTGGACCTACCTTAGTAGATTCCGTTTTGACTGGTGTTACCACAATTAAGCTAGATGGGACGAACTATCTTGCTTGGGCACAGTCTATAAAAATCTATGTTTGTAGTAGAGGAAAACTCGGGTATCTCATAGGCAGTAAGGTGAAACCCGAAGAGACAAACCCTAAATTTGAAAAATGGATGCAAGAGAACTATAATGTTATAGGATGCTTAGTCAACTCTATGCAACCCCATATAAGCCAACACTATCTCTGGATGTCTTCGGCTAAGGAGATATGGGACTGTGTAACTGAGACCTATTCACAGAAACTGAATGTAGCTAGAGCGTACAAATTGAAAAGTGATGTGAAAAACCTAAGACAGGGGGAGAAGAGTGTAGCAATCTACTACTCTATACTAAAATCCCTATGGCAGGAAATCGATGTTATGGAGACAGTGGTATGGGAGAGTAAAAATGATGTTGAAATGTATAGAGAGCTGGTGAAGAGAAATAGGGTGTTTGAATTTCTCACTGGACTCAACCCTGAGTTTGATATTATCAGACAGAATATTTTGGCTAGGGATGAGGTTTCTCTTTCACAGGAATATGCTATGATAAGTAGTGAGGAGAGTAGGCAGCAGGTTCAATTGCAAAGTCCACCTACAGAACATTTTGCACATGCGGGAATGAAACCAAAGGGCCCTATTGAGAAAAGAGAGCAGGTGTGTGAATATTGCAAGAAACCACGACATACAAAGGACACCTGCTGGAAGCTTCATCCTAGACTTCTCCCTAATAGATTTAAGAACAATAATAACCCTAAGAAGGGCAGTCAGGTGGGAAAACCCAAGACTGCTAATGCTGCTATAGTACCTGAAGGGGGAAGTAAGGAGAGTGAAGAGAAATCAACCATTGAGCAGTTGGCTGCAATGAAGTTGGATTTTGAGAAGTATGGGAGGCTCCTAAATCACCTGAAAGCTACAGTTTCTTCAGCTCACCCTTCCAACAGTACATCATCTTCATCGGATTTTGCTCACTCAGGTACTCGTGCTTCTGCAAATCATGCTTCAATTTCAGGTAATCATAAAATCCCTTGGATTGTCGATTCCGGTGCATCAGACCATATGACCAGTCTATCTAACCTTTTTTGCTCATATCACCTTCTCTCTGGGAAAGAGAAAATATCCCTTGTCGATGGGTCCCTTGCCCCCATCTCTAGTAAAGGTGATATAAAGACCTCTAACACCCTGTTCTTATCTTCTGTTCTTCATGTCCCTAAGCTTAACACAAACTTCTTATCTGCTAATAGCTTAACAAAGTCCATGAATTGCAGTATAACCTTCTTTCCCACTCATTGTGTTTTTCAGGACTTGCAGTTTAAGAGGATGATTGGGAGTGGCCATGAGGTGAACGGAATATACTTGTTGGACACTCCGGATCAAGCTTTGGGACCACCTCATGGAGTTGCCTTAGAGTCAGTCGTGTCAGAGTCTGTTAACAAAATTTTGTTATGTCATTTTCAGTTTGGTCACTTGTCTTTTTCTGCTTTGAGTCATCTGTTCCCAGATATGTTTAAAGGAGTGTCTATCGATTCTTCATTGTGAATCATGTGAGATGGCAAAGCATTGTAGACATTCCTATTCAATTAGCAATAAAATATCACTTTCCCCTTTCCATATTGTTCACTCTAATGTGTGGGGGCCATATCATATGCCAACAATGGGGGGTTACACTTGGATTTATCTCATGAAATCTAGGGATGAAGTACCAGCTATTGTGAAAAATTTTCATGAACTCTGAAAGTTGAAATGTTGTAGCCGAAGCAGTAGAAGAGAGGAGAAGACCAAGAGATGTTGAGAATGTTGAACTGAATGACCCAGTCGACAGTATTATTATTTATATTAGAGTACAGTACAATGTTACAAGAAAGGACTGGAATGCCCCTGGTTAGTGATGGGACACCCAGACAACTTAAAACACTAAACAGACTTAGGCCCATTAACACAGGCCCAGTACATAACAACTTAAACTCAAATACAGGCTAATAAGAACTCTTATCAGCCGAACCATCAATACATAAAAAACCTTCAACCTACCTAACACTCCCCCTCAAGCTAAGCATGGATGCCAATCATGTTTAGCTTGCCAAGAAGATTCATGAACTTTGTTGCAGCCAACCCTTTAGTCAATACAGCTGCAATTTGCATCTCAGATGGATTATAAGGAATGCAGTGTTCTCCCGAGACTATTCTGTTTCTAACAAAATGTCAATCAATCTCAATATGTTTTGTCCTGCCATGTTGCACAGGGTTATTTGCAATGTTGATGGCAGCCTTGTTGTCACAATACAGTCTGAGAGGACCCTCAGTTTTAATGCTAAGCTCATTAAGAAGGGTCTTGAGCCATAGGAGTTCAGAAACCCCCGCCATAGCTCGATATTCTGCTTCTGCACTTGATCTAGCAACTACATTCTGCTTCTTACTGCGCCATGTGACCAGGTTCCCTCCCACAAATGTACAATATCCTAAAGTTGATTTTTTGTCTCCAACAGAACCAGCCCAATCTACATCAGTATAAGCTTCAATGAGGGATCTTTGGAGAGTGCATGAATTGACTGACAATATGCACAATATAAGCAATATTTGGCCGAGTGAGAGATAAGTATATCAACTTCCCTAGCAATTTTTGGTATCTCTCTCTATCACAATAGTCCTCCCCTACTGATTCCTGTAGGCCATGATTCTGTTCTATTGGAGTATCTGCTGGCCTAGACCCTATCATGCTTGTTTCCTCTAGGAGATCAAGGACATACTTCCGCCGACATACGTAGATTCCTTCTATTGACCTAGCAACTTCAATCCCAAGAAAATATATCAAATGGCCCAAGTCTTTGATCTCAAATTCCAAAGCTAAAAACTCCTTCAATCTTTTTATCTCTTCCAAGTCATTCCCGGTAATCACCATATCATCAACATAAACAATGAGTGTTGTAAGTTTACTATCCTGTCTCCTTATGAACAAGGTATGGTCTGCACCGCTCTGAGTGTACCCCACTTTCTTCATGGCCCCATAAAACCTCTCAAACCATGCACGAGGAGACTGCTTCAAACCATATAATGCTTTCCTCAGTTTATACACCTTTCTACCAAAGTCATAGCCTGGTGGAGGTTCCATAAATACCTCTTCATGAAAATCACCATTTAGGAAGGCATTCTTCACATCCAGCTGATGAAGTTCCCATGAAAAATTTGCTGCTAGTGACAATAGAACCCGAATTGTGTTGAGCTTTGCTACTGGGCAAAGGTTTCTTTGTAGTCAATTCCTTTTTTATTAAACCCCTTTGCCACAAGTCTAGCCTTGTACCTTTCAATGGACCCCTCCTCCCTGTGCTTTACAGTAAACACCCACTTGCACCCAACAGTGCTCTTACCCTCTGGCAGATCCACTAATTCCCAAGTTCTCGCTTTCATTAGGGTTTTCATCTCTTCATTCATAGCTTCTTTCCACCTTGGATCAGACACGGCCTCTGAGTACCTAGAAGGAACACGTACAGAGGAAAGATCAAACACAAAGGAGTGATAGGCAAGAGATAAATGTGAGTAAGACCCCTCCTCCCTGTGCTTTACAGTAAACACCCACTTGCACCCAACAGTGCTCTTACCCTCTGGCAGATCCACTAATTCCCAAGTTCTCGCTTTCATTAGGGTTTTCATCTCTTCATTCATAGCTTCTTTCCACCTTGGATCAGACACGGCCTCTGAGTACCTAGAAGGAACACGTACAGAGGAAAGATCAGACACAAAGGAGTGATAGGCAAGAGATAAATGTGAGTAAGAAACAAAATCAGCAATGGGGTGCAGGGTGGTACAAGAACGGATAGGCTTACGGAGAGCAATAGGAAGATCCAAATCAGAAGTATGTGAGTTGGAATTACCTTGGATTGCAATGACAGATTGATCCGAGTCCAACTGGTTGTTATCATGAGGTTGAGGGCCCTTTTTCCTTCAGTTGTATGTGAGTATCTCTTTTTGTTACCTACTAGAGCCTTCAGGGACATCTGTAGCATTAGGAGAGGTAACCGGCACAGTGGGAGCCTCACTAGGTTAACCCCGGGATGCCACAACTAGGAGTAGAAGAAGAGGATGGAAGGCTCGAGGCAGATAGGGGAACAAAAAAGGAGGGAGAATGAGAATCCTCTTCCATCCCACTAGTCTCCCCCTTAAGAGGATTCTGAGAAGACTGAAAATAGGGTTGAGACTCAAAAAAGACCACATCTCCGGTGACATACTTTCTCTTGGAGACAGGATCATAACACTTGTACCCTTTTTGTGTAGGAGAGCACCCCAAAAATATTCCCTTCGTAGCCTTAGGATCTAGCTTGGTCTTCTTTGGATCCTTCACATGTATGAAACATATACAGCCAAAGACCCTTGGAGGAAGAAGAAAGTCTGGAAGAGTGGGACACAAAGTAGAGAAAGGGGTTTTCATACCCAACACCTTAGATGGCATCCGATTTATCAGATATGATGCAGTAAGTACAGTTTGAGACTAGTATTGCTTGGGAACTTTGTGCTAGAATAGTAAGGCTTGAGCCGTCTCCAATAGATGTCTATTCTTGCGCTCAACAACCCCATTCTGCTGAGGGGTATTAGCATAGGACAATTGATGTAACATGCCATCTTGCAAAATGCCATAGTTATCCGTGGTACTTCATCCCGTCCTTTTAACAGGTAGATCAATGTGCATCGAGAATAGTGGTCAATAAAACTAATAAAGTAACGGAAGCCATCAATTGAAACAATGGGTGAAAGGCCCCAAACATCATAATGAACCAAACCAAAAGGAGCTCGAATTTCATTACTGGAAAGTGGATAAACAATTCTACATTGTTTTGACATTTGACATACTTCACAGATTAAACTCTGACTTCAAATGCCCTTAAACAATTCGGGAAACAACATTTCTAATGAAGAGAAAGACAAATGACCTAGCCTAGCATGCCACAGATGCAACCTAGCTATTGACTCCATACTCTCCGGACTACTAGCAGCAGATGCTTGTAAGGCTGAACCGATGTCTGCATCAAAATAGTAGAGGCCTCCATACTCATGACCGCTCCCAATCATTCTCTTCGCCAATCTGTCATGGAAGACACAATGAGTAGGAAAAAATGTTATATTACAGTTCAAATTTTTGGTAAGTTTTGAAACAGACAAAGGATTTGAGGTAAGACTGGGAACATGTAGAACTGATTTAAGATTGAGGTCCTTGCTTAGGTCAACCACCCTCTTTTCATAGATGGTGGAGAAAGACCCGTCAGCAACTCTCATCTTATCCTGACCAGACAACAAATGATATGAAGAGAATAAGGAGGGCATATGTGTCATGTGGTCAATTGCACTGGAATCAATAATCCAAGAAGTAGAGTCAATAGAGCTAGTTGCACCAAAGGCAGAGACTGTACCTGATTTGGCAGGAGAGGTGGAAGCAAAAGAATTATTCCTTAGATGGGCTAATGCCCGGCTAAGGACCTCTACCTCACTAGCAGTGAAGCCCAAAGCACCAGCTCCAAAGGAATCAGCCACCTGCCCCATAGGAGAAGAAGACACTGTTGGTATATTCTGTGAGTTGTCACCATTGTTGCTGGTGACAAGATTCCCACTTGCCACATGACCCTTCTGTTGCTTCTTGTCCTTTCTCAATGCAGCTGGCTTTAGGTGAGGATACAGGACCCAACACTTTTCTTTTACATGTCTCTCACCACCACAATGAGTGCACTTAAGGTGCTTCTTGTTTGGATGTTTGTTTCCCTTAGTAAAGACCAGGGCTGAATGTTCTCCAAATTGTTCAGTTGGTTGAGTCTGAGAGTCAACTTGCATCTCCTTTCTCCCGACTTCTTCATTCCTCACCAGATAATAAACATGGTGTAACCCGGTCAATTCATCTCTCCTTAGAATTTGTGACCTTATACCCTCATACACCGGGTCCAGGCCAGCCAAGAACTTAAAGGCTCTGCTCTCTTCAATCTACTTATCATGTCTCTCCTTGTCCTTGGCATTTTCCCAATCCAATATCAAGTGATGGTCAAGTTCTTCCCAAAGACCTTCCAGAGTTGCAAAGTATGTTGCAACTGTCATATCCCCTTGCCTTAAGGCAGCAATGTCTTGATTCAATCTGTAAATTCTAGCATTGTTTTTCTTTTGTCCATAGGTCTTAGATACCTTTTTCCCAAATCTTGGCTGTTGTAGGAAAGTGATGAACGGTCCTGGCAACCCGAGGAGTCATATAGGCAAGCAACCAGGACATAACTGTGGCATTTTCCTTGCGCCACACAGCATACTCTGCACTGCCAACCTCAGGTTCCTTCTTGTTCCCATCTAAGTAGCCTGTGAGATCACAGGAAGTAATAAAAAGCATTGCAGAAACGGACCACTCCCTGAAGTTGTATTCATCCAGCAGCAACTTGTAATCTGCAAGCTGTGCAGATTAGGGTTTTCCAGATTTGAAGACCTTGCAACAGGTCTGTTATCCCCAGAAGAAACCTCTCCGGATATTGAAGACATCTTGACTGCAGCCTCTGTGTAGATGACACCGTTTAAGACTAGCCAAAGTGATCACAGTGCTGAAAAAGAGACTAGTTGCAGAATTGAAGAAGGTTCTAACAGCTCGCAACACTGTTTCAGACTTGCCGAGACTGTCACAATTCTGAAGCAGTTTAGTTACAGCAGCAAATGAGGTGTTCTGGGCTAGTAACCGACCTGAAACTAAGGGCTCTCCACCACTTGCTATGCAGAGTTCACTTGAGCTTCGAGTACTGCAACTGTAAAGAGAGTTCTCCCCCTTATGGCCAATACTAGGACTGCTGAAATCAGTCCTCAACTAGGTCTGTCCTATACAGACCTCTCTTAGTAGCCGACTAGCTACTAACTACTAGAAACAGTCTAGTAGGACATCAGCTTTTGGGTCTTACTTCCCTTGCGCCCTACAACCAAGGGAAACCCTAGGTTCGAACCTTGCGTTGTTCTCCTACAACCCTAGGGCTTCACGGCAGCAACCCAGATAAAAAAAAAGAAAAGAAAGATAGCAAGAGAGAAGAGATGGCGTTTTGATCCAGTTCGTGGCACCCGCTTTGTATCTCGGGATGTCACCTTTGCCGAGTTGACTCCCTTCTTTAGTAATCCTCCTGAGGAGGAGAAATTTTGTGAGCCCTTTATTATGTCTCCAGTTGTTCCTCTTCCCATCCCTTGTGCGTCCGATCATGGGGTGTCCACCTCTTCCACTGGACCTACCTCTGATATCCCTGCTCCTCCTCCTGCTCCTGCTCTCCAAAGGTGTTACCAAAGGCAGAGATTCAGACATGTGCAGGTTGTTTCCACTCCTTCAGAAGAGCATTTTGCCACTCCCATCATTCCTGAGGAAATAGGTCAGCCCTCTACTGACTCATCTCTGACTGTCCCTGACCTTGACCTTCCTATTGCTCTTCGCAAGGGCAAGTGGAAGTGTACAGCCCACTGTATCTCCAAACACTTATCTTACAGCCTTCTCTCCCCTTCCTACTACTCCTTTCTTACATTTGTTTCTTCCCAAGTGATACCCAAGTCTGTACCGGAAGCATTATCTCAAGCTGAATAGAGGGATGCTATGATGACTGAACTTGATGCATTGCATAAGAACCATACCTGGGATATTGTGGACTTGCCGGAAGGGAAGGAGCCAATGGGTTGTAAATGGGTGTTTACCATTAAGTATTACTCTGATGGCTCTGTTGAGAGGTTCAAGGCTCGGTTGGGTTCTAAGGGTTACACCCAAATATATGGCATTGACTATCTTGAGACATTTGCTCCTGTGGCTAAGATGACTTCAATCAGGGTTTTACTTTCTCTAGCAACTACTTTTGACTAGCCCCTATGCTAGTTTGACGTTAAAAATGCCTTCTTGAATGGAGACCTGCATGAAGAGGTCTATATGTCTCTACCTCCAGGAGTGTATGGGAAAGAAATGAAAGGCAAGGTGTGTAAACTACACAAATCTATTTATAGTCTCAAACATCTCCTCGGGCTTGGTTTGAGAGATTTCGGGCTGCTCGTCTCCTTTGGCTACATTCAAACACAATTTAATCATACATTGTTCTTGTAGAGAAATGACTCTCTGGTGACCTTCTTGATTGTTCATGTTGATGACATTGTGGTCACGGGTAATGACATTGAAGAGGCCAGTAAACTAAAAGGATTTCTCAACTCTGAATTTGAAAACAAAGACTTGGGTGATCTTCGGTATTTCTTGGTTATTGAAATTGCTCGGTCTAAGGATGGTATCTTCATATCTCAGTGCAAATATGTCCTTTATCTTCTTGCTGAAACTGGTAAACTTGGAGCTAAACCTATCTCCACTCCCATTGATCCTAATCATAAGCTTTCTGCCATAGATGGTGAACCTTTGTCTAATAAGGGAGTGTTTCAGAGACTGCTTGGGAAGTTGTTATACCTTTGCATGACTTGGCCAGATATTTCCTATGCAGTAAGTGTTATTAGTCAGTTTATGCATTCTCCCAAAGATACTCATCTTGCTGCTACAGAAAGGGTTTTGTGCTACTTGAAAGGTACTCTAGGGAAAGGTATTCTATTTGCTAAGCATGGTCACATGAAGCTGGAAGCCTTTACTAATGCAGATTGGGGAGGATGTATTGATGACAGAAGGTCCACCTCTGGCTATTGTGCTCTGGTTGCTGGGAATATTGTGTCTTGGAGGAGTAAGAAACAATCAGTAGTTGCTAGATCCTCAGCTGAAGCAGAATACAAGGCAATGGCTTATGGTGTGTCAGAATTACTATGGCTACGATCCCTTTTAGAGGAATTGGGGGTGGACTACGAGAAACCAATGATGCTCTATTGTGACAACCAAGCCGCTATCAACATTGCACATAATCCTGTTCAATATGACAAAACTAAGCACATTGAGGTTGATAGGCATTTCATAAGGGAAAGAGTCTCTTTAGGAGAAGTTTGTTTACTATTCATCACATCAGAAGAGCAACTGGCTTATATCTTGACCAAGGGAGTTCCAAGGGGGAAATTGACACACTATATAAGTAAGTTGGGCATGATTGACATCTATGCTCAGTTTGAGGGGGAGTGTAAAGAGACTGGGCCGAATGGGCCCTAACAGCCTCTCTCGTAATATCTTTTATTTTATGTTGATGGGCCACACTTAATGGGCCTGTTATTTATTCTTGTTTTATTTTCTTTATGTAACTGCCAAGTTGGTCGCCCACTTAAGGGCATTCTTGTCATCATCAAATTTTTAGATCTTAATAAAATAGGGTTAGAGGAGAATGGAGAATTATTCGACTCCTTCTCTTACCTCTTCTCTTCACCATCTTCTCTTGTACAGTTATTCAGACCTGTTTTATTTTGTTAATCACTAAGTTTAATCTTGATATTAAATGACTGATTTACATCTAAAGTCTAATGGGGTAGCCGAGGCTACTCAATTTCTGTACTAATTTTTAAAGCAAAATCTTAGGTTGTCTCCTTATCAATAGGCAAATCAACTATTTCCCATGTTTAATTTTTAATAAGGATCTCCATTTCCTCTTGCATAGTTGCCCTCCACTCAGGTTTAGAGAGAGCTTCACTAATGTTCTTGAGTATAGACATAGAATCAAGGGAAGAAAGGAAGGCACGATAGGAAGGAGATAGGCTACTTTAAGAGAGATAGTGCGAGATATAATGGGTTGTACACTTACATTTCCCCTTGTGAAGAGCAATGGAAAGGTCTAGGTCATCTGCATCAACAGTGTTAGGCATACGTGTATCAGCAACAAAAATAGAAACATTAGTAGGCACAAGAGGAATACTTGTATATGTGTAGAATCAACCTCTTGTGTTGGCATGTAAAGAATTGTGAGGTAGGACGTAATGGAGCAGGTAAAGAAGATGGAGAAACTGAAGCAAGTAAAGGAGCAAGAACAAGTGGAATGAGACACTCACTCTCCACCCTAAAACACTCCCCTTGAGAACGACTAGAAAAGAAGAGTATGGACTCAAAGAAAGTGACATCTCTTAATGACATACCGACTCTCCAACACTGGATCATAGCAACATTATCCCTTTGGTTTTGGATGTACCCAAAGAAAAACACACTTTTTGACTTTGGGATCCAATTTGGAACTATGAGAACCAAGAATATAAACAAAACAAACATACCCAAAGACCCTCAAAAGGAATATGAAAAATCTCTAACTTGGAAAAAAGAAGATTGTAAAAATATAAAAATTATGGAAATATAAAAAGAAACAAACAATTGAAATTTTATATAATTATTTGTGACTTATTTAATGTATCAATGATCCAATAATCCTTGGTTGTGTTCAAAAAATTTTAAAGATTACTTTTATTAAGTTTAAGCAATGAAGAAATAATATTGTAATAAAAATAACTGGTAACTACTATTATATAGATTTTGTTACTACGATACAAACTCTAAAGTCTAAACTATAGAAGAAAGTTGAATAAAAGAAAGACGGGATCAAATGAGTGTACCTTAGCTACTTAGAGAACACATGTGATGCTATCCAATAATCAAATCACAAAATATGAATCTTTGATGTTCAAAATTGCAAATTCTTATAAAAAAGAACAAACTAAGACTTTAGAAGAGTATTATTTATTTATTTATTTGGTTGTTTATTTGATAAAACCGGAAGGTGTTACACAGGCTTAGGGGTAGCACGTTCCTGAAGGTCACAAAAACAAATATACCTTAAATCCCAAGGCAAGCTATTTAAATGAATAAACCCTCCCACCATAGCCTTATGCGCTAACCAATCAGCTGCTTGATTGGCCTCATGAAACGAGTGAAGGAAGGAAACGCCATAAGCAAATTGGGTACTCAAATGCACACAATCAACAATGATTTTTTTAATCTCTATGGCGGATCAACAGTTTTCATCAGGCAATTGATGACGAGCTTCGAATCTCCTGCAATGATAATGGAGGAATCTTTGAAGTAATAAGAACTTTCAATCATGCAAAAAGTAAAGAAACTAAGAATATATATGACTCCTGAAGAAAACTGAAGAGAAGAGAGTTGAGGGTTCGGCAATGAGGGTCTGAGGAGGGTTTCGAACTCTTGCTCTCTCAGCCCCTAACACTGTTTTTTTAGATATATTTGAATAATTACAAGGAGGCCCTTAGTTGGGCAAGAATTTACAAAGAACTTAGTATTGACAAGATGGGCCCAGAATAAGGCCCATTACAAAAAAGAAACATAAATAACAAGAAAGAATAAACAACCTACAACCTATGGGCCATTCGGCCCATCTTCTCTACACTCCCCCTCAAGCTGAGCATAGATGTCAATCATGCCAAGCTTGTTGGTATCATGTTGAAGTTTTGCCTTGGGAATGCCTTTGGTGAGAAAATCCGCCAATTGTCCTTCAGATGTGATGAAAGGAAGACACACTTCACCCGAAGAGACCCTTTCCCTAATGAAGTGTCGATCAACTTCAATATACTTGGTTCTATCATGTTCCACTGGGTTGTGAGCAATATTGATAGCAGCCTGATTATCACAGTACAACATCATTGGCTTGTCATATTCAACTCCAAGTTCTTCCATCAAAGATTTTAGCCATAATAATTCAGAAACCCCATGTGCCATGGCCCTGTATTCTGCTTCAGCAGAAGACCGAGCAACAACCAATTGTTTCTTGCTTCTCTAAGAAACAACATTACCAGCTACCAAGCTGCAATACCTAGAGATAGATCTTCTGTCATCAATGTTCCCAGCCCAGTCAACATCGGTGTAGGCTTCAAGTTTCATATGACCATGCTTGGCAAACAGAATACCTTTTCCTGGGGAGCCCTTCAAATAACATAGGATTCTCTCTACAGCTGCCATATGAGTGTCTCGGGGAGCATGCATGAATTGGCTAATGCAACTGACTACATATGCAATATCTGGCCGAGTCATGCATAGGTACAAAAGTTTCCCAATAAGTCTCTGAAAGATTCCTTTGTCTTCTAACAATGTCCCTTCTGAGGCTGAGAGTTTATGACTCATATCAATAGGAGTAGCAACTAGTCTAGCACTCATCTTTCCAATTTCAGAGAGCAAGTCAAGAACATACTTCCTTTGGGAGATAAGAATCCCATCCTTGGATCGAGCCACTTCTATGCCAAGAAATATCTCACTTCCCCCAAATCTTTAATCTCAAATTTTGTATGGAGAAAAAATTTTAGATCATGAATTCCTGAAGCATCATTACCAGTCATTACAATATCATCTACATACACAATGAGGTATACTGCCAGAGGTCCACTCCTCTTCACAAAAAGAGTATGATCGGACTGTGTCTGCACATAACCAAAGTTAACAAGTGTTGTTCTAAATCTCTCAAACCATGCTCTAGGGGACTGTTTTAGTCCATAAAGAGATTTCTTCAGCCTGCATACCTTCCCTTTCATATCAGTTACATACATCCCTAGAGGAAGAGACATGTAAACCTCCTCATGTAATTCACCATTCAGAAATGCATTCTTCACATCCAATTGATAGAGGGGACAATCAAAGTGAGCAACTAAAGATAGAAGAACCTTTACAGATCTTATCTTGGCAACAGGTGCAAAAGTCTCTAAATAATCAATCCCATATGTCTGTGTATAGCCTTTTGCAATCAGTCTGGCCTTGTACCTTTCAATGGTGCCATCAGCTCTGTACTTGATAGTAAAGACCCACTTGCAACCAATAGGATCCTTCCCTTCAGGCAAATCCACCACTTCCCATGTGTCATTCTTGTGTAAGGCATCAATTTCAAATCTCATAGCATCCCTCCATTCTGGAATCTTAAGAGCTTCTGACACAGACCTGGGAATAGGATGAGAAGCAACAGAGGAGAGATAGGCAAAGTATGAAGGTGAAAGCAAACTGTAAGAAAGGTGCTTGGAAATGCAGTGTGCAGTGCACTTCCGTTTTCCTTTTCTAACAGCAATGGGAATATCAAGGTCAAGGAAGGATGAATCCAAAGGTGCTGAAACAGTACCTGTTGTCTCTTCTGTGACTTGAAGTGTATGAGGCTCATGTGTTATAGGAGAAACAACCTGCACATTTCTGGATCTTTGCTTTTGATACACCTTGGGATTGAGGATAGGACGAGGAGGTAGAGTACTGGGGCAAGGAGAATGGAACAACTGATCCACCCTTGATACATTTGAAGGAGAGGCAGACACATCAAGAGACTCAACAGGGACAAGAAGAGGAAGAGCAAACACCTGTGTCAAATCCTCCCTCTGTGGACAATGTCCTTCTGGAGAGGAACCATAAAAGGGGGAAAGCTCATCAAAGGTGACATCTATTGAGACATACCAATTTCCAGACTTTGGATCAAAACAACAATAAACCTTCTGTGTGGGAGAATAACCAAGGAAGATACACTTTTGATCTTTGGGTTCAAATTTATGCCTTTGGACACTGGGAACATGTACGTAACAAATGCAGCCAAAGACACGAATAGGAACAGAAAAAAGGTCCTTGTCCGGATGAATAAGAGTGAAGGGAGACCTAAACCCCAAAACCCTGGATGGCATGCGGTTTATAAGGTAAGTAGCAGTGGAACAGCATCACCCCAAAACCTGGTAGGAACATGTGAGGCAAATAAGATACTTCTTGCAACCTCAACAATATGCCTGTTTTTCCTCTCAGCAATCCCATTCTGTTCTGGGGTCCTAGCACATGAACTTTGATGAATAACCCCCATGTCAGAAAGATAGCAGGATAGGTTTTTCTCAAAGTATTCTTTTGCATTGTCCGATCTGAAGATTTTAATCCTGTTATCAAATTGGGTTAGAACAAATTCATGGAATTGTTTTACAAGTCTTGGAACTTCATCACGGGATTTCATTAGGAATATCCAAGTGAACCGTGAAAAGTCATTAATAAACAGGATAAAATATTTGTAGCCACCCATGGAGGTTAAGTGGTAAGGTCCCCACACATCAGAATGCACAATATTAAAAGGAACAAAAGATCTTTTATTGCTCAAAGGATAATTATTTATACAATGCTTTGACAATTCACAAGACTCACAATGAAGACTGGACAAACTAATTCCCTTAAACAGTTCAGGGAATAGATGACTCAAGGCAAAAAAAAGACAGATGACCAAAATGACAATGACACAACATACTCTGACTAACAGACTTTGAAGAGACAGATCCGAGAGCAACATTCCCAAGATGATCAGTGCATTGTCCCTAAGTATCAAGTAGGTATAGTCCGTTCGCCTCATGGCCACTCCCAATCACCTTCTGAGACTCCAGATCCTGAAAAACACAATAGGAAGGAAAAAAAATTATACAACAGTTTAGTGACTTAGTTAAACTACTCACAGACAACAGATTTGTATTTAGTTTAGGTACATGAAGGGCAGAAGGCAGGTACAAGGAATCCGTAGCCTTGATAGTTCCCTTACCAGAAATAGGGGCAAGTGAACCATCAGCTAAAGTGATTTTATCACGTCCAAGAAGTAAGTCATATGAAACAAACAAGGTAGACAGATTGGTCATATGGTCAGAAGCACCTGAGTCAATAATCAAAGGGATCTTGAGATTACCTGAAGAGGTAGCATGATTGGTAGAAGCCGTTATACCTGAATGAGCAAATGCTAAAGCAGTAGAATTTCTTGAAGGGTTGGAAGGAGAGGTCACATCACTCAGCTGACTGATCATCTTCCCAAACTTTTCATATTCTGCTCTCATGGCTGCCAACTATGCAGAAGCAGACATCTCTTCACTACCTGGCCCGGCAGCTATATTTGCACTTCCTGATCTTTTACTATCATGTTTTTTCTAAAACCGAATGGGAACAAGATTAGGATGTAACTTCCAGCACTTGTCTTTGGTGTGCTTCGGCTTCTTGTAGTACTCACATATAACTTCTTTCTTTCCTGTGCCACTAGAAGTTCCAACATTCCCTTTAGGTTTAATCCCCATATTGGCAAAGTGATCATTAATATCAGCCCCTTATGCTCTCTTCACTACTCACCAATGCATAAGCTTGTGACAAAGAAACACTCCTTGGAAAGAATATTCTGTTTTGTGATATCATATTCTGGGTTTAGTCCAGTTAAGAACTCAAAAACCCTGTTCCTTTCAACCAATTTTCTGTAGGTCTCTGCATCATTGGTGGTGTCCCAAGTTACAGCTTATTAGGTCAATCTCTTGCCATAGGGACTTCAGGGTTGAGAAATATACAACAAGAGGTTTCTCTCCTTGCCTTAAATTATTTACATCACTTCTCAATTTATATGCCCGGGCCACATTGAGTTTTTGGGAATAGGTTTCTGCAACACTGTCCCAAATTTCTTTTGCTGAATTCATCCATAGGTAGTATTGACTGATTTGTGGCTGCATTGAGTTCACAAGCCACCCAATGACAGTGTAATTTTCTTGCATCCACTTCTTGTAGGATGGATCATCTTCTGGGGGAGCCTTCTTACTCCCGGAAATGAACCCCTACTTTTCTCTACTACATACATGAATCTTTACTGATTGTGACCATGCCAGATAATTAGTTCCATCTAGTTTAACTGTGATCACAGTCAATAAGGAATCACTTGGAGTCCCCTGAACCAATCCATATTCAACACCACTTTTGTTTTCAAACTCTAAGGAGTACATCATGTAAACACTCCAAATATGATTTCAGATGACTTCTACAAGTATACTGAATAAGGACAAGCAATAACAGAGTTCAGCCGACCACAAGAAGGCAATACACTAAGTTCAGCCTTCAAGAAGTAAACAGAAACTTCTAGGCACTCAGTCGAAGTACCCTTTTCACAAACACAATGTGGGCAATAGATACAACCCCACTGTCAAAAGAGAAAAGGCCTCAAGAACAGTTCGTACAACCCCTAAAAAACAGCCAAGTATAAGCAACAATCCACAACCTTGTTACAGGGATGTTTCGGCAGTTCGACAGTCCAATAAGGAGTGAAAAACAGCCCAGAAATTTCTGAGTTAAACCAGATTCAATGGCAGCCAAAGGTAGTGCAGAACAACCAAAGTTTTTCGGACAGTTCAACAGTCCAAACACATTCGAAAGCAATACAGAACAACCAGAAGAAAACTGAACCCAGAAATCTGAGTGCAACTTACAGTTTCGAACCAGAAGAAAACTGAACCCAGAAATCTAAGTACAACTTATAGTTTCGAGCTTCAACAGAACCGAATTGTTCCTCTTCCCCTTTTTCTTTTCTTTGATTCTTCCTGGCCACCGAACCACTTCTCCAAGAGATTCGAGTCTTGGGCACTTCCAATGACCTCCAAGAATCAGGCAACACAAGTCAAGCTTCCAGCCCTAGGATATTGAATTTCAGGTATGCTCTGATACCATGAAGAAAACTGAAGAGAAGAGAGTTGAGGGTTCGGCAATGAGGGTTTGAGAAGAGGGTTTCGAACTCTTGCTCTCTCAGCCCCCTAACACTGTTTTATTAGATATATTTGAATAATTACAAGGAGGCCCTTAGTTGGGCAAGAATTTATAAAGAACTTAGTATTGACAGGATGGGCCCAGAATAAGGCCCATTACAGAAAAGAAACGTAAATAACAAGAAAGAATAAACAACCTACAACCTATGGGCCATTCGGCCCATCTTCTCTACAACTCCATATTTCAAATTTTAGACAAAAAATCTTTCTACATTTCACATTTCACATTTTAATAGATCATTCGAAAATACAAATAACAAAACATAGTTCCAAAATCCAAATAACACACTTTAAGAGGTAGCACTTTAAGACAAAGAACCATTCAATTATTATATATCTCTTCTCATGCTAATAAAATTTGAAATCACAACAAACCATTTAGTCCTTAAAAGCATCTTCATCAATATCATTTGAAGATTCATCCATGAAATTGATTGCTCTTCATCATCTTCATCTTCATTTTCATCTAATAATTTCTCATTTATAAAGCTTAGAATATTTTAAATAAATCTTAATTTTAAAGTTTAGGTTTTAGAAAAGAAAAGAAGACTCACCTTTTGATATATATTTTTTTGAAATCTTTTTCCCTTTTTGTTGAGATGGTCCTTCTTGACTATTTCCCATTAACATCATCTCATTCTAGGATTGAATCATTTGAACATTCCTCTGCAATCCATTTATCATCTAATCCTATATTATCAGGTTCTGTACTAATGGGATCCTTTGCAATTTTGTTCCTCACTTGTTTCTATGACAACTTCAAATTATACATGACAAACACCAATCAATTTAATTGTTTTTGTGCAAAATGTTTCCTCCTCTTGGTATGAATCTAAAAATCATCACAAATGTTCAAAGTTGGAAATCTATTATTATATTAAACTTTGAAGTTTGAACATTAAATTGTTTGAAGAATTTTACTAATTGAGTGAACTCCAATTTCGTTCACAATCAGGAGCACTACAAGTAAAACTTAATATTCTTACTACAAATTTCAATAAGCGTGGAGTATCTTCACTATACACTAGCCATATTCAACTATTACAAAGACCAAATATAAAACAACATAAAAAAATTAATACATGAAATCATATAACCTTGAATCATTTTAAAATTATAAAATTTAAAAATTTAACTTACCATGACTCATTTTAAATACTGTATATTGTGCCAATGATCTTCTAAAATATCCCTTTTTAAATAAAAACTCATTAAGTTGCACCTCTATCTCCTCTTGTTCTTGCCTATCAGGAAACATCCTGTCTAGGATGTTATAGTAACCTCTTTTTATTCTTGGATGTTGGGAGAAACTTGAACCATAACATATTTGTAGGTTTAGATAATAAGCACACACATGTAAGTCTTGTTGAAGTTGAAATTCCCACCTCCTATCTATAATATCCCAAAGCGGTTTGTCTTTTGCCTCATCTCAATTCACATTTTTTGGCAATTTCACTAGTTCACTCTTAGCTTTATCCATTGCATCATATAGGAAACCCATTGTTGGCTCTTTATCAGAATCCACCTTTCTTAACACGACCACCAACGGCTTAGTGGTTTTAATAGCATAAGCTATAGATACCCAAAAATGTTTGTCAAAACAATTGCCTTAACTGCTTGTCTTTTAGTTTTCTTCTTTTTTTTTTTTTTTTGCATAAAAACTTTGTGCCCACTTATTTGATGTAAACATACTTTGTAAAGCTCCCATTGAACCCATCAAACTTTATAGTGTAAGAAAAGCAGTAGCAAAACGGGTCACAGTTAGACACATAAGGTCTCTCTTTAGATTACTTCTCATCAATGCCAAAACCCATCCATGATTGTACAAAAAATTTAACACTTTGAATTTTTGAAAGTAAACTCATGAACTAGAAATTTAAAAATATCCTCCAACATCAAGTCTATACAATGGGTAGCATATGGAGTCCAATATAACTTCTTTCCTTTTCCATCATCATCTCACCAACTTTTACATAATTAGATGCATTATCTATTACCACTTGCACAATATTCTTCTCACCAATATCCTCTACAACTTCATCTAAAAGCTTAAACAGAAATTTGCCATTCTTCACAGCATCTTATGCATCTACAGACTTCAAGAACCATATAGCCTTAGGATAATTAATCAAAAAGTTTATTAAACTTCATCTTGATGTATCTTTCCACCCATCAAATAATATGGAGCATCCATCTTCTTCCCATGACTACTTAAAATCAGCCATCTTCTCATATGCACATGCAGCTTCAAATGCACTCTTGAATGAAGGAGAATTATATAGATTAAATGGCAAACCATTTTCAGATATCATTCTCCCAATTTCTCGACAAACTCTATTTTTTCTAGTGTGCATTCAATGTGGCTTGTTTCTGAAATTGGCATCTTGCATTTTGATTGAAAACCATAAATTGGTCCATAGGACCCTGTACTCCTCTAGATGTAACACCACTACTACATGTATTTCTTGATGCCCTTGCATTATTAAATTTTGTAGGTATCTCTCACCAATAAATTCAGATGTAAACCAGTCCTCAAAAATAGGTGTAAACTTGAAAAATTAGAGAGAAAAATGAGGAAGAAAAGTAAGAGCAGTAGTAAAAGAGAAGAAGATGGAGAAAAGAGGAGGAAGAAGAAGAAAGTTTCAAATAATCCTTCCCTCTCTTCTCTAATCCTTTTTACTAAAAATTAATGTTAAAATAATTATAAGTATGGCCTTAAGTGGGCAGCCAGCTAGGCAATAACATAAAGAGATCAAACAAAAAGAAATAACAGGTCCATTAAGAGAGGCCCATTAGCTAACAAGAAAATAGAAAAAAATGTTACAAGAGAAGATACTAGGACCCATTCGGCCCAGTCTCTTTACACTCCCCCTCAAGCTGAGCATAGATGTCAATCATGCCCAGCTTGCTTATATAATGTGTCATTTTCTCTCTCGGGACTCCCTTGATCAAGATATCAGCCAATTGTTCTTCTAGTGTGATGAATGGCAAACAAACTTCTCCTGAGGAAACTCTTTCCCTTATAAAATGTCTATCAACCTCAATGTGCTTAGTTCTGTCATGTTGAACAGGATTATGAGCAATATTGATAGTTGTTTGGCTGTCACAGTAGAGCATCATTGGCTTCTCATAGTCAACCCCCAATTCTTCTAAAAGGGATCGTAGCCACAGTAATTCTGACACACCATGTGCCATTGCCCTGCATTTTGCTTCAGTTGAGGATCTAGCAACTACAAATAGTTTCTTACTCCTCCATGACACAATGTTCCCAGCGACCAGAGCACAATAACCTGAGGTGGATCTCCTAATATCAATACATCTTGCCCAATCAGCATCAGTGAAAGCTTCTAACTTCATGTGTCAATGTTTGGCAAATAGAATACCTTTCCCTGGAGTACCTTTCAAGTATCACAGAACCCTTTCTACAGCAGCTAAATGAGTATCTCTGGGAGAATGCATAAATTGACTAATAACACTTACTGCATAGGAAATGTCTGGCCGAGTCATGCAAAGATATAACAACTTTCCAAGCAGTCTCTAAAACACCCCCTTATCAGATAAAAGGTCACCATCTGTTGCAAAAAGTTTATGATTGGGGACCAATAAGAGTGGAGATTGGTTTAGCTCCAAGTTTACCAGTCTCAGCAAGGAGGTCAAGGACATATTTACGCTGAGAAATGAAGATATCATCCTTAGATCTAGCAACTTCAATTCCCAAAAAATACTGAATATCTCCCAAATCCTTGATCTCAATTTTAGAGTTAAGAAATCTTTTGAGTTTACTAACCTCTTGAGTGTCATTACCCGTGACCACAATGTCATCAACATAAACTATAAAAAGGTAACAAGAGAGCCATTTCTCTTCAAGAGCAGGGTATGATCAGATTGAGTTTGAGACCATAAATAGATTTCTACAGTTTACACACCTTGCCTTGCATTTCCTTCCCATACACCCCTGAAGGCAAAGACATATAGACCTCTTCATGTAGGTCTCCATTCAAAAAGGCGTTTTTAACATCAAATTGGTGTAGGGGCCAATCAAAAGTAGCAGCTAGAGATAACAAAACCCGGACTGAGGTCATCTTAGCTATAGGAGCAAATGTCTCAAGATAGTCAATACCATACATCTAAGTGTAGCCTTTAGCAACCAGCCTAGCCTTAAACCTATCAATAGATCCATCAGAGTTATATTTAATGGTAAACACCCATTTACAACCCACTAGTTTCTTCCCTTCGGGCAAGTCAACAATATCCCAGGTATGGCTCTTATGCAAAGCATCCAGTTCAGCCATCATAGCATCCCTCCATTCAGGTTTAGATAAGGCTTCAAGTATGAACCTGGGTATCACATGGGAAGAAACAAAAGCAAGAAAAGAGTAGTAAGAAGGAGAGAAAATGCTATAAGACAGGTGTTTGGAGATACAGTGCGTTGTACACTTTCACTTGCCCTTACGAAGAGCAATAGGAAGGTCAAGGTCTGGGAAAGATGTAGATGGGTCAAAGAAAGGCTGACCTGTTACCTCAGTAATGATGGAAGGAGCAAGAGGCTCTTTTGAAGGAGTGGAAACAACTTGCCCATGTCTGAATTTGTGCCTTTGGAGAACAGGATGAGGAGGAATTACAGGAGAATGAGGTGGAGGAGGAGGAGGAATAGGAATATTGGAGGTAGGTCCAATGGGAGAAATGGACACCTCATGAGAGGACTCAAGAGGAACAGCTGGAGACATAGCCAAGGGTTCTTCAGATTTCTCCCCCTCAAGAGAAATACTAAAGCAAGGAGTCAACTCAGCAAATGTGACATCCCAAGATACAAAGCGGGTGCCACTAACTGGATCAAAACAGCAATATCCCTTCTGTGTGGAGGCATATCCCAGAAAAACACATTTACGAGCCTTAGGTTCAAGTTTGTGCCTTTGATGGCTGTGAACATGCACATAGCAAGTGCACCCAAAAACACAGAGAGGAAGAGAAAAAAGATCATCTGAGAAGAGAAGGCTAAAGGGAGTTTTGAAGTTAAGAACCCGGGAGGGCATACGGTTGATCAAAAAGGTAGCAGTAAGAATAGCATCTCCCCAAAATTTTATAGGAACATGGGATGCAAACAGGAGGGATCTGGCAACTTCAACCGCATGTTGGTTCTTCCTTTCCGCCACTCCGTTTTGTTGTGGAGTGTAGGAACAAGAACTTTGATGAATAACTCCAAAAGTTTCAAGATAGGTGGAGAGGGTTTTCTCAAAATACTCCTTAGCATTATCATAACAGAATATTTTGATTCGAGTGTTAAACTGGGTGATGATGAGTTCATGAAATTTTTGCACAATAGCTTATACTTCATCCCTAGATTTCATGAGATAAATCCAAGTGTAATGAGAGTAGTCATCAATAAAAATGATAAAGTACCTGTAACCCCCCATAGTTGGCAAATGATATGGCCCTCACACATCAAAGTGAACAATATGAAAAGGAGAAAGAGATCTTTTATTCCTTACTGAATAAGAATGTCTACAATGCTTTGCTAGTTCACACGACCCACAATGAAGACTCGATAAAGACACTCCCTTAAACATATCTGGAAACAAATGACTCAAAGCAGAAAAAGGCAAATGACCAAACCGAAAATGACATAACAAGACTTTGTCAATAGACTCTGACAAGACTGACTCTAAGGCAACTCCATGAGGTGGTCCAAAAGCTCTATCTAGTGTGTCCAGTAAGTATATATCATTCGCCTCATGGCCACTCCCAATCATTCTTTGAGATTGCAGGTCTTGAAAAACACAATGAGTGGGAAAAAAGGTTATGCTACAATTCATGGATTTAGTTAAGCTACTAACATATAAAAGGTTTGTATTAAGGGACATGAAGGACGGAAAATAAATAAAGGGTGTTAGAGGTCTTTATATCCCCTTTACCAGAAATGGGAGCAAGAGACCCATCAGCAAGGGATATTTTCTCTTTACCAGAGAGAAGGTGGTATGAGCAGAAGAGATTAGACAGGCTAGTCATATGGTCTGATGCACCGGAATCAATAACCCAAAGGATTTTATGATTACCTGAAATTGAAGCATGATTTGCAGAAGCACGAATACCTGAGTAAGCAAATGCAGATGATGATGATGTGTTGTTGGAAGAGTGAGATGAAGAAACAGTAGCTTCCAAGTGATTTAGCAGCCTCCCATACTTTTCAAAACCCGCCTTCATTGCTGCCAACTGCTCAATGGTTGATTTTTCTTCACTCTCCTTATTTCCTCCTTCAGGTATTGCAGCAACATTAGTTGTCTTAGGCTTTCCTACCTGACTGCCCTTCTTAGAACTATTGTTATTCTTAAACCTGTTAGGAAGTAGATCAGGATGAAGCTTCCAGCAAGTGTCCTTTGTATGCCTCGATTTCTTGCAATATTCACATATCTGCTCCTTTTTCTCAGTAGGACCCTTTGGCTTTATTCCAGCATGTGCAAACTGTTCTATAGGTGGACTCTGTAACTGAACCTGCCGCCTACTCTCCTCACTGCTTATCATAGCGTATGCCTGAGAAAGAGTAACCTCATCTTTGGCTAGGATATTTTGCCTAATGATGTCAAACTCAGGGTTGAGTCCAGTAAGAAATTCAAACACCCTATTTCTCTCCACCAACTTCCTATACATTTTAGCATCATTCTTACTCTTCCATACAACTGTCTCCATAACATCAATTTCTTGCCATAGGAATTTTAGTATAGAACAGTAGATTGCTACACTCTTCTCCCCCTGTCTTAGGTTCTTCACGTCACTTTTCAACTTTTAGACTCTGGCTACATTCAACTTCTGTGAATATGTCTCAGTAACACTGTCCCATATCTCCTTAGCTGAAGACATCTAGAGATAATGTTGACTTATATGAGGTTGCATACAGTTGACCAACCATCCAATGACTGTATAGTTCTCCTGCATCCATTTCTCAAATTCAAGGTCTGTCTCTTCGGGTTTCACTTTACTACCTGTGAGATACTCGAGTTTTCCTCTACTACAGACAAATTCTTATAGACTATGACCAAGCAAGATAATTTGTCCCATCTAGCTTGATTGTGCTCACACCAATCAAAACGGAATCTACCGAACCGAGGCCGGAAACCGGCACTTGCTTGAACTCACTTCCGTATGGCTCCACTAATCAAACGAAAATCAAAGAACCAGAAATTTGGTCTATATAAACTTACTTGAAGTCAAACCAGGACCCAGATGATTGAAAACTAGGGTTTTACTCCGTCCAGCTGTTGGGGAGGAAGAGAGAAGATGCAGCCGCTCCTAACAGAGCTTCCAATCTCTTCCAAACCTGAACCGCCCTCCTTTAGGACTCAAAAGACACCTCCCAAGCATAGAGCGCCACACCCAAAGCTTCACTTTTACCTGTACCTTCGAAAATCTCTAGCCGGCTAAGGTTTTGGGCAGCAATAAAACAGCACCACTTCTTGGCAATATCCAGCCAGATTTAAACTCTCCAAACCCTCTACCAATTAGGCCAAAGATCCTATGAGCTATAGAGAACATATCTCTCCATACACTCTCTTAATCGAAGGGTGTATGGGAAAAGAGGAAGAAGAAAAGAAGGAAGAAAGAAACCCGCTCTAATACCAAGATGTAAACCAGTCCTCAAAAATAGGTGTAAACTTGAAAAATTAGAGAGAAAAAGGAGGAAGAAAAGTAAGAGCGGCAGTACAAGAGAAGAAGATGGAGAAAAGAGGAAGAAGAAGAAGAAAGGTTCGAATAATCCTTCCCTCTCTTCTCTAATCCTTTTTACTGAAAATTAATGTTAAAAGAATTACAAGTATGGCCTTAAGTGGGCATCCAGCTAGGCAGTAACATAAAGAGATCAAACAAAAGGAAATAGCAGGCCCATTAAGAGAGGCCCTTTAGCTAACAGGAAAATAGAAAAAATATTACAAGAGAAGATACTAGGACCCATTCGGTCCAGTCTCTTTACAAATTCTCAGGAAATAGCACATACTCAACGAACCTCTTCTATCTCCTCAACAGTTTTTTCTTGATGTTCTTTGCATTTCATTAAAAATTCTTTAATTTCTTCAACAACTTCAGGAGGAGCTCTTTTACATGGGACTATATTTTCATGAGTTCCTGCAAGCCAGCCACTACTTATCCTTCCTGTCTTGAAGTCCTGAAACACATAATGAGAAGGGAGAAAGTAAACATAATAGTTCATTTCCTTGGTTAACTTACTAATGGACATGAGACTAAAAGCAAGCTTAAGAACATAAAGAACAAAAGGTAATGACAAATCTAGACTAAGAGTCACATTACCAGTACCCTAAACCAAGGAAGTAGTACCATCACCATTGTAATGTGGAAGAGAGGGAAAGGGAAGGGAACACATCTAAAGACCTAGCCATATGATTTGACGCTCTAGAACCAATAATCCATGTAGATGGATTGGACTAAGAAACTAGACAAGTAATACGTGATCTAGCAAGGGTTACAATACCATTGGAAGAATATGATCGACAAAGCTTTTCATACTCCTCTTATGTTATAGAAACTAATTCCTTGTCTTTCTCTATTCTAAAAGCAAATGTATCACCTCACCGGTAGACTCCTTGCCAAAAGATGCATTATTGGCCCATGTGGAGGGAGGACCATGCAAATCATGACACTATTACAATTAGACAATTTTTTTTCCTATATTAGTTTTACTTGTCTGGGGGCCTTGTTGTAAATTTCTTTCCTATATTATTATTTCCTTTCATATGCATGATTGGCCCATATGGGGGTATTGTTGTAGTTTTACTTGTCTGGGGGCATAGTTTTATTGTCTTTCAATTGTTGTAGTTTGACTTTTGCTTACTGTTCTCCCTTTTCTTCTCTCCTTATCTTCTACCTCTCCTCTATTTTTTCCCTTTACTTCTTTTCTTGTTCTTTCACATTTCTTATACTTTTTAAAATAAGCACATTGTATTAGAATTGTAAAGCCAACTGTCACTGTTCACGTCTCTCTCTCCTTTGTGCCCTAGGAATAGAAAACACTCTATATTCATTGTACGAAGGTTAAAGGACAGAAAAGAAACAGTCGCCCCTTTTGAAAAGAGGCTTTAATGTCTTAGGTTGCAGTATCTTGTGAGTTGGTGGTGCTTTTCTAAGGTCCCTTTACTTGGTAGTTTGAACAGGGCAGCTTTGTGATGTCTTGATATGTGTGGTGATTGATCCCCAATGTGTGGTAATTTCATGGTGGTCTATGGTGTGGTGATATCTTGTGGTAAGTATGTGGTGCTTCCCTAGTGTTTCAAGTAGAAGTGTGGTGATTTTTTGGTGTTTTTTCTAAGTGAAAAGAATGCTATAGTAGGTGTACAACACAGCTGTTTGACAGTTTGCCTAAGTGACAAATCATTAATTTCTTTCTCTCATCAGAGCTTCATCAAGTGGTCAAACTAAACCTATAATAGTTGTGCAATCAGACCTCATGAATTTATAGTTAACCATTGTGAAATTCAATGGTACTAATTATATACCATGTATCAAGTTGGTTGAGGTGCCTCTTATTGCATGAGGTAAGTTGAAGTACGTCAAGGAGGGCCTATTGAAAAGTGGATCAATAGGTACAATAAATGGGTATAAGAGTATGCTCCAATTATGACTTCTCTTTGGAATAATATGGAGAACCACATCAGTGTCAACCTCATGTTTCTAGACACAGCAAGGAAGATTTGGGACCATGCCAAGCAATTTTATTCCCGACAAGATGGTCTCAGTAGCTTCCAAAGGAGGTTTTACAGGTAGGAGGCATGCATGGTAGAGGTGGAGGTAGTGTGAGAAGCTTTGGTTGTGGGCCCTAAAGTGGCTATGGTGGTGGTAGAGAGGTAGGATGTGCAAGAGGTGGTGGTGGTTGCATCTCAGATCATGAGTGCTCACACTGTGGCTGAGTAGGTCACATTGTCAACTTTTGTTAGGATTTTTATGGTCCTCCATCCTCTTGGGCCAGCCATGCAGTGGTGGAAGATGATTTTGGGAGCCATGATATGACTGAGGATACTCTTGCTTCAAGTGTTGGTAAGGATAAAGATACAATCTATATCTCACGTAAAGAGTGTGAAAGGCTTTGTCAGTCTACTTCTTCCAGTACTACCACTGCTACACTTGTGAAGTCAGATACAACCTGCCTTTTTTCTAGTTCTACACCTTCACCCTAGGTAATTGATCATGGAGCCTCGGACCATATAACTATCTCACCAAATATGTTTGTCCTTCTTATTGTTCACTTACCTTTTGTCCTTCTTATTGGTGTTTTTTAAGATCTCAAGACCGGGAAGATGATTAGTGGAGGTTGTGAAGTTAGAGAATTGTACTACTTGGATGACCATGGTCCATAGAAGTCTATTCATTCTTCTCTTTCACCATACCAATGGCATTGTTGTCTTGGTCACCCTTCCCTATGATTTTGAAGAAGTTAGTCCTTGCCTTAGAGTCTATAACTCAATTGGATTATGAGTCATGTCAATTATGCAAACATCATGGAATATCTTTCTTTCCAAAGAAGATAAGAGTCTTGAGTCCTTTTGCTTTAGTTCACTTAGATGTTTGGGGTCCAAGTCATGTGTCATCTTATAATAGATTTACTTAATGAAGGACCATTTGGAATTGTTCTCTATTTTTCCATCTTTTCATGTTGAGATAAGGAATCAGTTTGGTATATGCATTAAACTACATCATCTTTCTCGGTATGTCTCTTTTGCTCACTTATCTTCTTCACATCAGTGATTTATTTGCCTTTTATCCTTTGTTTCTCTATCGTGTTCTATACAAGGAGCCCTGTCATCTCCTAACTAGAAGAAGGCAATGAATGAAGAATTTCATTCTCTTCAATCCAACAATACTTGGGATCTTACTTCCTTACCCCTTGGGAAACAACCAGTTGGTTGCCAATGGGTCTATATAGTTTAACACCATAAAGATGGAAGTATTGAATGGTTCAAAACCTGACTTGTTGCTAAGGGATATATACAAACTTATGGTGTGGATTATTTAGAGACCTTCTCACCAATGGCCAAGATAGGCTTTGTACGGGTACACATCTCCTTAGATGCCCGTTTTGCTTGGCCCTTGTTTCAGCTCGTTGTCCAAAAAAGGCTTTCCTCCTTTCCTCCATGATGATTTTCAGGAAGAGGTGTATATGGAGCATCTCCTAAGTATATTGTTTAGGGAGAGTTAGGAAAGGTATGTCGGTTGAAGAAGGCTATCTATGGGCTAAAGTAGTTACCATAAGCATGGTTTGGTCACTTCGTGTGGTGCAAGATTTTGGTTTGAAACAATGCAATGTTGATCACTTCATGTTTAGTAGGGATTCTTCATCTACAAAAATCATCCTGGTAGTTTATGTTGATGATATTATTCTTATTGGCAATGACGCACATGGAACTAGCGAGTTAAAATAGTTCCTACAGCAGCATTTTCAAACTAAAGATTTGGGAACCTTGAAGTACTTTTTGGGAATTGAGGTAGCCCAATCGAAGTTGGGAATCTCTTTGTCTCAACGAAAGTATGTTTTGGACATGTTAGATGAAACTAGGTTGTTGGAATCCAAGCCAGTGATATCTACTTTGGGTCCCAATGTGAAGATAACTAATAGTCAAGGGGAACCATTAGAAGACCCTAGAAGATATAGGAGACCAGTAGGCAAGCTGATATATCTCATTATCACTAGGCCTAACATTTCCCTTGGTGTTAAAAGGGTGTTTATGTATTTAAAGGGTGCTCTTGGTTGTGGGTTGTTGTATAAGAAAGGGAGAGATTTGTCCTTAGAAGGGTATTCAGATGCTAGATTGAGCAGGGTCTCCAATGGACAAGAAGTCTATTGCAAATTATTGTATTAGAGCAGTTCGACATAGAGTTGAATCAGGTGTCTAAGTTCACTCGCCCAAAAAAAGAATAAATTATATTAGCTCTAAATAGCATGAAAGGATGGTTATGTCCTTTACAGGCAAGGGAAATACAAATACAAGCAATAAAGAAAAAACATAATAAGATAAGATACAAGCAATGTAGAATATAAATATGGTCCCAGCATCCCATATCTCTACACCCCCTTCAAACTGATACTAGGAAATAAGAATTAGTTTGTCACTAAGAAATTGATGGCGAGCACATGTAAGAGCTTTGGTAAAGAGATTTGCTAGTTGAAGATTAGAAGGCACATGAGGAAGCGTAATATGGCCTACAAGGTGTAGATCCCTAATGATGTGGCAACCAACCTCAATATGTTTTTCTTTCATGGAATACCAGGTTTAAGGCAATCTCGATTGCATTGATATTATCTGCATAGAGAGGGATAGAAGAAGAATAAGAAAGAATAATGTCATTCGAGAGAGCACGAAGCCACACCAATTTACTAAAGGTCAAGGACATTGCGTGGTATTCTGCCTCATTGGATGATTTAGAGACTATTTGTTGTTTCTTACACCTATGATCTGAAGGAGTCCCTAAGAAAAACATACCACCCTGTAGTAGAGCATCTAGTGTCTGGGCACCTATCCCAATCTGCATCAGAATAGGCCTTAAGAGTGAATGGGGAGGATGAAGAAAATAAGAGGCCATGAGATAGGATCCCTTGAACATAACGAATAATTCGATGAACTATGGACAATCTGACCTACATATGAAATGTCCAGTTGAGACAAACTGACCTACATATGAAATGTCCAATTGAGTCACTGTAAGGTATGTAAGACTATCAACCAAATGCCGATAAGAGATAGCATCAACAAGGAGTTCACCATCTACCTTAGAAAGCTTATGATTAAAGCTCAAGAGGTGTATCAACCTGTTTATCATCCGTCAGAAATTCTAATTTCACCAAATCAAGGGTGTAGTTTTGTTTGATTGACAAAGTACCCACGATTAGAATGGGACACTTCTAAGCCTAATAAGTAAGATAGAAGACCAAGATCTTTCATCTTGAACAAGTGATTGGGAGTTTGTTTCAAGGAAGAAATACCATCAACTTCATCTCCAGTAATTAGAATATCATCTATACATAACAACAAAAAAGTGATGCCATAGGGACTCCTAAGGGAGAAAAAAGAATACTCTACAAAACTTGAGTAATCCAGCATCAGTAATGGTGGACCTAAATTTCTCAAACCAGGCCCTAGGCACTTGTTTGAGGTCATACAAAGACGACTTCAATCAACAAACCAACTCAGGTGCAGCATTATACCTAGGAGGTGGCTTCATATAAATTGCTTTCTACAAGTCTCCATGTAGGAAGGCATTTTTCACATCTATCTAAGGAATAACCCACTTCTTAATAGTAGAGATAGCAAGAATCATGCACACTGTGGTCGTTTTTGCTACAAGAGCAAAAATCTCTTCATAGTTGATGCCATATTCTTGCTTTTAACCTTCTACAACTAGGTGGGCTTTATATCTATCAAGGCTCCCATATGACTTCAATTTTATTGATTACACCCAACGACTGCCAATAACAGAAGCATCTAGTGGAGGATGAACTAGGTCCCATGTATCATTTTCTAGTATTGCCTGAACTTCAGCATCCAATACAAAAAAGGAACTATGGCTAGATGGGAAGCCATAGCAGTCAAGTGGGTGTGAAACATGAGTAGAACGATGTAAAGGTGTACCTAAGATGAATCAAAAGTAGAAGAGAGTGGAGTACTTATTGGATCAACAAGAGATAGAGATCCAACAACTAGAAGTGGAGGGGGCAAAGGTGCATGGGCTGGAGCAATTTGATGCCTCTTCATGTAGACTTGGAAGCAGTGTTTTCGAACCATCGTTGACTTGGATGGTCAGACCATTCAGCTTGGGAACCATACAGGCAACTGGTTCCGTTTTACCTAAACCTGGTCCTTGGCCAAAAACCATTGAATTGGTTAGCGACCCATTAACCCAAGCGATTAAACCATTAACCTGTTCAATGGTTTTTGGCCATTTTTTATTTTAACTATTTTTTATTTTTTAAGTTGGAATGGGCCGTTTGTTCAAACTGTCGACCTAGAAACCTGTGGCTAGAATGGTTCTAGTTCCAGATCAGTTTTTAAAACCTTGCCTACAAGGGTCATGAAGAAGGAAAAGATGATAAAGAAGAATCTATTGACCCTATAGAATCAAAAGGGATACAAAAACAAATAAGAAGTAGATGATTTTACCATGTGAGAAAAGAAAGAGATATTTTCCAAAGAGACTACATTTTGAGAGATACACACATGACAAAGTTGGGGATCATAGCAAAGAAAATCCTTGTTCTATATCCCACAAAAGCACACATAGCTGCCTAAGAAGTAAGCTTTGCGTGCTCATGAGGAAGAGACCAATGCAATGGGGAAGTGAAGGGGAAGGGGCATAGATTTGGGAGGCAATTTTCTCGAGTTTGATAAGAGACCTTCATCTACAACTTCTTGTCTTCTTTGTACTACTAGTGATGTTTTGCATTCCCATTGTAATGATTTGTGGCGTAAACATTTAGGCCACACACATGCTAAGAACTTGGGTCATTTGTTTTCTTTTGGTTACTTGCCTACTGTTACTTTTGTTTTTAAGGATATTGATAAATCTTACATAACTCGTGATCTTAGCAAAAGTCATATTTTACCTTTTCCATCTTCTTCTAAGCATGTTATTGTTCCTTTTCAAGTAATACATAGTGATGTTTGTTCATCTCCTGTTTTATCTAGACTTGGCTATAGATATTGTCTTATTTATTGATGATTGCACTAGATACACTTGGGTTTGCTTTCTCCAGAAGAAATCAGAAGTACTTTCCACTTTTCAGAACTTTTACACTATGGTAATGACCTAGCATAATGCCATCGTAGACATCCTGTGTTTAGATTCAGGGGGACAATATTTGGATAGAAAAAATGGAGAGTTCCAAACTTACCTAAAGAAGCTTGGAATTCTGTCCCAAAGATCTTGCCCGGGAACTCCTCAACAAAATGGAGTTGTTGAATGCAAAACCCAACACATCTTGAGCATGGTGAGATTCTTTCTACTTGACTCCCATGTCCCTGTTATCTTTTTGGGTGGAGGCGACCAAAACTGTTGTGTATCTCATTAACATCATTCCATCATCACTTCTCAATAACCAATCACCATTCTTTTGTCTCTTACATTGTTCACCAAACTATTCTATATTTATCTCTTTAATTGTATTTGTTTTGCGCATCTCCCTCCCCGTGAGCGCACTAAACTTATTGCTCAATTGGCTATGTATGCCTTTATAGGGTACAGTTTAGAACACAAGGGCTTTCTCTTTTATGATCTTATGATCCTAAAGTTCGTCTTCTTCACATATCTTAAAAATGTGTCCTTTGAACACATTATTAAATTACACGCACCATCCTCCTCCATTTTGTGTAACTTTGCTCCTGAAGGTGACTTTGAATCTTCAATTACCTCTTCTAGTCTACCTTAGGAAGTATCCAACTGCACTAGTGCCTATGCTTCCTTCTCCATCATCAACTCCAGTTGTCTGCTCCTCATTTGCTTCTCATGCAAGACCTAGAGTTTCTCATCCTCCTTTACCCAAGGAACTGAGAAAGGTGTTCCTCAGCCTAAGGTGGAAAACAACTTTTACAACCTTGGCGTGTATAATATCTAGCCTAGCTTGAGGAAGAGCCTTCTAAGGTGCCTATTCAGGGGTATTTTTGTTCTTTCTTAGTTTTATTAATGAGGGATTATATTGTAATTATGTACATATTAGTGACAAGTGTAAATCCTAATGAGAATGCTACAGCCAGAACCTTTTGCCTAAATTATTTCTGCTCTCTTTTATCTTTTTCCTCGTTCACCTTGTTCAAAGTGTACAATTATTAACACCTCTTGGACTCATGTTACACTATAAAACATGATATCATTTGTAATCCTGCCTTGAGATACTAATCAATCAAAAGTCCGATTACACTTAAGAAATCAGATGGTTAGGAAATTTTAAGTGGGGCTTTCTACCTGATGGTAAATCACAATACGTGCATTGTCAATTGATAAAATTTTATGTGCACTTGCAATGAGGTTTGCTTCTTCCAAACTGCCTGTTATCAATTAGGTGTTTATATTAAATTCCTAAAATCTCTTTTTATATGCATTTCTTAAATTCTGTCAAGGTTTGACTGAACTTTCTTCTCCATGTTTCCCTGCAGATATAAATACCCCCGAGGCCAATGATTCTGGGGATCGCCTGGAATCTGATCCCATGCACATGGTGCGGGGAACATGGCTTTCAAGCAATCATGATATCTTTTATTATGGCCTGCCACCTCAGTTATTAGATCATTTTCGAGATGATAAGCTACACAAGAAAACCTATGTACTTCCCTTTCTCTGGTTAATGATATGCAGTTTTTTTTTCTTTTCTTGAGTGATGATTTACATAGATTTTGCATCATTAAATGATGATTTACATAGTTTTTGCATCAATTGCATGATATAGATCCCATAGGTGGATAATTAATTGTTCATTTTTAGATCATATTGCTAACTGTACATTCCGGGAGAAGTAGAAAGATGTATCAGTGATTGATTATTTGCTAGCAGATTATATTTGCATGTATCATTCAATTGGGTGCATTGGAGATGATCAAATCTCTCATGGCATTTTGCCCAATGTACATTTATACTTGTCAAGCGTCTGTCAGTACACCCTCAACAGCTCAACTTATCTCAGCTAAACATTCTCCTAATTACATGGGGTTTGATTACATGAATCCTATTCTATGTTCCCTATGTGCCCTTAAGTTATTTTACTACTTCAACCCACGTCCCTTTTAGTCTGCCCCTGATGGTCTTCTCTACTCATGATAATACCATCTTAGTCTACTTTCCCATATTTTGCCTCCGGTAGGTGGCAAAATGCCATGAGAGATTTGGCATGCCTAATGAATGCTATTACTTTTCTAATTTTCTAACTACAATCCATTGATCATGCAATTATATTCATGTTCAATACTAGTTCAAAATTACTGATTTATTATATTTTCTCAAATAAATTTGTGCATGCATAGGACTACTTGGTAAAGGAGGTAGAAATCCTGGAACTACTCCAGTCAGTCTTCAATGAGATGATGGATGGACTTGGTGAATATGATTATACAGAAAGGTATGAATTTTAAACCTAAAATAAGTTTCGTCGTTGGTTGATAAGCTACTGTATTTTCTAAAATGAGGTACTCATCTTCACAGTGATAATCTAAATTGGGACGTAAAGCTAGCATTAGAATTTAAAGATTTGCAAAGGAGAATCATCTCTTCGGTTTTGGCATCATGTTCCTTTGGTCTCAAAATGTTGGAAACTGAACTTAATCAAATTTATTCGAAATCTGACAAGGATGGACTTGCCTAGATAGATTGGACCCATTTGGGGTTGGGGCTCCGTTACAAGAATGGGCAAAATGGTCTTTCCAACAAAGAAGACCATACTTCGCATCCTGTCCAACTTGTAATACCTTCCTTCTCTCGAATGTATGGATGTCACGCCACACTGTCAGTGAAATGTCATTTTCTAACCTAATGGTTGAGTCTTGTTTCCCTCAGCTGATGCTGTAAGAAACTTGAAGCTTGGAATATTAATTGATTATTTATGATGACATGACAGATTCGATTCTTGAAGCATATATGGGTACTGCTTTATTTTTTTCTTTTATTCTTTTGTTTTTTTAATAGAATAGCTCAACCAAAACCCTTATTTTAGTTAGTAAAAGGACAAGAAAAGGCATGGGTTCTACCCAGGAAAGCATGCGCCGTGCTTTTATGTGGTCAAAATGCTTATACAGGCTTCTATAAAAAAACGAAGGAAATGCTTATACAGGCATTAAAAAAAGGGAGAATGACCAATCAGCCCAGAGCAGAATTTTATAGCCCCAAAGTACATGGGAATGCATCTGACCGTGATGTCAAATTCACGGACAGGGCTGGAATTCAGAATTATGCATCGTGTGTATCCGTATTTATCCGTTAGAAAAATGAAGCCTGCAAAAATGTAAATTTGACTTTGTCTAATGCCCCGGTGAGAATGACCACCCCATAATAAGTACGGGCCACTGTTAATTAATTTTGTTTGACACCCATTATTTATGTTTCAAACTTAGTTTATTTTTTTATATATAAATTTGCTATTTAATTTAATAGATTAAATCAAAGTTTACTTAATAATAATCCACTTTATGAATCCTATGTCATTTCAAATAAGCTTTCTTTTTTTTAAGTGGAGGTAAATACGTCCATTATTTGAAACTCATACCCCTTTTTACCGTGGGTACCATAATGCCTTAAAAGAAGGGAGAATGATGGTTCAGCCCAGGGTCAGAATTTGTAGGCTCAAAGTATATTTGGGATAGGTGTCAGTTCGGAATTGATGCTAGTTTACAGGCAGGTATTGGTGCATAAAATGTGGGCTTTTGACATTTTGAATGTTTATAACTCTGCAGTGGAAATCAGAAATCTGTATTGGGTCTATCTGTACTTCTCCTATGTAGTATTTAAAACTCTTGAAAATTGCTGGTTTAGTATTCGTTGTTAGCGGTCCATTATTTGACATGTGATGCATCCACAATCAATACATACATAGATACAAGCTCGATTGGTACTATTTATGCTATTTCGAAAATAAACTGAATTAAAAGTTCTAGGTACGGATGACTATTTGGGCATGGGACAAAAAGGATTTTGAATATTTGCAGAGAATGCCATTAGAGAGAGACTAGTGGGGCCTCGTGCGATGCACGGGATGGGGCACTTCTTCCTATCTCTTGCCCTTGTAGTCAAGACACTCTACTCCATTCGGCCATCCCCACCTTGTCCTTAGTGGTGAGGCGAGATTGAGGTGAGGTACTCATTCCTTGTCAAAGATGGGGAATCTCTAAATTTTCCCCATCCCGAGGCAACCACCTAAAATTAATCTAGTTTGTAGATATTTTATAAATAAGATAAGATTATGGATATTTTGGGGTATTTTAGGAATTGGATTATGATAAGTTGGTGGTATCTAATAAATGGAATTGTGGGATCCTAGGATTATAAGAATATGAGGAAAACTTAAAGATATTTTAAAAATTAATATTAAATTTACTGATATTTTACAAATTTACCATCGAGTTTGGGGAACAAGGTTCAAAGTATCGATACGATACGCCCCATATTGGGTGTCTCATATATCTTTTGGTCTCAATACACCTATTTACAAGTGTTTTGGGACCCCTATTTATTTCAATAAAAAAATACTTAAAAAACATTTCCAGAATTCAAGTTTTGAAAATAAAAACTAAAAAAAAAAAACATTAAGTGGTTAGTTTTTAGTACCAATATGCCCTTGTCAATTCACAAGGGTGTATCGACGATACTTTGAACCTTGTTGGGGTGAGGTAGGGTAGGGCCCTAGTTTTATGGGGAAATTTGTCATCCCTACAATTCTAATAATTTTCTATAACTAATTAACTAATAGTAAAATAAAGTAAATTATTTTATGATAATTTCCAAAAATATTGAAATTGTTGTTGATTAGCAAAAATGTATAGTAAATTAGTTATTTACAATAACAATAAATTAATGTGAATTAATGTAAATTATTTACTATTAATCAAAGTGGCGTAATTATAGTAAATTAATGTAATTATGGTAAATTACATTATCTGTAATTAAAAGTAAATCATTTGTTGTTAATTAATGTAAAACCAACTATGGTTGAAGTCCTAAGTGGTCTAACCGATGTCAATAGATTTAATAAATTTTCTTAATTATTTATTAAAATAATAGTAATGGATTGTTATTTAAATAAATATGAAACAATTTCTGATAGATTAGTTTCCTAATTTAATTTTCCTAAAATTTTTAATAATTATTTAGTTGAATAATAATAATGGAGTAATGGACTATTATTTAAATAGTTTTAAAGAATATTTTTTCGTAGATTAATTTCCTAATTTTTAATTATTATTTATTTAAAAAAATTATGGATTATTAGTTAAAGAGTTTCCCTGATTTATTTGATAATTGTTAACTATAATTATTGATTTTATAGAAATTAGTAAATTATGCCAATTAGTAATATCTTTTATGAATAAATAATTGTTGTAAGAAATTAATGAAAATTTATTAAATTACAATGATGAATGTAAATTATGCTAAACATTAAAAATTTAAACATTTATTAATTAACCAATGGTTAGTTTTCACTAATGGTTGGTTAGAGTGACTAATTCCCTAACCCGACCAAATCAGTTTGGCTAGCCAAACAATCTCTAACCAAATTGAATTGCCAAGCGAACACTCCTAACTTCAGCTAAATTAATAGTCTAATCTATAACAAATAACAATAATTTAATCTTCAATAATTATTGAAAATTTATAGCAAAAATACACAATTGCTAAAAAATATATTTATAACGAAAATACAATAAAATAACTAATAAAAAGCTTTAATACCTCTAAGTTATTTAATCTACTTCCACTATTTCAATAATACTTTTTTTCATTTATTTATATTTTATATTCTTATTAAAGTTACTACAAAATTTTGTTATTTAATTTATTGTTTGTTTTTTAAATAATATTTAAAATATGATTTAATATTCAATTTTTTATATTGAAAACATTTAAAATTTATTTAAAAATAGTATATAAAACATAAATAATACCTTGCCTCACCCCGAACGAGGCAAGTTTTCTTGAATCTTAAATAGGGAGGGAAGAGATAGGGTGGGGATGGGGAAAATATTTGTGCTCCAAAATTAGGGACGGGGTTTGTATATAATTCCCCAAACTCGATGGTAATACCTTGACTTTTATAAATATCTCTAAGTTTTTCCTCACATTCTAATCATAGGATCCCACAATTCCATTTATAAAATACCCCCAAATTGTCAATAATCCAATTCCATTTATAAATAATATAATTATTTAAATATTATTAATCCTTTCTTTAGATATACATGGATGAAAAGTGTGGGAAAGGATAAATAGGAACTAAAAATAATTTCGGAGATAAAAAGGAATTAGGGAGAAATAGAAATAATTTATGAGAAAACAGGGGATAATTAATTTCCTAATAAAAAGGAGAAGAAAAAAGAGATAAGCCATATTAGGTGGCAACTCCTACTACTTATAAAGGGAATCTTGCACCCCCACTAGATTTGCTTGGTATGGGTAAAGGAGCAAGGAGAGAAGTGCCTACATGGCAAGCTCTACTTTAGTATATATATAGAGAGAGAGATTGCAATAGAAATGGAGTGAAGATCAGATCGTTCTAAGTTGTAATCTCCAACGGAAAATCAAGCCCTAAAACTCCTATTACTTCTAAAGGGAATCTTGCACCCCCTCTAGATTTGCTTGGTATGGGTAAAGGAGCAAAGAGAGAAGTGCCTACATGGCAAGCTCTACTTTAGTATAGAGAGAGAGAGAGAGAGAGATTGGAATAGAAATGGAGTGAAGATTAGACCGTTCTAAGTTGTAATCTCCAACGGAAAATCGGGCCCTAAAACTCCATACTGAATCATTTCTAACAGTGTGATTCCTTCTGTAAATCAGGGCCTAAAACTCTTGCAAGTAGTTGCCAATTCCAATATTTGAAATTGATAAGAAAACAGCAACATTATGGCTATGTTCCATACAAATTTCTCAATTTTATTTTTGTAAGTGTTCTCTTATGTTACACCAATTAGTGATGTACAGACTGCAGGTACATTACCACCTTCTGTCATCAAAGAAATTACTTTTTCTCTTCTATTTCATCATATTTCTTTTCTAAACTTTCTCAGTAGGGATTACTTGAACATTTTTAATGTCTTCCTTGGCTCGATGGCAATCCTACAAACTTGAACCAAGGAGCTCAAAAATTCATAGCCATTGATTTTCATGGAGAAACAAGCTTATAATTTTATTTTGCTATTGTATAACTCATTATATTTATGGAGTTCAACAAAGTGGAAGCGGATTAACGTAAAATCGAATAAATCCCAGGAAACAATATCCTAACTTGAAACTCGAATGACTGTAGGATCAGGACAGCGTTTAAGAACATATGCATAGTCTGCATTGTTGATCAAAGATCTAACATCTTTGAATCGTTGAACAAATCAACTAAAAAAGAAAGGAAAGGGTTTAGGAACCTTAGAATAATCTGGTCTTTTCTCTTATTCTATATTTTCCCCATTGGAGATCATAACTCACAGTTTTGAATATTCTTCATTGTTGTTCTCTATCAACTACTTCCAATGACGATAGCTATGAGATTGTAAAGAAATGAGTCATAGCAACAAGAGAGACTTTGTATTGGGAGAAGAGTTAGCATAAGGTGAACCCAATATGGTTGGTTTATAAAGAAAATTAGATGACACACTAAGCTTATTTTTGTCCTTTTACACGTTTCGAAATTCTCGTTTGCGATGGCTTTAGCAATTTGACCAGGCTAATGATGATGTTTTTAAGGCAGCGAATAATTTTGATATTTAATTGGATCATTTGAAGAGAGAATCTGTAAGGATGGATTTCCATCTTGTTAGTCTAGAAACCTGTATTAACTTGGTGCTTTCTAAGTTGGCTCCTAAGGATTCTTATGTCGGGCAACTAGATTATTATGGTTTGGGTAAGCATCCTAGGAGGGAACCAGGTATCAGGATTATGGAAATAGATTTGGGTTGGGGTCAATCTAAGGGGTCAGATTCGGATACTGGTGTGTTTTATTTATTAACTTTTGATAGTGGTCCCAGGTTTAATAGAAGTTTCTATACTTTGTTCTTATTATTTCATGGTGTAATATATGTAGTTCTTTATCACCTCAATTATATTGTAGATATCAAAATAAGGTCACAAGCATAAATAATTGGGGTGATAAACTTGTGATGAGCTTAATAACCATTGCAGATTTGCGATGACCTTAACAACTATCACAAACTTGTGATGAGTTTAATATCCATCGCAGAAATTGCAATGAGCTTAAAAGCTATCAGGATTTGTGATAATCACGGAAGGCCATCCAAGACTTGCGATGAGCATAAAACACATTTTGTGACCCACAGTGAACAATGGGCTTCGCTTGAGACTTGCTTTAACATCACTAGTCATATCTTGTCCTTTAACACGTAAAAGGATGTAACCTACATGTGTCATGTGAGAATCCTTAAGAGAAAGGAAATTGTCTTTGAATGATCTCGCTAGACACATGGCAAAATCTCAATAGTACTCCCTTAATAGACGACATAAAGATCCCCTTTCTTAATAAGAAATGTCTCATTTTAGATCTTTCTTCTTATAACCTTGGGGTCTTCTCTATAAAAAAGGGAATAACTCTCTCCCACGTCAGACACTACCATATAGCCCTGACCCTAGGGTTTTCCAAATGAGGTTTCTCTCTCTCTCTCTCTCTCTCTCTCTCTACAACTAGTATTCTCCCTCGCATTCTCTCTTTCTAGCCACCTTCTCTAGACCTTTAGAGGCTTGACCAAGCCATGGTGAACATGGAGTCTATGGCACTTATACATGGTTGTTTAATATTTAGTTTATGTTACTATAATTTTCTGGTTTGCTATTTATTGTTTTTTGTTCTGTTTCATTGTAAGTTGCTCTTGGGGGAACTATAGAAGTACTCTTTGGGAAAGGAAGCGTGGATAATCTTTCTTGACACCAATGAGTTTCTTTTCTTTTTGTTCTTTATAGGTGGTGGTCGCTAGCCCTAAACATCCGCACGAGGGCTCATGAAGGTTTGTAGCTAGAACTGCCAAGGGTGTGGCCATCCTTTGGCAATTAAAAGGTTGAGGAATTTCATTTTGCAGCATCATCCTAACTTTATTTTTCTTTGTGAAATGAAAATTCCCTATGATAAGTCCACTCATCTAGCTGTTGGCTACTGTTTTACGCTTCCTAATTATGAACTGGTGGTATTGACGTTTTCTGGAAGGTGGTTTTCAAGTTTCTAACCAGAATTTTATTATTTTGAAAATCCACAATGCTCCTAATTTTTTGTCTTGGTTTTTTTTTTTTTTTTTTGTATGGAGAACCAATTCGTAGTAAGAGAAATCATTTCTGGCTCAATATTTATAATTGGCTAAGTGATATATCTAACCATATGTTTATTATGGGTGATTTCAATGAAGTGGCCTTGATTGATCAAGGCGGCTTATTTTCCTTTCCTTTTGCTAAACATTGTAGTCAATGCCATGTGTCTAGGAATTTTGTTAATTTGATTCCGGATTTTGAACTTCAAGATCTTGAAGTTCAATGAGGAGTTAAGCCAAAACCTTTCATTTTTTTAATATGTGGCTGAGGGCTAAAGGTTGTGAAAATGTAATCAGAAGTGCTTGGAATTTTTCTATTAATGGATATGCTATTCACCAAATAGGGATTAAATTAGATCACATCAAGAGGGACATTATTAAACACTGGAATTGGAATAATTTTGGTAATACTAATGATCAATTAAAGGAATTAGAGGAGGAAATTTTAGAATTAAAAGGGTTAGCTAATGATGCAGGTATGAGAGAACATTTGTTGAACTTAGGAAATAGAAGAAATACCCTTCTGGGGAGTCCTATCAGAGACAAAATTCAAGACAGCTTTGGTTGGAAGAAGGTGATCATAATACCCAATTTTTTCATAGAGTTGCTACAATAAGACAACATAGGAATACTATTGGTTGGATTAAGTTGGATGGTGGTACTTGGACCAGTGATCAAGATGTAAACTCAAGCTATCATTGACTATTTTAGAGATTTATATTCTCCTCTTGAGTGTCAAAATTTGCTTGTTATTTCAGATCTTATCTCTCTAATTGTATCTGAAGAAAAGAATAATAATTTGATTAGAATTCCACATGATTAGAAAATTAGAAATGCATTATTCAGTATTGATAATCTTAAAGCACCAGGACCTAGTGGTATACCTGTTGTGGTGTATAAATATTTTTGGGATAACATGAAAGAGTATATTATTGATTATATTAAGGATTTTTTGTAAATAAGAAATTGGTTAAGCATTTTAATCATACTTTTATTACTTTAGTCCAGAAGAAAGATAGTTCTACCTAAGTTAAAGACTTTAGGCTCATTAGTCTTGGTAATGTTATTTATAAAGCCATGGCTAAATTGATTTCAAACAGACTTAGGTCTTTGCTTGAGAAGTGTATTTCTCCTTATTAGAATGCTTTTGTTCCTGTGTGTCATTTGATTAATAATGTTATTATTGCTTAGGAAGTTTTGCATTTCATCAAAAAATGTAAAGAAGGCCCTAGATCTGTAGCGGTCAAGCTTAACATGATAAAGGCCTATGATCAAATTAGTTGGGATTTTATTATTAAAGTTTTGGAGGCTATGAATTTTTCAGAGGATTTTTGCCAAATGATTTATTTCTATATGTCAATTATTTCCTATTCTATTCTTGTTAATGGCTCGACGGAGGATCATATTACTCCTCCTAGAGGATTGAGGCAAGGTGACCCTCTCTCTCCTTATTTATCTTCGGAATGGAGATTTTAACTAGACTTTTAGAAAAAGAGGAACGAACAGGTAGATATCTCCCATCTTTGTTGATGATGCCTTTCTCTTTGTTAAAACTTCTAGGGAAGAGATGGCTAATCTTTTGAATATTATAGATCAATTTCAAGCTCAGTCTAGCCAAGCTATTAATTGCCTTAAGTTAGGGGTCTTCTTTAATCGTAATGTCCATCATTGTGTTGAACGCTGTTTTGCCAAAAATAGATAATGGGGAATTAGATTTCCAGGCAAAGTATTTGGGGATCCCTTTCTTCTAGAATAAAAGCATGCATGCCTTTCTTTCTTATCTCTTAGATAAGTTCTAGGCTAAATTGAATGGTTAGAAATCAGTTAATATGTCCTAGGCTGGTAAATTAGTTCTTTTAGGCATGTTTGGTTTGAAGGAAAAGGAAAGGAAAGGTAAGAAAATCTATACAAGGTTTGTAAAAGTTTTCCTCCCTTTCTTTTCTTTTCCCTACTTTTTCCTTCAAAACAAACATAAGTCTACTCTTCAATCTATACCTAATCATGTCATGTCAATGATCCAGCTTCCTAATGGACTAAATGATAAGTTTGATAAGATTCAAAGGAAGTTTTGGTGGAATTTTGGGAAGAATAATAATAATGGTTTTGCTTGGACTAATTGGGATTTAATTTGTTCTCCTAAATCCTATGGTGGTCTTGGTCTAAGAAAAGCTTCATTTCAAATGAAGTTGGCCTAGTTTTTTTTTTTCTGAAATCAATATCAGAGATCATGGGTTAGACTTTTGAGAAGCAAGTATCTAAATGCTCATGTCTTGTTTCCAGATTAAAATATAAAAGTTCTCGAATTTGGAAATCTATTTTCAAGTCACTTTCATCTTTAAAATCTCATTTGATTTGTAAAGTCATTGATGGGGTTCATATTAACATATGGAATGTCCCGTGGGTTCAAGTTGAGTTTGTTTATATGGCTCCTATGGAAAATTGATTTAGAAATGTTGGTTTTAATGATCTGATTATTCAATCTGGAGGGTGGAATTCTGGTAGAATCTCCCAAATATTGGGAGAGGGATGGGTTCATTACGTGAGGGAGACTCACATTTTCAGAAACCTCAAGCTAGGCATTTTATTTGGACCCAATCTATAAATGGTGATCTTTCAGTTAAGATTGTGTACCTCTCGATTTGGAAGAGACAAGTTTGTAGGCTGAACCTGAATGTTAGGGCTGTTCACAAGTCGGGTTGGGTCGGTTTACTAAGATTTTTTCAACCGACCCAACTTGGTCGGGTTATCTGAAATTGAAATCGAAATCGACCATGTGTTAAGCAAAACTAACCTAGTCGGTTTGGGTCAGTTGGGGTCGGTTTGGGTCGGTTTCAACTCTAAGTTCAACCTTGGCAATAAATTGGTAGATTGGAGAAAGAATACTGAAATTTGATGTAAAAATGACACCTAATTCTATTAGAGAAAGAAGACTAGAACTGGTAGGGGGCGGACCAAGTTAGAATAGAAGTTATCAAGAAAATAGAAAGTCAAACTATATTAGAGAAAGAATACTGAAATTTGTATATTTCAGTAAACCTTCTAATCCAAGTAAAAAATGACACTTAATTATAATTGTAATTGGTTGCCTATTTAGTGTAAAAGGCCATAAAAACTAGGATCATATGATTCTTTTCCAAAAAGATTCTTTGTCTATTTGTCTTACAATACTTGCCATTAATGTCATTCCTAACTAGAAGACTAGAAATTAAGTTAGGTTGTAATTAGGATAGGGACAACTTAGTTAAATAGGAACTAAGTAGGTTGTAAATACTAACTAGGAACTAACTACTAACTACTAAGTCAGTTCGGGTCGGGTCAATTTAGGTTTTCACATATGAAAACCGAAACCAACCCGAACCATCGATTTATGATTTTTTACAATCCGAAACTGACCGGTGCTGAAGAAAACCCAACCGATTCGGGTTGAGTCAGTCCGGGTTGGTCAGTTTGGTCGGGTTGGGTCTTCTTATGAACAACCCTACTGGATGTGGAAAGATTGTTGAGGAAATTTTGGAGGTTAAAAGTTGGTCCCAGATATAAGCTCTTCTTATGGAGAATGGTGAGATATTTTGTGTTTGTGACCTCTATGCTCCATAATCGTGATTTTACTAATAATTTTATGTGTGTCATGTGTTCTAATCATAGTGAAACTTCTTCTCATTTATTCTTTAAGTGCCCCATTGCAAAAGCATTTTGGTTTTCTTGCCCATGGGGTATTAGAACTGAAGTTTTATCCAGTCAAGGTTCAAAGTAAATTGATCGGCCTGTATTGGTATTTTTTTTTGTTTTATTTAATTTTTTTCAAAACTAGTTCAGAGCAGGAATCGGTTTAAGTCCTGGTTACCCTCTAAACCATAGTCTAACCCGATACAATCTCTATAAGGGTGTATCGGGAAGCCATCAACACAATACATATCAATCAAGACAATCCGATACATATCGATACTTTGAACCTTGTATCCAGTGATGTTCCTTCCGAGTTGATATTAGAAATTTTGACTATGTTCAATTCTATGCTTGATAGAATGAAGTGTTTAGAATGTTTGACCATCACAATTAAATTTGTTTATATGGATTTCTTGGTTTCTGCCTCTCTTGCAGGATTAAATAGTCTGACTCATCTGCAAGCATATCATAATCTAGAAATTATTCGAGTCTACCCTCTGTTTTATTTTTTGTGATGGGGGTATAAATGCTTCATCTAAGGAATCTTTTGGATTTGTCTGTTATGATACTAATGGTGAATTTTTTGCTTCATCAAGAGAAAAATGATTGATTTAGGTCAGTCCAGTTGAGGCACAGCTATGGGCTATTTAGAAGGCTTTGGAATTTGTGAAGTGTTGGAATAATGTTAGAATAACTTAGTTGCAGTTGTTAGGGTCTGTTTGTCCAATTAAAGTGTTTTTTATTTCATTTTTTATTTCTGTTATGTCTGTTATTGTACTCAGGGGCACAAGGGTCTTTTCCCTTGTTATTTATGTCACCCTATATATATTAAATAAACACTGGCACCGCCAGCACTATTGCATTGCAAACCCTCTCTTTTCTCCTCTCTTCTCTTCTCTTCTCTTCTCTTCTCTTCTCTCCTCTTTCACCTATCTCTGGCCGGCTACACTGTCAAGATGGTATCAGAGCAGGAATACTGATTAAAAGAGAGCAGACCGATCAACCCTACTGTCAAGAGAAAATCGATCAACCCAAAGAATAGGTCGAACAGACTAGCAGAAAGGAAATCTGATTCTGGACTACAGAATAGCTATGACTGGTATAGTTCTCCCTCTATTTTTCTCCTCTTTACTCTCCTTGATCATGGGCCGAGTGAAAACCCTATGAATCTGGGGCGGCTAAATGCTATCGAACCTGTGTAACCCTAGTTGTCTTGGATTCTGTGATCCTGTTGGTGTGTTAAGACAACTGTAGGTCAATGCTGATCTGTCTTCTCAATGGTTTGAGTTGACTATAAGCAAGAAGGATCTCTCCTGCTGATTAGTGGCTGTTAGCCATTCTAGAATTCTGATAGGCATGTCTGAAACTGTCGAATATTACCTCAATTTTGTCCAGAATTTGGTACGGTTTGTGCACAATCTAGTTGGTAAACCCTAGTGTGTGGGTGTGAACTGAGTGGAGCATTGCTTTGTGGAGTAAGGAGGGGTCCTAAATCCGGTGTGTGGGACTGAGTAACTGCTTGACCATGTCGCCTGAGAATTCTGCTGCTTCAGAAATCTCAGGAAACCACAATGGAGTGAGTGGGGTAATGGATATGAGCTTACCCATGGTTGTCATTCCCTTTAATGGTCTGAATTACCTTGAGTGGTCTAGGGGGATAAAACTCTACATCACTGCTAGGGGGCAAATAGGATACATCAATGGGAGAGTAAAGGAACCGAAATATGGAAGTGCTGAGCATGATAGGTGGGACCAAGAGAACAGTATGGTGATGTCTTGGCTCTTGGTTTCAATGCTGCCACAAGTAAGGAAGACCTTTATGTGGGCTGAAACTGCTTGTGAGATATGAGAACAAGCAAAGTCCACTTATTCAAAACAGAGACACTATGCCAAGATATATCAACTACAAGCTGAATCTTCTACTTGCAAGCAGGGGGAGAGGAGTCTCTCGATGTACTATTCTGATTTGACATCAATATGGAAAGAACTTGATCACTATCAGAATGTGAATTGGAAGTGTGATGAAGATGCAAAAGCCTATAAGTCACTTGTATCACAGCAACGCGTGTTTGCCTTTCTCCTAGGGCTGAATCAGTCATATGAGTCCATCAGGTACAGATCTTGGGTAGTAAAGACTTGTCATCAGTTCAGGAGGTGTATGCCTTGGTGCAGTCAGAAGAAAGCAGAAGAAGTGTGATGAATGGTGTAGAAGGGGAGTCAGTTGCCCTAGCGGTCCGAGGAAATTCAGATACAAATGTCAGAGATGGTTTTAAAAGGGGTGACACTCAGAAAAAACAGAAGATAAAAGCAAGCTTTGGTGCACTCACTGCCAGAAGACACGACAAACTAAAGATACATGCTGGGATCTCCATGGAAAACCTAAATGGGCACAGGATTTGGGTAAGAAGTCAGCACTGGATCAGGGCAAGAAACCAGGCCAGCAGAATCAAAGAAGGTATAACTCAGCTAATCTGGCATCAACAGAGACATTACCTATTAATTTGTTGTCCATTAGTAGTATTACTCACTCTTTGAACTGCTCAGTCACCTTTTTTCCGTCTTCATGTGTGTTTCAGGATTTGACCTCGGGGAAGACGATTGGTAGAGGAAGCATGGTGGATGGTCTCTACGTGTTGGAGAATAATGCTGGTCTAGTGGCGACTGAGTCCACAAGTTCGTCGAGTGAGAGTCAGGCCTATTTATGGCATAGTCGTTTAGGTCATCTTTCTTTTGAGTCATTAAAAATTATGTTGCCAAAGTTGTTTGAGTCCTTGTCAGTGAATCAGTTACAGTGTCAAACTTGTCAGTTGAGTAAGCATTGTAGAAGCTCTTTACCTTTAAGAAATAAAAGATCTGAAGTTCCCTTTCATATTGTTTATTCTGATGTTTGGGGTCCTGTTACTCTACCTACTGTGGTTGGCTATAAGTATTTTGTTACGCTGATTGATGATTATTCTTGATACACTTGGGTTTATCCTATGCGATCTCAAGATGAAGTGCCACAAATTGTGAAAGATTTCCAACGCATGGTGTTCACTCATTTCCAAACGGAAATTCATATTTCCAGTCGGACAATGCAAAGGAATATTTCCATAGTGATCTCATGAAGTTCTTTAATTCGAGTGGGTCACTTTAGTGAAGCTCTTGTGCCAGGACACCCCAACAAAATGGAGTGGCTGAACAAAAAAATCGTCATCTACTCGAAGTTGCTCATGGCTTGCTGATTCATATGAATGTGCCAAAACAGTTCTGAATGGATGCAGTATTGTGTGCGACATATATCATCAATCACATGCCCTCTCGGCTACTAGAGTATAAGGCCCCACATCAGCTCCTGTTCCCTATAGCCCCGTTGTCCACCATTTCGATGCGTGTTTTTGGGTGTTGTTGTTTTGTCCACAACCTATCACCTACTCGTGGTAAACTTGATCCTCGGGCTATTCCTTGTGTTTTTCTTGGTTACCCCTCATCTCAAAAGGGGTATCGTTGCTATGTTCTCATTGCCCGCAAGTACTATGTTTCCATTGATGTCTCATTCTTTGAGAGTCAACCGCTCTTCTCGGTTTCGCCTCAGGGGGAGAGTAGGGTTGAGGAGAAACAGGCAATGACTCAGATTCAACTACATCCTTTACCCGATCCTCCTCCGTTTCGGGTTTTCCATCATCATCATAAGAGCCAGCAGAGTTTAAGAGCCGTGGATCCGAACACTATGCAACCAACATCATCGGATTCACCCGAGGCAGATCCGTCTCATCAGCCAGGTACACTTGCTCCCATTGCTCCTTTAAATGTTGATTCACATGTCCCCAATGATCTTAATATTCTTATTGTTAAGAGAAAGGGTGTTAGATCTTGTACCACTAATCATCCTATCTCTAACTTTGTGTCCTATGAGCATGTTTTACCCTCGTATCGTGCCTTCCTCTCCTCTGTGGATAGTGTTCCCATCCCTAAGACCATGGCAGAAGATTTGTCAAAACTTGAATGGACAAATGCAATGCAGGAAGAAATTGATGCCTTACATAAAAATGGTACATGGGAGTTGGTAGATCTTCCTGAAGGGAAAGAACCAGTGGGGTGCAAGTTGGTGTTCACAGTGAAACACAAAGCTGATGGAACTGTTGAAAGGTACAAGGCTAGACTAGTAGCAAGAGGCTTCACACAGGTATATGGAGTGGACTATGCAGAGACTTTTGCCCCTGTAGCGAAGATGAACTCCATCCGGATTCTCCTTTCCTTGGCAGAAAATCTTGACTGGGATCTTCACCAATTGGACATCAAGAATGCATTCCTGAATGGTGACTTGGAAGAGGAGGTGTACATGACCCAACCCCCAGGGTTCTGTGCCAAAGGCAGTGAACAAAAGGTGTGCAGGTTGAAAAAGTCCCTATATGGATTGAAGCAATCACCTCGAGCTTGGTTTAGTAAGTTCCATGTAGCAGTCCAACAAATGGGATTCAAACAATGCCAGTCAGACTATACCTTGTTTGTAAAAAGAGGTGAAGGTAAAATTGCAGCTCTTATTGTGTATGTGGATGATATAGTGATCACAGGAGATTGGGAGGCTGAAATCCAGAGACTAAAAAAATTCTTAGTCACTAAATTTGATGTGAAGGATCTAGGCCCCTTATGATACTTCCTTGGAATTGAAGTTGCTCGCACTCACAAGGGCATCTTTATTTCCCAACGGAAGTATGTACTAGATCTACTAGAAGATACAGGCAAGTTGGGGGTAAAATTATCTGATTCACCTATTGAACTTAATCACCATCTAGGAGACAGTCAGGGAGAGTTTTTGAAAGATGTAAAGATGTTTCAGATACTCATGGGGAGACTTCTGTATTTGTCTATGACCAGGCCTGATATTGCCTATGCAGTGGGTGTCCTTAGTCAATTCATGCACAACCCGATGACAACTCACTTTGAGGCTGCAAAGAGGATCTTTAGATATCTCAAAAAGTTTCCTGGAACTGGTTTGTTGTTCCAGAAACACAGTCACTTAAAAGTGGAAGTATATACTGATGCAGATTGGGCAGGAGCAGTCAATGACCGAAAGTCCACCAGTGGTTATTGTGCCTTTGTAGGAGGAAACCTTGTCTCATGGTGAAGCAAAAAACAAAGTGTGGTTGCTAGATCCAATGCTGAAGCAGAGTATAGAGCGATGGCTCATGGGGTTGCGAAAATCATGTGGATAAGAAATCTATTAGGTGAACTGGGTTTTGCAGTAAACAATCCTACTTCACTCTACTGTGACAATAAAGCAGCCATCAATATTGCTGCTAATCCAGTTCTGCATGATAGGACGAAACACATTGAAGTGGACAAGCATTTTATCAGAGAGAAACTTGAAAGTGGAGAAGTGTGCACACCATATGTCAACTCGGAAGAGCAACTTGCAAATATCTTCACCAAAGGTCTTCATCATGTGCGGCACAAAGATTTGTGTGACAAGTTGGGCATGATTGACATCTATGCTCCAACTTGAGGGGGAGTGTTGGAATAATGTTAGAATAACTTAGTTGCAGTTGTTAGGGCCTGTTTGTCCAATTAAAGTATTTTTTATTTCATTTTTTATTTCTGTTATGTTTGTTATTGTACTCAGGGGCACAAGGGTCTTTTCCCTTGTTATTTCTGTCGCCCTATATATATTAAATAAACACTGGCGCCGCCAACACTGTTGCATTGCAAACCCTCTCTTTTCTCCTCTCTTCTCTTCTCTTCTCTTCTCTCCTCTTTCACCTATCTCTAGCCGGCTACACTGTCAAGATGAAGGAGCGAGGTTTAATGTCTGTGGTTATTTTGATGGATAGTTTAGTTTCGGTGGTGGCTTTTCTGCAGGAAATCTAAATCTTGGCAATGTTTCTTTTTGTTGGACAAAATTTATCTCTCTTTTGAAAACCTTAAATTCTCTAAAGTCAAATATGTAAATAGATCTTTTAATATGCATGTCCATACTATGGCCAGGGAGGCTAAGTCTTTTGATCATGAACTATTTTAGGAGGGTAATCTCTTAACTTTTTGGAACAATATTATATAGTTGTTATTTTCTTATAATGACAATGTTTATTTAGTGATAAAAAAGCAAACCACTAAGGAAATTAGTAATAAAGATGAAATAGCTCCTTGTATGAAAGTGCTATATGGTTTAGGAAGAGAAAACTCCATGCCACTTAGTAGGTGTTTGATTCTAGGGCGTTTTATAGATGTGGTGTTTATTGTTTTAAACATTTATTTGAAAAATTTTACTTTAAACATTTCTTGCTTTTTGTTGTTTGGTTGGGCCTAACTTTAAATGTTTCTTACTTTCCACCTCAAATTAGCACCCCATAAAGTATGCATATAAGCATTTCATTTCAAGAAACATTAAGTTTGTGTTTGAAACAATGCAAATAGAGTGTAAATCCCGGTTCAGGGTAAATTTGCACTATGTTTCACTTTTGCCTATGGTTGGCAACAATATTACATTTATGCATTGACAAATGGCAAACCAGTGCATATTTACATTGATAAATAATATGTAAAAATATATCAATAAAAAAGAAGTAAATTTGCATTCAAGTGGACTTTTGATAAAAAAAGCATATGCTTTATTGAAATTCATGTTTGCATTCATTACAACTAAAAGCATGTTTGGTAAGAATACAAATTTGTTAGTGCAAAACTAACTCAATTTGCAATTTTTATGAACCGTTTTATACTCTACATATTTGCATTCACACTTATTTGCATCGTTTCCAAACAAAGTCTTAGGCGTTGTAAAAACAAAAATTTAACATTTTTCCTAATGCCTCATGCACATAAATCCAAGTATTTATATTTTTTAGTGTTTATTTAATAAACATTAAAATCAAACAATGATTTTATATACAATAAACACCAACTATGATGCCACTTGCTTGGAGAAACACCCTTTGAATTATATATATATATATGAATGATGTATTATCTAATCCTATTATTCAGTTTATTCAGTTGTTAGTTGGGCGTATAGGAGCAAGATTTGCTGTTTATTTTTATTATAAAGTAATGATTGTCAGTCATACTCCTTCAAAGTTGTGGCCCACCGACCACATCTGAGAGTGGAAATCAATTCTTCAATGCACCTATTTTGGGTTTAGGACTGCTAATTTAAGTTTTGCTAAAGTGAATTAAACAAACTTATGTAAACCTGTATATTGAAAAGAATTACAATACAAGTATAATCAGCAATATATTTTTGTTTTTGAGTTTATTCATTTTTCAAAACGGTGCGAGAATTACCATTTTGCCACATTGTCAGAATTTGTCACATGGGCCTGTCTCGTACTGATATAAGAAATGCATTCACGGATGCCACATGTCAATATCTGCACGTCGGCCAGATGTTCCTACATCATTAGCCTTGCATTTCCTCCGCCACATAAGATTTCCACCGAGAACGAAAATGTTTCCTTTACTTATTATCTATTATTGTTTATTTATTTGGTCTTGTTTGAGGTGAAGATGGTGGATATTACGTGGCATCACTCACTTTCACCATTCTGCCATTATTTTAAGAAAACCCTAAAATCCTTTCTTGTATATCACCCTAGACCTAATCTTGACACGATTAAAATTAGCAATAATTTAATCTCATTAGTAATATTGTAATTGTGGAATTTATCAGTGAAATGCAATCTGGGTCCCACCCAAAGTAGTTGGCGGCTCAAGGACAAAATTCGCAATCGACAACAGCTGTGGTGAATGGGCAACCCACCCTTCATTTTTTGTCCTCTCTCTCTCTCTCCTCCCTCTCTTTCTCTCTCTCTCTGCAACCGCCGACGCTTTCCTTGGTGGGAGGCTTTTATTCGATTTTCCCAGCCCAGAAGCAAGAAAGAAGGGAAAAAAAGGAAGAAGAGAGAGAGAGGGTTAGAGTGAATTCCTTCTGTTGTGCCTCTCTCTTTCTCCTTGTTTTCTGTTGTTTGTTTCCCTTCTTTTGTAAGGAAGCACAGAGAAGATATTCCGTCCAAGCTTCGTAATTTTGAATATTAACACGTTTTGTTGCGCTCGGTCGGACTTGGGTTGTTTCTGGGTTTTGAGGTGTTGGTTTCCCGGTGAAGATGATGGTCGCTAATAGTTTTGATCTTTGGCAGAAGGATGCGTTCTTCTCTGCGGCCGAGGAGGTTCAGGAATCCGCAGACACGTATGTTTGACTATTTTTCTTTTTAATATTTCGCTTTACAGGTTTTTTTTTATTTATTTGGGTGGTAAGAATTTTTAGTTGGATTTTTGGGTTTTGGTTTCTTCTAATTGTTTCGTTTAGGTCTCTTGTGTTCTAGATCTTTTAGTCATTTTTATTCAGGTTGTACTACTGAGCTTTTCTCGTATTTTGAAATCGGTATTTCAGAATGGAATCGGTATACAGGAAGTGGTTACGAGAGAGAAGGGAAGGGGTAGGAAGTGAGGACTTGAACGAGCTACGCAGGGAGCTTCAAACCGCTTTAGGCACCGCAAAATGGCAGGTTGGTTTCTGGGTTTATTTCTCATCTTTGTTACTTTTTGATTGTTATTTGCAAACGAGGTAGATGATCAATTAGAAAAACCCAGTTTGTTTTTTGCTTTGATCTTGATTCCTTTAAGCTGGTGAATTTATTTTTCATAATAATTCTACACTATTGAATTGTGATTCCTAAATCAGTTGGAAGAGTTTGAGAGGGCTGTCAGATTGAGCGATGGGAACCATTCCGAAGACAATACAACAACAAGGCATAGACAATTTGTTGAAGCAATGGAGGACCAAATATCGCGTGTAGAAAATGCTTTGAGGGAATCACTTGATGAGGAAGGAAAGCAACCCCTTCGATGGGTAAACTTGGATGAAGAAGAACGGGACGATTTGGCAGCATTCCTTGTTGGAACTCCAGGAACATCCCAGAGCACGAAGGAGCTGCATATCGACCTCAAACCTTCAACAACCAATAGCTCTATTCAGGGGAACAAACTAATAAGAAAATCTTCAAACTTTGATATTGAGGCTGGGTCCAAAATAGATATGCCCAATGATGTAAAGGGTTTTAAGGAAGAGACGGATGCTAAGCATGTAGTAGAATTAGAAGATAAAGAATTTCCCAGAGAAAGGGATGACTTGCACCGACAAGCGGAGAGATTTAATAATCATAGGAGAATATGGAGTTCACCAAACTTTGGGTATTGGAAGATTGCAATTGCTGATGACGATGAGCAAAGGAAGACACCAAGGGAGAATGTTGAATCTCCTGCTAAAGGAAAGGAGTTCAAATATGTTATTCGCAAGCAAAGGGGTAGCGAGCAACTCGAGGCAAAAGGAAGGGTGTTGAGTTATACAGACTTGAGAGGTATAAATTGGGTTAATCAGGTCAGTCTGAATTCTCATACTCAAGGCATTACCTTGTTTCTTTTGAATTCACAAATAAAACAAACTTCCCATGTTTGATTTATGTCAATTTAATTATTCCCCTGTTAAAACAGAAATGCTTTTTATGACCGATTCCTTTTGTATTACCAGGGCGGATGGATTGGTGAGTTTCAAAGACGATTACAAGGAACACAACAGCAACTTAGTTGTTCCCTCCAATTTACACTTGTGCTAATGCTAACTATTTTCTTAATTGGTATGGCCATAGTCTTTATTAATTAAATCTTGACATGCATAATTATGGAAAGTTAATACATATTCATATAGAACCTTCTATCTTTTCTGAATTAGTTTTGTTTTTCCTCCACCCCCTTAAAAAATCAAAATAAAAAACTAGGTGGGCTTTCCCTCTTTGGCAAGTAAAAAATAGAAAGTTATAGAAACAAATTACAAGAGGAAGTATACTATGTATCCAAACTCTTGAATCTTCAATGGAAGCCTCCTGATTTAGAGATTCCTATCTCATCAACTTTATTAGGGGCGCAACTTGGGTGGGTTGGGTCAGGTTGAGGGTCAATTAAGGCCCAACCTGAGCTTAACCCAACATAACTCTGGCTGAGCTCCAGCTTGTGTGGGTTTGTAAGGTTTGAAACGATTTTATACATATATGATTGCATAAGTATAATCTAGAGATTCCCATCTCATCAACTTTATTAGGGGCGCAACTTGGGTGGGCTGGGTCAGGTTGAGGGTCAACTAAGGCCCAACCTGAGCTTAACCCAACATAACTCTGGCTGAGATCCAGCTTGTGTGGGTTTGTAAGATTTGAAACAATTTTATACATATATGATTGCATAAGTATAATCTAGAGATTCCCATCTCATCAACGTTATTAGGGGCGCAACTTGGGTGGGCTGGGTCAGGTTGAGGGTCAACTAAGGCCCAACCTGAGCTTAACCCAACATAACTCTGGCTGAGATCCAGCTTGTGTGGGTTTTAAGGTTTGAAATGATTTTATACATATATGATTGCATAAGTATAATTAGAAAAAGATCTTTTTTATATAAAATAAAATGCATAATATGTGTTTACAACTTTATTTATAAATGTTTGTGCATGGGTGTGAGTTTAGACTAATCATATGCATATCATAAATAACTAAATATACTGAACGGTGTAGCATAAATATGTATGTACCATAAATACATAATGTACACATCTACATAGGTGTGTATGTCATACAAGATCAGTGGGCTCAGGTTGGGTTAGGCCAGTCTTGGATTGCTCTTAGACTCAGGCTACCCTAGGCCTTAACCCCAGCCCAACCTGATTTTAGGTTAGGCTCAAGTTTTCTGGCTCAGGCCCAGCCTGGGTCCTGAAAACTCAAGCCCAGTCCATGCAAAATCTCAGATTAGGCCACACCAAAGTTGCAGCCTTAACTTTAATTGGTGGGTCATGGACAATCTACCATTGCAATGAATTATTTAGACCCCCTAAATTAGTGTGCATTGCATATAGGAAAGTTAGCTCTGTATTGGATGTTATCACCCTAAATTTATCTTTTTTTTTTCTGAAGTGTAAAGAAGAAAAAAATATTATTAAAAATAAAAGCTGTTCAGTTGTCAAGATAACACCCCATAATCAATGCAAATATACATCAAGACTTCAGTTGAGATTGAACTGATTCACATTACAAGTTTGAATCTCGAGGATATCCCAGAAATTCTCAGCAAAGTCTGTAGGACTGATTTGCTCAAATTCTTGAAGAGAGATGAGCCAGCTTGTGATGAGCTTGCCAGTAATGCAGCTCCAGGCAATTTTATCTCTCAAACGTCCTCTGAACTTTGGCCAGGTAGAAAAGATTTCTACTGATGTTGATGGCTGGAAGATGGGCATCCCTAAGAGGGAGGAATAGAATTTGCTAAGTGGTAGGAGAAGAACAAATGGAACATAGTTTCCTCATCTGACTTGCACATATAGCAATAGTTGGCCATACAGATCCCTCTACTTTTTAGATGATCTGTTGTGAGAACACTATCCATTGCAGCCAGCCAAGCAAAAGCTTCAATTCATGGGGGTACTGGATTTCCCCATATTCCACTTATTTGGTTATTGATTACATTGTCCTTGATGAGAGCCATGTAAAATGATTTCACTGTGAATTTTCCATTTCTGCATTCCTTCCCCCACAGGCCATCTTCACTAGTTGTAGAGATTCTGGTTTGCTCCAATTTGTCTACCAAGAGAATACATTCCTCCAACTCTTGGTCACGCAGAGGTCTTCTAGACTTAGGACTCCAAACCACCTGATCACCATTGACTTCATAACACCGGGCCACAGAGACCTGATGATCAGTCAGCCTATACAATCTTGGGACAATTCACACAACTTCCCAACCCCACTCCAATCATCCTCCCAGAACCTCACTCTGGATCCATATCCTACATTAGAACTAACCAGGCCTCTGAATCTTCGTTAAAGCTCATTATACTCTTCCAAACACTCACCCCATTAGGAGTTGGAGATCTCCCTTGGTTCCACCCAAATCTCACCACCCCATACTTCCCTACCACCCTAAGTTTATCACCAAGCATAGGCTGGGTTTTTTATTCGATTTGGGAGACTATTAGGTTTGATCTATTATTAGACAACACACTTAATCTAGAATGTAACATCTCAGATGCCTTTGTTCTGGGTTTTTTATTTTCTTTTTGTTTAGCCCCTTTTTTCCTGAGTTGAGGACTAGCCTTGATGGCCCTCCTGTCTGAGGGCTTTGTTTTTATATTAGATATCTACCTGGATGTCTTGTTGAAATATGTTTGTTTACCACTGGCACTATTTTCTGGAAATTGGCAGTGTTGGACACGGTTTCATATTTACATTTTGTGATGAACTTCTATGTTGTTATGCCAAGTTCAGGTTTTGAAGATGCCAAGTTGAACATCTTGTACTAGTTTCCAAGAAGTGTTCATGATGTGATAACATGTTGGCAGTTTATTGTTCATCTTTTCATCTGGAATTTGCATTACCTTATCAGACCTTTAGGGTGGAATTATTTTGTTGATTGTTTTTTAATTGCAATCTCAATATAATCTCATAATTTAAAATGGATTACAGGACCCTTGATGGAAGTGGAATAATATCTTTCAAGAAGTTTAAGATTGAGCTCATTTCATTTCTTATATTCTCTGTTAACTTCTAGTTATCACTATTCAATTACTATGGGAATGAAATGATTCTTCCCACCTGGATTTCAATCACTCCTTTTATGATGAAATTGCCGATATATTTACATTAGTTGTTTCTAATAGCAAGTTTTCAATTATTAAATAAAATCTGGCTCTTTTGTTTATCTTGCCAATATTTGACATATACAGCCTCTACTTGTAATAGATGACATCTTTACTGGTGTAGTAGATGTTATACTTGGGCTACTTAATCTGAAACGGAGAAAAACACTAAATTAGGCTCCTTAATTTCTTTCAAAGATGCAAGATGGAATATGCAGCATACGTGAACCTGAAAAAGAGATTCTGTTGACGTAATAAATGTAATCCATGATCAGGGGGTTGATCATACCTACTGTCCCAATGGGTATGGGTAGCAACTGAGGAATTCCTCCTTTTCCTACTCCAGAGTTGGCCTGTAATGATGACTATAGCAATAGAGACTTGAATGGAAATAAGTTCCAAGGATAATCATCTAGCAGGTTTAGTTCATCTACAATAGACCTACATGTAGACTATCAATTAGTTTTCCCTGTTTCTTTGCACAGGCAGCCTTTATATGGCTTTTTCACTGATATCCTGTTTTCAAAGTCTACTTAAAAGCGAGTTCTTTATTCTGCTTTTACCATTTCAGCTTAAGCCAGGTTGTTTTTAAGGACTAATTTAATTTTCCCACTCATATATATGGCTTTTGCACTGATATCCTGTTTTCATAGTCTACTTAAAAGTGAGTTCTTTTATTCTGCTTTTACCATCTTAGCTTATGCCAGGTTGTTTTTTAAGGACTAATTTAATTTTCCCACTCTTATGGAGGATATATGCTTGAGGTAGATAACATAAGATGAGAAGAATTTGACTATGCACATGTTTATGATGAGATTTTATTTACTTAACAACCATTTGAAGTGTCGTATTCTTCTTGCAGTGCCATTTTTACACTATGCAACTTAGTGCGTCTAAAATTGATTATTCAGAATTCAGCTTTAGAGGTATTGTGTCTATAACCTTGTAAACTCACTACTTAGGATTTCAAGGACTTACTTTCTTTTTGTTATTTTGTTCCCAAATATGTATCAAGATGGTCTCTGAGCACAAAGTTCATCCAACTGATACAAGCTCAAGGCACGGTTTTATCATTATATGCAATAACCTAAAACTGTATAAGCTTTGTGAAATCATGGAATAATACCTAAGCATCTATGGAGCTAAACCTGTTTGTTTTTCCAAATGATCCAAGTTAGCTATCCTTATTTCTCCACCTTTATGTTAATTTTTACCTTCAAAAGATGTTTGATCATGTGCAGGTTCTTAAATCCATTAACCATGGAAGAAATTTTTCCAAAAGGTGGGTTCTTCCTTTCTGGATATTGGAACTATGTTACTCCCCCGCTGACTCTCAAGAAATACTTTTAAGCAGGATAAGAGTTCCCCATCCTTTTGAAAGCAGTTCAATGATGCATGAAACCTGAAGTCCAGAAGTGCTGGTAGTAAATACGAAATACTTCACATCATTAGATTGAAGAAAGGTTGTTCAGATTAATTATATGGAGCCAGAGCAACGGCTCTAAGTTTCTTTGTAACCTCTGATTAATTATATGGTTAAAATTGTAAACAAAGGGAGTCTTAGCTGTTGAATGTTGTTTTTTTTTAATTTTTTCTGTATTCAATACCTTGATCTTTTTCTGCAAATGTTAGATCTTTTGTGTGCGTGTGTACGCGTGCGTATAGGGCTGTCAATGTACCGGATATGACTCCAACCCGATCTGGATTCAATTCGATTAAAATGGATTTGGACATCCATCAAGTTAATCGGATTGGATTTGGACGTAAATTTTAATCCCATTATTGGATTTACTTTGAACGTCCACCACGAATATGATGCAAAGACATATTTTGGCAGTTAGAGGAGAAAAAATGACGAGAGAATTTATCCAAATCATATTAATTTATAACTAATTAATTGTGGGAGAAAGCTACACTACAAGGTGTTACCGTGTTACAACTTACAATAGTTACGATTGACCACGACCATTATAGAGACTACCAAGTACCAGTTATATTGCATTGTCCATTACTACAATTATGAAAATTACTGTTTTTATTTTTTATTTGAGTCTTACAAGCGTCTCACTTCATGGGAGATGAGGTTAGCTAAGGGATGGATGTTAATTAAGGCTATGCTTGGTTTGAAGGAAAAGGCAAGGAAATCAATACAAGGATTGTAAAGGTTTCTCTACTTTTTCCTTCATTTCTTTATATTTTCCTCCAAACCAAACATAGCCTAGGGGTGTGTTGTGATCATATCATATAATGTGAACAGTTTTACACGCTAGTTTTTGTCTTGTTTAACATGTTTGCTGTTTTAGCCTTGAAGTTATCACGCTATCTTAGAGTTGACCCAAAGGCCGATCCGCTTTTGCCTTCAAATCACCGGTCATCAGTTTAACTTGGGGTCCTAGCATTATATATGTAAAAGTATATATTTTATCAATAAATAGTGTATAATTATGTTTTACATATAATTGTTAGACAGTATATGCCCCTAGTTCCAATCAGATTGATGTATATTATGACATTTATTGTAAATAAATAAAGTACATATTTGATTCATATTATAGTGGTGTGTTTTTGTGTAATACCCTTAAATTGGACATATATGAGACTCGTGTTAGTTTAGAATGTTCACAACCGTTGGATAAGTCTGGGGGGATTTATCCTGCTAAGGCTGACACAGGTGTGCCGCCAAGTGTTGGGGTGGTTTATCTCAGCTGTTAGGGTGAGACCCGAGGTACATGCAGTGTAGGTTTACTTGAAATCCTGAATCGGACCAAATTTCTAGTATTGCCCTGGACCTTGGTGGTTAGTGGGCAAAACTGAAAAGTTACACCTGACCCCTACACTCGATTATGATACTGCACTACGTGCCGGATTTGGTTGTCTTTGATATGCCAATCAGTGAGATCATTAGCGGGGGTCAAAACCTGGGTATGTTGGGACAGCCCGAGAATTCATCTAAGTGGGTGATCATAGTGACAGGATCAGCCCCTTTGTCAGACAAAGGTAATGATCGGTGATGCACTTTCTTTGATGGAAACCAAAACTGTCGGCAACCGATTTCAATCGTTGAAATTTGTTTTGCAAAATATATTTATATATGAATATATATATAATATTATGATTTCAAAATATTTGCAAAAGGTTTTAGTTCCCGGGATCCATGTGAGTAGAGAGTGCAACATTGTTCTTTGCAGCCGAGGGAAAAGTCCTCTCTTGTCGAACAGTGTTTGATCATTATGGGCTGAGAGGTCAAGTGTAAGACCATTAAAGGTAATACCTTATGGGTGAATCTTGCATCTGCCCACAGTCCCTGTGTTTTTATAAGGTGGCTTGGCCCAGGGACCACTTAGTGTAAGTGTTGGGCCCATTAGGAGCCCATGTGATGGGCTTCAAGGGGTTCATTGTCTTTTCAATGAATTCGGCCAGGCCTTGTAATAGAGGCTGGACTGAACCCATGTGTCTAATGTGTAGATCAATGTTTGGGTCCTACGCCATACAAAGAAACCCAACTGGGCAACAATTTGGAAGGTTAAAAAGCACATAGACTTCTTGGGCCTAAAGCCCATTTTGAACCGGTTTAGTTAGATTAATTAAAGAGAGGGGCGGATCTGGGATTGGATCAGTAGATAGGATAGGGAGTTATCCCTATCCACTCAGAGAGTCCAGATCTGAATTTGGATCTGGAAACCTCCTGATGATATTAGGAGAGAGTTGATCTAATATGTAGATAAGATAAGGATTTATCCTTATCACTTTATGAGAGTCTAGATTCAAATAAGGATTTGAATCAGGAAACTTTTAATGGGGTTAGGAGCTGATCTCTTGAAGTCTATAAAAGGAGGAGGGGTGAACCATTCAATTCATCACATCACATCCCAACATCCCAGAGATTAGATCTCAGATCACACACAGAGAAGACAGCAACAGTGTGACTGCGCCATTTTCTCCCTGCGTTCTCCTCCAGTTGCCACCTACTGCCAGTTCAATCTCCAGTTTTGTAGGAGCAATCTAGAATTGTTCTTGATATCAATCTTTAGAAAAAGGCTGATCTGAAGTCGTACTCACAACCTCCATTGAATTCTTGTTGAAGGATTCGGTTTTTGGGAAGAACACTGCTGATTCTGCTCCACCCTACACTGTGTCATCTTCAGTATGAGCAATCTTTGGAGACTTCTTTGAGCGTAAATACCTTCATTGGAGGATATTGTTTCTTCATATCAGGTATATCCCTCTCCTACTGTTTTGATTCAGATATGGTTCGATTCTTGGTTCAATATTGATCCTTAAAAAATGCAGTTTTTCTAAAACAGGGAATGTGATTCCCAGATGGGAGAGATAAATTTTTGAAATTTCGCCCAACCTACCTGCAGGGTTCGGCCATCCATATGATGAATCTATGATCCCTTCAATAATATATGTATTATTTTATATTTAATTTAGTTTTTAATTTTTTTATTCATAAAAATATAAAAAAAAATTGCAATTTGAGGTCAAAAAGGGATTTTTTTCCACAAAAATAGTGGGGCAAGATGCTTGTGGCACCTTGGGATGCATAGATCTCAAAAACTTATCCAAATCAGAAAAAAAAAACATCACCCTAATCAGACATCAAAGTACAAAGTTATGGCCTTCCAAGGGAAATTTCGCCATTAAATCGGCTTACAAAGAAGCTTGCTGCATAGCAAGAGGTATAGGAGGAATAAATCAGGTTCTAAGTAAGATTTGGGGTCCTAAGTTACCCATAAGATTAAAGCCATTTCTGTATTTGTTTTTAAATAATCGCCTCCCCACAAATCAATGCTTATTTCTAGAGGGCTTCCCATTGATGGCTCTTGTAGTTTTTTGTAGTGTGGAAGAGGATAGTGAGCATATTTTTCTAAGGTGCACTATTGCGGTTCAAGCTTAGCAAATTTTTAATCCTTCAATCATGGGGCAAGGATCTTGTGGCTCTTCTATTGGGGATTGGTGGTCTAATTTGCATAATGGTGCAATAGCAGGGGAACAAGTGCCCTATGAGAAATATAGCTTTACTCTTTGGATTTTATGGACAAATAGAAATGAGAAAGTGTTTAACAATAGATCATTTTCCCCTTTGGTATTGAAAAGTCCCAAGCCTTATATAGGGAAGTAAATTTGGTCTAGTTATGGATAATAACATGAATAAATCAAGAAGTTGGAAAATCGTATTTTGGAGAGTTCCAAAAGAAATAACGATTAAGATTAATTTTGATGCCAAGAGAAGAAATGACGGTGCCTACTTGATTGCTTGTATTGCTATAAACTTTAGTGGGGAAGTTTTAGAGTCCTCTTGTGACAAAAGCTCTATGCACACTAATCCCTACATCCAAGAAGCTTCAACTTCGAATGTCAATAAAGCTCTTTGGACCTAGAAACCCCAAACTCAAAGGTCTACAAGGGATTGCTATATATTAATGAAGCTCTACATGTCATGTCCTTGGTGAAGAAACTTTTTGTAGGTAAATCCCTAAATCCAAGAGACCTTGGGCTCAAAAGTTTATGAAGCTCTAGACCTAGAGACTCCAAACCTAAAGGTCTATGAGGGCTTACTGCTAATGAAGCTCTATAAGCGATATCCTTTGGTGAAGAAGTTATATGTAGGCTAATCCCTAAATCTAAGATACTTTGGACCCAAAGGTGCTAAACAGTGTATGCCCTTAGCTCTAATCGCATTAATATATATAGACATTTCAATATGAGTAATATAAGTACATTATTGTTTTATGTTCAATTGATGCGTTTTTTATGAATTACTCCTTAAATCAAACACTTAAGAAACTTGTATTAGTATAAAATTTCTCAACCAATGGATAGACTTGGGGAGTTTTACCCTAACAAGGCTAACACTAACGTGTTGTTGAATTGGTGAAGCAGCTTGTTTCAACTGTTAGGGTTAGACCCCAAGCATAGTTAGCGGGTGTTTGGAAGAAACACTGAACCTATACCATTTTTATTATGTCATGAGCCTTATAGATATATGGGCAAAATTGGAAAGTTGCATGTAACCCTAAACTTGATTATGATACTGCACTAGGTCTTGGACTGAGCTGCTTTTGATATGCCAACTAATGAGATTCACTGCACTAGGTCTTGGACTGAGCTGCTTTTGATATGCCAACTAATGAGATTCATCAAGGATCAAATATTTTGGTGTGTTGGAGCAGTTTGGGAAATTACTAAGTGAGTGATCATAATCAACCCCTTTGTCAAACAAAATGAATGTCGATGTCAACACTCTCTCTAATGAAAACCTAAACTATTGGTAGGAGATTTTAACTATATTTAAAATCTGATTTACAAATTGTATTTATCATATTATTATTTTTTGGAAAGGGTTTTCAAAAGGTTTTAATCTTGTGATTTATCTAAGCATCGAGGTGACATTTCATTTTGCAGTTAGGGAAGGGGTTCTTCCCTATAAATAATGTTATGGTAACTATGGGCTAAGAGATAAAAGGGCAAAAGATCATCACAAGACTAATAACTTAATGGGCTTCATCTTACATAAATCCACCATTCTTGGATCTTCATAGGGTGGTTGGATCCAATGATCATTTATATTTAAATGTTGGGCCCAAATTGAGTCCAAGTTGATTGGGTCAAAGATTCAATACCCTTAGGTAGTGAATTTAGCCTACCATTTTTCAAAGGTAGGGCTGAACCCTTGTAGACTTATATGAGACCTTTATGGGTCCCTACACCATACAATATTCAGGCCTAAATGGCCATGCAATGCCTAGGGAGGTGAATCATTAGAAAATAGATATGAATATGGGTATGGAGCACTCATTTCTCTTAAGAAGAAAATGCATATCTAAATATAGATAATGCACCCTAAAACCCTAGTTTGATCTAGCCATGGTATGGACTAATTCTCTTCAGTCCTTAGCTTGAGTTTTTGGAGAAAAACATTAGATTTATCAAAATTTACACGATTGCACCGATTCCAAGAAGGTTGGAGCCCAAAGGTCTACGAGAGCCTGCTACTATTGAAGCCATACAAATGTGCCAAGTAGAAAAACTCTAACTAATGGAGTTTCATAAAAGTTGATGCAATTCACATATAGTACCTTGACAGTCGATGACACTATGCATAGCACGAATTTCATAGTCCTACATAAAAAAGATTACAACCGTGAGATTTCATCTCAAAGAAAAAAGTGATATATTGAGGTGATGCAAACATCAATTTTTAAAGTGTCCCACATATAAACACCAATCAAATTACTCTCATTATCACGAGGGCCGCATTCATGTTAACTACAAGGCAAGGTTGTCAAATGTAGCTATTGCATGAAATGCGATTATGAGGCTTGACAAATTTCTTGCAAGAGAAGTTTAAAGATTGAAGCGAAGGGAATATATGATAAGTAATTGGACAATTTGGTCGACACAAATGTACAAGAAAGAGCAGTTAAGCAGGGCAGGCAAAAAAATTATACGTAGTATGGGTACACTGATGATATCTGCATTTCTATAGAGGTATTAAGAATGCGGTTGTGGATGTTGACAGAAAACTTATCTTTGTGTTGATGATAAGGGCGAATATCTTATAGTTTGGACAAAAATAAAGCATCTACGAAAAAACCCCATCAAATTATTGAAGTAAGCAAGAGCACATGCCTTTGCTTGACAACGCTAAACAATTATTACCTCTGCGTTCAAAAGGAAAAGACAAGAAAAGAAAAAGATGAGAAAATGCAGCCTTGAAGCATCATTACTAGTTTAGGAATATAAGAAAGAGCAAGAAGATTGTACTTGTTTGGAGTGCAAAGTTATGCTATGCTTTCACAAGGATGACGAAAGAGTATAAATACAAATATGTAAAGCGCAAAACCATATATTTTGTATTATTTTGTATGGATTCATACTATACATATTTGTATTTTGTATTCCTTCCAAACTAAGCCTTTGGGTTGTGGTTCATTGGATTTCTTTGATGGTCCACTAATGATTGTTATGATCAAGAATTGTACCATCACTTACACCTCTCAAGGTGTTGATGGTCTAGGCTTCTAGCCTAATCTCACTTCAAGCACTCATTTTTCCAAAGGCCCAAGGCCTCCAAGAACAAGAAAAGAAGAATGTAGAGGAACCCAGATTTCCTTATTCACTTTCTCTACCCACAGTACACTGTAGCCACACATCTTACAATATAAGATGGCGATGTGTGGCTGCAATTCAAAGCGGGTAGAGCATGGGTAGAGAATAGTAGTGGGCAGGAAATCTAGTTTGAACATAGAGATCCTAACCAATGGGCCGGGCCTATGTTTTCATCCAATGGCAATGCATACAAGTAGTCAATGGGTGCAAACACACATGTAGAGTGCATTTTGGTCCATACAAATGCAAAGCTAATTTTGTTTTGCATTGATAAATTCATTTTGTTGCCAAACAATTTTTAGTTGTAATGGATGCAAACACAAATTCCAAGACTAGAATATACCTTTTTCACCAACTTTGAGTGCAAAGTTTGCATCTATTTTTTTGATGCCAACAACCTTGAAAACTGAACCAGAGTGCATGTTGGGGAAAACAACTGTAACTTTGGAGGAGAAACTCTTAGGTGCGTCTGAAGACATTGTCTTTATAACGTTATTTGCCCCCACTCAGTTTCACTGAGTTTGTTGTTGGGTTACAGGCAAATTCATTCTTAGGATACAACAGAGCCTTGGGCGAGAATCTGCAACCAACAAAGATGAAGAGTCTCCAAAGAAACCTTCTGTGAGACTGTAGCAATCAGGACTGAGAGAGATAGTGAGTGAGTAAGTGAATTTCGAAATTGTGTGTTTTAGAGTCTGATTCATGCTCCTTAAAAAATTTGTGAAGAGGTATGAAGAAGAGGTAGGTGTTGGTTTAGAGAAGGCACATCGAACAGTCACAATTTCAAACATTGTGACTGTTTAAAAAGTAGTTAACAGTTGGTGGCTGTTAACTTTGAATTGTGCCTCTTGATTACACCCGATCGAATCGTGACCGTTGATGAGATCAACGGTCATCAACGCACCAAAACCAAAGCCGCCCATCGCGAGCCACGCGGGTGTGCGCAAAGTGTGAGCAAAGTGCGCCTCTAAAGTGTCTCATTGTGCTGCACACGCATGCATGCGTGTTGCGTGGTATTGAATCCCCATACTCTCCTCTACTAATTCTAAGGAGTGTAAATCAACTCCTATTGAAATACTGAAAACAAAACTTATAATTTTCCAATGTGAGACAAGTTCAAAACTAGGTTTTGTAAGAGAAAAAACTGATTTTTTCAATCAAGTGTGCAGGTGCAGTTTCTCATGTAATTGACCAATCAAACCCATTGGATTTAATCTCTTATGAGATTAAAATCCAATAGTGCATATATGCACTGAACCAACATTTGTATTTTCCCCAAATGGAGCTTAAAAAAGAAGATAAAAGGAAAGTGAAGCAGTCATTATGTGTCTTGTGATAGCTAATAAGAAGAGGACATGCGGTCCCTTAAATTGAATGCCAAAATGACATATATCCAAAAACTTGGTATCAAGGTTTTGTTTGTTCAAATTTTTCTAATGATCCATGTACGTTGCACAGACTAGCAAGGGATGTCTGATGTGCTCAAGTTCTACAAAAATATCCAAAATTAGTGTGAAGGTTACACGAAAGAGAACAAGTCGCAAAGCACATGATCAAAGTGTTGGTTGTGAATTAACACATACATAAATGGGAGAATTTAAACAGAAAACCTTTGATTAATGAAGATCTGGATAGGCTTGGAAGGCTATGTTTGTTTTGAAGAAAAAGGTTGGGAAAGGTAGAAATACCTATACAAGGTTTGTAAAGATTTTCCTACTTTTCCTTTTCTTTCCTTTTTCTACTTTTTTTCCTTCAAACAAATACAGCCTTAATGAACTGAACAAATAGATTTCCGCAAGGTGAGCTTCAGGGAAGCACACAATGAGAAGGTTGTAATTGGTTGGTCCATTATGATCACTATACATGCAACAGAAAAAAGAGGAAATTAATTAAAAGCACTAGAATAACCACATATACCATAAATTGTAGTCTCCCCCATGTCTCCATAGCTTCCACTCGCCAAGGTTAGTTTGCATGGCTAAAACAATTAAGGGGACATGACTTCACACATAGATGGGATAGGTGCAGACAATATAGACGCGGTTCTATTGAAAGATTTGGATCATGGACTTAAGTTGCTACTAGTGTTCTCACATAGCAAGGTCAAGCCATTAAGGCTGTGTTTGGTTGCAGTACAATTTTATTTGCACTAGTATAAAGGCATGGGAGTGCAAATGAAAAAAAAATGCAAATTCTTGTTTAATTTTATTTTGGGTTTTACTTTATTCTATTTCATGTCTTGATTTGTTTCACTTGTACTGCAATCAAACAAATTAAGTTAAAATTTAAAACAAAAATAGGTCGGAATTTACATTCAAATCATTTGCACTATCATAGTTTTACATCAGCACAAATTTATTTGCATTGCAACCAAACACAGCCTAAAAGTGTATGAGAAGATGCTACATGAATTCACTCATGGAAATAAATGTAGTAGGTGTTTGGCATCAATGTTGTTCTTGCAAAAAACGGTGCCATGCACATTTGGGCAAGAAAACATATGCTGTTTGGTTAGCTGTTTTTCCAAAAAAAGAACATTTTCTCAGACTATGCCTTGGAAATCGGGAAAGGTGTGGTCTGAGAAAATACCCTTTTGGTATTTTAAGTTTTTTCTATTGTTACTAACAGCATGCTGACATGGCACTGAAAAACGCCAATGTGGCGGCAACAGCAATAGTACCAAATAGAAAATCCACAAAAATAAAATAAAAAAATAAAAAAACGCTCTCTGAAAAAATATAGCATGCTTATGCAGCACTTTTCTGAGAAAACGCCTCTTGGAAAATTGCATTGGTTCTAAACACTGCTGTAGTCGATCAAATGTTTTGCAAAAACAACTAAAATCAGCATTTATTATCTCTACCTTTGCAATTTAATTATAACTGGAAAGGATTGGGCTGCAGACTTGCAATAATGGGACACTACAACATGGAAGATATACAAACCAAAGGGGAATATCTCCAACTGTAGTCTCAGATTTCAGTTCGGATCTCCTATACACGTCGTATGCACATTGGGAACATTTTCCGTATTTGCATGTTACCGTTCATGAGGAGATGTTCTCAATGTACAACTGTAGTATCATGTGGGTATGAGATTTGAATTGCTCACATTTCCTGTAATTGCATGTTACCTTGTGGTCCAATTAAGTTGTAAACAATGGAGATAGTAAGAAAATGAGATTTTGATGTGAATTTATAGAAATAGAGGTATCAATGGACTGGTTTTGGATTGAATCTATCTAAACCCAAATCAATTTGGATAAGATTGGACGGACCAACAAAACATATCCAATTGGACCAGTGCAGACTTTATTGGATTGGATTGGACCTGGTCCATCTGTAATGAATTTATATTGAAATGGTTGGATTGAGCCAATATCTGGTCATTTGATAGAAGATAAGAATATAAGTGTCAATGGACGAGGTTTGGGTTAGAATTAATCTAAATTAAAACAACTTTGAACAGATTGGACAGCCTAGACATTGAATTAGACTAGTCCAAAATGGTCATTGGTTTGGACCAAATCCGGTCCAATTGACACCCCTACATAGAAACATAGTGTCCATATACCATTAGGAATCTAGGCTTCTTTGAAGTCTCCTTTTCGAGCGACATAGACCTCAACATGAACTCTAAGGCTGTGTTTGGTTTGAAGGAAAAAGTAGGGAAATGATGGGAAAGGGAGGGAAACTTATACAAAGTTTGTAAATGTTTCCCTACATTTCCCTACCTTTTCCTTCAAACCAAATATAACCTAAAAATCAAGCTTACTTGGTTATTAATCCCCACCCAAGTGGGAACAGATAAAATGCTTAACCATTGCAGAAATATGCATGGTTCGTCAAACTATCCATCATGATCAAACTAGAATGTCTACAAGAAGAAGAGAGTGTTCCAACAAATTACCAAAAGCTCAATATCTGCAAATGCGGAGCTCTGTAGTAAAAGCACCTACGTGCACTACAATTCAGAATTTTCAGCCCATTACTTTGGATTAAAGGTTAACATGCATAATCTCCTCATAGGTTGCTAGTTATGCAAAGGTCTTCTCAAATGGTTAAGGTTACATTTGACATTACTTATTTTAAGGACTTATCTCTTGTTTGCAGTTAACAATTAGCATCTCAAAGGATTGCTAATTGTTAAGCTTATAAAAGTATAGTGTAAACAAAACCACTTGCTCTAAATAAATTCAGAGATTTAAAGCTAAAGGAACTCTCTTCCTATTTATTAGATTATACTCATACTTAGAACCATGTGGCATTAGCTAATGAAAGACTTGTTCCAAAACTATGCTAGCATACCACAATATTGAAGTTGGAACTAAAATTAAACAACCTAATTGCAAGAAAAAAGTAAGAGGACCAACCTGTAACACAACATTCCCAAAAGTGATGAATTTCTTGTACAATCCTCCTCAAGCTAACAACCTAGACATCTTGACTGTAACTCCCTCCAAAGATTCCATGACTGCTCCCACACAAACCAGAAACTTGACTCAAGGTATTCTCTCAAGTAGGAGAGGATACCCTTGACCCACAACTCACACTCAAGGAGAATTTACTTCTTTAAAAGAAAGAATACTCAAGTGTCACAATGGGAGAGCTTCAACTCCTTTGCTCTTCTTGAAGTAGTTGTCTGCTTGTCTTGTTACACTTTTCAACAGGATTTGAACCTACACATGGGTATGCCAAAAATTCAAGCTAGAATCCTAGTTTTTTGCCTCTTGAATTTGAATTAAATTAAGTTTGATTCAATTTGGAAAGATTCTAAAGGCACTTGTTGACATTGGAGGGTTAGTTTCAACACTCAAAACAAGTTTTATGCCAATAAAAACGCTCTAGAATGGGATTTAGATCGAAAACATAGACTCAGATTGGAAGGAGTACAAATGCAAATATGTATACAAATACAAGGTGTTACACTCTACATATTTGTATTTGTATTCCTTCCAAACTGAGCCATAATGTTTGTGCCAATTTAACACGATTTTGGGTTGATATTGTCAACCGTGTGGCACTTTGATCATCCGTATGGTTGGCACCCATGTCCAATTGTGTAGTTTACTTCGAGTCAATTGTTTGACATATTATATGTCGAAAGCCAATACTCAAACCAGAACTCAATTTCAGTCAGTGCAAGGTCTGTTCAAACAATCTTTATCGCCTTGCAATGGGAATATCTCCCCATGAAATAAAGTACATATTCCCAGTGTAAGGCTGTAAATACTATTCGAACGGTGTTCAAATGGGCGTTGCACTGGCTGAAGCTGATCTCCCCAAATCAAAAGTTTTGGCATGGATTACTATTTTGAAGTTCGAAAGGTTTCAAAATATGGTTTATCACTACAAAGTCTGAATTGGTCCCAATTATGCAATGTCATGCAAACTATATGCAAAATGTCAAAGTTACAAAAGTTTTGTGCATGATGCAAGTAAAATGTACAAACACATAAAATTTTGCAAATTTTTACAAAATTACATGAATTGTGTCAAATGCAAATATTACATGTAAAGTACGAAATTATGCATCATACATGCATATTTTGTGTGAATTGTGTTCTAATTATGCAAAACTATGAACAAGGAGGGCCAAAATACAAGAATGAGCAATTTTGTTTCTGATTTTGATGACTTTAACCATGAACCAAATGGATCCTAATTTTACAATTGCAAAATCTAAATTGATTCGAGTTTGGATTTCCTACCTACACCTACCTATATAATATTGCAGTCACACATGGAGAACATCTCATCTTCTTACATGTTATCATGCATAGAGAGATGCTTGGATGTTTCCAATGCATAGAGGTAGTGTTTTGTGGGTAGGCATGGGTAGAGTTTTTGGACACCAGATCTCCTGCCCATGCCTGCCCACAATACACTACCCCCTTGTGAATTGGGAACATCTCCCGTGCATAATACTATGCAGAGGATGAGATGTTCTCCTTGTGTGGCTGCGATAAATGTGGGCAGAGTTCTTGTGGGCAGGAGATCTGGACTGAGTTTATGTGGGTAGGAGATCCCGAGTGGATTGATTCACCAAAACCTCCAAATTCAACCAATTCACTAAGGTTGGACCGGTTTAGGATTGGACCGGACCGACCCATACCGCACCGAAGTGAAAAGGGGTCGAAAAACGTTGCATGAACCAAATGCCCTCTTGTTCAGTCCTGTCTCGGTCCCTTTTGCCCTAAAGCCATTCCCTCTATCCTACTGTTGGTTGCAGAGCGACGGAGAAGAGCGAAGAAGAATAAATGGATGCGAAGATGACAGAGGTGACTCAGTTGTTCGATCGATTCAAAGCTGCTTCTGTGAGGAATGATCAGGACACCTGCACAAAGCTCCTCTCCCAGCTCAAGGTAACCATCCGACAACAACATTAAGCACAGGAGAAAATTTTATCTGCAGTTGAATACTTTAAGTTTCTAAGAAACCATAATCATAATCACTGTATTTGCATTGCATCTGTTTTCCTGGCCCTTTCATTTTCTTAGTTGAGTCTGGTTCGGGGTTTTGAGATGTGGAACTTTTCAACTTTAAAGAATTACGCGCCCTGGTTTACTAAAGTAATGAACTAATGAAAGAAAAAGAAATTGTTTGCATGAGAATGTTTATAACCTTCCGAAAGACCTTTCCAGGGTCCACTCTAGGAAGATAGCAATTTGCTTTTGTCGTTATTGTTCCCGGGTTGCTACATCTCTTTACTCTCCTCCCAAATAGAGCCACATTTCACTAACCTATTATGGAGACGCAGGAGCACTAGCACTGCCGTGATACAGTTAATACAGATTAACCTTTTATGTGCCTCTTCATCAAGAAAGAGATGTCCTTATTATCTTGCATGAAGATAGAGCCCTGTTAGATGAGAATTGTACACTATTTTTTTTTCCATACCTGATATTTAATTCAAAGGTTTACCCTACCTCTTCAAGAATAGGACAAAGAAACAGAAAGAAAATGATGAGGATTATTTGATTTGTTACTGATAAAAAAGGACTGTCTGATTCATTAATATGCAACCAAGATGTTCCAAACATTAGTTGACCTATTGGAAAGGATAAAAGGAGCATTTTATTATAGGGAATGATTATTTGTTTAAAGCTTGTTTAAGCAGAAGACAAAGTTGGTATCAGTGTTTTAAAAGCGCAAGGCGCAAAAAAAGTGCAAGGGCCAATTTGCGCCTGAGGCGCAAGGCGCAAGGCGAGGTGTGCGCCTTTTTAAGAAAGGCGCAAAATTACAAATAAAAAGCTAAAGAACAAAAAAAAGTCAGAAAATTCCAAAAAAATGCCAAAAAATTAAAAAAAATGCAAAAAATTGAAAAATATTAAACATAATGTTAATAAAAATATAAACTTAAATTTTAAAATAAATGATTTAAAAAACCTATTATCTAAAATTAAAATACATAAACATAACATGTAAAGTGTATTCAAATGAAAATATAAAAACAAAAGCAAACATATAAAGCATTTTCAAGCATGTACAACCCACAATCTCTTTTTTTTTTCCTTAATTGCATTGCTTCAAGTAGTTAATGTGATGTAAAACATATTGCATTCTTAATTCTATGAGTTGCCTTTGTAGCACACCCCTCGAGGCAAGCCCGAACAAGTCTATGTTAGGGTCTGAAGTTCTTATTTCTCACATAAAAAATAATGATTCTACAACTTGTATTGCCTTTTAAGAAGATATTTTATTGCAATGAATGAATAAACAACATCAGCAAATAGGGGGTTCTCAGAGGCGCAAGGCGCACCAGGCGCGCACCTTTTGAAAGAGGTGCGCCTAGGACCTGGGCGAGGCACATACCCCAAAATGCGCCTTGCCTATGCACTTTTAAATCACTGGTTGGTATTTAAATCTAATAATACCAGAAGACATAAAATCCAGAAAATTATAAACATTTTATGCAGTATCGCACCTTTGAAACAACTTCTCTTGAATCAGTCAGGACTTAAGGTATCAGCTTATCCACATCTATGATGTCAGTAATAATAGAATAATCAGGATGCTCAGAAGACTGTAGCAGTGGATAGGGACATAGTTACTTATGGTTATGCCAACAAAAGCCCCTACTAGAATAAATTGGGAATGATGCACTCAACTCAACTTGATTCATCATTTTTTATTTATTTATTTTTATTTTTTCTTGAGAAAAGGTAACTTTCATTTCAAAAGGAAAGGGAAAGGATGTGCATGATGGGATGTACAATCAAACAAAGGCCTTAACATCAAACAAAACAATAATCCATCCGATAGCTTATATGGGCAAAGTGCTTGCACTATACCAGAAAATCCTTTCTGATCCAGATTTGGCTAAAGATTTAGATGTTTGGTTCAATTCCCTTGGGATCCATCTGAAAACACAATGCAGGGATGCTGAGATTTCTCTCATCTCATTAAGAAAATGTGCAAGTTTTCCCACCCAATTGCATTCCTTGAGTCACATTTGATTATGAGAGAGTTAATCTGGATGGACTTGGCATTTCTTATGCCCTTGAGAAATGCACGATCCTCTTCTTATGAAGCATCAGTAGAAAGAATTGGTCCGCTGAAGGTCCAAATCAGATTCCTGTCAGAGTTCAAAACAACTCCCTGAATGCGTGCAACTTTGGGCTGGTCAGAGAGACTTCTGAAACTGCCATCAAATTGCAGAATGAAAGCAACCTCAGGCATGGGAAAGAGAGTAGACCCGAGATGGGGATAATGGGGGAAGATTGCATGATCTCTGAGAGATTTCTGTCAAGATCACTATGACTAATTCCTGTGAACATCTTGTTTATCAACATCTAGGAATTAGCCAAAGGCAGAATTCTGCCCCCAACGCCTTCAAAAGAAGTGGTCTTGTCCTAAAAAAAAATTCTTCTATTATAAGCCCCCGACCCACATCAAGTTCCTATGATTGCTTTTCAGTAGTATCTATTCCTCTGCCCCTCCCTACTGCCAAATTGACTAATGAAATCATGAACACAGTTGGGGGGACCCAATAAAAGCTGCACATTATGCACATGGGGTGGGGGGGGGGATATAAAGCTTCCCTGACTTCTTATTTTGGATATTGTCACAAGTGTTAATGTGACCACAAGCAGCCTCTCAAATGAAGGAGATTCTTGGGGGAACTTAGAAAAGCCATATCCATTTGGTTGAAGATTGAAGAACTTGATTCAGCCTACTTGAATTTTGTAGCTGATCCTTAATACTCTAGCTTCTAAAATATATAAAATGGTATGTCTTAATGAATTATACTATGAAAAAAAAATCTAAACATGCTAGAAGTTTAATTATGTTTTTTTTTTTTCTTTTATTGGTAGAAACTTAATAAATTTAGCATTTCAGAACTACGCCATTAACATGAAAGTTGTACCCTTGTATGTTTAAGTCCTGCATAGAGTAAATTGTTTAAATGCTAAATATTTGTAGTCACAACTTGACTCAACAAAGCCTTGATCCATTTATATGACAAAATCATCATTAATTAATGAAAAATAATTAACATTTCTAGTCTCAACTCAACTCAACAAAGCCTTTCCCACCGATTTGGACCATTAACATTTACATGGGGAAAAAAAGAGAATCAAATTTTGAACCATGGCAAAGGTGATTCATGAAAAAGGTGAGAAAAAGATGTTTCTTTACTGCCTTGAGGAGATTCACCCAACTACTGCACATATAAGAAAGAACTATGCCTCTGAGTTGCAATATCAAAAAATTCACTATATTTTTGCTTGGCATCAATTTATAAACAAGGTGAAGGTTTCTTCTCTTGTTATCGACGTCTGTACTAACTTATGTTACTTTCAGGTCTTGTTGACAGGATTTAGAAGCCTTCCACCACTGTTTGAAGAGTCACCAGATGCCATTTATGAATTGACAATAGCAAGTAACTTTCTTAATTTAACCTTGTTTATTGTCTTTTGCTTACATTGTTATATGGTGTTTTTAACTGTTATTCAGAATGTATTTGTGTTGATAGTAGCTCTACTATTGAGATATTGTTTCAAGTGTCTTTCACTCTAATAGGGGTTTATTGGTCATTTATAATATTCTTAATTTAACTTTTTTTTTTCTTTTTGATAGGTAACTGTTAGTGGATTTTTTTTTTAATTTAATTTCTTACATAACATAATTCACCTAATTAGACTAATAACTGTTTTTTTTTTTGTTATTTGGGTAGGCTCCATTCAGGAAATCATGTAGATGTTCCCTTAATTACATCTCTATTAGGGGTAGAGAAAACTTTTTGATTCAGATTCAAAAGTACAAATGAATTGACTAAACTAAGTATCGTTTTTTTACAGAATCTTCCTTTGAAAATTCTGGTATATATTCCCTCATTGTTTGAGAGAAAAACCAGCAAATAAATAAACAAACTTTTTATACATAACAAGTAAATAGGTATCGTGAATAGTCATATTTCATCAATAAGGCTACAAATGGTCTTTAATTGTGGTTATGTGCATTATCATGGTGTGAAGAACCATAATCAACCAAGTTTTATAACAAGGTTGTAAATGTTTTTCCCCCTCACTAGGGGAAAATAGGAAAGATCATTTAACTAAGTGGGAGGTGGTGTGTAGGATTAAAGAGGAAGGGGGCTTGGGATTAGGGAACTTAATTCAGAAAAATGCAGCCTTACTGGAGAAGTGGCTGTGGAGGTGGCCTTTAGAGAGAGTCAACTTGTGGCATGAGGTGATTGGAAGCATACATGGATGCTAAGAGATTGGATGGGATGCTGGTCTATGAAGGTGGGCAACTTCGACAACCCCTTGGAAGGCAGTGCATAATATTCTTCCTCAGTTATATCAGGTATGGTGTGTGTGATGGCAACTCTGTCTTTTGGGAGGACACTTGGGTTGGAGATGTCCCCCTGAAAACCCTTTTCCCTTGTTCTCTGTTTTCTGGTACAAAAAAGAAGTTGTTTCCAAATTTTGCTCATCGTTGGAAACCCTTTGGGCTCTTACATGGGATTTTGGGTTCCGTAGAGGCTTAAGAGATAAGGAGATTGAGTGCTTAGTCAGTTTACTCTGCCTTCTTGAGAAAGCTTGTTTGAACCCCTCTGAACCTGACAAAAGAATTTGGACACCTCGATCAAAAGGATTTTTCTCTTGTGCTTCTTTTTTCAAATCCCTTTGTTGTTCTAACCCTCAATAGGCCTTCCTTGTTAAGGAAGTTTGGCGGGACCTGTACCCCCCTAAGATTTTGGCTTTTTATTGGGAAGTGTACTATGGGAAAGTAAATACCTTGGACAATCTACAAAAGAGAAGACCTTTTCTCTATATTTTCCCCAACTGGTACATCCTTTGCAGATCTCAGAGTGAGGACTATTATCATTTGCTAATTTCTTGTTCCTTTTACTGCAGAGTTATGGGACTGTCTTATCTCTTTGTTTGGGAGAAGTTGGAACTTTCCAGCAGATTTAAGATTGCTTTTTGATCCCTCTACTTTTGTTTGGCAGCAGAAAAGGGGTAAAATCACGTGGAGGTGTGCAAGAGCTGCATTGATATGGACAATTTGGGAAGAAAGGAATGCTAGAACTTTTTTGGAGATGGAAAGGAACCTTCAAGAAATTGAGGATTGTGCCTTGGTTTGGGTGATTCATCGGCTGAAATCTTTGGACTTGTTCCACCAATTCTCTTTTAATGACATTTGGAGGAATTGGGAAGTAGTGGGAAGTTGTTCATTTTCTAAGACTAAAGTGAGAACAAGCTGGTCATCACCTCCTGCAGGCTTCTTGAAGTTGAATTTTGATGGAAGCAGTCTAGGAAACCTAGGCCCCTCTAGGTTAGGTGGGGTATTGAGGAATGAAGTTGGGAATGTGATACTTATCTTCTCATGTCCTTTACGAGTGGGAGGCTCTACTAGAGCAGAATTGTTTGCTGCCCTACAAGGTGTACAGTTTGTTGCTCAATTAGGGGTGGAACAACTAATATTTGAAGGTGACTCAAAGTTGTAATAAGCTGGTTGCAGAACCCATAGTTAGTAGTTTGGTGCTTCAGGAATGAAATTAAAAAGTTTAAGGTGCTAACAAGAAACATGGACCTAAGAATACAATGGGTGGAGAGATCAGCAAATGCTATGCGAACTGTCTAGCCAAACAAGGGGCAACTAAGGATTTTTTGTATTGGGCACAACTGTAACATATTGTTTTTGTTTTCTTCTTTAGTGGAGAGATCGCAGATCGCGCCTCTCCAAGGGCTGCTTGTATGTGCTAATATTTCCAAATTAATAAAAGGTTTCTATTTATTGATAAAAAAATGTGTCTTATATATGTCTTCTGCTATGTATCCTTCTTCTTCTCTCTTTTATCTTTACTCTTAAGAAAGGAGATAGAGAGAAACAAACCATCTACAACTAGGTGCTTTTACTTGGTTGATTATGGTCCCTCTATCAAGACAATTTGGGGATTAAACCATTTACATTCTAATTCCCAAGGGCTGATTATGGTTCCCTTCAAATGAAAATGAAGAACAAAGGGATAAAATCTGTCTATAATCAAATATTCAACTTGATTGACTACCCTTCTTGTATACAAAATACAGAGGATTAAGACTTTCTACAGTCAAAATTTCATTTGATTGACTACAAATTATTGTGAAGAAAGGAGTGAGAGGGAAATCTTCTTTGTATCAAAAGGAAAAGAAAGAGAGAAATGTATTGTTGTAGATTTTCTCAATTATATTTTTTTCTTCTCATTCTTTTACACTTGATGTAAAAGAAATGCTAATGAAAAGTTATTTTTTAAGTACTCTGTTGTTCTTTTCTTTTGTTCTATCCTTTCATTTTTCCAAGTCAAAATCAGAAGGTGTTCTCTACTTTCTTGTGGAGATGTAATTAAGGGGAACAATCCACATGATTCCCTGAATGGGCCTTATCCAGAATAATAAAAATTCAATCACTTGATTGAGTGAATTATGCTGCATGACAATTTATTAAAATTTTCACACCAACACTTGTGATGCCTCTCATATTGGGATTGGAGCAACTCTTTGCCAAGAGGGTCACCCAGTGGCTTTCTTTAGTGAGAAACTTAATGAAGCCAAGCAAAAGTACAGCACCTATGACAAGGAATTCTATGCTGTAATGCAAGCCTTGAAGTACATTAGTTCTCAAAAGAGGTTAAACAACGACATGTCAAATGGGTGGCATTCCTTAAACGGTACAATTTTGTGATCAAACACAAGGTTGAGAAGGAGGATAAAACAGCTGATGCACTTAATTGAGTGGTCTATATTTTCTCTACTATGGCTGTACAGGTGGGAGGTTTTAGTTTGCTCAAAAGAGACTATCTTACATGTTGTTTCAGCATTGTCTATGCAGATTTGCGGTCAAGATAGCAAGCAACATACCCAAAATTTTCATTACATGATGGGTTTCTCTTCAAAGAGATCCATCTTTGTCTACCCAATACCTCACTTAGGGAAGAGATAATTTGGGAATTACATGCAGTGAGTGTTGTAGGTCATTTCGGAAGGACAAAACTATTGCCATGGTTGAAGATTGTTTTATTGGCCATGACTCAAAAAGGGATGTAGCTAAGGTTATCAAGTGGTGCTGTGTATGTCATCTAGCAAAGGGAAGGAAACAAAATATTGGTTTGTACACTCCATTCTCCGTTTGACATTTTTCCTAGCATGACCTTAGCATGGATTTTGTGCTAGGTCTCCCTAAGACTCTATAGGGGCATGATTCCATCTATGTTGTGGTCATCGCTTCTCAAAAATGGCTCATTTCATTCCTTATAGCAAGACATCTAATGTTGTATACATTGCACACTATTCTTTAAGGAAGTTATGTGCTTGCATGGCCTACACAATACTATTTGTTTCAGATAGAGATGCCAAATTTATGAGTTACTTTTGGAGGACTCTTTAGTGTATGTTGAATACTAAGTTGAAGTTCTCTTCAACTTTTCATTCTCAAACCGATGGTCAAACTGAAGTTATGAATAGAAGCTTGGGAGATTTACTACATTGTTTGGTGAGTGACCATGCTACACAGTGGGATTTGGTGTTGCGTACAATTGGATTTGCCTACAGTAGCTCCGCAAAAAGAGGTACAAGTCGCAACCCCTTTGAGATAGTGATGGGAGTTCAGCCTAAGAAACCGAAAGACCTAGTTCCTTTGCCATGAGAAGCAAGACCAAGTGCTGATGAAAAAAATTTTGCTAACTGCATCAAGGAGATCCATGATGAAGTTAGGAGGAAGATTGCAACCACCAATGAAGCCTATAAGTCCTGTGCTGACCTATGACTTAGGTTTATTGATTTTAATGAAGGGGACATTGTAATGGTACGAATCAGGCCTGAATGTTTCCCTAAAGGTGTTACAAGAAGCTCTGTTCAAGAAGTTCTAGTCCTTTTAAAATAGAGAAGAAAAGTAGCTCTAATGCTTAATTGCTTGTGTACTTGATTTGCCGAAGGATATGGGTAGAGTAATATGTTCAATATGGAGGATTTAATGTTGTAGCTTGGTGATGCAACCATTATGGACCAGCCCATAGGTTGCTTACCACATTCCCCCATTTCTAAGGAAGAGATTGAAGATGTTATTGATGATCAAATGTTTCAACACGGCATAGGGGATATCACAAGTTTCTTGTCAAATGGAAAGGCCGCCCTCTCCCTGATTGCATGATGCTTATTTGGCATCATTAAATGATGCGGGGCCCACACGGGAGCTATGTTAGTAGTGGATCAACTTGGGAAGATCCTAGAGTCTTCAATCCACCTTAAGATGCTCTGTGTGGTTGATGCTTGATAGGACTTATTTGACTTTCTTATATTTATGGGTAGTAAGGGTATTTTTGTAATTTTGCATGCTGGGGGGGGGTTATGTTTGGGAGCAGTTCTTAGTCTAAATTCCCCTTTGTTTGGCTTTATATTTGTAATTGTTCGGGGGCAGATTAGTCTAATCTAGCTTCTTTTTGTAAGTGGCTCGTTGGGCTTCCTTCTTATTAAGCTTGTAAGGCTCATTTGGAGGATAGTTTTTGTTAATGAACAAAGAAAGTTCTTTATAGAATTTGGTTTGAAGTTGGGGGGTGTAATTTCCCTCACCCTTAGGTATGATTGTCTATGGCTTTCATCTAATTTCCATCTCTTCTCTTCTTTCTTTGTTAGTTCTTTGTTTTGTGCTACACATGTAGACCTAAGTTGGTTGCAGGAATAGTACTAAATCACAAAGATCCTGCATCAAGTTTGGTAGTGGGGAATGCATGTGGGAGATTCAGGTTTGTTGATCCAAGAACAAGCTCTTGGTGGAACCTTGTTCCTGCACATGTTTTGGTTGAGGTGATAGAAATCTATCGGGTGCCTTCGTCTCTGTTACTTTGCTCTGTTGGGGGGGGGGGGTACTTTGATCTAATACTTGTTGAAGGGTCTTATTCGTTAAAGTGGATAAAAAATATGACTTTGTGGAAGGTGGAAAGCAGCAAGGTTTATCAGTACTCTGGTAAGATTGGTTGGATGTCGAATGGTCATCTTGTAGAGGGTGGAGCAGATGTCGAAGATGAGAGTATTTTGGGAAATAAAGTTAAAGTTGTTGGTAGTGGGGGTGGTTCGTTGGGTCTTCTTGAAAATCTAGTTTAAGTGTTTGAAGAGATGTGGAGAGTGTGGGGTTCGATTTTGATGTTCCAGTTGGTTTTGTATGTTGAGGATTGAGGGTCTAGTCTTGTTTGTTTCTTTGGCATTTGTAATTTTTTCCTGGGTTTCGGGCTGTCATCAGATATTTCTTTTGTTATGGGGTGGGGTTCAGGTACGAGGATAATTTTGTTTTTCCGGATGGGGTTTGTGTAATTGTTTTTTTTTTTTTTTTTTGATAATTGGGTTTGTGGAGTTGTTCTTTCTTGGGATTGTTCCTATTGGGGTTTTCTTTGGTCTTTGTTGGTTAATTGCTTATCATTTCTTTGTAATCTCCTTTTTATGTTTAATAATATTTTCTTTTTTATTTACTTTAGAAAGAAAAGTAGACTGAGATGGTTTGGTCATTTGTAGAGAAGACCATTTACCGTTAGAAGAAGTGGATCTGTTACAAGTTGAAGGGGCTAGAAGAGCTAGGAACAGACTGAAAATGACTTGGGTGGTAGTAAGAAGTGATTTAAGTGCTTGTAATTTAATGATGGATATGACACTGAACAGAATGAAATGGTAAAACAGGATTCATGTAGCCAACCCCATATAGTTGGAACAAGACTTGGGTGATGATTTGATGGGAGTTCCCATCACACCTTTATCTGCATCCTAGTCGGAAACCATGAGAAAGCAGTTTCCAGATGAAGAGACTGATCCTTGGGTAAATAGGAGCTTACAATTTTTTTTTTCCACTTTCGAGACTCCTCAGATTTGATTGTCCTGCTCAGGCTCAGCTAGTAATAACCCGATAAACTGGTTTGATAAATTTTCATTTCAAATGGGGGTAATTTTTCTCTTGGTTCCAGAGAAATACTTTCATGTTCTCTAAACCATGTGAGCTTAAACTGAACTTTGAATAATATAACCATGATTGTTGCCAAAGATGATGAATGAATGGTTTCAATTTTTCCTATACCTGTTCTATTTTCTTGGTGAAGTCAAGTCCTTAGAGGGTATGATGTTCACTATTTCTAATGTTCCTGAAACTTAGTATGCATACTAAATGACTAATTAATATTATCAGAGGTTCTAAAGCAGTAAGGCCTCTAATTAATAAAAAAAGCGTCTGTGTGCATTTACTTGCATTCATATTTCTAATTATATTCCCCTTCTAATGTTTATTTGTGTGACTGAGAATTTTCAGGGGATATATATGAACATGCTGTAGTTCTTAGTGTGAAGACAGAGGACCAAGATGCCTTTGAGAGGGATTTCTTCCAACTGAAACCTTATTATACAGATGCTGGGTAACTTTCTGTTGGCTTTTATGAAGGAAACAAAAAAATGAAGTTAATTATACACCTTTAATTCTTCAAAGTGATATACTCCTTGGCTGTTCCACAATGCCTTTTGTTTATGTTGGACTTTATCATCACTAAATCTTTACCTTCCATCTTCTATAACCTCTTAGAAAAGTAGTCTCTTCTGTTGCTGGAACAGGCACTGTTTACCACCATCGCCGCAGCAGTACCCAATTTTGGGCCTTAATCTTCTTAGACTCCTCGTGCAGAACAGAATAGCGGAGTTTCACACTGAACTGGAACTGCTTTCAGCCACCACCTTGGAGAATCCTTGTATTAAGCATGCTGTGGAATTGGAACAATCTTTCATGGAAGGGGCTTATAATCGCGTTTTGAGTGCAAGACAGACAGTGCCACATGAGACTTACGTTTATTTCATGGATCTCCTTGCAAAGACAGTCAGGTAATATACTATACATGCATATTGAATTAGGAAATGTAAGGTGTCCATTGAGTACAATTGTATAAACAAACAACAATCCAATGACATACTGGTGAATGTGTTACATTTGAGGGTGTAGATTTTGTAAGGTAGTCTGATTTATTGCATTCTTTCTGGGTGAAAAGGTAGGGCTGCAAATAGATTAGATCAAGATGGATATACCTAGATCTCAATTTGATTCATTAATATTCAGATTTTAATCAAGTCTTACTTGCCAGATATTTATTGAATTCTAATCAAATTCAGAATGCAATTGAATTTTGAATAGCATTAATAAGTTAAACTAAAAGTAATATTATGTATATTTTTTTATTAGTACCAAAAAAGATTTTATTAATAGAAGAAAAAAGTAATATTATGTATTATTAATAAAATGAACTAGAATTGACTGCTATTGTGTAATGGATCGTACATGGGTCACCCTTAACTGGATTGAATTCAAATTTGAGTTCGAGAAACAGATAAATTTTACAGCCTTATCAAAAGTTAAAAGGAAAATTACAGGGAGGTACCTTGCACTTTTGGGATAGTGATACTTTAAGGGCTTCAACTTCCACTTGCAACGAATCAACATTCAACTCCAGCCGTTAGCACTTTTGGAGCACATGATGTCATGTGAGCCTTGGAACATTTAAAAATCCCAAAACTACCTTTGCATGTTTCATGAAACTGTTTCTCCCTCTCCTTCATTGGGTCTCTAAAACCCTAGTTCTTAAACCCTTTCCTTCCCATTTTCTTTCTCTGTGTTGAACGAATAGGGTGTTGAAGCAACACAACAATCTGTGCATTAACCATGTCCGTTTCTGTCATTTTGCAATTTTATTCTCTCAGCTACTCAAACCGTGAATGGGCATTTTGGTAGATTTACAACTCACTGTAACATCTGCAGTGGATTTTCACTTGAGTATTGATTTCTGAAAGTACATTGTACATCGTTGTCGCAAGTGGAAGTTGAGGCCCTTAAGTGTCACTACATCCAAAGTACAGGGCACCACCCTGTAATTTCCCCAAAATTAAAGAAAAAATTAGAGGGATAATTTTTCAAAGACCTGATAAACGAGTGTGATTATCTGCTAAGTTCATTCTCTGATGTTGATAGTGTACTTAATTGGCATGGTTACCTTGGTCTGTGGGTTCCAGCTCCACTTCTGCATTTCATGTTAGCCATAAGTAGGAGAATTCTATTAATAGATGTTACATGTGGATGTGGTGCACTACACATATGCTGATGATACTAATGTACTAAACACCATTTTGGAAGCTACCAGCATACCTGAACTTTGATTCTGTTGTTTGGAGTGGATTTTTCTTGGCTAACTCCCATGAAATTACAGTTGCAGTCTGATCTTATACTCTCACACTGAATGCTTTAAGTTTTCAAAGTGCCAAGGTGAACCTAGGTGATAGGGGGTTCCTAGTTGCCTAGGCGATGGAGTTTTTTATAACAAAATTTATAAATCTCACTTTAATTCCCTATGCTTTATAATAATCAGCAGTAACCTCTGACTTATAATTACCATAGTCTTCAAGAAATAAGTATAAGTGTCATATAAGAACATAGAAAATCAACATATTTATGAGAAGAAAAAGAAGAAAGAAAAGAAAATATAGGGGCTGGGCCCTTGTTTTTATCCCAGGAAGAGGAGGAATATTAGTAATATAATAATAATTATTAATATAATAATGACAATGATAATTATTATACATAATAATGACAATGATAATTAATATAATAATGACAATGTTAGTATATTTGAATTGTAATGTAAACTGAGAGGCTGTTCTCAGTCTTTGCTCCCTTCTGGGAGGCCCTTTGTATGGTTCTGATTTCTATTTAATAAATTTACCTTACCTTTTTCAAAAAAAATTATTATATATTATAATAATTAATATAATAATAAGAATGATAGTGATAATTTCTTGGTTGTTATTGTGATTGGATAAAAACTTCAAGTTCTTTACTTATCAGTTCAGGTTTTGAAATTGTTAAGGGTTCAATACTACATCACCAACTTGTGTTTTAATTGAACCCGAACAGATAATAAAATTATAGAAAGTAACTAGTATAAGAATTATAAAAATATTATAAACACTCAAAATGAATAATTTGGTGTAATAATATCTTTTCTAATATTATAAATATCATAGAATAAAAATATAAAAATACTATGTAGCACCTTATACAAAAGTATATAGGTGCTTGGGTGAGGTGATCCTCCAAGGGTGCCTTGTTGCTCAAGTGTAACCTTGACAACTATTAGGCCAGCTTTTATTAGTGAAAGCCTAAGTTACATCTATTTGGTAAAAGAATGGTTGGATTAGAAGAATGCAGAAACTCAGAAAGTTATATGTTCCTTATAGAGAGCCCTAGGGCTGATACAGAAGCTTCAACTCAAAGAAAAAAATAAAATAAAACTGGTTTATATATCATGAAGGTGCCAATGGATGCAAATTTTGTACATTTGTTACCTGCGTGTTTGCTCCATGGGGGCCTTGGACTTGTATATTATTTCAAATTTAGGTGTTCTGATATTGTAATAGTAGTGGTCTTTGGTCACTTGGATTTCAATTTTAGGAAGTTTTATTTATTTATTTTCTTATTCCTAAATTTAGTCCAGGTAGACAGAGTGGATAACTTTTATTAAATAATAAAATCATGATATATCCTAAAGGTGGGATTGCACTTAAAATAAAATGAAGATTAGCTCAATTTGTAGCACAACCAACCTATTAAATGTTTAGATTGCTTGACTTATCAATTTGGTTTAGACATAGTTGTCAAGGCAATGCCTAGGCGACAAGGCACTCTTGGAGGGTTGCCTTGCTCAAGTGCCTACGTATTTTTGCATAAGGCACATAATTTTCAAGGCTCCAAGGCAAAGCTAAGCGATAGGAGGGCCTCGTTGGCTGTTTTTTTTTTTTTTTAATCAGAAACGGTAACTTTCATTAGACAGATTAAGAGAAATACACTGTCACCACCCAGTTAAGGGTGTTTACCCCAAGAAAAGTGCTTTCTGATTACAGAACAGCCCAAAACAAGTTTTCCCTAAAAGTTCCTTTCTTTGCAAGGGTGTTGGCTAGTCCATTCGCTGACCTCCTTGTCCACTCGAACAGTGCCCAAGGGAGTCCAAACCTCCCTTGCTAAGCAGTTTATTTCCCTCATGAATTGTCGATGTGCCCAAGCCCCCAAGTTATGTGACTGCAACCACCCAATTAATAGTTTAGAGTCCCCTTCTACCTCAATCTGGTGTAAGCCCCATTGTTTAGCCAGCCTTAAACCTTGTAGCAAGGCCATAATCTCTGCTCTCAAAGAGTCTCCATCACCTATTGGACCTGAATACAGTGCAACCAGTCTGCCCTCCCTGTCTCTGAAGGCTCCTCGCACCCCAGAGGGACCCGGGTTTCCTAAGGAGCGAGCTCCCATCGAATTTCTGCTTCACCCATTGATGTGCAGGAGGGATCCATTGCTTCTTTAACACAGACCTCAATGAAGAAGAGTTTGCCACAGTGTACCATCCTCTAAACAAATCATCAGCTGAATAATCTTTAGATAAAGGGGATGCTTTAAGCCAATGAATGACCTTGGTAGATATGCAGTCAATGATTTTCTCCTTAGATCTTTCAGAATCCTGGAAGATCCTATTGTTTCTTTCTTCCCAGATTGACCACAAAATAGCTGCTCTTATTGTCCTCCACATTGCTCTCCCCTTCTTCTTTGGAGGTCTAAAGAAGTTTGGATCAAAGAGTCTTACTACATCCGAAGGAGGGTGCCTTGTTGGCTGTTGCCTAGTCACCTAGGCAGGCACCTAGGTAATGGAATTTTTACATAGAAACCATGAATCCTGGGAGTATTCCCTAGATTCTATAGCAACCAGCAACTACTTTTCGTTGATAATTATCTATGAACATAAAAAAGGTATAAGCTTCATATTAAAACATAGAAAATCAACATATTTATGAGGAGAAAAAAGAAGAAAGAAAAGAAAATTCAGAAAATATAGGGGCTGAGCCTCTATTATTGTCTAGGAAAAGGGAAAAAAGGGGTGGATGTTGTCATTGTTGACGATGATGATAAAGATAAACGATGTGTTGGACAGAATTTTAAGTTCTTCTTTGCATAGGGTTCATGTTTTGAAGTCTTTGAGTGTTCAAGACAGTATACACCAACATATGTGTTGATTGTTGATTGAACCCTAACAAATAAGAAAATAATAAAAAGAAACTAGTATATAAATCCATAAAATGAATGTTTTAGTGTAATAATATCTATTTAATTATTATAATATTAAAAAACAAAGAATATAAAAGTGTTTCATAGCGGTATGTACAAAATAGGTAGATGATTAAGTGAGGTGACCATCTGTGTGTGCTTTGATAGCTATGATAACGCACTACATGGTTACTTTTCAAAAAAAATAAAAATAGTGCACCACATAGTTACTTATACTGTTTTCTTTTTATTATTTTCTTATTTGTTTGGCACACAAGTCGGTGACATAGTCTTGAATCCTCTAAGATTTCAAAACCTTAACTGACATGGAAGAACTTGAAGATTTTATCCTCAATACACAAGAACAATTGATGAATGGCTTTTTTTCTTTATTTTTTTTTCTGGGGGAAATAAAGGATCCACCCCTTTACCTTTTTGTTTTCTAAAGCTACTGAAGCTACTGTTACCTGTATTTTGCACTTCAACTTTAGGTGCTGAAGCCTATGCTAACAATATTTTCTTATGTGTTTTTGAACTTCTTTTTCAGGGATGAAATAGCAGGATGCAGTGAGAAGGCATATGATTATCTCTCAATTAGTGATGCGAAGCAGATGCTCATGTTCTCTTCTGAACAAGAGTTATCTGAATATATAACTGAGGTAGATAGTTTAAACATCTTGACTCGTGCATTTTATATTGCTTATATTTTTCCCTTCTGCCCTTCAGAATACTCTACTTGTCAATATAAGCATTTTATATTGCTTATGTTGACCATTTTTCTTGCTTTTTTTATGTAGGATAAGGTAGGGGTCCTACAAATTCCAGATCTATGTTGGGATTTGTGGGGTGGAGGGGCTATAGGTGCTTAAGGATGGGAAAGCACGTAGGCAGTTTTCTGTCCATCATAGAATGAGCAAGAAATGAGAGAGTTCACTTATTTTTTTTACAAGTAACAGAAATTTTCATTAGAGATTAATATGGAGATTACAAGTAGATAAAAGAGGAGATAAGAGACCTTATCCACAACACCCATAAGAATAATTGCAATTTGGCCCAAAACATGTTATTCCTCTGATGGGCACACCTCCAGGCCCATCACTAGCACTTGGCCCACTTGCATGATCCCTATCCGGAGATATCAGAAGACCTACGTGAGAGCAAAGATTTAAAATGTCGGTGTCGGTGGAAATGTCTGTCATCCAAGTATAGGAAACATGTTAGAAATATCGGAACTATCGTATGGAAATATAATAAAAACTATATACATGGTGGAAACATTGTAAAATATGCAAAAATATAAAATGATATTTTATGAAATGATAAAAGAAGCATGGGGACACCTTTTTCAATTATTATCTCGTTCCAAATCATTGAACAAAGCTAAGAAACTAAGGTTATAGACAAAACTTTTAAAGTTGTGTGAACCTTAAGATTCAAGACTACATGACATAATGAGTTCAAAGAAAATTTGAACTTGTAGAAAATATAAATGATTCTTGTTGATCAACCAAATAATCTATTACACAAATAAAAACTAATATTTAACTTCATGTTTGAAATGAATATGGAACTGGTTCAAAGTGGTAATCAGGTACCTTAGGTAGGCATTAACTAATAACTTTGATGCTCTACATATCTACAATATTGTCACCAAATTATGTTATAATACTATTCTTTGTACTCCACACAGTGCTGCTTGTGTTCACTAGGGAATATGTAGATTCCAATAAAATTTAGTGTCAGTACCCATGATAATGGAAATATGTCGTGGAAATATTAGGAAATTTATGGACATTTTAAATCATGCGTGAGAGGATCATGCCAACAAGTTAGTTACAGCTGAGAGGCTTTCCACATAATGTAATCCCTATAAATGGTCATATAGAGAATAAAAGAGATTTTCTTTTGAGTTCTTCAACCCTATTCATCTTCTTCTTCTTCCTTTATTTGAAGTTTGTAGGAGGACCAAACTCTCTCTCGAAGCTCTTGTGATAGGCAGTTCCTATCAACTAGAATGAGAGCTTTGATTGGGGCAACCCAATGGTGAGTACTAGATCTGCTTCCATTGAGGAGTGTATTGATCAAATTGAGGGGGAACTTCACAAGTTCTTAGGCGACATGAATGAAATTAAAGCTACTCTGTGGTCTTGATCAAACTCAAGAAGTTGACCATTTGTGAGAGCAAAGACGACAAAGAGGAAGGCTCTAGCCAAACAAGTAGTCAGAATGGTGGGGTGACACCATGGAAATAGATGAAATTGGTCTTTTCGAACTACTCTGGTGAGGATCCTGAGCTTTGGATCTTTAGGGATGAATGGTACTTTGAATATTGTGAAACTCCTGGCAACTAGAGGGTTCCAATTGCTGCTATCCATTTGGAAGGAGAGGCAATTCTCTAGTTTCACCGGTTTCGCCAGTCATACCCACAAGTGACTTGCGCGGGTTTCACAGAAGTCCTCTATGTGCTATTCGGACCTATTGGCTTCAAGGATTATGACAAGCACCTTTCAAAATTGCGCCAAACAAGGTTGGTTAGAGATTATCAATTAAGTTTAAGTGCCTATTGACTTGAGTATAAGGGTGGCCGGAAAAGGCCCTATTAGGTTGCTTTGTTAGGGGGTTGAAGGATGAGATAAAGGTGGAGGTGAAGGCCCTGCAACCCACCTCCATTATGGTTGCTATAGGCCTGGTCCATCTGTATGAAGAGAAGTTAGGCTGACTTAAGAGGCTATTGGGTAAATCTCAGGGTCCCATAATTAAGACCCCACCTTTACCCCAACTTATAGAAGACAAAAGGGCCCAAATCTAACTCCATCTATCCCAACTAAATTGGAAACCTAGGGCCTCAGACCCAATGTTCCTTTCAAGAAATGAACATGGGTGGAGGTGCAAGCCCGACAAGGTAAGTGCCTATGCTACAAGTGTGATGAGAAGTTTGAACTAGGGCACAAATGTAATACCTAACAAGTGTCTCCTTTAGATCAATGGGCGAAGGGAAGAAGAAGCCCAAGAAATTGCAACCCCTAAAGAAACTCAAGCTAATTTGGGTGTGATATTTGGTCTAGGCCCACCAAGGTATCTCTACAAGTCCTCACTGAGCTCACATCCCCTCAAACTATGAGAGTTGAACTACCTTAAGGGATGGGTGGTATCCATCTCGGTGGATAGTGGCAGCACCATGAACTTTATTCCGGAGAATGTGGCACTGCTTCTAGGTTTAATCGTTAGGCCCACCTTCAAGTTCAATGTTCAAGTTGCAAATGGCACCTTACTACCTTGTGAAGGGATTTGCGGTGGCTTGGAACTCAATATACAAGGGGAAGATGTCCAAGTAGATCTCTACACATTGGTCTTTAGTGGGGATTTGCTAGGGGTCCAATGGTTACATAGCTCGGCAAGGTGATTTGTGATTGGTCAAATTTGAGCATGGAATTCCAAAAGAATGAGCATACTATCATACACAATGGGGCTAAGGCATTGCAACCTCAACTAACTACCATAAGCTCACTATTCAAATCCAGCTTGGACTTAGACCAGCCCACCTTGATGCTATTGGGCCCTTGTCATTCCAGCCCACACTTGGATACTATGGCAATAAATGCCAGCACTACTTGTTATAATTAGGAATGGCAACGAGGCGGGGATCATATTCCCTGTCCCCGACCCCGATTTTGAAATAAATCCTCGTCCTTGACCCCGATAGAGACGAGTTCCCTATGGGGATCCTAAATCCTTGAAATTCTTTAATTATATATATATATATATATATATATGAGGACTTCATTCCCCAACTGATCGGGGATCCCTATTAATCCCCATCCTCGTCCCTGACCCCACGAGGTCAAGGAGGTCGGGTACCTGTAGCTGTAGGTGATGGGGCAATGATTTAAAAGGCGCTCCTAGGTGCTTAGGCGAGGTTCATTTAAGGTATGTGCCTAGTGCGACTTGAGCTTCAGCCTAGGTGTATGCCTTTTTAATTTTTTGCGCCTTTTGTTCTTTTTTGAACCTAACGGGCCAGGGTCTCTACCCTCAGACCCCCAACCAAGCTCTGAGAACCCCCTGTTTGCTTATATTGTTCATTCATTCATCCTAGTAAAATATCTTCTTAAAAGACAATTAACATTATAAAATCGTTTACTTTTGTGTAAGGATTAAAATTTTAAGACCCTAACATGCATTTGTATGTGCTTGCCTTGAGGGGCTCGGTACAAAGGTGGCTCTTAGAATCAAGAATGCTTTTACATTACATTAGCTATTTGAAGTAATGCAGTTGAGGAAAAGAAAAAGAGATTGTGGGTTTTACATGCTTGAAAATGTTTTATATGTTTGATTTTATTTTTAAAATTTCATTTGAATGCACTTTACATGTTATGTATATGTATTTTAAGTTTAAATATTAGGTTTTTTAAAACATTTATTTTAAAAGCTAAGTTTATATTTTTATTAATATTATGTTGAATACTTTTATATTTAATTTTTTTTTTGGGTATGTTTGTATTTTTGCACCTTGCTTCAAAAAGGCGTGCCTCACCTTATGCCTTGTGCCTCGAGCGCAAATTGCCCCTTGCGCTTTTAAAACAATAGGATGGGGAAAATTGCCATCCCTATTTATAACTAGTAGTTGCAGGCCCTCCTAGCCTAGTACCAGATTCTCATCATGCACATGGCAGCTCCAGTTGATGTCTGCCCCTATTGGTACAAACACTATCAACACCAAGAAATTTAACTTTTGGTTCAAGACATGTTGTAGTGGGGCATTATAACAGGCTAGTAACAGCCCCTACTCACTAGTTCTTTTTGTCAAGAAGAAAGACAACACTTGACACTTCTGTGTTGGCTACGAGCATTGAATGACATTACTGATAAGGACTGCTTTCCCTTACCCCTTATTGACGAGTTGTTGGATGGGCTCAGGGGAGCCAAGGTGTTTTCAAAGCTGGATCTTAGGTTCAAATAGCACTAGATCAGGGTCCATAGAGATGATGTCCACAAGACAGCCTTCCCATGATGGCCACTATGAGTTCCTTGTTATGCCATTTGGCCTATCGAACTGCCGTTGACTTTTCAATCTCTCATGGATGTCATGTTCAGGCCCTACCTCCATAAATTTATTTTGGTTTTCTTCAATGATATTCTTATCTACAGTCCTAGCTGGCCACTCCTTCATTTGTGACTAACCTTGGATATTCTTAAGCAGCACTGGCTCTTTGTCAAGTGTTTTTGGGCAGGGGCAGACTCAATACCTTGGGCATGTAATTACTACTAATAAGGATGGGCTGGTCATGGCCGATCTAGAAAAATTGGCCAGCATAGTGCATTGGGTCCAACCCAGAACAGTGAAACAACTAAAGGCCTTCTTGGGCCTAACCAAGTATTACAGACGGTTTATAAGGCAATTTGGGCTGTTGGCACCCCCGCGGTAGTCAACACAATCGTGGGGATGATTATGGGCTATGGCTGGGTTGTATATGTCTCGTACTAATTAGTTCCTCAATAATGGATTCGATTTGACGCTTCTGAAAATACAGGCACCTATAAGGCTGTAAATTGGCCAGAGCAGCTCTTGGAACTATGAAAATCCAGTGGTCTTGGGAACAATGGGGTGGTAGCCCTGGGGTTCACTAAAAAACTTAGAGAATTCCGAGAGTTGTTCCAACGATAATTGGTTCTCTTCGAATTCACCCTGGTTAGAGGTGTAAATTGGGCTGTACGCGGCCTGGCCTGAATTTGGACCTGCCTAGCCATGTTGGGCTTGGGGTTCCAGGTCTATGGGCCGGCACGACACGACTTGCGGACCTGTAGCTATATAGGGTGGTTTTTTACAGAAATACCCCCCCAACAGCTATATAGGGGGGGTATTTATGTATTTTGGTTTTTTTGGGGGAGAAAGAATGACACAAATGCCCCCAACAGCTATATACCAACTAGTTTGGGGGGGCATTTTGGGTAAAGTGATAAATAACTTTACAATGACCAAAATGCCCTTCCCAAAAGCTAAAAAATGGCTAATTTGTAGGGTATTTGGGGCAATTGAATTATTTTCAATTCTATAAATAGGCCTATCCTCCACCATTCTCATCACACCAATTCAACAATTCCTATAAATAGCCCTATCCTCCACCATTTTCAATTCCTACAATGATCAAAGTCAAGAACAATAGGAGAAAATGATGAAGTCAATATTTTTTGTAAACTCAATAGTTGTATAGCATTTTTTCAAATTATTGTAAAATTTGTTTTAATTTTATTTAATTTATTTGATATTTTTATTAACATAATTTTTTATTTTCAATTTGTAACTATATTGTAATTTTTATATTTTATTAATTTATTCCATGTTCCAATTTTCATATTTCATTCATCCAACCATTGTATGCTTTTTATCATTCAAATTTAAATGAAATAAAATTCCTATTCTTCCAATTTGTTATTCACTTTGAGTCTTTGTCTCTTTGACTTCTTATTTGGTTAAGTATTTTTTTCATTTCTTTGTTAGATTTCTTATTTTTTTCAAATAGTTCCCAAAGGAAAGTTAAATATTTTAGTTCTACTTGGCAAAGAAAAAAAAATAAAAAAATGTAAAAAAAAAACAAAAAAAAAACAGTCTGGCCTGGTTTGGCCCCTGCCCAAGGCCCATCCTATGGCCCAGCCCGGCACAGCCTGTAGCCCACCCGGCCCAGGCCCGTTGCACAGCATGGGCTTGGGCCGTGGGCTGTGCTGGGCCAACCCCCCAAATTATCCCTCCGGAGGTGGCATGACCCAGGACAGCCCACGGGCTGGCACGGCACGACCCGTTTTACACCTCTAACCCTGGTATGGCTCTAGGGTTAGTACTAGACTTGTATAGCCTGAGCCCATGGTTAACAGTATGGGTTGCTAACAGTCATGACCGTATTTTATGAGGGTGGACAAGTTCACAGGTCTGGCTTCTTCAGGCCAAGTTCCACATATGTGGGTAGGCTTTCCATTTAGCATAAAGTCCATGATAATTTTTTTCTAATGGTGTGGTGCATTGGACCCAATAGGTGTAACCATGGATGCCCAACACAATGTTGGCAAAACTGAAATTAAAGGGATGTAGGTCTAAATGGAAAAAATGTCCTTGGATTTTAAGAGCCATACTTTTGCAGATTCTATCACATTGAAGATGATTCCCGTCAACGACATGGACTATGAAAACTGAGATAGGTTGAACAGTGAGTCCCAGTTGGTGTGCTAGAGAGCTGGTCATGAAATTGAGTGTGCTCCCACTGTCCACTAACACATACCTTCCTACCACCCAGGAATCCTTCCACCCTTTTGGTCTGGGCAGAGACAACCCATTCAATGCTTGCAGGGAGATTTCGGGGGTCTCAAGTTCACAAGGATCTACTGCTTCTTCCTCATATGCAAGGCCCATAGAAGCCTCCTCTTCTTCTGGCCCATTAGAGTCCAAAAAGAAAAACTGTTGCTTTTTGCACTGTTGGCTTGGGTGGAATTTCTCCTCGTAATTATAACACAGGCCCTTTTCCCTTTGGGTCTGCATTTTGGCCCAGGTTTACTTCTTGAAGGGAATATTTTGAGGTGGGTCTGTTGCTAGCTGGGTTCAGAGTAGTCTCAGGTTTGGCTAGGGTTGGGGTTTTAAGGAGCGGTGCACCCAGCTGATTCAACCTCAAGAGCTGATTTGTCCTCTCCTGCTGCAGATGTGTGAGACCTACCGCCACCATAACTGTTGGAAGATGCAGAGTTTTCACTTCTTTGCATATCTCCTCCTTGAGCACTCCAATAAAACAACCCACCATTGCCTTCTCCAGCCATCCGTGCACCCTCATCGCCAACTTCTTGAATTCCATTTGGTACTCCCTTATGGTACCGGTTTGTTGGAGCCTAGAGAGAACCTCATTGTGATCTTCAAAAGTTGTAGGACCAAACCTATTGCAGATGGCCTTTGTCAACTCCGTCCAAGACACCTGAGGGTGTGAACAACAGTACCATTGGAACCAGAGTATCGCCTCCCCATGTAGATAGGTCACTGCCACTGCAACTCTGTGTTGACTGGGTATTTCATGAAAATCAAAATACCTCTTGGCCTTGTTGATCTAAGAGACTGGATTGTTGCCAGAGAAGGGAGAAAAGTCCAGCTTTGGAAACTTGCAGAAAGGACCCCCAGCCCTTTGGTTGCTTCCCTTGACTGGAGCACTCTTGATCACTGTCCCACCGTTAGCCGACGTTCTTCTTCACTTATCTCAAATCCAAAGCCACCTTGTGATAGTTCAGCTTCAACTGCTCCATCCTATCGTCCGTTGTGGCTAATGTGGTGAGAGACATCAATGACTCACCACTCCTTGCTCTGATACCAAATGTTAGGAACCTGCCTAACACAAGAGCTCTCTTTGAGGGGAGCTCTGCCTCCTTACAAGAAAAGAGAAGGAAGGAAAATTGGGGATTAATCTCTCCCCTTTATTCCTTGGGCACCTTATATATAGATGGCTTCTTACAATTGGAGATCAAGTAATTACGATAGGGTATCATGCATTTTGTACCACTGGCTGACGTGGCCTTCTAGAGGAAATAAACTGGTATCCCTGATGCTGCTGGTGTCCACACTGGGCTGGAGTCTTTTTTTTTTTTTTTTTAAATAAGAGTTGACCACTGGGCTGGAGTCTTTGTGGGATCAATACCTAACAGCAGTGGCCCACCCTTTTTTTTGATAAATGAGAGTAATTTTATTGAAATAAAATCAGAAAAACAAGCAGCCTAAGAAGAGGCACGAGATGTTACCTCCCCCAAGGACTGAATCATAAAAACTAAAACATGCCCAAACCTGAGATACAAATTGCAAAGTAGCCCAAAACAGATCACCCCTTGACACCCCTTGCTTGGCCAGAGAATCGGCCATTACATTTGCTGATCTGCTAACCCACTGGAACCTAACAGTCATATTTCTTGTCATCCATTTAACTTTCTTTAATAGATCCCTGTAGCCCCAACAAACTGTGTCTGGGCTATTCAGCCAGCCCACTACTACCTTGGAATCTCCTTCTACTAACAAATTGTTCACTCCTAATTGACTAGCCATCTGTATGCCTTATACCACTGCTAGTAGCTCTGCCCTTAAAGAATCGCCTTCACCCACTGGTCCTGAGAAGAGAAACAACGTATTGCTGTCTTTATCTCTCAAAATCCCTCCAATTCCAGATGGCCCTGGGTTACCTTGGCAGCTGCCATCAAAGTTCAATTTTACCACTCCATCCGGTGGGGGTTTCCATTTAACTTGTAATTTGTTCTTAGTGGAGACTGTAGAAGCCACTGCTTCCCAATTTCTCCTTAAGAGTCATCAAAGGAGAAATCTGCCAACAATTGTGAAGATTTCAGCCATGAAATTGTCTGTCAATATACATTCCTTGACTTCAGCAAAACTTCTTTCCTTTTCTTGAAATATTCTAGCATTTCTCTCCTCCCATAAAATCCACAAGGTGGCGGCTCTGATACATTTCCACATTATCTTCCCCCTTTTTGTCAATCTCCCAAGAGCATCTGGAGTGAACAACATCTTTACTTCAGAGGGCAAATTCCACCTGCACCCAAATAAAGAAACAACCCAATTCCAAATATTGGCAGCAAAGGAACACGATATCAGCAAATGGTTACAGTCCTCATCCTTCACTTTACACATAAAGCACCAATTTGGGGACAAACACAATGAAGGTTTCTTCTTTTGCAAGTTTTCCACAGGATCTTACCATAATAGGCTTCCCAATAGAACACTGCTGCTTTGGGGGGTATTGGCCTTGACCAAACCTCTTTAACAGGGAAGATTTGAGAGGAAGGATTAGAGCAAAGGGCTTTAAAGAAAGATGCGCAAGCGGAAGAGCCAACTGGGTTTAGAGCCCAGACTCTTTTGTTCGGGTTAGTGGGGTCCAAGTACACCGAATCTAGAAGCAACAACAACTCTGAGACTCAAAGAAATTCTTCATCCCTTAACCCTCTCCGAAACCCGAAATTCCAATTTAAAGCCAAAGGGCAAACCGGGGGGGGGGGAGGAACCAAGAAATGGGTTTCTTTTTAAATAGGGATATGGAATAGAGAGAAGGAAAATGGTCTTTTAGGGGTTGAATGCTCACCCAAGTATCTTCCCAAAAATGAATAGAGTTTCCAGAACAAGCATTGTACCTTACAAACCTGAGGAAATTAGGGAGAATCCCAAAGATAGCCTTCCAGGGAGTTGTGAGTAAAGCCCTTCAGGATACCCTGCATCCCAACCTGATTCAGAGCAGCCATGGATACTTTTCACTACTTCATGCCACAACCTCTCCAGGGGCCACCTCCAAAGCCACTTACCTAAAAGAGCCTCATTCTTACTCACCACATTCCTTAAGCCTAGTCCTCCTTTTTTGCTTCTACTCACCACCTCCCACCTAATCAAGTTGTCTTTTTTCTCCACACCAGGTTCCCATAGGAAGTCCCTCATCAGTTTTTCCAATCTCTTTGCCTCCCTTTTAGGAATTCTAAAGACTAACAGGAATTATAAAGGCAAGTTGGCTAAAGTTGCTTTAATCAAAGTAACTCTACCACCCACAGAGATGTAGTTTCTCTTCCAAGCTGCCAATCTTTTTTCAAAATTTTCAACCACCGGATTCCAGAACCTACTTTCCTTTGGATTTGCACCTAGGGGAAGTCCTAAATAGGATAGAGGCCATTAAGAGCAAGTGCATTCTAACAAGGCTGCTATAGACTCCAACTCCTCTCTGTTCAAATGAACCTCCACAACACAACTCTTCTCAAAATTTACCTTCAAAATTGAGGCCTTCTCAAAGTAAATTATTAAATCCTTCAAATTCCTTACCTTTGTCAAATCACAGCCTTCACAAAAGATTATTATATCATCTGCAAATTGGAGATGGGTTACTGACACTCTGTCTCTACCTATTCACCACCCTATTAGGGATCTGGCTCTCTGAAAGGAGTCTACTAAAGGCATCGGCGACTAAAGTGAAAAGGAAAGGTGACATGGGATCACCTTGTCTCAGACCCTTGCTAGTTGGGAAAAAATCAGTAACTACCCCATTGACTAGGATGGAATGATGGCAACTAGAGAGGCAACCGTTTATCCATTTGCACCACTTATCCCCAAACCCACACTTCCTTAGCACGAGTAATAAGAATCCCAAATCCACTAAGTCATAGGCCTTTTAAAGGTCAAGTTTACAAACATAACCTTTACACCCCGATCTCCTCATCTCCTCCACACATTCATTTGCTATTAGAATCTGATCTACAATTTGTCTCCCCTGAACAAAAGCTCCTTGTGCTTGGCTTATAAGACAAGGAAGCACCTGCTTTATTCTCAAGGATAAGACTTTTGCCACAATCTTGTAAACACTAATCACCAAACTAATAAGTCTAAAGTACTTTGGATGCTTGGCCTCTTTATTTTTCGGAATTAAGGATAAAAAAGTAGCATTAATTCCCCGACTCATCACTTGATTGTTCTCAAATTCCTTGAAGACCTCAATTAAATCCTCTTTGACTATGTTCCAACAATCTTGAAAGAAAGCCATTGTGAACCCATCTGGCCCTGGTGCTTTAGATTTGTCCATGGAAAAAACAGCTTTTCTAATTTCTTCCTCCTCAAAATTCCTCTCCAGCCAGTTTCTACTCTCTTTTGGAAGCCTCTGCTAGGTTACACCTTCCAACTCCACTCTAGGGCTTAGGGGTCTCCTTAAGATGGATTTGAAATGGTCAACAAAACAAGTGGCTATCCTCTCTTCGGTATCAAAGACTGTTCCATCCACTTCCAGTTTGGAAACTAGGTTTTTCCTTCTCCTTCCATTGGCTAGGTCATGAAAAAATTTAGTGTTCCCATCCCCTTCCTTGATCCATTTACATCTAGACTTCTGCCTCCAAGAAATTTCTTCTCTCAAAATAACTTCATTTAACTCTCTTTTCAGATTCCATCTCCGATCTCTATCTTGAGGGCTTAAGGCTCTTTGGGATTCCTTCTCATCCAGTTCCTCTATTTGGGTCAACAGAGGTGATTTCCTTTCTTCTATTCTCCCAAAATGCTCCCTATTCCAATCCTTCTTCTGTGCTCTCAATCTTTTTAGTTTTTTATGGAATCTTACCCCTTTCCACTTCACCCCCTTAGGTCTTCTCTCCACCATTCCTCAAGCTTCTTCACGAAGTTTGGGTGAGTCAACCACATGTTCTCAAACCTAAAGGGTCGAGGTTCTTGCCTAAAAGGCTCCTGCCCTAGGCTAATGGGACAATGGTCAGATGTGACTCTAGGTAAAGCCCTTGTTAACAACTCCGCCCACTTGTTTTCCCAGCTTTCATTGAAGAGGAACCTATCTAATTTGGAGCAGGTTGGTACCTCCTGAAAATTGGACCAGGTATAGTTAGCTTGCAGCAACAGGAGTTCCTTTAACTCAAAATTATTAATAAAATCGTTGAATCTCCGCATGCTGGTTGTAATGACCTGGTGGGGGTTATTTGATTCATTCATAAATTGAATTACATTGAAATCTCCCCCCAAGCACCACAAATCATCCCGAAGCCCTTGAATTCCATAAAGCTTTTCCCTTAGTTCGTTCCTTTCTCTGTAATTGCTTGGTCCGTACACATTAGTTAGGGCCCAGACAAATCCATCCTCAACCATCTTGAATTTTAACGACACTGAAATATTACCTACTAGTTCCTCCAAAACCTCCACCGTATCCTCTCTCCAAAAGGTAGCAATACCCCCCGAAGCCTTGCAAGAAGGTGCTGAAACCCAACTTATTTCTCTAGATTTCTAGATACTTCTTGCCCATCTTCTATCGATATCAGCTAGTTTGGTCTCCTGAAACATCACTATATCCGGCCTTTCCCTTCTAAGGAGGTCCTTAATCAGCCTTCTTTTCCTAGCACTCCCCAACCCCCTCACATTCCAACTAATGATTTTCATGGTTGTAAAAGATTTGACATCCCCCTCTAAGGTCAGACCTCTACTTAGAGGCTTTCCTTCTCTCCTCTCTTTCGCTGAATTCCAGATTTTCTTCCTTATCTGATATCAGCCTTTCCACCTCTGATCTTTTCTTCTTCCTTCGGTTATTAAATGTTCCAGATCTGCTTAAGACTGCTTTTGTTTTATTTTGCTTTTGAGATTTCTTGGTTTTCCTCCAAGGATTCCTCTTTTTGCCTGTACTCCTCAAGGAGGGCACAGATCTGTCCCCAAATCCTCTCTAATTCCTCATTCTGCATCTTTCCCATAATTGATTCACCCTTTGCATTTTTCCTACTTTGATCCCCTGTTTTTGCTGAAACTTCTTGAACCTCACCCCTCCCTTCCTCTTCCTCTTTTCTCTTATACTCCTCCAAAAACAGACAGATCTGATCCCAGATCATCTCTAACTCCTATTCCTGTGATTCTCTTCCCCTTGCCACTTCCTCTTGTTCTTTGCCCCCCTTGTCCCTTCCAACCTTGGCTGCTGCATCAAGTAAAGCTGCAGGAGTACCTGTTTCAGGTAGAAAACCGACATCAGTACTATAAAACGAATTGACAATATTACCTGAATGGTTGTGGGAAGATGTCAAAAACTTTTGAGGGGCAACACATAGGGGCAAGGTCGCAGCTAATCCTTCCAAAGTAGATGACTGTGGGTTCCCATTGTGTTCAACCAATGTTGTTTTAATCCTTGCATCAGAATTTGTCTTTGTAAGTTGTCCCCTTGTTGATAACTCTGTGATTGGTGACCAAGGTAATTCCTGTTCCTCTATTCTTCTACCGGTGCCGTGCTGCTCTAGTGAACTGGGAGCTAATTTAAGAACCAGTGTCCCCTGCCTCTCCTCTAAGAAATCTGCGGTAAACCCCAAATCTGTAGCTAATAAGATACATTTAGAGTGCAACTTCTGGGCTGAAACTGAAGCATCCGGGTCGTCATTTTCCAAACAAAGCAGCTCGGTGTGAAGGCTCTCATCACTAAGGGATTTTCCGTCTCCGGAAAAAGGGAACTCCCCGACTCCACTATCAATGAGTGCTTCTTGAACCTCGGATTTCGCCATTCAGGGGAGAAAACTTTCTTCTTCTTGCTTGGAACCCATGCCCAGTTCGAACTTGCCGCTCTGCCGCTGCTAGCTTTCTCCTCTGTGAGCGGTAGAAAAGGTTTACTCATGGAAGACGATGATAGACCATTTTTTTTGGTCTATTGTCCTCACCAAACCTTTAGTCACGTGCCTACTTAAACTGGCGCGTGGGACTTTAGAATTTGGGTCCACTCTCTTTAATCCGGCCGGCCAATTCGTAGGAAAAGGTCCCCTTATTTTTGATGGGCCTGGGCCCAACCCCCAACTTCTTTACCAGTCACTTGTTCACTTAAGGAGACATGTGACTGGCCTCGATTCAAAGGAGCAGACAGGACCGGCTTAATCCCTGAATCTTTGCCTGCCTTAGTTCAGTTTCCTTTGTAATTTGAACTCTTGGCGCAAGTCTACCTCCAATTAAACCTCCCGTCACCGACTGAACATAGGACCTGCCATTCCTCAGCCCGCCCCGCCAAACAGACTTTCCCCAAGTAGTTAATTTTTTTTTCTTCTCTCTTTTTTCTTAGTTGCCTCAGAAGACTTAGCTCTTTTGTAGTGTCTACTCTGCCTTGCAAACCAAGCAACGAGGCCTGTTCTGCCCCTTCATCTTCCTCCCTTCTTCCCTCCTTCCAAAGCTGGGCTTCAATGGAGGTAGCAAGCCAAACGGGGTATACTAAGCCCTCTGAAACAACCTCTATCTTCCTTGGGATGGCACTGGGTTTAACACCACTTAAACTCACTACAACTGAATGAAGATCACAGTCAAAAACTCCTTCTAATTTTGCATCACAAATTAAAGCTATTGACTGTAACTTCCTCCTTCCAGAGATTGAAAGGTAACCCAAGCACTCTGACTATTACATTCTCTTCAATCTCAAAGCATTTGGTATTAGATAGAGGACACCAACTCGAGACTGTAGCAGCATCAGCCTCAGAAAGAATGTTTAAAGCTGAAATCTCTACTTTAACTTCACCCAGATCTATCAAAGCTTTACAGGGTTCATAAGGAGTAATCACCATCGGCTTCTGCAGGTTTAATTCTTTGAGATTCGCCTGAGCAATACCTCTCCAATCCCTTGGTGGACTTGAAGTCTCAACCACAAATTTCTTTTCCCAATCCTCTTTTTCTGCTGTTGCTACCAGTTTACAAGATCTTTTCCCTTTTTCTGCAATCATCCATTTCCTGTCAGTGGGTTCTTCCTTTCTCTTGTGATTACCCCCTTTCATTTCCTTTACTGCAGCCTCTACTTGTTTTGTTTTCATCTGCTGAGTAAAGTCACTCAGTGCCTCTGCCACTACCTTCCATCCAACACCCTGTTTACCTTCTGCGAAACAAGCCAGCTGCTTCTTTCTTCCTCCGAAGATTTCCTGCAGTGTTATGTAGCAGCCTTTTGCATTCTTTTTGCATTCCACCTCATAGCTCTTTCTTCCATCAAGGTTGAACTTCGTAAAGTTCAGTTGTTTACCTTTGGAGCTTGCTTCTGAAACAAAACTCTGCAACCATTCAATCACTTCAAGACCTTCCAACAATATTGTGGCTCTCTTTGCCTCTCTAATCTTCAAGCTCTGCTGGCCCCTGATCCTTATCTCTACAAATAAGGAATCTTTTGCTTCAATCTTCACCGTTTTCCTCCATCTAGCAGCCTCTACAAACCTATTCTCCATCTCTCCCTCCTCTTGACTAAAGAGAATCTCACTATTACATAGCAGTGGCCCACCCTTACTTGGGGTTCCATCATATTCCCACTTCTTTTTGGCTTAGAGGGTGTTAATTAATAGAATTCCTGTGGATGATAACATAATGAAACTTGTCCTTCTGTCAGCTTCTAAACGCTGTTGTTGTAAGAATCCAACAATTGAAACTACAAATCACCTTCTAATTGAGAGCGTTCTTGTTTCCAGGGTTTGGAAGCATTTGAGCAGTATTTTAAAAACCCTATTTTTGATGGAGATATCTTTAGTCAAAAAAGATCTTGGCAAGTGCTTTCTAAAATGAAGAGTAACATTTCGGATCTTACCTCCATGGAAGGCAATGTTGCTGCTGATGGCTTGGCTAATTTGGCATATGACCATGGTTTTGAATGTATGGAGAGAAATCAATACTTCCTACTCATACTATCCATGTAATTTGGGTAGATGGTTCCAGTATTCCTTTCATTATATGGAAGTTACAAGTTGTTTCTGTTTACATTCAGGTTTAAGAGGAGAGAAGAGAAGAACTTGAAGAAAGGGGCATCAACTTCTATTCTGTCCAGCCATAAGTGGAATTTAAATGAATGATTTAAAAGATTACTAGAAAGACAAAACTGCCCCTGATCAGGCCCATAAAACTTAAAGAAAGGAAATACATAACAGAAACTGAGAAAAAGCACAAGCCCACACAGTTATGTCTCACAACACTCCCCCTCAAGCTGAGCATAGATATCTTTCATGTCCAGCTTGCATTGTAATTCCAAAAATCTTGCTTTGTTAGGGCCCTTGATGAACATCAGCAAGTTGTTGTAGAAGGCATAGAAGGGATGCAGCTATCTCTAGAAACAATCCTTTTTCTCCAAAAAAAATATCTATCAATTTCAATATGTTCTGTCCTATCATGCTAGAGAAGATTATTGGCAATATCAATTGATGCTTGATTGTCACAATAAAGCTTTAGAGGTTCAATCGCACCTATCCCAAACTCATTTAGAAGGATTTGAAGCGGCAAAAGACATCTCTTTTCAGCAATTGGGTCAAAGGGGCAGCTATTAGGTTGTAGCTTTTGATGAAGCGGCGAAAATACCCTATTAGGCCCAAGAAGGCCCTCAATTCTTTCATATTTTTGGTTGCGGCCATCCCTATATACTGGAGATTTTATTCGGGTCTTCTGCTACAGTTCCGTTTTCTACAACATGTCCCAGGTAATATACTTGGGTTTGCCCAAAGGAGCACTTGAACTCTTTAGCGAACAACTGATGGGTCTTAAGTGTTGCGAGGGTGACCTGTAGATGGTTTAGATGTTCCTCCTAGTTGGGGCTATTGACCAATATATCATCAAAGAAAACAGGAATGAACTTACGTAAATATGGCCGGAATATGTTGTTCATTAAGGCTTGCAATGTTGTCGGAGCGTTGGTCAACCCAAATGGCAGGACCATGAACTCGTAGTGGCCATCACGTGTCCTTAAAACTGTTTTGTGAATATTCTGTATATGTACCATTATCTGGTGATACCCAACTCGTAAATCTAATTTTGAGAATATGGTGGCCCGACTAAGTTCATCAAGCAATTCATCAATGACAGGTATTGGGAATCGATCCTTAATGGTGATATTGTTAAAAGCCCTACAAAATCGCCAAGTCCCATCCTTCTTTTTGACTAATAATACCGGCGAGGAGAATGGGTTGTGGCTGGGCTGTACTATTCCTTTCTCAAGCTTATCATGAACTTGCTTCTCGATTTCAAAATTTTGAAAATAAGAGTATCGGTAAGGTCTTACATTGGTTGGGGCGGCTCCTGGCATGAGAGGAATGCGATGATCATGCTCTCGGGGTGCTGGAAGCTGTTGGAATTTTTTGAACACGCTGCCATATTGCTAGAGGAGTTGTTGCAGGTGGTTGTGGTAGTATCCAAGCCCATTTGAGCTATTGTTAGCTAAGGATGGGCTGGTCCAATTTGAGTCCATGTGCATGAATATGGGCTGATCCAGATCTCCCTTTTGCTTATTTAATGTTGCAAGACTGATGGGCCTCCTATCTCCAATAGGTCCTACCCAATCAACATAAGTAAACGTTTCTACCTCAATTTTATCATGCTTCTTAAAAAGTAATCCCTTTCTTGGACCAGTCTTTAGGTATCTTAGAATTCTTTCTACTGCATTCATATGGAAACACATGGATTATGCATAAATTGGCTGACTACGTGAATTGCATTAACAATATCGGGTTTAGTAAGAGATAAATATAAAAGTTTGCCAACAAGTTGTTGATACCTCTCTTTGTCAGAATAAAGCTTTCTCATCATCACCTTGCAAACCATGGTTTTGCTAAATAGGAGTATTAGCTAGTTTGTATCCTAATTTCCCCATTTCCTCTAGCAAGTCTAGAGCTAGAGGTGTAAATCGAGTTGTGCCGAGCCTAGCCCGTTATTGTAGCACGTGGGTTGTGCCGCAGCCTGCCCCATATCCCCAGGCCATGCTAAGCTTGGATTTTCAGGTCCATGGGCTGGCAGAACGCGACACGACAAAGTGGGTTGTGTTGGTATTGACCCGCGGCTTGGCATAGCCCATATATATTATTATATATTTATATTATATATAATAATATAATTATATACATATATATATATATATGTATGTGTAAGAATATTATATATAATATATTATATATAAGATTATTATATATATATATTTTTTCAATTTTATTGTACTCTTTTATTCCAATTTTATTGTATCTTTTTATTTCATTTTATTATTTCATATATAAACAATTGTATACATCAAAATTCATATAAAATAAAATTTTCATTATTTTTTAAATATGCCTCTCATGGCCTGGCCTAGCTCAGGCCTGCCATGGGTTGTGTTGGGCCTGACCAATTAAGGATCCTAGAGGAGGCAGGCATGGCCCACATCGTCCCATAAGCCAACATGGCACAGCCCGCTAAAGCACAAGCAGCCCACAAAGTCATGTTGTGCCAGCCTGTCATGACCCGATCTACACCTCTATCTATAGCATACTTCATTTGGATAATGTAAATTCCTTCACTGGATCTATCTATCTCTATTCCCAATAAATATCTTAGAGGTCCCAAATCCTTAATTTCAAACTTTGAGGCTAAGAAACCTTTCAACTTTTGATCTCCTAATCATTCCCTATAACCACTAAATCATCAACATATACAATCAATGTTGTCATTTTGTCTCCATTTCTTCTATAAAACAATGTCTGATCAGCACCACTTTGTTGGTATCCCACAGTTGTCATTGCCTTGCATAGCCTTTCAAACTGGGCCTTAGGTGATTGCTGTAGCCTATATAAAGCCCTTTTCAGTTTACATACTTTTCCTCTCATGTTTTACCCTGGTGGAGCATCCATGTAGACTTCTTCTTGTAGATCACCACTCAAGAATGCATTTGTTACATCCAACTGGGGCAAAGGACTCCTTATGCAAACTCTTTTGCAACCAATTTGGCTTTGTACCTTTCAATAGAGCCATTAGCTTTATGTTTGATTGTATACACCTACTTGCAACAGTGCCTTCCCATTTGGTAGATCTACTAACTCCCAAGTATTAACCTTCAATAAGGCTTTCATTTCTTTTTTTTCTTTTGATAAATAAGGTCTCTCATTTCTTCATACATGGCTTCCCTCCATTTGGGGTCAACAATCACCTCTGAATTCCTAGAAGAGTTGAGACAGAGGACAAGGCAGAGATGAAAGAGTGATAGGCATGAGAGACATGAGGGTAGAGACAAACTTATTTATAGGATGAATTGTACATGAATGAACTGGTTTCGGTACAACAATAGGTAGATCCAAATCATAACTAGTGGAGCAGGAGACAGATAGTACCTTGGCCAGATTCAGAAGCATCCAACTGGTTGTGGTCATCAACTAGTAGGTCTTTCTTCCTCTTTCTTTGATAAACACTTGGTTCTCTCGCATCAATTACTGGAACCGTTACTGTAAGTGTGTTCGGAGTCTTATCTGGACGAGAAATTGCTGAAGGTGTTGTTTCTGGACAAGGGGAATCAGAAGTAGAGGGAGCATTAGAAGGATCAGAAGGAGCAGATGGAAGGGTGGAAGTAGGAATAGAAACAAATGGATTAACCTCAGAGGAAGTCTCTTCCACCCCACTAGTCTCCCCCTGAATAGAATTCTAGGGAGGTTCAGAAAAAGATCGAATCACAAGACATAACATCCTTTATAGTAAATTTTCTTCCAGTTTACAATGTTTACAATGATACTGTAAAAGTAGTATCAGTGCTCTGATACCATGTTTACAATCAGGTTTAAGAGAAGAGAAGAACTTGTAGAAAGCGGCTTCTATTCTGTCCAAACCATGGAATTTAAATGAGTGACATAAAAGATTACAAGAAAGACAAAACTGCTTCTGATTAGGTGGCAGCAATAAAAATAAGAGTACAAGAAAAGCCCATAAAACTTAAATAAAGGAAATACATAATATAAACTGAGAAAAGGCCCAAGCCCACACAGTTATGTCTCACATCGTAGTTAATCTCCAAACACCCTTGTTTTATTATTAGCTGGAGATAACAGTGTATAGGTTTTTCTAGGGGTAAGGTATCTACTGGAATGATTTGTTAATTTTGTATTTAAGTGTCATGAGAAATCTTCTAATTTGTCATAAACTTTCCTATATTTACTATATTTATTTATTTATTTTATCTTATTTTAACTTTTATTAGTTAATAGAATCCATGCTTGTGAGGTTTATGCTTGCGTAGTGGTTTGATGCTTTAGTATGGTTGAATGTCTTGTGTCATGCTTTACCATGGTTTTAGATGTAATTATTTTCATTTTAATTAAAAATATCTTTCTTTACTATTAAAATAATCTAATTAGTTGTGCAACTTTGGTTGGTTGGGCTAGGTATAGACTATAGGGCCAATATAGGCCCATCCAAAGGTCAAGCCCAACTTTTCCGAGCCAAGCCCAACCTGAGCATATCCAACACAACTTGGGCTGGGCTCAGGCTTGGGTGGGTTGGTCAGGTTTGAAAGTTTTTCTACTTGTGTTTTTGCACTTCCTTTCATTTAGGCATTATATAGTGCTGTGACTTGGGGGGTGGGGAGGTTGGATTGGGTTTAGGGCCAACCGACCTATACCTCATGCTTGGGCTTGGTGCAATTTAGGAATAGAATAAAAGAAAAATATGTACAAATACCATTACACAATGCATAAATACGGTAAACAGCATTGCAAAACCAGTCAGTAACAAGGTGATTTGAATTCACTTATCATCATATATACATCTTTGTTGTTTGAGAGTTTTATCTACATTGGAGGCTAAGAATATATTTGCTTTTGGAAGCTTAGTACTAATACTATACATTAGTATTACCTAATGATTTGTCAATTATAAACTACATAAACCATAATTTTATTCAGTAAATGAGCAAATAAAGATTGAGACCTTGTTCTCAGGAAAAATAACACGATTTTTAAATAATATCCCTTGTTCAAAGGAAAACACATGCACACTACATTACAGTCCTATCATATCAACCCAAAATGATACACTGATATCAATATGTGAAGGGGCAGTTAATTATTTGCCCCAACTAAGATGTTCAAAACAATACTCCCCACTCAGTTGCCTATGTAATGGGCTTCTAAAATGCCCAAATGATTTTCTACAATGCCTTGGCAACACTTAAACTACACTGCAAAAGAGTAAAGATAATTATTATTATGTTATAGTACATCAATGAACATCTTCTCATATATACATTGTTTTCCTATATATTAAATTATTAATATAAATACCCTTACCCTTTCTCCAAAAGAAAAATTCACATTCTATGTTGTATGCAGGAACACCCTGAATGGGAGATAAAGAACGGATTTGTATATTTCCAGAAGGCAAAAGAATCAGCCCCTTGCAAGGAGATACCATCTTTACAGCTGATCAATCAGACGCTTAGTTATGCCCGAGAATTGGAGCGGATTGTATAAAACTGCTTATTCTAATGGTATTTCTATGGACAATCTAGGGCTCTATTGATTGCTTTGTGTACATTTGTATATGTGTAGTCATTATAAAATTTTCTGGGTCAACATTCTTTGTTTCCTGATTTTATTTCAATTTTCTGATCTAACATTTTATCTTGGTTTCTCTAGACATGAACCTTATAATTGGTACAGGGCCACTCAAATGTTCGCAATCTTTGAGTATGAGCCACATGTCTTGTTGACATGGTTCCTATGTCATTGACATATCATATACTTTGTATGATCAATTTGATCAAGATTCTATAGATAGTGTTTGATGAGATCATCTAATTGGTTGCACCGAGCTGTGTACATTGTAAAAAGAGTGTCCTTATTGAAAATTTTAGATCAATTGATAGATGCGATGAATGGAAGGTTGACCAAGTTTTTTTATTAATGCTTTTGCATGGATTCGATGTGTTCTCACTGAGCTATCAATTGAAGGGGGAGTGGAATTAATATCTTTTTTTTATCAGAACAGCTAATGAAGATATTTTTGATCTGCTGATATTTATCCTTTGATAGAGCAATTTAAAACATTGTAAAAAGAGTGTTCTTATTGAATATTTTAGATCAATTGATAGATGTGATGAATGGAAGGTTGACCAAGTTTTTTTATTAATGCTTTTGCATTGATTTGATGTGTTCTCACTGAGCTATCAATTGAAGGGAGGAGTGGAATTAATATCTTTTTTTTATCAGAGCAGCTAATGAAGATATTTTTTATCTGCTGATATTTATCCTTTGATAGAGCAATTTAAACCGTTGATTTTATTTGAGAAAGTGCAACTCTTGCTTTCAATGTGAGTCTGCTAAGTTGGTCAGATGATGTTGGTCCTTTTTTCTTTCATCATGAAGGGTAGACATGGAAGGGGGAACTGGGTTTTTCTCGGCATATGATGCAGGGATTTTTGCTAGGATGTGCGTGGGGATTTCTCAAGGATAAGCTGTTTGTCAAATCTTTGTGTTGGTTCTCTATTTGTCTTTTGGTTTCTTTAAGATGTAGCTTTGGGGGTTTTGGTTTTTGGGCAGGAGGCTGGTTTGTGCTTACCTCCGAGTTCTTTTGCTTTTTTTTTTTTTCTCATTTGTCTTTCATTGCTGTAATCTTCTTCCCTTTGTGTACTGGGGCTTTCTTTTGTTTACATGTTCTTTGAATGTGGCATTTATAGGGATGGCTGTACTCATTACCACTATTTGTATTTTGCAGCAACCGTGGATAAACTTACTAAAGCTAGATGCTTGACTGGCTTCACTCAATTTGTGAGAGCAGTCACAGAGCTAGAGTACAGACCTGTTGTGTTTGAACTTTCAAATGTAATTCGTATGACAAAAGCAAATGCCAGTGTTGGCTATGATGATGCCCTTTGTCACAAGAGAAACTGAACTGCCTCTTTGTTTTACTATATTCCGTATTGATCGTGATTGAATATTCCTGAATAGACATGTTCCTTACTGATCAAAGTTCTTACTTTCAAGTAAGTAGTAAAGTAGCCAATGTATCGGTCCTTCAGGTTAGTGACACAGGTGCATATCGGTCTGTATACACACACACACACACAGGTCCTCTCACTATGGTTCACACATCTTCTTTCTCGCGTTTGGCCTTGGTCAGGGCAGAGCCCGTTCGAAGCTTTGCATTGAGAATATCTCCATACTTGTGTGCTTTATTTCATGGGGAGATATTCCCAATGGAAGGTTGCAAAAGGTGGTTGGAACGTTGTGGGCATGGGCTTTCCCTGATGAAAACCGATCTCAGGTGCATATTTATTTTTAAATTAAATCATTAAAAATATAACAATTTAAAATTAAAAAGTTCTCATAAAATCTATGTTTACCCTAATAAGTCCATTCTTAAATCTCTCTCTCCCACCTTAATAGTCAATGTTTGAATGTCTCTCATCCCCAATAAGTCCCTCCTTTCTTAGAACTCTCTTAATCCCATTTTTGCTCTCTAATAAAATAAGAATATAAATTATATGGATTGGGTTAGGTTGACGGCTAACCCTAAATATGAACCTCAGCTTGGTCCCAAGCAAATGTGAAAAGCCAAATTTGCTAACAGCCTACATAGTATATGCTGCTGTAAACCAATATTCTTCTATAAAAGACAGAAAATCGTGGGTTATTGGGTTTCATAATATAAACTACATAAAAATAAGTGTTAAGCACAATGAATATTTTATTTTTTTTACTAGTTTATACAAGGTTCAAATTATTGATACAGTTGATACATCGGTAGGGGCGTATCAGCTTGTATCGAGGCTCATTTCTCCTATTTTTATTTTTGATTTTTTTTTCATTTTGGTTCAGAGGGGTTGGTTTAAGGCCTGTCTAGCCCCAAACCATGGTCTGACCTGAAACACCCGCTGTAAAGGTGTATTAAGAAGTCCCGGATACGATACATATCGTTCAATACAGCCTGATACGTATTGAAACTTTGAACCTTAATTTTATATGTAAATATCTAGAATTATCTAAAAATTTTGGTAAATTGTTGTTATTAAATATTTCCCTTAAGAATACATCTTTAAACAGCAGATCAAACGGGTCACACTAGTTGTAATAGAAAGGAGTGTGAGAATTAAAGGGTCTCTCAATACAGCCCTTATAGTCTCTTTTTCTCTCCTTGGCCGCACATGTGAAAAATTAAAAATAAAAAGTTAATGCAATAAAAGAAAATTTTCAAATTAGGTACCTTAGTCTTCTATCATAAAGTCTAATGAAACAAGCATTCCTCCCTTTGTTTTTCTTCAAAAGCATGCAATTTTAGATTAAATTGTGAAATGGCCAAATATTACCACCTATGGGGGTAAAAGGGTAAAAGTTCCTGGACCCCAAAACTGGAGGCATTTCTACATCTCTTCCTTTTTTATTTTTTGAGGTGCATGAGACTGCCTATAATAGAATTTTTTTTTGATAAAGTCATGTTTAAGTGTTTTGTCTTTTAATAGTCTTTAGGAAATTGGACCGGACTGGTCCATCGAACTGTGGCCCGGGCCTTAGCCAATTTGGTCACACTGAAACAACCATATTTGCTAAAGACCTGGTGAAAATCAACTAATCGACCGATTTAACTAGAAATCAAAGTCCCTTGTAACACCAAAGTCTCTCATGCCATTAAAGTCTCTTGCCTTGCAATGAAATCAATAGTTTTTCATTTAATCTCTTTAATTTCAAAAAGTCTCTCATGACACCAAAGCCTCTCGTAGCACTAAAGCCCTTCATGGCATTAAAGTTTTGTGCCTTTTTGGTAACGAAATCAATATTCTTCATTTAATAATCTTAATTCTAAAGTCCTTCTTGGTAAAGGAGTCAGCTAAATTTTCAATTAATTATCTTATTCTCAAAGTCCCTAGTGGCAGTAGTTTTCCTCAATAAGTTATACCACGTTACAATAAATTGAGTGCAAAAATTGATAAATAATAATGAATAAAAATATAAAAAAGACATTAAAAAAGAAAAATTCTAATGAGAAGCTTGGTGGTAGGTTCTTCATTATTTACTAGTGTTTGATAGTATGTTCGAAAACTTCAAACCTTTTATGCACCCCATTGTTGTGCTAACTTTTCAAACTTTCCCCTTCATTCCCAAAGGGTGCAAATGAGAATCATGACTTAAGGCATAATGTTAATCATGAACCAACATTACAATGATACTACCACATAGTTGAAAGCACAACACTTTGCATTATCATAAAATTTAGTGATTGTTTTGCCAAAGTTTTTGAGCATAGACTACTCTTGCATTAAAGATGCTTCTCACCTATAAAGAGAATAATTATACTATATCAATTATAGGACCTTTATCAAGTCTTAAAAAATGTTTTACTAAAGCTTTTTAGAATATTTTTAAATTAATAAAGAAAGAGAGAAAAGAGTGTTTGCCAATATTTTTATGATTATGTTTTGCGATAAATCTGAATACTTTTCCTAACTTACTTTGCTTTCAACTATTTTTCTTTATGGTAAATATACTCTAATTCCATAAGGTTGCTTGATACCTAAGAGGGGTCACTTCGCCAAGAAGAAATAGCCTTCACATGATGGAACGGTGCTCCACAAATACATCCTTCCTCGCCTTAACCCTCTTTTAAGCCTATCATTCATAAAAGTCTTCACGTGCTTCTTTTGTCTTTGTTGTTTTGTAGCCTGTTATCCCACAACAAAGACAGGTAGTTGTTGGCACCTAATTTTTGCTTGGCCCTTCACCTGAACCCCAACTCAGCCCTGAACACCCAATCAAATCATTCCAATCTCCATGAAAACACCAAAAACCCAAAAAGCTTGAGCCTAAGCCTATAGTCTTCAAAATCCATAATTGAGCTTGCCCAATTCCGATCTGATAACCTTGATCAAACCCCACCAACACAATGGCCAATAAACCAGACACAAGCATCTAACTTAGAACCTTGAAATACCCATTCAGAACAAGTCTCAGCCCAAAACTTCAAACTTTCATAAGCCATTAACTAAAGATTTCATTTTAAGATTTCAATTAATTAATACCATTAAAGCTTAAAATTTGCTCAATCCCATTTCACTTATTACACCATACTTTACCATTGATCCCAAAATTCCATACTCAACCAATCTACAAAATTTCATAGCAAAATTCCCCCTTTTGAGCCATAAATAATTCAAGATTTCATTATGAGAGCCCAAACTAGCCAACTCTATATGATCCAAGATACTTTCAACCCCTGAATTTCCCATTCTTCCCATCTAATTAAAGATTTGTCTTTTACATTAAACTCTAGATATCCTAAAATGCTTACCCATGAAATTTGAATTCAAAATTACCTCATTTACCCCTTTATCAAACCATGATTCTATTTTGAGTCCTTTTATCAGTCAAAACACTTGCAGCCTAGATTCCCTTAATTCCAACACCTCCAAACCCATCAGACACTCCCATTAGACTCTAGATATCACAAAATACCTATTTGTAAAACTTTAATTCCAAATTCCCTCATTTACCCCTCCAACAAACTGAGATTTCATTTTGAATCATATTATTAGTTGAAGAGCTTACAACCTAGATTCCCTTAATCTAGACACCTCCAAATCTATTAGACACTCCCATTAAACTTTAGGCAACCCAAAATACATACCTATAAAATTTTAACTCAAACTCATGTACCCCTCAATCAAAACAAGATTCTATTCCAAACCCTTTCATTAGTCGAACACCCATAGCCCAAATTCCCATGATCTCAACTTCCTTAAAACCATTAGACAATTCTATTTGACTCTAGATACCCTAAAAATTCCTACCCACCAACTTCCTACTCAAAACTCATTTGTTTACCCATTCATCTAACAATAATTCTGTTTGGAGCCCTCTTATCAACCACAGTCTAGATCCCCTAATTTCAGCCTCCCTTAGCCCATTAGATACTTTCATTAGACTTTGGATATCCTAGAATACCTATTTACTCATGAAATTTTAACTTAAATTTTCCTCATTTACTCATTTATCCCATATAGATTCAATTTCAAATCCTCTCATTGTTCAAAACACCCACAATTCAAATCTCATTGATCTTAGCATCCCTGAGCCCATCGGACATTGCCATTATACTTCAGCATCCTAAAATACTTACCCATGAAATTTCAATTCAAAACTCTCTTGTTTATCCCTTCATCTAACAAAGATTCTATTTCAAGACTTTTCATTGACCAAATCATCCCCTCCAGAGCCACCTGATACATACACAACTAGGTCAATTTGACTCCACCAGTCGATCCAAAATATATAAAAACCCTAGTCTATAATTTTTCTCTAAAAATACCTTGGTTGCCCCCTTAACAAAAAAAATTTCAGTTCGGTCAATCTTATTGGCCCGTACACATGAGACCACCCTCCACCTTCAGGCCCACTCCGTTCTTTGACCCAAAATCTTGATCATTCAACCAAAATCCCAATTTAACCATTCCTTAAACCCAAAATGGCAAAAATACCCCCCAAAAACCCTTAAATTTCCAAATTGCCCTTAACGCCTTAAAAAATACAAGGCTAAGTTTTAGCATTTGATCTAATCTACTGTTAGAAAAACAACATTCATTGCCTTCCTTCGATGAGAACAGAGCAATACTCGAAAACTTTTCCCCTTCATTCCTCTCTCTTTCTTTATATCTCTATCTCTATGTGCCATCTCTCTTTTTTCCTTCTTTTTCTCTCTTTCTCACCATCCTCTCCCTTGTCATTCCCTCTTCTTTGTCATTGCTGCTACAACTCTTAGCAACGGCGACTCACTCCTCCTCTCCCTCCCTTTTTCTTTCTTTTACTCTTTCTCACTCTTTCCCTACACACTTTCTCTTTCCTTCTCTGTCCCTGCCTTTCGAAGTCGTCGTAACTCAGCCAAGCAACAAAGCCTAGCCCGAGATCACCCTCTCTCTGTCTCTCATTCTCTTAGTCTCCCTTCTCTCCCTCTCTCTCTCTCTCTCTCTCTCACTCACACACACACACACACACTGTTCTCACATCCTTTGGTTCTCCACTAGTACCACCCCTTTTCTTGCACTTCCCTTGACCATCTTAGCCAAGTCAGGCATCTAACCATTCCCCCAAACAACCTCAAGCTTTGCAGCAACTTATCTTATAGATTAGAAAGATAGTTATAACTTTCATATTTCTGGAGAAGAATATGCCAAATTCCTTCATGATTAAGTTCAGGTCTTAGGCACATACACCTCCAAAGTACACCAACAAGGGAACTTAGGTTCATCACTGGAGTTTCAATTTGATCCTTTAGGGCTCTCTAAACCCCCATTCAAACTCGTTTTTGGTAGCTAGATCAGGCCCTACACTTCAGTTTTGATTGAGACTGAAGGCAACATTTCGTTAAACCCTAATGCCACTTAACTCTCTTAGTAATATTTTATTATTGCTAAATATTGGTTACTCCTACACAGTTTGCTTTTCCTAACATTATTTCAGTCTTACTTTCCTTTTTATTTTATTTATTTATTTTTACTTTCTGTTTTCCTATTATTTCACGAGAATTACTGATATAGCTTGAATCAAATGGGTGCTTCATTTTTGTTGAGTACTGAATTAGTTTTTTGAGGACCCTTAAAGTTGATCTTTAGTTATGTCCCTTTGGAGTTTCCTTTTTTTTAATCCTTTAAATCTCCAAGCTAAAGTCATACACTGAATTCTCTTTACTTCTTTAAAAAAAGGGCATCACATGTAGTAAATAATAATAACATTAATCATGATAAGGAAAGACAAATAAAATGATGAAAACAAAATAACAAGATAAAATAAGAATTAGCTAGGCTATGGAAAATGTGCTAAACCCTTAAATTTAAATTTCCTTTTTTATTGTTTAAACTTGTTTTGGAATCCAACCCCCCATGTGGGTCCCACCTATTGGAAATGCGAGAGGGGTACTTAACCCTTTCTCTCTCCCATCTGAGTTTTATCCAAACCAATTAGACCATTGCCTTGGGTTTCAAAGTCGCTATTGGACCAATATGATTTCACGTGGAATCCCCGAGAGGCCCATCACTCCTAATTTAATTCAAATGGTGGGTGGCGACTCCAAATTAGCCCAAGTGAGCTGTTTCCCAATGCTCACACTCATAGTTTGTGGAACCCCTATGATAATAATTATAGCTAAGATGTTGAAGGAGTTTTACACCATTCGTCACTGCTTAATAGCATTGAACCAAAGTCGTCACATGCATTAAGGGACAAAATGTAGACAAAGTATGAAGGAGTGTGTATTCACTAAGAGGAGTCTTAGTAGAGGGATCTAATTATAATAATTAGGGACCTAATTAAAATTTGGAGAATTAATTTATTGGTTTAGTCATCTCCTAATTGGAAAATGAGTGAAACCTATATAAGATATAGAAAGGATAGAAAGGGGCAGGCCTAGGGTTTAAGAAAACAATCTATCTGCTAAACCCTAATCACAAAAGGATGCTAGGTAGCACAATCTTGGAGCCACCCAACTCTCCTCCCTTTCTTATTCTCTTGGATCGTGATCTACATAGAGAAAAGGGAGCTTTGCATGTTGTTGCATCGTGTAGATTAATATTGGAGGCTAAACAGTTGTGAGGCTACAGTTAGAATTAAGGTATGCTAGAATTTGATTCAAGGATTGAATCTACATAACATGTGTGCAATTAAATTGATTAAAATTAGGTTTTATGCATTACCATGGGCATGATCTTGGTTATTCAAGATTCATTAAAACTTTAATTTCCACTGCATCAACATAATGATGAATCTACTAGAATAATTTAGATAAATCAATTCCTGAGCAATTATAATATTATTTTGTAATTGTCTACCCAAAACAAAAGATCTTTGGAAATGGGAAATACACTTGTAAACCAAAGGTTTTAACCGATTTGCCATTGATTTTCTTAGAATCTTGTAAAGCACATTACATATACTAATTGATTTGAAATGACTAACCCAATTAAGATTTTCTACTTTGGGGATTAATGTTATAAAAGTATTATTTACCCTCCTCACAATTTTTTTATTAGGCTCAGTTTGGAAAGAGTATAAATATAAATATGTACAGCATAAATACATATTAAATAATACAAAATACAAGGTTTTGCACTGTACATATTTGCATTTGTACTCTTCCAAACTGAGCATTATGAAAAAAAACATCAAGCACAAATTCAAAAATGTCCTACCCCATCAGATCCCAAAATTTTTGGTAAATCATAATGGAGATAACGTCTGAACCGGAGCTTTCAAAACACCTAGGGACATAACCACCTCTCTTACCTCTTCCAAGATGGGAAGGAGCAATTAGACATTTGTTATTTATATCTGTTATAATAGGTTCAAAAGAAACATTGGATCCCCTCAAAGGCTTCATCCTTTCTTGATTGAAATTGCACTTTAAAATGTTCATTAAAGACATAAGCTATCAAACTATGATCTGAGACCCATTCACCAATCACCATTCTCATTCTTGACCCATGAAATTTGGTTTTGTTGTTTCTTATATTTCACAAAATTATGAAAGAACTTAGTATTGGAGTCACTTTCCTTCAACCAACATTGTCTTGCTAAAGCAACAATCGCCTTCCTTCTACCAACATCCAATTTTTCCAAATCCTCAATCAAACTTTGAGTTTTCCAATTTTGATCCTTAGCCTCCAACTCAAGTAATTTCTAATTGATCCAATCCACCTTCTTATCAATATCACCAAATTTCTCTCTCTTCCAAGTTCAAAGATTTTGCTTTATACCTGATAGACCGGATGGACCTAAACCAATTGGGTCAGTTTTGGTTTCTAATATATTGTCCCGATTCTTATTGGCTAGGAATCGGTTCCACCCAGTTTCAAACCGATTCAGGCCTGACCCGATATATATATATATATATATATATATATATATATATATATATATATATATATATATATATATAATAAATCAATAGGTTTATTATAATCGACTCCTTAGTAAATCTTGTCGGTTCGGTTCTACTTAGACCCGACCCAAACTTGATCCATTGGCAGCCCTAGGTTTCACTGCCCATTGGTCCAAGTGTTATCACCTCTGAGACCTAAGTTGATTTCAGTTAATTACGTGGTGCCCATAAAATCCCTAAAAATAGAGTCTATAGAGGATCTACTCCCTAGGAGTGCAACTTGGGTGGGCCCAACTCGAGCTCGAACCGGCCCAACCCAAAATTTTACACAGGTTGGGCTCAGGCCCAAGAAATCGGGCCTTTCTATTTTTTCGGGCTAGGCCTAGGCCTAGCCCTTAGGTAGCCTAAACTCGGCCCGAGCCCAGCCCAACTATATATATATATATATATCAATCCCGGATTGGGCCTGAGTCCAACTCAAGTTCATCAAATTACAGTCTGAGCTGGGCTTGGGTTGGGAAAATTCGGCTTGATCTCGAGCTTAGTTCGGGTTTGGGCCTTAAGCCCAGATTTTAGGGCCGAGCCTAGGTTGACCATAAGCCCGACACAATCCGCCTGACTTGCACCCCTACTAATCCCCACCCATTATTGGTATCTACATCAACAAGATCCACATGTAAGACATAATTAAAATCACCAACAAAAATATAAAGCATAACAACCAAATTATAACCTTTCATCACATTCAAAAACGAAAGCCAAAAACATACATTCATATTCTTATTATTAGCTTCAACATAAGCCAAAAAAAGCAACCAATCATGATTAGGAGGAAAGGATTTAATACAAGTTAAAATAAACCTATTGCTATCAACAAGCACAATGACATAATATTATCCTTCCAAAAAAGAGCCAAACCCCCAACAAACCTTTAGAGGAAATTAAAACAACATTTTGATATTTGATTTTCTTCTGGATTGTACCCATCTTCAAGTCTAAAACCTTCAACTAAAAGATAAATAAAATCAGGTGATTCCTTTTTACTTAGGTTCAAAATATTTTATAAGAATAATTTTCTATTTGCACCCCAATAGTTCCAAGCAAATATAAACAAACTTTCCTTATTTAATGGTTTAAACATAGGAATATTTATTGACTTTCAGACCTTCTTCCTTGTTGGGTTTCTCCTCAACAATTGGCTCTAATTCCTACTTGACTCCCCCTGGTTCCAAATACAAATCCCTTCCCTTTTCCCTGGCTGAATATGGGTTTCTCCTTAAGAGATTGACCAACATCCTATTTGCATTTGGAGATTTTATGGTTTTCAATAAGTGTCCACCTCCTCAAACTATCTTCTTGGATGCTTTTGGACGTTGACCCAATAAACCCTAACCACTTCCTAGAATTCAACCTCTACATTCGACTTGTCCTCACTATTTCCAGGACTTCCCAACTATGTTCAAATGCTCCATGTCACCACTCTTCATATTATCAATTGGATCAACCAACCTTGAAGAGCTCCCTACCTCCCAAGATCGGCTTCTATCAGGGTTTAGGGCAAATATGTGCCCACACCGTTCTAACAGCATTTTGCAACCTTGCATTGGGAATACCTCTCCATGAAATAAAGTATACAAGTATGGAGATATTCTCAATGTAAGGCAGTAAAGGCTGCTTGAATGGGCTTTGCCCTGATTGAAGCCGAACTCCTACCTCCCACTTTCATCCTTCTCCTGAATCTATCCCAAAATTCAATGACTTCCTAGAAGCTTCCTCACTTCTAATCCTTTGCTCTTCCATATACTCCTAAAAAATTGGTAGGATTCAATCATCTCTCCATTGATTCTCCACCTTCAGCCATGGTCCATGATTATATAGAGGGTGAGACGTAAAGAAAATATTAGAATTACCATGCATGGGAGGACCAAAATTGCATCTCTTGAAAGTTGAAACTATGTCCCATCCTCCTTTAAGAAAAATAAACTGTGAGGAGATTCTCATATCAATAACTAGCCCAAATAGTAGGGCTTATGAAGCAACTAAACTTCAACCAATGCTCTATATCCATGACCACCTTCTCCCTCTTGCCATTCGACCTCCCTCTTGCCATTCGACTAATAAACCAAAAATATGTTATCCTTCGATTATCAAAGTCACGTTGATATTGAACATCTAAGGTTGTGTTTGGTACCATTGTTATTTCATCATGAAACATTTGGGGTTGATCAATAGAAATGGTGTTAAAATGTGACTTCTCATGCCACATAATCAGAAAAGTTTTAGATTTATTAATAATTGCTGTTGTTATTTGAAACATCAAATTTGATATTTCAACTCTAAACAAAAATGATTGGTCCCTACATGTAGAGATGGCAATGGGGCTGGTATGAGGAGGGTTTTATAAATTCTAGACCCTACTCGCCTTTTTGAACCTCCCAACCTATACCTGCCCTAAATTCTTAGCGGGTAGGGGTGGGTAGGGTTCCAAACCCTCCCTACACATGAAAATGCAAAGCCACCTTACCCTTTCTGCATTCAAGGGTATGTAGGGGCGGGTTGGGTTTAGACCCCACATCTAATTTCCTATTATTTATTGTTATATGTAAACAACAAATTTATATTTATACTATATATAAAAGCGTGGATGTAGAGTGAAAGTTTTTTGGATTAAAATTACCCTCCATTTCTTTGTTTATGAAAGGGTAAAAAAGTCATTTTATTACAGTTTTAATGCCAACTTTAATGGCTACTAAAATGCCCATATTTGTTTATTTAGTCTATTTCTAATTGTAAGGGGTGAAAATGTAACTTCAATTATTACTTTCCACCTCATTTAATCTCCTCTCATTAAGTTTTATACTTAAGGTATCAATTCCTATTTTCTCTTATTAAATCATATATTTAAGTTATTTTTCATTAATAAATGCTACCAATTAGATCCATGTTAAAATTTTTAACAATATAAGTCCATATATTTTAAAATTGACTAAAAAAATAAAATCATTCTTTATCCAAGTGGTGGCTAAGCAATTTAACCATCCAAATCAAATTGATCAACCTATGAAGTCATAGTTAGGTAATAAAAATTTTAAAATAGAAACAAATATATAAAATTAGAAAAATGTAGAAAAATTAGACACATTTATAATATTTTTATTAATCAAATTAAAAAAATAAGTGTAATAAACAAAAATTATTTTTATTGATAATGAAAATGAAATACATAATTTAGAACCAATAAAAAATGAAATCATTTTACTGTTGGAAATCATATTTAATGTCATAAATAAATAATAAAAATTAATAAAACACAAAAATACATAAATTTTACAAAAAAGAAAAAATATTTAGGCACATGTATAATATCATATCAAACAAAAAGTAAGTGTCACATATAAGAGTTATTTTTACACATAGAAATACAAAAAAAAGTTATAGAAAAAATATAACACCCCTATAATTCTCAATTTACATTATTATTAAAAATATGAATATGATTGTAGATTTTTTTGACTCAAATACTCATTTTTTAATTTATTCCCTATTTAATTGTGATGTTCAAATTATAAATTGAGCAACTACATTTCTTTAATAAATGAATAAAAGAAAAAAAAAGGATACATAAAAAAGATAAAACATTACAAAAAGAAGAATCTAATCAAGCTCAAGCAAGTAGGTTTGTCAATAATATTTGAAACTTTACAAATCGATTTGGTTATCACATATTTGGTTGGGGTGATTATATAACCAGATTTATATTTTGCAATTTGCATCCAATTAACAATAAAAAATATAAAAATAAAAATAAAAAAATAAAAAATATATATTTATAAAATATTTTAAATACATTATTAGTATCAATATCATCATTTGGAATTACTACTTACTTTTAATAAATAAACAATAATTTTTTTCTCATTTATTTGATTAAAACATATAAAAAACTCGTAAACTATTAATCCATCTTTCTCGTCAATTACCCTTGCTGCTCAAGTCGGTATGAGTTGTAATGCGGTATATAAGTATATTCGAGTTCGACAGTTGAAATTATCCAATTATCCAATTGACCAGTTCGATTCGATTAATACGAAATCGGATACTAAGAATCCGTTTACACCCCATATGCCTGGATTATATCTGGCGCCCGGCGGCATAACATGGCGCCAAGGCCCCGTATAACTACAGCACCGTCAGCCCGTCATAGACAAAACGACGAAAAGACATGCTTTCGTTCGTTTTGAGCGAGAAGAGAGGAGCCTGATTTTGTGACTGGTCGATTAGAGGTTTAGAGCCGAGAGCAAACCCTAGAGTCCGACGAGATGGGAGCTCAGAAGCAGCCCTAGAAATCTAAAATGAGAACTGCCAGAATAACCCTAGAAAGGTAGGGTTTTCGTTCTTCATTTTGAAAAGAAATTCCTGAAATTATATATTCCGCAATACTTTGGTATTCCAAGAATCGTAGAATTTTTAGAGAAACATGTCTCTCAATTTGAAGAAAACCCCCACCATTACCGTTTTTAAGGATTCAGGAGAAGCTGAAGCTGATACTGTTTCTTCTGGAAACGGAGAGGGTAAATCGTCGTTTGTTTCAGACGGAGAAGCCGGCGTGCTTTCTTCCGGTAACCAAGCAGATCCGTCGTTGTCGGCTCCAGGAAAAGAAGTCACCTTGTCTGCCTCCGGTAAGCAAGCGGAACAGCCGTCGTCAGCCCCCGAAGAAGAAGCCACTGTATTGTCTTCCGGTAATGAGAAAGCGCCATCGCCGTTAGCTTCCGAAGGGGAAGCTACTGTGTCTTCTTCTGGCAACCAAATAGCTCCACCGTATTCAGGAGTAGGAGCTACTATGCCTTGTTCGGGTAACCAAACAGTTCCACCATCAACGGGCTCCGCAGGAGCTACTGTTATTTGTTCGGGTAACCAAAGAGCTCCACCTACGGGATCAAGAGAAGAAGGAACCCCTTTGTCTTCTGGCGGTGACCAAGCAGCTCCATCGATGGGTTCCCGGGAAGTTACATTATTTCCCTTTGGTAGCCAACCGATGCTCCCTTCTTCTGATTCAGGAGAAGTTATCGTTTTCTTTTCTGGTGACCCAACGGCTCCCCATTCGGCGGATTCGGGAGGGTTTGTTGTGTTTTCTCCTTCTAGTGATCAAACGGCTCCACCAAGGAGAAAGCGACTCCCAGGAACGCCAGGTAACATTGGACATATATAACCACCGAAATTTAGAAAGGGATAACATTGTACACTTTCTTAATTTTGCTTTGGTTTCAGACCCAGATGCAGAGGTGATAGCGTTATCGCCTGAAACGCTATCTTCGACTGACCAATTAGTGTGTGAGATCTGCAAGAAAGAGTTCTCACGCGAGCAGAACCTGCAACTTCACCGCCGCGGCCACGACCTTCCTTGGAAGCTTGGAGGGGGACCAAAGAAAGAGGTCCGGAAACAAGTCTTTGTTTGCCCTGAGCCTTCATGTATTCATCATGATCCCTCAAGAGCTTTGGGTGATCTCACGGGAATAAAGAAACATTACCTTCGTAAACACTGCGAGAAAAAATTTAAATGTGAAAAGTGTTCAAAACCATTTGCAGTACGAACCGATTGGAAGACACATACAAAGAAGTGTAAAGCCGGATGATGGAGGTGTGATTGCGGAACTTTGTCATCTAGTTTTTTTTTTTTTTTTTTTTTTTTTGTCTAAATTCATTTGTTTTCTGTTTCTCTTTTTTAAGGTAGGGCTTTTGTGTCTTAACTGCCGACGTTTTTTAATGCTGTTTATACGTTCAAAGAACAAAGTCATGACTTTATAGATTCAATCTACTTGTCAGTGTCATCTTTCCAAAGTATTGCGGTACGAAGTGAAATTTATAATGACATGATCGGAACTATTGTTTCAAAGTTTTGATTTTCTTTATTTTTGTTTTCCTTTTTGTTCTTCCTGTGTCTGGATTCTTTTCAAGAATATATTTCATAACAACCCATTTTGAAACCAAACACATCAGACAGACAATTAGGCATAGCATACATTAGAGTTCTTGAATTGTTTTTGCAATGAGAGACCCACTAAGTCATTGCCATAAGGCCCATACTATGATTCTGCACAATTCCAGTTTAAACCATTCAAAAGCTACCCTATGTAATTGGTCCACCAAATCTTGAATCTCACATACAATGCAAAAATTAAGTATTAGGTCACCTTCAATTACTTGAAGATGTTTGTATACGAGGAATTGTACAGCGTGATAAGAAGGGGGAAGGAGGTTTCTGGTTAAATGAGAAGATGGCTGGGAAGTTAGTAGAGACTATAAAGCCGTAGGGTGGAGTTTTAAAGCAAAGTGACAATGATGTGAGGCAGCTTGTATAGTAGTTAGGGTGAAGAGTTTCTTGACAATAAATCCGATTGAAATATGAGGAAGTAGAGAAGAGAGAAAGGAGAAGGAAGAAAGGAGGAAGGAAGAAAGGAAGAAGAAAAAGTTTGGAGCAATAGAATTGTGTGGGCGGTGCCAACTTTTATTATATTATATAGGGCAACAGAAATAAGAAGGGAAAAGACCCTTGTGCCCCTGCTGTAAGTGAGTACAATAACAGAAATAACAAAAATAAAAAAAGCTTTAACTAGCCAAACGAACCCTAACACAAATAACTGAATTATTTTAACACTCCCCTCAAGTTGGAGCATAGATGTCAATCATGCCCAACTTGTCACACAGATCATTGTGCCACACATGATGAAGACCTTTGGTGAATATATCTGCAAGTTGTTATTCTGAGTTGACATATGGAGTACACACTTTTCCATTTACAAGTTTTTCTCTAATAAAATGCTTGTCCACTTCAATGTGTTTCGTCCTATCATGCAGGACTGCATTAGCAGCAATATTGATGGCAGTTTTATTGTCACAGTAGAGTGACATAGGATTGCTCACTGGAAAACCATGTTCATCTAACAGATTTCTTATCCACATGATTTTAGCAACCCCATGAGACATTGCTCTATATTCTGCTTCAGCATTAGATCTAGCCACCACACTTTGTTTTTTACTTCTCCATGTGACCAGTTTTCCTCATACAAAGGCACAATACCTACTGGTAGACTTTCGATCATCGACTGCTCCTGCCCAATCAACATCAGCATATATTTCCACTTTTAAGTGACCATGTTTTTGGAACAACAAACCAACTTTGGGAAACTTCTTGAGGTATCTAAAGATCCTCTCTGCAACTTCAAAGTGAGTTGTCTTAGGATTGTGCATGAACTGACTAAGGACACCCACTGCATAAGCAATATCAGGCTTGGTCATAGACAAATACAAGAGTTTTCCTACGAGTTTGTGGAACTTCTTCACATCTTTCAAAAACTCTCCCTGACTATCTCCCAGCTAGTGCTTGGATTCAATTGGTGAGTCAATTGGTTTTTCCCTCAACTTGCTTGTATCTTCTAGTAGATCTAGTACATATTTCCTTTGGGAAATAAAGATGCCCTTGTGAGAGCGGGCAACTTCAATTCCAAGGAAATAACGTAAGGGGCCTAGATCTTTCACCTCAAATTGAGTGGCTAAGAATTTTTTTAGCCTCCGTATTTCAGCCTCCCAATCTCCTATGATCACTATGTCATTCACATACACAATAAGAGCTGCAATTTCCCCTTCACCTCTTTTCACAGATAGAGTGTGATTTGACTGGCATTGTTTGAACCCCATCTGTTGAACTGTTAAATGGAACTTACTAAACCAAGTCCGAGGTGATTGTTTCAACCCATATAAAGATTTTTTTAACCTACACACCTTTTGTTCACTACCTTTGGCACAGAAACCTGGAGGTTGGGTCATGTACACTTCTTCTTCCAAGTCACCATTCAAGAAAGCATTTTTGATGTCCAATTGGTGAAATTCTCAGCCAAGATTTGTTGCCAATGAAAGAAGGATCCTGATAGAGTTCATCTTAGCTACTAGAGCAAAAGTCTCTGCATAGTCCACTCCATATACCTGTGTAAAAGCTCTTGCTACCAGTCTAGCCTTGTACCTTTCAACAGTTCCATCAGCCTTGTGTTTCATTGTGAACACCCACTTGCAACTCATTGGTTCCTTCCCTTCAGGAAGGTCCAGCAACTCCCAAGTGCTACTTTTGTGTAATGCATCAAATTCTTCCTACATTGCATCTGTCCATTCAGGTTTAGATAAATCTTCTGCCACATTCTTAGGAACGGGGACACTGTCCACAGAAGAGAGGAATGCATAGAATGAAGGTGAAACGTGATCATAGGACACAAAATTAGAGATAGGATGATTAGTGGTACAAGATCTAACACCCTTTCTGTTAGCAATAGGAATATCAAGATCATTGATGACAGGTGAATCAACATTGAGAGGAACATGCATATCAATAGGAGCAAGTGTACTTGGCTGATAAGACGGATCTGCCTTTGATGAATCCGATGATGTTGGTTGCATAGTGTTAGGTTCCACGACTCTTGAACTCTGCTGGCTTTTATGGCGACGATGAAAAACCCAGAATGGAGGAGGATCGGGTAAAGGAGGTAGTTGAGTTTGAGCCGCCTGTTTCTCCTCAACCTTACTCTCCCCCTGAGGAGAAACCGAGAAGAAAGGTTGATTCTCAAAGAATGATACATCAATGGAGACATAGTACTTGCGAGAGGTAGGATCATATCTGCGATACCCCTTTTGAGATAAAGGGTAACCAATGAAAACACAAGGAATAGCCCGAGGATCAAGCTTACCTCGAGTACGGGACAAGTTATGGACAAAGCAATGACACCCAAAAACACGCATCAGAATGGTAGACAACGGAGCTGTGGGAAACAGAAGCTTATGTGGGGCCTTATACTCTAGTAATTGAGATGGCATATGATTGATGATGTATGCAGCACACAAAACTGCATCCATCCAAAAACGTTTTGGCACACTCATATGAATTAATAAGCCATGAGCTACTTTGAGAAGGTGACAGTTCTTTTGTTCGACAACACCATTTTGTTGGGGTGTCCTGGCACAAGAGCTTCGCTGAAATGACCCACTTGAAGCAAAAAACTCCATGAGATCACTATGGAAGTATTCTTTCGCATTGTCCGACTAGAAGATATGGATTTCAGTTTGGAACTGAGTAAACACCATGCGTTGAAAGTTTTTTACAAATTTGGCACTTCATCTCGAGATCGCATAGGGTAAACCCAAGTGTATATAGAGTAATCGTCAATCAAGGTAATGAAGTACTTATATCTTGCCTCAATGGGTAGAGTAACAGGGCCCAAACATCAGAATAAACAATATGAAATGGAAATTCAGATATGTTATTTCTCAAAGGTAAAGAACTTTTACAATGTTTATTCAAATGACATGTCTGACACTGTAACTGACTCATTGACAAGGACTCAAACAACTTTGGGAACATAACTTTTAATGACTCAAAAGAAAGATGACCTAGACGACTATGCCATAAATAGGCTTGACTCTCACTTGACAAACTCATGAACTCTGTAGCCACAAGACCAGCTTTATTCTCCAACACGTAGAGACCATCCACCATGCTTCCTCTACCAATCGTCTTCCTCGAGGCTAAATCCTGAAACACACATGAAGATGGAAAAAAATGACTGAACAGTTCAAGGAGTGAGTTGTACTACTAATGGACAACAAATTTTTAGGTAATTTCGGAACATGCAATACATTAGAAAGTGTAAGGCTGAGTGTGAGAAGTATGGTACCTTGGCCAGCTATTGTAGAGAAAGAACCATCAGCTAGTCTCACCTTATCTCTCTCAGAGAGAAGGTTATATGTCTGAAATAAATTTGACTTATCAGCCATGCGGTTTGAGGCTCTGGAGTCAATAACCCAAGGAGAATCAGTGGTATGAGATGACACATGGAAGGCAGTGGCAGCGTTACCTGATGTAGACGTGAAAGAGGTAGAGGGAGTAGGACCAGAATCCATCTGGCGGAGAGTCCTACCATACGATTCCAAATGGTTACGAAAGGAGTTGATAATTTTTTCCTTAAGGTCAAAACTAGGATGCCTCTCTTGAGTTGCCAATGGACTAGTCTCTGTCGACGCCATATTAGCCGAGTTATACTTTTTTCTGATTTTGCTTTCTTGGTTTCTTGCCCTGATTAGGTGTTGACTTCCTACCCAAATTCTGTGCCCATTTAGGTTTTCTATGGAGATCCCAACATGTATCTCTCGTGTGTCGTGTCTTCTGGTAGTGAGTGCACCAAAGTTTACTCTTATCATCTGTTCTTTTCTGAGAGTCACTTTTCTTAAAAGCACCTCCCACATTTGTATCTAAATTTCCCCAGACAACTAGGGCAACTGACTCCCCCTCTACACAATTCATCACAATTCTTTTACTCTCTTCTGACTGTACTAAGGCATACACCTCCTGAACTGATGGCAAGTCTTTACCACCCAAGATCTGCACCCTGATGGACTCATATGAAGGATTCAGCCCTAGGAGGAAGGAAAAGACCCGTTGCTGAGATACAAGTGACTTATACGCCTTTGCATCTTCATCACACTTCCAATTCACATTCTGGTAGTGATCAAGTTCTTTCCATATCGATGTCAAATCAGAATAGTACATCGAGAGACTCCTTTCCCCTTCCTTGCAAGTAAAGGATTCAGTTTGTAGTTGATATATTTTGGCATAGTGTCTCTGCTCTGAATAGGTGGACTTTGCTTGTTCCCATATCTCACAAGCAGTTTCAGCCCACATAAAAGTTTTCCTATTGGTAATGTCAGGTTGAAAAAGTTGTTTCAAGCATTTGAAACTTGCACAAAGTTGTTGCAAGTATTCATGGCATGTCAAGCAACGGATGGGACGCTGGTTGTCTTCATAGAGCTACTCTGCCTACTCCTTGAAAGGCCATTCATGAGATTCTTCCTGGTTTCCTCAATCATGTCAGGTATGGTTTAGCTTTGGGTCAGGAAGTTAGGTTTTGGGAGGATGTATGGATTGGGGATCTCCCTTTGGGGGAGAGCTTTCCTTCACGTTTTTGCTCTTTCCAATCTTAAGTGTAAACCTGTGTCTGAGTTTTTGGGCCAACATTCTTTCAGGGTTGAACTGGAACTTTGGTTTTAACAGAAAGCCAGAAACCTTACAGAATCTGAAATTCCTAGTGTGTTTAAGCTTTTAGGCTTTCTAAATTTAGTGGTTTTGGGAGAAGGTGGCTTGGATTGTAGGGTTTGGGGCCTCCAGGGTTGAACTGGAACTTTGGTTTTAACAGAAAGTCAAACCTTACAGAATTGGAAATCCCTATTGTGTCCGAGCTTCTAGGCTTGCTAAATTTAGTGGTTTTGGGAGAAGGTGGCTTGGGTTCTAGGGTTTGGGGCCTTAATCTTGATGCTTTGTTCTCATGTATGCAACGTTGAAACTTGCAAGTATCTATATGGTAAGCCCCGCATCAGGTGTATTGTATCATATTTTCGGGGGCCTTTTTTTTTTTGATAAATGAATGAATTTTATTAAGCACCAAAGATAAGGAGTACAAGCATCCCAAGGAGAGACATGAGATGCGACCTCTCCAGAAAAGTTAGATACAGCTTTCCAGACTTGCTAGAACAAAGTTACAAACTAGCCCAAAAAATGCCTTCCCTAGATACCCCTTGCTTGGCCAAGGAATCAGCCATGGTATTTGCTGACTTGCTTACCCATTTCACATCAACTCTCATATTGCTGGTTATCCACTTCACTTTTTTGAGGTCTCTATAGCCCCAAATGGCGGTATTCGGGTTTGACAGCCATCCTGCTACCACTTGAGAATCTCCTTCAACTAAAAGACGTTCCACCCCAAGTTGGTTGGTAAGCTGGATCCCTTGAACAACAGCTAGTAACTCAGTTCTTGTAGAGTCTTCCACTCCCATCGGTCTTGAGAACAAGGAAATAATGTTGCTGTCCTTATTCCTTAGCACACCCTCTAGATCCAAAGGCCCAGGGTTACCTTGGTTGCTCCTATCAAAGTTCAATTTAATGACACCTTCTGGAGGAGGTTCCCACTTCTAGCCAATTCCTCCAAAGATCATCGAAGGAGAATTCAACAAACAAGGCCAATGTCTTCATCCAATGAATTACTCTAGTTAAGATACAGTCCTTCACTTCAACAAAACTGCTTTCCTTCTCTGGGAAAGTTCTAGCATTCCTTTCCACCCAAACAGTACAGTCCATAATATAGCTGCCCTAATATATTTCCACATGATTTTATCTCTTTTCGTGTGCCACCCTAAAGTAGATGGATTAAACAACATACTTACATTAGGCGGTGGGTTCCACCTACATCCAAATAAATTAAAGCTCCAATTCCATAAGGCTGCAACGAAGGAGCAAAAATCAGTAGATGATAACAGCCTTAAAACTGAAATTTGAAAAAAAAAACTAAAAAATAAAAGGCACATGGTTCAAAGTGCCGATACAACTCTCCCGATACAAAGAGGTGTATTGATACATTGAACCATGCTTGTAAGTCTTTCTTTAATCCCTTGGTAGCCACCTCCCCTTCTCCTTCTTTCCTGGTCAAGGAAGTTTGGTGTTTTCCTATCCCCTAAAAAATCATTGTTTTCTGTTGGGAAGTGTTTTGTGGTTGTGATACCTTTGACTTGCTTCAAAGAAAAAAAACCAAACTGGTGTTTAAACACCCCCCCAGCTGGTGCTTCTTTTGTAAGTTAAATGGTGAGACTGCTTTTTATCTCTTAATCTCCTGCCCTTTTGTTAGCTTTATTTGGAATTGGTTTCCTTCTCTTTTTGGTTGCAGATGGTCTTCTCCTGGCAATTTGGAAGGATTGTTAATCCCTATTGTTTTCAGCTGTACTAAAAGGAGGGACAGGATTTTGGGGAGATGTATTAGAGCAGTGGTGCTTTGGATAGTTTGGGTGGAAAGGAACTCAAGAATTTTTGAAGATAAGGAAAGAAGTAAGGAAACTCTGGTAGAAGTCATAACTCTAAGAGTGGCACATTTGGCTAAAAGTCTGAAACTTTTCACAGATTTTAAAGTTGAGGACTTCTTCAGGTCTTGGGGTGTAATTTCCGCCTCATCATCCAGAAAACAGAAAATAATAATGGTCACCCCCAAATTATGGCTGGAAGAAACTGAATTTTGGTGGAAGTTGTGTTGGCAATCTGACCAGGTTGTCTAGATCAGCCTTGATAATCAATCTGCTTAGAACTTTGGCAACAAAAGTAAACAGGAATGGAGAAATAAAATCTTCCTTTCTTAATCCTCTTTTTACTGGGAAGAAATCCCTAGCTATTCCATTTATCAGAATTGAGAAATGTATCGAGCTAATGCACCCTTTAATCAACTTTCTCCATCTCTCTCTCAAGCCAAAATTTTCCAAAAGAAGAAGGAATGACCAGCCCACCATATCATAGGCTTTTTCCAAATCTAACTTGCAAATTAGACCTCTCCCTCCCTGTTTCTGTTCTTTTAGCTACAAACTTATTTGCCTCTAGGATTTGGTCTATAATTTGTCTCCCTTAAACTAAGGCTCCTTGGTTCTGAGAGATCACTGAAGGCAAAATTGTTTTCAACTTGCCTGCCAAGACTTCAACAATGATCTTATAAAGGCTTCCTATAAGACTTGTAGGCCTGTAGTCTTTTGGAGTTCCAACATCTTTCCTATAGACTTGTAGAAAATCCGTCAGGAGTGGGAGCTTTGGATCTTTTCATTGAGAGAATTGCATTATGAAACTCTTCCACAGTGAAGTTCCTTCCTAAGAGGGCTGCTTGTGTTTCAAGCACTCTATTCCAATCCAAATCCCCCAAATCAAGGTGCCTATTTCCCATGGTGGCAAAGATTGACTTAAAATGGTTCACAAAGTTCTTAACAATTTCCTCCTCCCTATTTATCTCCCGACCTTCTATCTCTTTGCTAGAGATTGGATATTTCTTTCTTTCATTTACCAATGAGTGGAAGAACTTTGTATGCCATCTCCTTTCAGCAGCCATTGCATCTTGATTTTTGTCTCGAAGCGATTTCTTCCTTCCATAAGATCCCTTCTAATTCCATTTCTAGGCTCCACTTTTCCGTTCTTTCCTCCACACTAGTCTCTCTTGTAGCCTCCTTCTATTCTAGCTCCTCTATCCTTTTAGCAGTTCTCTCTTTTGAATCTTCTAACCTCCCAAATTCTTCTTTATTCCATTATTTGGTCATTCTTTCAATCTCTTTAGTTTCCTAGTAAATCTCCCCCCTTATTCCTCACATTGATTCTACTCTCCTCCCACTAACCTTTTATTTGTTCAATGAACTTTAGGATTTCCTTTAACCATTTACACCTTGATTTTTGTCTCCAACAAATTTTCTCCCTTCTTAGTAACAATTCCATTTCTACCTTCAATTCCAATATTTTTTCCCTTCCTCCTCCAAACCCCTGCCATCCTTTGCTTCTTTCTTGTCCAACATTTCTATTTGATTCAACAGATTCAATTTATTTTCCTCAACTGAACAGAAAATTTGGTGATTCCACTCCTTCAGTTTTCCCTTAATCTCTTTTGGTTTTTGTATAAACTGAAAGCCTTCCCACCCCTCCAATGGGTACCCTTTTCACCAATCCTCAATATTTTTCTTGAAGGAAGGTTGTGGTCTACATATTCTCAACTTTAAAGGGAGTAGGCCCAAAAGAAATCTTATCCGATTGCAACATTAGAGGCCAATGATCAAAGATAGGCCTAGCCAATGTCTTCACCATCACAGACTCAAAATACTTTTCCCACCGTGGGTGACTAGGAATCTGTCCAGTCTAGAGCGAACTGCATTTTCTTGCATGGACCATGTAAATTGTGCATTTAAGGAAGATTTCTTAACATACAATTTGAAATAAAATTATTGAAGGCCTTCATGCTTTTGGAAACTCCAGAAGTTCTAGTATTGTTTTCAACAAAAAACAGGTGACCATAGTTTTCAAGGTGCCAAGGCGAGGCTAGGTGACCATGGGGCACCCAGGCAGGCACCTAGCCCTCACCTAGGTGATGGAATTTAAAAATAAGGCTTGCCGATGGATTTCTACCCCTTTTGAACTAGTTTTTTTTTGTTGGTTTTATGTATTCTGCACTTACTTTTGTGCTTGTATTTCTTGCAGTGTTGCTTCAAGTAGGCAAAACAATATATTAGAGTTGCAACTTACAAGTTAGACATTGGAACTTGAAAGAACTGAAGGGGGCGGATCCCCTATTTTAGATCAACAATACATAGGGAACAAATACTAAAATAAAGAAGAAAATGAAAAAGAAAGTAGGGGACTGAGCCCCTGTTCTAGACCCAGAAAAGCTGGTGAAAAAATATTAAAATGAAAGAAGAAATATGAAGAAGAAGAAAAGAAGGCCCCTGTTTCTGAAACCAATGATGAGAACAAAAAAAGCTGAAAAATGCAAGAAATTAAGAACAAAAGAAAGGGGGGGGGGTGCCCCTGTTCTAGACCCAGAAAATCTGGTGAAAAAAAATACTAAAATAAAAGAAGAATATGAAGAATAAAATAAGGGGCGGAGCCCCTGTTTCAGACACCAATAATGAGAAAAAAAAGCTGAAAACATGCAGGAAATTTAAGAACAAAAGGAGGCGGAGCCCCTGTTTTAGTCCAATAAAATGATTCAAAAAACTTGGGGAAAAGATACAAAAAGGAAGAGGAGAAAAATGCGGCGTAACCACTGTTTTAAACCAGGAAACAGAGAACAAAACTAAGAAGAAGAAGAAGAATTGTCAAAGTAAAACCCTCGAAGATTAATTTTGTATTTAAACCAGGAAACAGAGAACAAAACTAAGAAGAAGAAGAAGAATTGTCAAAGTAAAACCCTCGAAGATTAATTTTGTATTTACTTTCCTCAAAACAAAAGCATGATAACATGCAATAGGTTCTATTACTAAAACAACCAATAAAATATTATATATTTTATTTTTCTTAATAAATATTGATATAGTAAATATTTACTTCAGCCCCCTAAGCATGCGCCTAACATAGTTGTTGGCGTTTGGGCGAGGCGTTCTTTGAAAAGTGCCTAGTCACCTATGACATTAAAATCTCTCGCCAAACACACGTTCTACTACCGCCAAAGAGCTCCTTGTGCAACCCACTCCTTTTCTCTAAATTTCATTGTCACTGTAAAAAGAACCCACTGTTTTCTCCATCAACTCTACTTGACTCTCTTCCCATGTTGTAAGAATTCCATCTGGAGATCCCACAGTAGGGTAGAGCCCAATGCTCATTCCTCAAGCGCCAGATACTTCTCATCCAAACCTCATTAATAATCTCAATTTTTGTTTCATTAAGTAAAATGATAGATGACTTAAGTCTTTAAAAATAATTCTTTACAACTCTCGTCTTTCTTGCACTCCCCAAGCCTCTTACATTTCCCTAGGTGACTCCGACCATTTTTCCTTCTTCAAGCAAATGTTCTCATCGTTTTAAGACCTACAAGTAAGGATTTCTACTTCACACCATTTTTGGGGTTTTGTTGATTATTCTTTTTTATTCAGCTGAACCAATTGGATACCCATTGTATGTGGATTCCCCAAATCATTCTAAATCCCCTCTTTTTCTACCCCTTTTCTAATCCCAACATTCCCTGTCTCTTCCCTATCTCTGTCCTCTTCCCTCCCCCCTCTCGTCCCTTCCTCTGAATAGTCTAACATCAAAAGCTAAACTCCCTCCCCATACTCACCTAAACTCTCAATTTCACTTTGCGTTTTCCTAGACTGAAGCTTTTCCCAGCATAAGATGGCACTTGGTGTTTTTTAGATATCTTGACATTCTTTGTTACCTGCAAAAATGTTATCCTCGCAACACAAGGTGTAGTAAGAGAAGAACCCGGTGAGGGAATAGAAGTGCCTGATTTGATTGAATGCAAGTTTGGTGGTCTTTGTGGATGAAAGACTTGGGGTCAAATCCCCCATCTGAGTTGCGATTTCGTCTGAGAAAGGTTTTTTCACCACTTATTTGCTATGAAAAGATTCCACCGAAGCGTTTGTTACTAAACCATCTCTAACCCCAAGAGCTTTTCTTTGCTGTTTGACAAGGGAAAGCACCAGACCCACACTTTGGTTGACTGACCGCTGCTTCTCTCCTGTTCTCTTCATCTAGAGCTTCCGGAGAAGGTTGAATTGAACATGATCTTCCCTTTTACACTGGTTAGCATTGTACAATCTCGTTAAACCCCCTTCAAAATTGCTTCCCAAACCTGAATCACAGACGTGCATGAGACTTCCCTCTATTTCAAAACTGCTCACAAAATTTCATAGAGAAATTATATTCCTAGAGCAATTGTTTTGGCTTTCACAGATATCAATTGGTTCTAGGAGAATCTGTGAATAATTAAATCTGATCAGAAACCTTTATAGGCCAAATTGTACGCCTTAGATTGTTTCCATAAACATTTCTAAAGCTGCAAATTAACTTTCTTGAGTCATTCCTTTTAATTGTTCATCCCACCTAGCTCCTTAGGACTACTTGTCCGACATCAAGATATCAGAGAAATTAATTGGGTGTGACAGCTGATTGAGGTGTCTAATGAGTGGTTATAATTTGAAAGTTGACTTGCAGAACTCTTAAAGTTTGACAAGATAAACTATACATCTGAAATCCATGAGATAAATTTATACTGGTTTATGCTAATAAATCAGATCTGTCAATGTTGTCGATGTCTGTTCCACAAGAAACGGGTGTAGATTATACTGATAAAACATAGATGACAACATATATGATTCATTGCAATTAATTGCATCAACAAAGAATAAGAAACCATAATCTTTTTCCTTTCTAGTTTTGTTCAATTAACTCTAATTAGTTGTTTCTCACCTGAAAATAAAGTTCTTCAGAAGTGCAAAAACCTCCAATGGAGTTCTTTGAGTCCATGAATGTAAATCTGGTCTGGATCCCTAAGGAGAAAAACACTGTTGCAGACAGCCTTGCATAATCAGGGTTTTTTAGGGAAAGCTTGTATAGTGACTTCTGCTTGCTTCTATTATTCTTCCTCAGCTGCTTTAGCTTTCAGTACATTCACTCATGTACTTCCTGTTTTAAATCAATAAAAGTTATCTTCGCTCAAAAAAAAAAAAAAACTCAAATGGAGTTCACACCTGAAATTGCCTCGATCAAATAGATTAGGAACTTGATTGTTGGTGCACCATCTTTGTTGAGATCCTTGCTTATGTATGACTGGCAATTTCTTTTTCTTTAGATTGAAATTTCCTATGAAATTTTTTAATCTTTATCTCTTTAATTTTTGTCAGTTGGTCTCACTAATTTTCGTGTCATTCAAAGAGGAGACTTCCCCCACTATTTATAGACTAACATTAAGCCATTGATGATTGAACCAAATCACCAATTGGAGTAGGACTAGGAATTTTCCCAATCTTAATCCAATTTTAAAAGAGAGATTAAACATCAAATCCGAATTTCCAAACGGAAAGAGGTCATTCAGATTGTGTGGGATTCGAATGGTTCCCAAATCGAATGGCAAAATCACTTGTTTCAAAACCAGGTAGTAACCTTGCAAAGCTGTATGGTTGTTTGGATAGCCATACGGTCGTTTATACAATTGTATAAACAATAGAGTTGTCAGTTTGATCTGGTGATATTTGACAAGTATAAATGTCTAGTTAAGTACTTGTAAAATAATCCTTCCACCACTGACACATAGCGTTGTTGCCTCCAAGAAAGGACTTATTTCCATTTGGGCAACATGCCTGTCTTTTGCTCAAATGAATCAGTAAATCACAAAATTTTGCAAAACAAGATAAACAAGTTAACTTCATCAATCTTTTGCCGTTAGGGTTTTACATTCATCCAAGAAAGACACTCCTATCCTAACGTATTCACTGTAATTATTGGAGTGGTGGATCACGTACAATAATTATTTATCTTCATTATTTCTTTGTATGCACCAACACATCCAAGTATATCTAAGAATTGAGATTCATTAGTTGGTGATGTGTGCAAATAAGTCTAGAATAAGATGAAATAATATTATCAAATCTAAAGATCAGTAGCAACATTACAGGCTTCACCGGTCATAAAATCTAGATGTCATTTACATTCTGGTCCAGTTCAGTGTTTGTCCATGGTCCATACAAGCAACCGGTCATGCACTTTTGAGTGCATTGCACTGACAAGAGAGATATATTGTCCCTTCTCACAAGGTAGTACATGTATGACAACCTACTCAGACCAACTGTTCTAAGTGAGTAATTGGTTGACAATAAATGAGGTCTAGATATTGATCATGTCAGTGGAATTAACCAGTAACTGATCATATTCCTAAAATATAAATCAAGGACATACAAAAATCAATACCCATGACAAGTGATTGTACAAAAGAACTCCTTTTGTTCATAATAAAAAAAAATATACAACAATGTTGGTCTTTGAGGTCATGCTTTGTCCAGCAGAAACATTCTTGGTAAAGGAGAACATATGCGATCCCGAAGCATTTTAAGGGCTGAAAGCTTACAGCTGCAAGAAGAAAAGAGATTGAAACCATACCAAAAGTCCAAGTCCATCACCAAGGCCAAACCCATGACCATACCTTTACTCGTATCCAAATCCATGTCTTTTACTCATTCCCATTATCCAAACATCCATATTTCTATCCCATATCCATACCCAAAAAAATCCAAACCCATTAAATTGGAACATGAATTGGGTATTAATGCAAGTTCCATGAACCTTGGTGTTGGAGTTTCTTGAAATTAAAGAAAGCATATGGAAATGTATGGGGAGTTAAAGTTGCATTTTTTAGGAGAATTAATTTGAGGGTAGTAAATGAGATTTAATGCTAGTTTCTTTCCCTCGCAAGAAGGCTTGAGTAATATGTATAATAGAAAGAGGAAAGACGGGAGGTTAGGGATCCTCTCACTCGTACCTCCTCTTCTCTTTTTTCACACGTGGATATATATTTTTAAATTAAATCATTAAAAATATTATAAGTCAAAATTAAAACCCTAGTGGGTCTTCATTGTCTCACATAAATCCATATTTACTCTTTAATAAAACCATTCTTAAATCTCTCACATAAAATCCATATTTAGGTTGGTGAACGTTTGTAACATCTCATTTTTCATTAAATCACTCTTCTTTCTCTTAAATCTCTATTAATCCTTTTTTTTTTTTGGCTCTCTTTAATAAAGTAGGTGGGTTAGGTTAGGACTGACCTAAATATGAACCCTAGCTACCCAAACTAATGTCAAAACCCAAATTAGTACTCTTTCTCTCTCTTTTAATGTAGATTTGTTTCTTGGATTATTCTGATTCAACAAATTAAATCCCTCTTTTCCTCTTAAATCTTTATTAATTATTAGTCCCTTTTGGCTCTCTCTAATAAAGTAGGCGTGCAAATTAGATGGATTGGATTAGGTAAAGGGCCAACCTAAATATGAACCCTAGCTTGGACCTAAATTAATGTTGAAACCCAAATTTGTAGGTGAACGGATCTTCTTCTTATATAAAAGTCTAAAGAAACCATTGCTCCTTTCCATGGGTTGTTAAGTTCTTATTTTGTTTTATTAATTTAGTGGAAATTTGTTTCATGGATTATTTTTGTTAATATTGAGCCTTTTATTATCTTCGTCAGTTCAATTTTGAATTTTATTTTTTAAGTTGGTTATTGGTTTCATGCTAAGCACATCTTTTTGGCTTTATAGGGCTGCACAATGGGGGAGCAGCCCATCCCCCAAACCCTTAACCCCCAACCCCATGGGATTTGGTTCCAAGTCTTCCACTACAACTAGCTAGAGAACCTATCAACTGGGCCATCACCATTTGGTTCTCATGCTAAGTAGCTGGTTATGTACTTCTCATGACATATAAGCCATATAAAAAGGAATAAGTTTGAAGCTCAATAACCAAAGAAGAAAATAAAATTATTTTTTCTATTTTGTATGCAAAGAAATAGAAATATATAAAAACTTTGGTGAATCACTGTTATTTCCTTTTATTTTTCTCTTAAAAATACATTTTTAAACGGTAACACATGCATTGCAGGGGCCACCGCTAGTACAAATCCATAGCATAGTTTGCTTAAAAAGCTCAATAAATATAGCAGCAAGAATGTCACCATTTGAGATTGTAATGGAGCTCAAGCCAGACAACCTATTGATCTTGAAGCCATGCCTATAACTTCCAAGTTCAATTAGGAAGCTTAAGATTTCGCCAGAAACACAAACACCCATAATATATATATATATATATGAAGATGTTTGACAAAAGATTGCCTTTAAGGCAGATGCACATATATAGAAGGTTTATGAAGTTTAATGTATGGGACAAGGTGATGGTTCGCATAAAGCCTGAACAATTTCCAAAAGGGGTATTTCATATATATATATATATATATATGAAGATGTTTGACAAAAGATTGCCTTTAAGGCAGATGCACATATATAGAAGGTTTATGAAGTTTAATGTATGGGACAAGGTGATGGTTCGCATAAAGCCTGAACAATTTCCAAAAGGGGTATTTCAGAAATTACATTTCAGAAGGTCAGGGCCTTGATACTAACGAGGCTTGATTCAAAAGCCTATTGATTGGAATTGTTTGAGGACCTCCACATAAGCCATAATCCATATTTTCAATGTAGAAGATTTGACTTTTGAGCCCCTTCCATGGTCATCACCAGGAAGAAAATGAAGTTAGGCTACTTGCTGTGCAGAAGAGACCAGAAGCCACTGGTGATGTTTTTGATATCCAACTTATTTCTACAAGATCTGCAGGAATTCATAAATTCTTGGTTTAATGGCAAGGGAAACTAGTATTAGATTATGAGCGATATCAAGACATTTACTTGTCGTAGCCGACCAGGGTTGATGTCAAAACATTTGATTAGGGCTGTCAATGGATCGGGTTTTCCCAATCAACCTGAACCAACCGAATAAATTATAATAGTTCTGGTTTCATGATTTTGTCAGGATTAATAATTGGGTTGGTTCTGATTCTTGCCTGTCCTGAACTAATTTAAATACGGAATTGATTTATATATATATATATATATATAAACATTTTAATTTTTTTATAATTTTATCATATTTTATATTTGAAATGATAAATTTTATAGATAATAAATAAGATAATATTAGTAAAAAGTGTTTAATTTATTAATATATAAATAATTTAATATTTTCTATCATTTTTATTAAGGTTATATTGCAAAAGTTAAATTTTAAGTTATTATTTAAATAGACAATTGTAGTTTTTAGTGTAATCGGGTCTATCACGTCCAAGCCTGATGGAAATGTCATCCTATGAGGCATAAAGCCTTTATGGTTGCATGGCATGGGGCCTTATTCATCTGCAGTGCATAGGGCCTTAATTTCGATATGCCTGGGCCATTTGTGGCACTCTCCTTTCTTTTGGAATTATTGTCGAGTTGAATATTGTTTAAATTGTTATATCAGTATACAGGCCAAGCTAAGTTACTAAGTTAGAGTTTAGTGACCAAATTTTTAAAAGTTTTTAGTGCAAAAAATGAGAACTGGATTATTTGATTTTGGAGAATCAAAATTCAAATATGAGCATACCTGATGTGGAGACCATAAAGTGTAGCTCCCAGAGTGGTGCTCACACACAAAATTCAAACTCAAATCGCGAGGTCGATCTTGCAACTAGTTTGAGCCAATTTACATCTCGAACTTGCTTGCTAGGGGTGTTCACAAGAACTGATCAAATCAACCAAACTGATATGATCCAACCCGATCTGGTTCATTTTTTGAAACTTTTGGTTGGTCTTGATTTATAAATATAAACAACCCAACTGATTGGGTTGGTTTATATGAAAACCAAAACCAACCTGAATCAAACCAACTATGGCTAATAGAAGTATAATACTTCTGGTTTTGGTATAGAAACAATAAGGCTCCCTCCACTTTTAAGACTTTATATAATACTTTTTACAAATATAGACAATTGGACTCTACTTTAGTTATTACTTTTTTTTTACATTAGTCTTAAAGTTGAAGAGACTTATACAAAAATGGCAACTACCTTTGGGTTTGGGGTAATATAGATGCATCACTCAACTGCCTATATGACTTAGAAAAAGATGGTCCTTGACTCAAACACGCAATGAGTCAAACCAGCCAATAGCCATATACAAAATAGGAAAAGGAGATTGAAAATCAATAAATCACCTAGGATGACCAATTGACCATCCCCAAACCGGCCTAACCAAACCAAAAAATTGACCCAAACTGACCCTTCATGTTTGGGTTGGTTTTCCCTTATAATCGGTCGGTTTTAGGCTACTTGTTTATCATACCAATCGGGTTGGTTCGGTTGAGCAAAAAACCACAACCGACCTGCGAACTCCTCTATTGCTTGGATATGTGCACTTGTAGGGGTGCAAATGGATTGAATCATGATCTGAAGTCCGATCATATTTTGTTGGATTTGGATATTCTCATTTCGAATTTTTGGATTGGATCGGACAATCAGATTTGATTAAAAATTGGATCACCCCTATTCATCCGAAAGGATCTAGTATGATAATATATATGTTATTTATTTATTTATAAATATTTTATTTTTATTGCATTTTTACAACATTTTATATTATTTATTTTTTATAAAAAACATGTATATATGTGATGAAAATAGTTGAAAAATACTTTTATTTTTGTTTTTATTTATTTAAATTGTTATATATTTTTTTAATAATTTACTTTTTTTTAAAGTAAATCGGATTAGATCATATTTAGATATTCAACATCCTTATCAGATTTGAATCTGAATCAACCCTTATTTGAATATGATCTGATCCGTTTACATCCTTATGTAGCTGTTAACCACTTAATTTCTTTGATGTTTTTCAAAGGAAATACAATAGAGAACAAGAGAATAATATCTTCTCAAAGAGTAGGTTGAACTAGGGTTTTTGGGTAGCAAAAGAGTAGAGAACAAGGTGCAAGAAAGAGATACAATACTGTTATTTGATCTCTACTTCTAATATTCTTTATATGTAATCCAATTCTAATGTATTTAGGACTATCCAAATATGATTTGGTTAGGTCTTTATTGACATTAGCCAATGCACACGAAAACTTAAGTTGTCATATGACTAGTCTAACTAGCTAATGGGATAAGGCCTATTACTTAAGTGATTCATAAACATAACTATTTCAAGCCTTATTGAGATTGAATAATGTATGGTGGGACTTGGAAAGGTCTTATATTAGTCTACTTGGGTTCGACCCATGCTAAAAATCACATGGGCTGAATTCATCAAGTAAACCTAATGAAACCCTGAGCCAATTGAATTGGGCTTAGTATGGGATCAATACTTAGGTCTAAATGATCATTGGTTTCAACCACCCTACAAAGCCAAGGGATAATGAATTAACATAAGATAAAGTTCATCGTGTTTCAACCCTTCAATGGTCTTTTTTTTTTCTTAACCTCTAAACCTAAAATGATCAAACACTACTCACAGGGAAGAACCTTTTACCTGATTATTAAATGCAATGTCGCACCCTTTACTCAGATAGATCCTAAGATTAATATATTTTGCAAATTTTTTTTATAAAATAACCATAAATATAAATATATTTTGCAAGGTGATTTCAAAAACAAGTTGGAATCCGCTGTCGATAGTTTTAAGTTCCCACGAGAGAAAATGTTAACCATGATGTTTTCTTTATTGAGAAAGGGGTTAATCCTATCACAATGATCACCCACTCAGGTAGTATTTTGAAATGCTCCAATATATCCAAGTATTTGACCCTAGGAGGACCTCACTATTTGGCACATTAAAAGAAGTTTAGTCCAAAACCTAGTGTATCATCATTATCTAGTCGAAGGTTAAATGCAACTTTCTACTTTTGCCCATCTGTCTACAAGGTCCAAGGGCACAACTAAAAATTGGTCCATGTTTAGTTACAAACGTCCACTATACTTAGGGTCTAACCCCAGCAACTAAGATAAGTTGATCCACCATTTAGGTAGTATATCAATGTTAGTCTTGTTAGGATAAACCAATAAACTCTCTACATTTATCCAATGGATTAGAACTTTTTAAACTAACATAAGTCTCATAAATGTCCATTTTCAAGGGTAATTCATAAAAACACACCAATAACAAGTAATAATGTACAATTTTTATTAATTCATAAATCTTAGTACACATCAATCTGATTAGAGTTAAGGGTATACATTGTTTGACAACTCCTTGCACTTAAGTTCAATCAAGTACAAGTCGTAGTTCTATACTATTAACATGTTCCTTAAACACTTTTTATGTAACTGGATTATTCAATGGGTCAATTAAATTATCCACTTATTCCATCTTCTAAATCTGAATATCTTCTCACATAACTATCTCTTGTAGAATATGTTATTTCCTCTTGATGTGCTTAGACTTCGAGTGAGCTCTTAGCTCTTTGGTTTAAGTAATGGCTCCAACATTGTCACACAACAGTAGAATGGTGACATGCTAAAGGGTATAATTCTTAATTCTTAGATGAATTTCTTCATCCAAACTATTTCCTTAACAACCTCATTTGTAACAATGTATTCAACCTTAGTCGTAGAATTTGTTGTGGACCCCTATTTACTACTTCTCTAGTTGATAGCACAAAATCAAAACATAAAACTTTATCTATATGTATACTTTCTATCATTCGAATCTAATTGGAAATTGGCATATGTATACCCAATAATTTATAGTGAACTACCATTAAAGACAATATAGTCTTTTGTTCTTTGGTATTTTAGTATATTTTTCTATTCAATGTTCTTGTCTTGTGTTGGATTGATATCTACTTACGGCACTAACTGTCTGTACCATGTTGGGTTGAGTGCATAACATGACATACACGATGTTCCCTATAATAAAGTCATAGGGACTCTTTTTTTATGTCCTCTATCTCTTCAAAAATCTTAGGTGACATTCTCTTGGAGAAAGTGACTCTATGTTTAAAAAGGACAAATCCCTTATTGAAAACATTGAACATTTTGACAATCTTGTCAATGCAAATAAATTATGACAATTCAATTAATTGTTTCAATCCATTTCTATAGAGTTGAAGTGCCAAGATATATGATGTTTTTCCAAGATCTTTCATGGGGAACTACTTTAAAAGCTATACCTTCACTATAAACAACATTCATATATTAAGATAGTAAACATGAGTTTTAAACAATGTTATTACCAATATAAGCAATAAGATCGATGAAAATAATACCTCATATTACCAATAAGGATGAGAAGTAAAAATCATCCTGCAAGGCGAAGAAGCATCTATGGCCTGCCTTGCCGAGGCAACATAAGGCTAGATTCGCAAATCACCTTGTTGGATCACAATCTGCTCTATAAACTGAGGCAAAAGAGGGGGCATTTGTTACCCGCCTCACAAAGTAACATGAAGCCAAATTAGCAAGCCACCTCGCTAAGGCTGCTTCATAAGGCGAGACATCGCAATCCATCGCGTGAGGCATAAGAGCAGGTTCCGTCATCGAATCGTGAGACGTCTTGCAATAGTCACCTCACCAACCATCATACCATACATTGCGAGGAACTACCTCGCGAAAATATGCCTCACCTAAGCAAAATATGACCTGCATCACATAGTTGTGTCCATTTTGTGGAGGTTTTTTATTTATTTTTGATAATACCATTTTGTGGAAGTCATGCATGCATAGTGGAGAACAAGACAAACAAAAGAAGTGGGCACGATTAAGTACCATACTTGGGAGATCACATCTCCGCCCCACAACACATCCCTGCCATCTATTGGGAACATCTCCCGATGATGAATTCTCAAAGACACTCAACAACATACACATGTGAGAAAAGAAGTGGAAAAGGTACAAGAAAAGTATGACGAGGAGATCATAATCGACAAGTGTGAACCCTAAGGCTATATATGTTTGGTTTGAAGGAAAAGGTAAGAAAAGGAAGGGAAAAACGGGAAAATCAATACAAGTTTTGTAAAGGTCTCTCTACCTCTCCTTTCCTTTCCCTACATTTTCCTTCAAACCAAACACAGCCTAAGTACCAAATCTGGATAGAAAATCTCAGCATAACAAGTTTTGCAGAGTTATGGTTATGCACAAAAAGAGCTGGAACTGGAAGATCTGTGTAAAGAAAATAGCAAAGCAATAGGGATGGGGGCAAACTAGCAACAGAGGTAAGGAGTTCACCAACAAACATGGATTTCTAGAATATCCAGCCTATTTACGTAGTCTGGTTTCCTGATTATATAAATAGGAAACTAGACCATGCACTGGAGAGGGATCCTCTTCCCAGTTCCCACAAATCACAATTGTGTAAGCTTAATCCCTTTCATCCTGCCTTAACTTAAAGCTCTCAACTTTAGGACCAACAGACGACCATCCTCATCCGGTAGGCTTAAACCTAGAGAAATCTAATTCTAATGATTCCATTAGGCTCTATACAAAAGCTATTTTTTTTATTGGTTGTGCCTTGGAAATGCAAGAGTATCATAAAGGAATTTTCAAAATACATAGTGGGATATGCTTTGGATAATACAAGTACAAATAGTTTGATGTGAAGTGTCCAGGCTATCAACACTTGGGAAATGTTGAAAAACTATGATGGAACTAAAAATATGAATGTGTATCTTAAATTCTTAGGAAACCAATAAAATCTGCTTTTAATAAAAATCTGAATTCCTGATTATATGTAACGTCCTATATTTTATATATATTTTTATATAGTTAAAAAATAATTTTCTTTTTTGATTTATTTATTTACATGAAAGCATGATTATATATATATCTTAATTTTCAAATTGTACATCAATGACTCCACAAGTTGTTAGAACCAAGTTGAGCAAATGAACTGATACCATTACTCGACAAGCTGAGCAATAAATGTCAAATGCTCTTTTTACCAACTTGTGGAGTCATCTCTTATTATGGGGTTGACTACTCCTTGTCTGTCACCCGATTTAGTTCAAACAAATGGGAGCAATTCTCATAATATGAGTCAATTATTCCAACATCTAAGGGATGACTTCTCATTTGAAGTGACTCTTCATTGCTGAGCTGTATCCAAAATTTTTAAGATGACTCCCCATTTATGAGTCATTCAACTCGACACCCAATCTCAGAAATTGTTCCAAACCAAGAGTTGTATATGAATGCTGGGCTCTCTTCTTCTTCTTCTTCTTCTTCGTTGTTTCTTGCATTTCTTTCTTTTTCCTTTTCTCCTTCTAAATTAGAATTCAGAGAGAGACAAAGGGAGTGAATGACAAAGGGGCTTCATTTTTATCTGGTCTCATGTCCATGAAGGGTACTTCTCAGTTTCTTAATTTTTGTCAATTCTTCTTAGGTTTTTATTTTTATTTTATTTTTAGCTATAAACCCTTCTATGTTTTTAGGCTATGTTAAATTTTCATGCTTTATTAGAATGGATTTTATGATTCTTAGTACGAATTTGAATTTTTTTAAAGTTGTTGCCAAAACTCATTTTGAGAATGGATTCTTTGGAGTTGAGAATTGGACATGGATTTAGTTTTCTATATACTTTTCTGTCCTCTTTTCTTGGATTTTAATTTTCTTCATTTTATGCTTTTTTTTTGCATTTTATGCTTTTCCATTATTAAATTATTTTTAACATACTTTATTTGCAAAATTTTTGCAGATTTTTGGTATTCTTTGCATTTCAGTTATCTTTTATAATCGTCATTATCATCTAAAAGCACCCAACTTTTGCCATAGGTGGCATTTGATAAATTTGAATTCTGAAGTTTGAAAAGTCAAAAAGTTATTATTCATGTCTAAAATTTAAAAAGTAGAAATGATTTTCTGCATTTTAGAGGTTTTGAAAAGATAAGATTGTTTTGGTTGGAGTGATTCTCCAATATCCAAAAGTGTTAAGTTTACTATTTTACCCTTAGAAATAGATAATTTGTTAATATTATAAATATTAATAATAAATATTTAATAATAATAATATTTACTATTATTATTATTATTATTATTATTATTATTATTATTAGTATTAAATAGATGATAGTAATGAAGGCATTAATGCCATTTCATCACATCTGAAATGCCATTTAAAAGGTGTCTTACAATTTTAGACACCTTTTAAATGTTAAAATAGATATAATCTCAAACACCCCTTAGTTCCAAAAAGTAAGTTTTTCAGATGTTTGATGTTTGAAAAGTGTTACCAAACACCATCTTACTCTTATGTTTTGAAAGGAGTAACTAGGATTTAATGGTCATTTTACAAAAAACTTCACTAATGGCAATTTCTGACAGGGGTTCTATGGAGATTTAAAAAAGTGAGGGTGATTTAAAGAGAATTGGCCAAAAGTGAAGGGGAGTTTTATATATCTTATATGCACACAACTCACAAAAATTCTTGGGTTGCAACACTTCCAATTGAAGTCCCAAGTGTCCCAACTGCCACCTTCCTTCGTCTGGTTAGGGGATAGCCACAAATCAGCAAGAAAAGTTGGAAAAATCTACATAACATAAACATGATTGATGGATCTATGTACAGACAAGTGGTCACAAAGTTTAAGTCCCATCAAGAGACCTAGACTAATTTTATTCTGTATAACGATTCAGAAATGGAATCATTTTAGCCATCATTTTTTTGGTCGACAATCCAATCGTCCAGTTCGAACAAACAGCCTATTTTACAAAAAAAATAAAAAATAAAAAATGGCCAAAAACTGTTGGACAAATTAACGGTTCTATCACCTGGGTCAACAGGTTATTGACTTTTTTAATGGATTTTGACCAAAAACCAAATTTGGGATAAAACAAAACCAATTGCCTAGACGATTCCCAGGCCGTACGATCCGAATCAATGGTACTTCAAAAACCTTGATACACACTGTATGTCTCTACATACTAAAACACACATATATCTTCTTATTACTATCATCACCATATTACAACCACTAAACAACAATATTTTATCATCTTCTGCCTTCTATATATGAAAAATATCAGTCAAGAAAGGAAGATAAAAGAGAATTCGTGATTTCATTAATTCCAAGATTGGAGAAGTATTAATTTATAGATATACAACCGACTTTGGACAGCTTGCATGTGCAAGTTGGGAGATGTGTAACTGAATTTACAGTTGCATAAACAAACTAAATTACACGTGGATAATAACTCTAAGACGCCCCCTCAAGTTGGAGCATGGGGAAGAATGCCCAACTTGGAAAGTAGCCCATGGATTTTGTCTCGTCGAAGTGCCTTAGTGAAAACATCAGCAAGTTGTCAATCATTGGGTATATGAGATGTAGATACCCTCTTGGCATAGAGATGATCTCATATAAAATGATAATCAATTTCAATATGTTTTGTTCATTTTTAAAAGAGGTGATTAGATGGGATGTGTAGAGCAACTTTATTATCACAACGAGAAGGAGAGGCTTAGGATGTGAAAGGCCCAAAGAAGCAAAGAATTTCTTTAGCCAAACCAGTTCACTAGTGGCAGCAACCATGGAACGAAACTTAGCCTTTGCAAATGATTGAACCACTGTGGTTTGTTTCTTGGTCTTCCAAGATGACACAGTGTGGAAGCAATGAAAACGGGCTGGCTATGCAAGCATCGAGCGGTCACTAGCTTCTAGCGAAGAACACTGAATTCTCTAGGAGAGAGAAAAGGTGGCGAAAATTGGAAGAAGAGAACTTGAAGAAACTCTGAAATTATGAAGTATGAATTGATGAATAATTTTGGGAAAATAGCAGTATTTATAATACATTTAGAAATTGTAAAAGAACTAAGAAAGAACATGAATCTTGATCTTGATCTTGATCTTGATCCTCTTGGGCTATCTTGATAAGGTCGAATCCTCTTGGAATTCTTGGGCTTGATCTTCCACCGTCCGATCTCCCTGGCTCTCCTTATGCATGAATCTGGGAGTCTTGGATTTCTTGATGCTTCTTGGAGTCTTTGCCAGATCTTGATCGGAGTCTTGAATTCTTGTTAATCTTGGAAGAGTCTTGATAATCTTGGATTCTTGATAAGTCTTGGAGTATTGGATTAAGTCTTGAATTATCCTTTCTTGACTTATCTTGGACTCTTGTCCTTATCCTAGGAGCTGCCGTCCCTAGGGGTGAGATGGGCGTTGGGATGGGCCTCCATCATTCTCCCCCACTTGGAGGGAACTCGACCCCGAGTCGTGACTAGGGTAGGCAAGTTTTATCTCTGGCAGATATCGGTGAAGGTCAACAAGTTGAAGGTCTTGGATATACTCATATGATCTGGTAGGTCCACTATATAGGCATTATCATTAATCTTCTTCACGATCTTGTATGGACCATACTTTCGAGGCTTCAATTTGTTGTAGGTACCTATGGGAATTCGTTCCTTCCTTAAGAAGACCATAACCTCATCACCTACATAAAACACTTGAGGTCGACGATGTTTGTCTGCGGCCATCTTGTACTTGGCGTTGGATTGCTCTAGCTTCTGCTTCACGGCCTCTTGGACGGATTGGATTTGTTTTTCCATCTGTTCTGCTGAGATACTGGCGCTGGGTACTCTGGGTAGCTTCAATAAATCCAGTGCATGGTTAGGGACCTTCATGTACATGATGGAGAATGGGGGTCTGCCTGTAGAACTGTGCACTGCATTGTTGTAGGCGAACTCAGCCTGGGCTATGGCGAAGTCCCACTGTTTTGGCCTCTCCCGACATATGTTGCGAATTAAATTCCTTAAGGTCCGGTTTACCACTTTTGTCTGTCCATCTGTCTGCGGATGAGTTGTACTACTGAAATTAAGTGATGAATCAAACAATCTCCACAGGGTCATCCAAAAGTGACTGAAGAACCGTGTGCCATGGTCTGATGTGATGGTCTTGGATACCCCATGTAAGCGGACAATCTCCCTGAAAAATAATTTGGCTGTTGCGGATGCATTTGCTATTTTCTTGTATGGGAGGAAATGAACAATTTTTGAGAATCTATCAACCACCACGAAGATGGAGTCCATGTTCCTCAGGGTCTTTGGCAAGCCTAGCACAAAATCCATGGACAAGTCTTCCCATATAGCAGTAGGAACGGGTAGGGGCATGTAGAGACCTGTGTTCTGGGTTTGTCCCTTAGCTGTCTGACAAGCATAGCACCTGCATACAATGGTAGACACGTCCCTTCTTAATTTCGGTCAGTAATATCGCCCCTTAACTGCTTCTACTGTTTTATCCCTTCCCAAGTGTCCTGCTAATCCACCCCCATGTAAATCCCTGATGATCTTTTCGCGGAGGGAGGTGCAAGGGATACACAATTGTTTCCCTTTTATAAGGAATCCATCATAAATAAAGAAGTCCTCTGCTGACTGCTTATTCACGCATTTCTCCCATACCTGTTGGAAGTCTTCATCCTGGGCATATGAGTCTTTCAGGCGCTCAAGACCCACAATCTCAACACTCAGGGTCTTGATGAGAGCTACGTGCCTGCTAAGTGCATCAACCACTTTATTTTGCTGTCCTGCCTTATACACAATTTTATATGGGAACTTGTTTAGGAAGGTAGATCATCTAGCATGCAAATCACTTCTTAATTGCTTTTACCCACTAAGATATTTTAGGGCCTGGTGGTCTGTGTAGAGAACAAATTCTTTTGCAATTAAATAGTGTTCCCATGTCTTCAGGGCTCTAATCACAGCATAAAACTCCTTGTCATAGGTGGACCACTTTCTTCTGGCTTCACATAATTTTTCACTGAAGAAAGCAAGGGGCCTTTTTTCTTGGGACAATACAGCCTCTATGCCAATTCCACTAGCATCACATTCAACTTCAAATAATTTATTAAAATTTGGCAAGGCAAGAACAGGAGCAGAACATAATTTTTCTTTTATGAGAGCAAAACTTTGCTCTTGTTCTTCTCCCCATTGAAATTTACCATTTTTCAAACATTCAGTAATGGGAGCCATGATACTACTAAAATTCTTAATAAAGCGCCTATAGAAGGTTGCCAACCCATAAAAATGCCTGACATCTATGATAGTGGATGTGGTCGGTCGTTCCCTAATGGCTTTCACTTTTTCTTCATCTACTTTTACACCATCCTTGCTTATAATAAATCCGAGGAATAATAGATTATCATTCATGAAGATGCATTTCTTCAAATTAGCATATAATTTATTTTCCCTCAATGTTTTCAGGACCTCCCTAATATGTCCCACATGCTCAGTAATAGACTTGTTGTATATCAAAATAGACTACCACAAATTTACCAATGAAGGGGCGCAATACCTAGTTCATCAGCCTCATGAATGTGCTGGGTGCGTTGGTTAGTCCAAAGGGCATGACTAACCACTCGAACAAGCCATCTCTAGTCTTGAAGGCTGTCTTCCATTCATCTCCGAGACGGATCTTGATCTGATGATAACCACTCCTGAGATCAATCTTTGAGAAAACTACAACTCCATTAAGCTGGTCCAGCATGTCGTCCAGCCTGAGAATAGAAAATTTGTACCCAATGGTGATCTTGTTAATGACCCTACTGTCAACAAACATTCTCCAACTGCCATCCTTTTTAGGTGTTAATAAGGCAGGTACTGTGCAAGGACTCATGCTGATTTGAATGTGTCCATTTTTCAATAAATCTTCTACCTTTTCTCGTAAGATTTCATTCTCCTTAGGACTCATCCTGTAATGCGGGAGGTTAGGTAGATTGGCACCTGGAACAAAATCAATATGGTGTTGTATGTCTCTCATGGGAGGGAGTTCATTTGGTAACTCCTCTGGAACTACATCATTGAATTCATCCAGTAGTCCATGTACTTCTGCTGGAATTTTATTTTCATCATTAACATCTTCTCCTTTTACTACTAGCAAATGTATTTCATGAGTATCCTTACATTCTTTAACAAATTCAGCATGATGATGGGTGATGATAAGGAAATTCTTCTCATGTGTTTTTGGAGCATTTGTAATATTTTTTTCAGCTATGGGTAATAAAATATAACGTGTACCTTCTTTTTCAAATTGGTAAGTATTCTTCCTACCCATGTGCCTTGCATCTGTATCAAACTACTAAGGCCTCCCTAACAAAATATGGCAAGCATCCATATCAACAATATCACAATATACTTCATCATGGTACTTACCAATCGAAAAAGGTAACTTGCAGCGTTCTTCCACTCGTACGCTGCCTCATTCCTTGATCCACCCAATTGTGTATGGGTTGGGATGTTTTTTAGGAATCAACTGTAATTGTTGGATGACATCCCTACAAATAATATTTTCCTGATTGCTACTATCAATAATTAAATTAAATAAATTTCCCTTGACAGTACATCTGGTACGAAATAATATGTGCCTTTGAGAAATATCCTTATTTTTTTGGGACAACATTAATTTTTTGACCACACAAGTATACTCCTCATGTTCATATGGACCCTCTTCATCCTCCCCATCAGGCCCACAGTATACCTCCTCCTCAATATCTTCTTCCTCCTCCCTTTCTACCATATTAACTGCCTTTCTCTTGGGGCAGTCACTGGATCTATGTCCAACCTCATTACATTTAACACATTTAATAGGAGCAGGCCTTGCATAAGGGTTATTGGGTTTAGGAGGGTTGGAAGGATTACCTCGAGTATGTCCTCCTGTAGTAGCCTTACCAACGTTACTTGTGCTTTTCGGGTGAGAGGGTTGCACTGCCGGGACTGATTTGTTCCTATCGACAGTTGTCGGTCTGTTGTCGCTCCCGCTGTACCGGCGGTAATTATCACTACGTGCCTTGTCTTGGAACATTAATTCCTCTTTCAAGGCTATGTTCCTTGCTTCCTGCACACTAAGAACCATTTGTACACCAATTTTGTCCCTGATGGACGGTCTTAACCCGCTCAAATAACGGGTTGCCTGCTGGTCATCACTTTCAGATAACTAGTTTCTTTCTACTAATCTTAAAAATTCTGATGTATACTCATTAGCACTACGTGAACCTTGCGCACACCATTGATAAGATTCAAACATATATTGTTCATAGTTATGAGGTAAAAATCTACCTCTAATTAACTGCTTCATGCGCATCCAGGTTCGAACAGGACCCCTTCCTTCTCTGATCCGGGTCTCTCTCATCCGTTCCCACCAAACAGATGTGCCTCCCTTTAATCGGAAAGCTACCAGTTTTACCCTTCGTTCCTCTGGTATTTCCATGTAATCAAAGAATCTGTTGACTTCTATGATCCAATCCAGAAGTCCCTCTATGCCAAGATCTTCACTAAAGGTAGGAATATCTACTTTAAGTTTGAATTCATCATTATTCCTATGGGGATTGAAATTACCTTGATTGTGCCAATTTTTGCCATTTCTGTCGTTGTTGGGAAGAACTAGAGCACCACCAAATTCGAAATCATCGTCACTGTCGTCGTCAAGAACTGGATGTCGGGATGCAGTAGCGACGGGTGGTCTGTCGTGGCTGTCTCCTTCGATCTGCTGTGGAATTTTCCGGTTCTATGGGACAACCTCCCGTAACAAGGTTTGCAGTTGCTCAGTCACCTCTGCCAACTGCTGTTCGATGTTGCGTGTGGCCGTGCGCTGTTCTTCAATCGCTCTCTAAATAGCTGGGAATCCCTGATCTCCGTCACGGGGTGGGTTGCGACTGCTACCGTCTGGGTTGGACATGATTGGGCGAATTCCATGCTCTGATACCACCTGGCGCAACATGGAAGCAATGAAAAATCGGGCTGGCTATGCAAACACTGGGCGGTTGCTAGCTTCTAGCGAAGAACACCGAATTCTCTAGGAGAGAGAAAATGTGGCGAAAATTGGAAGAAGAGAACTTGAAGAAACTTTGAAATTATGAAGTATGAATTGATGAATAATTCTGGGAAAATAACAGTATTTATAATACATTTAGAAATTTTAAAAGAACTAGGAAAGAGCATGAAACTTGATCTTGATCTTGATCCTCTTGGGCTGTCTTGATAAGGTTGCACCCTCTTGGAATTCTTGGGCTTGATCTTCCACCGTCCGATCTCCCTGGCTCTCCTTATGCATGAATCTGGGAATCTTGGATTTCTTGATGCTTCTTGGAGTCTTTGTTGGATCTTGATTGGAGTCTTGAATTCTTGCTAATCTTGGAAGAGTCTTGATAATCTTGGAGTATTGGATTAAGTCTTGAACTATCCTTTCTTGACTTATCTTGGACTCTTGTCCTTATCCTAGAAGCTGCCACCCCTAGGGGTGAGATGGGCCTTGAGATGGGCCTCCATCACAAGAAAGAGGAGAATGGTCGAGAGTTGTGAAGTACCCACTGGTAAATTGACAAGTAATGGAGCATCCGGCCCAAGCCGATTCACAATAAGTTCGCAAGACAAAATGACTTGTGGAGTAAAGAAGTATCCCTTTCTTTGGAGAACCTTTGAGGTAGCGAAGGATATGCATGGCAACATCATGATCTTGTCAGTAAGGTTGGCTCATGAACCGGCTTAGTGCATGGACCGAATATGTGAGTTCAGGTCGAGTGATTGTAAAATAGACTAAGCCTGCCCACGAAACATCGATGCTGCTCTGGATGGGATATAGGTGGCCCATAATCTGGTTGGAGGTGTTGTTGTTGGATCATTGAGAATGCGTTAGGCTTAGAATTGAGCATACCAGCATCTGTAAGTATATCAAGTGTATATTTTGGTTGGCACAAGAAGATTCCAGCTTGTGACAAAGAGATTTTTATCCCCAAGAATTCGAAGTAGCTTAAATGTCCAAGATCCTTTATTGGGAAGAAAGAACTGAGATAAGTTTTAAATACAACAATGCGAATGAATCATCTCCAACGATAAGAAGATCATCAACATATGCCAAAATGGCAAGGAAATACCTAGACTGAGTGTATGTGAATAAAATGTTGTCAGCTGAGGATTGAGTGAAGCCATGGTTATTGAGGGCTTGAGCCAATGTATCAAATTAGTTCCTTGAGGCTTGTTTGAGGCCATAAATGGACTTATGTAAGCAACACGCATTTGTCACCTTGAACTAAAAAACCTGGAGGGAGCATATATACTTATTCATGTAAAGTGCCATGCAAAAACGCATTGTTAACATTAATTTGATGTAGTTCCCAGTTGTGGGCTGCAGCGAGTGCAAGAAGGCATTACACCTAGCAAGTTTAGCAATTGGGGACTAGTAGGTTTAGTAGGACAACCCCTTCCAATTGTGTATAGCCCTTGACCACTAGTAGGGCTTTGAACCTTTTTAATGTACCCATTTGGGTTCAATTTGGTTTTGTAGACTCATTTACATTTCTTGGAATTAAATCGATTTGGTCTGAGCCCATTTCTTTTGCTCGGGAAAACAAATATCAGTGCTGGCATCAAGCTATGGCTGTTGAATTATCCTGCCCTTGAATGGGTTATATGATATAAGTGGCGGTAAGTATGCATTCACCCCAAAACTTGATGGGAAGACCAGCATGGAATCGTAAGACTCTTGCCACTTCTACTAGGCGGCAATGGTTACGTTTGATAACTCCATTTGGTTGAGGGGTTTTAGCGCAAAATTGTTGGTGGTTAATTCCATAATCACATGAATACTGCTTCAAAGGTCTATAAACAACTCAATGGGAAAGATGTTCATGTTTGCTTGACTTTGAAACAAACATTACAACAATTTGTGTTATTGTGTACAAACATGGACAACTCTTTTATTTTTTAAATTCTACTATAAGGAGCATGACCCAATAGATGGTGCTAGATGCTTGAAGGTATGGTGGTGTGGCTAGCTAGTGGAATGTAGGGCTATGCTATGGTGGGAGATGAAGCATTCAAGTAGTAAAGATCATTACACTTGTAACCCCCCACCCCAATCGAACTCTTGGTTGTCAGGTGTGGAAGAACAACACAACACATTTGTAATCAGATGTAATAAGTTTGCTTAAAGAGATCAGGTTACAGTGAAAATTGGGTATGAACGAAACACTGTGTGAAGTCAAATCAGGAGTAAGTGTGACATCATCCCCTTGGGAGGTAATTGCCATGATTGATCCATTAGGGAGTTGAACAGGTTTAATCACAGAATTCAGAGTTCCACTATTTGAAGTAATGAATGTGGGGACCATGTGATTAAAGGCTCCACTATCTATCTAGAACCCATATTCCTAAATTAAGGATCCAAGTGGGTGGGCAGATGCCTTATCAACGAAATTTGCAGATATTGATGTACCACTATCTAGAACCCATATTCGGAGTTGCAGTGGCAGTGACATTTTGGATGGAATACCTCCCACTTGATTTGTCTGGTCTTGATCCTGATCCACGATCTTGACCGTCTGGTGTTTGAGACTTCCCTTTGTTATCACGATTTGGAGGGTAACCAATTAGTTCATAGCATCGGTCTTTGGTGTGTTCATTTTTTTTTTTTTTGCAATGATCACAATAATAGCGTTTGAGGTGAAAGATCCCAAATACATTGCTTTGAAAATACCTGTCCTCAAGATCTTTTCATATGTCTCTAGCATTGTTCATGTAGGCTATACTATCATGTAGATCGCGTGCTAAGGCATTTGAAATCACTATGGAATTGTAGCATTTTCAAGCTCGTTGCTCCATCGGTTTGCTTGAATCTAGTTTTTCAATTGATCTATCTACGAAACCAACTTTGTTCTTGATCCATAGAGCATTCAACATTGCTCTGTGACAGTGGTGGCAGGGTTTTTCCATGAAAAATATCAGACAAGAAAGGAAGAAGAAAGAGAATTCGTGATTTCATTCCAAGATTGGAGAGGTATTTATAGATATAGAATTGACTTTGGAGAGTTTGCATGTGCAAATTGGGAGATATATAACTGAATTTAAGGTGGTGTAACAATTAAATTACAAGTGGATAATAACTCTAAGAATATATTCTAGGATAATTTTTTTTTTAATTTCTGCTTACTTATTACACATTTTTTCTTGTTTTCTTCAAGCCAGACTACTTTTCATCTCCTCAACAAGATGTGGCATGTGGGTCCCCTTGACGCACCACGTCATCAGACGGATACCCTTCTTTGGAGTAGGTGGGGTCCCTATTATCACAAGAGGGACGATGCCATAACCGTCAAGTGGAATCATGTGGACAGGGGGACCCCACCCCAGATCAACCTGATTGAACCCTAATCGACCCCACTCAGAGATGACCAACTTTTTGTAAGCGATAGAGGGAACATATGGGTTCTCACCAGGTTCCGAGAAAACACCATCCATCCATTTGCTGAATCCTTCTTTCTGCCTAGATTTCTCTTCTTGTACCAGTTTAACCACCTCAGCATTTGACGCCAGTGATACAGTCTTGCTAGATGCCTTTATGCTTACTGGGAAGAAACAGTTGCCGTAGAAACCTTCTGGTAATGGCGGGTTGCAGAGTTGACGGCCATTAGCAAGGTACATGAGTGTAACTTTTGTGTCACAATGGAAGCTTACAGCTCTAGTTCGGCTACTCCAGATGCTGGCAGCAATGGCTTCAAAGGTTGTGCAAGTTTGGCCCGTAGACTCTTGGAACTCACGCTTAAGCTGACTGATTCGGTCTGATGAAATGTCAAAAGCGGCTTTCTCTAGCTTGTAGTCATGCAATAAGAGAGGTGGTGGCTGTGGCAGTAGCTTTTGCTTGGTCGTTGCTTGTGCTAATAGACGTGTAGGAGTCGGAATAACTTCTCTGCTCCATACAGGGGCAATGCTTGGGCTTGGCTGCTGGAGGTCTCTAGCAAACTCACCCACAGCTTTTAGGAACTGAGCAGCTCCTAGGCCATCACACATGGCGTGGCTGACTACAAGGCCTATGACAAATCCACCGCATGTGAACTGGGTTACCTGTAAATGATAAAACAAGGATTTTATTATAGTTTTGGGTAAGTAAATCTGTCATACAGAAGGGTTATTAAATGAACGATCTGAATTATTTCATTTTTTTTGAATATTCTATATATATATATATATTAGGTTTTTGTTTTTTTTTATAGATTTTTTTTTTTATTTACGAGACTTAGCATATTTTATCTTGAAGAATGGCTCACATCATTTATTATTTCATTTGAGACCACAACTTATGCTTATATGATAAATTTGATTTTAGTTTTTTATTTACTTTAGAAAATTAAATCAGGTTTAATTTGCAATTAACAATTTATGCTTTTTCTTTGTACAAAGATGGAGAGATGATGCTAACATAGACAATTACATTTTATACATGTAATACATATCCAATTATTTTTTATTTAAATAGTTGGTTTTAATTTTTTTATCACATTTTAATTGACTTTAATTAAATTATTAATTAGCTTCATTTGGTTATTTAACCATTTTACTAATTATTCAATCATTTTCTTTTTTTAGAATAATCATTTTTAATAATTATTGGATCATTTTGTATTTCTTTTTGTAAACTTAATAATGCATATTTTATATATTAATTACGTACATGAATTAATGAATTGGATAATTAATTTTATGTACTAAATTGTTAATTAAGCTGAATTAGATAAGCTATTAATTGAATTAAATTATTTAAGTTAAAGTAATTAACTTTAATTGAATTACGGGGCCAATTTAAAGTCAATGACCTATATGGTGTACAAATTAAACATAAATGAATCAACTTATGTGGACCTATAAATTGTTAAATTAAACTAATAAATTTTCATTGAATTAAGGGGTCAAGTTGGCTTATAAAAAAAGTGGGTCAAGTTGAATTGAATGATCAATATAGTTTACGGGTTAATTTATGTGGACCGGGTGGTTTAAAAAATACCTGTTTTGCGTATTAAAAAAAACCAGTTTAATTTGTCTTTAATAATTATGTCAATTATTTTCAATTAACCACAATTTTCAATAACTGTGGTTTTGAATAATTGTCAATTAATTTAAATTAACCAAGAAGTGTGAGACAATTTGGCCAAGTTTATGATAATTTTAATGGGTCCCACCATGTATTTTTCTTATTGGATTGACTATGCATCTATTTTAAGATTTTGAATGAAAGGGGAAAACAAATATTTGAACCAGTGTATTTGTGGTAGTCCTTTTAATGGGTCTCACCATGTATGCTTTTTATTTGGTTGAGCATGGATCTATTCATTTAAATATTTTGAAAGATGATTTGAATTTTGAATTTTATTTGAAAATGTAACTAATCATTTCTAAAATACTGTTTTCTGAAAAATTAGAACGCCACGTGTCTAAATGGAAAGAGGCTTTAGCCTGATGGTCTTCTTTTAATATACATATAATAAATATGTCAGCCTTTCACGCTCTTAAAAGGGTTTGAATAAAATTTTAAGTTAAAATAACAAAATACATGAAATATAATTTATTAATTATTGGACTTAATGTTATTTTTTGATAGGTTATCGGAATTATTGAGATTAATCATATTATTAGGAAATAAGTTTTAATCATAAATCAAATATCAATTAACTTCTTCAAATAAATGCAAAAGCCAATCTTATCTATAGCTGATAAGTAGAAGCAGTGATTTATTACAAGTTAATTAAGAGGAGTAAAATAACCAACGGTAGATTGAAAAATAAGTTGTAGATGAACCTGTCACAAAGGAGGGATATTTTTACGCTGTATTTGGTTTGAAGGAAAATTAAGGTAGGGATTTTTCTAGGTTTGTACAGTTCCCCTACTTTTTCTTTCAAAGTAAACATAGGAAAACATGTTAGTCTCTCTCTCTCTCTCTCATTGGAGTTAACTGACGGGCCCCAGTGCAAAGCATTGGAAAAAGGTGTTAAGGTTTATTGGGCTTAAAATTTGTTGCTCTATGGGGATTCACAATCCAAGGGTAGGGATGGCAATTTTCCCAATCTCCATTGAGTATCTGGCCTCTCTAACCAAATGGGAATGGGGAATTTGGGATGGGACTAATAGGAATACCCGATTGAGGACTAGGACGGGGACAGGGGTGAAGTCCACACCCTGCCCCGACCTCGATTATATATATTAAATGTGTATATATTATATTATTTATATTTAAAATATTATTTGTATTTTAATTTTTCTTTATTTTAAATAAATACCTTTCTAAAAATAAACTTTTAATTAAAAAATTTGGGGATTCAAGTCCCTGATGGGGAACCTATCTTCATTGGGGATCGGGGATGCAAGCTAAATTTTTTCCTGATGGGGATTGGGGTCAAAGACGAGAATTAATTTGAAACTCGAGATTAGGACGGGTCACTTCGAAACTAACCATTACCATTCCTACCCAAGGATCATCCCCCAAACCCATAAATATATTTCCAATAATAATGGTAATTAATTATAAATGTAGTATCCAATACTTATGAAACTTATTAAAATTTTCCAATCATTTATTAATTAGTGTAATTGTTGAATTACTATTGTTTATTATTAATTAATTATAGTAATTAATTGTCATTAAATTATAGTTACATAAATAATTACAGTTAACTACTATGGAATAATTACTATTAGTAATCAAAGTTAAATAAATTGTGTAACTGTTGATAATTATTAAATTACTGTTAAATATTGTTAGTTATTTTAATTAATAATATTTTTGGTAATAACTGTAAATTACTATAAACTATGTAAATTGCCATAAATTATGTAATGTAGTTATTTAACACTAAACTATGTATTTATTGCGGTAACTTCTATAAATTACAGTAATTTAGTGATCGTTAATTACTTTAAATGACCATTAATTACTGTTAATACTTAATATTAAATAATTAGTGTAACAATTGATAATTATTTAGATTAGTTTTTTTAATTAGGAATCCTCTCTTTCCTATATTGATGTTTCAACACCATCTAAAGTACCAGTTAGGATGGTATGAAACTAAATAAATTAATTAATTATATTTTCACAATATTGTTTCCTATCAGCATAAAAAATTGTAAACACGACTGCTATTTTACTTGAGTTTTACATAACATTTTCATTATTTTTTTTTTCTTTCAACTAAGGGTTTACATAATATATGGGCTTGAATTCTAAGCACGGGGGCTAACTATTTTTCAAGTTAGTCTCGGGCTTTCTAAAATAAGTCCAACCCAATAATATAATATTAATTTATTAAATTACACCGTATTGGGGGTGAGCAAATGGGTAGGTTTTACATGAAACTGAATGAAACCAACTTTAAACCGGCCTTGAACCGACCCTACCCAATTTGACCGTTTGAAGGCATAACGGCTATTACTTCTTATGGTATACTTTTTATCTTATTGGAAATTCAATCTAAATAATTCCTAATATGGATTAATCCTTTTTAGACAACTTTGTAATGACGATATGCTTTCAATAATTATAAATCAATGGTTTTGTACTTTTGTCTTAAAGAAACTAAGGAACTTAATTTGTAGTGAAAAAAACTGAGTAGCCTTTTTGGCTTATTTGTTTTTCACTTATATTTGTTGAACCTCTTCAAGAGCTTAAGTTTGTACTTGTGCATTCTCTTGCTTTGATATAGTTTGATTAGCATTTGTTATTATATGTCTATAGCGAGGCATTTGTATTTATATTGTTATCTATTGTATTTGAGGTATTCAAGAGTGGAACACCGTTGTAGGTGTGCTTGGAGGATTTCCTAAAGAGCCAAAGTGAACTCCCAGCTTGAACCTACACACATTGATTTTCTCCTAAAAGAAACTTTATATTTTTAAAAATCATTTCTGTTCATGATTTGTTTTTAATATTTTATTAAGCCAACCTATATAGATAGATATCTATATCTATATTTTTTGGAATTTTTTAACTAAAATACCTCTCTTTTTGAATTTGGTCACTCTCTATTGTGAGGGCAGAAATTGTAAGTTAGATATTACTTTTTAGTGCATTTTATTTACTCATTAAATCTCATATCCAAGGCATTAACTCCCATTTTCTGTCATTGAATCTTATATTTAAGGTATTTTTGTCCATCATTAAATTTCACTAATTAAACCCATGAATACTAATATTAATTGTATAAAACATATATTTTTAAAATCAACTAAAAACTAAACTGGCTTTTCTAAGTGACAAGTAGTTCTACCGTTTGGATCAAATAGGAGAATCCATGATACCATAATTAAATACTAAAAATTTAAAAATAGATAAAAGTACATAAGTAAAAATTAGAAAATCTTAGGCACATCTCTAATATTATATTCTGTCTTATTAAACAAAAATTGGTATGAAAAATAAAAAGTACTTTTATAAATGATGGAAATACGAAATTTGAAACTAATCCATAAATGAAACCATTTTCCTCCTTAAGCGATGGGCCAATGGTTCAATTATTCCCATCATTGGATCAATCCATGAAGTCTAGGAATGGCAACGGGGTGAGTTTGGGGCAGGGCACCCCCTCCCCGTCCCCGCCCCTGCCCCAAAGTCATGCCCCATACCTGCCCCGTCCTTGGTGGCAGGGCGGGTTCCGAGCAAGGAATCCATTCCCCATCAGGGATGGGGAATCCCGAATTTTTCCCGCTCCAAGACAATTACTTAAAGATTATCTATTTTAGGGACAATGTATACATAGGATATAGGAATTTGGGGTATTTTATAATTGAATTATAATACTTTAGGGGTAATTCAAAAATAAAATTATGGGATCCTAGGATTTTAAAAATTTAGGGAAAACTTAGAGATATTTTAAATATCAATATTAAACCTAGAGATATTTTACTAATTTACCTTTGGGTTCGGGGAATGATATACAAAACCCATCCCCATCCCGTACCCGGTTCGGGGAAAAATTATTTTCCCCATCCCCGCCCCATCCTTGTTTAGGGTTGGGGAAAACCTGCCCCGTTCGAGGCGGGGCGGGGCCCGATTTTAGGGGGGAAATTGCCATCCCTGATGAAGTCATAGTTAAATAATATTTTTTAAATAAAATAATTAAAAAATTACAATATGTATATAGTATAAAATTTTAGGCACGTCTTTAATATTATATATTAATTCATATTTAAAAAAGATAAGTGTAATAAAAAAGAATTATTTGTATTAATTATATAATGAAATAGAAAATTTAAAGCCAAATGGATCAACCCATGTTGTTATAATTGAAAAATAAAATTAAAAAATATAGAAATACAAAAAATAGAATATTTTAATAGAATATTTGGCACATAGCCATCATATTAAATATAATAATTGTGATAAATAAGAATTATTTTTATCAATGGTGAAAATAGAATACAAAATTTAAAATTGTATCAATGTTTTCCATTCATGGAATAGTTCAAGAATTCAATAGTCTAGGTTGACCCATGATGTCACAATTAAATAATAAAAAATGAAAAAATAGATAGAACTACTAAAAACTATAGAAAAAAAATAAAAATCAAAGTTTATAAAAAATTAGAAGACATCCCTAATGTAATTCCTTCATCATTTATACAAAAACATAAGTGTCATAATTAAATAATAAAATTTAAGTTTAGATAGAAATATAAAAGATGATATAAGAAATTATATATATATATATACATCCTTGATATTATTATTATAGTTATTACTATCCAAAATTGCTCCGTAAAACCATCCACATGCACATTTACTAATATAGATTGATAGAGAATTTGACTATGATACCGTCAAAAAAACACTTGTAACGAATCAATTGGTGTATCATAAAAGTGGTAACCAAACAGGTGGTTATTTATAAAATACATTTCTTATTGAACGGTCCAACCACCTGCGATACAAACACTTGGATGATTTCTAGCCCCAGCTGTTAACATGGTGAATTAGGAGAGTTGTCTGCTGTTATTTTGGTGATCAGAAATTTCAGGAGAGTTCATTCTAATGCGATTTACCTACCACCATTAATGTGTGGACTGTTATTGGTCATATTCTCGGGGCGCTCTCTGCCTATTAGATTGATATTATTTCCCTACTGAATTACACGACTCTCAGTTTGTTCAGAATTTACAAACCCAATTGAACAAAACATTGATGAATGTGATTTTCGTAGCTACTGATGAATTAGACGAGTTTCAACTTTCAAATAAGTACCTGCATTCGGATGGGCAGATCCAGGCCATCCGACTCTGGAGGATGATCCGGAATAAGCTCATCCTCATCGTGCAGAGTAGTAGTACTGAAATTGTTATCAAAATAGTTGACAGCAGCCAGGCTACAAGTGGAAGACGCCTCCACAAACCAAACACCTTCCGCAGTGCAGGAAACCTGGATATCTCCATTGCTTGATTTCTTCAGCCTCCCCGCAAGTGGATAGTATGGAACCAGAGCCCTGGACAAAGCCTCTCTTATGATCTTCGCGGGTTCATGGCCATGGCTGTATACATGCAATGATCTAACACCGTGCTGCACAACTGGTAGTTTGTCCATGAATGAAAGATCAAGCATGCCAGAGGGTGTCTTCTCTGCAGGTCGAACCATGCTTCGAGCTGATCTTATTACAGAGAAAGCCATAGCTAGTGATGAGTGAGAGGATCTGGATTCGTGAGAAACTACAAGAATAAAAGCCAAGTGCGTGTTTTTATAGTTGGAACAGGCCATCTAATACAGTAATACTCCTGTAGTTTTTCTTGGACTTAGTGTTAGAAGTCAAGAATATGCTTGTTCTACAAGTTATCCCCATGTATATAATTCAGTTTGGTGGGTTTCACGGGTTAATGACTTAGGGTAGTTGCCATTTAGCCTGCAAGAAAACCAAAGATTGGACAAATTATTATTCATTAAATGTTCAATCCAAAGATTAGGAAGAAAATCTGATAGTGACATAATTATAATACAAGAGTCCAAGCTATTTACTAATTGATTTGGCCATATTCCACTTTCACTTAATAAACTGTTGTGTCTTTTTCAAATGTATTTCCTTGTAGGAGTCTTGACGCTTATCTTCATTGGACGTTTTGTTCTTTCCATTTATTTTTATTTTAAGGCGAAATTCATTCACCAATACTCGGCTACAATATAAGGTAGAATATGATAAAATGGGCAAACAAGGTACTATATCCTAGACAGACAAACAAAGTTAATCAAGCTACCAAAAGAACAGACCAAATTGCTGAAGCAAAATATTTAAAAAAAAGTGAGCACCGGGAGACCTCTGTAATTGGTGTAGAGATTTTGAAATACCAAAAAAATAAAAAATAAAAAAAAGAAATTTCTTGATTAGTATTTTGTACTTTAGGCCTAGTGTCAAAAAAAAATTGAATACTTATTGAGGGCAGATTTGGCCCTCTAACATCATGACACATGACATCTCGAAACAACCGGGTGACACCCAGAACCACTTAGGCGATAATTTGCCTTAGCCAAAATGATGGAGTCCCAACTAGCAACTTGGCACTGTCGTCGACCTGCCTCTGGTGCTGATTTGGCGACCTTCCTCTAGAGCCGACTTGGCGACCTACCTCTAGTGCTAACTTGGCCTCTGGTGCCTACCTGGTGACCTGCCTCTAGTGCTGACTTGGCCTCTGGCGCTGACCTGACAACCTACCTCTGTTGCCGACCTGGCAACCTGCCTCTAGCGCCGACATGGTGACCTACGAGACATGCTCGCCGTCGATTTCTGCATGCATCCCATTACTCCCGGGTCTCTCGGAAGTCAGCTCTCACACCGAATGTTTTGGGAGAAACTGAGTAAGGCATAAAGATTAGCCTACGTGCACGACTACCTCCGAGGACTTTGGAGCAGTTAAGCACGTCCTCCCAGAGATCTCGGATGTGTTGCGTGATGCTCATGCCAAACAGTGCCTATATAAAGGCCTTACCTCCAACCCCAGTGGGGGGGGTGCAATTTAGTTCTCGCAGCTCTCTCACATTTAGCTATCTTAAAAATCTTTGAATTACTAACTTAACCTTCGGATTTCCCACCCCGGGTAAAGCAACCCAGGCACACTGACACTATCCTTGCAGGTCACATTAGAGCCACCTCTCTAGCTCGACAGCACTCAACTAAATAGCAGAGCCACCTCTCTAGCTCGTCACCATTCAGTTAGGCATCAAAGCCACCTTCTAGGTAGGAACCATTTAGCCAGGCATCCAAGCCACATTCCAGGTAGGGATTATTCAGCCAGGCATCCGAGTCACCTACCAGTTGGGAGCTGCCAAAATGCGCTTCATCAATTGGTGCCATTTATGGGAAACACTACAAAAGGATATCTCCTCACCCAATTCTCTGAGCCTTAAGTAATAACATCTTTAAGCAACAACAATAGCGCTTGATCGAAAGAACCCCCTAGTGGGGCAGAAGCAAAGTGATTAATCCAAACGAATTCTCACAGTCTTGCCTAGACAAAATCTCCCCAACTGTGAGGCCACTCCCATATGTCAAGCTCTACATGCTCTCTGTGAAAGTTGACAGCCAATAGAATGTGAGGCCACCCGACAGGTCGAGCCCTTCGTGGTTCTCATGGGAGTTGATAGCTAACAAACTGTGAGGTTGTGCCACAAATTGAGCCCTCCATGCTTTACGTGGGAGTTTATGACCACCAGGTTGTGGATCCACCCTCGCAGGTCAGTCTTGCCAAGGTGTGTAGGTTGAGGTGTTGAGAACAAAACTAGACTGTCAAAATTCTGACGACCTGGCGACCTAGAGACCTACCTCCGAATTGGCAACCTGCTTCCGCCGACCTAGCGACACACGAAATCAGCCTAGACAAGCCTTGTCAGCCCTGTTCACGAGGTCGCCCCTACAGGTCGAGTCCTTTGTGGTTCCCGCAGGAGTCAATGACCAACAGACTACAATCGCCCTTGCAGGTTGAGCCTTTCAAGGTTCCCGTGCGAGCTGGCAACTTGCAGTTTGTAAAGTTGCCCCCACAAGTTGAGTTCCTTGTGGCTTATCGTAGGGGTAGATGACCAGCACCTTAAAGGACTAATACAGCGTAGCCGTGGCACCAACCCACTATTTAAATTCCATCATCGACACACATATCACAAGGGGAAGTCAAACAGCCTAAAACATCAAGGACCCCTAAGCCGACCTCAAAATATGTTGGTAACAGGCTTAAGGACCTACAATGAAGCACAAATCTACTCCCTTTGCTGAGTTGATCTCAGCTCGGGAGTGGGGGGCAATTGATGAGGGCAGACTTGGCCCTCCACTAACATCATGACACATGGCATTTCGAAACAACTGGTTGAAACCCAAAACCATCTAGGCAACAACTTGCCTTAGCCAAAATGATGGAGTCCCATCTAGCAACTTGGCACTGTCACCAACCTACCTCTGGTGCCAACCTGGCGACCTACCTCTAGCGCCGACCTGGCGACCTACCTCTGGTGTCGACCTGGCGACCTGCCTCTAGTGCCGACCTAGCGACCTGCCTCTAGTGCCAACCTGGCAACCTGCCTCTGGCGCGAACCTAGTGACCTACCTCTGTTGCCGATCTGGCAACTTGCCTCTAGCGCCGACCTAGCGACCTACGAGACGTGCTCGTCGTCGATTTCTACATGCATCCCATTACTCCCGGATCTCTCGGAAGTCAGTTCTCACACCGAATGTTTTGGGAGAAACCGAGTAAGGCACAAAGATTGGCCTACGTGCATGACTACCTCCAAGGACTTCAGAGCAGTTAAGCACATTCTCCCGAAGATCCCAGACATGTTGTGTGATGCTGACGCCAAATAGTGCCTATATAAAGGCCTTACCTCCAACCCAGTGGGGGGAGGCACAATTTAGTTCTTGTAGCTCTCCAATTCTCTTACATTTAACTATCTTAAAAATCTTTGAATCGCTAACTTAAGCTTCGGAGTGCCCACCCCGGGTAGAGCAACTCGAGCACTCTGACACAATGTCTTTGCAGGTTGCATCAAAACCACCCTCTCCAACTCGTCACCACTCAACTAGACATCAGAGCCACCTCTCTAGCTCGTCACCATTTAGTTAGGCATCAGAGCCACCTTTCAAGTAGGAACCATTCAGCCAGGCATCCAAGCTACATTCTAGGTAGGGATTACTCAGTCAGGCATTCGAGTCACCTATCGACTAGGAGCTGCCAAAATGCACTTCATCAATTACCTTTAATCAACCGTTCACAAATGCCTTTCGAGTGTCATCTAATTTTCTTTATCAATCATACAAACATTGATAAAAAATGGTTGATAAAGAGAATTAGATGACACCTTGGATGATAAAAAATGAACATTTGGAGCATAAAAAACCCAAGAATGTGTATTCAATTGATCCTCAAGGTCCAAAATGAAACTCTTTTTTTATCTTTAGCCTGAAATAGTTACAAACATAACACATGAAAAATCACACCAAAAGTCAAATAAGAAAATTACATGTTGCCATTTTCTTGCTCGAAGTTGTATCTCTAAACAGGCCTAATCAAATAAGAAAGCTACCCAACCAAAAAACAAGATCACCCCGCCCTTTCATCGGAAACTGTCTTCAATAAATATAGAAAACAACAGAAGGATCACCGTTCATCCAACCCAAAAACCCCTTCTCTCACAATGACAAACTCACAGGACGATTCCGGCAAATGTGGCGCAAAAACGACGTGCATTCTCCTCCTGGTACACACGAGGACTGAATTCCCACCTTCATCGTCTTTCACAGCAGTCTCTTTACCAGCAATCTCGTCCACCCTTGACAAGAAAAGCCTAGAATTTATACAATTGGCCCATGACAAACCCAGGGCTGAGCAAACACGTCTTCCCGATGAATATAAACAGCTTAAATTTCCGACTCTCACACCGTTGGCAGTATCTGATCCGATCAAATCGACAACCTGGTTCGTAATCACAATGGCTAGACCAAACCTTTTTGCCCGCAATTTTAACTTCCCTGCAATCCCGAAAAAGAGCGATGACCTTCGCTTCAGATCACCTGGGGTGTTCTCAAATTCCGAGCGAAATAGTGCGGCAACTGAATCAATCACGATCAGTTTTACTGGTAACCGAGAAGGTGGGTTAGTGAGAAAGGTATCAATTCTGTCTAATAGGCCAAGCAATTCATCGGCGGACTGGAGTCCACGGACAAAGATGTGATCACAGGGATCGTGAGTGGAGAAAAGGTCAGGATGAGAGGAGCTAAAGGAAGAAGAGAGCTGTTGGAGGCGACGGAAAGGAAAGGGGAATTCCGAGTAGAAGTAAAGAGAGGAGGCAGCAAGGCCGCCCTGCGAGATGGGGAGCTGTGCGGAGAGGACGAGCTGGAGACAGAGTTGGGTTTTGCCGCATCCGCTCTCTGCAACAAGTTCGGTAATAGAGTTGCAGGGGATGCCGCCAGCAAAGAATCGGTCGAGGATCGGACAACCAGTGGTGCACTTCTGGGTGGTGAGATGAAGGGGATTTTCTGGTTTCATCGCTGCAGTGTACGCGCTATTTTGTGAAAAAGAGTTTGATAGCAAGTATGGAAGTGCAGGTTGTTACCGCGGTTTGGAATTTTTTCAACTTCCAAACCATGGCGCGAAATTTCAATGAATGAAAAGAGTCAAGACCCACCCCGCAGTTATCATTTTCAGCCGGGCCCGGCCCGCCCCGATATTCCGGGCTTGGGTTTTGTTCAGGCCTCACCCTATATCAAGCCTCTACATATTTATATATGCTTTTGTACATAATTTAGGGTCCGTTTTATTTGGAGGAATAGGGTCTGGAATCAGAATTAGAATGTACTATTCCAGTTCCAACTGTTTGGTTAGGCGGAATCAGAATTAGAATGTACATTCCACTCTCATTTTTGGTTATGGGAATGGACCATTCCAATTCTGATTCCATAGGATTTCGATTCCAATTCTGACTACAAACCAAACGGACACTTGTTCATGTAAGCACCCTTAAAGCCAAGTTTATTCAATCATGATAAGGTATACTTAATAATCATTACAAAGAGCAGAAAAATCAAGAGCATAGGCCTATCAATGGATCATGTTCAAATTGAATCAACTAAGATTTGAATTTGAATCCGATTATCATTACTGATATTCAAACTAGAATCATGAGTAAAAAAAAGATATTCAAACTAGAATCGACATCTATTGGACAGGGAAAACACAAATTTGAATTCGATTTCATTTATTTAGTCAAATATTTGATTCACAACAAGAAAGACATTCCAAGACTAAGGTGGTTCAATTGATTATTCACAACAAGAAAAACATTCTAAGGCGGCACTTTAGAGCCGGCGATCTTTAAGACTGCTGCCATAGACAAGGCTAAGGTGGCAAGTTAAAATAGACCGTCGCCTAGAAAACCAAAACAAATATAAGGAACTATTGGGTGGCGGTCTTTCTATCATTTATAACTTTGAATCAGAATTAAACCCGTCTAAGACTACATTTAGCATGCCTTATTTTAAGGATTTATCTCTTTTTTCAGTTAAAAACTCAATGTTCATAAGAGCATTTTAACTTTAAAAAGGAGACAAGTCTTTAAAATAAGGAATGCTAAATGCAACCTAAACCTCATTCTAATTCAAGCAGTGTATCACTAAAGCAAAACATCAAAACCTTTGCTTCTTTAACCTTTGTGAGAGAGAGAGAGAGAGAGAGAGAGAGAGTCCAAGAGACCAATCAAGCACATTTGCAGTCTACATTGCTCTCTCACCAAATGAATTTGGAGGCTCATCTGTTTCAACTCTAATGTCATTGCATACCACTATACCACTCTACCACTTCTATATGGAGAAACCTCATTGCAACTCTTTTCAACTAGTACTTTACTGATATACAAATTGGATAGAACCATTTGAACCGTCTAGTGTTTAGAACAATTGGGAACTATATGTTTTTATTGAACTACCCGATTTAATAGACAAAAGGGAGAATTATATAAAGTACAAAGAAAAAAAGAAAAAACTCTTTAATTGACTACTGACAAGAATATCCAAAATAAAAAAAATAAAAAATTATTTTTGATGTTTTTCCCACATCTTATACTATTTATTAAGTGGAGTAACTTTTCTACTGTTCCATTTCATGTATTGTTAATTTTGTAATTTATATAAGTAGCTATAGGAGACAATAAATTGAGACTACTAACATCTCTTCTCTCAAGAGTAAATCCCTCAAGTACATTTCTACCTTCCACTACAAAAACTCTCTACATATAGCATTATGTATTCCCCTTCTAGTTTATTTATAAAGAGAAGTTCTTTTAAAGATTTTTGTTGATTATTATCTTCATACTATTGGCATTAAACATAACTAAATTACAAAACAAAATTCTTGTAGTCAATTCCAAAAGGCATAGTTGACTAACCATGACAATCGAGCCATAAAATACAAGGACTGCTAGACGTAGCCGACAATCGAGGCATAAAAATTCCCTATTTGCGAAGAGTACTCAACTTGCCCAGATAAATTGAGTTTAAAGTGCTATTAGCCAACAAATAAGGAAGAACTAGTTAATTAGAACAAGAAAAGATTCCTCTCTTCATCATGTAGTTGACTAGAAAATTTGATAATAGTCGACTACTTCAAAAACATTTGACCATTTAAATGCTTTAACAACTATTGCTATCTATTGAAAGTCTTCTAAGTTGTTGGAGCAAATTTGAATTATTACCAATAAAACTAGAATCCCTCGAATGGATAAAAAATGATTACTTGCTCTCAAATCCTCTATAGAGTAGTTCTACTTAATTCAAAAATCAGAAAAAAGAGATTGAATCAAGAGAGAAAAACAACATATGTTTTCCTTGTATGTAGTGTATATAATTGTTTTTTAGAGAGAGGAAGTTGTATAGAATCTTTTTTTTTTTTGAAGAGATTCTTGAGATTCAATAGTGTTAGAGGTGAGCAATGCTGAAAAGCTTTTGAGCTTCCACAACCTCACCCATCTGTTGAGAGTCTCTTCATTGAGATGAGCATATTTTTATACCTACCTATCTAGAGGCTTCTCTTGCTTGTAAACTTGCTACTATGCTACATTTGTATTATCTTATGAGCTGATAGGTGGTCAAAGTTTTATACACCATTAAGATATTGTTGACATCTATGTTAAGCCCAACTACAAGGTTTTATACACACCTAAAAGCCCTATTGGTTTGGGTCTTGTTGGCACTAAAGGTGCTCACGGTTTGGTTAACTAAATTGTGAGCCTATTTTTGAGACTGAATCGGTACTACTGGTTTATGGAAAACCGATAATCGAAACTAAACCAAAGCCGATCAGTTAACTGATGGTTTGGTTTGTCGATTTTTTGTTTTTATAATTTATATTTATATATATATATATAATGCATATTTATTAATTTATAATATACATAAATATATAAAATATATAGAAATATATGTATACCACTTGGTTTGGTTAATCGTCGGTTTTCTATATTGGTTAACCGAAACAAAACTAATGCCTTCATTTTTTTTTTAATACTGAACTGATCAATTCAGTTTTGGTAGGTTTTTCATTTTGGTTCGATTTTTCAATTTTTTTGCTCTCCTCTACTAACTAGACCTCACCAATATCTTTAAAACATGCTAAAATCCTAGGAAACCAAATCTTAACTCAAATACATTCAAATCCACAATATGTCCTTCTGATTCTCACAATTGTGTCACACCACCATACTCGTTACCTTATCAGACTCCATCATATGGAACAAAACCTTTAAACAACCAATCACACCAAATTTCATCATCAAATTCCTTGATTTCGTTGTTTATCTATCAAAGATTCTATTTTGACAAATATGACACTACAACACTTCACGAACCTAAAACAAACAATCTACACATCCTTGACATGACCAAATCTTCCTAATGACCTCATAGTTTAAACCCATGCCATATACCAAATTTCAACCTAAATTCTCCTTATTTGCATATCCATCAATCTAAGATTCCATTCTAAGCCCCTTCCCCATTAGCCAAAATACCTACAACCCATATTCCCATTATTTTTAACACCTTAAAAGCCATTAGCCACTCCCATTGGACTCCAAATATCTTGAGATGTCCATCCACTAAATTCTCCATTTTACCCTTCGCACAAAAAGATTCTAAATCGATTACTTTCGTCACCCACTACTCCCAAAACCTTAAATCCCCATTATTACACTTCTTCCAACATCTCCAAACCTTACCAAAACCTCAATCGGACCCTCAATCAACCATCCATCAAATTTCATACCTAAAAATGTCCATTTTCCCCCTATTTAGAAAGATTCAAATCGACAACTTCCATTGATCGCTACTCTCAAAACCTTAGATATTCATCATTACACTTCTCCCAACATCTCCAAACCTTACCAAAAACTTCATTAACCTCTTGATTGACCACCCACCAAATTTTAAATTCATCATTTAAAAGGATTCCAAATAGACCATTGTCATTACCCGATGCTCTCCAAATTCAATATCTTTATCATAGCACATCATCCAACACCCCTAAACCCCATAAAAACCTCCATCAACATTTTGATTGACGGTCAATCAAATTTTAGACCTTAAAATAACCATTTTACCCTTTATCTAAAAATATTTCAAATACACTATCTTTGTTGCCCTATACTCTCCAAATTAAATATCTCCACATAACACATCATCCGATACCCCCAAACCCTGCCAAAATCTCTATCAATCTTCCAACCAATGATTTGTCAAATTTTAGACCTAAAAATATCCATTTTTTCCATCATCTGAAAATATTTCAAATTAGTCATCCTTATTGATTTTTACTCTCATATTTCAAGATCTCCATTATTGTGACACACCTTCAAACACCTATAAAACCTACCAATGCCTTCCTAAACCCCTCAATTGACATCCCATTAGATTTTAGACCCAAAAATTCCCTACCTTTGTGCAAAAAGATTCCAAATCGAGCTCTTTGATTGGTTGTAATTATTTAAATTTAAGATATGCATTAAGGAACACCTCCAAAAACACCCAAACCCTACCATCACCTACCTAGAAATCTCGATCGACCATCCTCCATTTCTTAGATCTAGAATGACCATTTTACCCCTTCATTAATAAAGATCCTAATCTAATAGCCCTCATTGCTCGCTACACTCCAAATTGCAATTTCTCACTCTGACATACCCCCAGGCTATCAAACCCCATCATTACCTTTTCTAGACACCTTAGAACCCATATAGAAAATTTTATTGCAAAATTCCCTATTTTACCCCTCCATCTATGTAGATCCTAATTTGTGCAATCTCATTGGTCAAGATGAACCCTAACACCTTGTAGTTTAATCCAAACCCTTAGATCCTATACATAACACCCCCTTGAACCTGAACTTTTGTTCTAAAAGCCCCCTCCAAAATTTCACTTAAGCCCTACACATTTCTAAAAAACACCTAGAGCCCCCATCAACCCAAGAAGCATTCCTAGACCTAGATCTAAACCCAAACACATTCCCCACCCTAGGATTGGCCCATTCTCATCTTAACACACCCCCAAACCCTATTACAACAACCCTAGTTGTTCCCTCTATATTTTCCTCTCAAATTCAAAATTTGAATTTAAACTTAAAACTTTCCCTATTTTAATCATAAATAAGAGAGACAATGGGGAGCCTTTTAAGGAAGGCCTCCCCTAGCCTTAAATTCAGTCAAAGAGGGAGGACCAATGAGAAAAAAAGAAAAAAGAAGAAAAGAAAAAAGAAAAAAACCTTAACAGTCTCCCTAGATTAGAATCATATGATCCTAACTCTCCATCCTTTTAAGAGCAACATGACCCAAACCCAAAAAAAACCCCTAACCACTATTCTTTCCCAACTAGACTAAACACAAGGAAGAAACCAAACCAATCCTCCTATTTGGTTTTGAGAGAAAACCTAAACAAACAAAAAACAAAAAACAAAAGAAAAAAGAAAAAACCAAAACTTATACCTCAAACTTGAACCAAACATACACACACATCTCACATGACCTGAACATTGAATCGAATAAAAGACACCCTCCCATCTCCATCTTCCCCAACTTTCATCTTCTTCCTCAAGAAACCCTAGCCACCGAACTCCCCCTCTCTCAAGCTATCATAAACCCCCATTAATGAATCAACCATCTTCCCTATGTCCTTCCCTTTCTCCAAAGCCAACCTCTCGCAACCTAACGAACCGACTATGTTGTCATCCTCTCTTCCCTCCATCTCTCATTTTCAATCCTTCATTTTTCCTAACCAAAACAAAAGAAAAAAAAAAAACAAGGCAACTTTACATTCAATCAAAGGAAGAAAGAGTAGAAAGAAAGAAGTTTGGCCATGCTATGAATAAAGGAGGAAGAAAGAAGGAAAAAGAAGAAAAAGGAAAACAAAGAGCACTAATAAAGCCATTCTTGTCCAAGGAAGAAGAGGAAGAAACCCTAAAGGGTTCCCCCATTTCGGTTAAGGTAAAGTCTTGAACCCTTTTTCATTCATTCACCTCTCTCACTCTCCTAACCTAACCCTCTCATCCATCATCTTCTTCCTCTTACCACCTGTGTCAAATCCCAAAACTCTCCATCTTCTTCTCTACTCTCACAACCAATAGAACAATCAGACCCTAGCTCCATTCTCTTCCACTCCATCACCACAGAACCCTAATCCCTCCATCTCTTAATCTCTTTCTCCTCTTAGAATCTCCCCACCAAACCAGCTCCCACATCACTCTCTTCCTTCTCCTTTCTCAACCGAAGCAACTCCACCATCACCTCCTTCCTCTCCTCTTAGTCTCAATTGAAACATCACCACCAAACCTCCAAACTTCAACCAAAATCGAATAAAAGGAGAAAAGAAGCAAAAAAAAAAAAAGAGACAATTCACCATTCGGCCATGTAAAGAAAAGACAAGGAAGAATAAAGAATGATGGTGCACAATTTACATATAAAATTTGGTGTTTATGCATGGTTTTGATGCTGATTTGTGTGAATTCTTACCCCAATTTAGCTTGATTTTAGGAAATTGTCAAAGGGGACAAGTCTAGGAAAAAAGAGCATAAAATCATGCTAAAGAAGGCCAAATATAAGGTGATATAGCCCAGCTGAGAGCAAGGCCCAACTGAGAGGTCAAAGGAGGGCCATTCAGCCCATGCAGCCCATGCTGTACTCTTTGGGAAAGCCCAAAGAGAGAGCACAACCGAAGCTCTTCAATGGAGCCTATTCGGCCCAGCAATGAGGAGGCCCATTTGCAGATCAAGAGCAGCTCAAGAGTAACTCAAAATGCAGCCCAAGGAGCCTAAAGGTGGGAAACTTTCTAGAAGAGAGAAATGAGGCGTTAAGTGAAAAACAAGGTTAATTGGATAATTCTGGACAATTTTAGCACCGAATAGTAATTTCGGCATAACTCTCTCATCCGAACTCCGATTGAGATAATTCAAAATGAGTTGAAAAGATAAAGAAAAGTTTTAGAACTTTCATGTTTTGAGTTTTGATAGACATGGACTGAATTGGGGTCAAAATCGAGGCCGAATTATCTACAACCGCATCATCTAGATGGGAGAACTTTCTAAAGGAGGAAAGAGGCTGAGGAAAAGGCTATAAAAGGAGAAGAGAGCCAAGGGAAAAGGGGTCCAAACATCTGATTTCAAACTTTCCTAGAGCTCTTGTTCTAAGAAAGAAGAAGAGAGAGAGATGGGTGCAAGAGAGGAGAAGAGAAGAGGAACAAGCAGCTTCAAGAGAAGAAGAAGCTGAATTCGAAGGGGGAGAAAGTAATTGGAGATCAATGTTTTATCCTCACTTGATTTCTACACAATTTGGTAATCGAATTCAGCTAAGATTTATGTAATTTCTCCATCAAATTTTCCTTTCTTGCTGTAACCAAAGCATGTTTTATGTGAATTCAATTTTGTAATTTGTTTTCTAAGTTCATTCGAGTAAAGTAGATTCAACCATGAAGTTTCTTGTTTAGAATTTCAATTGTGGATTGTTGGCCGAACTGCTAGTCTAAAATTTCAGATCATGAATTTACAAGGTCTGAATTGCTATTTTCCAATCTCTGATCTGTAAATTCAGATCATGAAATAGTGAGATCCGAACTGCTATTCTATAAAATCAAATTTGTGATTTCAGATCTTGAACTTATAATACCTGAATTACTTGAGAAAGAATTCTGGTAGCTTTAATTCAGTCTGGCCGAATTGTTCCTCTTTCTTGGAATTCCTAGAGTGCTTGAGAAAGACTCTAAGAATTCAGATCTGCCAATCAAGAGCCGAATTGAATGCAAGGTTAGAGATAACTTGCACAATTCGGTTGGTGTTCATTTAGCTAAGTTGATGATCATCAAGCTGAAATGAAGCCCTAGAATTGCCAGATCTGAATGCATGCATGGGAATTAGATTCTTGTTAGAGATAGAAGAATTGTCACTCATGCATAGATTGAACATGTGCTCGAGAGAGGCTGTTCATTGCTTTGGGATTTCACCAAACCAAGGCTGAATCCTATTCTACTCGAATTGCTTAGAAAACTAGTTGCTAAATTTATTTTTCTATGCATCTTTAGCCTGTCTCCTCACTTTCATACAAGGTGTTTGGTCAAATGCGTTAGAAATAACTTTGTAGTTTTAATTTCAGTTTTTCATTAGTTTTACATTTTGGTTGATCAAATAACAGTAGAGTGATTTATTACTAGTAGTTGCTACATAAGTCCTTGTGGGAACGATACTCTACTCACTACTCTATTACTTGAAGCGGCTAGTGCACTTGCTAGTGTCACAATGAGCCACACATCAAAGAAGAAAGAATATAAGAGAGGAAAGAAGAAAGAAGAATAAAGAAGAAAGAATGAAGAATCGGTAACCAAAACCGAACAGAAGCTAGTCGGTTAACCATCAGTTCGGTTCATTAGTTTTTTGGTTTTTTAATTTTACAATATATATTATAAATATATATAATAAAAAGTTATAAATATATATAAAATATTATATTTGAAATAATAAATAATATATCATATATTATAAATATATTTACATATAATGCATATTTATTAATTTATAATATAATATATATAATATATAAATATATGTATACTGATCAGTTTGGTTAACTGCTGGTTTTCTATATTGGTTAACTGAAACCGAACCAGTACCTTTGGTTTTTAAAAACACCGAACCAAAACTGAACCAACCAGTTCGGTTAATCGATTTTTTGGTTCAATTTTGGTTTTTTTTTTGGGTTTTTTTTTCTCACCCCTAGGGAGCATGATTTTGAATCTTGGAGTGTCAACTTTTCCTACCATTGCTCTTGGAGTGTTTGTCAAAAGGCCACAAAGAGGTGAGCTTCTCACCTCATATAGTTTTCTTTCTCGGTTTTTATTTTCTTAAATCTAATTGATATTGTAGTTCATCCTCTAGTTAATTTTCTACTTTCAAAAGTGAACTATTTTGTTATTGGATGATGCTATGCATGTTTTGAAATTGGTTTCATGATGATTGGATGTAGGAAACATTTTAGGGTAATTTGGTAGGTTTGGATAATGCTCTATGCATTTTTAAGTGTTTTTTTAGTTTAATCTAAGTTAATATCATTGTTGAAATCTATGTGACTCCATGGTTGTTTAATTTCAGTTTTGTCTAGTTAAATAAAACATGCATGTTGAACACTTTATTTGGTTTAATGGTTTTATTAGTTTTTTATCTTAATTTGAATTGGATTTCTTTCTTGTTCTTGGTATATTTTTCTTCCATGTTTTCTTTTAATCTCAGGTTAGGTTTTACATTTAGAGAGGTTGCTCATGGAGGGAATTGCACCCCTTGTGATTTGGTCTCTCTCACTATCTTAGTAGGAGTGAGAGGACCTTGGATAAAAAAGGAAGATGCCTATAATTGCTTACTCCTTTGCTCCTCTAAGGGTTCCTCACACCCAAAAGGAGAATGGGAAGGTTGAACCATTTTGTAGACAAGTTCACCATGACTAGCAACCTCTTGGATAGGCAAAACTATTTGTCCCTTGTTGTTTTCTCCCATTTTAGCTTATTTTCTTCCATTAATTGCTAGGGGAATGGTACTACATGTAAATTATGGGAGAGGGGTGCCTAAAACCTTCCCTCTCCCCCTAAGAAGTACTTAGTCTTAGATTGGACACATGTGAGTATTGTTTTGTTTCTTTGAACATGGGAGGCCCATCACTTCCATGTTTATGTTCTTGATGGGTAGCAAATCCATTCGATTTTAGCCATGGAGTGAGCCCAAAACCAATTGGGATGTTCACAAAAGTCATAGGAACCACTTAATCCTATATGGTTAAGGAACCCATTATGAGAACACCTTACCCTACTTTTTTTCTCATCTTCGAAGGATTAAGATCTCATTTCAATTGTCATTCTTCTCTCAACTAACTACACATTTCTCTCTCCTAACTCCTATTTATTGTTATTATGTGTCATAGCGAGAAGAGGAGAAAAGTTGTGAATAAAGGATGATGAATTACTCGAATTCTTAATTTTAATATTGAGTCTTAACCATAAAAGTGCAAGTGGAGAGAGGAAAATGGATTGGATTTATTTCCATATTCAAGCATATATGCCTCTTCGAACTAAAAAGGGGATGAGTGTCTAAGTAAATTAATATTCATAGAAAGGATTTTGAAAATGTATGATGGATATAGTCTAAACTTTAAATTACAATCTGAACTATGGTAAGCCTATGAGCTTCAATCTACCTATTTCGGGCATCAAAATTGGTTGACATATTCGTAACTTGAATACATTCATGTGTCTTATGTGCTTTATCAGTAAACTTCTGATACATGTGTTTTGATGAGAACTATGAGCTTACAATACACAAATGTATTTTGATTATACCTATATTGATCTATACATTTATAAGTCTTGATCCATGTGATGATGTATATGAATATTTTCCCCTTCTCCCTTTCCTTTTTTGTTGATGCCAAAAGGGGGAGAATTTGGAGCTTGATGAGAAAAATGATATTTGTGTATGCTATATTTATTTGGGGAAAAAAGAAGAAAACAAGAGAGACATCTCCTCAAAAAATTAGGGGGAGACTTGAAAAAGTAAGTCCCATCATTCAAGGTGATAACTAAAAAAGATTTGTGAATGATTAAGAATGACTAATCCCTTACATATTCAAGGGGAGTTTTATATTGTGCTCAAATGTTTAACTTACTCAAGGGAGTAAATGTCCATGTTCAAAAAGTTTAATGCTTATGCTCAAATGAGTATTTTGCTCAATGGGAGATTTGAATAATTGTGCTTAATTGAATTGTATCTTATTTCTATGAATATTTATGCTTAAATGATTATGTTGTGCATTCATCATAAAAAAGGGAAGCATGTTGGCTCTATATGCTTTGATAATAACAAACTCATTGAGAGTTCTAATGATTTGTGCTAAGTGTGTAACTATTTCCATTGAGCTAAAAATGCTTAACAAATGTTAAGAGAAGCAGAGCATGAATGAAAGTATTAGATAGTTGTCAATCACTATTGAATCTTTCCAATATAAGACATTGGATACCATGAGTTGAAAGAAGTTTCAAATCCAAGAAGTTTGCATTATGTTATGTCATATTATGCTTAGGACTTAATGTAAATTAGAAGCTTGGGATGCACACTATGAAATCAATCATGACCAAACTCGGTTAACCTGAACCTTAAAGAGACTAATGTTTAGAGTAGACCATGTTCTTAGGTGTTCCTAGACTTAAAAAATGTTTAACTTCCTTTTGAAGCCTAAGGTAATAATATTTGGACCTTTGGAATAAAATTATGCAAAGTTCTAAGGTTTCTAATAGTAAAGAATCAACTACTGAAAATAAAAAGTCAACTACCTTTGATGGCATGAAACATGTTGTCACTATTCATGAGTTAACTATAGGGTTTTTATGAGTCAACTACCTTTGACAACCATGAAACATATCACTATTTATGAGTCGACTATAGGTTTATAATGAATCAACTACCTTCAATAACTGAGAGTTGGCTTAAGTCATTAGTCAACTAATATGTGGGGTTGGTCAATTAGCAGAGAAAATAGATTCCCAACTGCAAGTGATAGTTGACCAATAAAAGTTATTAATCGACTACTTGTAAAAATTGACAATTTGAAGTCATAATGGTTAGTTTCTTCTTTTGGTAAGCCTAGTATTCATTGGGATTAAGATCTGAACATCGCCAAGAATGTCTTGAAGTTATTATAAAACAACTATATCAAAAGCATTTCAGTGAGCAAGAATTTTGAAGAAAAAAATAGTTCTCTAAGCTTAATTAATTAAAGTGAGAAAAACTAAGTAGACCTTGTGGCATATATATTTCTCATTAAGATTTGAGAATCTCTTCATGTGTTGAGCTTGTCATTGTGTTGCATCCTCTTGTTGTTGATATTAGTTTGTTTTATATTAATTTATATTTACCTACTTAGAGGATTTTACTGGTATTTATGCTTTAACTACTATTATCATTTTTTTTTTGTATTTGAGGTGTTCTAAAAGGTGAACACTTGTGTTGATAGGGATAACACAGAAAATCCTATCCAGGTATAGCAAGCACTCAGAAATCCCTACTGATTTATAAAGGTTCGACTATCACTTGGGAAGCTCAGCCAATTTGTTAGTGAAAATCTCACGAGGGGATTGAGTAGTGAATATAGGATGGGGTTGGCCAAACCTTTATAAAAATCTTTGTCTTCTTTACTTTTTGTAATCTTTATTTTCTTGCATATTATTGTTTTATATTGTATTTCATTCTATTGTATTAATTATCGCACACAGCCTTAACATTAATTATTCTTGTATTCGTACTTTCTACAAGGCTTAAGGTCAAAGGGGGGTGGACTTTTTCAAATACCCAATTCATCCCTCTCTCTTGGGCTGGTTATTGGGGCGATGGATTAGATACTCCTAAGAAGTGAAGAAGGATTGTTACAATTGGTTGATTGGAAATAAAAGTAAGTTAGATCTTTCTCATGTTCATGGGGTTGCATTAAGAGTGGAACCATACTAAACTTGAGATGGGAATTTAAGATGATGTCAAGTTAGATATTAGTGCATCTATGCTTAATATCATAAAGAGATGTGGTTAATATAGGCTTGTGTTGTTAAGAAACTTCTCACATTAAAGCTTGCACCTAATGAGAGCATATTCTCTTGACCTATCAGATATTTATATGGATGTCACATGTATCCATTCCCACAAGGGTAAAACCAAGGAGAAAGAGAAAAAATTAAGGAAAAGATTCAGGGAGAGAAAAATGAAAAATCGATGGATGATAAGTTTTAGTCGTTACAATGTAAATGCATGTGAAATGTTTTGCTTGAATTACTAAAATTTTAAGTGTGATGAATTTTATGATTCTACTTGTATGTGTTTTGGTGTTTAAAATTTAGTTGAATGATTACCAGTAAATATGTTTGGTGAACTTATTGTTAATGTACTAATAGAATTGCTCTTAGAGTGGTGAATGATATCAAAATCCTCTACTAATTAATTTGATATTTAAAGCCATATGATACTAGGGTGTATGCATGGACTTTGACACAACCTATTTGGGAGATTTAATGTGTTAATCATGTAAAATTTTCTTACTACTGCAGTGTCATATGTAGCTTCAAACCACCTTGTCATTATTCTTCCTATTGTTGTTTATGACACATCTCTTTTGCTTTTTGACAGTGGGTAAGGATATGACATCCTTATCCTTGATTTTCCCACAGCAAGTAAGAGATGAACCATAAAATGACTAGACAAGTCTAGTCATGGTTTTGAGAAAAGTTTTATCCTCTTGCAATGATTTGACTCATTTTAGTGTCTATGGCCAACTATTCACTAATAATACATGACCTACACCTTAGGGCTGAAACTTCTATTCTTGTAAAAATCATAGGTTGAAGAGAATTGATGACTTTTAAGATAAACCCTAAATGTGACACATAAGTTGACTTATGACAAAAGAGAGTATTATTTTTTGTGTCTCATTGAATTCAACTAGCAAGTGTACCATGTTGACACCTTGTTGATCAAGCATAGGCTTAAGTATACATCCTTGGTTCTTGCATTGACAATTAAATAAGTCATCACTGAAGACAAGTTATGCTTATTAACTGGTGCACATTCCTACCACTTGATTAACCATTTAATAATTTCTATTAGTGGTAGAAAATATTTGGATGGTGTATTGTGTCAATTTTTAATATTTGAAGAAGCATTTACTCAAGAGTGAACTATGAGCATATATGTGCCACTCAAACATCTGAAGCATCACACCATCATTATGAGAAACTCTCATTCACCTTGAATTAATGCCATTATTCACAGAGTAAGAATGGTTTCCCTTTGTAGTGTTGGAGTAAACTCTATCTTGGATTTCTTTTCTTATTTTGCTCTAAATGGTTTAGAATGAATACGAATGCATAAATGCCATATGTTATCAAATGCAATGGATATATAAATTGAATTGGATAAGAAAGATCGTAAATGATGGAACTCCAATGAAAAATGAAATCTATAAAAATTATGCTACTTGTTCACATGAATTGATATGGCATCAAAATGAATATATACTTGATTACCTCTATTGGATACCTCTCTACCATGATAGATTAAATGGATATGAATAAATGCGCTTAGAATGGATAATCAAGAGTTTATCTGATGCTTTATTGGTCCTCATGAAGGGCATTAACATCTATTTTTCAAGGTATTGTTTTGTCTATGTTGTGCTTGACGAACCTAGATTTGTGATGACTATTATTAACTCTTGAATGGTTTAAATCAGCGTTATCAACCCGTCATTGACCCTTCGGTTAAATTGCTCGAACTGTCACCTGGTCAAGATTTTGGGTCTGGTTTTAGTAAAACCCGATGGACGATAAAAAACTGTTGACTTGGTCAAATGACCCTTTCAACCCAGTGATCGGGTCATAGGTTGCAAACTTCAAGAGGCCATAACCTTGCACATTGATGTCCAATTAAGGTGTTTTTTTTTTTGGTAACTTTTCAAGATCATTGTCCCAAGGGCCGTAGGTGCCTTGCCCTGCTATTTCCGCTAAAAATAGCCTTTTTGGCCTCAAATTACAATCTTTAATATTTTTGTTATAAATAAAAATTTTAAATAGAACTAAAAAACATAAATTAAATATAAAATAATACATATATTACATGTAGAACATAATTATATATTCTTTAATAATAATAATATATATATATATATATATATATATATACATATATGCATAAATTTATGTATTACTAACGTGACATGATCTAACCCATGATCCAGAAGCAAAAATAGTTCGGCCTCTGGATCGGTTTTTAAAACATTGGTTTAAACATCTAGAACCAAAATGTTGTCGTTCTAGTTTGGAACTCTTAGTTTGCATGTTTCTAAACTTGTTAGTTTTGAGACATGTATCTTATGGTTTAGTGCTTGAATTCAATGGTTAAAATTTTTATTTCAGCCACCATGGTTCATCATTACCATGGTAGTTGCTAATTGAGCCCATGCTCTTATTGTTTTATCTATATGCATCTATTACATGTGGAAAGGGGAAGAAATCTTCATTCTCTTATGCTAATACAATTCTTAACACTTTCAACTAAATCAGTCTTTGGATTAACACTTCTAAATGTTTACACATGGTAATATCAATTGGATATCCATTTTCTTAGTATGCTTATTTTCAATTACATTCTATTCTCCTACATAGTACATACCTTTTTAACTGTCGTTTATATCATGTGAAAATGTGGGGTGTGATAGTTCCATCTTGTTTTATAAATAGTTAAAGCTATCTTTTCCTGGATGTCATACTATGTTCTATAGGTACTCTCCTAGAATTTGAGACCAAAGTGATTGTAATACTTTCCACAACCCTCTTGATTTCAGTTGTCCTATACACTTCTCTCCTATCATACAGTTTGATAATCATTATATCATTATTATGTTTGGTTGTGATGTAGGCAAAACCATTACATTAGGCTATATTATATTATGCTTCACGTTCCAACTATCAAACCATCTTAATTTGAATGATTGTACCACAAATGTCATTGTTTCTTCCATGATTACAAAAGGAGAAAGGTTACAAAAGAGAGAAAAGTAAAGGTGACAACATGATAATATTCTATTATGAGACATAAATTGCATGAACATGGCAAATAAGGGGAGAAACAGAGTAATACAACATTGTGTTTATTTAAAGGGAGCATACAAACTTGGGGAGAAGCAAAATGATATAAGCTTAACTGTGAAAAGTCCTTTCAGGGAAGAGAATAAAGGGGGACAAAGAAGTTTGCATGAAAAAATGACACCATTTTGCGTAAAGGTGGTTGTATTTGTGCAACTGGAAGGGGGAAATAATCAAAACAAAAAGAAAATCATAAAGGGGAGAGAAAAATCCAAGTGAAAAGCATCCCTCACAAAAGGAAATACAAGGATTCTCAAAATTAAATTAAAAAAGAGGAGAATGCTTCCCAAAGGTAAATAAAACAAAGAGGGAAAAAACAAAAGTGTTGTATGCCCAAAATATTATTTGCTTAAAATTTCTATCATTATCTGATTCTTGCACTTGTGCTAAAATTGTTCAAATTTGTATATCCTACATGATGGCATATTGTTAGGGGGAGTATCGTATCTACACTCTTAATATGAGTTAACAATTGGATTATATCATTTTTCATCAGTAGTTTGTCATCATCAGAAATGGGGAGATTGTTAGCATTATTTACCATATATGTTTTGATGATAACGAGCTTATTGAAAGTATTAATGTAGTTTGAGTCTATGTGTGGAGATACTTTACTGGTTCTCCCACATTGAGCTGAAATTTGGACAAGAAATGCAAAAAATCCTCTCATGGAAGAAGAAGAGGATCAAGTTCAAAGTTTCAAGAGTTAAATGAATAGGAACTTGATGTAATCAGTATGCATGTGCACTATAGGGGCTTAATACAGACCTAACTTGGTTAATAATAGACCTTAGAGACTAATGGTTAGCTTAAGAAGGGCCTAAAGGCAATCTTCCAAATCTTAACCCAAGTGGAAAAATCATTTTTATTGATTAAAGAATTGACTCTCAACCTTTAGGAGCCTAAGGAGTTGGCTTCCTGGCCTTAGAAGTCAAATACTTAAGCTTTCCTGTGGACTTGCTATAACAAGTAGTTGACTACCAAGCCCACTTAAGCTTTCCTACAGGTCTACTATAGCAAGTAGTTGACTACCAAGCCCAAGCAGTTGACTATATATAACAACAGATTTTGGAAAATCCCAAATAGTCAACTACTTAATGTTAATAGTATACTAGTTGAGAAGTCAACTACTTTGCACAAAAAATCTGCTAACATGTTTTATTTACTGTTTAAGCTATAAGGGCTCTTTCCTTTTCAAGTAAGCTTTGAAAATTCTTAGAATTCATCTCTAGAACTTTTCAATAGAAGATTGGTCAATCTTTAATAGATTAAAAATGATCATATTGTTCATTTTGATAACCCTAGATATATAATATTGAAGAATGAGAAAAAAATTAAGGAATAGATGAGAGATTCAAAGGGTTTAACAAGAAAAACAAGATGGAAACTATAGATAACCAAAAGAAAGATCTATTGAGCTTTCCCTGAACTGAATAAAGAGAAAAAATCTTGACCTTGAATATATTGAGTGAGAAAAGCCAAAACTGCAGTTTTATCCCAAAAAGCCACATAGAGCCTAAGCATTTATTATGTTGTGTTGCATACTAAGATAGTTTGGCTTGTATTGCTTTATTAACACTATAGAGGAAAAACATTATTGGTTATTGATTGTAATATCATTGTATTTGCAAGAGAGTGGTAGCTTCTAATTGGTTAGAGGAATTCTAGTTTTATGTTGAAGTATTCAGATATTGAACACGGGAAAGGTCCTGTTGGCACCTAGAGGTCTAATTTGTATAATAGATTAAAACTCTCATGTTAGGGATGCAAATGGCTTGGGTCGGATTGGATTTGAATCAAGGTATAACCGAATCTGATTTGATAGCACATATCCTAAATCCTATATGATTAGATCTCACAAATGGCAATTCGAATTCAGATTCGTTAAGGATGTTGTATATCTGAATATGATTAGATCTAAATGAAATTCTGAAAATTTTAATAAATTATTACAAGAAGAAAAATATAATAATTTATATAAAGAAAAACAAAAATATGCATGCCTTTTTATAAATAAATATGTTATGTGTGTGTACATACGTACATGTGTATGTATGTATATCAGATTGGATTGGATCCTTTCTGATCAGATATGGGGTAATTGGATTTCGATTTGATTTTCAATCGAATCCCATTATCGGATCCAATCCAAAAATAATCTTACAGAGGGTTATGCAAATTCAACAGAAATAGTATCGGATTCAGATCGGATTGGATCATGATCCGATCCATTTGTACACCTATCTTATGTGGTGTGCCTAAGGAGAGGATGTAGGCTATAAGAGTCGAACCTCTATAAACGCGTGGTGTTCTCATGTTTTCTATTCTTGCATTTTACTTGTGATTATTTGCTACACCCAATTGTTTATCTTGAAACACAACACTCACACTCATTCACATACTTACTCAGCCAAATAGGGAGACCTTAGGTGAAGGATTGATTGAAAGACCCAATTTATCCCCCTCTTGGGTTTGACCACTTGGGTAATACAAAGTATCAGTATTGGGTATTGTATTAGACAACTTGGGTGCGAAAACATATACATATACGCTTTGGGAATGCATGGATATGGGCAAAAGATATAGAAATGTTTGGATATGCTAGGAAAGTACATACAAATTCTGTAAATATCTCAACAACACTAAATTTAGGTCCAAAATAGCCATAAATAAGGATTAGTACATGGGAAATGTATGTTTTAATGGTAAATATGAAAACATATATTACAATTAAGATAATGTGATACATAGATATCATACAATTTTGTTGATATTCCATCAATCAAGATTCTAAGACTCGTATTATAGAATTTTTTACAAATTAATACATGCAAGCCATTATTTCTATTTAAGTCCAAGATACAAAACCTATGCAATTATTATATTTTAATTACTATATCAATTATTTTTTATTTTACTTGTTTTACTTTTCAACATTAATAAAATAGTCAAACAATTATTAAATTTCAAATGTTTGATAAACAATTCTTTTATTTTTATAAACAATAAATATGTTCATGTAAAATGTAAATTAAAATATCAATCAATGATGTATAAAATTATATGATCTTAACTTAAAATATATCAAATCTATTAAAATTTCTAAGAATTAAATGCAAGTTCATAATTTTTAATTGCTAAAATAATAATTCCATTATGAGCATTTTTATTTCTATAAATTTTCTAAAATAAAAAATCATTTTTAATATAAATGTAGATTAGTGGATTTGATAGGTTCAATTTAATATTATATTCTTGAATATTTTATAAACAATTTTTTTTTGTAAAATTTAGTATAAATTAAAATATTAATTAATAATTTATAAAAATATATAAAAATTATAAGATACATATCATGTGCAAATTTATAAATTTTAAGTACTACAATAATTATTATATTATTAATTTTTTTATTTGTATAAATTTATTGAGAGTAAAAATATAAATGTAAATTTGATAGATTATTTATTCCATTAACGTTTATAAAATACTAATTTTTCAATATTATTCTTTTTAATTTTAAGTTGGATTTGTTGAATAAATATGTAGTATTTGTTTCTATTGCATGTTGACAATAAAGTAAATAAAATTTATTCTATTTCATTTATTATCACAAGTTATATGGTGGCTTAGTGGCTCAAGGTTTTTGAGATTAAGTGAAGGATTTGAATCACTTTAATTGCGATTTTTTTAATAGAGAAGTGTGTATTGGCCAATACCATGCGATATGCACTTACTCATACTTTTCGTGTTAATATGCACGACTAGATGTGTATCGTGCTAGTCATGGTATACCTTATACTGATCCCTCTAGATACTGATATGATATGTTAGGCATATCATATTGAAAAAAAAAAAATGAGTGACAAAAATGCAAATGTTTAAATGGACCAATGGTAAATTAGGAACGACGGGATTATAAATGAAGTTATACAAAGAAACCCAAGAATAACTCTAGTAGGTGATAAAATGAGAGAAAGTAGATTGAAATGGTTTGATCATGTTCATGAAGGGCCATCTACAACACCTATTAGGAAAATGTGATCAAGTTGAAACAGATATAAGTGCTTGGGGCAAACCAAAGGACAAGTGGAAATAACATTATATATATATATATATATATATATATTATTATATTACACTTAACATAGGATTAAGGGAGTGGGGGCAAATAAGGTGCATGTGAGATCCATGGACCTTACCATGAAAGGCCTACCATTATGTAGATTTGATTTTGTGCGTTAGAGGTGTTGAGTGATCATATGGACTATTGGATGAAAATCATAACAAATGATTTGAGTGCTTACAATTTAACAGTGGATATGACACCTAAATGCCCAAATATATTCTATATTGTTGGGAGAAGGCTTGGATGGTGATGATGATTTTTTATCCTATCCATTAATTTAGGTCGTTTTATTTTAAAATGATTTCCAATTTTCTAAACTTAAATTCCAATTCATTACCATTAAGGGTTGGTTGATAGGAATCACCCCTTTTGGATTTGATAAAATTTGATTCGATTTAAATATGTTGTTTTTTATTCATTTTATTCATGAAATACAATACCGAAGCCATTTTTAATCCATTTTATTAATAATACATGATATTTTGATTATTTCTAATTTAATTTATTAATCCTATTCAATATCCCATAATCCGAATTTTACATGATCCGATTCGAACTCGAATATAAATAAATAAATCACATTAGATTCTACCTCAGTATCTATATCCGATCCGATTCCACCCGTTTACAGCCATAGGATCCAAAACCACTGAATTCGGATGGAGCCGCGGTATACTGTTACACTTGTGAACTGTAAATCTGTAATCACGTTAAATCAACGGTAGGGCTACGGAGCCGTATGGCTACGTGACTGGGCTACGTGACTGTAAAAACAAAACGACAAAACACCTCAACATTTTTTGTCGTTTAGGGATCGTTTGGCTCGATTCCTTGCTGGAAGGAGAAGAAGACAAGTAGTTCGTGAAGGGTGGATGGTGACTGAGAGGAAGCCCTAGGAACCTAGGAAGCGATATTGAGCTCAGAAGAAACCCTAGGAAGCTTGATTCAAAGTGACGGAAAAAAACCCTAAAATCTTTCAGCTGGATTCTTCCATTTCAAGGAAAAGAATCCTGGAATTCCAAGTCTGCCATAGTTTTGATTTCGTAGCAATCCTTATAACTTCTGGGAGATATGCCAGTTGATTTGGAGGACTCATCCACCATTAATGCTTCCCAGGCTTCAGGCGAGGCCGAAATTGCCACTGTCTCTTCTTCTGGTAACGAGAAAGCTCCACCATCGTCAGCTTCAGGAAAAGAAGAAGCTCATTTGTCGTCTTCAGGTAACCAGGTAACTCCAGCATCGCCGAATAGAGGGGAAGGTGAAGCTGACCAAGCAGCTTCATCGGCGCCGACTTCGGGAGAAGAAGCTATTGTATCTTCTTCTGTTAACCAAACAGAAGCAGCTCCGCCGTTGGCGATTTCTGGAAAAGTTACTGCGTCTTCTGCCACTGACCAAACGGTTCCACTGTTGGCTTCAGGGGGAGCTACTGCCTCTTCATCTGCTAGTCAACCGATTCCGCTTTCATCACTTCCAAGAGGAGCCCTTGTGTTCTCTGCTATTCCAACACCTCCACAGTCATCGGCGACGCCGACGAAGAGAAAGCGAAGTCTCCCGGGAACGCCAGGTAAGATTTAAAGCTAATCCACAAAAAAACAAAAAAAAAGATACGAGGTTTTGTATTTTTTATCTTTAGTTTTAAAGCAAATCCGGTTGCAGATCCGGATGCGGAGGTAATCGCGTTGTCGCCGGAATCCCTAACGGCGACGGACCGATTCGTGTGCGAGATCTGTGAAAGGGGATTTCCACGCGAGCAGAACCTGCAACTTCACCGCCGTGGCCATAACCTTCCTTGGAAACTTGGAGGGGGACCGGCCAAGGAGATTCGAAAGCGAGTCTATGTGTGCCCCGTGCCCACTTGTGTCCATCACGACCCATCAAGAGCTTTGGGTGATCTCACGGGGATAAAGAAGCATTTCTTTAGGAAACATGGGGAGAAGAAATATAAATGCGATAAGTGTTCGAAGAAATATGCAGTGCGAACCGATTGGAAGGCGCATAGAAGGATTTGTGGAACGAAATGATACAGGTGCAATTACAGAACTTTGTATTCTGGATTACTTATATTCTACTTTTGCCCTGGTTCTTATCTGTTTCTCTATTCTTGTTTTTTAAAGCGGGACTTTTTTCTGTACGGATGATACTAGTGTCGTCTTGTGTATTTGTTCTTGAATAAGGGGAAACTTCATAAATTGTCGTCTCAAAATCAACAAATCTAAGAATAAATTGCAAGAGAAATTTAGCTTTATGACCTTTTCTTCAGAGATTCAATGAATTGTTCTTTTTGGGTGCCATTTTGAAAGTGTGCTTGTAGAATTGAGGAAAATTGTAGTTTGATATTGCCCTGATTTAAAACAGAAAATTGAGTGAGGCTTTTTTGGGCACCTTCTGTATATGGATTCCTTTAGTTTTTTTTTTTTTTTTTTTGATAATTGGTATGGGTTCCTTTAGATTTATTCTCTACTTCCAAAAAATGTGGAAATCTGTGAATAGTATAGGGATATATGAGATTTTTAGGAGAGGCATTTCATAACAAAATTTTAGTTGCAAACAAGTATGTGGGACAGATGCAGGAAAGGCTTACTTCACAAGAGTGGCACTAAATTTAGCTTGAACTTTATGATTTAGCTACAAGGAAAAAGATTTTGGACTGATGAAACAGAATGGACTGGATGCTTGTTTGGCAACCATTTTCCTGTCTAGAGATTCTTAGGTATTCTTTCTGTAGGGATTCCATTTAGCTTAGTAGTTCCTCTTTGCGGTTCATTCTGTAGGCAACAGGAATAGCTAACTTGCTGCCATATTTTGAATGCATGCATTGTTGCCTTTTGCTGTCTGGAAGTATGCCAATTCCAACCTATGCTCATGCCATTGTTTTCCCTTTATTTTTACACTATAAAATGGTAATAGTCCTGTTAAGATTTGGATGGGATCCCTGCCTCAGTTGCACTGCATACATAAACTATTGTCCTTGTCATGTTCATCATATTGCAGCATTTGTCCTGTTTTTTCATGCATCATGTGAATAAAGGGATCATCAACTGATCAAGATCCTATTATCTGTTTAAGCTAGAGGACCTGGAATTAGAGATAAAGAATTTTTTTTATGTATTTCAAAAGGAAAAAAAAAACAAAAGCTCTGCCATATTTTGAATGCATGCATTGTTGCTTTTTGCTGTCCGGAAGTATGTCAATTCCAACCTATACATATGCCATTGCTTTCCCTTTATTTTTGCACTATACAAATGGTAATAGTCCTGTTAAGATTTGGATTGATCCCTGCCTCAGTTACATTGCATACATAAACTATTGTCCTTGTCATGTTCATCATATTGTAGCATTTGTCCTGTTTTTCCATGCATTAGGCAAATAAAGGGATCATCAAGGTCCCATTATCTGTTTAAGCAGGAGGACCTAGAATTAGAGATAAAGATTTTTTTTTTTTTTGTATTTCCAAAGGAAAAAAAAAACAAACAGATCTGTACAAGGAGAAACCATTTCTATAAATCATCATTCAGACCCTTGTTTATGCCTGAGAATTGGAGGGATTGTAACTGTTTGTTCCTATTGTATGCTACTTCTCCACTAGACAATATGGAGTTGTCCTGTTGTTATGCTTTTGCGCGTGTCATCTACATGTGAGCACTTGTTTCCTGTTTTGATATCAACTCTTTTCCTAATCTATTTTGCTTGATTACTCTAAATGAGTGATGTAATTGGTACAGGCTCACTCACCACTTGACATCTTGCTTTTTCAGTGCAAGTGTATTATAAAACACAATTTTAGATATACACGCTTGCCGTCTTCATCACATGGATCATACTTGCATACATAGTCCTGCTGATTCTTATCAAAAGAACATATGAAGGGAATTCTGATTTGCTGCTATTGGTCTTCCTTTCAATACAACAATACCAGGCCACTGGTTTTTCTTGTGTGGTACATTCATTTGGAGTGAAAATCTTTCTTTCCAATGCAATGGATGAACAGCAGCGTTTTGCCTTTAACATCAAATGGGGAATGAGAGCCATTATTTGAAAATTTGAATACTTGTGTAAATCTGTTATTTCAAAAATCATCCTGCCCAGATGATCACATCAAGTAAGGATTGGTTATAAATATGATATTGGCTGATTATAAAGTCTCACACTGCACTGACCTAGCCATCTTTTTGTTGGCCCTTTCTATTCTATATTTTATTTTCTATCTATAGCTAATTGTCTATAGAATTAATTCTGATTAGTTTAGTGATTGTAAGAATTAATTTTTAGTTTATATATTTGCTCAAAACCCATTATAAAAGACTTGATTGTTTGGAGCAAAATACATTATCTTCATAAATGAATCAATTTTGCCTCAACTCATGCTTCAAATAGTTAAGGGTGCAACTGGGACAGGTTGGGTTGAGTGTAACTTTTTATCACAGGTTGGGTTGAGTGTAACTTCTTAATGGGCGTGAACCCTAAACTGATCCTGATGTAGTAAAGTTCTTCATTTCAAGTAACCTGCCTTGCACTGATGCTGATAATTGGTTGATCATTCCTTGTTAGATTTTTTATCTAGCGTATCACAGAGAAATCAATTCTGATGAATTTTGTATTTCTTAGGGATTTTTAAATTTTGGTTGTAGAAAATAACTGGGAGTAATTCGTTTTTTCTAGCTCAAAACTCATTTAAGACTTGATTCTTTGGATTACCTATACTAAATTAGCTTCAGAAAAGAATAATTTTTTGCTCAACTCGTTCTTTCAATAATTTAAACAGTATTTGAACCAAGCAGCCTATTTGGTGCGACCTGCATTCCTATTGAACCGTTGACGTGAGGGAAAATGCTGTAAATTTCTTTCTGTTGAATGCTGGATCTAGATATATGGTCAAACCCGTATTACTATTGCTTTTTTTTTTTTTTTTGTGTGTGTTTTTCTTTACAGGCAACTGCACATGGGGTATTAGGAAAACTACAAACCCTCAGCCAAGTACTTGAACTGTGTGCATGGAATATTAGAACAGAAATGTGAGGGAATGACTGAGATGACTGTTGTACCTGAAATTGTGATACGACAGACCTTTACAAGAAAAACCGAACTGTATATTTGTCTTACCATGTACCTTTTTACTCGTATTTGATACTAAATATAGACTTTCACTTTTGGCTATCTTTGAGTCTACGGAAGCCTAGTCTCTAGGTCTCACTACATAAAAAAGGATAAGCTCTGTAGAGATCGTTGGTCCCATAAAATGAAAAACCATGAGCGCTAGCATTTAGCAGTTCTACACAAGGTTCAAAGTATTAATTTCAGAGTTTATAGAATGCTGGGATAAGTGGAACCTCACATAAATATTGCCAGTGCATTCTTTTGATTAACTATAACAATTACATTGAGACATAATCTCAGTTTCTTTTGTAAGGTGGTGTTCATGCTTTCACAATGTATAAAGAATTTTTGCTTGCGGAGAATCCCATTGCCCATCCACGAGCCAATTTAGATATGAGGGTGTTTTTCTGCATGTATGTTGATGACTAATCCTGAATCTGGTATATTAATCATCCGGAGTACAGATTTGCCTAATGCAGATTTCTGGTTTACATTGTAGAGCTATAAACATTCAAAAGGACCACAACCCACACTCTATGCACCAACGGCCGCCTGTGAATTGGCATCAATTCCGAGCTGGCACCTACCTTGACAATACTTTGAGCCTATAAATTCTGACCCTGGGCTGATCGGTCATTCTCCTATAATCATCTGCTTGGTTCACCATGCCTCTCGTTTGTGGGATGGATTTTGTTCTGTTGTAGCTATTATTAGAGACCATGTGGGCAAAGTCTTGGATTTCAAAAGCTTCACTCTTGGCACTACTTCTATTAATGCGTCTAAGGCTTGGGCTACGTGGGAAGCTCACAATCTGGTCCTTAACTTTAACGACCATCCAACTACGATTGAGGGTGACTCAAAGAATCTTAGAAACATCATCTTGGGTTGCTTAAAGCTAAAGGAATCATTGGAGAGGTGTATGTTACAAGCACGTATTCAGAGAGGCAAACTAGCCGGTGGATTGGCTCACTCAAGGAGAGGTGTCTTCTCCTCACTTTGTTTTTTTCTTTTAATTCTTGTAATCTTCCAAGGGACCTTTGTTTTATTTGCTTTAGTGATTTCTAGGTCGTGCATCCCCCCATCTTGTGTAACACATTTTTCTCATTAAAAAAAAAACCTAGAAATGGACTATGGCAAGAGTATTTTTTAGGCCACTTCTTACACAATCATTACAAATTTGGACTAGTAATGTCTCCTTTTGGTTTGATAAATGGTGCGATGGGGGCCTCTCTAAGAGATACATGAAGGCCTTTGCGGCAATGATATGGGGCAGGGCCCTAGGATAAAAGGCTCTCAAACAAGGTTACTTGTAGTCCACCATGAAGACTCGATTAAACTCATCAAGAAGTGTAATCAATGTTAAAGGCACTTTAATGTACCACATTAGCCTACAACGTCCCCCGTGTCTATTAATAGTTCGTGGCCTTTTGCACAATGAGGAATATACATCCTAAGACTATTTTTCCTACCTTAGGTTATAGAAAGTTCTTGATAATGGAAATTGTTTATTTCACAAAATGGGTCAAATCCAAAGCTTCTTTTGGAAGAATATCATTTGCCACTTGAACTTTCCTCACATCTTGATTACAAACAAACAACCGACTATTCAATGACTCAAAGTTCATAGACTTTTGTGCAAGCCTTGGTAAGGAGTATTCACCTCATTCAGGTACCTATAAACTAATTGTCAGGCTGAGGTGACCAACAGGACTATATTGCATGGCTTAAAGACCAAATTCACAAGAGTCAATAGCCTATGGGTTGAAGAACTTCCTAGTGTGTTGTAGGCCTATTGAACCACACCTTGGACCACCACTAGCGAGACACCTTTCAAATTTGCCTTTGGCATTGAAGTAGCTATACGATCAAAGATTAGCTAATAGATCCTTTAAGCTAATATCTCTATGATGCAATAGAAAAGAGTGAGGAGCTCAGAGGCAACTTAGACCTTTTAGAGGGGGTCTGAGAGGGTGGTTTGGTACTACAACTTCCAACTCCATGGACTATTAGACAATGCATGCCCTTAGTTCCAATTAAATAAATGTATACCGTGGTTTATGAATTAGTAAAATCATATCATTATTGTTTCATGTTTGTGATTGATGTGTTTTCTATGTGTTATTCCATAAATTAGGCATTTATGATACTTATGTTACTTTAGAATGTTCTAAAAATTTGAGGAATTTATCCTCACAAGGCTAATATCAATGTATTGCCGAAATGGTGGAGCAACTTGTCTCAGTTGCTAAGGTTATACCCTAGGTATAGTAAGTAGGTTTTGGACTTGATAATGATAATGCACTAGGTTTTGGACGTGACTGCTTTTGATACGCCAATCGATGAAATCCTCTTAAGGTCAAATACCTATATATGTTGGAGTAGTTGAAAATACTATCTTTGACGAAAACCTAAAACTAGCGACAATGAATTTCAACTTGTTTTTGAAATCACCTTGCAAAATGTATTTATATTTAAAATATATTATTTTATGGAAAAAAATGTCTACAAATTGTTTTAAATCCTGTGAAGAAGGTGGGACACTACATTTAGTAGTCAAGGAATAACATACATGCATACATACATGTATGTATATATAATATATATATATATATATATATATATATATATATATATATATATCGGTCAGTTTGCTTAATTGCTAGTTTTTTCTAAGTTAATCAAAAACTGAACTGGACCTTCAATTTCTCAAAAATACCAAACTGATCAATTTGGTTAACCGCATTTTTCGGCTTCTCGGTTTAGTTCAATTTTTTAGTTTTTTATGAGTACCCTTACATGTGGTTAGTGTTTAATCATTTTGGACTGAAAGGTTAAAATCAAAAGACCATCAAAGGGATGAAACTTGATGGGATTTTCTTATGTTAATCATTAACCTTGGGCTTCATTGGATAACTAAAACCTAGGGTTACTAAGACATAAGTGTTGGGCCCATACTAAGCCCAATTCTACTAGCTTAGGGGTTCACAAGGTTGACTCGATGAATTCAGCCCATATGCTTTCTTGCATGGGCCAGACCCATATGGTTTGATATAAGGCTTTTATGGGTTCTATGCCATATATTATTCAATCCCAATAAGGCTTTTAACAATTATGACAATGAACCTTAACCAATTAGCTAGGGGTTATTTAGTACTATGGTTATTTATGTTAAAAAACATTTTGTACTTTTTTATCATGAAAGGCAAGAGAGTTGTTGATAAACGTTTATTCAGTGTTGTTTAATAGCTAGGCGCCATTAAACGCCATTATGTGCCATTAATCATCACATATGCTTAACAGTAAATAAAAAAAATGAGTGTTGGGGAAAACATTAAAAATGATATTTTCCCTATGACTACATTTCACACAAATCGAAAAAATGTTTATTTAATAAGTAATGTTATTAAATGATGGTGTTTCCCCCAATGCCTACATGGCAATAACTTGGTGTCGTTTTTCAAATAAATGGCCACAGAACCAAACATCATCCTAGTTAAACTATGTGCATTAGATCAAATATGTCTATGGATTTGGACATGGATCTCCATAATAACTAAGGTAATTAGAGACCTAACCAAATCAAATTTGGATGGTCCTAATTACTTTAGAACTAAAATGTATATAAAAGAGATGAGGTAGAGGTCAACATACATTAGTGCACCTCCTTGCACTTTGTACTCTACTCTCTTGTTATCCAAAAACCCTAGTTCAACTTACTTCGAGAAATTAAGTGGTTAACAGCTGCATACATCCAAGCAAGTTGAAAAGGAAAAATCAATTAAGACTAATTGTAAGATCAACCTATTTAGCTCAACTACACCATCTTCCATTGGGAGGGTGATTTAGCTTTAATCCTTGCTGAAGAACATGAAGAAAATCCTTAAGTACAATTTGGACTATTTCCAATGAAATGGAATGGTTGCATGCCTGGTAAGAACAATAGACGATAGCACTTGTTAGCTGATGCCAGTTTGAGAAGATTCACATCAGACCCACTACAACCCAAAGTATGCTCCGGATCCAAGCCAGACCCCAAACCCGAAGCTATAACCTTTATCATAGCCCCAAAGCCTGCGCTAGGCCCAGACCGTGATTACTAAAGCATTCACTTTATATATTTGTATTTGTATTCTTTGCATACAAATATATACAAAATATAAGGTCTTACAGTCTACACATTTGTATTTGCACTCCTAAATTGAGCCTAGTACATATAATAGTACAAATATAATTATTGGAAGAACATATACAAATTTAAAAAGGCTTTACATCGTCCATATTTGCATTTGTGCTATTGTGAAATAAGCCTAATGTTCCAAGGATGACTGGTGATGACACCATTATGTCCAACAGGCAACAGCCATCAAATCAACTTCCAATTTGACGATCGAGAACACCTCTCCAAGAAAGAAAACTCGGTTATAGTCCAGTAACTAGTTTATAATAGGCGGAAGCGGCTGGACGTGCACTCACTAGGGGGGTAGTGAACACATAGGCGACAGAACTGATTAAGTCACACTGGCCAATTAGCAGACCTGAAAAAAAAAAAAAAAAAAGGGAGAATGATCGTACAGTTCAGATCAAAATTTATAGACCTAAAGTACAGTTGGGGTAGATGTCTAATGTGTATAGAGTGTGAATTTGACTTTTTGAATATTTATAGATTTCTATTTGTATTCAGAAATCTGTATTAGGCCTATCCATACTTTTTAAGAAAAAAGAGAACATATAAAAGAGTGAAAATGTGTAGTTTAAAATTAGAATGAGCTATGCCCACTTTTCTGCTTTTTCCCCTCTTTTCCCTTGATATATTCCTGTCCTTCAAAAATAATTGAGAAAATTTTCTATCAATACCTTACCGTGTACTTTGTCACAACTTATAATTTGGTCCCAAACTTTAAAATGCAATAATCCATTAATGAGATTTTTGAAACACAACAATCTAATACCTGTCACGTGACCTCATGTATGATGTAAGATTTTTGAAAATGTCAAAATTACCCTTAAAACTAAAAGTCACGTTCATCGTATAGACATTCCGGTGGCAGTATCCAGCGTATTGGCCAAATAGACAGATGACAACCGGGGGTTAGCCGCCCACTACGGCGACAATAACGGGGACGGAACAGCCTGTGTATCTGATTCCGACGCCGGGTAGCCTGTATCAAGCGCCAAATGGGCGCTCAATAATAGGTCAAATAGGCCAAAATTACTACGCGATGCCACGAGTGGTTCCAGAGGTTTATAGGGAAGCACTACCACGCGTCTATAGTGTGGATGCACCAGCAGCAGCAGCACCTGCACCTGCAGTACCGGCACAAGCGAAGATAGGGGCCTATGTAGAAGGTGGGGTTGGAATGGTAAGGCCATCAGAAATGGCGGACGCAGGTTATACGCAGATCGCCTACGATGGCGCGGGCCGCGGGAAGGCAAATGTACTATTATATTATACAACAGCGCAACCAGGTGTGGTGCCCCAATACCAGACAATGACGGCCGGTCTGGTATTGTCCGGTGGACATGGTGTCTCTCTCTTCCATGGCTAACAATAATGAGCTTCACATAATAATGTTCCCATGGTTAGCTTTTGGGCACATGATGTCATTTTTGGAGCTCTCCAAGCGTTTAGCTCAAAGGGGTCATCGCGTCTCCTTCGTTTCTACACCTAGAAACATCCAAAGACTCCCCAAGATCCCTCCAAGCTTAATTACCATCTCTCCTGTATCTGGTGGAGTTCCCCTTACCTCCCATCGACGGTTTGCCGGAGAACGCTGAGGAGACAACTATTGATCTCTCATACCACAAGGTCCATTACCTTAAGAAAGCCTTCGATGGGTTGGAGGGACCCTTGACTCGTTTCTTGGAGGGTTCATCCCCGAACTGGATCGATCCTTCACGATTTTGTGCCTCACGGGTTATCGCCCATCACAGCCAAGCTTGGCATGCCTTCTGCTTTCTTCAGTATCTTCAATGCATCAATGCATGCCTTCTTTGGGCCTCCGAGTGCTTTGTTGGGTGGGGATGACTGTTGGACGAAGCCGGAATAAGACTTCACAGTTCCGCCCAAGTAGGTCCCTTTCCAATTGACATTTCGCCTCTTAGAATGGTCGATGGCTTAGACCAAAATGCTTCAAGTGTCTCCGACTCCTACCGAGTTGGATCAACGATCCAAGGCTACGATATTGTGTTCATTCGAAGTGTACGGAGTTCGAATCCGATTTCTTACGTCTCCTCAAGGAAATAGCTCTACTGCAAACCAATCATTCCGATCGGTCTACTCCCTCCGGCACTAACAGTGAAAGATGCCATGGATGAGGATGACAAGTGGCTGGATAGAATATGGGTTGTTGCCATTTTGAATGCTTATAACTCTGTTAGTGAAAATCAGAAATCAGCATTGAGCCTGTCCGTGCTTCTCGGATGGTTTATATTGCATTCTGGAATGAGGTAACACTGAGCCAAGATGTGTTTGAATTCACTCTTGGCCTCATGCTTCTGAGTTGCCCTTCTAGGTGTAAAGGAAACCATCCAAGGTAAATTGGTGTTGATCTCAGACGAGAAACCGCTGCCATTGCTGCTGGGGTGTTGAGTCAAGAAGGTAAATTGGTCGCAAAACCTTCCCAAGGTTCTCTATAATAGTGTGAATATGATCTTCAAACTTTCAAAGGGTTTGTTTTGATTTTAGCAGATCAATTGACAATATCTTTTCACATGCCACTTAATGACAGGTTAACGGAAAATACCAGATTATTGCGTTTTGAAAGTTGAGATACCGCCATACCGGATTGTTGGAGACCAAAATAATTTAACAAGTTATTCTAAGTGTTACAAACTCGGCCTCTGTAAATTCCTAGACTATAAAGCTTTGAGCCTTGATCCTTGCTGAAGAACATGAACAAAATGCTTACTACAAATAGGACTATTTCCAATGAGATGGCATGGTACACATGCCTAGTAGTAGTAAGAACATAGCTGATATAGCACTTGTTAGCTGATGCCAATTTGAGAAGATTCACATCAACACCCATCGAGTTTGAACGAAGACAGCTTGCAGCCAAAGAAATTTTTGTTATTCCATCCATTAGGTTTATCATAGATATTGTTTACTCATACAGAGCCACTACAGCAACCTCTGCACACCCAAGTATTCTAAGTTCAGAAAATCCTTAAAATCATTTTCCACAAAACAAAAATGGATTTCAAGTAGCATATTACCTTTCCCAAAAGCAGGTTACACGCACTGCCCTTTGCTGACCATTTCTTTGGTCTTCACATCTTGCTTTTCCTGCAGGGAAGTCCGCAGTCGATCAAATTTTGAAGCATCACACAAACAAAAGATGATTTTGACCCTATATATTGAGGAAATAACCATTAATTTCCACATCTTTTTTTATTGCCCTTACCAGTGCAATTTACATTACACATCTGGAATATTATGTGGATCCACCAGGACCAACATTGTTCCATATTTCTGGTATGCAATTGTAAGAGATAAAATGTTTCAGTATAAATAAAACACCAGAAAATTTGATTGCCATAAAATGAAAAAATCCAGTTGTTAAAGAATAAAATGGATGTCGGGGTGATCAAGTTCAAAATTTCGACACAACATGCCCATATATATCGTATTGGACCATCAGTGAATGTCTGATACTCAAAATACGGCTTTGGATTTTTGACCCATTTCATGGGGTTGGCAGATGATAAACATAGGCATGATGCATCAAATCATTATTTTTATTTGTTTCGCAAGATAATATTTGTTTATTAGTTTCTTATTTGTAAGCTCTCTGATAGATAGTTATTCTAAGGAAGAAATAAGTTCGAGAGATTAGGGATGGCAACTTTTGCCCATCCCCGTGGGTACTCGATGGGGTCAGGAATGGAGATTGCCTTGGTGGAGCCCCAACCCTGATTATATATATAAGTAATTTTTATTATATATATAATAATATTTTTATTTTTTATGTATAATAGTAAATAATTTTTATAATTCTTAATTTTTGCATAGTTGTCAAGGTGACACCCAAAGGACAAGGTGCCCTTGGAGGCTCACCTCGCCTAATTGTCAAATAGTTTTCTATAGCATGTTATGAAAAACTTTTATATTCTTAATTTTTTAGGTTATAATTATAAAATAGACATTTTTAAACTAAATTATTCATTTTGTGTGTTTACATACTAATTTCTTTTTATTATTTTATTATTTGTTAGGTTTTAATCAACACAAACATTGCTAAATGCTGTATTGAACCCTCAAAGACTTCAAAACCTAAACCAATAAAGAAGAAAATAAAATGTTGTTCAATCAACACATTTTCTTCTTTTTCTTTACTAATTTTGTGTGTCTATATACTAAATTCTTCTTCTTCCACCTTTTCTTTTCTTCTTTACTATAACAGAAATAGGAGTTGAGCCTCTATCTTTTTTTTTTTTTTTTCCTTTATTTCTTCTTTTTCTTCTCATGAATATGTGGGAATATGTTAATTTTCTATATTTAACATGAAGTTTATACTTTTCTTATGAAAATTATGGATATTTATTAAGAAAATATGATTATGAAACCTAGGGAACTATCCTAAGATACATGTTTTTACTTAAAACCATCGCCTAGGCAACTAGGCAACTAAGCCGCCCCCTATTGACTACCCTCGCCTTGGCGCCTTGAAAACTATGATTTTTTGTATGTAAAATAAAAATTATTTTTATATGTATAATCTTTATTTTTTAGAAAAAGCTTGGCTTGTAGTCGAGATCGAACTTGCGAGCTTTTGAACCGAGCCAAACTAGAGCTCAAGTCTTTGGCTCGAATTGAGCTCGAGCTCGAGCCTAGCACAATTTCTGCAAGCTGAGCTTGAATAGCCAAGTATTTGGCTCAGCTCTTCTTGAATCCACCCCTACTCTATCAAGGTTCCAAGTGATACATGTTGTACGTCTCTGAAGAAGCAAGGAAAATCAATCGATCGTAGAATGGTAGAAGGTATGCTCTTTTTTGGAACAAAAACAGAAGCTTTGCACCCTTTTTTTCTTTTTTGGAACAAAAACAAAGGCCCTGCCCCTTCTTTTTCTTTTTTTTGGAACAAAAAACAGAGGCTCCGCCCCTTCTTTTTCCATTTTATTAGGACCAAAAACAAAGGCTATGCTTCTTTTTGGAACACAAAACAGGGGCTTTGCCCCTCCTCCTTCCTCTTCCAGTTCTTCATGGAACAAAGAATAGGGGTGGACTAGAAAAAAAACAAGGGCTCCTCCTCCTACTCTTCTTCTTCTAAAACGAAAAAAAAAGGGTTTAACCCTTCTTTTTCTTTTTCTTGAAGAAAAATTAATCTTCATCCTTTTTTTGAACTAAAACAGGGGCTTTTCCCTTCTTTTATTTCTATTTCAATGGCAAAAATAGAGGCCTATCCCTTTGTTCTATTTTTTCAGACACCAAGCGACACTAGGCAACCAGGCGACTAAGCACTCCCCCATCACCTAGGTTCACCTTGGCCCCTTGAAAACCATATATTACATTATGTAATACATAAAGTCACACATATTTTAACATGTGAAATATTATATGCATTTAATATTTTCTACATAAAAGTCATATGCCCATAACCAGGCCTCGTTCATGATCATCCTTACATGGATGTCGATGATTCCATCCAAGCAAGAATATGAACTTCACACATTAAATTTCTTGCATATAATTTTTAGGTCCCATGTAATGCTAAAAACTATTTGGTGTACATTCAATTCTCCCTTTCCCCAATACTCAATGGAATCAAAACGTAAACCACTGCCCATTCAACCTGTAATCATCCATACATTACTTATTTCTAACATCTTACTTGGGTGTTATTCTAGGACCGCAAGCACCATGGCACTGGAATATAGGAAATGTTAGACAACCAAGAAGCACACTAGTCCTAACCAGATTTTGTTAATAAAGTAAGAAAGTAACATTTTTATGCACATGAAAGGAGCAGAGCAGCTTTATAATAAAGAACTCCCAAGCAAAGAAAGTCAGAAGATAAGCAGGGTCCAACTTCTTTGCATAATAGAAACACATTTCTTTGGCATGCCATGCCTAAACAAGGCATCTGATTTTGGTCATGTCAAACCAATCCACGGGCAAAGAAAAATGAAAGCCTTTGATGCATCTCAGTTGACTATGAACAGAGAGTGACACTATTACTTCATCAAGATAGTTCTAGAGAGTCCACCATGCTTACTTTGGCAATTCTTCCCTAGGAAATCTTGGTCCTTTTGATCAAAGAAATTTTTTTCTTTTGAGATAAATAGCAGCATTGTATTAATAAAAGAGAAGATAACCAAGTTCTGTCCAGAGTAGACAGCAGGGACACTACAAAGGCATCAGAAAGCTGATCAAACGAAAAATGTGATTCTACTCAGGATACAAATTAACCACAGGATCAGGCAAACCCCATAAAAACCGTTGAGAATTAACCCCAGCTCAAGCTAAACTATTTGCTAGAGAGAGTTGGATAATCTTGGGATCCACTTGGACGAGCATTTCAGGTTTCTCCCCAGGTTAATGGCCTCCTAACCAGGACTCTGAAACTCCAAGCTGGTTCTGCATCAGAGTTGACCCATAAGATAACTACTTTACAATAACCAGCCCAAACAATTCTGTAGTGCTAACAGTTAAAGTCCGTGTATCACCAACAACTCAGCCCTCAAAGAGATACCTGCGTCACAGAAACTTAACTTGATGGAACCAGCCTCATCCCTTACCACACCACTGACCCCTGATTCACCCAGGTTACCCAGCAGCAGCCATCAAAATGAGCTTGAGAATTGAGACTGATTGCTTGTGGTGGCTGCCAAGCAATTAATATCCTTGATCTGTTGGGATGCCAATAATGGATTGCCACCCTCGTAACAAACCATCCATTTTAATATCTTTAGATTTTTCACATGCTAGCAATCAATGGGCTACCCTTGATCAGATCAGTCAAAACACCCACCCTAACTCATTAACAAACACCTGCATTTCTTTCCCCCCACATGCTCCACAGTATTGCTACCCTTGTGCAATGCCACAACAATTTAATTCTATTAGTGTAACAGCCAAGTAGGTCTTGTGAAAAAAGCTTCAAGACATTTTGAGGGACAGCCCAAGACTTCCCAAACAGATTGAAAAAATTTCATGTCAATTCTAGTAAAATTTCATGTCGCTACCCATGGAAATGGAAATATGTCGTTGAAATATTAGGAAATTTAGGGACGTTTTAAACCATGATGGTCACCAAGCCTCACCTTGGCACCTTGAAAACTATGGTGGGGATAAGCACCATGGTTTTATCTAGCTTTGTAGTCTACCACAGGTGCTAATAATTTGGAGAGAAGTTTCCCAACAGAAAACCTTGATCTTTGATGGGGAGGGGCCTATCCAAATGGGTTTCTAAGGAAAAGATGATTAGAGCAATGTTCTGAAAATTGTAATCATATTGTAAATTGTAAAGAGGTTTGAATCAAATCATATTGTGAATCATATCATATCATAAATCATAAGGATTTTTTCTGATTTTTCTAAAAGTAGTCAAAAAAACTATAAAAAATACCCAAACCTCTCAAAAAATAGAAAAATGACTTTGTATTAATTTTCAACCTATAGACATAATATAAGTAGGTAGTAAATAGTGAGCCTATGATCTTACTAATCCACTATATTAGTTATCTTGTGATCTTATCTCCAAGTTTTTAAGGGAAAAGAATCATAATGTTTCTAATCCCTAATTCCCTATAGTTTGAACTTCAAGTTTCAACAATTTAAGTCAAACATGCAATTCATGAAAAATACTAAAATGAGAGAGAGAGAGAAAGAGAAAGAATTTCTCAGCCTAACACACATCCAAGAACATGTTAATTCAACAAAATAACACATTTATATAGACTTACATAAGGAATTAAGAAGTTAACAAATTATAAGCCAAACGATGCCCATCAAACTAGCATAAATAAAGACTTGCACACTACCACACCGGAGCTAACAAAGAAATCTTCGTAGTTTCAGAATTCAAACACAAATACTAAATTTCTAATTCCTGGATACTCTAATTCTTGAGTTACCTAGGTCTGGGTAGTCTCCAGACTAGAACTGGACACCCCACCAAGAACACATCCCCCCTTGATAGAGCCACTTGCCTTGCACATGGAAAAAATACGAGGCAAAGACTACATCCTATTTATGATAGGGTTTGCGATGTATTTATCTTCTTATTAGTCATTTTCCACCCAAAGCACTCCTTTGGAGGAATGATACATTTGTAACCAATGACCGAAGTGGGCCAGCAAATGGAAACATTCATGCTCTTAAAGAAAAATACATCGGAAAAATTCCAATCATCACATAGCTGACATGGGATGAGAGAAATGGCCTCATCTACAGAGGAAGAACTCCAAACCATTGCATGTAATTCAAAATACTAAGCTCCTTCCTTCCTAATAATCTTAATAAAACTCAAGAGAAATCAAATGACCAAAGAATGAAACTGTTAAGTCATCTCCAACGTTACCAAGGGACCAATTACAAAGTATTCATAAATGGAACCTTTGATGGGAAGTCAAAAACAAATTGCCAACAAACCAAGCAAAGATGAGTTTTGGGTAATCATCAGGACCTTAAGAAGACTGATCAATAGGAAAATTCATAGAGCAGCACTTTTTTGTGGAGGGAGTAATCACCAACATTCTACAAATTATTGATGAAGCTACTCTTACATAACAAATTTCGATAGCTCATCTGTAGGAACCTTTTGTTTTTTTTTTTTTTTCTTTTTTTTCTGTTGTGAACTTATCTATGTAAATAGGTCAAAGAATGTCCTCTTATGAGCATCCTATATAAGGTTAGCAACTTTTCAATTAAATGAAGGAGCCATCAAACCATGTAATTAACAGGGGAATACTGCGACCACGGTGGTCTCAGCAGATGCCAAACATTACTCGATTATATCCTGCTGAACAAGTTTTCATCATTCCAGCTGAAGCATTGATTATTTTCTTTAGCCAAGATTCAGAAGTTGTTCCAGTATGACAAGAAAATCTAATGGAAAAATAATTGAAGGGATAATTACTCGTTTTGCGTTTTTTCCGAGCATACCAATTACCAAACATTTTAAAACCATACAACTAAATCATGAATGTTAACAAATCCAATGAAAAGACATTGGATTGAAAACGACATACAGTTTTTTAAAATCTATCTCATTTATTCCTTCACTATTACAAAACATTTTAAAACCATACAATTAAATCATGAATGTTAGCAAATTCAATGAAAAGACATTGGATTGAAAACGACATGCAATTTATAAAAATTTATCTCACTTATTCCTTCACTACAAGGGATACCCATACCTTCAGATCCCACCAACCAACCTTAAAATATAAGTTCCAGAACACCCAGAGAGAAGAAGAAGAAGAAGAAGAAGAGAATCAACAAACTGCCTTAAATCAACATAAACAAACAAGCCTCTAAACCTCGACATCGACGAATCGGGTCGAAAAATCTATCAAAAACCACCAATTTAAATCAAAATGACAAAACGAACAACTAAATCAAACTCACCATTCCCGTGCTTTCATAGTAGTCGTTCAACGCCCACTGATACTTCGACTGGTTTAACCCAAACCAGTCCGCTAGATACTCATCCATACACGAATGCGCTGCCACAAACCCCCTAAACCGTCACGAAAACCCTAAATACCGAAAGATCCACCGCAACTTAAACCGTAAGAACCGAGAAAGTTACCATTTTGCACTTTAGCAACAGCATCCCAAAATAACCCAAACATAGAAGAGTTCGACCGCGACTTCTCGAACTGCTGAGGGGGAGGCTGAACCGGCGGCAAAACCACCTTCTTCGAAGATGGAATTTTCGGCAACTCAGCGGATGGTTCAGAGGGTGTCGGAGTTACCAGAGGAGTGAGTGGGGGCTTTGGAGTTGACGCAGGACTGACAGGGAGTTTAGGAGTGGCAGGAGGAGTGATGAACACAGTGTACCTCCCAGCTTTACCGATCACCGGTGGCGGTGTGGATTCTTTGGTGATCGCCATTTCGAAGCAAATTCAGTTGCAGAGATAAAACGCGAGAATCAAAACGAACTCAGATAAGATTACGAAGGAAACCCATGGAAAGGAAAGATGTTCGGACTTCGTAGATGAAAGAGTTAAGTTCGCGAGAATGAAAGAGCATCTTCCACAAATCGGTTTCCGTGGGGTTTTATTAAAAACCCCCTTCCAGGCACCGGCATCCCCATGCTGCTGCAGATCTTTGTCCGCTTCATATCTTCGTTGTTTAATTGCGTCAAGATCTTTGTCCTCTTATTGTGATGCCAACAAAATATGTTCCAACAACCACCGAATATGATTCGCCATGAAAGTGAGACCGATTACAAAAGTGGGACCCGTTATATATTAGATGTGCGGTGTCAGATAACGTTGAGAGGGTGTTGGAATGCACATTGTTGGTAGATGGTCCGAACTCCCTCGTATTATTTATTTATTGCTTAAATATTTAAATACCCTTCGTTTTGCAGCAATATCTGCGTGTTTAAAGAATACCTTGAATATCCTTCGATTTAGAAAAAAAAAAAAGTTCAACTATGTTATGGAAAAACATATGATATACAAAAATCAATTGACCAATAAGATGTTTGATTGGTGTTATTTATCAAAATTCATGGAGGGTTTTAATCGGTAAAAACTCTTTTCATATTATATCATAAATTTTACATCACAGGAAAATATATATTTATTTTAACTATTAGCTTTTTAAATTTTCAAAATATGACCAAGAAAATTCAAAATCAAGACATGTTCAACCAACCCAAGGGTGCATAGCTAGTACTTGGGCACGAGGCAAAAATAGAGTTGAGAGTTAGGGAAGGAGTTATCACCAAATCCCAAATTAATACCCTACAAAATAGGACATGCAAATATGTAAAGTACAAAACCTTATATTTTATATTAGGGTAAATTATAAAGACCCCTCCTATACTATGGGATCTGTGACAAAGACCCTTGTACCGTGAGACAAAGACTTCTTTTCGTTAGCATTCAGTCCAAAAAGACAGTTATAATATTTTTTAATCCCCATACTATCCTTGTAATAACTAGACAAAAAAACACTATTCATATTTCCTGACCTTCTGATACTACCCTTTCGTTCCTTCACATATCTCTCTCTCTCTCTCTCTCTCTCCTCTTTCCCCTGATCTCTCTTCTTGCCCTTCCCCTTAATAGTGTCGGGATCTCCATTCTCCATTCTCAGTTATCACATTTATGTGGTTCTTTTATTAGAGAATTCTACCTCCGTGCTATGCATGCATCAAGAATATAAAAACACCAGAAACCTATTCTAAAATGATCTTTTCTGGTTGTCTGTTATGCTTTAAAAAGATAACAAAATGTTGATAGACTAGGAGGGGCACTTGATCTTGGACTAGGAAGAATAAAAACTAAACGCTAGTTGGTGGTTGCTACACCCTCTAGTAACCTAGGACCTCTAGGAGTCAGTGGTCATTAATGGACTGTTTTGCTAAGTTGTTCATACCCAATAAGGAAAAGACTTTTTGCCCTCCTTCAGAGTTTAGACATTGTTGCTAAAGATAATTATTCTTCAGACTGGACTGGGTTGATAGTTGAAGAGGATTGTTTTTTGTTAATGAGTAGTTAGTTGGTTTCCATTAAGGGCAGAAGGTCCTGGAGCAAAAGGCTTTGGCTTCCAAGATGAACTTCTCATTCAAATGGAATACCTAGATATGCCAACAGCCTTCCAGACTAGTTAGTGAGAACAGGGGTGAATAGAAAGACATAAAGTTAATTGTGGGGAAAGGGGATACCAAGTCTAGGTCTACATCTGTGAATCTCCATGTAGTTTTGTAGTTCTTGGTCCTCAGGGGTTATGGGTCCTTATAACATATGTACTTGTCTGTCATCACTTGCACCAAGCTACCAGGAAATGGCTCTTACATGAATATCACTAGTCCAAAATTATAAATGCCAAGCGCAAAAATAGAACCAACGCAAAGATTTTCAGGGGTTGTTACTGTTGGATGTTAGTCTTAACCTCAAATGTGAGAGATGTTATATATGCATGGAATGCAACATTGCCTTTGATCCATTGGGTTCAACATAGAATTTTTCAAGTGGTATACCAATATGAGCACCAGTGACAATAAGTTCATCGTTCAAAACCACGGTTGATGACTCTAGACTATAAGCATCTATCTAGTGATAGAGATAAGCTTTGTCTTTTTCAATTGTTGATGTACTCACTTCAGATTTTTGGGTTCTGGGGCATTAGAAAATGTAATGGATTCTCGATCGTATTGACCTTTTGATTTTATTCGGGAATCCTTTACACATACATGATGATCCAACAGGCACACTGGGAAAGGATCGAAGACAATGTTGGTGAAACACTGGATGAAGTAATGGCTAAATTTGAATGGGTTCAACTTTATCCAGATGCCAAATGCTTCCGTATCTCAGGCAATTAACTTTAGATCCCCTCTTTGCCCCTATGATAACGTTGTTGTATAGGCTAAGCTTTCTAAGAGTTTGAAGTTAGGTGATCTTCTCGGTGATATGGGCAGACATCTATTGTTGGGCTATCAAGCATTGTAGTTTCCCATGATCGTGACATCGTTGGTGATGGCTATAGAGGCGAGATTGAAGACGGAGAAGAGAAGAAAGGGAAGATGAGAAATGGGTTTCCACTGTCACATCATTTCGGAGAGTTGGGAGAGAGAACGAATGAGGGAGGACAGTAAGGGATGGGAAAAGAAGAGAATAAAGGGAAAACAATAGATTAAATAGGATTTAAGAAAAAAAGGGCAAAAAAAGAAAATAGAAAATGTTTAGTGGGTATTTTGGTAATAATGCATTCCGTCATTTGACTTAACAGTCAAGGGGGATCTTTGTCTCATGGTCATAGTATAGGGGGGTCTTTGTCACAGACTCCGTAGTACGGGGGTCTTTGTAATTTACCCTATATTATTTTATATATTTACACTGTACATATTTGCATTTGTACTTTTTCCAAATTGAGCCCAAACTTCAAAATAGAGTTCAAATCAGCCCCCCACAAGACTGCGTCCCACAACATATCATAACACATCATCATTTCTGATATTATCATTGGGAGATGTTCCTAATACACAGTGGAGATGTGTTATGATACATTGTGGGGCGTAATCTTGTGGGGACTGATTTAATCTCTTCAAAATATGCCATTATAATACTTAACTTTATTCAGTTGGTTTTGAAAATATCATTAGAAAGAAGACATTATTTATTGTATTCTACATTAAAATCATGAGATTCAGTTACTTCAACTATTACCAAGCAACCCTCAGCCATCTCAATACTAAAGAGAAGAGGAGGTTTAGGGTTTAACTCATTCTTTTCTTTCTTCCTCTGTTACTGTTGCTATAAGATCCACTTGGTCAGAGAAACTCTAACAGCAGCCATGACAACACAAAAGGTAAGAGGCCCACATCCAGATGATCGATGTTGGTTGTGAACGTCCTTCTTGGGACCAAGAACCATGATTTCGAGATGGAAGGTAATGTCTTCAAGAGGCGAATTGACGGCATATTCATTAGGGTAAAATACAAAAACCTCCCCTGAAGTTTCGGACAATCATAAAAACCTCTCCTATAGCTTAATTTTAGCAAAATCATCCCTTCTATTTTAAAAGAAAATGACAAAAACCTCCCTCCCGTCAATGACCCAGACGAAAAACATTAAACCGATGATCATTTTTTTTTTCAAAATACCTATTTTACACTTTTACGATTTAATGTGCATATGTTTTACTAAAATAGCCCTGTCACTCAAATACTGTTCATCTTCTTTCTCGCACGCAGAGCGGCAGAATAGTGATGCACTCCATAATAATCCACTCGAACACTGTTCATCTTCTTCAACTGTTTCGCCATTAAAGCGTTCACGGAGTCCCGCACGAGAAATCTATAGGTTCTTCTCATGGAATCTTGCACGAGAAATCTATAGATCCTTCCTCTCCCTCTAGATCCAAAGCAAAATTCACCCGCCAGCTATAGAAACAAAAATAGAGCACTTCTGGGTTTTTGCTCTCGCTGCAAAATACAGTGCTTTCTCCTCTACTAATCTCCTCTCCTCTTTACTTCTCCTGGGTTTAGCTTGTTTAACAGTGGCTCTTCTTTACTGAGCTTACCTAGGTGGACCAGAGCAACAAGTATAAAAATTGACCTTAGCAACCAAACAAAGCCTTGGCTTTTCGCTTCAGTTTTGGTTGGACACAGACCTGCCAAATGTTTGCATAAACCAGGATTGCCCAAGAAGCTACCCCTATAAGCATCTTTAGCGTAGAGAGGGGGAATATCTCCAGGGAGGCGGTTGTTTGAAAGGTTGAAACGATTAAGCTTCAAGTTCTGCAATTCAAGTGGGATTTGACCAGAGAAAAGATTGCCCAAGAGATCAAGGTAATTAAGTACCGGTAATGTCCCATGTTCCTCTAGAATTTCACCGGCTAGTCTATTATTTGAGAGGTTCAGTTCATTGAACTTCTTCATTGACCTGATTCCTAATGGATGCTGACCTGAGAACTGGTTATTGTGAAGATCAAGTGTGGTGAGTTCAGTAAGATGCACCAGTGTTGCAAGAAGCGGGCCGTTCAGCTGGTTATCACCAGCATAGAACTCAATGAGATTATTCAATGATCCAACTTCTTCCGGGATGCTCCCTATAAGTTGGTTATTCGAAATAAGCAGGAACGAAAGATTAGAGGCGTCGAAGATTGTCTTAGGGATCCCACCAGGAAACGAGTTTCCAGCAAAGAAGAGCCACTAGGTAAGCCCAAGCGGGTCCACCTGGGTAAGCCCAGTAAAGAAGAGCCACTGTTAAACAAGCTAAACCTGGGAGGAGTAAAGAAGAGAGGAGATTAGTGGAGGAGAAAGCACTACATTTTGCAGCGAGAGCAAAAACCCAGAAGCGTCTATTTTTGTTTCTATAGCTGGCGGGCGAATTTTGCTTTGAATCGGGAGAGGAAGGAGCTGATTGTTCATCCTCATCATCCCAAAGCGGTTTTACCGTTTAGTAAAAATAGGTATACAATAACTCATATAGGGGTCAAAAAGGTATTTTGAAAAAAAAAAATATATCATCAGATTAACGTTTTCCGTATGGGTCATTGACCGAAGGGAAATTTTTTCCAATTTTTTAAAAATAGAAGGGAGGATTTTGCTAAGGCTAAACTATAGGAGAGGTTTTTGTATTTTACCCTATTCAGTATTAACCTTGGGAAAAACATGGGAGAAGTTGCAACTTGCAGTTAGGGTTAACGTCATTGTTGCAATAGAAAATCCCCAAGATATTATTGTTCAATCTACAAATGCAGACCTCATTTAGTGAGTCTTGTCTTCTGATCCTCACAGATCTTTAGAACTGATCATCAGCCTATTAAGGAAGCTGCTCTTAGTAACATTCCAACAATTGCAAGTGGTTGTTGCCCCCCTGATTATTGAGTATAAGAATAATCACCAGCCGCACTTGGTCCTCCAGATGTATGAATGGCACAGGGTGGGTTCGGGTAGGGATCATTTTCACCGTTCCCAACCTCGATTTTGGAATTAACCCCATCCCTGTCCCGGATCCTTGTTAAGGATAAAATTTGTCCTCCATCCCCGATACCCGATGGGGATGGGTTTCTCGTGGGGACTCAAATCCCTGAATTTTTTTAGATAACAATTTTTTTGAAAAATGAATAAAAATTTTTAATTATAAATATGTTATAATTAAATATGTTTTGATATATATAATATAATAATATATATTAAATATAAATAGCATTTAATATATATATAATTGGGGTCGAGGAAGGGTGGGGACCTTAATCCCCATCCCCGACTCCGACCCCAATTGGGGATTCCTATTAATCCTTGTCCCCGTCCTCACCCTGCCAAAACAATCCCCATCCCCGACCCCATCGGATCAGAGAAGTTGGGTCCCCATCGAGGATGGGGAAAATTGCCATCCCTATCAAACTAATCAATGGCCTACTCAAATAGATGATGCTCAATGGGAGTGGACCCCAGAAAATGGTTGCACCTGGCCTTCTTGTTGAATGTGTTGACTGGACCTCTACTCCAATTCCTTTGTCTAGTGGTGATAGATGGGATGCAACAACTACATAATTTAGAACTAACCAAAATTGAAATATAAAAGTTAATAATAAACATCTAAACTTTTTGGTTAAATGCTTTAACATTTAATGTCATAAATAAATAATAAAATTTAATAAAAAATAAAAATACATATTTTTTTAAAAAAATCATTCAGGCACATGTATAGTATCATATATTTATCATATTAAATAAAAAGTAAGTGTTATATATTAGAATTATTTTTACACACAAAAATACAAAAATTATAGAAAATTGAACACATGACCTATGATTTTGTATTTACACTACCATTAAGAATATGAATAAGACTGTTGAACTTTTTTTTTACTAAAATACTCATTTTTGAATTTAATCTCTATTTAATTATAAGGTTTAAATTATAAATTAAACTACTACTTTTCACCTAATTCAATTCCCTCTATTTAAATCTTATGTTTTTTGATAAATGAATAAAAGAAAAAAGACACACAAAAAAAGATAAAACACTACAAAAAGAAGAGTCTAGCCAAGAAGGTAAGTCTCTCAATGATACTTGAAACTTCACAACTCGATCCGATTATCACATGTTTGGATGAGGTATTTGTATAATCATATTTGGATTTTGCAATATGCATCCAATTAATAATAAAAAATAAAAAATACATAAAATTTATAGAAAAAATTGGATATATTATTACTATCATTATCATCATCTAGAATACCCACATGCAAAGCATGTGCACTCTTACTAGTAAACTCTAAAGTATGAAATTAAGTAGGGATACCTCAATCATTGCTCAAAACCTGTTAGAAAAATATAAGTAAATAAAGCATTGTGTTCCTCATTAATCCATGGTAAAAATTAAACCATAAGCTACATGCTTAAATATTTATATATAGCATGTTATAATGCAATCAAGAAATTAAAGGTAAATACTTTGTTATTATCTCTACATGATGGATGGGCATGTGAACATAATCATAAAGAGGAACATGTAAACAAGATAATTCTACCTGATGCATGAGTTGTTTCCCAAATATCCTGACCAAATGGAGGTGAATTGGGTAATAGAAATGTTTTCCCTCTTCCTAAAGCCTTCTAGAATGATAAAATGCAAGAACAATGAAATGAAATCGTGTATGTGTTATGCAAATGCAATAGATAGCAATGCAATCAAATAACAAGAATAAGCAAATAAAATAACTATTACAAAAATGTAAAGAATACAGATTTTTTTAGAGGTTCAGCCAACCCCGCCCTACATCATTTTCTTAGGAAACCTCCTGAAAATTCCACTAAACACTGATTGGACTTCTTGGGTGCCAATCCAATCATTACAACTAGTAGGGATTTTAAGTGTTTGCTAGACCTGGTTAGATTCCTTAGGTGTTATTCCTACCAACAATGGTGCCACCTTCTTTGAACATCTCAAATACAACAAACAAAATAATTAAAGCACAATATAATAATAATGGATCTCAATAGGTAAATAATTACTAATACAAAACACAAACTAATATCAAAGCAAGAGGATGCACAAACACTATAAGCTCAAACTCTTGAAAAGATTCTCAAATCTTAGTAAGAAACAAATAAGCCAAGATGGTTACTCAGCTTTTCTCACTATACACAATAATGCTCTATTTTCTTAGTTGAATATCACTCATCAGGTTCTTGTCTTTCTTTTAAGCCAAAACCACTTATTTATAGTGGTGAGAGCATTTGACCATTAGAAAACCATTAGGGGAATTCAATCCATTCTTGGTAATGTTTAGATCAAGTTCTCATCCATTAAAAGACATACTATAAGAGGAAATAATTGATATTCCTTCTAATCATCAAAATATTCTGCAAGTAATCAACTAGCAATCGCATGAGGGAATCTTTTTTCTCTAGCAATGAACTATTCACTTTTAATAGTCGGCTAACAACCCATACCAACTCTTGACTATCAAAGTTAGTCAATTAATCATTTTCTATAGTTGACTCATATTTTCTTATAGTCAACTCATGAACAATGTTTTCATGATACATGCCTCAACTATCAAGATTAGTCAACTCATGATTGTGAGTAGTTGACTACTCACTATTCACAACCTTAGAACTTTGAATATTTTCATTCTAACAATCTTGAACTTGCGTTTTAGGCTTTCAAGCTAAGGTTAATTACTTTTTTAAGTCCAAAAGAAAGTCTAAGAAACAAATCTAGTGCATTTGGTCTTTAAAGTTTAGCTTTACCAAGATTGGTTAGGCTTAAGCTTATACTATGCATCTCATGCTTGTGATTACATCATGTCCTAAATATGACACAACATAAACCACTTAGGCTTAAATGCTTCTTTCTTCTTTTAACACTTGGTAACAAATATCTTCTTTAGAAAGATTCAACAAGATTGATAGCTACCCAACTCTTCATTCATGCTTTTCTTCTTCATAGAATATGTTAAACTGCTCTACCTCATTGAACATAGTTGCATGCTTAGTACCAATAATCAATACTCTCATTGTTTGTCATCATCAAAACACATAGGGCCAACATGAGGAGATGCAAGCAAATAAGTAAGGATATAACAAGAGGGATTTCTCTAAACAAGCAAGCACATGATTAAAGGTAGCAAAATAAAAGGACCACACTAAGCAAGCAAATGGATAGGGGTAATTGGGGCAAGCAAATGACTAGGAGAATTAATACTAAAGGAACTTTTCTATGGCTCCCAGTTAGAAGGTCTTGGGTGAGGTTCGATCCCCAAAACATGAATGAATTATACAAAATGCATGAGTCACACAAACTATATGAAAAATAATAAATTACAAAAGCAATATGTGAAATTGTGCAAACACTTTGTATAGGTGCCTGTGGTGGGCCATGGTTGCAAGCCTACAACAAAGGGGTTGTTTTTGGAGGGAAGAATCACCACCTAATTCTTACACAACTCATGTGACAGCAAAGGGGCCATGGTTGCAAGTCTACATCCTCTTAAGCCCACATGGGTTTGGCCCAACCACTAAAAGAGACTAGGCCAAATTCACTACTCAGGGCAACGAACCCCTGACCCAATCAACATTAGTCCAGTTTGGGCCCAAAATTTACACCTAATTGATCATTGAATTCAGCCACTCTATGAAAATCCAAGGATAATGGACTCGTGTAATACAAAGCCCATCAGGTAATTAGCCCTATAATGGTCCCTTACAATTAACCTCTCAACCCATAATGATCACAACACTTTCTAACAGGGAAGGACCTCTCCCCTAGTTACAACGTACAATGTTACACTATATGCTTGAATGGATATTGGGATTAAAACCTTTTGCAAATATTTTCTTTAAAATAGTAATATATATAACATATAAATATATTTTACAAAGCCAAATTTCAAACATAGGTGAAATCCACTACCGACAATTTAGGTTTCCATCAAAGAGAATGTAAACCCTGATATTCACTTTGTCCAATAAAAATGGTCGATCTTATCACTATGATCATTCACTCAGGTGAATTCTTAGACTGCCCCAACATATCCAAGTATTTAACCATCGATGGATCTCACTAGTTGGCATATCAAAGACAACCTAGTCCAACACCTAGTGCAGTACCATAACCAAGTCTGGGGTTATGTGTAACTTTCCAGTTTTGCCCATCTATCTCCAAAGTCCAATGCATAACTGGAAATTGGTTCATATTTAATGCTTCTTATAAACACCCACTAGCTGTACTTGGGGTCTAACTCTAGCAATTGAGACAAACTAGTCTAATTCCTTGGCAGCACACCAATGTCAGCCTTGTTAGGATAAACTCTCCAAGTCTATCCAATGGTTGTAAACATTCTAAACTAACATGAGTATCTTAAGTGTCCAGTTTAAATATTGCCATGAAACAATAATGTACTTTATTCATTTACAAATAAATGCATGTACATCAAGTTGATTGAAACTAAGGGCATACACTGCCTAACAGTTTGATACTAAGAGTTGAAAGAAGAAAGCATCAAAATCCAAATGGTTTATGTTGCTTTTATGTTTTAGGACTTAATGTAAATCATATGCATGAAATGCACTATATGGGCTCAAACTTGACCAATCTCGATTAATCTAACCTTAGAGATGGAAAATACCAACATTAGATTTGCATCAACTTTTTCAAGATTATATTTGGTGTTGAGAATGAAGCATTTGCATCCAATCCAAACACTCTAAAATACCATATATCTTTGGTTGTGTTCCATTAAACAACTCATAGGGTGTTTTATTCAAGATTGAATTAATTAGGACTCTATTTAAAACATAGCCTCATGCATTTAAGTCTTCAATCCAAACACTCTAAAATACCATTTATTGGAGTGTTTATTCTTTTTCTCAACTGAAGGGTTCTAATTAGAGCTGAAAAATTATGACTTATTCCTAATTCATCACAAAGCTTTCCCAAATAGCAAATACTCGAGTCAATATTTGGTCAAATCACATATCATCAGAACATGTCCACATCCAAATCTAGTGCATTGGGAAGGGTGAGAACCCAAGTACCAAAACCCTAAAGGGGCACATGGCAACACCCCGACTAGTACAGATGGTATGAATTAGGTTAACCTTCTGAAAGCAAGCCTAAAAAGTAGGGGTGCTCATGATTCGATTAACCAAACCGTGAGCGTATTTTTTAAACCAAATGAGGGTTACCAATTTTTTAAAAACCGATAACCAAAACCGAACCGAAGTCGATCAGTTAACTGGTTGACCGGTTTGGTTAATTGCCAGTTTTTCAATTTTTATTATTCACAATATCTTTTATAGAAAAATATATAAATATATAATAAAGCATTAGAAATATGTATAAAATATTATATTTTAAATAAAAATAATATATTATATATTATAATATATATATAATACATATTTATTAATTTATAATGTATAGAAAATATAAAATATATAATATACATAAATATACAAAAAATATATAAATATTATGTATACCGGTCGATTCGGTTAACCACTGGTTTTCTATTTTGGTTAACCAAAACCAAACCAATACCTTCGGTTCTTTTAAAATACCAAACTGAAATCGAATCGAACGATTTTAGTTAGCTTTTCAGTCCAGTTCGATATTTTAATTTTCTTGCTCACCCCTACTAAAAAGGAACTTTCTAAAAAGAAAAGGCCTCTACGTAAACTATAAATAGAGGACCTACACTGCTATTACGTGTCTTGCTTGTGAGTCCCTAAGGATGTTATTTCCCACCTCTAGAGACTCTTCCTGCCAAGCACCTACCATTGTTTAGGCAAACCATCTTAGTGTCGATACTAACATACTTATACCTCCAACATTGTTAACCCTAATCTGACCACTTTTTTTAATGGTCTCAGCTTATATGACACAACCAAACACATCATCACCCTACTCAATGCCACCAACGTTAATTCCATCATAACCAAACAACTCATTAAATCCACTATCTGTCTATTTACTACTGGGTCCTTGTCCAACTTCTTTTAGCAATATTTGTGTCATCATATTATCCTTTACATTTGTGTCAAGTGACCCACCATATCATCCATTTGTGTCATCATATTTATCCATAACTCACCTCAATCCATCAATTAAACTTAAATTAGCTACCATCTAATATATTCTATTGACCTCCTTCTTCAAATACCTACAATTTACATGGTTTTAAAAAATGACCCAAAAAGGGAATTGTTCTGGCCACCGGTTTCCAGGTGGATAGTTCGACCATCTGGCTCAAGCAAGCAACCTATTCTGACAAAAATACTAAAAATAATTAAAAATAAAAAATAGCCAAAAACTGTTGAACGGGTTGATAGGTCAACGGTTAAACTACCTAGGTCAACGATTGACTGATTCAACAGTTTTTAGCCAAAGATCAGGTTTGAAATAAAACAGAATCGGTTGCCTAAATGATTTTCGGGCCAAACAGTTCGCCCGTCCGAATGAATGGTGGTTCGAAAACCATGACAATCTATAATAGTGTTCAGAATGAAATTTTATCAATGGTTATGTATGAGCTTTATTCTCCCTCCAACATATTCCAAGTTGAGATTATTCTCAAATTTGCCACATATAAACCATCTTAATATTATGGGCCTTTGTATTTCAAAAAAAAAAACTACACATTTAGTACAAAATGGGATTGTTGGCTTATGCCTACAGCCAAACAAATTGAAGTCAAAGAATTTGGAATATTAAAAATGTAAAAGTATGCAAAACTAAATTACTATCTACATAATTTATTTAAAAACACGAAAAGTAAATAAAAATATGCATAAATAGACAAAAAACTAACCAACAACAGGACCTTGGTACTGGTAATTAGAACCAATTGAAAACCAAAAAACAATGACAACACTTACATAAAAAAAAAATGCGTATGTCTAGATGCACAACGATTGAAGATAAAGTAGACAACTGAACGCCTCTATCTCTCTCTCCATATTCCCTTCATTTAAATTTTTGGGCTGGGTGACGTGAGTTTCAATAGATTCGATTTTTAAGTGAAACACCCATATTTCAAATTTTATTGACAGTTCTATATTAGCATTTCTTATTATTTTATTCATTTTGTAACATATTCATTGGTGACTTATCTAATATCATCCCTTTTTGGTTTAACGTGACCTTTTCATCATAGTTTGAGTAAAATGACCCTTATACAACGCCATCCTTGGCAAGTCAACCCTTAATGCTCTGCAGGCCATGATCTCCACATTCCACCTCGTCATGAAGTTTCTCATCGAATACGGCATAGGCATAGCACGTGGAGACCAAAGAATTGCACAGTAGTGCTACTTGCTCTCCTACCAAGGACCACGCCCAGTTGCCGAAACGTTTATGGCTGAAGCCCATGATCTGTGGGACGAGTAAGAACACAATGTTGTCAACCTATCGAAGACCTCATCTAGGTGCCGCTCAACGAAGAAGACCATGAGAGGACGGTCCAAGTCGGCTCTCTCCTAGATGACCGCCTCTAGGAAAAGCTTGTGTAGCTACTAAGGGATCACGCCGATGTATTCGCTTAATCGGCAACAGATATGCCGAGGATTGACGCCGAGGTCATCACACACCACTTGAACGCCAACCCTCACTACTGACCTATCAAGCAAAAAAATACAAGCTTCGCTATAAAATAGTGGCAAGTAATCGCTGATGAAGTGCAAAAGTAACTCGATGCTGGCTTCATTCAGGAAGTCAAATACCCCAATTGGTTGGCCAATGTGAGGATAGTGAAGAAAGCCAATAGGAAGTGGAGGATATGCATCGACTTCACTGACCTATACAAAGCCTCCCCTAAGGACAGCTTCCCTCTATCGATGATCGACCAGCTCGTCGACACAATGGCAGGGCATGAATTCCTGAACTTCATGAATGCCTTCTCAGGGTACAACCAAATTCAAATACACCTTAATGATCAGGAGAAAACGGCTTTCATCACCGACCACGGCTTATACTACTACAAAGATAGGAATGCTAGACAGGAATCGAGGAACATAGCATACTATTTTTTCAAAGATAGAAACCAAGTTGATACACTTAAAATATGTATTTATATTATAATGTTATGATTAATAAAACATATATTAATAATCTATATACGAAAACTAGGCCTATCATGTCGGTAGGCCTCTCTTTTCTCCCCTATCATTTATCTATTTTGTGGTTTTGTTTTGAATTTTTAATTTTTAAATTGAATAAAGTAACTCTCCTCATTAATCATTCCAATAACTCTCTGTCTCTAAATTACTCTGTTAAATTGTCTAAATTTTGTTGATTGTTCTCATTATTCTAATAAACAAAAAGCAATTTGCTTAGGGGTGATCATTTTAGTCCAGCCTAGGCCTGGGCTGGCATCAAGCCCACAAATTTTATAGCCAAGCTTGGTCCTAAATACTTCAAGGCTGGTGTGGGCTCAACCTAGCTAGTCTATAAACAAATAACATTTTAAAAATTAATTAATAAAAATATCATAAATAGTTAAATCACCTAAAAATAATGAGAGAGAGAGAGAAAAGAGAGGATTCCATTTATTTCTATAGGCCTCTTCCATTATTAACCTATTCTATTCTAAAGAGAGAGAATCTTACTCTCATCCAAATTCATTTTATTTGTTTCATAGTCAAATTCTATTTAATTGGTTAATTATTATAAAATTATAATTTGAAACTTAATACCTAAATTTGATAAAAAAATCTAAAGTTAATAAAAATATTAAAATTTAGTAAATTTTTATCTAGCAACTATCAAAAATTAAGAAATTAATAAAATTTATTATTTCATAAATTAAAAATTAAAGTGCATTCAAATTCTATTTAAAAATAACTAACATTAATAGGATAATTAAAATTAATAATAAAAAGTACAAAAATATTAAAAGTAGCAAAATAAACCATTTGCATTCCATATAAAAATTAACAAAATAATAAAACTAATAATGGCCCAATTAGAAATGTCATAAGACTTATTCTACTTAGAGATGGGCATTTATAACTTAGCCCTAGCCTGGATAGACCTACAAATTTTTTGGTTCAAGCAACTATTTTCTTCTAAGCTAGATTAAGCTTGAATTTGCACCAAGCCCACACATAATATGGGGAATAGGATTATAAACAGGTTGAATTCAGATTGGATTTGGATTTAATCCACAACCATCTTATTGTATTTAAAAAGACCAAAAAATTAAAAAGTAAAAAAAAAAACTAATTATTTAAACTATATTTGTATAATAGATGTATATAAATATTAAATATTAAATATATCAATTATAAACTTTATAGAATTGTACATAATATCCATATGTATACATAATTATACTATATATATACATAAAATAAAAATCTTTTAATGGACTGAGACTTTAATTGGATCAGATGGGGTTAAATCTGATTATTAATTGGATGCAAGTTCTGACATCCAAATCTTGGATAACTAAATTTGGCGTCAAACCACGAACTTTCAAAGTCCACTAACACCCTAGAGAGTAGGGCCCAAGCTAAACAACCCTTAACTTGCAAAGTTAGAAGTTACATATATGGTAAATATTATAATATAATATGTAAATAACAAATTTTATATTAATATATAGATAGAATTTTTTATATAATTTTTGTAATATATCAAAATAAAATTAAAAATCAATTTATAAAAAAAATCATAGTTTTATAATTAACATAGGCAAGTTTGTCCCAATCCCAAGCCTAGACAAATATTATTACACTTTGGGTGTGCACTGGGCTAGGCCAGGCAACCTTAAAAATTGCCAAATACACTATCAAAATTTGGCCCAAGAATTTTTATTTTTTTGGTTCATTGGGCTACACAATGGAAGTAACCCATCCCCCATAGCACTTTCCACTTCTATATTTACAATTTTATCTAAAAATAGTTAAAAAACAAAAATAATGAATGCATGGGATGTAATTGGTTTGATTCAATTCAACTACAAAAATCACGTTGCTCTTAAAGGTGCAACTTGAGTTTAGATTAATTTATGGGAAAATTCTCGATTAGTACTCTATACTTTGGTCCTTAGACTTTAAAATGCAGCAATTCAATACCCAAACTTTCAAAACGTGCCAATCCAATACCTACCGTTAACCAGCCATTAAGTGCCATTTGAAAAGACATAAATGCCCTTCAAGTGTCATCTAGTTCTCTTTATCAGCCATCAAAAAAGTTGACAAAAATAAACAGTCTCAAATCTTTGCCTCTTATATTTAAGAAAATTAGGGTTACCTCTCAATGAGCATTCTAGTGCTCCAACTTTCTTGAATAGAAGAGGTAAGGATTTTGGACCATTCATTATTGATATAATCCAAATTAATGAATTACCAAATTATTTTTGTAACAAATAAATAAAATAAAAACTAGTTATTTTAAACAACATTGTATTAATTGTTTCATTTTCCCTCAACAAATCCCATGCATGGCACGAGTCCCTACCAGTTTTTTAAATATATATATATATATATATAGATGTCGATTCAATTAATCGTTGAACTTTCTTCTGGTTAGCCAAAACCAAACAAAAAAACGGTTTTTTAGAAAAAGACCACTGAAATTGAACCGATTGGCTTGATTATCCACATTTTATCAATTTGATTTCTTCAGTTTCTCAGCTTCGATCAATTTTTTTATTTTTCATGAGCACCCCTAAAATGCATTCATGTGCATCCCAATGGTCCAATTTTTTAGCTCCCTTCTTTGTAACTCTGATTATCTCAATCTTTATTAATAAAAGTTCATTGTTATTGATTAAAAAAAAAAGTAATGCATTCATATGCATCCTTTGATAATTCCTCCTTATCCATGTGTTTAAAGTATCATGATAGGTGTCTTAAAATTGCCTTCTCAAAACCCTTAACGACCCCAATATTTAGAGCGTTGCTAAAAACAACCCCATCACCAAAATAACAATTTGTATGACCGTTCTGACTGAAATTGGAGAAAAAAATACAAAACAGATAATTACAGAACCCACATGATTACTTTCTGGGAAACTGAAGGAATTTGAAGCGCTAATAAAATGGATCCTCTATCACAATTTAATTCGATGTTGCATGTTATCTAAATGGGATATACATTAAAGCAAATGATTATGCCTCCGCAAGTATTCAGATTATCTCACAGCGTGTAGAAGTAGCAGAAAAGTATGTCCTTGATATCAGGTTTCAACCATGGGTTCAGGACCTGATTGCTCTGTTGCCACCACACGAGATCTTTTTGACTGACGCGCGGAGTTGAAAAGGATGTCCTTGATAACCTGAGTGAAAAAAGAAGGATAAAACGTAGATTGAGAAGCCCCCACTAAGCACAGGGTTAACCATCTAGAATAAAACAGCAATCTAACCTGTGACATGAGACCATGAACTTGTTCCACAGTTATCTTTGAACTATCACGAGTGATCTTGGCAAGTTGAGATTCTTCCTGCACAGAAGATATGGGTAAGAGCCCAAGAGAACCTATAGCCACAAGGTGAGATTCTTATTTTATCTGTTACAAATGGCCCAGTCACTTAGGCCATCTGTAGCAAGTAGAAATAAAAATCTTCATAAATGGATAGCATTCCTCTTATGGGGAAACCCCAGTAATCATAGCTAATAATGTAGTAAAAAATAGGAAATTTAAGTAGAGAAATTGGGAGTGTCATAATATGATCAACTCCATATTATATGCTTCTTTATAATAGAAATTGTATTGAAACAGAAGTTATGTAGGCTCAACAGCAAAAGGAAAATTGAAACGAAAAAAAAATTGGGATAATTTATCTTGGACAGTCCCAATCTGCACAGTTTTAGGCAAACGTAAACAAGCATATCCTAATGGGGATAATTGAAGAACCCAATGTGGATAATCCCGAGTATGAGAAGTGATTTCTAAGAAAGCTATGATGATACCTTGGCTTCCCCACTCTAATGCTTCAACACATCAGTAGAGGTCTTTTCTTTTTCAATTTTCAATACTACAAAACAGATATCGGAAGCAGTAGTAGAGTTCCCTCAACAAAAGAACATTGCTCATATATACCAATTATGTCAAGAGAGAGCTCATTTTTGTGAGAAAAAATCTCTTGTAGATTACTATTCAATTCTTATAGCAAAGTGATTTAAGCGCCAATATATTTAACAATGGATATGGCATTAAACAGAATGGACTGGTGAAATAGGATTCATGTAGCTGACCCCAATGGGTTGGGATAAGGCTTGGATGATAATGATTTCAGTAATGGGTACATATTCTATGAAATGTCCATGGACTATATTTTTAAGATGATGTTAGGCTATTGGTTTAGAACCACTAGCATGGGACATGACATTACCAGTATGTAGTTCCAAATATATTCTCAAATGTCAGTTTGGATGGCTAACATGAGCAGATTGACATGAATGTAGTTATCATCTTGATTACAGGGGCAATATGTCTATATCACTTGAGTAGTTTACTCAGTATGTATCTAGGTATCTATGGACAGATGCTGAATAGGATACCTCCTTGGGCTACCCTTGCACATTATGATTTATATGATTTCCAAATATCAAAAAAAAATCCCTTGACTAGATGTTACTAAAGCTTGTCTAGGTCTTTTTGTCTTTGACATAGCCAAACAATGAGGCTCAATTGAAGGATATATCTGGTCATGTTGGATCATTTTGGAAAATGGACGAAGATTTTGTCATTGTGAAGGGATACTTTTGATATTTGGAAAGAATATTTTTGAAATCTTTCAATCAAAGAAATATAAGATTCACACCAGTGGATAAATGGTAAAATGGTTTATCAAATTTAGTTTATAATATTTAAGCACTAATAATTTAACAGTGAATATGACTTTAAATAGAATGGATTAGTGAAACAGGATTCATGCAGCCAACCCCATATAGTTGGGATAAGGCATGGATGATGCTTATTATTATGATGCCTTCAAAATGGTAATGCAAAATGTTTTGAGATTCAACTAATGAAAGAGGAAGAAAAGAAAAAGCAACCAATGGAAGTGAAAACATTAGGTCTGTGTTCAGAAACAAAAAACAAAACTAGAAAGAAAGAGAGGAATGTAAGAAATATAAACCTAGGCAATCAAACCAAATTCTGTGCAGAAGCCTCACCAATCATCATAAAAAAAGGTTTTCCAAAGGAGCCTCATAAATTGTAACATAGGAGGAAGAAGGGTGTTGTTTTGATGAATTTATGATTACATGCAAACAAAACAGTAATCAATATAAATAATTTACAAACAAAAAATATGGGGTGGAGACCCTATTTTGGTGCTAAAAACAGCAAGAAAAAACGTAGAACAATGGGGTGATTTGACATAAAAAAAGCAGGGAATAATGTAGATCTAAAATGGGGCAGAGCCCCTGTTTTGGGGGTCAAAACAGAGGGAAAAAAAAAAGAAAAATAAGAACAGGGTGGAGACCCTGTTTTTGTGCAAACAAACAGTTGGGAAAAATATTTTTTTTTTCGAGAAAATTTAACCAGGATTCATTAAAGGAAGAAGAGGTACATGAGAAGATGTACAAAGCAGGGGAAGAACCCCTACAAATTACAAAGGAGGAAGCTTGTCGCTATACAAATGCTCCAAATACACACCACATTTGGCTAAGCCATCTGCTGTATGATTGTGTTCCCTAGGAATCCAAACTAATTTTACATTTAAACAGTCCAAAGAGTCCCTAGCCTCTGCCAAATAGTGACTCAATCTCCAAGGTTCCCCCTCTTTGTCTCTTAATCATTTTATAGTATTTACTGAATCACCTGCAATAATTAAATTCTGAATTCCCAAATTTTTTATTATTCTGATTCCTGTGAGAGCAGCCATCACTTCAGCCTTTGTGGAATCAGCCAAACCACTTGGACTGCTGAAAGTCCAACAAATGTTGTCCCTTACATCCCTTATGTGCTTACCAGCTAAGCCAGGGTTACCTAAGGCACTTCCATCGAAGTTTAGGGTCACCACTCCACTGATGGGGTCGGGATGTCTCAAGGATGTTGGATGGAGGTGAGGGAGAAACAGAAAGGGGTAAGCGTCTCTATTGAGATCATTGACTGAGAGTCCTTTTGAACATTTCTGAGTTCACCATCCAGAGGTTGCAAAGGTAAGTAATGTTTGAAATTAACTCCTCCAGGGGACTGAATTTGTTGTCAAAGAGGCATTTGTTTCTTTCATCCCAAACTCCCCACAACACTGCATGTAGCACTGATTGCCAATAAACTTTACCCCATTTACTTAAACCTGTTCCTTGCCATTGATGCAGAAAGTCCATAATGTGCTTTGGTATAACCCAGCTGTAACCTGCCATTTTCAATAAATGGAACCAAATCTTTTGGGTGAACTTGCAATGAAGAAAAATGTAATCAGCTGATTCACCATCACTGAAGCATAAAATGCAAACATGAGGAGAGATGGACAGTCTTCCCAAAAACTTTTTCTGCAAGAGATCGCAAGTATTTAATTTCTGGAGACAAGCTTCCCAGACAAAGAAACAAACTCTTGAAGGGATGTGGCTATACCAGATCTTCTTAAAAGGAAAGGATGGACATAACTTTTAGGCTTTTAGATGATTCGGTTCAGTAGTCTTCTTCCACCTTCTGTTCACGCGAACGCTACTAGTTCTCTCAGTCTCTCTTCGGTCAAAAGTCGAAAGATGACCTTTTTGTCTTTAGCATGCGCTATTAAAAAAATAACTTGACAAATTAAATACAAACGTATGTTATTATCAATGTTTTAAAATGCGGAGGCATGATGCGAGGCATTCCACTACCTAGAGGCATGAGGCGTGTAGTTCAGAACACAAGCTGGCCTAAGCCTCCCAAACACAAGATGGCCTAAGCCTCCTTACGAGGAGGGGGTCAGGAGGAAGAAGAGGAAGGGGGATCTCATTTTTTCTTTACTTTTAATAAATTTTATATTAAGAAGAAAAAAGATTCATAGCACTAGATGAAAGGGGGGGTCTTGTCGACCACTTTCTTTCCCCATATCTTTTCTTCCCTTCCCTTTCCTTTTTTTATTCTCTTTATTTTTCTTTCCCTTCCCTTTCTTTTCTTTTCCTTTCCTTTCATTTTTTTTCAGTCTTTTTATATGAGGCGTGCATGAGGTGGATGAGGCATACACCTCTAGCACGCCTCATGAAAAAAGTGCATGAGGCATACACCTCAAAGGTGCCAGTGCCTCTGGCATATGCCTCAGGGCATTTTGGGAGCACCTTGCCTGGAGGCACACCTCCCACGCCTTATAAAACACATTATTATATAATATACCAAATATCTTTCTTCCTCTTTTCTTCCCCCTCCCCCCTCCTTCCTCGTCATCCCCCTCCTAAGGAGGTATATACCTCTTACATTCTAAACTACGCCTTATGCCTCCAAATAGTGGAATGCCTCCTGCCGTGTCCCCACATTTTAAAACATTGGGTCAAAATAGTGTCATTAACACTCCTTCGCTGTCTGAAAACTCCCCCTATACCCTAGGAACCAGATTTCCACAAGAGCTTCCATCAAAATTTAATTTAATCCAGTTGTCGCTAGGGGAGCCTACGTTAATTGCACATCTGATTCCATGGTAGAAGAAGCTACTTTTTTTATGAAAAATGAGAAGTTTTATTAATAGAATTATAAGAGATATACAGAGAAGGTTCCCAACAAGAGGCATGAGATACAGCCTCAGATCAAAACAAAGAATTACATCTTAGCCCAAAACATCTGATTCCTATGCACCCCTTGTTTAGCTAGTGAATCCCCTTCAATTAAGAGCTGTTCACAATTCAGTTCTTTGGTAAATTCAGCTCCTTGTAACACTGCCTGAATTTCTCATTAAATGAATACCCTACTCCTATAGAGCCAGAAGAAGCTGCTATTACTCCCCATCATCTGATGAAGTCATCCATATACTCATTAAACAGCTCCAAAGTCTTAATCCAATTGTTTTAAAAGTGCAGGGCAAAAAAGGAAAAAAAAAAGAAGCACAAGTGGCATTTTGAGCCCAAGGTACATGCCTATTATCTCAAATTAAAATACATAACATAACATGTAAAACATATTTTTTTTTATGAATAACATGTAAAACATATTCAAGCATGAAAAACTTTCAATCTCTTTTTTTCTCCATTGCATTACGTCAAATAGTTAATATGTTAGGGACAAGGTTTCGACGGAAGAGGACGATGATAGTGATCTAGACACAGTAAGTATTGGTAGTATCTATCCACAAAGCTCAAAGACCATTTTTGATGAATGAAGCTATGGCACCAAGCTCTTACTATTGGAGGAGGTAGTTGGAGCTGGCTGTCAAAGAATGTGAGTGGAAAAAGGAACCAACAGCCAGAGTTTGTGAACAGGTGTCCGGATGCTCTTCTCTTGGGATCTGTTTGGCGGACAGGTTTGGAACAGAGAACAGAAACTATGGATGTTGTACAGGGGACTTGTCACCCTGAAAAGAATTTCCTTCCTAATATGCAGCTTCCAGAGGATGTTTTCATAGGGGGGCAGGACTACTATGCAGGCTTGTACTGAAGCAGTAGATAGGAGAAAACCATATTAGTGTCTATTGCTGTGGCTGACAATGGGTTTGTACTCCCTGAAAATTTTTCTCTGCAAAAGAAGTCTGCGGGTGGGGCTCTGGACCCAAATTCCAGCTCTGAGACTCAATCTTTTACTGTTGTTCCTCCATTTCCCACTTGCCCAGGTAAGTCTTTTCATTTGGTTTTTGTTACTAATCAGTCTGTTGTACCTGATTCAAATACTCCAGCATCCCATCTGGAAAAGGCTGAGGAGAGGGTCGGTTGTGCTGATTGTGAAAGGAAGGAGGAAATTCTAATCCTCAAAAAGAAACAAGAGGAGGAGCTTGAAAGCATTTGGGATAGAATTAGGTACAGAGGGAAAGATGAAGGCTTAGAGTAGGGCTGCAACTTGGACTGGATTAGCCCAAACCCAGCACAAAATATAGGATTTGGTTGGGTATGGTTGAAGTTCGGGTTAGGGTTGAAAAATATGAACATGACTTAGCTTTAGGTTGGATTAGGGTTGAGGCATTGACCAACCCGAACCTGACTTAACTTCAGATTTGGATGTATAAATATCATATAAATATGTAGTTATGCATATAAGTACTTATGTATATCTGTATTCACTGTTCATGCGCGCATGGATATGCATCTATGCATCCATAAATGTATATATCTATATATTTATGTATTTGGGATGATGGTAGAAATCCAGAAGAGTGTTGCCGTCTTCAGTTGGAAGTACAGGTTTGAGGTGCAACTCAGAGGATAGTGAGGCTTTTGTTTGGTCCGAAGTGATTGTTAGAAAGATAGGGTTTGATCTAGAAAGGAAAAGGAAGCTGGTAATCAAGGAAGGAATTGCTGATCAATTGGAGGCAATGTTTTTAAAATCGTATGATTTACTATTCAAATTGTATCATTCATATCAAACCATTAGTAAAACAATACATATCGGTTACAAGAATTGTATTTAGAAAAAAACATGCGATTTATATCTGAATCATTAGATCGAATCATAAATCACAACTTTTAAACAATTTGAGTGATTAATGAAGTAAAGTGTTTTAGGAGGAAAGGACTTGTAGCCTCCTATTTTAAAGTTTTGCTTTTATAAATGAGGGGCAATATTGTCATTTTAATTATTAAGGGTTATTTGTCTCATCAAGCAATCAGATGAGACTTACCTCCGAATGAAAATGCCTGGGAAGGAGAGAAGAGAAACCCTTCTTCATTTGAAAACCACCGAAGCTTCACTATACCTGTAAGTATTTAAGAACCACCAAAGCTTCTATTGTTTTATGGTAGACTCTTCATGTTCTTTTACGCCAAACCAGGGACTCTGCCCTTCTTTTTTTCGTAATGACCCATAACAAGGCCTCTGCCCTTCATATTCTTCCTCTTATACAAATGTTTTTGCCCCTTCATCCTTAAACGTAGGACAGGAGCATTTTCTTCCTTATTTTCTCACACAAAAATAGGGGCCCCAACCTCTTATTGCTTTCTCTTTTCTGATACAAAACAGGGGCTACTCCCCATTTTTTCCAATTTTTATTTGACACAAAAAAGGGGTTCCACCCTAATGTGAAACAGGAGCTCTGCTCCATCATGTTTTCAGCCGTTTTAACATAAAAACATGGGCTCCACCCTGTTTTTTTTTCTCTCCTTTTCTTATGCTAAACAGGATCTGCTCCTCATTTTCCCCCATTTTTTAACAGAAAACAGGGGCTCAACCCATTGTTTTTCCATCCCCTTATGTATGCACAACAGGATCTCTACTCCATGGTTTTTCAAGTCTTTTTTTACATGAAAACAGGGGCTCTGCCCCATGTTGTTTTGGTAAGGTGTTTGTGTTGAATTCTGAAAATCTGAAGATTTCTTTGTTAGATCCAGTGTTGTAGTGTTTAAGTCTTTATTTATGCTACTTTTATGGGCATGGTTTGGCTTATAATTTGCTACTCCTCATGTAAGTCTTTATAAATGTGTTAATTGTTGAATTATCATGTTATTGGATGTTTGTTAGGCTGAGCAATCATCTCTCTCTCTCCTATTTTAGTATTTTTCATGAATTGCATGTTTGGCTTAAATTATTGAAACTTTAAATTGAAACTATAGGGAATTAGTTATTAGCTAATTCCCTTAAAAACTTAGAGACAAGATCACAGGATAACTAAATATTTAATAGTAGATTAGAAGTATTGTAGTAAGATCATAGGCTTGCTATTACTATCTACTTATATTATGTCTATAGGTTGAAAATTAGTACAGTCACTTTTTCTATTCCTTGAGAGGTTTGGGCATTTTTATAGTTTTCTTTACAACTTTTAGAAAAAATCTTGCAATTTACGATACAATTTGATTCAAACCTCTTTACGATTTGTAATATGATTACGATTTTTAGAACATTATTTGGAGGTCTCGAAGAAAGCTAGAGGTATAAGCAAGTCCTATCTCATTCATGTCACCAAAATTTTCTCAAGATTGAAAGATGGTTTGTCTGGCGATGGTCTTACAAACAAGTACAAAAGAATTTATAAGAGAAAAGGAATAAGATTTTAAGTGAAGATCTCTAAGGGTAAGACAGGCAATGGTCATGAATCTCAAGCTTTTAAAGGTTTGGAGACACAGGCATCTAAAGTTTCAAAAAAGGCTGTTGAGTTACATATGGGGTTGTGATGTAGGACCAGCTCAGCTTCTTGATCAGGATTTTATGGCTGTTGATGGCTGTAATGGCTTCTTGAAGGAATAAGAGAGAAAATAGGGAGAGAAAGAAGAAAGAAAATACCTGGAATCACTCATAGGGTGCCTAGAATCACTCTAGGGCATGGGAATCACTCCCCATAATTAGCATAAGCTGAAGAAAACTCGTAAACTTCATTGCCTTTTGTGTAAAACGTCCATACATATTTATAGACTCTAAACTCATAATAATCCTAGGAATCAAACTAATAGACTCATAATAGTCTTAGGAGTCAAACTATTAGATTCACAATAGTCATAGGAATCAAATTGTTAGACTTGATAATCCTAGTAGGACTCAAACTAAGTTATCATATCATATTTCAATTCATAGAAGACTCAATAACTCTAATCCCACTTATGCAATGACTCTGAAATTTTAAACATAAAGAAACTATAAATAGGCAATCAAACCCTATTATTGGACCCTACAAAAAAAAAATGTAAAATGGCAAAAATACCCTTGGTGTTCAATTCAGTCCAAATCCCAAGTATCATCACTATGCCATATCATGGGTGCGATGCCACGTCCCGGTAGCGAAGTAAAAGAAAAAAGAAACTATGCCATATCAGGACCTATTGTAAGGCCTTCTTTCTAGAATAAGTCTTCAAGGGTGCTGATCGATTCCTTTCATCTCTCCCCGGCTTGAAAGAAATCAACCCCGATGAGTTAAAAGCATGGTACCTTTCATAAGGATCTATGCTGAGACGATGAAAGTCTTCAGCAGTGATCCAAGAACTCTTAGACATAGGCTTGCCTTTCCACTTGACAAGGAATTTCTGATACCCTCCCGTAGCAGTATATATTATTTCCTCATCTAAAACATCCTCTGGAATGTCATTTGGAGCTGCAATAGTTGGCAACTTACGTATGGGAGTCTTAAAAGAATCCACATGTCCATGATAAGGAGTTAAGTCCTCAACGTTAAAGATAGGACTAATTCCCATGTCATTTGGCAACTGTAGAACATAGGCATTAGAACTTATCCTTCTTGATGATTTTGTAAGGTCCTACACTCTGAGTGGAGCTTCTTGTACACACATTTAGGAAGATGCTCTAGCCTTGATAATTTTCCAACCGTCGATGAATATCAGCTCTAACCTTGTATTGATCATTGTCCAATGCATTTTTTCTCCTAACATCATCATGTATCTCTCTTATGTGCCTAGCAAAAGCTTCTACTTCAATGCTAGTACAGGTATCTGGTGGTCAGGTAACTAAGTCAATTGGCCGCTTAGGCTGAATACCAGTCACCACTTTAAATGGACTTCTTCCTGTGGATCTATTTACTGAGTTGTTATAAGCAAACTCAGCTATTGGAAGCACTAGATCCCATCTAGAAGTATGATAACCAATAAGGCACTGTAAAAGATCTCCTAAGCCTCTATTTACTACCCCAATCCAATCATCTGTTTAGGGGTGAAACAATGTAGAGAATTTCAGCTCAGTATTGAGTAGTTTCCAAAGTGTCTTTCAAAAATAACTCATAAACTTGGTGTCCCAATCTGACACAATGGTAGAAGGCACGCCATGAAGCCGAACCACTTCTTTAAAAAATATAGTAACAATATGTGAAGCATCGTGTGTTTTGTTGCAAGATAAGAAATGAGCCATCTTGGAGAAACGATCCACCACAACATAGATTGTATCGTGACCCCTAACAGTCTTGGGCAATCCAAGGACAAAATCCATGGATAAATCCTGCCATGGTTCATGAGGATAGGTAGGGGTGTATATAGCTTAGTCTTTTCCTTTCATCCTTTGGCAAGTTGAAATGTCCTACATTGCTTGATTATACAAGCAACATCATTCTTCAAATTAAGGCCAATAAAACCTATCTTCCACCATAGAAATGATTTTATCTCTACCAAAATTACCTACTACACCTCTAGCATGTAACTCCCAAATAACAAAGTCCCATAAAGAGGTATTTAGTAGACATAAGTGGGTATCACAAAACAGATAACCATTATGTATGATACTGAAATCCTTACAACCAGCATAGTCTTGCTTTTGGTTGATCAAAACCAGTGACTTGGACATTCATGGAATGAAGTATGTAAGCCATCCGACTTAGCACATCCGCCACTTTATTTTCATTTCCAGCTTGGTGCTTAAGAACAAAGGTGTATTCTTTCTTTCTTTTTTTTTTTTTTTTTTGAAGAATCAAGAAAAAATTCATTAATAGGAAAAAGAGTTATGTCCTAACATCATTGTTGTCTAGAGGACACACCGCATGCATTGTCAAAACTTCAATTTGAAAATGATTCTACATTACAAGGCTGTAATTCAAGGGTATTTCAGAAATTTTCCAACAAATCTGCCTTAGATACTTGATCAAAATCTTGAAGTCTGAAAACCCATTCTGAAATCATATTTGTCACTGCAGCTACCATGTATTCAATGTTGTTTGATCTATTCTCAAAAACTCTTCTATTTCTCTCCCTCCATATAGACCAACATACTGCAAAAGGGACACAACTCCACATCACCTTAGCTCTCTCACTGCCTCTGAGTTTTGGCCACAAAGAGAATATTTCTGCTGAAGTCGAGGGATTGAACCCACTCACCCCAAATAGAAAAGAAAAGAACTTCCATATGAAACTTGCTATACTGCATGAAAAGAACCAATGGGAAACTGTTGTTTCTTCCTCTTAATTACATATATAACACCAATTGGCAAGATGAAAACCTCTAGATTTCAGGTGATCAGAGGTGAGGATGCTGTCATGAGCTACCAACTTCCCATGCCTATAGTTTCTTTTGGGAATTCAAAGGTGTATTATTGTAGGAATGAAACCAACTTCCCATGCCTATAGTTTCTTTTGGGAATTCAAGTACTTTATAGCTTCATAATCTGTATAGAGCACAAACTCCTTAGATATTAAGTAGTGTCGCCAATGTTGTAGAACTTGTACTACTGCATATAACTCCGCGTAAGTTGAATATTTCTGCTTGCCTTCATTTAGTTTCTCAGTATGGAATGCAATGAGATCGCCTTCTTGCATAAAAACCCCTCCAATTCCTACACCGGATGCATCACATGCCACTTCGAAGACTTTAGAGAAGTCTAGAAGTTGTAAAATGGGTGTTTATAAAATAGCATTTGAAGGGGTATACTGATGTGTTTTTGAGTCAGGGAGACTTTTGTGCTTTTCTTTTTGTCTATTTTTAGTGTTTATTTCTTGGTTCTTTTTTTGGTTGTGTGTGAGTTGATTGTTGTTGGTCTGTTGCTTTCTTCTCTAGGGTGATTTCTCATCACCTTCCTATGTACTCTCTTTTTGTTTTTAATGAATTTATTTTTTATTTTTCAAAGAAAAAAAAAAGCGGAACAAGATAGAAACAATTCCAGAAAGCAATAGCAGACCCATCTAGAAGTTGAAGTGGTTTGTTTGAAAGGTTAGTGTGCTAGGTGCTTCTTTGGAAGGCAACAAGGCACCAATGGAGGTTGCCTCACTTAATCACAAAGGTATTTTGTATATAGTTCTATTATATACTTTTATGTTCTTAACTCTTTGAGATTATAATAACAAAACAGACATTATTATTTAATTTGTGAGTTAAAATACTAGTTTCTTTTTATTATTTAGTTATTTGTTAGGGTTCAATCAACATGTATGCTAACTTTTTATAGTAAAAAGAAAAAAGGTAATTACAATCTACTCAGGTGTTAAGGTAACATTAAGGAAAAGCAAGTCAAAAGAAGAGGAACTAAGATGGGAGGGAAAATGGAGGGGATGGAGTTTGTGCAGGCAGGTCAGTGGAGGAGATCCTTGAAGATAGAAGCAAAAAATCTCCTGTTCGAAGAGATGAGAATCAAGGGGAAGGTAAGCCTGAAGGTAAGGGAAGCAAAAAAGGGTACAAAATTGCTGGAAGGATTAGAAGTGATCGAGTGGCTAAGAAAGTTCATAGCTGGAGCCTGTTCAAAAGGTAAGCAGATAAACTGGCAGGATTTTAGTACACTAGAAGAAAGAAGATATGTTGTTGAATGTAAGAGGAATAGAAAGGGGTTCTTCATAGCTTTGACTGGATTTTTTGGATAGGGACAGAGGCAACTGGTGTGTCTACCAGCAGGAAAACAGAACCAAGGCTGGGGGGAAGCAGACTGGTTGCTCAAAGAGTTCTTAGTTCAAAGAGTAGCAAATGAGAAAAAAGCCTCCATAAGGGAGGAGAAGGCTTATCTCAGTAATAGCAGGGTACAACAAGGGCCAGTGGTCATGGCAAAAACAAAAGGCCATTGCAGAATGGTGGGAGGTCTAGAGAGAGAGGAGTGGGATAGTAAGTTTGTGATACAAGCCAAGGAAAAGGTTAATGATTGGAGGAGGGTAGCTGACTTACTGGCAACCAGGTTGAAGTTGAAGAGTGTCTTCATAATAACCCCCTTCGATAACTGTAAAGCCATCCTAGATCCATTAGAGAATGATTTGGAAATATTAGCTATCAATGTTCAGGCTGAGTTCGGATCATTCACAGTCTTCAAATGGAATCCAACATCCAACTCCAAGGATTTTTTTGTTGAAGATGGTGTGGTGGTGCGTGTAATAGGCTTGTCATTCCATCTATGGAAACAAGAAATAGCAGAGTCTAAAGCTGTGTTGTGTGGAGGAATCTTGAAAAGTGCTTTCTGGGGCGATCTCTATTCAGTAGCAATCCTGCTAAGTGGTGTGAAGCCAGAAGAAATTCCACGAAAGGTAGAGGTACGAACAGAGGGGAGCTTTGTCTCTATGTGGTTAGCTTCCTCCATTGAAGTAGGGTTGTGGAAGGAGGCTCAGTTGGTAGGAGGGGAGAAGGAGGAAGAAGAAGCACCACGTGGACTAGTGAGATTGGGTAATTCAAATGGGAAGGGATGTTTCACTAAAAAGGGCCAACATATTCTGGGAAGCCAAAAAGCTTTGGGGCAGTTGGAAGGTCAAACCTGGAGAAAGCAAGAAGAGAGTATGACAAATGGCATATCCTTTGCGCAGGTGGTGTCAGGGGAAAAAGACAAAAAGCTTCTACTGTCGAAAGGGAGAAGGCTGAACCAGCAATCTCAGACAGGGAGAAGGCTGAACCAACCACCCAAAAGATTATAGGCCTATTAGTCTGGTGACAAGCATCTATAAAATTCTGGCTAAAGTGCTATCATTGAGAATCAAAACAGTCCTCCCTACCATCATTAGTGAAACTCAGGGGGCTTTCATTCAAGGGCGACAAATAACAGATCAGATCTTAATTGCGAATGAGTGTGTGGAGGAAATGAAAAGGTCTAGTAGGAAAGGATTCATTTGTAAATTGGATCTTGAAAAGGCCTATGATTTGGTGGACTGGGAGTTTCTATTAGAGGTTATGCGGAATGGTGGTTTTGGGGACAAGTGGTGTTTGGGTGTATCAGTACTAGTCATTACTCTATTCTGGTAAATGGTACGGTGAGGGATTTTTTTTTTCCAGCTTGCAGGGGTGTCAGGCAAGGGGATCCACTTTCACCATTCCTTTTTACCTTAGTAGCTGATGTGATTAGTAGGATCATTACTAAGGCTGACAGCGAAGATTCCATCAGGGGTTGGAGAATAGAGAGACACCAAGTCCCCATCACCCACCTTCAGTTTGCAGACGACTTAATGATTTTTTGTGAAGGAGGTCTTAGTAAAAAGGTAGCAAACCTAAAGGAGTTAATAAAAGGATTTGAAAGTGTCTCTAATTTGAGAATAAATCTGGAAAAGAGTTGCGTAGCAGGTACAAATTTGGAGGTAGGGGAGGTCGAGGCTATTGCGGAGTGTCTTGAGTGTTCCACCTCTGCTTGGCCTATGTCATATTTAGGGCTTCCTTTAGGGGCAAATCCTAGGGAGAGTAGATTTTGGACCCCAGTGTTAGAAAAATTTGAGAAGAGATTAGTCTCTTGGAAGAGGAACTATATCTCTTTAAGAGGAAGAATTACCCTAATAAGAGCTACCTTGGCTAACTCACCTACCTATTATTTGTCTATCTTTAGGATACCAATTAGGGAAGCTAGGAAGCTGGAGAAGTTTATGAGAGACTTCTTATGGGAGTCGGGACAAGAGAAAAATGATCACTTGGTTAATTGGGAAATTGTGTGCAGAAGTAAAGAAGATGGGGGTTTGGGAATTGGTAGGGTAATTAGAAAGAATCAAGCTCTGTTAGGGAAATGGTTGTGGAGATGGCCTTTGGAAAGAGAGATTGTGGCATGAGGTGGTAGGAAGCATTCATGGGAGGTCAGAGAATGGATGAGATGTTGGTGTATCGAGGCAAGCTAACCTAGCAGCACCTTGGAAGGCTATTCACAACACCCTTCCTCAATTCCTCAATTTTATCAGGTATGAAGTTTGTTCTGGCAACTCTATCCTTTTTTGGGAGGATATTTGGGTAAGAGACTCACCGTTAAAGGATTTGTTCCCCTCGCTTTTTTCTATTTCTTTGTACAAAAAAGAAGTGGTCTCAAAATTTGTCTCACCCTTGGAAACACCCTTAGATCCTACTTGGGATTTTGGTTTTCGTAGAGGACTTAGGGATGCTGAAATTGAGTCTCTTTCTTTTTTGCTTGGGTGTCTTAATCAGGTTTGTTTGGATCCCTCCAAGCCAGATAAGAGGGTTTGGACTCCTAGACCCAATGGAACCTTCACTTGTGCTTCTTTTTTCAAGTCCATCTCTCAACTTTCTACTCACCAACCCTTTCCGTCAAAAGAAATTTGGTGTAGGCCAGTCCCCCTAAAAATTATGGCTTTTTGTTTGGAAGTTTTCCATGGGAAAGTAAACACTTTAGACAACCTACAAAAGAGAAGACCTTTTCTCTGTACTTCTCCTAATTGGTGTATCCTCTGTAGAGCTCATGGTGAGGACTGTTACCATCTATTAGTATCTTGTCCCTTTTCTGCAGACCTTTGGGCTTGGCTACTTTCGTTGTTTGGGGGTAGTTGGAGTCTACCAGTAGAAGTTCACATGCTCTTCAACTATTCTACCGTTTATTGGCCTACAAAAATAGGGAGAATTATGTGGAGATGTGCTCGTGCTGCCTTGACTTGGACTCTTTGGGAAGAAAGGAATCTCAGAATTTTTCAAGATAAGGAAAGGAACAGCCAAGAACAGGGCAATACATTGGCTGAAGACCTTGGAAACCTTTCATCAATTCTCCTTTAATGACATTTGGAGAAATTGGTTAGCAGTAGCAAGGTGCTCATCTTTAAAGGCCAAATCAATTACAAGCTGGTCTCCTCCACCCGAAGGCTCAATTAAGTTGAACTTTGATGCAACCAGCATGGGTAATCCAGGATTATCCGGAATGGAGGGTGATTTGAGAAATGAGAAGGGAGAGATTTTGTTGCTCTACTCGGGTCTTTTGGGAATTGGGAATTCCATCAGGGCAGAACTTTTAGCTGTTGTACAAGGTGTCCAATTTGCAAACCAATTGGGGGTACAACAACTAATAATCGAGGGGGATTCCAAAGTGGTGGTGGGTTGGTTGAAAAATTCTGAAGAGGCTATGTGGCAATACAAGAATGAAATGAAGAAATTTATTTGGTTGACAAGGAATATGTTGGTCACTGTACAGTGGGTGGGGAGATCAGCAAATACCTTGTCAGATGTGTTAGCTAAGCAAGGGGTAAATAGGGAAGAATTATTTTGGGCTCAGTTGTGATTCTTGTTTTTCTTTCCTAGTTTACTTGTAAGTTTCAAGGAGGGGCTGCAGCTCGCACCTCTCACTGGGATGATGTATGAACTCACTCTAATTTGCTTCTGAATCAATAAACTTACTATTATTCATAAAAAAAAAAAAAGCAAGTCAAAAGAAACTCTCAGAAATACAATTTTGTAATCAAGTACATCCCCAAAATTAACTCCTAGATCTGAGATGAAGATTTGTGCAAATTCAGGGAGAATAAGCACTCAATCTGCCACGCACTTGCCAAATCTTTTCAACCTTCCAATGCTTATCTTCAAACACACTTTTATTCCTCTCTTTCCAAATGGCCCAACAGATGGAAAATAGGATGCAGCTTCACACCATCTTACTGAAACCAAAATCTTTTTTTTTATAAGTAAAATTTCATTAAAAACAAAAGTAGTACAATCTGATGGGTGACAAGTCATCACCCAAATACAATACAATCTGAAAATCAGAATGAGTTTTCCACATTACAGATTTGAATACCCAGAACCTCCCCTAAATTATTCCCCAGATTTGAATACCCACAATCAATTTGCCTAAATTCTGGGAGAACCAAGACCCAGTCTGCCACAGATCTGGTAACAGCAGCTACATCCTATCCATACTGCAAGCTCTGTCCTCAAATGTTCCTCTGTCCCCCTCCTTCCATATTGTTCCAAACTATAGCACAAGGGATGCAGCTCCAAATCAGTTTCGCCTTCTTACTTCCTCCTAGCTTAGGCCACTGGCCACGAAGATAAGATTTCTGCAGCTGAAACTGGGTGAAACCAAGGAACCCCAAAGATAGTAGTAAACATTCTCCACATGAAACTAGCAAACTTGCAGGTGATAAATGACTGACATTTTCCTCCGGCTCTTTGCATAGACAGCACCTGATAGCCAAATGGAATCCTCTTGATTTCAGATGATCAATTGTCAAAACGCTATCCATTGCCACCATCTATGCCAAAGCTTCAACTCTCGAGGGCACCAGGTTTCCCCAAACACCTTTGATTTGACTTAGTCTGGACCTGCTGAGAGACATATAGCATGATTTAACTGAAAATTTCCCATTCTTACATTCTTTCCACCAAAGTTCATTCCTCTGCTGCCCTGAGATTTTCACACTTTCTAATTCTCCTAGCAGAGAGATACATTCTTCCACTCCTCTATCCAGCAGAAGCCTCCTAAATTTTGAGATCCATACCAATTGATCCCCCATTCTTTCATAGCATTGACTGATAGATACCTCAGCCTCAGTCAGCTTATATAATTTTGGACATAAACATAGTTGTCAAGGCGACACCTAGGCGACAAGGCACCCTTGGAAGCTCACCTTGCCTAATTGCCAAGAAGTTCTATACTTGCTACTATAAAATACTTTTTTTTTTCTTTTTTTTTAGATTATAATTATAAAATAGGCATTTTTTATAAATAATTATAAAATAGACATTTTTTTTATAAATGAGAGAAGTTTTATTAATTAAAATAAGAAAATACAATCAGCTTAGGAAGAGACACGAGATGTTACCTCCCTCGAGGACTGAATCATATACGCTAAACAAGCCCAAGCCTGAAACACAAATTACAAAGTAGCCCAAAACAGGTCTCCCCTTGACACCCCTTGCTTGGCCAGAGAATCAGCCATTGCATTTACTGATCTGCTGACCCACTGAAATCTGAAAGTCATATTTCTTGTCATCCATTTAACTTTCTTTAACAGGTCCTTATAGCCCCAGCAAGCTGTATCTGGGCTATTCAGCCAGCCCACTACTACCTTGGAATCCCCTTCTACTAACAAATTGTTCACTCCAATTTGACTAGCCATCTGTATACCTTGTACCGCTGCTAGTAACTTTGCCCTTACAGAATCACCTTCACCCACTGGTCCTGAAAAAAGAGACAACATATTGCTGTCTTTGTCTCTCAGAATCCCACCAATTCCGGATGGCCTTGGGTTACCTTGGCAGCTGCCATCAAAATTCAATTTTAAAATAGACATTATTAAACTATAATATTCATTTTGTGTGTTTATATACTAATTTCTTTTTACCATTTTATTATTTGTTAGGGTTTAATCAACAAAAACATTGCTAAATGTTGTATTGAACCCTCAAAGACTTCGGGCCCATTTGGTATGTCTTTTTGAGAAGATCTTCTTGTAGCTCTGACAGTCAATAGACGCATTGAGCTTTTGACATAAGATCTGGGCAGCCCGAAGACCGTTTGGCAGACGCGCATCTTTCTGTGCGTCGTTTGGGGTCTTTCCGCCCGAGATTAAAACACGAAAGACGCGGGAAGCTTCATTTGGAGCTTCCTGAAATCAGCCTAAAATGGGCTTCCCGCGTCTTTTCGGCGCCCAGTCTTTTGGCGGCGAGATCTTCCGCGTGCCAAACGGGAATAGACCGATTTTCGGTCTTCCCGGCTTGTAAGCAGCCGAAAGGCCACGCGGAAAGATGCGCCAAACGGGGCCTTCAAAAGCTGAACCAATAAGTAAGGTAGAACTTAAAATTTTGTCTACTCAACACATTTTCTTCTTCCATATATCCTTCTTTCTGAATTTCTTCTACTTTTTCTTCCATATGTTCTACTTTTTCTTTTCTTTTTCTTTTTCTTTTTCTTTTTCTTTTTTTTTTTTTTGATCAACAAAAAGATTGTTTCATTAATTAAATTATGTGGAGTTAATTACAGACTGATGACCCAATAGTCATCCCTACAACGAGGCCCAATATAGTTTGTTTGGCTAAAGTATCTGCTAACCCATTTGCACTCCTCCTGATCCACCTAAAATCAGCATTTATATCCTTTGCTATTCTCTCCACTTCTCTGAAGATATGCTTGAGGGTCCACGGGACATGTCTATTACATTTTTCCCAAGAGATTACAACTTTTGAGCCCCCCTCCAGCATTTACATCCTTTTTCTTTTCTTCTTTTCCTATAACAAAAATAAGGGTTCAACCCCCATGTTTTTTCAATTTTCATTTCTTTCTTCTTTTTCTTCTCATGAATATGTTGATTTGCCATACTTTAACATGAACTTTACACTTTTCTTATGAAAATTATGAATAAATTAAGGAAATATGGTTATGGTACATAGGGAACTACCCTAGGATCTATGTTTTTTACTAAAAAAATCCATCGCCTAGTCAACTAGGCGACAAGATGTCCTAAATCACTGAGCTTTCCTATTCCACACCAATCATCCTCCCAAAATCTGATTCTTGATCCATCCCCTACTACAAAACTTGTCAGACTTCTAAACTCCCTGTTAAATCTCCTAATCCCCTTCCACACACTCACCCCATATGAATCCCTCACTTCTCTAGATTCCCAGCCAAACCTCACCACCCCATATTTCCCAACCACCACCCTCCTCCACAATGAGTTTTCCTCTCTCCCTAAACCAAATCTCCAAAGCCACTTTCCCATTAAATCCCTATTAAAGATTCTCATTTTTCTTAGCCCCAGTTCCCCCTTCTCTTTCAGTTTACAGACCTTAACCCAATTCACCAAGTGAAATTTCTTTCCCCCTTCTCCCCCACCCCCCCTCCCATAGGAAGCCCTCTGAAGTCTGAATTTTCTCAATTCTCTCCGCCACCTTAGTTGGTATTTTCAGCCAAGATAAATAACAGGTTGGGTAAGTTTGACAAGACACTTTTAATTAATTTTATTCCCCCACCCCAAGGAAAATATTTAGTTTTCTACCCATCCAACCTCCTTTCAACCCTCTCTAAGATTGGTTTCCTTATTATGTCAGAATTTGAAGCACCTCCTATCAGTATTCCCAAATAGGTGAAAGGGAGCCCACCAATTCTGCATTCAAGAGCATCATCACATTCCACCATAACATCCCTCTCCGCCTCTCCAATTTCGATTATTATGCTTTTTGAAAGATTGATCTTCAACCCTGTTAACATTTCAAAATTTGCCAATACTGCTCTTAAATTCAGCATCAGTTCCACCGTAGCATCCAGAAAAATCAAGGTGCCATACTGCAAATGGGTAATGCAATGCCCATCCCTTCCAGCCTTAAATCCCTTAATCAAGCCCATTTGCCCACTTCTCTCTAACAGAAGATTCAAAATCTCCATAACCATAACAAATGGCAAAGGAGATATTGGATCTCCTTGTCTTAGACTCCTGGAAGCTTGAAAGAATTCTGAGGATGTCATTTATAAGGATTGAGAATAAGACTGTGAACACATATGCATGCATCCAAGACTTCCACTTTTCTCCGAACCCATCAATCTTTGAGTTTCTTCTAAGAATACGTGATCATAAGCCTTCTACATGTCAATCTTACACACTAATCCTAGTATGCCACTTCTCAATCTAGAGTCAATGCATTCACTTGGACTCTATCCCAAATTTGTCTTCCTTCCACAAAGGCCAACGGATTTCCCTACTACCTCATGGAATACTGACCTCAATCTCTTGGATAACACTAGCCAATAACTTATAAGGGCTGCTGATTAAACTTATTGGCCTAAAGTCCTTCAAATCCACTGCTCCATCTTTTTTTGGAACTAGAGATATAAAAGTAGCATTAGCCATCTTCTCCAAGATCTTCTCTCTATGAAACTCTTTAAACATTTGCTTAAAGTCTCTCTCCATCCAATTCCAACAGGCTTCAATGAAAGTAAAGTTGAAACTATCCAAGCCTGGGGCTTTGTCCCCGTTAATGTCTTTTAAGGCTTCTTTAACTTTTCTCCAACTCAGATTCTCTTACAATCCAGGATGCTGAATTCTCATTCAGCTTCTTTGGGACCAGCTCTCCAAGTGACATCCATCTCCACTTTTTTGAGGTATATAAAGCCTTGTAGAAACCAACCACCTTCTCTTGGATTTCATTCCAGAACTCTACCATCTCCCCTTCCACCTGAATTCGGGAGATGAAGTTTCTCCTCCTTGCACTAGCATAACCATGAAAAAAAAAATGTGTTTTTATCACCTGCTCTTAACCAAATCACTCTGGACTTTTGTCTCCAACTCTCCTCTTATCTGTAAATTAGACTTTTTACTTCAAACTCCAGCCTTTCTCCTTCATCTCTCTCCCAGGAAAGAATTCCATCTTCCTCAAGTCTATCCAAGGTGGTGGTGGGGTGGTTGCAGAACCCTGAGTAAACTATATGGTGCTACAGAAATGAAGTCAAAAAATTTAAGTGGCTGACAAGGAATATGTCTGTTAGTACACAATAGGTGGGGAGATCAGCAAATGTTTTAGCTGATGGCTTAGCTAATCAAGGGACAAATAGGGAAGTTTTGTTTTGGTCTCAGCTGTAATGTTCATCTTTTCCTTTTCCTTTTAAGTTTCTTTGTAATCAGTTGGGAGAGGCTGCAGCTTGCGCCTCTCCACAGGCTGCTGTATGAGATCTCCATTTTCCTTTCAAGTAATAAAACTGTCCTTGTTCATCAAAAAATTTGAGATTCATTAAATAAAAATGAAGAAATTTCAAAGAGAGGAGGGGAGATAAACTTACTTATCTCCCCCCAAAGGGTGAGAAGGAAAATTACAATATAGCCCAGAACAAATTGCTTCTACCCACCCTTTGCTTGGCCAAAACATCATCCAAACATTTTTTCTAGCACCTCCTTCTCCTTAAAGTAACCTAAACTAACCCTCAGAAACAACCCTACCTTCTAAAGTAACCTAGGATCCCGAATAATCACTAGACCCTTAGAAAGGCCCACTGAATTCAGTTCCAACCATTTCCCAATGTCCCTCCCCCAAATTTCATTTTTGGCTCTTAAATCAAAACACTCTAGGTTTGCCTCTTACAACATGTATGCTATCTTGAACACACAAAAACTTCAAAACCTGAAGCAATAAGCAACAAATAACTCCAAATTTGGTCCAATCAACAAATATTGATTACTTTTCTTCTTTTCATAGGACAAAAATAGTGGCTCATCCCCTCTATTTTCTGAAATTACTTTTCTTTCTTTCATTTTTCATGAATATGTTGACTTTCTATGTTTTAAATGAAGTTTATATATCTTTTTTGAAGATTAAAGACAAACACCAGTGGAAAATGGTTGCTGCTTGATTTGGAACCTAGGGATTTACCTACAACTCATAGTTTTTATTCAAAATAAATAAATAAATCCATCACCTAGGTGACTAGGCCACAAGGTGCCCCCTATCGCCTAGCCTCACCTTGATGTCTTGAAAACTAAAGCAAGCAGTGAGCTGTGAGTAGGCTACTAGTGATGAAGAGGATGGAGAGAAGGTTGGAAAGAGCTAGTTAATTGAGCCAGATAAGAATGAGAGCAAGTAATGAAGTGTTCAAGATTGAAAAAAGGTTGCACATGGAAAAGATGTTGTAGAAAATTGGCCTCCATGAAGCTGGTACATCAAGTTTGGGGTGCAGTTACCTCATACCAAATAAAGTGGACACCAGGATAAGTTTCATTTTCCAAATATCCTTATACTCCCCCCACCCCCAACTCCCCATTAGGGCTCAAAGCATTCTATCTGATATAGAAGGATCAAAAATCTAACTTAGAAATCAATCCTTCTATAGATAACAACCATTTTCCAACTATGAGATATATGAACATCTGTGAGATACCCTTGACATCCTTATAATGATTAATGAGTCCATTAATATCACCCTCTCACATGTGTGTAATATGGAAGAACATACATGCCTCAAATATCAGCTCCCTGAAGTAAGGGAGTAACCATATTTACATAGTACCAGGAATCACAATCAACAGGAATCAAGATTTATGCACAAATTCCTTTAGCTAGTTTAAGAATAGTTCTAGGGGAACTAAGAAAAGATATGTATTTTGAAAAAGAAATAAAAAGTTAAGGATACAAGCAAATGATGATTATGTCATCCAACATTAAAAGCTATGCCATAGGCAGGCCCACACTGGAAACCTATCTGTCTTTTTGTTTTTCAAGTAAAATGCAATTTCATTTAAAAACAGAGGATACACATAAGTGAAGAGTTTTCACCAAAAACAGCACATCAAAAGATATCTCAACTAAAACAGACACAATTATGAAGTTACCTATTACAAAATCTTTAAGTGTCCCACAATCTCTCCTCGAAATCTATTCTAAAGTATCCCACACTGGAAATAAAACTCATAAAGAAGAAAATGAAAACTAAAAAAACAAACATCTTGATTTAATTTATAGAAACTGCAGCCAAAACAGTAATACCACCAAAATCAACACATTCAAAGAGTTTTAAGAGTTAAGCAGTACACTTGAGGTATTTAAGATATATTCCAGAAAAGTAAAGGACATAAATAGCAAACCTCTGACTGAGGGTCAAGACATTCAACTTGTAACTTATTTTACATGTATTGTTATTGTTCAATCAGAACTTAACTGACCTCTTTCTTTCTCTGAGAGGGAAATATAAAAGCCCCAAAGCGTGAATGAGCTAATTGATTTTCTGCTTGCTCCAGCTTTTCCGCTGCATCACATAAGGAAATGTTTTCATTGCAAATGAACAGAATCATGAACATTAGTAGACAGAAAAGAACATAGTAAATACAAGGTGGTATCCAACTCTCCATTATTTACAACTTCCAGTGAACTAAATGGTTAAACTAAAGTTCCATTCAAAAGTTAAAGATATAGAGAAGTGAATAAGCCCTTGCCAAGACAAGGACAACTAAGATAGAGCTCACCTAAATCCGATATCTGTCCTGCAACATAGTCTCTATTTCCTAACAATGGTGAAGAAGAAAGTGTATTCACCCAATACTTGTTCCAAAGCAGATCCAACAGGTGGCAATCAAGAGACGACTTGAAATATGTTATATCCAATGCATAGTACTGCAGTGGCAGAACCATATGACATTAAATTAACTACAACCACACTGTCAATTCTTAAATGCAACAATGGGAAACAACAATTCCACCTGTTTACAGTGTACACCAAAGTCTTCAATCTTATTTAGTGGGATAGTTTGATACTCCGACACCGGCTCATCAGGAGGTTTATAACCTTGTGGGTACGTTCGGAAAGCTCCAATTTCAACTTTTCCAGCAGATACAGTCCTAGTTGGATCAATAACTACTGCCAAAAACGGCTCCTGGAATTGCTGGTTAAGCATCTGTGTTGAAACGTCGATACCCGAAAGCCAGCATCCATAACCAGGATGAGAGTGGTACCATCCAACCACATTCTCCAACCGCCCAGCCTAAACCCAGAAAGCAATAGAAACCATTCTTAAATATACATCAGGAATGCAAAAAAGCCAAACAAATTATGGTTCCTAGAGGAGGAGAGTTGATCGTTTTACCTGCTTATTAGTCTGAGAATAATCGACCATGTACTCGTAAGCATCGGCTTGGGCATTAACCCTAGTTTCTGTGCCTTCAACAGGCAAAGCGAAAGCGTCCATAACGATGATGGCATCACCGTCGGTCTTCCCCTGCATCAAACCCATAACTTCGATAGTTCCCCCCGATCGAGCATGAACAACCATTTTTAGTAGCGCTAGAGCTGAAATCTTAACCCTCTTGAAGTAGTGAGGATCGTTTGCCCATGGCTTCTCTTGCTGGAACTTGGCCTGCGCGGCCTCATCGTAGAAATAAATGGCGTCGGAGTCCGCCAAAGGACCCTCCATGTTTACGATGTTGTTCTCGAGCTCCCATGTTTGCTGCGCCATTGCTGCAGACGAAGAAACCGAAAATGAATCCATCGAATTTAGAACGAATGACGAAGCCAAACAAGTTTCCTTGGATGGAATCGAACTGGAATTTTAAACCCTAGATGAATCAAAACGCTGGGAAAGCTTCGAAGATTTTGTTTCTTCGAAAACCCGCCTTCTTAACATTTCTCACAAGGGCGTTTCAGGTTTCACCAAAAACTCAGAGTGGCCATAGTAGTGATGTTCTTGTTCCGATGGAGGTAAGATACGGAGTACGGACGGACCCGCACGTGCTGACCCGACCTGAACATTCCCGGTCCGGGCATCAAGCCGGAATAAGCTGCGGACCGGGCAAATTTTTTAAACTATCCCTACTATTTCTGACAATTCACTAGTTCTAGTATTCCGTCAAAGCCCATATATTGTGACACCACATGAGTTTAAAATTTTTTTAAAATCCAATATTACCCTTATCCCCTTCTCAGGATTTGAACCTGAGAAGCCAATCTTTTGTCTTCAACCTGTAAATCAAGCTTTGGTTCTTCAATTGCTCCTTCAAATCAAAACCTTCTGAGTTTCATTTATACAGAAAAAGGTAGCGAATTATGGACTGGCCCACTGTATTGAAAATTGCTCTAGGCTCTGCAAATTAGGTCCAAAACCAAAAGCTTGTTTGAAAAACATGAACACCGGAGATTCAGTGATTCAAGGTGGAATAAGTTGAAGCTCGACGTTCACCACCAGTGGAGGAAGTAGGCGACGGATTCACGCATTAATAAATACAACTCCAGATTCCTTTGCCATGGCCTTAGCAAGCATTGTCTTTCCTATTCCAGGTGGCCCATATTAGCAATACCCCAATACCCCTTTTTCAGGCCTGAGAAGCTTCCCAGAAAATAAATAAAGTCTCCGTAGTGGTTTCAAAGAGCGACTTTTTGACATCTTCTAAGCTTCCAAAAGAATCAAACTCCAAATCAATATGATCAGGATTTATAACATTACATGTTATGACATCCTCGTAGGGATTGGTCTGGATAAGCGGACGACCTAAGTGCTTGTCGATCTCTTTCTTCTCTTCCTAGGTTTTCTTGCTGGCAACGCGATTTAGGTCTAGTTGACGGAAGCCAACGAATAACACCAAGCAGCTCAGAGCAGCGCTTGCAGTATACAAGGCCAATTCCTAAAAGAACCTCGTCTTGGAATGGCCCATAGCTCCACCTTTTCTTGCCTTACACTTTCCGTTTCCACTTTCCATTTTCTTGCCATGCTAAAGCACTGGTTTAGAGACCCAAATTATGGAGTATTATAGGTGCAAAGAAAGCATGGTCTGGAATACACAAAGATTATATTCTCTCTGGATGTGACGAACATTAGCAGTCTCCTTGCCTCCGCTCTCCCTTGTTTCACCATCAACTAGAGACGGTTGCGCCGTTGGTACACACTCCCTCCCTCCCTCTCTCAACCTGTATTCTCTCTCTCTTTTCCTCTTTCATTTTGAAATTTTGAAAAGGAATAATAGGTAAAATGGTTTTTTTGTCTCTCCCTTAATGCACGTTAACGGCAAAGAGATTTCTAGCAATTGTCAAAAAACTTGAGGATACTCTAAGATAATATATAAATAATAAGGGTAATAAATTTTCTTTTTAATATAAACAATATATATTTTCTGGCCTTGTTAGTAACAAAATTGAAGTAGAAAATGTAAGACAATAAGCTTGTATTTCAGGGCAAAAAGGTAAATTCTCGTCAACATAGATGACGAGAATGACAAAAAGAATATTTTACAGCATTGCATACAAAGTGAGGTCAATTTAGTCCTAAAAAGAAGAAGTATTCTCACATCATGAGCCACTTCACGAAATGACATTAAATGAGATCCAAGAATCACCTGATGATAGAGGCAATACAAGAAGGTACTCGCAAACTGCCTTGCAAGGCAACATTGGGTCAAACTCACGAATCACCTCACTAGATTACAATGATTTACCTCACAATAGTTGCCTCGTCAAATGGCTAAATTATGCCTCATGAGAAGCCACCTTGCCTAAGAAATATGTCCCATCTTGTAAATCTACGCCCACCTTATAGATCCCATGAGACACTTAGTAGACTATGAGATGAGATAGGCAAAAAAGAGAGTACGATGAAGGTTAAGCTCAAGGCATCAAATACGTGATCAGTACCCCAAGAAAACTATGGTTGGTTGTATCTGAGTATCATACTGACACATGTTGCTCCCTGGGAAGACCCAAGAACATGCTCCAGTCGCTTCATCTCATGCGCATAATCTTGTTTTCTCTTACATCTACAAATAATGAGACTATTCTTTGTATCAGGATCAAAATCCAATCTATCTTGACACCAAATTACAATATAACCCTTCTCTGCTTCCAAGATTCTAAGCCCATCCTTATCCCCATTGGCTAACAAAAAGAGCCTTATGACATTTCTAATTGAGTCAAGTCAATCCAAGCCAAATTGAAACCCTAGTAAGAGTGGTTATAATAGAGATGCTGATGGTTCAATTTAAATGGTAAATTCAATTTGACTCAACCCTACATGGTCAGGTTAGATTAGGCTTATTGGGGTGTAAGGTTAAGTTAGAGTTTTGATTATTTAACCCAAATCGGGTGCAAGTTAGGTTGACCTAGCCCATTAGTCATAATACCCCTACATATATAAACGGTATTCTTGTAATTTGGTCTAACTTCTAACCCATAACCTTAAAGTTTATGATTTCTTTCAATGTTTGTCTTAACCCAAATCAAGTGTAGGGTTAGGTTAGACTTTTGATTATTTATCCCATATCAAGTTCATGTTTGGATAACCCCCGCCCATTGGGTCATAATACCTCTACACATATAAAGGATATTCGTGTACTTCTTCTAACCCATAACCTTTAAGTATATGATTTATTTCACTATTTAATTTTTATTTTTTTATTTTTTGCTCACTTTAGAGTGTAAGACAACAAGGATAATGATGGACCTAGAGTATTAGAAGCGGGGAAAGAATTCCTAATGGACTAGGGTTCCCATCCCTTTCACAAAAAAAGGTTTCACTATTTATAAAAACCAGGGAACAATGCTATATGCATGAAGTAAAAGTTCCAGAGTATTCCTTATCTTAGGTAGGTAATTCCTAAAGACAAATCCCATAAATTTCACTATTTGGGACATGTGTCTCTTGGTACCACAAGGTGGTTAGAGCACGATCTTAGGTTTTCTCAAAGAGCAACACATATTGGCATGGTGCCCATGTACAACCAGCCATGGTTTCCTCGAGACACTAGTCATGTTTCTCACACTTTGAGTTTAACCTTTGTTGTACTTCTCCGCTTGCTAGGCTTACCTTGCAAGCTACACGACTCCACAAGGCCAACTCTTCCGTTTGAATGAGGCAAACTTGTTATACGAGGTAATTTCTTATGAGGCGGACCTTTGATGATGTGATTTCCCCGAGGCAAATTGTTGCAGCTTAATCGAGGGAAGATTTAGTGGCCGAGAGGCAACTTTCTCAAGGTTGATTTATCAAGGTTTTGCGATGCTAGGATGCTTTATCTTTTTGAGGCCGACTTAACTCCATTTTGTTTGTGGTCCCTTGCAAAGGACTTTTTCCAAAATATATCGCTAATACTAAAGAATTTTTGTTATGAGACTAGCTCTCAAAATTCTAAATAAATTTGTTAAAGATTAGATCCCTTAATTTTGTTTTTGTGAAGCAAGGTTGATAACAGATATGTGTTATATACAAGGTGAGGCTGTTAGGGCATGCATGTGGGTTATTTTCATTTTTGTTTTCAACGAGGCAAGCTGAACTCGAAATTCCTACTTAAGTTGGAGATGTATCATTAGTAACTTCCTTGGAAAGTATCTTTATTTAGAAGACTTTTTTTAATGGGTGCCACGTGTATGATCTATGTGCATTTTTCATGGATTGATATATTATGTAATGATTTAACTTTCGTAGTTAGATCATGTAGAATTCTTATTGGGGGATCCGTTACTGGACTGTTGGGTTGTGATTATATACCGTGATTTTGTGCATTCTTGCTCCTTATTTGTGTATATCCTTGTTTTCTTTCCTTCTTATGTGAAATCAGTTCACTCTTCTAAGTTCCTAAGTTTCTTTTGTTTGACAATATTTTGGGCTCTAATATCTATTCTTAGAATGCACATACGCTAATTATAATTTTAGATGTCGTTAGACTGTGCAGTAATGATGAGGCCTTAAACCCTTTTTACAAATATCCTCCTATTCAAGTTTCTCTTTAATTGGGTAGTGATCTTCCTTATGATTTTATTTCTTCTGAAACTATTATAGGTTTTTTTTTTTTTTTTGTACTTTAAGTTGGCTAAGAGGCAAATTCTTCATTTTATTTTGAGGTCTTATGAATCTTCCTATGAACAATTGGCCAATTGGTGTAATTTTGTGCTTGTTGATCCTATTTCGCTACTCAATTGAGAGTTGTTGTATGGTGACAAGTAACCGATATAGTTGTTGCATTTGGTTGTAACAGAAAGGTGTTTATGGGGTGATTAACTTCCCATTGGTCTTATCATAGTCATACATTCATTACTACATGGGGAGTTTACTGTTACTTTGGAGGATGTATGTGTCCTTATTGGTTTGCATGGTGTTGATGATGGCATTGCTTCTTATCTTTGTGTAGAACTATTGATTTACTTCCCCGTTTGAGACCAATTTTTAATAAATTGATGACTGAAGATGAGAAATTGGACGCCTTACTCTCTGATACTGATTTCATGGGAAGATGTTGCTTACCATTAAGATAAAGCATTTTTTCAAGATGTTGGTAATTTCTTTGGAGATGTTGTCATGCTCTTTTCTGCCTTTGTTTTAGCTTTGCTACCAATGTTCATATTTCCTTACTTTCCTGAGGACGGTAGTGTGCAACGCCTTTACTGAACAACTATGGCTACTGCTTGTGGTAAATCTTTTCCTCTTACCTATTGTTTCTTGGGTTATTTATATCAATGCCTTGATGTTGCTGTTGAGGATTTTCGACATTCAGGAGGTCACGCCCCTCATTATTTTGTGAATACTAGTTTTATTTTTATGTTTTTGTGTGAACATTCTCCTCGATTGGTATTTCTCCTGCAAGGTTAGATCTTCATAATGTATCTATTCATGTTGATAATCAAATAGTTATACAACAATTTCTTCATGATCATGTCATCAATGGATCAATTATAAAGAAAGAAAAATGTTGACTCCTGAGGATTTGTTGCTCAGTTTAATTAAAAATCAATCATCTTTTGTTTCTCATCCCTATATGTCTTGTGTGGACAAATGTGTTCCTCTCTCCTTTGGTATTTATTGTGGAGACAATGAGTACCTTGAAGTGACTAAGGAGGTTGCAACTTTTAAGATTCTTTGTTGTTTTCTCCCCTAAGCCACGATTCCCTTCAGTGGGTAGTGTTTATTATCCTAATCATGTGTACCACCAATTGGGGTTAGATATGCTCCCTCCTATTAGTCATAAGGATTTTGAGGTTGGGATGCTCGGTAAAGTGTCAAAGGTGAAAGAGTTGTTTTTGGATTGTACATCTTTTCTTGTGATTAATAGGTGGCATTAGTCAAACATTAGATGGGTATAAGAAATATTGGGTAATACAAGTAATGGCTTAGCAAAAGTTTATTGCTATCATTCTTGGGGTAGGGCTACTTCTTTATTGTCTAAGGTTCCTATGGCTACCCGAGCCAGAGGGAAACAGAGTTTCCACCTAAATTTTTGGGAATTGGGAATTTAGGGAGCCCAAGATTAAAGAAACAAAGGTTTTTCCTTGGTGACTCTTTGCCCAATTGAAATAGAAATTCTTAGGGTTTGGGGACCAAGGTACAATGTGGGAAGGTGTTAGGCACCCCATACGTGCCCAGCTAAACCGGCTTCTACTTCATCAATGTTCAAATGATACTTCAATAATTTTTTGACTTAAGTTATTGAAATGCTTGCACACAAATTAGATAGCATGGAGAAAATGCAAGATATCAAAATTCTTTAGAGGACAAGAAAATTTCTAGCACATAATGTAAATTAAACACTTAACAAGATAGTCGAGAGCACCTATAATAAACATGGTAAACAACAAATTCTACCCATTAAATTGAATAAGAAAATATCTATCACTAACCAACCTAAAAATTGATAAAAGTATGAATAAATAGGAATAAGAGATTGATTGGCTATACGAATCTACTAGTATGCCAACAAAGGGCAATGCTATTAATGGACCACTTATACTAAATGGTGAAGATGTGACACTTGTAAGGACTATGAGAATTCAATGATGATGCGAAATGTATAAGTAGATTTTATTAAAGTATTGATAACCAACAAATTTTTAGTAAGATGAAACATATCCTATGATGATAATTGGATTATACTAAAAGAACGGGGACCTCATTCATACAACTAAGAATGTAATGGTTAAAATAGATTTATAGTAATAAGTAATGAATGCAACATGCACACATAATAAGTGAACTAAAGGCCAATTCAACGTAAAACAGTATGACACCGAAAGGGCTGAACTATGACTCTAAAGACTTGTGCTTAAGATAGGGAACTATGGGAAAGGAGCTATTAGTGGCAAGAACGAGATGGTCCAACTGGTGACTATTGATTTGTCGTTTTATCCTGTATAAAAATGTATGGATGCAAATTTAGGCCTACCTTTGTATGAGAAAAGAAACCTGGGAAGAATGACATAAAAAAAAACTGTGAGAATGGTCGGCCCTAGTTATGATGTGGCAATATAGATAGAGGATGATTAAACTAACGCTAGTGGAATAAAGGAGATAGAGAAAACAAACAATTTCCTATTGCTTTCTACTTATGAGATGCAAGCCTATTGATTTATTCATGAGCTCTAATTATTTTTCTTTTTTTAAATATAATGGAGGCACTTAAATCAATGTTGGATTATAACATACAAAAAAGCCATAATGCCATAACTATATAATGCAAAGCACACGATCATCAAACCTAAAAAAAAAAAAAAAAAGGCATTCTACCACATGGAATTGAGGATGATAAGAGAAGGCTAACATATCCACACAATAAATAGTATTGTAAAGAAAAATGGCATATTATTAGGTTAAAAGGAACTAATGATATTTAGGTAGCATAAGTTTCATTTTCAAATGGATAGGAAGTCGATCCTACCTGACTTCTTAACAAGAAGAAAAAAAAAATGAGAAATAGAAGAGAAAATATCACCAGATGTCAAGAGAATTTAAATATTAAGCAAGAAATGTCATACTTATGGAGCAGCCTTGTATGAAAATCCCATACATATTGCAGGTTGAATGAAGTGTTTTTCTCAATGACAGATTGGAAAAGACCTGGAATTGGCAAGAGCTATTGCATTTCCTTCATCATCTTTAGTGAATCGTAGTTGGTAGTCTCACTTTGATCATCAAACATTCATCATGCGAGTAATGCCATGCAGACTCTCCTCGTGCCTTTTAGTAGCTCACAGGCAGTCTAGGGGAGAGGAATGCTATAAATGTATCCTGATAGCAATGAAACACTTCTGAAAGTTTGGATATGCTGTAGCAGCGCATTATGTGAACCTCAAGCTTTAAGCGGATTGAAAGAACCTAGGTTTAATTTTTTTAAGAGGGGCCTCAAGCATATGGTGGATGATTTTGACTGAATTTGGACAGGAAAAGATAGAGAATGCAGGGAATCATTTGAATGCGTGTTTGTATGAGAAAGCACGAGTATTTATAGAGTTTTGGAGAGAATTCTATAAGGGAATGGATGGCTGAAATTTGAGTTTGGGAGATCAACGTTTGAGTTTAAAATGTTTTTCAAGGTAGATTAAATATGGGAAAGGGATAGCATGGCAACCATGTGAGATTATCTCAATCAATCAAGAAAATAAATGAAATGTTTTACAAATTTGCCTAAAATGAATATTCTAAGTATAAGTGATTAGCTTGATTGATTGGAGACTTCTTAGATGGTTAAATTTTAAATATGGTTCTAGAGGTTGGGAGAAAGATCTAGTCATGTGGGTTCCCTAGGTTCAAAGTTGCAATGAAGAAGATTCCAAATGGAGGGTTTGGATTGAGTCTAGCTTCGGGTCTCTAAGTGGAGGGATTAATGGTCTCAAAGTTGGACGATCTTGGTATTATTGGATTGGAATTTTGGGCTCTACGTTACTATGGTATTGCATTTCTTACTTAATGCGGGATGAGGTTTATGATCAAAATGACCGATCGAGTTATCAGAATTGGTTTTGACTTCGGGTCTTAAGATGAAGAGTTAAATAAAGTTGGATTTGGGTGATTTTGGTGTTGACGGATTTAGAATTTTGTGATCAACATACCTATGGTGTCGGATTAGTTTAATTTGGAGCTCTAAATTTTATAAAATTTCAAAAATACCCCTAAGTTAGTTGAAAAGTTAGTTGAAACATGCTTGAAGTTTGAAGTGTTGCAAAAAGACTATAGGGAACAAAAATGGGGTGTCTATAGTTCCCACCTAGAAGGGGGTAAGAAAGGGGTTTATAAACTGAAGGCTATGCCTCCTAAGGGCATTTGGAAGCATAAGGATCCTTCTCCTAAGAAAATTTGTGTTGCCTCATGGAAATTGATGCATTAAGTCATAGTAAGTGATGATGAGGAATATGATACACCCACCTTGCCTAGGACTTGAGGTGAGGTCTCTTCTCTAATAAGTGTAGTGAGACCACCAGCATCATATCCCAAGAGAGGCCAATCTGCTATAGTAAGACTAGTAGAAAAGTTGAGAATGGTTAAAGCCTTTGTTCTTATTAACACTATACTCACCCATATTGACAATGACAAGGGGAAAGCAGTAATGGTTGATAAAAGTCTTCTATCTTTAAAAATCAATCATTTCGTACAATGTTCTAATGATGTTGGTACTACTGATGGTGATAGTTCTTCTAAACTGAGGGTATTTGTTTGTTTGCCTTGTTTATTATTAATTGTTATTTGTTATTGCATGGTGTGTCTAACTCAATGTTTATTTAGGTTGAAGTATCAAGATATCTTTACACTATCCTTGAGGACAAGCTTGCCTTTTTTTGCCAAGAGTATGTTGGAGTATCCATTAGAAGTAAAACATTGCAAGGATGTGGAGAAGGTGGTGATTTTTTTTTTTCATTATGCTTATTCGTTTTGTTGTTTTTCTTATTTATGTTGTTGGTCGATGTGCTGCAGTGAATAGAAAATCGAATAACTTGAGAAGCTTAAGAATGTTTTGGAGTCTGTAGTGGATGTTTCTAATGAACTTGCCAGATCTCTAAGCGAGGATGTGAGTGTTGTGTTGACTGACTTAAAGAAGAGTAACAAGCTCTTGGATGTTGTTCTTAATCATGATGTTGTATATGCCTTACCTACTACTAAAGAAGATAGGGTGTCTAATGGGATTGGTACAAATATTTTGGGTATTAACTTTTCTTGTTATGACGAAGTTATGGATAGTCTTTATGCCTTTTTGGATGAACTAGCCTCTGGTGTTATTACTGATATAGAGGTTGAGGATAGGGGGTTGCCTCTAGGGCTAGGTTGTCCTCGTCAAATCCTATTCGCTTTCGTCGGATGAGGATGAAAGGATATAAAGTTGGTCAGGGGCTAGGGTTACATCTATAGGGAACAAAGGGGCCTATTGATCCTAAGGGAAAGGCATATAGTTGTCATGTTGGTTTAGGGTTTATTATTACTGATGGATCTAAAACTTATGATTGTTATAATGATGAAGGCCTTAGCGTCCGAAAATAAATCCCATACTTGTGAAACTGAATGATTATTTTATGTGTGCATGTGCAAGTGAGGCAGTCACAACGTCTATAGATAAAAATATATTGTACATAAGGATAATAATGTGGGTTCAATTGTGTGTAGAGAATTCACTACAGTTGTTGTGGAGAGTGTAATTGTTTCTACTATAAATATTGTAGATACTACTAGTGTTGCGATAGAGGGCTAGGCAGGAGTTCCTATAGAAGCTGTAAATGTTGCTAGCCTTGAGTTAGGGCTTTTGATTCTGTTGATGTCAATGTAGTAAAGGGCGAGGTTGTTCCCTTTGTTGGTAGTAAGGGAAATGTGGTTGCTTTTGTGCATGCCAAGAATGTGTTTATTAAGGGTGTAGATGAGGACAAAAACATTGTTTGAAAGTATGATAAGGTGTTAGTTCTTCATGGAATTGAGTTATAGGTACCTCACCTGCTAAAGTTAGTGGCAAGGATGTTAATGTTGATTCTTTTGATATAGATGATTCTAAGGTTGAATTTAAGATTTCTGTTATAGTCATTAGTGATGATGTTTCTCCATCAACAAAGGTAGATAAAGTTTTTGTGACTAAGTCTATTGATATAATGTCTACTTCAGTTTCAAGCATTTCTAAGGCCATCGATTGAGTTTTGATTAAATATGATGTTGAATATCTAGTGGTAAAGTGATTGGAAGGGCTGCGAAGTCGTTGTTTGATTGAAGGGTTGGATGTTATTGAAGTGGCTTTAGATGATTGCAAAGATATTTATCATGAAGCATTTCATTGCACTTATTCCATTTCTCATGATTTGATGTCTGAGGTGAAGAGACTATTGGAGTTGAAGCTGCACCTTTCTCGAAAGCATGGCAAATTGGCCATGAGTTATATGCTTAGTACATTTGCTATAGTGTACTAAGCTATTTACTCTTGTCCAAAATATTCAACACCAAAGGAAAATTATGTAAACTAGTTGTTAAGTTGTGACAATTTGCTCGACGTAGGGTTCCCTGTTGAAGGTCTGGTTGAAAGAATTGGTTATTTGTCTATTTTATCAACTATTGATGGGTAATATTGTGTTTCTCTTAGTCTATGAAGGGAATAGAAACTAACCATTCTAGTATTATTGCTTATCTTGTGGCTCTCAAGGAGTTTGATGAGTTGTCTAAGAGGAAAACTAAGATTAAATTTCAAGTAGATGTTCTTCTTGATGCCAGTCATAGACTTACTAGTAATAGGGAGACTATAGAAAGCATTATCAGAGTATGGAGTAGTTTGTTATTTCATCTTTTGTGTTATCCTCATGTAACTTATAATAATTTGTATTTGTATGTGTTAACCTTAAAGATTGTTTTTATGTACCCAACTTGCTACCAAAACCCTCAAATTCATGAATGAACCCTATCGTCTTCATGGCATGATCGTAAACTAGTTGGTTCTCAGTTAATTAGGTGGTCATCAACAATGATGACTATTTGATGAACATAATGTTTATGCTCCTCATACATAGACTTTAAACTATCCATAATCTCTTTGCAAGATATGGCCATATTAAATTGTTTATGAATATAATTGTCAAGGGATGCAAAAATATAACAAGAGAGTTTTTCTCCTTCCATTCTACATACTCCTTTATGAAATTAATCCCTATTTAATGCACTTATATCATTTGCGAGGGAACTAATCCACAACCTTTAAATCCAAAATTTAGGTTTTACCAAAGTGGTTCCCACTAACTTTCTCAAAGCTAGATTCTATGTGGATCTCATAGGTTAATTTTGCCATGGGAGGGACTCATTCTTAAGGGGATTATACAATACTCTACAAAGTATCATGGTAATAATATGCATTCAACCATGATGGGTGTGGAAAGCAACTTAAGTCTCTTCATGGGCTAAGTACTTATGGCTCATGTGGCGATTTCACAAACCACAAACATAAATAAACATCACATACTATTAACAAAATCAATAAGGCATAGGAAGCCTAGGCCCAATAAGGTTATACTATAGCATTACAAAGTAGGAATTCACAAGATTAAGTCATTAGAACTCTACAAGGCACCTCACAAAGCTTGACTAATGATATAATCTTGCGAGGCAATTCGCGAGACAGTATCATGAGCTTGCTCAAGAATTTATGAGATTGAGTCAATTTGGTTTCACTTACATATCACATTGTTGTGCCACAAGGCTATTGTTCATAATGAGTTTTGTCATGTATATTAATGGGGTTTTACTTCTCTACTCTTGTATATATATATTACCATCTTACACCTAGAATCCTAAAATTAGTTTCCCAAAGGTCTCTAATTATTTTGGAATGTTATCTCCTAATTTAGCCCAAGAATCCCAACAACACAACTACTAGTCCAACTAGGTAAGTTGCTAGTCAAACTTACATTGTTGGAATGCAATAAAGACATTAAAGTATTTATCTATTTCACATTGTTGGGATCTTTCTTGTATGGCATGGAACCCACCAAACTCTCAAGTTTGCACCACATGGGTTCATCCCATATATAGAGACACATGTGCTGAACTCACTAAGTGATGCTTAGTAAACCACTCCCAACATAATTAGGCTTAAATTCAACCTAGCACTTTATTACAAGTGGGGTTTGAGTTTTAAGAATCTTATGAACCCAAATCCAACGATTTAACATGAGAAATAATTCCATTAGGTTTCAACTCAAAAAGACTTTTGCTCTTAACTTCTCAGCCTATAATATTCATATATTGTTCATAGGAAAGGGCCTAATCCTTAACCATAAGATTTAATGTTATGTTCTTTCCTTATATGGATCCTATGATTAAAACCTTTTGCTTTTACTAACACTTTCATAAAACTATTAATTAAGCATGTGTGTTGCACGTATGAATTTTTTTTCATATTAATTACTTGAATTTTAGATATATTATAGTTAAGATAGAAATTGTAAATTAATAAAAGTAACAATATGATTAAAGATAAACTTAAATACTTGTACTAAATGTGCACCTGTAGAAATTTTAAATTACAATAACAATGACTACTACTACTACTAAAATTTGTATTCCATTTTTGTTTTAAATAAAAATAAATTTTATTTAATATGATGACTATATAACATTAGAAATGTTCCAAAATGTCTTTGACAAAACTCTATACTTTTTTTTAATTTTTTTTTGTGTTATATCTTTTTTTTTAATATTTATTATTCAATTATGTCATCATGAATTTCTTTGAAAAGTTGGATCATCGACTCACCATTTAAATAACGAAATATCATTGCTTTTAGATCAGTTCAGTTTTAGATTATATATTTCATCAACATTATATAAATAATTTTTACTTATCACACTTAATTTTTGTTTGACATAATTAATATATAATTTTTTATATATTCCTTTGACTATATTATATCGTATGTGTAATATTTTTTTTGTGATTCTTTGTATTTTCTATTTTTAAAAATTTTTCTTATTATTTATAGGTTGATTTTAATTTTGGCATTCCATTTTCATCATTTATAAAAATACTTCTTACATTTCATGCTTAATTTTTATTCAGTATAATGAATATACAATATTAATGGCATGCCCATTTCTTTTTATTTGTTTTCAAATTATTTTTTAAAATATTTAATTTTATATTTTAAAATGAATATTTTGGATTAGTTAGTAGAATTTCATGATGAGAAAAATATATCTTAAATATAGGATTTAATAAGAGAATATACCTTAGACATGAGATTTAATGAGAGATAATAGGAAAATAATTTTACTTCCAAATTCCAGTTGGTTTTAAATTTTACATTCCATTTCCATCATTAATAAAAACATTTCTTATTTATCATCAATGTTTTTAACATGTTGTTGAGTTGGCTGATTGAATCGTTTAAACCCTCACTCGGCCTTGATTCTAGGTCTGGTTCTGTTAAAACTCCCCCTTTCAATTAAAAGTTGTCTAACCCGGGCGATTTAACCATTGACCCGTTCGACCTAGTAAGCAGGTCATAGGTTGCGTATTTAATTTTGTACAAACTTTTGGAAGCCATAACTTTGCACTTTGATGTCTGATTGGGGTTACTTTTTTTATTCTATTTTGAGTAACTTTTCAAGATCTATACATCCCAAGCGCCTTAGGCGTTTTACCTTGCTGTTTTTGCGAAAACCCCTTTTTTGGCCCCAAATTGCAATTTTTAATATTCCTTTTATAAACAAAAATAAAAAATTGAATTAAAAACATAAATAAACATAACATAATATATATATTATATGTAATTAATATATGTAAAACATAATTATATTATTTATTGATAAAATATGTATTTTTACACACACACATATAGTGTTGACACAGAGCGGTTTGACTCGTTTGACCTTAATAGTCGAACCTGTGACCTATGACCCAAAGGCAAAAATGGGTCGGCCTTCAGGTCAGTTTTTAAAATATTACTTATCATACTTATTATTATTTAATATGTCAAATATATGATGCTAAAAATGTTCCCAACTTTTTTTAATTTTTATATTTTGTGCATTTTATATATTTTTGAATTTTATTGTTTAATTATGGCAACATAGATTAACTCATTTGACCCAAATGGTTTAACTTCTTACCACTACCTAGATGAAAACACTATTTTTTAGGTAGATTTTAAAAGTATAAGTTTTTATGCTATTGAAATTACTAATTTATTATGTATGGATTTAATTATAGAATTTAATGATGAGAAGAAACAAACAAGCATTAAATATATGATTCAATGAAGTTGAAAATTAATACCTTAAATATTGGATTTAATGTGAGAGAATTGAATGCATTGAATATCTTAAAATTATCTCTTTTCATCTCATTTAATATCAATAACCAATTACCCTATTTACCTTCATTTTTATAAATAAATTTAAATATAAAGGGGTAAAATTTGTCCTCAAAAAATCCAAAAATATTCTTGTGGCCATTCATACTTTTTAAAGTAGTATAGATAAACTATTTATAAATATTGATGCATTTTACAAGTTGTCTTCAAAACGAGTTGAAATCCATTACTATTGGTTTTAGGTTTCCATCAGAGAAAAAACACATGATTCTATCACAATGATTACCCACTCAAATAATATTTTAAATTGCTACAATATATCCAAATATTTGACCCTTAGATGATCTCCCTGGTTGGTATATCGAAAGTGGCATAATCCAACACTTAGTATGGTATCATTTCAAGTTAGGGATTAAGTGATACTTTCTAATTTTGCCTATATCTCCCAGGTATAGGGTATAACTGGAAATGATTATTGTTTATCATTCCATCAAATACTCACTCATTATACCTTATGTTTAACCCTAGCAGTTGAAACAAATAATTCCACTAATTTGGTAGTACAATAGTGTCAGTTTTGACAAAATAAACTCCTCAAATTTATCAAATAAATGAAAGCACTTTAAACTAATAAGTCTCCCAAATGTCCTTTAAGGGATAGATAAGTGAAACATTACAAAGTATCAAATATCACATTACATAAATCAGCCAAATTGGTGTTGATGACATACACTGTCTAACAAACATGCGGTTCCTAAATTTACAAGAGACCCATGGGGAACCAATCCGAACCCATGCTCTCCATCCAACGGGGCCAGCACTACCATAGCACCATGCAATGTGATCCTTCCCTCCAAAATAACTGAATGAACATCAAATCTTGTTTCAGTTAGGCGCTCCGGATCTAACACGTGTTATTCTAATTAGGATTAGGATTGGATGCATGCCGTAATCAATGATAACATAACACCTCACATCACCCATGAATCATAACCACTCAATCTCCCAGATCACATCTTCGCCCCACAACACGTTCACGCCGTGTATTGGGAATATCTTCCATAATACCAAAATCAATGATGCCATCATCATCATGAGATGTTCCCAATACACGGCGGAGATGTGAACTCCACTTTGGGTACATTTTTGTCATGGGGGGCATTATCATTGGTTACACAGCCTCCAAACAGCAATCACGTCCATCTAATAATAATTTTCAATATGCATGAAAATGTAGAGAAAGTGATGAAGGAAAATGTGCAAAAGATCCGGACAGATTCGGAGTTTGGGTTTCCTGCAATCACTACCATAATCTTGCCGATCAGCAGATGAAGCATGCGGTCATCTTTATGAGGTGACTTGGGCTGTCCAGTTGCTTTGGACAATCGGATCCGGATACGCCGGAGGGGACGAGACACTTGACACTAGTTTGATAGTCCGTGCAAGTCGGTATTCGTTATGGACTTCAGACTTGGCTATAAAAGCGAAGGTGGTTTTTGAAGAGAGCATGTGCAGAAAAAAAATAACAGAAAAGTTGCAGAAAGGAGAAAGAGAAATTTTGTTATAATCATATGGAGATCAAGAGAGGTGTTCAAGTGAAGGGTGAGCTTTGAATAGGACTGTGTTGAAGCTCTTATTGTTTAGAGAGAGAGAGAAAGAGAGAGCTCTTTTCTTCACAATCTCTGGTGTTGGTTTCCCTTGTCTGTAGCCATGGCTGGCAACAAGAGTATTTCTCTTGAAGAAATCAAGAACGAGAATGTTGATCTTGTAAGAATTTCTCTTTTGTGTTCATCTTGCTATATTCTCTCTATATTGAGTTTTTATAGATACTTACAAAATTCAGCAATGACTCTGGCTTCATCTTGTTAATTCACTCCAAGTTATATCATTTATTTTAGATACTTGTTTCTCTAAGCTTTCAGTATTAAGATGATTAATATTTTATGTATAGGAACGGATCCCTGTGCAAGAAGTATTTGAACAGCTAAAATGTACAAAAGAAGGTTTGACAACAGAGGAAGGCGAGCAGAGGCTCCAAATATTTGGCCCCAACAAACTAGAAGAGAAAAAGGCATTTCTTTTCCCAACTCATCTTCATATTAGTTGAAAATTCCCTTGGTATTTGGTTTTGTTAAAAGTTTGCATGATATCAATTGTGAAAAATAAACACTGAAACAGGAGAGCAATATTCTCAAGTTTTTGGGTTTTATGTGGAATCCTCTTTCATGGGTAATGGAAATTGCTGCTATTATGGCCATAGCATTGGCTAATGGAGGGGTATCTCTCTCTCTCTCTCTCTCTCTCTCTCTCTCTCTCTCTCTCTCTCTCTCTCTGTGTCCCATTTACTAAAGGAAAAAATTGGAACAAACACAGGGCAAGCCCCCAGATTACCAAGACTTCGTGGGTATTGTGGTACTTCTTTTCATCAACTCAACCATAAGCTTCATTGAAGAGAACAATGCTGGAAATGCAGCTGCTGCTCTCATGGCAGGTCTTGCACCCAAGACTAAGGTAGGCCTTTTTCTCTGTTTTGGGAGGGGGTGTTAAATGATGCCTCTTACTCAGGTTCTGAAAGTAATTACCCATTAATGAATGAAGGTGCTAAGGGATGGGAGATGGACCGAGCAGGAGGCAGCTATCCTAGTACCAGGTGATGTTATAAGCATCAAACTAGGAGATATAGTCCCTGCAGATGCCCGCCTTCTTGAGGGAGATCCACTCAAGATTGACCAGTCGGCTCTCACTGGTGAATCCCTACCTGTAACCAAGAATCCTGGTGATGAGGTCTTCTCTGGCTCAACATGTAAGCAAGGTGAGATTGAAGCTGTTGTTATTGCAACCGGAGTCCACACCTTCTTTGGCAAGGCTGCTCATCTTGTTGATAGCACCAACCAAGTTGGTCACTTCCAAAAGGTATGGTAATAAACAAATGGATAGAAAAACTTAGCTCCTTGAGGCTGTTGGAAATGCTTGTCAGTGGAATTCTTTGGGAAGTCATTGAAAGAGCAAAGATATAATCCAGATCTCCTACACTTAAGTTGAATTCACATGCACGTCCCACAGCACATCCCAACCGTGTATTCAGAACATCTTCCAATGACAAGTATGGGAGATCTTCCAAATGCACGCTGAGATGTGCATGTGGGGTGCCAATGTGAACTCACTTATGCCTTTATACTAAGGCGAACACTAACCAATGAAAATTCGTCAAAATTTCAAGGGGGCAGTTTTGATTGGTCAAACTGTCATTGCTTAGGCTCAGCTTGGAAAGAGTACAAATACAAACATGTACAGTGCAAAACCTTGTGTTTTTGTATTATTTTTGTATGTATTTGCACTGTACATATTTGTATTTATACTCCTTCCAAACTGAACATGTACCCCTTCGCATAAAGGTGTAAGTTTAGGAGATCGGAGCTGATAAAATAAACTTGCTTGCACCTATCTAATTGGCTGAAAAAATTTGGCTGTCTACATTAAGAAGCCTGTACTGTCCATGTGTGTTCTCCCTACATGACATGTTAGTCCATATATAAACTCCATGCAAGAGTAACAGTACTGATGTGTGGCTTGGAGAGAGCTCATGGACTGCCAAAATTTTGTCCTAATTTGAATTCACATGTGATGACTGATTGATGGTTGACGATGATCAACATTGTTCAGGTTTTGACAGCCATTGGAAACTTCTGTATATGTTCGATTGCATTGGGGATGTTGGTGGAGATAATTGTGATGTACCCCATCCAACGCCGAAAGTACAGGGATGGCATTGATAATCTTTTGGTGCTACTGATTGGTGGGATTCCAATTGCCATGCCAACTGTGTTATCAGTGACTATGGCAATTGGGTCCCATCGGCTTTCTGAACAAGGTGCCATTACAAAGAGGATGACTGCCATTGAGGAGATGGCTGGAATGGATGTCCTTTGCAGTGACAAGACAGGGACTCTCACTCTCAACAAGCTTACTGTCGATAAGAACTTGATTGAGGTGGGTATTGAAAGGGATTAAACCTGAAATTCCATTCATGGTTGATGACTGCTTTTTAGAATCTTCTGATTGTGTGCAAACATTGTTTGATCACAGGTCTTTGTGAAGAACATGGACAAAGACACTGTGGTCTTGATTGCTGCTAGAGCTTCCAGAGTTGAAAATCAGGATGCTATTGATGCTTCAATTGTGGGGATGTTAGCTGACCCCAAGGAGGTAAGGAACCATTTGTTTCTTTGCCTTATTTTATGAAAATGGCAGCAAAAATTCAAGAGAATTTAGGCTGAATAAGGAAGTAATTTTTGGTACCTCATTGACCAGAATTCTTTGTATAAGAAATTTACTTGTAAGACTGTTTTTATCTATAGAAATTCTGTGCCAATTAACCAAATAATAAAATCAAGAGACAAGTAGGAAACTATCCAAAAAATAATATGATTTGCCCTGGAATTCAAACTTTCCTCTGATCGCTCCCAAAACTGACTGTACTCTTGCTCTATGGCACATTTGTAAACGTAGTTTTGTCCTTTCATTGTTTCAACTTCTTCCATGCAGGCAAGAGCAGGAATAAAAGAGATACATTTCCTTCCCTTTAACCCTGTTGAGAAGCGAACTGCCATAACTTATATTGACTCTGATGGCAATTGGCATAGAGCTAGCAAGGGTGCACCAGAACAGGTAAATTCTAACTAGCAATCTCTCTCTCTCTCTGTCTAAGATAAAACAACTAAACATTATTATGTTGTATTGCAAGATTATTGATCTTTGCAACCTCAACAATGAAGCAAAGAACAAAGTACATTCTATGATTGACAAATTTGCAGACCGGGGTCTTCGTTCTTTGGGTGTTGCCCAACAGGTGAAATAATGGAACAAACTTTGTTTATGCTAATATATTTACCAAATGCTCAAAATTGAATTGGATTATATGGTTTACTTCTTGGACAGATGGTACCAGAAAAATCCAAGGAAAGTGCAGGAGCTCCATGGCAGTTTGTGGGCCTATTACCTCTTTTTGATCCTCCAAGGCATGATAGTGCAGAAACCATTCGCCGAGCTCTCAATCTTGGTGTCAACGTTAAGATGATCACTGGTGATCAGCTTGCCATTGCCAAGGAGACTGGGCGTAGGCTTGGCATGGGTACCAACATGTATCCTTCTTCCTCTCTTCTAGGCCAGAGTAAGGATGACTCCATTGCAACAATGCCTGTTGATGAGCTCATTGAGAAGGCTGATGGCTTTGCTGGTGTTTTCCCTGGTAATTAAACTAAATAAACTAAACAAAACTGAACATTCCTTGATTCACCCATTAAGTTGACTTTTTTCTATAATGGTGGATGATGTAGAGCATAAATACGAGATTGTGAAGAAACTGCAAGAGAGAAAGCATATATGTGGAATGACTGGAGATGGTGTGAATGATGCTCCTGCTCTGAAGAAGGCAGACATAGGTATTGCTGTAGCAGATGCAACAGATGCAGCCAGAAGTGCTTCAGACATAGTGTTGACAGAGCCTGGACTCAGTGTAATTATAAGTGCAGTTTTAACCAGCAGAGCCATCTTCCAGAGAATGAAGAACTATACAATCTATGCTGTGTCTATTACAATCCGTATTGTGCTGGGGTTCATGCTCATTGCTCTTATTTGGAAGTTTGATTTCTCTCCCTTCATGGTCCTGATCATTGCTATCCTCAATGATGGAACCATCATGACCATATCCAAGGATAGGGTCAAGCCATCTCCTGTGCCTGATTCATGGAAACTCCAAGAGATCTTTGCCACTGGTGTTGTCCTTGGCACCTACCTCGCCATGATGACAGTCATCTTTTTCTACATTGCGCATGACACCGACTTTTTCTCAGTAAGAAAGCATATATCCTTCACTTCTAACTCTGTTCCTTCATTACTTTCTACCCAAATCAATTTTTTAATGCTTCCACAAACATTGGTAGGATCACTTTGGTGTCAGATCCATCAGGAACAATGAAGATGAGCTCACTGCGGCTGTCTACCTCCAAGTGAGTATTGTGAGTCAGGCACTCATCTTTGTCACACGTTCAAGGAGCTGGTCTTTTGTCGAACGCCCTGGCCTTTTGCTCGTTAGTGCCTTTCTTGCTGCTCAACTGGTGAGTGTACAGTGTACTAGCCCGAAATTACAAATTGTTACTGGTGCTTCATCCACACTTTCTTTCAAGTGTCTAATGCAATTGTCTAATCTGATAACTATTCATTTCAGCTGGCTACATTGATTGCTGTGTATGCCAATTGGGGATTTGCTAGAATCCAAGGTATCGGATGGGGATGGGCTGGAGTGATCTGGGTCTACAGCATTATTTTCTACTTCCCTCTTGATCCGCTTAAGTTCATCATCCGCTTTGCTTTGAGTGGCAAGGCTTGGGACAATCTACTTGAGAATAAGGTTAGGGATCATTTTTGTCATTTTTTTTAATATTACCAGATGGAACTCTGGTTATAATTTCCTTTTGTTTTTTACAGACTGCTTTTACAACAAAGAAGGATTATGGTAGAGAAGAGAGAGAGGCACAATGGGCTTTGGCTCAACGTACTTTGCATGGCCTGCAGCCTCCAGATTTATCTGGGCTCTTGAATGATAAGAACAGCTACAGAGAGTTGTCAGAGATTGCAGAGCAAGCTAAGAGGCGTGCTGAGATTGCAAGGTATTAATGTGGACTTAGTGGTCCACCTTCAAATATTATGCTTATATTTACTTCTGTGTCTGTCTATATTTATGTATAGATCTTGTACCAAAAACATATGTTTTCATGTTTTCAGGCTAAGGGAGCTCAATACACTCAAGGGGCATGTTGAGTCTGTGGTAAAGCTCAAGGGACTAGATATTGATACCATTCAACAGAACTACACTGTTTGAAAGAGAAGAATGGTGTGGAATTGAGTGTCTAGCTAGGCGAGAAAGTTGGAGAGAGAGAGAGAGAGATGGGTTGAAGTTAATTTTTTTCCTTGTTTTTCTTTGATTTTTCGCTTTCATTTTTGGAGGATGGAAGCATTTGGAAACATTATAAGAAGAAAAAGGGAGCTTTCCCAGGGTGTGATGTGTGGTTGGAATAAAGTTGTACTCCCAATAGGAAGAACTGTATTGAAAAGAGAGGATTTTTTAATATGAAATATTAATTCGTTCCCTTTTTTATTGTCCAATAATTGATTTTTTTTTTTCATTTTTGGTTGCTGAAATATTAAAAGACACTAAAAAAAGCTCATCAACAGTCATAATCAATGGAACAAGTAATTAAAAAAAAAAACTGTGTTCTTAAAACTAATTCTTGGCAATAATTGCATAGTGAAAAGTTTCAAGCAACAATTGATTGCTACCAGTTCATTTTACAACCATTGACTAAGCCATTTGGAAAAATAAGTTTTTTTCCCACAACAATTGGCCTGTATCATTGCTTAAAAGAATTATTTGCAATAATTTTATTGCCTATCAACTATAAATGCCATAGAAAACAATTTTACTCGTTACTGCCAACAACTGAATCATTGTTTCTTTTAACTACTTTAGGCAACAATCCATCACACTTTTACCAAATAAGCGACAATTGAACAATTGTTACCAAACATCAGCAAATAATAGTTCCTGATATTTGACAATAATTGCAAACTGTTATCAATAATCACCTGATTGTTGTCAATAATATATTAAACTGTAGCAAATAATGTATCATCAACTGTCAATAGGCCATTACATTGTAACTAAAAATGAATCAACTATCACTAATATATATGCTATATATAAAAGTGTGGATGTAGGGTGGAAGTTTTTTTGGACTAAAATTACCCTCTATTTCTTTGTTTGAGGAAGGGTATAAAAGTCATTTTATACAACTTTAATGCCAGCTTTAGTGGCTACTAAAATGCCCAAATTTGTTTATTTAGTCAATTTATAATTGTAGGAGTTTAAAATGTAACTTCAATTATTACTATGTAATCCCTACCATTAAGTCTTATACTTAAGGTGTTAACTCCCATTTTTTCTTATTAAATCCTATATTTAAGTTATTTTTCACTAATAAATGCTACTAATTAGATCTATGCCAATATTTTTAATAATATACACTCATATATTTTAAAACTAACTAAAAAACAAATACATTCTTTATCCAAGTGGTGGCTTAACAATTCAAACATCCAAATCAACTTGATCAACCTATGAGGTCATAGTTAGGTAATAAAAATTTTAAAATAGAAAATTACAAAAAATGTAAAAAAAATACATTTATGATATTTTTATTAATCAAATTAAAAAAATATAAGTGTAATAAAAAATAATTATTTTTGTTGATAATGAAAATGAAATACATAATTTAGAACCGACAAAAAAATGAAATTATTTTATTACTTGGAAAAAATCAATAGTTCAACTTTTGGGTCAAATGTGTTAACAGTTAATGCCATAAAGAAATAATGAAGTATAAATATACATAAATTTTGCAAAAAAAAAAACATTCATGCACATGTATAATATCATACAATTATCATATTAAACAAGAAGTAAGTGTCACGTATTAGAATTACTTTTGCACACAAAAATACAAAAAAAGAAAATTTTGAACGCATCCTATAATTCTATATTTACACTACTATTAAAAATATTAATATTATGAAAATTTCTTTTGACTAAAATACTCAATTTTTAATTTAGTTCCTATTTAATTATAAGGTTTAAATTGTAAATTAAACTACTAATTTTCACCTCATTCAATTCCCTCTATTTAAATCTATTTCTTTGATAAATAAACAAAAAAAGATACACCAAAAAGATAAAACATTACAGAAAGAAGAATCTAGCCAAGTAGGTAATCCTATCGATGATACTTGAAACTTCAAAACTTGATCAAATTATCACATATGTGGATGAAGTGTTCATGTAAGATTTGGATTTTGCAATTTGCATTCGACTAATAATAAAAAAACAAAAAATAATAAAAAATGCATATTTATAGAAAATTTTTTATACATTATTTCTATCATTATCATCATTTAGAATTGCCATGTGCAAAAGCACATGCACACTTACTAGTTTATTTAATCATATCTAGGGTTGTAATCAAATCGGATTTGGATTGAAATCAACAAAATCCTACTTTGATCTGATTATGGACATCTTGCATCCAAAACCATCCAAAATCCAATTGGATTTGAATTTGAATCCTAATGGACTCAAATTGAATTTGGATTGAATCCAACTTTGCTTCAAATTTTTAAATACAAAACAATTAAAAATTTAATTACTTTTCAACTTTTATATATGATAAATTAATACATACTGAATTTATTATATATATATATATATATATATATATATATATATATATTCATATATAATATAATATATACAATTTTTTTTATATATCTGAAAATAATTATACAAATTTTATATATTAAAATTAATAAATTGTATAATATAATAAGATCCGGATTTTAGTCATATCAGATGAAGTCAAATTCGAATCCAATCTGATTATTAATTGGATGTAGATTACAACATCTGAATTTGATCTAATTACATAAATACATCATCTGAATCCAAGATAATTGGATCGGGCCACGGATTTTTAGGTATCATTGATAGGCCTAATAATAGCCAATTTTTGCTAAGAGTTTAATATATTATTATTACCAATAGTTTGTTGATGATTTTCAGTTACACATTTAGCTATACTTATAAGCTGATTAGTGCAAATATTTATTTAACCATAGCCAATTAATCAACCACTTGTTGCAAATATTTACTTAAAGTAACATAGCTATCAGGTATATTGATTTTTCAATTATATTTTATAGCATCGTGGTGGGTTCAAAGCTTTAAATATTTGCCTAATGATCATTCATCTATATTCTTTAGTATTACCATTTGAAGCTTTTGATGATAATCATATGCAAGGTCTTTGATCCATGATTTACATGTGTATTACTTTTCACCAAGTGTCATTGGAAATTAATATTGGAGTTAATGGAGAAAATAATGCAAGAGAGAACTCTAATAGAAATAATCACCACTTTAGGTTGTATTTGGTTTGAAAGAAAAAAAGGTAGAGAGAAGGGAATGGTAGGGAAACCTATACAAGGTTTCTATACATTCCCCTAGCTTTCCTTTCATTTCCCTATTGTTTCTTTCAAACCAAACACAACCTTAAGAAATCCATTAAAGAGATAGAAGTAAGGTACAAGAACTCCTTAAAAAGTTGGGTTTCAATTTTGTTTAACTCAAATTCTAATTTTCCCTTATTAGACACAATATGTACTCTTTTGGTTCACATGATCCTAGAGCTCTAATCTATCTTATATCCTCACCTATGTTTTTTTCTTAGGGCCTGCTCATTATTTGAAATTTGAAGGGGGGAGTTGGTCAATGGGATTTTGGTTCCCATTAACCAAGATACCCATATTCTTTTTTCAGATTTATGTTGGGGTCCACAAAAAAATTATTTTCCCTAAATACCACTTACATGGGTAAGTGATACTCATCTCCTAAGTGGATTAGGAACTTTCCCACCTTGGGGGAAAGTTGCCAACACTTGCATGAGACAAAATAACCCCCTTTAATAATGGATTTTTATGGCTAAAATGGTTATTGTCTTATTTATTTGGAAAGTAAAACAGCATGGGTAAATGCACTTATTCGGGTAAGTATTTCCCAGGAAATACTTATTTGAGTAAGTGCATTTACTAGGATAAATAACTTTCCAAAAAGTGAACAAGGCCTTAAGTGTTTTGTTAAGACTCAAATACATGTACCTTGTATATTCATTGAAGTAAATCAATAAAGACATCGAACAATTCATTCTCTTCTCATTATCTTTTATGGTATTAGAGTCATAGGTTGCCATTGCTAGAAAATGCCATTTCTAGCTCAAACTCCCCTGTTTCAAACTCTCAAACTCAATCTAGGCAATTGTAGGTTGGAAGCATATCCACCACAAATCTAAACTAGCTTGTCACTATAAAGCTGGATTGACCATACAACTAATATGCCCTAGAGGTCATAAGGGCTACTAGTGTTAGATGGTTCATATCTGATTGGATATGCAGATGGGTTTGTGAGCTAGGGTCTGAGCTTGGTGAAAAGTTAAGTAACAAAAAAGAAATTAAGCTCTCAAAATAACTAAGGAAAAGATTCCTTCATTAGGGTCCTCATTGCCTAATTATTGAGTAACAGTAACCCCTTCCATGATTGTTCTTTATATGCTGTCAAGGTTTGAGTCTCAACCCGATGATGAATAAATGTGCAAAACTAGTTCCAAATACTATACCCTATAGGGGCATACAAACTCATTTAGGCATCAATACTGAATAGCATATTACACACTTAATAAATGTAGCTCTTAATTTTTGTGTGGTTGATGCTAAAGCATTTAAATGTGTGTTGAATAGGTTATAGTCAAAATATAGACAAAAAATGGATGATCATCCAAACAAATCATGGATGAAGACACATTGGTAATCTTCATCCATTTTTTTCGTATTCCTATTGTGTTTAGGAAATTGTAAGAAAAAATATTTAATAATAATAATAATAATAATAATAATAATAATAATAATAATAATAATGTTCTTGATGTGTTTTCCCTTAGTCTATCAGGTTGTTAGATAAATTTAGATTAGAGGTCTTGAAACTATTGGCATAAGCACTCGAGCATAGCGCTGATAATTCACAGCATCATATTAAATGCCCTTGCAATAAATGTTGCAATGTGAGGTTTCCGTCATGAAATGAGGTGGAGAATCATTGTATTAATTAGGGGATCATGAAAAACTATAGTGTCTAGACTGAATATGGTGAGGGAAGGCCATGTGTCAATCAAACCACATCAAAATCACATTTAGATACAATAGGAGGTGGAGAAGATGTAAGGAAGATGCATGCTTGAGGATATTTACCCCATGTGCTTTGAGGATAACCAATAGAGAGATGCACAAGAAATATCTCTAGAAGAACCATGTAGGAATATGACTTACAGTTCATTAATGTAGAAGAGCCATCTTGGACTAGAAACAAATACTTCACGGTGATGTCATTTAATGTGGCAATTCTCCACCTTAAATCGTGTATAGATGGAGTGATGTAACCTTTAATGAACTTTTGAAAGTGTTCCTAAAGGTTGTGCTTGAGGGTGCCACATGTACAAATGGAGTGCAAGAAGATCATTACAACTATTGAGTGTAAGATGGAGAAAATAGATGCTTGTCTGAAGGACTGTATGATTCTTTGGAGTGATAATAAGCAAAAGAACAAGTGGGACAAGTGTGGTGAATCAAGATGGGAGAGTGGAAATAATAATGGGTAGTTGATTTTGACAAAAATGTTAGTTTTTCAAGGAAGAAAAGACCTCAAAAGGTGTTGTGGTACTTCCCTCTCATTCTAATGTTACAACAATATTTTATGTTAAATAAGATTGCCAAAAGTATGATATGGCATGAGGATGGGAGGTTTAAGGATGGAATGCTTCACCATCCAGTTGATGGAGAGGCTTGGAAAGATTTCAATTAGAGATATCCTAAATTTATGGCTGATAAGAAGAATGTAAGGCTACGATTGGCAATTGATGGGTTTGAGCCACATTTTGCATTATGCTTGGAGAATTACATATGTGGCTTGTAATGATAATGCCTTGTAACCTGCCCCCATGGATGTGTGTGAAACCACCCTATGTGATGCTTACATTGCAAAATTCCAGGCCCTAGAAGCCCAAGTAATGACATTGATGTGTACCTACAACCTCTTGTGTAAAGAATCTCCAAATTTTATGGATGAAGAGTATATGGACCTATCATGTAGTTATTAAGTAGAAATTTATATTAAGGCATGTCTTATTTGGACAGTTAATGATTTTCCTGCTTATGCATTAATGTTCGATTGGCGCACCAAGGGGCATTTGACTTGTCTATGTTGTTAAGAAGAAATGCATTCTAGGCGGTTAGAACATGAAGAAAAAACATTGCTTCCTTGAACACCATAGATTCCTCCCAATAGATCATATGTGGAGAAAGAATAAAAAACTTTGAGGAGACTCAAGAGTTTAGGCTTCCACAACTTCCTCTTTCAAGAAATTGTTTCAAAATTAGAAGAGAAGAATTTTGAGTGCGGAAAGGGACAAAGAAAATGACTTTTGTCATGTGATTCAAAGGGAAGTAATGTTGGCAACTTTAAGAAGTATAATATATTATTTGAGTTGCCTTATTGGAGATATAATTTGCTTGATCATGACTTAGATGTGATGCACATAGAGAAGAATGTGTGCAAAAAATATATGAGAACTATTTTGAATGTTGATGGAAAATCAAAGGACACACCCCAAGAGTTGTTATGACTCCATTTGGTAATAGATGTTAGTACAGTAGGGTTATTATACAACATGCATTGATAGTATTGTTTGCTCAAGAAAATTGAGAGAGTGCAATTTCTCCAAGTTTTAAAGAATGTGTGAATGCTAGGTGGATATTCCTCCAATATCTCAAGGCAAGTCAATTTAGTTGATAACAAACTACTTGGATTGAATGTCATTATGCATTACAGTTCCTTCTTATATGTGTTAGGAATACACTTCCAAAGGATGTAGCTCGTCCCCTTATGGACTTAAGTCATTTCCTTTGAGAAATTTGCAACAAGCTAATACGACCTGAAGATTTGAATAGTTTGCAAGACAAGATAACAATGACCTGGAGATGATATTTCTGCCATCATTCTTTGTCATAATGGTCCACTTCTGCATTCATCTTATGTTGGAAGTCAAAATAGGAGGGCCAGTACAGTATCGATGGATGTATCTAATTGAAAAGTAAATATATCAATTCATACTTAATTTGTTAATTGAAGTCATCTTATTACATCAATTAATTTGATTGTTACACATGTCACCTCTAAAGGGTGTTTAGCAAGTATAAAAATCTTGTGCGGAATAAGGTACATTTAGAGAGGTACCTCATGGAAGAATGAATGACATTTTGCTTCATATGTCTCCATGATGTTGATATTCATTACAGGTGAGTTGGAAGGAGCTTTGAGGGTGACATAGAGTTATCCTTGAGTGGCAAATTAGATGCACTTTTGTTATCTTAGCACATCATTATGTCTTGACACATCAGTAATTGCTCATAATTCTTGTTAATAATTTGAAATCAGTACAAAAAGTATAATTTCTAGCGGCAGTTTTTAAGGTGGCAGAAAGGTGAGTGGCGCTGGTTTTTAGTGGTGGTCAATTAAAATTGCCACTAAAGGTAGAGCAATTGCCGCTATAGCAAAGACGCGGTTTGGGTAGGGTTTTTCACTTTTCCTCCCCCGTGCCTCTTCCTCTTCATATTTTGTCTTCCACCCTTCTTTCCGCCCTCTCCGTCACTCTCCTCTTCCAGTTGACTCTCTCTCTCCCACTCTCTCAGTCCCATATAGGTAGATTTGAACAGAATCTAATTGAATCTCATTATTGGTTCGATTTTCTTTTCTGTTTCTAGATGTGTTTCAGTTGTAGTGTGAAGAATCTGACCTGGGTGTCTGTCACGCATAGGATCTTTCTCTGCATCGATTGTTATCATAGCCTAGGTGTTCACATATGCTTTGTGAGGTATTTCAATTAATCGGTTATGGTTTTTTTTTTTTTTTTAAGTCTTAAGCTATGATTTAGGATTTTCCTGATCCATTTTTCTTGCTTAGGTGGAGAAAAAAATTGTAAAACAGTTTCTTAGCATTGTTTTTTTCTCTTGAGTTTTGTCTTTTGTCAATAATTTAACCTAATTTTTTCCATGGTTGGTACATGGATCTAATTGATGTTTGGAGTTTGCCTTCAAATTATCTGGCAGTTGTTGCGTGGTTTGAGAGTTTGTTTTTAGTAGGCCTTGCATGCTCAGGATATTGAACCAAATCAATCATTTGGAAAGGAATTTTCTTTAGGGATAAAGGGATGTCCGAAATTTTCTTTAGGGATAGAATACATCTTTATGATTGTTGATTTTATTTAATTATCCAGGTGTTGGTTTGCGCTCCAAGTAATGTTTCCGTAGATCAACCTGTTGAAAAGATCAGTGCAATTGGGTTGAAGGTAAATATGATTAATAACAGTCAATTGTCAACAACCATCCAGATGGTAGGTTAAATACAAAGGGTGGCCGTTCTGATAGGCATCCTACTCAAAGCAGGCTGACTTTATGATGTTAGCTGTTACAAACTTTCCATAAATATAATAAGCTATAAATGTGACGATAGAAATCAATAATTATCATAAATGTGCTGATAGAAATACTTTCATATCTGGAGCAACAATCTTTTGACTACTTTGTTCATTGTACATGGACCAAATGGCCATTAGTTGAAGTTTTCTTCTCTTTCATGATTTTATGACCATACTGAGAAAATAAACACCTTTGTCTTTCTAATTCTATTTCATAGGCAACTTTTTCTAGCACTTAATACTATACTAATGGTAAGAAAAGGCTTTTCTCTCATTGCAAGTACAGATGTATGAAAGTCTTGCCATATTGTCCACCTTTTTATTTTTTCTTGTTAGTTTTTCACCGATTCATTAGACCTATCTTGTTGACATTAGTCTTCATTACATATTTACATGACTTTTTTGGGGTTCTTGGATGGTGGATGGTCCAAAGAACCATTGAAAAACCTAGTTCCCTTGCATGCAAATTTGGATTTTAGATTTTATGTTTATACAAAATTTTCTTTAAACTAGGTTTGGAATTTGCTTAAAGCAATTCTAGCAACTTGGTAATAATTCCTTGTGTAATCCAGTCCTGTTGTTTATTGGCATTTTAGTTGTATTGGTAAATGTTGTTTAGTTGAAAATTTTCCTGGATCTTCTATGGTTAATTTCCCCCCTTTAATTACTTGTGAGGGAGAGGTAGTAATTTGATATTAGTTAATTTGTTAATAAGTTTAGTTTATATTGAATTAGAGGTGAACAGGGGTGGTGTTAATGGGGTGGATTAATAGGTGCCAGCTCCCCCTGACTCATATGGGATGGGTTTGTTATACCCCTACTTGGGTTAGGGTTAGGGTTGGGTTTGTTACACCACGAATTGGGTTAGGCTTGGGTTCAAAACCACCATGCCAAATATATTGAATTTTTATCATGTTATTTTTATCCTATTTTTTATTAGCCTTTTCCTGTCTCCCTTCGTATTCTTTTTGTAGGTTGTGATCGAGTTAGATTTATCCTATCCTTTTATTGGTAGTGTTGTGTTTTCTTGTTATTTGATTAAAAGGATTTATTCTTTGAATGCAATTTTTTTGTGGTAAATATGCTGCCAAGACCATAATCAAGTACTCACTACAAAAAAAAACATTTCTAGGGGCAGTTTTTGAACCGGCTATTTGGTGACCGTCACTAGAAATATTAATCTTTATTTTTAAATGAATTTAGAATCAAACCAGTATGTAGGGCTGTCAACTGTCTAAGCTCATCAGGCTTTGCCTACCTCCACTTGGGCTCATGAACTTTTATTGGCTCAAGTTATCCTAGGGATCGTGAAGAGACCAAGGTGGACAGCTTGGGTTTTGACCATGTAGATGCAAATCTCAATCTCGACATTTCTTACAAATGTTGCATCAAAGTTTCCTAATTTTGAAAACAATAACTACAGAAGCATCAAAAGGATTCTTGCTCCCAAGTCTCAAGGAAAGCACTCTAAGAAGAACAAACATATATAATAAAGAGGGGAAAAAAGGCCATCACTATTTACCAACGCTGGTAATGGTGCCAACCATCTGGTGTCTTGGGAGGGCTGAAATGGAAATGGACCTAACCTCCAGCATTTTTAACATGAAATGGCCACTCTCAGACTCAAACCCACCTTGTCATGTTTGTCAGCCCAAGGTTTAAGATTTAAGAAGAACTTATTTTAATTCTGCTAGAGTTTCTAATTACCTATAAAACACTAACCCTGAAATTATTTTCTACTTATCTTTAGATAATCTTTGAAATTCCTATTAAATATTCATCTAGATAAAGTTAAAAGAGAAGAGAAAATATAGAAAAAAAGAAACAAAATTTAGGCTCTCAGCACGTGCCACAGGAAAAGAGTCTAATAACATACACCATTTATCAATGCAGACCCAATTAGAATTAGTAGTAAATAGTCAGGAGATATCTATTTATTTTTTCGATCCAAAACCATCTAACACCATCAAAATAAACAAGCAAAGCAATCAAACTTTCATTTGCCGTTTACAGTAATAACTAAGAAAATTATCATCTAAGACTTGCCCCAACTATATGGGGTTTGGCTACATGAATCTTATTTTGCCATTCTGTTCTGTTAAGTGCCATGTTTGTTCTGTCTATGGTTCTGCTAACAACATCTTAAGTTGCTGTTTTGAAATCCAGAAAATACTCATGAAGATTTCTACCCAAAATCTAAGTGATGGTAAGTAACATGTCCACCAATCTTGGTAGTTTATATTTTAAATTTAAACAAGGGAATATGGCACTGATCGAATTAAGGAAACAAATGTCCTTGACATAATCAAGTTTTACTGACTGAGGTTCTATGGGAATATGCAAAAAAATTAGTTACTATTCCCAAATGGTGAGAAACATATTGCATTTTATTTCATGTCTTTTGCAAATGACCTAGGTCTATGTTTTTCCCTCTACCCATTAAAGGAAATGTGATGTTCTGTTTTTAAGATTTGACAATTTCTCATTTGTAGCCCATTAATTACAGTTTTACTCCTCTAGAGTCTACACTAGCCAATTTCATACATAAGATTTATGTTTAGAAAGATCCATCTAAAGAACATTTTACATTAACCCAATATGATTTGTTGATGCACCATACTTGGTGAAATTCTCCATACAAACAAGACTCAATTATTGAAGCATTGTTATTGTTATATGTAAATATTACAAAAAAAAAAAGAGCATTTCATATCATGTATGTTGTACTTATTACTGGTATGGAGGCTAACATTCATCATGGTTTGATTAAATGCAGCATAGCATGAAAGAGGATATGGTGAACATGATAGCACCATTGATAGTTAGACCAATCACAAGATGGCCATTCTTTTCCTTCTTGGGAGGAGCCATGTTTTGTCTATTAGCTAGCATCATATGTCATCTGCTGTTGTGCCATTCTGAACGCCTCTCTTACATCATGTTGAGGCTTGACTACACAGGCATTTCAGTCCTCATATCAACCTCCTTCTACCCTCCTGTGTACTACTCCTTCATGTGCAAACCCTTCTTCTGAAACCTCTACTTGGGCTTCATCACAGTCCTGGGGATTGCCACAGCTATGGTGTCGCTTCTCCCAGTGTTCCAAAGCCTGGGGTTCCTCAGCATTCGTGCCTCCCTTTTCTTTGGCATGGGAATGTCAGTGAATGGCATGCTACATATAAACAGTCCAATTATTTCAAGCTGTAATGATACAGAAGATGCGAAAATAGAAAGATTAGTTAGTCTAGAAGGAAGTCGGTTCTTCTTTTCAGATGACTAAAACATTTTCGTCGCCACCGGCTGTGACAACTATGCATTCATCACCAAAAAGGGAAATATCACAAGAGGTTGCATGTCTACTTGCGCTAGTGGAACTGCTACGGAAACAAGTTGTTCAGGCATAAGCTGTTGCCAGACTACAACCCCTGAGCAACTCCAGATTTTGAATGTGACGATGACAAGCATTGGCGTCTCCGACCCAAATGCCACCAAAGGCTGCAAGTGTGCTTTCCTTTTTGACAAAAACTGGTTCACCATCAACTTATCAAACCCTTACGAGATCCAAAACAGGAGCAAAGTTCTAGTGACACCGAACTAGTGGTGGAAAAATAAGAAATAGACTGAATAAACATCAAATGTATTTGTGAAGGGACTAGGCAGGTAGGATGAGTCTTGAAAAACTCGTAAAATGGCATTGTGAAGGGAACATTTCTTACGCAAACCAAGATCCTATCGAGTTGAAATTAAGATGGATTTGTAATTCAAATGTTTTGAATGGAGAATGGGTTTTTAAATTTTATTTCTAATTAGTTCTTTTTAATTTATGCATTTTATTTCAATTTAGATGAATATAGAGAAAACAAGTTATTTGAAGCAAATTAAAAAAATAAAAAAAAAAAGTTATATGAAAAAAAAATACAGATTGACTGTTGCTAAAGATGCCCTTGACTGTCGCCAAAAGTCACGTGCCAGACTTATAATGGTAATCGGTTCAGTATTTAACGGCAATTTTGTATTTGTAACGACAGTTGTGAAAATTTCCACTAGAACTTCTAGCGACAATTCTTTTAGTGGTAATTTGCCGATTGAGGATAAAGTTTTTAGTAGCAGTTTTAGGGACCTTTAGCAATAGTTAAAACTACAGCTAAAAGTCATTTTTCTTGTAGTGAATATGTAATTTTGATTCATGGATTCATTCAACTAATTTGAATTTCACCATTTCAGTGAACATTTGAAAATCTTGACCCCATGGTTTCGAAGAAAAAAATAACTACTACAAAAGGCCCATTAAACCAAGTTGACTACTTGGTTAAGGAACTATGTGCTAGATGCCCAAGAACGTGGAAATGGTGGACAATTCTTCGATCTTGTTGCAACACTAGTAAAGAGGCCCATGGTTGAAGCTTTTGTGTTATCAGAATGTCTAATCAATGGTTACAACTTCCAACTACATTTTAATGTGATTGGGTTAACCCTTGAAAAGGACTTAGAAAAGAAAACTATGGATACACTTTGGTGAATTTTGGGAGATTGTGTTGTATGCCTTTAGTTCTAATTAGATTGATGTACATAAGCATTTATTTGTAGATGAATAAAATACATTGTTGTTTTATATTGATATTGGTATGTTTTTTACGTATTACCCTAAACTAGATACTTATGAGACTCATGTTAGTTTAGAATGTTCTCACCTGTTGGATAGACTTGGAGAATTTATCATGCCAATACTAACACTGGTGTACTACCGCACAGTTAGAGTAGTTTGTCTCAGCTGCTAGGGTTAGAACATGAACATTCTTCTTAGATGACTTGAATTGTGATATTTGATATCAAAAGAATTCCTCGAAATCTTGTATCCGTTTGCTACGCCATCATTTTCCCTTTTTAGAGCTCATTTTCAACAGATTAATATTAAGCAAGTATATTGACACATCCAGGAAAATCAATTTTACTGCCCCATACTATACATGAGGTACTAAACCAAGTAGATCCAAATGCCCCATTGTATGGTCCTTGTCTCAAATGGAACTCTGATTAAAATACCCATTTGAATTCTTATAAGGAATCTTCAGTGGAGGTTCTTACTTCTAGATAGAGATAGGGAGAGATGGGTTTGGGTTTGTTGGGCCGAGGAAGTACTTATTTCTTAATGACAGGAAAAAAAAAGGCGATTTAAGGGGATCTTTGTGTGTGTGTTTGGAATGGTGGCACATTTGAATTGTTTAATCTTTGTGAACTTATGGATAAAGCAAAAGGATTAAGTAGAAATAAGAAAAAGGTTTTGTAGTTCTCAATGAAATCCACCTCTTTTAGGGTCATACTAGGTTATGTGTCCCCCATCTTTTCTTTACGGGCTTTTGTACACAACTCCCATTGAGTTAAAATTAGTGGGTTAGATCTTGTCTGTTATTCTTAGCATAAGCTTGTTTTAATAACATGCCTTCAAGGTTAAAGGTTCTATACTTCATTTTGAACTTTGCCCAAGAAAGAACAAAGAGGAAAGATGGAACACTTCTTACATCTCCCTCATATAAATATCAAAACTTCACACACACTTTCCCACACAAGTTTACATATTTTACTTCTTAAACTTGGATTATTCCTTAAACACTTTCTTCTTTTTACAATTTGCTTTGATTCTCAATGGGTAAGATAAGTTAGTTTGACTTGGTACATGATTCCAAGTAAACTATGAATTTTAGTCTTTTTTAATTGATGTCTCTTGGTAGCCCTATAAGTGATAAGTTGGTTGACTAATCTACCAAATCATATGTAAATAACAATACGGAATGGAAGACACGTAAAAACTTTGAACTATATACTAACATATATAATTTTGTAGATGTGGTTCTAAATTTCTCATTCTTGAACTAAGAGGTAAGAAGCAAGAACTACTCAAATTTCTGAATTTCTCCAAAATCCTAATAGTCACTTTGAACGTTAAACACATCATAGTAAATAATAGAAAAAGATCTTTAAGTCTATAAAATCCAACTCAACTAGGGTTCTAAATTTTTATTTAAACCATTTTGCAACCTGACCAAAAGAGTTATGAGGTGTGGTTTGTATTGTTCAGACTCATGTGCACTTTATAAAAGTGGTTCTTTTTGAAAAACCACAATTTTATAGGGGTAGGCTTCCAAAATATTAACCAAATTATTAAATGTTGCTAATATACTTCAAGTAGTGAGTAATATCTCTCTTTAGACTTCATTCTCATGATGGTGTTTCCTTTGGCTTGCTGAGTTCTGATAGGAATATTTGAATACACTATGTTTTTTGTGTAGAGCCATGGGCCGGAAAACACTCTCATTCCACTTAGAGATCCTCATCCCCATCATTTTGCTTCATCATCAAACCTGGTAAGATTAGTCAAAGTTAACTTTATGTTTATACTTTCATATCTCTTGGTGTAAAAATAGCATCATTATTATGTCTTTTGTAGGACATCCAATAACAGTCTTGTTGGAGAAAAATGGGTCACTGTAACTTTGGAGGAGAATCTCTGAGGCGCGTCAGAAGACACTATCTTTAGAACGTTATTTGCCCCCACTCAGTTTTATTAAGTTTGTTGTTGGGTTACAAGCAAATTTGTTCCCAGAATACAACAGAGCCTTGGGCGAGAATCTGCAACCAACAAAGTTGAAGAATCTCCAAAAAAACCTTCTATGAGACTGTAGCAGACCAGACTAAGAGAGAGAGAGAGTGAGTGAATTTCGAAATTATGTGTTTTGGAGTCTGATTCATGCTTCTTAAATAATTTGTGAAGAGGTATGAAGAAAATGTAGGTGTTGGTTTAGAGAAAGCATATTGAACAGTCACAATAGTTAACAGTTAGTGATTGTTAACTTTGAATTGTGCCTCTTGATCACACCCGATCGAATCGTGACCATTGATCTCATCATCAACGGTCAGCAATGCACCAAAATCAAAGTCGCCCATCGTGAGCCACGCGGGTGCAAGCAAAGTGTGCCTCTAAAGTGCCTCTTTGCGCCGCACACATGTGCATGCGTGTTGCGCAGTATCGAATCCCCATACTCCTCTACTAATTCTAAAGAGTGTAAATCAACTCCTATTGAAATACTGAAAACAAAATTTATAATTTTCCAATGTGGGACAAGTTCAAAACTGGATTTTGTAAGAGAAAAACTGATTTTTCAATCAAGTGTGCAGGTGCAATTTCTCATGTAATTGACCGATCAAACCCATTGGATTTAATCTCTTATGAGATTAAAATTCAACAAGTCTGACACTGGATCCTCTTATGCACATGTAACGAGTAAGGAGGGGAGAATGCCAATGCAAAGGGGAAATCCCTTTATTTCGGATGATACTTTTCTTTTTTTTTTTTCTATATATTTTTTTGTTTAAAGCAAAGAGGACTCCTTTCATTTTGGACGATGCCTTTCTGTTTTTATATGTTTTTGTTTAAGCATACATGTTTAATTGCAAATATTTTTATTAATTATGATATTGAAATTTAATTTGTTTTATTTTAATATATTGTCAATTAAATGGTTATATGGATGAATGTGATGAATTAAGGGTAAAACTTAGGTGATTTAAAATTTTTGGGATATAAAAAAAGGGAAAATAGAAAAAATCAATGTTTATCAACATCGACAAAAGTCGAGGTTTTGGGCAACGTTTATCAACATTAACAAAAGTCAAGTTTTTTGGTGATGTTTATTAGTTTTGTCAAAAGTTGCATTTTTGACGATGTTAATAAACGTTGCCAAAAAACACACCTTTTTGTCGACGTTAATAAACATCATCAAAATGGTCTCTGAATGACATATATCATTAGCCCCCATTTTGACCCTCTTAAATTAGCCCCTTGATTAATGATGGAGAGAAAACTATCATTAAGTAGCAATTAGGTCAGTAATTTTGACCTTTATTATCAACTATTAGCCCCCATTTTGGTAGTAGTATTCCAAAATTATACTATTTTTTTAAAGCTAATTTTGAATAATTGTTTTGAAAGATTAGCTCCAAAATTTTGAAAAGTAACATGAAAGATAATCCCCCAAATGTTTGAAAAGTTTTTAAAAGATTAGCCTTCAAATTGAAAAAAAAAAAAATTGTGAAAGATTAGTCCCAAAATGTCCAAAGGATTTTTAAAAATTAGCTCCAAAGATTTTAAAGAAATTTCATGAAAGATCAACTCCCAAATATTAGATTTTTTGAAAGATTAACCCTCAACATTTTGAAGAAATTTGGTAAAAGATGAACACCCTATTATAGTTGTATGGTTGACGGTGGCAATGTTACGGTACTTGTTATGTGAACTCGAAGAATTATAGGAATATGTGAACTCGAAGAATTATAGGAATCAAGGATTGTGGGAGTTTGATGTTGTTTTAGGTTGTATTTGATACCATTGTCACTTCTATTTGCAATATTTTAGGTTGATAAATACAAATTTTTAAGAAATTATCTTATCACATCACACCAAATAACCGCTTCCCCTAAAAAAATATAGTCATTGTATTGGATGTTATCATTCATAATAGAAATGTGGTACCAAATATTGTATTGATAACATAAATCATTTATAGTAAACAAAAATATTCTCACCAACCTTAGTCATGACATTTACATTAATAGGAAAGTTCAGAGGGCTAAGTAGGGGGGTGGTATAAGAGCCGTGTTTTTGTAGGGAAGAAATCGTGACAAATAGTGTTTATTGTGCGACGGAAGTGAAAAATTCGAAATAAGAAAATACTGTATGGGTAATTTGGTCATTTTGTTGCTAACCTAAGCCGATCTGACGGACTGACGGAGGGGGCTTCATTTCAACCTTGTCAGAAACTCTAGGGTAAGTGATAGCCACCGGAAGAAAAGGAGGGGAGATTCCGCAATGGTTAGAAAATCTGGGGAGGTTTAAGCAATTTGCTCTTTTCTTAATGACTAATGTTACGGTTACGGGACGGCAAGTCGATCTCGGAGCATAGTCTCACACTCTCATGGGAACAAGGGTTGTAGGAAGCAGGAACATTATGGGATCTGAAGGAGGAAAATGGCTGCCCCTTCCCTTCTTGATTGCTTTCATTGCTGCAACTCTTTATCTTCTTCAAACTCTAATCTCCCCGAGGTTGATGCTGGGTCATGAAGTTGTCAAGATCAAGCGGAAGCCAGACCTTCCTCTTAGATTCGGTTCCGATGGCACATTCAAGATACTCCAGGTTTGTTGTTCCTCAATCTCTGCTTCTATTTTAAGCTGAAATGAAACTCTTTTTTCTTAAGGTTTGAAAATCGTTCAGGTGGCCGATATGCATTACGCGAAAGGGAAAATGACCAGATGCAGAGACGTCTTGCCATCGGAGTTCGAGTACTGTTCCGACCTCAATACGACTCGTTTTGTTCGGAGGATGATCGAGGTTGAAAAACCCGATTTTCTGGTTTTTACTGGTATGTTACTCTGCTCAAGTCCGTAGATGATGGAAAGATGGATTTTGCGTTCTTGGAACATGTTTTTCTTGACCTTTATGGTTGTCCCCGAACTAGCGATTGGTTATCATCTACTTGAAGTTGGGGTGGGTAATCTGGTTTTGGGTGATGGTTAGGAAGCAATTCATTTGACTGAGGCTAATCTACTCATGGTTGTTTTATTCTCAATTCCTAAATCCGGACGTTATAGGGAGGAAGAGGTCCCCTCCCCACAAAAGGAGCATACAACAGGGCCTAATATTAGGCCCGAATACAAAGCTAACTCTCTCCCGGATCATATTGTTCCAATTAGTGCAACAGAGAGGGTTTTTTTTTTTTTCGTTTTGATAGATACAACAGAGAGAGAAATTGAGCCTCGCAAAGCAACCCAGAATTGAAGCCACTTAACCATCAATCTCTCAACCTGGCCGTAAACCACCTCCACGCTACCGGAATTGCCATAAAATTCTTCCGCTTACTAAAGCCTTTACACACCAAACAGAGATCACACCTTGGATGTTTGAGTGATGAACTCATTAACATCTGAACAGCTTGATCATATGGACCCAAATTTTGTATGTATAATGTTGTCAAAATCTTACGATTCACGGATTGAATCATGAATCCCAAGGGTTTCAATTCGAATCTTATATCTGAATCCTTTTCTGCAAAAAGTTGGAGTCATACAATCTGATTCATAAATCTTACGATTTTTATGATTCACTACGATTCAAATAAATTCAATTAAGAATTAGTTCTCTACTTTGTTTCTTTTTTTTTATATTTAGTTTTTCCATGGGAGACGTTTTTTAAAGCCCTTACTAGAAAATGATTTATTTACATTATTCAAGACTTGAAACTGAGTTTATTTTCTTTCATATATAAGTTAAAGGGCCATTGTATGTAGATTTGTTTGATTTTAAAGTCAAGCTTGATGATATCATCTTAGGCTTTTATTGTATAAGTGGTAAATTCTATTGTTTTAAGTACATATATGGTAGATATAGATTAAAAATGGGATAAGGTAACTTTCCTATATATAATTAGCCTTTTAATATATCTATATTTAATTTTTTGACAAGTTTGTAAAAAATAGAAATAATCTTACGATTTACGATATGATTCACGATTTGATTCGATTAAACTTTCTCTACGATTTACAATACGATTACGATTTTCAAAACATTATGTAAAACTACAATGCACCAGAATATGGCCAATCAACTCTTTAGCTTCCTTGCAAAGAGAGTAGCAATTTGTGATAATTATTCCTCTTAATCCCAGTTTTATCATGGTGAGCATTCTTCCTTTAATGGCTGTCCATGCAAAGAAATGACTTTAGAGGGAACTTTTAGCTTCCATATTCAGGACCAAGGAACCTTCTCATCATTGGAACTGGACAGGCTGAGGTAGAAAGATTTTACCAAGAAGATTCCTGATATATTGTCCTTCCACCATCATCTATCTTCCTGCATAGGTTGAATACGCACCTGGTTTAAGGTATTTAACATCTCACTATCTCAATAAGATCATCAAGCATCCAATCATCAACATTTCTCCTAAGAGGGTCCCATACAACCTGATTCCCTAAGATCTCATGGCAATCCTTGATTTTGCATTCTTGTTGTGTGTCAATGCATAAATGTCAGGGAAGGCATGACTCAGAGGGAGGTTTCCACACCAGGAATCTTTCCAGAACAGAATGTTTGCTCCCTTACCTGGTTTGTAACTTGTAAGTGGTGAGGGTAAATAACATGTCTCTACTTTGCATAATGTCTTCCCAAATTGCTGTGCCATTAGAAGAAGTATGCCTAGTTTCCCATCCCAACATGGAATTCCCATACTTGCAGCAAATTAACTTCTGCCATGAAGCATCCTCTTCAGCACCATATTTCCATATCCATTTGGATAGAAGGGGTTGGTTCATAATTTTTAAGGATCTGAATCTGGTACCAGTTCCAAGCTACTAAGTGCAACTTTCTTTCCTCCTTCCATTCCCATAAGAAGTCTCTTCTAAGTTTTTCCAGGGAGTTTATCATTGAAGCTGGAATAAAGAGTAGTATGTTGGAAGATGAGAAAGTGCACTTTGAATGAGAGCCAGCTTTCCACCTCTTGATAGATAGCTTTTCTCCTACCCTGCAAATTTACTCTGCATCCTCTCTATTGCAGGGTCCCAGATTTTCTTAGATCCATTGTTGTCTCTAAGAGGTAACCTCAGAAACTTTGGGGGGCAAAGAGCCCACCTTACAACCAAGAACCTCAGCTAGATCTTCAATGTCTAGTACATCACCATCTAGAATCAATTCACTTTTCTGCAAATTTACCTTTAATGAGTCACCTCTTACTAGGATTAGAGAACACCAATGAGTCATCTCCAAATTGTAAAATGTTGGTCAGAGGGCAATTAGTGGATACAATAGTTTTCAAGGCACCAATGCGACGTTGGGTCACAAGAGGGCACCTTTTTGCCTAGTCACCTAGGCAATGGATTTTTTTTTTTTTTTTTAATAAAAAACATGAATCTTAAGGTAGTTTTGTTATGATCCATTTGTCCCACATTGGTAGTATGGGATGGTAATGTGAGATATCCCACATTGGTAGTATGGGATGCTATTGTGTAATATATATGTGCTTGGGTTCCCTCCTTCTAACAGCTAGCTTTTAGGGGCAAGTTCTCCTAAGTAAGGCACATAACAAATGGTATCAGAGCCTACACTATGCTTCCCAGTTGCAATCATGCGGCGTAGCTGGTGGTGCCGGTATTGCAGTGTTCAACTAGGACTAGGTGGACTAGTGCAAAGCTAGCCTGCATGGGCGCTGGGACTGCGGAGCGTGGTGGAATGTTAAGATCCCTTTGTCCCACATTGGTAGTATGGGATGCTGTTACGTGATATATATGTGCTTGGGTTCCCTCCCTCTAATAGCTAGCTTTTAGGTGTGAGTTCTCCTAAGGCACATAACAAACGTGATCTTGGTCTGCTTCAACATCCCTGTTCTCCCACTCCGATTGCTGGTCTGACTGCTACCCTCTCCTTTAGCTTCGTTGTTCTCGCTGATTGGTGCCTTCTCCAGCTTGGCCAAGACTACCGTGAGAGATGCCTTGATTTCAGTGATATCCCCTTCGAGATTCTCAATACGGTCGCCGTTTGCAGAGGATCTGGTTCCCACCATGTCGCTGCCCAGGGCTGGGCTTTGATACCACTTGGTAGGATCTGCCTACTTCAGGAGCTTCTTCGAGGGAGATCAAGCCTCCTACAGAGAAAAGAAGAAGAGAGAAAGGGGTTTTATGCTCAAAAAGGTAATCCTCTTTACTGCTAATCTTCTATTTATAAGCTTTACATCACATGGGAAAATTCTCAATTGCAACTAACTTGCTGATGTGGTCCCCTCACATAGGTCTTCGGGTAATGCTGCATGGGGATCATGCTGGTGGGCTGATTGGTGGTACTGGCCTAGCTGTGTGCCTATCAACTCGCCCCTCCTTGAGACTGACCTTGTCCTCAAGGTTGATGTGAGGAAATTCTTGCTGAAGGCGAGAATATTCTTCCTACATTGCTTCTTCTTCAGGCAAGTTGCTCCAAACAACCAAGGCTTCCTCTATGTAGTACTTCCCCTTGCGAACCCAGGGGAAATCAATCAGCTTGTGGGGCTCCATGATCATAATTCCTTCCTTAGAGAAAGCTGGAATGGTGGCCTGGGATTTTTCTATGTTGCCAATGAGCTTCTTAAGTAGGGATACATGGAAGAGTTGGTGAAGCTTGGAAGAAGCTGACAGTTCAAGCTTGTAGGTGACTGAGCCGATTTTTTCTAGGGTCTTGAAGGGACCATAATACTTGGGTGCCAATTTTTGCCAAGCACGTCTAGCCACCAAAGTCTATTGATAGGGTTGCAGCTTCAAGATAACCATGTCACCTAACTGGAATTCCAAGGGGTGGTGTTTACGATCATAGGCAACCTTCATAATCTGTTGAGCCCTCTGTAAATTGCTTTTAAGCTCTTGTAAGATCTAGTCTCTGCTGGAGAGGTATTCATATACTGCAGCCACTGATGTAAAATCTGATTCGTAGGGAAGAACGGCAGGAGGGTCCCTCCCATACAATGCCCTGAATGGTGTCATCCCCATACTCACATTGTAAGTGGAGTTGTACCATAATTCAGCTGAAGAAAACCATTTTAGCCACTCTTTTGGTCTCTGTCCAGCGAAGCACCTCAGGTAGGTCTCAATGCATCTGTTAACCACTTCCATCTGCTCGTCGGATTGGGGGTGATAACGTGTGGAATGTTCCAAGTGGGTCCCCTGTATTTTAAAATATTGCTGCCAAAACTTTCCCATGAATAGAGGATCCCGATCAGAGATGATGGATCTTGGTGTCCCATGCAATTTGGTGATGTCTCTAACAAACAAGTTTGCTACTTGTGCTACTGTGAATAGGTGAGACAGCAGAGAAGTGGGCATATTTGCTTAGCTTGTCCACTACCACCATTATTACTGTCTTGCCTTGCAAGGGCAGCAGTCCTGTGATGAAGTCCATGGTGAGGTCCTTCCAGACTTGATCAGGTATCTTGAGAGGTTGAAGAAGTCCGGCTGGTTGCTTAGTATCATATTTTTGCTGTTGACAAGTTGGGCAGCTGGCCACAAAGTGCTGGACATGCTTCCTAATTCCTTTCTAGTAGTAATGGGCTGCAATGTGCCAGTAGGTTCTCAACACCCCAGAGTGGCCGCCTTCAGTGGAGGAGTGGAATAGCTGTAGTAGCTCCATCAAATGAGGGGATGTTGGTGGTAGGCATAGTTGTCAAGGCGACTAGGCGATTTTTAGAAGTTGCCTTGCCCAACGCCAAGGTGATTTTGTATCAGAAGCTCACCCATATATATATATTATATTATTTTTTTGAATGTGCATATGCATTATATCATTTTATTGGTTTGTTTTATTTTATTAGAATACACCCTATTGTATGTGACCATTTTTTTATTAAAGTAATTTTTTTTTACATTAAAACTACAAAAGTTTCTTTGGGTTTGAGATTTTGAGTTTTGAACCGAGAGCTGAGAAGAGAAAGCGAGGAGAAGTTTCCGTTGTTCAGTCCAAGTAGTCCAAGACCTCCAGGTACATTTCTTCTTCTTCTTTAAGAAATATTTTGGGATGAAACAGGAGCTTCGCCTCCTCCTCCTCCTTCCTAAAATCACACTGGTACTCCTTTCTTACTTTTAACAATCCTCCTCCATTTTTTTAGCCTGAAACAGGGTCTCCACCCCCTTAAACACAGTCCACATCGTCCTCTTGGACAACTTATGTTGGGAATGAAACAGGGGCTCCACCCCTTTATTTTTCTCTCTTTTCTTAGCTGCACTCCCCCCATTTTTGTTGGCCTGGATGCTAGCTATGGCATTTTATATTTTATTCGAATGATTTTATTGCTAATAGCTAGCATACATGTATATTGGTTAGTATAAAAAACCAATAAAGTAGCTTAAGAGGGGTAGGAATATTTATTTTATACTTTCAAATTCCATCGCCTAGTTGCCTAGGCGACTGAGCGCCCTGTGGTTGCCTAGGCTCAACCAGGCACCTTGACAACTATGGTGGTAGGATTAACCTTCCCTCATAGTATAAGAGGGTGTCCTTTACCGAATAGCCAGGCACTTGGGTTGTATCCTCAACCCATTTCTTCTTAATGGTCTTCAGTTCTGGATTGAGCTATCAATGGACATGCCAATCCGAGTGAGATGGGTGAGGAGAACTGCCAACAGTTTGGCAGATAGCTTAGACAAGCAAAGGGGTACATAGAACACATGTTTTGGGCTCAAATGTGATCTTAGACATTGTGAAGAGAGTTTCAGGATTGAGGATTAATTGGTGAAGATGTGACTTAACCTTGAAAAAGATTCTCATGTGACTTTTTAAACTTTTCAAAATCCCCAAACTACCCTTTTTCCAACGATTTTCTAAAATAAGTGATGAGGTTTGTTTTAGCGCTTTTTTATCCTAATTTCCATTTGTACTAGTTTAGTTGATATTAATTGTATTCCACCAAAAAAAAAAGTTGATATTAATTGTACACTGTGTTTGTTGTAATTTGAGGTTTTCATAGAAGTTTCTTGTTTTTTGTTCCAATTTCCATTTTATAGACGTTTCTCAAGTGGGTACTTTTGGTAAGTTAACTTCTGTCACTCAATGGACAGGGGGGGGGTCTTTGTCGGAATTTAAAAGTTCAGGGGGGTTCTTTGTCACAAATGAAAGTTTAGGAGGTAAGTGGCACTATCCCTAAAGTACAAGGTAGTAATCTATAATTTATCCTTTCTAAAACATATAGTTTAAAATTTATATATTTTTAATTAATACTATTTTTATTTTTTTGCAGTTTAGAAACTTTTTAGAAATTTGTTCCTTGCTTCAAAATGGCGTGCACCTCAGGCACAAAAAGCCCCTTGTGTTTTTTTGTGCTCTGCACATTTAGAACACTCAAGGCCTCTTCTAAGCAATTTTAATAACTCATTACTAGTCCTACTAAAACAAACTTGACATGAAGAAACCAAAAATTACTAAAAAATATCTAGTTACTGTTTTGTAGTAACAGGAATTATCAGAAATGGATGGTAAATCCAAAATTTACCATAAATAGTAATTTTATTTTTACTAAGAATAGTAAATTAGTAGAAGAAGAAATTTAACTCTATTCCTTAGGCACCAACAAACCATAAAATTAATTTAAAAACTCAAGAATACCAATGTTTTGAACACCCATAAATTCTAATATTTGGTTAGAAATTTCTAATCCGATCCACTTGACATGAAGAAACCAAAAATTACCAAAAAATATCTAGTTACTGTTTTATAGTAATGGGAATTATGTGAAATGGATGGTAAATCCAAAAGTTACCATAATTAGTAATTTTATTTTTTACTAAGAATAGTAAATTAATAGAAGAAAGAAACTTAACTCTATTCCTAAGGCACCAAACAAACCATAAAATTAATTTAAAAACTCAACAATACCAATGTTTTGAACTTCCATAAATTCTAATATTGATTAGAAATTTCTAATCCGATCCACTTCTCCAAGGTCCTTTCCTTCTATATTTGCTTCTATGGATCAACCAAATCTATGCTTATTAGGCACCAGAAATAATGGCTTCTTGCATTAAAATATGAAGTAATATATGAATTTTCAGTTTTGGGTTTGCAAAATCAAAATTTTATGGCAAATAGGCTGGCGTTTGGCATTCCTTGTCTTAAGGACTCATCTCCTTTCTGCTATTAAAATGCCCCTATGAACACTGAGTTTTTAACTGTAAAAAGGAGACAAGTCCTTAAAATTAAGGAATGCAAAGTAGTCAAGAATTCCATTTACAGTATTTGGATGAGTTTTGAAGTTAAAACCTGTTTTAGCTTCCTTGCAGCCAATCAGACCTCGCTCTCCTGTTTCCTCAAAAAAGAAGATTTCTTTCTTAAAAAAATTATATTTATTTACCAAAAGACACTAAAGACATCTTAACTTGTGTTGACTAGGGGATAATATATTTGGTCCAAGCACTGCTGATGCTGCTGAATCTCTGCTTGGAGCATTTGGTCCCGCAATAGAGTCTAGACTTCCTTGGGCAGCAATTTTGGGCAACCACGACCAAGAATCTACTATGACCCGGGGAGAATTGATGTCCTTCATTTCCCTCATCGATTATTCAGTCTCTCAGATTAATCCACCAGGGATTGCGACAGAAAACATTGATGGGTATGGGAATTACAACCTTCAGGTACATGGTGCTTTTGGTTCTGATTTGGCCAACACCAGTGTCCTGGATCTCTTTTTTCTGGACAGTGGAGACAGGGCTACTTTAAATGGCATTCGAGGTTATGGATGGATCAAAGAATCTCAGCTTCATTGGCTTCGTAGCATTTATGAAGGCTTTCAGGTATAACTATTCAAAACTATGAAAACCATTAAGAATTGTTCTATAAATGGATTGACCGACCTACTTTATTGCATATAAGTAGGAACCACTTCAATTTATTTTTATTTTAATATTTTTAACTCCTATTCAGAAATCTTAGTCCCCCAGTCTATATGATCAGAAACCATGTGGAAATTTGTCCCAAGAACATTGTATGGTAGGTATGGACCAAGGAAACTGGACTTATGGTTCTCAGTGTAACTCATGTCTTTCAAGCCGTAAAAATAATTAAAAATGACACAGCTTACCTTCTGGTTTACGGTTAATTTTAAAGTTGCTCTGCAAAACCATGCAAAGCAATGCAAGAAAAGGACCATGTTAATGTTCACCAGGTCAACTTGATTTTGAAATAGATGTGGATATTAATAAATCTGGATTACATGGTGATACACTGGAGCTCACTGTGGTCTGGTACTAGAGACTGGCATATCATTACCCTCTCTGGACCTGGTTTACTAAAATTGTGTACATGAAACTTGCATCTTATTCCAGGATTTCTGTTTGCCGTCTGATTTCTTTCAGTTAGATTTCATTAATACACTTCCTTTTTGTTTATTTCATTAACATGTTGCAGGTCTAAATACTAGCAGGGCAACAAGTATGACCAAAACGGACTGAATAGCATTGCATCACCAACAAAAGCTGCCCAGCTCCTTTCTCCAGCCCTGACATTCTTCCACATTCCAATCCCAGAAGTGCGGCAGCTCTGGTTTAAAGACATTGTGGGTCAATTTCAAGAGGCAGTTGCTTGTTCTGTTGTTAACTCTGGGGTCCTACAGACCCTTTCTGCCATGGGAAATGTGAAGGCTGTTTTCATGGGCCATGATCATAACAATGACTTCTGTGGGGAGCTAGAAGGTATATGGTTCTGCTACGGTGGAGGCTTTGGATACCATGCTTATGGTAAAGCTGGTTGGCCACGACGATCAAGAGTCGTATTGGTCGAGCTAGCAAAGGGGTTGAGATCCTGGATGGGAGTGGAGAGGATCAAGACGTGGAAGCGTCTTGATGATGAGAACCTGAGCAGGATCGATGAACAGGTTTTGTGGGACCAAAGGTTATTAAAATGAATGAAATCACATTTAAGGTGTATGTGTATTGGCAACCACACACATCTAACCGTGTTATTATTGTGCTAAACGGTTGTTTCATGTTTAGGTGTATCCCTTGACATGACAACAATGCCCTTGCTTGCTAGGTTTTGAGCTTGTTCATTGTTTGTTTCTGGTGAGATCCTGGCTTGAAGATGTTATGAATATATATATATATATATATATATATATATATATATATATATATAATCTTTATTATCCTCCGGTGGGCTTCTCCCTGAAACCTATTCGAGTGCCGACACCTCTACACCAAATGAAACGAGTATCCCTTTTTTGAGTGTCATCTTTTGTTACATGTATTGCTCATATTACTCATCTACACCAAATGAAACCTACGAGAACAGCCCATACCATAGAAAAGACGGATGAGGGATGACCCACTTGTTTCTTGTTGACAGGGTTCAAAGTATTGGAACTGCAGGTACTATTTGAAAGGCAATTTTAAGAGACATTGGGATGCACATTGGATGGATATGGATATATAGTGGAAATATCTTTTCCTGGTGGAAGGCGGTGGGATGTAGGTAGTCTATTGAGTTCTGAAAGCTGGAGGTAACGACACCACGTTGGAGAGGTTTGAGAGCCCTGGTTGTATATTTATGGATTTTTGTAACTGTGGGTAAGAATGGATTGGAGTATAAAGCTCCATATGGGTGTTGTAGATTGATTGTAGGTTGGAAAAAGTAAGGTTTTTTTGAAGGCCTCTGAGAAGAAAGGATGTCCTAGAGAGGAGGGGTTTGGAGGGGAAGGTTTTTAAAATCGAACTGGACAATGAACTGGTTAGGGTCTGGTTCTCGGGTTGATGGTCTGTTCTGACAAAAAAATTAAAAAATTAAAAAATTAAAAATAACCAGAACTGTTGAATGGTTTGATCGCCTGGGCCAGTGGTTTGCTGACCAAATCAATGTTTTGGGGTAAAGTGGAACTGGTCATTTGACTGGTTTTCGGTTTTTCTAGTCTGACCGTCCAGTCTGGTCCGGTTCTGAAAACCATATTGGAGGGTTGATGATTTGGGAAATGTTGCCAAGTTAATGTGTTAATTCTGTTATTGCTTGGGTGTCCTCAAGGTTTAATTTATTGGAAATCCAAGATGCATCGGAAGGCAGTTTTTGAGACATATCCGGATATGCTTTCGATACACATGGATATGGACAAAAAATCAGGATGAACATAGATATATTAGTAAACTCAAATAGGTCCTAAAAATATATATTAATAACAATAGGTATAAGTTTTATATAATTATAAATGAGCAATTTAAAGTTTTAAACGTAAAAAATAAAAAAAAAAGCACATTTCAAGGGTGTTCTCGTTCGTAGGTTTCAAGACACAATTGGTAATCATTGAAAAATGATGGAAGAACTAAAAATGTCAAAAGTTTATAATTTGTGTTAATATTTATTAGTATATAAATTTTAATAATCAATTTTAGTTTTTTTGCCAAAAAATCCCTTAAAAATAAAAAAATTACATAAGAATAAAAATGCATGTTTATAGCAAATATAGCAGAGTTTTGTGGTTGCATGCTAATAACGAAGATTCAATTCCTCCTATTTTTGTTTTTTTATCAAGGTTCTAAAAATTGGACTAGACATGGAATTATTATGGCCACTTTCTTGGGTCAAATGCTCTGATCATCTGGTTCAAATGGATGGCCTGATCTTATTTAAAAGATAAAAAAAATTAAAAAATGAATAAATAAAATAAAAAGGCCAAAAACCATTGTTTGGGTCAATGGTTTGATCACTCGGGTTAGGGGGTAACTGACCAATTCAACAATTTTTTGCCAGGAATGGTTTTAGGGTGAAATGGAACCCGATCAATCCAGTTTTCAAAACCATGGTTTTTATAACTAGTTTAAGACTTTAATGTGTATTTAATGGCATGCTTTAAATTCAAATTTTGATTTGAATATTGATTAAATTTATTAAACGTAGTATTAAGAGAATAGTTATTGAAGTTATTAGAGAGAGGAGCAATTATAGGGGTTATAGGGAGTAATTATATGAATTTTAGGCAAAGATTAAAAAATGCTGGAAGAATTATATATTATATATATATATATATATATATATATATATATATATATCATAATTTTCATAAATAAATATAATTTGTGTTAATATTTATTAGTATATAAATTTTAATAATCAATTTTAGTATCTTTTGCCAAAAAATCTCTTAAAAATAAAATAATTGCATAAGAATAAAAATGCATGTTTATAGAGCAGAGCTTTGTGGCTACATGTTAATAACCAAGGTTCAAATCCTCATATTTCTAGTTTTTATCAAGGTTTTAAAAATTGGATTGAATACGAAACCATTTTGTCCACCGTTTCTCGAGTCAAATAGTCCGATCGTTTGGTTCGAATGGATGGTTCGTTATTATTTAAAAAAGTAATTAAAATAAAAAAGGTCAAAAGTTGTTGTTCAGATTGATGATTTGACGGTTCGGCTGCCCGAGTTAGTGGGTCATTGACCAATTCAATAGTTTTTGGCGTAAGAATGGTTTTAGGGTGAAACAGAACTGGTTGCCTGACTAGTTCTTGGGTCAACCGGTTTGACCATCCGATTTGGTTTTCAAAGCCATGGTTTTTTATAACTAGTTTAAGGTTTTAAGGTGTATTTAATGACATGTTTTAAATTTAAATTTGAATTTGAGTATTGATTAAATTTATTAAATGTAGTATTGAAAGAGTGAGAATAATTATTGAAGTTATTAAAGAGAGGAACAATTATAATAGGGGTTATAGGGAGTAATTATAGGAGTTTTAGGCAAAGAGTGGGAGCAGTTTTAGGAAAAGAGTTGAGTCTCTAAAAGGCGGAGAGGGTGCTAATGCTTTTATGGTTGGCTAAGCTAAATGAATGCAATGTGTAATGCAATGCAAACAAAGTGGATCTCTAATGTGAAAACAAAAAAATTAAAATAATTGTATTAAGTATTTTATTTGGATTAAAACAAATTTGAAAAGGAAAAGACTCAAATAATACTCTTTTTATTTGTCACTTATGGAATCAAAGAAAAAGGGAACGAGTTGAATCACTAACAATTAGCATACATGATTCATTCAAAAACCTAGAAAGGTTCGGCTTACTTCTAAACTTGCAACTGTAACCAAAGCATACAAAATAAAGGGGTAAACACATAAGAAAATTTGTTCTTTTTTATTTTACCCATTTTATATTACCTTTCTTTATTATTTCTTCTCCTTTTCCCTTTTTTCTCTTCTTCTGTTTTCTTTTTTTTCCTCTTTTTAAAAAATTGTCCTTTCTACATCTTTTATTTGCCTTCACTCTTTTTACACAAACGCTTCTATTTGTTTCACCATTACCTTTTTTATCCTCCTTTCTTCCATTTTGGATGTTTTCCTCTTTTCTCATTTTTTGATCTTTTTTTCCTTCTCTTTTCTCCTTTTGCTTTGCTTTTCATTTCCTTTTTATTTATATTTGTAATTCATTTTTTATTTCTAGTTTTTTTGTTATTATTTTTACTTATTATATTTTGATGAATTATTATTTATTATTTATTTTATTATTAACCACTTTCATTATTTACGATTATCAATATTATTATTATTTTTTGTTTTTCTTTTTTCACTTCTTTTCCTTTATCTTTTTTCTCTTATTTTTTTAATTGAATCATTATCATGATTTATTTTATTTATTTATTCAAAAAGTGCTTAGCACACGTGTCTTATCCTAAAACTAGTGCGGTTTCTCTTATTTATTCTAGACTAAAAATTAGGACTTAAGTAAACGTTCATGGGTTGACTTGGTTCAATCTAGACACTTGGCTCCAACAAGGTATCCAGTCTTCAAACCACCACCTATCAAATGAATGGGCTTCTTTGATTGGTGACCAATTTAAGGTATTTGGTATGACTAGTAGGACCAAGATCCCAACAACCTACCACACCTAGGACCCCTCCTAATAGGATAAGGAATTCTAAAATCTAATGCAAATGATATGTGTCAATATTGCGAACAAACATGCAATGAGAGAAATTAAAAGAGAAGCAAAACCAAAATCCATCACATACGCATGTAAATAGCACCAGATAAATGAAGCTAAATATTAAGCAAGACATCATACTTATTCATAACAAAGCAAATCAAACAAGACAGATATTCACAAAATTTAGGCAATAGAACTAAACTTGAATTTATAAATGTACACTTTTATTTGCAATGTGAGACATTAAATAAAACCTACCCCTTCCTTTCCTTTCCTATCCTAAACATTATTAATTTTTTCTTTGCTTTTCCTCTTTTTTTGTTTTCCTTTTTTTATTATTGTTTTATTTTCTTCTTTTCTTTCTGTAATTCTTGAAACTTGAACACATTTTAGCTTACAATATATTTTCTTCAACACCCAACAAGGCCTAAACCATTTGATCCAAGTAGACTCCCAGGGCCTCTCTACATTTGGCAAGACAACCCTTTTTAAAAAGACTTGAATCCTCCCTATTTTCAGCATTTCATCACACCTATCCTGAAAAGAATAATGCTGTAAATTCTTCCGAATGTATCCAATGAGGAAGCCAATTATTTGATCAAGTTCAATAGAGCCAAACCTACTTAAGAAGCTAGAACCTCTCTAATTTTAGCATTTTAAGTCAATAAATCTCAAAAGAAAAATGTTGAAATGGAATTCAAACAAATTACATGGAGGGGCCATCACTTCCATTTCTCTAAATTGACGGGTGACGACTCCAAACCGGCCCAAGTAAATCGTTTAAACATATGTATTAAATATATTATATACATTAATAATTATATTATTAATAATTCAATTTACGATTTGGCCCGGTTTCGAAAATTTAGAAACCAATTTCAGTTTGGTTTGGTGCAGTTTCGTGATCTAGACCATATAACACTCCTACCTTTATATCCAATTTCTTCTACAAGAAAACGCTTGCTGGTTTCCAGGTCCGTCTGTCTATAAGCACTCCAAAATTTCATAAAATTTAATGGAATCCATCATTGATTTAGACTTAGAGAGCTTGTATTGGAGAACAACAAATAGGGGTGTTCATTATATGGTCTAGACGGCCAAATCTCACCAAACCAAATTGAAATTAGCAATTTGCTCTAATCTGGCCTTAAATCTGTTTAATTTGGTCTGAGAATTCCTCATATCATAATTTTCTTGTCTGTATTGGTTTTGTTTTTTAAGTTTTAGAAACCAAACCAAAGCCTGAGCTGTTTTGTTTGAGAAAATGTGAATGTAAATTATATAATGGTAACTTTCAACTTGATATTTGCATCATATTTGTTAATGCAAGTATGCATGCTATTTGGGCTTTCTAATTAGATTAAGCCCATTAGAATGGCCTAACATGTATAAGAAACCAAACCAAATCATAATAGCGGTGTTTGGAACCATGGACATTTATTGAATAAACGGCTGTCACATAGGTGTCACTTCAACATTTCCCTCGATATGAGGATTCATACGCATAGAGACTTGTAAAAGCAAGTTTTAGTGTATGTGCGTGCCTACCGTTGGGGGAAGATTCATTTTAGCGCTTCCCCCAATGAGTAGGCATTTATTCATTGCTTTGCTGATGTAGTGCCTAATGGCGCTTAAGTGTTAATAAACGGGTTTATTATTGCTTTTCTTGATTTTACAAACAAATCAAATACAAATGTTTAGTGAATAAATGTCCATGATTCCAAACACGTATAATAAAATGGTTTGGTTTCTATACTAAAATAGTTTGATTTGATCCAAGAATTCCTCAAATCATAACTTACTGGTTTGGTCTGAGATCCTCTCCAAACCGTGAACACCCCTAACAACAAACCAGCTCACCCTAACCCTTTTCCCCTTGTACTCAAATGAATTACACGACCCATATTTGACCCATTACTCAAATATGTGGGTATGGGAGGATTTCAAGTGGTGGGTAAATGGGTTCGAGTCAAAACTTCCTGCCCTACTTGTTAGTTTCCACTTAGAAACGAAAATTATGAAACCACCTTCATTTAAGATTTGGTTGAAAGTCAAGATCTCACTCTAGTAACTGTAAAGTATTTACGATTAAAAATTGGATCTAGTAGAGCAAAGGAGTTTGGAAACGCTCCCAATGCACGGTTAGGATGTGCTGTGGGGCAGTTGGGCACGCCTTATGGTAGCCAATGTGAATTCAGAACAGGTGATGTTTGGCATCGATGATGATTTCTCTTTTCCAATTATCCAGAAATGGGTGATTTTTGAAATTAGTGACTTTTGAAAAATCATAAAAAATTGTTTGGTATCATTTTTGAAATTTATGCCATGTAAGATGCTTTTTGAAAAAACGACATTGAGTCTATTTGGTACTGATTTTCTAGGGCTGAGTATTTTTTGTATTAGAGTTATTATTCAATGCCATGTCATCCTAAAAATCAGGAAATCACCATCCCTGAAAAGGGCTGATTTCAATAATTGATTTCTGGATGATTTCTCAAAAATCGACATAAGCGGCCAACCAAATAAGAAAAAAAAAATCACTGATCTTCAAATTCTGATGTCAATCCTATGTGATGCTGATTTCTGAGAAATCATTGTTGCCAAACATCACCTACATCACGTGGGATTGAATAAACACCTATGTGATTGGATAAACACCGTCGCCAAACATCACCTATGTGATTAGATAAACACCTATCATGCTTATATTTCTTTTAACATTTTAACACTACCAAGCAAACCCATGCAAATGCATGGGTATGAATAAAAATTTGGATAGGTCTCTCTCTCTCTTAGGTATTTGGTGATTTCATTACTAGTAACCCCCTCTCAAAGTCGGTGGTTGTAGAAATTGAATCCGTGTCTATGCTAGATTTGGGTTAGTGAGTTTAAGTTTTTATATCTATTTGATTCTAAGCCAAGGTTCATGTTCAAGGTTGGCCTATAGTTGCCATTCTTTATTAAAGAGGGTTAAAAGCGTTTCAAAGACATTTAATAAAAACTAGGGGATTTAATGGGGAAGAGGAAATATTAAAAAAAATTGACCATTGAAGAGAGGGGGGGAGAGAACTAAGAAAAATTTTATTAGAGAAGAATAATGATAAATTTTAATTGGGAAAGGGAAATATTAAAAAAAAATTGACCATTGAAGAGAGGGGGAGAGAATTAAGAACAATTTTATTAAAGAATAATGATAGATTTTAATAGGGAAAATTAAGATGTAAGATGGTCTTACAAGGAGAAGTAAGAGAATTTCTAATATTTCACTATTGTGAAGAACGAGAGAATGGGAGACTTCCATGTGAGGCCAGTGGTGAGAAAACCTTGGCCTCCGCACTCTCCTATTTCTGATGTACTGATGTACATACATTCCTAATAAGCATAGGACCAATTAGGGTCAAATCAAACATCAAACCATGATGACAAGACATGTGCAATATATACTATGGATCATATAAATATTATATAAATATATTTTATAATTTTTTTATGGATGGCAAATTTCTTAATCTTTAAAGCAAATTACCAAGATTAAGTCTCTTAATTTATATAAATATTTTTAAAATATGTATAATAAAATAATATATTATACACAATAAAGAGTCGCTAACAAATAAACAAATAAAGTGGACTAACGATAACTAATTAATACATGAATATAAGAGATCATTGGTTTAATAATTTGAACTTGAAAATAAGACCGATTTACCATTTTTTTTTTTAAATTAAACTGATTAATCAACCAGTTTTCCCTGAATTTATAGTAAATACGAATCTTGGGATATAACCAAACCGGCCAAAGCCTAAAGTCACAATTCAACTGGTACGACTGGCCAGTCAAGTCGAATTTCCATAAACAATAGTGGTATCATATCTTTATAGGGTATCATATCTTAACCACATCATAGAAGAAACTAGCTCACAATCTCCCATAGTGATCAACAACTCCAACATGTTTTCTTGAAAATATAATCATTCTAGTCCCAAACAAGTTCTAATTAGACCTCAAAGTTCCAAAAGCCACCAAAGATGGGGATAGACAACGAGTTTGTGGGACTAGTCACTACGGTCTAGACGCATTCTTTTGAGGAAAAAGAAAATGAATTCAAAATTCAGAGAGATTCATAAGACGAAAGAATCACCCAATCTGAATTACTTTTCAAGGGCCAAGCAAAAGGTTTGTTGAACTCAAGAAATTCGGTTTATATTTATATAATGAAAAAGAAATCGGGCCTCTAAAAGGGGCAAGGCCCCCGGCAACTCATATCCAGTTCAGGGACTTTGCAATGAAATTTGAATATTTTTAGGCCAGAATATGAAAATTTCCTAATATAAATCGATTCGGCTATAATTTGAACTTTCTCATAGTAGCAATCTGCTAAAACTAGGAAAGTAAATAAACAAAACCTCTAAAATCATTGAACAAAAGTCTCGGGTGTTTTACCAAAAGACAATACCACAACTTCCAAAAAGGAACATGGACAAATTTACCTCGGACATGAGAAATCCAAAACTTAATCATGAACCTAGGCTGCAATTGATGGCTTAGAAGCAGTAGAGAGTCTTGATCTTTTCTTTGCTAAGCTCTCACTACGGCGTTCCCTCTGCTCCTTCAACCTACTGGCAAGTAGCTTTTGATATTCTGCAGCTTCCGCCTTGGCCTTTGCAATTCTCTTCTTCTTCTCGGCAATCCTTGATCTCTTTCTTTGTAGGGTCAATGGAGTCACCAGTCTCTGTATCTTTGGAGCCTTACTGCACTTTTTCCCTGTGGGCCAGGAAATATACCAATTCATTAAATCAGATTGTTGCAACTAAGATTTTCCAACAGATTAGCTTAAAGATAACCAATTGCAACTATACCAATTATCTTAAAGATAAGGCTTCAATAAGTAATTAGATAGCCTACCAGATTTGGTTGTGAAGGTTCGGCGGTATGTATTCACATACTTGCGAACATCATCCTGTTTGGAGAGATTGAAGAGCTTCCGAATCTTTGATGCCCTCTTTGGACCTCTCATTCTTGGTTTCTCTGTGTCAGTCAATCCTGGAAGATCATTCTCACCCTTTTTCACAATCACCAAGTTCAAAACCGAGAGATCTGGGCTGACAATGCATCCACGCACTGACTTCCTCCTTCGCTCTCCATTTCGCCTGCCATATCCACGGAAGCAAGGTGTTCCTAACAAAGAAAAGGGAGAAGAAAAGATTAATTCAGTAACCTGTACCACTTGATGCTGTTAAAAAGGTAGAGTTACAGATCCAATAACAAGATAGTTGACCTAAACAACTTTCTACAAATATTATTTAGGATGGATATTTTTAAAGCAGAAGGGTCCCCTTTCCACCAACCTCTATGTAGCAAGAGACGAACACGGCCAGGGGTCAGTACTCCCTGCTTCATGGGAAAACCTTGCTTGTCACAGCCTCCCATAATCTTGAAAACATATCCTTTAAACTCCTGCAAGTTTTACCAAGATTACAATTAATAGGATATCCCTATTTGAAAGAAACTAACACGTTTGGAGAAGTTGCAAACATACCTCGCCTAGAGCATCTCCACTGACCTCTTGTGAGATCCGCTTGTCAAAAAATGCTCGACTGCAATATAACAAATCAGGAAGAGTAAGAAATCATGGACACAAGAACACATGTAAAACTGAAAGTTAGTTCTTGGAAAAATTATGGTAATAAATTTCCTGAAAATGGCAATGACCTTGTGTCTTTTGTCAAGTATTAGAACCAAAAACCATTAAAGTGTTCCCAATACACAGATTTGGCATCCTCCAAGATACCAAAGCAATGGTAATAAACACCCCCTGCTTAGAGTGTATAAGCTTTACTAGGGAATTATAAAACCTACAACAAAAAATGCAGTAAAGGACTTGCTAATACATTTATAGAACAATAAAAAGAATTCATAATTGATAGACTTAAGATCATTCAATTTAGAATTACTGTCTCAACAGGGATGTAGAGCAAAGGGATTATATTAGTTTATATGCTAAAAAAAGGTTATTAACTTTATGTGATGAAATTTCAAGATGGATGGAAATAGAAGAAAAGGGATGCAATTGCTGTTTTGATTAATTGAAGAGAACGAAAGGAAAAAAAACTCTCTATACTTAAATTCTTTATTTTTCTCTCCTCAAAACCTTTTGATCTTTTAAATTTTCAATGGTAAAACATAGTATATAATAGAATGTATTCACACACATATTAGTAAGATGCAGCAATACAAATGATATTATAAGCGCCCACCTTGGCATTTTTGTCACCTACGGTGGGTGCTTAGTCACCTACTCGCCCAGGCAATGCCTTGACAAATATGCTGAAAACCAAGAGGTTAAGGAATAATACTCATCGATGAGGACATGGAGATGCCCCTGAAGAAGGGGAAAACATCCTAGAGCTTATTTATGGAACAAGATGGTATTGTCTTAGATAGGAACCCCTCTTTCGTACTAAAGATTTGAGCATAAGGCTGTGTTGGGTTGCAGTGCAAACTTATTTGCACTAGTACAAATGCATGCGAGTGCAAATGTAAGAAATGCAAATTCTTGTTCAATTTTGTTCTGGATTTTACTTTATTCTGCTTCATGTCTTAATTTACTTCATTTTTACTGCAATCAAACAAAATAAGCTAAAACATGAAACAAAAATAGGTCAGAATTTACACTCAAATCATTTGCACTACCATGGTTTTGCATCACTGCAAATTTATTTGCATTGCAACCAAACACAACCTAAGGCTCAATCCGGAAGGAGTACAAATACAAATATGTAGAGCGCAAAACCCTGTATTTTGTATGTATTTGCACTCAACATATTTGTATTTATACTCCTTCAAAACTGAGCCTAAGCTTTTCCTAGATCCACTAGAACCACACGGTCAAATTCAGAACCTAAGCAATTTTTTTTTTTTTATAAATGAAGCTAAGCAAAAATTCCCAGCAAGAAAATGAAAATTTTCCGGTTGCTATCGCTAAAAAACAAAAAAAAAAAAAAAAAAAAAAAACTTTGAAGAACAGGTTGAGGCATCAAAGTTTTCTATAAACTATAGTCGCAAAGCCACAAAACTAAAATTGCCCTAAAATCAGATCATTAGAACTATTGAGATAACAACTAGCCACTAATATCGGAATCAGACAAAGAGAAAAAGTATATAGCATGGGAAAGGCATTGGCACTCACAGTTTCTGGTCATCGTCGATTTCAAGCTTTTTCTGGCATCCTGTAGTAGGATTTGCGATGTTGAACTGCATAAACGAAGATGATTAGAATAAGAACAGGCGTGCTAGGTTAGGGTTCGGAACAGAAATTCCACATTGAGATTTTCAGAACGAACCTTCATTTTCGATCGAGATCGAGTGTCGCTTCCGCAGCGGCGAGGTGACGAAACAAAGAAGATAGAGGGAAAAGCTCCTTGGGGTTCAGGGTTCCCGCAAAGACTTTAGGGTTTTCCTAAAGACTCCCACTTTAAGCATTTATAATTTCCCTTATTTTATACCGTCATGTGGTAGCCGAAGCTTTGTCTGTGTTTTCCGGAAAACGTTAAAGACGAAACGAAAGCCCTGTACGTTGAGCACATTATCCTAAAATCTTAGCCGTTCATACAGTTTAGTGAGTGGCTAGTGTAGCCAAAAGAAGAATATCTGATATTAGGATAAAAAAGAGTACAAATAAAAAAGGGAAAATCTATCTATTATACGGGAAATGGGTACATGGTAACCGAAGAGTTTTCACCGAGCAAAATCCATTTATGAATTTTGATAAGGGTAAAATACAAAAATCTCTCCTAAATTTTTTTACAATCATAATAGTTTCATTTTAATAAATACCTCCCTTGAACTTTTGAAAAACTCAACAAAAACCTCTATTCTAGTTTAGTGACATCGATTTTTTCCAAATACCCATTTTACCCTTTTACAACCATTTTACATGCAAGCAAAATTACTGAAATAACCATATTTTAATTTAACAAAAATTTTAGAAGATGAACTGTTAGAGGATGTTTTCCTCAAGTTAAAAGAGGGTTATTTCAGTAATTTTGTATGTAAAATAATTTGTCAAAGGATAGAATAGGTATTTGGAAAAAAACTGATGCATTAGTTTAGCATTTTCTATCCAAAAGGTGACGAAAGAGAGGTTTTTGTCGAGTTTTTCAAAAGTTCAAGGGAGGAATTTATTAAAATGAAACTATAGGGGAGGTTTTTATGATTGTCAGAAACTTTAAGGGTGGTTTTTATATTTTACCCTTTTATAAATAACACTTGATAGGCTACCACATTTATAATTCCAATTGATTGGTCAAAAGTTTTTCGGATATCATATCTTTTTGATATAATAGTAAAACCCAAATAAAAAAATTAATATAGGGCCATGGTGAACACGGTTCGGTTCCATTAGGGGAAATGGATTCACTTCTCACGCCTTACAACCACTTGGAGTTACGCATTGGGAATATCTTTTCTGAATAAAAACATATAAGCATGGAGATACTCCCAATATACAATTGCAAGTGGTTGTGAGTACAGTGTGAGCATTGTTTTGTGATGAATGAATTCGAGTTCCCATTAGGGTCAATTGTGGTCTTGGTGATTCCATAGTCAGTTTTATGGTTTATTTAGGAATCGGATTTTCTTTATCTAAACAAATAAAAATTGGAACCTATTATAAAAAGGGTAAAAGACATAGATTGACTTAAATATACCCTGTTATAAAAGGGTAAAAGATTTAAATCTATACTATATATATAAAGTAAAGTTGTCAACGTCACATGGCCTCTCCTTTCTCCAAACCCCCTTCTTGCACTCTCCTTAATTCTCTCTCCCTTACCATTCCCACCGGGACCGGATCTAGTAGGCACATCAAAGTAAGCACGTTACATGAGCACTTATAAATATTTTGACAACTGTCAAAAGTGGGTATTAGTCTTTTTCAAGGGTCGGGTGAGGGTATTTTAAGGGACAGGTGTCAAAAAAATTTTCAAGTGCTCATTAAACGTGCTTACAACTTTGTGCCTACCTCATCCGAACCCATTCCCACTACTCCTAAGCCCCTTGTCAAAAGTCTCATTAAGCCACGTAATTAGGGACTCCAATAAATAATCAACTTAATATAACAAGAAACTAAGTGATCCATTAGAAAAGATCTATTAATTCATGATCCTTATGCACGACCATAGGACACTCATTCTATCCTTAATCCCTTATTTATCCTTTCTTTTTTTTTTTTTGAAAATAAGCATAAATGTAATACAGACAACAACGGGTAGAACGTCCCCAAAAGTCAGCAGAACGAATAAGAAGAATAGAAAAGGGAAGAGATAAGATGCTAAAATCTAAAAGAAGAAGAAGAAGAAGAAGAAATGTCTCGAGCCATCTAGTTAGCCGCTTGATTTGCTTCTTTGTAGACATGTTGATAGTGAAGATCTCCATCGAACAGATCCCTCTTCCCTAAGCAGTTGGAGATAGTTCCTTCTAGCTTCCAAAGAACATCCACCTTTCTTTTGAGGCGGGAGATGACAAGAGACGAGTCGCCTTCTATGATGATAGGAAACCCCCTATAGTTTGTAGCTAGGACATGGGCTTCCCATGCCACCCATGCTTTAGCCTGATTAATGGAATGAGTACTAAGTTTATATGCTTTGGCCGCTAACACCTTACCATACTATACAGGACATTGAATAGTTTCCATCACTATTGCGAGAGGCATCAAAGTTTATCTTAACAAAACCATATTTTGGAGCTTTCCAACTAATTTGTTTCCACCTCTTGTGAGATGTGGTAGAGGTATTGAATTTATTCCATCAAATTTTTTTGTGAACAAATATAGATCTTTATCTAAAATTATTGGAATGGGAGTAGTACCCTCATTGAAAGTTTTGGAGTTCCTAATTTTCCAAATCACCCATAAAATGGAAGCTAGTTTTTTCTTAATGAAATGAATTTTGCTTTATTCTTTATTGCACATTCTTATCCACCAGTCCCTTAGATTTTCATTTTCATTTGGCCCTTCCAAGGGAGTGTTTAAAGTTAGCCAAACTTATTTTGTGTGAACACAAACTTTAAAAATGTGTGTAGTATCTTCCTCAAGCCCACAAAAACTACAATAGCCATCAATATTAAGACATCTTTTCCTTAGGTGGCTTTTAGTAGGCAATCCATTATTAAACAGAAAAAATAGAAATCCTTTGATCTTTGGAGGGCATTTCAAATTCTAGATGCTATTCAACCAATTAAAGTTGTTAGGAGAATTTGATAAAGAGGAACATTTGAGTAAATAAACTGATTTGATAGAGAAAGTCCCCTTAGGATTGCACCCTCAGACCCTTCTATCCTCCATGTTATTAGGGGAAATATGAATAGTCTTGATGTTTTGCCAAACATTTTCAGAGATCTCATTCTTAATTTTGTCTTCCAACAATCTCTCTCAAAATCAATCATTTCTGCTACTTTGATATTAATATTTCTGATATTTTCATGGTCCAAAGTTTCAATTAGAGGTTTGTCATATACCCAGTTACCCAATCAGAAATTTATAGAGCTTCCATCACCCACTTGCCAACAAGCTCCCAATCTAATGAGATCTCTAGCAAAGAAGATGCCTCTCCAAGCCCAAGAGATCCCTTTTTTAATTTTAGTGTCCAAAAAAGTTTCCCTTCTTAAATATTTGCTCTTAACAACTTGTATCTACAAGTTATTTTCTTCGTTCATAATCCTCCACCCTAACTTAGCCAAGCTGGCCTCATTGACCCAATAGAGTCTTCTTATTCCCAAACCTGCCCACCTTTTGGGAGTGCAGATTTTTTCCCACTTCATTAAGTGGAGGGATTTCTTATCATTAGAATTGTCCCAAAGAAAATCTCTTTGAATTTTGTCCAGCTCATCAATGGCATTTTTAGGGATTTTGAAAGAAATCATTATAAATTGAAGCATCATGTTTGTTGCTGAATTGATGTGAGTTAATCTACCCGTAGTTGATAGCGATTGTTTTTTCCAATTTGCCAATTTATTCATCATTTTCTCTTTAATCTAAGAAAATGTGTTCTTTGTAACACTCCCGGTGATAATGGGGGCCCCTAAATAAGAATTAGATTTAGTCTCTAGAGGGATTCTGAGCATTTTGGAGATCATCTTTTGGAATCTATGCGGTGTATTCTTTGAGAAAAACACAACAGATTTGTAAAAATTTGGGCATTGGCCTGAGGCCTTTACATAATTTGTAATGATTTCTTTAACTTTCAAGCACGCAAGAATGGTAGTACTTGCAAAAATAAAATAGTCATCTGCAAATTGCAAGATGGGAATTTTTGGACCCCCTCTCGAAACTCTGCAACCAATTTGCTTTTCATTTTTCCTTGCTTCTTTATCTAGCTTCTTTGCAAGTGCATCAGCACATAGTACAAAAATGTAAGGAAAAAGAGGGTCACCTTGCCAAATACCTCTACTGGGTTTAAAATTCGTCTGTTGGACCCATTGATTAAAATCTTATAGGAGGCTGTTTTGATACATTCCATAACTCATGTAATCCATTTCTCATGAAAGCCAAATTTCTTTATAACTTTTTCAATAAATTCTCATTCTAATTTATCATAGGCATTTTCCATATCAATTTTATAGGCCATGATCTTTGAACTTCATTTCTTTTTTTTTTTCATCGTATGAATCATCTCATGAGCGATTAGGATATTATCATTAATTTGTTTGTTCGACACAAAGGCACTCTACAAGGATTTTAGTAATGACTTTATAAATGGCATTGCATAGACTGATAGGCCCGTAATAATTCATAGTTTCAAAGTTATGAACAAATCTAATTTGTAGCCTCAATCTCAATTTATCTTCCAAATCTTTTAGTGCACATCCTCCTTTCCTTTTAACTCGGATTTCCTCCTTAACTTTTCCTCCTCTCCTCTCTACTAACCCACTCAAATCAGGCCACTTGTCCCTATCTGTCCAACCTCCCAATAATTCTTCAACAAAGGTTAACCCTCGGTTAACTAAACAGGATAAGGCAGTCTTCTCTCTCTCTCTCTCTCCAACTTTGGACATTCCAATTCCAAAAGAGAAAACATAATTCTCAACAGAATCTCGTCGCAAAAAGAAATTCTTCCTCTTTTTTTTTTTCCAAAACTCATTTATTACTTCGTAGATCAAAACAGAAAAAATCTAAGAAAACAAGAAGAGCCCTAGAGATAGAAACTCGTCGGCTTTCCTACACACCCTGCCGGATAAAACAAAACCCACCCACCGTCCTAGTTGTCTTGTTAGCTTATGTTTTTCCATTGAGATCATTTGCAGGCATATAGAAATACATCGCCGACCACTTAGAAGTTTTAGTGTTTAGAATACATCACCAACCACCGGCGATCATTTTTGCTCAACCGCCAGTGGATGGGAGGTTCAAAGCATACTGGCTGCTTATTGCCGCTCAAGAGCATTCACAGGTGGTTGAAGACTACCTTATATTATTTAGTTAAAAGAGGGTTAACCTTTGTTGGAGAATTGTTGGGAGGTTGGACAGATAGGGACAAGTGGCCTGATTTGAGTGGGTTAGTAGAGAGGAGAGAAGGAAAAGGTTAGCAGGAAATCCGAATTGCTTTCCTTTTTGAGCAATTATTCCTTTTTGAGAATTTCTTGCCTTTTTAGAAGTTTTTTTCTCCATTTCTATCATTCTTCTAGCTTATCAGTTTTTACCATTGGTGTTGTTACTAAAGCATTCTGTAACTTTCTACTGTGGAAAGAAAGGAAAATATCGATCCCACCTCGAATATCAAGGAAGGTTCTTGACCTCCTAAATAGGGGCCCATCAATAGGTTTCAGTATTAACTTTCTCCTTGGGCTCTTGCCTTCTTAATTATTGCTAATTGCTAATGGGTATGCATTAATTATAATCTTTTTTTTTTAATTATGTAAGAATTTGAGTATGAAAAGTTGTAGATTGAGGTCCATAGCTTCAACATTGTTGTGTTTTCTTTGGTTATATTGTGCAAATAAGGGGGTATTTTATGGTATAAGGGAAATGGATCTAGTGAGATTCGTGAGAAGTTTTTTACATCAACCAAAGTGGTTGTTGGTCTGAAGTTGGATTTATCTTACAGTAGCAACTGGTGGTCGGTTGAAGTAACAACAATTGTAGTAGTGGTTAACAGGTGTAGAAAGGTTTCAATTGAGAGTTCTGACAATATTTTGGAGTGCAAACTGGAAGACTCCGATGTCTGGCATCAATTCTTTTGAAATTAGATTCTTAGAAAATGTTAATTATATGGCCATCCTTAGTTCATCCAAAATATCCAAGTTTTCTCTACAAATCCGAATACAACACCCTATTATAGAGCTTGATTATAAGAATATTATGATAAGAGATGAGTTGAAGTCTTTTATTTCTTTAATGATCCGACCCATGTATGATCACTAGGTTGGAAGCTTAGATTGAACTAGTAGGTGGGGTACTCTATAGAGGGATCAATAGCAAAAATGTTGAGGTTTTTTTGTCTATAATGCTAGAGAGTACCCTCTATCAATCTTGGCTTTTTTGATGAATTTGGCTTTGATTGGGTTAGCTAAGCACAAATTAGCAATAAATGCACAATGTTTCCACCCTCTAGATACTATCATATATCAACCTTATAACCTACTTCATGTTTCATTCAATGCAAAAGCGCTCCACCTAGCTTTGCAAGATTGGCCCTATATTAGCATTTGTCCTAAGATGTACTTTTTATTGCATTTTTGTGAGATGTTTTGCATTAAAACAATAAATAGAACATCAATTTTCTTTTTCTTTCTTTTATTATAAAGACCTGATATTGTGATGCTACAAGAGACTAAACTAGTATAATTAGATAGAAGGTGGGTTTTAAAGGGATTTGGAAAGTAAGAGGAGTGAGATGGTATTTAGCTCCTTCTTAGGGAGCTTTAGGGGGAATTGTAATCCAATATGGAGGGAGGATGTTGTACAACTATAAGAGGAGCTGATAGGAAACTTTTCTATAACCCTAAAATTTAGGACAGTGGAAGATGGTTTTACATGGCTGTTAACAAATGTGTACAAGCAAAATAATTAAAGAAAGATGAATGAGTTATGGGAAGAGCTTTATGGTATCCAAGGATTATGGGAAGGCACTTGGTGTTTAGGGGGACTTTAATGTAATAAGATTCATAATTGTGTAAAATAATCCCCGACAGGCCATCATGGCTGGTATGAGGAAGTTCAATGACTTCATTAATTCTTGTGAATTACGAGAGCTTCCTTTACTACAACATATCTTCTCTTAGTCCAATTTCTAGGAAAATCCAACCTGTTTGAAACTAGACAGATTTATTTTCAATAAAGGTTGGGAGAGTCATTGGAGAGGTTTGGTAGCTAAGACTTTACCTAGGGTTACCTTTGACCACTACCTATAGAAGTAGGACAAGAATCACTTAGAATCAGACTTCGACCCTTCAAATTTGAGAATATGTGGTTAACACATTCGAATTTTGTGAATAAGGTAGAGGAATGGTAGAGTGAAGAGACGAGGATGGTGAAATAGAGAGAGGTTAGATTTCATAAAAAGTTAAAAAGACAGAGATCCAAAATAAAAGAGTGGAATAGGGATCAATTTACATGAGTGGAAGAAGAAAAATTTACCTTACTGACTAAGATTGAGAATCTAGATGCGAAATAGTCCCAAAGGATGATGAGTGTGCATGATCAAGAACAAATATGGAAACTGAAAAAGGAAATAGAAGAGGTTTTGTTGAGGGAGGAGATTTCTTGGAGACAAAAATTTAGGCATAAGGGGATCAAGGGGATGGAAACACCATTTTTTTTTCATGCTATGGCTAATAGGTGAAGAAGGAAAATTTTGATATAAAACTTAAGGCCAATGGAGATGAATTAATTTCTCAAGAGGAAATTACTAGTTCTTTTGTGGCTCACTTCAAATCAATCTTCTAAAGACCATTGGAGTATTATGTGAGAGTGCAGGATGAGGATTGACCAATTTTGAATGAGATTGACATGGGATGGTTAGAAAGAAATATTGAGAAAGAGGAGATTAGACAAGCTATCTTTTCTATGCATAGAACCAAGGATTTGAGACCAAATGGTTTTACAATGGCATTTTATCAAGACTGTTGGGATATAACCAAAGAAGATTTAATAAGATCTGTTAGAGAATTTGAGGACAAACATGTTGTGAGTCTTGGAGCTAATGACACATTTCTATCTCTTGTTCCTAAGAAGATTGATGCTAAACATCCCAAAGATTTTAGGCCGATCAGTCTAGTGATTAGTAACTCCTAGATTTTGGCAAAAATGCTCTCTAAGAGAACCGAAGTAGTTCTACATTCTCTCATTAGTCAAACACAAGGAGCATTTGTACATGATATACAAATCATAAATTAGATCCTTGTTGCAGATGAAAGAGTAGAGGAGATGAAGAGATTAGGCAGCCAAGGTTTTGTATGCAAATTGGACTTAGAAAAGGCTTATGATTTAGTGGATTAGAATTTCTTAATAGAGGTGTTAAGAAGGTGCGACCTTAGGAACAAATGGTGTATATGGATAAGTGGTTATCTAATCTCCTATCATTATTTAGTCTTAGTCAATGAAGTGGTTAAGGATTACTTTCTAGCTAGTAGAGGCCTAACACAAGATGACCCATTCTCTCCTTTCCTATTTACATTTGTTGTTGATGTTTTTAGTAGATTGATCTCAAAAAGAAGATGAATAGGAGCCAAAAAAGGGTTGGAGACTAGGGAGGAGAAGCATTTTAGAGACCCACCTTCACTTTATTTATGTATTGTTATCTTCTATGAAGGGATTTAAGGAAGGTGGACAACCTTAAGAATTTATTAAGAGATTTTGAATATGCTTCCAATTTAAAGATAAACTTTGATAAAAAATATGTGGTTGGAATAAACTTGGAGGATTGGGAGGTAGAGTCCATTGTATTTTGCTTAGGTTGTGACACCTCTTTTAGGCCTTTAATTTACTTAGGTCTTCCTTAGGTGCCAATCCTAAAGAGAGTAGTTTATAATCCCTTATTGTGGAGAAATTTTGAAAATATCTGGTGCCCTAGAAAAAGAATTACATTTCTATAGGGGGTAGGGTGATGATAACTCTGTATTTTGATGCCTTAAGGGCATCGTTTTAGGGGTATTTTATGCCTTAGATAGTCAAAATGTGCATTTTTCCTAGTTAAATTCAATATTGTGACCACTGAAGGTCCCAGTGCGAATCCTAAGGAAAATTGGGGAAGTTTTAGGGCTGAAATGTAGTTTTTGGGAAGCTTGTGTGAATTCCAGTTGAGAGCGGGGATGTTTCTATGAAAAACTGAGCACAAGAGGGCGCCTCCTATCTTCCAAACCCAGATAGGCACCCCTCATGCTGTATTAGCATACTCCCATCTCCCTAGCAAACCCTAGGGCACCTCCCCACTCATTATTTTCACCTCTAAAAAACCTAGCCACTCTAGGCTATCAAATCTCCACCCTCCACTCTCTCCTAACATTTAATCTCAACCATCCAAGCCTTAGCAACCCATCATACCCTTAGATCTCTCCCTAGACAGCATTCTAGCCTTACACCTCACTCCTTAAACCTCAAACAATCACCTTAGGGAGCCACATCACACTAACTAATACATTTCTCCAACTCTAGGCGCCCAAATCTGTTCCCTCCATTCTGGCAAATCTCAACCCTACATAATATTGGGCGCCCTCTCCTTCTCTTCTCAGCCATAGGATCACCTTAGGACAATCCTAACCCTCCATTCTCAACCCTAGGGTGCCCATATTTTTGCATAAACCCAAGAGTTTCCCATCTCTTCCTCTCTAATCACAGTTGTGTCCACCCTTCTCTATAAAAAGGACCCAAGGGGCCCTTGAGAAGGGGTTGGTTAATTCACCCAATTCACAAGGCTAAGGTTCCTTGAGGAGTTCAAGGATTGTAGAAAGGAAGGACGCTCAGATCTTGTCAGGAGGGGTTTCTGCAAACAATCCAACCAATCTACAACTACCGCTACTGGATTTGATCAACCATCCCTTTCGTTTTCTTTATTTTCTTTTATCTTATTTTTATTCTAGCAATCTTTTAGATTTAATTTCTGTTTTGTTTGTTTGTTTTGCAGATCTGAATTCGTCCAATTCAAGGTTAAGGTGTCTCGAGGGGTTCGAAGGCTGAAAGGAAGGAGAAAGCTTGTATTTCGTCTTCCCGAATAGCTACCGCCACTGGATCTGAATTCTGGATCACTTTTATTCATTTCTTTTGTTGATTTCAGCGTTCTTTAATTTTTGAATTTTAATTATTGTCTTGTTTAATTTCAAACCTTTAATTTCAACATTAATAAATCCCATTTTCTTATTTTCTACAAATCTCATATCCATTTTCCTTTTATCTGTTCGAAACAAAAAATAATAATTTTTTTCTTGCTCCCTTGTGGGTTCAACCCCTTCCTCACCACGTACTACGTTGTTTAAGGTTATGTGACGATTGGAAAAATTTATGAATTATTAAACTGGTGTTCTGAAGTGGTTACTGACACGCTTTCGGCAACATCAAGTTTTTTGCGCCGTTGCTAGGGAAGCAACGGAGAAAAAAAATTATTTGCTTTGTTCGAATCAGTTTCATTATTTTTTATTTTCATTGGGTTACTTGATCTGTAATCTCATTTTAATTCTTGTTTTTCCTTGATTTTGTAGGACGTAATAGCAAAAGGTGGGGTACCGGAGCGTTGCCGGACTACTGAAGAAAAGAGAAGATAAGAGAAATTGGGATTGCGATTCAGGTGTAGTCGTCCCAATTTAATCTTGTTTTTTTTGTTTTTATTTTTGAATTCTTTTTGGTAAAGTAGTATTTTCGAATTCTTAGTTAATTATTTTTATTTCTTGATAGATCTGATTTATTTTTTTTTAGGATTATTTTGTCTTTTGTTTCATCCTTAAATCTAGTTTTTATCTTTGTTTTAATTTCTTGAGCGAACTAGATTTCTGTTTAGGATTGTAAGGTTCTGTTTTTTCTTTATTTTGATATTAGAAACTCACTTCATTTCTTTGATTTTTTATTGCCACATATTCTTATTTTTATTTTGTATTTAATCCTTAGAGTAGTGATCTCTCTTCTTAGTATTTATTTCTGTAGTTGTTAATTCTTTTTTTAGCATAATTTATCCTTTTATTTTTTATTTGCTGTAATTATTTGTTGCTTTACTTAATTGCCCATTTAATTAATTAGTTATTTAATTGAATAATTAATCGTTAATTAGGAAATTATTCAAAATTTCGAATTTGAGTCTAAATTTCAAATTTTGAATTTTAATTTGAACCTAACTTTAAATTTGAATTTGAATTTAAATTTCAAATTTCGAATTTCAAAAAAGAAATTAATATTTTAATTTTTTTTTGCATTTGCATTCCAACATTTAGGGTTTGATATGTTCTAGAGCATGCATCATATAGGATTATTTAATTGCTGAAATTATCTTGTTAGTTGTTAATGTGTTTTTCATTTTGTTAATTGCTCCCTTTGCTGAATTAGTTTATTTTATTAGTTTATGTTAAATTGCTGAATTGCATATTAGAGATAACTGTTCATGCATTGTAATTAGTTGCATTTATTTTGTTTATTGTGTTTTTCCGTAATCCACTTAAGGGCAATCCAATTTAAATAAAATAAGGTGGGGATTTCATCACCGTTCATTGGCCCAAAAAGCACCCACCTTTCACGTGCGCTTCACCCTAAACCTTAATATAAAATTTGGATAGCAAGATCCTTTAGGGGGCCCCACACATTTAGTTCAAAAGTGTGCTAAATTTTAGGAAAGCTTGTGATTACTTTCCATAATCGGCGGTTGGTGTCTAAGGAAAGAGATTAACCAACCTAAGCCACGGATAGATTGGAACCATGCGTCTCAACAATTGGATAAGATTAATGGGATGGCCCAAAGACTTGACCAAGTCCTTGTATTTTGTCAACAATTTAGCCCATTCCCAACCTTGTCATCCTGCCCAACATGTTTCATCTATGCAAGCTCGGCCCATCATGTTAGCCAGTGCCTTATGGTGGGCCCATGTCAACCAGTCAATACAAAGCAAGTACATGCAATTAACGGATTTTTCCAACCCAATGCTAACCCATCATTTAGTCCATATAACCCTAGGTGGAAAAACCAGCCCAGTTTTGCTTATTGGGCCCAAGCCCAAGAAACCACACTACTAGATGAGCACTCTCAATGGCCGGAAGGCCAGACTCATAGTGAGTATAATGATTACCCCGGGACTCAACTGGCTCAACCACATCAACCTAACACACAGTCCCAGTAGTATCATCCATCTAATTCTATCCCCAGTGATTTCAGAGACCACAAGTGCAGAGCCAATTCTAGCAGATTTACCCTGGGAACCAGTCAGTCCAACCTTATTAGGTTTACCCACAACCTCCTCAGACCAGTACAGTTGATGACAAATTCATGCAACTTCAACAGTTGATTTTAACATCGCTAGATTAGAGAGCCAAATAGGACAACTAGCCGAAACCAACGCGAGGAGAGAAGTAGGACAACTATGGAGTCAACTGGTTGCGAATCCTAGAAATCATCCATCGGGTTTGACGACCTTAAGGAGTGGGAGGATTTTAGAGGACTCGTATGAGAAAAAGAAATTTGAAAACATCAATGAAGAAGAAAATGAGCAAGAAGACCATAAATTGGAGGGGGAGAAAAAGGAAAGGAAAATTTAGAAGAATAACCTATAGTGAACCAACCTGTAGTTCCCTTTTCAACCGCACTCACATCCGGGCCATTGCTAAAGATGAAAGAGACTCACAACGAGGAGATCAGGGAGTTATTCAAGCAAGTCCATATTAACACCTTTCTCCTTGACACGATACAACATGTCCCGACCTACGCCAAGTTCTTGAAAGAGCTATGTACTCAAAAGAGGGAGCCACAATCGGCCCCACAAAAAGTGATGCTCTTGGCAAATGTTAGTGCAGTTCTCCTAAACCAATTTCTCCAGAAAATGAAAGACCCTGGTGCTCCTTTAATAAATTGTGTCATCTCTAGAATTACTTTCGATCGGGCCCTATTGGATCTTGGGGCCAGTGTAAATCTGCTCCCCTCTATTATTTATGAAAAGTTCAGGATCAGCGAGTTAAAACCTACCCCGATAATTCTACAACTTGCTGATCGATCAATCAGGACTCCTCGAGATGTTATTGAGGACGTCATTGTCAAAGTATAGGATTGTTACATCTAAGTGGATCTTATCGTCCTAAACATGACCCCAACCAAGGAACTAAACCATAACCCAATAATCTTAGGACATCTATTTCTAGCAACTGCCAATGCAAACATCAACTATAAATCGAGAGAAATGGACATTTCATTTGGGGAGCAGAAAGTCCGATTAAATGTATTTAGTTCCACAAAGTATCGAAACCAAGGAGAAGATGAGTTCAAGGTAGAGGTAGTGGACGACCTTGTAGATGCCCTGTCTACCCTTTGGTTAGCCCAATCTGAGCCCTGTCCGTGTAAAGAAGAAAGCGAGTATGGAAGTATAGATGTAAAAAGTGAGTGAGTGTGTTTGGCTGAAGACGTTAAACTTAGCGTTGGTTGGGAGGCAACCTAACGTAGTTTTTAGTTGCTTTTGCTTTTAGGATTATAGTTTTTGTTTCTTTTCTTGAGTCGAGACCAGTTGGCAGACTTTGAACCCCTTAGGAAAACCCTCTTGATTGTTCCCTTTGGCCCAAGTCCCTTTGCAACATTCTAGTCATTCCATTAGGGACAATGGCACTTAAGTTGGGGGGTGAGGAAAGTGGGAGAAAATTTGAAAAAAGAAAATAAGAGCTAAGCCTTTAGAAATGCAGAACTAAAACTTTTATTGAGAAATTTTTATGTTTTTCCAAAACTGATAGAAGAATATTGAAATTTGTAGAAATTGGTAGCAAGTGATAGAATCAAAATTTGTCTTATTTGAATGTTGTCGAATCCATTTAGAAATTGGAAAATACTCCTAAGTTTGCCATTGGATGGATAAGAAGGGAAAGATTGAGAAATTAGACAGAAATTCTTCAAGTCATTAGAGACAGTGGACTACCCTAAATCATATTTCAAAAAAAAAATGAATAAAAGGTCATTGGACACCCTAGACTTAGTAACCGGATCTCTTCACCTAAGTCAAGTGTAGATATTCACGTCAAACAGAAAAAGGAATGCCAAAGACAATCACCTAACACTTAGTAACTGGGTCTTTTCACCTAAGGCAAGTGTCGAAATTTGCATCAAACGGTTGAAATTAGCAATAAAAATGCATCTCAAAGTTCAAGGGTAGAAATCCATTGTTAGAAATGGTAAGAAGAATACCTATCCGATTTAAAAATCAATCTCAGCTTATCAAGACAGTTTGCAAATGGAAGGATATATAAGATTCTTAAGCCAAGTTTTTGTAATGTTCAAAGCAGGATGGTTTTTACCCCTTAAACCCAATACTGATCTATACAAAGTTTGAGAATTCTGGAATCAGGATACTTGGATAATTTTGTCAGGGATGATCTTACAATGGGAATGATCTCTTTACTCAGTAGGATTTTAAGGCAGTATTGCTAAGGGACTAGCAATGATCAAGTTGGGGGGTGTGATAACTCTGTATTTTGATGCCTTAAGGGTATCGTTTCAGGGGTATTTTAGGCCTTAGAATAGTCAAAATGTGCCATTTTCCCCAGTTAAATTCAACATTGCAACCTCTAAGGGTCGTTGTGCAAATCTTGGAAAAAACTGGGGAAGTTTCAGGGCTAAAATTCAGTTTTTGGGAAGCTTGTGTGAATTCTAACTGAGAGAGGGGGTGTTTCTATAAAAAACTGAGCACATGAGGGTGCCTCCTATCTGTCAAACCCAGATAGGCACCCTTCCTACTGTATTAGAATACTCCCTCTCCTTAGCAAACCCTAGAGCGTCTCCCCACTCATTCTTTTCACCTCTAACAAACCCTAGCCACCCTAGGCTATCAAATCTCCACCCTTCATTCTCTCTAAACCTCTAATCTCAACCATCCAAGCCTTAGCAACCCTCATACCCTTAGATCTCTCCCTAGACAGCATCCTAACCTTACACCTCACTACTTAAACCTCAACCAATCACCTTAGGGTGCCACATCACACCAACTAATCACATTTCTCCAGCTCTAGGCATCCAAATCTGCTCCCTCCATTCTAGGTGTCCAAATCTCAGCCCTACATAATATTGGGCGCCATATCCTTCTCCTCTCAACCTTGGGATCACCTTAGGACAATCATAACCTTCTATTCTTAACCCTAGGGTGCCCATATTTTTGCAACCCAAGAGCTGCCCATCTCTTCCTCTCTAATCCCAGTTATGTCCACCCTTCTCTATAAAAAGGATCCAAGGGTCCCTTGAGAAGGGGTTGGTTAACTCGCCCAGTTCACAAGGCTAAGGTTTCTTGAGGAGTTCACAAGGCTATGGTTTCTTATCAAGAGGGGTTCATGCAAGCAGTTTACCCAATCTGCAACTATCGCCATTGGATTTGATCAACCATCCCTTTCGTTTTCTTTATTTTCTTTTATGTTATTTTTATTCCAACAATCTTTTAGATTTAATTTCTATTTGTTTATTTGTTTTGTAGATTTGAATTCGTCCGGTTCAAGGATAAGGTGTCTCGAGGGGTTCGAGAGCTGAAAGGAAGGAGAAAGCTTGTATTTCATCTTCCCGGACAGCTACCACCACTAGATCCGAATTCTGGATCACTTTTATTTGTTTCTTTTGTTGATTTCAGTGTTCTTTAATTTTTGAATTTTAATTATTGTCTTGTTCAATTCCAAACCTTTAATTTCAGTATTAATAAATTCCATTTTCTTATTTTCTAAAAATCCCATATCCATTTTTCTTTTATCTGTTTGGAATAAAATAATAATAATTTTTATTCTTGTTTCCCTGTGGGTTTGACCCCTTCCTTACCATGTATTACATTGTTTAAGGTTACGTGAGGATTGGAAAATTTTCTAAATTATTAAATTGGTGTTCTGAAGTGGTTAACGACATGCTTCCGGCAACACCATGTGACTTTGATTAGGCCACACTTGCCAACCTTCTAACCTACTTCCTTTCAGTCTTTAGGATTCTCCCGAGGGAGGTTAAGAAATTGGAAAAAGTAATAAGGGATTTCTTGTGGGAACTAGGAGAGATGAAGAAGGATCATCTAATTAGAAAAGAATACGATCAACAAATAACCAGTTGTTGAACTTACATAATCCCCTTCCAAGCTTGAAGCCAGCAAGCCTACCACCATCCATATCATGGAGCAAATTAAGATAATGAGAGAGGACATCAATATACCAGATGAATAAAAATATGGTGATAAGGGGCAATCTTTTCTGAGTGCTCGTGAAGGTGAGATGTGGACACTTCTTTCATCATTAAATAAGATATTGTACTACCTTGAAGCAATATAAGCACTGATTAAAACACATAATTTCTTTAAAAAGCCATTGAATTTGAGAGTGTGAAGTAGAAAACTCCATTCAACTTTTCCGTAGGCTTTAGGAAGATCAACCTTCAACATAAAACTTCCATCTCTACCTTTTACTTTGTGCATAAAGAGAAGAACCTTAGAGGCTATAAAGCAATTATCCACAATCTAACGTCCAAGAACAAAAGAATTTTGGAGAGGTGCGACTAAAGTATCAAGAAAAGGCCGATGAGGACCAGTGATGATCTTTGCAATAGATTTATAAATACACTGGAGAGCCCAATAGGCCGATCAAAGATCAGCCACAACCTCAATATCCTTCCTCTTCAGTATCAAAATATCAGTGGAATTAAGTGTGCCAATGATACTCGAATCTTGGAAAGAGGATTGAACAAATGCCACTACGTTTGCACCCATGACCTCCCAACAATACTATTGATAAAAGATTGCTGGCGTCCCATCTAGCCCTAGAGCCTTATATGGGCCAACAGAAAGATAGACTAGTTATATAATCTCTAGGGGGTGGGAGTCCTGTAGAGAATATCATTGGTGTCATTAGTAATGACATATTCCAAAAGGTCATGAGGCATATTGGAGAAATCAAGATTATTCAAAGTGGTAATTTAAATAACCGAGAAAAGAAAGCTTTGGGGGCGGGCCTGTGCTTGCTTACACTTCAAGCTCAATGAGATTTCATGTAAGGGGGTGTGTTAGAGAATATTAACCTATTCCTTGGTCTTGAAGTGTGAACAAGCACATGCCCATCCATACTTTGTGTTGAAACTTAATTAATTATAATGGAGTAATGAGGATCGAACATTAGACCACTTGGTCAAAGTGGCTTTGATACCATCTCAAAAAATCATTCAACTTAAAAGCTTAAACTGTTAGGTGGGGTCTTTGAATAGGTTAATATTCTCTAACAAGAGATGATGACATCATTAGCATTTCAAGTATTTTTTATGACGTCAAGATAGTCATGGTGCTTTAGCCAATAAACTTCAAAACATGAAATCTTGAGTTTCCATCATTGAGAGCTAAAAAGAGATAGGGGGATTGGGCAATGATCACTAGCCAAGGCAAGGAGGTGAGAGACTGATGCCATTTCTTCAATAAAATTTCATAGTGACGCCCCTCCTCCTAGAGAATATTTGGGGCTAAAAATTTATATTACTTGTAGCTTATATGACAACCATAATATGAATGTAGAATAGATGATAGATAATGTGCTATAGGGTAAATATAAATGGTGCTACTACAAGCAATGATTCGTCAAGGCAAATATAACAACCGATAATAATGCTTAGTTTTTCTATAAGGGAAATCAAGCATTATTGACATATGCTGCCAGTTCAATCAAGCATATCGAAAATATTTTTTTGAAGCACTAAGGACATCTAAAATATTAAGGCCCTGTTTGGTTTGCAAGAATAGGGGTTTGGAATCAGAATCAGGATGGGCTATATATTTCGATTTCAACTGTTTGATTGTACAGAATTAGAATCCCATTCTCTTTCCTACTGGGATGAGCTATATATTCCGATTTCCCATTCCTTCTCCCTCCCTTGGGAATGAAATCAGAATTAGGAATAGACAATTCTGATTCCAATTCCAATGGATTTTGATTTCAATTGCGAACCAAATGGACCCTAAAAAATACAAGTTGGCAGTCCTCATAGAAAAAGAGAAAGTCAAGCCCTAATCATATTTTATAAATTTATATTGATTTTAATTTTTCAAGGAAAATGTTCAAAAACAACTGCAAACTTTACTCCAGGTTGAGAGTTGTCCACCTTAAAATTTTATTGAAATGAAATAATCAAAAGATTTTACAGGGGAGGACATAGCCCACCTTGCCCCAAAACCCATATAGATGATATTCACATCCTTATCTCTCAAACCCAATCATAAAAACAATAAATTAATCAAGTCTAATATGAGGAATATACAAGAGATTATTAAAATAAAAATTGTATCATTCCCATGTAAGAGAAGAAAGATGATTGGAAGCAAAAGGAAGTGCCTCTGCGAACCAGATTCTTTGAAAGAGCATCGGCAACATAATTACCTTCTCTCAAAATGGGAACAAACTCCACTAAAATGTCATGAATTTTGCTGAATTGAGTCGAACCAACCAAAAATAGACCATGCATGGAAGTTGAGCCTTGTTATTTAGGACCTCCAACATGAGCATTATTAAATGTCTCTCAATAGTGACTTGCCATAGTCCCAAAGCTTTACAAAATCTGATATAGCATTCAAATAAATTGCTCTACATTCAACTGAAGTGTTGGTACCATGCCCATATATACCACTGAGCAAATGCAAAGACAAAACGACCCTTCTTATTATTCCACCACCCCCATAAGGGCCTAGATTACCAATACAAGCTCCATCAGCATTGCTAAAGTGACAATAATTTCTTTATCCGGACATCTACCATGAGCTGGATTTTGAAGCAAACTGATTGGAGGAAAAGGAGCAAACCAGTTCTCAACCCAAAAATTAATCTTTCTTTCTCTTATATATATTAGTAAACATGTACATGCATTTGCACGTGATAATAACTCTAGGACAAAACTATTTATAAATCATGGGCAATTTTTGAATGGTTACAAGTGGGCAGTTTCTAAAGTGAGAGTAAAGGACATATATGCCCTCTTTATGCTCACTGTATTTTTAGACAAGGAAATAGAAAACATCCAATGAAAATTCCAGAAAAAGGGGCTTTCGCTCTTTTATAGGTAGTATAGATATGCCAAATGGAGTGTTCGAAAAGAAAAGGAAGGTAGCCAAGATTGCATTTCCAAGTGTGAAAGATCCATGAAAATAAGTACCTGTTTTTAAAGCCTTGATCATCTTTAATTGCATTAAAGAAATCAAACCAGCAACTATTTCTGGACATAGCTCTCCACGAAGATCAGCCTGAAAATTTTATTTATGTCTTCAATGTTTTTCAGCCCAAGGCCCCCTTCATCAAGAGAATGACAAACATTGTGCCATCATGAGACCCAGTTGTGTTTTCCTTCCCAGAGTTCGACCAAAGAAAATGCTTCAGAATTTTTTCAAGTCAAAGCCGGATACTCCTAGGAAGATCAAAATCCATTAAGAGATGCAAAGGAATGGAGGATAGCACATGTTTTAGAAGGATATGTCTGCCCCTGTCTGAAGCTTGCCTTTCCAAGACTCAATTCTCGGTTGTAATCTTTGGTATAAGCTCATCAAACATGTAGCAACGAGCTTTACCCTTGTGTACAGGAACCCCCAGATATTTGCAAGGATGGGCCTGCCTATCAAAACCGACAGTATTTCTGATTATATTGATTCTAGTGGCTGATAATTTGTTAGAAGAGTAGAAAGAGCTTTTCCTTTTGTTTATCTTTTGCCATAAAGCTTCCTCATATGCTGAAAGAAAACCAGTAACTTTCCTCAGAGAATTCGTTGAACCATTAACGTACGGGGAGAGTGGATCTCCTTGTCGTAAACCTCTGGAGGATTTGAAGTAACCATGCATACATCCCTCGAACAATTACAGACAATTTTCTTCATTAAAGAAATCCAGTCATTAGAGAAACCAAACTTGGAAAGAACAAATAGAAAATTATAGTCCAAATGATCATAGGCCTTCAACATATCAATCTTAAGAACCACATAACTGCCTAGAAGTTTACTGCAGTGAAAAATAAATAAAAAATATAAACCATGAGACAAGCACAGGAATTAGGGGTGAGCAAATAGAAAGGTTATACTCGGAATTGAATGAAGCTGACATTGAATCGGCTTTGGACCAACCCTATCCAATCTATTATTGATTAGGTTATATACCCACCTAGGCCGGTTACAGGGGTCTAGGGGTTTACTCTACTTGAATCAACCTAGAGAGCCAACCTTGGTTGGCCTTGAAACTAAACTTGCCTTGAAAAATCCTAAAAATTACTTTGAGGATGTGAAGATTTTAACCCAAGCACTCGTGTTTACAAACACCATGGTCTTACTTAACTATTGAGTCGTTTAAATGATTGGATCATTTTTCTTCAATTTAATATTTGAATATGTATAATAAGTAATGTAAAAAGTAATATATACACATGTAAATTATAATGATAAGTTTTAAATTATATTATTATTGTTATTATAAAAAATCAAGTTTTAAAGAATATATTTCATTTTTCTTTTTTAGAGTGGTAAAAAAAGAATAATTTCCATAGGTAGACCCTAGAACGAGCCTTAGAAACCACCAAGGCCAAAATTGGGCCTATAATTAAAAACTTGGAAACGACCCTTGCAGGGTAGGTTCCAACTTCTGCCTTGGAAGCAAACTGATGGACCCAATTTCACCCCTAACCGTAATAAAAGTAGACTTAAATGATTAACTACCTTTTAGAAAGCAAATGTCACTGTACTTTGCTAGGAATAATAATTAGAAGGAGAAAGGAAACACAGAGTACAAACTCAAAACAAAAGTTCTTTCTTAGCAATAGGAGCTTTTTAGAGCACACCAAAGCCCTAGTTGTACATTGACATTATATGCTCAGATATGCAGCTCACAGCATCACTCATTCTGTTTTGTAGATGTTCCAAGCTTGCTATCCTCTGCAATGGTGCTGCGTTTCCATTCAATATATTCTTGGCACTACCATTATCAGCATCCCCATTTTCCAGTCCAAGGGATGCTACTTGTCTGTTAATAGACATGCCAGCATAAGATGCATCTTCTCCCGGGGTGCCCACGCTTGGTAAGACCTCTGGCACACGGCATAAGTTGTGGGTATTAAGTGATTGTGGTGAACTGGAATGGTTTTGAAGGAGATGATTCAAACTACAAGTCAAAGAGCCTCGAGCAACCATATCCTCTGCCAACCTAACCTGAAATGCATTTTGGGTTCTTTTAGAGCATGTTTACACATTGGTAATGTGTAGATCAAGAGACAGAATTAACAGGGGAAAAGACCATATAAGATGACCTTCATTTGCTTCTATACATGTTCATGATTATGGTTGTGTTACTAAAGTAATCATCAGAAAGAATTCCTTGCAATTGAGAATGTTGAGACATTGAAGTTTTGTGTTGAGAACAAGATATAATAAACATTTGATTTCTGAGGCTGAGGAAGATGAATAGGAATATCAGGAATTACAAAGATATATATGATTATATGCAGCAGGCGATGTCGAAAATTGTTGCATTTCATTTACTTAACCTCAACAGTTACAATGACTACAAAATTTCACCTTTGCAATGAAGTTGGCATGAAAAGAAAATATTTTAAGTGAGTATGTGCTCCAACCAATGCTCCACAATCTAATTCTTGTTATTAGTATGGTACTATGATTACATATTATTTCATCATTCATGCTGTACCCAAGTTATAGAGGAATAGATAATCTCAACAGAAGATAAATACAAGTGAAAAGATCCACAGCAGCAGCCAGCCCTTAAAACACAGTAGGATATTATAGACAACTCCATACTTTCATGAGCGCCCCTATTTAAGTTTTATTTCTTTGATACAAGGGCTCGCTGCCATTGCTATTTGTGCACTACCATTCTTCACTATAGAATCTAAGGATTAATTACTGGTCATTTAGTTGGTTATCAGTAAAAAGAACTTTAATTATGTACAATATTTTTTATCATCTTTGGTGTTTTTTACCTAATACTTACTATTCACTGTATCATTTTTATATTGGATAAATAATTTGATTTTATTAGAAAGTTGTATGATAAAACAATTTTATATCACAAATTTATTTACATGTATGTGATAAAACAAAAGAAAACCATGTAATTGTGTTTTGGAATTGTTTAACCATTGTGATATAGATGGGCCCTATGGATTAATTTACTCATGGAAATTATTCTAATATTTTTTGGGATCTTTAGATCCTTTTTTCTCTAATACTGAGATATCACTCATTACTTGCATGGCAGGTAAGATTATTAGTAGCTTATACCTTCACTCTCAAAGCTTCAACATCTGATTTAAGCACCCGGTTATCAGTAGCAGCTTCATGGAATTGTTGACTTGCAGCAGTCAGCTGCTTGTACAGTGAAGCATTTTCCCCTCGTAATTGATCAACCTGAATACAAATTAAAAAAAAAAAATTGAATGAACCTATTGAATAAGATATATATAGACCTCAAAGAAGAATTGGACTACTATACACAGGTGACTTCTTCAAAACAGTCTCATTGAAGATTGAGACCTGCAACTCAAGATCAGCCAGATGTGCTTGTTTTCTTCTCCTCGATCGTCTAGCAGATTCTCTATTTGATACCATCCTGATATCAAAACAACAACATCAGTGAAGACTAGAATAATATCCAAATACATATATCAGCAATAGTTCTATCTGAACTCGTAATATTGCAATTTCTATATATGAACTCCTCATTGGGTACATTATAATGTACCTTCTGATGCGTTTTAAGTCGATGGGATCCGTGCTTTGTTCACAAGACCCAGCTTCTATTTCCAAATCATCCTCATCTGATTGTTCTCGTGAAGAACCACTATTTGCTCCCTGCGCTTGGGTATCTCCGCTTTTAGGTTTATGAGCAGAGGTGGGGCTTCCAGCTGACCCAGTTCCAGTGCACGCAAATGTCAAACAACTAGATGCAGGACCTATCAAAAAGTAAAACCCCATACAAAACCAGATTTACCGAGGGAGGTTTTATTGAGTAGGGAAGTTAGCATTTACTATAGTCGTCAGCATCACAAGACCTGTGCTTACACTATCATATACACACAAACATGCTTCGGTCCTGTTTACTTCAGTCAAGATCTTAGTCCTTCAAGTACTAGAGCTAAAACCTAAGCCATTATGCAAGCATCGCAGTCATGATACAATATAATGCCATTAAGTATGGCTTGAGTGATCAATGACTAATGCTCTTGTTAGACAAAGTTCTTTTCTGAAACAGGTCTGTGTGTTCACATAGAGATCGATTATGTTATATGTATTTATATGGTGATCATATATATTTATATCATTAGTGCCTTACCACATATTGATGACTGTGAATCCATAGTGGCTGAAATGTTGGAATGCTTTGGCGTGACATTTTGAGACCAGACTCGGTTTTCTGTTAATCCACCGTAATTTGTAAAGCCATTTAACGTGTCCTGCTTTCACAGACAGAGAGAGAGAGTTCAAACTCCTTATGAAGAAACAAGCCATTAAGCACAGCCTTCTATCATGGAGTAACAAGTTCCAACAATCCTCTCATGAAGAGAAAAAGGAAGGAAAAAAAGTTTTGAGATTGCACCATGGAGTAACCTGTTCCGGATGTGCAGCTGGAAAGCTTTGTGAGGTTAGTGTGAGGAGCGCTTTGTGAGGATCAGATCCGGACTCTATAATTTAGGTGCATTTGTTTCATCAGCATGACAGCATTACAACCATCTTCTTTACTTTTTGAAGTAAAAAAGACAAAAGAATCGAGGAAAGGTATGTTCGATACCTCCAAAAGTTGCTTTTTAGAGTAAAAGTTCAGAGTTTAAAAAAGAAAAGTTCTTGTGTTTGTCAGGTTTCATTTTTTTTTTCTCTGTCTTTTCTTTTTATTCTTTTCAAAAGCAGAGAAAAAGTAAACTTCGTTTTAGAAAAGGTAGACTTTACTGCTGTTTACTGTTTAAGAATATGATGGGAATTCTAATCTATTTCTAAGGGCAGAAGGGTTCCTTTTTTATACGAATTAGAGCTTATAGAAATGCACCCTTAATTTTACATTTTTACATTTTAAGTTCCTTAGGCTTCTTTTTTTTCTTTTTTAAAGTGGATATTTGTTCTAAAGCAAGCTGAATTTTTCCTACTGTGTAGTTTGGTTTTCTAAACTTTGAGGTTTTAGGGTGTCAAAACCTCCCAAGCAAGAAATTCATGATTTTCCTAATCAAAAGGCAATTTACCAATAAATGTGCTGGATGAGAGTATTGCCCAGATGGTGTGATGTATGCTTTGGTTGCCAGTCCATTGAGGGGTGCTCTACAACATTAATGTTTCTATTTTCATTTGTTTTTAGAAAAAATAAATAAAAATATTTTCTTTGACTCTGTTTTTGTTTTCAAAGGAAAAAAATAAGTTGATTTTGTTTCAAAAAATAATATGTTTTTAGAACCAACAAAATATTGGTTTTTAAAATAAAAATAATTTTTTAGTATAGAAATTATATGATTTATGGAATATAATGTTGAATAATTAGATGAAAACATGTTTTTAAAACCAGATCCAAGAACATGTTTTAGTTTCAGTTTTGAAAACAAAAAACAATACACAACCAAAACATGTGTTCTTGTGCTTTTGTGTTAAGAAACAATCTATTTTCAATCAAGATGATATTAATTTGTTTTTAAAACCTATAATAATAAAAACAATTTACATTGTAGAACACCCCCTTAGATATTTCAATATTTGACCATATATGGATTAATGACTGAAAGGAGTTAACTTTAGAAACTTGCCACGTGAAGGTATATATGTGGCTGAGATGGATTACAAGCCATCCTGACCTGAAATCTGATAATCACCAATAGAGTACTATTCCCTAAATTTGAGGAAAGAAATTTGATTCGAAAGATGGAAGTCGCTCTATTAGACTCATTGTGTTTTAAACGTGGAAGATCGACTCGCTTCAATTTTACTGAGTCAGCTATGCTACTTAAATAACGAGTTGATAGGTTTTAAACATATGTGAATAATACAATTTATTAAATGTAATCAAAATAGTTTATATAAAAGAAATAAAAGAATAATATATTGAATGTAAATGGCGGAGTCAGGTTAGTGTGTCACCTCAGGCGTGCTTCCCACTTAAATAGGCCAAGTCACCGATCCCAATGTATAAACTAATTTCCTAATCCACTCACTGAGTTTGAACCTGAAATAAATGGCTTAGATTTGCAGACATATTCAAAACCCTACCCCCAGATACAAGTAAAGTTCAAAGTACGATAGCTTTCCGATATACCCCGGGTTAGACCATGATGCAGAAATTTAAATCAATCTCTCTGAACCAATTTTAAAAATAAAAAATAAAACATAAAAAATCACTGACCCAGGTCAATGACCCTATCAGTATATCGGTCTGTGTCAATACTCTGAACCTTGAATAGATATGAGGGCTGGAAAAGGATTATCCCATGGTTTTTGGGCCTCGAGGAATCTATACATTATTAGTTATTTTGCATCTATCTTTATTTTATATATTTTATTTTTCTTTGTTTTCATGATTTGAGGGGAGTTTAGAATCCCTAGACTTCGGGGCTCTTCATTCAAGAATCCACCGGCTGTGATTATCAGTTACCCAATTTGGGGCTGGGTTGATTTGATGGAAAATAAAAGAGAAATATAAAATTCCATGTAAGATTTTAATAAATTTCACAAAAGTACTTTTAAGAAATTACTCACAACTTTCTATTTCTCTTATTTTCTATCAAACGTAGCACAGCCCAAAATCCTCAACTTTAACCTAATACAAACATGAAATTAGGTTGGTTTTCTAAGGTTTGTGTTTAATCCTTAACTATAAATTTACAAATAGTATTCATGCAATCATGGTAAAATAGGATTCATGTAATTAAAGCTTAAATGGTGACAATGATATTAACGTAATCTTACACATTACATAAATAATAATATTTTATAATAAATATATAAATACATAATACATATGTAAGCATATAAACTTTTTTTATAGAAAAAGGATTAAACCTTTCCAGTATCATGGATTCGTCAAAACCTTTTCAGTATCATGTCTTTGGCTTCATAAATTTTTCTAAAAAAACAGAAATTAAGGATGGGGTGGGAAGAATAAGTTGCACGTGAGGGCCACTATCCACGGATTTGATCCAATGCCTCCTAAATGTACCATGCAACCATCTCAACTACTGGATATTAATGAGATGAATTTAAAATGCTACAAAATGATTGAAATATTATAATTTATTAATAAAATATATTAATGACAAATATGTTACTAAAATCAGCGAATATCTCTTATCATTTCTGGAAAATATTTTTAATATATGATGATAGTATCCTGTGGGTAGGGTTCTAGTGGCTAGTAGATCCTCACACGGTTCCAAAAGCATAAAGGTAATGGGTAGCGTTCAAGCCCAATCCTTGTTTTTTTTTTGTAACAAGCCCAACCCAATTAAGGTATCTCATCTCACGGGCCCCAACTCAAGCCCACAAGGCACCCAACTCTATTTTTTATGGATTATCATCACTCAATCATAATCGATTGATTTTATCATTCTACTAACCCACATTTATTTTATTGCAAAAAAATAAATAAATAATTTACTCCGATAGTTCGAGAACACCAAATCTTTCCTCATTCATGTTCTATTAATTCTGCACGAATTTGTAAGACAGCAAAGTCCACGTCATTGGATTTGTCCGCTTCTGGTCTCATGGACGAAGAGGCAAGCCCAGCCAACGTGGAATTTTCGGTTCTCGTCCACTATGATCTCATATTTCCGTGAAAAATAAAAATAGCTCAGCAAAAATAAAATTAACTGAAACAACTAACTTACCGGACGATCTCTGAGTCCGCCGAAGCCGAGGTCGTCGGCGGCAGCGCAAACGTCTTCGAAGGTTTTATCTTGCACTTGGTCGCTGAAGAAGCCGTCGGGTTCACCGGAAATCCTCGCTCTCTGGACCCTAACTTCTCCAATTCTCTCTTCTTTTGAGCTCCGGTTCTCGTTGTCGCCGATTGGAGATGCCACCGTCGGCCTTAGGAACTCCTCCAAGTTCAGCTCCGACGCGCTTCGCTTCATGTTGCCACCGAAGATCGACGAATTCAGATTGTGTGGTCGAGTGGCGTCGCAGCCGATCAGCTCGTCCACTGGTTTCTGATTCATTGAGTCTTCGTTAGCAATCTGATCCTCGTAAAGCTTTAAATATATCCGATTCAATCGATCGAAGAGAGAGAGAGTGAGAGAGAGAGAGAGAGAGAGAGAGGAAAAGAGAAAAGCAAGAACACAGGTCAGTTTGCAAAGAAAAGCAAACATTATATCAAACTATGCTTTGTTAAGTACAATTACCATAAAACCACCAACTTCTGTCTATAATTACTATTTATACCTGCCTTTTAGTAGTCTAATAGTTGGCTAGAGTAGAGCAACACTGTTGCACAGGTATTTTATACGGTATTTGATAGTCCAGAAAATTAGAAATATATGGTTCCAATCTAAAGGTTTGCATTTATGGAGCAAAGCAGCAATGATCAACTGCTTACGCAACACCGTTTCCAAACCGGATTTCCTACTCACTACTACCCACTCTGTACCCACCGTGAATTGCATCACACATCTCTATTATTATATTATGATTTGATAGATGTGTGGCTGCAATTAACGACGAATAGAGAGTGGGATATTTGTGCACATTCAGTCAAAGAGCTCGGATGGCCGGATCTGCTGCTGACCTAGCTATGTTACCAATCTCAGGTGAACATGTCATGTGGGCCATATGTGTAAGAAACACTAATACTAACATACTAACTCATGGTGGATAGCCTATCCCGCAATAAACACTAGTGCAAGAAGCACTCTACTCTGTCTATCCATTTTTGTTGAATCCTAGGTCATCCCGAGGAAACATTACCTACAATCAAGGTTTAAAGTATCAATATGTATTGTTTCGGGATCTCTCCGATATGTTTTTACAGTAGGTGCATTGTTGTTCTAACCAGTTGAAGGGGTGGAGAGCCTTAAACCGGTCCTGTGAATCGAGTTTGAAAAATATAAATAAATAAAGCATAAAAACAGTATTGATACGCCCCTATCGATATATCGGGTGTATCAATATTTTGAACCCTGCCTACGACAGGCATTCTAGAAAAACAATAACTCAACGACCCCTAGTGAGGCAGTTTATTTTAAGGGAGAATGATTGTTGAGCTCACCCTATAATTCTTAGTTCCATTGTATAGTTGGAAAAGGTGTCAGTTTGAAATTAATGTTAATACATGGTGAATGTTGATGCTTAGAATGGGGGTATTTGACATTTTGAATTGTTGCAGGTCTGCACGGAATCCAGAATGTTCCATATATAAAATATATATATATATATATATATATATATATATATATATATGAACAATGAAACGCTGATGTATTCACTCATGATTGGATATATAGCCTACTATACATGACATGACAAACATTAGATTCAAGTTAGATTAAAATCATGGCTTTCGATGCATTGATGTAAGGCGGGGCTATAGCAATACATAAAAGACTGATTCATCGATATAGCCCAAGGCTGAAACCGCATCATAACAAAAGTGAGCTCAAACATAACCCCACATATGTGTTAAAGCTGGGATAAAACATGAAATCATGGCTTTTCAAACGTATTTAATGCAAGGGGGGCTATAGCAATACATCAAAGACTGATTCGAGGTTATATGGCCCAAAGCTGAAGCCGCATCATAGCAAAAGTGAGCTCAAACACATTATCTATTGATCATGCAGGTAGAAAGCAAAAATGTATTTTTCATGATCAATTCAAAATATTTAATACAGAAGCAGCCACCGTAACAAATACAGCCTTAGCTTTTTCTCGTCTGAATATTAGGGTCCATTTGGTCTATAATTAGAATTAGAATCGAAATCAAAATCCTTTAGAATTGGGATTAGAATTAGAATGAAAATTAGAATAGGCTGTAATGAAATTTCATTCTCCAAGCCAATGGGGGAATGATATTCCATTAGGAACGAGAAAGGGATTCCAATACCACGATCCAAACAATTGGTAACGGAATGGCCCATTCCGGTTTTGACTCTGGACCCCTATCCCCAGGAACAAAATAGCCCCTTAGTTTTCATATCCATGATACTATGTGATGCACATAGGAGCTGCTAGGGGTGTCAATTGGATTAGATTTGGTCCAATCTGATCCAGTCCAATGTAAGTCCATTACAAATGGACTAGGTCTAATTCAATCCAATGAATATTTTGGACCATTTTGGACTAACCCAATTCAATGTTTGAACCATCCAATCTATTCAATTTTTTTTTTTTTAATTTAGATTGGTTTCAACCTAAACCCGGTCCATTGAGTCATTGACACATACATTCTCATTTTATATCAATGGACCGGATATTGGCTTAATCCAATCCAATCCTATATAAATTCATTATGGATAGACAAGGTCCAATCCACTCCAATAAATATTTTCAACCGGATTGGACCAATTCAATATGTTTTGTTGGTCTATCCAATCCGTCTAAATTGATTTTGATTTAAACAGAACAGGGTCCAATCCAAAATCGATCCATTGACACCCTCAGGAGCTGTTTGAAGAATAGAAAAATAGCTGTTTGGAAGTTTGTTTGGAATGACACTTTACCCCCTTCAGTCAATACTTGATTTAACTAAAATTTGGTCCACACCTATAATATGGAGGGTTTTGACCAATGAAAACTCACCCATGAATTTTGATAAATGATGCCTAATTTGCTACCAGGCTTATGATTCCAATTTATTGGACAGTTGTCTTTCCTATATCACATCTTTTCCGTATATGCTTAACTTTCTTCCAAACAATCCAAATAGCCGAATTTTTTTCCATTGCAGGAAATGAACGTGACCAATAAAAAAAGTAAATATATGAGGTTACACATTAGGGCTGGTTGCCAATGGGTCGGATCCAATCTGACGGATCCGATGAATTCAAACCGATTGAAGTCAATTCTGATTCTAGGAATCAGAACCGATGGATCGATTCCGGCTTTTAATATATTGTCCCGATTATTATCAATGTAAAACCGATTCCAGTTCCTAATATTTATATAAACTATTTTTAGCAGGTCTATTATAATTAAGTCGATTGGATCAGAGCCAATTGTAAAAACTGATCAGTTCGATTCCGAATTCAAAATTAAAACCCTAATAGATCAAATTCGGTTCCAAATCATTAATATTTCTTTATCGGATCAGTTCCGATTCTATCCGGACCCGACCTGTTGACAGCCTGACTTGTGATGAACCAATTTTGGTCAAATTCTGACGAGAGAATCTCATTGCATTGTTTTAGGCAGTCAGCCAGTCATAACTCAAGTGAGTCCATATGCATCGAATTGGGAGATTCAGCAGGGATGGCACTTTCCGCAATTAATGACAAAAAGCGGGGCTAAACTGAGGGGAGGGTGCAGTATTGGAGGTTGATTTGGACTCGCACCAAGAACAAAGCAGATGCCGTGAATGCAAACTTAGAGAGAAAAGATTTAGAGAAAGGCTTCGCCCCCCCACTTTCCAGATCTGGCTATCTGCCAGCATCGCCTTTTCTTTTGTTCAGCTTTAAGCTTTTAACGCCTAACTTTGTAGATCAAATTACGAAAGTGCCCTAAGTTCTTGCCATCCCAGAACAATCTTGATGGAATTAACCGTCTATGGTCCTAAAAAGTTTAAAAAGTTAGGTTGTATGTATCGAGCTGGAAGTAGATGCAGGCATGAAGCTGACGTGTACACCACTCATGCTTTTTAATATATTTGGAAACAAGTATGAAGTATAGAGATGGAGGTAGGCCACTTTGGAGAAGATTTGGAAGCACAACGGTGGGTTAGAAAATTTTTAATAATAAAAGAGTAAAGGAAAAGGGAGACATTGCACTTTATTATCCTAACTTTCAAGCATTGTCTTTAATTGATGACTGCTAGTTATCCGATCACATGATACTTTGTACAAGTAAAAAATTTTTGAAAATATCAAAATTATCTCTCAAAAAAGATACTGTTGAGGTATTTGAGATTCCATACCTTTAGATGATAGACCTACCTGTAACCAGAACGGGAAGGAGGGAGGGGGAAACGACACCTCTAATTCCCTTCCTCTCCATCTCTCTATGTATTTCATAGGCCTTATCCAATTTATTTTTCTTGCAGAACCCACTTAACAGAGCACTGCAGCTCAGCGTGTCAAGGCAAAACCCAGTTTCTTGCATCTTCAATGCAATAGAATAGGCATTATCCAACCTCCAAACACGGCATTATCCGAATCAAAATTTGCACTCAAATCATTTGCATTAACATAGTTTTGCATCAATGCAAATGAATTTGCACTGCAACCAAACACAGGCGCCTTAGGATCAATTCGAAATAGTCATGCCAAGAAAAAAATATGGGTGGACAGTAAATATTGATCGAGCAGCAGTGGGTATTGCCATCCGTGATCAATGTGGGAATTTTATTATGGGTAGAGCTCGAATTATTTAGGCCTCTTCTCCTTTGGAATCTGAGGTTCAGGCGGTTTGGGAGGGATTGTCACTTGCTGAGTCTATGGCCATGGATCGGGTCGAAATTGAAAGTGATGCCAAGAAGGTCATTAATCTCCTATCTTCAGATCTAGAACCACCTTGGAACATTTACACATTGATTCAAGATTATAAGCAACTCCTCGCTCGATTTACGGTTGTTTTCTTTACACATCTTGTTCTTGTAATGGATTAGCCCACGGGCTACGGCACAAGAAATCCATAACCTGGTCTTCAATTCCTGAGTTTATCAGGTCATTGGCATTTGATGAGATGTAATCTTGATGATCTAGTTGAATGAATTTGCCTTTGGGCTTCAAAAAAAAAAAAAGAATAGATGTTGTTTGATATGGAGTAGTCCACAAGTGTTCTTGTAGTTTCCAAAGTAGTTAATACGCTGAAAGACCTAGATTCAAAATTCATCACTTAGCTGAAGATGGTGCAACTATATTGTAAAACCCAAGGTGGAAGACAGATAAAAGGCTCTCCTTTCTCTCTTAGGATCAAAGTTGCAAGAGCAAGAAAGATAGTTTATCTATATTGTTTACCCTAGTCTCCATTTTCTATAACTTTTATAATTGTGGATTTTAAGAATCCAAGTAGGAGTTTCAATTTGCTCTCCTAGTTGAATGGGAAAGCCAAGTATTAGGAATAAGAAAACCAATTACTTCCCTCTTGTCCTAAGTTAGTTAAGTTTTCCTTACTCTCAGAACTTTGACCAGCAACTTTGAACCTTATCTTTGTATGGTGTGAGGACCCACAATGATCTTATTTCAAACAAAAGGGATAAGCCCACACATTAACATACATGGGACAAATTCACTTGGTCTTACTTAAGCTATGTTTGGTTTGAAGAAAAATGTAGGGAAAGGAAAGGTAGGGAGGCCTTTACAAATCTTGTATTGGTTTCTCCGTCTTTCCCTTCCTTTCTCTACTTTTTCCTTCAAACCAAACATATCCTTAGTGAATCATCCATACACATATAAAACCCAAATTCGGCCCAATAATGTCATAAATATATAACTTTGACTTGGGTTTCAACCATCTTCTAAGCTCAAGTCCAATAGGTTAAACTAAGAAATGCCCATTAGGTTATTGGACTAATAAAACATCTATAGCTAAATTTTTAACCAATAACATAGAAACGCTGCTGACAAGGAAGGACCTTGACAATAGCATTAGAAAAGCACACTAACCCGGCTAAACCATCCTAAACCCAATTAGACCAATTTTTTTAAGGCCTACTAGCATTCTATTTCAAAAAAAAAAAAAAAGATTAGAATATTCCAAAATAATAATAATTAAGGGGTAAAATAAGAAAAGAAAAAATATAGGAAAGTTCTAGAAAGTAAGAGGTCAAAAACATTATAAATAGGGGCCTATATGAATCTAGAGGTCAAAAACATTGAAAAGTAAGTATGAAATTATAGAGAAATTGAGGTGCAAGAATGTGCAGTTGGTTCGTATGATGCAATAGGGACACTCCAAAGAAAATGACAATTCAAATGATAAATTGAAGATTGCTACCAAGAAGAAGAAAAAAAAGCTGACATCAAGCTCCAAGTTCTTTAGTTTTCATCTTTTCAATACTTGATCTATAAGGCTAAAAACTAACACTACATGGGCTTAAATGAGACTAAAATCAGTTAACTAAACCTTAGAGATCAATGACTAGAAATTGAGGTGTTCCCCAAGACACTTATTGACTTAAATGGTTGTATAATAGAGGACTGATCAGCTCTAACATTCAGAAAATGGTTGTATAATAGATATATTATTTTAGCCAATAAAAATGCATGAGAAGAATGAATCGAGGGCAACCATGTGAGAAACAAAGGGTTTGGTAAGAAAAGAAAGAGGAATTCATGTACTATCAAAAGAGTTAATCTATGGAGTTCCCCATGTGTTCAAAGAGTGAAAACCCTTGAATGTAAAAGAGAGGAGAGCCCTATTTGAGCCCAAAATCTTCATGGTGGTATTTTGTATCTTGGGCTAGTTTGTTTGTATTTAGTCTATGAGTCTATTGAGAGGCATTTATTTGTGTTTAAGACAAGGTTTTTAAAATCAAACCGAACAATGAATCAGTTAGGGGTCCGGTTCCCAGGTCAAACGGTCCGACCATTCAGACTGAATGGATGGCCCATTCTGAAAAAATAATAAATAAATAAATAAACAGCCAAAACCGCTAATTCGAATGATTCGACTGCCCAGGTCAGTAGTTTGCAGACCAAATCAATGATTTTTTTTTTTGGCAAAATAATGGTTTTGAGATAAAATGGAACCAGTCACCTGACCAGTTCCTGGTTTTTCCAATCCGACCGTCCAGTCAGGTCCGATTTTGAAAAGCATGGTTTAAAATTTCATTGTAATATCTTATAGATATAAAAGGTTTGGCATCAAATCTTAAAGGTGTGAAGGCATATGTGTGGTGTAAGGTTTGAATGGCACTTGGAAGTCAAGTCGGTTGTTTAATGGAAATCTCATAAGGGGCCTAAATAAAAGATGTAGGGCAGAATTAGCCAAACTCTCTATAAGAATCTTATCTGTGTTATTCATTGATTTGGTTCTCATACATACACATAGTCTCTTGGTTCTTTACAATGAATGTTCCTATACAACATCATATTTGCATTCAAAGATTTTAAGGAAAGCAATCAACATAGAAATCCAAGAGAACCCAATTCACCTCCTCTTGGGACTGCTATGTAGGATAATAGGGCTCATTTAGGGACCCATTAACAACAACTAAAAATAGACCCACATTCTCTCTCCTCCCTCTCTCTATCTCTCACCCACCACTATTCCAATTTCCCTTCTCCCTCTCTTTCTCGGTCTCACATCACCATTGTCTCAAACTGTCAGAGGAACAACCACTGCTTCACTGGAGTTCACCTTCCAACAATCAAGACCTATAGTTGCACTCCGATCACTAGAGGAAATGGTGTTACAAGAATTCCCTAGTCATAGCTATGGCAATTCAGGGAAGGGGATCCAATCCTCTCTTTTTCTTCTTTCTCTATTTATTCTAAGACCTTTATCCACTCAATCGCCACTCTTTCCACTGAGAAGCCTTACTCTGTAGCATTATTATCCTATTTGAAAATAATCCAAGATCTATTTATTTTGCTTTTCTTTGGTCTTCATTCTTGTGGTTATGGATTTCTAACATTGATTTTTATCTTGTTTGCTTAGCAAAATGAATCATGCCTGATCCACTGATCCCTTATCCACTATTGACGGATTCGAGACCTCTTTGTATTTGTGTTATATGACCTATGTTAAATCCATAAACTAGTGCCAATTGAAGGGAAGGGGAAGACCAAATCACTATTACCAATTCTATATCTCATTAAAGAAAATGACACAAACCATTGTTCAACAAGGAAATTTGTGTTGCTGAGAGAATCTCCGTTGCTTTCTTTGCCCATTTAGGCTAGTTCCTCACAATCCTTGTTCTTTTAATTTTTTTGCTTATTAGTGTCTTGAATTCTTTGGTTACCACTTTGGCTAATTAGCAATTTCGAATTTTTATGTCAAGTCCAATCTCTTAGAATCGATTTTTTTTAAGCTTCAAGTTTTAAATCCAAAAGTGTTATTTAATTGTTAGAAAATTTCTCTTCAAGCTATTTTGATGTCGGCCTTGCTATGTGATGATGTGCGATCTGATAGCTCCTTGCTGGTGGGCAACTTTGATGTCGAGTTGGCAAGTTCGCCTGGTCATCCTGCAAAAAAGACAACATTAGAGTACCCAGGATGGGCACTCCGATGCTTAAGTCAGTGAATTAGAGATTTTTGAGAGATCTAAAAGTGAGAGAGATAGAGCACTGTGAGAGCTAAGTTGTGCATACCTTCTCTGAGGGAGGGGATGCCTTTATATAGGCATAAAAAACTGGGAGCTTCATGTGGCGCGTCTGAGATTCCTGGATAACTGTGTCCACCATGTTTGGAGGAGAGGGATAAAGTCCGTTCAATCAACTCTAATGCAGACGTTTCTGAGATACGGGTATAGCGGTCAAGCATCGTGATCCTGGAAAAGTAAAAAATAATAGCCTACTTAAGGAAGAGGTCGGCGAGCATGTCTTGTAGGTTGCCACCTAGATCTCAGTCAGATCAGCAAGTCCTCGAGGAGGCCGCAACCCACGCCGAGGTCAATTCGACCGGTACTCATGAGGTACCACAGATCGGCAAGTCCTCAAGGAGCTTGCTCCTCATGCCCCGAGTTCCCTTGGACCAGTAACAAGGTACTACAGGTTGGCCTTAGACGACTTGTTGCTAGCCCTCCTGCCGAGGTGCCCTGGACTAATTCTGGGGTGTGTCCCCTTAACTGGGCAAGATAAACATCTATCCACGTGGTGCTAAGGTGTCAAGCGAAGAAGGCACGTGTTGCTAGGTAAGCGGAGGGCCAAATTTGCCCTCATCACTATGAATCTAATCTTTAGAACATATTTTGAACTCGATCTTATGGGTTTAGAAGTTTCATTTGACCTTTTATTGCCTAGGTAGCCTAAGAATAGATGGGCCAAATTGGGTTTTACAAGCATCCTCCCCAACTAAACTTTTTTTAAACTTGAATGCTCTATAAAAATAATAGAGAGCAATAAGATGAGGTGCTAGTGTGATAAAGATAAAAATGTGTAGAATAAATATCAATAATGTTAAAGAACAACTACAAAGAATCAAAATCACACACAATATTTATAGAGGTTTGGCCAACCTATGCCTACGTCCTCTCCCTAGGCACACCACCTAAGAGTTTTCACTAAGCTAGTTGGACTTCACATGTGCTAGCAAAACCTTTACACCAATCGGATTTTTAAAGTGTCAATAAGATCTTTACAATAGTTGGACTTCCTAGGTGTCAACAAGACTTATAATCGAATAGACTTATGGGTATTATTTCAACCTTTGTAGTGTTCAATCGTTGAATAATGGTGTAAAATAAGCCAAACCACCCTAGGTCAGCACAACCTGCTAATTACAGCGACAAGTCATGCTAGGTAAAATTGCGACCCCTTGGGCCAGTCTAGGCTAAGGGGTTTTGGCCCATGACACAACATGCTTCGTGGCCTGTACGGGCTCATGTTGGCATAACCCCATGCCAGGCACAACATAGCCCATGGCTCAGCACGAGCATGGCTCAACATAGTTTGTGGCTTGGCCTAACTATGTTATAGCCATTTTATGGGGGAGTATAATAGCAAAAAGACCCCCAACAACTATTTTTGGGAGATATTTGTGTATTTTACCAAAGATTGTGCAAAAAAGAATAGAATGCCCCCAACAACTATAAATAACTACTTTATTGGAGCAATTAAAGTAAAGTGATAAATAAAGTTTGTAATTGACCAAAATACCCCTCTCCAATTATAAACGACTAGTTTAAAAGGGTATTTTGTTTAGCTTAATTATTTCTAATCCCTATAAATACCCTAACACTTACCCATTTTCATCACAAATTCACAACAACAATCAAATACAATCTCTCATTCTCATGCTCCCAATCATTCTTATCATACTACTCTACTCTTATAGTCTCAATCTTTTCATTTTTTTTTTTAATTTCAACAAGAAGGATGTTTGATCGAGTGTCTTAAGTTGATGTTGGCAATTTGGAAGACTTAAAAGCTTTGCATTCAAGGTACTAAGCTGGTAAACCAGACTTAAGATCAAAGTGCAATTACCAGGTCAGTTGATTTTTTTTTATAAATTTTAGATTTTAATATTTATTAAAATGGTCAGTTCCTCTAAGACTCCTCTCAAACCCAATGTGATGCTGGTCCTAGCAATTTTAGGGTACCAAGAAAGAAAACTAGTGGTGGTTGGAATTATTTTACCATGAATGATGTAGCGGGAAAGGGCATGCAAGTAGTTTACGATAAATGTAAACATGATTTTTACTATCATAGTATTAGCACTAGCTATTGGAAAAATCATCTATCAAACTACTACATGGCTAACATAGGAAATTTTGATATTTTTACTTGGTCAAAAGCATAGGAAAATAATTATCCTATGCTTTTCGCTAAGTCAAGAGGTCTACTAACCCTTTTGGTGTCCATAATAACATCGAAATATTGTTTTAATGTAGGAAATAGAGTGCTTGATAAGAGGAGGAGCTAGATGACAAATGAAGCATTGGAGATATGCATTTGTCTAAAAGATTGATTTGATGTAGAAGATAGACTGCAAGATAAAATAGGACAAGACATATCATCCAATGTATCGCACACTTAGTCAATGGGTCTACCACATTATCTGTTGATGCTACCTTCTAAATTAAGATATCTCCTCTCCCAATTATCTTCCATAGAATATGATATTTCCTCTTAATGTGCTTTTTTGGCTCCTTAGATTGAGTAATGGCTCTAGTGTTGTCATATAACAATGAAATGAGTGACATATTGAAAGGTACAACTCCTAATTCTTGGATGAATTTCTTCATCCAAATTGCTTTCTTGGTAACCTCATTTATGACAATGTACTCAACCTTAGTTATGGAATTTACTGTGGACCCCTATTTGATATTTCTCCAATTGATAGCATAGGATGCTAACATAAAGATATACTTAGACATAGACTTTCTATCATTTAAATTTGATTAGAAATCGACATATGAATACTTGATAATCTATAGTAAATTTTTATCGAAGATGAGAAAATAGTCTTTTGTTCTTCTCAGGTAGGGGTGGCAATGAGTTGAGCTTTTCACGAGCTGCTCAAGTTCGGCTCGTGAAAAGCTCAACTTTGCTCGGTTTCAACTGAGCTCGAGCTCGATCCCAATTCATTGGCTCAATTATTAAACTATTCGAGCTCGAGCCTACTAGAGCTCGGCTAGTGAAGCTCGTAAGCCAGCTTGAATATATATATATAATAAAAATATTATAATTCTTAATTATTATAATTCTTAATTTTTAAATACTAAATAAAAAATATTTGTATATATAATTTTTATTTTTATAAAATATTTTTTCTCAAAATCGAGCTCGAGTCGAGCTTGAGCTCAAGGTTCTGGCTCGAATCAAGCTCGAGCTTGAGCTCGAGCCTTGTAGAACAATCTTGAGCCTGGTAGTATTCGACTCGAATCCACCCCTATTCTCAGGTATTTTAATATATTCTTCATAGTTGTCAAATATTCCTATCATGGGTTATTATACTGGAATCTATTTGTGACACTAACAACTTGTACAATGTCAAGTAAGATCTATTTGTGACACTAATAGCTTATGTAGTGTCAAGTCGGGTGTACAACATAGCATACACGATGCTCCCCACGACAAAGCATAGGGAATCTTTTTTATGTCTTCTATTTCTTCAAAAGTCTTAGGTGTCATACCCTTAGAGAGAATGACCTCATACCTAAAAGGGACAAATCCCTTGTTGGAGACTTGCATGTTGAACCTCCTGATGATCTTATCAATGTAAGTAGATTGTGACAATTCAGTTAATTACTTCGATCTATCTCTATAGAGTTGAAGTCCTAAGATATAGTAGGCCCCTATAAGGTCATTCATGGGAAATTGTTGTGAAAGTCATACCTTCATCATGTACAACATTCATGCATCCAATAAATAGAATGCCATCTACATATAGAATCAAAAGCATAACCTTTTCTTCCACTTTCTTTTTATAAACATAAGACTCGTCTAACTTTCGCTTAAAATCAACCTATTTGACTATTGAGTCAAATTGGATGTTTCAACTTTTAGAAGCTTGCTTTAATCATGGATTTGTTGAGCTTACACTCCATGTGTTCTTAACCTTTAACAACAAAGCCTTTTACTTGTTATATATAGGTATCTTTTGAAAGATCCTCACACAAGAAAGTAGATTTGATATCCATTTGCCAAATTTTGTAATCATAATGTGCAGTTATTGTCGCATGGCCACGGGCAAAAAGGTATCCTCATAATCAATCCCTTTATTTGAGCATAAACTTTTGATACAATTTGAACTTTTTAGGTCTCAACCTTCCCATCAAGGTCATTCTTCCTCTTAAAAATCCATTTGCAACCAATCACTTTTATCCTAAGGGTGGATTTACAAAATTCCAAATTCTGTTGGCATTCATTGAATCCATTTCAACTCTTATGGTATCTACCCACTTAAGGGAGTCTATATCTAACATAGCTTTCACTTAAGTCAGGGGATCCTCCTCATTATCCTTAATTTCCATCAAGTAAGTTTATTAATTATAACCATATCGAATAAGAGCTCTAGACACAAGGGTTTTTCTTCTAGGTTGGGTGTTTATATCTAGAACTTGTGGAACTTCTTCAAGTACACTTAAGCTCTCCTTATCAATAGCAATTTCTTGATGATGATTGTTTAAGATGTAATATTCTTCAAAGAAATGGGCATTTCGACCAACAAATACCTTTTTTTTTTTCATTTGGGTCGTAGAAGAGATACTCAATGAAGTTCCTTAGGGTAGTTTATAAATAGGCAAAGACTAGTTTTAGATTTTAACTTATTAGCACTTGTCTTTTTGGCACGTGTTGGACAACCCCATATTTATAAGTGTCTAATACTCAATTTCTTGTCAATCCAAAGTTCATATGGAATCTTAAAAACTGACTTGATCTGAACTTGGTTCAGCACATAAACAATAGTCTTTAATACGTGTCCCCAAAAGGGTATGGGTAACACTAAGTGGACAGGGAGTGGGTAGAGGAGGATCAATCATTGGCGGTGGAGGTGGCAGAGGTATAGGCGTTGAATGAACTAGATGATTCCTAGAATAAACTTGTACCTATTAAGCATTAAGAGGAGAAGAATCACCTACAGAATCAAAATGATGTAGAACAAAAAAGGATGGTGTAGGTAATCTAATAATGTTCTTAAAGAATGAAATATTCTCAAGAAAAATGACATTATAGTAACACGAAGCCAACAAACCTTGGGATCATAACAAATGAATCCATTGTGTTCCATATCATATCCAATGAATGCACAAATAGTTGATTAAATAAATAGATTTATGTGTTCATGAAAGGGGGATAAACAAAGCAAAAACAACCAAAAACATGGAGTATGAAAATGTTAGGTGGACAATGAAACAAGGATTAAAAGGGAAAGGAGTTCCTAAGAACAAAGGATAAGATATTAATGAGGTATATGACAATGCTAGTCTCCTCCACCCAAAGGGTAATGGGAACATGGGAATCTTGTAAGAGTGATCTCACCATATTAATAATATGATAGTTCTTATGCCTAGATACCCCATGTGTTGAGGTATACCTGAACAAAACCTCTAGGATTGAATACCATGTTGTTGGAAATAAGCTTGGAACTCACCATCTTCACCATCATAGTACTCTCCCCTTGAATCAGATCGCAAGATGCTTATAGTACTTTTAAATTGGTCTATAATCATGACTTAAAAAAAATTTTAAATGTGGGAAAAACTTAAGATTTCTTATTGAGAAAATAAACTTAAGTATATCTTGTGTAATTATTAATAAATAAAACAAAATATTTGTGACCCAAGCATGAGATAACAAGAGATGACCAAACATCACTATAAATAAAGTAAAGAAGTGTAGAAGCTTGATTTATCAACAAGTAAATAACCAAGTCAAACAGGATTCATCAACACTCTTAAATGAAGAAATAGTCACAAGAAAACAACCAGACGAAAACAAATAGTCCAAGTTTATAGCATGAGTGTGACTCAAAGGTTTATGCCATAAGTGCTACACATTATTACAAGAAGCAAAAGAGAAACTAGAAATAGTAGATAGAAAACAAGAAGTCGATGAAGATCTCTTATCCTCAAATTCCAAAGAAAATAGCCTCCCAAGCCCACACCCCTTTCCCCTCATCTCCCTAGTGCATTGGCCCCAAATAAACAACCACCATGGAGAAAATAAGATATCGTTACCATGTTCAACGAGTTATCCAACAAAAATTAAATTAATAGTCAACTTAGGCATAAAAAAAGTATTTTAGGAAGATGTGAGGGTGTAGACTAAGAAGTTGACAGAAATAAGTCATCATAACCACATATAGGAAGAGATTCACCATTAGCTATGATAATGTGATTATCAGATGTACAAGGTTTAATAAACTGACCAAAGGAACCCCTGATCATGTGATTTGAAGCTTTAGATTCAATAATCCACATATGAAATGGGGAAGACAAGTAAACAGACTTAACAGTCAGTCCAATGCAGAAAAAGCATAGGAAATAGACGAAGACATAAGTTAGTGAATCTTATCTTCAGTTAGAGGGCCTTGATAAACAGTTTTGTGGGTTGATGGTGAAGAAGTATCAATTGGTTCAATCAAAACTTGACAAGCCTTATGTTGTCCTTTCTTAGGGGGCCTAATCGAATATTCAATAATTTGCCCTTACTACTTGCAATAAGTGCAAAAATTCTTTTTCTTGTAGTGGGATGCCACATGCCTAAATTCCTTGCACTCATAGCACTGAATCTTTGAGAAATCCTTCTTCTCCTTTTGTTTGGTATCCAAAAAAACTGCACCCATGCCATGTTCTTTCTTCTAATCAAGAGAGGACTAAGTAAGAAGTCGAGTTTCTTGTCTTAATAACTCTCCGAGTATCATACCCAAGTCGGGTATAGTCTTAGTACTGAGTATGTTTGAATGTATTACCTCATAATCAGATTGAAGATGCATCAAAAAATGCATAACTTTTTTTCTTATTAAAGTGCTTATTTATAAATTTCAGGAAAAATTCCAAATTAGTACCCTTTACTTTGTGTCTAGTGTCACTTTGGTCCTCGAACTTTCCAAAAAGTGCCAATTTAGTACCTATCATTAACCAACCGTCAGTTATGTGTATCGTGTGATGACATGTGTGACTTTAAACTTTTGAAATTGTCAAAATTACCCTCTGAAATAAAACACTATTTATCATCTTCTATATGTGTGAAACTAGAGTTGCATTTAGAACCAGAAAAGAAGTTTCAATTTTTAACTTTTTAGTGTTGTTCTATACTATAATAAGAATGAATACATATCAAAATTGAAACTTTAGAGGGGAAAACACCCAAATTTTCCTCTTAATTAAGTAGTTTTAGGTTGACTAGTTGGTTTAAGCTTATGATTGCTAGCTGGGTCTGATCTGAAAACTAGATAAAAAACAGAAAGAAACTAGAACACTCCCATCTGATGAAGTAAAGAGAATGGTTAGGGGGGCTTTTATATGTTCCCAGATAAACCCCAATTTCCATGCGATGTCCTCCCTCATCCCCTAAAACATTTTTGGAAGCAATGTAGTAGCAGAAAGCCGATCCATTTTTCTGTTTTGATCTCTCTAGGTAGTGATAGAGAAATCAGAGGAAAAGACAGAGGAAACCCAAATGCGTGAAAAACAAAGGAACTAGTGGTGTATAGATTGGCTACATTGTCCTAGAGGAAACTCATTAAATCTACATAGATTTAAAGGAATACCCTTGGTTAATACATGTCATGCACTGGGAGAGACAACCTGGGTTGTTTTATGCAAACAAGCAAAGCTTTCCATTGGCAATTACCCATTCTTATAGATCTATTCATTGTCAAGTGAGTACAAGATTAAACATTCTTTGTCAGCTTAACATGAGTTCGTGCTTCAATGGGCGCTTCATGAGTCCGGTATATTATAGATTTAATGTTATGGCATTTTGAGAAAATTTTCTGTGAAGATATTAGTTGTTGTTCATGGCATTTCAATTAGGGAATTCAATTGGGGCCGCAACAACAAGAACAAAGGAATGTTTGGTGTATTGTACTTCTTCATTCTTCCTTTGATATCTCATACATTTTTTCCTTACGAAAATTAGATGACACCCTAAGGGCATTTGCATCTTTTCACGTGCCAATTAATAGCTAGTTAATGGTGGATACTAAATTGGCACATTTTGAAAAATCAAGCACTGGATTGACACATTTTGAAGTTCAGGGACCAAAGTAACACTAAGCCTAAAGTACATGGTACTAATCTAGAATTTCCCCTAAACTTACACAACAATTTGTAAATAAATCTCCAAGGTGAACCAATTCATATTCAATCCAAAGGTTCACGAAACCAGCATAGTACTCCTAATTCGGTTTTTCCCCCTAAGCACAAGAAAATATATCTAATTCAATCTGATATTGCCTAGACATGTTTGATTGTTGATACAACTTTTCAAGGTATTCAAACATGTCATGCGCAATTTTAAACCCCCTCGTTGGAATAGCAACATCAATAGTGATAGATATGAGAATCCAAGATACAACTTATGCATTTTCTATTTTCCATTACTTTAACCCCTTGACATCACTAGAATCGAACATGACTATAGAGCCATCAATATAGCCCCACTTGCTCGAGTCCCATAATGAACAAAATATATAAGGAACAATAGAAAACAAATAGTGCAATCATAAGAAGCAATCCAAAAGAATTGAAAGAGGAGAGTTAAAACCTCTTACAACCAAGAGAAGATGTTCGAAAGATAGAGAAATTAAGATCTGAAATCACATTCTAGAAAAGGAAAGTAGAAAGTTGTCACTCAAGAGAGATAAACAGAACTCCTTCAGCACTTGTCCAAAGCCAATGAAACTTTCAAAATATGAAAAATTGGGCCAAGCAACATTTCCTTTGAAGTTTTATCACAACCTAATGTCTTTTAAGAGAGATCTAATGATATTTTTCTTGATGGTTGTGTAGAACAAAGAAAACTAGTTCTCAGATTGATCAAAATAGTCCAAAACCAATCACTTAAGTAAAGAAGGACAAATCGATCTGAATGTATTGAAAACAAATCAGAGAATAACCTGCTCTAATACCATGTTAACCTTAGAGAGACAAACATGAAAGAGATAAGCAAGAAAACTCCAAGGTTGTTACAGTTGATCTAGTGTCAATCTAACCCAAAAAAGACATATCTATGTTAAAAGATGAATAAACAAGATTATCCTTACAAGAGAAATAAAGCACAAAGCTATAAAAGGTTGTACACTAATATGCACGCATAATAATATACATACAAAGAAGGTAAAAGGATAAAACTGCCCATTCTCTTCTCTATAATGGTAACAACTTTCTCTATTGGATCTACAAAGAATGCACCAATTTAGGGATGAGCACTAGGGGTGATCATGGGCCGGGCCGGGCTTTGCACTTATGATAAGAGCTATAGCTTAGGCCCGGGGTTCTAGGCCTGAAACATAGCTTAGGCCCGGGTCTATACGGGCCCAGGTCAAGCCGGGCCTGATTCTGGGCCAATATCTTTCATGTATATAAAACATTACATATCTATAATATTTTATATTAAATGACATAACATGCATATAAACTTATTTTATACATTATATAATATAAATTATACGTGTCATGTTATAATATTTATATATAAAATATATAATATAATGTAAAATAACTTATATATATATATATACACAAATTGTGTGAGTTTAAATATATGCGGGCCGGGTTGGCCTTGAAGTATTAAGCCCAATACCGGCCCTAAAATTTGCAGGCCTGATGTAGGCCCAGGCCCGAGCCAGGCCTAAACACAAAACTCAGGCCCAAGCCCGAAATTTCTGGGCCAGGCCAGACTGAAATGATCACCCTAAAAAAGGGTCTTCTTTTTTGTATCATGTTCAAAGTATTAACCTTCCTATGAAACACCCCCCCCCAACAAAAAACTCCTATCTTGGATGGAACAAACCGACACCAAACTTGCTTAACAAGGAAAAGATGAGAGGAGAAGACCAACAAAGAGAGTTAAAAAAGGATGGACTAGAAAAGTTACCCTTAAGGTGAGGAATCCGAATCCCTTTATCTGTTTTAGAAGGATCGAAGCAAACGGAATCAAGAAGTTGTAATAACCCATACAATTCAATTAATTCAATATCTCTTAGACCTCTCCGAAAACCAAAATCCCAATTCTGACCTAAAAAGTATAGGTGCAACGGAACCTGACACCCTCTTGTTTTTATACAAGCACACAGAATACAATGAAGGGAATAAATCCTTAAGAGCGTAAGAACCAACCCAGATATCCTCCCAAAATTTGACAGCATCCCCTAAAGAAAGGATAGCCCATTAAGAGACACCTACATCCTAGCCAGAGTCCATTTTGCCATGAACACCAGTTATAACCATATGCCAAGTACTCTTGATTGTGAGAAATCTCAATGAAAAATCTCTTTTAAGGCATGAATTAAGAAAGTTCACCTACTGTAGATCCACAAGTCTTGCCATGCTCCAAAGAAGAGAGAAAATAGACTGGAAGAAGCTGAGTTGCTGATCGAAAAAAAAAAAGATAAATGGGAAAAAGTTATGGAGGAGGGACAATTCATTATTGAAAGAAAGAAGTAATAAAGCTACAGAGGAGAGATTTAAGTTTATGACGCTCAAAAATGTTTCATCTAACTTTCTCTTGATATTTTAGTAATTAAAGTTTCAACTATAAAGTTAAAATTGATCCATCACATAAGGATAAAGTTATTACATGTAGCTAAATCATAAGATTAGAAAATATTAATATATAATGACCTAATACTTGAACACCCTTAAGCACCTAATATATGAATGAAGTTTCAGTCTAGACTCATGTTCTTCAACGTTAGGCCCAAGCTCAACTTGAAAATTGAAAAAGCCCAACTTTCTTGGTCTAGGCCAGTGTTAAGTGTAAGACGTGAAAAAGAGAGTGCAAAGGCCATTATTGACCAAGGCGCATGCCTTTTTGAAGAAATATGCAAATTAAAAAAAAAGTTGAAAAAAATTGCAGAAAAATGTAAAAAATTCAAGAAAAAGAATATAACAAAAATACTATTAATTAAAAAATTAAACTTTAATTTTAAACTAAATGTTTTAAAAAGCCTATAAGCTCAAAATTAAATATATAAAGATAACATATAAAACATATACAAAGTGAAAATACAAAAATAAAATAAAATATAGCATACAAAACATATTCAAGCATGTCTAACTTTTAATTTCTTTATTTCTTTCCCAATTGCATTATTCCAAATAGCTGATGTGATGTTAAACATCTTTAATTCCTCTATGAGTGGCCTTTGTACCAAGTTCCTTGAGACAAGCCTAAACAAGTCCATGTTAGGATCATAAATTCTTAGTCCCTATAAAAAATGATTTTAAAATTTTAATTATATTATAAAATATCTTTTTTTTTTAAATGAGTGAATGAACAATATTAGCAAATAGGAGATTCTTAGAGCCAATGAATTTAAGACCCAAACATGGACTTGTTTGGGCTTGCTTGGCCAGGGGTCCATGAATGGAACCCCCAACCCAACCGTCATACTTCAAAAAGAATAAAAAAGCACAAAATTTTGAAAAACCACATCCCTGAATTAAGGCACAAAGCACCTAAGGACCAAAAATCCAAGCCCAGTCCATGCAAAATTCCAAGCTAGGTTAGTTCAAGCTTTGGTTTTACATGCCCAAGTTGGATGCCTACAATTAAATGGCTCTCCCTATTATAACTTTTTTTGTATTTTTCCAAAAAAAAATTAGTTCAGTTCATTGTGAGGTTAGGAGTGTGATCCCTGCCTTTTGTGTGTGTGCATTTGTGCTACTCATCGAAAATAAATCACATGGGTTCACATATAAACTTCATTCTTATGGAGGGTCATTGCATCAACAACCATTTTACCTGACATTTCATAAGCTCCAAATGGTCCCATTGGTCTTCAATTGCTCACTTTATCTCCAAGGAGAGACCAACAAATGATATGTGGAGAAAACCACAATATTGTCCCCATAACTATAAAGGTTCAATCCCTTCCTTCAATGGACACATTAATCTCTGGAGAAAATAACCCAATTATGACCAAAACGAACCATAGATACAACATATCTTCCATGTGAAATGTAAGTGACAAAGGATAACTAGACCCCATATCTATTTCCATATCAGAAGAAAACATAAATCTTTTTCGGGTAATTGTGTTACATACAATACAACTGAAAAGAATATGAAACATATTTTCATTCTGGTATATCACATAGTAGTGCAGCAGGGAAAGGAAGAGACATAAGGAACAACTGAGCATACAAAGTTCTCACTACTCCTCTAATGGTGTTCTGGAAGCTAAGCCCTTGATCGTGTGTTTACACTGAAACCTGTAACAGAAAACTGAGTTGTCAATGCACCATCTTCAATGTCATTCAAAGAAAGGTGATTGAAATATTACTGTTAAATCATTAATAGATAAAGAGATGCAACACGGAAATTTTTGAGGAGTTGACAGTTAAAATCTACAGAACAACTTGTCCAGTGACATCATACATGAGGCATTGATGGAGATAAATGATATTAGTGCTGACAATTATGCTGAACTGGAGCCACAAACCTAAACCAGACACATCACACATGATTCACTGGCTAATGGAAGATGGACAGACAGGTTTTGGAGGCCTTGGTTTTATACAAAATGTAAAAATAAATGAAATTAAATGCTAAATGCCTCTGCAGGTATAAATCTGACTACACACTCACAGAGTATATGTCACCCTGACTTTCAGAAGCTATACAAAGGGAAAAGATTCTCATAAAGACACTCTTGGTGAACATGCAGTGGGGAAGGACTTGCATATGCAGAACAAAGAAGCATTTCTTTAACCAAAAGGTAAGAGTTGAAATAGCAAACCTTCCATACCAGATTAAATTGTTTCCAGTGGAATCTGGAATGCTAGTATAACTAGCAGTTTGAGAAGCTACAGGATCATTATGTGAAGCATCCATATCCTGATCATGAGTCCTACACCTGATGCATAATCTGAACGGTGATATCTGTAACAGAAAACACTTAGTTTAACACTGACTTGCATATCCCTCCGGAGGTCAGAAAAATATAAACATAGAAGAAATACACACAGTATCACATGGTTAATACTTTTAGAGGACTGATTTTTTTATCAGAGAAATCTTATATGCTGGAATGAAACTACAGGTGGAAACATCAAGAAATAAGGATCTTCACTTTACTGTGCAACCCCCAAACATTATTACATCACGATACCTCCCGCTCCGCACCACCCAAAAGTCCCCCAAAACCCACGGACTGGAAACATGCATAGCTAGAAGGAAGAATGCATAGCATTAGAAGAAAGTACAAGCCTACTACTATTTGAAACAAAAAGGATCAGTGCCTTTTTGATGTATCTGTAGTCCTGTTTAGGAAGAAAATGAAGAGGCAGGGTGAAAGTGGAAACACGAGTAGCTAAATGACAAGAAAAAATAGCATTACAAAAAAATGAAAAAGCTTACTACTATTTGCAATGGAAATGATTGGTACCTTTTTGCTGTATCTGTAGTCCCGCTTAGGAAGAAAATGAAGAGGCAGACTGAAAGTTGAGGGAGCTTTAACCAAAAGAAATAGCTTCATGGGGCCTAGAAGAAGATTATGCATCACTTTTAGATTGACCTAATATAGCTCAACTTAAATCTGTTAAAGACTTGCTTAGCTAATACCTGCATAAGTACTGGATCCTGCACCCTTAGAAATCAGTGACCTAATAACCTGTACACAAACATCAAGTACTGATCTAAAAAACAAAACAATTCTGAATAAAATATAGAGAACGAAATGGTGAAACAGGATTGATGTAGCTGACCCAATATGGTTGGGATAAGGCTTGGACGATGATGATGATGTGAACCTAAACTGTAATTAAAAAGTTATGCCAAGGATAACCTTTCTTGAAAGCGTTTCTGCTGTTTTACTTTTGGAGAAATCATTCACACTTCCTTGAAAAGACTTTCCACATGAAAAGCACATCTCATAAACATATTTTGGCCGTAATGGACTAGCTCCAAGGATTAAAATGATTTCATGGATGTCAGGAATCTCATTAAGCATTAGTTGGATGGCAGTTTGGAGACTGAAGATGGAATTCATCAACTTTCCCAACTTCTTAATTCCCTGCTTCACCTCTCTCATATTTCCAATGTGCTTCCTTTGAGAAGAAGCTTTCACATTTGTTTGCGTTCGAACCAAGTCCTACAAATGATACGTCTTAGGATGCAGAAATCATAACCAGAAAACTGACAATGCAAAAGATCTAACTTCATTTAGTAGACCTACCAAACTTTTAAGTTCTTCTTGCAGTGTATCATATTCATGGCTAAGATCCTGCAAGATGCTACAGAACAATTGATATTAAATCCCACTTCCAAACAATTCAAACAGAAAACCAGCACCTCATTTTGACTTTAATTCAGGCTTGGCGATTTGATTATGTGTCGCTTTTATCAGCTTGATTTTCACGATTACATACGTAAGTTTTAGCTTAATGACCAAATATTCTATTATGCTTTTCTATGTGGTAGTAACCATTTGAATCTTGAAAATTACTTGTAGAAAAAATGCCAAATTGTCCTTGCAAAACTTAAGACAATTTGTTCGACAATTTGATTATACTAAGAAGGCATTTTTTTTAATTTTCCAAAAGATACGAGTCCATAACTGAACTATGGGAGAAGAAAAAAATAACAATCAGATAAAACTAAATGAATATCTAGTTCATAAGGACATGGACAGAGAGAAACATGGGGTCAGAAACATTATGAACTATAAATAAGCAGTAATAATCGTTATGAACAGAGGGGAATAGAGATAGTTTGGCACAATCAAGTCTAAGATGGATCAAATCATTCTCAACTCGGCGAAAAGAGAATCATTCGAAGAAAATAACGCTAATAAATCATACAAACAGAAACCAATAGAAAGACAACCTCCAACTACAGTCAGATCTTTAACAGTGCCAACCGGTCTCGATGATTTATAAGAAGAGTCAGGGTTTCAACACGAAAAGAAAGTAACTTAGAGGACTTACGCCGGGATTTGTTGGTGCATGTAGAGGACAAAACCAACCATTTCTTTGACGACATGGAAGACCACCGATCTCTCCAAACTCTGTGCCGCTGTCTCAATCTCTATCGACTCCATTCCCTGCCCTCAGCCCTCGCTCTCTTGCTTCGCCGGAGCTGTCTCTGTTAATCTGTTTCGTTCTCGATGCATTTCGAAACGGATTTAGGCGAGACAAAATGGCACGTGGTAATTTGTTGTTCGGTGCAGGTGGTTTTAAGGGAAAGGGGATGGGCTACCCTCTGTAACCCCATGAAGCGATAAAAAATAAACTTTTTAAACGGGAACTTTTTTTTGGGGAAATTGTTTAAAATTCATCTAGAAAAATATAAAATATATACATATATTTTAATAATTAGACATGAAAAATAGGAAATAGTTCAAAATATATATTTTCAAATATAAAATACATAAAAACACAGGAATTTCAAAAAATATAAAAAATTGTTTTCAAATTATAGAAACTATAAAAATTGAAAAACAAAATCAGATAATAAAAATTGTAGAAAAACACCAAAAAGTATAGAAAAACACAGAAATTGCAAATAAATAACAAAAAAAATATAGGAAAATTTATAGATTGTAGAAAATAGAAAAATATAAAAAAACAGAAATTATAAAAACATTAGAAATTATAACAAAACACTAAAAATACATAAAAACATGAAATTTGGAAATTGAAAACAACCATTTTCCTCTAACTAGCCATCCAATTGTAATTTGGTCATGAAATTTGTTATTTATGCTGATGTGGACACCTCTATTAAGAAACATTACGGTGCACTAACGGAAGGTAAGTTTAGGAAAATAAAAACTTACTGACATGGTAAGTTTTAGACATTTTGAAACGTTGTGGTGAGTTCAAGAGAAATGCTGAAAACTCATGGTGAGTTTTAGACAATTTCCCTTTTTTTTTTATTTTGTACTCATTCTAAAAGGGAACCTAGAAAACATAAGCTCGCTTAGGGGTGCAAATGGATACGATCTGATCCAAGATCAATCGTATTTGGTCGAATTTGGATCACCCTTGTTTAGATCTTTGGATCGGATTGGATAATATGATTCGATCAAAAATTAGATCAGATTCGGATCACCCTCCTATCTGATTCAAGAAGATCCCATCCGATATATATTATATTTATAACTATAAATATATATAATACATATATGCTATTTATTTGCTTATAAATATATTTTTATTAATTTTTTATATTTTTTATTTTTTATAAAAGAGCAAATTTCTTAAACTACCCCTACTGTTTACAAATTTAACTAACTATATCCTTATTGTTTACATAATATCTTTAAACTATCATTAAGTTTTCTAACAATTGCCAAACACCTCCCTTACCGTTAATCAACCGTCATACACCATTTGCATGTGACACCACAAAAGTCTATTTGGTAAGAAGTTAAATTTGTTAGTGCAAAGCTAACCCAATTTTGTAATTTATATTAACCGTTTTACACTCCACTTATTTGCATTCACACTTATTTGCATCGTTTCCAAACACAGCCTAAGGAATAACCTGACACTAGAAAAAGGTTTTGTATATGTACAACACAAGGATCTCGGTAAACTCATCATGAATGGTTTTGTTATACATGTTACAACAAATATGGGGAAGAAATGGATGAAATAAATTAGCTTTAATGGAAACGAGAAAAGCTTATGTTACAGCAATTGGAGAGGCTCTTGGAACAAACCTCTTGAAATTCAATTAACTCAAAAAGGAATACAAAAATGTTTTACAGTGATAAATCAGATCCAAAATAAATTAGGACAGCAATGGAGGAATTAACCTCTTGGAAGGGAGAGGCTCTGGCTCTTGGTTGTGGTGATCTTGGAAAGGATTGCAACAACAAATCCTCTGGTTCTGGTGTGAAGGTCTATAGCTTTTGCAATAATAAGGAAGAAGAAAAGAGTTAGAGAGAGAGAGACATGGAGAGAGAGAGAGTTGAGCAGTTGCAACAGTCTTAAGGCGGTCAGTAGGAATTTGGATTAGCTGAACACTTTAATTGTTTAGCAAGCTGTGGAACTAATGATGAAGTTCCACGCCAATAATAAATCCATAGGCCCCACTATCAGCTAAAGCGTTCAGATAAACCTTGCTTGGTCAGTAGCAGGGGTGAAACATAAGGGTGAGGGGGAAGGGAGAAAAGTAGGGAGAATGAATGAATCAAAATGTATAAAGGGTGTGGGGTTTTGGGCAAACAAACAAACCAATTTTCATTTTGTTTTGGAGTCTAGACTAGCATTAACATTAGGGGTGGCAATTTTCCCCATAAAACTAGCTGCACCGTTAATGGGGTGAGTTTTTCACATTTTAAACAAGGATGGGGCAGGTCAGGGAAAATATTTTTGTCCCAAACAAGAGACAAGGTGGAGACCTAGTTTGCATAGAATTCCCCAAACCCAATCGTAAACTATTAAAATATTCCTATATAGGTTTAATATTAATTTCTGAAGTACATATAAATTTTCCCCAAATTATTGACAACCCTAGAATCCCATAATTCCATTTTTATAATACCCCCAATTTGCCATAATCCAATTCTTAAAATACCCCAAACTCCCATAATCCTATGTAATTGCATCAAAATGAGAAAAATTCAACGATTCTCCATGGCCTATTTAAAATTTGGGCTTGAAATGATGGAGCGACAGTAACACGGCTGCTCTCTGTTGGGTAGTACAGGAAATGAAATCCTCTGTACTTTGGTCCAGAGGGTGCAAGTTCAACCCCAAACACCCCTCTGTTGTCATTCCTAGTAAACATCTGAACTCGGTGAAATTTGGGCTTGAAATGATGGAGCGACACAACACGGCTGCTCTCTGTTAGGTGGTACAGGAAATCCTCTGTACTTTGGTCCAGAGGGTGCAAGTCCAGCCCCAAACACCCGTCTGTTGTCATTCCAAGTAAACAACTGAACTCAGTAAAATTTGGGCTTGAAATGATGGAGCGACACAACACGGCTGTTCTCTGTTGGGTGGTACAGGAAATCCTCTGTACTTTGGACCAGAGGGTGCAAGTTCAGCCCCAAACATGTTGAGATCAACTACCATTTTGTAACGGGTCTGGTGCGTTGTCAACTGTTGAATGTCAAATTTATCTCCACTTCAGATAACTGGTGTCATTACTAATAAGAGACTCTCCAAATAGAAGTGTCTTGAGCTTGAAAGAGGCTGTAAGGGCTCATAATACTGATCACGATAAAGACGTGAATTATGGTTTTTGAACCGCCATTGACCTAGATAGTTAGACCGTTTAATTTGGGAATCGTTCAGCCAATTGGTTCTATTTTACCCCAAACCTGGTCTCCGGTCAAAAATTATTGACCTGAGCAGTTGAACCATCAGCCTATTCAACAGTTTTTGATCGTTTTTAAATTTTGATTATTTTAATTATTTTTATATTTTTAATTTATTTTATTAAAATGGGCCATTCGTTTGAATTGGACAATTGAATCATTGACCCAGAAACCGGTGGCCAAAACGGTTTTGATTTCGAGTAGTTTTTTTAAAACATTGCTATAAATACGAGACAAAGAAGTTTTAAATGGTTATACACAGTATTTTATGCAACTTGTCGAGGTTTTAATATTTCTAGTGCATTTGTATTGTTCATGTATCTCTCATGTATTTGTATCATTCACTATTTGATGTTTAAATGAACGTTTGGGTAAATTGTTGAAACCTCCCTTAAAGTTTGCTAATTCCAATCACTTTGCTTGAACCTTTTGAAACAGTTGCAAGTAGACCTCACTTGTATGTGTGGCATGTTAATGGTCCAACCATTTGGATTAAGTGGGTCAACCAATGATATCATGATTAAATAATAAAAAATAAAAGTAAATATAAAATACAAAATGATTATAAAAAAGTGCAAAAAGTTGTAAAAAAAAATTGGCGCATATCTAATATTATATAGTCATCACATTAAACAAATATAAGTGTGATAAATAAGATTTTTTTAATTAATGATAGAAATGGAACAAAATATTATTCTGCCAAAAAAATATTTGTTTTCTCTTTTAAGTGAAATGGATTCACACATGATATCATAACTAAATAATAAAGTTCAAAATAGATAGAAATGGAAAAAACATAAAGAAAATACAAAAAAAAAAATGTAAAACAAATTTTGGTACATCTTTAATACTAGTAATTAAGCACATGCATTGCACGCGAGAAATTTTTCTTCATATTAATTATTTGAATTTCATATATACCATAGTTGACTCCATAACCTTATCCACATCTACCCACAACACACTACCCTTGTGCATTAGGAACATCTCCTCGTGCATAATACTATGCAAGAGTATGAGATATTTTCCATGTGCGGTTGCGATGTTATGTGTGTAGATGTGGGTAGAGTTCTTATGGGTAGGAGATCTGGGCTCATCATAGTTAATATGGAAAATGAAAATTAACAAAAATAATAGTATGATTAAAAATAAATTTAAACACTTGTAGTAAATGTGCAAGTGCATTGCATGTGGAAATTTTAAATTATGATAACAATTATTATTATTATACTTTTTATTCCATTTCTTTCATAAAAAAATAATTTTTATTTAATATGAAGAGTATATAACATTAGAAATGTTTCCAAATGTTTTTGGCACAATTCTCTACTTTATCATTTTGTGTTCAAAATTTTTAAAATATTTATTATTCAATTATGGCATTTCTTTGAAAAGTTGGATTATTTACCCACCATCAAGATAAGAAAAAATTTTGTTTTTGGATCAGTTTAAAGTTATATATTCCATCTACATTATATATATATATGTGTGTGTGTGTGTGTGTGTGTGTGTGTGTGTGTGTGCGCTCAAAATTTTCTCTATTTTTTACTTTTTCTGGTTTTTTGTATTTTCTATTTTTACATAACAGATATGTACCCAATATTTCATTTCTAGGTTATTTTAAATTTATCAATCCATTTTGATCATTAAAAATAATCTTAATTCCATATTTATTTTTGTTTTATATAATGAATATACAGTATTAGGGATATGCCATTTTTTGTATTATATATTTTATTTATTTTTATTTTTATTATTTAATTATGACATTATTCATTAACCCATTTGATTGAATTGTTTACCCATCACCGGAAGGAAAGAAAATGATTTTGTTTTCAAATTACTTTTCAAAATCTTTATTTTTATACTATTAAAATTAATATTGTAGATTTAATTAATAGAATTTAATGATGAGATAAATACATCTTAAAAATAGGTTTTAATGAGAGAATTACCTTAGATATGATACTTAATGAGAGAGAATATGAAAATAATTTTATTTCCAATTGGTTGTAAATTTCACATTCTATTTCCATTATTAATAAAAACATTTATTATTTATCATACTTATTATTGTTCAATATGCTGAATATATGATGTTAAAAATGTTTCAATTTTTTTAATTTCTATATATATTTATATTTTATCTATTCTTGAATTTTATTATTTAATTGTGGCAACATGGATTGATCCATTTGACCCAAAATGGTATAATTTCTTACCTCCACCTAAATGAAAACAATATTTTTAGGTAGATTTTAAAAGTATAATTTATTTATGTTATTACAATTATTAATTTATTATGTATATATTTAATTAATAGAAATTAATAACAAGTAAAAATGCCTTAAAATATATGATTGAATGAAGGTGAATGCAAATTAATATCTTAAATATCAGATTTAATGAGAATGAATTGAATGCATTGAATATCTTAAAATGACATCTTTTCAACTCATTTAATATCAATAACCAATTACCCTATTTACCCTCATTTTTATCAATAAATTTAAATATAGAGGACCAAATTTTGTCCTCAAAAAATTGCAGAAATATTCTTGACCCTATTTGTGTTTTTTAAAGTAGTATAGATTATATATTCATCATATGGAACAAAAATAAGTATGATAAGAAAAAAAAATATTAACAATGGAAATAAAATAAAATTAAAATTAAAACTCACACATAGATGAGACTGTTAGGGAGAAGGGTCACTAATTCAACCACCTAGATTAATGGGTTAATCCATGATATCATAATTAAATAATAAAAAATAAAAACAGATAAAAATTCCAAAATTTATAAAAAAAATGCGTAAAAGCTTAGAAAAAATTTTGCAAACATTTCTAATATTATGTATTCATTATATTAAACAAAAAAGTATGATAAACAAGAATTACTTTTATTATTATGAAAATGAACTCAAAATTAAAAATCAACCCAAAGATTAAACATTTTTCAGTATTAGTTATTAGTCAATGGTTCAAACATTTGAGTCAAATGGGTAAACTCATGATGTCATAATTACATAATAAATCTTTAAAAATAGAAAAATATAAAAAGTTTATAGGAAAATTTGGAGACATTATTAAACAAAAGTAATTATAATAAAAAATATGAGTTATCTTTATTAATGATGTAATATTATATATTTGTTAACAATTTTTAACAAACATTTTCTTAGATGCAAAGGAAATAGGTCTACCAATACACCATGTTGAATCACTTTTCTTTGTTACATGGATTCTAAAAAGACATTATTATTATTATTAGTATTAATGTCATGTGATGAAAGAGAGAAGTGAATAGAGTTACATTGTCATGTGACCAAGAAGTTTAAAAAAAAAATCAATAAAAGCTTCCTCTGTCTGACCACAGACCAGGCCTTATCTCCGGACCTGATAATTATTAATTTAACTTGCAAGTTAACCTCAATTTAAGACGCATTGATCAAACTGTACGAATGTCTCTCTCTATTGCTTTGACCCTTGACCAATTAATAACCCCCCATACTTACGCCCTTCTTCTTTATTGCAACTTGGCCACGTTATTCACTTTTAAGTTTTAATCGTAAAATACACTTTTCTATATTAATTTTATTATGGCATCCCTGAGATTTAGATGAGCATACATACATACATACACATACATACATATATATATATATTCGTCAAGGTTCAACATTATTCTCTATTCATTTGCATTAATCTAGATGAATTGATTAAATATATCCGGGAAAAGGTCTTTTTGTTGATGAAGCTAATAAGGTTGCATTTGGAAACGATGCAAATAATTAATTATGTTCTTTGTTGATGAAACTAATAAAGTCATATTTAGAAATGATGCAAATAAGTGTGAATGCAAATGTAGAGTATAAAAAGGTTTATATAAATGTAAAGTTGGGTTAATTTTATACTCTCAAATTTATATTCTTGCCAAACATACTTTTAGATGTAATAGATGCAAACACGAATTCCAATAAAATATATACCTTTTTTTTTATCAAAAGCCCACTTGAATGTAAATTTATTTCTTTTCTATTAATGTAATTTTACATCTTATTATCAATGTAAATATGCATTGGAAAATGTGATTTCTGTCATTTGTCAATGCAGACAAAAGTGAACTACAGTGTAAATCTACTCTAAATCAGAATTTACACTCTATTTGCATCGTTTTAGAACACAGCCTAAGGGATTAAATGCAAAATTATGTTTATGAATAAATACCTTACAAATAAGAGGTTTTAAAATAATTATGACAGTTTTTTTTTTAACTTAAGAAAGCAATTTCATTTATCTGCTTAGTGAAATGTCATTGGTACAAATACAATTTGCTAATAAATTTGGCACATGAGACCAAGTGAACATTGAATAGCGTGCCATTGAATTGAATGAGCCACTCCATTATCCTGGAGTGTAATACACTTAGTGGGAAAATTGGTTGATGCATACCCTACACTTGACCAGCACTAGAGATGTCAATGGGTTGGGTTAAACGGTAAACCCCACTTGGCCCAACTCTATAGGGTTGGGTTAGGGTCAGGCATATTCAGCTTTAGGGTTGGGTTAGGGTTTTCATTCTTTGACCTGAATCAGGTTTGTACTGGATTTGGGTTTTGGTTGATCCATACCCCAATATGTATACATAGTATTCTTGTAACATTTTAACTTCCAACTCTATAACCTTAAAGTTTAAGATTTTTTATATGTTGACTTTTGTTTTTCTCCTTTTAAAATAAAAAAGTGACACCTTAAAATCTATAAAATAAATTTCTAACTAAAATTAATGGATTTTAGGATTTCAAAACATGTGAGAAAAATACAAATGAAATGCTACAGGCTGGGTCGAGTTGGTATCATGTTGAACCCTAGGGTTGGATCAGGTTCAGAAATTATGTATTTATGAGTTGGATTGAATCAGGTTTGGGTTAGGGCACTGGAGGGTCGGATTAGGGTTGAGGAAAACCATGCCGAACTCAACCCGTTTACATCCCTAACCACCACCTATGTGATTGGCAAGGGTGAATCAGAACTAGTGCATCCCCTTCCACCAGCAGGCTGGAAACCTACAAAAGCCTCCGTCTCAATGGGAGGCAACACTTTTCTATTAAAAACTTGGCCAAAACAAAATTCTCCCCAACAATGATGCCGAGGCCAGACCTATTTACCAACGTTGAATCACCAATGTTAAGCTTCAACAATTCCCCACTTGGCCTCTTTCACAGTCTTCTATCCTAAACTACTTTCACCAATTAGAGGTGTAAATGGGTGGGGCCACTCGTGGGCCGGCATGGTTAGGGCCGTGCCTAGCATGGTCTGCCAAATACAGTGACAATTCGTGCCAAGTAAGGGTCATAAAAAACCAAAAAAGCAAATCGAACCGAATGGTTAACTAAATCAATCGACCCAGTTTTAATTCGGTATTTCTGAAAAACCAAAGGATCGGTTCAGTTTTTAATTAATCTAGAAAAAACTGGAGGTTAACTGGACCAACCAATATATGTATTTTTATGTATATTATATATTTTTTAATATATCTCACATATTATCTATATATTATATATAAATATTTATATATATTATATTGATAATTATCTATTTATAATATATAATGTATTAAAATTATATTACATATATTATATATTTATAGTATTTATAATATAAAACACATATTTATAATATATTATATACCACTATTATTTATAATATAATTTATTATATATTTATTTATAATATATGTTATAAATATAAAAAACTGAAAAACTAAAGAACTGAACCAGTCATAAACCAAAACCGATCAACCAATTAAGCAGTGGTATTGGTTCTGTTTTGGTTCAGAGATATGCAAAAAGCGGTAAGACCGATTCAGTTTCAAAAAATTCCCCATGGTTCGGTTAACCGAACCGTGAGCACCCCTAGTGCTAGGCATGGCATGACCTTGGGACCAGGTCAGGATAAGGGTTTATGGCTCACTTGCCAGCTCATGCCAGCAATACCCATGGGCACAACACACTAAGACCCACAACATGACATAGCATGACCTACAACACAACACGTTAAGGCCCGGCCCAGCTTAACCCGACTGAAACTAGTCATGTTTTTAGCCATTATATAATGGCTATACAAGGGGAATAATGGAAAAAATACCCCCAGCAGCTATAAACAACTAGTTTAGGGGGGCATTTCAAGTAGAGAAACAAATAAACTTTTTCAATGATCAAAATACCTCTCTCAACAACTATAAATGACTTGTTTAGGGGGGTATTTTAATTATTTCAATTATTTCTAACCCTTATAATAAATACCCTAACCCTTACCCATTTTCATCACAACAACAATCAAAAAATCAAAAAATCAATCTCTCAGTCTTATACTCTCATATTCTCAATTTCTCATTCTACTCTACTCCCATACTCTCTTTTGTTTTTATTTTTTATTTTTGTTAATTTCAACAAGAATGAGCTTTATTGAGTGTCTCAAGTTGAAGTTGGAAATTTGAGAGACTTAAAAGTTTTACATTCAAGTTGAAATACCAAACCATCAAACCAGACATCGAGGACCTAAGTGCAATTACTAGATTAGTTGGATTTTTCTATAAATTTTAGATATTAATCAAACTTAAAATGGCTGGTTTCTTTTAGACTCCCTTTCACTTTGCTTCCTTTGATGAGTCTCACTCATAGTATGATAGCATTACCGATGTCGGAACTAGTGATACCGCTAACGAACAAACCCAATCTAATGCTAGCCCTGGTAATTTAAAGGCAGGGAAAAACAAAACCAGCAATGTTTTAGATTTACCATCAAGAATGTAGTGGGAAAGGACAGAAGAAAAGTTTGCAATAAATGTATGCACTAGCCATTTGAAAAGGCATGTATCAAAACATATTAATCAAACTAAAAATGAATTAACCCAAACACAAATTAGGATTGGGTCTAGATCATTTTCTAAATTTCATTATTCACAAGAAAAAAATTAAGCAAGCATTAGCTAGATACATAGTACATGATGAGCAACCATTTTTATTATTTGAAGATACTAATTTTGAAAACTTTGTACAAACAACACTTAATCAAGCATGTAGAAATACAACTAGATTAAACATTATTTGTAAAAAAAAATTGAAATATATAAACAAAATATAATTTCTACTTTGACAAATATTTCTTCCAAAATTAATCTTACTTCAAATATTTAGTCTTCTTTATATTTCTATAACTACTAATTCTATTAATGATAAATGGATTTTATTTAAAATAATTTTAAGTTTTACAAGACTAGAATGACCATATATTGGACCAACTATTGCAACTAGTATTTTAAATACTATACATAATTATGGTAAAAAAGATAAAAGTTTTTAAATTAGTTTTGATAATGCTAGTAATAATGATCTAACTGTAATTATTTTGAAATCTTAATTAAACCTATTTTAGAGGGAAGATTATTTCACATTAGATGTGTTTGTCATATTTTAAATTTATGTAAAGAAGATGGTTTAAATATCATTTCAAAACATGTTTTAAAAATTAAAATTCATATTTTATAAATTAGATATTCAGGTGCAAAAAAAAATAAGATTTTAAAAATTTATGTCATCAATATAGAAAAAAAAATATAAAAAAATTATGTAAGATGTCCAGCATAGATGGAATTCTACTTATGATATGTTAGAAAGTAGTATACCATATAAAGAAGTTATATCAAACTTTTATAATCAAAGAATACCAAATAATATGATAACTAATTTTGTTTGGGAAATGAGAATTTGTACGAAAGAATTTTCACAAATATTTAATGATTCTACAAGAATTTTTCTGGTATTTATTACAAAACTTACTTTATTTTAATTAATCAATTATTTATAATTAGTAATTTATTTTTAAAATATAGAAATGAACAATATTTTGAAAACATTGTTGAACAAATAGAAATTAAATTTAAAAAACATCGGGAACATATTTATCCTTTACATTGTTTATTCATAATATTAGATCATAGGATAAAATTAGAAGGTGTAAATATAATGCTTAATTCATATAATCAAAATATGCAAACAGATATAGGTAGACAAAAAGAAGAAATTAAAAAAAATATATTATTTAATATGTATAATTTATTTAAATCTAAAATTTTAAAAATGGTTTCAGTGCCACCAACTAGACATAGTAATAGTAATAGTGGTAGTTGTACCACAATGGTTAAAGCTATGGTGTGATCCTTAATAAGTAGAGGCATTGTTTCCTCGTCTTCCTTTACTTCAAATTCATCTTTTAGTGAACTTTATTTTTATTTGCAAAATAATTTTTTAAGTTTCTTCACAACTAAGGAAATAAAATAATTTAATATTTTAGCTTTAGTGGAAAGCATAGGAAAATAATTATCTTGTTTACTAACCCCTTAAGCATCCACAATAGCATTGGAATCTTGTTTTAGTATAGGAAACAAGGTACTAAATGAAAGGAGTCTAATGGCATATGAAAGATTGGAGATATGCATTTTCTAAAAGATTGGTTGGATGTAGAAAATATACTAAAAGATAAAGGAGGACATGACACATTATCCAATGTATCATCAGAAGAAGAGGAAAGTGGGACTTGAAGTTAAAGACTTGAAGAAAATATTTTAGATTATTGTATATTTTGAGGTTTTTTTTTATTTTACTTATAAGTTATTTGTATTTTTTTCAATTCCATTGTAAGTTTTTGTTTTAATTTTATTGTGGATTTTTTTTCAATTTCATTTTATATTTTAATTATATGAATTGACTATTCATATGGAATAAAAATTCAAAGTGGGACAGGAATAAAAATTCTTAGGTTGATGCATTGAAATATGCATTGTCTAAGGAGACTAGATGGCTACCCGAGAAAAGCATAGTCAAATAACCTAGATAGACTGAGTTCAACTGATATCAGCCAACCAATATAGAGGAACCAATCAACTATGAGAGAGAAAGTTTTCTCTCTTTGTCAAGTAGCTAACTAACAAAATTAACAGTCAAGTACATCAAAGAAATTTGACCATTTGAAGGTTCCAATGGCTATTGCGATCTATGAAAAGCCTTAGAACATGTTGGAGGAGTAATTGAATGAGAAAATTCTTAAAGAGGAGGATAATTTGTGGGCTAAATTGGTGGAGGGTAAATACCTCAACAATGAAAACTTTTGGGAGGTAAGAAAAAGAAAATGAGTGTCTTGGGCTTGGAGAGGCATCTTGAATGCTAGGGACCTCTTAAGGAAAGGCATTAGATGGGAGGTTGATAATGGCAAGTCTATCAAGTTTTGGACAAATAATTGGTTTGGAGAAAATTCTCTTGCAGATTTCTTGACCCCTTCACAAGGTTACAATGAAAATTAGATGGTATGTAATTCCATCGATAAAGATAGAGGAATTCGGAAGGAGGTTCAAATTATAAACTTTGTTCCTCCCAATATTTGAAATAAAATCAAAGCAATTTTTATTCCTTTAAGCGCTAGAGAAGATGAATTGATTTAGAGTTTGAATCCAAAGGGCTTCTTCACCATGAAATTGGTGTGCAAACATAAATGTGAAGATGGGTCCTTGAGAACAAACACAAGAAGTTGGGCTACAACTGTGTGGAGCCTTAAAATCCCTCTAAAAATAAAGGTGTTCTTGTTCTTGTTGTTAAATGGTAGACTACCTGTAAAAGATATTCTTAGAAAGAGAGGATTTGCTATTGATGGTGATTGTTGTAGATGTGGTTTGGAAGAAAATATCAATCATGTATTTCTTAAATGCAATGCTTCAAAGAAACTTGGAATAACCGTCATTTGAATTTTGGTAACTCTAATGGGAATAACTTTGAAATTGGTGAATGGTGGATAGAAATGAAGGGATAGGAAATCCATCACATTGATGCCCAAAGATTGCGGAATAAGGGGGCAAATTTCAAAAATTATTCTCTCCCTTCAATGATCATTCTTGAGCCACAAACTGAATTAGATCTGAACCAAAAGGAGTAGAGAGGGATAATACCTGCTACAGAGAAGCAATATCTCCCAATGGAGGTGTTCACGCCCAAGGAATGATCCAAAATCTACTCCCACTGAAGATGGCGCAGTGCAGGGTGGAGCATAATCAACAATGTTCTTCCAAAAGAACTTGATCCTTCGCAAGAATCAACTTGATGGCTTGTGAATACAACTCCAACCAATCTTTTCTCCAAAAGATTGGTATCAAGATCAAATCTTGATTTCTCCCAAGAACTGGAGATCGAACTACTGGAAGCGGCAGCTGTAGGAAGGAGGCGGCAAGAGAGTATTTGCAGGGTGCTGAATTCTCTCTTTTAGTAATCTCAGCTTTGGAGATAAGGATCTGTGGATTGCATTGCATGTCTAAAGGCTGCCGCCCCCTCCTCCTTTTATAATCTTAAAGGGGTCAGCTCCTAATCCCATTATGAGTTGCTAATCCAAATCATATTTGGATTAGAAGTCCCCTTAAGTGATAAGGGATAACCCTTATCTTACCATTTAAGGTAATGTATTCATTTAGCCTTCCAAACTGCTGCCCAGTTGGGTTTCCTTGTATGGCATGGGACCCTAACATTGATCTACACATTAGCCACATGGGTTCGGCCCAACCTTTGTTACAAGGCCTGACCGAATACACTGTTATGGACAGTGCACCCCCTGAAACCCATCAGATGGGCTCTATGGGCCCAACACTTACCCTAAGTGGTCCCTGGGCCAAGCCACTTTGTAACACCCAGGGACTATGGGCAGATGCAAGATTCGCCCATCAGGTATTAACTTCAATGGTCTTACACTTAACCTCTCAGCCTATAATGATCATACACTGCCCAACAAGAGATGACCTCTCCCTCGGCTGCAAGGAACAGTGTTGCACTCTCTCTTATATGGATCCCGGGAATTAAAATCTCTTGCAAACCTTTTAGAAACCATTAAATATATACTTTTATATTTCATATAAAATATATTTTGCAAAACAAATCTCAATGATTGAAATCGACTACCGGCAGTCTTGGTTTCCAACAGAGAGAGTGCATCCCCGATCGTTACCTTTGTCCGACAAAGGGGCTGATCCCGTCACTATGATCACCCACTCAGATGAATTCTCAGATTGTCCCAACATACCCAGGTTTTGACCCCCACTAAGGATCTCACTGAGTGGTATATCAAAAACATCCCAATCCGACACCTAGTGCAGTATCATAATCGAGTCTAGGGGTCAGGTGTAACTTTTCAGTTTTGCTCATCAATCTCTAAGGTCCAGGGCAATACTGAAAATCTGGTCAAGTTCAAAGATTCAATAAATCCTACACTGTATGTGCCTAGGGTCTCACCCTGGCAGCTGAGATAAGCCACCCCAACTGACTTGGTGGCACCATAGTGTCAGCCTTGTAAGGATAGGTCTCCCCAGACCGACCCACTAGCTGTGAACATTCTAAACAAACACGAATCTCATTAAGTGTCCAGTTTAAGGGTATTACATAGAAACATACTAAGGGAACATGAATCAAATATGCACTTTTATTCATTTACAATAAACTCATAAAGTACATCATCTTGATTGAAGATAAGGGCATACAAAACTGTCTAACAAGAAATTCATAAAAAAGACTTAAGAGAAAGGGGCTATTTGAAAGAAAAGTGTGCCTTTGTTCTTTGGCATATCTAGAAAAATAGAAATCAAATGGCATTCAGTAATAAAGAAAACCCTCCTTAATTTGGGTTGGATAGAGCCTTGAGGGCTTTTTATGAATATGAGGAGTTATCTAGGAATCTGAGTTCTACCAAAGTTTTAAGAAGTTGGAAGGCCATCTATTGGGCCCCTCTGAATCATAGAGAAATTAAAATTAATTTTGATGCTTCTTGTCACAAGAATGGTAGGTGTTCTATGGTGTCCATTGCGAGGAACCACTGGGGTGAGATTCTGGACTTCAATGGCTACTTCTTAGACACCTCCACAATCAACTCTACTAAAGCATGGGCTGCATGGGAAGCTCATAACTTGGTAGCCAACTTTTGAAACCACTCGATCATCATCGAAGGGGATTCAAACCTTGCCATTCATTAACTCAAAGGGTTGTCTTCTCCTCCTTGGAATCTTAGAAATATCATTTCAAAATGCTTGCAAGTGAAGGACAAATTGGAGTGTGGAATAAGCTATAGGCACGTTTATAGGGAGGCGAATCAAGGAGCAAACTAGATTGCAAATAGAGATTTTACTTCTCTTGATGGGCCGATTTCTTTTAATCCTCGTAATCTCCCAAAGGATCTCATTTTGATTTGCTTGTTGATGTTTGGGGGTGTGCTACCCCCCCCCCCAACTTGTGTAGCACCTCTGTTTTCTATCAAAAATAGGGGGTGTGGGTGTTTGTTTGCACTAGATGCAGCTCTAAACTTAGAAAATGACTTTTCCATTATACTTTAATGCCATTTATGAGAGATGTTTTGTTTTTTGTTTTTGTTTTTTTTTTTTATAAAACTAAGAACAAAGTGGCCACTTTTTGATTGGAAAGTATTTATCTTTAAATTCTTTTATTCTTGATCCACTCTTTTCAATGTCTATAAGAGTTTCAACATCTTTCTTTGTTAATTTTTTTTCTTGATACCAAGGGCCATATTTTTCTTGATTTTTTTGTAAATTGCAATGCCAATTACATAGCATTTACATCTATCAAACAGATATATTCAAATGATTAATTCATAAAACAAAATACTCATAGATACTTATCTCAAAGGAGCTATGCAACCAAAAGACTTAGGTGATGCTTGACATCAATAATGATTTCCCAAAAATCAACACCATGTAGGATCCACATCAAAATTTGAAGAATCCATGATTTTTTTTTCTTGTTTGGTTGGCCAATTATGTCAATTTCTTGGAAATCAGCCAAAATCGATTATTGAAATCAACACTTTTCAAGGATCACCTTTTTTGGTGTTTTTTTATTTTTAAATGATTCTGAATTTTTGAGGATGACATGGCATCCAACATGGCGTTGAATAATAACTCTAATACAAAAATAATTGGTCCTTGAAAAGCAGTACCAAACAGACTCAAAGCCAATTTCTCAAAAATCAACTTACATCTATATTGTATATAAAAGTGTGAATACAATGTGAAACTTTTTTTGGACTAAAATTGTCCTCTGCTTCTTTGCTTGAGAAGGATATAAAAATCATTTTATTATAGCTTTAATGCCAATTTTAATGCCTACTAAAATGGCCATAATTGTGTATTTTGCCCATCTCTAATGGTAAGGGTTGAAAATGTAATTTCAATTATTACTTCCTATTTCATCTAATCCCCTCTCATTAAGTCTTATACTTAAATTATTAACTTTCATTTTCTCTTATTAAATTAGATTTGTGGCAATATTTTTAACAATATAAACCCATATATTTTAAAACTAACTAAAAAACAAAACCATTTTTAATCCAAGTGGTGGCTAAGCAATTCAACCATCTGAATCAAATTGATTAACCTACGAAGTCAAAGTTACATAATAAAATTTTTAAAATAGAAATAAACATAGAAACTTACAAAAAATGTAGAAAAAGTTTAGACACGCTTATGATTTTTATTAATCAAATTAAAAAACAATTGTAATAAACAAGAATTATTTTTATTGGTAATGAAAATGAAATACATAATTTAGAATTGGCCAAAAATGAAAGTATTTTACTGTTTGATAAAGATCAATAGTTCAAATTTTGGGTCAAACATGCTAACATTAAATGTCATAAATAAATAATAAAAGAATAAAATATAAAAATAAAAAATACATAAATTTTGCATAAAACATTTAGGCACATGTATAATGTCATATATTTATCATATTAAACAAAAAGTAAGTGTGACATATTAGAATTATTTTTATACATAAAAATAAAAATAAAAAGTTATAAAAAAAATTGAACACATCTACAATTCTATATTTACACTACTATTAAAAATATGAATAAGATTGTAAAACTTTCTTTTGACTAAAATACTCATTTTTGAATTTAGTCTCTATTTAATTATGAGGTTTAAATTGTAAATTGAACTACTACTTTTCACCCCCAGTTAATTTCCTTTATTTAAATCTTACATTTTTTGATAAATTAACAAAAAAATTACACAAAAAAGATTAAATATTATGAAAAAAAGAATTTAGCCGCAAGTAGGCCCATCAATGATACTTAAAATTTCACAACTCGATCCAATTATCACATATTTGTATGAAATGTTTATGTAATCAAATTTAGATTTGCAATTCGCATCAGATTAATATTAAATAATATAAAAATATAAAACCAAAAATAAAAATACATAAGGTTTATAGGAAAAGTTGATACATTATTACTATCATTATCATCATCTATAATTACCATGTGCAAAGCATATGCACACTTACTAGTAATATCAAAAGGACTAATAGTGATTCATCCATTTCATCGGTCAACATTTGTCTTTATAAAATGTATGTACATTACGTATATCAAATGCATACAATCACATAACAATCATTCCTAAATAACATGCCATCAATAAATTGAAACATAAACAAAGGTCCTGACATATCAACAATCATCTCTAACACAAAAATCAACCAAAGTTCCAACATCCAAAAAAAGAATAGTATATTTCAACCTTAGAAATCAACATCATCCTTAAAACAAAAGAACAATCATAGTTTTTACATGTTACCATCCAAAAAAAAAAAACCATTATTCCTATCCCCACCTCTCTTTAGAAAGCGGTTCTAACCACATAGTCATTGTTGGCTCATTTGTTGTCTCACACCACCACATCCATTCTTTATGGGTATATATGCTAGTAGAAAATAATACAGATGACTTGCAATAAGGTGGATTAATTAAAATGATTACATCTAATTTCATTTAATTTCATCATGCATTCACCCACAAAAGGCCCACTATGTATCATCTCTAGCATGTCAAGGACCTGAGATATTTGCTTTGGTACATCTTGATTTTTCTTTGGTTTCTTCTTGGAGGGTCTCTATGTATAGAGCATCTAGATAGTTGTTGGTTATGTTGTGTTAAAGGTGATACCTTTTCACTAAGGGAGCATCTGAAATTTCTTGGTTTTTCTTTAGTTGTTGGTTTCTTCTTTGGTTTCTTCTTGGAGGGTCTCTATGTATAGAGCATCTGAAATTTAATTAATTTTAATGGGGTGAAGAGGATCAAATACTAAGACCATTTGGTTAAACTAGCTCTAATACCATCTCAATGAACTATTTAGCCTAAAAGCTTAAATTGTTAAATGAGGTCTTTGAATAGGTATTTATTCTCTAACAATTTTAACACTATATTCAAAGGTACAAAACAAATGCAAATTATAATTATTTACAGTCGAATGCTACACTCTTTTTAGCTTTCCAAATACATCAGAGTTCCATTTTACCAACAGTCACTTAAAGAAAAAGGAAATTTAAGTGATTTTAGGGTCCGTTTGATTCACAGTTGGAATCGAAATCAAAATGGTCTTTTCCCATGGTCTGTTTGGTTCAAACAAGAATCGGAATGAGAATTGGAATCAGCTGGGATGCGATTTCATTCCCAAGGGAGGGGGAATGCCATTCCACCATTTGAGGGAATCAGCTGGGATGCGATTTCATTCCCTCAAATGGGGGAATGCCATTCCACCAGGAATGGGAATGGAATTCCAATTCCGCCCAAGCAAACGGTTGGAATGGGAATGGTCCCATTCCAATTCTAGACCTTTATTCCCACAAACCAAACACACCCTTAAATGTAGATGTATTTTATAATTTTTATAACCAAATTCAATGGGCATACTCACATGGAAATTTCTTGATTGCCACCTTCCACGATCCTCCAAGCACTAATATAATCTCAATAAACAAATGCAAAATCAAAGGCATAAAGCACTTAACAACATCATATAGCAATTAAAATGATGAAAATACCAAGGCAAAGCTGAAAAACTAAATTATTGAAGAAGACGAGTTCCCTACGGGCTTTGACTGCTGAGACAGTTTGATAAAACCAAGCAACAACTAGTCAGTTCTTAATCTCAATGACACTAAGGAAGATCTGAGAAGTCACAAGAAACTGATCAAGTTGGAGTTCTGAGGTATCAGTACTAGTCATTTACAAACCCTTGACAAGCTTTTAGGGTTGAAGTAGTTAGGAATCCCAGCATATAGGATAAAGGAAAGGAACCAATAAAGAGAGAGAGATTACAGCAGTAAAGGATAAAAAAATCTGGAAGGTACTGATCTAGCTAGGGACTAAACAAATAAAAACCCACTATGGAATTTGATTCTTTAGGCAGCTGCAACAGAAACCCATGTAAATTAATAACTTAAATAGCATAAAATATTAGAAAAATATGGTGTGAAAAATCAAAACTCACAACACAAGCATCCCAATTTCTCTATAAATCTCTACAGAGGGAAAACCAAACGAACACAGTCTTTCAAGAACACCATGGATTCCAAGAAGTCTAACAAGATCAGCGATATAGTTAGGCTTCAGCGGATGCTGAAAAAATGGAGGAAGCTTGCAAATGCACCAAAGAGCAGCAGCAACACCACAGCTACCACTAACGGCAGTGGCAGTAAGAGCATCAAATTTCTGAAGAAGACACTCTCTTTCTCTGAAATCTCCATGTCAGCACTTTCAGGCGACACTGTTCCGAAAGGATATCTTGCTGTTTGTGTGGGAGAGGAAATGAAGAGATTTATAATCCCAACGGAGTATTTGAGTCATAGAGCCTTCGGGATCCTACTGAGAGAAGCAGAAGAGGAATTTGGGTTTCAACAGGAAGGAGTATTGAAGATTCCCTGTGAGGTCGCTGTCTTCGAGAAGATCTTGAAGGTGGTACAGGAAAAGAAGGAAGCTTTGTTCATTAATGAGTATGGTTTTGGGGGAGAGAGTTGCTCATCAGAAGCTGAGCTGACTCCACCTCACCATCCTCAGAATCCACTGTGCAGATAATTTTTCATTTTTTTTTCTTCTTTCTACTTTCCCCTTTGATGTCTTCTTTTACTTTCTTTTAGTCGTTGAAGGCAATGTATGAGAGAAGACTTTAAAAGCTTTATATGAATAAGGTAGAGTATAGACTTCTTCTATCTGCAGGGACCAAGTTACTATTTCGAAATTAATCAAGGAATCAAATTATAAAAGTTCTTATGTCCAGTCCTAATTAATCTTCAACATTTTAGAGATTTAAAGCTTCACATCAGCTAATTTCTTTTGGTGGAGGAACTTTTGCAGCTCATAATTTGCTTGAATAAATGATTTGCCACCATTCTTTTCTTTTTATACTCTGTTAATTGGCTGAGGTTTTTTGATAGTTGAGATTCCTTGTATATTGAAGCTTAGTTGTGTATATGTCTGCGTCTGTTGTGCTTGGCAACAGAAGACATGGATGTATTTAATTATGCAGCTTTCTTTTTTATCTTCTCCAAGTCAGTTGGTTGAACTTGAACATCTGGGTTGGACCGTTGATTATATGAGATTGTGTTAGGGTCACATAGGCACTTGTCATGGAATCACCAGGGAAAAGAATTGCAGCTCATAAGCATTATTGCAACAAAACATACACTTCCTGAGTGCATCTGTTCAGTTTTGACTCTTGTGTTTTGTGATTCTGAAGAAAATGATGAAGAAATTAAAAGTTCAAATTGATGGGTCTTAACTTCTCCCAATTTTCCCCAAAAAAAAGAAAGAAAATTGATGGGTTTTAATTTAATTAATGCGATGTTAATCATCAAATCGCTACGTTATGAAACTAGTCAGCTAACAATCCGGGAGAGATTAGAGATTAATTGACTTTACGTGTGTAGAACGTTTTATACATATTGGTGTATGAAATCCATTTCAGAGTAGACACTAGTTGCGTATAATTGCATTATATATTAAAAATTAGTCCATCTGCAAGATTATTCTTCTTTAGTACCGATTATGAACATGATTAATTAAAGCTTAGTATCAGCTCCATTTGGCGTGTCTTTTTGCACAGGGTAGAAGTCTGGCAGATTGCATTTTGGTCTTTTTTCGGTTTATTTGGGAAAAGATCTAACCATTGAAAACCACAGTTCCGAAAAGACCCAAAAAACCCATTTCAAGTTATTTTTGAGAAGCTTCAAATGAAACATTCCTTCCCTTTCTCAATTTATCTTTCCATGGAAATGAAATCTTGATGCAAAATCTCACATCATCTTTTAATTATTAAAACTTTTAAAAGATCTTTCAAAACAGATTTGCCGCGAATTAAATGGCCCCAAATGAGATGAGATGAATAACCTTATTAATAACATTATTTCTTAAACCCATTTTATGACTGAAGCATTCAATGCAAAATAACATTATTTCTTAACTGTAATCAATTTTATATCAAGAACAGTTTTAAGAGCTCCAATATAGAGTGAGTATATCCATATCTGTGCCTATTAACCTATATACGGAAAGCAACTTCTCTCCTCCTAGACCACTAGATAGCCAGCCAGCTAGCTACACAGTACATCCATCTGTACCGGAACTGGTTACGGAACTGTCCTCTTGTCAAAGCCATTGAAAACAGTTTGGCTAGACAACGGATCATGTCGCATTCATATATATATTTGCCGTTTAATTTGGAGTCTAAAAATACAAAGCAAATGGAGATTTTTTAGCAATATTAATACTGTGTTTGTGCTCTTTAATATCCATAAACCCCTCTTCCAAAGACGGTATCCAATGTGATCTCATAGGGAAATTCAAGTGTCTTCATTATAGTTTAATATAAAAATATTGGTAATATAATATAATGCAGTCATCGGAGCGAAGATGAAGAAGCAACCAGTTCTAATAATGCAGCATTAAAGTAAAGAGTTTCACATTATAGATTAATATATCTATCTTTTTCATCACATGCAAACTCTGTTAAGGCATTAAAAAACACCACCTAAAACATTTTTATTTGATTCCCCGATTTCTGTATCGGATGGATCATGGATCGTCCATGTATATGTCAACTACCCATTTGTAAATAATGTCTATGTGGTTGACAAGTTTAAGTAAATACTAAATCTAAGCTTTCAAACTACAATGGAACTGGGGTTGATTCATCACCCAGAAACCATGTCTCTGGTCAGTTTATCTCTCCTGAAGCACAAATTTTCATAAATAGCATTGACTTTGTCAATGGCCTGGTGATCAGCGGGGGATGAGTGTAAGCCAACAGAGATAAGGATAGTCTAGGTTGAAGGTAATGGGAAAATAGCTATGTCTCGGAAAAAGGTTAGAGAAATGATGAATTGCTGAGACCCTAGTTGGGTCCATATTAAGCCCAATTTGGTTGGTTCAGGGGTTCATTGGGTTTATTCAGAGAATTTGGCCATGTGCTTTCTAGCATGGGACGAACCTATATAGATTGATATAAATAGAGATGGCAATTTCGTGGAAAGTTTAGTGTATTTAACCTGTTCTGACCCTGATAGGACCCATTTATCAAAATTCTATAGGGCCTGGGATGGGTTTGAGATTTTATATTAAAACCCTATAGGGTTTGGGACAAGCTTGGGTTTTGACCTTAGGGTACCCGGTACCCAAACCTAATTATATTTATTGTGGGTATCTACTCCCGATACCCGATTATAAACTTGTCTATCTATCTATCTATCTATCTATTACTTTTTAAGAGGGGCATCACATTTTACTTATGTGATGTAAATTCAGGTGCAAGGTTCAAGATATCGAAAAATGCAAAAAATATTGAAGATGCAATTAAAAGAAATGTATTTGGATTTTGGATATTCTTTGGATATGTATAGATACAATGGAAAATCTAGCATACACATGGATACACCATGGAAATTCAAATATATATATATATATATATATATATATATATATATATATCTATCTGTGTGTGTGTGAATTTTATATAATCTACAACTCTAATAACTCTATACATAAGAAAAATGTATTTTAATAATTTATAACTTTATGTGAAGTGTAATTTTACCATAAAAATGGGATGTATAATGTACATTCTCCTAAGAAACTAGTCATAAAAAAAAAATTAAATGGATAGTTGAGATTATAGGGGCAAAAGCATTCAAGCTGATTTGATTATGGGATTTATGACTTGAGACTTAGGTATTTGCAAATGAATGTTTTATATACTTTAACACACATGGATATAATATAATTTCTTATCAATGTAAATTTAACAAGATGTCATGAAGTGGCTTAGTGGTTAAAACACTTATGTTTCAAGTAAGCAACCTAGGATCAACTATTTTTAATTAGGGTTGTTCATGGGTTGGGTTGGGTCGGGTTGGGTCGGTTTACTGACGCTTTTCCAATCGGCCCGACCTAGTCGGTTTACCTAGAAATGAAACCGAACCCAACCCTATACTAAGTAAAACTGACCAGGTTGGTTTGAGTCGATTTAGGTTGGTTTTGTGAATGATTCTCTTGGTGTGAACAGTAAAGGATTCAAGTCTAAATCGGTTCAGGTCGGTTCGGTTTTGGTTTTCACACATGAAAACCGAAACCAAACCAAACCATCAGTTTATTTTTTTGTAACGCGAAACCGACTGATGCTAAAGAAAAACCAGCCAACTCGGGTTGGTCTGTTTGGCCGGTTTGAGTCTTGTTATGAACATCCCTATTTTTCATATCTTAATTTTGTACAATATGTGTTTTAAATATACTTAAATGGAATTAATTGAATAATTATAAGATGAAGATAATTAATGAAGCTAATTAATGTTATAAGTGGTGTGTTAAATAATGTTAGTTATGGAGTCAATTATGATAAGGGAAATTGTCTAAAACTCACCATGAGTTTTCAACATTTCTCTTAAACTCACCACAACTTTTCAAAATGTTTAAAACTCACCATGTTAGTAAGTTTTTATTTTCCAAAACTCACCTTCCATTAGTGCACTATTAATGTTTCTTAAGAGACATGTCCATGTCAGCATAAGTAATAATTTTCATGACCAAATTGCCCTTGAACAGTGAGTTAGAGGAAAAATGGTCGTTTTCAATTTTTTATTTTCTTGTTTTTTTTTTTGCATTTTTAATGTTTTTTATAATTTCTATTTTTTAAATTTGTCTATTTTCTACAAGTTCTGTGTTTTTCTATAATTTTTTGTGTTTTTTCAACAAATTTTATTTTCTCATTTTGTTTTTCAATTTCTATAGTTTCTATAATTTGAAAATATTGTTTTATTTTGTTTCCAATTTCTATATTTTTTTTTATATATTTTTTAATTTCTATGTTTTTTTATGTATTTTATATTTGAAAATATTTTTTTGAACATTTTTCCTTTTTTTCATGTCTAAATATTAAAATGGTAATATATTAACACCAGTTAATTTATTTTGTATACATTTTATATTTTTTTGTGAAGGTTAAAATGGTAATATATTAACGCTCATTAGTCTGTTTAATGTCAAGTTAGTGACATGGTGAGTTTTAGACATTTTAAAAAGTTGTGGTGAATTTAAGAGAAATGTTGAAAACTCATGGTAAGTTTTAGACAATTTCCCTTACGATAAATGAAATATTTGGAGATTTAATTAGTATTAATTAAGTTAATTAAATTTGAATTTCAAATTCGGAAATGATAGCAATAGTAGGATATGTTAAATAATAATTAGGTGGGACAGGTTTCAGAAATTGGAAGGGAAAGGTAAATGGTAAAACGAGTTTGAGATCGAAGGTGCCTAAACGGGTTCAAGAATGGAAAGGATAACTTTCACGGATACCTTACTTGTTACCATTCCTAAATATAAGACTTTCGTGGATCCCACATAATACATTATTCAAGCCCAATAAGGCTTGCAACAATTATGTTAATGTACCACTTAAGTAATGAGCCTTAGCCCATTAGCTAGTAAGACTATTCACATAGTAACTTAAGTTGTACATTGGGTCAAATATGGGTTTGAGTTTAGGTATGGATCTCCATCATAACTAATGAAATTACAAGTCTAACCAAATCAAATTTGGATAGTCCTAATTACATTAAAATTGGGATCTCTAAAAAAGAGATAAGAGGTAAAGATCTACATATTGTACCTTGTTTTCTACTCTCTTGCTACCCACAAACCCTTGTTCAACCTATTCTTTAAGGAAAAAGTTTTCTCTTGTTCTTTATTGCCTTTCCTCTACAAAACATCAAACACAATAATTGATTAATAATTTCACATATCCAAGCAAGTTGGAAAAGCAAATTGGTTAAGTCTAGTTGCAAGAGCATCCTCCTCAAATCACCTACGACATCTTTAATTGAGAGGGAAATTTGAGATTAAATTTTGGGTGTGAACCACCAATTTGCATGCGAGCTACACTTTATGGTCTTCGTATCAAGTATGCTCATAATTTAACTTGAAATCGAATTTGGTTTGATCTGATGTTAGTTTGGTCCTAGGAGAAGTTAATTCTCCAAAATCAAAGAATTTGATTATCGATGTTTAGATTAAAAAAAATGAAATTCAGCCACTAAACCCTAGCTTGGTGTTAGCACGCAATTATTGCTTGATTCCTTCACCCTACTTTCGTATACCATCTTTTGAGACCCCAAAGGACTTGAAAGCAAAACAGACCAACTTGAGACTTGTCAAAAGCCAAAATCCCCTTTCACGCATAAGCTCCATAATTACGAACTCCAAACATCCACAATTCATCGTATCAATATCCTATCCAACGTTCTAATCCAAAAAATGTTAAAACCTTAACTCTAACAAATGTTCTAATCCAATACCTCCATTGACTAAAAGATACTGTGGTAATCAACCCCCCAAATCATACCTCAAGTCTATGACAATCAACCTTAAAAATGCAAAGATTCCATCTCGACAGCCTTAGATGAATAAAACTAGAAAACCAAGATCAACAAATTCGTTAAACAAGCTAAGTTCATTTTCAAGCCTTATTATTGACAAAAAAGTTATAAGCTAAAATCTTGATCTAAATAAAATCTTTTAATTCATACCTCTGGTCAAATATCCAACTTTTCCATCAAAACTAGGATGTTTAAAAATGCCTATCCGCCAAATTTCATCTCAAGATTTTCTCATTTGCTGCCTCATCAAGCTAAGATTCTATTTTAGTAAACCCCATTAATTAAAGATTATCATCCACATATCTCCATCATCTAGGACTTATTTGGCCAATCAAACTTCACCACCATGATTAGGGACCCAGAAAAATCAAGTACATCAATTCTCACGACCTAATTCACCTATTTAATCGTTAAATAAAAAAGATTTTATTTCAATGCACCAAATTAAATCGCCCCTTCATATGTTCCTACCTAAGACCTCAAAAGAGTGAAGGCTAATGTCAGCCCTTCAATTAATTCACCTTGGCCCATTAGACCAATTAGGACAATCCAAGTAAACGAAAAGAACCCAAAACCCCAAAGTTAACCCCTCTTGGACCTAGAAATTAACATAAAAGCCATTATGGCCATTTCAAATTTATATTTTCTGCCACTGAAATGTCAAATTCGAACCAAACATGAACAAATTCAAAAACAACACCTTGAGCATGAAAAACCCTAGGAAAATCATTAAAATCTCGAATTGGCAGATTAAACCCTTGGAGAACTTTTGAAATAACATGATAGATTAAGTTTTTTTAGCTTTCTTACATGTTTTAGCTTTTATGAAACCCTAGAGTTAACCATTTTTGTTACATGTTTTTTTCTGGTTTAGCTTTTACCTTTCCACCTATGTTTTGGAATGGGCTTGGCAAAATACCTTTTAGGTTGGAGTTGACTACATGAGTAAGGGTCCGTTTGGTTTATAATCGGAATTGGAATGGTTTATTCCCATAGTTTGTTTGGCTTAGATAGGACTGGGAATGAGAATTGAAATAAACAAGAATGAGATTTCATTCCCAAGGGAGGGGAAGGGAATGGCCACTCCCTCAAATGGGAGAATGCCATTCTAGCAAAAATCGAAATGGGATTCCGATTCCACCCAACCAAACAATTGGAATCAGAATAGCCCAATCCGATTCCGATTCTATACCCCTATTTCTACAAACCAAATGGAGCCTAAGACTATTTAGACCAGCACATGCCATATCATACTCGAATCGGATATGGGTCGAATTCAAAGAAACCAACCCATATGAATCATCTTCTTGACCTACATCAAGCAACAATGGTCGCTTAAATACAACGACCATTATAATGATGCAAGGTCCGTTTTTCACTGATCTTAGGCGTTAGCCACTCTTTGTAGAAAAAAACGCCATTGTCTGAAAACTTTGTTACTTAGTTTCAAACCTTGGTTCAAAATATTGATACGCCTGATACGTTGGTAAAGGCGTATCGAACAGTATCGGTAGTTTTTTTTTTTCAAATCCAGTTCAGAGGGGACTATTTAAGGTCCATCCACCCCCTGAATCAGTCAAAACCCCGATACACCCTTTGTAGGAGCCTATCGGGAAGCTCTCGATATGATACGTGTTGATACTTTGAACCTTGTTTCAGACACCCTTATTTCGTTCCAATTAACTCACTTTGGACTGGACCAAATTGGACCAAATCCAGTCTAATTGACATTCCTAATAGACAACCATTTTCTTTGGTTTAGTTGCACCAATGGCAACAAAGAAAGTTAATAAAAAAGAAAAAGATGAAAAACATATATACATACATACATACAATATATATATATATATAGGTGGAAATTGTTTGTGTAAAAACTAAGAAAAAAAAAGAAAGTAAATAATACCCATTATTAATATATAAACAAGGGCTCCGTTCAGTATTAGACACTTATACACATGGGAAGACCACTACCCATGCAAATAATACATGGCCGTCATTTATTGAATCTAAGATTCAGTTAGTGCAAAAGCTCACAACCATTATAGCCTTTCATTCAGACGGCATTGGGAATATATCTCCATAAAATAAATTATAGAAGTACAGAGATATTCCCGATGTAAGGCTGTAAAAACTGTTTGAACGGTATTGGAATAGGCCTTGCACTGACCGAAGCCAATCTCGCTCCAGTTACAAAAATTTTCATTGGATTTTTTTTTTAGTTTTTTGGTCATAAGACATTTGAATTTTAGTTAAAATTTTGATTAAAACAACTTCAAAAGCGTGTCTTCCACCTTTTTGTGTGTCAATTGATTTGATGGTACCTTTTCAACAAACGGGGTGAAGACGACAATGGAAATGGTTTACCCAAACCTGTGAATAATATGACACGTGTAATAGGTGAATGATATGGATTCTTAATCCATGCAGCATCTGGATTAGTTAACAGGTTTCAAAATATGCTACGTTGTATTATATAAAGGTGCAACTTGGGCAAGCTCAACCCAATCTTGGATTGATCAAGCCGGCAATTTTATATATGTTGGGCCTGGATTTTCAATACTCATGATGGGTTTGGGCTCAAAAGATTAGATTTTTTTTTTATTTTTTAAATTGGGCTTGAACCTATACCTTAGGTAGTCCATCCAAATTATATGCATGTTTAGACACACATATTTGCATGTATATATGCATATGTGTGTCAAATGGCTTACAAAAATATATTTTGAAACCTGTTAATTTTTTTATAAGCTATTCATGTATGATGTAAGCATAGGTTTATACCTATTTTTTTGTATCAGCTGGCTTACAAAAATATATTTTTTAGTGTGGGCTGATTGACTAACCTGAGTGTATCAAATTTGCAAGTTGGGCTTAGGCCTCAGGCCCAACCCTTGGGCTGAGACAAAACTTGGCTCAGCCTGGTTAATACCTTTTATCTTATTACATGATTTTGGATTTTCCCAAGAACCGCATGAGGCCTTGCTAGTGTGATGTAATTTGAATAACTGCATTTCTCTTCATTCAAATCCCACTCATTAAGTCTTATATTTAAGGTATTCACTCCAACTAACATTTATTGAATCATATCTTGACTATAACACCCCTATTTTTGAATTTGGTCTTGCTCTAATTGTGAGGTCACAAATTGTAATTTGAACTACTACATTTCTCTTTATTAAATTCTCTCTCACTAAATCTTATATAGGGTATTAACTCTCATTTTTTACTGAATCATGTATTAATTAACCATATTGAAGAAAAATAAGTGTGGCAAAAATAATTTTTATTAATGATATAAATAAAATACAAATTTAATATCAAGCCAAGAATGGAAGTGTTTTCTTTATTGGTGGCGAGTCAACAATTCAACCTTTTGAGTCAAAATGTGTCAAACTCTTCATGTTATAGGTAAATAATAATAATAATAATAATAATAATAATAATAATAATAATAAATAATAATAATAATAATATAATAATAATAATAATAATAATAATAATAATAATAATAAGAGATGAAAACACATAAAAGTATAAAAAAATACAAAAAAATGTAGAAAAACATTTGCTCACTTCTCTAATATCATATATTCGTAAACAAAAATAAATGTGACAAATAATAATAATAATTTTTATAGACATAGAAATATAAACAAAAATTGTAGAAAATTGTGGAAATATATTATTTACTATCATTATCATCACAAAAAAATCCCCATGTGCAAAGTACGTGTACAATTACTAGTATATGTATACTCCTTTCTTCCTTCCCCCTTTCTTGCTTCCTCCTTAACTCTCTCTCTCTCACTATTAAAATTAATGTTGTGGGTTTAATTAGTAAAATTTAATGATGAGAAAAATATATCTCAAATATAGGATTTAATAATAGAATATAATTTAGATATGAGATTCAATGAGAAAGAAGAAAATAGGAAAATAGTTTTATTTCTAATTGGTTTTAAATTTTATATTCCATTTCCATAATTAATAAAAATATTTATTATTTATCATAATTGTTATTGTTTAATATGTCAAATATATGATATTAAAAACGTTCCTAAATTTTTCTTTAAATTTTATATATTTTTTTCAATGTTTACTATTTAATTGTGGCAACATGAGTTGGCCCATTTGACCCAAAGTGGTTTAATTTCTTACCACCACTTAGATGAAAAACGTTATTTTTTCCATGTAGATTTTAAAAGTACAAGTTTTTATTGTATTGGAATTATTAATTTAGTATGTATAGATTTAATTAATAGAATTTAGTGATGAGAATAAATAAAAATGCTTTAAATATATGATTCAATGAGGGTGAAATAGTATTCAATTTACATTTTTTACTCTCACAATAAAGAGACCATATTTCAAAAAATGGGTATCTTAATCAAGAAAAATTCTAGAAATTTTAGAGGCTATTCATACTTTTAATAATAGTATAGATATAAATTTGAATATATATATATATATAGATATATATATTTTAAATTTTAGAAACCCAAACCCATCCCAAGTGCATTAAATTACAATACGGGTTAGAAAAATCGGACTTTACCTTTTTCTCAGGCTTTAAGCCCCAAATTTAGGGCTAGGTCCGAATTGACCGTAAACCGGGCCCAACCCGGCCGACTTGCACGAAAAATTGCCGGATGGTGTGACCACCTGAATTGATGTCCGGTGCCGGAGAGGAAGCGTGGAATCCAATTATTCAAATTCGATTCTGGACTTTCGAGATGAGACGAGGCAAACAGACAGAAGCAGAATCGATAGAGGAGAGCGGGAATAGGATTTTGGGAGTTTACTTCCGTCCCATTAGCTTCATATGCGTCACAGGAAGTACACGTGCGGGAGGACAGGTGGCAGCTCGCTATTGTGTGAGGCGCTGATGCGAATTTAATTTTGGTTGTGAGCTGTTATTAAAGCGGGAACAGCTGTAATATCGTGCAGAGAAAGCACATGCTACCCGTTGATTGACGAAAAACCATGGCGCCGAAGGCGAAACCGGAAACCAATGGCGCCCATGCTTTCTCATTCTCCCACCATTTTCCTCCCACCATCGTTTCTCCTCGAACCCTTCAATCACCTTCAAATTATCTCTCGGCATCTCCATCTACCCCTATCTCTGTCTCTGTCCCGGGATTCTCTTCTCTGTCTCTTTCCAAGGCTTTCAATGAAATGAAATGGCGAGGCCGAACGCGAAGCACGTTTCGTCAAGACTCTTCCTTCTCTTCTTGTTTGTAGGCTTTCTAGCACTCGCTCTGATTGCAGACTTTCTCTGGGCTTCGTCTTCTTCCTTGGCTTCCGCTTATTCTTCCCTCGCCTCCAACTGGGCTTCCGAGAAATCTGGGAATGTGGTCATACATAATGTCGAAAAGGTGAGTTGGATTAATGACATAGCATTTCTTAAGATATAGAACATAATTCTAGCAGGTTTTATCGATTTTGGACGACTATTCTATTTAGGGTTTTTGATTGGGTGTGTTAAACTTTTAGGCGACTGTTTTTCGTTAATAAGGGTTGATCTACTTATGTTTAATGGTTTTGCACTCGCATTAGGAAAAAACTGATGAAGTTAATAAAGACCCGGCTCCTGGTAGATTCTTGTCCGCAACCTACGCTGATATACCTGCACCAGAACTGAAATGGGAGCAGATGGCGACGGCCCCTGTTCCTCGTCTTGATGGGTCAGCGATACAGATTAAGAATCTTCTCTACGTGCTTGCTGGATATGGTACCATCGACTACGTGAGACTCCTTCTCCACCCTTCGAGATTATTTACTTTTTTCTTAGTTTATGGGATTTAATTGCTTATGGTTTTGGTTGATTCATGAACTCACTTCAATGTTTAAGTGTTTGCAATTTGATTGCTTAATGGTGAGTATCAGCTTAATACGAAGGTCGTTATGTGATCTTCATTCTTTATATCCAACCAATTTTCCGAAGTAACAACGTGAACTGAATTGTATAACCTGAACGGCCTGCATTGTTCAATGGCTTCTGAAAATTTTGAAGCAATGGATTTTGCAGTTTTTTTTCTATCAATTTGTTTGGTTTTTGAGCTTATTGTAAACCTTATAAATGAGACTTCTAGTTAATATAAGAAAGTGCATTGCATTTTGTTTAAATTGGTTTACATGAACCCTTCATAATGTCCTCACGCAACGTAGTTGAGAGAGAATATTTGATAAGATAAGCTAGAATCACTGGGCTAAATGGCAATGTTCTTAGCTAGCAGTCTGTTGTATCACAGATTTCTTTTTATTTTATTTGGTAGATCGCTATTGTTTTTCTGAAGTGATAAAAAATAGACCTGATAGGGTATTCCTAAGTTCTACATAAATGAGCTGCTGGTCTAAGTGATGGCTCTTTTCAACTAAAACATTAATAAAATAATAAATTCTTTTGATAGATTGTTGTAGCTCTCCACTTGATTTTCTTTTTATTTTATTTTTTAGATCACTATTGTTTTTTTCTGAAGTGATCAAAATAGACATGATAGGGTATTCCTAAGTTCTACACAGATGAGCTTCTGGTTTAAGTGATGGTTCTTTTCAACTAAAACATTAAAATAATAAATGCTTTTGATGGATTGTTGTAGCTCTCCACCTAATTTTAGTGATTCTTGTCTTCCTGTCAATGAGCAATTGATGTGGTTGTAGTTTTAGTTTCTTTAGTACATAAACTCTACATAATCAGTTGATCTCGGCTGTTTTCTGTTTATTCTTTATGTTTTTACCTTATAGGTGCATTCTCATGTTGATGTCTACAACTTTACGGACAATACATGGGGCGGAAGGATTGATATGCCAAAGGAAATGGCTCATTCACATTTAGGAGTGGCATCAGATGGGAGATACATCTACATAGTCAGTGGACAATATGGTCCACAATGCAGAGGGCCAATAACTCGTTCATATGTGCTGGACATGGAGACAAAACAGTGGGGGAAGTTGCCCCCTTTACCAGTACCCAGGTATGCTTCATGGTCACGATTTAGATAAGTGTATGGTAGTTTTTTTACCTTTTATTCCAAAATCATGTAAAGCATTATTTTTTATTCAATAATGAAGAATATAGTTTTTATCTCTCTTTTGACATGCGAGAGGTAATATTATACAAAAGGGATGAAATTAAGGGTAAAAGAGAAAAAAATGAGCTTCTCTACACAATGAGAGCCATATCAAAATAGGGGTTAAGAATAATATCCATCCAATCATCTTTAGGAAAGAACTTAACAGATATCATTTAGGGTAGAATGGATATGGAGCTAATTTTTGGCTTTTTTTTTTCTTTCCATACAAAGTGGCCATTCTCAGACTCAAACCCATGCTATTTTACCATTGAATCAAGCACTGGCTCCTTACTTTGTTTATAGTTGTCCATCTTAATTATTATCATATCCTCTTGACCTGATGGAAGCATTTTTCGACCTTTCAATAAAACAATTACCAATCATGTTAATACATTAAGCAAGATATTTAATCTTATGCCCAATCCATTAATTATTATGCACTGTAAATGTACTTAAAAGTGTTAGCTTGTTAGGTGACACTAAAGTGCTAGGGTGGGCCTCCTAGCACCTGGGAGAGTAGGCACCAAATGAAGCACTTGCTTGACTGGAGGCAAACTGCAAATGTTAAGAAAATTAAAACAATGAGAAGGAAAAAATAGACTTAGCATATAGAGCCCAGTGGTTTAAAAGGTGTGCCTAGGTGCACAGGTGAGGTGCATTTTAAGGTATGCGACTTGCCTAGGCCCTTAGGCACATCACTTTGAAAAGGTGTGTGCCTGGTGTGCCTAGGCATGCCTAACATGAACTTGTTTGGGCTTTCCTCGAGGGGCTTGGTACAACTGCTGATTCCCGATGTTGTCTCACTGAGGCATCAACTAATCAAAGTTTATGTTGATTGTTGGATTAGGAGGGTTCCATCCAAACATTGATAGTCTTTGTTTTCTCTTTTACTTCTCTGCTTATTGCATTGTAGAACCACTGAAATTTAAGTAAACTCTGCAATGATTTATATTACCATCCATGAAAAGTGAACTTAAATCGAAACTCTAAGAAATTATCAAAAAATCTAAACCCTAACTTAAACAAGGAAAACTAATGCCAGGTTAAATGATGGAAAAAATAGGGCATAGGCTTGCTTTTTTTTTTCAGACAATAAGATGTCCTCTCCATGGATGCGACAATGGTTGCTGTGAAGAGGAAAATAAAATGTGTCAAAAGGGGAAGGCGCTAGAACAAAAGATCAGATCAAAATCGCTGCTCCTTGCAAATTTTTAGGTGGTTGATTGGCCATTGTTCAAAGCAAAATTCTTAGATGAAGTTTTTGTTGGCAATACCATCTTCATCTAGGCATTTTGATAATCTCTCTATTAGATTCGTGTGTTTCTATGGTCAACCAGCCAAAAATACAAAATATTTTAGGAAGAAGAAAGAAAACCCCATTGAGGAAGATGCAAGAACAGATAATGAGGCATTTATTGAAGAGAACTGACCTAAAAAAGCCTTCTGAAATGATGAGCCACACTGCCAAAAGATTTTTGAAACTTAAAGCCCAAAAGTATTAGGAAAATGGCTGTACTCAACATCTACATGACCTACAAATGCCTTCTGGGCCTTAGAACGTTTTATGAAGGGTATCATATCCTATTTCTTTCATCTGTATGCCAATTTGAGAGAAGAAAACATTATGACAATGGCTGTATTCAACCTCTGCTAACACAAGATTTGAGAGAAGACAAAGGGTCTCTAGCTTGAGACTTGCATCTTCTCAATGGAGAGAGTAACTGACATGGTAGGGAGATGTGAGGAAACAAAAGGCTTCTCTTTTGATGTGAATGAATATGAAGACGTGGTTCAGTACTCTTTGAGGGAAAAATAAGGAAAAAAATCAAAAAATTGAGAAAAATGGGAAGGGGGTTTTGAGCAAGAAGAGCCCTTGTACACACACACACATACATATGATATGTTCGATATTCTTTTAATAGATACTAAACTTTTTGGGTGGTCTTCATTACACTATTTTCTATTTGTGTTCTAGATTTTGTAGCGATTTGTAATGTCTGATGCACATTTTTATAAGCTGTTAGATCCATATTGATTGTCAGGTCTTGAAAAGTTGCATTTTTAGATCTAGATTCTTGAATGAAAGCTTTCAATATATCTATCTGTAGGTATGCCCCAGCAACTCAAATTTGGAGAGGTAGGTTACACGTAATGGGTGGCAGCAAGGAGAATCGCCATACACCTGGGTTAGAGCATTGGAGTATTGCTGTAAAGAATGGAAAAGCATTGGAGAAACAGTGGCGAAATGAAGTGCCCATTCCCCGTGGGGGGCCCCACAGGTTTGTGTTCCATCTTTTCTAACAAATAGTATGCTGATTGTGATATAAATTACTGTGACTATTTTCTCCAAATGGTTTGATAGGTAATGATAATTATTTTCTCCAAGTTTCTTGGCACAAATGTACTCTTTTGACCATGTTTAATTATATGAACTTGATTACTTATATTTTCATTATTTCATAATGCCTAGCCTTTATGTGGATATATTTAGTCTTACTATAACACAAGTGGGGACATGTGCATTGCACGAGTTTTATTAAGAAAAAATTGAGGAAGAAGCTCTAAGTTCAATTGAAGCATTATATTTTTGGGTTATGTCTAGTTTATTTGACCACAATTCAAGTTGTGTTTTAGTGAGAGTGGCTAAATATATAGTATATATATATATATATATATATATATATATATATTTCATAATACCTAGCCCTTATGTGGATATATTTAGTCTTACTATAACACAAGTGGGGACATGTGCATTGCACGGATTTTATTAAGAAAAATTTGAGGAAGAAGCTCTAAGTTCAATTGAAGCATTATATTTTTGGGTTATGTCTAGTTTATTTGACCACAATTCAAGTTGTTTTAGTGAGAGTGGCTAAATATATGAGTATAACTCATAAGAAGAATTTATTAATTTTAAAAGAATGTAGAGAAGCAAAGTGTCTAGATATTATATTTTTTGTATATTACTGCTAATTTTTTTATTAATTTTAAACTTTATTGGTTTGTAATTATTTTTGTATTATTTTAGGTAAAATTATAAAAAAAAAACTCCTCTTATAACAATTCTATAAACCATCCTTGTGTTTTGACCCCTATAGCTTTGAAAAAAGTGCAAATACCTCCTTTTTGTGCTTTTCAATAACAAAGACATTGAAGTTACAAAAATACCCTTACCATTTGTTAAGGTGGTATTATACACAATTTGAAGTTTCAACTTTACCCTTCGATTCCACTAATTTATTTTGCTTGAGACCTTTTAAAGAGTAAATCTTTCTATTTGTTTTGGACGAAGTAAGGTAAAAAGATTGAAGTGAAGTAAATGGAAGAAAATCATTTTTTGAGGTACTTTAGTAAAGTTACATCTGAATACGAGTAATTTTGGTATTTAAAAAGTTAATGCATTACATCGGCATTTTCTATTTAGAATGTTAATGGAAGGAAGGTATTTGCACCATTTTTTCAAAACAATTTGGGAGGTTTTTGGTAAGGTCAAAATAGAGGGGAAGGTAATTCATAGGATTGTTAAATTAATTAAACTATATTTAAGATTAATAAATTTTTATTGATTTTTCTTTTTATTAATCCTTATTAAACTTAACTATTATATTAAACTTTTATTTTTCAATGGAATTTAAGTAAAAATTAATTATACAGCTAATAATCATTAGTTTTATATTAGTTTAAAACGAATGTTAGTTTTTAGTTTATCTTGTTACTTTTTTATTGATTTATTTATTTTTTATTATATTAATAACAACATTTTCATCAATTATAATAATTAATGATTATTTTTACACAAGTCTAAAGTGAGGGGATGGGATAAAGACGTGAACAAGTCTAAAGTTCTAGTCATACAATTTGAAGCTCCAGAGTTAATTACACAAGGTTTTGGAACTGGAAACAAGACAATCTGTACCTAAATGTGCAAGAGTAGCAGTAGTCCTGGAAGAAGACGATAGGTGAAGTCTCTCATATTCGTCAGGGTGATGGAAACCAATTCCTTATCCTTGCCAACTAGTAGTGGGTGTCATCTTCCACCTACTACTTCCACCAAGGCATGATTGGCCCAAGAAGAGGGTGGGCCATACAAGTCATAGCAAAACTTAACTGTATCCAGGACCACAATGAGAGCACTCCCGGATTTGACCATGTCTGCTACGAATTTTGCTGCCATCTCTTCCTTTTCCACCACCACCACCACGACCATTACCTCTAGCCACACCTCTTCCATGAGTTCCTCAACCACCACCACCACCTCTAGCAACAGCTAAAGCTGATTTCTCTGTAAGGATAGTGTGCATTGTGTGGAGTGGCAGCTCTCCAAGGGTTGCACATGAGTTAGACTAGGAAACAAAGGACGAAAAAGACAATATTACCCCTGTAGCGTAAACTTTTTTTTTTTGATAAATCCTGTAGCATAAACTTTAATGAGAAGATAAAACCATTTTCTTAATGTATGGTTTCTAATTTCCATCCTTTAGAAGCCTTTCTATTGTTACTATTAGGTTGTGAGTAATAAAAGCTTAATTTGAAAAAAAAGGTAAAGAGAATAATTTATCTTGATGTATTATGATGTTATTATTGTTTGAGCTGGGTTTCGGGCTTACCTGGGTTTTACAATTGAAGTGGTATTCTCTTATGAGAAAACATGCAGTCTGATAGAAAACATCAGGTTTCGGATTAGTGATTGTTTGGCCCACTGTATCATGAATAGCTGGGTTTTGTGGTTCACCTTGGTGGTGGGCATATCATGGTTCACCTGGTTGAACAGTCATATTTACTCACTGTTCAGTTGAACTGAGGTGGTGTATTTTATGGTTGTATCATCATGATATCTGCACTGAGTTTTGTCAGTAAACATGGAAAAACAAACTCGTGTTCACTGATTGTTCAATTTGCAAGAAGCCTAATTGGGTGTGACTGTTCAGTTGTAGGTAAGTGCAGTTTCAGATTTTCAAAATAAGGACTTATCTATTAAAGAACTTTGATAGGAAAAATAGGATTTTAATTTTTTTTATGAGTTTATATTTTAACTTTTACCGATGGAGGGTATGTTTAAGTCCAGTGGAGTCGGCCCACGAGGTATATTTAAGTTCATTTTGAAACCTCAGGGTATGTTTAAGTCAATTTCTGTAAACCTGGGGTATGTTCAAGTCTTTTACCCATTGTTATTGTTATTCATGTCTTGCATGATTGATCATAGGTTTCCTTTTAATGTTTATTTTTCTTGTAGAGCCTGCATTGTGGTGGATGATCGGCTTATTGTTATTGGTGGGCAGGAGGGTGATTTTATGGCCAAACCTGGATCACCTATTTTCAAATGCTCCCGAAGGCATGAGGTTTGTTATATGGTTCTTTGGTGTTACGTTAATTATCAATGAGCTCATAGATGTTGTTTTCTATAAGTTCTAAAGTTGGGTCGAGTCCTGGCATTGCCATCCTTTCTGCATATTAATTAGAGATTGTATTTCAGAGTGCACAAAACCAAGAAAAATAATTGAATGGAAATTGATTCTTGCTTGTATTTTGATGTGTGGATATTTCATTCTGATAAATGATAGAACAAAGAAAGGCCATAATCCAATGTTGGTCCCAGCTTATCTGGGGTCTTGTAATATTGAAAGTTGTTTCAGTTGGCTTTGAGGCTAGGAACTAGGGAGGAAAAGATGAAATTTTTTAACTTTCTATCATGTTTGTTGAGAGCCTTATTTGTTTTACCAACTAGCCACAGCTTGTTTTAAAGCTTAAGCTGCAATTCATTTTTGTCTTGCTAACTTACCATTTCCCTGATTGTCACACATTCTGGTTTTTGCTTGCCTAAGGTTGATGCATTTGTTATTTTTTTTAAAGAAAATCGAAGTACATTTAGAATTTTACTTCAAGATTCTGATACACTCCCATCCTTTGGAGTATCAGAATTTGCTTTAATTTCTCATTGTAGAAATGCAACTTTCTAGATTTTAGCTAATTTCTTCCCTTTTACTTCTCTTTTTTTTTAAGTTCCATTTTTTTCCTTTTTCTCCCGTTGCCATTTTCTAAATTCCAATTTGTCTTTCCAGGTTCAATATGGTGATGTCTATATGCTTGATGATGAGATGAAGTGGAAAACATTGCCCCCCATGCCAAAACCTAACTCTCATATAGAGTTTTCATGGGTTTTAGTCAATAATTCTATTGTTATTGTTGGAGGCACAACACAAAAGCATCCTGTAACCAAGAAGATGATTCTGGTTGGAGAAGTTTTCAGATTTAAGTTAGATACACTGGTAAGGTCCTCTTCTATATTTATATATATTTTTTTTTTCTGATAAATAAGTATGATTTGTATTAATATGAAGAGGGTGAGAAACCCTAAAATTTCATGTACAGAAGCTTTGCTACGATATTTACATGTATCCATTCTGGCTTCGAAAAATAATACCTACCAGTGGTTCATGAAGCTGTCTATAGGAACCACAGAGAACAATTTTAATACCCTAACCACCACATCAACATCCATTCAGTTTTGTTGATCACCATCAGAAAGGGATACTTTGGCTTCAAAAACAATGCTATATCTCTCCTTCTGCACAACCCAGCAAACTGAAAATGGGAGAAAGTTCCATGGGACTTTGCTTCCCTTTAGGTCCTCTTGTATTATTACAAGCTTCACCGAAATTAAATGCTTATTTGGTACAAGAGTTTCATCTAGGTGTACAATAACCATTTGCAACCTTCAATATGTAATTTGTTATCATTGACCTCTTTTTTCCACTTCCATGCTGGATATGTTAGTGTTATCTTTGTTATCCCTAGTAAGATTCGGAGGCACAAATAAATAATAGTTGATCCCTCAGTGAGCCCCCAAATGCACAGACAAATTCATTCTTTCATGTCTTCTCTCTCTACTCTAGAAAGCTCTTTGGTTGCCTACGCTTGGTTGCTCCAGAGAACTTGCAGCAATTTTATTTATAATAACTCTTTTTTGATAAATAACTTTTATTTGTTATAATAAGATATCCTATTGATGGAGATTATCTTTACCATTTTTTTCTCCCCTGGGATATATAAATATAATGGGATTTTAGTCCATATAAGATTGATATTGAGCTTTCTGCTATTGGATAATGTGATGATGGATTATTAAGCCAAGTGTATTAGGAATAGGATTTTATTTATTCAGTTTTAGTGCTTCCCATGTAGCTTTTTGAGAAAATAAATTGGGATATGATGCTTGCAAAGCTGTATATAATGGGCTATGCATCCAATCACGAGTGAACACACCAGTGTTCTGGACACTTCGGTGCGGGTCTGATGTGGATGGAACACTGGTGTGTTCACTCGTGATTGGATACATAACCCGTTGTTATACACAGATTGTGAGCAGTACAGATCTAGAATCAAATCTACCACTTCATGAGATCCTTGAATGGGGAGGTATTAAATCAATAATTGAACAACTGGATTTGAGATTATCAATCCGTTGTCCTTTTGGAGGGGTACCGTTTCTATTTGACCATTCCAAACAAGGTGGTCTGCCCTGCTTTTAGTTCTAATCAAGATGTGTTATGTTCCCTTTTGTCCTCCCGCACAGGCTAACGAGATGCAAGGGTCATTTGATAATGGCTGAAACAGTTGAACTGAATAACTTAATCCTTGTCTTTTATTTTAGGTATAGCAATAGAACCCAACTTCAGCCATTAAGGAGCTCAGAACCTCCTTGACAACTTGTTCACTAAAAGAAGTTATTCAGCTCAGCCGTTTCATCTGTTATCAGACGCCTTCAGTTTTTTTTTTCTTGAATGTGCAATTACGTATAAATAGGAAAAAGGCAAACCCTTCATTTCCATTTATCTATTTCTCTACACTTTTGTCACTATTGTCACTTCTGCTTCTGTTACAACTTCACGACTTTATGGTTACAGGAATGGTCAGTAATTGGAAGGATGCCTTATCGTGTGAAAACCACTCTAGCGGGATTCTGGGATGGATGGTTGTACTTTACGTCTGGCCAGCGAGATAGAGGACCTGATGATCCTTCACCTAAAAAAGTAGTTGGGGAAATGTGGAGAACCAAATTGAACCTATAATAAATTTTCTATACTCATTCTGACCAATTCTAACCTAGCCAAAGCTTCATCCAATTTTTTTATCCCCCCTCCCTTGCAGGTATTATATGTTTAAAGTAAAGAACAAGCTATAATGTATTAATTAGTAAGTCTGAAAGGTGCTTATAGGTGGTCCTCCACAATGTGTAATAGACCGTTTGTATTATACCGGCAATATAGAATTTCCTCTACAGTATTGTATGGACAGGCCTAATACAGATTTCTGATTTCCACTGCAAAGTTGTAAACATTCAGAAGATTCAAAAAGCACACTCTTCACTCATATCTGCCCTGAATTGACATCAATTCTGAGTTGGCACCTATCCCAGATGTACTTTGAGCCTATAAATTCTGATCCTGGGGTTATCGGTCATTCTCCATTTTTTTCTATGCACATGATATATGTGCTATATGCCCACATCATTTCTGTTGAAACATGAACGATACTAGACACCAGAGTAGGCTTGATTATTGTCCTTTTATTGCAACATGGGGAATGTGTTGTGCATTAAGGGTGTTTCAAAGTAAACCCTTCAGGCTGCAACTTGGGAATTGAGACGGCCAAACCAACCTGATCAGACCCAACTTGGGCTTGAGTTGAGAAATCTATATAAAATTTGTAAAGGTTTTCCTCCTTTCTTTTCCCTACTTTTTCCTTCAAACCAACTATAGCCCAAGGGTAAAGAATTAAAACATATGACGAAGCATGGAGCAAAGGTGAAGCCATCTCTTTTTTACCTCACAAGGTCCCTTGCGAGGTCACGGTATCTCAGCCTCATGAGGCCATGCTATTTTAATTTTGTGAGCCGCCTTGTCGGATCATGTTATTCCTCGTGAGTTGCCCATTGCCTTACAAGATTAAACTACTTCACCGCGCAAGGCTGCACCTAGTTGGCTCCGCGAGGCATTCAAAACCAAAATATATGTCCTGTGACTGTGAGACAAGTCATACGGCAAGGGTGCTAGATGCATGATCAGTGCCCCAAGAAAACCACGACTAGCTGTACTTAAGTGTCACTCTTTGAGGAGGCTCAAGATCGTGTTCCAACAACCTTGTGGTCTTAAAGGACACGTGTCCCAAAGGGAGAAACAGATAGGATCTGTCCCCAAGCATTCATTACTCGAGTTGAGGATTATTTTGGACTCCTTGCTTCATGCATGTAGTCTTGTCTCCTTCTGTAAATAGGGAGACCTTATGTGAAGGGGTTTAGATATTCATTCCACTTAGAGCTAAGTCTCATTCCTTGTTCTCCTCCATGATGTTTTTCTTTTGCTTCCAAGACTCTAAGTCTATCTTTATCCCTATTGGATTACATCAAGAATATCTAATTCTAGTTTTGGCCGGAGAAAGTGTAGGATGCCTCCACACAAAATTAAACAATTAAGAACTGAGGAAGCTATACTAGTTCAGCCGCCACCACTAGAGGAGCCAACACAACTAGACTTGCTGGCATCGGAAGTAGATATCCTATGCATAGAAGATGAAGGTGAAAACATACACAATAGCCAATGGGCTAGTATGATCAGAAAGATGTATGAACTACAAGATTGGCTTGATAAGATGAAGTGCAACAACAGAGAATGGAGCGCATGGAGTAAAAGCAAGAGCGTTTATGTGTTTCAATGATAACAAACTCATTGAGTATTAATGGTTTGTGCTAAGTGTGCAACTATTTTCATTGAACTAAAAATTATTAACAAATGCTAAATGAAGCAAAATTAGTATCGAAGAATTGAGCAGTTGTTAATTATTTGATGAATCTATGTAGAAAGAAAGTCTCTACCATGAGCTAAAAGGGAAAAAAAAAAAAGATTTTAAGTTCAAAAAGTTTTGATTGTGTCATATCTTGTCTACGACTAGTTGTAAATCATAAGTTTGGAACGTACACAACAAACTTAATATTGACCAATCTCAATAAACCTGAACCTTAGAAAATGATAATTAGAATAGATATGATTGTTAAGTGTTTTTGGACTTAAATTTAGTCTTTAGAAGCCCAAGGGATAAATTTCTAGACTATTGGGATGAATTTATGCAAGGTTTAAGGTTTTTAATAATGAGGAATCAACTTCCCAAAATGATGAATCAACTACACTGTTCATGAGTCAACCGTCTTCAATAGACAAGGCATAAAATAAGGTGTCACTATTCATGAGTTGATCGCCACAAATGATGAGTTGACGGCTCTTCACAGTCGAAAGTTGGTATCAAGTTATTAGTTGTTTAACAGAGTGGGATTAATTCATTGATGGAGAAAAAGATTCCCACCTATGACTAGTAGTTGGCTAACAAATTTTATCAACTAGCTACTAGTAGTGAAAATTTGACCATTTAAAGGCTAAACATCTAGTTACTTCTTTTGGTATGCCTTCTATATGTTGGGGCTATGTTCTGAACATTGCTAAGAGTGGCTTGAAGCCAATCCAACAACTCTTTAATGGTCATAAGGTCTCAACATCTATAAAATAAATAATATTTGAGGGATGAAGAACTATGAAAAACTTTATTGGTATTACATTTGCTAATACTAGGAGCATTTTCTAAGAGCAAAGAGTTTGAGAAAAGAGAAGATTTCTTTCTGTACTTGAAGCAATTTATGTAAAAAATAAATAAATAAGTAGCCTTTGAGGCTTATATGTTTCTCATAGTGGTTTGAGAATCTCTTCAAGTGTTGAGCTTATATTATTTTTGTTACTTGTCTTGCTATTGATATTAGTTTGCTTGTACTTGCTTATATCTGCCTAGTTAGAGGCTTGTATTCGTATTTGAACGTATATTATTTTATCATTTGTAATTTGTGGGTGTTCTAAGAGGTGAACACTAAGTTGTTGGTAGGGATAGCACCATGAAAATCTACCTAGGTATAACAGGCACCCGAAAGCCCTACTGGGTTGTATTGATTTGACTGGCACCATTAAGCTCAGTCAGTCTGTGGTAGTGAAAATCTCAGGAGGGTCATGAGTAGAGGAGAATCTCTCTAAATCTGTGTGCTTTATCTACCTAGCAATATTTATTTTCTTGTGTACTATTATTTGTTTGATTGCATTTTTATTTTACTGCATTTACAAGCATACAACAATCTTCACATTGATTGATATTGCATACATTTTTTTTGTAAAAGGCATTAGGTCAAAAAGGGGAAAAGATTTTAACTATCCAATTGAAAGTCAGGTTGAGTTAGGGCTAAGGTTGGGGGTTTAGAACTTAAGGTTGGACTTAACCCGACCTAACCTAACCCGATTTGCAGCCCTATCTAAGCCCTGGGCTTGTGTTATTTTAACCCTCGGGCTCGCCATTTATTAAAACTGAGAACCAGGCTGAAGAAATGCAACATTTTACCCACTTCATCCATTTATCAAAAACTTCATCTCCAACACCCTCAACAGACAATCCCAATCAATTTTGTCATAAGCCTTTTTAAGATCAAGCTTGATTACCCTGAACAGTGCCATTTTTTGATAGAAACTTTTTGGAATGTCTTGGATCTTTTGTTGATATATACACAATTACCTGTGGTTTTTTCTATTTGACTATGGTCTCAAATGGAGACAATCGTTTTGTCTCTTTGGCGTACTTCTAACAGCACTATCTTTATGTCCTATAGATTCTCTTTTTATTGCAAATAGCCCTTTTTTCTTACTAAAAAACAAGTATGTAATACAACACACCAGATCTGCTCGCTAATGAATGGAAGGCCCGATATAAAGCATCTTTGTTTTCTGCTGTCTTTGCAAAAACATCAGCCAATATATTTGCTGATTTTCTAATCCACCTGCATGAAAATACTCCGATATCAGGAACCTAATTTCCCATCTGAATCTCCAAAGTACCACTCTCACTCCATTCATCCATCCAATTTTGATTGCTAATGAAAATCTCCATAATCATCTGAGGGTAAGATCCCAGAAGATCTTTGGTGGGGTAACTTGCTTTTGAACGATTTACAGCAATTGTTTTGGGCTCAAATGTAAAAAGGGTGAGGTAGGGTAAGATAGTAGTGAGTCTAGTGACTATGCTCTTGTTATGTGTATTTGCAACCTCTTGTTGTAACTGTATTAATTATTTACTGAATGAATTCCTTTTTCTGTTGATCAAAAAATTAAGAAAAAACAAAAAAAAAAGAGATCAAGTATCCAACCTATCGAACTCTTTCTTTATATAAGAACATGTCCACTTTAAGCTCACATATATATAGGGCAAATCTCTTAAACTATCCCTACAGTTTAGCTAATTGAAAATTTGTACCTTTACTGTTTACATATTATCTAGTACTACCTCTACTGTTTCTGACAATTGACTAGCTCTACCCCTATCGTTAGCATCCGTTAGTATTCCATCAAAGTCCATACACATATACCACCACAAAACTTTTTTAAAACCCAATGTTACCCTTGTCCCCTTCTCAGGATTTAAACCTGAGAAGCCAATCTCTGTCTTCAACCTGTAAATCGAGCTCTGGTTCTTCAGCTGCTCCTTCGAATCAAAACCTTTGAGTTTTATTTATACGGAAAAGAGAGGCCAACTATGGACTGGCTCACCGGATTGAAAATTGCTCTAGGATCTGCAAGTTAGGTCCAAAACCAGAAGGTTGTCTGAAAAACATGAGCATCGGAGATTCAGCAATTCAAGGGGAATAAGTTGAAGCTCGACATTCACCACCGGTGGAGGAAGTAGGTGATGGATTCACAAATTAATAAATACAACTCCAGATACCTTTGCCATGGCTTTAGCAAGCATTATCTTCCTGTTCCAGGTGGCCCATATTAGCAATACCCCAATACCCCTTTTTTAGGCCCAAGAAGCTTCCCAGAAAATAAAAAGAGTGACTTTTTGACATCTTCTAAGCCTCCAATAGAATCAAACTCCACATCAATATGATCATGATTCATAACATCACATGCTATTACATCCTTGTAGGGATTGGATAAGTGGTCGACCCAAGTGCTTTGCGATCTCTTTCTTCTCTTCCTAGACTTTCTTGCTGGCAACGCGATTTGGGTCTAGTTGATGGAGGCCAGCGAATAACACCAAGCAGCTCGGAGCGGTGCTTGCAGTGTACAAGGCCAATTCCTGAAAGAACCTCATCTTGGAACAACCCATAGCTCCACCTTTTCTTGCCTTAACTTTCTGTTTCCACTTTCGATTTTCATGCCACGCTAAAGCACTGGTTTAGAGATCCAGATTCTGGACTATTGCAGCTCCAAAGAAAGCATGGTCTGGAATACACAAAGATTCTATTCTCTCTGGATGCGACAGACATTAGTGGTCTCCCTGCCTTTGCTCTCCCCTGTTTCACCAGCGATGGTTGCGCCATTGGTACACACTCCCTCCCTCTCTCGACTTATATTCTCTCTCTTTTTCCTCTTCCATTTTGAAAATTTGAAAGAGAATAATGGGTAAAATGGTATTTTTTTGGTCTCTCCCTTAACGGACGTTAATGGCAAAGAGGTTCTTGACAATTGTCAGAAAACTTAGGGGTACTCTAAGACAATATGTAACAGTTTGTCAATTAGCTAAACAGTAGTAGTTATATATATATATAAGTATGTATGTATGGTTTCTTAACCCCAATGGGCATTCTCTTGCACCTCTTTTTTCCAGGCCCTAACTCATTCAGCCACCTATTGCATTTCCTACTAAAGCCATTTAGAATGAGATATGCCACACAAAATAAAAGTTTTTTGTTGGAAGAAGATAATGCTTTGAATAGGTGGGATGTGTTATAGTTCACTCCCACAGGAGAACAATTATATTGAATGAGAAAATTACATGAATGTCCCTCATAAGGTTCCTAAAAACGAAAGAAGCAATAAGACTAAAAAGCCCCTACAAAAAACAACTATTTCCAATCATTATAAGACTAACATTCTCAACAGTTTTAAGGGGTTGGCCATGTTGGTTTAGTTTGGGCTGACTGATTTTGTTTCATCTTTGTTGGGTGTTTCTTGGTTGTTTCTTTCCCCTCGGGTGATTGCTTTTCACCTTTCCTTGTATCTTATTTCTGTTTAATAAAATTTTTATTCATCTTCAAAAAAAAATGCTTCTAACCCACCTGTGATCCAACCTCTATTAGTTTAGATTTTAGATTCCTGAATTAACACTACATTAGTTCTCTCCTTCCTCAAGAGGTTCTTGATTACTCCTCTTCCTTGTACTTCACAACCCTCTCACATTCCAACTAACAATTTTTATTGACACTAATTTCAAACCCTTAATTCTTTTATTCTCTACCCACCCCCTCCCCTTTTCCTCTTTTTCCCAGCGTCTTCCTTCTCATATACCATTCCACTTTTTAGCTTCTCCACTTCACTTTTCTTTTTCCTTTTTCCTCTTCTCTTCCATTCCTTTCTTCTTTCTACAGACCTCCATTTCTCTTGGCTTATCTTGTACCCTCTTCTCTCTTCTTTCCTTTTCCCCTTCTTTTGACTAACCCCAAATCAATCTTTTGTCCTTCTTGATCTTCTTCATGTTTTCTTTCAACTGTTACACCACTCTTCTACTATATTCTTGCTCCTTCTCCTTCCAGAATTTTTTTTCTAAGACTAGCCTTCCAAATTTCCCCACTCCCTACTTCTCCTTCCCTAGACCCCTCATTGGCTTCAGATTGGCCAGGTGCATGGACAACTACAGACTCTGCAACAAGACAACCCAGGGGAGGAAACAAAGAGTTAGCAAATACAGAGGTAGGCTCAAGGGCTAGTAGTAAGGAAGTAGGCTTAAGGTTAAGAGCATTAAAAGACAATTATCAAGTTTTCTTTCTTTTTTTTTTTTTTTTTTTTTTGAGGGGGGGGGGGGGGGGGGGTTACCCCTGTCCAACTCTTTCATAGACGGCCCCAAAAATAGGTCTCTGCGAGTCGCACTCTTGATCGGCCAAATCCTGTTTGGACACAATGTTTGGCTCTAACCCCCAACAACAAACACCTTGCTTTCATTCTTGATTTGGCATCATTTCCTCTCCTAATGGTTTACTCTCGAACCTCAAGCCTACAGTTGAACTTGAATCCTCCAGAACAGCTACCTCAACCATATCTTCCTGTGCTCTGTTGAAAGGGGATGATGGAGTGGTGAACAGGATCTCTATTCCAAGCGGTTCCTCTATAAAGTTTCCACTGGCTTTAACACTCTCAAGGCTACCCAGGCAACAGTCTTAATCAACCTCCTCTATACTTTCACCTATGTAACGCCCAGTCACTGTCCGCCACCTCATCATCCCTTTCTCCTCTGTTATACCTTAGATTAGGTTTTTCAAGGGTGGTAGAGTTAGACACTATCACCAATCTCCATAAGAGTTTACTTTGTTGTCATTGAACATGCCTCTCTCATTTGATTTCTCTGTTTGTGTTTGCATAGGTTGAATGGTAGGGGAGGTCCTTGCCATCAAAGGGAACGAAGAACCGATCCTTTTCAAGGAAGACGATAGACTCAGCTTAAGGTCTATCATCTTTGATTATTTATCAAATGATGAAGCGCACATGAGTACTGGAAGTAGCTCATGCTTGGTCTGCCCCAACCTGTTTCTACTTTTCACACTCACATGATCTTTTGCCTTTCTTATCTTGCACATAAAGGGCTGCCGCCCCTAGTGGGTCAGAGATAACTTTCACAGTCCCTTCAACTTTTGTTTGAAACTTATCCATCCGATTTGCTTTCAAAGGGTCCAAACCCTTCTTGTTTATAGCACCCGGTTCCCCACCTTCCTTAAACCAACTTTGACAATTTCTGCAAATGTTGAGGTTCAATGCCAACATGGTGTCCCATGTCTTATCACTACGTGTTCACCCTTTTGACACATCATTATCTCCAATTGCTCCCCTCACACCAAAGCTCTACTTCTATAGATGACGTAAGCCACACCTCTGTCCACAAGCCTTCAGTCCAAAGCTCTATTCTACAGGGAATGAGTTTTGGCTTTGCTCTGACCACCTTAATCGCCACAACAAATGTTACAATTTAATCAAATTAGGTTTCCAAAAAAACTTAGTCAACTAGTCTACAAACCATAAAAGATGGTCCAATTCCAACCAAATTTAAGAAACAACCTCCTACTAGTCTACAAACCGTCTTAGTCTTAAACAACCATCAATACACATGCAACTCTACCAGTGTCTAATTAAATGTCATAACCTAGACTTTGTCAAAGGCTTCATGCTATTCATCAAACTTGATCTCCAAAAAATCCTAAAAACCTACAACTCTATTATCCTTTAAGACTCCATTATCTTCCCCATCTCAAAAGGTTATTTAAAATTAACCTAACAGATAAATGAATCCACATGGAATGGAAGAAATAAAATACGAATATGAAACAATTCATAATCAGCATCAATCCATCATCATGATCCAAGTTTATCCCAATTATATGGGGTCAGCTACATGACTCCTGATTCACCAATCAGTTCTGTTTAATGCTCTATCCACTGTTAAAATGTTTCATATTCTATGCTTTTTTTTTGATAAATCAAGTCTGCATTCTACCTACCCCAAAATCTCAACTTCACAAACTCCTGGCATTATGCCAAAAACTTATAATGTGAAAATCTTAATGTAGTAGCTGGAGGGTTAAACACAGGAGTAACTAATAAAAAAAGACCATGCCTTTTTAAGTCTAAATGGACCATTATCCAATGTTGGTCCCAGCTATCTGGGTTCTTGGGACTGATGCATTGGATACAGACCACAATCTTGCCTTTTTTGTACACAGTGGCCACTCACAGACTCATATCTATGTTCTCAAACTTGTCATCTCAAGATTTTACCATTACACCAGGTAAATAGGTAAAATGGCCCCTGAAAATGCCATAACTCTAAAGACAAATAACCAGTAAAAATAGATATGTCATTCTGGATCAAGAATGAAAAAATTAGAAATAATCCCATTAAGAAAAACCTAGTAGTTGTGCCAATAGGTGACAAGTGAAAGTTGGCTGAGATGATCTGTCCATGTGCATGGACAACCAATGGCAGTACAAGTAAGAAGCAACTTTAGGCAGGTAGAAGTCTCTACTCTCTAGAGATAAAGGGGACGTGAATGAAGAGTTGGCTAAAATAGTAAAGAGTAAAGTTTATTAATGTAATAGGCATGGGGGCATTTCTATCTTTATACTTATCTAAAGAAGGCTACTCCTGTCCGTCCCATTTTATAAAGCAAGGGTTCAACTTCAACATTTTAGAAGAGTACAAAACCATCCACCTACTAGGTTGGGTTATGTTTTCGAATCCACTAAAAAAGATTCGCTTCTCCTCTTCTCTGCTTTATTATTGCTTGAACTCTAAACCACATCGTGGTATCAAAACACCAAGGAGTGGGCAATCTTCTGGTTCTTTTCTTCCTCCATTCTCTCTTCTATTTCCTTCTTTGTCTCCTTTTCCTCTTCCACCTTGTATCTTTGGTTGTCTATGTTTTGTGAAATGCCTTGAACCTGGGGGTGTGGACTAGACACACAGGTAATTGTGTTTTCCTTGGGTATTTTAGGAATCAAAAGGGCTACAAGTATTACAGTTCTACTCAGTGCTATCAATGCAGTGAAACAATGACTAGTCATTATGGCCTCTCTAGTGGATGTGAAATGTGATGACAAGTTAGTGCCTACACACTGACTAGTCAATAAAAAAGATTAGGCTAGGATAGGGGAATCACAGCCTTTTATTTTCCAAGGAAAGAGTGCTCTAATCTGTGTATTTTCACACTTCACTGCCAGTTTACACAATTGGTCCAGAAAATGCCATCACAACCTGAATAGTCCCTCCAGTTGCATTCATGTTGCTTAGTAGTTTCAGCAATTTCAGGTATTTTCAAGCATCTTTAAAATAGGATGGTTAGGAAGCACAAGCAACCATTATCAGACTATTGCAATGACATCAGAAACCATGGTGCGGCCTAGGTGTTAATCCTTTTAATATCAAATAGCAATTTCACTTGGAAAAATACAGAAGGTCAAAAAGACACTATGATCTTGTTGAAACAAAATGTCTTGTCATAAGTCCTTCAGTAAATAAGCTCTCACCCAAAACTCTTGCACTTTTATGGTCACAAGCAACAACTATCAGATCATTGCAATGTCCTGCACATGTTAGCAACACTACCAGACCATTTCAACAAAAGGAAAAATGCCCTCTAATGCTGCATGAAATCACTTTGCAATGAAATACGTAAATACTATGAACCTACAATCCTGACACAAAATAACTAAAATGACTAATTGAGATTGTTTTGGGTAAAATTAACCAACCAACATTGCCCTGCAAAGAAGAACAACAGAAAAGAATAGCCAGCACAAAAAAAAAAAAAGTTGGAGAAAGAACTCCAAGACAGAAAATTGTTTAATTATACAATTTAATCTTGAAAATGCTCCTAAGCATGTTGAAACACATATTAGAAAGTTAACAGCCATACTCCAAAAGTCGCATTTCTAAGAAGGATCGTCAAATGACAGTTTTCAAAGCGTATCTTCAGTTAAGAACCATAACTAAAAATATGAAGATAGTTCAAATATGTTTCTAGGTACAGCAAGAGAAGGCAAGAAACTCAAGAAGCTTCAGTAGCAGGTTGGGTAACTCCAGACTTCACCAACAACTTACCGAGCGCCTCAGGTGAGCAAACCTCGTACTTGACCTTTCCTGATGGTGAAAGAAACACCTCGGCGAGCTCGAGCTTATCAGAGGTAAGACTGGTACTGTCCATGGTCTTACTTAAAACTTTCAATGCAAGCTGCACTGCGTCGTCCCTCGTCATGTCTTCCTTATAATCCTGCTTCAGCATCGACTGGGCAGCCTGGTTGTTCGCCCCGATGGCTGCAGCCTTCCAACCTCCATAATTCCCACTCGGATCACTCATATAAAGCTGAAACCCAAAATTCTTGTCCCATCCGGCAAACAAGAACGAGACTCCGAAAGGACGGAGCCCGCCGAACTGAGTGTAGCCTTGCTTGGTATCACACAGAGACTGAACGAGCTGTTCCACCGGCATCGGCTCTTGATAAGCATAAGTATAGCGCTGGGATTGAACCCTGGCAGTGTTGATTAGAATATTGGCATCAGACATTATTCCGGCAACAGCGCAGGCAACATGGTCGTCGATCTTGTACATCTTCTCGGTGGATTTCGAGGTCTGTAGGAGCTTCGACGTAACCTTCTTTTCACCAACCAATACGACTCCATCTTTAGACAATACTCCGATTGCAGTTCCTGCATTTCCGATGGCCTCCATCGCATACTCCACTTGGTAGAGACGGCCTTCCGGGGAGAAGATCGTCGTGCGGCTATCGTACCTCCGAGACATTTTCCTCTAAAATCAACTGCTAAAACAACTGAACAGAAAAAAAGAAAAAAAAAAAGTTTTAAAGAATTCGAGACCCTCTTATGGGTTTTTCCGGTTACAGAAAAAAAAAAATCAAGAACTCGAGAAGGGAAACAATGTGAAAAAACCTAATTTACAACTGTAAGAGGAAGCACGAACAGAATGAAAGAAAAATGAGAATTGTAAGGATAAATTTAATAGTTTTGGGGCATAAAACTGTAGAATGAATCAACGAAACGATGGTTGAAAGAAATCATGCCTGAGTTTGCAGTCGCAAAAGATGTTCGCTTGGTTCGGAATTCATCAAGAAAGAATTCAATCCTGTGACATTTAAGGCTGTAAACGGGTCGGATACGGATCAGAAAGCGCGAACATCCGAAATCGATCCGATTACTGATCATTTAACTCCGAATCCGATCGAATTTATACGGCCTTTGCAGCTGTAACAAGGATTAAGGCCGATAGCCTGGGGCCCGTTCCAGGCCTAAAGCATAAGTCCGGGTCTGATTGGGGTCCTCTAGTCAAATCATGGTTTTTGAACCACCGTTGATCCGGACGATCGAAACGTTCAGCCTACGAACTGTTTAAGCAATCAATTATGTTTTACCTCAAATTCGGTCCCTACTCAAAACCGTTGAATCGGTTAACAACCCATTGACTCAGGCAATTGAATCATCGACCTTTTCAATAGTTTTTGGCTATTTTTTATTTTTTTATTTTTTATTTTTTTATTTTTTTATTTTTTATTGTCAAAATGGGCCATTAGTTGGAACCTGATGGTCGAACCATCGACCCAAAAACCGATGGCCAAAACGGTTCCCTTTCTAGGTCACTTTTTAAAACCTTGCATCAAATATATAATATTACAGAAATATGCGCATAAAAATTATTTTATACATTACATAATATAAAATATTATATATAATGTGCATTATAAATGTCATATTATATTATTTATATTATATAAAATGTAATATAAAATAACATATATATACATATCTATAAAATATGTATAAATAACATATATAATTATGTGCAAATCTAATATTTAGAACTATGATTGTAAATCCAAATACGTTTTTATTGTCTTTAAAACTAGCAAATAAACCCATGTGGGGTTAATACCCTCTAACTTATTAACAAAGGTGATATTTGGCAAATCCTTTTAGGCAGATCTTATGATAGCTTAGATGGCCAAAAGATGTAAGGAGATTTTTGGGGTTTTGTCTTTAAGAATTAGAGTGTTTGGTGAGTATCCTTTCTACCATGGGCTACAGAATTGTTAAATGAAAGATTTTAGGTGTAGAAAGACAAGAACAAGACTTTATTTGAAGCTTCCAAATTTTTTGCCATTTTGGCCTTCTATGAGTTTTTTAGGACATAGGTCTTTCTAGATTCCTATCTTTCATTGCTAAATGGAGAAAAACCAATTTTTGGTCTTCTAAGCTTTGAAAAGCTTGAAAGACCATCACAAAAAGGCTTGCTAAACACCCATAGAGTCAAGAAGGGTAACTAATGGGGGGGGGGGGGGGGGGGGGGAAAGGATTTATGAATGATGTTATTGAGTAATGATGGATTTTATTAGATGAAATTAAGACCTAATGGGGATTTTATTGTGACATCTTATATTTTTAATAATTTATTTTAAAAACAGATATCTACATGTGTGAGATATGAGAGGAGAAAGAGGTCTATGTGAGGCCTGTGGCAAGAAGACCCTTAGCCTCTACACACTCCTCTTTCTATTATATACTAGTAAATGTACACGTATGTTCTACGTTATAATTTCAGATAACAATAATAATTTCAATATTCTTATTAGAAGCCATTAAAAGATAAGTAAGTAATTAAAGCATGGCATGTCGGTATATTTAAATTTTGTATTTTATTTCCAGTGTTAATAAAAATACTTCTTAATTATCATAATTATTCTTTTAATACGACAAACATATAATATTAGTGATGTTCAATTTTTTGTATTTTCTATAATTTTTCATTTCTATCTATTCTTCTAAGTTTTTATTATATAATTATGACATCATGTGTTGACCTATTTGACTTGAAAGAGAAAACAATCTCATTTTTTGAAATTTTAAATTTTCTATTTGATTTACGTATTTAATTGTAAAATTAACACACTTGTCTTCGTTTAATATGACAAATTTATAGTATTCCAAATATGTCAACTTTTTCTAATAATTTTATATTTTTTATAATTCTCTCTATTTTATAGTTTTTATTATTTAATTATGACATTATTGATTAACCCATTTTGCCCAAATGGTTTGCTTGTTAGGGTGTAAGCTGTGTAGGTTGGGTTGAATTTGTGTTCAACCTAGTCCCAACCCTTTGCGTTGGGGTTAAGACTCAAGCCCAAGGTCAAACTTAATTTGTCCAACTTGGGCCAAGCTTGCATTAAAATTTGATGCAATTAGATTAGGCTTAAGCTTGGATTGATCAATCATTCATATGCTAAAATTTAACATAAATGTATGTGTATGTATGCCATGCTCAAGCTACTTAAACCTAGGCTTAGGTGCAATTCAAAAACATAGAAGAGTCCAAACTTTTGGGCCTAGGCCTAGGTCTAGCCCAAAGACCAAAACTCCAAGCTAGTTCATCTAAAATTGCAAATTGGGTTGGTTCAGACCCAAATTGAACCCGCCCAATTTGCACTTGTATGGAAAAAATAACTTTTCTTTTTGAGTTAGGTTAAACTTTTATTCTATTTCTATCATTAATAAAAAATAATTCTTTTTTATTATACAAGCTTGTGGACCCCAATAATTCGGATTGAGTACAGGCTGAACCAAACCATTTTAGGCCAATTAATTGAAGGATCAAGTACCTAATATCCATAATGTAATTAAATATGTGAACTAATGTATTAATCAGTTAAGAACATTCCAAAATAAGGGTAAAATGGGAAGATTAAGAAACTTCTTGAGTTTACCTCACTCTATTTCTATTAATAAGGATTCCATACCCATTTTAAAGGACTTTACCCATTACTCATTTCACTTCACACCCATTATAGAGAGGGAAACCCATTTCACTCTCTCTCTCCTCCAGTTTCCCACCACCATTGCATTGGGCCTATGGAGCAGACTATTAGTGCCAAGTCCACTGCTCTTACATTAGAATCTTTGGTTACACTCCGATCTCCAAGGAGAATAACACTAATTACTATGCAATTACACCGCCTTCAACATTGAAAACTGGTTCAATTAAAAGCAAGTGATGGTACCCGAGACATCTCATTCTGCTTTCTCAAACCCTTTTCTTCAACTTCAATGGTAATATTGTCACCACCAATATTAACAATCAATGTTGTATTCTTCATTAGCAGAGATTATGATATTGGAAGGACACCAACAAGCCTCAAGAAATTCTAGACAACAGTCTACAACTCAAAAAAAAAAAGTGATGGTTTTGTTCTCTTCTTTTTGAGTGGATTAAATGGACTTTGTTCTCTTATTTTTACCTGTATTTTCTTCCAATTCAACCTTGCTTAAGGACTAACCATTTTTGTTTTCTTGCGTCCTTTTTTATGAGACTTGTATCAAGATTCTAGGATTACAATTCTAGGTCTACATCCATAGAAAAGGCAATGGATCTATATCATTGTTAGCTACTACTTCAAGATTTTGGTCCCTAAGATCAAGATCCATTTAGATGGGAGATCCGGATCATGAAGCAAGTTCTTTCCACGAATCTCTTAAGGTAATAAGAAGCCAAATCATCTTATCTAAATGTTGGTGTTCGCATCTAGGTAAGACTAGTTACGACTTGTGTTGTTTCTATACAAAATCATCTTATCTAATATTTGCTTACCCTTTCTGTTGTGCCTCAATCACATGGGGATCACTTGTGAAAGTAAGGACATGCTTGCAGAAAGGAAAAGCACAGGGTTAATTCAACTGAGTTCGCATGGCCTTGCAATATTTGGTTACCCTTTCAGATGGAGGCCCTTGAGTTTAACGAACTGTACTGAAGAACGAAATGAACTCACCATTTCTAACAGAAAGGAAAAGCACAAGGTTAATCCAACTGAGTTCGCATGGCCTTCCTGTGCATATTTTCTAATACATGCTTGGTTCTTCGGTTCTTCCTTCCACAAAACTATCAAACGGATGCAAAGGATCACACGATGTTTAAGGGATACACCGTCTGCCTTGTCTCAAGAGAAACTGGAACCAATGGATACCATTTTAGAAGCCTAAGCTGAGATTGAATCAAAGCTTGGAGGGGCATTTTGTTCAGACATTCTGGACTTGTAAGAAATACAACCACATTTCATGAACCATTCTGCAGAAAAATAGACATCTTAATTCATTACTGTTAAAACAAACAAACCCAGATTAGATATGTACTAATCCTGTAGCTGTAAAATCCTAACCTACTACCACTCAACCTTAAAAGTACTACTTGGGCTCACCATGTAGACTTTACCAATTAACATCAATGGTCCATTCACAAGAAGAAATGGACGGTCCCATTGCAACTGATTGCACTGTAGTGTTGATCGTGTGTACATAATATGGTGTCCATATTATGTACATAATATTAGTCCCATTTGATGCCACTCCACTGGTTCACATTTGCAAGTTCCCCCTCATGCAAACTCTGTTGAATCAGAACTCTGAGAATTATCACCTCTCAGGTCTAAAACATTGTAACAAATGAAATAATGTAAAGTAGTCAAAACTGATTCAATGTTACTGATCTCACACTGACAAATACCAAGACCAGCTGAGATGGATCAATCCTTCAAAACATGGGTCATGGCCAATGATTACAAAGCCCACATTGGTGGGTTGTAAGATCTGCACCTAGAGTTTAAATCCAACTTACAGACACCCCTCAGGTCAGATTTTCACACAACTTTGTACTATTACAAAATATGATGGTAGATCCATTTTCAGGTGGAGGCAAGTTAATCAGCATCTCAATCGGATCTTAAATTTTTTGCAATTTCAGGAAAAATACAAACATGCTAGATATGCAGCAAGACAAACCATAGCTGCAAATGGCAAGAAGAGCAAAATGAAGAGCATCTTAATTACCTGATATGGCTTTTATAAATATAAAAAATAAAATAATAAAATATCTATATATACATGAAGAGTCCATGGAGAAAAAAAAAAGATTTGTCTCTAACACATTCACAGAAAGGTGCTAGAAGAACAAGCATAACTAGCTTATTGTAATTGACTTGAGCTACTCATAATTTCTTTAGTTTTTTTCTCTGTTTTATTGATGTATTTTAGGTGTGGTAGATCATGTATGTCCCCCCCTGTATCTGTTGATTTTATTGATATTCTAATGAAATCTTAACGTGCCCCCCTCCACCTGGAGTAAATTTTGGGGCTAAAAAAAAGATCACGTATGCATTGTTATGAAGAAGGTGTGTTGTACTGTCCGCTTGGATACTCCAGCGACAACTCGTCACCATGGATAGTATATTTCTTCTTTCTGTTCACATTCCCTTTCCAGAAAATCTTGGTCAGTTGGATAATCGCCTTATTATATTGAGTATGAAAGTGGATTTTATTAGACCAACTAGTTCTACAAGCATCTAAACTTGTTGTAAGTTATGAATCGGAGTTTAATTTCCAACTTCAGCAGAGTTCATGGCTTGCTCTATAGGTTTCTAATTCTAATTAGCATCTCTAATACATATAAAAGGAACTGAAGGGCAAACCATCTTTCAAATCAGGATGATTGTCTGCAGAGGGATAGCAAAAAATAACAATTTGATCAAATCACTTTTTTCTTTTTCTTGTGGACCCACTAGTTATACACTGTAAGTTATGAATCAGAGTTTAATTTCCAACTTCAGCAGAGTTCATGGCTTGCTCAAGAGGTTTCTAATTCTAATTAGCATCCCTAATACATATAAAAGGAGCCAAGGGAAACCATCTTTCAAATCAGGATGGTTGTCTGAAGAGGGGTAGCAAAAAATAATAATTTGAACAAATCACTTTTTCTTTTTCTTGTGGGCCCACTAGTTCTACTCTCAAATATATTCCAACTCACTACCTACTCATTCAACTGGTTAATTTTTCTGTCACCATTACCCATCACATAAATGAGGTTTGAAATACAATTGATGAAGGTACCAGGGTCTTATTACTTGAATTGGTTGTACTGGTACATTATCAAGCCTCAAAATCTTCTGGGAAAAAATCTTCATCTTTGGGAGGACCATTTCGAAGTTTTTCTTGAAGATCCAACTGCTTGGGAAGAACAAGCTCAGTTCCATGACCCGACATAGAGAAATATCTCTCTAAAACCATCTGAACTCAAAGGAGGAAACAAAAGCAAATGAAATAAAAGAAGAAATCAACAGCACTCTCCTAGAAAATGGAAACGGAATTAAACTTATGTGAGAAGGTTCATGTAGAAAAATGAAAACAATAGTAAAAAATATATAGCAAGAATACTTATATACCATAGCAGCAAAAGCGTCAATTCTTCCCTGCCGAGTGGACTTGTTGATGCCCCTAGAAAATGGAAACGGGATTAAACTTATGTGATAAGGTTCTTTAGACATTTTCCATTTAAATAATTATCCTCTTAATTTCTCTGTTAAAGCACCAAGAATTCATATAAAAATGTAAGCCACAGGTACTCCCTTATCTTGATGGCACAAAGAATATTTCAGAAAAGGTTTCCAATAATAGTAACAAAATGTAAAAAAAAAAAAAAAAAGAAACGGCTTAGAGGAACAGCTGCTAGTGGTTAGCCATTTGATTATCACTGTAAACGGTTAATCTACAATCCTACATTTAGATCCATTTTATAGAGGAATTTTAAGTCATTTCATCCTTTTTAATTCAACTCTATACACTATATGCCCATTGGCAAAGCATCTCTCACCATAAGAGATACTTAATTTCTCAAATAGCATGAAAAGTGACTCACAATCCACTCAAAGCATCTCAAAGGGAATCACAGTGATGTGTAGCCTAGGCATTTCTCTATAAGTATGTGATCAGACCTGAATAATACTAAATAAATCTGGAAAAATCCTAACACTAATCTAGATATGACTTGGGTCGATGTAGAAGAGAAGAAGTTGGAAAACTAGGGCTGAAATCTAGTAGAGATCGAAAAATTATTGATCTCTAACCATCGCCCCAATATCTTTTATTATACTAATGCTGTAATTACATCATTGAACCTGAGACAAAAGACCCAATAACTATCGAATGACATCAGTTAAGATCAATAGTACAAATTAGGTACCGTGGGCAGAATCAGTTGAGGCAAATCTGACTGCTAGGGCTCAGTTTGGAAGGAGTATAAATACAAATATATAGAGTGCAAAACCTTATATTTTGTATGTATTTGTACTGTACATATTTGCATTTGTATTCTTTCCAAACTGAGCCTAGAGGTCAATTGACGTACATCAGGGAGAATAAACCAGATTCAAGAGTTGTTGGGTACTTGGGTATAATGACTAGAAACAGGAGAATGCACAAATTATGTTTGGGGCTCTTGTCCAATTGAGTCTTATAATTGTTCTAAGTACTTTGTTTCCTTTGTTGATGATTTTTCAAGAATGACTTGGGTTTTTTTTAATGAAATCTCCTACTAAAGTGTTTGATATTTTTCTCTCCTTCTATGCTGAAATCAAGAATCAGTTTGTTGTTTCAATTAAATGTTTCCATTCTAATAATGAAAAAGAATATTTCCAATGCCTGTTCCAAACACTCTTTGAATCTCATGGCATTATACACTAGTCTTCTTACTCTTCCACTCCACAACAGAATGGAGTTGCAGAGGAAGAACAGGCATTTACTTGATACTAGGGCACTTTTGCTTAAAATGTTGGCTCCTAAAAATATTAGAGTGATGATGTCTTTGTTTCCTCATTAATCTTATGTCGTCTTTGGTTCTAAATGGTGATACACCCTTCACTATTGTTTTTTCTTCTTAGTCTCTATTTTTGTTATAATGTCGGAATTGAAGAATCAAATTTGGAATTTTCTAAAATTTTATGTATTTCTGTTTTTTATAGTAGGGATATTTTCGTCATTTTGACCATTCCCATGTGGGCCTGGGCTATAGCATCTTGTTCCCATAGCTTACTAGGGCTTATCTTCCAATTTTCAGCTTATTTGCATCAGTAGGTAGAAAGTTATTGTGTTTCTTGATGCACAATACAAGGAGTGGCATTTTTGTAGGTAGAGAAAAAGAAGAGAGAAAGAAATCCCAAGGAATCACTTCAAGGATCCTAGAATCATTCTAGGATTTGTAGGAATCACTAAAGTGATGCAACAAGGCTAGAATAAACTGACACAAGTTGGAAAGAGAGAACAATAGTGTGTGTGTGTGTGTGTGAGTGAGAGAGAGAGAGAGAGAGGGAGGGAGGGTAGAGAAGAAGAAAAGAGAAATAAATCCCGATGAATCACTCCAAGGGTCCTACAATCACTCTAGGATTTGTAAGAATCACTCCATATAGCAAACTTGCAAGAGAGCTCCAAAGAAATCTTCACTTCTTTGTAAAGGAAGAAAATACATCTATTTATAGAGTAGCTTGTGGCTCGGAATACTGTTCATCATAATTACAAAAATGCCATGCATTGTCTTGTGCACCAAGAAACACAATAACTTTCTACCTACTAATGCAAATAAGCTGAAAATTGAAAAATAAGCCCTATTAAAATATAGGAACAAGATGCTATAGCTCAGGTCCACATGGAAGTGGTCAAAATGACGAAAATACCCCTACTATCTAAAAATAAAAAAATACATAAATTTTCAAAAAATTCCAAATTTGATTCTTCGGTTCCTACATTATGTTGCCTCATGTCTTTGGTTGCATATGTTTTATTCATCGTTTGGGTATAGATTTGGACAAACTGGATTCTTGGGCTCTCAAATGTGTTTTCTTAGTGTACTCCAAGACCCAGAAGGGGTACAAGTGCTATAGTCCTACTCTTTGTCACTTCTTTTGTGCCTCTACATGCGTCATTCTTTGAGAATGTTCAGTACTTTTTATCAACAGAAAACATAGATTTTTATTTAAAAAAAACCTCCTCCCAAACACCAAGGTCCTTGCCATAGACCTCTAATGCCTGCCAACTCCTTCCACAATTTATTTCTCTCTATACACATTTGGACCATAAATGTTGGTCATAACCCATACAAAATTGTCATCCAAACATCTCAATTTAACTAAAACTGAGAATCTTCCAATCAATTCCTCCAAGCTTTCCACAAACTCCTCATTTCACAAAGAAATTATGCCCCCTGAGGTACCCCAAGAGGGAGCTTGAGCCACCCAATGCCTCCCCCCCCCCATAAAACGACATCAATTCAAATCCTGGATCTTTGAATTGAGAAAGATCAAGAATTTTCACTATTTCTTAGATTAATGGACCAAATTTGACACAATAGGATCTTTCACTCACATTTTTCTTCCACCAAGAACGTTTTATGAAATTCTTTAACCCCCCCCCCTCGAATTTGGAGCATCCAACTTTCACGTGATTCACTGCTTAGAATTATCTATTTTAAGTAAGGATTTAAATATCGATATGATACGTCCGATATGGGGCGTATCGTATCGATATTGGTTAGTAACGATATGGGATACGCTACGAATACAAGTGTTCGTATCGAATGGATATGGATGCGTATCGGCCTATATCGCATTGTATCGGTCGATACGCATTGGTACGCATTGCGTCCATTCAGGAATCTCCATAAAAATTAATGCGAATGAGGTGATTCGAGCTCAGGTCACCTCACGCACATTTAGAATTCGATGTGTTTCCAAACCAATAAGCCATGCTACATTTCGTGATATAAAGTAAAATAAAATAAGTTTTAACAACTTTTTCTGTTCGCTGCAATTTAAATAAAAAACACATATTTATATTTAACAACTCTAACTAAAAATTAAAAAAATAATATTTAAAAATAGTATTTTATAAACTAATAGAATAAATAATGTATCAAATCCACATTTAAATAAAAAATGAATTTTAATATCAAGAAATTTATACAAATAGAAGATTAATAATAGAATAATTATTTTAATACTCAAAATTTATAAATTTGCACATGATATAAATCTTAAAATTTTTATATACTTTTATTAGTTATTAATTAATATTTTAATTTACATTAATAAGTAATACCAACATATTTATTGTTTACGAAAAAATAAAAATATTATATACAAAATATTGAAGAATATAATATTAAATTGAATCTATTAAATCCACTAGTCTACATTTATTGCAAAAAATGATTTTTTATTTCATAAAATTTATATAAATAAAAATATTAATAATGGAATAATTATTTTAGTAATTAAAAACTATGAATTTGTATATGATATGCATCTTAGAAATTTTAACAAATTTGATATACTATAAGTTATGATTATATTTTTATAAATTATTAATCGATATTTTAATTTGCACTTGAAATTTTAATATTTAGTTGGCTTTTTCTTAATGTTAAAAAATTAAAATAGTAAAATATAAAATAATTGATATAATAATTAAAATATAATAGGTGCATATGTTTAGTGTCTTGGACTCTTGATTGATGTACTATAAACAAAATTATACATCCCGGTTAATTAATCGTAATATATTTCTTCATATATATCCTTAATATTTACATTTTTATGTATTTATATACTATTTTGTGATCATTTTGATCTTAAATTTAGTGTTATTAACATATTTATGAAATTCGTATGTATTTCCCTAGTGTATCCATGCGTTTCCATCTTTTTCGTCTGTATCCATGCGTTTCCAAAGCGTATCCATATCCGTATCTGAGTTGTCCGATACAATACCCGATATCGATACTTAATCCTTGATTTTAAGGCCCATTTTAATAGCCAAGTTCACCACCAAATCTTCCTCCTTCTATAAGTCCCCACTATTTTTTATCTCCTTAGGATCAACTTCCTTTCCCTTTCCTTCATTTAGATATCCTAAGAGCTTCTTCTCTTCAACATTCTTTTGGCTCTGAATTTTCCCCGGATTCTCTCTAATCCTCTCATTTTCCCCTAACAAATCCCTCCTTATCTCTATATCATCATGCCCTCCTCCCACTAAACTATCTCCTACAATAGGCTTTCCCCCTCCTGGCATTGTCAAGGGCACAATTGGAACAAGGATGGGAGCTGTTAGATCTGCAGAAGCATTAGAAAAAGAGTTTATGAATGATGTTATTGAGTAATGATGGATTTTATTAGATGAAATTAAGATTAAAGAAAAGGTGTGCAGATTAAAGAAAGCAATTTATGGACTGAAATAATCTCCAAGAGCTTGGTTTGGAAGATTTAGTAATGTTGTGCAGAAATTTGGAATGAAATAGTGCAGTGTTGATCACTCTATGTTTAGTAGGGATACTGCCTCTAGCAAGTTGTATTTGTCATTAATGTTGATGACATTGTTATGGGGACTAATAAACAAGGTATTGAAGAGTCCTTTTTGGAAGAAGGCGATCAGTCCTTGGTCGCTTTCCTCTTCTTCAAGCTATAGTGAGAAGGAAGGCTAGATTGATTATGTTGTGGTGTCCTTACCAGTTCAGGTCGATCAGCCTTGATTTGATACCATGTGATCAGACCTGGAATAATGCTAAATAAATTTGGAAAAATCCTAACATTAATCCAGGTATGATTTGAACTGAGATAGAAGAGAAGAAGAAATGTTGGAAAACTGAAGCTAGTAGATCGAAAAAATGTTGATCTCTAACTGCCACCCCAATATCTTTTATTAATACGAATGTTGTACTTACATCATTGAGACAAAAGACCATATAACTAACACAAGAAATAATAACAAGGAAATAAATGTATAAAAAAAACCTAACCCTATGACCAGCTCTATAACTCAACAAAGTTTACACAAGTTATCCAGCACTGCTTCTATTTGCACATAATGGGGGTATTTATTCATTCATTTCTATTTAACCTTTTAGAAGTCGATCTCTGGTCGTGTCTTTGTAATTCTTCCACTAAAGTACTGTGAGTTAAATATTGTAGCATTTCTAGACAAAGGTTCAGAAAATCTGGTTTGGGGAGGATAAATCACCTCCCATCCAAGGAATAACAGAACCAAAAGTAGGTAAATAAATGACCAAATAAAGGCAGTTTGATGGGGCCAATTGTAGTGCCATTATCCATAGCTTTAGAAATTCCATTGCTACTTTTGGAAATTTTGAGTTTTTCTATTGGAAACTGTAACTTCATTAATGAATTTTCAAAATACAACTGTCAACCCCTAGTAGAGGGAGTTGAATCACAAAAATAAAAGTGTGTTTTATTTTTTGATATCAAAGAAACCTTGATGCTATTAAAATGAACGTAGTGCCTGCCCTAAGGCTAGAGATAGGTGTCTCATTTAGGAGATGTTCTAAAGGCCACATGCCCTAAAAGCATGTAAGAAGCAGTCCTCTAAAATGACTAGAAAAGCTAGAAGTTAATTCCAAAAGACAAGAAAACTTATCCAGTGTTTAGAAGGACCATTTCCTTTATTATTTTGGAATTTGAACAAAGAAAATGATAATTTATCTCTGTAAACACATAATATGACTAGAAAAGAAAATTATCAGCCAATTTGTCACAAGTGAAAGAGCAGACATAATAATTAATAGGCATGCCTTAATCCAAGAAATAGTAGGCAATCAGAACAAGATAACTCAGAGATTATAATTACGTGTCAATCATAAAATCAAGGGCTTCCATTGATGTCCCATGTTCATCCTGCAGGTATACCCTCCAACCCCTGGTACACACAGACAGAAAACAAAAAAGAAAAAAGGAAGATCAACATTAATATGCCATACTAAAGCAAAAAGAGGTTTGTCCAATAATGCTTACACATCTAAACATGCAGTAAGCAAGAATATAAATAATAAGTACAGACCTCTAACAAAGTTTTTACTTTAAGTCTTTAATATACATGTATAATTGCATACATAGTCAGTTTCACCACCATATAGCAGTGAAACAGCATGCTAGGTAATGTAGGGGCCAGTAGACAGAAGGAAAAATCAATGGGTAGCCTTGCTTCAAAATCCAACAAAATATACTCTGAATCTAAGACAAAATCCAGAGAATAGTTGCTGGTTTTCTAATAGGAGAAGGCAACTACTGTAAATAACAAAGAGAAAAGAAGAAATCACATGTTTCTCCGGCATTGATTTCAAGATGAGAAAAGAATAACTGTAGAGAAACAAAATTAACCCATTCAATTCTTTTTTTTTATCAATAACTTTGAAAAATTTTATTGATTAAAATGCTTTAGGATACAACAAGAAGTTGCCAAAGAAATCAGCTGACCCAGTACAGAATTACAAATGTGCCCAAAACATAAATATTCTTTGAACCCCTTGCTTTGCTAAGCTATCTGCCAAACTGTTGGCAGATCTCCTTACCCATCCCACCTGAATTGACATGCTCCTTGGCATCCATTTAAATCTTCTGAAATCATTCTTCAACTGCCATGTCACCCCTTCCCCTTTCTGCAACCATTTTATCACAGTTTTTGAGTCTCCTTCGATGATCAATCTATTAATCCCCAACTCTTTAGCCTTCTCAACCCCATATACTGCAACTAGAAACTCTACCCTTGCCACATCACCCACCTCCACAGGACCGAAGTACAAGGCAATAATGAAACCATTTTCATCTCTAATGGCCCCACCAATACCTGAAGGGCTTGGGTTACCCACACAATTCCCATCAAAGTTTAGCTTCTTCCAACCATCTGTTGGAGGGGACCAAGTCTCAACAAACTGTTGTCTCGTAGATGATGAAGCAACAATAAGTCCCCAAACCCTAAAAAAGTTTTCGGCCTTAAAGGCTGAAAACAGCTTCAAACTTTTTACCCAATGTGCCACCCTCAATATTATTGTTTCAACTAAACCTTCCTTGCACTTTTCTTTACTTTCAAATATTCTATCATTTCTTTCCTCCCAGATGGTCCAAAATATTGCTACTCTAGTACACCTCCAAAGAACCCTTCCCCTCCTTGTCTTACCACTTATACCATTAGGGTTGAACAAGCCTTCCACCCTGTCAGGAAAGGACCACCTGCACCCAAAAAGGGAAGTAAACCAATTCCAAATAAAACTGACAAAAGGGCAAGATATATATAAGACAGTGGAAAACAGTCTCACCACTCAATTTACATAGGACACACCAGTTAGGGGACAAGCACCAATTTGGTCTTTTCCTTTGAAGTACATCAAAGGTATTAATACAACCATGAAAAACTTCCCAACAAAAAGCATTGATTTTAGGGGGAATAGGAGGGGACCAAATTTCTTTGACTAGAAAATGAAGAGAAGATTATGTGGCAACCATCGAGTGTAGAAAGGATTTACAGGAAAAGGACCCTTCGGAATTAGGACCCCAAATTCTAGAATCTGACCCCACCTTCCCCCAAGAAAACTGAATTCAACAATCCTAACTGCTCGGGCACTGCAAGAAGTCCAGACTCTCTAAGGTTCCTGTTAAATCCCAAGGTCCAATTCAACCCTGGAAGGTGAGATGGTTGATTTAGGAAATATGAAATAGGCTTACCCTTGAACCTGGACAAATCACAAAGAGAAGGAAATACACATCCTCCCAAAATCTGATTTTGCTACCAAAAGACAAGTCATACCTGATAAAATTTAGGAATGTAGGGAGAACATCATGGATGGCCTTTCAGGGAGCAGCCAAGTTAGCCCTACGGAGACATCCAGCATCCCATTCGTTGCTTGACATGCCATGAATGTTTGCAACCACTCTATGCCATAATTTCTAATTTTCATTTGGAAACCTCCAAAGCTATTTGCTAAGCAAAGCCTGATTCTTCAGTCTAACATTCCCTATTCCCAAACCCCCTTCTTCTTTCAATTTCCTCACCTTTTCCTATCTAATCCATTCAATTCTTCTGTTCTAGACAGATTTACATGTATATATAAAACACAAAGCTTATAAATTTTGCAATTACTAAAATGCAGTTAACTCCTAATTAGAATCCTAGAAACTCCTAAAAATAAAAGGACAGCAAAATGGTAGTTGACTTAACCTAATACTTTCCAAACAAAATAGGAAACTGGTAATTTCATACCTTCTAAAAAATAGGATACCCCTAAAGAAAACAATAGGTGGTTTGAAAATAAAAACATAAAAAGTAGAAATTACTATTACTATCAGCTTCTAAATCTGGGTACAGTCAATGGTTACTCTCTCTCTCTCTCTCTCTCTCTCTCTCTCACCACACACACACACACACACATTTGTTCTAGTAACTTTGGGATGCTCAAATCCCTCTAGAAATTGATTTGCTACATATACTTGTAAGATAGTGAATATATATTTAAGGGTAAAGAAGTAAAACCTCGCTGATATGCATTGACTGTATTGTGTCTACATAAAATCCAGAACTGGTAAAATATTGGAGAACCCATTTTATGCATTTGTTTGATGAAAGATAACCAAAACCTGAATCTTCAATTAAACCACTTCTTCATCAAATGAAATATAGTAATATAAGAAAACAGAGAACAAATAATCCCATTATACTATCGAGTGACAAAAAAATAATATAGATTTGAACCCGCTGGTGGATTTGGCTTCAATCTGCAAAAAATAAAATGGGATGAAAATGTTAAATCTAGGAGCCCAATGTGTATCCTATTAGTTTTACATATGGAAATCCCGCACATTGAAGAAAACAATTAGGTGTCCAGCCATTAAGGGGGGAAACAAAGGGATGGGGAAGAAGGAATAATGGACCAAAAAAAACAAAACAGCAGGTAAACAAAGGATGTAGAAGATGGATCTAGTCTTACCTTTGAACAAAATGGCTGGAGAAATCATCGGAGATCCGACCATTGGGATGGGTGGAGGTCGAAGAAAAAGAGTCTCTCAAGGCTCTATTCTGACTAGATCACTAGACCCAATAAATTTTCTCAGTAGAGTTTTCTCGCTAGGGTCGCACTGTTTAGGTGCAATCCTGCCTACTCGATTTTGGGATCACGTGTCACACATTTTTCCCATCCCACCCCCTTATTTCCCTCAAAACAAATAAAGGAAAAATGAATATTTTTGGAATATTCCCTTTTTCCCATCCCCATCCCACAAACCAAACCAAACCTTAGGTTTTTTTTGTACACGTGAGTATTCATGGGAGTTCGGATCTAGTCCCAACAACCAACCCCAAGAGCCATTGTAGTTGTGTATTGGGAACATCTCCCATGTCCTTCATGGCAAGATGTTCCTGATGTACAGCTGCAAATGGTTATTCGGACCGGTTCTTGGGACCCTGTGTTGGGACCAGATCCAAACTCTGTTCATAGGCTGGGCTCGAGTTCAAGTTTTGCCAAAATTTGAATGGACCTGACCCAAAGCCCAAGCTCGAAGAAAAGTAAAGCCAAGCTTGACAGGCCACTCACGAACAAGTCTACTTGTGAGAGAAAATACATAAAAGTAAATTGTTTGAATACATGATTTTCTTCTATAAGAATTTTTTTTATCAATAATCAATAATCAATTCATTAACTTACTGAAAAACATTACAACATGTTTCTGATACAAATGAAAAATCAAATACTTTTCAAGCTTATGCATCCCCTATTACAAATCTGCCCAAAGCAGTTGATCCCTATACACCCCTTGCTTAGTCAAGCAGTCAACCATCCCATTTACCGTTCTCTTTACCCATCTGGAATTTGCCTCTAATTCCTCTGTTCTTCTACAAGACTATATGTCTTTTGTTTATTAACATGGTCGGTGTAATGGTTATTCCAGTGACACCACTTTGTATGTAAACAAGTTGACAAAATTAACATTTAATCATCTTATACCTCCTACTCGGCTAATCCATAAATCAAGAAAAATTTACTTTCATAAATTGTAGAGGAAAAATTAACTAATCAAACGGTAGGCTCAAGTAAACCAGCATGATAAGAGTCATCCCATCTGACTGGTATTTCCATGGATAATAGATAGATTTAATGTCAAAGGCTGATAGTCTTGCAGATAAAAAGGTAAAATCATGAATAGGAGCATATACAAGCTTAATGGTTCTGAAACCCATTCACAATTAGGAATCCAATTTTAAGAATTAAAAAAAAAAAAAAAACTGGAGTTATATCATATGAGTCTATTTGACCTTTCTGCTGCTCGGACTGCAAGTCTCCCGGCAACACTGCGAACTTTGTTCGATTGTGGTGTCTCCTTTCCATGACGAGATTTAGGGAGCCCGATTATAAATTCATCAGCTTCCTGAATTCCTCATAAGACACTCAAATTCTGTTAATTCTGATAGCCAAATCACCAAACAAAAGTATTTTACTATCTTGAGAAGAAGAGACGCACACACACAAATGTACCTCTCGTTCTGCAATCTCGAGAAGACGCAACTCGAGCTTCTGTCCTCGCAACTCTAAAACCTAAACCAGTTCAAACACAAAAATAAAATAAAAACTAAAAATGTTGATGTTGCAGGCATATCCGAAGGAAACAAGAGGAAATAAAAACAGCCAGTAAAGGAGATTTGATAGTGATTACAGTTAGAGGACGGGCAGAGAAGCCTTTGCTGACAGCAACACCCGTCCGAGATAATCCCAAGTCTACTCCCACACTGAACCCACCTCTCCAGTGTGGATCAATCTTCCGACGGAAGGCATTTGGAGGAATTTCATCTATAGACACTGCTCTTATCTTACTTGGAATATGAACCTTGTTCATCAGAGGAGATTGCCATGAGATAGGAGTAGGAGTGACCTTGCGTAGAACAGGACCCAGATCCCATGGCAGTTCGGTCTTGCGTGAAACAAGTAAAGAAGCTTGTTGAATGATGCATAGCGTATGTAGTTGTGGCTGCATTTTGCGGGAACCCTGCTGATGGTTTCGTTTTTCTAATTACTTTTCGGCTTGTAAGTATTAACATCTAGGCAGCAGACTTTTGTGTCTTACATGTGGAGGTGTAAAGTGGGCACGTGCCTAAAGTGGGCACGGCACGTGCCGTGCTGCCCCACGGGCTGTGCCGTCCTCGCCGGTTGAAATTTTGAGGGTCGGCCCAATATGGCGCATGGCCCAAGCCCAATCGGGTCCATGTCGTGCCGTGCCAGCACACGGGCCTGGGCCGGGCCAAGTTGCAGGCCGTGCCATAGGTTTGGACTGTGCCGGGCTGGGCCATAGGGCAGGCCTTGGGCCTAGGCTGAATTTGGTTGTACTGTTTTTTTTTTCCTATGAACTCTGGGAATTATGAATTATTTAAAAATTTAAGAAATGAGAAATCTAAGTTATTTAATACATAAATGGAAAAAAAAATACTTAACCAAATTGAAATAAGAATGATAGAATAACAAATTAGAAGAAAAATAGAAATTTTACTTCATTTAAATTTGAATGGTACAAATTAGTGAATTACAAATACAATGATTGGATCATTGCATACTTGGATGAATGAGATATAAAAATGGAATAAATTAATAAAATATAAAAAATACAATATGGTTACAATTTGAAAATACAAAATTACATTGTTACAAAATTAATATATATATATATCAAATAAATTAAATAAATTTTAAAAATTTTACAATAATTCAAAAAAATGAAAATTTCTACAAGTATTCAAATTCATGAATCATTATTCATGACTTTCATCATCTGCTTCGGGTGAAATGTCCGGTGTTGTATCATGCACTCCCTTGTCTTGTAATCTATCTTCTGCATCTAGCCAATCCTTTAAGCATATGCACATCTCTATGCTCCCATCGTTCATGTAGCTTCTTTTGTCATCTTGCACCCTGGTACCTGCACTAAAACAAGACTCCAGTGGAATTATGGACACTAAAGGGGTTAGTATATCAAGTGCCATGGCGGCGAGAACCATATAATTTTTTGAGTGTTCATTCAATCAGGTTAAAATATCAAAATTATTTAATACTTCACATAAATTAGAAAAAAAATTGCTTGCAAATAAAAATTAAGTTCAGTAAATGAACTTGTACTCGTTGTAGAACTAGCATATTTTTGCCTTCTACTTAATAAATAAAAAAGTTTTTCTCTTCTACTATTGGGCTCAAAGTCAAAAAGAGAAGAAGAAGATGAACAAGTTGTAGGAATATTTCTTACAACTTCAGATTCATACAAACTGTACATTTCAAATAATAAATTATTAATTTCTTCTTTTTTATTGCTTATATCAATATTCATATTTTCATAATATGTTTCAAGTAAAATATCTAAACCATCTTTATTAATCCTAAGGTCTAATATTGTAGATAAACAATAAATGGGAGAAATGTTCTCCCAATATTTTTTAAATTTAATTTCCATAATTTAAACAATACATTGAAATTGTGGATTATTTCTATATTTGGCAAAACAATCACTAATTACTATTAATTGATATGGTAAATTACAACTAGTTGGATAATAAATTCCAAATAAATTATTTGTTGCATCATAAAAATGTTTTAAAAAATCTCTTATACATATTGCCATTTCTCAATGTTCCTCAAATATCATATCATTAGGCATTTTTAAATTATAAAAATCATAAATAATTTGTTTATGAGATATAAAACTTCCTAACATGGCATAGGTAGAATTCCACCTATGTTTTACATCTAATATAAAATGTTTATATTTTAAACCATAATTTTGACATAAATATTTAAATTATTATTTTCTTAACCCTTAACTTTTTATATATATAATACTATTTCTAATTTTGAAATATGATTTGAAATAATATTCAATGCATCTTGAATACATAAATTTGTCACATCTAATATGAAATAATTTACCATTTAAGCATGGTTTTAATTGAAATTTTAAAATATTTATTGCAGAATCACTATTGCTAGCATTATCAAAATTAATAGAAAACAATTCCATAAGCATGCAAAGTATTTAAAATACTTGCAGCAATAGCTGGGCCACTATGTGGCCATTCAAGCCTAGTAAAACTTAAAATTCTTTTATTCAAAAGCCAATTTTCATCAATGAAATAACCGGTAACACAAATATAACTAATATTAAATTTGGATGTCCAAACATCCAAAGTAATTGCAACTTTATAATTAAGATTTGCTAACAAAGAAATTAAATTTTGTTTATATGAATAAAAAAATTTTAAAGCACCAGTTCTTATAGTATTCCTATAAACATTTTTATATTGTGGGTTTAAAGAACTATGCAACCTTTTTTCTAGCTTTAGATCTTCAACTAACATAAATGGTTGTTCTGCATGTACAATAAACTTAGCAAGTTCTTGTCTCATTTTTCTTGTGAATATCTAAAAGTACCAACACTAATTCCCATTCCAATCTATGTTCGGGTTGTTTATCTTCCTTCATCTTCCTCACGCTCATGTGTGAGCAAATGTCTACTCAAATGACTAATATCACCCTTGCTACAATAACTAGAGTCTTTCCTACATTTTTGGCAAATGGCCATTTCCCCTTCCCCTCAATGTCCTCTACTTTGAAAACTTTCTAAACCAGGCTACTCAACTTAGAAGCCCTTCTTTTCCTCCTAGTATTATTACTACCAGAGTGAAAGTTCCACTTCAATCGATATCAGACACATCGGCATCATTGTTAACACTAATACTATCGTGATGCATTGAATGTCATTCATGGTGAAATCGATTTTGAGAAGGGCCGACCTTTTTTTTTTAATTATAAAAAGATAAAAATTAATCTAATTTGACTTACCCGGATTGCCAGTTCAAAATTCCAACTTGATTTCCACGGTTGAAGCCTTTCAACGTCCAAGCCTCCCGAATTAAGATACTTGAGCTTGTTGAACAAGCCTTCTTCTTGTTGAAAGTTGAGACTTGATAATTGGATATTGCAAAATCAGACAATCAATTAATTAGAATTTCTCAAATTGTAGATAATTGAGAATGTATGACTATGAGAGAGAGAGAGAATTAAGAGAATTGTTGAATTGGTGTGATGAGAATGGAGGATAGGACTATTTATAGGAATTGAACATAATTCAATTGCCCAAAATACACAAAAACTATTTGTTATTTAGTTGTTGCGAGGAGTATTTGGTCATTGTAAAGTTACTTATAACTTTACCCAAAATGCCCCATAAATTAGTTGTTATATAGTTGTTGGGGGACATTTATGTCATTTTTCAACCCCCATAAGCAAAATATAGAAATACCCCCTTTGGGAGGGGGGTCCAACGGCTACATTCCTAAGCGGGCCAAGTGCGGCCTGTGTTGTGCTGGCTCGTGGCAGGCCGTGCTTTGTGCCAAAGCCCCCTACAGTCAGACATGTGGCCCATCTACATTCAGACACTTGTCATTCAAAATATTTAAACAAAATGGACACGTGTCAAATTTTGATTAAAGAACAGAGGCCACTAGACATGTGTCAAATTATGAATAGTGGTAGTTCAAGAAAATAGCCCACTAACATATAGAGTGGGGCCCACTACCATGCAAAGTTGTGAGAAATGGGAAGCTCCAACTTTCAATCCTTTCCTAAGAAAAATGAAACTGTGATATTAATTACTGTTAATTACTAAACTAATTAATTAATTCCAGTTATTGATTAATAATAATAATTATTGTTAACTACTTATAATTAATTAATTCAAACTATTATTCACTAATAATAACTAATCATTGATAATAATTTCTTATAATAATAATGATTATTGCTATTAATCAATTGCTAATAATAATTAATTAGTGATAATATTGCTCATTATTAATTTGAAAATAATTTCTCATAATAATTACTCCTAATATTATTATTATTATAAGAAATTATTATTAGTGAATAATTACTAATAATTTATTATTGACAATATTGCTCATTATTAATTCGAAATGATAATTTATAAATATTTTCATAATGGTAATTAATAATTCGAAAATAATCATTTTATATTTATATTAACTCATATTAATTATCTTGAAAATAAATATTTAATGTTAATATTTATATTATAATTATGATAAAAAATTACAATTCATACATTTATATGAAATAATTAATTATATTATTATAATTAGTAATATTGTATTAATTAATTTAATTATATCAATTATTATTATTATTATTATTAATTATAATTAATTATTACTAATACTAATGATAATAACTATTACTTTGGAATGTTAATTAATTAATGATAACTAATAAGCATTTTAGTAATGTTAATTATTATTTGGGATATAATAATTTTATATTAACATTAATTCATATTAAATATTTTATAAATATATAATTAGTGTTAATTTTATCACAATTTATTATTGTTATTTATAAACTACCATTTATAAGACACTCATGCATTCTATGGGTTCATATAAATTGACCCTTATATGTTAAGCCCGTAAAATTATATGGGTCATTAAATTCAACTTGAATCATTTATTATTTTAATTTAACCACTCTTATTATTATTAATTTATTTTAGTATTTAGTTTAAAGTTTTTTATATAGTAATAATAATAACTAAATTTGTAATTATTTAAATATTTACTTAAAATAAATTTTTTCCAATCGAGTATAATTATTATTAATAGATTTGTTAATTCATATTTTGCATTTAAGAATAAACATTAATGATTTGGCTTAACAATTTTAATGATTGTTAATAAATATTAATTCTTATTTAAGGTTTAATTACTGTATTCGGTAATTATTATGGAGCATGCTTTGAATAAACATTAATGATAAATGATGATTGTTGTTTCATTTTTTATTATTTACTTACTTAAGTACTTGATGACTGTTATTATTATTTATTGTTATAAATAATTATTTCATTTTTTAATTATTTATAATAGACATTTAGGGTAGGCTCTTTATTTGATTTAAGAGACTTACTGTGTTTTATCTAGATAATGACCCCATATTAAGTAAGGGGCAACTATAATATCATTTAATTTTAAATTTACTATTTAACAATAAAAAATCAATGTCCTCTTGAGCAACCCACCCCCCAAAAAAGTATCAATAACTTTGAAATCTTTAATCTATTTATAAAATAGTAAAATTAGATAGATGTATACAATAATATCGCCAATACTACTTAATATTTAGGGATGTATGAATGGATAAAAAGCATTTAAATGATATACATTCAAAGAGGCAAAGAATGAAGAAAATCATTCAAAGTCTAAGAAAAACAATCCATGCGAAACAACATTTGTAGATGCGTCTATCATTTGAAGCAAAAGATGAAAAATATATGACTACAATCAAATCATTATCATGTATGGCTACAATAAGCTAATAATATAACCAAGACTCCAAAGCCTATCTAACAGAAGAAACATGAAAGAAAAGGAGAATAATGAGACCATCCTTAGTATGGAAATCACCTCCAAGTTAGGTGGCAATACTTCTTTTGGTCAATCATGATTATGTATTTTAAGTCTAAGCTCTCCACCATAAACGTAAATTGGCTATAATTTATGTTTAGGAAAAAGGTAGGGAAACCTGTACATAACCTAATGGTATATTTGAATTATGGGAATTGGGAGATAGAAATATTAAATGTATGTTGAAATTATAATTTTGGGCATGTTGATGTGTCAAATTAAAGTCAATTAGAATACTCATAGTTTTTTAGCTCATTCATTTAATTATTCAATGTCTTTATTGAGTAATATAGATTAATAATATATTAATAATTATGAAATCATTAATAATAAATATATTATTATTACTAATATTTACTAATATTATATTCATATTATGTGTGTACTGATTTTGAAATAAGTAATATTAAATTATTATTATTATTTTATTATGAAGTAATTAATTTGTTATAATTACGAATTTTAGTTAATTTATGAAATAGTAATTGCTTTTATAATTCTTTTAGTTTAATGAATAATTGAAAATTTATAATTTAATTTTCACTAAATAAAATATTTATTGAATAATAATAATAACTATATACATATATATATGAAGAGAGTGTGACGAAAAATTAACGATAAGAGAGGATTTTGACAATTATCATAAAACTTAAGAATAAAATTGTGTTTGATTTAAAGGAAAAAATAGGAAAAAGAAGGAAAAGGTAAAGAAACCTATATATATATGTTTTTCTCTCTTTTCCTTTGTAGGGGTAGTTTAGATTTAAACTAATGAAATTATTTCTAACTGCCAAAGTTAGTAAGGACCGTGAAGCAGAATGAGATACTGCCACCACCGCCATAACCATTTGCAACTACAATTGGTCTACAGCATTTCCAAGCGCCGTTTCGCCACCAAATACAGCGGCCGAGTTGTCGGCGAAGCCCAAAATGGCCGAGCGTTTGCCATTGAGGTGGAGACCCCAAACATCCTCAGAGACGTTAGGGGCTATGCCCTCCCCCGTCGAGACCTCATCTGCAGAATCTCCAAAATCCTCCAATCTCCTTCCTCCGACCCTTTTCTTGAACTCTCCGATTACCTGCAGACCTTGGGCCTAAGCCTAACCCCTTCGGAAGCCAGCGAAGTCCTCAAAGCTCTCCGGACCCCTCGAAAGGCCCTCGATTTCTTCCGCTTTTGTGCTTCTTCTGTTCCTGGTTTCCGCCATGATTGTTTTACCTTCAATAGAATTCTCACCATCTTGTCTAAATCTTCGGCACCTGATGCACTGGATATGGTTCGTAGAATTGTCGATGAGATGGAACGGTCCGGTGTTAGAGGTAGCATCTCCACTGTTAATATCTTGATTGGGATCTTTGGGAGCGGCACTGAGGGGGTCGGAGAATTGGAAAGGTGCTTGGGCTTGGTCAAGAAATGGGATTTGAGGTTCAATTGTTATACGTACAAGTGTCTTCTTCAGGCTTACTTGAGGTCTAATCAATGTGCAAGAGCGTTTGAGGTTTATGTGGAAATGAGGAAGCGTGGATATATCCTGGACATTTTTGCCTATAATATGCTTCTGGACTTTCTTGCCAAAGATGAAAAGGTTTGATTGTTATTGTTTATTAGCTTCATTTACTATTATCAATTTCCATTTAGCTTTGACGATATAGGAAGTTTTCTTATGTGCAAGCTTGTTGTATTTATAGAATATAATTATAATTGAATGGTGGTGCTCTGGAACTATTTGCGAAAGGCTGTAGCTTATTTTACGTGCTACAATTTTTTCACATACTTGAATAGTTGAGGAAGCGTTGAAATTTGGAAGTGCTGTATTCCAAGCAGCGAGCACTTATCTGAACTTTTTTTTATGTAATAAAGTCTATATTAATCGTTCGAAATTATGTGCAAATGTATGTATGAATTATGAAACATGGGTTATTGCTGAAAGTTGGAAACTATACTTAAAACTAAGTCCTTTGGGCCATTGATATGGGAACATAAAAAATGGATGCATTTTGGCAGGTATCTTGTTGAGACATATTTGATAATGCAGAAACCAATACACTGCTTTACCGATCACTCTTAATTGATAGCATGCTGACCACTGGCTATATGTTTAATTTATGTGATTTACTACCTTAGATTTGATAAACTTATGGGCAAATGCCTTAGAAACAAAAGATTTTAAAATGAGTAGGACTAAAACAGAGTATATGACATGTAAATTTAGTAATAATAGGAGCGTAAACCAGGATACACATAGGATTGGAGACCAAGAGATAACTCAATATGACTGTTTCTAGTACCTTGGTTCAATAATTCATAACAAGGGAGAGATTGAAGAGGATGTCACCTGGAGAATTAGAGCAGGTTGTGCAAAATGGAAGGGTTCATCTGGACTTTTGTGTGGTAGGAGAATACCACTTATATTAAAAGAAAATTTCTATAAAACACTTGTAAGGCAAGCTATGTTGTATGGAGCAGAGTGTTGGGCAGTCAAGAAACAACGTGTTTAGAACATGAGTGTGGCAGAAACATGAATACTAAGATGGATGTGTGGAAATACTAGAAAGGGTAGGATCAGGAATGAAGCCATTGGTAAAAACCTAGGAGTAGTTCTAATAAGTGTTAAAATGAGAGAGAGTAGACTAAAATGGTTTGTTCATGTGAAGAGAAGACCACCAACAGCTCCAGTTAGAAGAAGTGATTTGTTACAAGTAGAAAGGGCTAGAAGAGCTAGGGGTAGACCAAAAAGGATATGGGTACAAGTAAGAAATGATTTAAACACTAATAATTTAATAGAGGATATGACTTTAAATAAAAGGGATTGGTAAAACAGGATTCATGTAGCTGACCCCATTTAGTTGGGATAAAGCATGGATGATGATGATGATGACTACCTTAGATTTGATCTCTGTCAGTGATGTCAGTTTGATATTAGCTGACTTGTAATGTTTTGACAGGTTGAGCAGGCTTCCAAGGTTTTTGCAGATATGAAGCGGAAGAATTGTGAACCTGACGAATATACATACACAATTATGATAAGAATGACTGGAAAGAGTGGGAAACCAGATGAGTCCCTTTCTCTTTTCCAGGAGATGATTAAAAAGGGATGCACCCTTAACTTGATTGCCTTTAATACTATCATCCAGTCACTAGCTAGGAACCTGATGGTGGAGAAAACAATCTTTTTATTCAATAAAATGGTTGAGAGCAATTGTCGGCCCAATGAGTTTACATATAGTGTTATTTTGAATGTTCTGGCTGCGGAAGGGCAGCTTGGTAGACTAGATGAGATTGTTCAAGTATCAAAGAAATACATGAACAAGTCAATTTATGCATATCTTGTAAGGACACTAAACAAATTAGGCCATGCCAATGAGGCCCACAGGCTGTTTTGCAACATGTGGAACTTTGAGGACAGTGGGGATAGGGATGCTTATATGTCGATGTTAGACAGCTTATGCAATGCAGGCAAAACTGTAGAGGCCTTGGACTTGCTTGATAGGATTCATGAAAAAGGAATAATTATTGATACTGTCATGTATAACACTGTATTCTCAGCTCTCGGAAAGTTGAAACAAATATCCCATATTCATGATCTTTATGAAAAGATGAAGAAAGATGGCCCTTCGCCAGACATATTCACCTACAATATCATGATTTCCAGCTTTGGTAGAGCTGGAAGAGTTGATGAAGCAGTTAGACTTTTTGAAGAAATGGAGAATAGCACTTGTAAACCTGATGTTATCACTTACAATTCTTTGATTAATTATCTTGGGAAGAATGGTGACCTTGATGAAGCTCACATGCGATTCAAGGAAATGCAAGAGAAGGGGTTGAATCCTGATGTTATAACATATAGCACACTCATTGAGTGCTTTGGAAAGACGAGTAAGGTTGAAATGGCTTTGAGGCTGTTTGATGAGATGCTTGCTGAAGGTTGTTGTCCTAACATAGTGACATATAATATCTTACTTGACTGTCTTGAGAAGTGTGGAAAGACAGCTGAAGCATTGGAGTTGTATGCAAAAATAAAGCAACAAGGTCTAACTCCAGATTCTATCACATATGCTGTCCTTGAGCGCTTGCAAAGTGGTGGACATAAGACTGTCAGAATACGCAGGCAGAATCCTATTACTGGTTGGGTGGTGAGTCCTTTAAGGTGATTCGTTCAACAACTCTTATTGTACCTAATAATTCTGGTCTACACAGATTGTACTTGGATTTGTTGTGAGTTGCGCTACCATACTACTATGAAGATTTGGGATGCTTGTCATTTCCTACAGGGAGTGAGAACATGCTTTTAATAGTTCTCTTCACTCTGATTCTGACATATTTGTTCATGACTGCCCCACTAGTTTCTATGCTAATTTGTTTCTGAGTAATTGGTTAGTTCAATACAACAGTATGATATAGTTAAGGACATGTTTGCAATGTTTCAATTGAATACCATGCTCAGAGTGAGTTCCTCTGAAGGTTTCAATGGCTTACTTCTTATAATACATGTAAGTGTTTTAGTTGTTTTGCCCAAGTTAAGATTGTGAAGAATGCCTTTTCATGGTTATTGCATGCAGTGGTTCTAGCAATTAGGAAATGGGATTCTGTTTTGATTGATTGGTTTTTCTACTTTGTAGGCTTTTTCCTTCGGTTTAAATATGTTATTTAGCTTCTCTATTTTGTTGTTGAAGCAGGGGTATGAGAACTCGGAATGCCTAACCATGGATTTTCTTGTTATGCAATTTAGAGGATTTTCATTTTCAATAAGTGGTAGAACATTTATTCCATGTTAGTGTAAATTTTGACTTTTTATTTTTTTATTTATTTTTAAGTTTGTTTCGTTCCATGAGTACTGGTTGTGCATTATGTGCTAGCCACATGCATAGTTAGACAACTTATATGGATGACTACAGAAGAAAGAAACACAGCACTAAACGTTGATGTTTAATCAAAAGAGATAAGAGAAAGAATAGTGGGAAGAAGGTTCAGATCAAGATGAAGAAGAGAGAATGAGGAAAAAAAGGTTAAAGAGAAGAAGAGCTCGATCAGTTCTCTAGTTCCCTCTCTAATCTTTTATTAGATTCACTAAAGGCCTATTAACATAAATAAAAAGGGACAAAAAAAGAGTAGCTCTTAGCATTTGGCCCACTATCTCTACACTCCCCTTCAAGCTGAGTATAGATGTCAATCATGCTCAACTTGCTTAGACACTGCTTTAGTTTAATCTATGGAATTCCCTTGGTAAGCAAATTTGCTAATTGTTCTAAAGAAGCAATAAATAGTAGACAATCTTCACTTGATGCAACCCTCTCTCTCTCTCTTATAAAATGCCTATCTACCTCAATTGCTTTGTTCGATCATGCTGAATGGGGTTGTGAGTAATATTGGTGGTAGCTCGATTATCAGAATATAACATCATTGGCTTCTCATAATCAATGCCCAACTCCTCCAAGAGATATTTAAGTCATAATAGCTCTAACATATCATGGGACATAGCTCTATATTCTATCTTAACTGAGGATCCGTAGATTCTGGGAGAGAACCACAAAGACCACAAGATAGATCCAGTATTTGAATGCCACGCCTCTCACGATTAGATCTGGAAAGGCATTTGTCAAGGGCCATTGTCCACACCAAAAAGTTGGATCTAGATGGACTTGTAGGATTCCAGATCTGAGTAGCAGGGAAGTCTGTGGGACTCGAGCTGCATAGTTTGGAAACTAGAGATTTGACAGAAAAACAACCATCAGGGTTCCATTTCCAGCACCAATTATCTTCCAAGCCAAGGTCTAACTTCTGCTTTTGAAGGAGATCCATCAGCTCCAAGACCTCTTCCAACTCCCAGTCAAATAAATTCCTCCTAGAGAGGGGGGTCCAAATAAAAGAGTCTCCTGAAGAACAATAACTCTCCGCTACTGAGGAATCTTGATTAGAAGCACACTGAAATAGGAGAGGAAAGGAATCAGCCAATGGGCCATCCAAACACCAAGGGTCCTTCCAAAATTTAGTTCTATACCCTTTCCCAATCTTGACTGAAATTCCTTCCAAGAAAGTAGAAAAATTCTTCATGATACCTTTCCAAAGGGGGTTACCCCAACTTGGAGGAGGATCCCTAGATCTCCAGTTGCCCCACTCCACCCCATATTTTCCAGCTATGAGAGGTCTCCACCAAGCATTCCTTCTAGAAGAAAACCTCCAAATCCATTACTTAGAAGGGCTGACTTAAAACTCTTTAATTTCCTTATTCCTAAACCACCTTCTAACTTAGGACGGCACACTTGGTTCCACTTGACTAAGTGGATTTTGTTTTTCTCTTCCCAACCCCTCCAAAGAAAGTTTCTCTGAAGCTGCTCCAATCTTTTTGCTACTTTGTTTTGGATAGGGAAAAGAGACAGGAAATAAGTGGGCAGATTGGAGAGGGTACTTTTTATCAGTGTAACCTTGCCCCCAAAAGAGAGGTATCTTGCCTTCCAGGAAGCAAAATTTCTCTCCATTCTTTCAATGATTGGGTCCCACATGGAGGAAGAAGACCAATTTGCCCCCAAGGGCAGTCCCAAATATTTCACAGGGAGGAAATCAATTTGACAAGCCAACACCTCAGCACAATCTTCTAAATTGGCAACTTGCCCCACTGGAATGATTTGACTTTTATTCAAATTAACTTTGAGCCCAGGAGCTACTTCAAACCAGGTTAAGATCCCAAGGACTAAGTCCAACTGAGTAGGGGAGGCATCCACAGAGCATAATGTATCATCTGCAAACTGAAGGATATTGACCTTTTCCCCCTTAGGGGATATTGCAAAACCTTCCCAACAACCAGAGTCAGCTGCCTTCTTGCAAAAGAGGACAAATATTTCCATAACACAAATAAATAGCAATGGGGAGAGGGGATCCCCCTGTCTCAAGCCCCTTGAGCTGTCAAAAAACCCCGTTGACTGACCATTAATCAAAACTGAGAATTTAGGGGAGGTTATACATACTTTTATCCAATTCCTGCATTTCAGTCCAAAATTCATATGCTGCAGTACAACATCAATACATCTCCAATTGACATGGTCATAGGCCTTTTCAATATCTAATTTACAAATCAAACCAGGGACTCCTTCTCTTCTTCTTGAATGAATCAGTTCGTTGGTAATATGTACAGAGTCAAGCATCTGCCTCCCCGGGACAAAAGCACTTTGATTGTTTGAAATTACACTTCCTAACACCCCTTTTCATTCTCTCGGCTAGAACTTTAGCTAAAATCTTATAAAAGCTGGGACTGATCTCAGTTTGCATGTGAAGTTTGTGATTCAATAAATATTACATTACCTTTTCCAAAAAAAAAAATCTTATAAAAGCTGTGCAAAAGACTGATTGGTCTGAAATCTTTGACATTTACAGCCCCTTCTATTTTTGGAATGAGAGCGATAAAGGTAGTGTTTAAGCTTCTTTGCAGAGAAGCATTTGCATGGAACGCCTGGAAGACATTCATCAGGTCTTGTTTCACTATATCCCAGCATTTTACATAAATAGGTTGGTCAAACCATCCGACCCTGGGGATTTATCATCCGCCAACTTGGAAATGCCAGCCTTGATTTCCTCCTCCATGAAGTGTCTCTCAAGGAAAGATTTCTGATCTTCACTAACGCTTAAATGGAAGGTTTTTGGGAAAAGGTCTAAGGGTCCAAAGTTCTTTGTAAAGATTTTTATTGAAAGTAGTTGCCACCACCTTCATTTCTGCGTCTGATTCCCCCGTACTTCCTTCCCACTCCAACTTGCAGATAGAGGAAGCTCTTGCTCTGGCATTTGCCATTTTATGAAAACAGTGAGTGTTTTTGTCCCCCCTCCTTCAATCACACCACCTTAGCTCTTTGCCTCCACTTGATTTCTTCCCTAACAGTCAGTTTATCAAAATTAATTTTTGCCTAGGTTCTCTTCAACCTCAATTCTTCTGATATGGGGCCTACCTCTTCTACTGAATCAATTTCCTCAATGATGCTCAATAATGCTCTCTTCTCTGTTTCTGAACTCTAGTTAATCTCCAACTTCCAGATTTTTAATCTCTTCTTAACTGCACCTAGCTTTTTTTGCCAAAATAAAGGAACTAGTGCCCTCCACTTGAAGGTCTGTCCAAATAGACTTCAACAAGGGAATTAGCTTATCATCTTCAAACCAGGCATTCTCAAACTTGAACGGAGATCTGATTTTTCCTCTTTAGCCACAAACAAGCTGAATTGGAACATGATCTGAGACTGGCCTGGGGAGAGCAATCTTCCTAAAATCAGAAAACAATTCCTCCCAATTTGAAGAGACCAAGAACCCATCCTATCTTACTAGGGTGGGATTATCTTGATTATTTGTCCAAGTAAATCTACTACCCTGAAGAGGGAAGTATATCAGCTCAAATCTGTCAATGAAATCAGCAAACTGAAGTATCGCTCTTGATCTCCTACCTCTGGTGTTCTTTTCTTCAACTAATAATGTAACATTAAAATCACCTCCAATGACCTAGGGATAAGTTAGTCTGCCCCTTGCCTCTACCAGTTCCATCCAAAAGTCATCCCAAAGATTCCCATCTGTAGGACCATACACATTTGTGACTTGGCAGATATTTCCATCAAAGAGTTTCAGCACTAAGGAAATTGAGAAATTCCCAATGTGGTAAGAAATTAAGCTGCAGAAAGAAGGGTTCCAGAGACTCAACAAACCCCTTGCACTACCCACTGCCGACTTTGATTTCCATCTAACCTGACCCTCCCCCCAAATACTCCTAACAGTAGCAGCATCCAACCACTCCAGTTTGGTTTCTTGAATCAGGACAATCTTCGAATTAGACCTCTTCAGAGACTCACACACCACTAACCTTCTTCTACCTGAGTCCAATCCTCTTACATTCTAAGATAAAAATTTTAAATCCATGAAAAACACTGCAAAAACAGATCAGAAACAACCCTCTAAACTTAGAGTTTCTTTGCTCCCCTCGACGTCCCCTCACTGCTATCTGCCTTATCATTTAGGCCCCAAGTGAGCCTCATCATCTCTTTGCTCCTCTTCAAATTTGTGCTTCCTTTCTTTGCCGCGAGTTTCCTCATTTCATAAGGATTCTTGTTCAACCCCCTCCAAAAAATTAATTGTTTCTTCCTCCATCCCCTCCATTGAAACTCCTAAAAACTTTCCCAACCCCAAGAACTTCAAAGAGACCCAAGAAGAGCTCCTCTTTCCCCTATAAGAAAATCTGGTGTAGTCACATTCCTTCAAGAGCTTGTTTCTTTATTTGGGAGCGTGCCTACAGAGAATAAACACCTGTGATCTCCGTCAGAAGAAGAGCTTGAGAAGACTTTATATTTCTCCTCATGTTTGTTTATTATGTTTGCAAGATGGAGAATTAGTTGATCACCTACCCATCCATTGTAAGTTTACTTAAAAGATTGGATTCACTTCTTAAGCCTGACAAGTTACCATTGGGTTAACCTAGAGCACATTCTGGACTTCATACATCAGTGGCAAGGAACTGGCCTAAGTAAAAGAGGCAAAGTATAGTGGCAAATGGTGTTACATGGAGTAATGTGGGGAGTTTGGGAGGAAAGAAACAAGCGCTTATTTGAAAACAAGCTCAAATCCCTTGAAGAGTTAATCTCAGATATTGCCTATCTCTGTAATCTCTGGGCTGCTAAGTCGGTGTTGTTCCAAGGTCTCTCAGTCAATGACCTTAACAGAAATATTCATACAATTTTTTTTTTCTTCCACATTTCCCTCAGACTATCTTGAGACAACCAGTACTTTTTGTGAAGGAGGATTGATTTTATACTTCGATGGAAGTGTTGTAGGCAATCCAGGCTTAGCTAGAATTGGGGGTACCTTGAGGGATGAAAGAGGTAGTATCTGCTGGGTCTTTAGCGGTCCAATCGGATTACTAACTCAACTAAGGCTGAAGTGTTGGCTGCTCTCACTGGAATTAGAATAGTAAAAAGCTTGGGTATTCAGAACCTATCTATTGTAGGAGATTCAACAAACACCATAAAATGGATAAGGGACAAGGAAGGAGGTCCTTGGAGGTTGAGTCATTATTTGTCAGAGGCAAGGGATTCCTTTGAATGTTTAAATGCAAACCTGTTTTGGGTCCTGAGGGAGCTAAATCCCATTGCAGATGGCTTAGCTAAATTGGGTGCTTGCTTAGAAAATCTGTATAGTGACAGGCTTCCTCCTTTATAAGATTTTTGGGGTGTTTCCCCTGTTTTGTACATTTTCTCATGTACCCCTTCTTCTTTTAATGAAATTTGGTTAAACTTACCTAAAAAAAGTGACCATGTTTAGCAAAAAAATACCTTTCCCTGGTGTACCTTTCAAGTAGAACAAAACCCTTTTTGCTATAGCTATATGCATGTCTCTAGGAGCATGCATGAATTGGCTAATCACATTGACAACATAGGAGATATTAGGCTGAGTCATGTAAAGATACAACAGATTCCCAAGTAGTCTTTTGAACACTGCCTTGTCAGACAACAAGTCACCATTAGTGGTTAGGAGCTTATGATTGTCATCAATGGGGTAGATACATGTTTATCTCTTAGATTTCCTGTTTTAGTGAGTTGATCAAGCACACACTTGTATTGGGAGATAAATATACCCTATTTGGAATGAGCCACTTTTTTTTTTTTTTTAAATATTCCTTATTTGGAACGGGCCACTTCCATTCCCAAAAAGTATCTTAGCTCACCCAAGTCCTTAATTTCAAATTCTTTATTAAGGAACCTTTTAAGATATCTTACTTCCTGCACATCACTATTAGTAACCACAATGTCATCCACATAAATGATGAGGAATGTCCCCAAGGTATCTCTCCTCTTAACAAAGCGGGTGTGATTAGATCGAGTTTGGGGCTCTGGGCATAACCGAAACTAGCAAGAGCTGCCCTTAACCTCTCAAGCCATGCTTGAGGTGATTGTTTAAGGCCATAAAGAGACTTCTTCAATTTACAATCCTTGCCTTGCATCTTTTTCCCATACATTCTAGGTGGAAGAGACATACACTTTTTCATGTAAATCCCTACAAGAAAGCATTTTTCACATTAAACTGATAGAGTGGCCAAGTAAAACTTGTTGCAAATGATATGAGGACATGACCTGATGTCATCTTAGCAACAAGTGCAAGAGTCTCCAAGTAGTCTACACCATACATTTGTGTATATCCCTATGCCACTAAATGGGTTTTAAACCACTCAATAGAACCATTTGCATGGTATCTAATAGTGTAAAACAACTTACACACTAGAGGCTCCTTTCCCTCAGACAGGGCAATAATATTCTAGGTATCATTTTTATGCAAGGCTCTTCAAAAAAAAAAAAAATGCAATGTTTCTATTTCAGTCCTCATAGCATCTCTCCATTCTGGTTTGGAAAATGTTTCTGACATGGATTTAGGGATGGGCTGCGAATAAAGAGGCTAGGAAAGAAAAATAGGTTGGGGAAAGCACGCCGTAAGAAAGGTATTTAAAGATGCAATGAATAGGGCGCCTCTTTAAATACAAAAGAAAGAAGAGTTCACAGGTCCATAAGAGAAGGCTCATTAAGATAAAATAAAAGGGGCAAAAAATAAAACGACTAGCTCTCAGCATTCGGCCCACTATCTCTACAACTATGAAAGCAAGTAACTATATATTTTTTATTGACTTTCTATGCTAGTTGTTCAGTTTAAACACAATCACAGATGCATGCATTTTCCATCATAATATGGGGCATTGCTGTTCTTGTTATTTGTTTGTATTATCATTTCTGAATTAATATGGTGAAGTTGACTCAAGTATAACCCCTGGTCTTTTATTGTTGAATGAATTCCTATGCTTGCATGCCAAAACACAATTTATGGATTTTATGATTTGGCTCTTTGTCCTCATTCTGAAGTTCAATATGAGGCTACACAATATTCATACAATTCTCCAAGAATTTTTATAATACGAGTTAGCAAGTGAATCCCTGTGGGAGCATAGATATAGAGTAGATTGATGGGAATAAAACTATCATAATACTTGTGCCACATGTTTTGAATGCCTAAAATCATGTAATCAAATAACCATTATTGTTATTGTATTTGTTGAGGTTTGGGCTTCATAGTCCTAAATCTCAAGGATGCAATTTGGATAAGACTGAGGAAGGGAAGACAGGATCTAGATAAGGATTTGAAAGTTTCAAATGTGGCTTTATTAAAATATGCTTGAAATTATGATTTTGTATCCTCATCTATGCTATCCTATAAAACGTGCTATATTGATAACCAAAATATCGAAAAGTCAAAAACCTTAAAATTTATTTTAAACTTTAACTCCAAAATTGTCTAAATAGCTGATAATTAAGAGGTCTCATCTTCAGCAAATGCATATTAGCTAAAATTTTAGGACTTAAAATAGTTCAAAATCGAGCATTAATGATTGGTCCAAGTTAACATTAATATATATATATATATATATATATATATATATATATATCAATTTTACTGGTAAAATAATTTTCCCATTTAATGAAATAATCATGTTTCTGTAGTTATACATGGAACAAAGTTAATTCCTGGAGAGGATCTGTACAGGGCATTTATGCAATGAACTTGACCAAAGCCAATGATAATTTTTGGTGTAAAAAGTGAACAGGTGATTGGTTAGTATTGTATCATTATACTTTTACTCCTTAAGGGTCTTTTGGGAGGATTGGGGTATCATTAATCGTCATGGTCATGATCATCAAGTATGCCTCATGCCAACTTTTCAGGTTGACTACTTGAATGTTGAGCCTAGTTTTCTGGAATTTCCCAAATTACTGCTTTGCCTTCCTACTCTGACTAGGCTACCATAGTTTTACTTGCCTTCATTAGTTCTAGAGCACCGTCACCAATTTCAGTACTCATGCCAAAGGTGGTACTTCACAAACCTCTATTTGCCTAATTTTTTGAAGTATCTGAATGCAGGAGAATGCTGAAGGCGGTACTTCCTAAAGTTCTATGTATGCATGCATGTGTATGTTTGCTGTTCATTCATGTCAAATAAGCAAGTAGATTAAGAAACTGTTACTTCAAAGCATCCCTCAAGAATCCATGGAGTGTTGAAATGCGATGTGTATCTGACACGAACACTTAGAAGAGTCCATGCAACATCTGTCAGTTCTAGATGAAAGGATTCACAAAAGGGGATGGCAACAAATTTGGACTTTGGATTGTAACCGGAATACCAGCAATCAGGAAAAAATGTAACCAGAATACCATGTCAAACACTTATTGTCACATGATTACCATGTAATCTGTCATCATATGAATATTGATATGATAGTTTAAGTCGATGTGCCAATTAGGATCTTTGTGACTTACAAAAGTGCAGTCAGAGTTTAATGATCAAGTAAACCACAAACCTATTCTAGGGATGGGCCAAGTGGGCAAAATCCTGAGAGAGCTCTATCTCCATCTGTAGTGAACTATGAAGAAAATAGGAGGCAGATTTGAGCAATAATGAAGCTCAGATAATGGTTGAGGTGTCTTTGGGAGTAGAAGATACCAAAAGCAATATTTCAAGCACCAAATTTGATCTTCTTATTTCTGTAGAAAAGGAAAGATGGAGGAGGGACTAAAGGGATCTTACCAATGCAGAGAACGAAATGATTAGAGAGAGAAGCATGAGTTCTTGATGCAAGCAATGTTATAAAGAAAATGATTGATTCTTTCATCCCTTCTGAAAATATAAGATAAAGTTCAAGGATACACAACTATTTTTTTAAGAAAAGATATTCTTTTGGACAAGACAGGAACCTTTATGTTTTTGGGACTGTCTGAAACTTGCAAAGGTGTCCTGTGAAAGACTTGTCAATGGTTTTATGAGGATACTGTGGTGAAGTTGAGGACAGGATGTATATATCTTGTGATGCTGGAATGACCCTCCTCTCTTGGTTCGCTGCTGTGGAAAGTATTTTCTGGATTTTCCGATGCTGTGAAAAATATTTTCTCGGTTCTTTTTCTTGATCTCTTGCACCTTCGTACAAGTACTGGACAGGGGTATGTGCCCTCTTTTTTCTCTGTGGTCTATGCCGTGAAGAGCTGTGAAGGCCGTGGTTTTGAGGTTTACATCTCCATGCTGCACAAGGGTATGTGTTTCTTTTTTTTTAATCATGTGCTGTTGTCGAACTGTTAGTAGGCCTTGTTAATGACTCCTTGTGGCCGAACCATTGCTGCTAATGGATTGTTTTCAGTAGCCTGTTAGTAGACTATTTGTTGGACTAATTACTGGGCTATTCTATGGGCCGACATATTGCTGGACTGTTTCAGCAGTATTTTTCTCTCTTTTCAGAAGTGAAAATTCTTGGGAGTTTAGCATTTTGTTTGTGTGGGATCTGGTCTGGTATATTTGTGACCCTTTTTTCCTCAATGGAAAGTTGTGATTCAGCATCATCTAGAGTTACACCAACTCATAGTACAGCTGGTATGGGGGATGAAAACATGATGTTTCCCATGCCAATTACCCCTTTAAATGGTCTGAACTACCTGGAGTGGGCTAAAAGTGTGAAACTTTATGTAACAACAAGGGGAAAAGATGGTTACATAAATGGCAGAGTGAAAAAACCCAGATGTGAGACAACTAAACATGATAGGTGGGACCAAGAAAACAATATGGTGATGTCTTGGCTCCTTGCAGCCATGGAACCCGAGGTGAAGAAGAATTTTATGTGGGCAGGCAATGCTAGTGAGATTTGGGAGCAAGCCAAAACCACCTATTCTGAGCAAAGGCATTATGCCAAAATTTACCAGTTGCAAGTTGAATCCTCAACCTGTAAACAGGGAAATCATAGTTTGTCTACCTATTATTCGGCCCTTACTTCCATATGGAAAGAATTGGATCACTATCAAACTATAGAGTGGAAACATGATGATGATGCTAAGGCCTATAAGAAGTTGGTTTCTCAGCAGCGGGTGTTTGCTTTCTTGTTGGGACTGAACCTTACTTATGAACCCTTGAGAGTTCAGATCTTAGGAAGCAAAGAGTTGCCTTCGGTTCAAGAGGTGTATGCCCTTGTTCAATTTGAAAAAAGTAGGCGGAGTGTGATGGTTACAACTGAGGGGGAGCAATAGGTAGCTTTGGCTACAATGGGTAATAACAATATGGGGAAGAAAAGTGACTCCAAGAAGGCTGATGATAAAGACAAGTTGTTTTGTACCCATTGTCAGCGCTCACGACATACACGTGACACATGTTGGGAAATTCACGGGAAGCCCAAGTGGGCAGTGAAGAACCAAGAACAGGGTAAAGTGCAAGGTCAGAAGAAGCTGAATACAACACATAATGCAATACATGTGGCAACCCAAGATACCCAGGTTGTTGATTCTACCTGGGACCACTTTACTAGTTTTAACCCCAAGGAAGATATCATGAATTCCTTCAGAGATCACTTGGAATCATATGATAGGGCTTTGCGACAGATGGATAGTTCAGTTACTGGTACTCCTACTTCATTTGCATTTACATCAGGTAATGCAACTTCTGCATTCCATGTCACCACTACTACTGATTCCCCTTAGATCATTGACTCAGGGGCCTTTAACCACATGATCGGTGAGCCAAATTTATTTTAGACTTATAACATTTTGTTAGGAAAGGATAAAGTGAGGCTTGCATATGGATCATTCTCCTCCATTGCAGGCTAAGGATCAATATCCCTTTCCCATGGCCTTAACCTGAATAGTGTCTTGCATGTTACCCAACTTCCTATGAATTTGCTTTCAATCTGTAGCATCACAAACTCTTTAAACTGTAGTGTAACATTTTTTCCCGGTTCATGTGTTTTTCAGGACTTAGCTTCTGGGAGGACGATTGGTAGAAGAAGCCTAATGGATGGTCTCTATATTCTCGACAACAAAGCCGGTCTCTCGGAGTCATATAGTCAATCAAATAAGAGTCAATTTTTTTTTGTGGCATAGTCGGTTAGGTCATGTTTCTTTTGAAATAATGAAATCTTTGTTTCCATTTTTATTTAAGTCATGTTCAATTTCCGATTTCCAGTGTCAAACATGTCAGTTGAGCAAACAATGTAGAACAACCTTTCATTCAATTAATAAAAGATCCAATTTTCCTTTTCACATTGTGTATTCTGATGTATGGGGGCCTACTACTATAATCTCTGAGGGTGGGTATAAGTACTTCATCACTTTGATTGATGATTTCTCTTGCTATACATGGGTATTCCCGATGCGTAGAAAAGATGAAGTTCCAAAGATTGTGCAAGATTTCTAGCGGATGGTGTTTACGCAGTTCCATGTTGAAATACAAATCTTTCAATCAGATAATGACAAGGAATACTTCCACGGTGAGCTTAATGAGTTATTTGCCTTCCATGGAGCTCATGCGCAAGAACACCGCAACAAAATGGTGATGTCGAAAGAAAAAATAAACACCTTCTTGAGGTAGCTTAAGGGATGATGTTACACATGAATATTCTAAAAAGGTTTTGGATGGATGCTATACTTGCAGCTTCTTATGTCAACAACCGCATGCCCTCTAGAGTGCTGAACTACATGGCCCCTCATTAGTTGTTGTTCCCTCAGTCCCCTCTATTTTTCATTCCCATGAGAGTCTTTGGTTGTCGTGCTTTTGTCCATGATTAGTCTCCGTCTCAGGGAAAGTTAGATCCTTGGTCCATTCCTTGTATTTTTCTGGGGTATCCCTTCTCTCGAAAGAGGTATCGGTGCTTTGATCCCGTTAGTCATAAATTTTTTGTCTCTATGGATGTGTCCTTTGAGTCTGAACCATTCTTCTCTGCTTCTCCTCAGGGGGAGAGTTGTGTGGAAGAGGAGAAGCAGGTTGAAGTCCGCCAAGTCTCTCTTCCTTCTATTCCGGACTTGACCCCCTTTGTGTCTTTCAATGTACACGCCGTAGAGATCAGCAATGTGGCAGAGATGTGGAACTACCAAACACTAAGCATCCAACACTGTTAAACTCTTAGGAAGTAAGTCCAAACCCTGCTATACCTATTGACACCCATGCTCCTACTGTAGATGACCTTGACATTCCTATTGCTCAAAGAAAGGGAGTCAGGTCATGCACTACCAAACACCCATCACCCAGTATGTCTCCTATGATCACATTTCCCCCTCATACCGAGCCTTCCTATCTGCAGTTGATTGCATCCCTGTACCCCAAAATGTTGCAGAAGCCTTAAAATATCTTGAATGGACAGATGTTATGAAGGAGGAGATTAATGCCCTCCATAAAAATCAAACTTGGGAATTGGTGGATCTTCCAAGGGGAAAAGACCCAGTGGGGTGTAAGTGGATGTTTACAGTTAAACACAAGGTGGAAAGACATTTGAAAGGTATAAAGCAAGATTAGTAGTCGAAGGGTACACTCAAGTGTACGGACTATGATGAGACATTTGCTCCAGTAGCTAAAATGAACTCAATTCGAGTTCTTCTATCATTAGCTGCTAATCTTGACCGGGAATTGCATCAACTAGATATTATGAATGCTTTTTTAAACTTAGAGGAGGAGGTTTACATGGTTGAACCCCCGGGATTCTGTGCCAAGGGAAGTGAGAATAAGATGTGTAAGCTAAGAAAGTCTCTCTATGGTTTGAAACAATCTCCCAGGGCTTGGTTCAGTAAGTTTCATATGGCAGTTCACAAATAGGGTTCAAGCAATGTTAGTCCGATCACACTCTGTGAAGAGATGTTAGGAATAGGTTGTTGTTTTGAGAGTGTATGTGGATGATATCATCATCACAGGAAATAGGAGTTCAGAAATACAACAGTTGAAACAATTCCTTTCATCTAAATTTGAAGTAAAAGATCTAGGTTCTCTGAAGTATTTTATTGGAATTAAAGTTGCCCGTTTTAAAAAGGGTATCTTCATTTCTCAAAGGAAGTACACTCTTGATCTATTACAAGACACATGCAAGTTAGGTGCAAGACCAGCAGATACTCCTATGGATGTTGATTATAAATTGGGTAACTGTGATGGTGAACCTCTGAAAGATGTAAAATAGTTCCAAAGGTTAGTGGGAAAGTTAATTTATTTGTCCATGATTCGTTTAGACATTGCTTATCTAGTTGGTGTCCTGAGCCAATTCATGCACTCTCCTAAGAAACCTCATTTTGAGGCAGCAGAGAGAGTTCTTAGATACTTAAAAAAGTATCCAGGAACAGGTCTACTATTCAGTAAGCATAATCGTCTAAAGGTGGAAGTCTTTATAGATGCTGATTGGGCTGGTGTTGTGGATGATAGAAAGTCCACAAGTGGGTATTGCACATTTGTGGGAGGAAACCTAGTGACCTGGAAAAGCAAGAAACAAAGCGTGGTAGCAAGGTCAAGTGCTGAAGCGGAGTATAGAGCTGTGGCACATGGGGTGGTTGAAGTTCTTTGGCTAAAAAATCTTCTAGGGGAGCTTGGAGTTGTTGTTCATAATCCTATGTCTCTTTACTGTGACAACAAGGCAGCCATTAACATCACCAACAATCCTGTCCTACATGAGAGGACCAAGCACATTGAAGTGGACAAATACTTCATAATGGAAAAATTAGAAAAAAGGGAAATTTGCATCCCTTATGTCAACTCCAAGGAACAACTTGCTGATGTCCTCACAAAAGGACTTCCATACTCGTGGCACAATGAGTTGTGTGACAAGTTGGGCATGATAGACATATACATCCCAACTTGAGGGGGAGTATTGTGAAACTTATTTATTGGTTTGTTGTTATTCTGTTGTCAGTTATTTCCTTTTTTGTTATTTGTTCATTATTATGAATTGCCACCAGGGGCATTCTTGTAATTACTGATCTTATTATGTTAAGAAAATATAAATAACAAGCTAGTAGCCGACCAACCCTTTGTCTTTGGTTCTCAATCGAACCTCTCTTCTCTTCTCTTCTCTTCTCTTCTCTTCTCTTCTCTCTCTCTCTCTCTCTCTCTCTCTCTCTCTCTCTCTCTCTCCTTCTCTTCTCAATCGAATGCAATAACAAAGGAGAAATTGAGGAGGATGTTGCCCTTATAATTAGAGCAGAATGGGCAAAATAGAGGAGTGCATCTAGAGTATTATGTGATAGACGAATACCATGGTTTTCAAAACCATACCGGACCTGACGGTTGGACCGGAAAAACTGGAAACCGGTTAGGTGACCGGTTCTGTTTTACCCCAGAACCGTTATTTCGCCAAAAACCGTTGAACTGCTCGAACCGACCAATGATTTGGATTTTTTATTTTTATTTATTTTTTGTTAGAATGGGCTGTCCCTTCGGATCAAATGGTTGGACCATTCGACCTAGGAACCGGACCCCTGACCGGTTTGGTTTTAAAAACCTCGACGAATACCACTTTGGATAAAAGGAAAATTCTATAGAATAATTGTATGATCATCTATGTTGTATGTAGCAGTGTGTTGGGAAGCTAAGAAATAGCATGTCTAAAAGCTGAGTGTGGTAGAAATGCAAATGCTTAGATGGATGAGTGGTAAATCTAGAAAGGATAGGATTAGAGATGAAGTTATATGAAGGAATGTAGGAGTAGCCCCAATAGGCGATAAAATGAGAGAGTAAATTAGGATGTTTGTCCACATGCATAGAAGATCATCTACAGTGCCTTAAGAAAAAGTGATTCGTTACAAGTTGAAGGGGCTAGAAGTGCGTATAATTTAACAAAGGATATGTCACTGAACAGAATGGAATGGTGAAACAGGAATCATGTAGCTAACCCTGTGTAGTTGGGATGAGGCTTAGATGATGGTGATTTTGCTTGGGGGTAGTAAAAAAATGTTAATAACTTATCAAATTGTCTTTTGATAGAATTATCCAGTGAGGCGATGATGTAATAGTGGGCAAGAATGTCTTTGTCTTCCCATTCGCGATATTCTTTCTTTCTTGCCTCAGAAACTCTTTCATCAAGATGTTCAGGTGCCTTCTAATTGGCAATTTTGTCCAATTTCTCGGATGTGAGCATCAAATTAAGGTTGTTGTATCCAATTCGCATAGTTGGGTCATTTCAACTTATTGTCATTGTTTTCAGCAAGAAGAAGAAGAAGAGAAGAAGATGTGAGAGTCAAAAAATTCTTGTTTGGTGGCGTCAGCTTTTAATTTAAATAGTAGGGCGACTAAGGCATAACACTCCCCCTCAAGTTGGGGCGTAGATGTCAATCATCCCCAACTTGTCACAAAGATCATAATGTCGTAGTGAGCATAATCCTTTAGTAAGAACATCTGGAAGCTGTTCATCAGAGCTAATATGCAGGGAGTGCACACTTGCCCCTTCTCAATTTTCTCTTTGATGAAATGTTTGTCAACCTCAATATGCTTGGTTCTATCATGGAGAATTGGGTTGGCTGCGATGTAGATGGCAGCTTTTTTATCACAGTAGAGTGACATAGGATCATCAAAAGGAAATCCTAATTCACTCAATAGGTTCTTGATCCATAGTACTCCATGTGACATAGCCATGTATTTTGCTTCTGCACTTGACCTGGCCACCACACTGTTTTTTGCTTCTCCAAGTTACAAGGTTTCCACCAATAAAGGCACAATATCCGCTGGTGGATTTTCTGTCATCCACTGAGTTGGCCCAATTTGCATTTGTGTACACCTTTACTCTCATGTGTGGGAAATTGTCCAAAACCCACCATCACTTTTTTATGAATTCTCTTAAACTCACCATAACTTTTCAAAACGTCCAAAACTCACCGTGTCAGTGAGATAATGGTAACTTGACTAACGGGCATCGCCAATTTACTATTTTACCCTGCATTATATTCGATCCATTTTGCAATATACCAAAATTACACCCATCATTCTTCAACCCAAAACCCTAACAGTGAGAAAGCATTGGCTGCTACTTTCTTCCTCCATCGACCACTACTTCTCTCTTGTCTAAGAACTTGAAGATTTGAGGATTTGAGACTGATTAATGCTGATAGCACCAGAGAAGAATGCGTCTCCCATCAATGACTAATGGACAGGATATACTCTTATGAAGTTTTAGACAATCCATTGGCCGCTACTTTTTCCTCCATACGCATTCGATACTCATCAATGACTGTTCCCATCATCTGAGAGGAAGAACTGTCGGAATATTGCTGCAACTTCTCACTGGCTGCTGCTTCTCTCATCGTTTGAGAAGAACAGTCAGATTATTGCCTCTTTTATAGCTTGTGAGGTCTTGCAATTCATTTTATCACTCCTCTACATTTTCAGTCCTATGCCCCTGTCTTGGTCCAACAGATTGTGAGTTCTTCTTGAAGTTCAATTTATGATTCCTCCTTTACATTTTCAGTCCTATGCCCCTGTTTAGATCCAACAGCTTGTGAACTTTTCTTGAAATCCTTCTCCATGATCTTCATTTGATCAAATGTCTCTTTTACTTCCTCCAAAATAGAAGAAAAAAACTCCAATGCAACTGTATACAAGTTGTTCCATTGTATTACTCATCTGGACTCCACCACCTTCAGAGTTCATCCCCTGACCAATCAATGGTGGTATGGGTCCCATCCATTAGACAAGATTGATCAATGTTCAAATCATTTGTTGGACCAACATCTGGTTTCCAACAAACTTTTTGATTCCATGAGAGCTGAGGATAGATAAATAGCTAGAGCGCCACATAAACACAAAGGTGGAGACATGGAATTCGAATTGCTCAACTGAACATCAATTATAATTAAAATGATTAATGGGAATGGTGCCAAACAAGGAAAAGAAATGGAAAGAACACAAATGTCAAATGGGTTTTGAGCTTATACAGGCAAATGGATGCAAATGCTCTTTTTGGGTGTTTTATCTAGCTCAATAGTTCTTTCTCTTCCTTGCTGTCTGATGTCATTTTGGTGCGGCTGGGGTCCTGTTAGAAACTAAAGCAAGGATTGAACTGGAGAGCTTGTTAATGGCATCAACAAGATCATTAATGGCTTCCCTATCGATCTCTACCCTTAACTCCTCGATCTTCAGTCTTCTCTCCTGCACTGTAAGGTCTCTGTGCCTTCTCTCCTCCTCACAAGCTTGAAGAGCTTCTGCTATAATGGATGCACTCTTTGAGATTGCAGAACCCACCTCATGTGAGTTGTTAATAGCACTGCTGGTTCCCTCTCCTCTTCTCCTCCTCTTTGCTTGAGATTGTGAATGCTCACTTGTATCAGAATCTGAGCTATCAACATCTCCAAACATAAAATATGGAATCAGACCATAATTAAATACCAAGAACATGCTGTCAATGTTAATAAAAGATCAATTGATTATCATCTTACGTATAATGTGAATAAAATATGTATTGAATGCAAGGGTTGAACTGTATGTATAACATATAAACTCAAGAAAGATAACCAATAATAATTAATTTTTGTTGAATAAAATCAGAGAGAAAAATAACTGTTCATTCAATACATTACAGAGACCATTGCTGCTCATGTTTATGCACAGACACTACCAGCCCTTTAGTATTGAACCCAGTGCTATTACTCATTCAACATTGGAGTTGGAGTTGGATCTGAGCTGTTTGACAACTGGGTTGTTCCTAGCCCAAATTTATATTTATGTTTGATGTATGGATTTTAACTTTCTGGTTGAGGAAGGAATGTACAGGCTCGAATGCTTGTGGTTGCCTTGGTAAACTAATTCTTAGACAAAACAAAGCAACCAGAAGTAAACAAAAAAAAAAAAAAAAATCTTAGAGACCATTTGCTGAAGTTTGAATGGGTCCAGGCCCCAGGCCAGATGCAATTTAAATTCTTAAAAGTCTCCCCAACTTGAACAGTTGCACCCCTACAAATTCTTAGTCATTTGTACCAAGAAAAAGAAATAGGTAATGCTTTATCTAATTCTGACGTTACTAAGTGCATTTGCTGATTGATTTCTTTCATTATTATTCTTTTTCCTGTGTAATAAATGCATATAAATATAAAATATTAAATTTATCAATAATAAATTTTATGTAATTATATATAATATATGTGTACATAGTTATACTACATATATACATAAAGTAATAATTTTTATTAGACTTGGATTTTAATCGGATCAGATGGGGTTAAATCTGCATCTGATCCAATTATTAGTCAAATGCAAGTTCTAACATCCAAATCCTACATAATTGGATTTAGTGGAATCAAGTATTAGACTTTTAGAGTCTATTTACAACCCTAGCGGGTAGGGCCTAAGCTAAATAACCCCTAAGCTTGACTTAGAAGTTATATAAATATATGGTAAATATTATATAAATAACAAATTTTATATTAATATATAGATAGAGATTTGCATGTATTTTTTTGTAATAGATTAAAATTAAATTTTAATTTTAATTTGTAAAAAATCATAGTTTTATAATAACACGGGCAAGCCTGTTCCGATCCCTAGCCCAAACAAATATTATTATGCTTGGGGTGTGCACTGAGTTCGGCCAAACAGCCTTAAAAACTATTAATAAAGTACCAAATTGTGGCTCAAGATCTTTTATTTTTTGGTTCATTAGGCTACATAATAGTCCCCCATAGCTCATTCGACTTCAATATTAATAATTTTTATCTAAAAATAGTTAAAAACCCCAAAAAATGATGCATGTACGAGTTGTATTCAGTTTGGCTAGATCTAATTACAAATTACACATTGCTTTTAGGGTGCAACTTGGGTGGGTTAGGTAAAGTTAAGGATCAACACAAGCCTAGCCTGAAGTCTTAAACCTCCATCTCATGCTTAGATTAATTTAATTATGGCTACAACATAATTTTATATCATTATCATCATCATCCATACCTTACCCCAACTATATGGGGGTCAGCTACATTAATCCTGTTTCACCAATCCGTCCTATTTAAATCCATATCTACTATTAAATTGTTAGTGCTTAAATCATTTCTTACTACCTAAGTTCTTATGGATAACAGCATTCTTAATCTTATCTAGTTTTCTACTCATTCATCTAAGCATTCACTTTTCTACCATATTTATTTATAGATAAAAAAACATAGGTACAAGAATAGAGAGATAGACACTCTTATCTCACCTAATCAGACCCAACACTTCGCTCTATATAGCATAACTGGCCTTACAAATGTTTCATAGAATTTTCCTTTTAATCCAAGTGGTATTCACCTATTACACAAAAAGTCCCAATGCACTCCTCTATTGTGCCGTTTTCTCCCATATTATAAATTATTGAACCAATTACTGGAAAATGGTTATATTGAGTTATCTCTTTGTCTCTAATCCTAACTGTATCTTGATTTACCCTCATATTAATATTAAGTTTACATATCTTATACTCTATTTTGGTATTACTTATTTTAAAACCTCTTATTTTTAAGGCATTTGTCAATAAGTTGAATTTTGCATTCAGTCCTTAATTAGTTTCATCAATTAAAACAATGCCATCCGCAAATAACACACACCATGGAACTTCCCTTGAATATGTTTAGTTAATTCATTTGTGATCAATACTAATTTTATATATTTACTAATATTTAAGTATTTTAAATATTTAAGTAATATTTACAAAAAATGTAGCATTTAATTATTAATAAATTAAAATAAAAAAATAGAATGCTAACAAATAATATGAAAAAATAATTATTTTAATAAGTAATTAGTAGTAATTTACTATTTTTGTTAAAAATTATTAATTAATCAATCCAAATTACTAAATTATTTTTATAACAAATTACTAAAATAAAGATTAATTATTTTGAACAGCATTGCTTCCTTCTTTATATTAGCTATCAATTTCTGTTGTTTCATTTTCCCTTGATAAATCATGTGCATCACATAGTTTAAATTGCCCATCCAATCAAATGCAAACACGTGGCATGCCTAGTGGCAACCAAGGGTGTCAATTGGACTGGATTTGGTCCAATTCGATCCAGTCCAATATGAATCCATTATAAATGGACCAGGTCCAATCCAGTCTAATGAATATTTTGGACCATTTTGAATAGGTCCAATTAAATGTATGGACCATCCAATTTGTTCAAATTCGTGTTGATTTAGATTGGTTTCAATTCAAACCTAGTCCATTGACACCTATATTTTTATCTTATATCAATGGACCAGATATTGGCTTAATTTAATCCAACCCAATCCAATATGAATTTATTAGGGACGGACTAGGTCCAATTCAATCTAATAAATATTTTAGACTGGATTGGTCCAATCCAATACGTCTTGTTAGTCTGTCCAATCTGTCCAAATTGATTTTGGACTGAATGAGATCCAATCCAAAGCTGGTCCATTGACACCCTTAGGGACAACCCTATCATTGCATATGCTTCGGAGGGTAATTTTGACATTTTGCTATCTTAGTTAGTAGCCATACATAATGATAAGTATTACGGTTGTTGCCTTAATGGCATTCGACATGCAAAGTTGTTACGGAAAGCCCATTACTAGGGCTGCAAGTCAGGTCGGGTTGAGGCCAACTCTAGTCCAACCCTATGTTCTAAACCCCTAACCCAACCTGACCTACCCAACCCTAACCCTAACCCTAACCCTAACTAATTCCTTTAACCCTAACCCAACCCGATGTCAACTTTGGGTTGGGTTGGGTCCAATCCAACCTTCCCATCCCTTAAAATCTATAGAAAAATAAGTATTTGTTTATCGTGAGTTATGACTTAAATAGATTTTTTCTCAAAAATATAAATTCATGAAATCAACAATAATGAAATACAAAATTATGAAAATAAAATTACTAATAACAATTCATTGAATCAAGCAAATAATTTGAATCTATTAGATAGGTCACACATAAAAATTACAAGACAAAAGGAAAAGACAAGTAATCAAGTACCTTTGACGGCGAATAACTTTAAGAAAGGGGGCTATACAACTATCATGCATCTAAATAAATCAATGTATGTTTTATATATATATAGTAGAGTTGTCGACTAGTATTATAGGGGGTTGGGTTGCCCGGGGGGTCAACCCTAACCCAATCCAAACTAAGGTCAGGTTCAAGAATTTCAACCCTAACCCTAACCCGGTCATCAACTTGGCCCAATCCAACCCGACTTTCGGGCTAACCTGGCCCAAGTTGCAGCCCTACCCATTAAACTAACTCCACGAGGAAAGGGACCTCGCCTATAAATATGGATCTCACCGATCACGAGTAATCTCGCTTATGCATACTAATTTTCTTACTTGCTCATGCTTTCATCTCACATATGCATCATGGTTTTTTGAGACCTAACTTGATTGTTGGAATCCTCACCCCGGATATCATTCCTTGGAGCCACGTTGATATCATTCCTTAGAGCCTTTAACGTTTTTGTGGGATCCTCCATTAGGACTTTCAAAATTGAGGCCTTGTTTGGATAGACTTTTATAAAGTATGTTCATACTTTTGAAAGTACAAAAATACGATTTTGTGCGAATGGTGACCACCCATTGATAAAAACCTTGACCCTACCTCCACTTGCCACTACTAAAGTCGGGTTACCGTCATCGGTCTCAAACCTTGAAACCACCAAAAACCATCACATGGAGTACAAGGACATGCTTTTGCCAAACAGAAAATGGTACTTTTGTTTTGGAAATCATGTTTTTCAAATTATTTTACCCAAATGATTTTCGAAAAAAAAGTATCTAAGTAAAAGTATTTTATGTGTTTTATACTTTGACATTTTTAAAAGTACAAAAGTCAAAATCTATCCAAACAGCGCCTTAGATTTCCCATGCTGTTAATTTCAGCGACATCATAAAGCTTTATTAGAGGCGCAATTTTCTCTTTCTAGCGTTTCTTACACTGAGTTTCTTCTGATATAGTTATTTTGGTGATGGATGTTCGAAGCCTGAATACAGGGAAGTTTCTTAACTTTTTCTTATCGTTTTCTCTTTCTAACGTTTCTTACCCTGACTTTTCTGTCTTTTATTTTTTTGGCTAATCTTGTTCTGGATCCTCCGTGCACAGCATAGTTCGGTCCAGATTCTCAGTTTAGCTCGTACCAGTGTCCGAGCTGTCCGTGATTTGCGTGGTTGAGTTTTAATCGTATCTTGGCTGGATGGAGGTGAAAGGCCTCAAGAAAAAACGCAAAATGCGTATTCATAATATTATAGCAAAACAAATTCTCTCTTCCCCAACAGGGAAATACGGTTGGAATTTGTAATTCTACAAGGGAGGAAGTTAATCTCCACAAATCCCTGATACAATCCAGGATGGATGACAGGAGGAATAAAATTCCCCAGATTGTGAAAAATTATTTAAGGAGAAATCCCTAGGGGAAAATGAAAAAGAAGCAAGTCTGTTCGCCCGGGAACCAGTCCTTTCCTGGTTGATAGAATGGTTTTGGAGAATGCATGAAGCAGAGTGGAAGAACTCTCAAAACTGGCAACAGAAGAATTTTCAACTGCTAACTGCGCTCATAGCGAAAGTTCAAAGATGTTGCCAACCAGCAGAATGATGTTGTCAAGCGAAGGGAAGGATTCGCCTTCTAATGAAAAAGGATACAGAGGAGATAAAAACCAATCCAGAAAGAAACGATGCACAATATAAGGATTGCTTGGAAGTCAACCAAGATCTTCTCACTGCTTTCTATGGTTGCTGAGACGAGTAAGGCTAGAAGGTCTCTGAACGTGGAATCTCAGAAAGAAATGGAGATTTTAATGAATTTATATATGATTGGGACTGATGGAAATGGAAATGAAAGGATTGCCATTTACTTGGAGAAACAAGACGACTTGGGACTTTGGGAGAGAATTGATTGGGTCTTGGCCAAAAAAGCTTGGAGAGAGACTTTTCCAAATGCTCTTCTCTAGAATTTGGCCTTCGAAGTTATAAATCAAGCTTGGGGCCTGGAGTCAACAGCGAGAGCTGTTCAATTTGTGAAAAAGAGAAACAACCTTGTTTGCAACTTGAGAAAATGGAATGAAAAGAAGTTTGGAAATATTTTCCAAAAGGAAAAAGAAATCTTCCTACCTCCTTTTTTTTTTTTTTTTTTTGAATCAAAGGTAACTTTTTATTAAAGAAGAAATAAACAAAAATACATGAGAGGATGTACTGAAGCCAAGAGAGAGGCTTGGCCAGCTTACAAAGGCAAACAACTGTCACTAAACAAGAAATCTCTAGAGACCCCTGATTTTGCTAAGAAATCAGCAACAGAATTTTGCTCCCTAGGAATCCAGACCAACTTCACATTCATCGAGTCTAGGATGTCCCTGGCTTTAGCTAAAAAGTGGGCTAATCTCCAAGACCCTCCCTTATCCTGTAACCAAGTTATAACATTTGCAAAATCCCCTTTAATTGTTTGTTAAGGAGGATAATCTTAGCTGCTTGGCGAGGTGAATTCTTGTGAGTGCTGCCAAAACCTCAACCTTTACACCCCCAATTCGTGCTTGACCTGTGGGACCTTGGGCACTACTGTCAAAGTTTAAAATCATTTCTCCTTCTTCTTCTCTAGGAGCTTGGCTTATAGTTCACTCAGAAGTTGGAGAGGATTGTAGGATTTCTGGTAGGTTTCTCTAGAGATCATTTAGAGAGAGCCCCTTGAACGCTTCAAAATTAATTACCCAAAGATTGCAGAGATGTGTGATGTAGGAAGTTAGATCTTCAATATTTCTAGCTTTATTTTCAAAGGTTCTAATATTCCTTTTTTCCCAAATACCCCACAAGGCTGCATGTGTCACTATATTCCAGTAAAATCTTCCTCTTTTTCCAAGCCCTCTTCCTACGTCTTGAGGAAGTACAGAAGAACATGACTGAGAACAAGAGCAATAAAACTATCATAAACTTGGAATTAGCTCACCAGAAACAATTAAACAACATCCTTACTCGTGAGGAAGCATACCGGGAGTAGAAATCAATAATCGACCGGATTAACTTGGGAGACAAAAATAATAGGTTTTTTCACACTATAGCTTCCATAAAAAAAAAAAAAAAGATAAAAACAGAATTGTTTATGTAAAGTTGAACAATGGGCAAAGGTTAGAGGAACCTAGTGACAACTTTGAACTAAGATTCCAGACCGATGGAACTAGTGAAATTGATGAATTTATCAGTGAAATTGGTTGTTGCATCACAGAGGAACAAAACCGTAATATTTGTAAGGAAGTCTCGGATGAGGAAATTTTTGAGACCCTCCAATCTGTTAAGGGCCTCAAATCCCCATGCCCTAATGGGCTAAATGCCCTATTTTACAAAAAATTATGGAATACTATCAAAGGTTCAATTTGTAAGGCGGTCAAAGTCTTCTTTCATTCGGCGAAGCTCTGCCCAATTTTAAACAAAACATTTATTGTGCTAATCCCAAAAAATAAAAACCCTGAAAATGTTAATCATTATAGGCCAATTAACCTTTGTAATATCATTTACAAAATTATATCAAAAATTTTGGTTAGCAAAGTTAAACCTTTCTTGGATAAGATTATTTTTCCATACCAGAGCGCTTTTGTCCCAAATAGACAAATTAATGATAATATGTGAAAATTTGGATTCCATGAAGGGACCCAAGATTATAATTAATGAGAGCCCATCTAAGGAATTCTCTCCATCTAGGGGAATTAGACAAGGTGACCCTCTCTCCCCTTACATTCTTGTGTTAGGTGCTAAAGCTCTTGCAAAAAAAAAAAAAAAAAAGTGAAAAGGAATCAACTGAGAAAGGTAATCCCATTGGGTGCAAAGCCTCAAAGAAAGGACCCAAGATTCCTATTCGCCTAAAAATTAAAGAAAAACTTACAAAATTTGTTAAATCTACAGTGCATTTCTCAAAGAACATTCCCAAAAGGCTCCAAAAGATTTTGGCTTGTGTGTTAAGTATTCCCATCCAAGACAATTGGGGCTGCTATCTAGGAGATCCTATCGTAAATGGGAGAGTATCAAAAAAACTTTCAGGACTTAAAGGAGAAAAATGACAAAAAAAATAAACGAGTTGAAAAAGAATACCCTCTCTAAGGTGGGTAGATTCACCCTCAAATTCCATGACTAATACAATGCCCCAAATTTAAATGCGCTCTTTCAAACTTTCAGAAAACATAATAATGGATATTGAAAGATCTCAAAGAAATTTCCTTTGGACCAATTCAAATGACAAAAAGCAAAATCACCTCATCAAGTGAAATCGTGTTTGAACCCCTAAAATGAGGGGTGGGATGAGCTTAAAGAACTTAAGTTGGATCAATGAAGCTATCTTGGCCAAACTTGGGTGAAAAAATTCTAAATGATAAAAACAATCTATGGGTTAAAGTGATTAAGGGTAGATATCATATCAAAGAATATTTATGGAGTACCAAGGAGAAAAAAGGAATATCATGGGCTTGGAGAGGAATCTTAAAAGCAAGGGAATTACCTAAAAAGGGCATTAGATGGGAGATTGGAAATGGAAAATTAGTAAGGCTTTGGAAGGATAGATGGATGGATGATAGACCTATAGAGGAAATGGTGAACAAAGAAAGGATTGATAATGAATATTTGCTAGTTGCGGATGTGGTGGACCAATATATGGAATGAAATTAGAATTAAAAACATAGCCCCAAGGAACATTTGGAATAGGATTAAAACAATATTTATCTCAATGGGGCCGAAAGAGGATAGTCTTATTTGGGAGTCCTAATTCCAAGGGTACCTTTTCATTTAAAACTGCCCACAATTTAAAATGTGGTTCCATGGGCTCAAGAGATAACTTTAATTGGAATGTAGACATTTGGAGAATTAAGGGCATGTTCGTTTCCTCTTAACTCTTATCTCTTAAGAGGAATCTTTTAATTTTAAGAGAAAAATGGTTGTTCATTTCCTTTTATCTCTTATCTCTTAAAGTGCAATCATACAACTTTTTGTTTTCCAATGATACCCCTCAAAAGATAAACAAAAACTCCCATATATGGGGACAAAATGGATATTTGATAATTTTCAAAATTCAGAACAACATTCTCTGAATTTAGAGTTAAGAGGAAATAAAAGTTCACCAAAACCAATATACATCTTAATGTAATTATTGCACTTTTATATGTCAGACTTTAGAGCAAATGAATAAGTTTTAAGTGTCCCCCAAAGTTAAAAGTATTTTTATTTCTTCTCCTAAATAACAACTCCCATCAAAATCAATGCTAAGAAGAAAAGGTATGAATGTGGATGGTTGTTGTAGCATATGTGGGGGAAGAGGAGGATTTGGAGCATATTTTCAAAAATTGCAATTTTACAAAGCAAACTTGGCAATTCCTTCCTCCTCTTGAGAAACCAAATGGTACACACACCTCTCTAAAAGATTGGTGCTCCTAGATTTGTTATAATGATAAAGCAAGTGAAGACAATTGTCAGGAAAAATGTGTTTTTATCCTTTGGCACCTATGGAAGAATAGAAACAATCGACCCCCTTTAAGTTGTCATTAAAAGAATGGTTGAGGCCCAAATAGAATTTGTAATTAATACCATGGGGAAAGAAAATGAAAGCTACTCCAAGTCATGGGATCTGATCCCTTGGCACCCTTTGAGTTTGGTGCTATTAAGATTAATTTTGATGCCTCTTTTATTGGTGGAGAGGTGTGCTCGACAACCTGCATAGCTAGGAATCACTTAGGGGAGGTAGTGGATCTTAAAGCTTATTTCCTTGGTCTTACTACCATCAAATTGGTTGAGGCTTAGGCAACATGGGAAGCTCACAACATGGCGATGAATTTCGTGGATCAACCTATTATTATCGAAGGAGACTCAAAGCTGGTGATTCAAAGTCTGCAGCGACAACTCGATCCGTGGAGACTAAAAGGATTAGTCAAGGATGCTGGGAGTTGGGAGATTATTTGACTCACAAAGCTCTTTCTATAATAAACAGGTCTGTCTTCTATAACCTTAATGACCTTCCTTGGTTGCTCTTTTTTATTTGTTTTAGTATTGGGGACATACGCCCCCCAATCCTGTGTAGCCCCTTCTGGATTTATCAAAAAAACGGTAAACTACAAAGACCCCCCCTGTACTTTGTTTTGTAACAAAGACCCTCTGTACTATGACCGTGAGACAAAGACCCCCCTTGACCGTTAAATCAGATGACAAAATGCATTAAATTATCAAAATACCCCCTAAACTTTTTTATTTTATTTTTTCCCCTTTCTCTTAAAACCTATTTAACCTATTGTTTTCCCTTTCTTCTCTTCTTGTCCCCTCCCTCACCATCCTCTCTCATTCTTTCTCTCTCCCAACTCTCCCAAATGAACTGTCATGGCCTCCCTCACTACCCTCTCTCATTATTTCTCTCTCCCAACCCTATTTAACATATTGTTTACATGATTGAAGAACCCACTGTGCTCTTCATAGGTAATCACCAAAAGGGTCTTGTTCCATTGAGGACTCGATCTTAAGGTCTCGTAAACCTCCTTCACTAACTTCTACCCATTTGCGACATCGTGAGAAGGGTGGTCGTCATTGGCTTGTAACCCTTTGAGATCGAAATACCTTGGCTTGATCATGGTTAAGATGGGCAACTTCCCTTCTCTGGCATGCTTCGTGAACTTTAAACCGAATTGGTGGAAGTTGAATATGTATTTCAATTTTCCCAAATTCCTATAGAAGAGAGTGGTGGGGGTGTTTTGGAAGTAAATAGCAAAGTCCAATCCATTCTCATGGAGAAAGTCAAAGATGGTCTTTTATGGGTAGCATGTAGCTATTTGCTTCTTGACATGGCTGGTTGAATCGTGAGATGTTGCAGAGTAGACGAAGAGCATGCTTGGTTGGGTTGGCCTGGGAATCAAAGAGAACCATCGATCAAAGACGGAGAATTCACGCACCAGGGAGGCGTATATGGGTATAGATTCGGGTTTGAATCCTTTCATCACAGTGTCTGAGAGATTGGAAGACATTGTCAAAGCTTATTCGACAAATCTTGACATAGAAGGAATGAGGCTGGACCCAAGGACCTATTCTTGGATAGCCTCGAATGAGTGTCTAGGATCCGGATCAACAAACTTGGCATCGTCGGTAAAGCAGATTGATTGGGACTATGGGGTTTTAGTTGACACAGGGTTGCATTCCTTGCCTATTACTCCATTGTTTGATGGATTGACAGATTTATTCATCCATCCGAGCATGTGATCGTAGGACCGGTTCTCGAGGACAAGGATTACGATGGTTTTGATGGGTGACTAGTTAGAAGCAGCAACAAAGGAGAAGGTGAGGAGCAGGAGGAGGAGAAAGAATGGAGATAGGAGGATATTCTCTGGTTCCGAATCTTTCCATGTGTGGTAATGACTAATGAAGAGGTGGAACTACAACAAAGGAAGATACTCCTCCAATTTCTCTATGAAATTTGAATAAACTGGGGGTATGGGGTGGAAGTTTTTCCAATGAAGTATTGTGGAATTGGATTTTCTGCGTTTGCTCAAGATAGAGCTGAAATTGTCTTTCCACAAAAGATATTTGGAATTATAAAGCTTAGAGACAATAAAATCACGAGGTTCAGTTCATGAACAAAGAAACTGGGGAGGCTTTGATTCATAGATGTAGGTTGGAGTCTGAGAGCATACTAGGTGTTTTTTGGACAAATTGTCCAACTTGCGATGTTGTAATTGTGAAAACTAGTGGGATGGATTTGCTCACATATGAACTTGAGGTCGATTTGACTCTAATGCTTCTGTGAAGTCACAAATTCCTTCTGCGGCAATTTCACCTTATGAAATGTACAGTTCTATATTTGCTCTCGTTGAGGAAGAAATTGTTGGAGACCCTACTTATTTGATTGCTATCATTGTTGAGTATGTATGGAGTGCGGTTGTGGAAAAACTAAAAGTACATCCAAATCTGTATGTTTTGACCGTACAACTACTAGCTCATAGTGATCTTATGCAGAGTTTATTCTCCTTGATATTGGGTAGAAGAAAAGGGAGGAGAGAAAGGGGAAGGGGAAGAAGAGAGATCGGGGGAGAGAGAGAGTCGTGAGATCGGGGAAGATGAACAATGCTTTTCTGCAAATAGTTATTACAATGATAGTATGGGGAAAAATATTGCAATGGCAGATTTCAATGGAAGGGGATCTTTATCTCACGGTCGGGGGGTTTTGTCGCAAAAGAAAGTACAGGGGGTCTTTATAACAGACCCTACAGGGGGTTTTTGTAATTTACCCAAAAAATTCGCATCCACCCTTTTGGTTAAAGTGGATATTTCCGTTGTAATATTTTAAAAGCAAGGGGGACAAATTGGTCCGCGTGTTTTATAACCGGTAGGGTTAGGGTTTTGCACTAGATTATAAAAAAGACGACGGAATCAGTTTTCAATTCCCTACTCATTTGTGTTGTTAGGGTTTGTGAAAGCGTTTCAGAAGTTCCAGCCAGGGAGAAATGGGAGTCTTCACTTTCGTTTGCAGAAGCTCCGGCGCCGAATGGAACGCAAAGCAGCTTTCCGGTGACCTTGAAGCCTCGGCTGGATCAACCTATGAGTTGCAGAGAAAACTTGTTCAAGCTGCTCTCTCGAGCGACTCTTCTGGCGGAGTTCAGTCTTCCTTCTCCTTGATTACTCCATCATCCGCTGTCTTTCAGGTAAAAGATTAGGCTTTCGTAATTACGCTTTCTAATTTCAATCTTCTTCTCTTACGGCTAATTGTTCCAAGATCTAAGTATACTTAATGCTTTGATCGATCATTTAGGCTGTTTTTGGTTTGAAAGAAAAGGTAGCGAAACCTGTACCTACTTTATCTTTCAAACCAAACATAGCCTTAGTTCTCATTGGAGTTTTCTGTAAAGCTTAAATTCCTTGCTCTACTTGCATGCCTACATTTTTGCTTTATCTATATTAATGTAGTTGGAAACTATTTCTTTATTTCCTTCTTTTTTGCTAAGTTTCAGTTCACGTAGATCCGTTTTCTACATTTCCTTCGTCTGGAAGCCCTTTTAAGCGGGCATGATTCGATGAATCGGACGATTAAGAATGCAGATTTCATTTTGAAAATGATAAAAGAAAACAGAACACCGTTTATCTATCTGTAAAGAATAAGGATTTTCTTCAATACTCTTCAAATTACATCAAGTATCGAGTAGTTCCACCATGTTATATTAATTTGCTAGTCAAACTTTTGTTGAAGCTAAAAACAGTAAAGAGTTCTTGTAGAAAATAGTTGGATTACGGTAAAGAGTAATTCTATTTGTTTGGCCAAGGATAAGAGCAATACCTTAGAGGCTAAGACATTCATCCATCCATCCGTATTTCTTTACCATCTTCATCAATATTTACTGGTCATCATTTATTTGAGTTTTTCCCAAGTGACGTTTGGCACAAACTGCTATCACTTTCTAAATCTGAAAACTTTCTAGACAAAGTCTTAGCCAGAATAATGGTGGAGACATTTGGACTGATGTTTGGCCCATTAATCGTGGACAAAGGATGGGGAAGGGAACATTTGGAGCTTTTCTCAGCTCCAACCAAGTTGGCACGAGTCAGATGCGTCAATCATCATCTATCTCTATTTTTTACATGATGACTTATCAAAGAATGCCCTAAGACATACGGATCTACTCATCTTGTTGGAGTGTGGTTTTTCTTTTTCTGCTTATTTGCAGCTGAGAATAAGGGTTTATTTTCATGTGAATTAGTATAAATGTTTATAGTTTTTGCCTTGTCATTTACCGAAGCAATATACTATTAAATTACCTTATAAATAAGGTTTTCGTTTCGTCTCCTGATTTTGCCTTCGTCTTAAAAATTAGGTCGACAAGTTGTTTTTATTTTCATCTTTTTGTTTTTATGAATGAAAAAGTAGTTTTATTATAGAGGAAAAGGAGAATAGAGTTCGCCTTGGAGGGGGACACCATATGCAACCTCCCCATTGGGATGAGTACAGACCCATCTCTTGTCAATAGACAGAACTATAGATTAGCCCAATACAGAGAAACCCGAGAAACCCTTTCTCTAGCCAGAGGGTCTGTCAAAGCATTTGCTAATATGCGAAACCCCGTGTTTTTATTTTGTTCAGTTGAAATCAATAATCACAGTAGGTTATATCTTGATCGAACATGTAGAGATTTGTGCATGTACAACATTGGTGCATTAGTTGGGTATCACTTCCAAAATATTTTAGTTGTAGAAAACTGACATAAAAGAATGATGTTAAGAATCTCTTTGCACTATTTTGGAGACTTTACCTAAAATGTCTTTGTTTGTCTGGTTAGAAATACATCTTTCAGAAATAGTAAGTAGTACGCATCTCTGCTAATGGTGGAAGTCCATTGAATCTGAACCGTGTTTGGCTATCACTTTTAGCATTTGCTGCTGGCCCAGGTCAACGATAGCTTGGAAATAGCACTACTACACATAAATGGCTAACTGAATGTTATGTAATTGGTTTCTACAATCAAGCAACCTCTGTTTAGTTCTTATTGATATTGTTTTCTTTTTGTTTCCAATCCAACTTCCTTCTTCTCAAGGTGGTAATTTGCGTTTTTATTTGGCACAGGTGATTATTGGTGGTGGAGGTGGTGGTGCTTTCTTTGGAGGTGGAGCTGCTCCAGCAGCAAGTTCTGGAGGCGGTGCTGCAGCTGCTGAGGCACCTCCAGCCGAGGAGAAGAAGGAAGAGAAGGAAGAGAGTGATGACGACATGGGATTCTCGCTCTTCGATTAGTCTGTCTTTCAATACAATGCCCTAAATTGTTAGCAAGTTGTTTTACCTGATTTTAGTGTCTAGATATCCGCATGAGTTTACTCGAGAATTTGGATAATATATTGGTATTGCAGTTTTGAGGTGTGAATTTATCCTGATGAATATTATACCTTTTGGATATTTTTTAGCGGGACGTTTTTTGGTGGTTTTTTAGTCCGGCGGCATGTTTTACAGGAGAAGCAAAAGCATCGACACAGGAATTGGTGTCGGTACTTATTTAGCCGGGCGTATCGTCCTGTATCAGTATTATTTTTTAAGTTATATATATTTTTTTCGAAAACTGGTTCAGAGGGTTTTGTTTAACAGGCAGATACGTATTGATACTTTGAACCTTTGAAGCAAAACGGTAATCTTCAATTTGAATTTGTATTAAAAAAAGGGAATATTACTAGTTAGTAATTAGTATAACCTGCTTGTTATCATGGCCGCTTCAAAATAAAAACATTTGGTATAGTAAATGTCATACAGGGTTGATTCAACTGGGGGTGTCAATGGACCGGTTTTGTGTTGGGCTCTCTCCAAATCAAAATCCATTTGGACGGATTGGATGGGCCAATAAGACATTGAATTTGGACAGACTGGATGGATTAATATGACATTGGATTGGACCTGGTCTGTCTATAATGAATTTATGTTGGATTGAGCCAATAACTGGTCCATTGATAGAAGATAATAAGAACATAGGTGTCAATGGACCAGGTTTGAGTTGAAACCAGTCTAAATTAGCAGGAATTTGAACAGATTAGGCAGTTTCTAGACCAGTCCAAAATGGTCCAAAATATTCATGGGACTGGATTGGGCCAGGTCCATTTGTAATAGACTCACTTAGACTTCCCCTCAAAGCAGCATCACAAATGAAACTAAGATCACAAAATTTAAATTCTCTATTACTAACATGACACCTTAAAGCCCTTTGGGCTGACTAATCTGCTGCGTGATTCGCTTTATACAAATGCTTGAAAATGATGTCTAATCAAGCTAAGATCACAAAATTTAAATTCTCTATTACTAACATGACACCTTAAAGCCCTTTGGGCTGACTAATCTGCTGCGTGATTCGCTTTATACAAATGCTTGAAAATGATGTCTAAGTTGAAAAAGTCAATAAGCTTGAGACACTCCTAATGCATTCCAGCAACTCTACCATTGAGACAGTGTATGGCAATCTTAGAATTTCCTTCAATGGTGATCCATTGGTTCTTATGGTTGATCACTTCGTTTATAGCTTTCCAAGCCGCCCATGCTTCAGCCAAGTTAAACGTCATTGATCCACTCCCAAGGGTAGTATCAAAGTTTATTTTAATGTAGTCGGGTTTAGATTTGAGTCACTCAACTCTCTTCAAAGACACTTACCCAAGCCGCCCATGCTTCAGCAAGGTTAATCGTCGTTGATCCAATCCTAAGGGCCTTGGTTTCAAGAACTTTGCCCTCATGATTCCTAGCAATGCATCCAATGGCACAACTTCCATTATTAGAACATGTAGCATCAAAGTTTATTTTAATGCAGTAGCTTTAGGTTTGAGCCACTAAACTTGCTTCCAAGACATTTACCCAATATTGGTTCGATGTGCGAAATAGTTTCTTTAATTTCGTTCTAGTAACTTAATGCTCTATTAATGATTATTTGGGAATTAGCGGACTTATCACCAAAACATTTTTCATTTTTGTTCTTCCATATGAACCAATAAAAATAAGTTATTTTTTCTTTTATGAATTTATCCTTGAAAAAACAATTCTGGTTACCTAAACTAGACCACCACTTCTTTAAAGTAACATCATGGGATCTCGGCACTAGTAAAACTTTAACCAACCTATTCCAAATTTGTTTCGTTGATTCACACTTGACAAATAGGTGATCAATATTTTCCTCTTCCCCACAATGAACACATGTTGGGTCTATTCTACAACCCCTCACAATAAGTTTATATTTAGTGGGAAGTTGTCATTTAAGAGAAGGAAAAAGAAAGTTTTAATTTTTGAAGGAATCTAGAGATTCCAAAAATTATTTATATAACTATTTGACAAACAGCCTCCTCCATTAAAACGACATTCCTCAAAATAAGCCGATTTAACTGAAGCTTTAGCAAAATTGACCAAAATCTCTCTAATTTTCAAACAAGCATTGATTGACACTTCAACGAAGATAATACAATCATCCACAAATTACAGGATGAAAATGGATGGCCCCCCCTAGAAGCTCTACACCCTATAGACTTTTCACCACAATGAGCCCCCATGCTAAATTTGCTAGTTAACGCTTCAGCACATAAGACAAATATGTACGGAGAAAGGGGATCCCCCTGCCTAATGCCCTTACTGGCACTAAAGGATCTAGAGGGAGAACCATTTATAGGGATTTGGAATGAAACCATACTAATACATTCCAACACCCAATTTATCTACTTAGTGTGGAACCCATATTTCTTAAAAACCTTTCTAATAAAGCCCCATTCCAACCTATCATGTGCCTTTTCCATGTCGATTTTGCAAGGTAGCATCCCATGTTTGCCTTTCAAATTCCTCATAGTGTGTAACATTTCATGCAGAATAAGAATATTATCTATAATTTGCCTATTGGGGATGAAAGCGGTATAGAATGGGGAAATAATGTCATCAAAGAACAGTTTAATTCGATTAAAAAGATATTGGAAATGATTTTGCAAATCACATTACAAAGACTAATGAGTTTGAAATCATTAGTTCTATCCAGATTATCACATTTAGGGATGAGAGTAGTGAAAGTTTTATTCAAGCTACTATTCATTTCCCCAAATGGAAAACAAGGCTTTGACAGTACAGACAGAATCCCCAACAATATTCCAAAACTTCTTAAAGAATAATACATTAAGACCATCAAGGCCAGGCGCTTTCATATCCTTCATAGATAAAAGGGTATTGTGAATCTCCTTGTTAGTAACTTCCCTACAAAGGTTATTGTTCAGACCTTTGGATGCACAATACTCAATATTTGCAATGAATTTGTTTACATCCATGAAACCCTCAGACTTGAACCTCTTAGCAAAATTTCTGCAAAATAATTCTTTAATAGCATCAATTTCCTTAACCAAATTACCATTATCCTCCTTAATCCTTCTGATTTTGTTTTTATTTCTGCGAATTGTTGTGGTAGTATGAAAGAATTTGTTATTCTTGTCCCCGTGATTTAGCCACTTGACTCTTGAATTTTGAGCCCAATAAATCTCCTCACATGCAAGAACACTATTGAAGAGCTTATGGAGGGCCTTCTCATGATTAATGAGACTTCTATTATTTGGATCCTCCTCTAAAATCTCTTGAAATATTTTAAGATTTGAAAGGATTTCTTCTTTCTTTTCCTAATATTCCCCAAATGGTGCTTGTTCCAATATTTAAGCTTTCTAACTAAATTATTTCCTTTTTTTTTTTTTTATAAAATTGAAAGGCTTCACAGTAGGATCTAGGCACCACATGGCTTCAAATCTAAAAGGTTTAGGGCCATTGGAGGAAAGAGAATTAGTATCCAAAATCAAGGGGGTGTGATTTGATGACAAAAAAGGCATATTTAAAAGTTCACAATTATCAAACTCACACCTCCAATCAGAATTTGAAAGAACCCAATCAATCATTTCTTTAGTATTGTTTATTTTTCCATGTATATTGAGAACCCTCCATTTCAATTTCAATTAAGTTACAGTAATCTATCATTTGATTGAAAATTCTGGTATGACAAGGCAATACTTTCATGCCACCTTTTTTTAATTATCACTCCTTTGAAGAGCATTGAAATCTCCCATAACGCTCCATGCCCCTTGGGTATTATCATCAAATTTTTAATCCAGTACCATACTCTAACTTGATCAGATTTAAAGGGGGGAGCATAAACAAATGTGTTAAAAGAGTTTTTATTGGCATTTAAATCATTAATAAGGGTATGAATAATTGGATCAATTGAAAGAATGATATCAATGGACAAAGAGGAAGAGTCCGATAATAACCAAAGGCCTCCAGCAAAACCAATAGATTCAATAGTATGGCATTTATCAAACTTAAAGGAAGCAATCTATTTGGATTAACTCTAGTTTCCATTAAGCAACACACACTGGGATTAAACAACCTACAGAGCTCTACTACTTGGCTTCTAAGATGGATTCTGCCAGCACCTCTAACATTCCATAGGGGAATCTTCATTTGAGATCATTAAGTTCCTTAGGACCCTGCTCGTCCTCTTTCATAGGTGGTTCAATGTGAATCAGGAGCACTTTGCATGGGGATAGAGCCAAGTTCTAGCTTTACTTGTCTTCACAATAATCCCGGCCGTGCAGTGTGAATATCTCCTATGTTTTTTTAATAATGGAAGATGTTCTCGATGCACGGGTTCAAGTGTTTTCTGAACACGAATTTTGTGGGACCGAAATCCGTCTTCACATCACAACCTCCTAAGAGCCCTTTCAACCGTGCATTGAGGCGGAGATGTTCTCAATGCACGGCTGAAAGTACTGTGAGGACGGTGTGAAGACGAAATCCGAATTCCCTGTTTGCGGTGACTCTGAAATGACTCATGCGCGACTGCTGAAGATGACAAAACCCACATAGAACCCTTCTGCTGTTCCTGGTTTCTTCCGAACAGTAAAAGCCATTTCTCATTTATTCTCCATTTCATTTTCCTCTGTAAATCCCCCAAATAGATTTTCTTCTTCTTACTTCATTTCCCACTCTTTCCCATATAGACACTTCTGCCTCTCTTCAAGCTCTAGGTATTTTATCACTTCGTCGTCGTCGTCTTTTTCGATAAAGAAATCCAGACGTTGAGAGAAGCGAAGAAGGGGAGAGCTCTACATGGATGTAGAGAAGGATAAAGAGCTTGTTCTTGTTGCAAGGAAAGCCTGTTTTGGTCTCCCAACGGCTTGCCCCTCATGCTTGCCTGTTTACATATACCTCAAATTAGCTAACGTGCCGTTTGATTTGCGCTTCAATTTGATTCATCCTGATTCAGGTAATTGTTCTATTTTTCTATCTTTTCGGTTTGTCCTGCTTCAGGTACATTTTCTGTCATACTTTCTTTCTAATTGATGGAGGATAACACCTTCAAGCGGTTTTCTTCTGTTGCGATCTCATCTATGAAATTTCACTTGTTTATGCTTGTATTGTTTTGAATGCTCTATAGCTGGTGATTGGCATTGGTATTTCTGTTATATCAGAGACTGTAATATCGGTTACAATTGTTAGTGGACGTGTTTATTGTAATATTGGTTCGTTTGATTGTTGGGTTGTGGCATTTGCTCCATTTTTGGGTGCTTTCCATTTCGGATGGTATTCTTATTTATTTCATTGAGGGTTTTAAATGTTTCTTCTGGTAACTGTAATTAGTTTTTGGTGTTTACTGTTAAGTTGAGTAAGTAAGCTAGTGCTTATTTGATTTAGATCCCTTCTCTGGACCACTTGCATGTTTCGCCCTCTGGCTTCAAGGGTTTGTGGATTTCCTTTTCATAGTTAATTGTTCTGAGGATGTGGGTCATTTATTGCTACTCTATTCCTTGATACTAAGTTTAATGGCGTTTATTTTCTGCATACTTTGCTGTTGTGGGTAGTTTACTGACAATATCAGTGCCATAATTCTTTTACTTTGTTCAAAAGGTAGTGATACTGTGAAAGTGTGTATCTTCATTGTTGAAAAGATATATTTCTATCATCAAACCAGAAGATCTAGAAACACCCAAAGAAGTGACAACTATTCTAGCTTTTGGGCCTAGAGGCATCTTAAATGACAGTGGCACTAGTGTTTTACCATGGTTGGTCTTATGCTCTCTTGTTGTTTAGGTAAAGATTTATGGAATGAGAAGAAAGGTAAGGGAATGTATTGAGGGAACAACCTTAGGGGTAAAAACTGAGGAAGAGCTGTCAAAATTCAAGAATTAGTCAAGCAGAGAAACAAAAAAGAACTTAAGTAGTTAAAATCATGTACCACCCACACCATTTCTGATAACATGAGCACTTGAGCAGTGCCACATGGGTCCAATATCGAAGTTGCAATTCAATGAGATTAGGGTGGGGGTGATAGATTTTTTGGGAGGGGGTGTTGCACTTAATAACAACTTTACACTATTGTTGGAAAACGTGGGGGTTACTGGTTCAGATCTGAAAATAGAGTTGTATATATTCCTAGGATTGTGTAAGGATTGATTTAGAAAGTTTTTTCTTTCTATTTCTTTCTTTCTATTTTTGTACTTTCTATTTTCTCTTCTTTCTATTTTTTCTTCTTTCTGTTTTCTTTTCTTTCTAATTTTCTTTCTTTCTATTTTTCTTTATTTCTGTTTTCTTTTCTTTCTATTTTTCTTTCTTTCTATTTATTGCAGCAACTTACTGTATAAATACGCCCATTGGCAATAGAATGAAACATATCAGTATTCTACCATTCCAAAACATGGTATCAGAGCTCTAGGTTTGTTAACCTTGAGATTTTTTCGGCCTTCATTGCCAGTTTTTTTTTGTTTTTCTCTTCTGACCTTCAGTGTTGATATGTAACCAGAAGTGTTCCCTTATTCTCCTTTCCTGCTGGCCTTATTTTTCCTCCATTAACAATGTCCGACATGACTGCAACAAGTGCTCCTGTCCAAACCGATGAAGGAGCAACAAATTCTCATCCTCACACTAGTGATTTGCAGAATATTCAGGCAACATATAGACTGAATGGCCAGAATTACTTGAAGTGGTCACAACTAGTGCGTACCTATTTGAAGGGAAAAGGAAAAATTAGTCACCTCCTTGGAACATGACCAAGGTTGGGCGAGCCAAATTTTGATGCTTGGGACAAAGAGGACTCCATGATTATGTCATGGTTGTGGAGTTCAATGACACCTGAGATCAGTGATACTTGTATGTTTCTTCCCTTAGCAAAGGCTATTTGGGATGTTGTCCGACAAACCTATTCCAAAACCCATGATGCTGCTTGTGTCTATGAGGTCAAAGTGAAGGCTGTGGCAGCCAAACAAGGGAGCAGGAGTGTTACAGAGTATGCAAATCTGTTGCAAAATTTGTGGCATGAGTTTGATCATTATCGGGTTCTTGAGACAAAGTGCACAGATGATGCTGTGATCTTGAAGAATTTTATTGAAAGAGATAGGGTGTATGATATTTTGGTTGAACTGAATGCTGAATTTGATCAGGTCCGAATACAAATTCTTGGCAAAGAAGAAGTGCCTCCATTGAATGAAGTCATATCCCTTGTTAGAGCTGAGGAAAGCCGCCGTGGAATCATGCTTGAGCCTAGAGATCCCGAAGGCTCAGCATGGTGGCAAGGGGAGGAAGTTATAGTGGTTCAAAGGGTGAGAACAATCTGGCTCGTGACACAACCACCCGTGACTCTAACGATAACCTCTGGTGCACCTATTGCAAGAAGCCCAGACACACGAAAGATCGGTGCTGGAAACTTCATGGGAAACCTCCCACATCCAGTAAGGAATGGGGAAATCGAGGAGTTTCAAAAGGAGTTCAACAGGCCCATAATGTCTCCACAACCCCGCAGCAAGAACACTCAAGTCAGGGACCATTTAATGATGAAGAAATTGAAAGGCTAAGGTGCTTCCTGAAATTCTTGAAACTAGGAAGTGGTTCTACCTCTCTTGCTCTATCAGGTGAGTCTTTATCTCTAGGATTATATGCCTCGGCTAGTGTTTTTCCATGGATTCTTGATTTTGGAGCTACTGACCACATGGCACCCTCTTCACTACATTTTCTCAACTATACACCCTGTCCTAGTAATAGAAAAATTTCTGTTGCTGATGGTTCTTTCACCATAGTGGCAGGGATTGGGAATATTCAAATTACTCCATTCCTATTACTTAAAAATGTGCTTCATGTTCCTAAGTTATCCACTAGCCTTATCTCTATACATAAACTCACCCAGGATGTGAACTGCAATGTTGTGTTCTTCCCTTCTTACTGTGTATTTCGGGACCAGGTTTCAGGGAAGAAGATTGGACTTGCTAAGGAAAGATATGGACTCTACTACCTTGAAGCAACCATCAAATCATCTCACACTGTTATGCATGTTACACACGAGTCATTCTTATCTACCTCCAATAAAGATTTAATTTGGCGTCATCATTTCCGTTTTGGTCATCCTTCATTTCCTATTTTAAAAACAATGCTTCTTTCCTTGTTTAAAGGAATTGATGTTGAAACCTTTCATTGTGATGTTTGTGAACTTGCTAAGCACAAAAGGGTTTCTTTCCCAATCAGCAATAAAAGATCTTCAACTCCTTATTTGATTCATTCGGATATATGGGGCCCTTCTCAAATTCCCAACATTACTGGTTCCAGATGGTTCGTCACCTTTATTGATGATTGCACTAGGGTCACATGGATTTTTCTTCTTAAGTCTAAATATGATGTGGGTACGATTCTTCCCAACTTTCATAACATGGTCCAAACTCAGTTTGGTGTGAGAATTAAAAGGTTTCGATCTGATAATGTTACATATTATTTTAATCAGAATTTGTCCCCATTTTTTCAGAAAGAAGGCATTGTGCATGAATCCTCCTGTGTTAATACTCCCCAGCAAAATGGGGTAGCTGAGAGAAAAAATGGCCATCTTTTGCAAACCACCCGAGCCTTTCTCTTTTAAAATCATGTGCCAAAACAATATTGGGGGGAAGCTGTCCTTACTGCTGCCTACACCATAAATAGACTACCATCTAAAGTTCTTGACAACCGAAGCCCAATACAAGTCGTTTCTCAATTTTACCCTGATATTCGAGCCTCAAATAATCTCACACCAAGAATTTTCGGCTGCACTGCCTTTGTTCATGTCCATAATAAGGGAAAATTAGACCCACGAGCAATCAGGTGTGTCTTCTTGGGATATTCCCCAACTCAAAAAGGTTATAAATGTTATCTTCCAGCCACCAGAAAATTCTACACCTCCATCGATGTCACATTTGAGGAAGGAAAATCTTTTTTCACTTAACCTTATCTTCAGGGGGTGCCCTCATTAATGGATGATAAGGCCTCAGATCTATTCTCCCTAGATGTATTACCCTCCTCACAGACATTCAATCGTCAAGAATCACATCCCTCTGAGTCACATTCCTCTGAGCCCCACATTCCCGAGTCTCAACAAGAGTCAAACAACCCGACCATTGAACCAATTCAAACACTGTTAACCCCACGAATGATGTGCATGATAATGTGAGATATATGCAGGTTTACTCTAGGAGGAAAAATCCAGATCCTCAACCTGTGCAAGTCCAAGATTCAACTCCTAATCCAGATCTTGAACCTACACCTTCACAGTTTGAGTATGAGTATGACCTACCTATTGCACTGAGAAAAGGAACCAGAGAATGTACCAAACGCCCATTGTACCCTTTAGCCAAATATGTATCATTCCAAAGATTCTCTAAATCCATAAAAGTTTTCTAGCCAGCCTTAACACCATTCTAATTCCTAATACTCTAGCCGAGGCACTTTCTAATAAGGAGTGGAGAAAAGCCATGAGAGTGGAAATGGAGGCATTAGAAAAGAACAACACATGGGAAGTTGTGGATCTACCAAGAAACAAGAAGACGATAGGTTGTAAATGGGTGTTCACAATTAAGTACAAATCTGATGGGTCATTAGAAAGGTACAAAGCATGCCTGGTAGCCAAGGGGTATACACAGACTTATGGGGTAGATTATCAGGAGACTTTTGCCCCAGTAACTAAAATGAATACAGTAAGGGTGTTACTGTCGTTGGCTGCTAACTATAATTGGGATTTGCAACAGTTTGATGTAAAAAATGTGTTTCTCCATGGTGATCTAGAAGAGGAGATATACATGGACATTCCACCGGGTTTTGGAGAAGGCATTAAAAGGAACAAAGTTTGTCGGTTGAAGAAAGCACTATACGGTCTCAAACAATCTCTGAGAGCATGGTTTGGAAGGTTTACGAAGGTATGCTGAGTACAGGTTACAAGCAAAGTCAAGGTGATCACACATTGTTTATCAAACACACAACCTCAGGGGGAGTTACTGCACTATTAGTCTATGTGGATGATATAATCGTTACTGGGAATGATAAAAAGGAGAAGGAAGCATTGGAAAACTGCCTTGCCAGAGAATTGAGATAAAAGACTTGGGGAGACTAAAGTATTTTCTCAGAATTGAAGTTGCACATTCTAAATAAGGCATCTTTATCTCTCAACAAAAGTATGTTGTTGATCTTTTGAGAGAAACAGGAAATATGGCATGTAAACCAGCTTCCGCGCATATAGATCCCAATCATAAACTTGGAGAAGCCAACGAGACTGCAAGTGTAGACAAGGAGATGTTCCAAAGACTAGTTGGAAAACTCATTTATCTTGCACATACACGACCGGATATTGCATATGCTATAAGTGTAACAAGTCAGTCTATGCATAATCCTAAAGAAGTTCATCTGCAGGCTGCTCATCGAATTCTGCACTATTTGAAAGCCAATCCAAGAAAAGGAATTTTATTCAGAAGAAATGGAGGACTGACTCTTGAAGCATATACAGATGTCGATTATGCAGGATCTCTAGTAGATAGATGGTCCACTTTTGGTTATTGTACCTTCTTAGGAGGAAACTTAGTCACTTGGAGGAGTAAGAAGCAAAATGTAGTGGCTCGGTCAAGTGCAGAGGTAGAATTCAGGGCTATGGCACAAGGAGTGTGTGAATTACTCTAGTTGAAGATAATTTTAGAAGACCTGAAGATTCCACGAGAACTATATTGTGACAACAAGTTAGCCATCAATATTGCTCACAATCCTGTTCAACATGATAGGACGAAGCACATCGAAATTGACCGACACTTTATAAAAGAGAAACTGGACAACAAGTTGATTTGCACCCCCTATGTGTCTACAAAAGGACAACTGGCCAATGTACTTACTAAAGGGCTCAATAGTACAGCCTTTCGGAGAATTATAGCCAAGCTGGGAATGGAGGATCTCTATTTACCAGCTTGAGGGGGAGTGTTGGAAAACGTGGGGTTACTGGTTCAGATCTGAAAATAGAATTGTATATATTCCTAGGATTGTGGAAGGATTGATTTAGAAAGTTTTTTCTTTCTATTTCTTTCTTTCTATTTTTGTACTTTCTATTTTCTTTTCTTTCTATTTTTTCTTCTTTCTGTTTTCTTTTCTTTCTATTTTTCTTTCTTTCTATTTATTGCAGCAGCTTACTGTATAAATACGCCCATTGGCAATAGAATGAAACATATCAGTATTCTACCATTTCAAAACAACTATGTTATTGTTTTAATTAACATTCTAAGGACAGGAAAAGATGCAAGATTTTTTTTTTTTGGGTTGAGATGGATATTGCAGACTTAGGCATTGGCATATGATTAGAACAAAGATAAATTTTCATATATATTCTTGAAAGCCAAGGCCAGGGTGCTATCATGGTCAAATAGTTGTGCTATGTCAACAAGAAAAAAATTTACTATTAATTTCTACCAATTAAAATAACATTACCTTTGTTTGGGGAAAAAAGTATGTAAGAGGGAGTTTTTACAAGTGGTGATTGGTTTGAGTGGTAATGGAATACTTATAAGAAAATATATGATATAATACACAGAGAACTTATCTGGTTGGTTTTGAAGAAACACGGGCTTCAAGTAGATATATTGATTATCATTAGGGATGCTTATCAAATAAAATGTCATTAGGGATATGTATTTAGGGACAATAACCAGTCTGAGAACTTAGGAAGAGGATATGAAACAAAATTTTAATCATCAAGGGCTGACAGTAGTGCATATCTTTTTGCATTAGTTATGGATGAACTAACTAGACATTTATAGGAGGGGGTCCTATGGTGCATGTTAGTTTCTGAATATGTATTATTGATCCATAGAACTAAAGATGGGCTGAATACAAAGCTAGAATGATGGAGAAATGCTTTAGAGCCAAAACATTTTGAGATGAGTTGGATGTGACAATACATATTTTGCAATTTCAGGTGGCATTTGGCTTGTTACTTGTTAGTAGGTTAATGGTAAATTACTTATCAAAAAGGTAACTTATCAGTTATCACATGAGTTACCTTTTTGATGGATTGGTAAATTACTTTTCAAAATGTAACTTATCACATGAGTTACCTTTTTAATGGATCAAATCAATCTTTAGGAAGCCCTTGAATGACCGTATTTGGATTGATGGATTGAAGTGGTCTAAACTTTCCGAGGAGTCCTAGAGATGGATGGAGAGAAGGTTTGAAATGAAGAGATAATGGATGCAATATTTCCTATTGATAGGGCTAAAGCACTCACCCCTAATGGTTTTACTATGGCATTCTACCAAGATTGTTGGGAGATATTAAAAGGTAACTTGTTAAAGGTATTTGAGGATTTTTTTTTTGAAAGAGAGGTGCTTAATCTGGATTTAAACTCAACTTTCATACCTTTGATCCCTAAAAAAGATGACATTTTGCATCCAAAAGATTTCAGACCAATCAGTTTTGTTAATAGCCTTTATATAATAATTGCTAAGGTACTTTCTCGAAGAATCAAGGCTGTTCTCCCATCCATAATTTCACAATATCTAGGGGATTTTGTTAAGGATAGGTAAATAATTGTTCAAATTCTAACTGCGAATGAAAGTTTGGAGGATATGAAGAGAAGTGGGAAGAAAGGGTTATTTGTAAGATAGATTTGGAAAAAAGGCCTATGATTTAGTGGATTGGGGATTTCTAAAGGATGTCATGAATGCTTTTGGATTTGGCGACAAATGGTGTAGATGGATTTTGGGATGTATTAAGACATGCGATTATTTAGTTGTGGTCAATGGGACAGTGGTAAATCATTTCCCAGCCTTAAGAGGGATTAGGCAAGGGGACCCACTTTCTCCCTTTCTATTCACATTAATTGCTGATGCTTTCAGGAGACTCATTGAAAGGGTGGGTTGTAGAAGTCTAATAAGGGGATGGAGGGTTGGAAGAGAATAGGTGCCGGTTACTCACCTACAATTTGTTGATGACACGATTCTATTTTGTGAAAAAGGTGTGATTAGCCAAGTGATGAACCTATGGATGGTGGTGCAAGTTTTTGAAAGAATGTCCAATCTGAAAATCAAGATGGATAAAAGTTTCCTGGTGGGGGTGAATTTGGAGGAAAGGGAAATCATGGAGAATGTAGGTATTTTGAGCTGTTTTGTGTCCTGATGGCCTTTGTCTTATTTGGGTTTACCTTTAGGTGATAATCTGAGGAGTAGTTTCTGGGACCCTGTGGTAGAATGGTTCACAAAGAGGTTGGCCTCATGGAAGAACAATTATTTGTCTTTAGGAGGAAGAATCACTTAGATTAAATCTACTCTGGCCAACATACCTGTCTACTACTTGTCAGTATTTAAGATTTGGTCGAGGTAATCATAAGCTTAGAGAAGTTGATGAGGGATTTCTTGTGGGAGCTAAGGGAGAATGATTAAAGGGTAAGCTAGGAGGTGGTGAGTAGAAGAAAGAAACATGGATAAGCCTAGGGAATATCCAAGAGAGGAACATGGCTTTGTTGGGAAGTGGTTGTGGAGATTACCATTGGAAAGAGGTAAGTTGTGGGCAAAGGTGATAGTTAATATCTATGGATTTGCGACAGATTGTTGGGACTCTAGAATTTTGGCTAGGGCTAAAAGAGCTTCTCCTTAGAAATCTATTTGTGATATTCTACCTCTATTTTTTACCACTTATCAGGTATAATCTTGGTTCTGGGAATTTTGTTAAATTTTGAGATCATGTTTGGGTAGGCAACCTTCCACTAAAGATACGATTTCCCTCTCTTTATGCCCTTTCTACCCATAGGGAGGAACCTATCTCTTGTTTCCTAGATGGCTGGATCTATCTAGTGCAACTTCTGAGCATAATTGGGATTTGGGTCTCAAAAGAGGGCTTCATGATCATGAAGAATAGTGTCATAAGTCTATTACAAAGCTTGGAGAGGGTATGTTTAGATGTGGGTCAAAGGGATAGGAGAATTTGGACCCCGTCACCATCCGGTTCTTTCACCTATAGGTCATTTTTCTCATCGCTTATCTGATTAAGTGAAAAAGGATCTATAGGTGAAAGAACCGGATGGTGACAAACCAACTATTCAATATGGCCTTCAAGTGACTAGTTGGTTGACTAGTCACATTTATGAAAACACTGGTCATAACTCATATCATTGGTTGATGTAACGTATCTATATTAGTAATTCTCAATGTTTGAACAATATTTTCAATTATTCACCTATCTTTGTTCTTTGATTAGTTGAGTGACATGGTCATACATTAGGGGCTATTGCTTGGTGCTGGGCTCACAAGCATGAGAGTGTGTGTTCGAGTTTGAAAGTGGCCACTTAGTGCAAAAATACCAAAGGTTAGGTCCATATCCAGTCCACCCCTCCCAAGGCCCCATGTATCTGCGACCAATTTTGGGTAATGGCCATTTTTTTTCTTTCATAAAAGATATATTTGTGCATTTTCATTTGAATTATAAAGACATATTTCAGAAATAAAGAAAAGATATTGGCTTCACTTGCTCAATGTTCTCTTTTGGGGTCCCCAAGAAAGCAGAAACACTTAGGTTTTTGAATACTTTATGGTGTCATCATTTATGTTTTATCTTTCTAAATCTCAGATGGTTGTTTTCTCAAGTTCAAATGCACCTCTGGCACCAATGACAGATTTTGCTTCTTATCTCTGTCATTATCATGTGATGTTGGCTTTGACTCTTTGTAGATCAAATACCTTATGTGGAGAGTGGTGAGTATGTGGCCTACAACAATGAGAAAAGTGGAGTTATTGAAAGTCTAAAGGAAGATGGAATAGTTGATCTGGATTACTGGATCCCAAGTCATACTATTGCAGAATGGATGGCCATAATAAGCTCGTGGCTTGCAGATGCTGCAATGTACGAACTCTGGTTGGGATCTGATGGAAGTGTGGCACATAAGATATATTATTCTGACCTCCCGTGGCCAATTGGAAAGCTTCTCTACTTTAAGCAAACTTATGCTGTGAAGCAGCTACTTGGGATAACAAAAGTCAATGCTGAGCGAAGGGAAGCAGAGGTAATGAATGTCCTTTCGACTGCTTATTTCTTCATTTTTCTTTGTCACTCATGCATCCAGCTTTTCTTTCATTTTCTTTTGGCTTATTTTGTAGATAATTTAGGTTTGTTGATATTCTACTGCTAAAAGAGCTCATACAAGAGGTTCTAGGCTCAAGGATCTCTTTAGTAATGACTAATGAACATAGTGAAATATCATCCATGGACAGATCTATAGGAAGGCGACCATTGCTTATGAAGCACTGTCAACGAAATTGGGGGAGCAGACCTTTTTCCTTGAAAACAGGTAGACCTGTGTCTCTTTCTGACATTTAGGTGCAATTACTAGGAACGAACCAGCATATTATTATTAACTTATCTGCCTCTTTCTTTTAATTTAGGCCAACAAGTTTGGATGCAATTTTCCTTGGACATTTGCTTTTTGTCCTTCAAGCCTTACCAGTGAGCATTTATTCTCTTGCCCTTTATGGTTTGCAATGTTGTAGTTAGCTAATGTTTGATTGAAAATATGTGTTTACCATGGTTGAGTATATGTAAATCTTTTGCAAATAGTGTTTAAGCTACCATTACAGTTTCTAGGTAACTTCCCCTAGTGCTGTTTGGCTTGCTGTTTTAGGGGCCTTTCATTACAAGCATGGATATGAAACATTTTTGGGGTGTATTATGCCCTTTTTCCTCCCTTTTGATTTTGTATCTTTTCTCTCTCTCTCTCTCTCTCTGTTGATTGTTTAATAAAGTTTTTGATCAGAAGATGTAGCAAATAGAAAAACAATTCTCCTTATTGAATTTGAACTTGTTAGTCTTAAAATCTGATGTTCCATAAACTTTGTAGTTGGGAGATGTAACAATCTTGACTGACAAGGTACTGAGTGAGGTTTTGAAGACAGAATTTTTAGTCCTGATATAACCTGAGCATCGCATAAAGGAGCCATTAGAGCCAGAAAGAATCATATCTTACCTTGTCCGTATTGGTTCCGTATTGGTTTTACAACTTACCGATGATGTCCAATGGAGAGGGCAATAAAAAGTTCACGTGGTTTGTGATGATTGGCTAGAAGACTTATATGAAAAAGTTACCGTTTCCAATAAAAAATGACATGAAAAACACTGCTCACCACAACAACATGAGTCAAACTTGAAGTCAATAATAAAATTTTTAATTTGTTTGACTTCTGTTAACTAGGCAATAATCACAAGATGCCGTTTTCTTCCTAGTGAAACCATTTTTATGTCTATGTTAGAGTCAATTTACTTGGATATACATAAATCAATCCCTTAACTCTGCAATGTTTATCACAGCTATTCACTGATATATTGCCTTTCTATATTTTTAGGTAATTTAATTGGATGGTTTCAATGTTTTGTGAACCAAACTAATTTCCCACACTTTTAAGTTCAAATGAGTATAAATTTCATATGAAAACATAAAATGTCATTATATTCATAATTTAGATATTATTAATTTGAACATTTAAACTAAGATTTCAATAGTAGAACCAAGTAATTAAGAAATCAGTCACTAATACTAGCAAAGGCCAACTACATGGCAACTACACTAAAAAAACTAATAAATACTAAAAGTTAAGTAATTTAATTTCATAAATTCATACCTTTTGGATGATTGTTGAGCACTCTGTTCCTTATAGTTTTGTCTTTAACAAAAATTAAAATAAAAGAATCAATAATAAATTAAACAAATAGAATAAGCATTAGATCCATAATTATTATTGCTTAATTCTTCAAGGATTCAACCACATACCTTGGTTGATACTTTGATACCTAGGCATTTAATATAGAAACCAATAAGATGAAACCATAACAAAAAAATACAAAGTTATAAAAATGGCAACACCAACTCATCTATTTAGTAATCTAATTATTAAAAAATTAAATTAAAACATATACTAAATATAAATCATCTCCACAAAAAGATAAAATATGAAATTTAAATGTATCATTATCATATAAAATCCATAAAGAAAAATCTCTATTCTCTAATTGATTCGAATGTCTAAGAAATAAGAACTTGCAATCCCTCCACGGAATGCACTATCATCATTAATACCACAATCAACATCATCATCCTCACAATCATCACTACCATCGTCATCATCATCTTTGACATCAACTTCCACTTCTTCATCTTCATTATCTTCCAAATTGTTGTCCCGCATTAAATCTTCTTCTTGAACAACAAATTTGCCTTTATCATGTCTACTAGCATCATCTCTCCCACGATCACCTCTACCTCTACTCGCACCTTTGCCTACATTTCTACATCCATATCCACTTTTTCTTGGTTTATTTGACACCTAGGATGCCCTTGATGCCATAGTTTTACACCCAATACACACGAACATGTATCGTGTTTCGATACCATAAAACTAATTGTTTTAGATTTTTTTTTCATTTTACCTAAAATTGGTTAGAGGGTCAGTTTTAGGCCTGCCTACCCCTTGAAAATGCCCCAAATCCCAAACCCTATATATTTTGAGTATTGGTGGCTTGCTGATATTAGGTGTATTGTATTGATACTTTAAACCTTGCTTGATGCTTCATCAACTTGACTCCATGTAAGATCACACTTTTCATAAATTAAGTTGTTTGATTTTCCTTTTTCTAATCAACCATTCACTAGTTTCATCCACATCATTAAAGCAAATGGGGTCAAATTGCCTTTGTCGTGAACCTTTCTTGAAGATGTTGATTGTATTGAACAAATACATGATCTTTGAACCTCTTTTAGACACACCTATTCCTCCTCTTTTGTATAAATCTACATTCACAACAAATAAAATAGGAAAATTAAAAAAATAAAGTATTTTAACTTTCATAATTAATTTTATTATAAAACTATCAATCAACAAATAATAGTATTAGTATAATTACTTGTTAAAAAACGCTCCAATTATGCTCACAAGCGGAAGATGTGCATGTAAGACCTAATATGCATAATGCAATACATCTAAGGTTTGGGGTGCAATGACCATAACTATGCCACAATAGAGAAAAAAATGAAATAAGACAATATAAATTTACAATAAAAAGAATAAAAACTATTTATAAATAAATATAAGATTCAAGAGAAGAGAGCTTATATTACTTGGTTGTTTCATTTCTTGTTGTAAACCCATTGAATATGGTAAGGCAATGGTGGTGGTTTAACTCTGAAGCATTGTTTTAAAAGGCGTGGGAGGCGTACGCCTGGAGGCACACCTCCAGGCAAGGCACCCCCAAAACGCCCGGAGGCGCATGACAGAAGCGTCCAGACCATTGAGGCATATGCCTCATGTATAAAGGTGTGTCATTTTTATACATTCAACATATTACTTGTTTTAAGTTTTTTATGTTCTAATTGGTGGGACCATGATTATATCATGACCCCCATTGTATACAATTATTTTTAAGTGTAAAAGAGGGGGAAATATCTCTCTTTCGAACCCAAACTTTAGGGCTCGAAAGAGAGAACTGAGTCTGAAGTTTGAACTCTGTCTCTGTGAAACCTGTGCGAAGAACAAGTCTCTACTCAGCTTCAACTTTCAACCTGCAACTTCGAGTTCGAGCAATCTGGTCTGGTATGTGTTTTTTTTTTTTTTTTCTTTTCCTTTCTTCTTCTTCTTCTTCTTCTTCTTCTTCTTCTTCTTTCGCACTTTGCAATCTGCAACTTCTTCTTCTTTCTTCTTCTTCGAGCAACCTGCAATTTCTCAGATGTTTTTATCTTTTTTTTTTTCTTTTTGTATTCTATTTTCAATTGCAATCGAAGAGAGGTTGCTTTTGGACCAACCGACCAACCTGGGCGGCTGTGAACCTGTGACAAAGCTGCAAGCCTGCAACGTTTTTTTTTTTTGGATCAATAAGCTTCAACAGTTAGTACTTAGTAGTCATGTTATTCATTTCTTTTGTTTCTTTTGTTTCTTTTATTTTCTTGATTTTAGTAGTTTTGTTTCAGCTTTCTTTAACAGAGTTGCATGAATAAATTATGCCACACAGCCATGTTATGTAATCTGTTGATTCTTTTCTTCCTATTTCAGTGTTATATATGTTTTTATGCTTAAAATATCTATTTTTTATTAATATACCCACTATATTTATAAAAAAAATACATACTTGAGGCTTACGCCTCCCTGTGCTCGGGAGGCTTACGCTTCCTGCGTTTTGAACTACGCCTCACGCCTCCGGGTAGTGGAACGCCTCGCGTCACGCCTCTGTGTTTTAAAACACTGCTCTGAAGATTCAGAGAATGACAATGATTGCAGAGAGAGAAGAAAGAGAGGAGTAGGAGGAAATTTGGGTTGCTTCCCTCCCATAATGGGTTTAATGGGTGAATTATAAGAGTAAAACTGGGTCCTCCTATGGGCACGGGGTCCTATTTATAGTGTTTGGACCTCCATATTCTGGAATCTTATATCTTGTCTTTGCCAATTTTGCCCTTATACTTAATGCAAATGTCTTTAGTTGCTATTTTGGAATGTTCTTAAATGCTATCATTCTAGAAAGTTCTAGCTCTTGAGTTGTTTGTAAATAATTTTGCTTAAGCTGATAATTGACCTGAACTGATCATGTCTAACCTGTATTCTTGCCGGGTTAGTCGGGTTAATGTACTTACATAAATCCATTGTCTTACACACATTGCTTAATTGCCAATTCATTAGAGAAAGCACCACAAGCATGTGTATACTCTTCCATTTGATGAGAGGTTTTGTGTTGAATTTCAATGCCACTCACTATTCTCTCAATACAATCTAGAAAGCCTATTTCAAAATTCCCAACGATGCTTTCTATTCAACTTTAACTTTACACTTCATTTCTTTACCACCAAAAGTTTCTTTTATTTTCTCCCTTTCTCATTGCATTGCATAATAAAAAACTTATTGCATAAAACCTTCACAATTGGTTGGGAAGCCAGAATAACAATTCTTACATTTTTCCAAAATCCAACAGAAAGAACATGTTTGATGCTCTTAGTCCATCTAATTTGTTAGCCCATTTACTCTTATTCCACACATCACCAACAAATAAAACATGTAAGGGTTCCTTAAAAGTAAAAAAGAACTTTGTAAAGTAAGAACAGAGGTGGCAAACCTTGTGACTTCACATCATACAAAATCTCTCCCATTTGTTATTTTCCCTCGTGCACACAAGGGAGAAGATGATGCCTACAAATAAAAGCAGTTGTCTTGCCTTGGTGATACAACCTTTTGTGGATCTCAATTCTCTAATCTCTTCCAACATGAGGTCTAATAATGAGCAGCACAACAAGTCCAAAATAAATTCTTCCTCTTCATCCTTAAAAATTGCTTGCAACAATATAAGAAAAATGGTTATTAGTAACCACTTGCACCACATGTTCTCTTATTTCCTCACCAATTTTATCAATCATCTCAAAGAGAAAAGTTGCGTCATGGACTTCATTTGATGCATCAACTGATTTCAGAAAAAAATCCCTTTAGGAGCATTCACTAAAAGTTGATCAAACTTCTTTGCCTCTTGTTTGTCCATCCATCAGGCATAATAGTGCAACCATAAGCTTTCCAAGAGGCTTAATACTCCTTGTAGAGCTGCTTCATTTTCTCAACCTCCCATTTCTCGTAACTCATGGTAACTTGGAGGCTTGTATTCGGACTCAATTTGTATAATAGCTTGTAATCTCAAAACTTTTCTATTTCACCATATTGAAAAGGAACCTCAACTTGATAAAACCACTTTGTTACATATTCATTTATGTTTTTCTTTTCTTTTCAAGTGACTTTCTTTGCTTGTGTGCACTAATTATCCTTTATGCCTTTCTTCTACAGCTTCTTCTAAACTTGGTCTCACAAAAACATCCATAGGTCCTTTTATACTTTTCCTTTTTTTTTTTTGGTGGAAAAGGGGATTTGAAGTTAAAGGTGCTCCTAACACTTGAATTGAAGATACTTACTGCTATAGGCAAATTACTCTGATTGTACGATTCCCTTTCAGATACAATTGCTCCCATGACCCACGATTATCTTAACCATGGAATCATCTAATGGTTTCTTTCTTCTACTTTTCTATATATATACCTACATCTCTTTGGCAATACTTGTAGTAGTTTTGGGCATTTAGTAACATTCCCATATCCCTTAATCAAATGTCATTTCATCCTTTTTATTCCTCATTTGACAACTTTAACACATAATGAGCATGAAATGGCATTTTTATCTTCTAAATCATGCAAATATGCATATTGCCATGTAAGGTCATTTTGGTTGAGCCTTATGTTTAACATTCCCCTCTTCATTTGCCATTCTCTATTGAAAATAAAACCAATCAGCAATGGCAGGAAATTAACAAAAACAAATAAATAAAATGTTAATTTAGAAAATAGTTAATCTAATTAATATAGCTATTAAATAAATCCCGTCCCTAATGTATTGGAAATTAAATATTCCTAAATAGGGATTAGGTAATATGCATATGCAAATTTCTGATTTCTAATAAAATATTCCTAGTAATTGCGTTTAATTTCTATTAAAATAGGCAATATGCATTACACAAACATTAGAACAGAAAAAGGTAGTAACATAATCAAAATTTCTATTAAAATTATGCATAAAGCAATAAGTAACTAGACTCATTACTTAGTAAATATTAACATATAAATAATTGTTATATTAGATATTAATGCAAAATATCAATATGCAAATTAACAATGTGAAGTTTCCAATATGATCATAATAAGAAAATTAAAGTGAATATTATACTTAAAATTTAAATGCAATCACTAGTAATTAAAGAAACAAACTATTAAATTAAACCTAAAACAATAGTAGTAGATAAATGCGAAGGATTTCTTGGTGGAGGATGGGGTAACTGTTAAGATTGTTGTCCTACCCTTCCATTCGTGAAAGTTAGAATTATTTCAATTGATTACCTTCTTGTGCAAAGCAAAACTTGATGATGTTTTTTTGGAAGACCTTTGATCACCGGCCATGAGAGTAAGTGGAGTAAAGCTTGAAGAAATCCTAGGAAGATTTGAGGTTTTTGCTGACCATGCTTTCTACTCAGTGTGGCTCATGACCTCCATTGAAGCAGCTTTGTGGGGGGAATTCCAGGAGAAGAAGATGAGGAGCTAGAAGAAGATTATCTACGTTGATCGCAGAGATTGGTGCATTTCAAATTGGTTGAAACTTTCTTAGAAATGGAAAGCTTGAGGAAAAAGAACAAGAAAGACATGCCCAAAGAGAAGCTTGGAAGAGTGTAAGCAAACACAAAGCAACAAAGGTCAAAAGGACTTTTGCAGAGGTCGTGATAGGTGGTTTAAATGCAAAACCAGATTGTCAAGGCTTTGGATTGGCTGGACTGACAAGTTTGGTGAACCAACCCCAGTAGTACGGGCCAAACTGATGGTCCAAGGTGAGATTGTGAGAGTGGATTTAAACCGAATTCAAGTCATTAGTGGGCCTACTAAGTTGGACAAGGAATTAGTAACGATAGGTTGGCCTTTGATTGGGTCTTCTAAGTTAGACAAACAATTAGAAAAAACAAATGGGCTAGGTAGTATAGAGAAGAGGTCACGTGCCTTTTTAAGTGCACATGTGTTTTCAACAAAAGACAAAAGGAAAGGGGACGCTAAGGCTCCGTTTGGTTTGTGGGATGGGGATGAGAGAGGGAATATTCCAAAAATATTCCTTTTTCTCTCATTTGTTTTGAGGGAAAGGGAGGGGTGGGATGAGAAAAATGTGGGATGTCAGACCCCAAAATCGTGGATTTGGAGTCGCACCAAAACCGTGCGACCCCAGTGGAAAAATTTGAGAAAGCACATGGTAAGGAGGCAACTAGTGATGACGAACAGAGGGAGAGAACCAATGCGTTCCCCGTTACCATTGGCGATCTACTACCCAGTGATTTAAAAGGCGCGCTTGAGGCGCACTGGTGAGGCGCATTTCAAGGTATGTGCCTCGCCTAGGTCCTAGGCGTAGCCCTTTCAAAAGGCACACGCTTGGACTTGTTTGGGCTTGCTTTGAGGGGCGTAGCACAAAGGCGGCTCGTAGAATCAGGAATGTAATATGTTTTACATTATATTAGCTATGTGAAGTACTGCAATTGAGTGAAAAAAGAGATTAGAGGTTTTACATGCTTGAAATCGTTTTATATGTTTGATTTTGTTTTTAAATTCTCATTGAATATGCTTTACATCTTCTATTTATGTATTTTAATTTTAGATAATAGGTTTTTTAAAACATTATTTTAAAATTTTAGTTTATATTTTTTATTAATATTATGCTTAATTTTTTTTGAATTTTCTGGCATTTTTTATATTTTTTTAGCTTTTTTTTTTTTTTTGTATTTTTGCGCCTTGCTTCAAAAAGGCGCGTGCCTCGCCTTGCACCTCAGGCGCATATTGGCCCCTGTGCCTTTTTGGCACCTTGCACTTTTAAAACACTACTACTACCTCCCCTTCCCTGTTCGAACCCAGAAGCAGGAGCTGGTTCAGTGACAGAGATGTTCCCTTGTCGCCGACAAAGACGTTCATCAGAGGACTAACGAACGAAGAAGAGGATGGAGGGAGGAGAGGAATATGTGAGTAAGATTTAGAAATGGAGAGAGATGGGGGTTCGGTTTGCTGCTACCTGTTAGTCCGAAGGTAGGAAGTGATGAACAGTCACTCCCATTGCTCCTTTTTCTTCTTCTTCTTCCGAATAGGAAAATTAGGTTTCTCTTTAGTCCGAACGGTCTGCTGCTACCTGTTAGTCCAAACAATGCTTCTCCCATTATTTTCCCATATATATAGCCAAACAATGGAAGTGTAAATTTTTACACTTTCACATCCCATCCCTTCCCATCCCTTCCCATCCCATCCCACCCAAATCTTCCCACAAACCAAACGAAGCCTAAGTGTACCGTCATCCCCCTTCCAATCTTTATCGAAAAATCTTTAGTCAACTGGAACCGCTACGGAGAAGTTCGCCTGAAGGAAGAATGATGTAGGACTAGCTCAGTTCTAGTCCTTAGAGAATGTCGAATGGTCTTCCTGATCAGAGTTTTATGGCTGTTGATGGCTGTAATGGCTTCTTGAAGGAATAAGAGAGAAAATAGGGAGAGAAAGAAGAGAGAAAATACTTGGAATCATTTGTAGGGTGCCTAGAATCACTCTAGGGCATGGGAATCACTCACCATAGCTAGCATAAGCTGAAGAAAACTCAATAAACTTCATTGCCTTTGTGTAAAACGTCCATGATAGTCTTAGGAGTCAAACTGTTAGACTCGTAATAGTCTTAGGTGGTGGCAAAAGACTCAATAATCCTAGTAGGACTCAAACTAAGCTGTCATATCCTATTTCAATTCAAAAAAGACAATAACTCTAATCCTCCTTATGCAATGACACTGAAATTTTAATATAAACAAACTATAACTAGACAATCAAACCCTATTATTGAACCCTACAGAAAAATTATAAAATGGCAAAAATACCCTTGGTGTTGAATTCAGTCCAAATCCCAAGTACCATCACTATGCCATATCAGGACCTGTTGTAAGGCCATCTTCTTGTAGAATAAGTTTTCAAGGGTGCTGATTGATTCCTATCACAGAGGCTGGTCTCCTACTCAACCACCCCTGAACGCCTAAACCCGAGGTATGACAGAAGCAAAGAGGAAGATGCTGATTTCGATTCAGATTGGGTAAGCTGTGAAGAGGAAAAATTAGATGACGATTCCTATGGCTAATCTAACATTGGCAGTGTAAAGAGTAGCTTTGGAAAAGCTTTTTTGGAGGTTGTGGACCTAGGAACAAGATTACTTTTTGAAAGCTCTACACCAACCCCAACCGAATCTTTGTTGGAACCTCGGAAGAGCTACAATTTGGAAGGTTCTCCCTTGGAAGAGAACACCTCGACCAAAGGCAGAGAAGTTACTCTCCTAATCCAGAGTCAGAGCCAGGGTGCTCATAGAGAGTTTACAAGGTCTCCACACTCAGCAAGCAAACCTACAGACGTTTCCTCTTCCCCTATTAGTGTAACAAAGGTTAGTTTGGAGGGGAACACCCTCAATAAAGGTCATTGTCAATGAATGTCTCCTTTGCTTGACTGCCCTGCACCGATTCTTGGGTCTGGTATGTTTTGTCAATATTTATTAAATCCTATTTGTGTTTCTGCTAATCCCTCCCATTCTCCTTTAGTGGTTGTTGTCCAACCTGGATCAGAGTGGAACAAAGATGACCTCCTCTTTGATGGAGGTCCAAGTCATATTTAGAAACTGGAGGAGACTCATCTTGGGGTGTCAATGTGAATCCTTCTAAATCTGGGTTGATGTGCTAGTAATATTTGAAAATGGCCTGATCCACTTCAAATCCGTTTAAGCAATAACATCAACTAGTAAGAGAAATGCATTATGAACTTGGCCCTATCACATTACAACCAGGCCAGTTGACAGTTGACACAACCACCAGATCCCTAAGACGATATCAACTCCTTCGAATTCCAATGGGTGGAGGTCCACATGAAATCAATTACCTCGGACATTCAATTCAATGCCCATACAGAATCCATCACATGTAATTTGGTTCCGGTTAGCAACATGAACTTGAAAAGGCTCCACCAGCACCTTAAGTCCAAGTTGGTGAGCTAGCAATTTGGTAGTAAAATTCGAAATGTTACTGCTGCCCACTAAAATGGATATCAGCCAACTTTTGATTAGGGATTAGACCTTTGATTCTCATAGTTTGTGGAAATGTTAAATCGGTGAGCATTTATAGGGATATTGCTGGTAGATTTTTCCCTTTTTCATCATTGTAATCTTTCCCTTGTGGACCTCTTGGAGATCTCCTTCTCTAGGAATCATTGCATTGTAACAAGAACAATGATTGGTACTTGCAACGATGCTTTGGAGAAAATTTCTTGTCGTAATTGTAACAGAGCCTACACTCACAACAAGATTGCTTCTCTGACCAACTAAGCTTCCTGAGGGAGGTAGGGCAGGGTTTTGGTCACATGACTTGTTGGTATTCTGGTTAGGTCATGGTGTAGATGCCTTAAAGAACAACCCCTGAGGTTTACCAATCCGTCTTAGTCAGTTTATTCTATCTTCCTGAAGTCAAGTCAGCCCTGCAATTGCCATGACTGTCGTTGGTTCTTGGCCTTGACTTCTTTTCTTGTTATCTTTCCTCAGACCTCCCACAAAACACCCTGCCAATGTCTTTTTTATAAGTAATTTTAAGATTTTATTAATGAATTATCACCAAGGTTTAAAATGCCAATGTTGATGGAAATGTCGCTTACCAAAATATAGGACATATGTCGGAAATGTCAAGGGGAAATATTGTAAAAATTAGAGACATTGTGGAAATATTGGAAATATGCAATGATATTTTGTAAAATGATAAAAGAAGCATTAATACATATTTCTAGACTATTATCTTATTCCCAACCATTATATGAAGCTAAGGAACTAAGATCAATAACAAATTAGTAAATGACAATTTACTGATTTATTATGCATTTTGATGTTTTTGCAAGGTTATCTGATATTTTCTTTTCTTATTTTTAATTTTGATTTATTATAAATTGTAATATATTTATTTCACACTAGTAAACAGAAATACATTTATTCTGATTTTGTAAATATTAAAGTTATAATACATTATGTTTTATATGAATTTAATAAACTGATTCTCCTTTTGTAGTATTAAGATTATGATAAATTCTGATTTCTTATAAAACATAATGAATTTATTATGATTTTTAATACTAATTTTATAATAAATTATGATTTAGTATAAAATTTAATAAATTTATTCTGATTTTTTATATTAAATTTAGAATATGATTTATTATAAAATTTAATAAACATTTTCTGATTTTAATAAATATTTTAAAAATACTAACTAGTTAATATTTTATTACTTGAAAAATATTTTATGTTTTATATTATAAAGTAATTAATTTATTCTTTTGTTTTTATTTTTTGTTAATTCTTTTTTTATAAATATTTTATTTGAATTATTAATGGAATAATTTATATTAATATACTGTATTATATTAATGTACATTAGTCAACATCCTGTCGACATAATAGGAAAAACTGTCTTTTTTTGGTTATTTGGACCGATTTGGTCGACATTTCCAAAATATAGAAAATGTCGACTGAACTAATGTAATTCTAATATTACCATCCATTTTCATGTCAGTGAACCTCGACATCGACATATGTTGGGCGACATTAGCAAAATGTCGTGACATTTGAAACCATGATCATCACAATATACAAGCAATACAAGCAACCCTAGGAGAGGTGCGAGGTGCACCTCCCACAAAATTGAAGAAACTGATTACAATTGATCCCAATACATAGATTCCCTATTAACCCCTTGCTTTGCTAAGAACTCAGCAATCCCATTTGCTGATCTTCAAACTCTATCTTTAGTGTCATATTATTGGTTATCCATCTGAATCTATTGTTTATATCTCTATAAGCACACACTACCGATTGCAGATTCTTTAATCATCCCACAACCACCTTACTGGTTATCCATCTGAGTCACCTTCAGTAATGAAATTCTCTAGGTTCACCTCTTTTCCTAACTGCACCCCTTGAAGAACAGCAATGAATTCAGCCCTAATAGAACCCCCAACACTTGCTGGTCCTGAGAACAATGCAACAACATTACCATTGATACAATGATACCACATGGTAATCTCTTACTGAATCTTTCTGTCAGAGTTTAGTTAATATTTCATCAAAGTCTTTGGAACCTGATGGGCCAAATCTGGCACAGAAGGCCTCTGTGAAGTCTGGCGCTGTAAAATGAGTGTGAGACCTTCTATGATACCACATGATTGCCTCCCCTCCATATGAACTGAGGCCACAGATATTCCTTGGTGCCCAAGGACTTATCGTATTCAAAGAATTTTTCAACTCTAAAGATCCAAGAGATAGGATCATCAACTGAGAATGGCGGGAAATCTAGCTTTGCAGATGGATTGAAGAAGCTTCTAGGGTGGCGAATGCTTCTTTTTCTGGATTGTTCTCCTCCACTAGCCCTGTTATTTGTGGAGATCAAGTGTTTGCACTGTGTTGCTACTGCCAAAAAAGTCTCTTTGATCTAACATAAATATTTGACAACCTTGTGTAAGTTCACTTTAGTCTTGTCAACTCTTTCTTCTATTGATGGTGATCTAATCACAATTATCTTTGATCTGGTGCTCTAATACCAATTTGATGCCCACCTCGGGTTTATTCGAGGAAACCATTCCTCCTCCTCCTGCAGGTGTAGCCACTGTGGAAGCTGGGTTCTATCAAATAGATTGTTTTCCCACTATTCAGAATAAATGCATCAAACTTCTAGCTGTAGTAATCAAGTGATCAAATTGATTTTTCTCCTAGATGATCTCCCAAGTAGTATGTGTTCATTCTCTGTTAAGTTTATTGATTGATGGTTTAGCACTCAAGCTAAAATATTTTTTATTTTAGCCTGCACCATTGCAACATTGCCCTTCTTCTTGGTTCCTTAGAGAGAGATTTTCTTTTTAAGTGATTAGCATATTTTGGTATATACCAATAGACCAGTAATGCCATTCACTAATTTGGAGCAAAAGAAAAAGGAGTTATGAGTTAAGAGTCTCTCTCTCTCTCTCTCTCTCTCTCTCTCTCTCTCTCTCTCTTCCGGTCTTCCCCTTTTCAAATATTAACTTGTCAGAAAAGGATTGATGTTTTGAAAGGTAAGTAAAAAATTTTTATAAGCATAAAAGTAAAAAAAAACTAGTAAATAGGAATAAACTTTTAATACTACACTGATTTAGAGGAGATAAACAATGATCCCTAAAAGCTAGGTGGTAATTGCTGGTAATTAAAGAAAATACATCTTGTAAACAAGTCACCCTTTTATTTATCAAAAAAACAAGTGACCCCTCTTAACAGTTGTGTGTATTTATATATATATGAAAACCTATTTTGTGTGTGTGTGACTGTGTATATATACCTTGTTTCACCTTATTTCGTTTTCCCTTTTTTGGGGGGCTGGAGATCCCTTGGCTCTCTGCCCCTTGCATGATATGGAGTTTGCAATGAAAATTGAAGTATCTAGTATGGATGTAGAACCAATTTAGAAACTAGCTATCATTTAGTCCTAGGAGAATTTGTAGTCCCTTGATGACTATCATTTTTTCTATCAATACCTTGACAACTATCATTGACAATACTGGTTACAGAATACTAAACCCACTGAACAGCTCATTTAGTTTCTTAAGTGAGTAACATGTTTTAGCCTAAGTTATCAATTCCATGCTCAAATTTTCTTTCTTGATTGTTGCATTTCTACATCTGATATCATAGCTTGTATTTGTGAATATTCTTATGAAAATTCTTTTTTATCTGTAACAGAAAAAGTTTTATTAAGATATAAACAGAAATATACAACCGGTTTACTATCCCATAAGATACAATTGATACCCTTAAGAGCTCAGCATCCTGCTGCCTCTCCCCGATTACACCCGCTTACAATTGAGCCCAATAAATTTGACTTCTAGTGTGACCTCTAGTTTAGCTAGAACATCAACTAAATAATTAGAAGACCTTGGGCCCACTAAATTTGTAGCTAGTATCCCTTGACAACCGTTCGAACTGTTTTATCTTATTTCTATATCTGTACAAGATCTTTTCCTCTTCAGTAATCTGTTAATCACCACCTTTAAATCACCCTCAGTTATTAGCTTTTCCATCTTCATTTCCATTGCTTTCTGCACCCCATAGATTACTGCATTCCCCCATTCCATTTGATCCATAAAACATAACAATTACATTCACTGCCTCATATCTAAATGCTTTCCATATCCCTGATTGCCCTGGATTCTCCATACTGCTGCCATCAAAATTCAGTTTTGAAAAACCTCTCTCTGGTATTTCCTATATCCTTGTCAATTTTGCTTTCGTTGACCTACAAGAAAATTCTTTTAAAGCATATGTTTCTGTTGGGAAGAAAAGCTGGTGTCTGAAATTCTAATCTGTGATTGGAAGAAGAAATTAACAGATCTAGTGGTTTTTCCCCTATGTTCTTTTCTTTTTCCCACTAAATATTTTCTCTTGTATATTATTTTGTTTGAAACTTACACAGTTCTCTCTGATACTTATTCTTCTACAAGGAACTATCTTCTATTAAAGACAGTTTTTGCAGATGATAAATGGTTATTTACTTGTTTATTTATTCTTTCTCATCATGTCGTCTAGCTGAATCCAACCATTCTAATTGTAGCCATGCATCTGAAGGTTGTCCAAACTGTTTCTCTAATTTTTCTTTGTGCTAAAGGGTACATCGGTGTTGCGAAGCAAGCTCTTAGAGCAAAGCAATCTTGTAAGATACGCTGAAAATTTTAAGACGGAGTTCTTGGAAGCTGGTTCATTGCCTTCATCTGTTCCACGGTCTCCATTTGACCCTTCATCATCAACACCAAGAAGAACTCCTCCAAGTTGGAGTAAGATACTTCAAACTACCTTGCTCTTCAAACTAGTAAATAGTAATGAATGCATGCATTGGTAAACTGGGATTAGACCTTTCTCCTAGTGGCTTAGCTCCTGTTGCAGCTTTAGGCCACTGGACATGCAAACATTTTGATTAGGTTGAATCAACCTTAAACCAAATTTAAAACGAGGGAGTGGATGAAGTCTTCAGGATCTTTTAGAGAGTGACTTGGGTTAGCTTAGTCAGCAATTTTTGGGTGAAAAAGGAATAAATTTAATGACCCAGTTATGTGATATAAGTTGCAAGATGATGGCTAATTATTTCAAAAGACCAGGACAAAATTGATTTTAGGCATTCTAGACCAAGTCTCGGTTGTACTGAGACTGGGGTATCATGTCATGAGTTGCAGGATTATGTGCCCAAGTTGATATTACAGTAAATGTGTACTGCTGAAAATTCCCTTGGATTATGACCAAACTCCACTCTCAACTTTGCTCTTCTGGATCAGAGTAAAGAGCATAAGATTGTTTCCCAACTATTACCTTTTTCCTTTCTCTTTAGACTTTAGATTGATTGATTGCACATTTTGCATCTATTCGTTCAAGTGTCATATAACCAGTGATTAAAAAGGCGTGCTTCAGGTGTGCCGAGGTGCACAGGCAAGGTGCATTCTACTTGTCTAAGCCCAAATGTGGCCCCTTTGAAAAGGCACATTCTTGGTGTACTTTGTGCCTCAACTCAGGCATGCACTTTAGCTCAATTGTGCACCCTTTCAAGCTAAGTGGCTGGGCTGGGGCTTTCGTCCTTGGACCTCGACCAAGCCCCTTGAGGCCAAGCCCAAACAAGTCAACAATGTTGGGGTTAAATTCTTGGCTTGTATATAAAGAAAATGGTTTTGTAATTTTAGTTGTAGGAATAAGAATCTCTTTTAGGAGACAATTCCCTTATTTGTTAAATGTTATTCTCTCGTCATTCTTAATACAAGACATTCAAACAACATTTGATTCATATTCTAAGGAACTACAAAACCAATTTCTTTATATAGTGGCCATGAATTTAGGACCCGGCATTGACTTGTTTGGCCTTGCCTCAAAGGGCTTGGTATAAAGATTGGCTCATGGAGTTTGGAATGCAAGATGCTTAACTTCACATTCACTACTTGAAATAATACAATTGGGAGAGAAATAAACAGATTGAAAGTTTCACATGCTTAAATATGATTTGTATGTTTGATTTATTTCTACATTTTTGCTTTGAATATATCTTTATATAGAACTTAAGTTGATCCAGTAGGCTTTTTAAAACATTTAATTCTTTGAAAATTGTTTGCATTTTTTTTTAATTTTGATTTTTTTTTCTTTCAAAAAGGTGTGCACCTCACCTCGCGTCTTGCACAAAAAGCCCCTTGCGTTTTTCTTGTGCCCTGTGCTTTTAAAATATTGCATTATTTTAACTTGGCAACTTTTATTTCCTTATTTAGGTTCAAAGCCTAAAAGCAAACCCAAGAAGGAGAAGACGGAAGAAGAGAAAACCTTCAGAAGAAGGGCCAAATACTTCTTGGCAACGCAGTTGGTTGCCGTTCTTGTTTTCCTATCTATTATGGGTGGATCTGATGATGCTGAATTGGAAGCTGACGATGGTGATGATGGCATGGATTATGATGACTAAAATCATCTAATCTTCTACAAAGCAACTTGTTAAATATTGATTGTTCATTTTTGCGTTCATTACTAGCACAAAGTCTATATGCCTAGTTAGGAACTTAGGATATTGTTCCCATTTTGAGTTTCATCTTTCACTTCTGCGCATTTCTGTTGACATGGGTCCATTTGAGTTGGGGAAGGTTAAAAGCTTTCCATTCCCCCTCCCCTTACGCATGAAAATTTTGGAACCATTATTCACATTTTGATACAAATTGAGAATTTAATTCTGAAAATAGAAAGAAGCATAGAACGATTTACTGGTGTAGTGTTTATTCTGCAAGACTGCAACTATTCTCTCGAGGATTTTATAATTACACTAGCGGTGACCCTAGCAATGCAGATTATATTGTTTAGAAGTATACTTTTTAAGAAAAAATGAAGTAACAGTGAATTCACTATTTTTTTATATATTTTAATTCTTTATGTATAAAAATGAAAGACATTTTTTTAGTCAAGTTCAAAATATCGATACACCCGATAGGCATATCAGGTGAATGGATATTGCTTTTTTTTTCGCAAACAGTTACATGTGGCTGGTTTAGGGCTCCACCCCCTGAACTGGTCAGACCTGTAGTGGGTGTATCGGAGGGGTCCTGAAATGATATGTATTGGTCGATATGGGTCATATGTGTTGATACTTTGAACCTTGTTTTTAGTAATTGGATTGTAAATTTATTCCTTTTATATAGCTTACATATTATAAAAAATACATAAATCAATTGCTTGGTATGAGAACCAATTGATGGTGGCTTAGTTGATAGTTTTTCTAGCTAATTGTAGGTATGCCCTAGGATCAAATCCCACCACCACTAGTTTGTGGGATGTTCTATTGTATGGTACTTATAAAGCTAAAAAACTATGCTTAGCATGAGATTGATAACCAAGTTAAAAATAAATTTAAAATTGGTTTAGAATAATAATCTATGAAAGTAATGAAATAAATTTATATTAAATTAATGGAAAAAGGGAAAAAAAACCTGATAACCCATGGAAATGAACAAATGGTTTATATATATATATATATATATATATCAATAAGGAGTAAATTTTACTAGAAGAAAGAGCCAAATACAAATTGAGGAGGGATAGACTTTCTTGTCCCATAGGAACTAAACAAAGCCAGAACCAACAAAAAAAATGAAAATATTATAATTGAGCCCATAAAAAAGAGGTTCTATTCACCCCTTGCTTTGCTAGTCCATCGACAAAGAAGCAAAGTTCAAAAAATTGATACATATCGGCCCGTATTGGGAGCACCCCAATGCACCCTTACAGAGGGTGTATCAAGGTTTTGACTGGTTAAGGGGGTGGAGGAACCTTAAACCGGCCCCCCCGAACCAGATTTGAAAAAAAGTTAAGAAAATTAAAAAAAAAGTGCTGATACTACACGATACGGCCCTACTGGCATATTGGGCGTAACGATATTTAGAACCTTGCAAAGAAGTTGGCACTTCGTCTGTTCCAAGATGCCTTGGCTTCAATGTCTTTTGTTAGGCATTTGAATTGCTTTGAATTGTTTTCGTTGTTGTAATTTCGTAACCCCTACTCTTCTCCTTTAACCAGTCCACCACCAACTTTGAGTCTCCCTCTTTGCCCCATGTACAACTGCCAAAATCTCAGCTCTTAAGGAATCGTCCACCCTAATTTGGGAACAGAGCAATTATGTTTCTTTCATCCCTAAAAACTCCACCAATTCCTGATTGTCCTGGGTTTTTATCTCTCACCATCAACCTTACAGAGAATGCACCAGTGAGGGGATAAACAACTATTAGGTCTTTCTTTGAAGCAAGTCACATGAATTGATTCTTTCTAAGATGACTTCCTAGCATGAGCTCCCAACTCTAGGAGGAGTAAGCCTATTCCAGAAACAGGGAAAGAAAGTTGACCACTATCAATAGGGTGAGTTAAGGATTTGAAAAAAGAGGAACAAGAGGAATAGCTCTGTAACATCGTTACGCTGTTTAGCTCTGTATGCGTAATAGTTCTTCTGGAATTGGAAGGAACCAAAAAACAACAAATAGGTTCATTTTTGTAGTTGGAGAGGGCAAACAAAGAAAGAAATTGATCTTTTAGAGGGGAGACCCCAATCCAGTGATGTTCCCAGAAGTTAATATGATCACTAAACACAAATCACACTTTATCCAAGGCAAGAACAAAGATATGATAGCTTGAATTGCTTTCCAAGGGGATGCTCTCGTAGCCCTAGCCAATATTTCAATGTTTCAGTTATTAGCAGCAAGCCCATGAATGCTGACAATTACCTTGTCCCATAGGTTGTCTTCTCCAAAGGTAGCCTCCACAACCATTTTCCCAAAATAGCCACATTCTTTTTTGAATGTTTTCAATTCTCAACCCTCCAAAACTTTTACTTCTGGTCACCAAATTCCATCTCACCCTGTGGTCCTTTTTCTCCTCCCCTAGCCCTCCAAGAAAGTCATTCATCACTTTTTCCAATTTCCTAACTACACCTATTGGGATATTAAAAACTGACAAGTAATTGGCAAATAGAGAAAGAACCTTTCTCTTGGTGGTAGAAAATCTTGAGACTTATAAAAGAAGACGATAGATTCACCCTATGCACTAGTGGACAAATTTGGGTTTTGACATTAGTTTGTATCCAAGCTAGGTTCAATCTATTTAATTTAGGGTCATTTACTAAGCATCCCTTGAAGAGAGTTGTTGCCCGCATTCTACTAGGGACAAGAATGCCATTTCCATTTTTTGTTTTTTGTAGATTAAATTTGCTTGAAGGGATTAAGGTTAAACCTGTCATTTTCCACTTCCATCTAATAGAATGTTGATTAAGTAAATTAATTGCAAACTATAAGGTATGTATTAGCAAAGCATAAACTATAGGATAAATTTTGATAGATCTGAAAATTCTTTGTAAAAGCTTGATATGGTCATGTTACCATTTTTAGACAGAAATACAAAGGACTCTTAATAGAGGGTTAATTAAGTAAATTGGTTACAAATGATAGGGTAGGTTTTGGTCCATGAAACTTCAGTGGGTGTTTTAGTAAATGACTTTTTTAAGAGGAAAAGTGAGATTCAATAGGGAGGGTAGATGTTACACTTACAAACATCCATATGTATATATTAAAATGGAATGTGACAAAATGATTTTATAATGATGTAATGCATTAATTTTACTTCACTTCATTCTTTTTGTTTTACTTGAGTAAAAAAAATTATTCTTTGAAAGTTGTTTGACAAAATAAATTAGTGGAAGGTAAAGTTGAGGCTTTAAATAACAAGGATATTTTGGTAACTTTATATTTATTACTAAAAGGCCAAGAGAAATGGAGTGTTAGCACTTTGCTTTTTCGTAGAGGTGGTTTATAGAAATTGTTATTTAGATGTTTTTTTATAATTTACCTGAAAATAATAATAAATGAATAAAATTAATAAACAAATTCTTAAAAAAATAGCATTAAGATACAAAATACAAAAATACAAATTTATCTAAAAAATAAAAAATTGACGGCTCTCAGTTTAACATAACTTAAATTGTGATTGAATAAAATAGACATAACCCAAAAAATAATTATTGAATTGAACTTACATGACACTACTTAATTACTAATGTCATATAATTCCATCTTTGTACAGGTCCGACTAGTTTATTATTAAGGAGAAATAGATTGGGATTTAAGAATGAATATGGATTTCAAGGTTTAACCTGGTTCAGAGGGTATATAGGCCATAAATCGATCACTCTGAATAAAGTAAGAAATGATAAAAACACAGGTACACCTTAGAACCTTGTTTGTCATAAATAAGAAATTTCAATTTCACTATTTTTAATGATTTAATTTAAAAATAAATGTGCACATCTGTAATATCAAAAAAATCAGAGAGGAGGAGCTCTCAGTGGTGAAAGGATCCCTTTCTCCTCTCTATCCCCCCCATTACCTACATTCTCCCATTGCTTAACCAGCTCTGTTTAACCAGCTCTGTGTACCCTTCTGCCGACCTAACCGCAAATTCTGTTATAGAGCTCATGGCGACCGACATCCCAGCACAGAGAACTCTCATGCCAACAACCCCTGAAGCCATCTTTTCTGCTACCACCGAGTCCCCCAGACTGCGACTCACCTCCACCACCTCCAGCTTCTCTCCAGCAAATCGCTTCGACTCTGTCAGAGTTTGGCGGCAATCCCATTCCCACCCCAACTTCTCGTCACATGGTTGCTCTGCGTGTACTACTGATCTCAATCTCACGCCATTGGCAAAAAAATCGAGGCCATCCATTACAGGTTTCCCACTGATGGTGTCGAGGAATCTGAACCATTGAATGCAAATTCCAAATATGGGAGGGGTCCCACCAGAACGGTGAGGAGAGAGGGGTAACAACTTTGATGTTTCAGGATCGGAGCAGATGCATCGGAGGAGCCACCCGGTTAGTGCTTGAACGTAGGATCGCTGTGAAGAGATCCATGACTCGAAGCAAGCTCGCCAATTTCGGAGCTCTGTCTCAAGCTGTGAAGCCGATCTAACTAGTCGGTCTAGTAGTTCACCTGGTGCTGCTATTCTGGTGTGTTTCGGCTCCTTCAGTTTCGGAGCTAGTAAGAGCATGGCTTCGTCTATTGTACGCTTCTGGGTACAGTGACACTCTGCCATCACTTTCCACATCTTTGCTAACCTGACATTCATGGTCAGAAGACAGAATTAGTTTGATGGCTAAAATTGGTTTGAACTCTTCTTTGTTTGGATAATATTTTTTAGCTTTATCTGTATTCTTTTACTTCATTTATTTTGAAATATTTTCACGGTAACCAATGAAAAATTTTCACAGTTCTCATTGATCAGTTTCACAAGCTTTTTTTCGTCCTTAACTTGGGCCTCAATGTAAAGTTAGTTTCCTGGGTATCACTATTAACTTCGGAGGAAAGTTTACAAAACAGAATGGACAAGTTTACCCATTTTATTGAATTTTATGATTTAAAAAATCATTATTGAAATTATCTAGGAATCAAAACAACATGGGTAAGTGTACCCAGGTAAGTGTTTCCCAGAAAACATTTACCTGTTAAGACATTTAAAAAAAAATGAGCAAAGTTTACAAAACAGAATGGACAAGTTTACCCATTTTATTGGATTTTTATGATTTAAAAAATCATTATTGAAATTATCTAGGAATCAAAACAACATGGGTAGTAAGTGTACCCGGGTAAGTGTTTCCCAGAAAACATTTACCTGTTAAGACATTTTAAAAAAATGAGCAAGGCCTAGGATCTTCTAACAAAAATTTGTAATTTCTCTAATTAACCAAAGGCCTCTCTCAATTAGAATAAACATTGCTTAAATAAGAGGGATTCTGCATGTTTTATATCAAATTTGACCTGTGACTTGTTAAAACATTATAGTTTTGCATTTACAGTAATAAAGAATTTCTTCCATTCCTTCTCATGCTTCAAAACATCTATGAAGTCTGAAAGATGAAGAAAACTCAAGCACATGGACACCATAAGCAGAGATCCAGAAAACTGAATTGGATGTCAGACCACTGGGACTGGTATTTAAGGATTTTCCATATTTATTTTTCTATAAAAAATGGAATTAAGGTTTGAATTAGAAATGATTCAAAACATTAAATTGTTTTCCAAACTAGTTGTTGGTCTGAATGGTTCAAATGCATTATAGTTTTTAAAATCACTGATTGAGAAGTCAGAAAGAGAATCAACATACCCTTGTATCAATTCCAAAAGCTGTGGCTGTAATTCTTCATCCCTTAAAGTTTCAATTCTTTTCGATACTGTTTCAATGGAGTGTATTGAGACCTTGATCTGTGTATGGAGATCTCTTATTGCTGCTTTTGTTTTATGTACCACAGAGGGATCCTCTGCTTTCCCTTTTTGGTTCATGAGTTGCATGTATTTCTTCTCATAGGCAATACGAATCTGTGCTCCAGACTGTTCATGCATTGATTACACAAATCTCATTCATCTACTCATTTGATCTGGGAAAAAACTAGTGTCTTGCTATGGGATTATGCTATATGAAAGAAGTGAGATTACCTTGACTTCCTTGTATAGCTTCTTCTCCCAAGCATATAGCTTGTCTAGAGTTGATTGGTCACTCCCCGAGAACATACACGAGTCTTCAGAAAAGTCACTGCTACTATCATAACCCACATCCTCAAAATTTGAAGAATTGTTGAAAACTCTTGATGAGTGTGATGAAACTGAATAGAATAATGCAATTGGATTTAACATTTTCAGACCTGCACAAACAAAGTTATATCAGATGAAAGGTAGGGAACCTTTACAAACCTTGTATATGTTTCTCTGCCTTTCCCTTCTTTTCCCTTCTTTTCCCTACTTTTCCTTTCAAACCAAACATGGTGTTAGGGTAGAAAACACCAGGCATGACCAAACAGGGAAATGGTAAACCAAAATTCTTGTAGGGTAACTGTTCCTGTCTATATTGCAGCCAAAAAAATCGTTCCTTCTTCCTGTCTATTGACTGAATACCAGGGCAAGATGGATGATCCTGCCTAGGTTCTTAGGTGAGGTTATAAACCTCATTGATTGATTTGAACAATCTGCTCTATGAAAGAATCTCATTGAATACTATCTATTTCTAAATAGTATATAAAGATAATAGTAATATTGAAGGTTATATTTTAGATTCACATATCTATCGAAATTGTGGAAGCATTTGAACTGGACTGCAATTTACACGTCAGAACTTAATTCAGAAACTACACAGAAAAAAATACAAAGCCTTTGAATTAAGCATGCCTGTGAGTTCATTTGAGGATGTGGTAATACTGGAGGCTGTTTAATAGGACTCAATGAATAGTAAATATACATACCCGTGAGTTCATTTGAGAATGTGGTGTTCTGAGCGTTGCTAGTCTCTGACATCTTCAATATCTCATTAGCTGAATTACAAATTATAATGAACTGAGTCTCTAGGTCCTTGATGACCTCTGTCATACTTGTTGGTCTTTGGTTTACATAAACAGTAAAACCAGGTGTTTCTTTCTTTGCTTCTTGATCAGCAACAGTAGTCTCTTGATTACTCACTTTAAGTTCTTCATTTTGTGCTTTTGATACTTCAGTATTCTTAGTACCATGGGACTGTAGTCCTTTAACCTTATGCTCAACATCAGTGTCACTTCCAGTTTCAGAAGCATCTTTGACCATAGCCGCTTCTCTACAACAGTCTGATTCGATTTTAGTTCCTTCTGTCATTTCTACCTTCTCATCTTCCTTGTCTTCTTTCTTTCCTTCCACTTCATCCAAACCAGGAATTCCTTCTTCTTGAACCTGCCTCAATCCTGTGATCTCATTATCCATTTCAGTGTGATCCAGACTACTCCAAGCGGTATAGCTATACACATCCAATGAGGAAAATGGATTCCAAAATAAGTCCCATTGAGAAGCCTGGGGTGATGGGGGAGGAAAACTAGATCCATTGTTTGGAGATGAAGAGATGAATGATGGTGATGAATTCATGGGTGAAGACTTCATTGTAAAGAATCCATCGATCCCAAAATGGTGCATTGGGGAATATGATTCAATTCTCACCATCTCTGGAGACGGGGGTCTCTCCTCAACATAAACCGATGGATTTCCACCTGACTTCAGGCAGTTCACTTTGAAAGATGAGTTTGTCTCAGATTGAATTGGCGATGTCGACAAGGACTTAGATGAAACTGAGATGATATCCGGGCCAATATTTTTGGTGGGCGTCGAAGGTGGGGTAGTGTATGAATCCAACAGAAAGTCAAGGGATTCATATCCCTCAACATAATTATGAAGAGCATCAGAGACTCGTTTTAAGGACTGTAGATAAGCAACATGTCCAGAGGCAAATCTGATCCTTTGCTCCACAGCCTGTTTAATAAACCTTTTCCTATCCTTACAAAGCTGCACTGCCTTTTCATTATCCAGCTTTGAATTAGAACATCCCATCTCGCTCTTTCTCTATCACCTTCTATGAATTTTTCAAGCTCGGATGGAAACCCCAGATTATAAGAAGGCCATATATTTTCCACCAAATTCATAAGGATTTTTTGAGGCTGAACAGAAAAAAAAAAAAAAAAAAAGATGAAGAGTTGATAAAATTCATGAACGAGAGTAGTTGAATACATGTGAGCAGAAAGTAACAGAGAGAAGTCATTCCTAAAAAATGAGGTTGAACATAATCGTTGGTAGATTATGTGGAAGAAACAGCACATCATTCAATTTCCTCAAGTGAGAACAAAAATAACTTCAAAATTCCATATCCAACCCGACAAGCAATAGGGATTCACAAAAACTGAAAAGAAAATGAAATAATATATAAAAACATTCTTGCATTCAAAGGATGGGCGTTTATGCCTGGTTTATTTGTAAAATGGAAGCTATACTGAAATAAAGAGAAAAATCGATTTGTATCTACTACAGTAGATAGAGAGAAGCTGTTACTTAAAGATGGAATCCTCGGTTACAGATAACATTGAATACCTAATTCTTATAGACAAATTTACTGAAAAGTCCAGAACCCGAATTCAGTAAATTTAAAAGAATATGAAAATAAATATAAAAAAAGAGTATCGATTCTCAGAAGCCAACCATTCAAGTTTAGGAGAACAAATATGTTTCTTTTTCATAGCTAATTTCCATTTTTAGAAAATATTTTTCATGGTGAAATATACTGCTAGAAAAGGTAACAGATTCTCGTTAAAAAAAGAATCAAATTTTGACAAGGAAATATACATCATGAAATCTAACAAATGAAGAAGCACTGAAGGCCACCTCAGACGAAATCCATGTTTAACTCCCATTATCGAAACAAGACTTTGATGATCAAACCTACCCACTGAACCTCCAAACCAAGGAAATATTAGAATTGAAACTGGGATAAGCTGAAAAATCAGAGACCCATGTCAAAGATGAAATCTTTTCAACGTAAATATACTAAAAGATGAAGAACATACATACCCCAGATGAAAATGAATTCTATTTCAAAGCAATCGTTTCTTCTAGATGAAATCTCTGCTAAAACCGAATCTCATAAGCAGAGGGAGCTTAAACAGTAAGGAACTCCGTTTCCTAGTTTCATCGATCATTCCGTAGAACGAAAAATGAAAAGAGAACTTTCTAGAAAACAAATCTGGTTGTAGGGGGGGAAAAGAAGAGGGAGCTGATGAGAGAGAGTTCAGAAAGAGACGTTGAGGAAAGCAACGGTCGAAAAGAGTGAAAGACTCAAAACTCGGAACGAAGCAAAACTTAAAATGATGTTACAAATTAGGACGAAGGAAATATAATTGGTCAGAAAAAGACCCTATCATTCATTTAAATTTCGTAATTGCCCCTGGAAAGTAGGAAGTGGGAGCCACGTTGTCCTTCATTAGTCGAACGAAACATAAATTACGGAGATATTCCCAATTTGTCCTCACTCGTTGTAACAGTTGTAACCGTGCATTGAAAACATTTCCGTACATTTTCTCCATGGGAATATGTTTCCAATGAGACGGGTCTGCTCCTCACTTGTGAGGTGCCCATTTGTCAGGAGCAGATCCCGTCACGTTTCGAATGCATGGTGGATCTTGGTTAATCTCTCCTCTCAACTTCTTTTTGGAGAGTTGAGTCAAATATATTCAAACTCAACTTGTTAAAATAAAATATGAGATTCAGAGCTTGATTGAGTTAGTGATTTGAAATTGAATTTAGCTTGACTCAAAAATTTATACGTTCGAATTCTATTATGAGCAAAGTTTCTTATAAAAATAAAAAATTACATTTTTATTATATATATAAAAATTATAAATTATAAAAGATTCTAAATTTATTCCACTCAAAGTGCTCCTCACAACATGTCTTGGTCGTGCATCAAAACATCTTCTGTACTTATATTTATTATTCTTGTGGATATGTTTCAAATATATAGTGGGATGTGTCTCTAAGGTCGGTGTGAGGAGAAAATTATATGCATATATATGGTTTTTGAACTGTCGTTGACCTGGATTGTCGAACCATTCGGCCCAGGAACCATCCAGGCAACCGGTTCCATTTTACCCCAAACCCGGTCCTTGGCTAAAAACTGTTGAACCAACCAACGACCCGTTGACCCTATTCAACAATTTTGGCCATTTTTTACTTTTAATTATTTTTTATTTTTTGTTAGAATGTACCGTCCATTCAAACTAGGTGATCAAATCATCGATGAGGAAACCGATGGCCAAAACACTATATAATATACACACACATGATTGTCAAATTTCAACATGTTGAGCCCAATCCAAATGCATAATTTTAGTATGAACCAGGCTTAGATCGAACATATTGGGCTACCTCGGGCTTAGGCCCTAGGCCCACTCTTAGGGTTGGGCCTAGGTTGCCCTCAAACATGACCCATCCCAACATTCACCCCCACCCCTAGTTATAAATAAAGGAGTTTGGCTTTCCTACTCACACAATTGGTCCTCACACCCACTTCACAACCTTTACAGCCCCACATTAGGAATATCTCCATAATTGTATGTTTTTTGTTCGTGGAGATGTTTCAATGCATGACTTCAAGTCCTGTGAGGTGGTGTGTGAGAATCAGTCATGATTGTTTCCATAACCCATTTGATCAATTAAAATCGAGTCCGATAAAAATTTTTAGTATATATAAAATATATTACAAAGTTTATAATTGAAAATTTTAATATATTATATTTATATACATTTACTGTATGTATATAAATTAAAAATAATTATTTTTTAAATTTTTAAAATTTCTATATCATTTTAAACCATGATTTTTAAAATCAGACCGGAAAAACTGGGAACTGACAGGTAACTAATTCCGTTTTACCTCAAAACCATTATTTCGCCAAAAATCATTTCAAATCTAAAGGTATAATCAGATGCGGATGCAATTCGTTCCAAATCGGATCTCTTTCAGCCCTGATCCTGGTCCACCTTGTCAAGGTTTTCCTTGCATTATAAGTTAGTTAAAAAGGCTCTCTTTCCATGGGCTGTACCTGTAGATAGGAGATAGGACAAGTTGGTCCCCGTTTGACAGACTGTGCCGTTAACAGGCTTTGTTTCCCCTGCTCGTGCACATGAAATGAAATGGGGTTTGATGCGGAGAAGTTTTGTTTTATTTGAAAAATAGAAACTACAAAAGGGAGACAAGACAATATGAAGGTCAACCTGAGGCCCAACATTCAGCCCAGCAATCATTCCTCTGGCTCGGGCCCAGAGTATTACAACTTTGATGATGTGAGTCTAGATCTGCTCCTCACAGCATGTCTAGCCATATATCGAAAATATTTTCCATACTTACACGTTATTATTGATGAGAGACATTTTTAATACACGGTAAGATGTGGCTGTAAAATCCGTGTGAGGAGCAAATTCTAATTCTGATGATATATAGCTTGTATGTGTCCAAAGTTCAGGGCCATATCTTCTCACACAGGTTTTGGATCTAATCCTCATAAAATTCATCCTCGATCACAGCCCTTGAGCCCTTATCAATGCACGGCCACACAAGTTGTGAAGATGACACGAGAATATGTTTGGTGAGAGTGAAATCTGAATTCCTCTGCAGAACCCACAAGCTGATATCGCAGATTGCAATTGGAATGGTGCAGAAAACAGTATCACCTGCCATCAAAATATGTTCCAACTCCCTTCCAACATCATCTGATATATATATGACAAGTCTCACTCAACATTTTCGAATTGCCGTTGACCCAGACGGTCGGACTGTTTGGCCCGGGAACTGTTCAGGCAGCTAGTTTCGTTTTATCCCAAACTCGAAATCTGATAAAAAACCATTGAAAAAGTCGTCAATAAATCGTTGACCCGGGTGGTCAACCCGTCGACCTATTCAACAGTTTTTGTCCGTTTTATTATTTTTTTAATTCTTCTATCAGAATGGGTCGTTCGTTCAAATCGGACGATTGGACCGTTGACCCAAAAATCGATATGCCCATAACAGTTTCCTTTCCAAGTTGTTTTTTAAAACGTTGGTCCCACTTTCATGGTGATTCTCAATTTTAAAGTGAGATGTGTGGTATTAAATCAAGTTGGTAGAGTATTGGAACGTATTTAATTAGCAATCGATCACAATTCAAAACCTGCCTGTGGAGAATCTAACCACACACGCAATGCCCCCCTCGACCCTGATTCCGACTTCAGTCAAGGCAAAGCTCGTTCCAACAGCTTTACAGACTTACATTAAGAATATCACCTTATTTATGTGATTTATTCCATAGGAGATGTTAGAAGGGGCTGCTCGAACATGTAAACACCAACTTGCCCTGACAAGAGCCGAACTCCCTCGACTTGCGTGAGATATCCATCCTTCAAGACAGTTCATATTTGATATTTAAAAGGGTTAATTAAAAAATTTAAGGACCAAATTATTCTTAACTGTTGATTAAATTTTCAAAACATGCCATTATTTCCTCTCTTTTTTCTTATTTTCTTTCTTCCTCTATCTTCTCCCCAATAAAAACTGGAACCAATGAGTAGCATAACTCCCGTTCTCTCTCTTGAGATGAAACCCAGCTCAAAGATTCAGCGGGTCACTTGTTTATAATGAATTTTTTATGTATTGGCCAAGATTTTGGAGCTGAGATCCACCACCGACAGATATATTTTAGTCTGGCACCACCAATCAGATATAATATACTCAATTCCATTGGCACAAGTACCCACATACAATTAATCATCTTTGGAGTTTGTATCAGAAACTGTTACATATAAAATAATACAAAATACAAGATTTTGTATTCTATTTGCGTTTATACTCTTTCCAAAATGAGCCAATAAAACATGAGAAGGAAATGTGAGCAGAAAATAAGTAAATGAGCCAGCTGCCCCTTATAAACTGCCCCAAAACCACCATGTCATAGCTCATTTTCTAGAGAAAAAATCTAAAACTCTGAGAACTACTCTCTGTTATATTAGATAATCTTCCATTGGTGTCATTAGAGATTACATGACGATGAATTATTACCTCTCTCTCTCTCTCTCTGATAGGGTCACCTTTACGTTACAGAATCGGTTTGTGGCTGTCCAGCTTCATCTCTTTCTCTTCCCTCATAATCCCTCCCCACAAAATGCCTTCGCTATGTACCATCACGACAGATGTATCAGTTGAGTATAGAGCCAAAGCCAAAGAAACTTGTCAGCATGCAAACTTAACAGGTATGACCCAAAGTTATAGGAGCAAATTACAGTTCTTGAAAATTTTCATCAGTTGGGTTTTATTCTGAAAATTTGAAGAATAATGAAACACAAATTTAATATTTCGCTTTTTTTAATTAGTATTTAACTAATAACGACGATGTCAATTATTAAAAAACTTAGTATCCTTTAAGAAAATATATAAATAATAAGAATAAAGTTAGTTAATTTCCTAAACGTAGATTGAAAATTTCATAATAAGAATAGTGTATTGAGTGGTATATTTTTTCCCTTTCTTCCTAATATGTTTTTTGAACTTTCTAAATTCTGGGTTTTTGTCATACAATCTAGGGAAATATTGGTATTACGAAAGCATTTGGAATAAGTTATTAACGGCTCTAAATGATGCACTAAAAGTGGTCCTGTTTATGTTATGTGGAGCCGGGCCAATAGAGCATGTATAAGTTGCTTTTGAAATTCTAGGGTATACATGAATAATTTGTCAAATGTATAGGGTATATATAAGTAATTAACAATATTTCTAGTTAGCTTAGACCCATCAGCTAGAGGGTACCAAAAGCCCTTGTCTCTGAAGGCTCGTCTAAGAGAATAAATTTTTGTGCAAGTCTTATTAGAAGAAAGAATAACTAGTCTTGAAAGTGTTGATGAATGTTGTATACCATCACAAGATCTCTAACATTAGAATCATGTAGATTTTTATACCTATTATTTCAAATAATAATAAACATAGATGAAATTTATCGGTAATCGCTTTCCAAACTGAGAATTTATTGGAGTGAAGTGATGCAGAACTACAAAACTGAAAAGTTGCAGAGAAAATGAGGGTTGAGTCGTGCCACTTGGTCACTCTCCTTAAAACCATATTTTCCCCTACGATGCAGTCAAGTGATAACAAATCGGTTACCAAGATAAAACAACCCACAAGCCACTAGTAGGCATGCACTCATTTATCAGACATTCACGAACCACAGAGAGATGATGCTCAAATTTGCAAAGAAGGCAGAAAATAAGAATGCCGAAAATGTTTTTGTGTGTAAAAATTGGGTCAACCAACACTCCTTTTATAGAGTGTTCTCATACCCGAATGGACACAAAGGTGTCCTTTTAGACAGGGACCTCTTCATAATAGTGCACATGTTTGAAGAGGCACAAAAAGGAGGAAACACGAACAAGAAAAGAAAATTGTTCAAAAAATAGATACAAAATTAAAATTCAAATAGTTAATTCGATTAAAAGCAAAACTAATGCAGTGATGCAAAACTTATTAGTAATCGCTTTCCAAACCAAGAATTTGCTGGAATAAAGCGATGTAGAACTACGAAACTGAGAACTTGTAGAGAAAAGGAGGGCTGAGTCATGTCACTTGGTCACTCTCCTTAAAACCGCATTTGTCTCCTATGGTGCAGCCGAGTGATGGCAATTCAGTCACCAAGATAAAACAGCCACATGCCACTGGTAGGCATGCACTCGTTTATCAGACTTTCGCGAATCACAGAGAGATAATGCTCAAATTTGTAGAGAAGACAGAGAAGAAGAATGTCGAAAATGTTTTTGTGTGTAAAAACTGGGTCAACCAACACTCCTTTTATAGAGTGTTCTAAGACCCGAATGGATACAAAGGTGTCCTTTCAAACAATGACCTCTTCAAAACAGTGCACCTATTTGAAGAGACACAAAAATGAAGAAGCACAAACAAAAAAAGAAAATTGTTCAAAAAATAGATATAAAATTCAAACTCAAATAATTAATTCAGTTAAAAACAAAACTGATTCGGTGTAATGCGCGCATACCCACCTGCGTCACACCGAACGTGTTATCCCACAAAACTCGAATTCTTAAAAATTGGGATCAAATTTTAGTATCCCTTTATAATTAAATCTCGATGACGAGTGAAATCATCAAAAAAGGTGTATATTTCATTATAAATATGGTTCTCTCCTCACAAATGAATTCACACCGGGAATAGAGAACTAGGTAGAAAAATTTGCAAGTACCCAATGACAAGTTCTGAGAAATTAGAGATATTATGTCCTTTGTAGGGGTGTAGTGAGAAAATTTGAGTAGCCTTTGGGCTTAATTGTTTATCACTAAGATTTCTTAAATATCTTCACAGTGCGAGGCTGAGCTTGTAATTATTGTGCATATTCTTGCATCTCATAAAGTTTGATAAAGTTTGGATATATGTTGATGGAGGGTGATTTGGCCCAACCTCGTAGCATAGGGACATGTGTGCGTGACCTAGCTCGATGAACGGCTCAGCCTAACAGCTCAACCGTTTCCGCCAAGTCCAATGTTGGCCACTCGGAGAGTTAAGCGACTCGCCGGGGACTAGTGCCCGGCCAACCTTGACTCCTGCCAAGTATAGGAGATCCTAAACTCCTCTCAGGGCTCGAGCTCCTCTTGAGACCCGAGCTCCTCCTAAGGGGCCTCGAGCTCTCCCTTCCTAAGAAGGGAGCACCCCGGTTTTTGGCTAAGTGTCCGAGGAAGAAATACCTCGGGGCAGAACCATCGAGACTCCTGTTCGAACTTGCTTAAGACCCGCCTCCAATGCGAGCACTTCGGCGTACCTCGGCACCTCGGTGCAAGGTAAACCTGCCCCCGGTGGTTCAACGTACAATAGCTTGGCAGGCTACAGGGAGATCTGCCTGAAATCCGTGCCTGCCTGACCTCCGTACCTATCGGATCCGGTGGCAGGGCTCGGATCCCTTGCCAGGCAGTGTTCTGCTTGCTAGGCGGCGTTCTGTTTGTTGTCTCTGAAAAGCATGGCACGCCTGTCGGGTCCGTACCTTGCAATAGCAGTCTGTGGCAGTAGCCTGCACCTACCACACCTACCCTGATAGTAACAGCTAGGGCAGTGGCGGTTATGCCAGATATGGCCGAGCTTCGATATAAAAGAACCCCAATCCTCACGAAGCAAAGGTATTGAAACTAGCACTTTCAGCACTCTTAACTCTCTGTATCTTCTTTGAGTTTTTCTCAGAGTTCTAACTTAGCCATCGGAGTGTTCCCTCCGGGAGAGCTTCCCAGGAACCCTTCACCTACTCCTTCCTCTAAGGTGTCGTCCATCACAACTAAGAGCCAACTCTCAACCAGCTAGGAGTGCCTAGATTGTGCAGCATCATATGTATTAATATCAACTTGATAAGAGGCATTTGTTGTATTTGTGCTTACATTAATATATTGATTGTAATCTATGTATTATTTTGAACACCATTAAAAGTATAGTTGGCACCTGTAAGTTAACTGTTCAGGTTTGGTTTACACCCGAAAATTCATCCAGTTCAAGTCTTATAGGCACCCAGAAGTCTGAAATGTTTGGTTGACATCCAAAAATCCAACTGATTTAGTGAAATTCTAAAGAGGTTGATTGAGGAAAAAAAATATAAGCCTAGATTCGGTCGAACCTCTACAAAAGTCCTTGTGTGCTTTATTTTTCTTCAATCGTTTACTTGTTCATCTTATGTTCAGTTATTTAAATTGTATTGATTAGCACACATATAAGGGTGTCAATGGACCGGTTTTGGACTGGACCCCATCCAGTCCAAAATCAATTTGGACGGATTGGATAGACCAAAAAGACAATGGATTGGACTAGTCCAGTCCAAAATATTTATTAGATTGGACTGGACCTGGTCTGTCCGTAATAGATTTATATTGGATTTGATTGGACTAAGCCAATATCCGGTCCATTGATATATAAGATAAGAATATAGGTGTCAATGGACCAGGTTTTGGTTGAAACCAATCTAAATTAAAATGAATTTAAACAAGTTGGATGGTCAAACATTGAATTGGACCAGTCCAAAATGGTCCAAATTATTCATTGGATTGGATTGGACCTGATCCATTTGTAATGGACTCACATTAGACTGGATCGGATTGGACCAAATCCAGTCCAATCGACACCCCTACACACATAAACAGTGTCCCACTCCATCAAGTTTCCTTTGAGTTAGGATATCTAGGAAATAATAGTATAAGTAGAAGGACAATCGTCTATCAAAACGTGCTCTACAGCAAACAATATTACAGTTGAATTTGTAGCAGATTTAACATTTAACTCTCTAAAAGGGATTAGACATCTTTCCTTATCCTCATTAGGCTTAGATTTTGGCTTCATTGCAGCAATCTTCTTCCCTTTTGAGTTGTTCTTGGAGGCAATGTTAGCACAAGTAACAACATTGCCAAACAACTTAGAATGCTCAAATCTAATTTCATATTCAACAATAAGGCCAGAATATCATCAAAGCTATAATATCAACCCAAATAACAATGGAGGTCACCGGAGATGCAAACTTTGGAGCCAAACCACTAGTAACATATTGTATCGTCTCTGAACCTAAGATGAGCCAATTGAGACAAGACTATCACATATAAGTCGAGCCCGTTGAATATAGTCTGTCATACCTTGATTCCCTTTCTTTGAGTTGTGAAAGTTCAATTCGAAACTGCATTATCCTAGTTAGCCATCAATTTGGATGCAAAGAGACTGGGGCAGAGTTAGGAACAAAGTTTTTAAAACTGGACCGGACAAGGAACCATTCTGGGTCTGGTTCTCAGGTCGAACGGTCTGACTGTCCAGTTTGAATGAATGGTCCGTTCTGACAAAAAAAAAAACACCAAAAAAATGGCCAAAAACATTCCTGAGTCAAATGATTCGACGGTTCGATTATCCAAATCAATGGTTCGCTGACCAAATCAATAAATTTTGGGCAAAAAAAATGATTTTGGGGTAAAACAGAACTGGTAAAGTGATGGGGACGGGGGGACATGGCTCCCCTGAGTTCCCCCTAGCTCCACCCCCTGCAAAAGAGACAAGCTAAGGCTGTCCCACAATGACTTGGAAGAAAGTGTATGCCTGCGATGAGAGAAGACATAGGCCAACTGACCAGAAATAGAAATTGGTCTTATTGTTCCTAGAGAATTAATGGATCCATCAAAATCCTGAAATTCCCTTCTCACAAACCAGGTTGGACAATTAATGGATCCATCAGCGTATCGTAAAGGCTCTCAAACTTTTCAGAACCGGAATGAATTGGGAATTGGATCTCCAAAGAAAAAAACTATTTCAGTCGACTTTGACCACAATGAGATGAGATACTGTGGCAGGATGTTGAGGTTAACAATGGTATCAGGAATACTTCACGCCTGAAGCTCGTTAGTCAAATATCATAAAGAATTCACAGTTTGTACTCTCGCTCAAGAACAAGAACGAGAAAAGAAAGATAGTTTATGTACCTTTGTATGTACATTTGTCATGCTTGTATAAAAGATGTATACAATAAAGGGAATGTCTATGAATATGATTGAAGAGCTTTGATGACAAATCAAAGCAATCAAAGCACCCTTCCTTCGTTAATCTCTTTTACAATGCTAGTTGATTTGGCTGTATAAGTTTTTTCTGATATCATGTTGAAATCATACAACAGATGTAGTGATAGGGTTAATCACATCAATGGAAAGGATGGAGATGAGAGAGGACAAGGGTCCTTTCGGTTCTCATAATAGGTGCCTATCAGAATGGGCCATTCCAACCAAATGGGATTCCCCCATATGGGGGAATGGGGTTCTCGTTCTAGAGTCTGTGAGTTAGAGGAAGTAACGAACTCGAACTCCTGACAAAAATAATCCAAACCTTAATATTAGTAAAATAGTAATAAATCGATAATAAAAACAAAGATATTAATTATTAAATATAATAATAATACAATATTAATAAGTTATTCATAAAATAGCAATAAAACATTAATAATTAAATAATAAAATATTAATATAATATAATTAAAGTAATAATAAAATAATAATATATTAAGTATTAAATAATAATAAAACAATATTAAAACAATAACAACAAAAATAATAGAATATTAATAAATTATTCATAAAATATTAAGATATTGATTATTAAATACTAATAAAACACTAATAAAATAATGAAATATTAATAAACTAATACAAAATTGAAAACTTTTTTATTGATTCCAACTCCAAATGAAACAAACAGCAATGATTGAAATCCAATTCCAATTCTCATCTAAAACAAGCAGATGTTGGGAATAGACAATTCCAAGGGAATCGGATTCGGATTCCGATTCCAATTCCTGACCGTGGAACAAATGGACCCTAAGGCTATGCTTGGTTTGAAGTAAAATGTAGGGAAAGGAAAGGAAAGACAAAAACGTATACAAGATTTGTGAAGGTTTCTCTACCTTTCCTTTCCTTTCCCTACCTTTTCCTTCAAACCAAACAGGCGTAAGGTGATTATCCTTTTTTATCCTTGCACTGCTGCATGGATTATGTGGAATCATCTATATCTCCAATATTCTAGACCATCAAAATCATTTTTTTCAAGACCAATAAAACAGCATTCTCATGTAAAATCTCATTAAAAAAAAAAAAAAAAACTAACTCATATGGCTCTTTATTCGTTATTAATCTATTCATGCAAAGAAACTGAAAACTCTTTTAGGAAGAAGCATTCTACAACACTGAACATGGTCAATTCTCAACCCGGGCAATATGTATGAAACACAATGTGGCTTATCAACCTTGGGCTTTGCCTATTGGATGTTTGGCATTTGACTAAATGACCAGAAATATATATATATATATATATATATATATATATATATATATATATATATATATTCACAGGGGCTGGGCTGAAGTTCAATAATAGAGGGGGGTTTAAGTTTCATCTTCTAAGTTCAAACTTCTTTGCGTGCAACAGTGCAGGGTAAGTTGGAATGCATTGGCAGGTGTTAACAGAGCAGGGTCATGGTGATTTTGTTCGGTGACCAGTTTTTGCCATCAATTTAGTCCTGTTTTGAGTGTTTTCAGTGGCATCTTTAATATACTATCCAATACTTCACACGTCAAAACGACCGTCTCAAAATTCTAGTCAATTTGCTTTCATCTATCTTATAGCACGTGCGACTCAACTAATCTGTATAAAGCCACAGAAAATTCAATCTACAAACTAAATACAGTACAGAGGTCAGAGGCAAGCATCATTTCATGCGGACAAAAGAGAAAACGATAACTGGAAAATGGGTTAGGCTGAGGGGTGTCAATAAAGAGAACTTCACAAAACTCCCCAGTTGCCATGATACATTGGTTCCACGGTATCTACAGACTCGCTAGTAATTGCCTCAACTCAAGTAAGATTAACACAATTACCTATAGTAGATGTATAGATAAAACATATTTAAATATATCCCTCTGAGAGGAGGAACTCTCACTGTATGTCCACAGCGTAAGTGGATCACTGTCAACATGGGAACAGTAGTGGCGATCCATCTCTCCGCAATTTACCCCCTGATAATTCAAGTTTGTTCATCTTTTCTTCGCACCAGAATAACTGCTCTTTGCTGATCCTCGCCATTCTCAGAACCCTCATTATGACTTTGACATCAATGAGGCCGAAAAATAGTTCAGTTTCCTCTATCGTTGCAGGCCAGGATTTCTTCTTCAACCCCTTCTTTTTACAGAGTTCTTTCAGTTTCATTTCTTTCTGCAGTTCAAAATTTGTATAAAAGTTGAAAAACATGGTCAGTTCCTAGAAGCAAGACTATAAAAACTCCACGCAATTTAAATGCATAGGCTAAATTCTACAAGCATAAGATCCATCACATCGAACCTAGATTATAGAAACCAACTTGCTACCTCAGGAGTCACTTGGGTACAACAATTAAATAAATTTTAGTTTTAACAATTACATGCACAATTATTAAAATAACTACAACTATAAAACAAATAATCATTTCTTTGATCTATGAAATTAAGAAAGCTTCTTTACATAATGAAACCCAGAGCATAGCCGTAGACAACTACTCTTTATCCTAGAAGATAATACCTAAAGAATGTTATCATGCAAAGTAGAAAGATAAATGTTAGGTATCAATAAAAAAAGATAAATGCAATATAAACAGGTTCTCCAATGTTCGAAACAAATTATGACAATAAAAACAGAAGAATTTTATATATACTGAACCAAATAGCCATATTTATGTAGGAAAAACCAGAGGATCTATGCATCTTACGTACAGACAAACAGGTAAAACTTGTGACCAACCAATCAGGTGGTATTTATCAAAATTTATGGGTGGGTTTTGATTGGTCAAAAACTCATCCAGTACCATATTCCGGCATTGTAGATTTTCTCATATACATTACATAAACAAATAACACCACTTGCTGAATATTTCGGGCAACACTCTGGAGATTGAAGAAAGTCACAGGGAGCATAAGAACGGGCTTAAAGCATTGTGTAATTCATTAATTCCAAGAGAAATGGTGTAAGATGATTTTTTTAATGAATATGATGTAAAATGATTTTCAAGAGAATAATTTTTGCTAGGGCCGGGTGAATACATGAGAACTAAGAATTAACGATATAAAACAAAAGTAGTTTCATTGAATTGCATATGATGAAATCATGATTAATAGGTCCAAGAACTGGGAGGATAAATGAACCAAATCTTCTTTTTTGGCTGGAGTGCAAGGAAAGAACAACTAACAAGGACAATAAAAAGCTTTTCCACTTTTAGAAAAATTAAACCTCCGAATCATAGGAAAATTCTGCTACTGGTTGGCAAGCAAGGGGTTGTACAGAAAGAATTTGTGATTTCTAAGATACAGAATGACAATAAGAATTCCTCTGTTAGGGCCTGTTTGTTGCTCTGAAGTCTGACACCTGAAAGTGCAATAATTACATTAAGAGGTAGATTGGTATTGGTGAACTTTTCTTTCCTCTGAACTCTGAATGCAGAGAATGTTGTTCTGAATTCTTAAAATTATCAAATATCTATTTTCACCCTATATATGAGAGTTTCTGTTTGTCTTTTTGGGGTATCATTGGAAAACAAAAAGTTGTATGATTGCACTTTAAGAAATAAGAGGAAACAAACAACCATTTTTCTCTTAAAGTTACAAGATTCCTCTTAAGAGATAAGAGTTAAGAGGAAACGTGAACAGACCCTTAGTTAGATATAGTGAAGAATAATGTCTCAGGATGTGTGACCTTCAGAAGCTAGGAAGGCCCTTGGTTAGTCTTTTTGGGTTTGTTTTTTTTTTTTTTTCTTTTTTGGGGCGGTGAGGAGTTTGTTAGGAAGGCCTTTGAAAAGAGTTTGAGAGAAAAAGGGAAGAGAAGTTGAATAAAAAAGTGCTGGAAAGAGGAGGCAAAGCTTGGAACGAGGATTCTTCAGACCAGGAGGGTGAGTTCGTTGATGAAGACTAAGCTCTTTGCCAGGAGTTCGGATCTGCTCCTCACACTGACCTCACAGTATGTCCTAGCTGTGCATTGGGAACATCTCCAGTATTTGTGTTTATTATTCATGAGGAGATGTTCCCAATATATGGTAGGGTGTAGCTGTAAGGTCGGTGTGAGGAGTGCTCTGTGAGGAGCAGATCCCAGTTCCTTTACCAGGCATTTCAAGGCTCTTTTGTCCTTTGTTCAAGTCTGTTTGTCAAGTCTTTAGTTTATAAGTTGTGTGGTTGTTTATTCAGTTTTGTTAAAGATCTTGATGTCGGTTTGTTGGGTCCTTTGGTTGTGTTCCTTCTTTGGGTGATGTCTTATCACCTTCCTGTTATCATTCTTTTTCCTTTTTAATGAAATTTTCTTTTTATCCTTCAAAAAAGAAAGATATGGTGTAATGCTGCAAGAGTAGCAAGATATAGAGACTGAATCCAGTATTCCATTCATCCTCCCAAGGGGTTGTCTAATAATTCAACATACTAGGAATTAAGAAGGTTCCAAATTCCATAATGCTTGAGATAGTCGAAACTGGAGCTGTCACCTAGATATAGAAAGAATATTCCACAATGTTTGGAAGTTCTCAACACGATACGGCACCATAGCACAGGTATCCAAGTATCATACAACTGGAGATGATAAACAAGCTACAAAATGTTCATGATCTGCCCTCTTGTCAGTCCCAATGTAACTGTAAATGAAATGACTGTTGTAGAGGGAGGTCTATCACTCAATTTTGCAAAACCATTTTTTCTGTGTCATTGTTGTAAAATGTAATATATAATGTCACAAGATACCATTGGCTTTTTACTCTTCATCAGGTTCTCTTGTATTAATACAGTGGAAAGAGGAGGCAAAGCTTGGAACGAGGATTCTTCAGACCAGGAGGGTGAGTTCGTTGATGAAGACTAAGCTCTTTGCCAGGAGTTCGGATCTGCTCCTCACACCAACCTCACAGTATGTCCTAGTCGTGCATTGGGAACATCTCCAGTATTTGTGTTTATTATTCATGAGGAGATGTTCCCAATATATGGTAGGGTGTAGCTGTAAGGTCGGTGTGAGGAGTGCTCTGTGAGGAGCAGATCCCAGTTCCTTTACCAGGCATTTCAAGGCTCTTTTGTCCTTTGTTCAAGTCTGTTTGTCAAGTCTTTAGTTTATAAGTTGTGTGGTTGTTTATTCAGTTTTGTTAAAGATCTTGATGTCGGTTTGTTGGGTCCTTTGGTTGTGTTCCTTCTTTGGGTGATGTCTTATCACCTTCCTGTTATCATTCTTTTTCCTTTTTAATGAAATTTTCTTTTTATCCTTCAAAAAAGAAAGATATGGTGTAATGCTGCAAGAGTAGCAAGATATAGAGACTGAGTCCAGTATTCCATTCATCCTCCCAAGGGGTTGTCTAATAATTCAACATACTAGGAATTAAGAAGGTTCCAAATTCCATAATGCTTGAGATAGTCGAAACTGGAGCTGTCACCTAGATATAGAAAGAATATTCCACAATGTTTGGAAGTTCTCAACACGATACGGCACCATAGCACAGGTATCCAAGTATCATACAACTGGAGATGATAAACAAGCTACAAAATGTTCATGATCTGCCCTCTTGTCAGTCCCAATGTAACTGTAAATGAAATGACTGTTGTAGAGGGAGGTCTATCACTCAATTTTGCAAAACCATTTTTTCTGTGTCATTGTTGTAAAATGTAATATATAATGTCACAAGATACCATTGGCTTTTTACTCTTCATCAGGTTCTCTTGTATTAATACAGTGGTCGGCTGGCACTTTTACTTGTTGACCTCCTCCAAGTTTTTTTCTTCTTTCCTCCCTCTCTTCTCTTCTCCTCCAACTGATCTATTGCAGGAAACATTGTATCAGAGAACATGAACTGCTTTACATCAGTCCCTGCTCAAACTTTATTTCCCTTTTGAAGAAGACCTAAAATACTCCTCATCAGACCAATCTAAGGAGAACTGCTGATCTCTTTTTTCTAGTCTTACTCCACTAGTTGAGATCACATAACACCATCCTATGGAAACCGTCCATGTGCTAACTTTTCAAGCTGCCCAAACTTACCATTACTTAGAATATTTCAAGTATAAGGAGTAAGGTCATCCAGATCAATGATTTAAAAACCATGCCTAGGATCAAAGGTGAGACACATTTTAGGGTATGTGCCTTTCAAAAGGCACACACCTGGTGTGCCTTGTGCTTCAGCCCAAGCACGTGTCTTTTGAAAATTTGTGCATTCTTTCCCAAATTGTCCAAGCAATTGCTGCTCTAGTGCATCTTCCCATAATTCTGCCTCTCCTATTAGAACACCTGAAGGAGTGAGAGCTAAAGAGGCTTTACAAATTAGCAGGAGGAATCCATCTACAACCAAACAGAGAGGAAAACCACTCCCAAATGAAATTAGCAATAGGACAGGAAATTAAAAGATGAAAGGCAGTCTCACCATTCAGCTTACATAAGAAGCACCAATTTGGGGACAAGCACCAATTTGGTCTTTTTCTATAAAGCAAATCACAAGTATTGACGAAGCCATTGAACACTTCCCAACAGAAAGCACCAACTTTAGGAGGAATGGGGTGAAGCCAAATCTCCTTGAAGGGAAAGAATGAGAGGATGTGGCAACAAGAGAGTTCAAGAAGGATTTGCAAGAGAAGGACCCAGATTGATTAAGTGTCCAAACTCTAGTCTCTGAGTCACTACCCCCCAAAATCATTGCATTCAACAAGTTAACCAAAGCGGAGACACTGGACAATTCAGATTCTCTCAGATTTCTAACAAAACCCAGATTCCAACTAATGTTTGTAAGTGAAGAGGAAGAGCTAATAAAATCACAAATGGGTTTTCCTTTAAGACCGGAAAGAGCAAAAATGGAAGGGAACACTTCAGACGGGGGAATCCCCAATCCAAATGTCCTCCCAAAATCTAATTTTCTGACCCAAAACCAAATCATACTTGATGTGGGGAAGGAACAAAGGAAGAATGCCATGGATAGTCTTCCAGGGAGCAACCAAAGTAGCTCTATGCAAACAACCCACATCCCAACCATTGCTTGACAGCCCATGGATACTTGAGATAACTGTAGTCCATAATTTCTCATTTTCTTTAGGGAATGAATCTCCAAAGCCATATTTTTCAATTTCACATAACATATTTCCAAACCCCCTTCACCTTTCAATTGTCCCACCTTTTCCCACCTAACCAAATGGTCTTTTTTCCCCTCCCCAAGCTCCCACAAAAAGTCCCTCATGATCTTCTCGACTCTATCACAACTTGGGGCATCCTAAAAACCAACATGTAATAGACTGGAAGATTAGCCAAAGTGGATTTTATCAACGTGATTCTTCCTCCCAAAGAAATATAATTCCAATTCCAACTTGCCAACCTTTTCTCAAGCCTTTCCACTACTGGATTCCAAAAACTAACCAATCTAGGGTTTCTACCAAGAGGCAATCCCAAATAACACAAAGGGCATTCTCCCTTTTCATAACCCAACAAATCAGCCAAAACTCTCAAGGCACCTTCTTCTAAATTGATACCAGCCACTAGACTTTTAGACCAATTAATTTTCAAATGGGAAACCCTTTCAAAGAGGCTCACAACTAGTTTTAAATTTTCTACACCTTCTCGGCTCTCCCCAACACAGAAGACCAGAATATCATCTACAAACTACAAGTGTGAGACCAAACCTTTGTCTCTCCCAACTGTCCAACCTTTGATCAAGTGCATCAAGTTAGCCTTTGAAATTAATTTACTCAAAACCTCAACTGCCAAAGTAAAGAGAAAGGGAGAGAATGGATCTCCTTGTCTAAGGCCTTTGATCCCTTCAATGTAATCAACTACAGTACCATTCACTAGGACAGAAAAATGACTTGTTTGCAAACAACCTTTAATCCACCTACATCACAATTCCCCAAACCCACACCTTCCCATGATGTCAATCAAGAAACCTCAGTGCACTAGATCATAGGCCTTCTCCAAATCGAATTTAATTGCTACCCCCCCCCCTTCGCCTTTTTTGAGCCTTCACACACTCACTTGCGACTAGAATTTGATCAATAATTTGTTTATCTAGAACAAAAGCTCCTTGGTATTGGGAAATAATAGAGGGAAACACCTTTTTAAGCCTTAGAGACAGAACCTTGGCAATTACCTTATAGATGCTAGTCATTAAACTTATAGGTCTAAAATCTCCAGGCTGGGTGGCATCTTGCTTCTTTGGGATCAAAGCTAAGAAGGTTGAATTCATCCCTAGGCTAATTACTCCCCTTCTATGGAATTCCCTGAACACTTTCATCAAATCATTTATTATTATCTCCCAATCTTGATAGAAATCCATTGTGAATCCATCAGGCCCAGGAGCCATAGATCTATCCATAGAGAATATGGCTTCTTTGACTTCAAGTTCCTCAAAGTTCTTCTTCAAAGATTGTACCTGATTCTCTTCCAAACACTCCCATTCTAGTCCATCCAAAGTCCACCTCTCAGTAAATGGCCTAAAAAAAATTGATTTGAAGTGATCAGCAAAGGCTTTAGCAATTTCTTCTTGATTTGTGATCTCAACTCCTCTCACTACTAAAGAGGAAATTGAGCTCTTCCTTCTCCTACCATTTGCTAAAGCATGAAAGAACTTTGTGTTGTCATCACCCTCCTTAATCCATCTCTCTTGACTTTTGTTTCCAACCAATCTCCTCTCTCGGCAAGGTATCCTCTAACTCCTTTAAAGACCATTTTCTTTCTCTTCCATACCCTTCTAACACACGTTGCACTTCGTTCCTATCCAACTCCTCAATTTGAGCAAACAAGCTACCTTTTTTCTCTTCCAATCTTCCAAACTCCACTCTTTTATCTCCCCTTTCAGCCTTTGTAATTTTCTCAAAAACTTTTGTCCTTCCCAGACAAGTTATGGACTTTGGGAACCCCACCATTCCTTAAACTTTTTCTCGAATTTCAGGTGGGTAAGCCACATGTTCTCAAACCTGAAAGGAATAGGTCCTCCCTCACTAGACCTCTGAAACAAGCAGATTGGCCAATGGTCTGATGTGATTTTGGGTAGAGACTTCAACTCATTGCAGGAAGTTGCAGAAAGGGTTCCAGTTCTCCACCACTGCTAACCCTTCCCTTGCATTGAAATGAGATAAGTTCTCAATATTACTTCGCAAATCCAAGAGCGCTGCCATGTCACCAAAGGGACAAAGGGTTGTCTTTTCCGTAAGCGACAGAGATTCAACCAAATCCTGTAGCACTCCGTCCCAATCCACTACTGTTTTGCTCAATCTGAGCACCTTCTTTCTTCTCCATTCAACCAATCTACCATCAGCCACCATCTAGCATATAGTATTTCTACTCATGGCTCAATCAATTGGATAAATTCTCCTTTATCATTTTTCTTCTTTTCTACCAGAAACTTCTTTTGCTGCAAATTTAGTTTAGCTTTCCACCATGATGGCAAAAAGGTTAACAACTATGAAACCTTTGAATCATCTTGCTGCCTCCCTATTTAGAACCACAACAGCCCTTTTGTCTTCTCTGATCTTGAAAGTAGAACCTCCTATTTCTTCGAACAGAAGATTTTTCTTCTCCACACCTAGAGCCTTCTTCCCCCTATTTGTCAAGACAAACTTCTCCTCCATGATTCAGTTTCTCTTGCTCCTTCTTCCTAGAACTTCACTTGGCATAGGCCCCTTCCCATCCATGAAAATATTAGTTCATTATTTCTTGTTTGTCCAGCATTTTAGTTTCTACAAGGTATGACTGGTCTTTTTTTTGTAATATCTCTATTCCCCCACTACCTACTCATCCTCCTACATTTGTCTCTCATCCCATTGTTTAGAGGTGGTATCAACGACAAAGACTCAAGCATGAGCAAGTTGTTCCCACACTTCCAGTTGAGCCTCTTGCACCTCCCATTACTAAAGAGATAACAGGTCAGACCTCTTCTACCCTCGCTACGTTTCCATACTTGGACCTACCTATTGCTATTAGAAAAGGTAAACAGAAATATACAGCTCATTGTATGTCCAAACACCTTTCTCATCTCATAGTCTGCTTTCCCCTACCTACTACTCTTCTTAGCCTTCGTTTCATCACAAACCATCCATAAATCTATATCAAAATCCTTGACTACACTAGAATGGAGAGATGCTATGAGGCCTAAGATACATGCTTTGCATAAGAACAATACCTAGGACATTATGGATTTGCCCAAGGGGAAGGAGTCGAATGATGGTAAGTGGGTATTACACTATCAAATATCAATTACCACGCTAATGGTACTATCGAGAGTTATAATGCCCGTTTGGTAGCCAAAGGGTACACTCAAATGTATGGAATTGACTATTTAGAGACATTTGCTCTTGGTAGGCAAAGGCTCTTTTGATGTCAAGAATGCTTTCTTGAATGTTGATCTGCATGAGGAAGTTTATGTCTTTGCCTCCAGGCTTGTATGGGAAAAAGAGCAAGCGAAGGTGTACAAATTAAAGAAATCCCTTTATGGACTCAAACAGTCGCCAAGGGCTTGGTTTGAAAGGTTCTGGGTTGCATACTTGCACTTGTCACTTTTGGATACACATAGACTCGATCTGTCTCTCTTTGTCAAGAGACGAAACTCCTTGGTGACATTTCTTTTTTTATCAACAACAAAGAAAATACTTCATTAATTAGAAAAAATCAGGTTACAACAAGAAGCTGACCCAAACCAACATTGCATTCAAGCCCAAAACATTATATGTTCTATGAACCCCTTGTTTGGCTAAGCTATCTACCAAAGCATTGGCAGTTCTCACCCATCTCACTCAGATTAACATGCCCTTTGATAGACATTTAAATCTCCTAAATTCATTACTCAAATGCCATGTCACCCCCTCCCTCTTGTGCATCCATTTTACCACAATTTTCGAGTCACCCTCAATAATCAATCTACTAGTACCATGTTCTTTTGCCTTCTCAACCCCATTCACTACAGCCAAGAAATCTGACCTTGCCACATCACCTTGCTCTACAAGACCAGAGTATAAAGCAAGTATGGTTGATGATATTGTGGTTACTAGTGATGTCCAAGAAGTTTCTCAACATTGAGTTTGAAATTAAAAACTTGGGGGAGATAACGCATTTTCTGGGGATAGAAGTTGCTTGGTCTAAGGAAGCTATATTCATTTCCCAACAGAAGTATGTCATTGACCTTCTTACCAAGACTAGAAAACCTAGAAACAAGCCTGCCTCTACACCTATATATTTGATTCATAAACTCTTGGCTACTGATGGTGAATTATTGGTTGATAGGGGGGACTGTTCTAGAGACTACTTGAAAATTTATTATACCTTTGCATATGACTACTTGGGAAATTATTGTACCTTTGGATGACTCAGTTGGATATTACCTTGCAATAAGTGTCATTAGTCAATTCATGCATTCTCCCAGAGATGTCCATATGGCAACGAATGAAAGGGTATTGTGTTACCTAAAGGGAACCCAGGGAAAGGAATTCATTTTGCCAAACATGGATATATGAAGCTATATGTGTATACAAATGCAGACTGTGCCAGTTGCATTGATGACAAAAAATCCACCTCAAGTTATTGTGTTATGGTGGCAAGGAACATTGTTTCATGGAGTAGTAAGAAGCAATCAAATGGTGGCTAGATCTTTTGCTAAGGATTAGTTGTTTTGAACCCAGTTGTAATTTTTGTGTTGTTTTCTTTTAGAGAGTGAGGTTGCACCTCGCACCTCCCCTTAGGATGCTTGTAACAGTCATTTATCTTTTTTCTTGATAATGAATTTTTATGAACTTTTACCTATCAAAAAAAAGATAGTCAAGAAACTATCAACATTGCCCATAATCTCGTTCATCATGACATAAGAAAGCATATTGAAGTAGATACACATTTCATACGGGAGAGAGTCACTTCAAGGGAAGTCTGCTTGCCATTTATTGCTTCTAAAGAGCAATTAGCCAATGTCTTGACCAAGGTTCCAAAAGGGAAGTTACTAGTTACTACATTATATAAACAACTTGAGGGGGAGTGTAGAGAGACTGGGCCGAATGGGCCCTAGTGCTCTTATATTCTTGCCTTCCTTTTATTAGTTATGTTTATGTTAATGGGCCTTGTCCATATGGGCTTGTTAACTTCTTTTTATTCATCTTATGTTATGTTTATGAGTTGGCTGCCCCAATAAGGGCATCATTGTAATTATGCTCATTATGATTGAGTAAATAAGTGATTAGGAGAAAGGAGAGAAAACTTATCAAAGTCTCTTCTCCTTCTCCCTTCTTCTTTTCTCATCTTCTTCCCATTCTTCTCTTGCTATCTTCCTTTTTCTTTATTTTTCAAATTAAAATATTCTCTTTATGTTGGGTTGATTCACATCCGAAATTTGCATAAATAGTCTCACCACTAGTTTCAAATTTTCCAGCCAATCTCCCTCCCCTTTACTAAAGATAATAATGTCATCAATAAATTGGAGATAATTCAACACCACTTCCTCACTCCATGCTTTCAAACCTCTAATCAGTTGCAACCCATCTGCACTTATAATCAACCTACTAACCACATCAGCCACCAAATTAAAAAAGAAAAGGGGAAAGTGGATCTTGTTCTCCTAGACCCCTTTCTTTTAAGTCTTGTCGTAAATCCCTTTAACAGGAAAGAAATCTCTTACCACTCCATTAACCAAAACTGAATAGGTGCATGTTTGCAAACAGACCCTTAATCCACTTGCACCAACCCTCTCCAAATCCATGCCTCAAAGCATCAATTAGAAAGTCCCAATCCATCATAATGCCAAATTCAATTTGCACATCAAGCTCTTCCTACTAAATCTTCTTTCCTCAATACTTTCATTATCTATCAAAATTTGATATGTGATCTGCCTATACTAAATAAAGCCTCCATGAAACTGAGTTATCAAATTTGGTAGCACCACCACCTTAAGCCTCAAAGAGAGGACCTTAGCAATAATCTTATATACACTACTCACCAAGCTAATGGATCTGAAGTCCTCAGGGTGAAAGGCTTTCTTTGGTAGTACCACCTTTTATTTCTTCTTTTTCTTCTCATAAATATGTTGATTTTCTATGTTATTTCACATGGAACAGGAAAATAATTAGTTAAAAGACTACTGTTGATTACTATGAGACCTAGGGAACTACCCTAGATTTTATATATATTTATTATAAAAAACTCATCGCCTTAGCAACTAGGCAAGCCTTGAAAACTGTGGATGTTTCTACAAGACCTACATGATATATTTGTAGGGCCCACATATTTTTGTTTTGTGGGCCCATGTGTGGTTTTAAAAATGTGCATGTATTTGTGGGACCCATGTATATGTCCCATGGACTTACATCATGCATGAATTATTAAACTCCACCACCTTTACCAAATGGCCTTTTGATCTTGTTTTTTTATAAAGATATCTTGAAATAGAAGCATTGCCTAAGGTCATTTGATCTTCAAAGACTCTTGAAAGCTCAACATGACATTGATCCATTAAGCTTTTGAAAAATCTTTTAATAAGGACTTTCCAAACAAAACCCCTTGTTTTCTTTTCGTGAAGGTTACTCAAACATTACAAGGGTATTTTTTAAATCAACAGAAGCATGCACTAGATTCAATAAAGTTGGCTAACCTCACTAATGATAAGCAAGTGGACACCTATGAAGATTAATGTTAAATACACTAAAAAATATGGTGACCTCATTCTGATGTCACTCTCCATAGACAACCAGCGATATATCTTTCTATGACGTGCATGGACATTGTCCATGTAGTCCATGTTAGCTAATTTGTCTCCTCCTTGTCGAACTCACCTTAGTGTAGATCACAAAATCATTCATTATCGTCGAACAACACCCTCTTATGGGTTTTCCCTCCTAATCACTCCAATTCCAAGCCTATAGCTTGAAATCCAATTTTTTCACAAGCACACCAACATAATGAGGTAGACTGTCATTTTATTTGTAACCTTACTCTAACAAAGACCAACCCTCCCTCATGTAGCTTCTGGTCATCAACTAGCAAACATCTTTATAAAAGCATTGACACAATCATGCCATGAGCTTAACAAACTATTTTTGTCCCCACATCAGTTTGAGGAGGGAGTACAAAGTAGGAGAGTCATTGAGTTATGTTTTACCAATATTACTGTACATCGAATGTATTTAATCATTATATGAGCTGTACCTAGAAAGGTACTGAGGTAATTTCCCATACTTTAATTTAAGTATTATCTTCTCTCTTGGTAAGCCAATCAAGAGAGACTGTCCTCTTAATCATGAGTTTGGTTTTTCTTCTCTCTTACAAACTGCATCACCTACGATTAGGTAAGTAAAATGTTCAATAACAAAAAACAGAAAACGATGTAAGAGATGGAAATGGCATGGTTATGGCTATTTTTACAGGACTGATAGGGATTAAAGACTCATTAAATGCGGAAATTTTGGCACTGTACATGAGCTGAGATTAGTCAAGCATCTTGAACTCCAACAGGTGAATGTAAAAGGGGACTCAAAGCTGGTAATCTCATGGCTGAACAGCAAGAGTGAAGGAGTGTTAACTCATAAACAAGCTTTAAGGGAGATTAAATGTACTGCTAAGGAATTTGAAGCAACTTTTTCTTGGGTCAGAAGATCTGCTGATGGTTCGGCTGATTCATTAACCAAGCAAGGGATATCTAGGAATCAATTGTTTTGATTTTGGGCTGTGGTGTAATGTCTATTGATTGGACTGGGTTGTTCCAGCCTGGATTGTAAATTTGTATTTCATCCAAATTATAATTATAATTATAATGAAATCATTCTGTTATTGATCAAAAAGCATATATATAAGAGATCACAAGAATATACCTTTTCAAGAGAAGATTTAATTTCTTGAAGCGGGCTTGCAACCTGGTTTTGGCCACCAAATAGATTAAGAACACCACCTGACTTTTTCTTGTCCATCTTCAAGAAAACACGGAATGTCAGGATTGATTCCTCAATTATCCTAATTAGGTCAGAGGCATGGACCGCCAAATCTGACCCTTCTTCAAATTCTTTCGGGTCCAGAACTGAAAAGAAAAACAAAGTGAAGTATATCAATTTGCTATACAAGGATGGAAATCCACTTTGTTTTTTCAAGAAGTGTTTTCATTTTTCTTTAAGAAAAGATCAAAGAGGTGCTCCACTCAAATGCTTGCACCCACTCACTCCCTCCACAATAACATTTACCTTGAATGCTTGGAACCTGAAGCAGCTTGGGCAAAGAATTTCTTGTTCTAGTATAAATTTCCACCCTGTTTCCCCTGTCAAAGGGCTCATTCTCAATGTATCTTTGTAACAAAACCTGAAATTGCTGGAACTGCTGAGCAGCATGAGTGTAACTGGTGGGACATTCAGGTTGTGATGAGATTTTCTGGTTCAATTGTGCATACTGGCAGTGAAGTGCCTCCCATGACAAACAAATCTGTGCAACATAAGCTGTCTCAAGATCTTGGTAAGGGTCTTCCAGCTTCTGCTGCAGATGCTCACTGTCATCCTGAGGCTCTCGCTTCTTGAAAGAGAGGTTGCGAAGGGTAGAAGCTAGCTTCCTAGGTGTAGACCTTGGTGACAGAGTTGAAGAAATTTGGGATCCTGTAATAACACAAAGCAGAGTTGCAATAGGGTTCAAAGACAATATTTTTCATCTTTTAAAAGACAACCACTTAATGGAGAATAAGATAGTTTTGAAATCAAGACATGTTCTGAGCCTAAGAACATGTAGAGAAGCTAGCAAATGTAGTGGACTTAAACACAGGAAAGTAATCATTAAGGGAGTAAACAAATGTTTCTCACCAATCATGATATTTGATATTCATTTACATACTTGCGATCTGAGACTGGAGTACCTTCATAACAGGCTACAACTTGGATGTACAGTGTAAAAGTCTTACAAATTGGATAATCAGAAGATTATAATTTTGTAATATTTTTCTAGACTATTAAAGCAAATATTGTCCATCCTATATTTTGCTTTGAATGAATGGATCAGTATTGTCAGACAGATCAGACCAGGTGGTCAAACTGCCAGAACCTGGAACCAGCGGCCAAAATGGTTCTCAGGCTGCCTAGTTCCTAAAAATTTGATTTGGACAAAGCTACCTTAAATATCTATTATAATCGGTTGCAACCTATAATATTTATGTTTTAAGCTTATGTTGATATAAAATAGCTTCAAAAGATGATCTATAACTATTTACTATTTTTATTTTTCTTGTTTTTTTTGCATTTTTTTATTGAGTTGAACTGTCAAAATGGATGATCAGATCATTCGACCTGTGACTTGGTCACAAAAATGGTTTGTGTCCTGTCCAAGTCTGACAATGGATAATATGGCAGACGATGATTGTTTAATCGTTAGCATAAAGTATGCTTTTTGGGCTATGTGTCATTAAAGATGCAGCACACCACTGCAGCTTTCATCTGACTTTAACCGCTTAACAAGGTCTGATCTATTTCTAACAATTTCATCCAGAAAATAGAGGCAGAGTGGCAGACAAGCCAAAATGCTAATACATAAAAAAAAAATGCTGCAATGTCTTCTGTACAGAATACAGAGTAGGCAAAGAAAAAACAAAAGTAGCCCCTGATAGACCCCAAGAAATGACTGCATTACCAGCACAAATGACCAACATGTAACAGGGCAGGCATTGCTTCATATATTCATTAATTGAACTTTCAAAATGGGATTCTACGGTCCAACATTACTTTTAAGCATATGAATAATTGTTATTTAACATTTCATGATGGGACTCAAACCCACTAGCTCCACTTTGTAACTCCCCAATGCCCTATAATAAAGAACCTCTGAAGCGAAGTATTGACCAAAAATAATACCCATGAAAATTTTTTCAGCTTGGAATACCTGATCAAGTCCTAAACACTAATAGATGCAGAAACTACATCAACAACTTTTGAATGTTCAGAATGGTGACTGCCAATTTTAAAAAATAAAATAAATAAAGAAGGTGCCAAATGCATTTATAAAAAGAGATGAGGCCTAAAAACTGAACAAACATATAACACGTGAAACAGAAAGCGAGAAATGTGACTAAACCAATCAAAGCTTACCTGCTTCATGCAGCTGCTGAACACTCAATCTATCAAAGAACAGCATCCGTTCACAGTACTTGTCATACACTGTATCAAACCGAATCTGTGGGCAACCATTTTCCACTTCCGGTTCCCTCCACTCGCTCGAGCTTGTCTCCTCTTCTTCCTCTTCTTCCTCTTCCGGGCACGATTCTTCAGGTATCAAAACCATGAAACTGTTCCTTCTCAGCTCTTTTAGCCGCCTCTTCACTTCATTAGTTATAAAATCATCGTCATCGTCATCCTCAACATCAGCTGGAGCATCAACCTTGGCTGATTTAGTCAAGTCATCTCCACTCTCATTCTTCAGTTGCTCAGGTGGTGGAACCGGCCTATCCTCCTGATCTTTCTCCGGGTCAGGCTTATGAGATTTTCTGAACTTCTTTACTTTGAAGAAATCCATCTGATCTTCTGATTTTTATGAAATAAATAACCTTTTCTTCAACAACTACAAAAAACCCAGATTCTTACTTTTTCCCCCTTTTTGTTAAAAGCTTTTCAAAAGATCGGTTCCTTCGGTCCTTCCTCCTCAAACAGAACTTGGATCTAGAACAGTACTCCAACTCTAGATTCACAACGGTAAAAAGTTCTCTTTGCAGAAACGGAACAACTTCCTTGTTCGAAGAATAATAAGAATACCTTTCCCTGAAAAAGAAATGGAGGTCACGTAAGAATAATAATATAAACATCAAATACTAACAATATATTAAATTAGATAAGGCTAATACAGCAAATCCACCACGGTCGTAAAAACAAAAGCATGTTTGTCAGCAGAGATTTGAGATTTCTGAACCAACAGTGAGCTAACAACTGCTAAAAACACCTACAGATCCAACATCCTCCTTCAGAAAATTCACTGCAACTTCCCCAAACACAATGTAGAAAATTTAAGCAAGCTCAAAGTACCTAGAACGAGATTCTAGTTGCAAACGACAGCTAGAAGCCCATTTGCTTTCTCAACCCTTCGAACGTTCCAAGTACATTTCCACCAACTTCAGGATTTCCGAAACACCGCATACTTTGAAAGAACGCACCCAAAATACCGCGGTTGGGGCACCTTAAAACAGCACCCAACAGAAACTTCAAATCTCAGAAGATCTGCACCCCTTCATCACTCATCACAGCACCATTTCAATTCGAACTACAATAACCCATGAAGAAGCTCGAAAACACATTTCAAAAGTACCATGAAGCTTAAACAAAACCCTAAAACCTCAGAAGGTCGGCTCTTAAAGTAAGCTCATTCACAGTACCGCCATTGCCTCCAACAAGAACCTCGAAATACCAAAAAACTTGAAGCAAATCGAGAAAACCTTTAGCACGTAAAGTAATCGGGTTTCTGAAACCCAAGAAATCTCAGGAACCCTAAGATCAAAGGATTTTCTCCAAATACGAGACAAACCCTTACAGGAGAAGGAGACGGAGGTGGTGAGCGCTAATAAATTCCAATTAGCAAAAATAATAAAAGAAAATTTATTGATTTCCATGTTTTTGGAAAAATAAAACTCCTTTTTCAATTTTTTAGTTCTAATCTTGTTTTAATCTCGTCTAACTCGCTCGCGTTGGACTCGAAGAGGAGCACGAAAGCCTAGAAAAAATAGGCGGGGCGTACAGTGTGCGCAGAGGGAATATTGTCAGAGACTCTCTCCTGAAGCAGAAACACAGAATGGCATAAATTGCCAAATATGTCCTTGCATGAACTTAAATGACTCGTATGTCCCTTTTTCTGGCGGAAAAAGTTTTCAAAAGGTACCAGCACCCTACCAGCACCCCTAGCTGTCTTTATCTGCATTATAGTGGAAATGGATTTTTCTTGTCGGAACCACGGTCGAAGCCGGGGTGAACTGAATTGAAACCCGGCCCATCATGGCAACGGGTCAGTGGTTCAACCATCTCATCCACGGGTAAACAACACAATTCAAGCTGTAAATCGGCCGTGCCACCCGACCCGGCATAATTTTGCATCGGCACGGCCCAGTACAGCAGCACACAGGTCGTGCCAGGCACAGCACGATTGTATGGGTTGTGTTGGGTCAAAGGTTTCAGGTCCACGTGTCGGCATTATGCATGTCGTGCCACCCACAGCCCAGCCCATAGCATGGCCCACAGGCCCAATACAGGCCGAGTGCAGCCCATCCGAGAAAACTAGCCATTGGAGTTTTAGGAGAACCCCCAAAAGGCTAGTTTCAGTTTTTTTAGGGGGTTTTTACAAAAATACCCATTTAATCAATAACTATAAGCCTATAAATAGCTATATAGGGGGGTATTTATGTATTTTGGCTTTAGAGGGAAGAAAAAAGACAATAATGCTCCTCTAACAGCTGTCTTATAATGCAAAAGCTAGTTTGGAGCAATAAATAACTTTATAATAATCAAAATACCCATTCCAATAATTAAAAATAGCTAGTTTTTAGAGTATTTTTGGTAATTGAATTATTTTCAATTCTTATAATCCAATTAAGTAATTAAAAATAGCTAGTAATTATGAATTCTCTTTTCAAGTTTTTTTCCTCATTGATTTGGCTCGACCTCGCAACACGGGTACACATGGGTGTTATCTTGCTCAAACAGTGACTCAGCATGACAACGCAACGAGCATGAGCACAATTCGGAGGGAAAGTCCCACCGAGTTCAGCTCGACAACTCAGCAAGTAAACTACTCGTCGGGAGCTGCTTTACCTGCACCTCCTCCCCGGGGTTAAGGCACTTCGGAGGATCCTGAGTTCAGGGTGCCCTGACCCCTTTTAAGACCCGAGCTCCTCCCAATGGACCTCGGGCCACTCCCAAGCAAGAACGCACTGATCCTTCTCCGGACACCCCAAGGCCCAGGCACCTCGGGTCAACTAGCTCGGCACAACCGGCTACAGGCGGACTGTCACTCAAAGGAAAGCCCGGCTCAAGGTAGTTCGGTATACCACAAGAGGGCTTCCTGCTCGACTGCCATACCCGACAAATCTGTGGATAGTAGGCATGTCCCTCTCGCCATGCCTGCCACCTTTAGAAAGGTGCCCCGCGCGTGCCACCTCAGCCTTGCCTGTAACGGCTGTGGCAGACTAACAGTGACGGTTATACCTACCCAATCAGAAGCCAGAGGGCCTAAAGCAACGAAATTCAGTTATAAGGGACTTATTCTCAAGGAATAAGGTATCTTCGAATCATCTGTGCAACCTGCACTCTTAGCCTTCGTTTCCCTTTTGCTTCTTGCACACAATACTAATTTAAGCATCGGAGCGTTCCCGCGGGGAAACCCCCCGGGAGTTCTTCCTCTTTCCTCTCGTCTCAGGTACCTCTCAAGAGCCACGCAAGCGCCAGCTAGGAGTGACCGGATTGCGCTACATCATTTGGCGTCGTCTGTGGGAAACGCTTCAAAAGGCCTTTCTCCCTAAACTTTCACAGTTATGTTCTTCCTTGAAACAATCCAACGCTCATGGCTTCCTCTAGCAACGCCGGACGAAGCACGGAAATCGATAACTCTAGGAAACAACCCCAGCTTCCTACTGTCTGTATAGGATAGTTCACCACCCCCTGGAGGACAGAATCCCCAGCTTAAATGTGCCTCACATAGTGGTACCTGTCATCGCCCCGCTCCCTGCTACAATCAGAGCGACGTTCACCGAACCTTCGGTTGTGCCCCCAGCGGCCAGCCCGCACCAACTGGAGGACTTGATGCAGTGCATGCGGGCCATGCAGACCCAAATGCAATAGTTCCAGCAACTTCAGCTCTATCAACAACATGTACTACACCAGGTCTCCCAGTATCAGTATCAGCAGCAGTTCCCCCAACTGCCTCAACCTCAACTTCAACGTAGTTCCCACCTTGGCACCCAGCCTCGTAGCAAGCTAAGTCTCGCCACCAAGATGAGCACCCCATTGGCCAAGGAGAGGCCCCCCAAAACCTCCCAAAAAACCAGGCCTCCCCCCGCGGCAAACGAGAGAGACCGGCTACCCCGGTCTCACCACGAGCGGACATGTCGGGAGGACCCCAGCTCGCCAAGTCTACATCACCTTGGCAGTCGAAGTTTGAAACCTTGATCCTTGAAAACCGGTTCGAGATCCTGGCAACAAACTCCAAACAAGACCCCTCTGTCCGCAGCCATCACCAGCAGACCAGGCTACTTTATGCGCAGACCATTCCGGATAGCGCAAAGGTGAGCAGCACGAACGCCAAGCCCAACAAGAAGCAGAGACGCCGCCGTCGAGCTCGCCGATCTGTTACCTGCGATTTGCCCGAGCTCATGGACAAAGAAGAGGTAAGCTCGGCCGAAGTCAAAGCTCCCCTCCTCTCGGTTCCATCCCCCTTGTCTTCCGAACTCCTGGTAGTCCCAATTCCCAAAGACTTCAAGCTCCCCACTCTCTTGACAAGTATGATGGGTCGTTTGACCCGAATGATCATGTAGATGCCTTTCGGTCACAGATGCACCTGGCGAGAGCCAGTGAGTCATGCATGTGCGTAGCCTTCTCCACTACTTTTAGAGGAGCAGCCCACACGTGGTACCAGAATTTGGCACCCGGATCTATAAGAAGATGGGCACAGTTCGCACAAACTTTCATGTCCCACTTCGTTACTAGCAAGCAGTGTCCGCGAACTGAAGAAAGTTTCCTCAGCATAGTGTAGAGAGAGAGAGAATCCATCCGAAGCTATATCAAGCGGTTCAACGATGCCTGTGTGCAGATACCGCGCCTGGACCTCGTCGTACGCCTTGCAACTGCTAAGAAGGGCGTGACACAAAGAGTTAAAATGACACATGGTCGTCAACCAACCAGCGACCATAACCGAGTTCCTGAAGCTTGCAGACAGGTTCATAGCCACCGAAGAGGAGATCAACCAAAAGGGCGAGGGTGCACCCGAAAAAAGAAAGAGGGAAGGAGAGCTCTCTAGTCAAGGAGACAACCGAAAGAAAAAGGACACAGCTCGGGGGGCAAGGCCAGGTCAATTATTCTGACCTCCTATAGCGGACCGAGCCGATTACACCCCACTGAACGTGAAGCGGGCTAAAATCCTGATAGCGATCAAGGACGCCCCGTATGTGAAGTGGGCACCCCGTCTGAGGGAAAACCCCAATGAAAGAAATAAGAATTTGTATTGCAGTTTTCACAAAGATCACGGTCATAGTACCTAGAGTTGTAAAAACCTCTGCGACGAGATAGAGGAGCTCAACCGTCGCTGGTATTTATGAAACTTTGTACAAAATAATATAATAGTAATAAAATCGGTCGGCAAGGGGAGCATGGTAAAGATGCTCCCGAGTCCAACAGCAGGCCAGCCGAACAACCGAAGAGGCAGCCTCCGGAGGAGAGACCAGTTCGGGGGACCATCCACATGATAGTGGGAGGTTCGATCATTGTGGGCTGCAGTTCAACAGCAGCTCGGACGTTGGTTCATGAGGCCACCTGGGAGGAGCAGAACCCCCCAAAGCGATCGAGGACAGAAGAGTCAATTTTCTTCACAGAAGATGATGCACGAGGGATCCACTACCCCCACGACGACGCGCTCATAATAAAGCTAAGAATCAACGACTTCGGGGTCAAGCGCGTACTCGTCAACTCGGGCAACTCAGCCGACATCCTCTTCAAAGCCGCATCTGACCAGCTTCAGTTGCAGAGAGGCGATTGAGACCTACAGACATTCCTTTGGTAGGCTTCAGTAGAGAAGAAGTCCAACCCCTTGGAAAAATAACAGTACCAGTGGAAATCGGCACATGGCCTTGCATGGTCAGGTTCAAGCACAACTTCCTAGTGGTCGCGACCCCCTCCCCCTACAATGGCATAATAGGTCGACCGATCACCCATGTCCTACGGGTGGTGGTCTCCACTTACCATTTGGCTATGAAATTTCCAACAGACTTTGGTGTGGGGGTAGCGCAGGGCGACCAACTCGAGTCTCGCAAGTGCTATGTCGTCGCCCTGAAGGAAAGACCAAGGTAGTCAATGACCTCGAATTGGAGCGACCTACGGAGCAAGGCGAAGAACGAGCCATGCCCAAAAAAGAAATTGTCGCAGTCCCGACCTTAGTGGCAGACCCAACTCGGACGCTTCAAATCGGCGCTTCCATCCAGGAACCTTTACGATTCGAACTGGTAAGCTTCTTACTTCAAAATTTAGATATTTTTGCATGGTTTGCGGCAGAGATGCCCGGTATAGATCCCGAACTCATAACTCACAAGCTGAATATTGATCCTGTAGTTAGGCCCGTTAGACAGAAGAAACGCAACCTAGCCCCAAAGCGATGGAAAGCAATCGACGAGGAGGTCAAAAAGCTCATCACAATTGACTTCATAAGAGAAGTCCACTACCCGAGCTGGGTAGCCAATCCCGTTCTAGTAAAGAAGGCTAACGGCAAGTGGCGCATGTGCGTCGACTACACGGACCTGAACCGGGCTTGCCCAAAAGACTGCATCCCGCACCCCAAAATTGACCGCTTGGTGGATGCGACCTCAGGGCACAAGTTGCTAAGTTTCTTAGATGCCTATTCGGGCGATAACCAGATCAAGATGGACCCGGCGAATGAAGAAAAGACTGCCTTCATCATAGAATTCGGCCTATACTGTTACAAGGTTATGCCCTTCGGGTTGAAAAACGTAGCGGCAACATTTCAAAGGCTTGTAAATAAGTTGTTTGCGCCATTAATCAGCAGAAAAGTAGAATGCTATGTAGACGACATGGTCGTCAAAACTCAATTTTCACATGAATTAATACAAGATTTGCATTATGTTTTTGAAATTCTGCGTAAGTTTAACATGAGACTGAATCCAAATAAGTGTGTGTTTGGTGTAACCTCGAGCAAGTTCTTAGGATACATCGTTAACCAGCGCGGCATCGAAGCCAACCTGGATAAAATTAAGGCCATTTTAGATATGAGACCACCCCGGAAGTTGAAGGAGGTTCAGAGGTTGAATGGCCGCATAGCCGCCCTGGGCCGCTTCATGTCTAAATTGGCGGACCGATGTCTATCATTCTTTAAGGCAATTAAGAGCAAAGGGTTCAAATGGACCCAAGACTGCCAGCTCACGTTCGACGAGCTCAAGAAATACCTCGCTAGTATGCCAATCTTAACCCGACCCGAGAAGGGCGATATTTTAGAACTGTAGCTCTCAGCGAGCGACGAAGTGGTCAATTCAATACTAATAAAGGAAGTAGATCGGGTTCAACAACACATCTATTATGTCAACAAAGTATTACAGGGAGTAGAGACAAGATACTCAGAGATGGAAAAGCTAGCATGCGCACTGATAATCGCAGCTCGGAAGCTCCGCCCGTACTTCCAAGCCCATACTGTTATCGTCCTCACTGACAAACCTCTCAGGCAAGTCTTACTTAAGCCTGAGGTCTCTTGTCGGTTGAAAAAATGGGCCATTAAGCTCAGCGAGTATGACCTCCAGTATAAGCCGCGAACTACCATTAAGGCCCAAGCCTTAGCAGATTTCATCGCCAAGTGCACGTTCAACTTCGAAGGGTGCAGCGCCAGGCAGCCAAATATATCATGATGGACAAACAACTATACCGAAGATCTTACACGTTCCCCTACCTACGTTGCTTGTGACCTACTGAAGCCGAGCTCGTACTCCACGACACCCATGAGGGTCTGTGCAACGGGCACTTGGGGGGCAAGGCCCTCGCCCAAAAGGCACTTCGACAAGGGTATTAATGGCCAACAATGAAGGCAGACACTATTAAGCTTGTCAGAAAATGTGACAAATGCCAGAGACATGCCAATATTCACCACCAACCCACTGTCGACCTCAAGAATCTCACCAGCCCGTGGCCATTTGCGTAGTGGGGCATTGATCTACTCGGGCCATTCCCACCAGCAACGGGTGAAAGGAAGTTCTTAGTAGTAGCAGTGGACTATTTTACCAAGTGGGTAGAAGTCGAACCCCTTGTGACGATCACAGCCCAAAATGTTCAAAACTTCTTTTGGAAGAACATCGTGTGCCGCTTCGGATTACCTTGGGTATTGATTTCTGACAACGGCAAGTAGTTCGAGGACATCAAATTTCAAGATTGGTGTCGAGACATGGGAGTCCGACTGAACTTTACTTCAGTCGCACACCCTCAAGCAAATGGTCAGGCCGAAGTCACAAACAGAGCCATCCTCCGCGGATTAAAGGCACAGTTGGACCGGGCTAAAGGATTGTGGACAGATGAACTACCCAGTGTTCTATGGGCATACCGGACCACGGAGAAGATCGCCACGGGAGAAACACCCTTCAATCTCACCTACGGCACCGAAGCAGTGATTACCGCAGAGATCGAAGTGCCTACACTACGATTAGAGGCATATAGTGATCAGGCAAATGAAGATGAGCTACGTACCAACCTCGATCTACTCAACAAAGTAAGGGACCTCGCATACATCAGGACAGCAGCCTACCAGCAGAGAGTGGCTCGGTACTATAACGCCAGGGTCAAGAAGCGGAATCTCCGCATTGGCGACCTGGTCTTTTGTAAAGTTATGGTGCCTGAGCTCGGCGCTAGCAAGCTCGGGTCTAACTGGGAAGACCCTTACCGAGTGAAACGAGTTATCGGGGAAGGAACATACGAGCTCGAGACCCTCGAAGGAAAACAAGTACCCCGGGCATGGAATAATGTCAACTTAAGACAATACTATCTGTAAGAATCAAGTAGGCCACGAGCCACTCCCAAAGCCTAAGGGCCAGAATACCGAGCTAATATGACCTCGGCGCAACAGGTCCTAGTCGCCTCTACGGGCATGGGCAGACTATGAGAGTGAGCCATGAGCCACTCCTCCAGCCTAAGAGCTGAAATGCCAAGCTAGTGAAGAAACATCAGCAGCACACAAAATTGAGTCACCCCATCAGCATGAACTGAGTACTTGCAGTGCCTGAAGCGCAGGCGGCTCAGGCACGAACCCTACAACAAATTGCCCGCCTTGGCGTGCAAAGAGTTGGACCCACTGAGGATAATAGACGGCAACCTACCTCGGGTGCAGACAGGTCGAGCATGCGCCCTACTATGTCCCTCACCCCGACGTACATGAGGCTACCCCTACTAAATAGTTTGAGGCCATGATGACTGTTAAGGAACACCCACTTCGGAAGTCCAACTCGACAGGTTGATAGCTTGAGGTGAGATAACCATTTCGACAAAAATGAACTGCGCAAACTTTGGACAAAAGAAAAAAAATTCTTCATTTCAGAAAATTCGTTACATAAATTTCACTAAGAACGCTTTGATTACAAAAAGAAAAAGGGAAAAGATTAAGTTACAAATATAAAGGGCAAACTACTTCAGGAGCTCGTCGCCTCTATTAGGGACCCCCTCGGGGACAGTATTTGGACTAGCATCCTCTACTTCATCTTCGGCGCCCTCATCTTCAAAATCGGGGTCATCTTTTGACTGGCGCACGATGTCGTCAGTAATCCGTGAAGTAGTGATGGCGCTCGTGTCTAGCTCGGGGTAGAGGTGCTTGATCAGCCACCGACTGAGCTTGAAGCCCTTACGGTAGGCCTCTGTCATCACGTCATCGAATCTTGAAAAGTTGACATAGTCAATGATGGCCTGAGTCTTGGCCTCCTCGAGAGCACCCTCGATGATTGTAGTCTTCTCCCTTATGTCCTCCTGGAGGTACCCCACTTCATGCTCCAGCTTCCCCTTCGCCTCCTTGAGGCCTTGCACCTCGAGCTTCAAGGCATCCCGCTCAGCCTTGAGGCTGCTTACCTCGAGCCCTAAGGCCTCCTGACCGACCTTGAGGCCGTTCACCTCGGCCCTCAACTTGTCTTTGTCTTGGGCCAGCTCCCCCTTCTCTGCCATTAACACCTCAATGAAGCTCTTTTGAGCCGAGGTGTCACTCTCCAGGCGGTGAACCTGACAACAAGCTGCCCTCAACTCAGTATGGGCTGCGCGAGACGACTTCTCAGCCTCTAGAGCCCACCTCAGGTGCTGGTCTGATTGAAGGGTCAAGGCTCGAATGGCGGTGTTCACCTACAAAAGGGAAACCGGTAAAAAAAAAGAAAGAAGAAGAAAGACTCACCACCATAGTATGAGTGGTAGCTCGGGCGCCAAGCTGACCAGGAGTGAGTTCGGCCCAATCGCTGACCTCCCCTGAGTATGCATCCATCTTGCTCTTCTTCAGGCTGCACTGGGAGTTCAGGACAGTTTGGCTCCCCTGACCCTCCGAGCTGGAAGCTGTCATCTCCACATCACGAGTGGAACCCTCAGAGGCATCGGCGGCAACTTCGGCAGGATGAGCCTCGGCGGCAGCAGCGTTGGCCTCGGCAACGCTTTCTCCAACAGGTCTGGTGGGCTTGCCAGCAGGCTCAGTGGGCTTAACGGCAAGTTCCGCCATCACCTCGGGCCCCTTAGGCACGGCCCCTTCTTCCAATTCGACGACGGGCGCACCTACCACCTCGGGCCCTGAGGCAAAAGTCTGCGGAGGTTGGGGCTCGACTGAAGTTTGCGGGGACTCAACGCGAGCCTTCTTGGCTACGCGTTTCTTTCTCTTCATCAGGCAGAAGAGCTTCTGGTTGTCTATTCTTTCCGCCAACATGGGACCTGCAATGAAACACGACATCATCAACCCGAAGCAAACATGTAAACGGAAAGCCGAAGTGGGGGAAAACCTACCTGGGCTCAAGCTCGCCTGGACGAGCTTCTCCTCAGAAGTGAAGTATTTATAATTCAACCCGAGCTGAGCTAGTGACTAGAGCACCTTCTTGGTCTTCCCGTCAAGGATGACACCAGGGTCTTGAACGGCTATCCTCCAATCGATGGGGAAGGGCCACCCTGTACTGCTCCGAAGTACGATGTAGTCCCGCTTCCAAGCTGAGACTTTGCTCGGGAGCTTGTGCATGAGTTTGAAACCCGGGCAGGGGTACAGGTAATAGGACCGCCTATGCCCGGGGAGAGTGCCCGAAGCGCTCTTCTTTATAGACAAAATTGTATTGAGAACATCTAAATCTATAGAGAGGGAGCGATTGAAGCAAAGAGAGATGGACCCCACCACATTCCGTATGGAGTTTGGGTGGAGTTGGTCCAGGGTGATGCTGAAGTGTACCAACACCTCAACAATCAGAGGGTGAAGAGGAAGTCGGAGCCCGGCTATCTGTTGTTCCCTGAAGATCATGATCTCGTTGGGACCGTGCTCCCATGGGAAGTTGTTGGTGGGAAGGCTATATGAGTATTTCTTAGGGAGGCGGAACCTCCATATGAGGTCCTGAAGCCTCTCCGAAGTCATTATGGAAGGCCCGAACTGATCTGGTTCCCGACTTCGGTGGGAGGTGGACGCCAGATGACCCGAAGCCACCCGTACTTCGGATGGCTGGGCAGCGGAGGAGACACCCCGAGTCGCCTACCTTGGGCTCGTCGATAAGACTGTCTACACTAGACGACATAGCAAACTAAAAGGAAGAAACAAATTGAAAAGGGGAAGGAAGCTCGGGGAGACTCACCAAAGGAAATGTGACCGGACTGGGAGAACATGATGAACCGAAAGACCCGAGCTAAGAGACCTCTGACGCGAGCTCAAACTATAATGACGAGAGCTTGGTGGCGAAGAAAATGGCCAAGGGTCCCCCTATTTATAGCCAAGGCTGCGAGTTCCTCGAGGCGAAAACGGTTGAGCGCGTTTTTGACATCCGCGAAGTCCAAATCGCGTGAGATCCGCGCGTAACCCAGACACGACTCGAGTCTTTTCTGATTAAACCGGGCGCCAGACCGGTAAAGCTGGACGGAGTGTGTGACAAAGCGGCATGAATACCGACGCCAAATCCACCTGGCGCATCATGACCTCCCCGCGCTAGGTCACCGCTGCCAACGCAGGGAGTGGGGGGCAATTGAAGGAGGGTGATTTGGCCCGACCTCGTAGCACAGGTACACGTGGGTGTTACCTTGCTCAAACAGTGACTCAGCATGACAGCGCAACGAGCTTGAACACAACTCGGTGGGAAAGTCCCACCGAGTTCAGCTAGGCAACTCGGCAACTCGGCAACTTGGAGGGAAAGTCCCCAGGGTTAAGGCACTTTGAGTGGTCCTGAGTTCGGGGTGCCTTGACCCCTTTTAAGACCCAAGCTCCTCCCAATGGACCTCAGGCCACTCCCAGGCAAGAACACATCGATCCTTCTCCAAACACCTCGAGGCCCAGGCACCTCGGGTCAGCTAGCTTGGCACAACCGGCTACAGGTGGCATGTCACTCAAACGATAGCCCGACTCAAGGTAGTTCGGTATACCACAGGAGGGCTTCCTGCTTGACCGTCGTACCCAACAAATATGTGGACGTCAGGCATGTCCCTCTCGCCGTGCCTGCCACCTTTAGAAAGGTGTGCCGCGCCTGACAGATATGTACCCTACAACAACGGTCTCACGCGTGCCACCTCAGCCTTGCCTATAACGGCTGTGGCAGTCTGACAGTGGCGGTTATACCTGCCCTGTCATCAGTTAGAGAGCCTTAAGCAACAGAAATTAGTTATAAGGGGTTTATTCTCAAGGAACAAGGTATCTTCGAATCTTCTGCGCAACATGCACTCTTACCCTTCGTTTTCCTTTTGCTTCTTGCACACAATACTAACTTAAGCATCGGGGCATTCCCACCGGGAAACCCCCCAGGAGTTCATCCTCTTTCCTCTCGTTTCAGGTACCTCTCAGGAGCCATGCGAGTGCCAGCTAGGAGTGATCGGATTGCGCTACATCATTTAGAATTAACAAAAAAAAAAGGTTGGCTCTTCCTATCTAACAGTAAGTTCACTAACCCGATTTAGAAAGTATTTAAAATAAATGAGGTTGAGGGGAAAGAAAAAAGTGTTGTTTGCCAAAAATGTAGGATTGACTTTGACTTTAGTGACAAGAGTGGTACTGGCCACTCAGGCAAACATTTGCTCTTCAATGAGAAACAATAAAAAGAAATTTACTTTAAAAATTTATTGGATGTTGAGAATAAATTAGAAGACAAAAAATGGCATGACACTACTATACGTGATGAAGCAAATGATTGAAGTCAAAGAGATGGAGTAGTTTTTTCAATTTCATTAATCTTACTTTCTCGTATAGTTTAACTTATTTACTAAAACTTACCCTCTAATTTGTATATTATTAAAACACCCTAGTAGTTTGTAACCAAATTCAAAATATTATTATATATGTCAACACTAAATGTAAGCTCCAAAAAATTATGAATGAGGTATAAATATATAATAAATGCATAATTAATAGTTTACAAAGAGATATTTTATAATCATCCAGGAGTCCAACACATGCATATCTCGTTCAATATTGTTAATATATCAAATAGTGTTTTAAGCTTTCAATCTACTAAAATAGTTTAGTTTTATATTTTTTATTTTTATATTCTAAAAATGCATAAATGAAATAAAGACCACAAAGCTAACCATGAATTTATAAGTTTTTGCAATTGGAATCCCCAAAAGCATACATAAATTGAACATGAATGATTTTCTATAAAAAAAAGTAAACATGAATGATTAAATAAAAACTAAAATTACTCATTCTTCATGTTACATATTTTCCTTTAGTCTTTTAGGTTGGGAATGAAAAAATACAATCCCAATTGTGATTAGTACAAACAATATAATGATAAAGCTAGGGATGCAAATTTATCACATTGAATCCGTCTGATATGTTCAAAGTTTGACCGGATCTGATAGGACTCGATTTAAATTTGAATCCTATTGATAAGTCAAATCTTCGGTTTTGATCTGATCCAACTTGTTTTATTTAAAAATTAATGAATTATTAAAATAGAATTAAAATATACTAATTTAAATAAAGTAAAGACAAAAAATACAAGTGCTTTTTTAATCATTTTCATCATATATACACATGCTTTTTGTAAAAATAAATATATAATATAATAAATTTATAAAAATATATTTATAAATAAATAAATAACACACACACACACACACACACACACACACACATATATATATATATATATATATATTGGATAGGGGTGATTTGAATCTGATCTGAAGATCCAAACAAAAGTGAACCAAATTCAACCAAATAGGTTCAGATCTCGAATCCAATCCATTTGCACTCCTAGATAAGGTTCTAAAAATTTGGAAATATTGGTTAAAATTCCCCCCCCCCCCCCCAAAAAAAAAAAAAAGGTTTTACCAATGAATACATCATATCCATGGGTATCCAATTGTATCAATCAATACATTTTGATACATTACTATACAATTGATGCATTATTGAGTATTGACACAAGTGGAATTTCCACAACCATTCCTAAGACACATAAAATTTTTGTTCGCAAGTCACCATCATAACTTGGGGGTGCAACTTAGGCGGGCCCAACCCAAGCCCGAAATGGCCCAGCCCTTAATTTTGTATGAGATGGGCCTAGTTTTTTTATTCTCGGGTTGGGCCTAGGCTTTTAGAAGTCAAGCTTTCCCATTTTCAAGCCGGTCTCAGGCTTAACCCTTTGAACAATCCAAGACCGGACCGATGTATACCCGAGACTGAATCGAATATTATATTATATAATATATTTATATATTAATGTATATTATTTAAAATCCAATCTGACGGTGCTAGGTGTAAGTTTATAACAATCAACCGTCAAATACAAAGTAAAAAACCCTTTGTAGACATCCTATTTTTGCACTCTTCAGTTTTTCTGTAGCACTTCGAGTTTCAAGCATACGTCAGCTAATCCTGTGGTCGACTTGGGGGTATTTTTTGGAATTTTACAAAAGTTGGGGCCTCAAGGATCTAAAATCATAGGTACGTAGAGCCCAAAAAGCCAAACCCAATGACACCTGTTTACCCCTTCATCTTTAGACCCAAAGCCGGAACTGATTCTGATCGTCCAATTGACATCATTTTGACCCAAAACCACATTTCACACCAAATCAGAAATCCAAAACCATAGGTAGGTAGAGCCCAAAAAATCAAACCCAATGACACCAATATCACCCAAATCCGACACTATTTACCCCTTCATCTTTAGACCCAAAGTTGGAACTGATTTTGATCGTTCAATCAAAGTCATTTTGACCCAAACCACATTTCACACCAAATCAGAAATCCAAAACTATAGGTATGTAGATCCTGAAAATCCAAATCCAATGACATCAAGATCACCCAAATCCAACACCGTTTACCCCTTCATCCTGAGACCCAAAGTTGAAACCGATTCCGATCATCTGATCAGAGTCGTTTTAAAACTAATCATCATTTCACATCAAATCCAAAATCTGAGACCATAGGTATGTAGATCCCAAAAATCCAAATCCAACGACACCAAGATCACCCGAATCCGACACCGCTTACCCCTTCATCTCAAGACTTGAAACCATAATCGATTTCGATCGTCTAATCGGGAACATCTCTGATCCTAAATCCTAACCCCCATAAAATCTGAAATCCAACCTTATAGATGGACAGAGCTCAAAATTCCGAGTCCAATGATACCAAGATCATCCAATTCCGACACTGTTAACCCCTCCATCTTGAGACTCGAAGCTAGACTCGATCCATGCCCTTTGTTTAGAATACTATTCACAATAGCTTCGAACCTAGGGCATTCCACGACCCAAACCTCCCTTCAGCCTCTATAAGCATCTTAAAAATCTAAGATTTGACCCGCTATAGCCTCCAATCAATCAAGCCAATCACCTAAACTTGGAATGTCCAAGTTGGGTATATTGGTGAAATCTTTTACTCTTTATCTTGATTGATTGAGAGAATCTCTCACAAATTTGTCCTGACAATCCATTATCTCAATCAATTTCCCTCAAAAAACTATTTAAGCATCATCCATTGATCTCCCTTATCTTCCATCTCAGCCCTCCATTCCCCTCTCAAAAAATCTATAAATACCACCCTTTCTCACATCCTAGACACATAATAAAGCCTAGAGATCCTACACTCACTAGTGTAGAGAATACCCCTTCACGTCCCAAGTAGCCCCAAGCTTCCCTAACCCATGTCCTACACTCTTTCTCCACCATCTCTCACGTCCCTAGAGTCTCCCCATATCAATGTTTCAATCTAAGAGCTCCCCAAGTTGTATTTACACCAAAGAGATGAAGCTGAAAGCATTCTTGAAGCAACAACATTGCAACAGATAGACAGTAGTGTTTTCTCCCATATTGGTCCACATTCCAACACTCCAAAAGCACTCTAAATCATTTTGATAACAAGTCAAAAGTTGAAGATTGGTTGTGAGTTCATTTAAAGAGGAGAGAAGCTTAGGATTTACTTGAGAGGATGCTGAAAAATAGTTGCAAAAATCTTCTTAAGTCATTTGGGCCATATACTCTTCATCTTTGTCCTTTTAAAATGATATTGAAGTCAATGTGTTCTTCATGGTGCAAGAGGTGCTCAAAGGGGTGCATTCTAAGAGATTTCCCTTGTTGAAATTGTTGGTTTCAAATTCATGAATTGCTGAACATATGGCTAAAGGAACAATGCCTATCTTTAGTGGGTGGAAAACATTCTTGAGGTATGTTTGTTGTGTTTTTTTTTTACCAATTAATATATCTTTATTTAGTTCATATTTTTAAAATCAGAAATGTTTTTAGGATTGGCCCAGTAGCCATCCGACGATGAATATCATTTTTAGATCTTAAGTGCTTACTTTTACCTAACATGAGCATTCCTAGTTTCTATTCATTTAATTTACCCAAAAACAATCATTCGGTACTTCATTTTAAAATTAACTTATTTTTCATGCATTAAACTCATTGAGAGAGTTACATATTTAGGGAATGTTCAACATTGTTTTAAAAGGTAAATTAGAGGAAAAAAAGTTGTCATCCAATTTTTTTTTTAGAAAAACTAGTTTTTTTTTTTTTTTTTTTTTCAGTCAAGCATCCTTCATGTTACAACAATCCTCCATTAATAGGTCCATCTAGTTTTTTTAGGTGTATTAGTCTGACTTACAGCCTCCATTAACTTGTTCTTTTATATGTTGTTGTAGAAGATATTTTCTTTACTTGTTTGTTTTTGTTAGTTATCCATGTCTTAATAGAGTATCTCATTTTAATCATCCTTTTTTAGTTTGTAGGTTGTTTAGTGGTCAATTGGATTCTTGACTCTTTTTAATGTAGTTCAGCTCATGACTTGTTTACTAGTTTACATAATTATTATTATTATTATTATTTTTGCAATTCAGCTTATCCCTTAGCTAGTCCATTACTTCCTTAGCTTTCTTTTCATGGTACTTTGTCTTAATGTTTCATTTAATTTTGTGTTCCTCTTATTATGTTTAGTGAATGCATGTTCATTTCAACAAATAATTCAGGCAAAAATTTGTTAAATTTTCCTTGAAACTTTGTTGAAGTAGAGGCCGGTTTAACCGAGCATGTGTGGGGTGCTTAACACCTTCCTGCACCGTACCTTAGTCCCCAGACCCAAAGAATCTCATCCCCATTGGGAACGAGTCATCAAGAAAACCAAAATGTTTTTCTTGAAAAATCCTGGGTTTTCCTAAATTCTCAATTCCAATAATTTAGGTGGCGACTTCAAACTCAATACCCAAATCCGTCCCCCCCTCCGGGTCGGGAAGCCACACCCTTGACGACACAAAAGCAAAGCACTAAAATTCTTTTGACTCTTCAACTTTCATATTCACAGTTTTACCACCCCCCTACTCCCTTCCACCCTTTTTATTTCTTGCAGTCTCTAATGCCAATGCTTCAAACTTCCTCAAACCAAGTTACTATTATAGTCTTGTTGCCTTATCACCTTCAAATGGAATGATTCAATGAATACTTGATAGGCTAATATGCTACCTACCTTTCCCTTCCTTTCCCTTTTTTTTTTTCCTTCAAACCAAACGCAGCCTAAGGAAGGGAAAGGTAAGGAAACCTTTACAAACTTTGTACAGGTTTTCCGACCACTTCCTTCCTTTTCCTTCAAACCAGACATAGCCTTAAGGAATAAACTATAGGAATAACAAACGAATTTACTAGAGTTTGATGTTTTTTGCCCTTCTTTTCCTAGAAAATGGAGTATCTGCAAATATGGCAAGGAAATTATTTGTTTATGTCAAATATCATTAGAAAAATTAAACATTTCTTTTTTTGTAAATTTTCTATCATATGCAAAATCTTTCTTTGCTAGACAAATGTAAAATATAGTATTCATTTACTTACATTTTTAATGTAATTTCACATATGTTTTAATTATTTTTTACATGATTAAGTGAAACATTTTGTTTCCAAGTATGGCACAATCAAATGCAAATAATCAACCTCAACAAATCGAAGGATCTAGTACAACTGTTGGTGGAACATCTTTGTTGTGTTCTACAAGAACTGGCTAAAATGAACATTGTTAATGAGATGCCATTTAGTGTTGTGGAACATAAAGGCTTTTAGAATTTTGTTAGGGCTATTTAACATAGATTTCAATTTGCTTCATGTACCACAATTCCTAAAGATTGCAAGGAGTTGTATATGAATAAAAGAAAGAAGTTGAAAGAAACATAGGTAAAATCATCAAGAGTGTCCATCACAACAGATATTTAGACATCTATCCAAAATCTTGGACACATGTGTTTTACTGCACACTACATTGATAATGAATGGATTTTACAAAAGAAAATCATTAATTTCCATGTGCTTCCATCTCCACATATTGGTGAGTCAATTGGGCATGCCAATGAATCATGTTTGTTGCCATGGGGTTTAGAAAATTTATGCACAATAACTCTTGACAATGCAAGTTCAAAAGATGTTGAAAAAGAAGTTAAGTAAAAAAAGGGTTTATTTTTGGATGGTGAGTTTTTTCATATGCATTGTTGTCATCCTTTATAAAGCTCTAGAACTTTTGAAAGAAAAGTTTGGGAGCCATTAAGACCCGAAGCTTTTCTAGGAACCATTTGAAGGAGGGCTTGGTGAATTTCTTCCTCAGATACCTCCCTCTTTAGATCTTCATTGTCCTCATCTGTTATTGCTGGATGCAAGTTTCTTAGGGCTACCTCCACATCCTCATCCATTGGATTTGAGGAAGTGAAAATTTCCTCAAAGTGATTCATAAAGATCTTCTTGGCGTGATCCTCACCTTCCATCCATTCCCCATCTTTATTTTTTAGTTTCAACACCATGCTTTTAGCTCTCCTTCTTATAATTACATTGTGAAAAAAATCTAATATTTCAGTCCCCATAGGTCAGCCAATTGACTAGATTTTTTAGCCCACATTATTTCCTCTCTCCTTATAAGCATATCTAACTTTCTCCCTTCATAGATGTGATGCAGAAATAAAATCCTCGATTCTTTTTATCTCTAGCAAGGGCTTGCTTTGTTTCTTCAAATTGAATATGCACCTTACAAAAATCATATTTATTCCATTTACACATAACTCCTCATAGCTTTTTACATTTCCAGCTGGTAGAATTATTCCCATCTAGCCAATAATCCTTAAGGCTCGGTTTAAAAGGAGTACAAATGCAAATATGTACAATGTAAGTACATACAAAATAATACAAAATATAAGGTTTTGCACTCTACATATTTGCATTTGTACTCCTTCCAAACTTAGCCTAATGATTTCCACACATTTACTATGAGTCAGCCACATTTCCTCGAATATGAAAGGTCTATTTCACTTGTTTTTATAGGAAAAGTGTCCATGTAGATAGGAAAGTGGTCCGACCCATAATAAACTTGGGAAAAGACTACAACCTCAAGGAAGAGCTCTCTCTAAATTCCATTACAGAGGCCTCTATCCGGTTTTACCTTAATGTTTTTTTATCCTTCTTTGTTATTTGACCAGGTGTATTTGGGACCATTTGAAGGAACCTCCTCCAGCTCCCACTGTCTTAGTAAACCCTTGTTTCTTTTGATAATCTTCATTTTTGCTTTGGCACCCCACATTATCATCTTGATGAAATATCATATTTAGATCACCAATACAACACCAAGGCCCACTAACCCTCTCTGCTAAGGTACTCACTTTTTTTATAGAAGAATTTCCTTTTCCTTCCTTGCTTCACCATATTAGAAAGTACACCACTAGCCCTTGTCACCATCTTCTTCAATATTGCATGGATATAGTTATTATCAACAGAAAGCACCTTTAGATTCAAAAAATCATCCCAAAAAATTGCTAAGCCACTGGCTAAACCCCTTGAGTCCACACCCCAACACTTCCAATTTAGCAGAAACTTCAAATTTTCCCTACAGTTAAGAAACTACACTTAGTCTCACTTAGAAAAATAATTTGTGGATTAACCATTCTCAAAGCCTCTTTTGTTGCATGAATTGTCAAGGGGATCTCAACCCCTGACAATTCTAGCAGCAAACTCTCATTCCCACAAAGGGAATTGTTCAGGGTCAACTCCCGCAAGCCCTACAATTTGATTAAATTTTTTCTATAAAACCTCTCTTCTAGGAGATCAAATCAGCCCCCCCACAAGACTACGCCCCACAATGTCCCATAGCACATCCCGCCGTGTATTGGGAACATCTCTCGATGATAGTACTAGAAATGGTGATGTCATCATCTGGAGATGTCCCCAATACATGACTGGGATGTGTTGTGGGACGTTGTGGGGCACAGTCTTGTGGGGGGGATGATTTGAACTCCTCTTCTAGTTACAAGGGATGCTTCCGATCCTTCTAGCTTCTAAGAAAGAGAAAAGTCAGGGTGTGAACATTCTGCAAAAAGTGTTCGGAATAATCTATGGCATTGAAAGTCAATGAGTTTTGTACTTACTGGCTTTGGAACATTGCAAATATTTCATTTGTAAGGGGATATTTGATATGGCTTCCATTTATTTAATAAACTTTTGTACTTGATTTGTCTTCAAAACCAAGAAAAAGTGGTTGATAAAAGTTTTTCTATTGTTGGTTGACAGCTAGGTGCCACCAGGTGCCATTAGAAGCCACATAAGTGGAATGGTAAATAAACACTTTAGTGTTGGGGGAAATGTTAAAATGAATCTTCCACCAAATGTTGGCTTGCATGTAAAATGAGACAAACGTTTATTACATAAACAAACCTACCAATTAACATATTGGGACAAACACCCACACGGTGATGAGTTGGCACCATTTATAAAAGAAGCCATATCAAACACTAGGGATGGCAACAAGGTGGGTCCGGGGAGGGTTTTGTAAATTCTATACCCTACCTTCCACCCTAAACCTCCCAACCCATACTCACCCCAAAACACGCAATGGGTTGGATTTTAAGAATCCAAACCCTCCTTGCAAATGAAAGTGCAAAACCCTCCCCGAACCTACCCTCCCCACATTCAAGGGTAGGGGTGGTTGGGTTTAAAACCTGCATCTAATTTCCTATTATTTCTTGTCATATATAAGCAATAAATGCCCCATCAGGAGGATAGGGGCGAGTATGGGTAGGGTAGAAATTGCCATCCCTACCAAACACCATATAAAGTAGACCTGACAATTGAGTTGGGTGGGTCGGGTTCAGGTTGGATCAAGGTAATTCATGTTGATTTTGGATCCGGTTGAATTTCAGGTTGGGTTGTCAAATGCTAGACCCTAACCCTAAATGTTGGGGTTAGGGTTGGCCCTGGTCAATTTGGGTCATCCCATAAAATAATTGAAATTAAAAAAATAAAGAAAAAATACATGAAAAATGTCAAAATTAAAAGAATTAGCCTTAAATTTCCAAATACAAAATAAAAAACTTGAACATTTAACAATTTAAAGAGTAAACAATAAAAAGTAAAGACTAAATAGAGAAAATTAAAGAGTGGAAACTTCTAACAATATATAAATAATCCCAATTATACTTGACAATCGGGTCAATGGATTGACCCTTGACTTGACCCAACCCAGCCAAGTTTTTTTGGAATCAGGTTGGATCGGGTCATTTTCATATTTGGGTAGCTAAATATGAGACCCTAACCCTGTTTTTTCGGGTTAAATTGGGTCGTGTCCAAAACATTCAGCTTACTAATTTTCATAATCTAATTCGTTTTAGCTTGACCCATATTCGGCCAGGTCCACCTAGTGACATGACACTATTTCCTTGGCAATGACATAACACTATTTCAAGGGAGGTTTTTATGATTGTCATAAACGTTAGGCGAGGTTTTTATATTTTACCCTAAAATTTAATACAGTGAGAGTAGAAGTGCCAAGTGCCACTTCAACTCACTGAAGCTGAATCTATCAGTGAAGCCAGTAACGAACAGTAGATTTATCTCAGCTCAAGCAAGCATTACGATTTGTTTTTTCTTCTCAAACAAGCATAATCGAAGGCACGTCTCTATAGTCAATAACAGACAAAAGAAAATTATAAAGATATAGTCTGGAAGGTTTTGTTCTATTTGATTTTTTTTCTCAAGTTGCGATCTTCTATTGATGAAACTTGTTTCTTGTGAAAATGCAGATCGTTTCTGAAATTCTTAAATCTGAAAAAAGTATTCTGCTGCAGAACTAAATTATTTATTGGAGTTTTGTTTACAAAAGTGGAGGCCCATTCCATCGAAGTTGAGTTGCTCTTCCGTTATTGCAGCTTGAATTCTCAATTTCTGAATTTCGAAGTTGCAGATCACAGAGTATTTGCATCCCGAAGACTAATGAATTTTATTTTGGTATGTTAACTTCTCTTCTAGTACTTCCAGCTCTGTACTTTCTGTTAACAAAATTTTATCTTCTTTTATTCATTTCTTTCTAATTTTCGTAAAATTATTTTTTTCAATGGCCCATTACAGGTGTGATTATGTTTCCCTTTTCGTTTTTCATTGGTGGGTTGTGGGAGGGGGCTTGTTCTTTAGCTTTTAGTCTGAAATCTGTCTACTAACTTTCTGCTAAAAATGCTTCACTTTCAGGTATTATTTAGTTGGTGGTTACTGATTTAATTGTTAACCATGATCACTAGGCTTTATTTTTAGTTGCTGTTACTGTTGTTATTTTGAAGATTTATCTTCTTGGTTTTCTACTGAAGTTGCTTAACTTGGTGACATGTTAATAGATGGTGTTACTAACTCGCTCTCGTTTTCTGTATTCATCAAATCAGTACTTGAGATCTGTAGTTTGAATCTGTTTGGTTAATCGTGGGTTTGAATCAAGTAAAATATCACGTATTTTTTTTTAATCTTTAACACAAATACTTTCATGCGTTTTCCTTGTGGCTGATCTAGGGCTTCTGTTGAATTTCAGGGACCAACGAGATAGTAAATTCCTCAGCTGATAACTGATTGAGTGGTTCCCTTGGTTACTAAGGTGGTTGATGCTTTAGGATATGGCTTATGCACTTCAATATAAAAAATTATGTCAGGTTGAAACCAGGAGACGGATTTTGGTGATTGGTATAATAGGTGCAGCAACTTTAGTATTTCAGTTTCTATCTCTTTCCCATGGGAATTTTTTATTGTCTATGCTACCAGCTATTAGAGGTCCACTACTTGGAAAGAGAAGCTTTCCAATTGAAGATTCATCCCCTACGCACATGATGATTGGTAATTTAACCCTTTCAAGTGATGTGAACTTCATGGAATCATCTTTGGTTCTTGGGATGGTGAAAGCTTCAGTTATGGAGAAGCAAAAGGAGGACAGCAATGAAACAAAAGATATGGATAGAGACCAAAAAAACGATTATTCATCAGAGGAGGCCATTGACACAGAATACAATCTGGAATTTGATGAGGATCAAGATTCATATAATGAAACTTCATTTGGAAAAGCTGTTGATCCGGTTACAAATTTCAAATTGGGTAGTGTAAATAATCCAAGAAGTGATTCTATACTAGAAAAGGCCAGAGAAACTGAACATGTTCTTGCAATAGAGGAAAGTAAGCAAAAGGTTAATGATTTATCATCCAACAACACATTGAGACCAGGCATCAGTTTGGAAGTGGAAAAGCATCAAACTCTGGACACTGGTATGAAACCTCCACCGCCTAAGCTAGCACCAGAAACTTCTCTGAATGAGACAGACTTGCTCAGAAAATTGGATAAAAATTCAAGAGTTTCTATCATGTCATCCCCCTCAAATTTAGTTTTGGTGAGTAATCAAGTGACAGAAACACTACCCAAGGACAATAAACCTGAGATACTGCAAAGTGGTTCCATTGCTTTAATCAAAAACTCCACAACCATTAACATCATAATCAAGAAGAATGGGGGGACACCAACAATATCAATATCCCAAATGAATAGTTTATTATTTCAGAATCGAGTTTCTTTCAACTCAAAGGTATATATTTGGATCTTCAGATTCTAAAGGGATTTAGTTTAATTATTTTGAACTGAAAGTTGCTTTAACCTTCTAGCTTGATTTTCTTTCTATTCTTTACTAGAGGGCAGAACGGCTCCCAGTCCGTGATAGGGAACTTATATATGCAAAATTACAGATTGAGAATGCTCCTATTGTAAGGAATGATCCAGAACTTCATGTTTCTGTTTTTCGCAATCTCTCTACATTTAAAAGGTAATCTCCACATCTGAATGGTGGTGCAGGTGTACAAGAATTTTCAAACACAATTGATCATTGTAGATATTAAGACTTTAAGATTAGTAATTCTCCTTTAATATTCTTGTATGTAGGAGTTATCAGTTGATGGAACGCATGCTCAAAGTCTATATTTACAGAGAAGGAGAAAAACCAATTTTCCATCAGCCAAATCTGAAGGGAATATATGCCTCTGAAGGATGGTTTATGAAATTAATGGAAGGAAACAAACAGTTTGTTGTGAAGGACCCAAGAAAAGCTCACTTGTTTTACTTACCTTTTAGTTCGCAAATAGTAAGGACAATTTTGTATACACGTGAGAATTTCCATGGTGGGAGGAACCTGGCTCTGTATTTGAAGAAATATGTGGACACGGTGGCAGCTAAATACCATTTTTGGAATAGAACTGATGGAGCAGATCATTTTCTTGTTGCTTGCCATGATTGGGTATGCTTCCATGCCTCTTTCAGATTTAAATTCTATCAGTTTTAATCATTGGATGACTAATATATGTGATTTCTTTTATATTAGTATAATCAAGAGGAAATAGAAAATCGATTAAAGCATGGCATTAATTTTCCTTTGTGATGTAACTGGAGTTTCTCAGGCCCCTAGAATAACAAGGCATCATATGAGTAAATGCATCAGAGCTCTTTGCAATACTAATATTGCTAGAGGCTTTCAAATAGGCAAGGATGTGAGCCTTCCAGTAACATCTGTGCGTAGCATGAAGAATCCTCTAAGATACCTTGGAGGCAAACCCCCTTCAGAGAGGCCTACCTTGGCATTCTTTGCAGGAAGCATGCATGGATATCTCCGTCCAATCTTGCTACAGTACTGGGAAAACAAAGACCCAGAGATGAAAATATTTGGTCCAATGCCTCGGGATGTTGAAGGCAAAATGAATTACATAGAGCACATGAGGAGTAGCAAGTATTGCATCTGTGCTAGGGGTTATGAAGTTCACACTCCTCGGGTCGTGGAGGCAATCTTCTATGAGTGTGTGCCAGTGATAATATCTGATAACTATGTGCCACCATTCTTTGAGGTCTTAGACTGGGAAGCATTTGCTGTCTTCATTGCAGAGAAAGATATTCCAAATTTGAAGAATATTCTCCTTTCAATTCCAGAGGAAGTCTACCTTGCAATGCAGCTGAGAGTGAAGAAGGTGCAACACCATTTTCTGTGGCACAGTAAGCCTGTGAAGTATGACATATTTCATATGACCCTTCATTCAATTTGGAGCAATAGGATTTACCAGATATAGCACAGATAAGGATGTGGCAAAGATTTTAGATTCTTGAATCTGAGAACATAGGAGAATGAGCATATCTGAAAGACTGATTTGCCACCCAGAGCAGAAGGTGACACAGCAAAGGGAGAATGGAAACACAAATAACTACAGCATGTGAGCATAGAGGTGGACAAGTGAAAGAGTTAAATGTTTTGCTGAATCTGTCTCTTTCTGTCTAGATCTTCTCCCATGTCAGTACAATAAAGAGAAGGTTATGGTTGAAAGTAAACATGTTAGAAAACGAAGAGAAGAACCATGGTAGTTGCTGAGCCTTTCAGTAAATGTCTTGCCAATAGACCATTGTATAACTGAGTTCATTGTTCATAAAAGGGACTCAAGCCTTTACATAGCACTTTTTTTTTTTTTTATCACTTTATTTCATCAGTGGAGATACAACAGCGAAGTATAATTTAATGGAGTAGATCATATGGACTAATAGTGGTCACTGCAGCAGTTTGGATGGTCAAAAAACTTTCTATTGATATGGATTTCCATTTGTTCAGAATGCTCTATATTCATAAATGCTGTCATCTGATAATAACTATGGACGTTTTTTTTTCCATCTACACCTGAAACTGAAGATATTATCGATACCTACAATGCTGCTATCATTTAAATTTATAAGCACACATTATGAGAAATTCTTCTCATCTATCTTGTAGTTCTAGAAACCCTACGTTGAAAAGGTTGGGTCATAGAAATTTGGAGGAAAAGCGCTTTGAGGCATATCTGAAGACACCGTCTTTAGAACGTTTTTTTGCCCCCACTTAGTTTTACTGGGTTTATTGTTGGGTTACAGGCAAATCCGTTATCAAGATACAACAGAGCCTTTTGTGAGAATCTACAACTAACAAAGTTGAAGTGTTTTCAAAGAAACATTCTTTGAGACAATAACAAACTGATCTGAGAGAGACGATAGTGTTTTTCAAAAAACTTGTGTTCAAATGCTTGATTCACACTCCTTAAATAATTCTTCAAGAGTCATGGAACAAAGAAAGTTGCTGGTTCAGAAAATGCTCATTGAACAGTCACAATTTAAAATGTGACTATTAAATGATTATTAACTTTGAATAGTGCCTCTTGATCACATCCTATCGAATTGTGACCGTTGATATTGCACCAAAGGTCAAAGCTGTTCTCCGCGAGACACACGAGTGCATGCAAAGTGTCTCATTACGCCACACACGCACATGTTGTGCAGTAATAAACCTCCATACCTTTATTTTTAAGGAGTGTAGAAAAGCTCCTATTTAAACACTTAAAACAAGTTTTGTAACTTTCCAATGTGGGACTAGTTAAAAACTAGTTTTAATAAAAGAAAAAACTACTTTTCAAGACATGTATGCGGTTTTTTTTTCCTCATGTAATTGATCAATCAAACCCCATTGGATTTAATCTCTAATGAGATTTAAAATCCAACACCCTAAACTTGGTAATTTAACATTACTTACAACGCAACCTGATTAATTTGGCACAAAGTTCCCCATTAGGCTGGGTGATTTTTGGCATCCACCCCGACGCATCAGGTCTCAAGTTGATAGAAGAGTATGACTTTGTTTGCTGAGTCCACTACTGTTGTGTTGGCTTCGTTGAAAAATATGTATGAAATAAAAAGTTGTGTAAGAGTCATCAAGGAACTTCACGCCTTAGGCTCAGTTTGGAAGGAGTACAAATGCAAATATGTAGAGTGCAAAACCTTGTATTTTATATTGTTTTGTATGTATTTATACAATACATATTTGCATTTATACTCTTTCCAAACTCAGCCTTAAGGATTATTTTGTCAACTTTCCTTTAATAATTTTTTGTTAAATCAGACAGCTAAGTGTTTCATGGGTTGTGAATATGTGATCTCACCCTGAGTCATAGTGCCTTGGTGCTCTAGTTGGTAGTGTATTCTGGTTCATCTAGTCTGATATTGGGTGATCACTTATCAAAAGGAAAAAAAAAAATCGGAATATATTGCTTCAGGCGAACTATCCTCATAAATTTGCTATAGTACAAATACAAATACAAATAAAACAGTGTAAGTTATATATGCTACCCTACCTCACAATTTTTTTTTATTTGATTTTGCAAAAATCCCTCTTATCACCCACATACCCCCTTTGAATTATGTTAAATTCCCCTACCTGTCACTACTACAAACAGTGATAAATTTGGGGAGTGGGGGAATCAATAATTTGTCCAATAAAATAATTGGATGTAGAACTTCGAATACAATCACCACTAAACATGGTTATAAAAAATTAGCATATTAAGGTTTAGTTATTAACATATAAAACAATTAAAATACCACTAGGGCTTAATTTAGAAAAAGTATAAATACAAATATGCATTATACAAATACATACAAAATAATATATAAAATACAAGGTTTTGCACTTTATATATTTGTATTTGTACATCTTCCAAACTGAGCCTAAAAGTAAATAACAACCAAACAAACTATTTGAAGGGTTGAGATTGCTCAATGCCAAAAGAAAAAGTTAGATAAGGTTATTAGTTGAGGGTGCAATTTGGGCCTGATGGCCTGATGGTTTGACAAGCACTAACAACAAAGGTAAATTATAATAGCCTCCCCTGGAATCAAGCTCGAATCAATCAGTGTGTCGATTAGGGGGCATTCATTTTTTGAATTTTGAGAGGGGGAAAGTTAGTTGATGGGATTTTGGTTCCCATTGACTAAGAATTCCGTTTTTTTTTTTTTTGTTTTTAGTTTTATGTGGGGACCAGAGAAAGTTTATTTTCACGTGATACCCATTCCCTAGGTAGGTAAATAACTTTTCCACTTAGGGGAAAGTTTCAAACACTTGAATGGGACAAAAATGCCCATTTTAAAAATGGATTTTTATGGTTAAAATGGTCATTGCCTTATTTACATGAAAAATAAAAGAACATGGATAAATGCACTTACTAGGGTAAGTGTTTACCTGGAAAAAACTTACCCAGATAACTGCATTTACCTGGGTAAATAACTCACCAAAAAGCAAACGGGGCCTTAATTATTTTTTTGTGTATTTATCAGAGTTGTAATGTTTGCTAGTTCCTGTCCCTCGGGTTTCTACTTTTCGATTCAATCTTTTCAAAGAATTCCATATTTTCTTTTTATTGGCTGCAATTACTGGATTCATTTCATTGTCTCAACTTCAAATCTTTTCTCATGGATGATCGAGCTTTTCATGAGATAATTGAGCTCAGCTGATGAAAAAGCTTGATTCAGATAAGTTTTATTTTTTATATGTATAATATTTTATTTTATATATATATATAATTTTTTATTTTCTATAGAAGTTTGGCTCACAATTAAACTCAATCTGACCCGAGCTTAAACGTAGATGTCTCTAACTCAAATCGAGCTTAAACGTAATGTCTTCAAAAAAAGTTTAATTATTTGTGGACTGATGGAGGTTTGGATAGGGACTCGGTTGCGACCTTTTGTGCTTATTCTCATAATTTGCAATTTTTGATGGCTGCAGCGGGAATTTAGGTCGAAGGTCTCTAGCTTTTGATGCTGAGGAATTCAGTGACTATCGTTTCTGAGCAAGACTCCGATTGAAGCGTGCAATGGATATGTTGCTGCAGTTTCTTGGTTCTTTTGGTAGATTAAACTCCAAGGTTTTAAAAACCAGATACGATACGGAACCATTTTGGGGATTGGTTCTCGGGTCAAATGGTCCAATCGTTTGATTCAAATGGACGGTCCATTCTGATGTAAAAAATAAATAAAAAGTTTAAAAAATAAATAAAATAAAATAAAGCCAAAACTGTTATTCGGGTTGATGGTTCAACTATCTGGGTCAGTGGGTTATTAACTAATTAAATCAATGGGTACCTGATCGGTTATTCTCAGGTCAAGGTCAACCAGTTTGACTATTCGATTCGGTCCGGTTTTCAAAATCATGTAGAATTCTGAGTCTATCTTCTCGTTTTCTTTCTAAAAATTTTGTGTATAGAAGTAGAGACTTAATCGGAAGTGCTCATAGGGTGGTCAAGGAGGACAAAAAGTTTAAAGTTATTTAATGTATGCCCGGTGGTTGTTTCTAGACCGAATCAGCCCCCCACAATGTCCCACAGCACATCCCCATCGTGTATTGGGATCATCTCCCGATGATGACATCATCATTCTTGGTATTATCATCGGGAGATGTTCTCAATACACACGGCAGGATGTGCTGTGAGAAGTTGTGAGGGGCTGATTTGAATTCGGTTGTTTCTACCCTCTTGGCTTGCTCCTTTTGAGACCAAATCAGCCCCCCACAAGATTGCCCTCCACAACATCCCACAGCACATTCCCACCATGTATTGGGAACACCTCTGGATGATGACATCATCATTTCTGGTATTATCATTGGGAGATGTTCCTAATACATGGCGGGGATTTATTGTGTGGACGTTGTGGGGGATTTATTGTAGTTTTGGACTCTTGCTTCTAATATTTTTTTTTGGTAAAATACTTGAACCTCTCTTGAATTTTTTCATAAATACCGAAGCATCCTCTCTTTTTTCAAATTGGACTAAGACCTCCCATATTAAGTGATATTATGGGACAAAAACATTCAAAATCTGTTAAAATGTGACGGCATATGTAGTTTCATTTTTTGGAAAAACCCAATTTTGCCCTTTACGATCCCTTTTAGCTAGGGGTGGCCACAAGCCGAGTTCTTCACAAGATACTCAAGCTTGGCTCAGCTCGGTTTCAACTGAGCTTTGAGCCGGGCTTGAGCCTAATAGAGCTCGGCTCATGAGGCTCGTGAGCCGAGCTTGTATATATATATATATATATATATATATATATACACACACACAATAAAATTATAGAAAGTAATATAATAAAAATATATAATTCTTAAAATTTTAAATATCAAATAAAATATATTTTTTATATATAATTTTTTATTTTTATAAAATATTTTTTCTCAAATCGAACTTGAACTTACGAGTTTTTTACTCGAACCGAACTCGAGCTCAAGGTTCTAACTCGAACTGAGCTCGAGTTCAAACCTTGTACTACCTTGGCGAGCCGAGCTTGACCCTCGCACTATTCAACTCGACTCGGCTCGAATCCGCCCCTACTTTTAGCAATTCAGTTCAGACCATGCTCCCTGTTGTCATTTTCTATAATGCTTTTAACTCCACAACAAGCACACGTTTTAGGTGCTTGTTAGGATAATAATGGAGGAACCAATTTAGGTCGGGTGCTTAAAGTTGTTAGGAATTTAGGATTTGGGTTCTATTTGACAAATGGTTTTAAGTTAAAAGTGTGCAAAGGGGTATCCAATGGAAAGTTGGTTGTATTGGGTGAGAAGAATAGGCAGGAATTGATGTTTTTTTGGAGGTCTCAATGATATTGGGTGTGATAAAAGGGACTACGATGTGGTTAAGTTCATTGAGATGGTGGGTTTTAATCAGTTAAGATTTTTCGTTTTGATTTGAATAATTATTTATGTTAGTCGAGCAAGGATTAAACAATAGAAAAAAAGGTCCCCTAACATTGCAGAGATGTGTATATTAATTCCTATATAAATAAACCAAATCCCTTCTACCTTTCTAATTTAAATTTCTGTTTAATTCATCAATTTGATCAACACTAAGCAACGCCCCCAGAAATCTTGTTCCATTTTCAAACCTCCCCAAGAAAAACTCCATACTTCATTTTATTCAAGCTCTTTGAAATATTAGTTGGAAAAGTTCTTGGGTGGGTCAAGACAAGACAACCAATATATATTCCCCTGTTTTGAAAATATGAAATAGTAAGGATATAAAAAGCTTTTTAATGATTCCGTTAGATATAACTCCCACCGGGGAAGTCTTAGTCCAAATTTTTTTTTTTTCAAACAAAAGAGGGATATTTCAGTATTTACAAGTAGATTCTCCAAGAAAAACTCCTCTGAAATTTCTGAGCATTGATGAAACCTTCCATGAAGTTTGGTAATTGGAATCACCTCCTATGAACTTTCTAACTCAATTGCAAGTAGACTCCCCTCTGTTAGAATCCTCTACAAGGGGCCTGAAAATGTCTAAAATACCCATACAATTATATTTAATCAAAATATTTATTTTCCAAATTTTCTCTTTACATCAAACGCTACTACAAACCCTTCTAATCTCTTTTCCAAAATTGATTTATTTTTCAAATTTGCCCTTCATATCAATTGCTTAAAGGATAAATGTACAACTTTAAACTCTTATTTTTTATTGTTCATAAAGTTTGTATTGTTTTATCTTTAAAAATCAAATTCAATAATAATTATATGGGTATTTTGGATATTTTTGTACATTTTGTTAGAGGATTCCAATACACGCACACACATACACAGTCTACTTGCAAGTTGCAATTATGTCAAAAAGTTAGGAAATGTTTCAGCAATTTACCCTAAAAAAGCCTCCCTTATGATTTGGAAAGAAAGCTCCACTACCAACCAGGCAACCAGAGCACCAAGGCACTATTAACTTAGTGTTCCTGTTATGGAAACTTTTAGGCCCTGCTCACTTTTCGGTAAGTTACTTACCCGGGTAAATGTAGTTACTTGGGTAAGTTTTTCTTGGGAAACACATACCCGGGTAAGTGCATTTACCCATGTTCTTTTATTTCTCATGTAAATAAGGCAATGACCATTTTAGTCATAAAAATCTATAATGAAAAAGGGAACTTTTGTCCCGTTCAAGTGTTGGCAACTTTTCTCCTAGGTGGAAAAGTTATTTATCAGGTAAGTGATACCCAGGAAAATAAACTTTCCCTGGTTCCCACATAAATCTGAAAAAAGAACATGAGATTCTTGGTCAATGGGAACTTCCCATTGACCAAGTTCCCCCTCTCAAAATCCAAAAAAACAACGCCCCCTTTGTACACATGGAGAGGGGAGAAAGCGGTGCAAGAAATCCTGATAACGGGAGTGAGTAGCCGAGTGATGAGAATCCAACCTTCTTGGCTATTCCTTTTGCATTCGGATTTTGAAGAGAAGATTTTGGTGATCATGGCTAGTGATGAGAATCCAACCTTCTTCGCAACACCCATTTCAAGTAGGGCCACTGACAAGCCAGAGATTGCTATTCCAAACCATACAAACTGTATCCTCATATCATTGAATTCCAAGTTTTCAAGAATGCCTTTTCAATGATTTTAAAAACCCTCAAGGCACTTACTGTACTCTCTAGTGTCTGTGCTTCCGCACTTGGCATACTTGTTTAAAAACCCCTATTGCACTCTCCTCCCAAGCTTAACTTCAAGGACCCAAGCTAGGAAAATCCTGATTACAGTGGCCATTGGTGATTAAATTTGGACTGTGTATACAAACCTATTCATCTGGAAGAACAGTTCCATGGTATCATTTAACGAGTCTAGCTTCGGTCAGTGCAACACCCGTTCGAATAGTCTTTACAGCCTTGCCTTAGGAATATCTCCGTGCTTATGTATTTTATTTCATAGGAAAATATTTCCAATGCAAGATTGCAAGAGGCTGTTCAAACGGTGTGAGCATAGACTTGCACTGAATGAAGCCGATCTCTCATTTGACCTTCCAGCCTGTATACAACAAGAAATGTTTGAATTTCAATTGATCGAGGGGAGATATTCCCAATACGTGGCTGCAAGGGATTGTGAGGACCAAATCTAATTTCATTTGTCACCATAGGATCATAGCCGTTGAAATGCAACACCATCTCGAACAGCCATGAAGGAAGATGCTGACTATGGCAATCGAATCTGCTTTCATGTCTAACTTCTGATGAGACAAGAAATGCCACTTAAAAATAACCAGTTAGGCCACACGCAAAACTCATTGTATTCCATGAAATGGAAGATAACTAGTTAGGCTGAGAAGTAACTGGTAAGAGAACAAGACAATTAACAAAGAGGAGAACCAGCATCAAGAGATCCGAAATGGAGAGACCAAAGCGTGAGCTGTTCTAATTCTTTTTTCTTTATCACAAAAATGATAATACCTGCTGTGGAAAGCTCGTATTTCAGGTTTTGATTTGGTTTTTGTTTATATGGGTATTAACGATTTTGCCTTATTGGCTAAGGTGAAGGACAACATCAAAAGAGCTGTAGCCATACAGGAAAAGTCTAGGACCTTTCTTGAAAGCTGAGTATGTATGAACGTAGTTTGTACATGACAAATTTTGTGATGATGATATAGTATATAATATGTTTCTAAAATTTTCTGCAATTTTTTTTATATTTATTTGTCAATAGAAATTATTCTTATTTATCACACTTATTATGTTTCATTAATATAAAGCTATGCCCAAATGTTTTATACATAATAATATATATATATATATATATATGTGTGTGTGTGTGTGTTTATCTTTTTAAAATTTTATTATTTAATTATGACTTTATGAGTTGACTGATCTGAAATGTTGAATTGATCTATCACCAAACAAGAAAACAATTTCACTTTTGGGTTAGTTTTGAATTTTGTATTTTATTTAATCATCAATAAAAAGTTAAAAACATTTCTTGTTTATTGTGTCTAATTTTTAATATAATTAATATAGAATATTAGAGATGTGTCCAAATGTTTCCTATAGAGTTTTTATCTTTTTCATCTTTTGTACTTTTATCTTGTTTTAATGTTTTATTATTTAATTATGAAATCAATGGTTGACACATATGACATGAAATGTTGAACTGTTGATCTACCACTAGGAACACAATTTCATTTTTGGATTGGTTTTAGATTTTATATTTTATTCCCAACATCAATAAATAAACTATTATTTATCACTTATTTTTCTTTAATATAAATAATATAAAATATCAGATAGGTGCCTAAATGTTATTTATAAAATTTTTGTATTATTACATAATACTTTTGTGTTTTCATTTTTTTTTTCATTTTTATTTAATTATGATATCAAGGTTGATACATTTGACTTGAAAGGTTAAATTGTTGACCCACCACCACAATAATAATTTTTATTTTTTGGTTGGTTTTAAGTTTATATTTCATTTCAACATCAATAAAATAATTATTATCTATCGCACTTACTTTTATTTAATATATATATATATATATTATTAGAGATGTGCCAAATTTTTCTATATTAATATCTATCGCACTTACTTAAATAAAATAATTATTAGAGATGTGCCCAATTTTTCTATATTTGTTATTTATTTATATATATATATATATATATTTTTTTTATTTAAGGATGGCATCATGGATTAGCTTACTTGACCTGTATGGTTGACTTGCTTATTCTCCACCATGATGGAAAAACAATTCCATTTTTGGTAAATTTTAAAAAACATGTATTTTAATAAACAATTTTCTATGGACTCAAATAGTTCCTACGAGCTTGGTTTGAGAGGTTTTGTGCTCTTGTTGGGGTTGGATATATTTAGGCCCAATTTGATCACACCCTCTTTGTGAAGATGAGAGGTGCTTTAGTTACTATTCTCACTGTTTATGTTGATGATATTATTGTTATTGAAGATAATGTGGAGAAGACTTAGAAACTTAATCATTTTTTCAATATTGAATTTGAAAGTAAGTTCTTTGGTGCATACACTATTTCTTGGGTATTAAAGTGGCAAGGTCAAAAGATGGGATATTTATTTCAAAAAGAAAATATGTGTTGAATTTATTAACTAAGATGGGTAAACTTGGTGCCAAACTTGCCCCAACACCTATTGATGCAAATCATAAGTTATCTTCCAGATATGGGGAGTTATTGGTTGATAGGGGAGTGTTTTAGAAGCTTGTGGGGGAAATTGTCATACCAATGTATGATATAATCTAATATATTTTATGTAGTGAGTGTGATTAGCCAATTCATGCGTGCTCCTAGAGGCACTCATTTTGGCTACTATTGAAAAGATATTATGTTATTTGAAGGGATCTCTATGGAGAGATCTTCTATTTGTTAACCATGGAATTAAGAGGATAAAGGCATATATATATAGATAGATAGATAGATATAGGTTAGCCAAGTAGATGGCAAGAGATCTACATCTGGATATGACAAGATCTTCAGTAGTAGAATATACCAACGGTTCTCCATATTCTTTCTACAGATTCTAAATCCTATTTCCTATTGATTTATTATTTCCTATTTATGTTTACAACTTACAACTTGTAAACGCCAACGCTTGAATCGTCTACCATCCTTGCCATTTTTTCCAGTGTTTAGGAAAATCAGCTAACCAATCAGACCGATTAAACTATGACCCAAGGCACTGGCCAGCCAATTCAACTGGAAAACTGGTGAACCGATTCCAATTTGTCTGGAGCCCTGGATCATTAAATAAGTTAAATTTTCTAAAAGACAATGGCAAGACTTGAACCTATGACCTTCTATGTGTGCTTTGCTTTGTTACCATTGATCCATTTCCTCATTTCTGTTTCCATTGTTTCCAAACTGAGCTTTTATGCTCCTTAGTGTATATTGCTTTAATTCACATAATCACATGTATTTTAAAGAAAATGTAAGCGAAGAGGCTTAATCCCTGGTTGCCTGCTTTAAATTTTAAGAAATTAGCTTTTTTATGTATCCCATTCCAATATTGTAAGACAACACACACAAAAACACACACACACACACACATATATATATATATATATATATATATATATATACACCACATCATCACGGTTCAACCTCCAGTTTGACCATGGCTGAACCTTTTACCCTTAAAGAGCCTTCAACCAGTTTCACCCAATTACCATTTACTCAGATTTGATCAATGGGTTCAGTCAGGTACTGCACCACCAGCCGCTCAAAGACGTTTGCCAATGACTTGAGATTGCACTTGATCAGGGCCTCAGCAAAATAGCATGTCTTATCCTTTGGTGTTCCTATCAAGCACATATACGACAAAGGATTCAATCACTAAGGTTCCCGGTCTACCCTCAAACATATATGGGGTAACTTCTACGGTTGATCAAATCTCCTCACCAGAGGACCAGGCGGGATAACAGGAGCCTTGTTTTGTTTAGGGTAAAAGACTTAATCATACCTTCAGTTTTCATAAATTGACTTAAATATGCCCTAGGATTTTCAAATAGACTTAAATATACCTTCTGGGTGCATTCTCAAACATTTCAAAGCATGAAATCATCAATTTCTGTTAGGTTCCTAACAGAAGGGGTCAATATATATGATTTACCCCAAATATGAAGGAGCTTTTTGCAGAGATCAAAGTTTATGGGAGGCTAAAGCAGTTGTCCAAAACAAGTCTAGAAAAAGAAGACACTAGTGGTGTTTAGCCAATATATCAAAGAGATTTACTGGATAAGCTTTTGTTTTCTGAGCCTTGGACTGTAGGAAACAAAAACGAGCCAAATCGTGTTTTGAGCATTCAGCAAGAGTAACTTTTAAAGACATAATAATCTAAAGCCAAAACACTTAAGCCCCAGAAAAGCACAAATCTGAAAGCTTATCCAAACTCAGCCTTAGTTATTCAATTGAATTATGTTTCATTGGATGGTGTTTTCAGTTGCGCATACTTTCTTTTTCTTTTTGTTTTAAAATCTGGTTGAGTGCGAACTCATAATAAATAATATTGACCCAATATTCTAACCGGTTAGCCCCAAACCCTGAAACAAGAAACTCTCAGGTCAGCACCTTTAATTGAATCAAGATCTCTTACAGGACTGCATATCCTACAAGATGTTAAGGTCCAAATTAAGTCAAAACATGTGATCTCATTCCAAATGTATTAGTTTAAAACGAAGTTGCCTTGGTAAATTATCATATATCTTCAACATTACTTGTTAAACAACAGATTCATTATCTGGTGATATGCAGCCTGCACTCCTGCCCGAGCATTCTGCTAGTGCATGGTTAAGCAAAGAGGATTATAAACCTCTTCTATTACTGAGAACTTTTTTCAGAAGGGCTTCACGTCCAGGGAAAGGACTACGGTTCACCACCATCTTATCCTCAGCTTGATCTTTATTAGATTGAAATACGATCTTGCTATCATCATCATTCGCTCTATCTTTATCTTTTCCCCTAATTTCTGTTCTCAATTTGTTCAATTGAAGACTTCTCTTCAGTCTTTGTCTTTCTCTCCTCTCTTCCCGTCTCACTGTAACATTACTCTCCTCTTCAAAAGCCTCCCCTTCTGCAGCAAAAGAAACCCTAAAACCTTTCCTCAGAAAACCTACCTTCCTCTGCACTGCAACATCAGGAACCACAGACTGCTTATTCGGAAGTCCCAACTTTCCTTCTTGGAAATTCAGATTACTCTTCGAAGGAACACCTGTCTCTTTAGTCTTTAAAAAACTAGAACTTGTTATTAGAGAACTTGATTTTTTCTCATTTTTCAGACCCAAATCCTTCCCAAAAGTGCACATTTGTTCAATCTTAGGATCCCTTGAATCTGTACTCAGAAAACTAACTTTATATTTCTTCTCCCTTTCCAATCCCAAGTCCTTTTTCAAAGGAACCCTCCCTTCAACCTGGGAAACCTGAAGTCTTGTTTTCCTGGAACCACTAAGCTCTTCATCCTTTTTAATTCCATTTCTCGGTATCCGACCACCTTTTGAAGTTCCAAGAAGTTCAAAGTTGATTCTACTCCATGCAACCTTGTCTTCATTATTCCAACCAAATCTCTCACTAATTTCTAGAAGATCTGAAACAGGACTCTCTGTTCTTGAAGCCCTTGAATCATCACCATTTAGGATTTTATCTGCATATTCCCATTCTAACCTATCTCTGTAAACTGGGTCTTGTAAAACTTCATCTGCAAGCTTTGCCCATTCTTCAAAATCACGAGCTCTGAGATTTTTAGAGATCCACTTGAGGTACTTTGAAGGGAGAGTTCCCAGCATCTTCCCTTTGTATTTTCCAAAATCTATGATTCTGTCTCTTGCAGAGATTATTGCAGAGGTGGGTTTTCTTGCAGTGGATAAGGATATTGGTCTGAAAGAACAGACAATGGCTGGAAGTAAAGATGCAGAAGATGCATGTGAAAGAGAACATGGGAATACAGATAAATTCATGGATGGAGAGAGAGAGAGAGAGATCTGACGACCAAGGATTTTTTTACATCAACACAAATGTTGTGCCCATAAAGCTCCTGTGCCCACTCCACTGATGCTGCACCTTTTGAAGAATGTACAAGGTCTACTAAAAAGAGTCTGGCCTCTATCAATCCAGTGGAACCAGAAGTTTTGGCCCTGTGTCATCCAATGGCATCATTAACTATTTAATAATATTGAACAGTTGTGCAGGAAACAAGATATTGCAATGAATAACATACAAATCAAGCAAAACTAACAGCGGCTTCTATGACATAGGAACATCAAGATAAATTTTCATTGTACACGTAAGACAACACCTGGCATGTGCAGAAAACACAAGAAAGATATAAATCCCATGATTAAGGAATGCGCACCTTCAGACCCTGCTCTCTAGCATCGCAAAACAAAGCCTGCACTCAGACAAGGCTCAAGCATTCATAGATGACCAGTAATTTCAAAACATCCAAGTAGACAACTGATGTGACACCATCTAGATAATGATAAAACTCCAAATAAAATGTGACAGACATTACAGTAAAATACTCAAAAAAGAGATGTAGGACCTGCTAAATTCCGGTCCCTAGAGAATGTTGAATGGTCTTCTTTGGTCAGAAATTTATGGCCACTGATGGCTATAATAGCTTCTTGAAGGTATAAGCATGATAATCACAGTCAAACAGTAATAAAAGGCAGCAAACCAGAAAGAAAAGAAAAGAGAAGAGATCAGAGAAGGAAGAGAAAGAGGAAGGAGAAAGGAGAAAAAAGGGCTGAGAGAAGAGAATCGAGTCAAACTGATTACAGAGTAGATTAGATGGATCTAACCCTCTTAACCAGTCAGCTCACCACTTATATTAATGTAAATAAAGATGTGTTTACAAAAATACTCTTGCTTATGATAACTGTTAGAATGATATGTTAGAAGTCTTGAGTGTGTTCGGCTTATAAGAATTCCTATTAGCCCATTCTTATGTTAAACTTATCTTGTAACTGGGCCTAATCTTGTTTATATCTTAAGTCTTCTGGGTGTCCCATCACTAATCAGGGGTATCCCAGTAAATTCTTGTACTTTGTACTTCACTTATATATAAATAAAGGCATGGTCGACTGCAAGTACAGTTCGACATTTCCAGCATCTTTTCTTCTTCTCTTTTCTGCTACTTCGACTACAGTGGTTCAGCTTTCATGGTATCAGAGCATTGAGCACCTTCCTGGTTACTGCCAACGCCATCTCCTCCTTGCTGCATTTCATTTTTTTTATCTGAGTTGCTGCTGTGAAACCCTAGGGTTGCAGGAGAACAACACAAGGTTCGAGCTAGGGTTTCCCTTGGTTGTAGGGCGCAAGGGAGATAAGACCCTGAAGCTGGAGTCCTACTAGTTTCTAGTAGTTAGCAGCTATTCGGCTGCTAAGTAGAGGTCTGTATAGGACAGACCTAGTTGAGGACTGATTTCAGCAGTCCTAGTGTTGTCTGTAAGGAGGGGAACTCCCTTTACAGCTGCAGTACTCGAAGTTCAAGTGGAGTCTGCTTAGCACAGGTCGGTTACCAGCCCATAACACCTTTGCCGCTGTAACAGAACTGCATCAGAACTGTGACAGTCTCGGCAAATCTGAAACTGTGTTGCGAGCTGTCAGGACCTGCTGAGGTTACTTCGGCTAATCAGAACCTGCATCAGAACTGGTTCAGAAAGACCTTTACAGAACTGTGGAGACTTCAGTTACAGATCATTTCCAGGTTGGATACTAGCCCTACTCCATCTCTGTGAACTGGTTCAGTTACAGACTTTTCCTTGTTGCTGTACCCGAACTGATTTAGTCCAAGTGAAGCCTATCTGGTGTGCTATCAGCACTATGAACTCTGTGACTACTTCGGCCAGCCCTAACCAGAACCACCCAACAGTGCTGTGAACAACTCCTTGACCGAAGTCAGGATGTCATCATTATCCGGTGAAGTTTCCTCTAAAGATAACAGACCTGTTATAAGGTCCTCAAACTTGGAGAACCCTAATCTGCATAGCTTGCAGATTACAAGTGTGCTATTGGATGAGTATAACTTTAGAGAGTGGTCTGTCTCAGCAAGACTATTCATTACCTCTCGTGAACTCACAGGTTATTTGGATGGAGATAAAAAGGAACCAGAAATCAGCAGCCCTGAATACATTGTGTGGCGCAAGGAAAATGCCACAGTTATATCTTGGTTGCTGGCCTTCATGACTCTTCGGGTGGCCAAAACTGTTCATCATTTTCCTACAGCCACTAAAATCTGGGAGAAAGTATCTAAGACATATGGCCAAAAGAAGAATAATGCTAGAATCTATAGGCTGAACCAAGACATTGCAGCCCTAAGGCAAGGAGACATGTCTGTGGCAACATACTTTGCAGCACTGGAAGGTCTCTAGGAAGAGCTTGACCATCACATGATTTTGGATTGGGAAAATGCCAGGGATAAGGAGAGGCATGACAAGCAGATTGAGGAGGGCAGAGCCTTCAAGTTCCTATCAGGCTTAGACCCTATATATGAAGGTGTAAGGTCACAGATTCTAGGGAGAGATGAATTACCTGAGCTTCATCATGTTTATTACCTGGTGAGGAATGAAGAAGTAAGGAGAAAGGAGATGCAGGTTGACTCCCAGACACAAGCAACAGAACTATCTGGAGAACATTCAGCCTTAGTCTCCACTAAGGGAAGCAGATTTTCAGACAAGAAGTCGCTCAAGTGTACCCATTGTGGTGGTGAGAAACACACAAAGGATAAATGTTGGGTCTTGTACCCTCATCTGAAGCCAGCTGCTCTGAGAAAGGAAAAAAGGCAACATAAGGGCCACACAGCAAGTGGGAATCTTGCCACCAACAGCAGTAGTGACATCTCACAAAGTACTCAGCCAATGTCCTCTTCCACCACAAAGTAGGTTGCTGATTCCTCTGGACCAAGTACCTTGGGCTTTACAACTAGTGAGGTAGAGGTTCTCAGTCGGGCATTTGCCCGTCTGAAGAACAATCCTTTAGCTTCCACCTCTCTTGCCAAATCAGGTACAGCCTCTGCATTTAGTGCAACTAGTTCCATTAATTCTAGTTCTTGGGTGATTGACTCAGGAGCCACTGACCATATGACACATATGTCCTCATTATTCTCCTCATATCATTTATTGTCTGGCCAGGATAAGATGAGAGTAGCTGATGGGTCCCTCTCCACCATCTCGGGAAAGGGAGTGGTTGACCTAAGCAAGGATCTCTCTCTTAAATCAGTCTTACATGTTCCTAGTCTTACATCAAATTTGTTGTCTATTTCAAAGCTTACAAGAAATTTGAACTGCAGTATAACTTTTTTTCCCTCTCATTGTGTTTTCCAGGACAGATTGACGAGGAGAACGATTGGGAGTGGTCATGAGTATGAGGGCCTCTACTATTTTGATGCAGATGTCAGTTCAGCACTGCAAGCTTCTACTACTACTAGTCCAGAAAGTGTGGAGTCAAGAACTAGATTGCACTTGTGGCATGCTAGGCCAGGTCATTTGTCTTTTTCTTCTTTAGCAATGTTGTTTCCCAATTTATGTAAGGGCATTCTGAGTCAAAGTTTAGTTTGTGATGTGTCAAATGTCAAAACAATGCAGATCAATGTATCCAATTTCTAGTATTGAAATTCAAGCCCCTTTTGATTTGGTCCATTCTGATGTTTGGGGTCCTTCACCCATTGTCTCCATTGATGGCTTCCGTTATTTTATCAGTTTTATTGACCATTATTCTCGGCGCACTTGGATTTATCTGTTAAAAGGACGTGAAGAAGTTCCACGGATAACTATGATGTTTTTCAAGATAGTTGAAACACAATTTGATAAGAAGATTAAACAATTCCGTTCAGACAATGCAGCTGAATATTTTGAAAGATCCCTGAACTCATTCATAGAATACGAAGGCATGTTACATCAATCATCATGTGCTTACACCCCTCAGCAAAATGGGGTTGCTGAGCGCAAGAACAGGCACCTAATGGAGACAGCTCGAGCTCTACTTTTCCAGCACAATGTGCCCAAGCAATATTGGTCTCAAGCTGTTCTCACTGCATCATACCTGATAAATCGGAAGTCATCTAAGGTACTGGATATGAAGACCCCTTTCTCTGTGTTGTGTCCCACTCTTCCAGAATTTCCTCTTCCCCCACGGGTTTTTGGATGTACATGCTTCATACATGTGAAGGATCCAAAGAAAACCAAGCTGGATCCTAAGGCTACAAAGGGAATTTTTTTGGGTTACTCTCCTACGCAAAAGGGGTATAAGTGTTATGATCCTGTCTCCAAGAAAAAATGTCACCAGAGATGTAGTCTTTTTTGAGTCTCAACCCTATTTCCAATCTTCTCAGAATCCTCTTCAGGAGAAGACTAGTGGGATGGAAGAGGATTTTCATTCTCCCTCTTTTTTTGTTCCCCTTTCATCACCTTCCACTACTCCTAGTTGTACCATTCTAGGTCGACCTAGTGAGACTCCCACTGTGCCAATTACATCTCCAGCTTCAGCTGATGCTCCTGATGATCCCAGCAGGCAAGAGAAAGAGATACTTACATACAATAGAAGGAAGAAGGGCCCTCAACCTCATGATTGCAACCAGTTGAACTCAAATCAATCTGTCTCTGCAATCCAAGGTAATTCTGACTCTCTGAATTCAGATTTGGATCTTCCCATTGCTCTCCGTAAGCCTGTTCGTTCTTGCACCCCTCGGCATTTCATAGCTGATTATGTCTCTTACTCACATTTATCACCTATCTATCATTCCTTTGTGTTTGCTCTTTCCTCTGTATGTGTCCCTTCCAGATATTCAGAGGCGGTATCTGATCCAAGATGGAAAGAAGCCATGAATGAAGAGATGAAAGCCCTAATGAAAGCAAGAATGTGGGAATTTGTGGACCTGCCAGAAGGGAAAGGCACTGTTGGGTGCAAGTGGGTATTCACAGTAAAGCACAGGGAAGATGGGTCAATTGAAAGATACAAGGCCAGAATTGTGGCAAAGGGATTTACACAAAATGAAGGAATTGACTACAAGGAAACCTTTGCCCCGGTAGCAAAGCTCAAAACAATCAGGGTTCTACTGTCATTAGCTGCAAAATTCTCTTGGGAACTTCATTAGTTGGATGTAAAGAATGCTTTCTTTAATGGTGATCTACATGAAGAGGTATTCATGGAACCCCCACCTAGATATGATGTTGGAAAGAAGGTGTGTAAACTAAGGAAAGCTTTGTATGGCTTGAAGCAATCTCCCCGGGCATGGTTTGAGAGACTTTGTACGGCCATGAAGAAAGTGGGGTACACTCAGAGCAGTGCGGATTATACATTGTTTACAAGAAGACAGGATGAAAAACTTACAACTCTCATTGTTTATGTGGATGATATGGTGATTACTGGAAATGATGTGAAAGAGATGAAGAGGCCGAAGGAGTTCTTAGCTTCAGAATTTGAGATCAAGGACCTGGGAAATCTGAGATATTTTCTTGGGATTGAAGTTGCTAGATCAAGAGAAGAAATCTACATATGTCAACGAAAATATGTGCTAGATCTCCTAGAAGAAACAGGCATGATGGGGTGCAAGCCAGCAGACACACCAATAGAACCGAACCATGGATTACAAGAATCAATGGGTGAGGAATACTGTGATAAGGAAAGGTACCAAAAATTGGTAGGAAAACTGATATACCTATCCCTCACTCGGCCAGACATTGCCTATGCAGTGCACGTTGTCAGTCAATTCATGCACTCACCAAAGACTCCTCATATGAGAGCAGTGGAAAGAATTCTAAGATACTTGAAAACTTGCCCAGGGAAAGGAATTCTATTCAGGAAGAACAGCAGACTTGGAATTGAAGCCTACACTGATGCTGATTGGGCTGGGTCTATTGAAGACAGAAAGTCAATCTCAGGTTATTGTACATTCTTGGGAGGAAACCTAGTCACATGGCGCAGTAAGAAACAGAATGTTGTGGCTAGATCAAGTGCAGAAGCAGAATACCGAGCTATGGCACACGGGGTTGCTGAACTCTTATGGCTCAGAACTCTCCTTAATGAGCTTGGTATCAAGACTAAAGGTCCTCTCAAGTTGTATTGTGATAATAAAGCTGCTATCAACATTGCCAATAATCCAGTACAACATGACAGGACAAAGCATATTGAAATTGATCGACACTTTGTAAGAGAGAGAATTGTTTCAGGGGAACTCTGTGTGCCTTATACTCCATCAGAAATGCAAATTGCAGATGTATTAACAAAAGGGCTGGTAACTACAAAGTTCAAGGACATACTTGGCAAGCTAAACATGATTGATATCCACGTTTAGCTTGAGGGGGAGTGTTAGAATGATATGTTAGAAGGCTTGAGTGTGTTCGGCTTAGAAGAATTCCTATTAGCCCATTCTTATGTTAAACTTATCTTTAACTGGGCCTTTGTTAATGGGCCTAATCTTGTTTATGTCTTAAGTCTTCTGGGTGTCCCATCACTAATCAGGGGTATCCCAGTAAATTCTTGTACTTTGTACCTCACTTATATATAAATAAAGGCATGGTCGACTACAAGTACAGTTGGACATTTCCAGCATCTTTTCTTCTTCTCTTTTCTGCTACTTCGACTACAGTGGTTCAACTTTCAATAACTTCTAGACAGGAGTACCCTTTGTAAAGAGACTGGGCCGAATGGGTCCTAGTATCTCCTCTTGTAATATCTTTTCTTTTCTTGTTGGCTAATGGGCCTCTCTTAATGGGCCTGTTATTTCTTTTTGTTTAGTCTCTTTATGTTACTGCCTAGCTGGCCGCCCACTTAAGGGCATACTTGTCATTACTCCAACATTAATGCTTGATAAAAAAAGGATTAGAGGAGAAAGGGAAGATAATTCGAATCTTCTTCTTCTTCCTTCTCTTTTCGCCATCTTCTTCTCTTGTGTTGCTGCTCTTACTTCTTTTCTTCCTTTTTTTCTTCTAATCTTCAAATTTACACCTAATATTTGAGGACAGATTTACATCTTAGTATCAGAGCAGGTCTATTTCTTCCTTTTTTTTCTTCTTCCTCTTTCCATACACCCTTAGATTAAGAGAGTGTATGGAGAGGTAGTAGAGGATTTGAAGATTTAAATCTGGCTAGATATTGCCAAAAAGCGGTGTTGTTCTGTTGTTGCCCAAAACCCTAGCCGATTAGAGATTTTCAAAGGTACAGGTAAAGGTGAAGCTTTGGGTGTGGAGCTCTGTGCTTGGGAGGTGTCTTGTGACTCCTAAAGAAGGTGGTTCAGGATTGGAAGAGATTGGGAAGTTCTGGTAGGAGCAGTTGCATCTTCTCTCTTTCTCCCCAACAATTGGACGGAGTAAAACCCTAGTTTCAAGCATCTGGGTTCTGGTTTGACTTCAAGTAAGTTTATATAGACAAAATTTTTGATTCTTTGATTTTCGTTTGATTAATGGAGCCATACAGAAATGAGTTCAAGCAAGTGTCGGTTTTCGTCCTTGGCTCAGTAGATTCCGTTTTGACTGGTGTGACCACAATCAAGCTAGATGGGACAAATTATCTTGCTTGGGCACAGTCTACAGAATTTATGTCTGTAGTAGAGGAAAACTCGGGTATTTAACAGGTAGTAAAGTGAAACCCGAAGAGACAGACCCTGAATTTGAGAAATGGATGCAAGAGAACTATACTGTCATAGGATGGTTGGTCAATTCTATACAACCTCATATAAGTCAGCATTATCTCTGAATGTCTTCGGCTAAGGAGATATGGGACAATGTTACTAAGACCTATTCACAGAAGTTGAATGTAACCATAGTCTATAAGTTGAAAAGTGATGTGAAGAACCTAAGACAGGGGAAGAAGAGTGTAGCAATCTACTACTCTATATTGAAATCCCTATGGCAAGAAATTGATGTTATGGAGACAGTTGTATGGGAGAGTACGAATGATGATGAAATGTATAGGAAGTTGGTGGAGAGAAATAGGGTGTTTGAATTTCTCACTGGACTCAACCCTGAGTTTGACATCATTAGGCAAAATATCCTGGCCAGACATGAGGTTACTCTTACCTAGGCATATGCTATGATAAGCAGTGAGGAGAGTAGGCGGCAGGTTCAATTGCAAGGTCCACCTACAGAACACTTTGCACATGCTGAAATAAAGCCAAAGGGTCCTACTGAGAAAAAGGAGCAGATATGTGAATATGGCAAGAAACCGAGGCATACAAAGGACATTTGTTGGAAGCTTCACCCTGAGCTTCTTCTTGATAGGTTTAAGAATAACAACAGCTCTAAGAAGGGCAGTCAGGTAGGAAAGCCTAAGACAGCTAATGTTGCTACAATACCTGAAGGAGGAAATAAGGAGAGTGAAGAAAAATCAACCATTGAGCAGTTGGCAGCAATGAAGGTTGATTTTGAAAAGTATGGGAGGCTACTAAATCACTTGGCAGCAACAACACATCATTTTCATTTGCATTTGCTCACTCAAGTATTCGTGCTTCTACAAATCATGCTTCAGTTTCAGGTAATCATAAAATCCCTTGGATTATTGATTCTAGTGCATCAGACCATATGACCAGCCTGTCTAATCTCTTCTGCTCATACCACCTTCTCTCTGGAAAAGAGAAAATATCCCTTGCTAATAGGTCTCTTGCTCCCACCTCTGGTAAAGGAGATATAAAGACCTCTGACACCCTTTATTTATCCTCTGTCATTCATGTCCCTAAACTTAACACAAACCTTTTATCTGTTAGCAACTTAACTAAACCCATGAATTGCAGCATAACCTTTTTTCCCACTCATTGTGTTTTTCAGGACCTGCAATCTCAGAGGATGATTGGGAGTGGCCATGAGGCGAACGAAATATACTTGTTGGACACACCAGATCGATCCTTGGGACCACCTCATGGAGTTGCCTTAGAGTCAGTTTTGTCAGTCTGTTAAAAAAGTCTTGTTATGTCACTTTCGATTTGGTCACTTGTCATTTTCTACTTCGAGTCATTTGTTTCCAGATATGTTTAAGGGAGTGTCTTTATCGAGTCTTCATTGTGAGTCGTTTGAACTGGCAAAACATTGTAAACATTCTTATTCAGTAAGCAATAAAAGATCTCTTTCTCCTTTTCATATTGTTCACTTTGACGTGTGGGTGCCATATCAATTGCCAACCATGGGAGGTTATAGGTACTTTATCCTTTTTATTGATGACTACTCTCATTACACTTGGATTTATCTCATGAAATCCAGGGATGAAGTACCAGCTATTGTGGAAAATTTTTAGGAACTCATCCCCACCAAGTTTAACACTCGGATCAAAATATTCCGTTCTGATAATGCTAAGGAGTATTTTGAGAAACCCTCTCCGCCTATCTTGAAACTTTTGGAGTTATTCATCAAAGTTCTTGTTCCTACACTCCACAACAGAACGAGTTGGTGGAGAGGAAGAATAGACATGTGGTTGAAGTTGCTAGATCCCTCCTGTTTGCATCCCATGTTTCTATAAAATTTTGGGGAGATGTTCTTACTGCTACTTTTTTTATCAATCGTATGCCCTCCCGGGTCCTTAACATCAAAATCCCTTTAGCCTACTCTTTCCGGATGAGGATATTTTTTCTCTTCCTCTCCGTGTTTTTGGGTGCACTTGCTATGTTCATGTTCACAGTCATCAAAGGCACAAGTTTGAACCTAAGGGTCGTAAATGTGTTTTTTTGGGATATGCTTCCACACAGAAGGGATATTGTTGTTTTGATCCAGTTAGTGGCACCCGCTTTGTATCTTGGGATGTCACATTTACTAAGGTGACTCCTTTCTTTAGCATTTCTCCTGAGGGGGAGAAATCTGAAGAGCCCTTTGCTATGTCTCCAGTTGTTCCTCTTCCTATTCCTCTTGAGTCCTATCATGAGGTGTATACTTCTCCCACTGGACCTACCTCCGATATTCCTATTCCTCCTCCTCCACCTCATTCTCCTATAATTCCTCCTCCTCCTGTTCTCCAAAGGTGGTACCAAAGGCACAAATTCAGACATGGGCAGGTTGTTTCCACTCCTACAGAAGAGCCTCTTGCTCCTCCCATCATTACTGAGGTAACAGGTCAGCCTTCTTCTGACCCATCTACAGCTTTCCCAGACCTTGACCTTCCTAATGCTCTCCGCAAGGGCAAGCGGAAGTGTACAGCCCATTGTATCTCCAAACACCGGTCTTACAGCCTTTTCTCTCCTTCCTACTACTCTTTTCTTGCTTCTGTTATTTCCCATGTGATACCCAAGTCCATACCGGAAGCCTTATCTCAACCTGAATGGAGGGATGCTATGATGTTGAACTGGATGCTTTGCATAAGAACCATACCTGTGATATTGTTGACTTGCCCGAAGGGAAGGAACCAGTGGGTTTTAAATGGGTGTTTACCATTAAATATCACTCTGATGGCTCTATTGAGAGGTTTAAGGCTAGGCTGGTTTCTAAGGGCTACACTCAAATGTATGGTATTGACTATCTTGAGACATTTGCTCTTGTAACTAAGATGACCTCAGTCGGGGTTTTGTTATCTCTAGCCGCTATTTTTGATTGGCCCCTACACCAGTTTGATGTTAAAAACGCCTTCTTGAATGGAGACCTACATGAAGAGGTCTATATGTCTTTGCCTCCAGGGGTGTATGGGAAGGAAATGCAAGGCAAGGTGTGTAAACTGCAGAAATCCATTTATGGTCTCAATCAGTCTCCTCGGGCTTGGTTTGAGAGGTTTAGAGCTGCTCTTGTCTCCTTTGGCTACACACAAACTCAATCTGATCATACCCTATTCTTGAAGAGAAATGGCTCTCTAGTGACCTTCTTGATAGTTTATATTGATGATATTGTGGTCATGGGTAATGACACTCAAGAGGTCAATAAACTAAAAAGATTTCTCAACTTTGAATTTGAGATCAAGGATTTGGGAGATCTTCGGTATTTTTTTGGCATTGAAGTTGCTAGATCTAAGGATAGTATCTTCATTTCTCAGCATAAATATGTCCTTGACCTCTTTGCTGAGACTGGTAAACTTGGAGCTAAACCAATCTCCACTCCTATTGATCCCAACCATAAGCTTTCTACTACAGATGGTGAGCTTTTATCTGATAAGGGGGTGTTTCAAAGATTGCTTGGGATGTTGTTATATCTTTGCATGACTCAACCAGATATTTCCTATGCAGTAAGTGTTATTAGTCAATTTATGCATTCTCCCAGAGATACTCATTTAGCTATTGCAGAAAGGGTTCTGTGTTACTTGAAAGGTACTCCAGGGAAAGGTATTCTATTTGCCAAACATGGACACATGAAGCTAGAAACTTTCACTAATGCTGATTGGGCAGGAAGTATTGATGATAAGAGATCCACCTCAGGTTATCGTGCTCTGGTCGTTGGGAACATTGTGTCATGGAGGAGTAAGAAACAGTCTGTAGTTGCTAGATCCTCAGCTGAAGCAGAATACAGGGCAATGGCACATGGTGTGTCAAAATTACTTTGGCTACGATCCCTTTTAGAAGAATTGGAGGTTGACTACGAGAAGCCAATGATGCTCTACTGTGACAACCAAGCTGCCATCAACATTGCACATAATCTTGTTCAACATGACAGAACTAAACACATTGAGGTTGATAGACATTTTATAAGGGAAAGCGTTTCCTCAGGAGAAGTTTGTTTGCCATTCATCACACTAGATGAACAATTGGCTGATATCTTGACCAACGGAGTTCCAAGAGGGAAAATGACACTATATAAGCAAGCTGGGCATGATTGACATCTATGCTCAGCTTGAGGGGGAGTGTAAAGAGACTGGGCCGAATGGGTCCTAGTATCTCCTCTTGTAATATCTTTTCTATTCTTGTTGGCTAATGGGTCTGTTATTTCTTTTTGTTTAATCTCTTTATGTTACTGCCTAGTTGGCCGCCCACTTAAGGGCATACTTGTCATTACTCCAACATTAATGCTTAATAAAAAAAGGATTAGAGGAGAAAGGGAAGATAATTCGAGTCTTCATCTTCTTCCTTCTCTTTTCGCCATCTTCTTCTCTTGTGTTGTTGCTCTTACTTCTCTTCTTCCTTTTGTTCTTCTAATCTTCTAATTTACACCTAATATTTGAGGACTGATTTACATCTCCCTTAATAAAAGAAAGGAAATACTAAGCCATCCTACTGCCCCAAATACAAGAAATCTACTCTCCTCAACACTCCCCTTCAAGCTGGTATGTGTACATGTCATATAGACCCTTGCTAGTAATGAAATCAATCTAAGGTTGATGTAAAGCTTTAGTCCACAAATCAGCCAAATGGTCTCCAGTTTTCATAAAAGGGGTGTTTATATCACCACTTTGAACCAAGGTTCTAAATATCGATAGCCCGATACGCCGGTAGGGGCGTAATCGATAGTGTTTTTTTAACTTCTTTTTAATTTTTTTTCAAAACTGGTTTAGGGGGTCCGGTTTAAGGCTCCACCCCCTGAACCGCTAAGAACCCCGATACACCCTCTGTAGGGGCGTATCAGGGATCTCCCGAAACAATGCATATCGGCCAATACTTTGAAACTTCTCTCTAACAAAATGAGAATCCACCTCTATATGCTTTGTCCTCTCATGAAAAACAAGGTTTGAGGCAATATGGATTGTTGCTTGATTATCACAATGTAAATGCATGGGCAATTTAACGGGTATTCCAATTTCATGAAGAAGACTTTTAAGCCACACCAACTCTCCAGTTGCTTGACTTATAGCCCTATACTCAACTTTAGCACTTGACTTCACAACAACATTTTGTTTCTTGCTTTTCTAGGAGATTAAGTTTCCACCTAGGAAAGTACAATATCCTACTATTGATCTCCTATCAATCGGTGATCTAGCCCAATCTACACCTGTGAAGCTTAATGCAATCAAGTGACCATTATCTCTATAAACAATTCCCATACCATGTGAACCCTTGAGATATCTTATAATTCTAAACATTGCTTCAAGGTGAGGAATATGGGGAGAGCTCATGAATTGTCTTATCATCCCAACAGCAAAACAAATATTTGGACAAGTAATGGTCAAATAATTCAGCTTCCCAACCAGTTTCCTATATTGGTGTAGCCACTGGTTTACACCCCAATAGGGGTGGCCACGAGTCGAGCTTTTCACGAGCTATTTGAGCTCAGCTCATGAAAATCTTGATTAGGCTCGGTCTAAGCCGAGTTCAAGCCCAATAAAGCTCGACTCGTGCTTCAAGCCTACATACATATATTATGCATATAAAAAATATTATATATAATATTTATATATATATACTAATAACTAGTTTTTATAATAATTATTTTTTATATTTCAAATAAAAACAATTTTTGTATTTCAAATAAAAACAATTTTTATATGTATAATTTTTTTTTATTTTTATAGAACATTTGGCTCACAATTGAGCTTGAGCCAATCCGAGCCAAGTTGAGCTCGAACTTACAAGCTTTTGGCTCAAGCTGAATTTGAGCTCAAGCCGAGCTCAAATAGCCAGGTATTTGGCTCGGCTCGGCTCAAATCCACACCAACATACCTATCTCCTCAAGTAAATCCAATGTATACTTGCGTTGTGACAATGAAATTTCTGTGGCAAATCTCATAACTTCTATTCCAAGAAAATAACTTTGTTTACCTAGGTGATGCCTTGTGAATCACTTCCTATAATCACAATATCATCTACATAACAAAAACAATAATACCACCATTAGAGGTCATGCAAAACACAAAATAGTCAGACCAACACCTAAAGAGACCAAATTCAACAACTACCTTACTAAATTTCCCAAACCAAGCATGAAATGACTGTTTAAGGCCATATAAGGCCTCCTTCAACCTACACACCATTCCCTAATACTCCCCCTAAGCAACAAACCCAAGTGGTTGCTCCATGTAAACTTCTTCCACCAAATCAGCATGTAGAAAAGCATTTTTAACATCCAACTGAAATAGAGGCCAATGGTTAATAGCAACTAAAGAAATGACAACAGGAACGTTTACCCTTCCGGAGAGCAATGGGAACATCCAAATCCAAAGGTGGCTCAATAATGGGAGACTCTTTGTGGTAACGGATGTGGTAGGAGGACCACCATGACCTGTAGACAGCAAGGCAAGCAATATAGGAGCTTGAGCCAGCGGCCTCTTCTTGTAAACCTACTGAAGAGGTGGCTTGGGAAGTGTAGAGTGAGAAATCTATGGAGAAGAATTACAAAGAGGAACAGGAAGAGGAATACAACAGATAGAAGATTGAGAATGACCATTGGAAGGAAAATATGGAGTGGATTCATGAAAAGTGACATTTGCACTAACAAAGTGACAACAAAAAGATGGACTATAGCATTTATACTTTTTTTTTAGTTTTGGAATATCCCAAAAGGGCACACTTTATTGCACAAGGTTCAAGCTTCGCTAATGGTAAAAAATATGAACATAAGAAACACATCCAAACATGGTTTAAAATGTCCCAATTTCCCTAATATTTCCACAACATATTTCTATTTCCATGGGTAGTGACACGAAATTTTACTGGAATCGACATTTCTCCAATGAACACTACCAGACCTACGTGGAGTACAAGAGATAGTATCCATGACATATTTCCATTTTCACTTCCATGGGTAGCAACATGAAATTTTACTAGAATTGACATATTCCCTAATGAACACTACCAGTACTATGTGGAGTACAAGAGATAGTATTAAAACATAAGTTGGAGACAATATTGTAGATATGTGAAGTAACAAGTTATTGTCCACCTAACTTACATGATTACAACTTTGACCTAGCTCAATATTCATTTCAAACATGAAGTTAGATAATAGTTTGTGTTCCTGTAGTAGATTGTTTGGTTGATCTATTACAACCATTTACATTTTCTATGAGTTCTAAAGCTTAAGGTTTATAGGAAAATTTCAGAACATATTCTTTTGTCTATAACCATAGTTTCTTAGTTTTGTTTAATAATTTGGAGCAAGATAATAACTTAAAAAGGTGTGCCTATGTTCCTTGTGTCATTTCATAACATATCATTCTATAGTTTGCATATTTTACAATGTTTCCACCATGTCTATAATTTTTACAATATTTCCATACGATATTTCCAACATGTTTCTTATATTTGGATGACCGACATTTCCACCGACATCAACATTTTAAACCTTGCATCCAAATATTTGTGGAGGCAATGGAAACAAAGGAATATTAGAGAATAAAACAAAATGAGGGACTTGATTATGTAAAATTGATGAGGGCATCCGATTAATAAGATAGCAAGCAGTAAGCAGTAAGCAGAAATCACTTCAGTAAGTTTTGGGAACATTCATTTGGATGAGAAGTGTTTGAGTCACTTCTAATAAATGGTGGTTCTTGTGTTCAGCAACATCATTTTGTTTAGGTCTACTAATACGAAGTTTGATGACGAATACCATGCTCATTATATTAGTAAAGAGAGAAGACATATATTCCTTTGCATTGTCAAATTGAACAACACAAATATTGAAGCCAAACTGAGTTTTTATTTCCATAAACAAATCTTTGAATACAGAAAATAACTGTGATCTTTCCTTTAACAAAAATAACCAAGGGACTCTAGAGAAATCATCAACAAAAGTAACAAAGTACTTAAACCCCACATATGACACAATAGAACATGGACCCCAAACATATAAGTGAACTAACTGAAAAGGTCTAGACACACGACTGATAGCTCAAGGAGGAAAAGTAGCCTGATGATGCTTGCTCAGCTAACATGCATCGCACTTGAAGCTAATGTTGGCTGGTATTGCAGGAAATAGAACACAAAAAGTCTATAGTGAAGGATGATCCAGTTGATAGTGTAGCTGGCAAGGTGACAAATCGGAAGATGATAACTGAAGAGCCATGTTCCCTAAGCCACCTTATAGGTAGTAGAGACCAATAGGTAGTAGCGATGAGTGGATTCATGTCCTCGATCAATCTACTTCTTCGTCTTGAGGTCTTGAGCACACAATAGGAAGGGAAAAAGTGATAGAGCAATTTAGTCCCTTGGTCAGTTTACTCACAAACATAAGATTAAAAGGAAATTAAGGAACATAAAATACGGATGATAGAGTTGGACTGATACTTCCATTCCAAAAACTGGAGATGTGCATTCATTGGCAAGGGTAACATGTTGGGTAGAAGAAAGTAAAGAACAAAACTAGGTAAAAGAAGATGGAGTACCCGCCATGTGGTCGGTAGCTCCTGAGTCAATGACCCATGGAAATGTGGTAGAAAGAAGGCAAGTGGAGACAGTACCTGATGTTTAAGCAAGAGTAGTAGTGAATGAAGATGTTGCTGCAATCAATCTATTATATTCTTCCTTCGAGATGGTTATAGTTCCCCTTCTAGATAATTATCTATAGCAATAGTCTGTCAAGATGTATTAGCCATTCCATCATGATAAGTGATCTGATTTGCGTAACTCCCTGTTTTCTTCAACAAACAACAATACTCAACTGTATGGCCCTCACAATGGCAATGTGAACAAAATTGAACTCCATACAAGTCTCTACAGTATCCAATGGTGTGACCGTCTAACCCACAATTAGTGCAAAATTTGGTAGTTGTATTCCTTCCATGACCACAACCACCTCTACCTCCAATATCACCTCTCCTACCATATGGTCTAAACAGGCCACATCCACCATAATATACCTTAACCACCACTTCTAGAAGCAACAAGGGCAGCTCGATCTGATAAAGGAGTAGATTCAGATAACTTAGCCCTTTGAAGTCTAGAGAACACATCCTCCAGATCAGGAACTTTGGACTCCCAAGAATTTGGGCTCACACTGATTCATATTCAGGTTTACTACCTGAGAGAAATTTAGCAGCATATAGCTCTTTCCTCTACTTTTCCATAACTATAACGTCACTAGTGATAGGTTGGTAAATGTTTAATTCTTCACAAAGATTCACCATATCAGAATAATAGTCTTCAAGAGACTTTCTCCATACTGTAAACAAAAAAAAAATGATTGAAACAACTAATTTATTCAGGTGATATTATTGCTACCTGAATACAACCTCTTAACTTCATCCCAAATCTGTTTAGACGTGTCCAAAAAATAAGTTTGTTGCTAATTTTGGCCTCCATAGAATTCCACAACCAAGTCTTAATTTTAATCTGTGCATCTTCATGTATCCACTCTGAGTTATTTGAATTTTCAGTCCCTGGCTTCTTATCAATAAGATACTTAAGTTTCCCATTGGCTGTAAGAGATACTTATGCAGATTTGGCCAAAACAGAATAGTTTCCACTTCCATTCAACTTAATGGTGGTTAGCATAAAGTTTGCAGGTATCATGACAGTTTCCTTGGACTCCATTGTGTCTTCACTTCAATCAAAGCTACAAACACTTCCAAAGGTTATCTTGACACAACAATACTGCTGAAAGCAAATAGATGATGAAAAATACCAACCTTGTCACTCTCACGATCATAAAACAGCACCTTTCACTTCACGATTTGAAATACTTGTCTTAGCATCACTATTCAGTCACCTCATAATTTGTATGTCCAGATTGAGTTTTTCCATAAAATAATGGTTTCCTTCTTGGTTCGAGTTCACTAAAGGGTCGCACACATCACCAATCACCTTTAACAGCAGCTGTGATGGTATAAACCATCACAAATCACCCAGAAATCTATCTGGGTTCAATTCCAATCACCAACAATAGTTGTGGCACACTCAGAAGAAAAAAAAAATCAAGCCGATTAGGGAGAAAAGGAGAAAAGAAACCCTAATCACTTCATCTGCTCTGATATCAAGAAAACATGGTAATCACAGTTGAATAGTAATAAAAGGCAGCAAACCAGAAAGAAAAAGAAAAGAGAAGAGAGCAGAGGAGCAAGAGAAAGAGGAAGGAGAAAGGAAAAAGGAGAAAGGAGAAAAAAAGGGCTGAAAGAAGAGAACCCGGTTGAACTGATTAGAGAGTAGATTAGAAGGACCTAGCCCTCTTAAGCAGTCGGCCCACTACTCATGTTAATGTAAATAAAGATGTGTTTACAAAAATACCCCTGTTTATGATAAATTCTGGATAGGGGTGCCCTTAAAAAAAGAAAGGAAAGACTAAGCCATCCAACTGCCCCAGATACAAGAAATCTACTCTCCTCAACAAAGAGAATACCCAGAGTCACTTACAGGGTTCCTAGAATAACTCTAAGGTATGAAAATCACTTGCCACAATTAGCATAATCACAAAAAAAAAAAAAAGAAAACTCAATAAACTTCATTGATCTTTACGTTACATATTTATAAACTCTAGACTCATGAGAATATTAATAGAACTCAAAAACACAAGTCCACTATCCTATTTCAATTCAAAGAAGACTCGATAAGTCTTATACTACTTGTTCAATAACCTTAAAACTTTAAACATAAACAAACTATATATTGACACAAGATCATACCAATGGACCCCACAAAAAATGCAAAATGAGAAAAAAATACCCCTATGCCCAAAAATACAGAAATACATAAAATTTCAAAAAAAAATCCAATTTTGACTCTTCAACTCCTACACTATTCTCTCCTTAGTTTTGATGAATTTGAGGGTGAAATGTTGATATGCCCCTAGGAGTTCCCATAGCTAGATCAACATACATGGATCGTAGAGTAGATACAACACATATAGCAAGAAAAGGATCTTGAAAGCAATGTATATCTGAAACACTGCCCTCCATAACCTTCTTTGCTAAATCATCAGTAGCATTAGCTTCTTGAACACTTATCACTAATCTACCTATCTTGTGGTGAAGCTTCACTTTGCTTACCACTACAATCTTTCATATCCAAAATCTCAATTGCAACAGTTGGACCCCACAAAAAATTACAAAATGAGAAAAAATACCCCTATGCCCAAAAATACAAAAATACAGAAATACATAAAATTTCAAAAAAAAAAAACAATTTTGACTCTTCAACTCCTACATTATTCTCCCCCGGTTCCAAAAACTCATCCTCAAGTTTTGAGGAACTTGAGAGTGAAATGTTGATATCCCCCAGTGACAAAAAGTAGTTCCCATAGCTACATCAACATACATTGGTTGTAGAGTAGAGGCAACACACATAGCCAATGTTTTAAAACGCGGAGGATGACGCGAGGTGTTCCACTACCTAGAGGCGTGAGACATAGTTCAGAATGCAAGAGGCGTAAGCCTCCTTGAGAGGAGGGAGGTTAGGAGGAGGATGAAGAGGAAGTGGGGATCTCATTTTTTCTTTATTTTAAACAAAAATCTGTTATATTAAGAAGAATAAAGATGCATAACATTAGTTGAAAGGGGGGGTCTTGTCAAAAATGGAGCCAGCCCAATATTACTCCCCCCGTTAGTTACTACTCCTTCCCATCAGAGTAGACTACTCTTTAAGGCTATAACTCCAATACAGATACAGTCTCTTAACTCCTTACCTGGCTAGAGTCAACTAGTAAGCAAGCTGACCTTGGGACCCAAGAAAATATAGTCCTGGTAGAATCGACTACATATTTCTCTGATTAGGTGTCTTAACTGCCATGGGCCTGTGGTATCATCAAACATTCAATTGATGACTGACTGGGTCTCCCTCAACAATCAAATGACTGTATTCTAGTGATCTCAGAAGTCACAAGCCCTGAAGTAGGGCTAATATCTTTTTTTCTTTTGTAACAAGTAAAAAAGAAAATACTGTACAGTCCTGACCCAAGAAAATACAGTCCTGGTAGAATTAGCCCTATTTTACTTCTCTGATTAGGTGTTTTAACTGCTATGGTCCTGTGGTATCACCAAACATTCAATTGATGACTGTGACTGGGTCTCCCACAACAATCAGATGACTGTATTCTCGTGATCTCACCAGTCCCAAGCCCTGAAGTAGGGCCTATCTTTTTTTGGTAACAAATAAAAAAGAAAATTCATTGATTAATAAGAAAAAATACATCCAAGGGGTGATGAAAGATCACCAAGATAAAACACTACATCAAAAGACATTAAATACAACAGAATCAGCCCAATGACTTCAACTCTAATGATGACCCAAATCCATTACCAAGAGAATCCTTTGACACCCTGTCAAATTGAGGTAAGATTCAAATAACAAAAGGAGCATAGCTCCATACAATTTTTTTCTTCCTATTCCCTTTCAAGATAGGCCACCAAGCAAATATTTCTTTTAGTGATCTTGGCTCCTAAATATCAAGATTAAAAAGGCTAAAGAAGTATCCCCAAATGTACTTCAAAAAACGTCATTCAAAACATAAATGCATCTCATACTCTTCTTCAGTCAAACATATGTAGCACCTCCCTACCAACTGAACTCCCCCGATTTTGATGTGATCCAAGACAAGATACTATCCAATGTAACTAACCATGCAAAAGCCTCCACCCTAGGGCAAAACACATCTTACATCCGGCTTCTCCACCTGATTCCTTGCCAAAGCTTTATAAAAGGACTTCATAGAAAATACACCATTCCCACTTTCTTTCCACCATCTCACATCATTTCTCCCTACTTGCAGCTCCACCAAATGTTACTTTGCTAATAGACCTATGCACTCCTCAACCTCCCAATCAAGGAGTGACCTTCTAACTTTTTGGACATTATACCACTCTTCCTTCGATTAATTCGTAACAATTGGCAATAGGTATGTTCTTCCTGCTCAATCTATAAATTCTTGGACACAAATCACAAAACCTACCAATGCCCGAGCATTCATCTTCCCAAAATTTATGTTTGCTCTATGACCAACCTTGAATACATAGTTCAAGAATGCTGACTGGAAACTCGTTATTCCTTTCCACGCACACACACCTCATATGATGATTTCACCTCTTTTGAATCCCACCCAAAATCTTCCACGCCATACTAAAAAGAAACCACCTTCCTCCAAAGAGAATTTCTTTCCATACCAAATCTCCAAAAACACTTTCCCAGGAGCACCTTATTAAATAGCCTTACTCTCCTAACCTTAAACCCCCATCTCTTCTGTCCCTACACACTGAATCCCACTTCACAAAATAGTACTTTTTTTCAGCATCTTTAGCACTCCATAAGAAATTCTTTTGCATCTTTTTTTAAGATAAAATAAAATTTTATTAAACAAAAAGAAGATACAAGAAAGGTGATAAGCAATCACCCAAGAGAAAACAACAAACCCGGGAACACCACGTGAGAATGCCCCAAACCCCAATAAACCAACCCAAACTACAACAAAAACTCTTACAAACCAGAAAAAGAAAAACATAAAAAATCAACATAGCAACACTAAGACCAAAGGCCGACCCTAAAACCACAGCCGACACTCACAGAAAACCCATCCCTATCACCCACCCCACAAAGGACTCCCAATAACAAAGTCTTCTTATCAACTTTTTGAGAAACCTTCTTCTAGTTGCCTTCTATCTGCTCTTTTGGTTTTTTTGACGAGCTTTTTAGGCCCAATGCCAAATAAGCCTCCTTTTAGTCACGCAAAAACCTTTGAATCTGGAATCTGCTGTTGACTTTTTCTAATCTTTTGAGTTCTGAATCTTCTAATTGTATTAAAAATTCCCACAAATTCTTCCAGGATTCCCGCCAACTTCTGACCCCTTTCTGAAGCCACAATCCCCTCAGCAGCTTCTTCCTGCTTCTTGACTACCTCCCCGCAATTGAGCCAGCCACTGATGATGGGGGAAAAAAGGTAAGTTTTCAGTGAAGAAAAGGTCACAACCAACTTGGTGGTGGGATTTCACCAATGCAAAGAAAAACAACAAAAACATATAACTTTCAGTTACAATTCATCCCAACCTTAGGTCTAGGACCGAGGACAACCTCAACCTATCTTCTAAATTTTCCTTTTTTTTTTATATCCTTCATCTCTTGATGCACAAGTGCACAGCCTGCAATCATATGTGAGATGTCAGCAACCAGTTCCCTTCTTCTACGACTCTTATATTCAAATATGCATCTATTTCTTTCTTTCCAAATATTCCAACAGACTACAAATGGCACCATACTACAAATAGCTTTCTCCTTCTTGCTACCTCTTTTCCTTAGCCATAATGAAAAGTATCTTTTGGATAAACTGAACAGAATTTCTGCTTATAGAAAATGTCAAAGAGAAGTCCCAGGTGAAGTCTGTCCAGCAACAAACAAAAATTAGGTGAATTATCAAAAATAAAAAACAAACAAACAAACAAAAAACAGGAGCCCAATGTCTTCCTCTTGCTTTATACATATTAATCATTAATACATGTTTGGGAGCTGATAGCCTCTATTTTTCAAATGATAAAAAAGTTAATATACTATCTAAGACAACAAGCAATGCAAATGCTTCAACTCTAGGTGGCAGAGGATTTCCCCAAATTCCAACAACTTCTGAATTATCTTCTTGACCTCTAGGAATGGCTTCATAAAAAGACATCATAGAAAATCTCACATCTACACACTCCTTCCACCAACTTATGTTATCCACATTAGCTTCAATTTTACAAGTTTCCAACCTTGAAAGTAGCTCAATGCATTCTTCCAATTTTAGGATCAATATCTTAGCATTGATTTAGTTTGCAGAATGTTGTTAAAATCTTACGAAGGGTTTTGATTTGAATCTTATGTCCAAATCCTTTTCTGCAAAAATCTTACAACTCTTGTTTGAACCTTACAATTTATACAATTCCTACAATTCAATTAGGAATTACTTCTCTACATTGTCCTTTTTATTCTTTTTAGTTTATATTTAGTTTAGTCGATGTTTTAAACCCCTTACTAGAAAATGATTTACTTGCATTATTTAAGACTAGACATTGAGTTTTTTTTCTTTGATCAATTAGACATTGTTTATTTTACATCATACGTAGGTTAAAGAGCCATTGTATGTGGATAACTTAACTTTGAAGCCAAACTTGATTATATTATCTTAGGCTTCTATTGTACAAATAGTAAATTCTATTATTTTAAGTACATATATAGTAGGTATGGATTAAAAATAGGGTAAAATCATTTTCCCAAACACATTTAGCCTTGTAATCAATGTTTTAAAACACAGAGGCATAACACGAGGCATTTCACCTCCTGGAGGCAAGAGGCATAGTTCAGAATGTAAGAGGCATAAGCCTCCTGAGCACAAGGAGGCATAGCCCTCCTTAACAAGACGGGGATGAGGAGGAAGAAGAAAGAGGGTCTCTTTTCTTTTTGTTTCTTTTATGAAAGATGTCTTGTATTAAAAAGAATGAAGATGCATAACACTAGTTGAAAGGGGAGGCCTTGTCTAAGCAGAGACAAGAAAGCAAGATAGAGTGGAGCAAGATCCTCTTGGCACAAAAAAAACTAAATTGGGCTGCATTAAAAAGGTGTTGGGGGTTTAGGGGGTGAAGACTCCAACCAAGGGGGTCTAGGATAGAGCCATCAGCCTAAACTTTCTTGCCTTTCTCTTTCCTCCCCTTCCTTTTTCTTTTCTTTTCTTTCTTTTCTTTCTTTTCTCTTTTTTTCTTTCTTTCCTTTCTTTCCTTTCTTTCCTTTCTTTCTTTTCGCTCCCATTCCATTCCTTTCCTTTTCCTTTTTTTTCTTTCTTTCTGCCTTCTTTGTATGAGGCATGAGGTGCATGAAGCATATGCCTCTAGCATGCCTCATGCAAAAAGCGTATGAGGTGTGTGCCTCATGGACCTGAGGCATATGCCTCAAAGACATCAGTGCCTCTGGCATACGCCTCAGGGTATTTTAGGGGCACCTTGCTTGGAGGTGTGCCTCCAGGTGTACACCTCTCGTATCTTTTAAAACACTGCTTTTAGTATATCTATATTTAATTTTTTGACAAGCTTGTAAAAAATAGATCTAATCTTATGATTTACAATACAATTCACAATTCGAATCAATTCAACTTTCTCTACAAATTACAATATGATTACGATTTTCAAAACATTGCAATACCAATCAGGCCTGAGAACAATACTAGAAAGTCATCCTTATGATCTCCAAAAGGAGCCATACATACCAAAAGTACCTAGTTTTCCTAGATTGCAATTCACTTATCAAAATTAGCTTCATTAGACTTTGTGCTAAGCCATCCAAATAGACACATTCCTCATTTCTAGATGTAGCATTTGCCACCACATTCCACACCAAAAGGAAGTCATCCATGGAAAACAAGGAAAAAGTTTTGCCCAGTGAATGATCCTTATGGATATGGTGAAGCAGGTAGGCCTACCTGGACTCTACCTAGGAGTGAAACAACCTCAAACACCTCATGGTCCCTAAGGCCTCTCTATAAAGAAAATTACCAAAAAATATTCATGCCCTCAATAGAAACAAATAGTGAAACATTTTTCTATAAAGAAGAGGCCCTTCTTAATGATTATATTGACTACTTCTAAAGTACAATAAAGGCAAATGATTATGTTGGATAATGTGCTTTCAACAAGGAAAGTCATGAGCAATTCCAATTTCATTCTTATATCTACAAGATGAGTTTGAGGATGAACTACCATACTCAAGTCATACAAATAAAAATCAATAAATGATTCCTTCAATGAAATGAGATTGAAAGCATACTATAAGGGGGATTTAGAAGTCATATCATCTTCTTTTAGCACTTGAGTGCATACAAAGGAAATAGGGATTAGTGTGTGTTAAGTTCATCTAAACTAGAGACAAATACTAATAAATGCTTTTATTACCACTTGCATGTGATGCCTCCATTTTAGATCATGAAATATATGTGTTCTGACCATCAACAGTAAAAGGCCTCTATCTTCAATCTTCAAAGGGAGAGACTGACAGGTGTTGCTTCAAAACCCTAATCATATCCTATCCACTTTCTCTTTAAATAATTTAATTATATTGGGATTTAACTTATTAATTTGAAAAAATCAAAGGGAAATTCCTTCTTTCTTGTCCTGAATCGTTAGGCATGGATAATACAATCAAAACTCAACAAACAGATTCCATGACCATAATTCACCGTGCTCTGAATCAACATGAAGTAAGCCAGGTTACAAAATATTCAAATGAATTGAGAAAAACCCTTAGAAGGGAAACGCATCACCACTTCAAATATAAACCTAATCAAAACCACGCACTGGTAGTTCTAGTCACCATCCTTCCCCTGGACGCCAATGTCAACAAGTATACCATTTTCCATTTGTTTTCCAAATATTGACAGCATGCCTAGTGCTGATTCCAATACCATGAATTATTTCATTTCGAACGTAAATATAAGCTCATTTGACAGATTTCTTACTACTCAAATCAAATTTCGAGAGGAAAAAAGATAAACTAAAATCAAGCCACTCAAATATTTCATTTCATTCAAACAAACAAGTTTACCGAGAAACTCAAACCAGAAGAGAAACTAGTATATGAAACAGAAATATGTTTTTTCCTTTTCTTGTCAATCAGTCTGTACCTAAATTCTCCACTACACCCAGCAACATTAAAAAGGAACAAAAATGATCTCAAATGAAAATATATTAGAAACCCAGAACTTCTCAACTAATAATCTATTTCGAAGCACATGGAAATTAGAAAAACGAAATGGTGTAAAACGAGAATGTCAAATCCACAAACAGAACGAATATGAATAAACACAATCTTCAAAAGAGCTTCGTAATTCAACATCTTCACCGCTCATCAGAAAAAATGTAAAAAAAAAAAAAAGGAACTAAATGATGGAAATGAACCAAGAAAATACGAAAATGATAGAGAGTATAATACCTGAAAGAATGGTGTTTGACTTCTGTTTTTATTTCAAATGAATTGGCGGTTTACCAACAAAAAAATAAAGAAGAAAAAGAGATTCCAGTCGAACTTAAGAAGTGAGGAACTGAGGAGGCAGTTGTGGGATGTAGTTGACAGACAAACTTTTGTCTTTTCTGATTTTTTTCCATATTTTGTGGATGTAAGAAAAATTATAAGAGAGAAAAACAGAGGCCAGAATGGGACACCCATATATCATTGGATTGGAATCTATTATTTTGAGGATCGCATAGATTAGAATTCTTTTTTGGTAAAAGATCGAGAACAGAAGAAATCCGCTACACCATTGGCTAAAACCGTGAAATCACGGCCATGGATGGATGTATGGTGGCCACACCTTAATCTATATGTTGGAATGTGCTATGCTGGCATTTTTTTTTCTCAAAAGCAATTATCTATTTTTGTAATTTTTAATTTTTGATTTTAAAATTAAACAAAATAACTCAAGTCATCAATTATCTTTAAGACTTTTAATTCATCATTAACTCTCTCTCCTCTTTTCCATTAACTCTTTTAATTATATTTCTTTATTAATTTTGCCATTAACTCTTTTCACTCAATGCCACTAATTCTTTATTCTCTCCATTACTCCATTAAATTGCCTAAAATTCATTAAATTTATATCCATTTCAATTAATTATAATTTAATACATATTAGATATATTTACATTAAATTGTAATTATTAATAAAGATCAATTATATTGAAATGTAAATATTAAATGATATATTATTAAGCTAAACAAGTTAAATTTTGGGAAATTTCCCGATTAGTACCTTGTACTTTGGGCCTAGTGTCATTTTGGTCCCTAAACTTTAAAATGCAATAATGTAGTACCTAAACTTTCAAAATATACCAATCTAGTACCTTTTGTTAACCAATCGCTAAATGGCATATGAAAATACATAAGTGCCCTTCGGGTGTCATGTAATTTTCTTTATCAACCATCCAAATTCCCTTCTCATAGCTAAAACTATTCATCATCTTCTACCTTAAGAAAATGAAACATAGGCATAAGTTTTTGGACAATTTTTCAAGGGAATGGTATTGATCCAACTCGTACAATAACCAAATGGCTCCCTCAAATCCCTAGCTAACGAATGTGACAAGTGTTGAAACCCCGATGGGTTTGAGGTTGTTCACCATTGCTTTGGTTCAATCTTAATTCTTGAGAAACAATATGATGAATAGTGTTTTATAAGGTAATTTTGACATTTTCAAAAGATTGAAATCACACATGTCATCACATAATACACATAAATAATGACAACAATTGGATTGGCACGTTTTGAAAGTTTGGGTATTGAATTGTTGCATTTTAAAGTTCATCAAGGGCCAAACTGACACTAAGCCCAAAGTATAGAGTAAAGAATTGTTGCATTTTAAAAACTTTCTTTTTTTATGGTAGAAATAGGAGGAGCTACACAAGACGGGGGTAGCTTAGCCCCAAGCATCACAAAAACAAATAGAACTCAAATCCCTAGGGATAGAGGATGAGAAAAAACTAAGAATACTAAGAGGAAAAAGAAAGAGCTTGGTTTGCCATCCAGTCTGCAGCTTGATTGGCCGCTCTATAAATGTGGTTGTAGGTGACTCCACATTCCAAATCTCCAACTAGTTTCAAACACTCCTCAATGATGGTCTTCAATCTCCACAAGTAGTCCACTTTGTTCTTTAAACACGAAATCACAAGAAGAGAGTCTCTCTCAATGAAGATGGGGAGATCCCTATAGTTAAAAGCAATGTTATGGGCCTCCCATGCAACCCAAGCCTCCATTACATTAATTGAGGAATTCTCGATAAAATAAGCTTTGGTATCAAGAACATTCCCCATTGATTTCTAGCAACACAACCAATTGCACAATCACCTTTATATTTTCTAGATGCGTCAAAATTTATTTTGATAGAACCCCCTTTTAGAGCTTTCCAATTGATTGGCTTCCATTCTTTAGTCTGTATAGGGCTTAAGTTAGAAAAATTCTCAACGTTGTGATTAAAATATAGAGACAAAGCTCTATCAATAATGATTGAAGGGTGGCAACAACGGTTAAGGAAGGTTTTTTCGTTTCTATTCTTTCAAATCTGCCACAAGATAAAACAGGATTTCACAGGGATCGTAGAATCAGTTTGATTGGATAGTAAGCCATCCCACCACTCCCTAAATGAGGAGTCGTTTCCACTAGGCCCCTTAATATTTGGGTTTAAGATACTATAGATTTGTGTAGCAATAGTATAGTTTTTAAAAATATGATTTGTGTCTTCAATTCCATCGCATAAGCTGCAATCAACATCAATGGAGAGACCTAAAGACCCCAAGAAGGTCTTAGAATGCAACATAGAATTAAGCAGCATGTATAAAAAGGTTTTGATTTTAGGAGGAGTTTTAAGCCCCCAGATCTTGTTGACCTAAAGATTAAGATCACCTTGACCCCTATGCATGATAGTAGCTTATTTGTAGGCCGATTTAACAATAAATTGTCATTTGGGATTCAACCTCCAAATTAACATATCCTCATTTGAGCTAGAGGGGATAAAGATAGTTCTAATGCCATTCCAAATATTGAGGGGAACTAAGTTATGAATCTTATTATCTTCCCAATATGTCTTTTAAGATTAATAATATCACTCACTAGCAATTCCTCTTGCTCAATTTCAACCCCCGAAGGGTCTCTATTCAATATTCCTTCAATTTGAGGAGTCCAACCAGTTATCTTTCCAAAACTTAATATTCTTTCCATTGCCAACAATTCAACCCATACCTCTTTTGAGTAAGTCTCTGAAATTTAGAACTCGCTTCCAAGCCCAAGAAATTCCATTTTGAGGCTGAATAGTTTTTGCTTCTACCTCAGGAATGTTTGGTAATAAATGCTAAAATCGATTATTAAAATTTATATACTAATAAAAATAACTACAAATTATATTGATTTGATGAAAAATAACAAATTAAAATTTTAATTCCTTCATCATTTTTCAATAGTTATCAAATGTGTTCTGATGTGTTATAATGTATATAAATCGTTAAAGTATGCTTTTTTATGTTTAAATAACTCATTTATAGTCATATAAAACTTATATTTATTATTATTATTATTATATTTTTGTGATTTATTTAAAATCTCTAACGTATCCATGTGTATCTTGATTCGTCCTTCCATGCGTATCCGAAGAGTATCTTGATGTGTATCTTAAAATTGCCTTACCGATACATCTTGTATTTCTGATACTTTGAACCTTGTTATAAAGTAGTGGAAACTCTCAAGTGGTGTGCCTAGAGAGAGAATGTCAGCTTGCATCTGGCCAAACCTCTATAAAACCTTGTGTATGCTTTTATTGTTTGTTTTTATAGATACTCACTTTATATTACTTTTGTTTATTACATAAAATACTTCACATTATATCACTCTCTATTTATTTTTGTTTAGCACAATAAATTTTGAATATATATGTTTTAAGAGAAAAAGATCTTATAGAATTCAATGCACACCTCTCTTAGGTTGGGCTACTTGGGCTATCACTTAACATATTTATACCAAAGTCGTTATTACTAGCATTATCAAAACTTATAGAAAAAACTTTATTTTTAATACCATACATATGTACATTATTTAAAATACTTATAACAATTGTTATGCCAATATGTGGCTATTTAAGTCTTGTAAAACTTAAAATTATTTTTTACAAAAGCCTTAAGTCATCAATAAAATGCCCCGTGACACAAATATAACTAATATTATATTTGGAACTCCAAATGTCAAAAGTAAGAAAAATTATAGAATTAATATTTGATAGAGTACTTTACCAAAAACGATTTAATATAGTAGAAATTAAATATTATTTATATGAAAAAACTGAAGTGTATACTTGTAGTATTTTTAGAAACTTTTTTAAATTGAGGATTTATAGATTATTACAAAAAAATTTCAAGTTTATGATCTTCAGCTAATGAAAATACCATCCGTAGACCTGGAAACTTCAATTCCTAAGAAATATCTGAATTCACCCAAGTCTTTAATCTCAAACTCAGTGTTAAGAAATATTTTTAGATGAGTAACTTCTTAAGTATCATTACCAGTAACCAAAATATCATCAACATAGACAATCAGAATGATCACTAAGGAATTTGTCCTCTTAATAAACATGGTATGATCTGATTGAGTCTGCGTGTACCCAAAAGTAACAAGGGCAACCCAAAATCTATCAAACTAGGCTCTAGGGGGGTGCTTAAGGTCATAAAGAGACTTCTTTAGTTTACAAACATTCCCTTGCATTACCTTACCATACACCCCTGGAGGTATCTTTTAGCAACCAAACGGGCCTTAAATCTTTCAATAGTACCATATGAATGATACTTGATAGTGAACACCCACTTATAGCCAACTGGTTCTTTTACCTCAAGCAAATCCACAATTTCTCAGGTATTGTTCTTATGCAAAGCATATAATTCAGTCATCATAGCATCTCTTTATTCTGGTTTGGATAAGGCTTATGGGACACATCTAGGAGTCACATGTGTAGAAACAGAGGCAAAAAAGGAATGGTAGGAATAAGCTATAGGACATGTGTTTGAGAATGCAATGATTTGTACATTTCCGTTTGCCTTTGCGAAGAGCAATAGGGAGATTAAGGTCAGGGAAGTTATTTGAAGTGGTAGAAGAGGGCTGACTTGTTACCTTAATAGTGATGGAAGGAGCAAGGGGCTCATTTGAAGGAGTGGAAACAACTTGCACATCCCTGAGTCTTTGTATCTGGTACCACCTTTGGACACTAGGATGGGAAGAAAATGTGGGAGGATGAGTAAGGGGAGGTAAATGAGAAGAAGGCCCACTAGAAGACTCAATGAAAGGAGACTCAATAGAAGACTCAATGGGGATTGGAAGAGGAACAGATGGTGGCATCACAAACAACTCCTCTGAATGCTCCTCCTCAGGAGAAGTACCAAAGAAAGGAACATGCTCAGCAAATGTGACATAACTAGAAACAAAGTGAATGACACAAACTGAATTAAAACAACAATACCCCTTTTATGTGGAGGCATATCCCAAGAAAACACACTTGTGTACTTTAAGCTCAAACTTATGTCTCTGATGACTATGAACATGAACATGAACATAACAAGTGCACCCAAACACTCGAAGAATATAAGAGATAAGAGATCCTCATTTGGAAATAGGAGGCTAAAAAGGGTTTTAAGACCCAAAACTCGGTAATGAGGCTCCTTGCAACCTTAACCACATGTTGGTTCTTCCTTTCCACCACTCTATTTTGTTGTGGAGTGTAGGAACAAGAACTTAGATGAAAACTCCAAAGGTATTAAAATAGAAGGAATGACTCTTATCAAAATATTCCTTTGCATTATTAGATTATAATATTTTGATCCGAGTATTAAACTAGGTAAGGATAAGTTCAATATTTGACACTTTATTTCGGGATCTCATAAGGTAAATGGTGTGTTCGGAAGTGTGTCGTTAACCACTTCAGAACACCAGTTTAATATTTATAATTTTTTTTTCGATTCTTAAACAATTACAAATGCAGTAAAATGGTGAGAGCAGGTTGTATCCATGGAGAAATGAAGGAAAAATTAATACATACTCAAATCCGGACAAGAGAACACAAGTAGGAGTTGTAGAAATATAAAAATTAATTAATTAAACTGGAAAAATAGAATTTGAACATTGGTGAAAATTATAAGTGTAGAAAAATAAATAAATAAAAGAAACTAATGAAAATGTCTGTAGTCCAATCAGAGGTAACAGCCTTCGGATTTATCCTTTGACCCTAAAACTTCTCGAACTAGGCCTTCCGTCTTACCTGATCGAATTTTAGATATGTAGAAAAGAAAACAAAATTTAAACACAATGAAAGTAAATTGCAATAAAAGAAAAATGAAACTGAAAATAAAAGAATATAAATTAAATCTAAGACTAATGGTTGCGGTCCGAATCCATAGGTGGTAGTAGTTGTGTTGGCGAACTGCAAGTAGGAACCCCTCCTCTTGCCTAGGCGTCATCCTCTTCCTCTACCCTTGAACTTCTCAATATCAGCCTTTCATCTTACCTGGGGGCAGAATCCAACTCTTCCTCAGGAGCTCTTGGGTCATTTTTATAAAAAATGGTGGACACAACTGGGATTAGAGAGAGGGGGTGGCAGTTAGGTTTTAGCAAAGATATGGGCGCCCTAGGATTTCTAATGGAGGGTTTTGATGATTTAGGGTGACCCTAGGGTTGAAAAGAAAAGAAGAGGGCACCTAATATTATGTAGGGCTGAGATTTGGGCACCTAGAAATGAATGGAGGAGATTGAGGTGCATAGGGTTGAAAGGTGGAGATTAAAAGAGGTGGGTGACGCCCTAGAGTGGAAGGCTGAGATATAAGATGGAGTAGAGGGCTGAGATATAGTGGTGAGAGGCTGAATGGTGAGGATTAATAGTTAGGTGGCGCCCTAGGATTTAAAAGCTACAAAAAGAGTGCCCTAGAATGAGTGGTTGAGATTAAAAGATGTGGAGGGTGGAGATTAAACACCTAGGGGAGGCTAGGGTTTGCTAAGAGTGAAAAAAATGGGTTAAAAGACGCCCTAAGGTTTGCTAAGGCATGGGGAGCATGCTAATTAGACCTGTTCATGGGTCGGGTCGGGCCGGGCTCGGGCTGGGCTTTTAGTGTTCATTAACAGAAAAGTAATAGGCCCGAGCCCGAGCCCGGCTCGACCAACGGGTCTAGAACTTGGGCCCGAGCCCGGCCCTAATAAAAAGCCCGAAGCTTGAAGCCCGACCTAATAAAAGAAAATAAAAAGTTTCCCTATTCAAATAGGCATTATCTATTTTAATTCAGATGTTTTTTTCCCCTATTTAAATGAACAATGGGCCTACAAGTGAATCAACAACCTTTTCAAATCAAAAAATTTATTCAAATGGGCATCACATAGGGTTTTTACTTAGGTTTAACTATAGGTTGGGTCGGGCTATTTTGGCAAAGCTCGAGCCCGGCTTGAATTTTATGCAAGCCGGGCTTTTTGGCCCGAGGTTAAGCCCGCGGGCCAAAAAGCCTGTTCAAGCCCGTATGGGAGTCGGGCCGGGCTAGGCCGGCCCATCGGGCCACCCGACCCACGAATAGGTCTAATGCTAATATAGTAGGAGGGGCGCCAAACTGGATTTAGCAGATAGGAGGCGCCCTCATGATCTCAGTTTTTCACAAAAACACCCCCTTTCTCAGTTGGACTTACACCAGTTTCCCAAAAGTTGCATTTCAGCCAGGAAAACTTCTCAGTTTTGCACAGGAGTCACAACATTGAATTTAACTGGGAAAAGGGCATACTTTGACTATTCTAAGGCTAAAAATACCCTGAAATGATGCCCTTAGGGCATCAAAATGCAGAGTTATCAATAAATTCAGGTGTAATGAGATAAATCATTAATGAAAAGGATGAAATCCTTGTAACTCCCCATAGCAGGTAAATGATATTGGCCCATACATTAGAGTGTATAATATGGAAATGAGAAACTAATATTTTATTACTCACTGAAAAAATATTATTTACAATATTTTCAAGTTTACATGACTCACAACAAAGAATCGATACAGATATTCCCTTAAACATTTATAGAAACAAATGACTCAAAGTTGATAAAGGTAAATGACCAAATCTCAAATGAAATAACATAACTTTATCAACTAGCTATGATGAGATAGACTCCAAAGCTACTCCACTATGTGGTCTAGGACTTCGATCAGAGGTATCCAGCAAATATATTCCATTCGCCTCATGGCCACTCTCAATCGTCCTCTGAGTTTTTAGGTTCTGAAAAAAACAATGAATATGAAAGAATGTTATACTACAATTCATTGATTTTGTTAAACTACTAACAGATAAAATGTTAGTACTAAGTTTGAGAACATAAAGGACAGAGGACAAAACAAGGGAGTCAGAGGCTCTAATATTCCCTTTGCCAGCAATGGGAGCAAGAGACCTATCAGCAAGTGTAATATTCTCTTTACTAGAAAGGAGTTGATATGAAAAGAAAATGTTAGATATGCTGGTCATATGGTGTGATGCACTAGAATCTATAATCTAAGGAATTATACGATTACCTAAGGTTGTAGCATGATTTGCAAAAGCACGAATATCTAGATGGGCAAATGCAGATGAAGAGGTGTTGCCTGAGGAGGAAGATGCAACAGTAGTCTCCAAATGATTAATTAACCTCCCATATCTCTCAAATTCTGCCTTTACTATTGCCAGTTGCTCCACAATAGATTTTTCAGATTGATCACCTTCATATGTTGTAGCAACATTTGCATTCTTGGGCTTTCCAAACTAACCACATTTCTTAAAGTTGTTGTTATGAAACCTATCTAGAAGAAGATTTGGATGAAGTTTCCACTAAGTATCCTTAGTATGTTCCTGTTTCTTGCAGTATTCACATATCACCTCTTTTTTCTCAATTGAATCATTTGGCTTTATTCCTGCATGTGCAAAATGTTCCGAAGGTGGTAGACCTTGTAACTATATCTTTCGCCTACTCTTTTCATTGCTTGCCATAGAATATGCTTGAGCAAGTGTTACTTCATCCTTGGCTAGAGTAATTTGTTTCATAATATCAAATTCAGTGTTAACTCCTGTAAGAAACTCAAACACACTGTTTCTTTCCACAAATTTCCTAAATGTCTCTGCATCCTTGGTGCTTTCCTATACAACTGCTTCCATAACATAAATATCTTGCCATGGTGACTTCAACATTGAGTAGTAGACAGCTACACTCCACTCCTCATGTTTCAGGTTCTTCACATCATTTTTCAGTCTATAAGCCCTTGCAACATTAAATTGATGAGAACATGTTCTTGTAACACTATCTCAAACCTCCTTAACTGGAGTATTCCAAAGATGATGTTGACTTATGTGCATAGAATTTACCAACCATCCGATAACCATGTAGTTATTATGCATCAATTTCTTAAATGTAAGATTAGCCTCTTCCGGTTTCTCCTTACTGCCCATGAGGAACTTTAGTTTACCTCTACTATAGACATGAATTTTTATAGATTGTGCCCAAGCTAAATAATTTGTTCCATCAAGTTTGATTGTAGTCTTTCCTATCAAAATAGAATCTACGGGACCAATCCCCGACATCAGTATCTGCTTCATCTCACTTTTAGATTGTTTCATTGATTAAACGAAAATAAAAAACAAGGTTTTCAAGCTTTATAGACCTAACTGAGATAAATCCAACACTTAAAAATACCAAAACTAGGTTTTCACTATACTTGGCCTCCAGGAAAAAATAAAGAAGAATTAGCCACTCCAATCAGAGCTTTCCAAACCTCTTTCAACTGCAATTGCACACTTTTGGAGATCAAAAGGAATCCTCCAAGCCTTGAGTGGCACACCCAAACAATCTCTTTAACCTGTAACTGGAAACTCTCTAGTCGATTAGGGTTTTGGGCAAAAAATTAACAACCCCGCTTTCTTGGCAATCTATAGCCAAATTCGAACTCTCTAAACTGTCTACCAACTAGGCATACAAGTTCTCTGAACACTTAGCAACTTATCTCTCCATGTACCTTTTAATTAGAAGAGTGTATGGGAAAATAAAAGAAAAGATAAAAGAGAAGGAAGACATGCTCTGATACCAATATGTGATTTAAACAAATAAAAAAATAGTAAAATATTTCAGATTATAGTAGAAGAGGAAGAGAAGAACAAGAAGAAGGGAATAAGAAGGAGGAGTTAGATAATCCCCTCTTTCTCCACTCTAATTTTTTATTAATCTTATTGAGATTACATAAATTACTAGTATGCCCTTAAGTGAGCATCCACCTCATCAACATACTTAGAAAACATAAAAACAATTAAAGGTCCGTTAAGAACAAAATAACAAGAAATAATTAATCAATTACATCTGAATGTCAACTTCAGTAGTTGAAGAAACTTTATACATGAAAAACTTTGAGTTCTTTGTATGTTGTTTTTATAAGTCTTTTTTGTTTTTGCTGTCAAACTTTTTTTGAGTGATTGGATATCTTAACATTGTGACTTTTTCTTATGTTAGACTTTTTTTTTATTATGCTAACCTTTTTTTATACATTGGTTATGTTTAATTTTTACATTTTCATTATGTTTTGTTATGTTGTATTATATTTCATTATGTTCTCAAGAATTTTATAGACATTAATGAAATAAACGACATCCATTTCAATAATAAATGGGATGAAAATGATGATGAATTTTTTGAACTTGTCTTTTTTACTTGAGTAGTAAGATACTACAACACATAATTTTTTAAACAACCATATTCCACATCGAGAATGTGTGGGCATGCATTTGTCATAGATTGTTTGAATGACTAAAGTGTATGACACATTTAGGATGGATAAACTGCTTTTTATCCGACAACCAAAATATTATAGTGGATGAATTACTTGCTATCTTTCTTTTGATTGTTGGTCACAATGAAAGATATTGAATAATTGCAAATATGTTCCAACACTCCAAGAGTATTATTAGTACACACTTAAGGAGGATTTGCAAAGCAATTTGTAGGTTTGGGAGATAGTTGATTCAACCACTATCATTTGAAGAAGTGCAACTGCGTATCAAATAGTTGGAGAAATATTACATGTGGTTTTTGGTATTTCATTGGTGCCTATATATTTGTCATGTATTATTTATATATTGATTATGTATATGACTACATAGGATTGTATTGGGGCAATTGATGATACCCATATAAGTGTGTGGGTTCATTTGGATGAGAAAATCTCATATAGGGGATGAAGTTGCATTACACCATAAACATGTTGGTTGTATGATCGTTTGACATGAAATGTACCTTCATTTATGTGGATTGGGAAGATCTGCCCATGTCCCTAGATTTTAACATTTTTAGTTAGTATAAGTCTATTTTCTCACGTCTAATGCATTTGATGGCATATGGTTTTTTGTAGGGAAATATTATCTTGTGGGTTTTGGATTTTCCAATGGGCATGGATATTTAATACCTTATTCTGATGAATGGTATCATCTAGATGACTTTAAATGGCAAATAAGAAGATTTTAGTTAAAAAGGGAATTATTTAATTACAAGCACTTATTACTAAGGAATGTTATAGATATGTTCTTTGGGATATTGAAGGGAAAATTTCCTATCCTACAAAATATGCCATCATTTAGTTTACGAATGCAATGATACATTGTGATGGCATAGGGCCACAAATGGATCGAATCATGATCCGATCTGAGATATAATCCTATTTGGTTGAATTTGAATAAGATTGGATCGGATTATATATGCTATATAATACATATATATATGTTATTTATTTATTTATAAATATATTATTTATGTTGTATTTTTGTAAATTTATTATATTATTTATTTTTATAAAAATATGTATATATATGATGAAAATAATTAAAAAACACTTGTAATTTTTGTCTTTTCTTTATTTAAATCGATATATTTTATGCCTCTTTTATTTAATTATTAATTTTTAAAGAAAACAAATTAGATTGGATCATATTTGAATATCCGACTTCCCAAACGGATTCAAATTTAGATCCATGTCTATTAGATCCGATTGAATCTTCATATTGGATTGGATATACAATTAACGATGTTGGATTGGATTCGGATATACTCTGATTCAAATCCGATATGATCTATTTGCATCTTTATAATGGCATGCCTCATCACCTACAATTTTATTAAGCAATAAGCCATTTATAATAAAGACATTGATGGGTAGTAAAAGACTTGAATAGCATGGATTCAAATGAAGCCAATGAAAGTAATTATGATAAGGATAATGAACAAACAGATATGCAAATAACTAATATTGGGGACAATATAGCAAATATAATGTGGGAGCAATGCCAAATTGAATAGTTTTAGTTTTAGTTTTAATTATAGTTTTGGATAATATGATTAACATATTGGATATGTTTGAAACATTTTGAACTTACTTGGGGTACAATACATTTGTTTTCCTTGTTTACGTGAATTAATCATATCTTATTCTTGTATTTGTATTTATAAATTGATATAGTGATGGCCGGACATATACTCACACACCAATGTACTCATGTGGTGAGGGACTAGTGGAACTAGTCATGAAAAACTAATACCAATTATGGACAATGGTTCTTCCATTGCCCAAAATAGAACAACCATCAAAATTCATTTCAATGTGTAGATGAATTTACTGAACATGATGCTTAGGTATCCCCGCAAAATAGTGTAGGATTATATGGCCCATCATCAACATATATGGCATCATGCAGTACGAAGGCATACCGGATTACACAAGTTGGATATTATGTTGATTGCATGTTGTGGGTGTACCATACTTTGCATTCTTCTTATCTCTCTTATAATAGCGGTTTTGTTATTTATATTGAAGTACTAATTGTAATATTGGTGGTTTTATCCACACACCAATTTGGTAAACTAGTGGACCAATATTTTGATGCTATATTTGTCTTACAATATTGGGTTTTGATATCTCTATTTAAATATTAGTTGTAATATTAGTGGTTTTTTCTACAAACCATTACGAGATCCAATGGACTAATATTTTGATGCTATGTTTGTCTTATAATAGTGCTTTTGTTATTTTGATTAGTTTGCATAAATAATTTGATGCATATCTTGCAATAATTTATTTCACTTGCTTAAATGTTGATTTTTAATGTTTTATCAATAAAATAATATTTTTTTATTTTTAATTATTTTATTAGAATTAATATTTATTAGTTAATATTCAATTGTCGATGCTTTTTTTTAATTTATTTATCATATAAATTGTAAAAATTAAACATTTATGATCGATTGTATACGTTACTTATTAAACTGTATACAAGATACTTGGAATCGAAAAGTATGACACCACACCCACAAAACGCCACTATAAGGATGAACTAGACCAATATATAGAGTTTGTCCATAATTCAAAATAACTACGAAGTATGGTGTGGATTAATCTCTACATAATAATATGATACGGACCATTATACAATCAATTCATATACAACTCGAAGTTAAGCCATGAGTGTGAACATCAATTCCATGTGTTAAATTTACATTAATTTGTTAGAAAATTGATTTGGACGGGCACCTCAAGCATTAACATCCGCATATTGCCTGGGCTGTCCCTTGCTCCCTTTTCTCTAACTTGTTATATATCCAAATTATACCTCCTCCATTTATGAAATGTCTCCAATCAATCACCGGACAACGAGGTAAGTGGAATCTTATATATACAAATACAACAAAGAATCATTATTAGAGGAAAGGTACCGTACCGAAACTTTATCATTGGAAACCATGGTCCACCCAATACATGGGAAGCACCAGGGCACCACACAACATATGGAGAGAAGAGAGAATCTCTTTCTATTGGGACCCACACTCAACACCTCTGAGATTGATGAATTCGGATCAGATCCCAACACAAGGTCTCAATGACATATCCCAACGGCCTTTGCAGGCGTGCATTGGGAATAATATTTCTTTTGTCCTTCTTTAGACGTTTTCAACGTACAGTTGCAATGGCTGTTAGAATAGATCTGAATTGATAATCTAACCTCTATCCCTAATTAATGGGATCGGATCTATTCTTAACACCTTCATACGCACGTCCTACCATGCATTAAGAACATCTAGATATTTTCAATTCACGGTGGATATATTCGTGAGCCGCCCATTTACGAGGAGGAGATCCCGTATACTAACTAATGGGTGCAAATCGGGTCGAGATATGCTCACACCAAATTCATAGCATTCACCATCGTGTATGTGAGATGTTCCCAGTATACGGTGGGAAGTGGCTATAAGGTCGGTGTGAGCGCTCTATGGACCAGGATGACGTTAATAGTCACACAAATAATATAAAGATAAAAGATTCTAATTAATGGCTTTGTACTGTTAGGTATCTGAAGATGCTCTATCCACATCAATAATCACGACCGATTATTGTTGTAGATCGTGACTCGGTGGATCTTGCCTATCGTCATCTCTAGGCTTTAGAGCTTGATCACACACACTTGTTTTCAAAATGATCTTGAAATCGTAACCCTTGCATCTGAATTTAAAGCTTTCATTAAATTGATTGAACATACTGACTACTGAGAATGATGGAGCGAGGATACAACATATCTTTATTTCTACATTTTCTAAATCTAATTGCTTACGCGTGTTCTTCCCTCTAAATGACCACCGACCAGAGAGTTCCCATGTCCCATCTCTTCATTTTGCTAGCTGCACTCAAAGCCCTTTCTCTTCATTCAGGTATTTGATTTTTCACTGAACTTTGATCTTATTTATCGTTCATTCGCGTTATTTTCCATTAACTGTTTCCTTGGTAATTCACTTCAGTGTATTGAATTGATAAGGTATGATGAACACTTGTGTTTGTTGTTATGAGGCTCGAATCGCTTCATATCATTTTGAAATCATTTTTTTTAATATTTTTAATTACTTAATTATTAGTACCAATGGCTTAAAAATTTTGGGTTTCTTCTTTTTCTTCATTTAATCTTCTTTTCTTATATGCATATTTTCGGTCTAACTTGTGAGAATTTACGCATAGATTTTTTTTTTTTTTTTTTTAAATCAGCTAAGCTGATCAGTGTATATGTAATATTTCATTTTTATAGGAGTTTCTGGATTGAATTGAATGCGAAAAAAAAAAGAAATTGTGTTTATGGTTGAGGTCGGATTGATCGTTCTATGTTGTTTTGTGCGGAAAAAACACGTCGGATTTGATTGACCGGTAATTTTAGTGAAAGTAGATTTCATGTTATTTTAAGAGGTAATTCAGATCTAATTTATATTTTCCTTCTCAAATTTTTGTTTTTTGAATTGCTTGGGTGAGCTCTCCTTTTTGAAGCAGAATGGGGCGATGCAATTAGTACACATCTAGGTGATCTTATTTGTATTATTTCTTATTAAAAATACTATTTTGGTTGTGCAAGCATATTTGGGTTTCCATAATGAGAGTTTGATGTTTTTAATGTTATAAAGTTGAAGTATTCAAATCGGATACATGTGATTTGGGTTCACCTTGTTTAAGAATGCAATTGCTAGGGTGCTTATTGAGTATTTTATTACAGATGCAGTTTTTGGTTACCTTGATTCCTTATAGTGCTGTTTTAGGTTTAGCTTTACTTTTGCGTGTTTTACTATAAGGGTCATTACCCAATTTTGGTCATGGTTATATCAGGTTCTTGGAGTGGTGGTGGGTTGGATGCATGCCTGAACTTGGAATTTTCTTGCAAGAAGTAGCTACTCTTAGACTAAAATCCACGTTTTCATGCTGTCAGCCTGAGATTTAACCATTGTACTAAGCAATGATCCCTAATTTTAAGTATTTTAGTGTATTCTGCATACTAAAATTCCAAATTTCTTTTGGCCAAGTATCAGGGAGTGGATATTACATTTTCTTTCTTATTTTGCCTTTTCCCTTTACCTTGTTTTCTTGAATTTTTGCGGGCAACTATCTAACTTAAAATATTTTCTAATGCTTTTCTGGACTTTTGTATTAAATATCTTGGAATAGGTAGTAGAATATCTTTTTTGTTTTGCTTTCTGTTCATTTTTTTGGACATTTTATTGCAATTGCCTAATTACAGTTTCTTTTGTTGTTATTGTTATGTCCTTGTTATCCTCATTTTGTTAACGGCATTCTGTATCTTTCTTGATTTATTTATCAAATCATGTTTTAATAATTTAAGTGGCACATTATAAAATTTTATGTTTTATGTTAATTGAAATAAGGAAAATAAAACCTCTCTCTCTCTCTCATCCATTTACAAATAGGAAATAAAAGAAGAAAAGAAAAAGGAAATTCTGATCTCTACCCTTTTGATCTGCAGAATCTCAATGACGGGCAATACTGATACTGTAGCTTTATTTGATAATGCATTTGGGAGGCTTCCTGATCATCTTCTGATAGAAATTTTCATCCGAGTTCCTGTAACAGAGTGGAGCCAGATATCTTGCGTTAAGAAGCAATGGGCTTCTTTGTTTCGAGGAGAATGCTTGTGGCAAGCTGCTCTTGTCAGGACATGGCCTTTAGCTGGCCAGGCAAAGCGCTGGCCAGGGCCTATCCCTCAAGGCTTAAGTAGAAGGTGAGGATCCATAATTATTCTTTTTTTCATAAAAAAGGTTGTTGCACAATGCTGGTCCTTTCTATCTAGGGCCTTGGGATAGTAGGACTGATATGAGCCTAATTTCTGTTTTTTTTTTTTATTATTTTATTATTTTTATTTTTGTAAAAAGTGGCTGCCATCAGACTTGAACATGTGTTCTCATGTTTGTCTGCCTGAGAGTTCACCATAAAATGGTTCACTAGTTGGGTGAAGGAGGGAGCTTCTCTACCAAACACATCTATTTCTGCCACATGGAGAGATCTTGTGGCTGATCCAGAGTCCAGACTGTCCATCAGATAGGGGACCTACTGGATTCATGGCAGGTTCAATCCCACAATCCATGTCAGCCATATGCCCCACCTTGTATTGGTTATTTTTACAACTAATATTATCCATTCAAAGTTCCAACTTTTTAATGTAAAACTTACCTGTAAGGGTGGGCTTATTTTTGCATATATGACAAAGCATTTTGGGCTGAAACTTTTCATGAATACGTAGTGGGGAGAGGAGCTGAGAGACTCCTTTTGAGATCTAAACAGTTTTTCCATGTGTGAGATTTCTTGGTCATTTAGGGAAGCTCACTGAACAACCTGACTAACAGACTCACAATAGAATGAGTTTCACTTGGGTCAATTTGGGAGCTTCCCTGCAGCTTACGTAAATCCACATATTTCTGCCACATGTAAGGGTCTTGTGGTCAATCCAGATCATCCATCATACAAAGGACCCATTTGATTGGCAACATGTTCAATCTACTGTCCATTTCAACTACAATGCCTTGTCTCAGCTATAAAAGGTTGGCTACGTGAGTCCTGTTTTGCTACATGTTGGATCGACATCCCATATTATCTCTATATCTCACCTTGTATTCTGGTTTTTACAACTAATATTTTCCATTCAATTTTTTAACTCTTAAGGTTTTTGATAAGTAACAGATGAAATTCATTAAATATAATCTAAGAAAATCCATAATACATCAGACTGGCCTCAAAAGGCAAGTGCCAAGAACACAGCTAGAGCTGAGAAAGAGAAAAAGAATGACAAAAGATAACAAGTTACAAATTACATCCCGGTCCTGAACAACCCTACTCAAGATGATCCTTAGACACTTCACTCTAGCTAACGTGTCAGCTAAAGAATTGGCACTTTGGAAATCGAAGTGAATGAGGTATTCAAGATCCCCCAAGGACAGTGCCTGTCTTACCAAAGGATTTCTTCTGTGTTCTTTAGCCATGAAACAGCTGTTTGGCATTCTCCTTCAATGTCCACTTCTTTCCACCCCTTTATCTTTATCAATTCCAACCCTTGAATTACTGCCAACATTTCAGCCCTGAGAGAGATCCCATGTCCAACTGGACCTGAGAAACTAAGAAGAATACTACCACTTTCATCTCTCACAACACCCCCAACTCCTGACTCTCCTGGATTTCCCAGACAGCACCCATCGCAGTTCAATTTCATCCTTCCAGCTGTTGGTGGAAACCACTCAGCTAGTCTTGGTGGTCTCAAGGTATAAGAACTCACAACTGCCTGCCAATCTCTTAGCAAGTCATTCACTGAAACACCTCTGAATTCATCACAAACTGAAATCCAATGAGCCACCCTAATAGATAGAAGTTCACATACCTCCTCCAGTTTCTTATATTTTTCTCCAAAAATTCTGCATTCCTCTCACTCCACAAACCCCAGAGAATGGGTTGAAAAGGACTCCATTCTCAGCCAGGGCCTCCCAACTTCTACTTTCCAAGGACAAAAATTGCTGCCATGCAAAGGAAGCAAAGCAACAGTGAAGCAAAAGGTGATTGGTACTCTCTCCACTCTTCAAGCAAAGGATACAAACATGAGGTGAAATGAACCAATTCTTCCTCTTTCTTTGGAGTCTTTCATGGGTATTGATGACCTGAATAGCCGATTCCTAACTGAAAACCTTAACCTTAGGGGGAATGGGACCACTCCAAATTTCTTTGGCAGGGAAAGAGCTATCAATAGAGGGTTGGACAAAGGAATGGAAAAAGGAAGAAAAAGAGAGCAGACCAATAACAGTAGGTGCCCAAACTCTCTCATCCCCTTCCGAGGTTAACAAACTCATCACTTAAAGGTTTCAAGTAAAGAAATTAGTTCGCCCAGCTCTTGATCCCTCACAACTCTCCGCAAACCAAGATCCTACCCCACACTTGAAAGCATCCAAAGTAGCAATTTCCACAATTGATTTGTTTCTGAAAGTGGATAGATTATAAATTCTAGGAAAGGTTTGGGAAAGAGGAGCATCTCTCCACTAAGTGTCTTCCGAAAATTTTATCCTATTACCTGATTTGGCATCATACCTTATATACTGCAGGAAAGTGGGGAGTAAAGTCAAAATTGATCCCAAGGGCTTCTTGAAGACTGATTTCAAGCTGGACCCAAGTCCCACCCATTTTGATGAAAACCATAACTACTTTTGATCAACAAGTGCCACAAAGCCTCCTGTTCCTTGGGGAACCCCCAAAGCCATTTCCCTAGTAGCACCTTATTTTTCTCCTACAACCTCCCTTTTCCCAACTCTTCAGCCCACTTAGGTCTACAAACCACCTCCCAATTCACTAGGTACTCCTTTTTATCTCCCCCGCATCCCACAAGAAATTTCACATTAAGTTCTATTTGACATTAAAAATTGACGAAAAGTAAATTGGTAGGTTGGACAAAGTGGACCTAATAAAAGGTACCCTCCCCACTTCGACAAGTAATTCCTTTTCCAAGTAGCTAATTTCTTCTCAACCCTCTCAATTATTCCTTCCCAAAAGGGTAACCTTAGATACTTTAGGGGCCACTCCTTTAAGCCACACCCTAGGATTATTGAGTCTAACAGTTTGACTCCCAAGACTATGAGTCTAATAGCTTAACTCCTAGGATTATTATGATTTTAGTCTATAAATATGTATGGACGTTTTACACAAAGGCAATGAAGTTTATTGAGTTTTCTTCAGTTTATGCTAGCTATGGTGAGTGATTTCCATGTCCTACAGTGATTCTAGGCACCCTGTGAGTGATTCCAAGTATTTTCTCTCTTGTTTCTCTCCTATTCCTTCAAGAAACCATTACAGCCATCAACAGCCATAAAATTCTGATCCAAGAAGACCATCCACATTTTCCAAGGACTAGAACTGAGCTGGTCCTACATCAGTTGGTATCAGAGCTAATGGTTTATTGACTATGTTCTCACAAAGTGACCGATTCTATAGGCCTAGAGTATCTTCTAGGGTCTTTGGTTGACTTAATTGAGAAGATGGTGGAAGAAAACATATCTGATAATGTTAGCTATGGAGTAAGGTTTTCAAACATGTTAGAAGAGAAAGGGAAATACCAAATTTCAAAGGAGATGATGACCCACAAGCATTCTTTTATTGGGTTGTTGAACTAGAAGAATATTTTGATTGGCATGATATGTTTGACAAACAAAGGATTAGATTTGCGTGCATGAAGCTGACGGGTCATACTAAAGTATGGTAGTGAACTCTTGAGCAACGACTAGAAAATAGAGGTGATGATCCAATTGGCACATGGGCAGAGATGAAGAGGTGTTTGCAAGAGAAGTACATTCCACTAGACTTCCATGATGATCTATATATGGAGTTGACTAATTTTGAGCAAAAGAGGAAGCAGCAGGTTACAACAAAGAACTTGAAACCAATTGGAAGAAGGTACAAAGTTGAAAAAAAAGTAGATGATTCCTTGCATGTTGATGCCTATCCTAGAGTTGAAGTTGAGGATGAAGCTAAAGAAGTTGTATTAAAAATCAAGAGGATGTAGTCCAAGAAAAAACAAAAATTGCTGGAGTTTCCAACACCCATGATTTGCTTGAGGTTAATGATCAAGAAGAAATAGAAGTGGAGCAAGTTAAAGAAATTCATGTGTGTAATGCAAGAGTAAACAAAGGAAGAAGAATTTGTTATATTATTCATCAATCTCGTATGTATATATACAAGTTACAAATTCTATGTTAGGAAAGAATATGTTAAGAAAGAAGATTAATCAAATTCCTACAAATCAGTGCTACAATCAAGGTAAATCATATCTCCCTAGTATTTACTTCCTATTTTAATTATACAGTCTGTAACACTCCCCCTCAAGCTGGAGCATAGATATTAATCATGCCCAACTTGTTACAAAGATAATCAACTCTAACCCCATTAAGAGCCTTCGTGAAGATATCTCCTAGTTGTTTTCCTGTTTTCACATAACCTGTGGAAATCAAACATTGCTGAATCTTTTCACGAACGAAATGGCAATCAATCTCGATATGCTTAGTTCGTTCATGAAAAACAGGATTAGATGCAATGTGAAGAGCAGCTTGGTTATCACACCACAACTTGGTTGGTACTGAAGTTTTAAGACCTACTTCAATCAGAAGCTGATATATCCACATTATTTCACACACAGACTTGGCCATAGTTCTATATTCCGATTCTGCACTCGAACGTGAGACAACATTCTGCTTCTTGCTTTTCCATGAAACTAGATTCCCTCCAACAAATACACAATAGCCTGAAGTAGACCTTCGATCTTCCTTGGATCCTGCCTAGTTGGCATCTAAGAAACATTCAATTCTAGTATGACCATGATTGCCATACAAAATTCCTCGCCCAGGTGCTCCTTTTAAGTAGCACGAAATTTGTTCCACAGTTGTCCAGTGATTAACTGTTGGAGAGGACATGTACTGACTCACCACACTAACTGAATATGCAATATCTGGACGAGTTACAATAAGATAATTCAACTTTCCAACCAATCTTCTATATCTCTCAGGATCTTCAAATAATTCACCATCTTTTGTGAGCTGCAAGTTAGGAACCATTGGAGTGCTACATGGCTTAGCTCCCAACTTTCCCGTCTCAGACAACAAGTCAAGTACATATTTCCTTTGAGATAAGAATATTCCCTTCTTGCTTCTTGTTACCTCAACACTCAAGAAGTATTTCAACATTCCCAAATCTTTGGTGTGAAACTGAGTGTGGAGAAAGGATTTAAGGGATGAAATCCCTATAGTATCACTCTCAGTAATGACAATATCATCCACATACACAACTAACAAAATGATGCATGCAGTAGAGTGCTTGAAGAAAACAGAATGATCAGACTTACTTTTCTTCATACCAAAATTCTCGACTGCCTGACTAAACTTTCCAAACCAGGCGCGAGGACTCTGCTTCAACCCGTATAGAGACTTATGAAGATAGCAAACTTTCCCATACTCCCCCTAAGCAACAAAGCTAGGCGGTTGCTCCATATAAACTTCCTCCTGAAGATCCCCATGAAGAAAAGCATTCTTGATGTCTAACTGATGAAGATGCCAATTATAAGTAGCTGCCATAGAAATAAACAACCTAATAGAAGTAAGTTTAGCAACAAGAGAAAAGGTATCAGAATAATCCACTCCATAAGTCTGAGCATATCCTTTAGCAACAAGACGGGCTTTCAATTGGGCAATGGACCCATTAGGATTGACTTTAACTGTAAACACCCATTTACACCCAATAACCTTCTTATTTGCAGGTAAATTTACCAAGGTCCAAGTACCATTGTCCTTTAAAGCATTCATCTCCCCAATCATAGCATTACGCCATCCAGGGTGAGAAATGGCTTCTTTAACAGTCTTAGGAACAGAGATAGAATCAAGAGATGCAATAAAAGAACAAGAAGAGGACGACAAATGATTATAAGACACAAATGAAGACACTGGATAAGTACACTTACGCTTACCTTTATGAAGAGCAATAGGAGGATCATCATTAGAGACTGGTTCTGATGACGAAGGAATATGATCATTTGAGACTGGATCCGACGACGAAGGAGCTGGTGCAGGACATGGATCCGGAGGGGTTGGTCGCCGAGAATAAACTTGTACTATAGGTGGCTTAGGCCTAGCAGGAGCAGATTCAATAGGATGTGAAACAGGTGATGTGACAATATAGATTAACAAATCATCATCCTCCCCCTGACTTGAATGAGTAGTAGATGGAAAGAAAGGTGTATCTTCTAGAAAATTAAGATAAGCTGACACAAGATATCTGTTAAGAGTAGGACAATAACACCTATACCCTTTTTGAACACGAGAATACCCAAGAAAAACACACTTCAAAGATTTTGGATCTAGTTTGGTAACCTGAGGACGAACATCCCAAACAAAGCATGTACACCCAAATACCCTAGGCTCAATAGGAAATAATGTTTTATTTGAAAACAGAACATGATAAGGAGTCTTACCCTGAAGGACAGATGAAGACATACGGTTAATCAAGAAACATGCTGTGGAAACTGCATCAGCCCAGAAAGGTTTAGGAACCGTCATCTGAAATAACAAAGCTCTTGCAGTTTCCAGAAGGTGTCTATTTTTCCGTTCAACAACCCTATTTTGAGATGGCGTATCTACACAAGAAGTTTGATGAAGAATGCCATGCTGAAGCATGTAAGTTTGAAAGGATTCTGACAAGTATTCCTTAGCATGATCACTTCTCAATATTTGTACAGAAACATTAAATTGAGTTTTAACTTCAGCACAGAAAGCAGAAAAATGAGAAAACACCTCAAAACGATTTTTCATTAAATATAACCATGTCATACGAGAGTAATCATCAACAAAAGTAATAACATATTTAAACCCAGTTTTGGAATCAACTGGACACGGACCCCAAACATCTGAATGAACTAACTCAAAAGGAGCACTAGCTCGTTTATTGACTCTAGGACTCGAACTAAGACGATGGTGTTTAGCAAATTGACAAGACACAATTTAATGACGACAAACTCTAAAATTGAGGACAAATTTTCTTTAACACATGGAGAGAGGGGTGGCCCAACCGACAATGTGCTTTAAAAGGGGTTACAACTCCAGAACAGGCTATGGATCTTGGAACTTGTGTATCAAGGATGTAGAGACCTCCAGGCTCATGTCCTTCACCAATAATCTTCTTCGTCGTAAGATCCTGAAATAAACAATAATAAGGAAAAAAATGAGACAACAATTAAGGGTACGAGTGAGTTTGCTAACAGAAATTAAATTAAATGATAACTAAGGTAAACTAAGAACAGATGACAAAGGAAGTGATGGTGTTGGACTAATTGTGCCAGACCCAATAACACAAGATGTTGACCCATTTGCTAAAGTAACAGGAGAGGTAGATTTATGAGACTGAAAGGTAGAAAACAGACTTGAATTACCTGTCATATGATCTGTAGCTCCAGAATCAATGACCCATTTTGAAGAGGAGGAAACAAGACATGTATTGGGTTTACCTGACTCGACGATGGCAGTAACAGGAGTTGATTGAGGTTTCAATGGTTCTTGGTATTGAGCAAATTTGGCATATTCATCTGCAGATATCATGACAGACTTCTCAGAAGTATCCGTGGTGGATGCAATATGGGCAGACTGAGTTTTCTTATTCTGCAACTTCTTGCAATCCCGCTTCATATGTCCTGGCTTATGACAGTAATGACACACTATCTCTCCTGACTCCTGTCCACGAGTACTAGTCTTCCTGTCATAGTTACTTGACTTGTCATAATTGCTGGATCCTATCCCTTTACTACCACTACCACTCCTGTATTGTTGTCTCCCTGATTCATATGTATTATTGCGGCTGACAAGGGCACTACTAGGCTGAACAGGTGGAGAACTTTCTATACGAAGGACCCTATTGAAAGCATCTTGTAGAGAAGAGATCTCTGAACTGGAAAGAATTTGAGATTTAGCAGTCTCAAATTCAGAAGGGAGGCCAACTAAAAATCTCATAACAACCATCTTTTCTCGCTGAGCTTGTTGAACAATCACATAAGTACTAAACGGAAGCAACATATTAAGTTCTTATGTTTTCTTGAAATCCATGAAATAGCTTGTAAGAGATCTATCACCTTTGTCCGCCCTATAAAAGGCTTTGCAGACATTATAAATGCGGGAAAATATTCCCCTTTTCGGAGTACAAGAACTCTAGATAGTTCATTAATTCCTTAACAAATCCACAGTGAGTGACTAAACCAACCACCTCACTTTCAATGGAGTTGTGTATCTGCAAGAACAAACGAGCATCCTCCCTCAACTAGACTTTCTCGAGTCATCACTAGGAGGGTCATCAGCCAAATGGTTATCCATAGCAATACTCAGTAAATATAGTTGAACAGTTTTACTCCAATCCAGATAATTAGAGCCATTAAGCTTATGCTCGGTTATTTTTGACATCATCGGAACAACATCCGACATAACTATTGATTTCTTGTTTGCCATAATCTCAAAATTCAAATAAACAAAATATTTTGAACACCGAAAATCAATGGAGCACACTTGTTGAAAACAAAAGTCACACCGGAATGGATATACACGTAACAAAGCACAAATATGTGCTATACAGGACAAGGCGAGCCAAAAGACAACGACCGATTTTTTTTTTTTTTTTTTCAGGCGACAGACGCCTTCAAGCGCCGACGCGTGTGACTGTGGCAGAATCTTCAGGCACGCACAGGGCTGCTGATTGCCAGACTTTGCAGAACCTCCGATCGGCGGGCGGCGCTTCTTCCTGGATGGGTGGTGAGAGTAAAAAAAGACTGCTCCAAGGAGGTGACCCAAAATACCCAAAAGTTTTCCTCTACCTACTGTTTACTTAGGACAAAAATGAAAGGGCAGACAGAGACCAGATGCTCTGATACCATGTAATGCAAGAGTAAACAGAGGAAGAAGAATTTGTTATATTATTCATCAATCTCGTATGTATATATACAAGTTACAAATTCTATGTTAGGAAAGAATATGTTAAGAAAGAAGACTAATCAAATTCCTACAAATCGGTCCTACAATCAAGGTAAATCATATCTCCCTAGCATTTACTTCCTATTTTAATTATACAGTCTGTAACAATGTGCAAGATACAAATGTGTTGATTATAGTAGATCCTAGTACTGAAGTAATTACAAATTCAACTAGAACTAATTCAAGAATTACAACCTGACATAGCACAAGTTCCACCAACATCAACAATGGAAGGAGTCGTAGAGTTTTTTGAAGAACCAAGGATAGCAAAACACATAGAGATGGTGATTCCTAAGCTAGAAGTTGAAGGAAAAGTTCCAAATGTTGTAGTTGGAGAATTTGGATAAGCAAGGGGAAGATTCATCACAAAGGCTGGTTGATGAATTAAGTGTTCAAGAAACTAATGCTATTCATTATTTAGCAAAGATGGTTATGGAAGGTAGTGTTTTAGAAATACATTTCTTCCAAGATCCTTTTCTAGTTCTGTGTGTGGCCTCTACTCTATAATCCAAGCATGTAGCTGTGGGAAGTCCTACTCCTTTTGTAATTGGGGCATATCAACTTTTCATCCTTAAGTTCCTCAAAACTCAAGGACAAGTTTTTTTGAATTAGGGGAGAATGATGTAGGGGCTGAAGAGTCAAAATTGGAAATTTAAGTCTTTTTGGACAGTAGGGGTATTTTTGTCAATTTGCAATTTCTACGGGATCCATTGATAGGGTTTAATTTGTATAGTTATAGTTTGTTTATGTTTAAAATTTCAGTCATTGCATAAGTAGGATTAGAGTTAATAGAGTCTTCTTTGAATTGAATTAGGATATGACAACTTAGTTTGAGACCTACTAGGATTATTGAGTCTAACAGTTTGACTCCTAAGACTATTACGAGTCTAACAAATTGACTCCTAGGATTATTATGAGGTTAGAGTCTATAAATATATATGGACGTTTTACACAAAGGCAATGACGTTTATTGATTTTTCTTCAACTTATGCTAGCTATGGTGAGTGATTCCCATGCCCTAGAGTGATTCTAGGCACCCTGTGAGTGATTCCAGGTATTTTCTCTCTTCTTTTCCCCCCTATTTTCTCTCTTATTCCTTCAAGAAACCATTACACCCATCAACAACCATAAAATTCTGATCCAACCATTCACATTCTCTAAGGACTAGAACCGAGTTGGTCCTACATCACTCACTCTCTCTCTCCCCCTCCCCCCCCCCCCCCCCTTGAGCATGATTTTCAGAAGGCAACTCCCCTTGTGAATCATTTTCATCTGCACCATCGGAGATCAATCTTCTCTCCCCCTTTTTTGTTTTAGCCGGTTAAGAAAGCCCCTGGTAGATGTAAATCAGTCCTCAAATATTAGGTGTAAATTTGAAGATTTGAGGAAAAAAAGGAAGAAGAGAAGTAAGAGCAACAGTACAAGAGAATAAGATGGCGAAAAGAGAAGGAAGAAGAAGAAAGGTTCGAATTATCTTCCCTTTCTCCTCTAATCCTTTTTTATTAAGGATTAATGTTAGAGTAATGACAAGTATGCCCTTAAGTGGGCAGCCAACTAGGCAGTAACATAAAGAGATTAAACAAAAAGAAATAATAGGCCCATTAAGAGAGGCCCATTAGCCTACAAAAAAAAAAGATATTGCAAGAGAAGATACTAGGACCCATTCGGCCCAGTCTCTTTACACTCCCCCTCAAGCTGAACATAGATGTCAATCATGCCCAGCTTGCTTATATAGTGTCATTTTCCCTCTTGGAACTCCCTTGGTCAAGATATCAGCCAATTGTTCGTCTATTGTGATGAATGGCAAACAAACTTCTCTTGAGGAAACTCTTTCCCTTATAAAATGTCTATCAACCTCAATGTGCTTAGTTCTGTCATGTTGAACAGGATTATGTGCAATGTTGATAGTTGCTTGGTTGTCACAGTAGAGCATCATTGGCTTCTCGTAGTCAACTCTCAATTCTTCTAAAAGGGATTGTAGCCACAGTAATTCTGACACACCATGTGCCTTTGCCCTGCATTCTGCTTCTGCTGAGGATCTAGCAACTACAGATTGTTTCTTACTCCTCCATGGCACAATGTTCCCAGTGACCAGAGCACAATAACCTGAGGTGGATCTCCTATCATCAATACATCCTGCCCAATCAGCATTAGTGAAAGTTTCTAGCTTCATGTGTCCATGTTTGGCAAATAGAATACCTTTCCCTGGAGTACCTTTCAAGTAACACAGAACCCTTTTTGCAATAGCTAAATGAGTATCTCTAGGAGAACATCCCAAGCAGTCTCTGAAACACCCCCTTATCAGATAAAAGCTCACCATCTGTAGCAGAAAGCTTATGATTGGGATCAATAGGAGTGGAGATTGGTTTAGCTCCAAGTTTACCAGTCTCAGCAAAGAGGTCAATGACATATTTATGCTGAGAAATGAAGATACCATCCTTAGATCTAGCAACTTCAATGCCCAAAAAATACCGAAGATCTCCCAAATCCTTAATCTCAAATTCAGAGTTGAGAAATCTTTTTAGTTTACTGACCTCTTGAGTGTCATTACCCGTGACCACAATATCATCAACATAAACTATCAAGAAGGTCACTAGAGAGCCATTTCTCTTCAAGAACAGGGTATGATCAGATTGAGTTTGTGTGTAGCCAAAGGAGACAAGAGCAACCCTAAACCTCTCAAACCAAGCTCGAGGAGACTGTTTGAGACCATAAATAGATTTCTGCAGTTTACACACCTTGCCTTGCATTTCCTTCCCATACACCCCTGGAGGCAAAGACATATAGACCTCTTCATGTAGGTCTCCATTCAAGAAGGCATTTTTAACATCAAATTGGTGTAGGGGCCAATCAAAAGTAGCGGCTAGAGATAACAAGACCCTGACTAAGGTCATCTTAGCTACAGGAGCAAATGTCTCAAGATACTCAATACCATACATCTGAGTGTAGCCCTTAGCAACCAGCCTAGCCTTAAACCTCTCAATAGATCCATCAGAGTGATATTTAATGGTAAACACCCATTTAAAACCCACTGGTTCCTTCCCTTCAAGCAAGTCAATGATATCCCAGGTATGGTTCTTATGCAAAGCATCTAGTTCAACCATCATAGCATCCCTCTATTCAGGTTTAGATAAGGCTTCTGGTACGGATCAGGGTATCACATGGGAAGAAACAGAAGCAAGAAAAGAGTAGTAGGAAGGAGAGAGAAGGCTGTAAGACAAGTGTTTGGAGATACAATGGGTTGTACACTTTTGCTTGCCCTTGTGGAGAACAACAGGAAGGTCAAGGTCTGGGAAAGATGTAGATGGGTTAGAAGAAGGCTGACCTGTTACCTCAGTAATGATGGGAGGAGCAAGAGGCTCTTTTGTAGGAGTGGAAACAACCTGCCCATGTTTGAATCTGTGCCTTTGGTACCACCTTTGGAGAACAGGATGAAGAGGAATTATAGGAGAATGAAGTGGAAGAGGAATAGGAATATCGGAGGTAGGTCCGATGGGAGAAGTAGACACCTCATGATGGAACCAAGAGGAATGGGAAGAGGAACTGTTGGAGACATAGCAAAGGGCTCTTCAGATTTCTCCCCCTCGGGAGAAATGCTAAAGAAAGGAGTCAACTTAGCAAATGTGACATCTTGAGATACAAAGCGGGTGCCACTAACTGGATCAAAACAGCAATATCCCTTCTGTGTGGAAGCATATCCAAAAAAAACATGGGGTATTTCTTTCCATGGGTTGTGTCAGGAATTGTCATTATTCAATACTAGTGAATGGGACAGTGGTAGATTTATTTCCAGCCAGTAGGGGTATAAGACAAGGAGACCCCCTGTCTCCTTTCTTGTTCATTCTAATTGCGGAGGTTTTGGGGAAACTGGTTCACAGAACAGATTCTAGGGGGCTCATTAGAGGCTGGGGATTTGGGAGGGTGGAAACCCCCCTCACTCACAGTTTGTTGATGACACGATTCTATTTTGTGAAGGCGGTAATGTGAGCTCTATCAGGAACTTGAAGTTGGTGATACAACTGTTTGAGCAAATGTCTAACTTGAAAGTTAACATTGGGAAAAGTTGTATAGTGGGGGTGAACTTGGAGGAGGGAGAGCTCAGGGAGAGTGCTGAAATGTTGGGGTGTGAAGTTTCGGGGTGGCCTTTGAACTACTTAGGGTTACCATTTGGTGATAATCCCATGCGAGAGAGCTTTTGGAACCCGGTGGTGGAAAGGTTTGAAAAAAGACTGGTATCCTGGAAAAAGAACTACCCCTCTCTCGGTGGGAGAATTACACTAATTAAGGCCACACTTGCTAATTTACCCATCTTTTTCCTATCGATGTTTAAAATCTTGGTGAAGGTTGCTAACAAATTAGAGAAGTTCATGAGAGATTTCTTGTGGGAGCCAGGAGAGGAGAAGAGGGATCACAGAGTTAGTTGGGAGATAGTGTGTAGGAGTAAGTCTTGTGGTGGCGTGGGGCTTGGGAGTATCAGGAGAAGGAATATGACTCTATTGGGGAAGTGGTTGTGGAGGTTTCCTATGGAGAAGGAGAAGCTATGGGCTAGAATAGTGGTAGTATACATGGGCTGGAGGACAATGGATGGGACTTTGGAATTAGAGCTATGACCACAAGCAACTCTCCTTGGAAAGCCATTCATGACCTGTTACCAGTTTTCTCCCCTAATATCAGGTATGACTTGAATTCCGGTAATTCCATAAAATTTTGGGAACAAACCTGGGTGGGGAGTGCCCCTTTAAAGGATCAATTTCCTTCTTTGTATATTCTTTCTGATTTGAAAAATGAGCCAATTTCGTCTTTCATCACCCCACCCTCTTCCACTTCTGGGATTGGGTGGAACTTGGGTTTAAGAAGGGATTTGAGGGACTCAGACTTCGATAGTATTTCGAGCCTTATTGCACTTCTTGATAACGTTATCTTAGACCCCACTAGGGCGGATTCTAGAATTTGGACATCTACCCCCAATGGCATCTTCTCTTGTGCCTCGTTCTTCAAAGTCTTAAGTCAGTCCACCAGTCCTACCTTCCCCCTTTCCCTATTGGTGAGGTTTGGTGCAGAGCAATACCTCCTAGGGTTGGTAGTTTTTGTTGGGAAGCCTATCTGGAAAGAATCAACACTGGTGATCTACTCCAAAAGAAGAGACCCAATATTTGCTTGTCACCTCAGTGGTGTGTTCTATGTAAAGCGGATGGGGAGACTGGTTTTCACTTACTGGTGTCTTGCCACTTTGCGAGGTCAATTTGGGATTGGGCTTCCTCCTTATTTGGATGCAGTTGGAATCCCCATTAGACTTGCAGGGCCTTTTCTTCCCTACCTTTTTTAGGTGGCAAATAAAAAGGGGAAGGATAATGTGGAGAGGACTAAGGGCTGCAGTATGTTGGACATTGTGGGAGGAAAGAAACTCCAGGATATTCTTAGAAACCCAAAGAGGAGCAGCAGATCTGAGGGCTATCATACATATTAGGGCGGTACAGTGGCTGAAATATTTGGCACTATTCACAAATTACACTGTGGATGACATGTTGAGGAAGTGGGGTGAAATTGCAAACTGCACACAGACCAAGTCAGTAATGAATGTGGCTTGGACTCCCCCACCTAGTGGATTCTTGAAATTAAACTTTGATGGATGCAGTAGGGGAAATCCGGGGCAATCGGGGATTGGAGGTGTTTTTAAGGACGAAAATGGGGTCATCTCTGCCATGTTTTCAGGCCCAATTGGAGTGGGTGACTCCCTTAGAGCTGAGATCTTTGCAGTTATGGAAGGAGTCCGGAAAGCTAAGGAGTTGAACATCAAGAAACTCATAATTGAAGGGGATTCAGAACAATGAGAGGAGGAAATTCATGTGGCTGGTGTGGGAGATGGAAGTTAAGACATGTTGGGTTAAAAGATCAGCTAATTCCCTAGTTGACGGTTTAGCTAAACAAGGGGCAGAAAGGGATTCACTGTTTTGGGCTAAGTTGTAACTTTAGTATATCCTTTTCTCTTTTCTCTTTTTCTTCTTTTTTCTTCCTTTTATGAGGCTCTTAGTGGCTCTTGGAAGATAAGTGTGTTTGTCTTCCTCCTGTAAATTTTCTACTAATGATTTAATGAAAGTGTTATTGATGCCTTTGATGACTGTGAACATGCACATAGCAAGTGCATCCAAAAACACGGAGAGGAAGAGAAAAAATATCCTCATCCGGGAAGAGAAGGCTAAAGGGGGTTTTGAAGTTAAGGACCCGGGTGGGCATACGATTGATCAAAAAAGTAATAGTAAGAACATCTCCCCAAAATTTTATAGGAACATGGGATGCAAACAGGGGGGATCTGGCAACTTCAACCACATGTCTGTTCTTCCTTTCCGTCACCCTGTTCTGTTGTGGAGTGTAGGAACAAGAACTTTGATGAATAACCCCAAAAGTTTCAAGATAGGCGGAGAGGGTTTTCTCAAAATACTCCTTAGCATTATCAGAACGGAATATTTTGATCCGAGTGTTAAACTAGGTGATGATGAGTTCATGAAATTTTTGCACAATAGCTGGTACTTCATCCCTGAATTTCATGAGATAAATCCAAGTGTAACGAGAGTAGTCATCAATAAAAAGGATAAAGTACCTATAACCCCCCATAGTTGGCAATTGATATGGCCCCCACGTCAGAGTGAACAATATGAAAAGGAGAAAGAGATCTTTTATTGCTTACTGAATAAGAATGTCTACAATGCTTTGCCAGTTCACACGACTCACAATGAAGACTCGATAAAGACACTCCCTTAAACATATCTGGAAACAAATGACTCAAAGTAGAAAATGACAAATGACCAAACCAAAAGTGACATAACAAGACTTTGATAACAGACTCTGACAAAACTGACTCTAAGGCGACTCCATGAGGTGGTCCAAAAGCTCTATCTGGTGTGTCTAGCAAGTATATTCCGTTTGCCTCATGGCCACTCCCAATCATCCTCTGAGATTGCCGGTCCTTAAAAACACAATGAGTGGGAAAAAAAGGTTATGCTACAATTCATGGATTTAGTTAAGCTACCAACAGATAAAAGGTTTGTGTTAAGTTTAGGGACATGAAGGACAGATGATAAATAAAGGATGTCAGAGGTCTTTATATCCCCTTTACTAGAGATGGGAGCAAGAGATCAGCAAGGAATATTTTCTCTTTGCCAGAGAGAAGGTATGAGCAGAAGAGATTAGACAGGCTGGTCATATGGCCTGATGCACTGGAATCAATAATCCATGGGATTTTATGATTACCTGAAATTGAAGCATGAATACTGGGTGAGCAAATGCAGATGAAGATGATGTGTTGTTGTTGGAATAGTGAGATGAAGAAACATTAGCTTCCAAGTGATTTAGTAGCCTCCCATACTTTTCAAAATCCACCTTCATTGCTGCCAACTGCCTAATGGTTGATTTTTCTTCACTCTCTTTATTTCCTCCTTCATGTACTGTAGCAACATTAACTGTCTTAGGCTTTCCTACCTGACTGCCCTTCTTAGAGCTGTTGTTATTCTTAAACCTATCAGGAAGAAGCTCAGGATGAAGCTTCTAGCAAGTGTCCTTTGTATGCCTTGGTTTCTTGCAATATTCACATATCTGCTCCTTTTTCTTAGTAGGACCCTTTAGCTTTATTCCAGCATGTGCAAAGTATTATATAGGTGGACTCTGCAACTGAACTTGCCACCTACTCTCCTCACTACTTATCATAGCGTATGCCTAGGAAAGAGTAACCTCATCTCTGGTCAGGATATTTTGCCTAATGATGTCAAACTCATGGTTGAGTCTAGTGAGAAATTCAAACACCCTATTTCTCTCCACCAACTTCCTATACATTTCATCATCATTCTTACTCTCCCATACAACTGTCTCCATAACATCAATTTCTTGCCATAGGGATTTTAGTATAGAGTAGTGGATTGCTACACTCCTCTCCCCCTGTCTTAGGTTTTTCACATCACTTTTCAACTTATAGACTCTGGCTACATTCAACTTCTGTGAATATGTCTCATTTACACTGTCCCATATCTCCTTAGCCAAAGACATTCAGAGATAATGCTGACTTATATGAGGTTGCATAGAATTGACCAACCATCCTATGATAGTATAGTTCTCTTGCATCCATTTCTCAAATTCAGGGTCTGTCTCTTCTGGTTTCACTTTACTACCTGTGAGATACCTGAGTTTTCCTCTACTACAGACATAAATTTTTATTGATTGTGCCCAAGCAAGATAATTTGTCCCATCTAGCTTGATTGTGGTCACACCAGTCAAAACGGAATCTACCGAGCCAAGGCCGGAAACTGGCACTTGCTTGAACTCACTTTCGTATGGCTCCATTAATCAAACGAAAATAAAAAAAACAGAAATTTTGTCTATATAAACTTACTTGGAGTCAAACCAAAATCCAGATGCTTGAAAACTAGGGTTTTACTCCGTCCAACTGTTGGGGAGGAAGAGAGAAAATGCAGCCGCTCCTACCAGAGCTTCCCAATCTCTTCCAAACCCGAACTGCCCTCCTTTAGGAGTCAAAAGACACCTCCCAAGATCACCCAAAGCTTCACCTTTACCTGTACCTTCGAAAATCTCTCATCGGCTAGGGTTTTGGGCGGCAACAGAACAACACCACTTCTTGGCAATATCCAGCCATATTTAAACTCTCTAAACCCTCTACCAACTAGGCCAGAGATCCTCTGAACTATAGAGAACCTATCTCTCCATACACTCTTTTAATCTAAGGGTGTATGGGAAAAGAGGAAGAAGAAAAAACAAAGAAATAAACCTGCTCTGATACCAATATGTAAATCAGTCCTCAAATATTAGGTGTAAATTTGAAGATTAGAGGGAAAAAAGGAAGAGAAGTAAGAGCAGTAGTACAAGAGAAGAAGATGGCGAAAAGAGAAGGAAGAAGAAGAATGGTTCGAATTATCTTCCCTTTCTCCTCTAATCCTTTTTTATTAAGGATTAATGTTAGAGTAATGACAAGTATGCCCTTAAGCGGGTAGCCAACTAGGCAGTAACATAAAGAGATTAAACAAAAAGAAATAACAGGTCCATTAAGAGAGACCCATTAGCCTACAAAAGAAAAGATATTACAAGAGAAGATACTAGGACCCATTTGGCCCAGTCTCTTTACACTGGTTCAACCAGTTAGCTACCCTGATTTGCTCCTTACCCGAACCAATACTACCCGGGCCACTTGGTGCAACTCTTAAAAATTTATTCTCCATGGTGGGCCCCAAACTCCTGACCCCACCTTCTGGCCCCTTTGAGAAAGACAGAAACATGTCTCTTCTCTCTTAGGCACCCTTGACCAAACCTTTTTCTTCTATTCTATCCATCTTTCCTTCTTCGGGAAAGCACAGACAATCAAACACCGGTTGGAACAGTGACACCCATTCTGGTTTCCTACCTTGACACCCGCTCTGTCTTTAGGAGGTCTAAGGTGAACGTTGTAACTAACATCTTTCCTAAGGCAACTGAAGAAGAGAGGAAGAAGATGTGGAAAGCAACTAGGGCTACAACAGTATGGACTATTTGGGAGGAAAGGAATGGGGGGGGGTTTCAATGAAAAGAGTAGATCGAAAGAGGAATTGTTTGAGGGCCATCAAAATCAGAACTGCACATTGGATAAAGACACTTGATCTATTCAAACAATTCTCAGTGAATGATGTCTTAAGGGCATGGACTGAAGTGGCAACCTCATCCAAAGAAAAGGAAAAAGCATTTATGGAGTGGTTACCCCTGGAGGCTAATAAAATTAAACTAAACTTTGATGGAAGCTCCATGGGAATCACGGGTGTTTCTACTGTAGCTACAGTAGTCCGAACTAGTAAGGAGAAGAAGAAGAAGAAGAGAAGAAGAAGAAGATGAAAGAACTGTCGAACCTGATAGCTAAACCCTATCAGTCGACCTCTTAATAGTGATTAGGCTTCTAATTAAATGTACAAGGACTAAAATGCCCCTACTTAAGTATGGGACAAAGAACCTCTAATAAGATTACCACATAAGCTCATAACTTAACCACGATGAGTTGACTAATCTACCCTTATTCGGCTAACTCTAACACTCCCCCTTAAGCTGGAGAATATATGTCATATAATCCCAGTTTGTTACATATATAGTTCACTCTCCCTGAGCTTAAGGCTTTTGTAAACAAATCTGCCCACTGATCACCTGAGCTTACATGTTCTGTGCTTATCTCTCCAGTAAGAACCTTCTCCCTCACAAAGTGGCAATCAATCTCTATGTGCTTTGTTTTCTCATGAAAAACAGGGTTGGATGAGATATGGAGCGTGGCTTGATTGTCATAGTACAACTTCATAGGTTTATCCATGTGGAACCCAATTTCTTGTAGGAGATTCCTCAACCACACTAATTCACATGTAGTGTGTGCCATGGCTCTGTACTCGGCTTCAACACTGCTTCTAGTCACAACCGTTTGCTTTTTACTCTTCCACGTCACAAGATTTCCTCCAAGAAATGTGTAGTAACCTGTAGTAGATCTTCTATCATACACAGAGCCCACCCAATCTGCATCCGTGTACCCAACTACTTCAAGTTTTCCTCCTGGTTTATACAATAGCCCACGGCCTGGAGCTCCCTTCAAATATCTTACAATTCTAAGAACTGCATCCCAGTGAGATATACGAGGGTTCTGCATAAATTGGCTCACCACACTGACTGCAGAGGAGATGTCTGGTCTCGTGATAGTCAAACAGTTCAGCTTCCCCACTAGTCGTCTATACCTTCCAGGATCATCAAATATTTCCCTTGTATCACTGCTCAACTTAACATTTGGTTCCATAGGAGTCTCAGCTGGTTTTGCACCTAACAGTCCTGTTTCGTCCAATAGATCTAGAACATATTTTCTTTGGCACAGGTTTACACCTTGTCTTGATATAGCAACTTCTATACCCAAGAAATACTTCAATGTCCCAAGGTCTTTTGTTTGAAAATGATTTTGTAGAAAGACCTTGAGTTTGTCGGTCCTCAATTTGTCACTGCCAGTTATGACAATATCATCCACATAGACCACTAATAAAATCTTTCCAGTTTCTGAGTCATAGCTGAACACTGAGTGATCAACCTGGCATTGTTTCATTCCAAAATTCTTCACCACTTCACTAAACTTCCCGAACCAAGCACGAGGCGATTGTTTCAACCCATAAATTGCCTTTTTCAGTCTGCACACCTTACCATCCTCCTCCTGAGCAACAAACCCAGGTGGTTGCTCCATATATACCTCCTCTATAAGGTCACCATGAAGGAAGGCATTTTTTATGTCAAGTTGAAATAAGGGCCAATCATACATAACTACCAGGGAAATTAACACACGGACAGAGCTAATCTTAGCCACTGGAGAGAAGGTCTCCATATAGTCCACTCCATACAACTGTGAATACCCTTTAGCAACAAGTCTGGCTTTTAGACGCTCCACACTACCATGTGGCAAGTATTTAACAGTATACACCCATTTACAACCCACAACATGCTTACCAGGAGGAAGAGTAGTGAGCTCTCACGTGTGAGTATGCTGAAGAGCAGAGAGTTCCTCCTCCATTGCCTGCCTCCACTCAGGTGAACTAAGAGCCTCTTGGACATTGTTAGGTATGAAGTAGATGACAATTGTGAAACAAACTGGCGATGTGAGGCAGAAAGGCGAGATAATGAAACAAAATTGGAAATGGGATGGAGAGTAGAACTACGTTTACCTTTCCGTAAGGCAATGGGTAGGTCAAGTCCTGAAGGTTCAGCAACAGGAGCAACGACAGGATCCGCGGACAAGGTAGAAGTTGAAGGAGGGGCCGGTGTCGTTCGACGTGTATACACTTGCCAAATTGGTGGTCGTTTAGTAGGGACCTGCATTGGATGAGGTGACGAGTCAACTCCAACAGGAACATCCAGAACGGGATCACTGACCAGAAGAGGAAGAGGAAGTAAAGGTGGAGACGAAGATGCTTCAGTTCCTGAGAAGAAGGGAACAAACTCAAAAAAGATGACATCAGGACAGACATAGCACTTCCGAGTAATGGGATTGTAACACTTGTACCCTTTTTGAGTCCGAGAGTAGCTAAGAAAGGCACACTTAATGGAGCGTGCATCCAACTTGTCTATTCCAGGACTCAGATTGTGAACAAAGCACACCGCCAAAGATACAGGGTGTTAATGGAAAGGGAGACAAGGTAGGGAACAAGATAGAGAAGGGAGACTGACCATGAAGAATAAAGGAGGGCATCCGATTAATGAGGAAACCCGTAGTAAGTACAACATCACTCCAAAACCGTTTAGGAACACTCATATGATGAAGAATAGGCTGAGCTGTTTCAAGGAGATGACGGTTCTTCCGTTCAGCCACCCCATTTTGCTGAGGAGTAGATGCACAAGAAGTTTGATGAATGATGCCATGCTGTTCTAAATACTGTTGAAAGGAAGTTAGAAAATATTCACGACCATTATCTGAACGAAGAACTTTGATTGGAACACCAAATTGTGTACATATTTCAGCATGGAATTTTTGAAAAATGGAAAATAATTCACTCCTTTCTTTCATTAAATAAATCCATGCCATTCTTGAACAATCATCAATAAAAGTGACAAAATACTTGTAACCATTATAAGACTATTTTGATCGGGCCCCAAACATCTGAATGAACCAAAGCAAAATGACTCAACATACGACTTTCAACTCTAGGACTGAAGGAAACACGGCGATGTTTCCCAAACTAACACGACTCACACTGTAACACTGACAAATGACTCAAAGACGGAACTAGTATATTGAGTGCCTTGAGAGAAGGATGTCCCAGTCGACAATGCCACTGTAGAGGAGTGAGTGAAGTCTGAAGTGCAACTGACAATCCACCACCGTCAAGGTAATACAATCCACCAGCTTCATGCCCCCCACCAATCTTCTTCCCCGTCATGAGATCCTGAAAAACACAAGAGGAAGGGAAAAAAGTAACAGAGAAGTTAAGAGTCTTGGTTAATTTACTAATAGACATAAGATTGAATGGAAACTTAGGGGACATATAGAACAGATGATAAAGAAAGAGAATCCATGTCAACATTGTCAACACCACAGATGGGAGAGGAGGAACCATTGGCAAGGGTAACAGTTTGAGATGTGGAAGTTTCAGAGAGAGAAGAGGACACACCTGGAGTCCCGGTCATGTGATCAGAGGCTCCAGAGTCAATAATCCAATGAGAGGTTTTAGATGATAGGCAAGCTATACCTGAGTGGGCAAGAGTAGCAGTAGTGTGCTGTGAAGTGGACTGAAGGAACCGCTCATACTCATCACGCGGTACACTCACCATCTCCCTTCTGGAAACAGATGTAGACGTGGAAGGAGTTAGGTCTGCCTGTTGATTATCACTGACATCAACCCCACCAGCAACAGCATGATTGGCCCATTTAGAGGGAGGGCGGCCATGAAGATCATAATAGAAATTTATGGAATGTCTTTCTCTGCGACAGTGGGTACACTTCCTTGTAGAGCTGCCTTTTTCTTTGCCACGACCTCCCCCTGAGTCACGACCACCACCACGGCCAAATATGGAACCACCACGACCTCCCCCTATCGTACCACGTCCACCTCCTTTGGCTGTCACAAAAGTTGATCTATCAGACTGTGTGGGATTCTCTATCTGTCCCAAAGAAATCCTGCGAAGCCGAGCAAACACTTCCTCAAGTGTAGGAAGGGTAGAGCCCCCCAATATTTGGGCTCTAACTGGTTCATACTCCGATTTCAACCCCACTAAGAACCTTGTGACATCTAGTTGTTCCCTCTGTTATTGCTGAACCTTAACATCTGGAGTGAGAGGATGATAGACATTGAGTTCATTTCTGAGGTCTTCATACTGGCATAGTACTCTTTTAGGGTTTTATTTCCTTGTTGCAGACCAAAGTACTCCTGATAGAGCTGATATACCCTTGTAGTATTATCTTTCCCAGAATACAGTTTCTTGGCATGTTCCCATATGTCCTTAGCTGTATCTAAGAACATGAAGTTGGCACTTATTTTGGGTTCCATACTGTTCCATAGCCATGTCATGATTTGAGCATCCTCCTGTTCCCAATCATCAAACCCTGGAGAGTCAGCCGGTGGTTTATCTTCCTTCACATGCTTCACTTTTCTCTTTGCCTTGAGAAAAACTTCCACCGAGTTGGACCATGGAACATAGTTCTCACCATTCAGTTTAATTGAGGTCATCTGTACACCTAGATAGTCAGAGGAAACCACCACACTAGGTTTCTGATCACTACAGCCATCTCCCATTGCTGCCTCGATACTCTTTCAATGCTGCCTCTAATCTGAATTCCCAATCACCAACTAAGTGCTGCTGTCAAGAGTTTGATGTTCCAGAACCTACAGCAGTCCCTAAACACAATGATAGATACACATGCCTTTGTTCTTATCCACACCACTACTGATTTCACAAAAAAAACAGACTACACCGACATTAATTCAGCACTTACTAACCACATGCAAGCTCTCTTACAACTACTCAACAGAGTTTGTGCATCACAAGCACCACCACACGGCCATAGCTGTCACACACAATACATACCTGCTTTAACACTTTTAAGAGGGCACCAAAAGACCAACAAAAACTCAACTAGTACCATTGCATTACACCTTGCACGATTCGGCCACCTACAGTAGCAGCCCTTACACCATTTGGTCACTGTAAACACAGCCTGTTCTTGGAATTTTTCCAAGAACCAGGGCAACAACCAACCTAGTTCTCTAGGTTCTGATCAGTCCTCTCAAGTTCTTGAAGATTTTCAACCCAGAAATACCAACAGCACACAGAGGAGAGATAACCAACCTTCGTTTGAGAGCTTCAACCAACCATTCACTGCTGAAGTTGTTTTCTTAGGAAAGGAGGTTCTGTGCACCAGAAAAAAGAAGAGCTGTGATGTTTCAGGCCTGGGACGAATCACTTTTCTCCATTGACAGCCCAGAGAAGAAAAGGAGAGAACTGAAGCACGAACTGAAACAGGTCACTAACTGAAGTTGTCAAGCTTTGATACCATGTTTCTACTGTAGCTACAGTAGTCCGAACCAGTAAGGAGAAGAAGAAAGAGAAGGAGAAGAAGAAGAAGAAGATGAAAGAACTGTTGAACCTGATAGCTAAACCCTATCAGTCGACCTCTTAATAGTGATTAGGCTTCTAATTAAATGTACAAGGACTAAACTGCCCCTACTTAAGTATGGGACAGAGAGCCTCTAATAAGACTGCCACATAAGCTCATAACTTAACCAAGGTGAGTTGACTAATCTACCCTTATTCGGCTAACTCTAACAACGGGGATGGCTGGTATTGGAGGAGTATTTAGGGATTGCAATGGAAAAGTGTTGGGTATCTTCTGAACCTTTGGGGTTAGGAGATTCACTAAAGGCTGAGCTAATGACATTACTACAGGGGTTAAGAATAGCAAACAATCAATACTTCTGTCTTTGAAAGTAGAGGGAGATTCAAAAGTGATAATTTCTTGGGCTAAAAACAAGCAGCTTGTACCATGGATATGCATGCATGAATTTGGGGAAATAGAGAACATCATACAGGAGCTGAACATAGCCTTCAAGTGGGTCAGAAGGACGGCAAATGGGATGGCTGGCACTCTAGCAAAGCAAGGGGTATATAGGCAACAGATGTTTTGGGCACCATTGTAACTCATATTTCCGAAATGGGACTGGAATGAATCGTTATAGGTGGATACACCATGTCTTTGTAATAGCCAGATTATCAGTTTAATATAATCCAATTTTCTTTCTGATCAAAAATATAAAAGGTGAACGCTATAAAGGTCATTGCCAAACTCAGTCATGATAAGCTTTGCCAATGCAGATGCAAGAAGAGTCACCAAAGCTTGACAAGGTGGCTCCTCTGCTACTACTCCCCCAAAAATCTCAATTGCCACCTCATGTAACTTCAATCAATCTAAGGATTAGTTGGGGGGTATCTGTTCTAACTCTTAAATCCGCCCATCGTAAATTTTGTAGGATGCTGGTTTCATGGCAGAGTTCCATGAAAACACCACAACAATCTCATATTGCTCTAAAAATTGGTAAATTCCAGAGGTGGAATGATAGACCCCTTACCCTGATTTCACTGTTTCCCTTTGCCAAATTAACCTCCTTTTTCCAAGGACTTAGTTTGAACTGGCCTTGCATAGTAAAACCCCATTGTTTGAGGTACTGGAAGGTCTTTTGTTTCTACCTCGGGCATAACACCATTGCTACCCTTTCTCCCACTGGTAGCAAAGTAAACTGGCCACTAATTTTGAATACGGCAATCAAATTCTGTCTCAACAATCCAGTTAGCCTTCTCTTTAACTTTGCACACCAAGGTTTCATCCCAGATCTCCACATAGCAATCCTCCCTTGTATTTTCGTAGCTCCTTGAGAAAGCATAACCATCATTCCCCTGTTTGCCAAAAGGAATGCAAACAGATTTCGACTTTCCATTGCCGAAAAAATCAATCAAAACCAAGTAATGTCCTTCATCCTTTTGCCTTGTTTTTGTAAAGAAAGAACGTCCTTGATCTGAGAATTTGTTCCAAAGCCTATTTGACCTCTTGCGAGGGAACCAAGACCTCTATGAGACTCCATGATTCTGAGTGTCTCATCTCCAGCCAAAGAAAATGGTTTGAAGAAAAAGCGCTTGGAAGAGTGGAAAGAAGAGGGGAGTCGTGAGCAAAGGAAAAACACTTAGAGGAGAGCAAACAGTTGCAAAGGAAAGACAAGTCAGGAAAGAAGAGGAAGAAGGTTTTGGGCAGGGAAGAAAGAGGAAGAAGAAGGTTTTGGGTTAGGGAGTGAGAGGAAAAAAGGTAAAGGAAGCTCAATGGCTGGAAAGAGTGTCTCAAACCAATCTACCGGGGCCAAGAGACTCACCTGAGAAGATCATTGCAGCCAGAAAGAGTGAAAGATGTGGCAACCAGCCATCTTTTTCTGTGTTGCTGATAAAAAAGGGACTTCGATTAAGCTAGAATTATGTATCTAGCTTTTATCTTTTTATGCAAAGGAGGGTGTTGCTACTTTTTTTTTTCCGGTTTGACGGACAAGGGGCTGGGTACTTCAGCATTAAGGAAATCATGTGGACTAAAAGTATTACAAACTTCAAGGAATAAATATATAGTGGTAGATACTAAATGTATTACAAACTTCAAGGAATAAATATATAAAATACCAATAAGAGGTAGGATATAGGGATGACAGAGACTAAAGGAGGGCTTATTTTGCACATGTGGCAAAGTGTACATATATACAGAGTGGATTTGCTAGTTGGTTAGTGAACTTCTATACAACCATGGAATCATTCATGTGGCAAAGTAGTTTGGAGCTCAAGAGGAGTCTCCAAATTCCTGTCCCCACCATCTATTCATAGAAAAGTTTCAGTCAAAAAAGGCCTTGCCACATGTGCAAAGCAAGCCTTTAGGTAGGTTTCATATTAACTGATCGTCTATGATAATATGAAAACTACCAATATGAGGTAGGATATGGGGATGGCATAGACTCAAGGATTCTACATGTGGCCTATCCATTTGATGGCAGTGTGGACTGGCCAGAGGAACCACCCTCCCTCTTCCAACATGGCAGAAATAGGTGGGTTTGTGTAGGAAAACTTCCTACTTGACATGACTAGAAAACCTAATGTATACATATATGCATGTACATGCATGTGCGTGTGTATGTATATATGCATGCATGTATGTGTGTGTATACGCATATATTCCATATCCTAGGATAAGCTTGATATCTTCACATTTGGTTTGTTGCTTGAGGTATAGTCATGTTTTCTTGAACATTGTTTGGTACTTAATACCTTTTGGAAAAAGTTGACATGTGGTTTGTCTCTCTTGTATGTGCATTGCAAGAGAATGAGGGATGAAGGATTTGCAACTAATGGAATAATGTAGCTCTGCAGATTTTATGGAAAAAAGAGTTTTCTATACAAGAACTTTTTTTCTTGTTCTCTGTTAAAGGAAAATATGTACATATGATGTGTGTATATGTATGCATATGTTCATATATAATTTTCCTAACATACCTAAAACACAGTTACCCATGAAGAGCAATACTAACTTCTATACTTAGTTTTTTTACCACCTAAGTCATTTATACCTTGTTCTCTATTCTAAACATTTTAGGTCATAACAATTAATTTTCTCAGAAGATGAATCTTTTCTTTTTTTTTTTTTTTTGGTAAGTGAAAAAAGGAATTTGTATTAATATAAAGGACGGCAAGGAGCCCTCAATTCGTAAAAAAATGTAATTACAGATAAATCAACAAAAAGTATAACCATATGTAGTCATTCTTTACCCTGAGATACAAGAGTACAAACTCAGCACCTGGGCCCATCTCACAAGAGTCCATTCTATCTTCCCTATGATGATCTCCAAAGAAGCTTCTTCACCCTGAAAAGATTCTGCTGTTTCTCTCCTTCTACACAGTCCAGCAGATGGAAAAAAGGCAAGAACTTCTGTAGCATTTTCCCTTTAATTGAGAAACTATTAACTTTCCAACTGGACAACAAGTCAGCTACAAGGTGGAATTACCCACTGTCTCTGCAACAGCTTAAGAAAGTGGCACCAAACCTGAAACACCAAAGGACAGTAGATTAACAGGTTAGATACAGATTCAGAGGACTTTCTATGAAGGCAACGGAGTGGTTCCAGGTCCCAATCCATGCCTCCTTAAGGCTATGTTTGGCTTGAAGGAAAAGGTAGGGAAAGGTAGGGAAAGGTAGGGAAACCTTGTATTGGTTTCCCTGTTTTTCCCTTCCTTTCCCTACCTTTTCCTTCAAACCAAACATAGCCTAAGTTATCAGTGGTCTTGGTTCTCCTCCAACCAGCAGAACATATGAAAAAAAGCAGTCTTCAGCGGCATCTGAATACCCCAAATCCAAGACCACGAGACCTTTGTAAAAGGGTGAACAAGGCCTTTATAGCAGGACCTAACCGAGAAATTTCCTGATTTTTCCAGTATCCAATCTCTCATATCCCTAGATTGACCATCGAAGCTAATAGAGGATACCCTGCCCATTAGATTTGCCAATTGGTCTACCTTCCAATCGTTTAACTTTCTTCTAGAAGTGGGAGCCCAGATCAAGTGTGAGTTCTGCAATTTGGCATTGTCCTTCAGGGATCTCTCCTTATCAGTATTCTTCGTACAGAGGCCCTCTAACAAGGTTTACATTTGAGATTTGACATGTGGGAAGGAGATCTCTTGTTGAAATTTGCTCAATGAATGGAGAGTGGAAAGAGAAACATGTGTGACCCTTTTGGGATGCAACGTTCAAAGTATTGATACACACTGACACAGCAGAAGGGGTGTATCAGTACTTTGTACCACACATTTTTTTTTCAAAAACAGGGCTAATGGGTAGGTTTAAGCATGGATTCATCATCATCATTATCATCAATGCCTTATCCCAACAGATTTAAGCATGGATTAACATATAAAATAAAGAGTTTGGGGTTTAGCCTTAAAAAAGGCAATCGGCACCCTGCTAATACAATACGATATGCCCGATACAGGGTGTATCGTGTGTCAATACTTTGAACCTTGTTGGGATGTTTAGTTTTCCCTATATATTCTCCTATCTTTCTTATTCTTGGTGATTTTCCTGAACCTTTATATATTGTAGAGGCAGGCAAGGTGATGAGACAGCTAATATTTTCTTTATGTTCTCCTTTGTAACTCATTATTTAAGTTAACTTTTTATTTTTTAAACATTTTTTCTGTAGTTGGTTAAGATGAGTGCTATTCTAACGGTGAGATTAATGTAATAGTGTAATGTTGGAAATCTTATTTTCAGGAGATACACAGCATTATATGTTAGTGAACACATCTTTCAATTTGATGGTGAGATTGATGAGATGATGGGCCATACATATTTGTTTCTGAAAGAGCAACTTGAGCTTTCAACTACAGCTCCTCCTTCTGGAATTCTTCATGGAACCATAATTGGTGTGCACCTGACATTTGCCTAGATCTTGTTGCTAATGATACTGTTCATTATTGAATTTAAAAGTAAATTATTTTTTATGCTTTACTCTTTGTTTTGATTGGTTTTGTTATACTAGTTGTATTCCATGCAATGGATATTTTGGTTTTATCTCTTCCAATAATGCTTTAAATAGCCTTAAACTATTTGTTACTTATCTTAGTTGAATTAGTTGTGATCTTTATGAGATGTACTTCAGTTAAAGAATTAATGTGCCATCTCATTGACATTTCATAGACATACTTTTCAATATCTGAATTGAATTTTTGGTGTTTCTATGCTTTTTTTTAAGATAAAAAATTATATTAAAACAAGAAAAACAGGATACAAGGAAAGGTGATAAGCAATCACCCGAATGAAAGGAAAACACCCAAAGGACATCTGACTAATGCTTAAAACACCCAGATAGGCCAAACCTTCCCAACAAACCTGAAACCTCAAAATCCAAACCCCATACAAAGCGAAAAGAACCAACACATGAACAGAAAACAAGCCAAAACCAAAACCTGTACGATACCCAAAGCAAACAAAACCACCCCCACCCAAGACCCATAGCGAAAAACCAAACCCCCAATGGATTCTGAATCAACAAAACTAGTTAATTTTTTTATTGCAATCTTCCTGTTGTCTTCTGGCTGCACTTTTGTGTTTCCTTACTTTCTTGTTAAGTCCAAGGCCAAACAAACTTCCTTTGACCTTGCGAAAACCTTTGAAACTGGTATTTACTGTTGGCTTCTCTTAGTCTTCTGAATTTTGAATCTTCTAACTGTATTTAATGTTCCAACGACTTTTTCCATCTTCCAGTCAGAATTCTGACCCCTATTCGGAACAATCTCCCCCTCCAAAACCTCTTCCTTTTCCTTGATGTTATACTCACTGCCTCCGTCAAACTTTTCCAACCTATAGAAGCCGTGTGTGTCTAATTAGTCTGTCAACTACCACTTATCTCATCACTACTAGCCATAGCATGATTGGCCCAAATGGATGGTGGGCCATTAAATCATAACAGAAACTGATTGTGTGACCATCCATTACACAATAAGTGCACTTCCAAGGGCCATTGCCACGTCCTCTACCATATAGAAGTGATTTTATCATGGTTTCATCCTCATTTATTCATCTCTAAGAATTCCTTCATATTTAAAGACAGATGTGTTTTCACACCTCTGAGAATGTAGGAATCACATAGGTGCATGGGGCTAATTGTTTCAGCTGCATAACCTCATCACTTTCTATGAAGTATATTATAGCCATTCATTTGATGAATTTCCTTTCTAGCCTTTATTGTACCAGGGTTCATAGGCATTTTAGATTAAACCTTTTCCAATAGCTAAGTGTAGATCCATCACATAGGAACACCAAAGGTACTATGAAGAGTCTTCCATTTTAAGATAGGCCTCTCCCACTAGCCTATGATGTCCTATCTTCACATGAATTGATATATTATCATCCATAGTCAAGCAGATATCCCCATTTTAGGGTGCATCTCCACTTACTATTTCAGCTCACTTTCTCACCAATGATGAAAAGATTTTAGAGATGACTTCCAAAATCCAATCCCTATCTCATGCACTTTTATTTAGTGAGGGAACATTCAGATTTGCAATCCCAAAAGGTCTAGGTTAGGTTCAACCAAGGTTACTTCCACTAGCCTTCATAAAGATAGAATTAGAACTGAGTCCAAGTTGGTAACCGGTTGCAAGAATCCCTCTTGGGAGGAATCTAATTGGACTCAGTTATGGAAGGGGGATTATGCAATAATCCTTTATGGAGTTTGGGAAGGACTCTATATAAGTGAGCTAGAATCGCCAATAAGTCTAAAACATGGCCAGCCTCTTATGGCCTGTGCAATTCAGTACATGCTATTTTGTAAACACAAACACATAAAGCAACCCTTTCACAAAATTACTAAAGAAACAAGTGAGGCCCAACCCACTTAATACTAAAACACGACAAGCCCACTAAAACTTTTGGCCATGTCACTAAAATGTGACTTTTAACAGTCCAAGTTATGGGCCTTGTTGCAAGAAGCAATTTGGCCCATACACTGTTGCTGTCATCATTGGGCTTGTCTTGCTTTAATCTCTATTGGGTTGGGCTGTAAACATGGGCCAATTCCATTGAGGTTCCAGCACCTCAAACCCTGATTAAATGTCAGTTAATCACAGCAATGTGTCACTATAGCTTGAAATCGCCTATCAAGGTGGACGATTTCTAACCATCGATTTAGGGTTTGATGTGTTGCAAGTTCAATCAAATTACAGTTGTGTGATCTGACCTAATTAGCAAGTAAAACAACCACAAATGACAAACAAAAGCACACAAAAGACTGCTGTTGTAGTGAGGCCAAAATCTTCTTCTTCTTTGAGCAATTCAACCAAGATCCCATCTTGCAAATCGAGCCAAGATCTCCATCTTGTGCATTGATCCGTGATCTCCCTCAAGACTAGCTTTGATTATCCTTCAGGTCTTCCAAAAATAAAACAAAAGAACTTATTTCTAGTGCTTACAACTGAAAGACCTAATAAAAATTGGTTCTAAAATGAAAAAGATAAAATCTCGGAAAACCGACTAAAAGTACATAGCCACCCAAAGATGATTACAACCCTTGAACGATACAAATTTAATAATGAATTAAACAAAAAAATAATTCAGCAAACCACAACAAAGAGTTAACAATCATCACATGAAAAAAAACCCTAATTATCAGATCACATAGTCCTTGGTGTGATCTAATCACACCTCTAATCGAATTAGAGAAAACAAGCTGAAATTACTAGAATTGAATTGTGCAAGCTGCTACAAAGAATTTCAAGTCTGAATGAGCATGATTCAAATTCCAAAATTCAAACCAAATGCTCGATACCAATTGAAAGATGTGAAATTCACATGGGGCGGAAAAGCAATTTTAGAACCTTTTCAATTAGGGTTTGAGAACCCTAATGAATCAGCCATTAAGATCACTATATCTATCACATGAGAGAAAACAATCTTTTCTCTCCAAGAATCAAGTTGAAGATAGCACGATCTTAGATATTGCCTAGTTCAATCCTTTGAGGTTATAGAAGTGAATTGGAGCTTCAATCACATCTATTAATGGAGGATTTTACCAGAAACAAAACCTCCAAAACATTTTCCTAAAACTGGTTCAGTATGGTGAACAAAGATGAACAAGAACACAAGTTTGATCCTAGGGTTTTTTCTAGGTTTTTGGATTGAATATGTGTGAGAACATAAGCTGATTGGTGGTATTAATTCCCAGCTATTATTGGGTTTAAATAGGCTTCTATTAAGTATTCTCTAAACCCTAGAAAGATACTAATCAAATCGGGAAAGGCTGGGTTTTAGTTAGTTAATTCAGTCCAACTATGACTAGTCAAAACTAGTCAAGTTTCTAGTCTAACTAGGAAACTTGCAAAATTGGACAAACCAGTCCTAGTAGGTTTCTAAATTTCTCAAGGGATGAGTGAGAGGGTGTCCTTGTATGGTGTGGGACCTACATGCCATCACCGCTTGTACTTGTTAATGCACTAAGCACCCTATTAGCCATTTCACCACTTGTAGTAACTTGTTTCCTACGTATCGTTCTTTCCTTTCTGCTATTTCCAGTGTTTCTATACTTTGTAGAGGCCCTAAATTCTCCTGAGTAGAAGAATGTCATGCTAGAGGAAATTGATCCTATTTGTAAGAATTACATGTGAGATTTGGTTGACCTTCCTGAGGGTTAAAAAAAAACCCTATGGGTGCAAATAGGTGTTTATGGTTAAGCATCGTATCATGGTTCAATAGAAAGGTATAAAGCTAGGTTCGTGGCCAATGGAAAACATGAAGTTCATTATACGGAGATGTTTGTTTCAATTGCTAAGATGAACTCTATTTGTGTACTTCTCTCCTTTGCTATGATATTTGATTGGAAATTAGATCAATTGGAAGTTAAGAATGCCTTCCTAAATGGTGATCCTAAGGAGGAAGTGTACGTGGTTAAACCTCTATGATTTTCTTCAAAGGAAACAAAAGGAAAAGTTTGTCATCCCAAGAAGTCCTTGTATAGTCTGAAACAATCTCCTAGGGCTTGGTTTGGTTGGTTCAATAATGCAATCAAGCAAGTTGGCTTTAGACAGTGTCAGAGTGATCATACCCTCTTTGTTAAGAGAGGTGATATGGTTGCTATTCTTATTGTCTATGTGGAGGACTTTGTTATTACAGGGAATTGGGAGTCAGATTTAGAATCTGAAGAAGTTTTTGGGAACTTAGTTTGAAGTTAAAGATTTAGACCCCCTAAAGTATTTACTTGAGATTAAAGTTGCAAAGTCAGACAAGGGCATCTTTATTTCCCAGAGGAAGTACATCCTAGATATCCTATAGGACACCAGTAAACATGGAACCAAACTAGCAGACACTTCAATTGGTGTTAATTACAAACTTGGGGAAGAAGGTAGTGGGCCTCTCTCTGACATGAGATGGTTTCAAAGACTTATTGGGAGATTGTTGTACTTGTCTATGTCTAGGCCTGATATAACATATGCAGTTGGAGTGTTAAATCAGTATATGCATGCGCCCAAGGCCATTCATCTTGCTGCAGCAGAGCTAGTTCTTAGGTACCTGAAGAAGTTCCCTAGTAGAGGCATTCTCTTCTCCAAGCATGGCCACTTGAGGGTGGAGACATTTACTGATGTTGATTGGGCAGGTTCAGTTGATGACAGAAGAGGTTTTGGGAAGATGAGAATGGCTTGGGATAGGGCATTTGCTTGGTTGGTAGCACATGACAGCATTCTTACTACAGATCACTTGAAGAACAGAGGGTTTTACATGGAAAGCTTCTGTTACTACTGCACCTGTTCTTTTCTTGTAGTGCAGAAAATTTCATTTGGAAGTTCTTCTCATTTCTGTTTGGAGTCAATGTCTTTCAACCTTCATCCCCAGCAGAAATCTTCTCCAAATGGCCAAAATTCAGAGGAAGCAAGAAAGCTAGAATCGTGTGGAGCTGCATTCCATTTGCAGTTTGCTGGTCTATATGGAATGAGAGGAACAGAAGGATTTTTGAAGATAAGACAAAGACCATTGATCTTTTGGTAGTTGCAGTGAGTAATCTGATATTAGATTGGCTACAGATTCTAGAGTTTGACACAGTGAGCAAAGCAGATATGTTAGAAAACTTTTGAGTACTCTTGAGTTACAGCCCTGTAATGAAGATTTATTTTCAGTTTGAATGATGTACCTTTGCTTGGTTTGTCAACTTGACAACCAAAAGTTTTGTACTGTACCTCTTTTTCAGTTCAATGAAAATTTTCTATTGATCTTTCGAAAAAAATGACAGAAGATCTATCACAGGTTATTGTACTTTTGTTGGGGGTAATTTTCTGATTTGGAGAAGTAAGAAGCAAGCCGTGGTTGCTTGGTCAAGTGCAGAGGCTGAGTATAGGGCCCCATGGCTCATAGTATGACTGAAATGTTGTGATTGAAGAAATGCTTATGGAGTTGGGAGTCAAAGTTTAGCATCCAATGTCATTGTATTGCGACAATAAAGCAGCGATATATAGCCCACAATTCTGTGATGCATGAGAGAACAAAGCATATCAAAATTGCAAGTATCCAGCATGTCGACATTTGTACCAAGTTGGGGATGATAGATATATACAGCCCAACTTGAGGGGGAGTGTTGTTAGGACTGTTTATTTTAATATATTGTCATTAGGGGTAATTATGTAATTTTTTGCATCTTTTAAACACCCATAAGTCGGTCTAGGCGCCACCACTGACAACTTTTGCCAAACATTCTTTTTTTCTCCTGTCATTTCTTCTTCTCTTTCTGCTTCTCTTCGAATCTAGAATATTCTAATACCCACTACACCTAAAACAAAGCAGGAATCTCGTTCTTTTGGGTGTTAGAAAAACATGGACAATGAAAATTGCAGTTCATACAGGGGTGCAGCAGGTGATGAGAAGACAGTGTATAAGATTGATATAGGTTCATCGAGGATTGATTTAAGGAAGATTTATGTGATGATCAGAAGGCTATTGGAATCAATTGGGGCTTGATTGCACCTTTTTTTTTCTGTTGAAAGAAATTTCTCACACATTTTTTGATGGAGATATGAATATTTGGGATTTTTCTCCCGGTTCTATTTTGCTTCCATTATCAGATGTTGATGGAATAGATCTGGTCTTTCAGTATGTCCTCCATATTTTTTTAGGACCTGATTTCTTTGGTCTAAATAGTATTGCTGTTGATTGGAGATGGCCCATGAATCCTCCAATTTTAGGTTAGCCTCTACATCAACCAATAGAGAATCATTTCTTCTCTTGGAGAACACACTAGTCTCAAAATGCTACAGTTAAATTACGTGGGACTAATTTCCTTAAATGGCAACAATCTGTAAAAGTTTATATTAGTGGAAGGGGCACTTTGAAACTTAACTAGGAGGACCAAAGAAACTGGCTGAATATGATCCTATGTATGAGGTTTGGGAGCAGGAAAATATGATAATCACATCATGGTTATTTAACTCCATGACCTCCCAAATCAGTCACGGGCTCATGTTTCTTGAGATTGCAACCGGGATTTGGGAGAGGATCAATAGAACTTATCTTGAGAGAAGGAATGGGGCCAAGATCTTCTAGCTCAGGTAGGACACTGCCAATCTTAGAGAAGGGGAGATGATGTTGCCTGCTTATTATGCTGCCCTACAAGTTGTGTGTGGGGGGGGGGGGGGAGCTGGGTTATTACTAGGGGTGCAACTTGGGTCGGATTGGGTTGGGAATTTATTAAATTTTCAATGGAACCAAACCCTAACTCGAGCCTAATGTAGTTGAAATTATTCAAGTTGGGCAGCCTGACTCGTAGTCCTAATTATTACAAGGTTAATCATTGAAGGGATGTTGAAAATGCTGAATCCATAATTTGACATAATTGGGATGCAATTGTTGGGAAGGGAAGATATCTTACCCATTGATGAGATTCAGCAAGAGGCCTCTAGGAGTTGCTATGAAAATTGGAGTGTTTTGCTCTTGTTTCTGTGGTTAGTGGAAGCAAAACACTGGGAAAAGCAAGTAATTAACAAAGAAGATTAGAATCGTTTGGCTTGTGACTATTGTAAGGGTACTTGGTTCACCGAAGAGACCTGTTTTAAGTTACATGATTTTCCTTCATGGTTCATGAAGGGGATGTAGTCTTAGAAGCCGAGTGTTCATAATGTTGTGAATGTCTTAAAGTTGCTTCTGCTAAGCCTTCTACTACTATAACTGAGAATTCTCCTCAAGTAGATCTCCATACTACTAAGGAAGAATTTACTCACATGAGGTTCCTCTTTGCTCATCTAGAATCCCACAATAACAATGCCTCTCCCTCTGTTGGTATTATAACTTCATCCTTTTTTTCATTCAAGTAACCAAAGTGTATCTAGTCACGCTTTTAATGTCTCCTGGTCATTGATTCAGGAGCATTTGACCACATGACTAGTATGTCCACTCTTTTCATCATATCATCCCTTGTCTGGAAATAAAGTTGGAATTGTTAATGGATCTCCCTCATCTATCTTTGGAAAGGTGGATATTCATTTGGATTCTAATCTTACAATATCCTTAATTCTTTATGTACCCTAATCATCTACTAATTTGTTGTTTATAAGACAGATATACCTTAATCATCTATTAATTTGTTATCTATAAGACATATTACCAAAAATTCCAATTGTAAAATAACTTTTCTCCTATGTGTTCTAGGATCCGGAAATAGGGAAGATGATTGGATGTAGACTTGAAGTTAATGGTCTCTACGTATTGGATTCTTCATTTCAGTCATTTTCTTTGCAATCTAGTAGTCAGTGTCCTAACAAATCTAGAATATATTTGTGTCATTCTAAATTCTGTCATCTTAATTTTTGATCATTGAGATTCCTTTTACGGAGTTTCTAACGTCAATGTTTTCTAGTATGTGTGAAGTTTGCAAGTATCCCAAGCATTGTAGAAAAATGTTTCTTATAAGCAATAAAAAAGTTCATTTGATTTTGATATTATTCATACCAATGCACGTGGACCTCTTCTCGTTATTGCTATGGATGGCATTCGGTATTTCATTACATTTGTTGATGATTGTACTTAATACACTGGTTATAAATGTTTAAATTACATGATGAAGTTTCTGGAATCATTAAGAATTTGTATAAATGATTCTAACTGAATTTGAGCAGTCCATGAAAATTTTCAGGTCAGATAGTGGTACATAATAACTTGAAAAAATATGAACATGCTTTTGGAAGAGAGAGGGTTATTCTCCTGTTTAATCCCTCCTCAGGTTATGTATGCTTTATTCATGTATTAGGTCCACACTGTTCTAAGTTTGATACTAAAGTGGTTAGAGTCGTCTTCTAAGTTTGATACTAAAGTGGTTAAAGGAGTCATTTTAGGGTATGCTTCCACACAAAAAGGTCATAAATGCTACGATCCTATCACTAGTAAACAGTATGTTTTGGATGTTACTATTTGAAAATACTCGTTCTTTATTCAAGTCTCTCCTCTTCAGGAGGACAATGTGTATGATCAACCTGAAGAGAGATAACTTCCTCTTCTTGTCACCATATCTCTTCCTACTTCTATGTCTCCTTCTCTTTATCTCAAAAACCTCCCTTGCAAGTATACTCAAGACAGCTGAATAAGAGATGATTGTGGAGGCTATTTGTGATAGGTTACCAAAATCAACTCTTTTGGATTCAAATTTTGGTAACCCTCTACCCATTTTTTATTCTTCTCCTATTCTTGTTGACCCTTCTATGCTTGTAGACTTGGATTTAAGTATTTCTCAAAGAGAAAGGATTAGGAAATCTACTTTACATCATATTTCTAATTTTGTTTTCTACTCTCATTTGTTTTCATCTTGTAAGATTTTTCTAGTTTCCATTTCTTCATTCCTATTCACAAAAATGCCTCTGAAGCCTTGTCTAAACCAAAGCAAAATCAGTCATAGATCATGAGACGGAGGCCCTTATTAAAATTGAAACTTGGGAGTGGTATATCTACCAAAAGGAAAAGAACCAATCGGGTGTAGATGGGTTTTTACAATGAAGTTTAATTTAGATAGATCTGTGGAAAGATATAAAGCCAAGTTTGTTGCCAAGGGTTATACACAAATCTATGGCGTTTACTACATTGAAACTTGTGCTCCATTGGTTAAGATGAACTCTATTAGGGTTTTGTTGGTTGTAGTTTCAAATAAATCCTGGTCATTGTATCAATTAGATGTTAAGAATGCTTTCTTACATGGTGACTTGAAAGAAGAGGTTTCTATGGATTGAACAATCACCATTAGTTTGTTTTGACTGATTTAGAAAAGGGATTAAGATATTTGGGTATTTGCTCCCACCACTAGGTGTCAAGGTGATTTTTGGTAAGATTTTCCAGTCATAAAAAAAAAAGCAAAAAAAAAAAAAGAATCCATCTATGGATTGAAACAATCACCAAGAGCTTGGTTTGACTGATTCAGAAAAATGGTTAAGAGATTTAGATATACTTAGAGCCATGTGAATCATATTTTCTTTGTTAACTAGGAGGGAGGCTGATTGATAAAAAAAAAAACTGAGGGAGGCTTTATGTTATGGACGCATTCCTCGGAAAGACGTACCATCGCCGCCGGCAGCAACATGAACCTGACCCACCGCCAGATTAGATTAGATCATCTTGCTTGTTCTTATCTTATTCTATTGTTCGTATCTTATCTTGTTAGTAAGTTATCAGATTAGGATTAGTTTATCTTGTTATTAGATTAGGATTAGTTTATCTTATTATCAGATTAGGATTAGCTTATCTTATCCTTAGCAAGATAGAATTGGAAGTCTCCCTATTCAGCAAGGAGACTCCCTAAGATTAGGACTCTTGTAATCTCCTATTTAAGGAGACACCATTATTGAATGAGGATATCGAATATTTAGTCAAGAAAGAGAGTAAAGGAGAGTTAGGTGATCTCTTGAACAAATCACCATTAGGGCGCCTGGATAGGTTCATCAAGAGCAGGGAGGAACAAGGGAAAACGGAGGGTTTCCCCCGTGGACCGACCTGTGACGAGATCTTATTCACGGGCCCATAACAAATTGGTATCAGAGCCGGTCGTCATGGGAGATCTGCAGCAGCTATCATCCGGGGTCCACAAACTGGAGCATAGGCTCGTAGAAACCAACAGGGAGGTTTGTGAGGTCAAAGACGATGTCCGGGAGCTGTGATGCTTGCTGGAATCGTATTTCTCTAACAGGGAGAGGAATCCAAAAGGGGCTGTAACTACAAACAGCCTCCGAGCAGACTTGACGGAGCCGTCTAGCGAACAACAACAGCAGCAGCAGACTCTTCTTGGTCCACAGCAGCAGCAACACCCTCAGCCACAACAGCCAGACAACCAACAACAGCAACAACTGCAGCAGCAGAAGCAACAACATGATCAACAACAGCAACAACAGCTTCTCAGAGCAGCTATTACTAGTCCTAGTATAGTTGCCCCAAAACTGGCCCCGAAGTCCTATGGGCCCTTCAAGGTTCTACGACGGATTGGCAGTGTGGCCTACCAGCTGGAACTGCCAGAGACCAGCCGGATTCATGATGTCCTCCACATCGCCTTGCTGAAACCATTTACGGGTGTTCCTCTGGACCAAGTCCCCTCCCTGCCACCCCTGCAAGATGGCAAACTGATTCCCCAACCTAAAGTTGTCATCCGCTCTCGTTTCAATCAAGGAGTTCTTGAAGTCTTGGTGAAATGGTGTAGCTTACCATCCGCCGAAGCCACATGGATCCCATTGACAGAGTTCCAAGCCACATATCCGGAGTTTGAGCTTGAGGACAAGCTCGTAGTCCAAGAGGGGAGTAATGTTATGGACGCATTCCTCGGAAAGACGTACCATCGCTGCCGGCAGCAACAGGAACTTGACCCATCGCCAGATTAGATTAGATCATCTTGCTTGTTCTTATCTTATTCTATTGTTCTTATCTTATCTTGTTAGTAAGTTATCAGATTAGGATTAGTTTATCTTGTTATCAGATTAGGATTAGTTTATCTTATTATCAGATTAGGATTAGCTTATCTTATCCTTAGCAAGATAAAATTGGAAGTTTCCCTATTCAGCAAGGAGACTCCCTAAGATTAGGACTCTTGTAATCTCCTATTTAAGGAGACACCATTATTGAATGAGGATATCGAATATTCAATCAAGAAAGAGAGTAAAGGAGAGTTAGGTGATCTCTTGAACAAATCACCATTAGGGCGCCTAGATAGGTTCATCAAGAGCAGGGAGGAACAAGGGAAAACAGAGGGTTTCCCCCGTGGACCGACCTGTGACGAGATTCTATTCGCGGGCCCATAACACTTTACTTCAGCCCTGTTTGTGTATATTGTTGGTATGGTAGTTACAGGTGATCGCCATGAAAAAATTCAGCAATTCAAGACTTTCTTAACATCATAGTTTGAGACTAAGGATTTGGGGGATTTCAAATATTTCTAGGTATTGAGGTGGTGAGATCCAAGAAGGGCATATTTATCTCACAGAGAATATATTCTTGATTTGCTTGAAGAGACGGGGAAACTAAGGAGTTAAGCCTTCAGATACACTAATAGATCCCAATCATAATCTCAATTGTAGTGATGGTGAGTTGTTAGAAGATAAGAGGAATATAACAAAAGATTTGTGGGCCGATAACTTCTCTCTAACATTACCAGTCATTGCTTATTTAGTTGGGGTGACAAGTTAGAATATGCATATTTATTCTTGTACTTCTCACATGGAAGCAGATGAATAGATTCTTAGATACTTGAAGACCTCACCTGGTAGGGAATTGCATTTTGCTAAACATGAATACTTGCGGAGAGGCTTTATCCATGCTGATTGGACAGGGTCTTTTGATGGTTGACACTACACTTTTGGTTATTACACCTATGGGAAATTTGGTGACCTCAAGAAGTAAAAAACAAAATATGGTGGTGAGATCTAGTGCAGAAGCTGAATTAGGGTCTATGCCTAATGGTATATCTCAATTCATGTGATTGCAGTTATCGATCTTGGCATTTCCTATAATTAGTTTCACTGTGACTGTACTAAACATGTGGAGGCTGATGGCATTTAATCAGAGAGAAGGGAACTGCCAAGAAGTTGGATTATGTTTTAAGCAAGTTAAGCATGCTTGATATCTAGGCTCCACTTGAGGGTGACTATATGTTTGTTTTTTATTTTTAAGCAAGTGAAGCAAGTTAGACCTTTATGTCTGTTTTTTATTTTTTATTTTTTGTCTTTTGTTATTACTAGACAGGGACAGACCATCCATAAGCATAAATAGGGGAGGGTGGGCTGACAATGAGGTCAACTCTATTTTTTCTCATTTTGATCTTCTCTCTTCTTTTGTCTTTCTCTTTCTTTTCTGTTTTCTGCACATATTCTGTTAATTGACTAGGTGTTTAATCATTTTAAGTTTAAAAGGGAAAACTTTCCCTCTATAAATTTTGCTTCACTCTGGACTTTCTTTTCAATAAAAAGTTGTCTTACAAGAAAGATCAAGGAAAGATCTGCAAAAGGATATAATTCTCTCCCTAGATAGGACACGAAATTCTAATTTCCTTAATTAGATGTCCTGGAGGAAAACTTTGGTGCTTCTTCCGCATCCTTGCACATGATACGTCTATTATGTTTGTGAAACTTCCTACTATAGGAGATGAGAATCTTTTTAAGAGAAACCATCCATATATGTTCAATTGCTTGAAGGTGAAGCAACTAGTAAATGAAAACTGAAGAAAAACCTTTTTCTATTTTATATCTCATTTCCATATGCAGAAACCACAAAAAGGATTCTTATAAAAAAAGGTCAATAGTGCTATGTTAATGATATCTCTAACACACCAAACTTCTAGTTGTTAATAATAAGTATTAAATTCATGAAGAATGATAAAAGTATATTGCGACATCATCATTCTGATGAAAAAGATCTAAGTTCCATTTTATTCGATTTGCAGGAATGGGTATTTGGGAACTGCATCTACCATCCTTGCATGCATGAGACTTAAAACTCATGATTATCTGATTGAAACTTCAAATAACTGTGTAATCCTTTTCCATTAGTGGTAGATCACTTACTATTCTATTTCATGGAAGAATGAAAAAGTTTTTAACATTTGTAATGGTAGATCACTTATTATTCTATTAATGTTAATCAGATCAGTTTATTGCCTGTGGCAAATCACGGGACAAGGCCTATGAACTTGCTTCACAAATTTGGTTGGCTGTTATCAACAATTTGGAGGAAAATGAGCAGACATTTCAGTTATTTAAACGTCTCGCATTAGAAGGAGATGTAAGAAGCTATTTATAAGTGATTTCTCTTGCCTTTGTTTTCATTATTGGATCTAGATGACTTTTGTTACTAATAAGTGTGAAATTCTAGCACCACAAGTGTATATTTGGTGTTAATTTTGGGAGCCCATAAGTCTGATATGGAATAGCCATCAGTAGTGTTGCAATTGACTTCATCATTTTTATTACTTGATTGTTATATATATATATATATATATATATATATATATATATATATATTTTATCGATGACAGAAATCTTTATTAATGAATAATACTTGTGAAAATTAATTACAGAAAATGGGGAGGTAAACTATCTTAACTCCCCAACATCAAAATGGCAACAAAATACTAAAAATGTGCCCAAAACAAAGAGTCCTTTGCCACCCCTTGCTTAGCTAACCCATCAGCCATTGAGTTAGCACTTCTCTTCACCCAGCTGCATTGCACCTCTAAATCCTTACACAGCCAATTAAATTCTTTCTTCTCATTTCTGTAGCTCCATAAGCCACTGATATCTCCTTTCAGCCACCTGATCACCACCTTCGAGTCCCCCTCAATCACCAAGCATCTAATGCTTAATTCTCTTGCTCTTTGGATTCCTTCAAGAACTGCTAGAATTTCGGCCCTAAGAGAGTCACCCTCTTCAATTGGCCCAGAGAACATGGCAGTAATATACCCCTCCTCATTCCTGAAAATACCCCCTATCCTAGAGGGCCCTGGATTCCTTAAGCTACATCTATAAAAATTCAGTTTTATGAATCCAGCGGGAGGGGGGGTCCAAGTGGGACTACAGTTCCTTTTATACATAACAGCAGTAGCAGCCTCTTTCCACTTTCTCAGCATGTCTGCCATAGAGAATTCAGAGAATATCTCCATTGATTTCAGCCAATGAGCAACCCTTGAAAGTATCAAATCTGTTAGGTTTTCTATGGTTCTTTCCTTACCTGAAAAAATTCGTGAATTTCTTTCTTCCCATATTGACCAGCACACTGCAGCCCTAATGCTTCTCCACATAATCTTTCCCCTTCTTTTAGGCCAACTAAAGAAAGGAGAGAACAAGCATTGCACATTCACAGGGGGATTCCAAGTATACCCAAAAAGGGAAAACACCCATTCCCAAACAATCTTAGTAACTGGACAAGTAGCGATAATATGATAACCCGTTTCCCCATCAAAGAATACACCTATTGGGAAGTAAACAGCAGTTGGGCCTCTTTCTTTGAAGCAAGTCATTTGTGTTAACTCTTTCCAGGAAAAAATTTCAACAAAAACTACCAACCCAAGGAGGAATGGGTTTGCTCCAAATCTCATTAACCGGGAATGACAGTCCAAACGGAGTAGTAGGTTGGACTAATGTCTCAAAAAACGAAGCACAAGAGAAAGAGTCAGATGAAGAAGGGGTCCAGATTTTGGTGTCTCCCTTACTAGGGTTCAAGAAAACATTTTCAAGGATGGTTAGCAAAGATGACATACACCCCAAATCTGTATCCCTTATTGCCCTTCTCAACCCTAGATTCCACCCAAACCCAAAAAAAGAATTAGAAGGAACCAAGGAGGAGGAAATGGGTTCATTTTTCAAATCTAACAAAGCAAACAATGATGGAAATTGGTCTTTCAGGGGTAGGTCCCCAACCCAAATTTGCTCCCATAATTTTATTTGGTTTTCGGAGTTCAAATCGTACCTGATCCAAGGAGAGAAAACTGGAAGCAGATCATGAATGGCTTTCCACAGGGATGCGGCAGTAGTCCTTGCCAAAATTCCAGGATCCCAGTCATTCTCATCCAACCCATGTATGCTAGCCACAATCTTCATCCACAATTTGTCCCTTTACAGCGGGAATCTCCACAACCATTTCCCCAATAATGCCATGTTCCTTTTCCTAATATTCCCAATCCCAAGCCCCCTAGCTTCTTGCTCCTATTTACCACTTCCCACCTCACCCTATGGTCTATCTTCTCCACTCCTGGTTCCCATAAAAAATCTCTCATTAATTTTTCTATCCTATTGGAGACCTTTGTAGGAATCTTAAACACTAACATGAAGTAAATAGGAAGGTTGGAAAAGGTAGACCTAATCAATGTGATTCTCCCCCCAAGAGAAAGATAATTTTTCCTCCAAGAAGCAAGCCTTTTCTCAAATCTCTATATTACCGGCTTCCAAAAGCTTTCATTCTTGGGGCTATCTCCTAGGGGGAGGCCCAAATAAGTGATAGGACACTCCGAGATAGCGCACCCTAACACACTTGCACAATCACTTACTTCCCTTTCCTCCAAATACACTCCCACCGTACAACTCTTATCGAAGTTCACCTTAAGATTAGACATCTGCTCAAAGAGTTGTATTGTTAGTTTTAGGTTTTTGATCCATCTTATATCCCCACCCTCACAAAATACGATTGTGTCATTTGCAAACTGCGTGTGTAAGTGGTACTTCCCCCCTTCCGACTCTCCAACCTCTTATTAAGTCTCTAGAGTCGGCTCTATGTATCAGTCTCCCCAGGACATCTGCAATCAAAGTAAAGAGAAAGGGGGAGAGCGGATCACCTTGTCTTATTCCTCTCATGGCCGGAAAGAATTCCACCACAATTCCATTCACCAATATCGAGTAATGGCAACTCCTGATACAACCCCAGATCCATCTACACCATCTGTCTCCAAAACCAAAACTTTTCATTACCTCCACCAAGAAGGACCAGTCAACTAGGTCATAAGCCTTCTCTAAGTCTAGTTTGCAAACCACTCCCTTTTTCTTGGATTTCCTAAAATTCTCTAAGCTCTCATTTGCAATCAAAATTTGACCAGTGATCTACCTTCCCTTCACAAAAGCTCCTTGATTGGGTGAGATAATGGCTGGAAGAACTTTCTTAATTCTTAGAGACAAGACTTTTGCAATTATCTTCTACAGACTATTCACCAAACTAATCGGCCTGAAATCCCTTAGATGTGATGCCTCTTTCTTCTTAGGGACCAATGCAATGAATGTGGAGTTTAACCTTGGATTAATGATTTCCCTCCTGTGGAACTCCTCAAAAACCAACACTAGGTCCTTCTTCACAATATCCCAACAATCCTGATAAAATGCCATTGTAAATCCATCTGGGCCTAGAGCTTTTGTTCTATCCATTGAAAATAGTGTTTCCTTTATCTTCTCTAAGTCAGTTTTTCTCTAACCCCACTCTGGTTTCTAAACTAAGAGTTGGCCATTCCAGCCCCTCCACCCAAATCCTCTCATTTAGAGGCCTTCCAAAAATTGATTTAAAATGGGTTACAAAAGCCTCTGCTATTTCTGTTGGTTGGGAAAGAACAACTCCATCAACTTCTAGCTTAGAAATGATATTCTTCCTTCTTCTAGTGTTTGCCACAGAGTGAAAAAATCTAGTGTTTCTGTCTCCCTCTTTAACCATTACATCTAGACTTTTGTCTCCAACTTATCTCTTCTTGCAATAAGAGATCCTCCAAGTGCTTTCTAACGCTCCATCTCAATTCTCTGTCTTCTCCAAAAGAACCCCTTTCCTCCTTCAAGTCCAGTTCCTCAATTTGCTCCATTAAAATCTTCTTTCTTCCCTCCACTCTTCCAAATTCCAGACGGTTCCACTCCTTTATTTGAGATTTTAGGAATTGAATCTTTTTGTGGAATCTCATCCCCTCCCATTCAACTGACGGATTGTGTTGTTCCCACAATTCTTTGATCTTCTCTATGAATCCCGGATGGATCAACCGCATATTCTTAAACCTAAAGGGAGCAAGTCCACCTCCTCTTAAGTCCTCCTTACACAACACCATAGGCCAATGGTCTGAAGTGAGTCTAGGGAGTGCTCTATAATTTAGGTTCCCCCAATGATCCTCCCAATCTGTTGAGAACAAGAGTTTATCTAACTTAAAGCAGATTGAGTTAGATTGAAAGTTGAACCAAGTGTAGATATTGCTTTGGATCGGGAATTCCTTAAGCTCAAAAGTATCCACAAACTAATTGAAATTTTTCATGCTAGTTGTCACTCTGTCTGGGATTGTTGGTTTCCTCTGTGAATCTTACTACATTAAAGTCCCTCCCCACATACCAAGGTCCTTCCCATAGGTCCCTAATATCACTCAATTCTTCCCATAACCTCTTCCTATAGTCATTGAGGCCATATACATTTGTTAGTATCCATTCAAAACCATCTTCCACCTGCCTGAATTTCATAGGAATTGAATGATCCCCTATCATTTCTTCCAAACCTACCACCACATCTTCCTTCCACAATGTTATGATCCCCAAGATGGAGTAGCCACCCACTTTATCCCTTTAGAACTCCAGACACTTCTTGCCCATCTACTATCAAAGTCCATTCTCTTGGACTCCTGGATTAACACCACATCCAGATTGAACTTCCTAATTACTTCTTTGATAGTTGCTCTCTTCCTTGCATTACCCAATCCTCTCACATTCCAGTTTAGAATTCTCATCTCAACTTTAGAATTTAACCCTAAAAAACCACCAAATATCTATTTGAATCCTTTCCTTCTATCCCCTCACCCCAAACTTATTATCCCCCTCGATATCTCTCTTTAATCTCTCCACTTTACTCAATTTTCTTTTCTTTATATTGTTCTCCTTTCTTTTTGTTAGGGAAACTTTTAGATCATTTAGATTCTTCAACTTACACCCCAGCTTTCCAACAAATTCAGCTATCAAATCATCCTTCCTAGTCTCCTTCCCTCTTTCATTTCTGTTCTCTTCATAACTAGTCATCTCCTCCATTCTAGCCTCCTCCTCATTGCACACCAGCTCAGACCCATTTGTAACTCTCCTTTATAGTTCATTTTCCTCGATTTCACCTATTATGCTCTCAATGATTCCCCATATTCTTTCTTCCCTTAAAGTTCCCTCCATCCTCACCTCTCCCCCCTTCTTTCCTTGAGGACTCAGTGTGGTCTCCTTCTCATGGGCTTCTGAGACTAGACTGGGAATGGAATCTGGAACAAGAGAAACAGAAGCCGCATCAGTAGCAAAAGCTAAATGAACAGGGTTAGCAGGGTTACCTGGGTTCGGCTGGGCAAAGGGAATTGGGATTGTAGGCGGACAGATGGTTTTCAAGCCCTGTGTGTCAAATTGGGAGTTTTCTGTCTCCTCGTTTTGGAGGGAAATATTCCCCGTCATTCTGTTTTCACAACGACTGCTCCCCTTACCCGATTGTTTACCATTATGTGATGTATTCTTTCTCAGTTCTGGATTAACGTAAGCTAACACCTCAGTTTTCCGTACAGCATTAGCGCTTGAGAGAGGCTTTTTCAGTTCTGGGCACCAGAATTGCCCCCCACCTCTTTGATTGTGAGCTCTTTGTTTTCAGCCTCTGTGTTGTGCATCTCTGCCTCCTCGTTCCCTTCTTGTTCTCCCACCAAATCTCCATGGAATAGGCGGTCCAAGTTTAGGGACTCCCTGTTATGATCCTCTTGAGATCCTTCATCTTCAAGCTTCCAAAACTTGAAATGTCGTCTGAACTCTCCTCCTCAAAGTCACTGTCTGAACCACAGCTTATCCACCTTTGGTCTTCTACATCCCTCTCTTCTTTCTTATCCCTCAAATAGCGCAGATTAGGGCGATCTGCTGCCCTACTTTCCTGTTCCTCAACACCCAGTCGAGGGACCCAACACAGAGATCGAGTTTCTTTCTCTGTTCGGCATTTTTCCTTTTGCTTCAGTTCGGCCAGCGCTGTTTTGGAGGATGATAGATGGGATTTTTCATATATCATCTCCCTCTTTCTTTCCCGACCCACGTGGCAGCTTAAAGTGTCACGTGGGCCTCTAAGAATGTTTATGCTATCCGGCTCACCCAATCTTCGAACCGGCTCAGAGTGTGCGCCCTGGTTATTACCATCCGAACCCAAACCCCTTCTTGCTACATCAGCATAGGACTGTCGACCATAGCCAAAAGTCTTTAGTTCAAACAAATTTGAATTAATTGCTTTAAATGGAGTGCTTTGGAACTGCTTAACCTCCTGCGACTGTTCCCCTTCTGTTCTCATTGTACCAATCTTCTTCTTCAGCCCCTGAAAGCCACGTGTACTCCAACTGACCACCTCAGCATCTCCCTTTACAGATGTTCGTCTTCCCCAAAGCGACGCCTCAGCTTCTGAGGCAATCCAAACTTTGTACCAGGCATCATCCGAGCATATCTCAATCGAACAGGGCACTTGTTCTGGTTTCAATCCTGCAACTCTAAGTTCCACTGCTCGCAAGCTCCTCTAGTTTATCTCCAACACTACTCCACCCAAGGTTTTTGCTATTTTTTTCAAAAGTTGTTTCGTTCCAGAGGTGAAAAGGAAGTCCTAGCAACTTAATCCAAAAGCTACCTTCTTCTGGTTCGATTTCATTACAGATTGGGACCCATTTTTGTATCTGTACCAATCCGCCATCGATCTGTATCGTGTTGAAGCTCCACTTCTGAACATCAACTTCCAGGATAGCTTTCTTCTCAGAGAAAGGCAGTAGTATAGCATCACCTTCCAGCTTTAACTTTTGTACCACTGCATCTAGGATTTTTGTCCAGTCCTTTACTTCCCTTTCAACCGTTAGAACCATTCTATGCTCCCAATTTTTCCTCCCTTCTTCAACTGTTAATCTCCGACGTATGGTTGAGCTTGCTACCGTTACTTCTTGACAGACAGGGGTCTGGTCCAGGTTGGTATTAGGTAACCACTGGGAGGAGGAGTTCCCTTCGGTGATTCTTCTGCTGCCTCACTCTCAACTTTCAAGAGGAAAGATTGAAGACTGCCAGCAAAGGAGGCCCACCCTTGTTTCCTCAGACCTTCAGGCATGCAAATCATCTGCTTTTTATTAATGCCAAAGTATTCTGAAACTGTGAAAAACCAGCCTCTCTCGTTCCTCTTCAGAACCGCTTGTATCTATTCCCGGAGTAGCCGAAAGAATTTTTCCATCCTTCTGCCTTGATGGAGTTAACTGTTCCATCTACGAAGCCTTTCGGCCAGAAACAGGCTTCCTTTGGTAAAAGGATCGTAGCCCTGCTACCTTCCCTGGCTTTCAAGTACTCTTTACCCCTTGCTCGTCCCTGCTCGAAGATGAATCTCTTCGTTTTAATGCTCAGATCTTTTCTCCACCTCCCCACCAGCCTAAAACTTTCCTCCACCGCCATTCATCTCTGCAACTCTTGCTAGTGATTCATCTGCACCAAACAGCTCTGATTCATCTGCGATGGCATTACGTTCCTTCAAAACTCATGTGTCAGTATCACCACTTTCAGTTGCTTTCAGCAAATAGTAAGCCCCAATAACAATCTTTTTCCCCATTTTACACTTACTACAGGTAGGGATGATAATAAGTGAATACAATTTACTTGATTGTTATATTAACAATCAAGTAATAAAGAAAGTCTCAGTTACCAATTGGAAAAATGAAATACTTTTGTTTAGCTAAAGATCCAGTTATCCTAATTCTAGATATATCTTATTTTACCATATGGTTGGCTGGAATGATATCATTGGTTGCTTCTCTTTTCTTTCATTTATTTTAATTTTATATTGAAACAAATCTAGTTGGCTTTGATTAAGCTGCGTTTTTTTTTCATGTTTTTATTCTTCCGTCTTCTTTTTTCTTGAGATATGGATAGAGGCACTCAAATAGTTATAATTATAGACATGTGTTGCACACAAATCCCCAGTTTCGAGTTTGTTCACCTTATTTCTGAGTTCTGACTGAAATTCCTCAATTTGGCCAGACTGCCCTTGCCAACATCATTTTTCCTTTACCTTTTCTCCTGCAAGAACAATAAAATTTGCCTTTTAACTCCAAGTCTATTTTCTGCAGGTTTTCCTTCCATATCCATATTCAAGATCATACAAAGTCCAATGGAGGGTGTTCGAAAAGCTTTTCAATGATTTCCGTGACTGTTTCAATTGTGTAGACTACTATGACGTATTAGCATGCGCCAAACACAAGTTCCAGCCAATACCTTCTGCTTGGTTAGGACACTAACCAACTCAGTTATCTTAGGTCATGAGTCATGTACCTGAGTTGTATATTTAGATAAAGCTTCATTGCAAGGTCTGGAAAAGCCTTCAACTAGGAGTAATATGGGTTAAAAACCTGTACCTTGACAATCATTGTATATATTTATATTGTAAGGTTGATATTTGAAAGTGTTTGCAGGTTATGCGGTCTCAGGCCCCCAGTATCAGTCATGCTTTCAATTTGCATATATGCGTTGAGAATTTTGTTCCCAAGTAAATTCCAATAAAAAAAATTCTCATTAAATAGACGTGTGAAAACCAGTATTGTATTAGTTTATGAAAGATACAGTTAAGTTCCTTTCTTTTTTTACATGGAAAACTGAAGTTGGGTAGAAGTTACATATACGTGGCAGGACAAAAGATGTCATTGTTTATTTTTACATTGTTTAAGTAGGGGGTAAGGTTGTAAATGCACATTCCTTTATCTTATTAATAAAGTTGGGCCTTTTTTCAGTAAAAACTTGAATTACATAAACAGAGAGAAACAACACACAGAAAGCAAAGATTAACGAGTCTTAGTTCCTTTGAGACTGGACTAATAGTTCTAGCCACCTAGGAAAGCTGGGGAAGAAGTGCCCGGACTATGCTAGACCCCTTTGCGCCATCGTATGCGCAAGACAATTCAGAGACCTAAAAAAAAAAGAGAAACTAACATGATTGGACCCTGCAAGAGATTAAATATCATGACACAACAAATATCAGGGCCGCAGTTAGGAGCGTACGATTAGATCTCCACTCCTACTGCTCCAGGCTCTATTCTCTCTTTCTTTACCTCATCTTCTCTCTTCCTATTCTGATATCCAGTTTATTCTTTATTATTTTCCTTTGATTCTAAAGATCTGTTTTAGGCAGATTATAGGTAAGAAGAATTATGTACATGATGCCTATGCATGTAAGAAGGCCAGTCACAGTTTAGTCAATGTCATTGGTTGTATTTGATAAATGAACTGCTTGCTTGAAGTAAAAGGATTTGAACTTTAAAAACAGCTTAAATGCATGGATCATCATCATCTTCTCCCAACTATATGAAGTTGGCTGCATGAATCTTGTTTGCCATTCTGTTCCATTTAGTGTCATATCCATTGTTAAATTATTAATGCTTAAATCCATTAGTCTTTTTGTAAGAGGATGGATTTTTTTTTTTTGACGAGTAAAGAGAAAAGATTCATTAATAGAGAATTAATGCAATTACAAGCTTCTCATGGAGAGGCACGAGCTGCGTCCTCTCCTAATAGCAGGAAAAAAGACAAAGGAAAATAGATAACAGAAAACCGGAAGCAAATTCAATCTACAATTGAGCCCAATATAAACTTTCATTGTTTACCCCTTGCTTTGCAAGGCCATCAGCCATAGAGTTTGTAGATCTCCTTGTCAGGCAGTTGAATTTTTTAATTTCATTCTTAAAACACCACACTATAGAGTCCGGGTTTTGTAGTCATTCCACTACCACCTTGGAATCCCCTTCTATTATTAGATGTTCCACACCTATCTACACAGCTAGCTGTACTCCTTGGATAGCAGCTGCAAGTTCCGCCCTAATGGAGTTTCCAACTCCTATTGGCCCCGAGTAAATAAGAACCACATTCCCAGCCTCATTCCTCAGTACCCCTCCCACCCCTGATGACCTGGATTACCAAGATTACTTCCACCGAAGTTCAGCTTCAAAAAATTCTCAGGAGGGGGTTCCCAAGTCATACTCACTTTAGTCTTTCTAGATGAACAATTAGCCACTGCTAATCAATTCCTCCAAATATCACTAAATAAGAAAAGATGAAATAAGTCCAGTGATTTTAGTCATAAGATCACCCTATTTAGAATGCAGTCCTTCATCTCTTCTAAGTTTCTCTCATTCTCTTGGAAAGTTCTGGTATTCCTTTCTTCCCACACGGACCAAAGCAGTGTTGCTCTTGCACACCTCCACATAATTCTTCCTCTTCTGTGCTGCCAAGGGAGGAAAGCAAGATCAAAAATCAAGCTTGCATCCGCTGGCCTAACCAACCTGCACCCAAACAATGAGAAGAGCCACTCCCATAACTTTGCAGTAAATGAACAGGAAATTAATAGATGGTTATAGTCCTCACCATGTGACTTGCAAAGGATACACCAAGAAGGTGAAAGACAAAGATAAGGTCTTCTCTTTTGTAAAACGTCTAAGGTGTTTATTTTCCCATAATGCACTTCCAACAAAAAGCCATAACCTTAGGGGGAGCAGGCCTACACCAAATTTCCTTAAAAGGGAAAAGCTGAGTGAGGTTAGATTGAGTAATGGATTTAAAGAAAGAAACACAACAGAAGGATCCATTTGGCTTGGGTGTCTAGATCCGTTTGTCGGGTTCAAAAGGGTCCAAACACACTGTATCAAGTAGGCTTAGCAGATTTGTTAGGGACACAATTTCCTCTCCCCTCAGGCCTCTACGAAACCCAAAATCCCAATTCGGTGTTAATGGATTATTCATAAAGGAGCAAAACTTTGAGACAGCTTCCTTTTTGTACCTTGAGACAGAAAACAAAGAAGAGGTCCTTCAATGGAGCCTCCCCGACCCATGTATCCTCCCAAAAAAGAACAAAGTTACCATTACAAACATTGTGCCTAACAAAACTGAGAAACTGAGGAAGGATGCCATGAATAGCTTTCCAAGGAGTTGCCAAGGTTGTCTGCCATGATACTCTAGCATCCCACCCATTATCAGAGCAACCATGAATACTACCCACCACCTCATGCCAGAGCCTCTCTCTCTCCACTGGCCACCTCCACAGCCACTTCCCCAGCAGTGCTTTATTCTTTTTAATCAAATTCCCTAACCCCAATCCCCCCCCCCTCCTCTTTATTCTAGCATACAATCTCCCATTTTATCAAGTGATCCTTCTTATCCTTCTTACCTTCTCCCGGCTCCCCGAGGAAATCTCCCATCACCTTCTCTAGCTTCCTAGCTTCCCTAGGTGGTATCCTAAACACAGATAGGAAATAGTTTGGTAGGCTAGCTAATGTGGCTCTTATCAGTGTGATTCTTCCCCCCAAAGAAATATAGTTTTTCCTCCAAGAAGTCAATTTCTTTTGAAACCTCTCCACCACTAGACACCAAAAACTACTTTCCCTAGGGTTTTCCCCTAAAGAAAGCCCCAAGTAGGTCATAGGCCATGATGAAATAGAACACCCTAAGCTTCTTGCTATAGCCTCCACTTGACTGTCCTCCAAGTTAACCCCCAACTACACAACTCTTCCCAAAGTTGACACTCAGATTTGACACCCTCTCAAAATTCTTAACCAGATCCTTGAGATTTCTCAATTTTTCAATATCGTCCCCTTCATAGAAAATCAAAATATCATCTGCAAATTGGAGATGGGTGACCGAAATACCATCCCTACCTATCCTCCACCCTTTAATCATTTCATCCCTGTCAACCTTTGAGATCATTCTACCAAGCATCTCTGCTATTAGAGTAAAGAGGAAGGGTGATAGTAGGTCCCCTTGTTTGATACCTCTAGAAATTGGGAAAAAGTCCTTCACCACTCCATTAACCAGGACAGATTAATGGCATTAACTCACACATCCAAAAATCCAATTGCACCATTTATTCCCGAAGCCACAACATTACTTGTACCAAGAAGTGCCAATCCACCAAGTCATAAGCTTTCTCTAGATCCAACTTACAAACAAAGCCTCTTCTTTTGGATCTCCTCATATCCTCCACACATTCACTAGCAACTAGGATTTGATCTATTATTTGTCTTCCTTGAACAAATGCCCCTTGGGCTTGGCTTATTAGGGATGGGAGAGCTACTTTCAGCCTCAAAGACAACACCTTTGACAATATTTTGTAAGTGCTAGTTACCAAACTAATTGGCTTGTAATCCTTAGGGTGGATAGCATCTGTTTTCTTGGGGACTAAGGCCAAAAAAGTGGCGTTGACTCTCAAGCTTACTATATGAGTCTCCGTGAATTCCTTAACAGTGTCACATAAATCCTCTTTCAAAATGTCCCAACAATCTTGGTAGAAAGCCATAGTAAAACCATCTGGACCTGGTGCCTTAGATCTATCCATCATTTACACTGCCCTCCTGATCTCCTCTTCTTTAATGTTCCTTTCTAACCACCTTGCTTTTTCTCCATCTAACATTGGCCATTCCAATCCTTCTATAGGCACCCTCTCATTCAATGTCCTTCTAAAAATAGCTTTAAAATGGTCTACAAAGGTTCCAACTATCTCCTCCTAATTGATAATTACCTGCCCTTCTACCTCTAATCTATCCACTAAGTCCTTCCTCCTACCATTTTCCAACTCATGAAAGAATCTAGTATTCTCATCTCCCTCCTTAATCCACTTATGCCTTGACTTCTGCCTCCAACAGATCTCTTCTTTGAGTAGAACCTATTCTAGGTCCTTTTTTTAATTGCCTTCTTGATTCTCTACCCTACTCACTCAACAATCCTTGGGCTTCCCTCTCATCCAGTTCTTCAATTTGTGTGAATAAGTTCAGCTTTTGTTCCTTTACCCTACCAAATTGATCTTTATTCCACTCCTTCAACTTGACTCTCAGTCTCTTCAACTTCTGATGGAATTTGACTCCTTTCCACTTTATTCCCCTTATCTCCTCATTCCAGCAATCCTTCACTATGTTTCCAAATCCCGGATGAGTTAACCACATATTCTCAAATCTAAATGGTTTTGGTCCACTAATTAGGGATTCCACTCCAATCTTAATGGGGCAGTGGTCTGATGTAACCCTAGGCAAGGCTCTAGAAACCAGATTTCCCCAATAGTTTTCCCATTCTAGATTGAATAGAAACCTATCCAGCTTTGAACAAAGAGGATTATCTTGAAAATTGGACCAAATGAATCTAGCTTGCATTAACGGAATTTCTTTTAGCTCACAATCTTCTATAAATCCGTTAAATTTCCTCATGCTTGTTGTGATTGACTGTACAAGATTCTAGATTCCTCTAAATATCTTGGACATTAAAATCCCCTCCTAAACACCAAGGCTCATCCCATAAACCTCGAATTGCATATAATTCCTCCCAAAATTCATTCATTTCTCTATAGGTATTAGGGCCATACACATTAGTAAGCACCCAACAAAATCCATCCTCCACATTCTTGAATTTAATGGAGACAGAGTATCTACCTACTAACTCCTCCACCGCTTCCACTACCTCATTCTTCTAGATGGTGACAATTCCTCCAAATGCTCCCCAAGATGGAGCCGAGGATCAACTAACACCCCTAGTCCTCCAAAAGCTTCTTATCCACCTTCCGTCTAGCTCAGAGAGCTTTGTCTCTTGCACCATAACAACATCAGGCTTCTCTCTTGTTAATAAATCCTTTATTACCCTCAATTTTCTCGCACTTCCCAGTCCTCTCACATTCCAGCTGACAATTCTCATGGATAAACTTGCAAAATAGTCCCTCCTGAATTTGACTCCTTACCTAGAGTTCTTCCTCCTCTCTCCTCTTCCGCTAAACTCAAACACTTGATAATTTCTTCCTGTTTTAGGGTTCAATTCTGTCCTCTCAACATCATCTATTTCACCACTCTCTCCTTCCTCACTAGGCAAACCCTTTTGCTGATGATTCTCTTTCAAGTAACCTTCCTTCATTCTAATTGCCTCAGCTTCCAAATTCTCTCCACCTCTCCCCCACACCCTCACAAGGAACTGACTCTTCCTTCTCCTTAAGTTCATGATTTCCACCAACACCTTCACCACTTCCTTTAGATACCAAATCTGCTCCTTCCGAGTGGGATACTGCAACAGGCCGAACACAGAGACCAGTAGCAAAAACTTGTAAGAGGATGGATTTATATATCACGATTGTAGTAGTATAGAACAATTGTGAACACATTACAACATATAATATACCACGGATAAGTTAACCACTGGCTGACTATGGATGATTCCCGTAAATATAGAATCGTGGGCGTTCTGTTTGCACATTGCGAGTCCGGCTTCAATCAGAGCAAAGCCTGTTGAACAACCTTTACAACCTTGCATGGGGAATATCTCCCTACTTATGTACTTTACTTCATGGGTAAATATTCCCAATGCAAGGTTACGAGAGGCTGTTGGAACGGTGTGAGCATGGGCTTGCTCTAATTGAAGCCAAATCCGCACATTGCAGACTACAACCCTCAAGCATAAAATTGCGAGATAAAAGTGAAGCACTAAAGCGCAGTACAAAAAGTAAAGACTCAGCAAACAAAGAAACACCATACAAGCATGCACGATGGAGAAACTGAGGAACAACAAATCTTGAAACACTCATTTTTGTACAACAAATCTTGAAACACTCCCACAAGTTCATTATCCCAACTAAGGCCCACAGGATTTAAAGGAGGAAAAACAAATCTTGAAACACTCATTTTTGTACAAAGAAACCAAGTATAAGGAGGGGAAGAGTTCCATCAACGGATGAGAACCAACCTTAGTATCCTCCCAGAGTTTAACAAAAAACCCAAAGCAAACATCATACCTGACAAAGTGGAGAAAGTGAGGCAGAATGCTATGAACAACTTTCTAAGGCAGCACCAGAGTAGCTCTGGTAGATACACCTACATCCCAACCATTCCCCAACCTTCCATGTATGCTGGTTATTACTTCATGCCATAGTTTATCCCTTTCCATCAACCACCCCCACAACCATTTCCCTAGCAAAACCTTATTCTTTTTTATCCACACTACCACTACCCAATCCTCCTTGTTTAAGATTCCTACACACAACCTTACCAAAATTTGCTCTTCACCCTCACAGAAAATTATAATATCATTAGCGAACTATAGGTGAGTAATTGGGATCCAAACCCGTAATTTTTCCCCACCTTGATAAGGAAGGTCCAGTCCACCATGTCATATAACCTTTCTCCAAGTTCAACTTGCACACAAAACCTTTCCTTCTTGATCTTTTCAAATCCTTCATGCATTCATTACTAGAATTTGATCAGCTATCCGCCTCCCTGAATGAAAACCCCTTGATTTTGAGTGATTACAGCTGGGAGAACAAATTTAATACTTAATGAGAGGACCTTGGCTAAGATCTTGTAAATGCTGGTTACTAGGCCGAATGGTCTAAAGTCCTTTGGGTGACTGGCATCGACTCTCTTTGGATTAAGAGCTAGAAAGGTTGCATTCACCCCTGGGCTAATTCTATGCTTCTCTACAAATTCCTTAAAAACCTCGACCAAGTCATCTCTCACAATTTCCCAGCAATCTTGGTAAAAGGCCACTGTAAAGCAATCTGATCCTAGGGCTTTGAAATGGTCCACAAAAACCTTTGCAATTTCCTCTTGATCAGTTATCTCTGGCCCTCCTATCTCTAACCTAGCCACATAATTTTTTGTCCTCCTCCCATTTGCCAAGGCATGAAAGAATTTTGTATTACCATCCCCTTCCTTAATCTATTTGCATCTAGATTTTTGTCTCCAACAAATTTCTTCCCTTAAGAGCACTTCTTCCAACTCTTTCTTAACCCTACATCTTACCGCTCTTTCTTCTGTGACAAGACTCCCCTGGGCTTCTTTTTCATCCAACTCCTCTAATTTAGACAAGAGAGTAATCTTTTGCTCCTCTACTCTTCCAAACTACTCCCTATTCCAATCATTAATTCTTTCTCTCAATCTCTTTAATTTTTTTGTGAAATCTTACCCCTTTGGCCCTTTCCATTCCACTCTAGGTAAAGCTCTAGACACTAGGTTTTCTACATGGGATTCCCAAAGTACATTAAACAAAAATTTGTCTAGTTTTGAACATAAGGGCACTTCCTGTAAATTTGATCGCGTGAATCGGGCTTGTAACAAGGGAGTTTTCTTCAGTTCACAAATCTCTATAAGATTATTGAATCTCCTCATACCAGTGGTAACCTGCTAGTTGGGGTTGTTTGTTTCATTTGAGAATCTCACCACATTAAAATCCCCTGCTACACACCACAACCCATCCCATAAGCCCCTAGTAGCATAGAATTCCTCCCACATTTCATTTCTTTCATGTTATCTATTTGGACCATAAACATTGGTGAGAAGTTGAGAACCCATATAAAACCATCCTTATTGTTTTTGAATTTCATTGATATCAAGAATCACCCTATCAATTACTCTATTGACTCTACCACATCATCCTTCCACATTGTCACCATTCCCCAAAGGCTCCACAAGAAGGAATGAAAAACCATCTAACACCCTTTTCTTATCAAACCATGTAACACCCATTGAACCCTGAATGATTCTTATCCACCTACATCAGTTTAGTTTCTTGTATCAACACAATGTTTGTCTTTTCCCTTCTAAGTAAATCTTTGATAGCTCTTCTTTTCCTCACACTCCCAAGTCCTCTTACGTTCCAACTGATTATTTTCATAATGTTTGCTCAAGGTAACAATCTTATTAACTTGTTCCTCCCCTAGTTTTGTTTTCTCCTCCTTTCACCCCTTCCACTGAACTCAATATCACCTTCAACATCCAACCTCAATCTTTCCACTTCTGACTTCTTCTTCCTTCTCTTTTTCTTCTTTTCTCCATTTTTCCTGCAATAGACCCTTACCTCATTTGCCCCATCTTCTTCCTGGTTGAAACCCAGTTCTAATTCTTCACCACCATGGACCCCTATTTCCTCTTCTTCCCTCTGACCAGATAAGTTCAACTTACCCCTATCTTCTTTTTCCGTTTCTTTCTTCTTGAGACCCTCTAACTCACCCCAGACCAAACTCCAGATTCTATCAGCCTTCTCATTCTCCAATATTCTTTCCAATCCCCTCCTTTCCTCCAACCCTGACTTACTAGTTCCCTTCAAGCCTTCAATGCCTCGTTGGGAAATAGGTGAAGGAGCCATTGTATCTATACCACACGCAAGGAAACTATCAATACCAAAAACATAATCGACAAGGATACCTAACATAGGGGGTTCGGGATGGTTCTCTGGAACAAGAAGTTGCACAATAGGAGGTTCCGTTATCCATAGTGAGAGCCTTTTGTTGGATAATAGGGCCAAGAAGCAGACTGTGAATGGAAGGATCTTCTCCATGCTCTTCCATGTCTGGTGAATCCGATTTCCTTCCAAAGTATGGAGTTGAACCCTCTTTACCGAGTCTCCGAGCTAGTTGCGGTTTTGGCTTTGAGTCTCTCTCGTTGGGAGACGCAGACTTCCTTACTTCAGCTAAGGTTACCTTCACCCTCTCTATAATACTAGCTTCGGTCTCAATCTCTTTGTTGTTTGTAACATCTTCCACAAATAGGAGCTTCGTATGGAAGCTCTTCTCCTCATTCAATTTCTCTGTTGTTTGTAACATCTTCCTCAATGTTGCCTATGTTGGATGGTTCGTACGAATCCGCATCACTTTCCTCCTCCAGATCTTCAACCGACAGTTCCTGGGTCTTCAACGGAGGCTCCCTGCACCTCGAATTGTGTCATTCAGGTGAGCAGACCAGACTCCCTTTGCTTGGAATCCAAGCCCAAGTTGAGAGCTCCGCCTGGATTCAAGTCTTGGAGTTCACAAGGTTAGGACCGATCAATACCACCACTTTTTGCTCGCAATAGTATTCAGAATCTCCTTCCAATCTTTCACTTTATTCTTCAACAATACCACCATTTTTTTCTCACAGTTTTCACACCCATCATGTACAGCCAACCTTGGAGCTACCATGAAGCAAATCAGAGGTAGCTTCAAGTCTAACCTCTCTGTTCTGGTTTCTTCCTCTTTCTATAACTTTAATTCCCGGACTTCCTGTTGATTTTCTTCTTCTGCCTCCTTTTCAAGCCCTCTTGTTTCATTGAACCTGCTCAAATACTCTCAAAGCGATCCTGCTAAAGCTTTCAAACCTGTGTTGTTTCTACTTTCTGGTATGCATATGACTTGTCTTTGTCCTCACCTCCTTCTTCTTCCTCCCCATCCCCCTCCTCTTAAAGAAGCTTACGCCTCTTAAATTCTGAACTATGACTCACGCCTCTAGGTAGTGGAATGCCTTGCATCACGGCTCCACATTTTAAAACATTGATAATAATAAAAAGATGAACATGAAAGACATTCCATACAGTGCGATAAAATAATTGGTTACTGAGGTTTTCACTTTAGGTCCATTAAATTAACATTTATCCCATAATACCATGAACTTCTAAAAATAAAAACATTAAAAAAAATGAAAGAATGAAATGAAGAGCTGCTTCATGGATGGTCAAGTTGATCAATGGAAAAAAAAAGGAGAGATAAACACATGGAAAGGGGATAGAAAAACTAATAGAATGAAAAAAAAAAAAAAAAAAAAACAGATACCAGAATCAGAAGACAGAAATCAGGCAATCTGATTGAGGATGCAGAAACTGACACCTCCGGATCACAGGAAATTGCTTGTTTTACAGTCAACATTAGAAAGTCCAAAAACATGAACCTAGAATAAACAACTGCGCATCACTTAAAAGCAGAAAAGTTATTTCATAACAACTTAATCAATAGAAAACTATAAATTAGCTACTATCTGCTAAAAACTGCCCAATTACTGTAGGGCATCAGATGTCAAGGATGCAATACTGAATTAGTTACCTCCACAATCAAGAATAACGGTGGAATGAGAATAATGGGACTTAAAAGGATAGTCTCCCTTGAATGTAGTACAACCATTGGAGGCCTTGTCGGGGTAAAAAACAGAACCTATCATGGTTCCTCCATAATCAGGAACTCCAAAATTCCCGACTACACCATTGTGCTTCGAGCAGAGAGTCTCAGGTGATAGAACAGCACAATGAATCTAGCAAAAACAGAACTAACCAATACTGTCAATGGCAGCAATGGAACTATGAATACTCTGAGGAACAGCATTAAAGTCCAGATTTTTCTTTGTTTTGGGTCTATTGGAGTTGAAACCAAGCAATAGGTGTTCTCAAGAACTACTACACACGAAGAAATTTCTGAATTGTGTCAACAATTATTCACAAGAGTCTTCAGGTGTGGACTGTAGATAAGACTTCTCTTCTCATCTACATCTCCCTGTAACGTAAAACAACATGGGAAGGTTGACAGACTAAGAAGAACTACCATATCGTGATACTTGAAAGGGAAAGAGGATAGAGAAAGAGAGCTTCTTTATGTGCTTGTTTTTTCTTTAATGACCAACTTCCTGAACATTGTGCCTTAAGAAGTTCATCCTTGTGTGATAGAAGGGATACTGTTAGAATCCAGGGAACTGAAGGACTTAGCAAACAAAGCAACATAGTGTGGAGTACAGAGTTCCTTTTGTTGTCTTTTGGAGTATATGGAGGGAAAAGCATGCATGTATTTTTGAGAATAAGGCTTCCAAGGTGGAGGATATTGTGAATGGGATCAAGGTATGTTAGTTTCCTGGTTACATGTTCATAAAAATTTTATTGGTGCCCCTTGTATAAGTTGTTTTGTGATATGGATATTTTGGTCATACATTTAGATTCTGATACTTGGTCTGTTTATAGTCCTAATGTACAGGTCCTCAGCATGGGCTGGATGAGTATTTGTTTTTGATTAATGAATTACTTGCTTGAAAACATATCAATTTGAACAGCATCCTAAGTTATGAGAATGGTTGCAAGCCATGAACCTTTTGCTATAGCTCAGTTGATGAGACTAAGGCTGCATTTGGCATTCCTTATTTTAAGGACTTACCTCCTTTTTGTAGTTAAAAACTCAGTGTTCATGGAGGCATTTTAACTGCAAAAAGGAGATAAGTCCTTAAAATAAGGAATGCCAAATGCAGCCTAAGAAACCAAGACAAATATAAATGCTTTACCATGGAATAGTCTAACATATAAAGATTTGACGCATTTATAGACCGGTTAAACCTAACTCACTGGAACTACAGAGAAGTCAATAAAACCAAGCAAGTGCATAAATTGGCAAGACAATTGAACATATGATGCTGGTTCTCTAATAACTTTCTTTCAACAAAACTCAAATACAGGTCATTATACATTTGAATAAACCGATATATGCGCCCATAATCTATCACATTTATTAAGTTACTCCAGGTAATGCTCCACACATTTTGAAGAGGGAGGAAAAAAACTACATAAATGAAACACCAAAATTCGAGAACTGAGAAGGATAGCAAAAATGGACCATTTCTCTGTTGGGATGATCTAAATCATCTCCCACTGACTTCAGAGGGCGTCTTTGCCACTATTGAGAGCGCATGCAATCCTGTTTGCAACTCTTCTTGCAACAACTCATAGATAAGCCTATGCCGCTTCACCAGACTCTTCCCTTCGAACTCCTTAGAAACGATTCTTACATTATAATGTGTCTCGCCTGCTCTTCCCCCAACTCCCTTGTGCCCTGCGTGTTGATGAGAGATATCTTCAATTTCCAATTCGATAGGACGAAGCATCCTATCCAATTTCTCTCTTATCCTCTCTCCTCTACTCCCCAAACCCACTCTCCCATTTGACTCAGTTTCATCAACTCCGTCGGTACCCGGCTTCAAATGTTCACCACCCACCTCAGAATTTGACTCAGCTCCGTTGATTCCACTAGTACCCTCCATTGAATTTTGACTATTAGCCTCAGCTCCACCGATTCCACTTGTACCCACCGATTCCACTTGAGAATCCGCTCTCAAACTTGACCCATTACTCTCTTGAGCCTCTATATACAACTGCAGTGCCTTTTTCTGCATCAACTTCAACATATTCAAGAAGCCGTTATTTCTGGAAGGAGTCAAGCTCTGCTGGAGCCCCAGTAGCGTGACGAAATCCGGCGAAACCTTCAGAATTTCCGGTGCGGGATTCCCTGAGAGCCCTTGAACGAGTAGGGCAGCGAGTCCCTTGGTAAGGACCGAATCGGAATCCGCCTCGAATCTGACGTTCTTATCCGGGTCAAGGTAAGCCCTTACCCAGACCTGAGAGACGCATCCTTGGACCTTGTTCTCGTTGGTCTTGAACTGGGCAGCAAGAGGAGTGAGGCCACGGCCATAGAACATGAGCTGCTCGTATTTCATCTTGGGTTCTTGCACCGCTTGAAAAAGCTTTACAATCTCTTGAAGCTTCGGTGGGAGCTCTTCAATGGATTGCAGAGAAGAAGAAGATGAAGACGGAGAAGCCGAAACAGGTTTGGTTGGTAGTCTTTGTATTGAAATTGATGAAAACAAGGGAAATTTTGAAGGAATCGACGTTGATGGGATCAGGGTTTTCAGAACTGGGATTTGGAGACGGATAGTTTGTGGAACTTTAGGCGAAAATACACGAAATGAGGAGGGAATCGACATGAGTCAACAAACCTTAATTTTCAATTTGTTCCTTCTGCACAGAGAGAGAGAGAGAGAGAGAGTTAGAAACTTTGGTGGGAGACGAAAAAAGCGATTCGAGATGGAACGGAGACGATGGGTTTGTAAAATCGTTGCGCAGAGCCGCAGAATAGTCGAGGGATGAACTATATATTTCGCAGACCTGGTTTCTACTTCTTTGAAAAGGATGGAGTGCTCTTTTAACGGTAGATGAGAAGGCCACGTCATCGATATGATTTGTTTAAATTTTTTTTTGGAACCACAAAATACAAGCACAAGAATCTTACAAGAAGGAAAGGCAGAAAAGTAGAAAGCCACGGTATAATCATTTCCATCCCGGCCCAACTGGCCAATCCGGACCCGAATTAGGTTTGAAAATTTTAGGGCCGGGCCTGGGCCCAACACTATATAATCTCACCACGCAATATATATATTTTTTATATTAAATGTAAATTTATACATGCAAGTTGTATGTCATATTATGCTACATCATATATCATATATAAATAAATATATATACTTGGGCCCCGATGCATGCATGTTGTTAAAAGAAATTGTGGGTAGTGGCCTTATGATGTGTTAATAGATAAATTTGTGTTAATTTTTATTCTACAACAATTCTAATTGGACCAAGTTGAATACTATTCATCTCAATATTATTCTTAGGTTAGGTATTGTCTAATAAATTTAGAAAAGACCAAAAATCTAGAAGGGATTAGGGAGAGGGAGAGTTACTTTTTTATTAATTTAAATTAAAAATATTTTTATTGATTTTAATTAAATAATTTTTATTAATGTGTATTAGTTTTAACTAATAAAACAATTTTTGCAAAGTTTGATAACAATTTTTTATCATTCTTAATTATGTTAAGTTTTTAAAAAGTATTTAAATATTAATTTTTTATAAAATATATTACAAGTTATTTAATTATTTGTTGATTTTTAATTTTCCCTTATTTATAGTTTTTTGCTAGTTTTTTATTTTTAATATTTTCTCAATAAATATTACATTTAATATATTAATTTTTTTATTTTGTTGTTTTTTAATTTTCAAAAATTTCCCTTATTTTATCAATTTGTTCTATTAATTAACAAAATTGTTAATAACTTTTTTGTGTTATCTACCCTTCTTTTTCTAATTAATAAAATTATCTTTTAGTCAACACTTCTCTCATTTGCTCATTAATTTTTTTATTTTGTTGTTTTTTAATTTTCAAAAATTTCCCTTATTTTATCAATTTGTTCTATTAATTAACAAAATTGTTAATAACTTTTTTGTGTTATCTACCCTTCTTTTTCTAATTAATAAAATTATCTTTTAGTCAACACTTCTCTCATTTGCTCATTTATTTTCAAAATTGCATACCCAAGTTGAACTAATCAAACCAAATCGGTCCAATTCAATACGAACTAGTAATTGAAGTTAGCGGGTCAAACGATTTTTAGATGTTCAAAAAGCACGACCTATGAACTTTGTCTTCTTGATGTGTAGCAATTGTTGGGCTCCTAGTGCATTTCTTCTTATGCTTTATTCTTCTCCTACGAAATTGACAAAGCTAGTGAAACAACCTAATCCATTTGATCTACCACTCAATGCTTCCAAAACTTAAGTTCGTCGTAGTCGAGCTATAAGAGACAATTCATGTTCACAGGAAAATACTTTTAGAAAATTATTATTGAAATTTTCAAATAAATTATAAAAAAATATGTAAACTTTTAACAAAAAGTTTTTGAAAATGTAATGAAAAACATTTTATTCAAATTTTAATTAATAGTGAAGTTAATGTTTTAACAATAAACATGTTAATTAGTAGTGTTTCTATTCAAAATATATTTTCTAAAAAAAATATGTAGCAAATTTGGCAATCAAACCGGATCAATCATAGGATGGCAATTTTCCCCATTGAATAGGGGCATTGCCTTACCCTGCCCCAAATGGGGTGGATTTCCTCGATCTTAAAAAGGGATGGAGCATGGATAAGGAAAATATTTTTGCCCCGAACTAGGGATGGGGTTGGCATATAACCCCCCAAACCTGGTAGTAAATTATTAAATTAAGCTGATTTATTATTGATTTCTAAAATGTTCCTAAGTTTCCCTAAAATTCTCAAAACCCTAGGAACGCATAATCGCATCTCTAAAATACCCTTAAGTGACCAATCTCATTTCTAAAATACCCTAAGATTCCCATCATCCATTACTAAAAGACACCTAAATAGGGGTTGCAAGTCGGGCCCAACCCTAAAATTTGGGTTTACGGCCTAAGTCCAAGGTCAAGCCCAGTTTTCCCAACCCAAGCCCAACACACATTGTAATTTGATGCACTCGGGTTGGGTTTAGGCCTCAGTCGGGCTCGGGTTGGTCAATGAACTCACTCTAAAATTATGCATATGTATGTACATTTATGCAAATATGTATACATATATTTATGTATATATGTAAATATGTATGCATAATCTACATATATATATATATATATAGGCTCGGGCTACCTGAGGATTAGGTTTGAGCTCAACCCAAAAAATAAAAAAAACCTGACTTTTTGGGCCTGAGCCCAGTCCGAGGACAAAAAATCCAATCCTAGGTTGAGTAAAATTTCGAATTGGGCTTGCTCAAGTTGCACCCCTACACCTAAATTTTATGCATTTTTAGGGGGTTGCCTCAAGGCGAGCAAAATGTGAGGATTTCCTGGACCCAATGGGGAATGAGAAAGCCTTGTCTTGAACCTACCCCATTGTTATTCCTAATCAATCAATATTTGTTCAAATTGGTAACTAAAAATTTGTATTTCCTTGAGAATCCAACATATTTCCAAATTATACTGAGCTATGAGAACTTAACATATTTCCATATTCAATTGGCAAAGATGATGTGGGCATTTATCTAATTAGGGGTGCAAATGGATTGGATCATAATCCAATCTTATCCAATATCCAATCCTATTTGGTCAAATTCGTACCACCTATTTTTGGATCTTTTGATCAGATAATATGATTCAATCAGAAATCGGATCAAATTCATATCAGCCCCTATCTTATTTGATACATATTACATATTTATAAATATAAATTGCGTTATTTATAAATATATTTTTGTATTATATTTTTATAACTTTGTTATATTATTTATTTTTTATAAAAAAATGTATATAGGATGAAAATAAATTTAAAAAACACTTGTATTTTTGTTTTTACTTTATTTAAATTAGTATATTTTTATTTTTATTTTAATAATTTATTAATTTTTAAAGAAAACAAGTTGGATCGGATTGAAGATCTGACTTACTGGTAGGATTCAAATTTAAATCAAGACCGATCAGACTGGATCGGATCTGACATGAACAATGTCTTATCGAATTAGAATATACCCTGATTCGGATCCGATCTGATATGTTTGCATCCCTATATCCAATTGATCTATTATATATCTTCTTAGCAAGCTATTATACATATGTGTTTTGATGAGAATGAGAGAGAGAGAGAGAGAGAGAGAGAGAGAGAGAAAATGATGCAATGATTTGAGAAAAGCATTTGTAAAAGGGGAGCCTAAGAATTTTAAACCCCTAGAGCATCATTTAGTTCAAAAATTATTGGAGCTCAAAAAAAGAGAGAATGATGTTGAGGACTGAAAGAGACATCTATGAAAGGGAGAGCTCCAAAATTTAAATCCCTAGAGCATATTATTGTTCAAAACATATGAATGCTCAAGAAGGTCAAGGCACTGCCTCCTTGACAAAATAGGTGAAATGAACCTTAGATAAATGATTGATTGGTCTAATTTGTATTTGATATCTGCCCTTTGCATTGTTTCTCATTTGAGCTTAATTATCTTGTATTATTATTTTGACGAGAATGTTCTTTGTGGTATGATATGTGGAATGATGTTCACCAAATGACAATATGATTTATATGATACTTATGCTTCTCTCCTATGCTTCATTGTTCATAGATTCATTTTGAGATAATCCCAACTTGGAATGATTCCAATTGTTTCAACCTCGTTTAGAAAATCTCCTCTCTCATTATATGTTTGATAAATGATAAATGATGCGATTTATATTTACCCCTTACCCCCTTCCCTTTTGTTGATGACAAAAGGGGGAACAAAATCGAAGATTGATGAAAAATGTATTATTGCAAGATTGCTGCATGAAAACATGGAAAAGATACCAATATGAGAAATATGTCTTACCAGCTAAAGAGGGAGACTTGAGTGTTATAGCTTCAATTGTTTATTAGTTAATTACTTGATAATTATAATTAGTTTTCATATTGTGTCTTAGAATTTTACAATTTTATGTAAATATTAGTAAATATATTAAATTTTGTTGTAGTCATAATTAAATTAATCCAAGCTTGAGCTCAAGGTTTAAGACTTTAGGTTGAGCTTTGGTTGATCCTCAACATGATCCACCCCCCCCCCCCCACAAGTTACACCCTAAGAGCAATGTGGCATTCATAATTAGACTAAATCAAACCAAGTACAACCATATATGCATTATTCTAGGGTTTTTAATTATTTTTAGATGAAAATTATTAATATTTAATCAAAAGGAGATATGGGGGATGGGCTACCCCATTGTGTAGCCTAATGAACAAAAATAAATAAATAAAAGATCTCAAGCCAATTTTTGATACTGTATTAACTGTTTTTAAGGTTGCTTGGCTTAACTCGACCTACACCCCAAGCATAATAATATTTGTTTGGGCTTGGGATAGGAACAAGCTTGCCCATATTAATTACAAAACTATGGTTTTTACAATTAAAAATTTTTCATTTAATCTTAATCTATTATAAAAATATACAATTATTTCAATTATATATTAATATACAATTTGTTATCTAAATATACATGTATATGACTTTCAGGTCAAGCTTAGGGTTACTTAGCTTGGGCCCTGCCTGCTAAGGTTGTCAATAGACTCTGAAAGTCCAATACCTGATTTGACTACGAATCTGATTATCTTGGATTTGGATGTTAGAACTTGCATTCGATTAATGACCAGGTTCATACCCTATTCTCCTATAAAGTTACAATTTAGTTAATGTGAAATCAAAACCTCTAATTAATAGCATGCTTGATAAATGAGGAAGGATTTTACTATACTTGAATGTTGTCTCTCTTAGGTTAATGATGTGCATATGATTTTAATAATGATTTTTGTGTTTTTTTGTCCAGATGTCCAGTAATATATTCACTATCAACATACACTATGGTGGATACTTTTTGAATATACCACTAGTGATATATAGTGGTGGTTATGTGTTCGTGAACTACAGTGTAGATGGTGTTGTCATTCACAAATATACCTCAATTGGTGAATAATCTTAGTTACAATACAATTAGTAAAGTATATATTATAAGAAGCCAAATGCAAACCTAGAGTATGAGTTGGTACAATTAAAACATGATGACGATATCCCAAAGAAGGGGTGAATTGTGTTCTTAATAGATTTCCCTAAAGTCTCTTTCTCTACGATGAATGCAACAATGAATAGATGAGTGTTGTAGACAAGATGCACATACAATATAAACAAGTCCTATAGTAAATTAACACAAGACTTACGAGATTTACAAAGTTCCAACTATTCACAACTTACGTCCTCACCTTAGGCACACCACCTAGGCCTATAGTTGGGTTGAACTCGGATTGGATTCATCTAAATCTGAGTTCATATCAATAAGAAATTAGTTGTACCCCACTTCAATCTGAAATCTGATCAGATGTATGATCAATGCATTCGAGTAAGAAAATGAGATTAAACTCGTCATTTTGTCTAGGTGAAAAATTAACAAGATTAAACTAGCATAACTAAGGTTTAGTAGCAAAAGGTTCAATGACAAATAACGATAGTCTGGCGGTCTATCATTTATTTAGCAGAACCAGAGTAGAGAAGCCTTTACTCTTTAGTGGTAAGTGGTCTAATGTTCATTTGGGAGACTTGGAGTGGATAAGCCTTCACTCTTCAAGATGACTTGGATCTATCATCTCCATCTCTCTCCCTCACCATTATAGCTTAAACCAATATAGAGAATGAGAAATCGAAAAAGGGAAATGAATATAGAAAAGAGAAAGTGGGAAGAGAGCTTGATCTATGGGCACTGTCATGGCATAGCTTATTGTCTTGTTCATCACAACATGCACCAACGTAGAGAGCCACTAAGAGTCCGAGACAAAGAAGAGAATGGAAGAATAAAATGAGAAATGAAAAACCTTAGGTCTTTTACAAATGGGAGAGGGGAATTAGTCCAGTAGTATTAGGGCTTGGGGTTTGAGGAACAAATTTCCTTATATTCTTGAGAATCATCATATATTACACTAATTTATAAACAATATATTATATAAATATAAATATATATATATTAGAGTCAAACTTTTATCAGATTGGATAGGAGTACATCCAATTTCGGTCCAATTTTTAATCAGATTCTATTTGCACCATCCGAATCTGATTCGATATAGCATATACCTCATTGGACAACATATTTTTGGGTATCACTGACAAACTTACCACTATACAGTTTGACTTCTATGTGCTAACAAGACCTCTTGCAACCACTAGATAGATAAATGGGCATTATCCAACCTTTCACAATCATTGGATAAGATTATATGTGATATCCAACCTTTCTGGTATTCAATCTTAGAACACAACTAATAATCACCAGTTAGAAACCCTCTATTAGCTCAACCACAACAACAAATAAAGCAATAAATAATGTAAATAACCCCAAACAAATGCCTTAATAAAGGCTAATAACCAAATAAAACTTAAACTACTCATAAGCAATGTTCACAAGGTTGCTTGGGCTGAAATTCTTAAATGAGCTAGATTTTTTTTTTTTTGTTTTTTTTGTGAGAAACCAACTATAGTTCAAATTTCTCTTTTTTGTTATTACAGAGATTGTTAACCCTAGTGTTTTGATGATAACAAACTCATTGGGAGTACTAATGGTGTAATTATGTGTCAAGCAAATCTTTAGTAAGCTTCTCTATGCCAAGAAAAATGTATTAAAACTACAATGGTTACAAAGAAAATCCCTTCAATTGATAGAAAATGGTCACTTGCTCTCAAATCTTATATAAATAAAGGAGCATAATCAAGACATTGAATTAAGGCTTGTGAAAAGCATGTGCTTTCCTCATACAAAGTGTATATAATTATATTTATGAGAGAGGAAACTTGAATTAGATAAAGTTATTTTTGTTGAAAATATCATTTACCTTCAATAGTGTTAGAGGTGAGCAAAGCTAAGAAACTTTTGAGTTAGTTTGTGCTTGTATTCTTCTATCTTCCTATTGAGAGTATTTTCTTGCTTGTAAACCTGCTCTCATACTAAAGAAAGAAATATCATTGAACAGATAGCCCAACCAGTTCATGTATTGTAAGAACCTATGAAGTCTTGTTGGTGTAAATGGGTTGGTTTGCATCCAATAAATCTAGTTGAGTTTGGGTCTTTTATTGCTTACTAACATCTTCCCATTACTATCCATTTATTCTAACTACTTTACATTTACATTTATAGTTGCTTTTGTTTATTGTTCATTTATTATTCAAATGTATTTACTTTTTTTAATGAAATGTGTCCTTGATATTCTGGTAGTAGCTAACAACTAATTGAATATCAAGTTGATACTGCTCGGGTAGTTGGTTCTCTTCTTAGTTATCATTGTGTAGTAGGCCATTCTCTCTACTACCTTTAGTGGTTGGACACTTGGACCTCTCTCTCTCTCTCCATCTGCTAGTTGGGCACACACCACCGAGTACAACTGTCATTTACTTTTTTGTTCATTTACATTCGACTACCCTTTTAATTGCTATAGTTAATTTATTTTCAATGTTTACATTTATTTGTTTAACTGTAGAACCATTAGTGGTTGGACACTTGGACCTCTCTCTCTCTCTCTGCTAGTTATGCACACACCACCGAATACAACTATCATTTACTTTATTGTTCATTTACATTCGACTACCCTCTTAATTGCTATAGTTAATTTACTTTCAATGTTTAACTGTAGAACCATTAACCAGATAGCATGTTGTAGTTTTTGATTGTTCTATTTATTTTTAGTTGCTATCATCTTATTAGTTGTTCTTATTATTATTGTTTGTATATGTAAATTGCTAGCCCGTGCATATCCTATTATCATATTGCTTATTTGTTTTTGTAGTTGCAGGTCTTCTATTCAAAAATCGTGTTAATCATTGAGTAACATTTTGATCAACTACTAAAGTAAACTGACTAAGCCTACTATTTTGCATGTCTTTATTCTTATTGTCAATAATGCTTAGCTTCAATTTTAGGGGAAGGGTTTTGAACTTGACTTGTTGAGAGTCAAATAATTTACATTTAAATTCAAATTTTTAAAAGCCCAACTCAATTCATCCCCTCCTGGGAAGGGCCATCGGTCCCAACAAAGATATCACTATTTCTATCTCAAAATCTCTCTTGAAACTCTTTTTTTCTTTCTTTCTCACTTATTTTCTTCTCTTTCCTTTTCATGTTATGGTTTTCACTTAAAAATTTGTTTTATGCTTTGGGATTCAAAGAAGTTTGAATTTAAACATTTTTGATCCATGAGAGATTCATCAAACTTCCAATGGAAAGTTTTAGAGGCCGAACTTGAATATGATAGTGGACGTGCATAGTGATTCAATATACAACCTAGCATTGTTTGAACCTAGGTCATCCAATGCGGCATCGCCCAGAGTGCACCCATCTTTATCCACTAAGTCATCTTTTACTTCATGGCAATAATTGAAATAAATTTAACTTTTTATTAACATTGTTGTCTACATGCAATCTAACATGTACCTATATTCGATAACTCCAACTACAAATAAAAAAATAATATTTAAAATTAGTATTTTATGAATCAACGGAATAAATTATTTATCAAATTCACACACACACACACCACACACACACACATATATATATATATATATATATATATATATCAAAAAATGATCTTTAATTGAAAAACAAATTGTACAAATAAAAAATATTAATAGTAAAATAATTATTTTAATACTTAAAACTTATAAATTTACACATTATATGTGTTTTAATTTTTTTATAAATTATTAATTAATATTTTAATTTGCATTAAATAACATTGTATTTATTATTTATAAAGATAAAAATGTTGTTTACAAAATATTTGAGAATATAATAGAAATTGAATCTATCAAATCCATTAATCTACATTTATATAAAAAATAAAATTTATTTTAGAAACTTTATAAAAATAAAAATATTAATAATAGAATCATTATTTTATTTATATAGAGAGATATGACATGGAACATTTTGACATGTTTGACTTAAATGGGTGAACTGGTGATCCATGACCCAAAGACAAAAACAATTCGACCTACAAATCAATTGTTAAAACATTGTTTATATATGGTATATATTTCATATGAAAAATACATTACTTTGCCTCTATTAATGTCTTTTATTGTTCCTTTTCTTTTCATGGGAAGCATAGAGTCAACATGAGTGACCTAAATCAATCACATTAAATGACACTTGTTTTTTTTATAAGTAAATAAAATACTATACCACAAACTAAAAACAAACATTGACGTCCATCCAACCCTGAGGGGTCGACCAAACAAAAATACTCCCATCCAAAGATTTAACTTTTTGAGCGATAGAATGGGCTGGTTTAGTGATAGCTCTAGGCTTATATAAAAATTTCATAGAAACAAAGAATTTTAACAGAATTCATTTTATCTATATGGCTAGCAAAAGACCAGTTCACAACATCCTCCTTTTCATCCACAAACAACACAATGTTCTGCGCATTTGAGATTATCATAATTTCTTTATAGCTATTTTGAAGAGCAAAATTCAAAGTCACCTCAATAGCTTTAAATTCAACTTTAGTAGCATCCTACAAAAAATCGGATTTGTCTCCTTTAGCCATAATAAAGAATTTTCCTCATCAAAACAACACAAACCAAAAGTGCCCTAATTATCATTATGGATACCAGTACCAAGAAATAATACTCAAGCACATTTCCTTATTAGGGATTTGTTGTTGAAATAAATATAAAAGTTCCAAAATATCCTTGCACCTGTTCTCATCCAACAAGAATGTCCAAGGACTTGCAAATAAAATTGATCGAATTAAGGGGCAAAAGACAAAGATTTGCATTATATTTTCTTGTTGTGATCCACAGAAGAGACATAAGTCATCTTCTATGATACCCACCATCTGATACATTTTTAACCTAATTAGTATTAATCACCTAATAACTCTCCACAAGAAAAATTTGAATTTCTTAGGAATTTTTATTTTTAGGAACGTTTGAACCAAAATTTCTCCTAATCACCTTTTTTTTTACACCCAAAATTTACACCCAGTGAAGAGGTGGCCATCGCAAATTTTATTAATATGTAAAGAATGACCTAGGAGGGGGGACGTAAAAGCCCTACCCCTCGAGAAACTATACACAAAGGAAACCCAACTCATAAATAACGAAAATTGTCCGGATAGCCTAAAATTAATGAATTCTCAAAAAAAAAAAAAAGAATACCAAGACCATCTACATTAATTAACTTTTGTACATGTGAAGGAAGACTATCAAAGGAATCATAAACTATTTGTTGTGAAGATAGACAATTGAGTTTTGTAAGAGCATCCATTGGATGATTAATTTTTTATAAATATGTATACAAAAGAAATCCAACCTACTCCTAAGCCCTTTAACTGATACAAACCAATACCAAAGCTTCCAAGGGGTTGTACAAATTCCATTAAGAATATCAATCAAATTTTTAGAATTCAACTCTATGATAATTCTATTTAACCCCAAAGTTATCACAAGGCGCAAACGATCTAGCAAGGCTGAAGCTTCTGCAACCAAATTTGTCTCACTACCATAGGTGTTGAAGAAGGCACAAACGAAATCGTTCTCTCCATTTATAATTAGCCCACCTCACTCACACAAGGATCAGGATTACCCCTAGATGCACCATCAACATTAAGTTTCATATAACCATCAGGTGCGAAATTCAAATTAACCACCTTAATACTTCTTCCACTGATTGGTTGGATCGTTAACCCCAATCCTCTCAAAGAAATCTGTTGATTAAAGTTCACCCCATTCTCAAAATTCAGCAAGGGAAAAACCTCATGGATCCACCTCACTACCACCCAAATGATAGTTTGAGAACAATGGAACTTGTTTTCCATCTAGTGTCCATTTCTTTCCTTCCAAATCTCCCAACCAACAAAACAAGCTATCAGACCCACCACAAGCCCATTGATTCCAAAATCTAGAGGCTTCTACAAACTAATGAAAAAGAAGCTCATTGGTACTTTCATCACCCCTAAAAGGCAACCCCATCAGTCTATTGAAGTAAGACCAAACTTTCCAAGCAAGACAACTACAAACCATCACATGATTAACATCCTCCACTGATAGATGTCAACAAGAAAAACATTTGGACACCAAGGGGATTCCTAGTTCTCTTATATCAGCATCCACACCCACCTCACCGACCTGAATTTTTCAGATAAAGAAGCTCACATTTGTTATGACTACAACATTCTAGACCACCTTGTGCCAATCCACTGATTGATGACTAGAGTTGTAGAAGGACTAGGCCGAGTGTAGAGAGAATTCACCCTTCAATTCAGCTAACCACATAGTTTTATTTGGGCGATTAGAGATCCTAGCATCTGAAGTTTGAATCATGTTAAGAACATCCTCCGTTAAGAAATTTCGAACCTGGTCTAGGTGCTAAATTCCCTCCTCATCTAGGACATCACAAACTTGTAACTGAAGATTAAGCGCCTTCACTTGAGTGACTTTATCAAACACAACAGACCACACTCTAACCACTTGTCAAACAAAAAACTGATCATCCCTCTACCCACCATCCACCTAGAAAGCTGAACCAAATCCTCCTTTAAATCCAAATTTAATTTCCAAGTTTGGGAGGTGTAACATGGGTAATTAGCTCTGTAAAAATGTTCATGTCTTAGCACCTTGGCTTTTAAAAAAAATTCCTATTAGGAGTTATGAAAAAGAACACACCACATGTAGACTTTTAATTTGAAGCCCACAAGGCCGAACTATCTTCTCCTAGGCCACCCAATGATGCCACTCTATCGAATTAGCCTTGGTCCACAAGAAACTTTTCATCAACTATTTAGTTTGCCTAATAACTCCCTTAGGGTGAGCATTATTTAGTTAAAATCGAAAAACCGAACTAAAAATTTTGGTTTTGGTTTTTTGGTTAGGTTGTTTTGGTTTTTGGTTAATTCGGTTCAGTTTTTTTTTTTTATTTTTTTAAATATTTTGATTTCAATTTTTAGAATTAGAAATTTGGTTAACCAAAAAAACAGAATTAACCAAACTTTGATATATAGCATGTAATATATAATATAATATATAACATATTATATTTAATGTATAATATATATACACATATATATATATATATATTAATATATAATATATATACACACTAATACATATATATATATTAATATATAATAAAATAAAGTTTGATTTCATAATATATATTTATATATATTATATGTTATGATATGTATAATAGAAAATATAGTATATATTTTTTTATGAAATTTGGTTTTAACTGAAATAACCGAAAACCGAACTGAAAATTTCAATTTCAGTTATTTCGGTTTCCTCTAGTTCGATTTTGGTTCGGTTTTCATTATTATAATTTGGTTTTTAAAATTTCGATTTATTTGGTTTGGTTTTCAACTGAACAAACCGGATGCTCGCCCCTAAAATTCCTTTAGAGTCGCTATTGCCGACATCACATAGATAGGTATACTATTCAAAACATGTCAAATTAACAAAGCTTACCATCCACTAAAAGCATTTTACTCTTCCATATAGATATTTTAGCTACAATTTTCTGCACCAAATCATCAAAGTCTGATGGGCATAATCTGCCTTTACCAATTGGAATGCCAAGGTAAGTGAAAGGGAGTCTAGTCGAGCTAATAACCTGGATTTTGTTGTGAGTGGATCTTGCATATGTGAAAAAACAATTATTTACCAATTTGATCAAAGGAAAATACATTCCAACACCCTACTAACATCATCATAAACCAGACATCTCATACATGACAATTCCCACTTTTATGATGGGCCCTGGTATCATGGCGAGATGTACAATATCACATCAAGTTGGTAGGGTATTGAAAGCTAGGAGATCCCAACTCCATCTTAGCTTCCGCTTTCCTCTATTTTCTTTTTTTTTTTTTTTTAACCGCTGGTTTTGGAAGCTTTGTTTGGTGGTGTCATATTGATAGACGACAAAATGAAATTGGAGTACACAGCAATGGAGTTGACTTGTTTATCATGAGTCATGACTTGGCCGGCATTACCGGTAGATCCGTATACAAAATGAAATGGGCCTTGACCGAAAAATAGCCCACCTACCACTTCACCTTTCCCTCATATCATCTACCAGGCCAGTTCCGTTGATACACAGCAACAGTATACGACATCCCTTTGGACTTTCATCTATTGTTCAATTCAATCCTCTGAAATCACCTATAACATCCAATTAATAAATTGAAGTTATTTTGTAATATAATTAGAGTTAGAGGAATCAAGGCGTTAGATAGACCACGTGACACCCGTGGTTGCTCAGAAGCCAGAAGGCACTAGGCAGCTTAAAATAATTCATTAATAGGGACCACACAAGGAGAGTGTAGAGGAATCAAATGAAATGATCCACTAGTTCACATCAATGTAACACCTTATAAGTCAAGATTCTACCCAGTTCCGTTGGATCGGAATTTTTTTTTTTTTTTTATCTTTATTGCATAGTAGATGAAATCCTGCTCCTCTATCCCGTAGAACTGAAGTCAAAATATGGCATCTCAGGTATGACCAAATAGAATTATGCCAGCCGTAGGATCAGCCTTGCCTTGAAATATCCAACGGTAATGACCTCCAGAATCTTCGACTTTGGATGGGTAATATTCACGTGCGTAAACAAGGCCGTGTTTGTTTGCAGTGCAAGTTTATAATCAAATCATTTGCACTGTTATAATTTTATTTACATTTTAACCAAATACAGCGTAAACGTAAATAACTAGTGTCAATGAAAGTAGTTGGGTCGTCACAAACCGTGAACGTCCATCATCAATGAGCAGCGCTTTCATAATTTCATTGATCGTCCACCTCCTACCGTCAAAATTGAACGCTTCATTGAGTGAATTTACATCTGCGCCCCACAAGTGCCGCACAATACATCTCAACCAAGTATGAGAGATATTCCTGATACACGACTGGGATGTAGTGTTAGGCACTTGTGAGGCACAGAAAACTCTTATTAAGTAGATGCATCCAATTGGGGGTTGTTTATCGAGTTCATATCTCCACCCCACAACGGAGTTCAGATTTATGTCCCACAGCACATCTCCGTCGTGTATTAGAAACATCTCCCGATGATGGTATTATTGAGACTGGTACTATTATTGAGAGATGTTCCCATGGGGATGTGCTGTGGGACAATGTGGAGCACATATGTGAATTCCCCACATTACATCTTCACTATGTATTGAAAACATCTCCTGATAATAGTATCAAAACCAATGGTGTTATTATTTAGAGATGTTCCTAGTACACGGTGGAGATGTGGTGTGGGGTGTTGTGGGGCAGAGATATGAATTCTCATTTACTAGCACACTTCTATAGTTTCATGGATTTATTTAAATTTTTTTTTATAATTTTTATTTTACTAAAATACTCTTTATAATTTACAACTTATTTATTTAGTCGATCTTAATATTTGTTTTGCCTTATGAAAATAATAATATTATCATGAGTTCAAAATGTTTAAGAGTTAAATAAATAACAAAATTGACCAAATAGAAGTAAATACAACGATTTATCCTGTCTTATTAGGAATAAAATTGATATTTTTATTTTGATTTTTATTTGATTCCATTTAGTTAGGGCCAAAGTTGTCATTTTCTACGATGTTTTGGTAAAACAATTTAATAAATCTATTAAATTATAGGGGTATTGTAATAAAATGACTAAAATAATCTATATGCACATTGATCATCAAACAAAAAGTCTTAGGTCCCATCTGACGGACGGTTCGATGGGACCTAAGAATTTGTCCAACTACTCCAAGTTTCTCCCTAAATATTAGCACGTGGAAAAGCTGTGGTCCTGTTTATAACACACGTGCCAATCGGTGAATATATACATCGCAGATTTTTGCCACCTCCATTTTATCTAATGCACAACGGCACCCCACCGCACATCCCAACCGTATATTATGAACATCTCCAAAAGATAAATTCCGGAGATGTTCTAAATGCACGCTGATATGTGCATGTGGGGTGCTGATGTTATTTCGATTTCATCTTCTAACTTCCACCTGTAGTGCCTAAGACAGACTTCGTAGTAATATAACTAACACGTGTCCATTGAAGAAGTTTCACATAAATATCTATTTTCTTGTTTCTCTCCCAGCTTTGGTTCTTTCACTGCTCACACACGGACTTTTGGTCTATGACCAGCAACTGAAACAACGGGAGGAATTTCGTTCGTCTCAGAGCTCTGGTGGTGCTTTCATGGCGACTTACAAGTTATTGACTGTGACTATTTTTCTAGCCTTAATTTTTGTGAGAATTGGGGCAGAGACAGAAATCAATGATGAAGTTGTTGTATCGGAAGCCTCTGATTCGTCTCTGACCGAACTGAAGGAGCTTAAATCGAGGATCTCTGTTCTAGGTCAGTTTTGATTGTTCGTTATCAGATTTTTGATATTTGAAGTTTTCTTTTCTCCTTTTTCCTTTTTTTCCCTTGCCGGGAGTCTTTTAGGTTTAGTTTGGTGGTTAGATGTTCGTTTTAGTATTTGAGTTTTGGAGATTTCTGAAAACTTCTGTTGGATTTCAACACGTGTTTGTTCGTTTATGCAAATTTTAGAGGTTTTTTTCTTCGTTTTATTTGGAATGGTTAAGATCTTCTATATTGCAACTTACAAGAGTGAGAAAGAGAATGTAGGTTTGTTTGGATGTGTTGCAAAAGAACATGCATTTATTTTCATATCTCTTTGTGTTAGACCTCAAGCAAAGTACCTGGAAGTTCATTTCTTTACTTTATGCATAAAATGGTAACTATGAACACTTTACAGGGCATTTCTTTTAATATCTTTTTGTGTTAGACCTCTTTTTGGGAACGCAAAGTACCTGAATATCATGTCATTATTTTCTGCATAAAACGGTCATCATGAACAATTTACAGGAATTGTATTCCTAATAAAAGGTTTGCTAATAAAAAAGTTTGAATAGTGATTTTTTTTTTTCCCAGGAATTGTATTCCTAATAAAAGGTTTGCTAATTGTATTCCTACCAGGGGTTTATATGATCATATATTGGAAATTTGGCTTTGGCTTTGGCTTTTAAATAGTATCATAAAAAGTGTTTCTAAAGATATGGTTCATTACACAAATGGAGAAAGGATTTTTTTTTTTTTTTTTTTTTTTATGGAATTATAAGCGTTGCTGCTGAGTTATAGTATATTACTACTCAAAGAAAGTATGCCCTTACATTTGGTTCAGTATTTTCTTTTTGTCTGTTTTGTTAGTTTTGGGTTTTAATGCAGTAGTGATACATCTTGTGCTGTGGAGTGTATCGTATGTATATAATCTGATAAAATAAATATGTAATATAATGACCTTTTATTTCTTTTTTGTTGAAGAGTCTAGCATTGATGAAAAAAGCCTAGAGTTGAAGGGCAAGGATGATACCATTGCACAGATGGGAAAGACTATTAGAGAGAAATCAGATAGCATTGCATCATTACAGATTGAAATAGATGCGCTCCAGGTAAGGTTTATAATTGAACTGAACATAGCTATCAAAACGCAGAGGAATTTATCCACAAGATCAATTACCTTGAACTAAAACATCTAAGTTAACTTTGTACCTAGCAGCATCCTTCTTAAATGTTTGTTCAGCAAAACAAATATGAACTTATTACAAATCAGGTCTTGAATTAGGTCCATTGTAATTTAATAATACCATGGTATTTCTAATCTAATAGTGAATAGTCCCAAAGTTTTCACCCCACTAGAACTACATGGTCCATGTAGACAGATAAAAGGAATATTTTTCAAATGTTGACAATCATTTTTTTTTCTTGACTGGCTATTGAGAAAATCTCCAACTTCATTTAATTATAACAAATTGATTCTTGTGTTTTGTAGAGAAAAGGGACTGCAGATGCTGAAGAGCAGGTGGGAAAGGCTCATGCAAGGGCAGGCGAACTTGAGAAACAGGTCCTCTATGATGGGAGAAAAACATTTTATACTTCTAAAGAAGTGGTGGAATTATTTTAAATTTACTCTTTGCACAGGTTGATAAACTTAAAAAAGAAGTAGAAACACAGAATACAAAAAAGGATGCTTTGGAAGCCCGATCAAGTGAAGCTGAGAAGAAAATGCGTGAATTGGAGGCCAAACTACAGAATGTAAGCAAGTAGTTGTGGTTGATTGCTGATAATGCCTCCAAAGTTGTATATTCATTGCATGTTTATCATGCTTAAGATTCTATTATCATCACCATTGAATAATATTAATACATTATTTTCTTTATCTCTTCTGGCAGTGACCCTTAATGAAGCCGTGCTTGTCATATACCTGCTTTAACTTTTTCGGGCAATATTACCTACTTTAATTGAGCATCAGTTACCATTTGATAGATAATATATACATTTTTATTTGATCAAAGAGGGAAATCCTCACTTATGAGTGCATGTGATCATTAGGATGTGGAGTATATTAAAGTATTATTAATAGAAAAACTGCATTATCAGGAGAGACCCTTGAAATATAGACATATCATAAGAGAAATGAATCAGATAATACAGGAGCTGGAATGGGTATGCCAGTCTACTGATGATTTGGCAAGGCAAGGGATGGGAAGGTGGTTAGATGAGATTAGCCACCTCTTGGGAAGGCAATACTTCAGAATTGCACTAAAAGTTTTTTTATTTTTTTAAATGACTAACAGAAAATTTTATTAAATTAATGAACTTAAAGATGGATTACAACCACCAGCTCCATAGAGATGGCCCAATCCCCAATTGTCATACAAAGCCACCCAATATTAATGACCTCTAGCAACCCTTCAATGCTTTAAAAGGTGTGGGAGGCATACATGCGCTGAGGCCCCCCCAAAATGCCCTAAGGCGTTTGCCAGAGGCATTGACACCTCTGAGGTGCATGCCTCATGCGTTTTTTTTTTCCATGAGGCGTGCTAGAGGCCTATGCCTCATGTGCCTCATGTAAAAAGACAGAGAAAAAGAAAATATAAAGAAAAAAAGAAAAAAAAAGTAAAGGAAGGGAAAGGAAAAGAAAGGGAAGGGGAAGGAAAAGAAAGAAAGAGAAGAAAAAAAAGAGAAAAAGAAAGAAAAGAAACGGAAAGGGAAGGGAAGATAAGGAGAAAGAAAGTGGGCCAGGGGCTTCGCCCCCCAGACCCCCAGTCCCCCCTTTTCAATGCATCCCCAATTTGTTTTTTCTTTCATCTTCATTTTTCTTAATATAAAAGATTTTTATTAAAAAATAAAGAAAAATGATATTTTTCTTCCTCTTCTTCCCCCCTCCTCTTAAGGAGGCTTATGCCTCTTACGTTCTAAACTACGCCTCATGCCTCTAGGTAGTGGAATGCCTTGCGTCATGCCTTCGCGTTTTAAAACATTGCAACCCTTTATTTGCCCATGCATCGGCCAACCCATTTGCGATTCTTCTAATCCATTTAAAAGAAGCCCCAAGTTCATATCCAGGACCTTCTAACCCTCAATTGTACTAAAAATTTCTTTTAAGTTATAAATAGTTTTGACAGTTATCTATAAATAAAAAATAGGAAAGAAAATGAAACTGCATATCTGTAGTAAAGACTCTTTAAAGGTGAAGGGCTGAAAGAATGTAATAATCTGCCCCTACACTAGGTTTCCCATCTTCCTAGAAACACCTATTAAGTGGAAAAGGAAGAATATCTTTTAAAATTCTTCCTCTAGGAATGAAAGCTTATAGCAGCCAATATGTTAAGAGTATTATTAATAACAAAACTGGTGGAGACTCTTTAAATGTGAAGGATTGAAAGAAGGAATGAATCTGCACCAAAACTAGTCTTATCCGGAATGTAGGTTTCCCCTATTCCCAGACACATCTGTTAAAGTAATGGAGGGATATCTTATAAAATTCTTCCTCCAGAAATGAAAGCTTGTAGCAGCCAAGATGAATTGATGACATGTTGCAAGAGCTCAAAAGTAACCTCAATCAACTGCACAAGAGCAAATGATTTTGATATCAGAAGAAAGGGACCAAAATATATATTTTAATTTATGGATTAGATGGTCCACTTTCAAAACTATGTCCAAAGCTGTTATCAATGTAATGAGTTCAATATTTCTTCCTCCTTTTTGTTTTCTTCCCTTTTTTATGTGTAGAAATCATCAAACTGTGGGATGCTTGAGTTGTATCTTCTCTGCTGATTGTTGCTCCTATTCTTGGAGCCACCTCAATCTTGGGGCCATTAGAGGAGTTGGAAATGGCTAATGGTGTTACCAACAGTTCATGGAGTCTTTACTGCACAATACACATTTTGAGGTTGAATAAGAACCCTGAATCTTAGTTATTGCTCAAAATCTCAAAGCTTTTGGCCCTAAGTAGATTAATAGGGTGGGCTGTTCTTACAAGAGTATATTTCAAAAGTGAAAAAAAAAAACAAAAATGTCTTAGGATCTCCTGATAGATGGTTCTTACTGTTGGATTTCTTAATTAGATTTAATAGGGAAATAGGAAATCTGTTAGATGCTGAATATGTTTCAGGGGCAGACAAGATCTACTGGATAGTTATGGAGGGAACTCAGGACTAGCAGGTACTGGTAGTGTGTTTAGAGGTTCCTCAAGTAAAGTGGGGACTACAATGGAGAATTTTGTGGATGCCAATCGGTGGAGGCGAAAAGATTTCTGATGGAGGAACTAAAAATCAGAGGACAGATTAGTTTGAAAATCAAGGAAGCTAAAAAGGCTTTAGTACTGCTGGTTGGATTGGACGTGGTAGAATGGTTCACAGACTTTGTAGCAAAAGCAAGTGCAAGCTGGAAGGAGAGAAGCTGGAAAGAGCTCACCACGAAGGTGGGAAGAAGATATGTGGTGGAATGCAGAAGAAATCATAAAGGGTCGTTCATCTCTCTTTCAGAATTCTTTGACAAGAAAGGAAACAACCGGTAAGGAGGAGTCAGGGGTGGATTGATATAGCAAAGGCTCTGAAGGAATTTTCATCCCGAGTGAAAGCAGAAAAGAAAAGAGGTACAGAAAATAAGAAAGAAGAGGAGATTTCAAGAACAGTAGTCAATCTTGAATCCCCTAGGCAACGTGACTCTACCTTGGTGCAAACTGGAACTAACGCAGCTCTGTTAGTAACAGCTGAAAGAGGGGATTGAACAAGCAAGCTGTTGAAATCGATAATCCAACTAGAGGGTGGAAGGAAATTGCTGGTTCTTTGACAAAATGTTTGAAACTAAGAACAAAATATATCCTAACACCCTTTGATACGTGCAAAGCCTTGCTGGATCCACTTGAAAATAAAGTAGCAGTAGAGGCTGTATGTCTACAGGATGATTATGGATCGATTAATATCTTCAGGTGGTCTCCTTCTTCAAACTCAAAGGATTCCTCGATTTTAAATGGGGTGGTAGTGCGTATCGTGGGTTTACCTTTCCATCTTTGGAAGGATGGAGTTGCAGAAGTGATAGCAGTGTTGTGTGGAGCAAAACTGGATGGTGCATTCTGGGCTGACCTCAGGTCTGCAGCTGTATTGTTGAATGGAGTCAAGCACGAGGATAATCCCGGGAAAGTGAATGTGAAGGTAGAAGAAGCTTTCATGGAGGTCTGGTTGGCTTCCTCCATGGAAGCTGAACTTTGGAGGAAAGCTTGAAAGGAGGAAGATGCAAAGGTTGAAGTTGAAGTCCTACGTGGCAGCAAAGGATTGGAGGTCCTGCAAGGAAAAGAAGGTTATACAAAAAAGGGCGAACATAACTTGAGAAGTTCAAAAGCTTTGCAGAAGGAGGAAAGTCTGAAACATGCTCAACGAGGTAGCAACTGGCCTTCTGCCAAATCTTATGCCCATGCAGTTACAAGTGGCGTCATTCCCAAACTATCAATTACACCTGCTTTTCAGCGAGAAGACCAAAAAGGGTTAGGAAAATATGCTGAAGATGGTGAGTTTAAGCAGGTGGGCCAGGGGGAAAAGACAAAACTAGATTTGGTGGGCCCAAAATTCTAAAAATTGGGCCGGCTAAATCGGAAGTGGTGGGTACTGGGCTTTCTAAAGGAGGCTCTTATAAAAGATCAGGGGTATAAGTCTTCAATGGGCCGCAAACATTAAGCCCATATAAGGCGGGTCAGGTGGACACAAGGAGCCCATTTTAAGGGCCAGACCCAAAAGAGAAAATTTAAAGAGGCACGTGACTAAGGGTGTGCCTTCGATAGATGGTTATTACCATCTATCTTCTTCCTCTTCGAGATCAACAGACTGAATAGGAGGATGTTCAACCTTTATGCATGTTGGAGGTTTGAAACAATGGATTACGATGGCAAGATTAAAAAAACCGTCGCTAGAAAAGCGTAACCCAAGATGTGTTAGACAAAGTGATCTAGAGGAAAGAAGGAATGACTTCTCTGAGAATGAAGACTTTAGCGATTCAGAATCGGACGATTTTGTGAGTCTGGATAGCATCGATCTAAGCAGATCGAAGGACATCACTGAGGAAGACAACTTCAGAACGAAAGTTTACGATGGAACGACAGAAGGCTAGTACGACTGGGACTCAGGTTTTGTTTATACTCGCAAGGGAGATTAGCCCTTTAGATCAGACTCTACCGGAATGGTCTGTAATGTATCGCCTGAAGCCTGACAGCAGTGGAAGACTAACTCAACTGCGGAAGGTGATAAGTGTTGATATCCTACGAAAAATCTCTTATGTAGATCAGACCATAGGAAACGGGATTAGACTTGCTTCCCTATGCCGGTCCCTCTCCCTTGGAAGCTCACCTGGTCCCCAACAATGCATGTACTTTTGTTCGTTCGGTTTTAGTTATTGATGCTCTTCCTGTGGTTGAAACAGATACTCCAGCATCCAAAGAGGAATAATTAGGCGGGGAGGGAGGCAGAGAGCTTAACAATGGTGAAGGTGAGAGGAGTGAGGGAGAGTTGGAGGTTAAGAAAAAGCAGGAGGAAGAGTTAGGAAGAATATGTGAGTAGATCTGTGCATTATTGGAGGAGTATAAAGCAAAGGAGGAGGGATTAGATGGCGGGGAACATGAAGCAAATCCTCAGAACAAGGAGTGTTACAGAAGCTCTAGGTTGGAGGGGGAGGTGGGTGAAGTTAGTGGGCTGGCTAAAAAGACAGAGGGGAATGTGCAAAGGAAAAAGAAAAAGAGATCCGAAGTGGAGAGACTAATCTTAGATATAGAGGGTGATATCGAGTTTAGTGGAAGGGGAGAGAGAAGGAGGGGTTCTTTGTGAGATGGAACTGGGTTATTAAGGGGCGTCTAAAAGGAGTCTTATAGTGGAAATTATTCGTTGGAATTGAGAAGGTTAGGGAGTGCAAGAAAAAGAAGGGCAATTAAAGACTTGCTGAGAAGAGAGAAACCCGATATAGTCATGTTATAGGAAACCAAGTTGGCGGATTTGGATAGAAGATGAGTCAAAAGTGTGTGGAAATCAAGAAGAGTTTGCTGGACTTCAGCTTCTCCTTGGGGAGCCTCGGGAGGGATAGTTACCTTGTGGAGGGAGGATGTTGTAGAATCAGTGGAAGAACTTATAGGGAGATTCTATGTGTCTTTAAAATTCAGAAATGTGGAAGACAGATTCACTTGGGTGTTAACTAATGTCTACGGGCCAAATAGTTATAGAGAAAGGAAGGAAATGTGGGAGGAGTTGTATGGAATACAAGGCTTATGGGATGGCCCGTGGTGCCTGGGGGGATTTCAATGTAATCAGGTTTTGCAATGAATCAAATAATCCCCAAAGAACGATTACTACAAACATGAGAAATTTCAATGACTTAATTAGCACTTGTGGTCTAAAGGCGTTACCCCTTCTACAAGCTAATTTTACACGGTCTAATTTCCAAGAAAACCCTCTGTGCTCCAAACTTGATAGGTTCCTTTTTAATGTAGAGTGGGAGGATCATTGGAGGAATTTGGTGGCCATAACTCTTCCTGGAGTTATGTCTGATCATTGCTTTATCCTATTAGGTCAAGAAACTCTAGGCTTTGGACCACGACCCTTTAGATTTGAGAATATGTGGCTGACTCATCCGGACTTTGAACGATTGGTAGGTGAGTGGTGGAATGAAGGCTTGAGAGGGGTAAAGTGGAAAGGTGTAAGGTTCCACAAAAAGTTGAAGAGATTGAGAGCCAGGATTAAAGAGTGGAATCAGGAGCATTTTGGAAGGATAGAGGAGCAAAAGAATAATTTGTTATCGATAATTGATGATCTAGATTCCAAAGAATCTCAACGAATCATGAATGAGCAAGAAAGGAATTTGAGAAGACATTTAAAAAAGGAATTGGAAGAGGTTCTTCTTAGAGAGGAGATTTCCTGGAGGCAAAAGTCAAGACATAAATGGATCAAAGAAGGGGACAACAATACAAAATTTTTCCATGCGTTGGCTAATGGGAGGAGATGAAAAAACTGTGTGGCCAGATTAGAAGTGGATGGATCGGAAGTAACAAACCAAGATGAGATAGCCAGAGTGTTGGTGGATCACTTTAAATCAATTGTAGGGAAGGCATTGAATAATAGACTAAGGCTGGGAGGTCTAGATTGGTCCAAGCTGTTTGAAGAGCAAGCAATCTGGTTAGAGAGAAGTTTTGAAGAAGAGGAAATTAGGCAAGCAGTGTTTTCAATGGACAGATCTAAAGCTCCTGGGCCAGATGGCTTCACCATGGTTTTTTATCAAGATTGTTGGAATGTGGTAAGAGAAGACCTTTGTACTGTGTTTAAGGAATTTGAGGACAATAACAAAGTAAGCCTTGGAGTTGATGCTACTTTCATAGCTCTAACCCCTAAGAAGAAAGAAGCAAATGATCCTAAAGATTTTAGGCCGACCAGCTTGGTGACTAGCATTTACAAAATCCTGGCTAAAGTGTTATCTTTGAGGATTAAAGTAGTGCTGCCCTCCATCATTAGTCAAGCCCAAGGAGCATTTGTGCAAGGGAGACAAATAACATATCAAATCTTAATAGCTAATGAGTGTGTGGAGGATATGAGAGTCTGGAAATGAAGGTTTTGTTTGTAAGCTGGTTTTAGAAAAGGCCTATGATTTTGTGGATTGGAGTTTTTTATTAGAGGTCCTAGGGTGTTGTGGGTTTGGAGTTAGATGGTGTAATTGGATAAAGGGCTGCATAAGTTCTTGCCATTTTTCGGTATTGGTTAATGGGGGTAGTCAAGGATTTTTTTCCCAGCGTTTAGAGGACTAAGGCAGGTGACCCCTTTTCCCCTTTCCTTTTCGCCCTAGTCGCAGATGTTTTCAACGGTTTGATCTCTCTAAGGCAGGCATGGAAGGAGTAGTGAGAGGTTGGAAGATAGGAAGGAACCAGAATCAAGGTCACCCACTTAGCTGATTGTTGACCAAGGGGTTCTCAAATTGAAACTCAACAACAATCTTGGCAAGCTGGGCATGATAGATATCTATACTCAGCTTGAGGTGGAGTGTTGAGAATATGTTTTGTTTTTTTTTTTTTGGATAAATAACAAAGACTTTTATTAATGGGTATTCATAAAGAAAGATACAAAAGGAGGGGTAAAAACTCTTAACCCTCCCAAGAATACAGTTCAGATTACAATATTGCCCAGAAAAAATTGACTCTTCCCACCCCTTGTTTGGCCAATGAATCTGCCGAGGAATTGACACACCTCTTAGTCCGTTGAAACTTGACTTCCATGTTTTGAGTGAGATGTCTAACTTTCTTCTTCTCATTTAGAAACTTCCACAAACTAGAATCATCCTTCATTAGCCAGTTTTGAGTGTTGAGAATATGTTTTGTTTTTTTTTTTTTGGATAAATAACAAAGACTTTTATTAATGGGTATTCATAAAGAAAGATACAAAAGGAGGGGTAAAAACTCTTAACCCTCCCAAGAATACAGTTCAGATTACAATATTGCCCAGAAAAAATTGACTCTTCCCACCCCTTGTTTGGCCAATGAATCTGCCAAGGAATTGACACACCTCTTAGTCCGTTGAAACTTGACTTCCATGTTTTGAGTGAGATGTCTAACTTTCTTCTTCTCATTTAGAAACTTCCACAAACTAGAATCATCCTTCATTAGCCAGTTTATAGCCAACTTAGAATCACCTTCCACTATCAGTTTTCTGATATTTAACTCTTGAGCTATTTTTAACCCTTCCAAAACAACCAATATTTCAGCTCTAAGAGAGTCCCCCCATCCAATAGAACCAGAATACAATGCAATAATTCGACCTTCACCATTCCTGAAATCTCCCCCCATACCCGATAGGCCTAGATTTCCTTCGCTATTGCCATCAAAGTTTAGTTTAGTGAACCACGAAGCTGGAGGGCACCAAATTGGGTTAGGTGAAATCCTCCTTGGAGCTGACCAAGCCACTTCTTTCCACTTCCTGATGATATCTCCTGAATAGTTTTTAAAAAGTTGCAAAGTCTTAACCCAATGAACCACCCTTATAGAAATTAGTTCAATGATTACACTTATTTCTTTCTTTCCCATGAAAGGTCTGTTGAGTCCTTTCCTCCCAGACTGTCCAAGATACAGCTGCTCTTACACATCTCCATAGAATTTTCCCTCTCTTCTTCAGCCCCCTAACGGTAGTAGAATGAAATAGGCTTGGTACATTTGAGGGGGGGGGGGGTCACTTGCAACCAAAAAGATAGAAAAACCAACACCAGATCTCTGAAACAAATGGGCAGGAAACCAGTAAGTGATAACAATTCTCACCATTCTTCTTACAAAGGATGCCCCAGTGTGGGGATAAACACCAATTAGGCCTTTTTCTTTGAAGTAGGTCACAAGTGTTACACTTTTCAAGGAAAGCTTCCCAACAAAAAGCACTAATTCTGGGAGGAGAATATGTTTTGTTTGTAGGGGCTCATTTGTCTTTTTCATTTATTTGTATTTGGGCACTATAACTAAGGGCATATATGTAATTTAGTAACCTAATATAAAGTTTTCTTTGTGGGAGTGAACAGTTACACATCCCACATATTCAAATGTTTCTTCTTCTTCTTCTTCCTCCTAGCTCAAGTTTACATCTGAAACATGCCACAAGTGTTTATCTTCCTGAGAACTATTTCCCTACAGAAAATCCTTGCCTTGAGAGGGACTGATCTACTCCACACCTGTGATTGGAGGAGTTAGCAAACTTTGGGGATGTAAAAGCACACAAAAGAATGAAGCACAAGAGAACGTAACCAAGAGTGAGGCTGTCCCTAATATTACTATCCAAGTAAAATGAGTCCAGGAAGGTAGCTTCAAGAATGTTCAGGAGGTTGATCACAGATTCAAGCTCCCCTTCCCTAAGACCTAGAAAACTTGGAAATAGGTTCTGAATTCTGATTTGTATGAGGATAAAGCATAGAGATTAGTAAAATGGTCTTTTAGAGAAAAATTCCTACCCAAGTAAAAGGGCAGCCTGGTACATGAGGCTCCCGCCAATGTGGGGTCTGGAGAGGGACAGATGCATGCAGACTTACCCCTGCACATACAAAGAGGCTGTTTCCAGGATTTGAACCTGGTCAACCAGGTCGAAATGGAGCAACCCAACTGTTGCGCCAAGGCCCACCCAAGTGTCTTTTCAAAAAAAGAAATTTGTTGCCCATGCCTACATTACTTAATAATAGTTTTTAAGGCCAGCATGATGCTAAAAATAACTTTCCAAGGGGAGGCCATAGTTGCCCTAGGAGAAAAGCTAGCACCCCAACAAATTTCCATCAGACCATGGATAATAGCAAATTACTTTATGCGACAACCTGTCCTGCTTCAGATGGAGCCTCCACAACCACTTATGCAATAGATAGTTTCTAGTTCCAGAGGGAGCCTCCACAACCACTTACGCAATAGGGAGTTTCATTCTTATTTATTCCTATATACTTCTTATCACTGAAATGATAGTTTCATGTCTTTTCATGGTTACATTCACTTATTCAGTTGAACTAGGTTAGCTGGTGTTCTATTATGGAGATACTGATATTATTATTACTGACATTACTCCGTTTGTTATCTTTGGCTTGCTGGTACAGCTCCAAAAGATCAATGATGGACAGAAAAGCAGAATTCGCAAAACTGAGCGTGCCCTTAAAGTGGCAGAGGTATTTTAGTTACTTGGTGTCTCTTGGTTTTATTTATTTTTCTTATGCTATATGACGGTGATGTAAGTTTGATTTCCTTTTCAATGACTACAGGAAGAGATGATGAAGGCAAAGTTGGAGGCCACTTCAAAGACTAAAGAATTGTTGGAGGTAAGACTAAGTGCTGGTGCTTTAATTTTGTTAATGGTTATAAAAAACTGGACCAGAAGAACTGGGTAATCCTGGGAATAGGGAACCATTTTTTAGTTCATGCAAGCTCACTTCCTGGTTTAGTAAGTGCATAAAACTGGTCAAACTAGTAAAACTCAAGTGGACAGAATGGTGTGTGGAAACCCAGTGGTTTAATGATCCAGTAGGTTTTGCAAACCTTAGAAAGCAGAAATATTGAACCTGTAATCTGAAACCAATTGGATTCTCTCTCTCCATACATGTGCACAGATATTCACACATTTGCTACTTCTCTTGTATATTTTGGTTGGTTATACTTTTGATATAATGATTAGCCATTGCCCTTTTACTGCAGTTGCAGAAGGTGCACTACTCCACATTGCATTTCATGTAGTTCTTGTCTTGGTGACAATTTGAATAAATGTATTTGATTAATATTTGTTATTACTTATTACTTTGATCAGGTTCATGGTGCATGGCTTCCATCTTGGCTTGCAACTCATTTACTTCATTACCAGGTAAAATGATGCCATGTTCCTTCTATGTTTATATGACAAGGCCTTTATGCCCTTGTACTAAAAGAAGAAAAAAAGGATGAAAGGAAAAGCTTCTTTTTTTAATTGTCTTTTTCTCAACTTGCAGTCCTTTATGGAAAAAGAGTGGAATGAGCATGGGAGGCCTGCCATGGATGTTGCCACCCAAAAGGTTGTATTTTGTTATTGCATGACGTGTGTAGCTGAGTTGATCAATTCTTAGTTCTAATGATTGTAGAATTTGTCTATTATATATATATATATATATATATATATATATATATATAGGATCAACTGGTTATTTTCTCATTTCTGAATTATTTCAGGCTCTAGAGATAAAAGCTCAGGCTGAGAAGTGGGCTTTACCCCACATTGAAACAGTTAAAACTGTAAGTTAGCAGTAATTATGTCCTATCCTTTTTAATTGAGAAAAAAAGGCGTTCTCCTTTCCACATTTTTTTACAATTTATGTTCTGTTTCATTAACTTTTGACCTATGACTTTCTAATGGTACTGTATGAATGGATTTTTCTTTATGGCTTACTATAAATTAAAACAAAAGTCATGAGATGTGATCGATTTTTAATGAATTTTCTTTTTAATAAATTTCTTTTTTATTATAAAAAATTAAGTTATAAGATATGATCAGTTCTAAACCAGAATATTGGCTAGCTAGTAACTACACAATGTGGGCTGCAATACCATGCTCTACGGTTCCTGTTGTGTACTCATCTCTCTTGCTTGAATATGAATTAATGGATCCAGATTCAAGACATAGCTGGGATAACATTCTACTTTTACGTGTATTATTATTATTATTTTTTGGTTTTTATTTGTATTTAAGTTGGATCTATAGAAGGCTTATAATCATGTTTATTGGTGTTATCTTCAGTAATCATGTTTATTGGTGTTATCTTCAGTTGGTGATGGAGAAGATGTGTTTTGGGGCAAGATGAATTAATTGGATGATGGTATGCCTGAAGACCACTCATTTTCAATTTTCATTAATGGCTCCCCAAAGGATTTCTTTAAAGCAACTAGAGGGCTTTGACAAGGGGATCCTTTGTTTTCTTAGCTATTTATTTTGGGTGTTGAGATATTCGCTAAATTGTTAAAGAGAGCTGATGAGAGGAATTTTTAAAGTTTTAATGGTGGGGAGACAAGAGTAGGTGGTTTCTGATTTACAGTTTGCTGATGGTAGTTTTGATCAGTATAAGGCATGATTGGCAGCAAAGGGGTACAGTCAATGTATGGGGTTGACTTTGCTGAGACTTTCTCTCCTATTGCATGTTGAAAGCAATTTTTTTTGAACAAACCCAAATAGACTTGAAATAGCTCATATCCCAAATTAGTGGGTTGGCTAGTATTCTAGCTAAATCATCAAAACTAAATAAGGTGTCTCGTACGGGAATTCCTTCTCTTTAAGTGGGAAGGCTAGGTGTCATTCACCTAGGGGGAGGGGGTAGTTGCATAACTACCCCACTCCCTATTTAAGTTCCTTAGAGGGGAACTGGAGGCCTCTTTGGAGAAAATTGTCTTAGAACATACCACTCTTAGAGATTTAAGAAAAGCCAAGATAAAGAGAGAAGAAAAGAGAAGTTCTCAGGGGAAGACAGGGAAGAGAAAAAGAAATTTCCCTAATACAGGTAGGTAAAGGAAAGTTGTCTCTGTAAATACTTATATGCGTCTTTTGCTATGCATCTTCTCTCTTTCTTTTTTACTTCTAAGAAAGGAAATAGAGGGAAAGAAAGCATTTACAACCAGGTGTTTTTACTTGGTTGATTATAGTCCCTCTATCAAGATAGGTTAGGGATTAAACCATCTACAGTCTTATTCCCAAGGGCTGATTATGGTTCTTTTCAATTGAAAATGAAGAACAAAGGGATAAAAACTGTCTACAGTCAAATAATCATCTTGATTGACTACGGTTCCCTTCTTGTATACAAAACCCAAAAAGGTTAAGGCTGTCTACATTCAGGATTTTGTTTGATTGATGACAACTTATTGTAAAGAAAGGAGTGAGAAGGAAATCCTCTTTGTATCAAAAAGAAAAGAGAGAGGAATGTATTGTTGTGGAGTTTCTCAATTGCATTTTTTTTCTTTCTCATTTTTGTATGCTTGAAGTAACAACTTCAGTAATAGCTTCTCTACTTTGTTCTTTTCCAAGAAATGTTCAATGATTCACCCAGTGGATCACCATGATAGTAACAACTTCAGTAATAGCTTCTCTACTTTGTTCTTTTCCAAGAAATGTTCAATGATTCCTCTCTTTCCGATTTGTCCAACACACCGCTGCCCTTGTGCATCTCCAAAGCAATTTTCCCCTCTTCTTTGGCTGGCTTGGGAAAGTAGAAGTAAACAAGCTTTGTACATTAAGACGGAGAGTTCCACCTGCACCCAAACAAAGAAAAGAACCAATTCCAAATTGAAAAAGAAAAAGGAGATTAATAAGTGATAGCAATTCTCACCACCATTAACTTTGTAGAAGGAGCACTAGTGGGAGGAGAGGCACCAATTAGGTTTTTTCTTTGCAGTAGCTCATAAGTATTAATTCTTTTTAGAAACATTTCCCTGCATCACCCACCCACCCTAGGAGGGATATGAGTACTCCATATCTCCCTAAGAGGAAAAGAGGAAGGATGAGAAAAAGGAATTACATGTTAAGGTGATAGGGTCCAAATTCTCATATCCCTTTTACCATCTTCTAAACACACTCCTTCCAAGCCTTGTAATTGGTTTACAACACTGTTCAATTCATGATCATGAAACCCTCTTCTGAAGTCCAAACTCTCTTCTAAACACTCCTTTTTGTGGCCATTCTTCTGAGGGGGATCCCTTTATCGAATTGTTTGCTTTCCCTATTCGCTTGTCAGCTTCTGTTGAATCTTGTGTTAGCCTTTCTTCAACTCCTTTGGTCCCTGTAATTTAGTCGTCCTCTTTTCCTAGCTCCTTCATCCCTACTCCACCTCCTCCTAGTCCTGTGTTTACTACACATATGTTCTTATGTTCTTTAGAGGCGGTACCAATGACAAAGGTAAAGACATGCACAACTTGTTCTCCCATCTCTAGATGAGCCTTCGACACTTCCAATCACTAAAGAGAGGATACGTCCCATACCACCATCACTAGTACCTTCCTTCTCTGACCTTCACCTATCTATTGCATTGTGAAAGGGTAAGAAGTAATGTACTGCTCATTGCATTTCCAAACACCTTTCTTACAACTTTTTGTCCCCTTCCTACTATTCCTTCCTAGCCTCCATTTCAGCCTAGTCCATTCCTAAGAATGTATCAGAAGCTTTGTCTAAGCTAGAATGGAGGGACTCTATGAGGACTGGGATAAACACACTGAATAAGAAAGATGCTTGGGACATTGTAGACTTACTTGCTGGGTGTTAGTTGTATTTGGATATGGTTCTATTTTCTTTTTAGTTGCAGATGGATCCCTAGTGTGGCAGGACAATTTGATGCAAGCTTCTATAGATAGCAGAAGAAAAGGAGAACTCTTTGGAGAGCAACAAGAGTGGCAAAGGAAGAATTGATTGACAACATAACCATCAAGGTAGCACATTGGGTAAAAGTGCTGGATTTATACAAAGAGTTCTCTGTTGATGATATAACTAAGGGCTGGAATGTAGTAGCAAACTCTTCAAGACCTAAATCTGTAATCCAGGAGACTTGGACGCCACCTTCACATCAAAGATTTAAGCTGAATTTTGATGGGAGTTCACTTGGCAACTTGGGACTGTCCAGGATAGGAGGAGCTCTAAGAGATGAAGAAGGAAATGTACTATCCCTTTTCTCAGGGACATAGGGGTGGGAGATTCTTTAAGAGCTGGGATATTGGCTCTCCTCCATGGGCTGGGATTAGCTAAGCAGTTGGGCCTCCATTGGATTGAAGTGGAAGGGGACTCCAAGTTGTTAGTAGGTTGGATGCAGGAAGGAAGTTTGGAGAACTGGAGTTACAGACAAAATATGAGGGAAATTTGGTGGCTGATAAGGGACTTAGCTGTAAAATTTATTTGGGCTAGAAGGTCAACCAATGCCTTGGCTGATGGCTTAGCTAAACAAGGTTCAACCAGTGTGGATTGCTTCCGGGCAGCTTTGTAATAGGGGCTTGATGTGTGGGGTCAACACTCCTGTTGGGGTGATTGGTTTCCTTTATTTTATTAATGAAAGTTACTGTTTCTGATAAAAAATTTAATATTATCAGAGCTCTTGGATGTTCAAAAATGGTCTTTTGGGTCTGATTTTTGACTTTCTCATCACCCAAGGCTTTGTAATGATGTAACCTGGGCATTCAGGGGCTGGGGGTGTGTTTAGGGATGAGAATGGGAATGTTTCAGCCCTGTTCTCAGGACCATTTGGGGTGGGTGATTCTCTCAGAGACAGATCTATGCAGTTATGGAAGGTGTCTGATGGAGGGTAATTTGGCCCGACCTCGCAGCACGGGTACACGTGGGCGTGACCCTACTGAAACAGTGACTCAGCATGACAGCGCAACGAATGCAACCACAACTCGGAGGGAAGGTCCCACTGAGTTCAGCTCGGCAACTGGGCGGATAAGCTACTCGTCGGGAGCCACCTTACCTGCACCTCATCCCTGGGGTTAAGGATTTTCCAATGAGAGAAATAAGAATCTGTATTGCAGTTTCCACCGAGATCACGGTCACAGTACCGAGAGTTGTAAAAACCTCCGCGATGAGATAGAGGAGCTCATCCGTCGCGGATATTTGAGGAACTTTGTGCAAAATAATAATAATAATAATAGTAATAAAGCAGGTCGGCAAGGGGAGCACGGTAGGGATGCTCCCGAGTCTAGCAGCAGGCTGACTGAACAGCCGCAGAGGCAGCCTCCAGAGGAGAGGTCGGTTCGGGGGACCATCCACATGATAGTGGGAGGTTCGATCGTTGCGGGTTGTACTTCAGCAGCAGCTCGGACATCAGTTCGTGAGGCCGCCTGGGAAGAACAAAATCCTCTAAAGTGACCGAGGACAGAAGAGCCAATCTTCTTCACAGAAGATGATGCGCGAGGGGTCCACTATCCCCATGATGACGCACTTGTGATAAATCTGAGGATCAACGACTTTGAGGTCAGGCGCATGCTCGTTGACTCGGGTAGCTCGGAGGATATTCTCTTTAAAGCCGCATTCAACCAGCTTCAGTTGTAGCTCGCAGACACTCCTTTGGTGGGCTTCAGCGGAGAAGTCCGACCCCTTGGGAAAATAACAGTACCTATGGAAGTCGGCACATGGCCTTGTGTGGTCAGATTCAACCTAAACTTTCTGGTGGTCGCGACCCCCTCCCCATACAATGCCATAATAGGTCGGCCGATCACCATGTCCTACGGGCGGTGGTCTCCACCTGTCATTTGGCTATGAAGTTCCCTACAAACTTCGGTGTGGGAGTGGCGCGGGGCGACCATCTCGAGTCCCGCAAGTGCTATGTTGCTGCTCTGAAGGGAAAGATCAAGGTGGCTGGCGACCTCGAACTGGAGCGGCCTACAGAACAAGGCGAAGAAAGAGTTGCGCCCACGGAAGAAACAATTGCAGTTCCGACCTCGGCAGCAGACCCAGCCCGGATGCTTCAGATCGGTGCTTCCGTCCAGGAACCTCTACAATCCGAACTAGTAAGTTTCTTACTTCAAAATTTAGATATTTTTGCATGGTCCGCGGCAGAGATGCCCGGTATAGACCCTAACCTTATAACTCACAAGCTGAATACCGATCCTGTAGTAAGGCCCGTTAGACAAAAGAAACGCAACCTAGCCCCAGAGCGGTGGAAAGCGGTCGACGAGGAGGTCGAGAAGCTCCTCGCAGCTGACTTCATAAGAGAAGTCCACTACCCGAGATGGGTAGCCAACCCCGTTCTGGTAAAGAAGGCTAACGGCAAGTGGCGCATGTGTGTCAACTACATCGACCTAAACCGAGTTTGCCCGAAAGACTGCTTCCCGCTTCCTAGAATTGACCGTTTGGTGGATGCGACCTCAAGATATACGAGTTGCTGATTTTATTAGATGCTTATTTGGGCTATAACCAAATAAAGATGGACCCGACGGATGAAGAAAAGACCGCCTTCATCACTGAGTTTGGCCTGTACTGTTACAAGGTTACGCCCTTCGGGTTGAAGAATGCAGGGGCAACCTTTCAAAGACTGTAAATAAGTTGTTCGCGCCATTAATCGGCAGAAAAGTAGAATGTTATGTAGACGACATGGTCGTCAAAACCCAATTTTCGCATGAATTAATACAAGACTTGCATTCTGTTTTTGGAATTTTGCATAAGTTTAATATGAGATTGAACCCAAACAAGTGTGTATTCGGTGTGACTTCGGGTAAATTCCTAGGATACATCGTTAGCCGGCGCGGCATTGAGGCCAACCCGGATAAGATTAAGGCCATCTTAGATATGAGACCACCTCAGAAGTTGAAGGAGGTTCAGAGGTTGAATGGCCGCATAGCCGCCCTGAGCCGCTTCATGTCCAAATTGGCGGACCGCTGTCTGCCATTCTTTAAGGCAATTAAGAGCAAAGGGTTCGAGTGGACCCAAGACTGCCAGCTCGCATTTGACGAGCTCAAGAAATACCTCACTAGTCTGCCAATCTTAACCCGGCCCGAGGAGGGCGATGTTTTAGAATTGTACCTCTCGGCAAGCGGTGAAGTGGTCAGTTCGGTATTAATAAAGGAAGTAGATCGGGTCCAACGACCCATCTATTATGTTAGTAAATAATTGCAGGGAGCAGAGAAGATATCCGGAGATAGAAAAGCTAGCATATGCCCTGGTAATTGTAGCTCAGAAGCTCCGCCCGTACTTCTAGTCTCACACTGTTATCGTTCTCACTAACAAACCTCTGAGGCAAGTCTTACTAAAGCCTGATGTCTCTGGTCGTTTGACGAAGTGGGCCGTTGAGCTCAGCGAGTACGACCTCCAGTACAAGCCACGAACTGCCATTAAGACCCAAGCCTTAGTAGATTTCATCGTTGAGTGCACATTCAGCTCTGAAACCCTCAGGCCGGTTGAGCATGAGGATCCCAGCTCGGGTGAGCCCGAAGCTCCCAGGCCGGTTAGGTCCAAGCCTCGTGAGGTAGAAGCTAGTGTGACATCTCTCCTAGTTCAGCCAAGCGCGAGCTGGGATGAGGAGCCCTAGATCCTTCACATAGATGGTTCCTCGAACCAACAGGGTAGCGAAGACGGAACAGTTCTGCACAGTTCAAGTGGCACGAAACTGGAGTACGCGCTACGCTTCGAGTTTGCGGCATCGAACAATGAAGCGGAGTACGAGGCGTTGGTGGTCGGACTAGCTCTAGCCAGAGAAGTAAAAGCCAAGCACATCATTATCTACAACGACTCCCAGCTCGTGGTCAATCAGGTCACCGACGAGTACGAAGCTTGCGAGCCAACCATGATCGCCTACTTGGCCAAAGTCAGAGAGGCCCTGCTCAACTTCCAGTCACACTTTATCAAGCAAATCCCAAGGTCGGAGAACGTTGAGGCCGACGCCCTGTCTAGATTAGCCAGCACCAGTGACATCACCATGAGAACCGTGTACATAGAGGACTTGCCTCAGCCTAGCATTCTCGGGGGGGCAGAGGAGGTTGCTCCCATCGTTCAAGCGGAGTCGAGCTGGATTGACGCGCTCGCGAGTTTCTTGCTACACGGGACCCTCCCTGCAGATCGCAATGCAGCCAGAAGGGTGCAGTGCCAGGCAGCCAAATACGTCATGATAGACGAACGGCTGTATCGGAGATCCTACACGCTCCCCTACCTGTGTTGCTTGCGACCTACCGAAGTCGAGCTCGTACCCTGCGACACTCATGAGGGGTTGTGCGGTGGGCACTTGGGGGGCAGGGCCCTAGCCCAAGAAGGCACTCCGACATGGATATTACTGGCCAACAATGAAGACAGACGCTATTGAGCTCATTAGAAAATGTGACAAGTGCCAGAGACATGCCAATATTCATCACCAACCCGCCGCCGACCTCAAGTATCTCACCAGCCCGTGGCCCTTTGCACAGTGGGGCATCGATCTACTCGGGCCATTTTCGCCAGCAATAGGTGGGAGGAAGTTCTTAGTAGTAGAAGTGGATTACTTTACCAAGTGGGTAGAAGCCGAACCCCTTGTGACAATCACAACTTGAAATGTTCAAAACTTCTTTTGGAAGAACATCTTGTGTCGCTTCGGATTACCTCGGGTATTGATTTCTGACAACGACAAGCAGTTCGAGGACATCAAATTTTAGGACTGGTGCCAAGACATGGGAATCCGACAAAATTTTACTTCAGTCGCACACCCTCAAGCAAACGGCCAGGCAGAAGTCACGAACAGAGCCATCCTCCACGGACTAAAGGCGCGGCTAGACTGAGCTAAAGGATTATGGGCAGATTAACTACCTAGTGTTCTATGGGTCTACCGGACCACGGAGAAGACCGCCACGAGAGAAACACCCTTCAATCTCGCCTATGGCACCAAAGCAGTGATCCCCGCAGAGATCGAAGTACCTACGCTGCGACTAGAAGCATACAGTGATTAGACAAACGAAGATGAGCTACGTACCAACCTCGATCTACTCGACGAAGGGACTTCGCATACATCAGGACTGCAACCTACCAGCAGAGAGTAGCTCGGTACTATAACGCTAGGGTCAAGAAGCGGAACCTTCGCGTGGGCGACCTAGCCCTTCGTAAAGTTATGGTATCGGAGCTTGGCGCTGGCAAGCTCGGGTCCAACTGGGAAGGTCCTTACCGAGTGAAACGAGTGCTCGGGGAAGGAACATACGAGCTTGAGACCCTCGAAGGGAAACAAGTACCTTGGGCATGGAATATTGTCAACTTAAGACAATTCTATCTGTAAGAATTGGGTAGGCCACGAGCCACTCCCAAAGCCTAAGGGCCAGAATACCGAGCTAACATGACCTCGGCACAACAGGACCCAGTCGCCTCTATGGCATGGGCAGACTCCGAGAGTGGGTCACGAGACACTCCTCCAGCCTAAAGGTTGAAACGCCGAGCTAATAAGGAAACCTCAGCAGCATACAAGACTTAGTCACTCCACCGGCATGAACTAAGTACTTGCAGCGCCCAAGGCGCAGGCAGCTCGGGCACGAACCTTGTAGTGAATAGCCCGCCCCGGAATGCAATGAGTTCAACCTGTTAAGGACAATTGGTGACAACCTACTTTGGGTGCAGACAGGTTAGGCGTATACCCTACTATCACTCACCTCGGTGTACACAAGGCTACCCCTACTAAGTAATGTAGTACAGTTCGAGAACACAGCGGTTGAGGAACTCCCGCTTCGCGTAATTAGCCTAACAGCCTAACGGTTCAGAGCAAAACGACCACTTCGGCAAACAAACGAAAAACTTGCTCCAGATACTCGACAAAGTAAAGTTTTATTTATGTAAATGTCGTTACAAAAGTCCGTTGCAAGAAAAACAGAGAGAAGACTAAGCACGTAAGTACAGAACCCGAGCTATTTGGGAGGCTCACTGTTTTTGCCCGAGACCTCGTTGGGGGTAGTAACTGGGCCAGCATCCTCTACTTCATCTTCAGCGCCTTCATCCTCAGAATCTGGATCATCCTTTGACTGACGCACGATGTCGTCAGTAATCAGCGAAGTAGTGATGGCGCTTGTATCCAGGTCGTGGTAGAGGTGCCTGATTAGCCACCGACTGAGCTTGAAGCCCTTGCAGTAGGCCTCGGTCATCACATCGTCAAACCTTGAAGAATTGACATAGTCGGCGACGGCCTGAGCTTTGGCCTCCTTGAGAGCATCCTTGGGAGCACCTTGAGCCCGCCTCAGATGCTGATCCGATTGAAGGGTCAAGGCACGAACGACGGAGTTCACCTGCCAAAGGAAAACCGGTCAAAAAAAAAAAACTCACCAACATAGTATGGGTGGCAGCTCAGGCACCGAGCTGACCAGGAGTCAGATCAGCCCACTCGGTGACCTCCCCTGGGTATGCAGCCAGTTTGCTCTTCTTCAGACTGCACGGGGGACTCAAGACGGTTTGGCTCCCCTGACCCTCCGAGCTGGACGCTGTCATCTCAACATCCCGGTAGCAGCCTCTGTAGCACGAGCCTTGGCAATGCTCTTAGCAGCAGGTTCGGTGGGCTTAGTAGAGGGCTCCGCTACCACCTTGGGCCCTTAAGGTACCGTGTCTCCTTCCAGGTCGATGACAGGTGGAGTGCTTGGGAGATCGGGCTCCAAAGCCAAAGCATGCAGAGGTTGAGTCTCGACTGAGGCTTGGGGAGATTCAACGCGTGCCTTCTTGGCTACGCGCTGCTTCCTCTTCATCTGGTGGAAGTCTTTGGTTGTCAATCTTCTCCACCTCCATGGGGCCTGCAATGAATTTCGACATTAGCAATCTCGAAGTAAACATGAATACAAAAAGCTGAGTAAAGCAAAACCTACCCGATCTCAAGCCGGGTTGGACGAGCTTCTCTTCGGATGTGAAGTCTTTATAATTTAACCCGAGCTGAGCTAGCATCTAGAGTGCCTTCTTGGTCTTCCCGTCTAAGATGACACCGGGGTCTTGAACAGCCACCCTCCAGTCAGTAGGGATGGGCCATCCCATGCTGCCCCGAACTACGAAGTAGTCCCGCTTCCAGGCCGGGACTTTACTCTGGAGTCTGTGCATGAGCTTGTAACCCGGGCGGGGAGACAAGTAGTAAGACCGCCTGTGCCCGGGGAGAGTACCCGGAGCACACTTCTTTATGGCCAAAATGGTGCTAAGAATGTCCAGGTTGATAGAGAGAGATCGGTCAAAGCAAAGAGAAATGGTCCCAACTATATTCCATATGGAATTCGGGTGAAGTTGGTCCAAAGTAATGTTGAAGTGCACCAACACCTCGGTAAACAAATGGTGGAGAGGGAGTCGGAGTCCGGCTACGAACTGCTCCCTGAAGACCACGATCTCATCAGGACCGTGTTCCCATGGGAAGTTGCCGGTAGGGAGATTGTATAAGTACTCCCCAGGAAGGTGGAACCTCTGTATGAGGTCCTGGAGCCTCTCCGAGGTCATGGTGGAAGGACCGAACTGGTCTGGCACCCGACCTCGATTGGAGGTAGACGCCAGATTACCCGAAGCCACCTGTACGTCGGGTGGTGGAGCGGTCGAAGAGCCACCTAGGGCCGAGATACCCACCCCAGTCTCATCGGCTAGGCTACCTACGCTAGACGACATGACAAACAGAAAGGGAAGAAACAAACTGGAAGGGAAAAGGAAGCTCGGGAGAACTCACCAAAGGAACGCGATCGGATTGGAAGAACAGGACGAACTGGAAGACCCAAGCTAAGAAGCCTCTAGCACGAGCTAAAACACCAACGACGAAAGCTTTGTGGCGAAGAAATGGCCAAGGGTCCCCCTTATTTATAGCCACAGATGTGGGCTCCTCGAGGCGAAAATAGTTTAGCGCGTTTTTGACATCCGCGAAGTCCAAATCGCGTGAGGTCTGCGCGTAAACTAGACGCGACTCGGGCCTCTTTTGATCGAACCGGGCACTAGACCGGTCCAGCTGGACGGAGCGCGCAATGGAGTACCAACACCAAATCCACCCGGCGCGTCATGACCTCCCCGCGCTGGGTCATCGCCGCCAGCGCAGGGAGTGGGGGGCAGTTGATGGAGGGTGATTTGGCCCGACCTCGTAGCACGGGTACACGTGGGCGTGACCCTGTTGAAACAGTGACTCAGCATGACAATGCAACGAATGCAACCACAACTCGGAGGGAAGGTCTCACCGAGTTCAGCTCGACAACTGGGCGGATAAGCTACTCACCGGGAGCCACCTTACCCGCACCTCATCCCTGGGGTTAAGGCACTTTGGGGCGCCCCGAGTTCGGGGTACCTTGACCTCTCTTGAGGCCCGAGCTCCTCTCAGTGGACCTCGGGCCACTCCTAGACAGGAACGCACCGACCCATCTCTGGACACCTCGAGGTATAGACACCGCGGGTCAGCCAGCTCGACATAGCTTGCCTTAGGCAGACGGGATAACCCGGCATAGGGTAGCTCGGGGAAGGGTAGTCCGTCACATCGCAGGAAGACCTTTTGCCGACCACCGTACCCGAAAAATCTGGGAACAACGGCCATATCCCTCGTTAGACAGTGTCATGTTTGCCACCTTTAGAGGGTGCCTTACACCTGACAGCACGCACACTACGGCGATGGCCTTGCGCATGCCACCTCAGCTCTGTCAGTAACGACTGCGGCAGGCTGACAGTGGCGGTTATACCCGCCCTGTCAGAGGCCTGTGGGCCTGATACAACGGATTTTTGTTATAAGGAACTAGTATCAAGGAACGGGGGGATGATCTTGAAAATCTCTTGCGCTACCTCACTCTTGGCTTTTATCTTCTCCTTGCTTCTTACTCAGAATACTGACTTAATCGTTAGAGTGTTCCCGTCGGGCGAACCCCCCGAGGATTCTTCTTCTTCCTCGTCTCAGGTACTTCTTGGGAAGCCACACGAGTGCCAACTAGGAGTGACCGGATTGCGCACCATCAGTGTCCAAAGAGCAAAGGAATTGAATACAAGAAGACTTGTAATTGAAGGGGATTCAGAGGTGGTTGTAGGGTGGCTGAATAAAGACAATATCGGGTTATGGAATTACAGCAATGAAAGGAGAAAGTTTAGGTGGCTGGTTAAAGACATGGAAGTCAAGATCAGCTGGGTGAAGAGATCTGCTAACTTGTTTGCTGATGGGTTAGCCAAACAAGGGGTGACGAGGGAATCTATGTTCTGGGCTCAGTTGTAATTCTAATTCTTATTAATGGGGGCTTAAGCCTCATTTGGGGGAGATAAGAAAGTTTATCCCCTTCTTTGTAATTATTATTTCTGATTGATTAATGAAATGCGTTATTGATAAAAAAAATGCTTTGTAATGATGTTTCTTGTTTTCTTAAAATAAATATATCAGTGGGTGCCTAGGTATGTTCTTCCTATTCTTCTAAAGTTTTTTGTTATCTATTTAAAAGAATGACATATGCTTCATGTAAAATGGGTATGCTCTGCCTACAAGAGCCTTCTGAAAGAAGATCCCATGTAACAGTTGTTTTCTGGTTCTTGTTCTATATTGTATACTTTGTGGTTGAATTGGATGATCTGATGGTTGTTTTAATGTGTGAAGTGGTGGATCCCAGCTTTCCAAGATCAATGGCTATCCTTTACAACCTATATTGAACCACATGTTCAATTAATAACCACCAAAGCTGCTGAGGTTTATGAGACATCCAAGAATTCCATAACACCACATGTTTACAGAGTACAAGAATTTGCAGATCCTTACATTCAGGTATGTTTAGTAATGGTTAAGTTATTTCTTTTTTCACCCCATGATTCCAATGAATGTCTTCATTATTGGCAGGAAGCTAAGAAGTTTACCAGACCTTACCTCGATCAGGTTGCAATTGCAGCAAGACCTCATGTTGATAAAGCACGAGTTGCATTGAAACCTTATACCAAGAAAGCTGTTCATGCTTATGGAAAATTCCTCAAATCTTCAAGAATATACCATCATCAGGTAAACTCTTTTGAAATTCTAATTGTTTTTAACATCTTATTGTGATTCTGTCTTTTAGGAGCAATTGCTTGCTTGGTGTAATGGTAAAAATCTTGAGCTGACAAGCATGAAAAATTGGGGTTTGAGTTTGAGAGTGGCCACTTTGTGCAAATAAGTGCCAAAGGTTAGATCCACATCCAGTCCACCCTCCCAAATCCCAAGATAGCTGGGACCACTATTGGATAATGTCCTTTTATTATAATTCTACCTTTTCTTGTTGATTTGTTGAAATCCACTTGTCTGGTTTTCATCTTCTTGGAAGTGTTCATGAGAACTGATCGAGTAAATTTTGGGTATCTTGAATTTATGATTTTACAGTGAGAAAGTAATGGTAGAAATAAGTCCACAGGCAATACAAAGCTAGTTCACGAGGTAGTGCCCGTTGTGTAAGAACCTACAATTTTTGACAAAGAAGCCTAAAATTTCTAGTTTATGGTCCTTGTTAACATATAATTATGTTTCTACTTTCCCAAATATTAAAAGTAAAATGTAAATCTAGAATTGCACAGATTTATATATAGAAACCTGAAACATAGACAAATACAAGATTTGAAATCACATATTCACATCTTGTTTTGTATTATACATAGGTGCACTGTTCTCAGTCAGGGTTTGGGGAAGAAAAAGGATTGGGAGATCATTTATTTATGGAATTTTCAAGTTGTGATAAGCTGAATGTATGGAAAAACCAATATATATTTGAAATCCTTCCTTCTAAACCTTTTTCTTCTTGGTGTGCTTGTAATGAGAGTGCAACCCTTATTTTCTGATCTCTCTGGCTTTCTTATGCCTTCTATAGTTTGGTGTATGTGCACCTTTTCTTTTGTATGGTTCACTATTACTCAACTATAAGGTTCTTGCTTAGTGCTTGCCCCTTCTTTTTTATTTTTGGATTGGGTGGCAACATGAAGGAAGAAATTAATTAGAAAGAACAATTGAGAAAATGGTACATATCAAAGTCTCCTAAAGGAAGAACACAAAAGCATGAACAGACTGCTTTGTTCTGGTTGGATATACTATGTTAGTTTGAGGAAGATTATAATATAATCTCACTTTGATATTTTATTTGGATGAACAGGAAGCATCTCACAATATTTTCTTCGTTTTGTTAAGGTCCAAGGCTATTTACAGGAAAATTTTAAAAAGCATGAGTTAACACGACCTCTTGCAACTGAAAGAATGGTTTGGTTTTTGGTAAGGAATTTGTAGCCATTTATAGATATCTTGTCTGTCAATCATCCTTCCTGGAGAGGTTGCATGTGCTTTAGCTTGGCATCTAATATTTTTCTTAAATTTTTACAGGCCTCTGTTTTATTGGCTCTTCCAATAATTGTTCTGTTTAAGTGGTTTTCATCTTTCTTTTGGTTAGTTATTCTTTTATTTGTTGGTTTTGCATTTCTATGTCATTGGTATAGGATGTGTTATGGCTTTTTTCATCTTTATTGTTCTTTTCTACCTTTTAATATTGTTTTATACTTGAAGTTAGTTTAGGATATTTATTTTATTGGTATTGCAGTAAGAAGGCTAAAAAACCCACTCGAAGTGCCCATTCAAATCATACACGCCGTAGGGCCAAGCGGGGACATCCTGACAAGCAACACCATACGAGTATTTGATGTATGCTTTTGGCATATTCTCTAGGTATACTTTATATATTCTATTTTTCTTACTTCTTAAGAGCTTGTCTAGCATAATCACAAAAATGTCTTATATTCTTGTAAATTCCAAAATGTGTCACGGTAATCCCTAAGGTTATTTTTTTTTTCTTTTTCATTAATCGATTGCTTTTCCAGAAAAAGAAAATGTAGTTCCTTATTTCCCACTAAACTACAGAGAGCCTGCAAAATAAGTAAATGATGCAATCTTGATACTTGCAACTAGTGGATAATCAGTTTCCATGTTCATAATAGGCACTGGAATGAACCAGGAGTATTTTAATGTTACTTGGGTAAAAAGAAAAGGAAAGAAGGAACTAGTGTCATAGAGAGATTTACCAGGAGTATTTTAATGTTACTTGGGTAAAAAGAAAAGGAAAGAAGGAACTAGTGTCATAGAGGGATTTGATTTTGGCTACATCATTTCACTCAATTTTGAAGAATTAGGTTCGATGCTTTTATGGTTGTTTGTTGTCTATCTAGGTAATTTATTTAATCCTCTCATAGGATAGAAATTTTTTTGGTGTCTGAAATCATTAATGACTCGATAGAAATTATTCGGTTGATGATGAAAGTCTTCTCTCCCCTCCCAAAATTTTATTTTGTCTTTTTTGAAAAGAGGTAAATGATATCTATTTATTGAAAAAGATGGTTCGGTTCCCTGGGAGGATTGATTTTAATCTACACAAAGTATGAACATAATGTCAAACTATTACTTGTCTAGCATCTATTAAGGCAATGTGTTGCCATTTTATAAAGGATAACTTATGCCTGCCTAGGGTATTGGTCAAATACTAAAACTCTTCTCAGGTTTACCTATTAACTTATCCCTTAATTTGGGGTTGAGTTATTCCACCTCTCCACTAATTCTTTCAGGTTTAGTAAGGGAAAATGTTCAGGATATTTAAAATTTTTCAAATTTCAATTTTATCCCTTATTGTACCTTATTTTATATTATACGGATTATGGAAAAAATTACCCACATAAAACTGCATAAAAAGCTTAAAAACATCACTCCAAAGGGTCCCAACAAGTATGCTGTGGTCCTGATGTAGGACCAGTTCAGTTCTAGTCCTTTGAATGGTTTTCTTTGATCAGAATGTTATGGCTCTTGTTAGCTGTAATGGCTTCTTGGTGGAATAAGAGAGAAAATAGGGAGAGAGGAGAGAAAATACTTGGAATCACCCACAGGGTGCATAGAATCACTCTAGGGCATGGGAATCACTCACCATAGTTAGCATAAGCCGAAGAGAATTCAATAAACTTCATTGCCTTTGTGTAAAACGTCCATACATATTTATAGACTCTAAACTCGTAATAATCCTAGGAGTCAAACTGTTAGACTCAATAATCCTAGTAGAACTCAAACTAAAGCTGTCATATCCTATTCAAATTCAAAGAAGACTCAATAACTCTAATCCTACTTGCGCAATGACTGAAATTTTAAAAATAAGCAAACCATAACTAGACAAATAAACTCTTACCATTGGACCCAATAGAAAATTGCAAAATGACAAAAATACCCCTACTGTCAAAAAATACAGATATACATAAATTTTCATAAAATTCCAATTTTGCCTCTTCAGCTCCTGCATTAGGTCCCCACTTCCTATCTAAACAAATAATAAACAAAAGTAACTAACAAATTTGCACAAAATCCTCAACAAGTGACATCCGATAGAATTGGAACAATCAGTGATTTAAAAGGCGTGCCTAGGCACACAGGCAAGGTGCATTTCAGGGTATGCACCTCGCCTAGGTCCTAGGCGTGCGCTTGATGTGCCTTGCGCCTCAGCCCAGGCGTGTGCCTTTTGAAAATTTGGCGCTTTTTTGGTAATGTTGTTCATTCATTCATCCTAACAAAATGTCTTCTTAAAAAGCAATTAAAATTATAAAATCATTATTTTTTTGTGTGAAAACTAAGAGTTTAAGACCTAACGTGGACTTGTTTGGGCTTGCCTTGAGGGACGTGGCACAAAGGCGGCTCGTAGAATCAGGAATGTAATATGTTTTGCACTACATTAGCTATGTGTGAAGTACTGCAATTGAGTGAAAAAAGAGATTAGAGGTTTTACATGCTTGAAAATGCTTTATATGTTTGATTTTATTTTTTAAATTCTCATTTGAATATGCTTTACATCTTATGTTTATGTATTTTAGTTTTAGATAATAGATATTTTAAAACATTATTTTAAAATTTAACTTAATATTTTTTAGTAATATCATGTTTAATGTTTTTTGATATTTTTGAATTTTTTGGCATTTTTTTGAATTTTCTGACAATTTTCTTATTTTTTAGCATTTTTTTTGGTATTTTTGTGCCTTGCTTCAAAAAGGTGCGCGCCTCAGGCAAATTGACCCCCTCGTGCTTTTAAAACACTGGGAACAATACAGAGAAGAATAGCATGGCCCCTATGCAAGGATGATATGCACAAATTGTGAAATGGTCCAAATTTTGTAGCATCGAAAATAGATATCTAAAGTCCACACTTTGAAATGGACTATTGATTTCTAATCTGGGTGATTTACAAGTGGAGGTTATACTAACGTTGATTGGGTAGGATTAATTGTTGATATTAGGTTTATATCAGATTACTATACTTTGGTGGGAGGCAACCTAGTTACTTGGAGGAGTAAGAAACAATCCATTGTAGCTAGATCTAGTGCAGAGACAGGGTAGGGCCATATCACATTCGCTTGAGCTAATATGGGTAAAGCATATTCTTGCAAATTTACGTATTCTTAGCATGTGAATAGTATTATGACAATAAGGCAGCAACTGATATTGCACATAACCTTATCCAATATGACCAAATGAAACATATAAAGGTTGGTTGCTATTTTTTAATGGAGAAACTTGAAACTGAAGAGATCTGCTTCCCTATGTAACTAGGAAGAATCAATTATTAGACTTCTTAACAAGGGTAAAGCCCAAGCTCATTGAGATTCTCAGCAGGTTTGAGCATGTTTGATATCTATGATGTACTTGAGGAGTATAGAGATTGTAGAGAGAATGCGTAATGGTAAAGAACAATTGTCAAAAAGCAAATGTGTAATGATTAAGATCAAACTTTAATTATAAGGGAATTTGGGTCCTTGACCTTTATGAGGATAGTTTTGTAATTTTGTAACCTCTTCTCATTATAAATATCAAGAGAGGAGGATGCCAATCCCACTCCCTTTTAGTTCTTTCTTTTTTTTTTTTGAACCGTTATGTTTTATCTTTATTTTTTCTCTCTTTCCTTTTCTTTATTCTTTTTTTCTGATCTATGATGTAAAGAAATGAGGAGAAAAAGTATTAGGCTCAGATTGGAAGGAGTACAAATACAAATATCTAGGGTGCAAAACCTTGTATTTTATATTATTTTGTATGTATTTGTACCGTACATATTTGTATTTGTAGTCTTTCCAAACTGAGTCTTAAGCATCAGTTTGGAAGGAGTACAAAGCAAATACATACAAAATAATACAACACACAAGGTTTTGCACTCTACATTTGTATTTGTACTACTTCCAAACTGAGCCTAAAGTAAAATTTTTCTTTTGGATTTGTTCTCTTTGTTGTTGTTGCTAAATTTTGTTCAGTGTTGTTGTTTTTTTTTTCCAGGAAGTTGTTAGGTTCTGATTCCTAATTTCCTAAGTCCTGGTGTTTTGACTCCTAGCCTCCTAGGTTCTTCTATTCTTTTTTTTTTTTTTCTTATTTAGAGATCTGTATTCTGCATCAAGTGTAGTGTTGTATTGCCAAATGCCAACTTGTTGGCATCAAGAATTGTAATATAGAAATGATCTTGGTTCATAGGGAATAATAAATTTTAATGCCGATGGTCGTTCCTTAGGCAACCTGGATTAATTGAAGTAGGAGGAGCTTTAGTGATTCAACAGGTAGGAGTCTGCTGGTCCTCTAGGGGCCCATAGGCTTTGACCTTTCAGAGCAGAATCCCTATTAAAAGCTCAAGATTATGGGTGATCAACATGGGTTGATGGGGATTCACATGCACTGGATAGGTTCAAGTTCTTCAACAGATTATCTAGCTGGATGGATTGTTAGAGCAAATATGCACTGGGGAGAGCATTGATGCCAAGATGATGTATTTGACAGTTGTCACATGTGTTTTATATTATCTATGGTACATTTTCCATCAATGGGCAGTGACCTTTTTTTTTAATATATTGATACATCTTACGTTTTTTCATTAAATTTATGTGAAAGGTTTAAGGTCTAGTTTTATTCATAAAAAAAAGGTTTGAGGTCTAGTTTTCGTTTCTTGTTGCAAACTAGATTGTTGTATTTTCTTAGCTTATCAATGAAGCTCTTTTGGTCTGGTTATTGATCAAAAAGGAAATATGTATATATGCTTCAGTCAGTTGACTTCTAGTTATCCACTGCAAGTAGAGGGGTTTCAACCATAGAATTAGATTGGGGTATGTTAAATTGGGGGGGGGGGGGGGAGGCATGTTTTCTAAGTGCAAGATACAGGCCTAAATGTGCCTCAGGTGCAAGGCGAGGCACACACCTTTTTTGAAGCACACACATTTGTTTTTTTTTGAAAAATCAGAAAATTGAAGAATGTAATATACCTAAACTTCAAATTTAATTAAATGATTAAAAAAATCCTATTAATATGCCAAATGCCAACAAAAATGAGAAAGAAGGACATCTCAAGTTCTCAACTGTTCAACATCAAGCCATTAATGCAATACAATCAACATAGACAATGAGAGACAGTTTTAACTTGAAATTCAAACAATCAAGCTATTAAAATCTAAGGTAAAATATCCGTTCTTTAAGACTCAATAATCATTTTCTTCATCTTCACTTGGAAGTTCAACTTCATCTTTATTGTCATCTGATTTGTAATTATCCTCTGACATTTCTTCTTCCACATCAACTTCTTCCTCTTCTTCATCTTCTAATTGAAGTTCTCTTGATCTATTGCCACCAGCTTGTATTGCTCTTACTTATGAAGTAGAATTTATAGGTATCGTATTCCTTATTGTCTCTTCAACTCTAGAAGCACGTGCAACATCTCCCCATGTTAGTGTATCATCTGCCCCATCATCATCGCATCCTATCTCCCCCAATAGCCATTGGTTGCTGTCATCAATATCTTTTAAAGAAATGGGGCCATTGGTGCTGTATGAGTCAAAACTATCTTTATGCAGCTGGTTGAACTTAACAAATACGGAGTCATTTAATAATTTCTGATCCAACCGGTTTCTTTTGTTGGTATGGATCTATTAATTCAAAAAATTATGTGTAAATATAAAAAAATGTAAGTGTTCTAGTGTAGTAGTTTTGCATACATGCTCAAATATGCTCCAATTTCACTCACAACCATATTGACATGTTATACTTAGAACTTTCATTGCAATCTTCTGTAGATTTGAGAAGCATCAAATGAAGTCTACCAATCAGTTAAAAAATATAAATAATAACCAAATTAGTAAATGGATTAAATAAAAATATTAAGAATATAAAATATACTATTAAATCAATGCTATCATTTACCTGGTGCTTTTTCTTCCTCTAGGAGACAGCCATATCAAAACCAAAAATGCCTTCTATGTTCTTGTACTTGGATAATTTATCAATGATTAAACTTCTAATGTTCTTGTCCTTTTCAAGCATGTCAATTTCTCTATAAAGCCCATTTATAGCCTCTTCATCTGAATCAATTCTCTCTACATCATCATAATAAAATTGTGGACTTGGCACTCCCATCTCTTATCAATAATCGCAAAAATGTCTTCATATTTTTCCTTCCACCAAATGCTCTATCAATGCCCTCCTTTGCCCTGTCCATAGCCTCATAAGTATAACCCATAGAAGGCTTGTTTTCACGATCCACAAACTTTAATACACAAACAAGAGGACCACACACTTTAAGTGTAAAGATGACATTATTCCAAAATGCAGCCATCAAGATCATCTCCCCTGCCCTTCTACCTTTTGCTTAGTTTAACCATTTGCTATCACTCCATTCCTTTGAGTTAAATAAATCTCTCAAATTCTTCTTTTGCTTGTATATAGTTTGCAATGTAAAATAGGAGGTAGAAAAGTGGGTTTTTGTTGGCCTAATTAATTTCTTTGGTTTGTGAACCTCGTCATTAGGTTCAATTATCTAGGATGATTATTTGTCAAAAAAAATCTAGGATGATTATAGATGTACTTCGTAAATGCAATTGCCCTCCCAATTGTTTTCTTCATGGTAGGTAACTTTTCAATGTCTTCTAATATTAAATCCAAGTCAACGTTTTAAAACCTAGATGGGACACAAAAACCAAAATGCTTCTCATGGTAGGTAACTTTTCAATGTCTTCTAATATTAAATCCAAGTCAAAGTTTTAGAACCTAGATGGGACACAAAAACCAAAATGCTTCTTGGGCCGCAGGTCAAACAGTTTGACCGTGACTCACATGTTTTAATATGTTTAGAACTTTTTGTAAAACATAGCATGTCTTATGTATGGGATAGATGGTTTAATGCGTTGTTTTTAACCTCAATTGTTCAAGGTTCAAGTCTTGCCATCTACATTTTATGTGAATATACATATATTTAATAAAATATGCATTAGAAACACAAATTCAAGCACAAACAACAAGATGGATTAATGGTAATAAGCTTAGCAAAATGATAGGTTGCGAGTTTGAATCTTGAGACTTGCATTTTAAGTTTTAGAGCATTTACCAATTAGTTGAATCGTCAAAACCTGACTAGTTGTTAATGGTTTCACCAGGTTTTGACTAGTTCTATCGGTTTTTCATAAACTTGTAGATCAGGGTTTTAAAAGATTGGAATGGTCTTCCGGTTATTAGGTCTAACAATATGACTGTTTGGTACAAATTGGGTTTTAAAACATTGATCCAAACAATGGGCAGCACACAATGTCCATGTTAAATGAAGATATTTAGCCATCAAAAACTTCTGTAATAATACAACAAAACAATTTAAGAAAAGAAGTTAAGAACTATGATTCTAACATGTGAAAAGGCTAAAGAAAGGTAATTAGAAATGAATGGAAATAGTAATACGTATAAACTTACCGGCTAAAACATAATTTGATTCATTGTTTGTAATAACACGGGGAACATTTTTCTCATCAATTCTCTCCACCATTTTGTCAAGCAAGGCAAATAACCTCTCAACTGTTTTTACATAACCTAAAGCATGGATGCTCTCTATAAACATTGTCCTTTGTAAGGGTCATATCCTTTCTATTTGTTCATCCATCAGACACAAGAAAGGAACTCACAACTCATACTAGCTTGGGATTTTAAATCCCAGTCTATATTGCCCTATTGCCTTTACCATTGCTTTAAAGCTTTTCAAGCGCATTGCATTCAGTGAAATACTAGGTTGATAAAAGTATCTAGCATACTTATTTATACTTGTTCTCTCCCTTCTTTGTTATATGTATCACTAATGATGGTTTATTTCATCTTTCTTTTTCTCTTCTCAAATTTGCAACTTCTTTTAGGTTAGGAGTAGGAAAAAATTTATCCAAATGCCCCTTTTGCCTTTTTATGGGGAATTGTTTAAAACTTGATCCACATCTTGAACCTGAAGGTGAGCTTACATTTCCGCTAGCAATGGAAATGTGACCGCCACCAATTATTTGCACCTCATCTCCCATTTCATCTTCATTTTCCATAATATTTTCAACACCATCAAACTCTAGAATTCTGCTCCCTTCCTGAACTTCAACCATGTCATCTTTCATTGATCTTTTTCTTTGCATATATGCTAGTATCTCTTCTTTTACCTCTTTGGGGCACTTATTACACCTTTTGCATTTCTCCTACCACCAATTATATGCTCTTTTGCTCTGAAAATCCCTCCATTTGTCACTTGCCACAAATTTGCTAGTGACAATTCGTTTTATTGGGATATTGTAAATAACAATATTTCCAGCCTGGGCCTTTCCTATTTGCTCTCTCGAGTGTTGCCTCCCATCTCTTTACTCTACTTGACAATAAGCCTATGCAACTCTTTGAAGCTCTATAAGAAAATAGAAAATAAATTACTCAATTTAAATAAAAGTATAAAAAATGCAATTAGTATTGGTTATTGTTATTCAATAACCATATAGTTATTGTCATTCAATAACCATATATCAACTAGCAAATTCAAATCAGAAATTTAAAGTAGAACTAATGAGTTGCGATTGCAAGTTGCAACTATCAATAATCAAATCTAAAAAAAATATATATAATAGGTTCAGAAATAAAATAAACTATCTATTATGATATTATCCATATTCTATATCCAATATTAGATTCAAATGTAGACTATAAAGTCAAGTCAACTATAAACAGTTGATAATAATAGAAATAAATGAAAATTATAAAAAAAAGAAAAAAATGAATTTTCTACTGTTTACAAATAATTTACAAAGTCAAGTACTTAACAATTCATATTACATGCTTAAAAAAATATTATTATATTCATTAATCATTACCATTTACCAAGAAATTTCATAGAAAAGACAACAACCCATGAAAGAAAAAAATAGGAATAAATGTGTTTATGGTTCTACTTGAAGGTGAATCCACAACAATCTCTTAACTATCTAGCAGTCTATCTCTATCACAACACTTCTCATAGATTAACACTGAATAAATGAGAAACAATAATGAATTATTTCTCAACTACCAAACAATATTAAGGTGCTGTTTTGATGAATTTGTGTGCAATGCAAATAAAATAACAATTAATATAAATAAAAGGCAAACAAAAAATATGGGTCAATGCCCCTCTTTTGGCATAAAAAAGGGGGGAGAAATGTCCAAAACAGCAAGGAATAATGTATATCTACAATGGGGTGGTGCCCCTGTTTCGGGTGTGAAAACAATGAGAAAAAAATAAAGGAATAATATAAATAAATGTGAAAAGAGTGCTTCAATGTTTTGAATTAGTCTCGGGGTTGAAGGTAAATTACTCAAAGAGTAGCCTAGCAGCTATAAACCAAATTGAAGATTCCATGTTGGAAAATTTCAAGGAAATTCTTATTTGGGCATGCCCCTAGGCAGGAATCCAAAAAATCCAAGTTTTTGGGAGCCAATGATGGAAAAATGTGAAAAGAAGTTAGCTACTTGGAAAAGCTGCTATCTCTCAAAAGGTGGTAGAATTACCCTCATTAAAGCTTCCCTTGCAAACATGCCTATCTATATCCTTTCAGTGTTTCAGATCCCTGCTAAAATCAAATTACAGATTGAAAAACTTCAAGAGATTTCCTTTGGGAAGGTGGAGGTGTTAGAAAAGGGCATCTAGTAAAGGAGTGGAATAGGCTAGAGTTTGGAAGAATAGAAGAGAGAAAACAAGTTTTGATGGAGCAGATTGAGGATTTGGACCTAAAGGAAGAGAGGGATTCCTTTGGAGAGGAAGAAAGGAAGATGAGATGGGTTTTGAGGAGGCAGATGGAGGACATCCTAGTTAAGGAGGAAATTAGGTTAAGGAGGAAATTAGCTAGAGGCAAAAATCCAGGTGTAAGTGGCTAAAGGAGCAGTGTTGTCCCACTTGGTAGAAATTGGAAGTCGAAGGAGAAAAAAGAATTTCATCTCTAAATTGGAAGTTGAAGGAGCAGTGTTGTCCCACCTGGTAGAAATTGCAGAGGCCCTAGTAAACCACTTCAAATCTATATTTAGAAGGCCTCTGAATGGGAGAGTGTGGTTGGAGGGATTGGATTGGCCAATTCCAAGTGTAGAGAAGAGAGAGTGGTTAGGAAAGAGTTTTGATATGGAGGAGATAAAGGAAGCAGTATTCTCAATGGATAGGAAAAAAGCTCCGGGTCTAGATGGCTTCACAATGTTCTTTTACCAGTATTGCTGAGATATTTTGGAGAATGATCTTAGATCAGTTTTTGAGAAGTTCCACAAAAGGGGAATAATAAATTCGGGTTTGAACTCGACTTTCATTGCTTTGGTCCCAAAGAAGAAAGAGGCATCACAACCAAAGGGTTTTAGACCTATCAGTCTAGGGACTAGCTTGTACAAAATTATTGCAAGAGTGTTGTCTCTTAGGATAAAGAAAGTGCTTCTCTCTATTATTGCACCCAACCAAGGTGCTTTTGTGGAGGGAAGACAGATCATTGATTAGATTCTCATTGCAAATGAGAGCTTGGAGAGCTTTAGGTAATCAAAGAAGAAGGGAGTGGTTTGCAAATTGGATTTGGAGAAGGCTTATGACTTTGTTGATTGGTCTTTCTTGTTGGAGGTTTTGAGGAGTTTTGGTTTTGGACACAGGTGGTGTAAGTGGATTTGGGGTTGTGTCAGGACTTGTAATTATTCCATCTTGGTGAACGGAACTGTGGTTGACTTCTTTCCTGCGTTGAGAGGTCTAAGACAAGGAGATCCTCTTTCCCCTTTTCACCTTGATTGCTGATGTACTTGGGAGATTGATCCATAGAGCAGACTCGAGGAATCTAATAAGAGGGTGGAGAGTAGGAAGGGAGGAGGTTCATTTAACACATCTACAGTTTGCAAATGACACAATCCTATTCTGTGAAGGAGGGGACGTTAATTGGATCTGGAATCTAAAGTTGGCAATACAACTCTTTGAGCAAATATCAAACCTCAAGGTGAACTTTGATAAGAGTTGTGTGGTGGGAGTGAATGTGGATGAAAGGGACCTAAGGGTATTTGCAGGTGAGCTAGGTTGTGCAATCTCGGGCTGGCCCTTAACATACTTGGGCCTCCCTTTAAGAGAATCCTAAGAATGTAAGCTTCTGAAATCCGGTAGTGGAGAGGTTTGAGAAGAGGTTGGTGGCTTGGAAGAGAAATTATCTTTCTTTAGGTGGGAGAGTCACTCTCATTAGGTCTACCCTAGCTAACCTACCTGTCTACTATCTGTCAATTTTTAAGATCCCTACAAAGGTCTCCAATCTTTTGGAAAAATTAATAAGGAATTTTCTTTGGGAGCCTAGCAAGGAGAAGAGAGATCATAGGGTGAGTTGGGAGGTGGTCACTAGGTGTAAAAAACTAGGAGGTCTTGGGATTGGTAACTTCAAGAAAAAGAATATGGCTCTGCTGGGGAAATGGTTGTGGAGGTTTTCATTGGAAAGGGATAAATTGTGGACTGAGATTGTGGCTAGAATACATGGGCTGGAAGACAATGGCTAGGATCCTGGAATCATGGCAAGGGCTTTAGTTGCTTCTCCTTGGAAATCCATTCACAATTTGCTTCCAGTTTTCTCCCCTTGGATCAGGTATGGTCTAAATTCTAGTAACCGAATAAAATTCTGGGAACAACTTTGGGTCGGGGATTCACCTCTGAATGACTAGTTTCCTTCCTTGTATGCTATGTCGGATTTGAAAAATGAACCTATCTCTTATTTATTGGTACCTTCAGACTCCACTTTTGGCTTTGGGTGGAACCTAGGCTTGCATAGGGCAATTAGGGATACAGACTTGGACAGCTTGTTAACTTTGCTAGCCTCCCTTGAGAATGTCTTCCTAAATCTTGCTAAGGAAGACACTAGATTTTGGACACCTTCTAGCACTGGTACTTTTTCTTGTGCTTCATTCTTTGAAACCTTAACTCAGCCTTCTGTCCCCTTTGGGTTGTCTTTTCCGGCTAAAGATATTTGGAGCAGACCTTTTCCTCATCAGGATTTTTTTGTTGGAAAATTTTCTTGGAAAGAATAAACACATTTGACTTACTTCAGAGAGAGACCCAACTATTGTCTACTTCCTAATAGATGTACTCTTTGTAAAGCTGATGGGGAATCCAGCTACCACCTCATGGTCTCTTGTAAGGTTGCTAAAACTGTATGGGAGTGGGTTCTTTGGGTGTTCTTAGTATCCTCTGGAGAGTATCCAAAGTTTGTTCTCTCTTTTTTTAGATGGCCTAAGAAGTGAGGGAAGACTATGTGGAGGAGTATTAGGACAGTGGTGTGCTCTTCATTGTGGGAAGAAAGAAGTTCACGTATTTTTTCAGACAAGGAAAGAACCCTGGAAGTACTATTAGACCTAATCCTTTTAAGGGCTGCCCACTGCCCACTGGCTAGATGCAAGAGGGCTCTTTGTCCCTCTTGGTCCCCTCCCCCCTCGGGTTTTATAAAGTTGAATTTTGATAGCAGCAGTGTAAGGAATCCAAGGCCCTCTGGGGTTGGAGGAGTTTTCAGGAATGAGGAAGGGATTGTTATTGTTTTATTCTCTGGCCCTATTGGAGAAGGTGACTCTCTTAGGGCTGAGATCCTTGCAGCGCTTGAAGGAATTCAAAGAGCAAAGGAATTAAATATCAACCGTTTGATCCAAAGGAATTAAATATCAACCGTTTGATCTTGGAAGGTGATTCGAAGGTGGTGGTTAGCTGGTTGAAGAAAGAGGACAGTGGATTGTGGAACTTTAACAATGAAAAGAAACAGTTCTTATGGCTGTGTGGGGACATTGAGATACAATACAGCTGGGTGAAAAGGAGTGCCAACTCATCTGTGGATGGGTTGGCCAAGCAAGGGGTGAATAGGGAGTCTGTCTTTTGGGCTAGTTTTTAATTTTTTTCTCTTTGTATTCTGTTATTGGGGAGCTAAGATATTTTATCTCCCCTCTTGTATTCATATTCCCTCTTTTCTTTTAATTTAATGAAGATGGTGTTATTGATAAAAAAAAAAAAAAAGATAAAGTAGAAGTTTTCCATGAATTCAATTTTGAAGCGAGATTATAAAAAAAAGGGCATCTAGTAAATTGGAGTCAAGTCTGTAAACCAAAAGAGGTTGGAGGGCTGGGAATTGGACACCTAAAAGAGAAGAATAATGCCTTCCTTGGTAAATGGCTGTGGAGATTACCCATTGAATCAAACTCCCTTTGGGCAGTTATCATCACCAGCAAGTATGGGTTAAATGTAAACGGTTGGGACTGCAATCTCCGCTCAAACCGATCAGATTCCTCAAATCCCTGGAAAGGTATCTCTTCTATTCACAACCTTTTTTTTTTTCTTTCATAAGATATAGGGTGGGTAATGGAACAAGAATAATGTTCTGGACGGATCTGTGGTGGAGCACTCCATATTAGCAGAATCTGATCCTAGGCTCTACAACCTTACCCTAAACAAAGGTGCAACCATCTCTCAGCGCCTACCCAATTCTCCAAATGAAAGCAACATAAACTTGAACCTCAGAAGACCCTTAAGGGAACCGGAGATCAGTGAGCTTACTGACCTCCTCCTCTCTCTTAGAGAAGTCTACATTTCCCCAAACTCCCAAGACTCTTGAGTCTGAAAACCCCACTCCGGAGGTGAGTTCTCATCCAAGTCTTTCTTCGAAGTTCTGGTTGCAGGAAACTGAGGCAGTGATTTCCCTTTCAAGATCTGGTGCAAGTTTGTCCCCTCAAGTGTGAGTTTCTTTGTTTGGGAGGCTTGTTTGCATCGAGTAAACACCTGTGAGCTAATGTGGAAGAAAAACCTTGGAAGGCTTTTTATCTCCCCTCACGTCTGTATCCTCTGCCTCCGTGAGGGAGAGACAACTGACAACCTCTTTATACACTGCCAGGTAGCCAGCAACATCTGGAACTTCTTCCTACAGTTAGTTGGTTGGCTCCTAAGCACCTTCAGGAACTGATTTCACAGTGGCAAGGAAGAGGTCTGAGCAAGAGAGGTAAGACTTACTGGCTGATAGTACTTGATTCTGTTCTCTGGGGAATTTGGGAGGAAAGGAACAATCGACTGTTTGAAAATAAGATAAAATCTAAGGGTGAGCTGATCAACCACATCACTTATTACTGCAATTTGTGGGCTTCCAGCTCAGAGGAGTTCACAGGAATCAATGTTAATGACCTTAACATAAATGTGTATAACTTTCTGATTTCCTCCCCTTCTATCCCACTCCCCCTGAGAGTTCTCCCCCAATAAGAAGGAAAGGAACTTGGACTCTAAGCTTTGATGGAAGTGCTTTTGGTAACCCTGGAGCTGCCGCCATAGGGGGAATCCAAAGAGATGAAAATGGACTCACCTGCTGGGTATACAGTGGACCGATTGGGATAGCTGACTCCACAAAGGCAGAAGTATTAGCAGCTCTCACAGGGATTTGCCTAGTAAGCAAACTGGGTACTCAGAACTTCTCAATCGAAGGTGACTCAGCAAATACTATAAGATGGTTGGGACAACAGGAGGCTGGACCTTGGAGACTTAGTCACTTCTTAACAGAGGCAAGGGACCTTTGGCTCGTACGAATGTTTCTCTATACTGGATCCCAAGGGAGCTAAATGCCATTGCAGATGGTTTAGCAAAATTAGGAGTCATTCTGGAGACCTTGTACTGTGAAAATTTTCCTCCTGTGTAATTCTCAGGGGTCTGGCCCCTGCTTTGTATTTGTACACCTTCTTGTGTACCACTCTTTCCTTTAATGAAATCAGTTAACTTATTTAAAAATAAAAAATAAAAAAACAAGGTAAATAGGGACAGTTTGTATTGGTCTGAGTTGTAATTGATTTCTAACTTTTCTAATGTCTAAGCGAGAGGTACGTAGGATGCTTGTATTGTTTACTTCATATGCAATTTTTTTACTTATCCAAAAAGTAAGGTGACTGCTTTGCCTTCATTGGCTTGGGCTGGGGTTATTTTGTTTAGTATATGGTGTTCATTGATCTAGAAAAGGCCTTTGATTGAGTTCCTAGAGAGAGAGATCATATGGTGGGTCTTGGAAAAGCAAGGGGTTCAAAATAGGTATATAAACCTAATTAAGGATATGTATGAGGGGGCAACAACCAATGTTAGAACACAAATGGGAAAGATTTCAGAATTTTTTTACAGTGGATCTTCACCAAGGTTCAACACTTGGATCTTATATATTTACACTTATCATAGATGAATTGACTAAACATATTCAGGAAGAAGTTTCATGGTGCATGTTGTTTGTAGATGACATTGTTTTAATTGATGAAACTAATGAAGGATTAAATGCAAAATTAAGCTTATGGACAAATGCCTTGGAAACAAGAAGCTTTAAAATAAGTAGGACAAAAAAGAGTATATTACATGTAAATTTAATAATAAGGGTGTAAACCAAGATACACTTGGGATTGGAAACCAAGAGATACTCAATGTGACCATTACCTTGGTTCAATAATTTATAACAAGGGAGAGATTGATGAGGATGTCACCCAGAGAACTAGAGCAGATTGGGCAACATAGAGGGGTTCATCTGGACTTTTGTGTGATAGAGAATAGCACTTAGATTAAAAAGAAAATTATATGAAACAGTTGCAAGGCCAGCTATATTGTATGGAGTAGAGTGTTGGGCATTCAAGAAACATGTTCAAGAAAATTAGTGTGGCAGAGCAAATGCTAAGATGGATGAGTGGAAAAACTAGAAAGGATAGGATCAGAAATGGAAGCCATCTCTAGAAACCTAGGGGTAGCTCCAATAAGTGATAAAATGAGAGAGAGTAGGCTAAGACGGTTTGGTCATGTGCGTAGAAGACAACCAACAGCTCTAGTTAGAAGAAGTGATTTGTTATTAGTGGAAGGGACTAGAAGCGCTAGGTACACCAAAAAGGACATGGGTAGAAGTAGTAAGAAATGATTTAAGCACTAATAATTTAATAGTGGATGTGATTTTAAATAGAACGGATTGGCAAAACAAGATTCATGTAGCCGACCCCATATAGTTGGGATAAAGCATGGATGATGATGATGATATGGTATACAAATAATTGAAGAAAATAAAAGAAAGGCCTTTCGTATATTATAATAGTTGTCTATAAAACTCAAAACATAAAACAATTGAAAAGAATTTGAAAACCTAAATAAGGCGCTTGCCTGGGCTGCATGGCACCTGGCTTGAGGTGCATGACTAGGTGCAGAAGTGTGCGTCTTTATGATGTAAGCACATTTAGACCTGGGAGAGGAGCCTAACCTGAAATGCGCCTAGCCTCTGCACCCAGGTGCACCTTTTAAACCACTATGGGGGGTGCATCTGAATGGTTATTTGTTACCCAGAAATGTTATGTATAAGAAAAAAGATAGATTTCATCATGTATATCGGATGTTCATTTATGTTCGTTGAGCGAAGAGCAAGTGATAAGATCATATACCAAGGAAACTTCATATAACATTGCCAATAGGTGATAATTGATGGAAACTAGACTAAGATTGGTTGACAATGTGCGTAGTAAGGCCACATACTGCACTAGTAAGACCAAGTTATTCAAAGCAATTTGAAGGGTTTAGGTGAGCATTTTTGAGTGGAGAAATGATCTGAGCGTGCATGATTTAGTAATGGATATTGTCCTTGAACTTTGATAGAGCAACCACATATGGTTGGGACCAGGCTTTGTTAAGTTGAGATTCGAAGTGTTAGAAGTGCATTACTATGTTTTAGAAGATAATTTGAATGTCATCTTTTCCCTTAGATTGTGGCATAGCTGAGAATTTGCACAATGCATAAATTGCATATGCAGTTTCATGTAGTACTTCGTTTTTTTTTCTTTTCATTTTGCCCATTTTTTTTCGAAAAAGTAGAAAAAATGAAATTTAACAAAAAATGGAATTTCTTACTCTTGCCCTTGTCCAGATGTGGCACAGATGTAAAAATTGAGTCGTTAAAAATCTTGTATGGTAAAATTTTGGCTTTATGATATCTGCTATATTTTTACTATCAAAATGCGGGCTTATAATATGTGCATATATTGACTTGTGAGTTGCTTTAATGGTTCTAGTTTTGCTCTTCCGGTCTAACACTACCAGGTAGATGAGATCAACTTTCTGCACCATGCAACATACATAATTGGTTATTGGTTACCTTTTGTGTCCAAATAGATTTAGGCTGCATTTGGCATTCCTTATTTTATGGACTTATCTTCTTTTTACGTTCATAGGGGCATTTTAAATGCTAAAAGGAGAAAGTCCTTAAAATAAGGAATGCCAAATGCAGCCTTAGCGCCTTAAGATATCAAGCATCCTATTACAGAAAAAAAAAATTTCCAAACTACGTGAATTTATTTGTATCACATTGACTGGCTTTGACTATTTAGTTCATCAATTATCAAGGAAGCATTGGTTTTGCCTCTAAAAGATTTTGGAATTTCGTTATGTGAAGCTAGTGAAATGATGATACTAGCAAGATATAAAAAGAATTTGATGAAATGATAAACAAAAGTCGGGTCAAATATGAAAAGTTTCGATTTGGTAATTATCATATAGGCCCAGTTTTCACACATAGGGTAGTCTAAGAGGAACATATTGAAGGGGATTTATTAATAACTATCACAACTTGAACTAACGTTTAGATATGCAAATTTTATTTAAATGGTTTTGCTCACCTATTTTTCTCCAATGATCCTGTAATATATATACTGAATATGAACTCGTTTTCTTTTGTGCAGAGATATGGGAAATTTTCAACAGGACCGATGTATTTTTGGGGCTATAAGCATTTGGTCTTCATTTGTGAAATTAAATGTTGGGTCAGAAGTTAAAGCGCGTTTTGTAAATGAAGGAAAGAAATGCTTGAAACTCTCCTAATAGGAAACAAAACAGCGAAAGGAAAGAACTATACCAAAGTCTAGAAATTTTTGGGGGCTTGTGTTTATTTGTTGTGCTGTATTCTTTTCTTGCGTTTATTTTGTAAGGATTTTGCACGGTAGCTGTCTGGTCTCGTCTTCTCTTTGGTAGAACAAATTTCTATAATGGTGGTAGTTTTATAATTTCTATTTTTGTTTGACAGCAAGGTAACTCGTCTATCTCCTTGTTTGATTTTCCCAGGAACCAAGAGCTCTCCTGTTCTATTGCTTTTCGTAGAACAACCTTGTGTTTTACAGCAAGTTCACTTTTTTGTGAATCTGCTTTCGAAACATTACATGGGTTCTCGATTTGAATTTCTCCCCTGTTCGAGGAGACTAGAGAACTAGAGTTTTTTAGTATATGAGAAATTCTCTGGGCATGGTTTTGATAAATGAAAACTACACTGGTTGACCTGGGAACCGGTCATGGCTCTGGGAACTTACTCTTTGGCCCTCCCAGCTTGATGACGGTTGATCCTATGATAAGATGTATCAAGGAAAATAAAAAGATCGGGATAAAAATGGAAGAAAGGGTACAATGTTAACTTTATTGATAAAGATGCATTGTAAGGAGACCGAGCAAGCTATTACCGGTTTAGATTATTTGATACCTTTCTGCTGGTGACCTATTGGTTCGTGCCAAACGTAAGGTTCAAAGTATTGACAGAAGCACGAACTTTGTTCAAATCAACTTTTAAATAAACCATTTTTTTTTCTTCAAGCTATATACAAGAGCAAAAGAAAAAAACCTGATACATTGTAGTGAGAATTGATAAAGTGCAAGGAAATTTCATTACACTTAAATTGTTACTCATCTGAATGTAACTCATGACTAGAGTAGAGAGATTAGTTGGATTTCTTGGGGTCTTAAATTCCTTATTTGAAGTTTCTAACCAAAAAACAAAATTCAACGTAGCTCCTGTTTGATAGCGGCTGATGTAATCTGCACTCAATGACTTGTTGCATTGTCACTTTGTTCCCTCATGGTTGCAACGAAATTTTGATTATTGTCACTTGAGCTGTTATGAAATAGTCCTAATTTCATTACGATTTCTATAGAATCGATCGACAAAAATTTCATTACCAAATTTTGATTATTGTCACTTTGTTCCCTCATGTGATACGCAAAAAGCGCATATTGCTTGATTCCAAATTTCCAATAAAGGTTATTTGAGGTTGCTGCTAATTTTTCCTTCTAGTCAAGCTTTGTGCACTAGTAGATTGCCATCTTTGCTGAAATGCTGAATGATTGTTTACATCACCAAAGTGCCGTACTGTAGCATGGTTTGATTCTTATTTTTTGGTTTTTTGTTTTTTCCTTTTGGTAAAGATGGTTTGATGATCTCCTGAAGCAAAAACTCTGCACACAAAACATCCACTCACACATCAGGAATATCCCCTGATACATGTATGTTGAATGTGGGGAAAATGATCTGAGTATAGGGCTGGATGCTCATGCTTTTAGAGTGTGCATTGTAGGAGATCTTGTCCCCAATTTTCACTTTAGGCTGATCATGAGTCATTGATCGGTATTTAAACATAGAATCTGAATTTTTCAGTGAAGCTTTGACAAATTCCTTGCTTTTCCAATGGTCCCTGTTTCTCAAAAAAGGATTAAAATATCAGCTTCACAGAATATGCCAATTGGTTCAGTTGTGAAGGCCTCTAATTCTATGTAGTTAATGTTGGATTTTAATCTCATTAGAGATTAAATGTAATGGGGTTTGATTGATCAAATATTTGAAAAATATACCTAGACACATGTCTTGGAAAGTAGTTTTTTCTCTTACTAAAACTGGTTTTCAACTTGTCCCACATTGGAAAATTACAAAACTTGTGTTCGTGCACAACTGTATGCTACGCAATGAGATGCTTTAGAGGCACACTTTGCTTGTGAATGGTGGTTTTGACTTTTGGCGCGAGGTTGACCGTTGATGTTTCAACGGTCATTATGTGATCAAGAGGCACTATTCAAAGTTAATAGTCATTAACTGTTAACTATTTTTATAACAATCACAATGCTTGAAATTGTGACTGTTCAATGGGACTTTTTTGAACCAACACCTTCTTCTGCTCCATGACTTCAAAATTTATTAAGGAGCGTGAATCAAGCAAATTCACATACAAGTTTTTCAAAAATCACTCTTGTCTCTCTTTGTTTGATCTGCTACTGTTTCATAGAAGGTTTATTCACTCAAGACTCTATTGTATCTTGGAACGAATTTGCTTGTAACCCAACAACAAACTTAGTGGAACTCAGTAGGGGAAAATAACGTTCTAAAGACAGTGTTTTCAGACATGCCTCAGAGCTTTTCCTTCAAAATTTACCAATTCCAAAAAGCTAACTTATAATTGATTCTCGCATTCACTTGGATTGGGGGATTGTGGGTACGGAAAATGGGAAATTGACCATCTAAAGCCTTTCAAATCCACCAAGTGTTGAAACATTCCAAGACATTAAGAGCATTTACAGAGAATATTCCATAAAGTATTTACAAAAAGAGCATGTATCATGTATGTTAAGGGATAATATATTATATTATAAGGGTAAAATAAGAAAAAGTAAAATATAAATAAACTTTAGAACATGGGAGGTCCAATTTGATATAAACAAGGGCCTCTACCCAAACAATGGACAAAAAAGCAATAGTACTAATCAGTTAATGAGCATTCTTGAATAATAATGGCCAATACCAGAATAATAATAATAATACGGATAAAATAGGAAAAGTAAAATATAAGATAACTTTGGAACATGGGAGACCCAATTTGCTATATATAAGGGCCCCATACCCAGATTTGAGGACCTTTAACCCATCATTTGTCTTCAGCAAGGTTCGAAATTTTGATACAATATGCCTCGTATCGGGCATATCGTATCATATCTTTTTTGTTCTGATATGCTTGTTTACAGAAGTTTCATGATCTCACTCTTTTTTAATAAAAATACTTCTATTTTAACTCCCCAAAAACCAAGTTTTGAAAAAAAATATGTTTCCGAATGTATCTAAGTATCGGTATGCCTCCCGAGGCATATCAACATTTTGAACCTTGGTCTTCAGACCTATTCTCTCTCTCTCTCTCCTTTCAAGTGAGCTGATAATTATATTGTATTTTTATAATTGTTTATCTAAAAAGTATATTGCATTTCTTGACAATGATTGGATTTATTTACACATCATGTTGGTTAGAAAAGCAGTATAACATCTAGGAGTAAGACACCAAGACTGAATATTTGAAGCAATAAACTAAAAAAGCCAAATTACCATGTCCCCTTATATTTTTTCCATTATAAACTGATCCAAAAACGGTTATGAACAGTATTACCAAGATTTGATCTTATTCTTTGAAGGCTCGACAGTACCTTTTGAGCATGTTAGAATAATGAAATGTAAACGGATTAAATAGGAAGAGGAAGGTGATTTAGGCTCTAGTTCCTTATGCCAATATATGGTCTATATGATTGGAGAAGAACTCTCATTCTCATATTTTTGAACAGATGAGTAGATATGAAGGAGTGATATCAACAAAATAGTGGAGATTTTTTGGTCTTGGATAGAAACTCAATTTATTTAGGGATGTCTCCCTTCCAGATATGCTTAATTTAATTTCTTTTTGCATGCATACTTACCTATTTTTTGCTTGTTTTTGTTTTGTACAGAAATCTTTGTAAACAGGGCAAACTGTAAATTTCTATACTTATCCATTACTATCAATAACATATTTATCTTGATTTTCAAAGAAAAAAAAAAGGAAAGAAATTGGGTGGTATCACTGTTGGGGATCTAACATTCACCAACTTAAATAAAATTTTACTTGTGAGGGACAGCAGAGCACCACATATATTTTATATATACAGGTGAAATGACAAACTTTTTGCTGGTCAGCTTGGGGTCCATTTGTACTTGAACCCCATCTCAAAATCTATCATGTTTTTTAAGCTTCAACTTTAGACCTGAAATTGTCTTATGATTCTCTTATGCAATTTTCATTTTCATATTAGCATTATTGTAAAATTTAGCTTTAGAATTAGGTGGTATTAGTTTTAGATTTAAGTCTGATTTGCTTCAATCATTTGTTACATGGATATTAAGAAAATGATTTAGTTTTCTATTGAGTGTAATTTTTGTTAATACTTGATTTTTTTTAGCTATTTGTAGTTTTACATTGCTTGCTCAAGGACACAACCACATTGTTGATACAACTTGAGAGTTATTCATCCTTGCCAAGGAACATTAGGAGAAGGCAGATAATATAATTAGTGATTTTTTCCTCAAATTTGTTGTGTTTTTATCTGATGACATGTATTAAATTGTTTTTGTTGAACTATTTAAGTATTTATCAATAACAATGAATAAGACAAACTTTGTCACATTGAATGAATAAGCAAATAACCTTTTCCTTTCAAAATAGTCTGTAAATAGAGTAATTGATCCCAATCTTATTTCTCAAAGAATCCCTTTACACTTATTTATTACATATAATTGCCACACAAAAAAAAAAAAAAAATCTTGGAGAAACATATTTTTCATTACCCACTTAAAATTGGGGACGTAAAATTAATTAATAACCATAAAACAACTTTGCATCAAACTGTATATATTTTATGAATAAGAAAAGAAAAGAAAAGAAAAGCTTCAATTACTATATTGAATTATATATACTATACCATTTAATTAGCTTCAAGTATGCCCCCTCTCTCTTAGTAGGGAGGCCAGCAGTTTTCAAGTTCCACACCTGGGTCCATATGTTGGAACCTATTGTTACCAGCTGCATTCATGTCTACACTAAAACCAGCATCAGTTGATGAAAGCATGCAATTGGTTAGCAGGGACGAAGATGCATCTGTGGTTATGGATTGTTGATTCAAGACTGGTGTCACTGTCCTCCAAACTGCTGGTTGTGTTGGAGCTCCAATGTTCAAATTTAACCCTGAAATTGTATAGCAGCTACCTGGATAGTTTAGCTGTGACTGGGTTGGTATATTGCCATTTGGTGTGCCACGTAGGACCCTTGAAAGTTCTGCCAAGTCAGCATTACCTAAATAGTTTCTTCCAACCGGAAAGTGACATGTGTCGGCCTGCATGATGGGTGCCACGCCGCTTTGGCTGATTTCGAGGTTATAAGGATTTGATCTTGTCTGGTTGGGGAGATACTTCTTGCCACCGGCAGCACTCTTTTGGAAGACTCGGCAGACCACCCATTCATCCTGCCAAACAACAACATTATTAACAAGCTATGAACAGAGATCTTTGGGTGTTTTCTAATGTAATCTGGTTTGAAAACAAATTGCTTCATGAAGTTCTGGTTTGAAAACAAATTGTTAGTTTAAAAAATTAACAAAATCCAAAAGCATCTTCTTGAAGTTCTGGTTTGAAAAACATGGTTTCATCTATGGATTTTATCATGTATCATAGATTGTGTTTAGTATCATTTCCATCTCAGGTTCAAACATTTAGAGAGAGAGAGAGAGAGGTTCAACACAGGAGCTTTCACGTGAAACTTGTTTGGTTGTTACTAATGTTGATAAATAAGTGTTTTGATCATTGTGTCTGGTATTGACATTGCTACCTAAAACATTTAAATGAGATATTTATATTAAGTGTGACACCACCTTATTATACTATCTCTCATCCAAAAAGTAAATGTCTTTTTGATGATTGACTCTTTATTACCCATAAATTAACATTTATAAGCAAATCTAGGTTGTGTTTGGTATCATTGCCACTTCTACTTGTAATGATTTAGGTTGGTCAATATAAATTTTTTAGAAATTGTATTCACATCACACTAGATAATCACTTCCACTAAAAAAATATAGACATTGGATTGAGAGTTGCCATTTATAAAATTTGTATTGACTAACCTAAAATGTTACAAATGGCAATGGTACTAACCCTATGTGTTTGATTCTATTAGCATTTATGAATGGATGTTTTTTAGATAAACACTTTATCTGAAAGCACCACTTTACACGTTTATTGGTTTTTGTTATTCCAACCTTAATAAATGCCGATGCTTAGCTTGCGCAGATGTGGCAGCATTTATTGAAAAACACCAATTCTAACTATTTTAATTTAAAACCATCTTACCAGTAAAAAACAATCTCAACCAAACAAAAAATTGACATTCAAACCCAGAGCACCTCGATGATGATAAAGTGGCAGCACTATCAACCAAACAGAGAATTAACATGTAAACTCAAAACACCTACGTAGTGATAGATGTACCAAACATCATCCTAACATTTGCACTGTTTTTGTCTTATAAACCTTTGTTTTTTTGTTTATATGACATGACGATTTCAAAACAAATGAAAGAAAAACATTCATAGAACGCCAGCTACCAATCAACCCATAATGTTAAAAAACACAACCTTGCCAAATTTTAACAAAAAATTCCCTCATTTTCCCTTCCATCACATCAAGATTTTATTTTAAAGTTAATAAACTAACCAAATCACTACTTCTCTACATCTACCTAATCTAAGCCTATTTAGACCAATCTGACCCCACCAATTGATTCAAAATGCCTAAAAACCCCACCTTATAAAATTTCAATAAAAAATACCCGTGTTTGCTCTCCATATAAAAAGATTATATTTTGACTAATCTCATTGGCTTGTACACGCAAAACCATTTTATATGCTCAAATCCATCTCCACCCTTCATTTTTTTTAACCCAAAATACCCAGCATTATATTAGAATTTTGTTTTGGCCTCCTTAAATCTTAATTGACTAAAAAACCCCTAAGCATACCAAAATTACCACAATACCTTAATTAAATAAATAAATACCATAATTAACTATGGTATTTTAACAATGTTTTTTTTATTAATTATGGTATTTATTTATTTAATTGATAAATAGTATTTGTGAAAATACTATTAATTAATTAGCAGTATTTTGATATAATTAATTATTAATTTATTAATTAACAATATTTTTATTAATTATGTTATTTATTTAATTATTTAAAAGTATTAGATGTATTTTTGTAACAGTATTTAATTATGGCATTTAATTAAATAAATACCATAATTAATTAATAAATATTGTTAAATGATGTATTGCTAATATTGTTAATTAATTAAATAATAAAAGAAATGTCATAAAATAATATTAATTAATATCGGTAATTAATTAAAAAAGTTAAATAATTCATTATGAGAGAGGGAGAAGGGAGTGATGAGGTGGCTCATAATGGAGCAAGAAAGGCTAAAATGAAGAGTGTCTAAGAGTTTTTGGTTGGGGTAAGGAAGAAAGGTCAAGCCATGATGTAGCATGTTTCTACTTCAGTATATATACTAGTGGGGACCTGTGTGATGCACGTGCTTTGTTAAAATAACTTGAGGCAAAAGGAGTTAAGGTGCAAGTTGAATAGGCCTAACCCGAGCTTGACCCAACTCAACCAAAGATTTTGCATAGTTTGGTCTTGAGTTTTCAAACTTTAAGTTGGACTTAAGCCAAAAAATTGAAGTCTAACCTAAATTCAGGTTGAGCTTGGGTTGAGGGCATGGGTAGCCCGAGCCCATTCGATCAATTTGAGCCCACTCAACATTTTGTGATATACATATATGTATATTATCAATATATTCTACCTAGAAATTGTGCCACAAAGCTCAACACATCCAATCCTAAGCCCAACCCAAGATGTTGGGTTAAAGCTTAGGTTAAGGCTAGGTTGGTAAGAGAAAGATTATTGGTAGTTTTCAATAATTATTTATAATTTACTAATATATAACAACAATAGAATGATAATAATTACTGGTAATTTACTAACCCAAGCCTGAGTTTAACAACCCAAGGTTAAGCCTGTGTTTACCAACTTAGGCTCAACTCGAGCTTAACCTAACATCTTGAGCTAGACTTGGGCATATTGAGCTATAGAGCCTAGTCTATCATAAAATGTTGGTATGAGATCAACTGGGTTGAATTGAGCACGAACTACCCAAGGCCACAACCCAAGCCCAACTTGAGTTTAGGTTAGCCTTGAGTTTTTTGGCCTAAAACCAGCTTAAAGTTCTAAAACTCAAGCCCAACTTGTGCAAAAGATTTGGTTGAGATGGGTTGGGCTCAGGTTAGGCCCACTCAACCCAAGCTACAAGCCTATCTCCTTTTGCTTCAAATTCTTCTAAGAAAACTCATGCAGCTCATGGGTCTCCGCTAGTAATTAATAGCACTATTTTTAATTTATAGTTATTAACAATAATATTAATTAATAAAAAATATTATTTTTAGGTATTTTTAATTATTCAAAAAAAAGTTAATAATGATTTTTAAATTTTATAATTAATATTTAAAAAATCATGAATAGTTTTATAATTATCATTAATAAATATTAAATATGAATTAATAAATCTTATACTTCTTATTTTATAAAAAATATTACTATTGTTAATAGTAGTATTCAGTAATATGATTTATTAATAAAACTAATATTTTGAATTATTAAAAAGTAATAAAATAATTCATTTAATTATTCATACAAATAATTATTAAATTTTAAACTTTAATCTTAATAAAATAATTAATTTTTTGGTAATATGTCACTAAAATTAATTATTAAAAATAGTAATTGGTATTTAACTTTGGTAATTCTGAAATAATGATGAATATATAAATAATAAATTGGTAATTGTATCTTGGGAATTTTTAATTAATCACAATATTAAAATAATAATAAAATAATTAATTTAATTATTCATGAAAACAATTATTAATTTTTAAATTTCAATATTAATAAAAAATTAATTATATTACAGAATATAATAAACGTTTATAAAATTATATTACAAAATCAGACCCTACTTGGTCTAGGCCCATATAAGCTTGGGCTTGGGCTTATGTTTTAAGTTTGGAACCTTGGTTGGACCGGGCTAGGACCCAGGCTATAACCCCTATAACAGGTGTAAAGCCCACTTATATCAGCTTTCAGCTCCCATCAATTGAAAGGTTGAGGTTTTATGGCCCTTTTTATTAAAAAATATAAAAAAATAATTCATTTACTAAAATACCCCCTATAGTTTCATGAATTTACTAAAACATCTCTTATAGTTTGTTATCAATTTACTTAATTGACGTTCCATTAGATGAAAGTGAAAAATAGCAGTTTTAACCCTAACATCCATTCAAATAAATTTAATCATAAGAAAGTAAAAACAAAAAAAAATGCCATTTTGATCCCTGGTAAAACATGAACAACCACTTTATTTTTCTCTATCTGGTCAATTTTGTTTTCTATACTAAAGTGTTAGGGGTACATTAGGAATAAATAAATATGGGTCCATGCCTTTGAACAATTTTCACTTAGTTTAGATGATCATGTTATTATTTTCAGTTGACATATATAACAAATATTTATTAATGAAAGATCGACTAAAAAAATAGATTTTAAACTATAAAGGATGTTTTAGTAAAATGCAAAGTATAGGATAGATATTCTAGTAAATGACCAAAAAAAAAAATAAAGCCCTTTACCATAAAATGATAATAATAAGATGAGAAATCAAAATTCAGCAAAATCTTGTAATATTTAAAACCATGATTCTATTCCAAGTACAATTATCCTTCTTAGGCAACCTCCCAATAATAATAGAGGGAAATTTAGAGGTCAGTCCAAATGTCCATTGACTTTTATAATATAATAAAAACAATTGTCCTTCTCAACCAGTTAGGCTAGGTTACGCCAAAACGTCAAACAAATATGTACCATCCAATTCATAAAGTCAAAAAATGATCCAAAAGGTACGACCAAATCCAAATTTGCCAACCGGGAAATGCTAGCATGCAACGCGCTTGTGTGGTTCTTGGAATTATTCGCCCCATGAGAAACTTAGCCCACCTTTTATCTTCTTCACAAATTTCCATCAACGGTCCCATCTTGCTTGTATAAAATTTTCAAGAATTGAATGGGTCCCACCTTGTCTCTAGGGCGAAGTTTCCAAGAACTGCGTAAGCTCCATTTTATTAGAATTCTTCACGTTATGAAGTAAGTTGGTGCTTCTTTTCTTTTTTGGTTAGTGCTTTGGTGCTTAGCCCGAACAATTTATTCACAAAGCCCCTCTATTAAAGCCTCTAAGTTACTATATTTCATTCGTATATATCAACATATATATTGAAGTTTATTCTTAATTATTTTTTAGTGTTTTTTTTTTCCAAATTAGTTCATAAAAATAAGTTTAAGGCATTTCTACCCCTGAACTAGGTCAAACCCTGAAACATACGTTATAGAAGCATATCGGAAGGCCACCAATAAGATGAATATACAACCCAATAAGTTTCAATATTTTGAACCTCAATTTCTCTCTCTCTCTCTATCTATCTATCTATATATATAGTTGCCCAAAATAAATATGTATATACATAATTGTTTAAACAATTATGCATATAATCTGTTTGGATTGATCGGTTTGGAACAATCAAAATCGGCTCCAACCCAATTATAACTCGGGTCAATCCAATCGTGAAAATAGAAGTGGAAGAACTTATTTATTTATTTATTTTTAACACAGGTTGTTTGTCTGTTTGGGTGAAGGTTTGAAATCGCTTCAGACGAGCATGTATTTTCATGCATGCAGCTAGTATCTGTAATCTTATTAATTATAGGGGACAATATGTTGTCTCTAGAGATTTTATAGCTCAGAGCAAATGCTGCGTCCATAAAATATGATCTATTCCAATAGTTATAATTAATCAGAAGCAACTCAATATATGATAAACATCCAATTAATCGTTATCATTGATCAAGAGACGAGTAAGCTAATTTACCTTGGCAGTTCTGAAGATGGTTTTGGAATGGAGTCGGTATTCATGCATGACCCAGTTGGTTTTCTCTCCTCTGGGAGCTCTTCCTTTATAGAAAACCAATGTCTTCTTCATTCCAACCAACTCTGAAGTAATAGAGTTAAAGATCTCTTTGTCTTTCCCAGTTGTTTTCCAGTATCCAGCATTCGTTGCACGGTTTGTGCGTACTCCAGTTGGGTATTTTCGATCTCGAAGGCTGAAGAAGTACCACTCTTTCTCTCCCATCTTTGCCTTCCCTACACATGAGAGAGAAAATTTTGTTTGTGTCAGGTCTTAAGAAATTGCACCACTGGTCTGGATCTGCTCCTCACACATATAACGCGCCTCACACCAACCTCACAGAATGTCGACCTAGCTATATATCAGAACGTCTCCCCTACTTGCATGCCATTATTCATGAGGATGTTCCCAATGTATAGTAGGATGTGTTGTGAAGTTGGTGTGAGCACTCTGTTAGCTAGGAGTAAATCCAGGTTATTGCATTACAGCTCATGGCCTTAAAATCAAGAATTAGGATTTGTTCCTCCAAAGAGTGCCTCAGACCAACCTTAAAAGTCACAATACATTGCAGTTGTGCATACTGAATCTCTCCATGCATGAATGACCATATACAAGTAGAGTCTGATCATGACATTTTGCTAGTCACGCTCATCCAACTATACATTGGAAATTTCAATGTTTTAAAATTTTCTCCTCACATAAAGCGCCTCACACCAACCTTACAGTATTTGCAGGTTTCAGCCGCGCGCGCACATCGGGATTATCTCTCGTAATTCTATATATTCACAGTGCATATAGCTGCAACTTGTGAGGCGCGCTCTGTGAGTAAATTAAGAGCATGAAGGAAACTTAATTAAAAGCTTCCAGAGCTGTAGATTCAACAAGCTGGTGTAAGTCATAAGCCCATATTTGAGGAGAAATTTTAAATTTTACCAGAAAGCAATGAAGCCTGGTGTAAGTCAAGAGTTGTTGCACCAGCAGTGCGATAAACCAGGTTGGTAGATGATGATGGGTGTAAGAGATGAATCAAATTAAGGGTTGAGATTACTATACCTGGGAGATCCCACGGTTCGCATTTGTTGAGATCAACATCTGCAATTGCTCTCCCAGTGAAATTGGCATCAGATATCTTGTGGGTGAGATAGTAAGTGATGAGTTCTTCGTCAGTGGGATGAAACCTGAATCCCGGAGGCAATGACTCCTCCTTGGCCACCCCATCCATCCCTCCTCCTCTCCTGTTCACAAACTCTTCTGGTCTTGAACTGTTTCAGCTACCACCCTTAAGCTTCTATAAATTAATCCATGGCGTTCATGAATATGATATCATAAGTTTTTATATCACATAGAGATTGAACTTGAACATGGTGTAATTTAGGGAGCTATACCACACACCCAATCACACAAACCGCTCAACTAACAACAAGACCATCAATTTCAGCTGAAAAGCCTAGTGATCTCTGGCCTTATTGAGACTGATTGACCTGTCTCTGAAGCTGAGCTACAAGTCTCTAGCTAAGAACTATCATTTGGAGGAGAAGCCATTAATATGAATATGATCAGCTCAACAAGTCTCTTGGGTTGCTCAAACAATCCGGGTTTCCTTGATTTCGAAGGATCATTTCACTTGAACCCCAAATCCAAGCAACAATTAAAAAGCTTGTTACACCATCGAAATCGCCAAATTTGAGGAACCTGGGGTATGTCATGGACTCTCAGAGGCATTTGGCCGAGAAGCTCTAATTAAGGAGCTAGCCATCAATTCACATGCAAGACTACGTACGTACTTGTGGGAATCTGATGTCCTCTCCTACACACTTCTCCGATGAAGATCCGACAACAGAAATGGTGGGGATGGATGAGGATATGAAGCTTCCCTTTCTTAGTTGGCATCAACAAGTTTGAATATTAAGCTTTTGGTGTGTGGACATGAGTGTGTTCCTGAAGCTTTTACCAACTAATGGTCGTGACATACAAGGTATTTGGCCGCTTCTGGCTTTGGTTTGATGAACTATATATTAAACAATTCCCTCTACCTTGCATTTACATCAACAAGTTCTCAAATGCCATGGTTGTTCCTCAACGCTGGGCTAAAAACCGTGAATCACAGCAAATCATTCTGACCCTGGTGGTCGAACTGTAGACTTGGACAGTGATTTTTGGTCGTTATTTATTTATTTATTATTTTTATAAGTTAGAATGGGTTGTTTGTTCAAACTGGATGGTTGGACTGTTGAAACTGGTCCCCTATAATGATTTCATGTCCTATCCGATTTTAAAAACCTTGGGATGAACCATTTTGTTTACTTCATCACTGGTTCAGTTTTATTTTGTTAGTAAATCGAAACTCTAAACCCTAAATTCTAAAATGAATGCATAAAATGCATTCCATTGAATATTTAACTAGAGAATGACCCCGTACTACGTACAAGACACCTATAGTATCATTTAGTTTAAAATTTACTATTTAAGTATAAAAAATAAAATTAGAAATATTAATATGGGTCTTACATCTTTGTAATTCACAATCTATTCAGACCTACTTTATTTGGAAACCACTATTAATTTATGTTGTTTTTAATATGACCTAAGAGATTAAATAAGGTCTTATTTGTAAATAGCAACCCACTTCTAAGATAATTATTCTATTTAAATATAGAATTAATTAACCACTTTTGATATCCTATTTTCTAAAAAACTGAAGTACCAAGTGGGGATGGCTGTTGCGTGACCACATTTCTTTAATATATACAATAGATTGTCTAATTTTCTATTCAATTCAATCAAATAAAAATTAATGAAAAAATAAAGAATAATGAATATCTTAAATTATTTTCTAAATCTAGCTATATTATCAAAATGGGCTTAAAAAAATAATAAATATATTGTTATGAACATGATGTAGGTTTAACCAACCAAGTCAACATTTGTAAGAACCAACAACCCACGAACCAAACCGTTTTGGAATTTGGCCGGCCGTCCGATCATTCAAATCTAATCCGAGCCTGATAACACTTATTGGTAATTGATAAGTGGCACATGTCCCCCCTTTTTTATTATCAACAATTACGGATGTCCAATGGATATCCATTAACTCAGCAAAACCTAGTATTACTTTGGCTGTCCGCATATAACAGCCTGGCCTGTCTACAGAATTCCTCGGCATCACAAGTTAAATGTTAATGTTAGCAAGTATTATTGCTGTTTGGGAAAATTTTGGCTGTTTTGAAGCTTTTTGTGCATGAGACGTTAGCATGAATATAGGGGCAAATTAGCAATTGTGATCAATTTTTTTTTAGGTTGTATTTGGTTTGAAAGAAAAAGTATATAGATCACATTAGCGTCCCACATGCACATGTTAGTGTGTATTGGGAACATCTTCCCTACTTGTCATTGGAAGATATTTTCCAAACACAGTTGAGATGTGCCATGGGGTGCTGATTTGAACTCGAAAAAGTAGGGAAAGATAGGGAATCTTATACAAACCTTGTATAGAATTCCTTACCTTTTTCCTTCAAACCAAATATAGCCTTAATTAATAGGTATATCATTGACCGGTGAGGATAGGATTGATCCTCTGTTGGCTCCATAAATGACAAAGACTGGTCCTCCAAATTCTCCCTGCTGGCCAATGAGGAGAGGATCAATCCTCTACTGGCTCAGTGATATCATGCTAACTTGCAAAAGGCTCGAATTTGTTGCCCGCAAGTTATTTTCACATCCCTATCTATAGGACACTACAACTGTGTATTGGGAATATCTCTATTATTGTTAAAGATGTTCCAAATAAAGACGATCTTATTCAGTGGCTAAGGATGTAGTAACAGTTAGAGTGATCTCAATTACCACCGTTGCCACATTTTTCAAAAGAACCACTAGTTTCCATCGGAGGTTGCAAGAAAATTCTGTGACCACAGTTACAGGAAATAAGATCTCAAATGCCACTGTTTACATGGACTTCATATCAATTAACTTATCATGTTAAAAGAGTCCTGTAGACCAAGGTTCAAAGTATTGACATGTATCAATCAATACGTATCATTCTGGGACCCTTCCGATATGCCCCTACAGTGAGTGTATCGGAGGTCTGATCGGTTCAGAGGATGGAGGAGACCTAAATCGATCCCCTAAACTGATTGTAAAAAAAAATAATACATATATATATATATAAATACAGTATCCATTCATCCGATACGCAACATTGCTGTAGACAACAAAGGCTGTCTACACTCTACAGCGTACAGCCAAAAAAAATCAAATTCTCATGATGTTTGCCTTGCAATATATCATATATGTTGGTTTTCATTTTGCAATTGAGTTAGTTGGAATTTCCACGTTCTTTTGGAAAGGAGGAATCGCTAACGGTGGATAAAAAGCCACGACAGTCTTTGGTACTATTGTCGTTTATACATCACATGAACATAAGAGAGGCATGGCCGTTTCACCCCAAATTTTTCTTGTTTGCTTGAGGCATTTTAAGTAACTTTTTCGAGTACGTGAAATCTATCATTGCAAAAACACCAAAATTAGGTTTCCTTCTTGCAATAGTATGACGCCTAATAACACTTAATTGGCTTAAATAATAATAAAAAAATATATACAAAGAGCCCATTACCTGCTTTTCTTGCATGGTTTTCAAAACGGAACTTGAAAAATCGGGAATAGGTTAGGCGACTGGATCCGTTTTACTCCAGAACCATTATTTTGCCAAAAAATGTTGATTTGGTCAGTAAATCAGTAATTCGGGCGGTTAAACCATTTGAACAATTCAACGGTTTAGTTGGCTTTATTTTTTATTTATTTTTTGTTAGAACGTTCATTCAGTTTGAACGATCAGACTATTCGACCCAGGAATTGGACCCCTGACTGGTTAGTTGTCTGATTCGATTTTAAAACCCTTGCTTTTACTATTTCCAAAGTATAAATATTCCTTCAAGAAATGGTCATGAACCAAACACGTTTATTACCATGGAACATAACTACCTACCTTGAATTGCAGCCACACATCTCATAATTCAAGGCAGGTAGGGAGTGGTGGGCAGGAAATCTGGTTTGAGTTCAAGATTGTTTTCCATTCATTTTCACTCCCGAAAAAGGAAAAATATGCCCCATGTAACCCAAGCTCACGTCCTATCAGGGGCAGAGCCAAAGGGGAGCCATGGCCCCCCTATGGTTCAGAAAATCTTCATAGTAATACAGTTTTTTATGTAAAATTTCCCCTGTCCCCACCGCCCATCTCAATGGTTGGCCCCCCTATGGATCCATCTATATTTCATTTAGGTTTTGGCCCCTTATAAAAATTTTCTGTTTCCCCCCTACGTCCTATGAACCCTTAGATCCACTTTTTACACGAACCCTCCAATACCATTGGGCCTCGCCATCTCAATTTTTACATTTCAAAATTAACGGGAGCCGAGCACTTAACGGCAGTTTGGACTCCAAAACTGCCGCTATTGAGTCCTCTGCAACTGAACTAAACTCCACCCCATTCCTCACTTGGAACGTCAGCAACAAGCCCTGAATGCACGCCTCCGACAGGTTTCACCACCGATTTTGATGGTTTTAAAAAATACTTTTTCCCTGATTAATGTTTTTATGTTTACATGGTTAATATTGATATGGTGGTATGGATTTGGAGTGGTTAATGAACCAGTTCATGGGTCTTTCATCTCACAGAGTAAGACATTGTTTGGGAAGCTTTGAAGGCGACGGATCGATAATTTTAATATTGATATTGTAAATTTGTAATCAGAGGAATCCATGTTTGACATGCATATTAGATTTAGAATGTTTACCTCCACAATGACGAGTTTAGAGAAGTTCAGCAAAGCACAAATTCAAAGGCCAACACAAGATTTCTCCCAACATCTCGTGTAAGTATCCAGAAACTGCAACCTGTTGAATGATCTTAAGGTTCAAAGTATCGATACAGGGCGATACACCGGTAGGGTATATTGGCCTGTTCGGTACTCTTTTTTTGTTTTTTTGTTTTATTTTTTATTTTTGAATTTGGTTCAAAGGGGCCAGTTTAAGATTGGTTTACCTCTGAACCATCTGTCGATTCAAAACACCTCTTATAAGAGCATATTGGAAAGGCTCTGATAACCACTTGCTGATATATATCAGCCAATACATATCAATACGTATCGATACTTTAAACTTTGTACCTACTATTTTTTCCTCAAAGATGCTCAACTTGTCAATGGTGAACACCTATGCCTTATTAGCTCACAAAATTGGGATGCTATTCGCATAATTTGGTCTAATTGATAGGCCAGTTGGAAATGAAGAACTTGATTTCTTCTTTTGCTAATTCTTCATGTTCAAATTCATCCAACTTTAACCCTTTGACTAAACACGGTGGGAGGAGGGGAAATGCGAGCTCTATGGTTTCCACTTCCGTAACGCGTTAAAGTCAAAGAAAGAAATTATGGGAATGGTCACTCAATTTTGATTTTGCGCCCAATTTTCTTGACCATTTAATCATTGACTAGTTCTACTTAGGAGGTGTTTGGTAAGTATTTTTAAGAAGATCTTTCAAAAGTTCAAAACTTTAAAAGATTGATGAACTTTTATGGATAAATTTCCAAAGATCAAAGACTGTTTGATTGTAATTTTTTTATAGATCTTCTTAAAAGTAAAAGGGCCCAAAGATTGTTTGAAAACACATATAGCACAACAAATAATTGTTGAGCATTTAAATGAAAATACATCTTGGAAATGTCATGTGTGGGACCCATTAATGCATTCAAATGTATATTTAGCACTTATGGGCCCCACCTACACATTGGCTTATGCAAATATGCGGAGGTTCGTTTGTTTAAGAGGCCTATGTGTTCAGATTCCTCGATGGTGGAATGTGAGAGTAAAACTAGGGTTTTTTTTCGAATGAAGAAAGAACTCATAAGCTCAAAAAGACCAGAAGCCTCAAATGAAGCTTTACAATTTTCAGCTTTCTTGAGCTTTTTACGGGGTCTATCTTTTTGGCTTTCTATCTTGCGGTTGTCAAATGAAAAAGCTCATACAAGGTCTTCCAAGCTTTGAAAAAGCCTGAAAGACCCCTTAAAAAGACTTCCCATACACCCTCTTCGTGGCCGGATTCGGGTTATATTATGTTAGATTGTTTGATTGGGATGATTTTTTTCTTAATTTTAGATAATTTTTCAAAATCTAAAATTAAATTTATTAGAAATTATTTAATTAATAAAATATATGTACGTATATTTTTATATTTTATTTAAATTCATGATGTGTCATGAGCTGAGCTGATCCATGCAAAAAGAGTTCATCCTTTAGGTCGGTTTTTAAAACACTAGCCTATTAAATTCATTTCAAAGCTTTGGCAAAGTTTTGTTGCTTCTTACGAAGTGAGGTGGTATTCGTGTACAAGCAAGTTAATTATTAAGAGAAATTATTTATTTATTTATTTTGTTTCAACAAGACAAAATACTTAATTGTTGACGCGTTGGAGTCATATAAGATGCGCCCCAAAACAAAGACTTTGCTAATGTCATATGAATAGGCATGCATATACTGATTTTTCAGTAACAAAGGATGTTGATCAAGCAAAAAAATTAAGCAGTTTAGAAGCTTTGGAGTTTAGGCATGTATACAATGTTCAAAGTATGGATACAAGCTGATACGTCGATATTAATGCTTTTTTTTATGTTTTATTTATTTTTTCAAAACCGGTTTATAGGGGTCGGTTTAAGTTCTGGCTATCTTCTGAATCATGGTTTGATTTGATACAATCCATACAATCCTTGTAGGGGTATATCGGGAAATCATTGGCACGATACGTATCGATTGATACAGACTGATATATCGAACCTTGCATACACACATACACATTTAAGATATTCAATGCATTCAATTATCTCTCATTAAATCCAACGTTTAAGGTATTAATTTGCTTTCACCTTTGTTGAATCATATATTTAAGGCTTCTTTGTTTCTTATCACCATTAAATTCTATAGTTAAAAAATATATATATATATATATATATATATATATATATATATATATATATATATATATATATATAATAAATTAATAATTTCAATAACATAAAACTTATACTTTTAAAATCTACCTAGAAAAAATAGTGTTTTCATTTAGGCCGTGGTAAGAAATTAAACCATTTGGATTAAATGGGCCAATCTATGTTGTTACAATTAAATAATTAATATAAAATAAATATATATATATATATATAATGCAAAAAAAATATAGAAATTAAAAAATAGGAACGTTTTTAATATCATATATTTGACATATTAAACAATAATAAGTATGATAAACAATGTTTTAAAAACTAACCCAGAGGCCGACATGCTTTTACCTTCGAGTCACAAGTCACCAGTTCCACTGTTAAGGTCAAATGAGTCAAACCACTATGCGTCAATACTATGTGTATGTGTAAAAATACATACTTTATCAATAAATAGTATAATTATGTTTTAGTATATCATATTTATGTTTTATATATATTTTATAATTATGTTTTACATATATTACATATAATATACGTATTATGTTATATTTATTTATGCTTTTTAATTCAATTTAAAAATTTTTATTTATAAAAAATATTGAAAATTGCAATTTGGGGCCAAAAGAGGATTTTTTTTCGCAAAAATGGCAAGGCAGTGCGCATAATGCCCTTGGGACATATAGATCTTGATAAGTTACTAAAAAAAAAGATAACCCTAATTGGACATTGGAGTGCAAAGTTATGACTTCCAAAAGTTTGCACATAATGAAGTGCACAACCTGTGACTTGGTTACTGAGTCGAATGGGTCAATGGTTGAATCACCCAAGTTAGACGATTTTTAATTAAAATGGAGAGTTTCAACAAAACCAAAACTAAAATCAAGGCCAAGTGACGGTTTGAACGGTTCAATCGGCCAGGTCAACAACAAGTTGAAAACATTGAAGATAAATAAGAAATGTTTTTATTAATACTATTTTCCTATTATCTCTCATTAAATCTCATATCTGAGGTATATTCTCTTATTAAATATTATATTTAAGATATATTTTTCTCATCATTAAATTCTACTAATCAAATTCACAATATTAATTTTAATAATATAAAAATAAATATTTTGAAAAATAATTTTAAAACAAAACCATTTTCTTCCCTCTAGAGAGTGAGTAAGCAATTCAACCATTTGGGGTTAAATTCATTAATAAATAATGTCATGATTAAATAATAAAAAATTAAAATAAATAAAATATATAATACAAAAAAAAGAATTGGGCATGTCATTAATATTGTATATTGATTATATTGAACAAAAATAACTATGAAATGTAAGAAGTATTTTTGTAAATGATGAAAATGGAATGCCAAAATTAAAATCAACCTAGAAATGAAATGATGTCATAGTCAAATAATAATTTTTTGAAAGTAGAAAATACAAAGAATCAAAAAAATAAATATTATACATAAGATATAATGCTATATATTTATAAAAAAATAAATATTGGGTACATATATAATATTATACATTCATTATATTGAACAAAAATAAATATTATACATAAGATATAATTTTATCAATAATGGAAATGTAATATAAAAGTTAATGTCAACCTAGAAATCAAACTATTTTTCTTTTTGGGTCAAATAGATTAATCGATGACATAATATTTAAATAATAAATATTTAAGAAATAATAAAAGGGTACAAGTAATCAAAAGAATATATAAAAATTATATATTAATTATGTCAAACAAAAATTAAGTGTGATAAGTAAAAATTATGTATATAATATAATTTAAAACTAATCCGAAAGCAAAACTATATTCTTATTTAAATGGTGGGCCAATGATCAAACTTTTCAAAGAAACTCATGATGCCATAATTGAATAATAAATATTTAAGAAAAGATGGAACACAAAAGATAAAAAAATAGAGTTTTGTCAAAAACATTTTGAAACATTTTAATGTTATATAATCATCATATTGAATAAAAAATATTTTTATTTAAGACAAAAATGGAATACAAAATTTACTACTACTAGTAGTAGTAGTAGCGTAGTAGTGTAGTAGTAGTAGAGTAGTAGTAGTAGTAGTAGTAGTAGTAGTAGTAGTAGTAACAATAACAACAACAATAATAACAATAATAATAATCGTTATTGTAATTTAAATTTTCTATAGGTGCGCATTTAGTACAAGTAGGGGGTGCCTAACCCCTTCCCCCTCCCATAATGATATGTTGATTCACTCGTCAAACTTGATTTCCTTATGATATGTTGGTTTGCTAATGCAACTTGATTTCCTTATGATTAATATCATCTTGATTAATTAATTTTATCTTTATGCTTATCTTTATTTGGGATCCCATATGGGCCCCACCTATTGGACCCAATACGGGGTGCCTAACCCCTTCCCTCTCCCATCCGAGTCTTACTCGAACTGGTTAATTAGTGCCTAGGGTTTTGGAGTCACTATTAAAACAAAAATATTTTTTAAAACCATTCCCAGAGACTCCATCACCTACATTTCACATTATTGACGGGTGGCGACCAAATCCAGTCCAAAGTGAGCTATTTTCCGATTCTCACAGCTGACTTGCCAGCCCTCTCCCACAATTAATCTCTTTTCAAAATCATTTTAAACCATATCCCTTGATTTCCCAACTAATAAACCCCAACCATTGTTTTGCTTTTAGAGTTCTCACCAAAAATCTATAAATACCCCCCCACCAAGACAACCCTCCTCACGTTTCCTCATGTCCTAGCTTAAGAGGTTACCTACATCATGTCCAAAGTCTTCCCCTAAAATATGCACAACACTGTTGTACTTTTACGATGTTCTGTCAAGTAATTAAGTTGTTATCTTGTTTTTTTGTTTAGTGTTCCTTTTTAATTACAGATAATTTTAATTTGTTATCTTTAGTTGGTTTCAGTTCATCATCATCACATTTCAATAGCCCAAATTAGTCATCATTCTTTATTGGAGATCATGGCATTTAGCATACCTAGAGTCAATCTTCCCATCCATTTTGCATTAGAGCAATAGATCATTTAGTCTTTATTCGTTTATTAATTAGTTTCATTTAGGATTTGGTTTTGTCATTTGTTTTTTAGATCGATATATAATTTATCAAGTCTTTTCTTATGTTCATCCTCATCTTCTCTTTTAAATTTTGGTATGCATCATTGGCCCCTTTAATGTCTCCCTTAAATTCATATGACTTACATTCCCTTAATCCTTTTTTTTTTCAGCACTGTAGTGGGAGTCTTCATTGACATTCACTTTTTCCCTTCATACCACCTCTTCCAATTAAATCACTCATATATGTTATATTTGAGTAGGTCTGTTAATGATATCTGAGAAAATTTGAAGCCCAATTCGACATCCAATCCGATTATTTAGTATTCGAATAATGTATTTATGTAATCAGATTGGATTTGGATATTACAATAATCTACATCCGATTAATAATTGGATCGGATTTGGATTTGACCCCATCCGATCCGATTAAAATCTAATTCGATTAGATTATAATGTTTATTAATTTTAATATATAAATTCTATATAATTATATTAAAAGTTATAAAAATATATTATATGTGAATTTATATATAATAAATTTAGTATGTTATATTTATATTAAGTTATTATATAAAAGTTGAAAATAATTAAATTTTTTATTTTCCTGGTACTTTAGAGAATTTAAAGTGGAACCGGATTAAATCTAAATCCAACCCGAGTCCGTTAGGATCTGAATTCAAATCTAAATCCAAGGTTCAAAGTATCAACACGTATTGGCCGATACGTATCATTCTGGGACCCCTTTGATACGCCCCTATAGTGGGTGTATCGGGGGTCTGACCAGTTCAGGGTATGGAGGAGGCCTAAACCGGCTCCCCTGAACCAGTTGCGAAAAAAAATTAAAAAAAAAAACACTAAAATGGTGTATCGATTTGCCCAATATGCCTATACTAGCATATCGGACTTATCGATATTTTGAACCTTATCTGAATCCAAGTCTTTAAATCCAATCAGATTTAGATGTGGGTTCTTAATTTTCGGATTGGATGCATTCGACCTCAACCCCATCCAATTTCAGCGCTACATTTGAGTCTTAACCTAGTTGGAACCATCAATGCATAATGCATGTAAGGCGACATCATATTGGAATTCCCTCTTTTGCTTTAGTTGGGTATTAACCATTCGGTCATTAATTCTTTAGGAATTTGCGATTAAATGTTAGCGCAAGCAAGAAGTAAGGTTACATTTTCACCATCATAAGCAAATCATCAATTAAAACTAGGTTTCTCTTTTATTCAACTTTCCTAATTTCCTTGCTTCCGGTTCTAGTATTTCTTTCTTTAATGTTAAAATCTTGTTAGCCTCTTACGTAATTGTTTTCTTTCTAGTCATTATTTAATTTAGTGCTTGAATTACTTGTTGAGAATAGTTTTATTTTAAGCCTAAAATTTAAAATTTCCTTAAAACATTAGTGAAGTAGACGCCAATTTATTCAAACATGTGTGGGTGTTTAACACCTTCCCACACTTTTACTTTGGTTTTTATACCCTAAGAATCTCTATTCCACTTGGACAAATGAGTCACCAAGAAATATCCTTTTTTTTTTGTTAAAATCGCAAGTTTTCTTAAATTATCATTTCCCAAAAATTTAGGTGGCAATTCCATCATCCCTCCAGGTCAAGTAGCCACACTTCTCATGTGGAAGAAGAAATTAAGTTCAATATCCTTTAAGAACATTAGGAGTCATTTAGGAACATGATACAATCACCATGCATGTGCACCGCAAGGGCTTGCGGTAAACCAAGGATTACAATTCTTTTATAAACCAAATCACCTTTCTTGGGTCAGGCTAATTAGGCAACATGTTCCATGCAATTGTTCTATTAATGGGTTAAGCTTTGTGAAATTATTCTCTTACAAACCCATCACCCCTCCAGATATAGCTTACCGGTACTCGACTACAAAGTAGTGTTAAAGTAACATTAGCCTTGGTTGCCACTAGGATTGTCAACGGGTCGGGTCTAGGTCGGAAGCAGTTGGAACCATAACTGACCCAACATGAAATGTTGAGGATTCAGATTCGGAACCGGACCCAATAGGATCTGTAATTTTTTGACCCAAAACCAAACCGATCAGTTCTTGGGACAATCAGGTTTGACCCAATAGAGCCGATTATAATAAATAAAAAGTAAATATTTATGTTTAATATATATTATACATTATATAGATCGAATTGGCACTAGGTGGAACCGGTTCCAAACCGATAGTAATTGGGACCCTATATCAAGACCCAAAACCAACCCATCGGTTCCAATTCCCGGAACCATAACTGGCCTAATCGGTTCATGTCCATTGGGTTCGTCAGGTCGGACCCAACCCATTGACAACCCTAGTTGTCACATGTGGCTAGCTATACCTTCATATATGGGTAGTGGACTACTAGCTGACACCAATCTCTACTATCAAGGATAGTCAACTACTGCTTCTTGATGATCGACTACTAACAATTCTTAAGCTATGTTTGGTGAATAAGTGGTTTGAGACTTTTTCTTTATATTCAACTATTTATGGTTCTTAGGCTATGTTTGGAAAATAAGTGGTTTGAGAGATAAGTAATTAATTGAACAAGTACTTATTGGTGTTTGGTGGGTCCTATCCTAAATCACTTACTTTTATTATTTTAAGTACTTATTAGGGATACACTTGGTGGCTACTTAACCAATAAGTACTTATTTTTATAGAAATGACAATTTTAGCCCCAACTTAACAAATGCATATAATTCTTATTTCACGAGTACTATATTGAACTAGTTCAATGGGAATGACAATTCTAACCCTCATGTTACATATGGGCCCACTTGTCACACACGTGGCACTATTAAAATCAACAATGATAATATTAATAATAGTAATAATAATAATACCATTATTGATGATGATAATAATAATAATAAGTAATTCCAAAAAGTAATTTAATATAAGTACTTTCGAATAATAATATCAATAATAATAATAGTAATAAAATAATAATTATTATAACAAACAAGAGAGAAATTGATTCGGATATCATTTTTATTGACAACAAAAAATAATATTACTAATAAAGATATTGAAAAATAATCATAATAGTATTTATAATATTAATAATAATAACAAAAAAATATCCCACATTTTATAGAATAATTTTTGGGTATTATCATGTTTATCCGCAGTAGTAGAAAATTCAAAAACATAGTAAAAAATTCATATATGGCTAGGAAAGTTATTAGAAGTCAGTACCATACTTGGAATTGTCATTGACTAAATGGTTGTGTATCATCCTAAACTTAGATCTAGAGAGAAATGGTGCAAGAATGGATTTAGGACCCAAAAAACCAGAGGAATCTAAAAAAATGACATTAGAATGGAGAAAATCATGTGAGATTTCACATACCTGGACACAAAAGAAGTTGGGAAGTCGTTGATTGTCCACTATAGGTTTTTCCCCTACCATCAATGCTACAAGCTTCTTGCACAAATGGAGAATATGATAGGGTTTGGGGCATCTTCTTCATTTGTAGGGATATAGGAGGTCATTTTGAATTTTTTGGGGGACAGTTTTGTCTCACCAAAATGAAATAAGCACTTATTATATAAGCATTTAAAATAAGCAATCTTGGGGCAACTTATTTTTTAAAGTACCTATTTTCAAAATAAGTACTTATTTTGGGATTTTTCTTTTTTGCCAAACATGAATAAGTACTTTTTTTTTGCCACTTATTGTATGGTCCTAACACTTTATTTTTAAGTACTTATTTGAATAAGTTTAAGTGATACCAAACAACCAATTAACCTTAGAAACTCTAAGTTTATTATTCTAAAGACTTGGAAATCACTTCCTTAGGCTTCCCAACTTAGGCTTTTCACTTATAAGTCCACGAAAGAGTTTGGGAAACACTTAAGTACCAAACCTAATTCTAGACATTGGTCTCTAAGGATAGATAAACCGAGTTAAGTCAATGATTAGCCCATAGTGTTCATCTTTTACAAAAATTTCCATCAAGTCCTAATAGATGAAACACAATATAAAGCACTGGAGTTTGATGCTTCTTTCTTTTAGCTCTTTGTACCATTTATCTTCCTTGGAAAGTGATTAGGTGATAGACAACTACTTAAATGCATTTTGTCCCAATTTGATTCTTCATGGTGAATTATCCATCATTTTAATTCAATAAGAATTACTTGGTTTAGTTGCACACTTTACATCATTCCATTAGTACTCTTAATGAGTTTGTTATCACAAAACACATAGGGTCAACAAAATCCATTGTCAATAGTTGATTTTATCATCACATTCATGTAGGTTATCCTTGTAATTGATGCATTATAGATATCTTCTGTATAAGGCATTGAAGATTAATGGTGCAAACACTTGCGCTCTGACAAAGGGATTTAAGCATGGAGGTATGTGGATGCTTTAAATGGAAATGATCACTTCCCATGAGGAAAGAGAATGTCCTATGTAGTTGAGATTGATGTGACTCAATAATTCCTTAGTTAAGATAGTATGGTTTATGGAAATAGTTATAAGTGTGACCATATGAGTCATCATTAATTTAATGGGATATATGATTGAGCCAGCATGGTTTGACATACTCACCCTGGTCCTTTACTCTTTCAGGACATTTTATGATAGAAAGATTCAACTACATGGTGACTTTAGATGGAAAGGTAATTTGCCAAATTCAAATTATTAGGGTGGTCATGACATATTACTAATTGTCACTCATGATCCACAGAACCTCGTGAATAATGGATAATTGTTCACATTCAAGAGAGAATTAAAAGAGTTTTAATTCAATTCAAAGGGAAGGAGTTCGGCATCATTTGCCACTACTTAATAGTATTGAAGCTAAGAGGTCACATACAATGAGCCTAGCTTTATAAAAGGAGTGCATGGGGCGGGCCTAAGGTTTTATAAGAGACTTTGTCTAGCTAACTAAAACCCTAATCACTGATAGGATTGCTAGCACAATTCTTGGAGTCACCCAATCCTTGCTCCCTCTTCCTTTTCTCTTTGATCAAAATCTATTATAAGAGATGAAGCTTTGATTTACTATTGCTTCATGTGGGCTATCTTGGAGGCCAAACATTTGCAAGGCTACAAGAGAGAACCAAAGAAGATTTCTTGATAGCATATACTATGCAAATCGATCTTCACTAGGTATGCAGTTTAAATAATTTTATAAACTAGGGTATTGTACACCACCATGGGCATGATCTTGGTTTATCAAGATTCTACATATTTTTATTTTTTATTTTTGTTGTAAAATAATTAAGAATCAACTAGAATAGTTTAGTAAGGAAACTGCTAAGTAAGGAAACTTCTCCTCCAGCCTTGGATCTTTGAGAGGGGCCTTTTTCCAACTTTCATGAACAACTCTTTCTTAGAGCCTCCCATATTGGAGGGGAAACTCAAGAAGAAATAGAGCATTTGGCTTCTTTAATCTTTAGGATTCACTAAACCATGTTTTTAAATCTCCAAGGGGTGTTGTTGCTAAAGAAGGCTTCAGATTTCTTAAAGTTGATCAATTTACCGTAGGCACTACAAAAGATGTCTTAGCATTTAACATGTACAACTACAAGGGCTTGATGGGACATTGTTAGATCATATGTTGGGACTACGATAACTGAAAAGATGAAAAACATAAAGATAAAAGAAAGTAAAGAAATTTAAATGCAAAAAGGGGTTTAATCTTTAAACCCTATAATGTTTGAAAAAAAAAGGTTTCCTTTTGTAATTATATCTAGGGTTGTTTTTGGTTGCAAGGCAAATAAATTTGCACTGATGCAAAGTCTCATGGCAGCGCAAATGATTTGAGTGTAAATTCTAACCTATTTTTGTTTCAAATTTTAGCTTGTTTTGTTTGATTGTATTACAAATGAAGTAAATTAAGACATGAAGCAGAATAAAGTAAAATCCATAACAAAATTAAACAAGAATTTGCATTTTTTTACATTTGCACTCCCATTCATTTATAGTAGTGCAAATAAATTTGCACTGCAACCAAACACAACCTAAGGTTCATAGTATCGGAAAGACAAATTTAAGAGACATATCAGGATAGGCCTTGTATACACATGGATATGAACGAAAAATTAAGGTACACATGGAAACAATATAAATACTCCAATGAATCATAAAAATACATCAACAACATTAAATATAAGGCTTAAATGAGCTATATACACGTAAAAATCGCACACTTTAGTGATGTTTTATGAAAAAATACATCATAATCAACATGCAGGAACATAAGGATATTCTTTAATAAGGTTACAACTACAAAATATAAGCCTAAATAATTATTTAATGAAACATTTTTGTAATTTTTAGATAATTATTTATTTCTTATTCAAACAATTATTTTACTTTTATTCCCAAACTATAACATAAATTAAAAATATGAAACAAAAAATAACTTTATGGATATGATAGATCATCCATAGATTTACATAATAGTAAATATTATGGTTAGATCACACAAAAAATTAGAAAAAATAAATATTTTTATTCTAAAATTATGAAAAAAATATAAAATAAATATTTCACAAGAAATTTCAATAGATCTATGAATATGATAAATCATCCATTGATATGAAAGATACTAAATATTTATGGTTAGTCACACAAAAATTAGAAATAAATAAATATTTTATTCTAAAAAATAAAAATTACAAAAATAAAAATAAATATTTTACAATAAATTTAAATAGATCTATGGATATGGTAGATCATCCATAATAATTCTTCATGGGAAAATTATACCAAAAATATAAGATTTTCTTTTTTTGTTATTTTATATTTTTCTAAATTTTCTTCAAAAATTACATAGATTTATTTAAAACACAAAAAATATAGGATTTTAAACATAAGGAGAGTATACCAATGTATATTGAAGCATTTCCAAGCATCAAAACAAAAATAAATAAAAAAACAAAATATTACAACATATTACCAAATAATTTGAAAAAAAAAAACTATTTTAGCCTTTTTTAAAAAAAATCAAAAATCTTAAGTTTTGGAGGTTGTTTTTGGTTTTCTTAAAGATCTTGCAATTCAAGAATGTGTAGCGACGGTTATGTGAGTTTGGGAGAGAATTATGGCTTTTGGAGAGAATTAGAAGCCTTCTTTTTCTTAAAGGTTTTTAATTCATTTTTTGCCTATAGGAAAGTCATATTGTGTTGACCAATACACCTCGATAAAGCTATGATATGGTCACAATACACCTCGATATAGCCATGATAAGCCCGATTGGCCTGATATGGTCACAGTACAGGGTCTAACACGACGATAAGACACGATATAAAGGATTTTGTATCATTTTCCATACCGACCCCTTAAAGATATGATACATATCGGCTGATACAAGCCAATAGGTTGCAAAATTTTGAACCTTAATTGTATCTCTATTTGCACTTTAGGCTTAGTTTGGAAGGAGTACAAATACAAATTTGTAGAGTACAAAACCTTGTATTTTGTATGTATTTGCACAATACATAATTGTATGTGTATTCCTTCCAAACTAAGCCTTAGGTTGCATTTGAAAACGATGCAAATGGAGTGTAAATCCCGGTTCAGCGCAAATTTGCACTTTGGTTCACTTTTGCCCATGTTTGGCTACACTACATTTATGCATTGACAAATGGCAGAAAACACATTTTCCAATAGATATTTACATTGATAATAAGATGTAAAAGTACATCAATAAAAAAGAAGTAAATTTCAAGTGGTCTTTTGATGAAAAAGGCATGTACTTTATTGGAATTTGTGTTTGCATCCATAATAGCTAAAAGTCTGTTTGATAAGAAGGTAAATTTGTCTTTGCAAAGCTAACCCAACTTTGCAATTTATAGGCTCAGTTTGGAAGGAGTACAAATACAAATATGTAGAGTTCAAAACCGTATATTTTGTATTATTTTGTATGCATTTGTATTGTACATATTTGTATTTGTACTCTTTCCAAACTCAGCCTTTTATAAACCATTTTACACTCTACATACTTGCACTCACACTTATATGCATTGTTTCCAAACACAACCTTAGGCTCAGTTTGGAAGGAATACAAATGCAAATACATACAAAATAATACAAAATACATGGTTTTGCGCTCTACATATTTGTATTTGTACTCCTTCCAAACCAAGCTATATAAGAGATACATTTCTTCTTCATTCTTCATAATCCCATTGTAACCATGCTGCTACTTGGTTTGTTCTTCCCAAATGCCCAAGGCCCAATCATCTAACATTGTATATTCATTTCCATTCAATCATTTGATGCAGGGGATTCTTCTTCCTAAACCCATTAAACTTATTCACAGGGGGGCTTCGGATTCAATTTTACATTGTGTCAGGCTCAGGTTTCAAGCCGGGTGCATTAGAATTTTGACAAAAGTCAAGCCCAAACCTGGCCCATGAACATATCTAAAACCCATCATAGTTGTGCCACTACTAGGTTTGTTCCTCCCAAATGCCCAATGCTTAATCGTTTAACGTTGTTTTCTCATTGTAAGCCGACTTTCTCTATTCTCCCCTCTTCCTCTCTCTCTCTTAACCACCAACCTTTACAAACCACCGCCATTTTCCTCTAGATCTTTGGGGTTGGACCATCATCTTTCTCTCTCTCTCTCTCTCTCTCTCTCTCTCTCTCTCTCTCTCTCTCCTTGTGGCACTAGTTCTTGTTGGAGAAGATGGGGTCACTGTAACTTTGGAGGAGAAGCTCTGAGGCATGTCTAAAGACACTGTCTTTATAACGTTATTTGCCCCCACTCAATTTTACTGAGTTTTCTGTTGGGTTACAAGCAAATTCGTTCCCAGGATACGACAAAGCCTTGGGAGAGAATCTACAACCAACAAAGTTGAAGAACCTCCAAAGAAACCTTTTGTGAGACTATAGTAGACCAGACAGAGAGAGAGAGAGAGAGTGAATTTCGAAATTGTGTGTTTTGGAGTCTGATTCATGTTCCTTAAATAATTTGTGAAGAGGTATGAAGAAAAGGTAGGTGCTGGTTTAGATAAGGCACCTTGAACAGTCACAATTGCAAACATTGTGACTGTTTAAAAAGTAGTTAACAGTTAGCAACTGTTAACTTTGAATTGTGCCTATTGATCACACCCGATCGAATCGTGACCGTTGATCTCATCAATAGTGATCAACGGTCAGCAACGCACCAAAACCAAAACCATTCATCGTGAGCTACATGGGTGCGAGCAAAATGCGCCTCTAAAGCGCCTCATTGCGCCGTACACACGCGCGCAGACGCGTGCGTGCGCATTGCGTGGTATCGAATCCCCATACTCTCCTCTACTAATTCTAAGGAGTGTAAATCAGCTCCTATTGAAATGTTGAAAACCAAATTTATAATTTTCTAATGTGGGACAAGTTCAAAACTGAGCTTTTGTAAGAGAAATTTTGATTTTTAAATCAAGTGTGTAGGTGCAATTTCTCATGTAATTAACCAATCAAACCCATTGGATTTAATCTCTTATGAGATTAAAATCCAACAATCCCTCGCATTGATTGATCAATTACATAGTTCTCTCTCAATCCAAACTACTATGACATAGTTATGCATACAAAAGGTGTTTATCAACTTAAACCTCTTGTTAGTATAGTTATCTCAGAACCTTGTCAAAGTTATTGGTGGTAAGACCTTAAACTAATTACTCTTAAGACAGATTGGAGACACCTATACACACAAAAATGTCCAATCTCTACAAGAGTTTCAAGTTTTGTTCAGCACTGTTATGGTCATGTGCTTCTTTCCTGGTTTCATGAACAATCCCGAGAGCAAACCCGATCCCTCATGAGAAGCAGCACCACCTCTATGTTCACATAGGTGAGGTTCCACTGTGTGTTCCGTTATTTGACACATTTCAGAACTTCATTAAGAGTTTATCTCAACCTTTCATCATAACGAACGACACTGTTTATGTTGTGATGGGAAATTTCTCAATGTCGGTGCTAACAGTCACATTGCTATAATTTGTTATTACCCATTAAACCCAATACTAATGGTTTTCAGTTCAGGTTGTGCCCCTACTATGCTTTTTAACTTTTATTCCCAATATGGTATCTACTTCTCATAAATCTTTCATCTTAAAGGCAGAGGATAAGTAGTTTTTAGTTTCATTTATGCCAATCATATCAGTACCCACAATAAGCATATCACCAACATAAAGACATATAATTACTCCATAATTTTCAGTGAATTTTGAGTAGATGCATCTATCAACACTATTATGTTTAAAACCAAAAACTAGGATGCAAGAATCAAATTTCTCATGCCACTACTTAGGTGTTTGTTTTAATCCATATAGTGGTTTAACTAGTTTACAGACTTTCTTCTCGTTTCCAGGAAGAACAAATCCTTCTGGTTGTTCCATATAAACTTCTTCATTTAAATCACCATTTAAGAAAGCGGTTTTAACATCCATTTGGTGAACAAATAAGTGATAAATGGATGCTAATGCTATGAGTGTTCTAATAGAAGTTGTTCTAGCCACTGGTGCATAGGTGTCAAAGTAATAAATCCCTTCCTTTTGACTAAATCCTTTGGCTACCAACCTAGCCTTAAAAGTTTGTACAATTCCATTAGTATTGTATTTTTTTCTAAATATCCATTTACATTTTCTTGGTTTTGATCCTGGAGGCAGATCTATTAGTACCCATGTGTTATTTGACATTATTGAATCAATTTCATCATTTATAGCTTCCTTCCAAAAGGCAACATCTCTAGAGGTCATGGCCTCACTATAGGTTTTTGGATCATTTTCAATGTTTAGGACAATAGGTATCTTATTTAAAATCTTCTCTCTATCAGTCTCAACCAAAAATGCAATTGACTGAGTAGAGATAAAATCTGAACCTAAGTATTTCTCTGTTCTTTGTCTTTGACTTCTTTTAAGTCCTATTGTAGGTGTTACAGTTGTGTCATTTCTTCTTTCAGTCTCATTATTATCAACAGGTATTGAGATCTGAGTTTCTCTATCATTTTCTGTGGATTCATTTTCTGTAGGTTCAGAACACAGTTTATTTTCAAAGAATTCAACATCTATAGTTTCAATTATTATGTTGGACTCTAAGTTTAGAAGCCTATAGGCCTTGCTATGTTTTGCATATCCAACAAACATACTTTTCTTAGCTCTGAGTCCTAATTTAGTTCTTTTAGGATCTGGAACTCTATAATATGCTAAACACCCCCACACACTTTTAGATATGCTAAATTAGGCTTTCTTCTTGTCCATAATTCATATGGGCATTTATTATTAACTCTAGAAACAATTATGTTATGTAAATGACAGGTAGTTAGGAGTGCTTCCCCCCACAGGTTTAATGGTGCATTAGTTTTTAACAACATGCAGTTTATCATTTCTGTAAGAGTTCTATTTTTTCTTTCAGCCAGACCATTCTGTTGAGGGGTATAGGGAGCAGAATACTGATGTATTATTCCAAATTCTTCACAGAAAGAATTAAACTCAGTTTTAAAGTATTCAACACCCCTATCACTTCTAAGGATTTTAATTTTCTTTTCTAGTTGATTTTCAACTTCAATCTTATATAGTTTAAACATGTTAAATGTTTCATCCTTAGTTCTCATAAGGTAGACATAGGTATACCTAGAAAAGTCATCTATAATTGTTATGAAGTATCTCTAGGGAAAGTTTTCTTAGCCATTTTATATTTTTCACATTTTTCAATTGATTCATTATTGTAAGCAATTATACCAAGTTTGCTCATGTTCTTTATGGATTTAAAATTCAAATGTGTTAATCTATCATGCCATAAAGAGAAAGAATCAACAATATAAGCAAAACTTTTCCTTCATTAATACTTAATTTAAACATACCATTACAACCATATCCCTTTTTCCAATAAACATTCCATTCTTGGATAGGATTAGTTTGTCAGATTCAAAGACAACTTTGAATCCCCTCTTACAAATAAGATTTACTGAGACCAAGTTCTTTCTAATGTCAAGAACATGGAGAACATTCGGGAGAGTCAGTGTCTTTCCAAAGGTGAAGTTCAACCCTACGCTGCTTCTTCCAGCAACTTTGGCACATGTTTGGTTTCCCATTTGTACATCCTGGCCATCAGTCACTTCTTCGTATGTCTTGAACAAGGACTTGTCCTTGCAAACATGGACTGTGGCACCTGAATCAAACCACCATCCAAAAGACGATTCTGCCATATTGACTTCAGTAATCATGGCCACGAGATTGTCTTCTACTATGTTTGTAGACTTGGTTCCGCCTTTCCGATGTCAACAAACTCGGGCATACTTGTAATGCAAGGTTAGTCTTCTTCGATCCGTTTTCCATAAAATTGACCTTTTGGTGCAGCATATCGGTCGGGTTTTATCCCTATTGTCTCTAATTCGAGACTCTTCTTCAATACGAAGGTGTTGCTGAATTTGCTCCAAAGTAAGTTCTTCAACCTTATGCAGAAGCTTCTTCCTGTAATCTTTCCAAGAGGGTGGAAGTTTGGCAATGATTGCTCCCACTTGGAAATATTTAAGAATAATGATGTTAAGGGATCAAATTTTGTTGACTATCACCTGTAGTTCATGAACTTGCTCCAGTATAGGTTTATGGTCGTTCATGGTGAAGTCAAAGTATTCTGCAATAAGATACTTATTCATACCTGCTTCTTGCATTTTGTATTTGAATTCCAAGGCCTTCCAGATTTCTTTTGGAGATGTAAGTTTCTTGTAGAAGTTGTAAAGCCGGTCTGATAAGGTATTCAGTATGTGTCCTTGGCACAGAAGTGAGTCATCTTCCTGTTTTGCTCTTTCATTCTTTAGTTTCTCTGAGTCTTTGTTAGTGGGTTCAGGAAGTAATTGCAGATTCGGGTCCAGCAGATAGTATAGCTTCAGTGTGGTCAGAAAGAAGATCATCTTGTCTTGCCATCGGGTGAAATTTGCTCCATCGAACTGGTCTAGTCAAACAAGATCTTGGTTCATCATCTTGATCAAAGTCATGCTTGCTTCAGCCTCCATTGCAGAATAACGTTCTAAAATTGTTGGAGAAGATGGGGTCACTGTAACTTTGGAGGAGAAGCTCTGAGGCGCGTCTAAAGACACTGTCTTTATAACGTTATTTGCCCCCACTCAGTTTTACTAAGTTTGCTATTGGGTTACAGGTAAATTCGTTCCCAGGATACAACAAAGCCTTGGGTGAGAATCTACAACCAGTAAAGTTGAAGAACCTCCAAAGAAACCTTTTGTGAGACTGTAGTAGACCAGATTGAGAGAGAGAGAGAGAGTGAATTTCGAAATTGTGTGTTTTGGAGTCTGATTCATGCTCCTTAAATAATTTGTGAAAATGTATGAAGAAAAGGTAGGTGCTGGTTTAGATAAGGCACCTTGAACAATCACAATTGCAAACATTGTGACTGTTTAAAAAGTAGTTAACAGTTAGTGACTGTTAACTTTGAATTGTGCCTCTTGATTACACCCGATCGAATCGTGATCATTTATCTCATCAACGGTGATCAAGGGTCAGCAACGCACCAAAACCAAAGCCACCCATCACGAGCCGCGCTGGTGCGAGCAAAGTGTGCCTCTAAAGCACCTCATTGCACCGCGCGCACGTGCACACACGCGTGCATGTGCGTTGCGCGGTATCGAATCCCCATACTCTCCTCTACTAATTCTAAGGATTGTAAATCAGCTCTTATTGGAATGCTGAAAATAAAATTTATAATTTTCCAATGTGGGACAATTTCAAAACTGAGTTTTTGTAAGAAAAACTGATTTTTAAATCAAGTGTGTAGATGCAATTTCTCATATAATTGACCAATCAAATCCATTAGATTTAATCTCTTATGAGATTAAAATCCAACAATTTTCTCATTCTTCTTATTCTTGTGTGCTATCAATTGTTAGTCTTGTTGCTATGTCACAGGCTATATTGAATTGAATACAAATTAGAAATTTAGAATAGGGGTTTCTTCTCTAAGTATTCGTCCGGTTCAAATATCTAATCGATTCACTCTCTTTCATTCAATTGGAGGCAATACTTCATTACAAAAGAGAAAAAGTCAAATTTCAATCAAACAAAAGTAGAAATCGGATATGAAGAAATTTGTACCGCAACCGAAGGCGATCTTAGGAAGTTTCCAAAATGAGTAAGGGTGATATCGTAATTTACGTTAAAAGAAAAGTCAAATGCATGAAGAGATACGATATACGTATACGTGGAAAATTCTATAAACGAAGCACGTAATAATAATAAATTTATAATAAAATAAACAAACTCTGTAATATAATTCGCCGGCTGAAGTGTTCTTGTTTGGAACCGAGCGCAACGGCTGCTTGTACAGGTGAGACTTGAAGAGAGAGAGAGAGAAGATTAATCGATTGCGAGAAATTAAAAGAAAAAAAAAAGACAGCAAACAGAACGCGAACTCTTTCTTTAATTTATTTGCATATTGGTTCTCTCTCTCTTCTGGTCTCCTTTTGTTGCCCTAGATCTTGAATCCCAGCAATTGGAGCTTAAGATCTTTTGGAGGAATTCTCCGTTTAGATCTTCAAATCAAGATTCAAGTTCGGGAGTTGGGAATCTTTTCGAGCTGGATTGAGCTGGAGTGATCAGGTAGAGCTACTCATTTGTCTTGATTGCTGTGTTGGTTATTGAATTTGAAGTGGTGATTTCTTTAAACGTTGAATTGTTGAGTGAATAGAGATTTCTGGGTTTTTGGAAAGTTTTGAGTTTGAGCTGAACTTTTGGGTTGGTTTTGATTGGTTTTCGGAGGTTTTGTAGATTTTGGTGGCATCGGGTTCTATTTGGTTTTTGTGTTGACTGATGTTGAACTGTAAATCCTTGGTTTTGATTTTGATTGGTTTGCTGCCCGAGAAGATTTGGAGGTGGATTCTGATGGTTACGGATGTCCAGGAATGTGGGGTATACTTTTTTTGAGGATTAGATTCATTAGAATGACGTTTCGATTTTATTTGTTTGTATTTTTCTGTTATGTTTTGATTCTTCAGTTGACTTCGATTATGTAGGCTGGGAAAGCAGGGGAAGAGATAAAATTTGAGGTTTGTTAATAGCGGAATGTTGGTGCAAATTTGAATTACAGTATAAGTTGGTTGGGTAACTTAGAAGTGTGGATGATGGATCTTGATTTTTCTTCGTTTACATAGATTTGGCTTTTCTTGTAACTGTTGTCAATTATTTCTTTGGTTTTTCAGTTGGATTATGCAGTTGAGCATGTGAAGAAGCTGAAATGGAAGCATTTAATGTGTTCTTTCTTTCTTATTTGCCGTCTTCTTTCTCTGTTGAGTGGTTTGAAACCGTTTTTCTCCTTTTGGATTTGAATAGCGATAAATGTTAGAGGTATTTTATTGCTTGATTTGCTTGTTTTTTCTTGAGTAGTTCAACCTTAGAGTGTTTTGTAAGTTTTTCCTCGCAATAGGTTTACAAATTACATTGGGTAAGTAGGCTCTTGTGCTCTGGTTTTTTTCTGGCTGAAATTACTTGGATTACACTTGTTACTTATAAAAAAAAAGAGAATGGCATACACTTCTTTGAATCCAAACAAATACAACTATGCATTGTTCTTTCATAATGAATTATTTAGCTTTTGAAAGTGTGCAATCTACATGTTTGCACTGCTAATACTTTTTCTTTTTTGGTTTCAATTTCAGATTCCTTTATAGGTTAGTTGGCTGAAGGTATTTTGTTGGAGCTGTGGACTTCGCAGACTGGAAAACAGTGATCTGCTTATATTTACTCCAAGGTGGGCCTAGACTTATATGAAATAAGGAAGGTGTTCTGAAGTTATAATGTCATTAGTCTAAATGAAGGCATCAAAGGCGTGGCGGCTAGGCATTGGAGATTTGCAAATAATGACTGTGCCGCGCCACCGACCTCCTTTAAAAAGGCCTATGTGGATAATTGTATTGGTCTCTTTGGTGAGCTTGTTGCTAATTGGCGCTTATGTTTATCCACCACGAGGCTTTGTAGCCTGCTATATGTTTTCTTCAAATGGTTGCAAGTCGTTTGTCGAATGGCTTCCACCTTCTTTCTCTAGGGAACTTACTGATGATGAGATCGCTTCTCGCGTTGTCATTAGGGATATTTTAAGGATGACTTTTCCTGAAACAAAGAATGCCAAAATTGCCTTCATGTTCTTGACTCCTGGTTCATTGCCTTTTGAAAGGCTGTGGGATAGGTTCTTCAGTGTAAGTTTTTCTTTGTTATTATGCTTTTGCCTCTTCACTTTCTACTAAATATGGGCTTTCAAATATATGATATTAGTTCCTTCTCAGTTCTTCCTTCCGTAATTACTTTGTACACAACTTTATTTTTATCTTACTCTGCTGTCAGTGGCATATACATTGATTTTGAACTCCCATTTTGAAATGATTCTGTGGAAGGTGGCACATGCATTCAGTCAACATTCCCATTTTGGTTTGTTGAAACTTAGGGCTTGTTCATTTCCTCTTAACTCTTATCTTTTAAGAGGAATCTTTCAACTTTAAGAGAAAAATGGTTGTTCGTTTTCTCTTATCTCTTATTTCTTAAAGTGCAATCATACAACTTTTTGTTTTCCAATGGTACCCCCAAAAAGACAAACAAAAACTCTCATATGTGGGGTCAAAATGGATATTTGATAATTTTCAGAATTCAGAACAACATTATCTGCACTTAGAGTTCAAAGGAAAGAAAAGTTCACCAATACCAATATACCTCTTAATGTAATTATTGCACTTTCAGATGTCAAACTTCAGGGCAAACGAACAGGCCCTTAGTCTAAAACGTAACCCTTGTCCCAACTATATGGGGTTGGCTACATGAATCCTGTTTTGCCATTTTGTTCTGTTCATTGCTTATCTGTTGCTAAACTATAAGCACTTAAATCATTTCTCACTACTTCAATGGGTCAACCCATGTTATTTTATGTCCTTTCCTAGCTCTTTTAGCCCCTATCTTCTCTCATTTTATTACCTACTAGAGCTACTCCTAGGTTCCTTCAAATGACTTCATTTCTAGCCCTGCCCATTTTAGTTCTTGCACTCATCCATCTAAGCATTTGCATTTTTGCCACACTTATTTTTTGGACATGTTGTTTCTTGACTACCAACACTCTGATCTACACAACATTGCTGATCATGTTGTTTCTCCAACCTCTCCATTTCACCAATCCTACTCCAATTCTATGGGCGACATCCCTCCTCAATCTATCCCTTGTTATGAATTATTGAACCAAGGCAATATAAGAGGTCACATTGAGTTATCTCTTGGTCTCCAATCCTCAGTGTACCTTGATTTGCATTCCTATTGCTATTAAATTTACATTGCATATAAGCTGGTCGCTATCTACATTTAAAGGACCTTGTGGACTAAGATACCTGTTAAATAGAAGTTCAATCCTTATATTCCAATCTGAATTGCTTGTTTAGACGGATCCCTAGGACTGCCATCAGTTTAGCAGATATTTTAGCTAGGATTTGGTGCCAATATGTAACTATTAACTCATGTTCTTTTTTAGTGGTACTGGGTATATCAGCCCAATGGTTATCTTCCTACCCATTGCTCTTGGAGCTGTTGTGTGATGAGATGCTTTTACCATTCTTTGTTACTCAATAAAGAAGAAAGCTTAGAAAGGTCGCTAGAGTGTTAGGGGGAGAAATTTGGGATGAGGAGGGAGGCCAAAAAGAGTTTGGTGAGGTGGAAGATTGACTTGTGTGTAGCATCTAAGTCTTTTGTTGCTGCAGTTGTTGTGTAAGAGTGGTGTTTTCTCATGCTTTCTTTCCTTGTCTTTTATCTCCCTCTTCACATTTTTGGATGCACTTGCTATGTTCATATCCGCAGTTCTTGAAGACACAAGTTTGAACCCAAGGCTCGAAAGTGCATTTTTCTTGGATATGCTTCCAAATAGAAGGGTTATTGTTGTTATGATCTAATTAATGGCACCCACTTTGTTTTTATGGATGTCACGTTTTTCGAGTCAATCCCTTTTTATAATCCACCTCAGGGGGAGCAATCAATTGAAGTTTTTGACCTCCCTAGTTCATCTATTCCTTTCCCAGTTCTCACTTTAGGTGAGTCTTCTTCCAGTTTTGTCCAATCGTCCTCTGCACTTAGTTCATCTATTCCTCCTCCACCTCCTCCTACCTTCATTACTCCTAATATCATTCAAAGGTGGCACCAAAGGCAAAGGCATAGGGATGAGCAAGTTGTTCCCACTGCTACTTATCAAAAAAAAAAGTTGTTCCCACCACTATAACAGAGCCTCCTACACTTTAAATTCTTGAAGAGACAACGGGTTCGGTCACCCCATCCACTTCTCCAAACCTAGACCTTCCTATTGTAGTAAGGAAGGGTAAAAGGAGATGTACAACCCAATGTATCTCTAAACACCTTTCCTGTGGGCTCCTTTCACCATCTTATTGTTCCTTCCTAGCCTTTGTTTCTTCCCAACCTAGACCTAAATCCATTTTAGTAGCATTAGCCAAACCAGAATAAAGGGGTGCTATGGAAGTTGAAATAGAAGCATTATATAAGAATGACACGTGGGATATTGTTGAGTTGCCTAAGGGGAAGGAACTAGTTGGATATAAGTGGGTCTATACCATCAAATATCATGCCAATGGGTCTATTGAGCGATTTACGGCTTGCTTGGTAGCAAAGGGATACACCTAGATGTATGGAGTAGACTACTTGGAGACCTTTGCTCCTGTAGCTAAGATGACTTCAGTGCGGGTTCTCTTATCCTTAGTAGCATGTTTTGATTAGCCTCATTTATCAAATTGATATGAAGAATGCCTTTTTGAATGAGGATCTCCATGAAGAAGTGTATACTCTCCCTCCTGGGATGTATGGGAAAGAGATGCAAGGGTAGAGGTGTACTGTGGGCGGCCCACACAAAGTGCGGGCTGTGCCGTGCTGGCCCGTGGGCCATCACGGGCCGTGCCGCCCTCCCCAATGAAAATTTTTGGGGTTGGGCCGGGCCTATGTGGGCCGGTGCCGTGCTGTGCCACAGGACGGGCTGGCCCGTGAGACGAACCTTGGGTCGGGTCGGGCCGTGTATTAGGCCAACGCTATTTATTTAGAAAAATTGACAAAAAAAAACTTAAAATTTTAATTTTATATGAATTTTGTGTATAAAATTGCTTATATATGCAATAATTAAATAAATTAGTATAATAAAAATAAAAAAATACTTATATTATTAATATGTTATATACTATATATTATTATATAATTATAATATATATAAAATATATATATGGGTTGTGCCAGCCCGCGAGCCACGGGCGGCACGACCCGCTCGGTCGTGTCGTGCCTTACCGGCCCGTGGACCTAAAATCCTAGGCCCAACACAGCTTGATTTACACCTCTATGCAAGGGAAGGTATGCAAACTAAAGAAGCCTTTATATGGTCTTAAGCAGTCTCTTTGGGCATGGTTTGAGCAATTTCAGAATGCATTAATTCAGTTTGGTTATACTTAGATTTAGTCAAGCCATACCCTCTTTGTTAAGAGAAGAGACATGTTGGTGACATTTTCTTATTGTTTATGTGGATGACATTGCAGTCACTAACAGTGATATTGAGGAAGTGAGCAGCCTTAAAGGTTTACTCAATACAGAGTTTGAAATTAAGGACTTGGATGAATTGACATATTTCTTGGGAATTGAAGTTGCTCGGTCTAAGGCGAGCATTTTCATTTCCCAATGCAAGTATATTGTTGGCCTTCTCATTGAAATAGGGAAACTTGGTGCCAAACCTGTATCTACCCCTATTGATCAAATCATAAGATTTCTGCTATTGATGGTGAGCTGCTAGTCGACAAGGGAGTGCTTCAAAGGTTACTTGGGAATAGTGTTTTAAAAGGCGTTGGAGGCGTATGCACCTCTAGGCGAGGCGCTCCCAAAATGCCCAGAGGCGTATGCCAAAGGCGCTAACACCTCAGAGGTGTACGCCTCAGGGCAAGAGGCTTTTTTCATGAGGCGTGCTAGAGGCGTACGCCTAATGCGCCTCATGCACATCTTATATAAAAAGACAGAAAAAAAAGAAAAAAAAAGGAAAGGAAAAGAAAAGGAAGAGAAAGAAAAAGAAAGAGAAGAAAAAAAAGAAAAGGAAAGGGAAGGGAAGAAAATATAACGGGAAAGAAAGTGGTTTGCCCCCTGCTCCTTCGGCTGGGGGGCGAAGCCCCCCCAAACCCCCTGCCCCCGACAAGACCCCCCCCCCCTTCTTTCAACTAATGTTATGCATCTTTATTCTTCTTAATCTAAAAGATTTTTATTAAAAATAAAGAAAAAATGAGATCCCCCTTACTCTTCATCCTCCTCCTAACCCCCCCTTCCTCTTAAGGAGGCTTACGCCTCTTTGTGTTCGGGAGGCTTATGCCTCTTGCGTTTTGAACTACGCCTCACGCCTCTAGGTAGTGGAACGCCTCACGTCACGCCCCCGCATTTTAAAACATTGAGTTAGGAAGCTATTGTAGAGAGAGTACTATGCTACTTGAAGAGTACTTTCGGAAAAGGATTTCCTTTTTGCTAAACATGGTCACATGAAACCGGAAGCATGCATAGATGCAAATTGCACTAGATGCATTGATGATAGGAGATCTACATCTAGTTATTGTGCTATGGTGGATGAGAACATTGTTTCTTGAAGGAGTAAGAAGCAGTCTATGGTGGCTAGATTTTCAACTAAAGCAAAATATAGAGCTATGACCCATGGAGTTTCAAAGTTGTTGTGGCTTAGATCTCTCCTATAGGACTTGGGTGTTGCTTATGATAAGCCTATGGTGTTGTATTGTGATAATCAAACAGCTATAAGCATTGCTCATAATCTAGTGCATCATGATAAAACCAAAGCACATTGAGGTAGATAGGCACGTAATATGGAAGAGAGTTGCTTCAGGAGAAGTATGCATGTCTTTTATTGCCTCTGAGGAACAATTAGTAGATGTTTTGACTAAGGGGGTTCCAAAGGTTAAGTTGCAGCATGATATAAGCAAGCTGAGCATGATTGACATCTATGCGTAGCTTGAGGGGGAGTGTAGAAGGATTGAGCCAGATGGGCCTTAACTTGCTTCTTTTATTGGTTTTATTTCTAAGTTGTTTTTCCTTATATTGGGCCTTGAGTATGTGAGCCATCTTTTATTTATTTTTATTTTGTTTACCAACACAGACGCCCTATTGGGGGCATTCATGTAATTCCATCTACAATTATTTTTTGACCTTAGTAAAACACATAAGATAGGGCTGAAGGGAGTTACAATAGAATCAACTCTTTTTCTCCCTCTTCCCTCATCTTTCTCTCTTCCTCTTCTTGCTCAGTTCTTTTTCCTTTTGCTGTTTATTCTTTTAATAATCACAACACCTTTATTGTTCAACTTTCTTCTATTTGGAACAAAAATAAATCAGAATTTGCACCCAAATCATTTGCACTAACATAGTTTTGCGTATTATTTGCACTACAACCAAACACAGCCTAAGTCTACCCAAATTTGCACTCTTATTGTTGTTGTTGTTGTTATTTGTTATTTTCATTGTTATTCCATTGAGTGTCCCTTGTCCCTTATTATTATTGCTATTGTTATTGTTGTTATTATTATTATTATTTAATTTACATAGCATATATTATATTTTGGTCCTACTTATTTTAAAACCTCTTGTTTCTAAGGTTCAGCTTGGAAGGAGTACAAATACAAATATGTAGAGTGCAAAACCTTGTATTTTGTATGTATTTGTACTCCTTCCAAACTAAGCCTAAGGTATTTGTACATAAACTTAATTTTGCATTTAATCCTTTGTTTATTTTTTTCCCTCTAATGATAATAGAAGTATATGTTTTTTCTTGACCACATTTATTCATTGGTTTTCATTTATCTAAATGTGACATTCTTTTTTAGTTTTGATTAAAATTGTTGTTTTCTTGGTTATGTGAACCCTCTATATCACCTGAATGGCCATGTTTTTGCTCTTGTAGGGGCACGAGGACAGGTTCACTGTTTATGTACATGCATCTAGAGAAAAACCAGTGCATGTAAGCCGTTATTTTATTAATCGGGGCATCCACAGTGATAAGGTATGGTGAGAATCCCTCCAAAAATTGCGGAAATCAACATTCTGTTTCCAATCTATATTATTTTTTCTCTTCTGGAACTTACATCGATGGATTTAATGGTTTATATTTTTGAAATTGTTAGCAATCAGTAAGTTTACTAATACAACAGGTAAAAAGCAGTTCACCAAGCACCCTAATAATCAGCTGGCCCTGGCTTGCCCCCTACTGTAATTACAAGTGCCCTCGAGGAATTAAACCCAATATAATTGATTTCTAGTTGCCCTGAATTTAGTATTTCATATACTTTGATGTAATGATCAACAACTGATACATACATTAGTCTAGAGGTGGACCAAAAGACAAGCTAGATTTTGGTAAAATAGAGCCAAGGATTAGGGTACAATAGCAACAATATGAGGGATATATGGAAGCTGGCCAAGGACTTAAAACTCTTCATTCCATTGGGTTAGAAGGTTGACAAATGACAAGAAGGATGGGTTGGAAAAACAGGGGGTGAATAGAGAACGGTTGTTTTGGGCACATGTAATGTGGTTTTTTTTTTTTTTTGCATGAGTGGGGTGGTTTGTCATCCTAAATGAGGGTCATTCAACTTCATAAATTCTCTATTTGTTTATACTTTTAATAAAAATTACTGTTAACCATAAAAGAAATACTTCCCCTCAAGCTGCGTATAGATGTCAATCATACCTAACTTGTTTAAATTTGTTTCTAGTTCAGATTTTATCACTCTGCTAGTGAATACATTAGTTATCTGCATATTAGAAGTAACATATGGCAATCAGACTTAATCCAAAGAGACCCTCTGTTTAATAACATGTCTATCAACTCTATATGCTTGGTTCTATCATTATGGAATTGGGTTGTGAGCAATGTTGATGCTATTTTGATTGTCATAAATCATAATATAACATAAATGGCTTCTCATTGTCAACCCCTATCTCTTCTAGTCAAGATCACAAACACACCAGTTCTCGCACAGTATGTGCATCAAGAATATGTAGGTGCTTTATTGATAACTCAACGTTCCAACAAATAAGAAGCCAATGTTTTTTCAAACTATTTTCTGGAATATTGAATCTGAGAACTTTTATTTGAACCTTAAGAACAATTTGATAGAACTGATGAATTGCAACAGGTAGTTTCATCATGAGAATGCACTAGACACAAACAACCAGGAGAACTAAGAAAAATCATCCACAAACAACAGGAAATTCCTGTATCCACCTATAACAGGATACAATATGGCCCTCATTGCTTTCCCTAGTGCCAGTAGGTCTGGTCTTTGCTGTAACCAGCACTACAATCTCCTACTCTCTTCACCATGAACTAGTCAATTAGCTTGTGCTAGTGGAATATTTTCATGTGTGAGAATATCTTCTTGTATGGTATCACATTCAGGGTTTAGACCAGCTAAAAGCTCAACTTTTTTTTTCCTTCTTACCCAATACTGATGTGTAGCTGTATCTGTGAGACTTTCCCACTGGTCGGCCTCAAGGTGATCTATCTCCTGCCACAAGGACTTTAGCCTAGAAAAGTAAACCGCCTCTCCCCCTTGCTTCAAATAATTTATTTCACCTTGTAGTTATTATGCTCTAGCAATATCTAGAGCATGTGAAAATGTCTCTATAAGATTGTTGTAGATATCTTCTAGCAGTTTTAGGTGATCTGTTGTTTTGGGTATAGAAGGTGGTATACTCTAAAGCTTCTTTTGGGTTTTTTTTTTTCTTTACACATAATTGTAAACATTTGATTACCGATTAAGAAAAAGGAAATCTTTAAAATAAATAGTCAATGCTTTCAATGTAAGGAGTTATATTTATCTATGTGGTTGTTGTTATTGTTTTGGTATGAGAATGGAATATATTTTTTATGGATTCAGTGGGAAAGCTGGAGGCTTATTTTATGCCAAGTAGCTTTCTGATGATATGAACAAAATATATACAGGTGGTATGGGGAACAGTTTCTATGGTCGATGCTGAGAGGAGGCTTTTGGCAAATGCACTCAAAGACCCTGATAACCAACATTTTGTCTTGCTTTCTGACAGGTTATTGGTTACCAAATTGCTTACATTCCATCAATGTTTTCTTAATTGTGCTTGATATTGTTGTGATTAGTTTTCTCATTACTTGTAAATTTGTATTGCAGCTGTGTGCCACTGCATAATTTCGATTATGTGTATAACTATCTTATGGATACCAATATCAGCTTTATTGATTGGTAAGACTGTTGTATTATTAAATGGGAGTGTGTTTTGGATATATTTCATAAATCATTCTGCTGATTATTGCTGGTCAATTGCAATTTGAATTTGGTTTGACAATTTAACATCTAATTCTTGGTTAATTGTTCCACTGCAGTTTTGTTGAGATGTTATTTATAAGATGAAAGTTCTTAATATTGAAAATAAGATGAATTACCCATTTGGATGAGAAGGTTCAAATATGTAATCTCTATCATGTTAATGCACATTCTCTTTCGCTTTCCAGCTTTGAGGATCCTGGCCCACATGGCTCTGGAAGATATTCAAAGCACATGCTGCCTGAAGTTGAAAAGAAGGATTTCAGAAAGGGAGCACAGGTATACTCTTTCATGTATTTCTATGTTTACTTGACTTACAGATCAGAGCTTATCTTTCAACGTTTCGATATGCATTTATTACTATAATGTGTGTCTGTTTCTACTTGACATTAGGGACCCAGTCACCCGGACCTTTGTTTCTTTAATATCTGAGACCTTTGATTCCTAGATACCCTTGCTTGCTTACTATACCCATGTCAGGCACGATATGTGTTTGATACAAGAGTGGACACTGCATGATACCAAGGTTTAAAATATTGACATGATATACCCAATACAGGGCGTATCATATTGGTATTCAAAGGTGTGGGTATGTGGAACTTGTGGAAAATGATCCAACCTATTCCAGCAATCATGACTGCCACTAAAGGTTATAGTAGCGGTTGTAACCACCACCATAGCTCCCTAACCGCTGGCATAGGTAAAAAATGCTGATTCTTCCCAATTTCTTGGGAATTTCTATAGGCTGTCCCAACAACCTATAGAAAATTATAAAAAATTATAAATGATTTCTTTATAGTTTTAAATGATTTTTATTAAAAAAAGAAAGAAAGAACTATAAATGGATCTATCAATGATCTTTAAACTCATTTATATAACAATAATTTATATAAAAAACAAAAACTTTCTTAATTTTTAGGAAAAATATGAAAATTAAAAAAATATATATTTATATATTTTAAATGGTTTTCATGGTAAGGAAGAACTATAAAATGGATCTATCAAACTCATTGAACCAACAACAATTTAATGTGTCTTGTAGTGAACTTTTAGTAGATTGGAAGCTCAAACTTTGTTTGAAGTATTGTTATTAATGTATTGTCTGATATGTATATTTTTTAGACCCATGGTATTGTTGATTGTAATGTATCTCTTCATATTAAACTATCAAGGTTTTCATTTTCCTATGTGTTTATACCTTATTCATAGTTATTTCAACTTTAAATTTATTATTATTGATGTATTTGTGGGATTTGTAAGATTTTCCCTAATGTATCCAAGCACATCCATTTCTTTCCATTGTATCCATGTGCATCCAAAGCGTATTGTGATACGTATTTGTATCCAAGCTTACCGATATGATACACGATAATGATACTTTGAACCAAGGATTGAAATATCGATACAGTGTGTTTGGTACGGAGTGTATTGTATCGATATCATTATTAACCGACACAAGATACACTATGACTGGAGGTGTATCCTACCAATTCTTCGAATCAGGCCGATACCAGTGCATATCAGTTAGGGGTGATCATTTCAACCCGGCTCGGCTTGGCCCGCGCAAGCCCGACCTGGAAATTCCAGGCTTGGGCTTGGGTTTTGTGTTCAGGCCCGGCTCGGGCCTGGGCCCACATCAGGTCTGCAAATTTTAGGGCCGGGCTTGGGCTTAATACTTCAAGCCCGGTCCGGCCCGCATATATTTAAACTTACACATTTTGTGTATAATGTATACATGTTATTTTACATTATATTATATATTTTATATATAAATATTATAACATGACATGTATAATTTATATATGTAATATTTTATATTATATAATATATAAAATAAGTTTATATGCATGTTATGTCATTTAATATATAGATATGTAATGTTTTATATATGAATGACATTGACCCGGAATCAGACCCGACATGGCCCATGATCACCCCTAATATCAGTCCATGTCGAATTGTATTGGTCGATATGCACCAATACAGACCGATACACAACGATACATGCACACATGCGGCTTTCTACTAAAAATGGGAATGGAGTGATTCAAACCTAAATCAACTAGCACAATAGCGCTTGGTGCTTAAGCTCTTAAACTACCAAGTCACTTAGCTTTTTATGATAATAAGTGAAATAAAAAAACTTTTATTAACTTTATTGTCTAAATGCAATCCAAATAAACAATACATATTTATGTTTAACAACTCCAAATAAAAATTAAAAAGAATAATATTCAAAATTAGTATTGTATAAAATAATGCAATAAACAATACATATTTATGTTTAACATTTTATTCTTCCATATATTCTTCTTCTTCTTCTTCTTCTTACTACTACTACTACTTTTTCTTTTCTTCTTTTCCTATAACAAAAAGAAGGGTTTATCCCCTATATATTTTGAATTTTATTTTCCTTCTTTTTTCTTCTCATGAATATGTTGATTTTCTATACTTTAATATGAATTTTATATTTTTCTTATGAATAATTATTAAGGAAATATGGTTATGGTACCTAGGGAACTACCCTAGGATCTATGTTTTCAACATAAAAAAATCCAATGCCTATAGCTTCGCCTTGGCGCCTTGAAAACTATGGTTTACGAAATATTCAAGAACATAAAATTAAATTGAATATATCAAATCTACTAATCTACATGTCATCAACATATAGTAGAAGAATGGTAATACCCTGAGACCATTGCCTAACAAACAGAGAGTGATCAAAGGAACTCTAGCTATATCCAACAACAACTACAACATCTCAAAAGCATTGAAACCATGATTGGGGGCCTATTTCAAACCATATAGGGGTTTTTTTGAAGCGACATACTAGAAAAGAATCATTGTAGTATCCAGGAGGAGGCTTCATAATCAATGCCATACTCTTGACTATATTCCTAGGCAACTAATTGAGCCTTGTATCAATTAAGAGATCCATTGGATTTCAGCTTAATAGTGTAAACCCAATGGCTCCCAACAATGGAGGCATTTAGAGGAGTAAGCACAAGGTCCCAAGTGTCATTCTTATGTAAAGTCTGATTTTTTGCATCCATGTCTTCCTTCCAATGAGGGATACTGTTGGCTTCCTAGTAGGAGCGAGAAATATCTATAGAAAACCAAACAATAGACAAAGCGCTATTGTTTGAAGGAAAACCATAGTGGTTAGGAGGTCTAGAGATATGAGTAGAATGGCAGAGAGGTAAGAGGAGTATCTTTAATAGTAGTAGCAAAAATAGAAGTATCAATTACAAGAGTAGTTGTGAGATGATGACTGAACTGGGAGAAAGGGGGGTTGCAGGCGCAGGGACTGGAGCACGTAACCACTTACAAGAGAAGACAAGAAGGTCCTTCTCAGCATAAGGAGGTGGAGCATCTTGTGAATGAAAGTTTGGCAAAATAGAAATAGACGGTGTAGGTGATCTAGCAATTTTAGCAAAAAAGGGGATATGGTCAAGAAAAACAACATTATGTGAAGTACAAATACGATGAATAGAGGGATCATAGCAAAGAAATTGTTTGTGGTTAGGATTGTAGCCCACAAAGGTACACATGGAAAACTGTGTAGACAATTTAGAACATTCACGAAAGGGTAGATGAACAAAGCACACACACATCCAAAAACATGAAGCATAGATAAATACAGGGGACGACCAAACAACTTTTGAATGGAAGACATGTTACCAAGAATAGAGGAAGAAATATAGTTAATCAAAAGCACATGTGTACTGGTTGCCTTTAGTAATAATGCCTACGAGGAAGGAATTTTATAGCATCATCCTTCGACTCAAGATGTATCAAAGGTCTACAAGGAAGGAACTTTGTTCTTAACAAAACCCAAATAAAAAAAAAAAGGATATGTCCATTCTTATGACCAGCCATCTTGTGTCAAAGGTTGTTTGAGACTTCTCGAACTTCAACCAAACAGACGGCCCAAACTGGACATATCCTTTGACACAATGTATCAAAGGTCTACAAAGAAGGAACTTTGTTCTTAACATAACCCAAATCAAACAAAAACATTAATTTCTTAGCATGTATATGACCTATACATTTATGCCACAAGTCCCGATTATTATTTTTGTGACTCAGAAAGGAACTAGAAGTGGAGGAACTGAAATAAGATGATGTTGTTTGAGACTTCTCAACCTTAAGCAAACAGATAGCCTAACCTGCACCCCTTCTCTTTCACCTTCCCAGTGTTCCGGTCCTGAATGAAACATTCATCATGAGAAAAGGTGAGAATGTTAGTTACCTTCATCAACTAATTGGCCAATAGAAATGTGATTTGTAGTGAAATTAGGAACAAGAAAGATCTTAGTAAGAGGGAATGACACAATGGAAGAAAGCTTAAGAGACAAATCACCGCTACCAATGGTGTTTAATTTTTCACCATTGACAGTAACAATATGTTTGTGATGGGCTTCAATAAGGTTACTTGGTTGGTTAGGGTAGGCTCCTGTTATATGGTTGGTAACTCTAGAGTCAATGATCCAAACATGAGAAGGAGAGGAACAATAACCAGAGAACTCACTAGATAAGCCAATAGTAGATGTTACTAGTTGTCGAATGTTTTCCTCAACCATAGATGCCAGAGAATCACCTTTAATAGAAGAATTACAACTATTAGAAGATTTCTTATTCCCATGTGCTATAAAAGCAGTGTCAATCCCATAGGTTGATCCATCAAGTTTCACAGGAACATTATCAACTCTAGCAGAGGCCATTTCAGCAAAGAAATAACAGTCCAAACACAACAAAGAAATCAATTTGAGATGAAAAAGAAGGCATTTATCTCCTTTAGAAACCTCAAACACCCTCCTAGAGCCCTAGAAGCCCCTCCCTCCAAAGATTCACTTTTCCGCAGGAGTGGGAGAAGAGAGAGAAGAGGCTGCCACTCCCTCCAGAGACCTCCAAAAAGGTTGGGACTTGAACCGCCCCCTTCAGAAAACCTCAAGGAACCCTAGAAAACTAGAGCACCACTTCCTAGGTCAAAATTGAAGAGTCCTACACTCCTCAAACAGGACTCCCCCCTTCTCCAGTTCTTCCTAATTTTGGTGTAAAACCCTAGACCAGCTACAAAGGATTGCAATTCCACAAAAAAAAAAATCCAAAAACTGGGCTTACCTGACGTCTTCGATCTGCCCTTTACCTTATCATGCAATCAGCCGACCTAGGGATGCATGATGGAGCAGCTCAAGAAATGTTTAAACTTGCTTTGATACCAAGTAGAAAGGTTTGGACAACTTGTTTTGATATAAAAACTATAAAAGAAAGAAGAAAAGAAAGAGGAGAAAAGGTTTCAGCTAAGAGAGAGATGAGAGATAGAAGAGAATGGGAGAAGCTCAAAATTAGGTCTGACCGCCCCTTTCATTAGATTATATACTCATAAATAAAAGAGAGTACAAAGACAAGTATGCCCTTAGTAATAGGCTACTTGTGAGAACTTAAAAAACACTCTTAACTTAAAAAATAAACTAATGGGCCTAAGGCCCAATAACTCCCTAACTATGCTATGTAAATAAAAAACATGTTATATCAGCCCAAAACTCAACAAATAACAAAGGGAAAAGGTCCTTCTGAGGGGTGTCTCCTACCCAGATATCCTCCCAAAAGCAAACAACATTGCTAGAACAAACTCCATACCTGATAAAATTGAGAAATTAAGGAAGGGTGTTGTGAATGGCCTTCCAAGGTGCTGCCAGGTTAGCTTGCCTTGACACACTAGCATCCCATCCATTCTCTGAGCTCCCATGAATGCTTCTCACCACCTCATGCCATTTCCGTAACAAAGCTTGATTTTTTTCAATCACCCTCCCAAGTCCTAAACCCCCCTCTTCTTTACTGCAAACAATTTCCTATTTAACCAAATGATCATTTTTTTCTTGTCCCCGGCTCCCACAGGAAGTCTCTCATCAACTTCTCCAGTTTCCTAGCTTCCCTAGTTGGTATCCTAAAAACAAACAGAAAGTAAGTAGGTAAGTTAGCCAAAGTAGCTCTTATTAAGGTGATTCTCTCATTCTCCCTCCCAAAGAGATGTAATTCTTTTTCCATGAAGCTAATCTCTTATCAAACTTTTCTAGCACTGGGGTTCAAAATCAGCTCTCCCTAGGATTTGCCCCTAGTGGAAGCCCTAAGTAGGACATAGGCCAAGAAGAAGAGATGGAACACTTAAGACACTCCGCAATAACGTCAATCTCCCCAACCTCCAACTTTATATCCGCTATGCAACTCTTCTCCAAATTTATTTAAGATTAGAAACCCTTTCAAATCCTTTGATTAGCTCCTTTAGGTTTGCTACCTTCTCGCTAAAACCTCCTACACAAAAGATCATTAGGTCATCTGCAAACTGAAGGTGGGTGATTGGGATTTGGTGTCTCCCTATTCTCTAATCCCTAATTGCATCTTCTCTATCGGCCTTAGTAATGATCCTACTAATCACATCAGCTACTAAGGTAAAAAGGAAGGGAGAGAGTGGATCCCTTTGCCTGATGCCCCTGCAAGCTAGGAAAAAAAGTCCTTCACCACACCATTTACCAGAATAGAGTAGTGACAGGTACTAATGCACCCAAATAAAAACTCCCAATCCACCAAGTCATAGGCATTTTCAAGATCCAATTTACAAACAAAACCTCTTTGCTTATTTTCATTTCCTCCACACACTCATTCTCTATTAAAATCTGATTTGTTATTTGTTGCCCTTGAATGAAGGCCCCCTGAGTTTCACTAATGATAGAAGGGAGAACTGTTTTGATCCTCAAAGAAGCACTTTAGCCAGAATTTTATAGATGCTTGTCACCAGACTAATATGCCTAAATCTTTTGGGTGGTTAGAATCAATCTTCTTAAGGATCAAGGCCAAAAAAGTGGCCTTGGAGGCCTTGATTCCAAGGCTTATTACATGATTGTCTGCAAATTCCTTAAAGACTTCAACTAAATCCTCTTTTAGCACCTCCCAACAATCTTGATAAAAATCCATTGTAAAGCCATCTAGACCTAGAGCCTTGGATCTATCCATTAGAAAGACAACTTTCTTAATCTCTTCTTTCTCAAAATTCCTTTCCAACCACCTTGCCATTCTATCCTCAAGTCTTGTCCATTCCACCCCTCCCACGATTGCTCTCTCACTTAAAGGTCTTCTATAGATCGATTTGGAGTAGTCCACAAGTTTTTTGGCTATGCCATCCTGGTTGGTAATCACCTCCTCTTCTATCTCTAGCTTGGTCACAAAATTCTCTTCATCTCCTATTGGCCAAGTCATGGAAAAATCTAGTGTTTTCATCACCTCCCTTAATCCACTTATGTCTAGATTTTTGTCTCCAACTGATTTCTTCCCTCAATAACACCTCTTCTAGATTCTTTTTCAATTGACTTCTTAACACTTTGTCATCCTCGGTCAAACCATTTCGGGATTCTTTTACATCCAAGTTTTCTATTCGCGAGATTAGGCTCATTTTTTGCTCCTCAATTCTGCCAAACTGATCTCTATTCCACTCTTTTATTTTGGCTCTCAACCTCTTTAACTTCTTATGAAACTTAACCCCCTTCCATCTTACCCCCCTCACCTCCTCACCCCACCACTCCTTCACTTTTTTTTTTCACAAAATCTGGATGGGTAAGCCACATATTTTCAAATCTAAAAGGTTTGGGTCCAGTAGAAAAAGACTCAGTACCTATCTGGATAGGACAGTGATCAGAGGTGATCCTAGGTAATGCTCTAGCAACCAAGTTTTCCAAATTGTTCTCCCAAGCTAGATTAAATAAAAACCTGTCCAACTTTGAACACAAAGGGGTTTCCTAAAGGTTGGACCAAGTATAATTGGTTTGCAGTAGAGGTATTTCCTTCAAGTCACAATCTTCAATAAAACCATTAAATTTTCTCATGCTTGTTGTGATTGCCTGTTGGGGATTACTGATTTCTTCAGAGAATCTAATGATGTTAAAATCCCCACTCAGGCACCAAGGGCCATCCCATAACCCCTTGATTGCATATACCTCCCACATTTCATTTCTCTCTCTATAGGAGTTAGGGCCATAAACATTGGCTAGAACCCATACACACCCATCCTCTACATTCTTGAACTTAATGGAAATGGAGAATCTGCCTATCAATTCTTCCACTGCTTCCACCACGTCCTCCCTCCATAGTGTTACAATCCAACCTACACCTCTAGACCTCTAGAAACTCCTAACCCATCTCCCATCTAATTCCATCAGTTTGGTTTCTTGTAGAAGCACAACGTCGGGTTTTTCCCTTTGGAGTAGGTCTTTGATCACCATTCTCTTTCTTGCACTCCCTAGACCTCTTACATTCCAGCTAATAATTTTCATCGGGACAAAAATAGCTAAACACCCATGAAGAAGCCTTTGTCTCATTATTTTAGGCCCTTCCTCCTATCCCCTCTACCACTATATTCTAAATCTCCCTCAATGTCCGAGATTAGCCTTTCCACTTCAGATCTTTTTTTCTTCTTTTTTTCCTTTTTCCCCCTTCCTGATACAATAAGTATCCTCTTCCTTCTCTACACCCTTTCCATCCAATGTCTGAAATAGATCTTTACCACGCTTGCACTCAGTTTGGCTGCAACAGCTCTCTATGACTCCTTCCTCCGGCCCTGTACAAATCAATTTCTAGATTTTGTCCGCCTCCTCACTTGTCCCCTTACTCCTTCCACCACCCTCTCCCCTCCTTCCACTATCACTCTCTCTCCTCCATCCACTATCACCCTCTCTCTTGCATCAAATCCTCCTGGATGGGAAGCTTGAGTACTGACGTATGTGCTATGCCTGTAATAGAAACTCCTTGAAAAACCTCACCAAATCAGATGTTTGTAGGGTGAATAGATCAAGTCTAGGTGACAATGTTTGGCCTCAACCCAAGATCTCCCAAGAGAGATCTAACAAAATCTCTCCCACTGGTTGCGCAAAGTAGACTGAACAGCAATTAGGGTTGATCAAAACAGCCCTAATCTCTTTCACAGAACAGAGAGGGAAGTAAATCTGAATAGACGAGACAATATGACTGCTTTCAGTGAAGATCAAGAGAAGAGAAAATAGATCAGAAAGCAATCCACTTTGAAACCATGTCAACACTCTTAGCCAAATAGAGAAGAGAACAAGAATAATCTCAGAGGTGTCTAGAATTGTCGACCCCCACCTCAAAGAGTCTCTTATATATTAAAAGATATGTACAGTTACAAGAATGCCCATACAGGGGGATGAAAGAGAAAACAAAGAATACAGAATACAAGTAATGTAATGTATAACAGGGAATACACTAATAAGATACATCAAGTCACAGATTCTCCACATTAAAAATTGGTTTTTAGACCTGCCTTTATAGGAGAATCCTTAGGGGGAGGGGGGAGGAGGGAGATTCTCCACAAATCTCTATTTTAACATATATCTGAAAAAAAAAAAAAGAAGATTTCATGGGACATGCTAACTTTCAAGGCTAATTTGGTTCGTTGATTAGATGATCTGGGTTTAAAATCCATATTTACTCATGTATTTTTGTCCATTCTTTAATCTACACATTCGCATGCACATAACATACTCTTTGCATCTACCTCTCCTATAACAAGAATATGGGCTCCATATTTTTGTTTTCTATAGGCTTTGTAATTTTTATTGCTTTCTACATTTAATGTTTAGTTCTTTCTTCATGCTATTATAACCTCCAATTTTTGATACTTCAACTAGGGAAACAGGCTATTATCATTAAAAGAAAACAAAAGAATCAGGGATGCTAACCAAGTTTCTGTATAAAACAATCATCATCGTATGGGTGACTAGGAACATCCCTCTCACCTAGCCTAAATATTCTGTACACATTGTAAATAATACTCTTTTACCATATCTCATAAAGTTCATGGTTACCAATCAAAAAATTAAAAAAGAATAATTTGCCCCATTCATGGTCCATTCAGTCAAGGGCTCAGTAATTTCACTCCTACTAGTCATTGATCCAAAACCATTTTTTTTATCAGAAAGAAATTTGCAGGCCTCTCAATCAGAATGTTTATCCCTTTGATCAGAAAATTTTGCAGGCCTCTCTCTCTCTCTCTCTCTCTCTCTCTCTCTCTCTCTCTCCCTGTTCATGTGTGTGTGTGTGTGAAAATGGAGCAATGAACTAAACACACTCTATCAAAATATATGTGGTAAGTTCTAACTGAAATATTGTATTGCAGTGGTTCTCAATGAAACGACAACATGCCTTGATAGTTATGGCAGACAGTCTTTACTACTCGAAATTCAAGCTTTATTGCAAGGTATCTTCATACTTTGAGTGTATTTTTAGTCATTGAGAATTTTAGTTCATTTTTGTCATATGTATTTTTATTCTAAGGTTTTATATTTTCTCAAATAAAGAGTTCAATTTAGACTTATGAATTTGTCTTTTTCACTGGCTTGTCCTAACAGTAGTCTGGTTTTGTTTTATCATTTTCGTAAGGGCTTCCTGCTCTAGCAAATTCTGCATATAGTTCTGCTTTTCTTTTGCTTTCCTCCTTTTCCCTGCCTTATCTATTCTCTTGTATTTTACTTTTAGTAGACAATTTTCATTGCATTTGCAGAAAATTTCAGCTGGAAATGTATATACAGAAGCTAAAGAGTATCTAAACCATATCCCAGAACCTATAGAAGCTATATGATGCATGATCTCTTAAAATAGTGCATCTATCCATGAGAAATGTTTTAATCAGATATTTCATCAATTAATGTAGAGCAATTGCTCCATAAATATTCGCATTAGCAAATTTCAAATGCATCTGCAAGAATACCATGTGTAACAAGTATCTATGCTTGGATCATACTTGGCTCCTAAGAACAAAAAATGAGAGCATGTCAGTTGCATATAAAAGGAGTTACATAATAAGAAATGGAAGGTTACCCTGCTCCCTTAACTCCTTGTGAATGGCTCTGTTATGGGCCCGGGAATAGGATCGCGTCACGGGTCAGTCCACGGGGAAAAGCTCCTGTTTTCCCTTGTTCCTCCCCTTCCTAGCTGAACCTATCTTGGCGTCCTAGAGGGTTATTTGTCCAAGAGATCCCGAACTCTCCTTTTACTCTCTTTCTTGACTGGAAATTTGATATCCTCATTCAATAATGGGGTCTCCTTAAATAGGAGATTACAAGAGTCCTAATCAAAGGGAGTCTCCTTGCTGAATAGGGAGACTTCCAGTTCTATCTTGCTAAGGATAAGATAAGCTAATCCTTATCTGATAAGCTACTAACAAGATAAGATAAGAGCAATAGAATAAGATAAGAACAAGCAAGATGATCTAATCTAATCTAAATAAGGCTGCTGTTGCCGAACTGGATAGGATGAGAATCATTGAATCACTGCTGCTGCTGGCGGTGGGTCAGGTGCCTGTTGCTGCCGGTGGCGACGGTACGTCTTCCCGAGGAATGCGTCCATAACAGGCTCTATGGATCTTTGGACATTATTATGCTATACTTGTTTTCAAAGATATCCCCATTTCTCTTGTGCTATTAAGTACTGACTACTGACTACATGATGACAAGAAAGGTGACTCGCAAAGCTTTAAAGAGAAAACTGTTGGAGTATATGTAGTTGCAGTGGGGTTTGGGAAGGGGGAATAAACAGTGGATATGCCTTAATCATTGTAGAGTAAGACCACTGAAATCACACTTCCCTGCCAAAGCTTCCCAAAACAGACTCCTGCCCACTTCCCTAGTAAACCAATAGGTACGAAGCTTGCTAATTTTGGACCTATCCAAACGGGGTATTTGATATAAAGCCAATAATTACACTTCTTTAATAAAATGTCTGAGTGCCAAGGGGCGTTTTCTATTTAAAGTGTTCATCTTATGATAGTTTGAGTCTCATACACGATCCACAAAGCCCAAAGAAAAAAAAAAAAAAAAAAAAAGAAAAAGAACAAATCTTAGACCTTGAGAACAGACAAATTTTTGTGGTGCATGGGGACATCTGTAGTTTTTCCTTCGATTCCTTTTTACCTTGAAATGTGTAATGAATTTCAATGCTGTTCAATACGTATACTGTGCTTTAGAAATATATCTTGACTTGGAAAGTATGGATGGTTTATACCTTCTTGTATTAATAAGTGTGCTGATTCTAATATATTTTATTTTCACAGCCAGGCATGGAGGAGGGGCGCAATTGTTATGCAGATGAGCACTACCTGCCAACCTTCTTCTATGTGCGCACAGTAGACTTTTTTACTGTAATCTTCACTCAATATTTCCTATTTGGCTAAACTTAAGGAACTTACTGTGTACTCTGCAGATGATTGATCCACAGGGGATTGCAAATTGGTCTGTGACACATGTTGACTGGTCTGAAGCAAAGTGGCATCCAAAATCTTACAGGGCACGGGATGTTACCTACGAGCTCCTGAAGAATATTACGGTATGGTTTTGTTCCTTGGTTTTATAATCCCACTGGTACATTTGATCTACTTCATGGTTGATTTATGTGATTCTTTGGTGTTATTGTCATTTACAGTCTATCGATGAGACTCTGCATGTTACAAGTGATAGAAGGGTAATAATAATATTACTAGTAAGTTTAATGTGCTTTGAATGCTTTATTATCAACTTCTAAAAGCAATTGTTGGCTCTCATGAGCTTCTGCAGAGGGAGGTGCAGATAAGACCTTGTTTGTGGAATGGTATGCAGCGGCCATGCTATCTATTTGCGAGGAAATTCTACCCAGAAGCTCTGGATAACTTGATGCAATTATTCTCCAACTATACGCTGACATGATGCACATGTGATTTTTATTCTTTGGTTGGATCAACGACTGCCGACCCATCCTACTGTCTGTCGCTGCTTCAACCGTATATATTGCAATGTTGTAAAATGACACGCTGTAGATTGCTTGGATGCCTCGGACCCGGATTCAGATTCATAGAATAGAAGGGCGATTGTCAGAGCAAATAGGGTTAATTGACTCGGAGGCTTGATGTTACTGCCAACTTGCCTGGTGGTGTCGCTTCCTCTAGGGTAAATGATTTGCTGTTTCTCTGTTGTCCATTTCTTTCTCTCTTTTTTTCCATTTGTGTTGCTTATGTTAAATTATTTTGGAAATAGAAAATTTTGGGGATTTATGCAAAATTTTTTATTTTATTTGTAAAAGCTAAATATGTGACTCCCTCTCTCTCTCTCTCTCAGAGTTTTCATTTACTAGATCCAAACTAAAAGTCAAATGTGATTCTTATACTAATTTGGAGACATTTTTCAATTTTACTTTAAATTAATGTTTTCAACCTGTTGTTGATCTGGAATCATTTGAACTATCATCCAGACATGATTCCAGGTCCAATTTTTATAAAACTTGAGGTTTGATAAAAAATTCATGAACGTAACATATTTAGTACATATATATTATATGTACAATATAATATATATTATTTTATTGATATAATTCATATTTATACCTGCCTACTTATCTACATATTAATACATATTTTACTTTAATTTAAATTAATGTTTTCAACCTGTTGTTGATCTGGATGATGGAATCATTTGAATTATCATCCAGACATGATTTCGGGTCCAATTTCTATAAAACTTGGGGTTTGATAAAAAATCATAAACATAACATATTTAATACATATATATTATATGTACAATATAATTATATATTATTTTATTGATATAATTCATATTTATACCTACCTACCTATCTACATATTAATACATATTTTACTTTAAAATAATGCTTTCAACATTTGAATTGTCATCCAGACATGATTTTGTGTCTGATGTTTATAAAATTTGGGGTTTGATAAAAATCATGAACATAAAATATATAACACACATATTATGTATGATAGAATTATATATTATTTTATTTATATAATATATGTTTATACCTACCTATGTATATTTTAATACATATATACATACATATTTATACCTATCATCCTGTCTCTCCTTTTTCCCCTATTATTTATCTATTTTGTGTTCTTTTGCATTTTTTTGAAATCGAACAAAATAATTCAAGTAGCCAATCAATTTTATGTCTTCAAGACTTTCATCTCTCCTCGCTAACTCACCATTAACCCTCTCATCTCTCTCATTAACTCCTTTAATATCTTTTTTTTTATTTTTTATTAACTTCCTTTAATTATCTCTCAATAAGTCTATTAAATTGTTTAAAATTCATTATCTCTTTTTTCCTTTTTTTTATTTTTTATTTGTATTTTATTCTCTCTTCTCTCTTCATTAATCTAATAAACCAAAAGCAATCTGCTTAGGGGTGATTATTTCAATCTAGTTCGAGCTTGGACTTGCATCAGACCTACAAATTTCAAAGCCAAGCTTAGCCTTACTTCAAAGCTTATTCAGACCCAACCCAGCCCGTAAGCAAATAAGGGTCCATTTGGTTTGTCGGAATAGGGATTTTGATCCCAATTCTGATTCCGACTTTGAACAAAACGAATCCTAACAACTTAAAATTTAGTTAGAAAAATTATTGTAAATAGTTAAATCACATAAAATAATGGGGGGAAGAGAATTCTAAGAAATGGGTCCCACCCCTTCCATCATGAACCTATTTTAGCATATTTCTACAAGTGTCTTCTATTATTAGCCTATTGAATTCCAAAGAGAGAATTTTATTTTCATTTAAATTCCATTTATTTGTTTTATAATCAAATTTTATTTAAATTGTTAAAATTTATAATTTGAAACCTAATAAATAAAATTAATAAAAATTACTAAAGTTTATAAAAAAATATTAAATTTTAGCAAGTTTTTATCTAACAACTATTAGACATTAAGAAATTAATAAAAAAAGCAGTTCATAAATTACAAATCAAAACATTTGAATTCTATTTAAAAATAACTAATATTAATTGGATAATAATAATTAACAAACCATTTGCATTCTATATAAAAATTACAAAATTAATCAAAATAATAAAATTAATAATGACCCAATTAGAAATTTCATAAAACTCCTACTCAATGATAATCATTTATAACTTAGCCCAACTTGGTTAGACCTCCAAATTTTCATAATCAAGCAATTGTTTTCTTCTGAGGTAGGTCTAGCTTGAATCTGTACAATGCCCATTAGGGGTGAGCATGGGTTGGTTAGGTTCGGTTTCATGGCAGAACCTAGAACCTACCCTTATAGGGGTTAATTCCAAGTTTTTTGAACTAAAACCTACTTGTAAAGATCAGTTCTAGGGTTGGTTCTAGCCTTGGCGGTTCCAAGGCCTGTTCTAAAATCTACACGTGAAACTTGTTCTTTATTTATGCTCCCTCTTAAAAAAATGAAACACGCCATTTAAAAAGTTGATTTTCAATAATGATAATATATAATTTGAAACTCGTATTATATTTATTGATTAAATTGAGTAACTTAATATGTAGATTATTATGATATATTAACATATGGTTTAAATTTTATAAATGTTACCTTTTACATTATTTATTATACACATTCAAATATTAAAATGTGATCAAATTAATTAGTAACTCAATGGTCAAGTGAGATCAGGGTTTTCGTAACAATGAGTGATTGGGTTCAAATCTTCACATTCTTAAAAATATGTTGGAGCTTATTTCAAGGCAAGTCCGGTTCCAAAGCCGGTTCCACTAAGGCCAACCAAGGCTGGTTCATCTGGCTGGTTCGAGTAGGGTAAACCCCTAGACTCTAGAACCGACCTAGGTAGGGGTTAGATTGGGTAGGGTTAGTTCAAAGCCGATTCAGAGTTGGTTTCAGGTACAACCTGCCCATTTGCTCACTCATAATGCCCACACCATACGTAATGTGGGAAATAGGGCTATAAACAAATTGAATTCAAATCGGGTCCAGTTGCATCTAGATTTGATTATGAAATCTCTAGATCTACATCCACATCCGATTATTATGCCAAATTTTGGATCGGATTTGGATTTAATCCACAACCATCTTATTGTGTTTGAAATAACCAAAATTTTTAAAAAGTTTTAAAAACTAATTATTTTTAAAGTATATATGTATAACGAATGTATATGAATATAAAGTATTTAATTTATCAATTATAAATTATATATAATTGTACATAATATCTATATGTATACATAAAATGATAAAATAATAATTTTTATTGGACTTGAATTTTAATCAAATCGTATAAGGTTAAATTTACATCTAATCCAATTATTAGTTAGATGCAAGGTCTAACATCCAAATATGGGATAATTAGATTCGGAGCCGAATCAGGTATCATACCTTTGGAGTCTATTGACAACCCTAGCGGGAAAGGCCTGAGCTAAGAAACCACTATGTTTTTTATACAAGACTAAAATTAAATAAAAATAATAATTTGTAAAAAAATCATAGTTTTATAATTTACATGGGCAAGTATGTCTCTGTTCCAAGCCCAAACAAATATTATTACACTTTGGGGTGTGGTTCGGGTTAAACCAGGTAGCCTTAAAAACTATAAATACATTATCAAAATTTGATCAAAGATCTTTATTTTTTGGTTCATTATCAATAATTTTTATTTAAAAATAGTTAAAAATCTAAAAAATACAAATTAAACTTAGTTTGGTTCAGTCCAATTACAAATGTCACATTGCTCTTAGGTGTACAACTTGGACGAGTTGGTTTGGGTTAGGTTAAGGATCCATCCAAGCCCAACCTACAGCTTTAAACCTCATGCTCGTGCTTAGATTAATTTTATGACTAAGAAAGTTAATATATAGATAAATTTAATTATGATTACAACCTAGTTTTATATATTTACTAATATTAAAGTATTTTAAATATTTAACTAATATTTACAAAACATTGTAACATTTAATAATTAATAATTAATAGAACAGTAACAAATAATATGAAAAAATTATTATTTTATTAGGTAATTAGCAATAATTTTATTAAGTAATTACTAAATTATTTTGTAAAAAATTACTAAAATAAAGAGTAATTAGTTTAAACAACATTACATTCCTTCCTTGTAATAATTATTAGTTTCTGTTATTTCACTTTTCCTTAACAAATCCTGTGTATCACACGGGTCCCCACTAGTATATATTAAAATTAAGCTTGTCATGTTAATTTTAAAATTGAACAAAATAACTCAAGTAGCCAATCAATTTTAAGTCTTTAAGACTTTTATCTCTTCTCATTAACTATTTTTTCTCTTTATCATTAACTCCTTGGATTATCTCTCCGCATTCATCATTCCATTAATTCTCCCCCCCCCCCAATGTCATTCAACTAATTCTCTCTCCTCTTACTCCATTAAATTGCTTAAAATTCATTCGCTCTTTCTTTTTTTATTTTATTCTCTCTCCTCTCTTCATTAATCTAATAAACCAAAAACAATTTTCTTGGGGTAATTATTTTATTCTAGTTCAAGCCCGAGAGTGCATCAGGTCCACAAATTCTAAGGCCAAGCTTGGGCCTGATACTTCAAGGCTGATGTAGGCCCATCCTAGCTTGTAAACAAATAATAGCTTAAAAATTAGTTAATAAAATTATCATAATTAATTAAATCACCTAAAAATTCCATTATTAGCCTATTCTATTTCAAAGAGATAATTTTCCTATCATCTAAATTCCATTTATTTTTTTCATATTCAAATTTTATTTAAATGATTAATTATCAAAAAATTATAATTTGAAACCTAATAACGAAAAATAATAAAAATTACTAAATCTTATAAACAATATTAAAATTTAGCACTTTTTATCTACAAAATATTAAAAATTAAGAAATTAATAAAAATAGTAGTTCATAAATTTAAAACTAAAATACATTTGAATTCTATTTAAAAAATAACTAATATTAATAGGATAATTAAAATTAATAAGAAAAGGTAAAAATTTATTAAGAGTAAGAAAACAAACCATTTTCATTCCATATAAAAGTTAGCTAAAATAATAAGACTAATAATGGCCCAATTAAAAATGTCATAAAACTCATTTTACTTAGGGATGATGATTTATAACTTAGCGTAACTTGGTTAGACCTACAAATTTTCATACTCAAGCAACCTTGGATCTACACCAAGTGCACATATAATGTATGTAGTATGGCTCTAAATAGATCGAGTTCAAATCGAGTCTAGTTGCGTCCACATTCAATTATGAAATCTCTAGATCCACACTGACATCAGATTATTATGTTGGACTTTGGATTGGATTGAAATTTAAACTATAACCATTTTATTGTGTTTAAAATGACCCAAAAATTAAAAAGTTTTGAAAAACTAACTATTTTTAAGGTATATATGTATAACAAATGTATATGAATATAAACTATTAAAAGTTTTTATATTAAACTTTAAATGAGCAATTCCACAAGTTGTTGATATAACAGTTAGTGTGACAAGATCAATGATATATTTTTGCTGACAAACGAAATATCTTCACTTACTACATTGAAGAAAAATTAAGATACACATGGATACCTATGGAAACACTATAAACACTTCAATATATCACAAAAATGCATTAATAACACTATAAATATAAGGCCTTGATGAGGTATGCATGCATTAAAATAATGTATTATAATGCGTTTTATGAAGAAATACATCATAGTCAATTGTAATTTTCATTCAAAAACCCTATGCTTAATTGTAATTTATAAACTACAATTCTTATGTTTTAAGTGATGGGAAAAGCCCAACTTTTGTATCCAGCGAGAAAACATGCATTGGCACAACTTCCTATGTGAAAATATAATTAATAATTATTTCTTATGTAAATAATTACTATCTATCATTTAGTTTTGGAAATTACAAAAAATAAAAAGTAAATAAACATTGTATAATAAATTCAAAAAGATAATTATTCAAGAAATTTCAATTACTCTATGGATATGAGAGATCATCCACAGATCTACAAAATAAAAAGTACTTATGATTAGATCATAAAATTATAATTAATTATTATTTATTTTTAAATAAGCAACATAAATAATTAATATTTATTATTTATTCTAAAACTACAAAAATAAAAATATATTGTAAAAGAAGTTAAATGCTCTATAGATATGATAGATCATCTATAGATCTTAAGCATATTAAGTCTTTATAGGTAGATAAAAGAAATACATTTTTCAACTTTTTTGTTATTTTATATTTTTCCCAAATTTCTTCATGAAGTTTTCATAGATCTATTCATGACACCAAAAACTGTTATTTTCAATATAAGAAATGTACATCAACATAAATTTAAACATTTGTCAAACATTCAAGAAAAAAACAAGAGATCACAAAATATGTCCATTTAAATCTGATATTGTCTAGACATATTTGACTAATGATAAACCTTCTCTATGTAGTTATAAATTTCCTTAGCAATTTTCAGACCCCTCATAGGAATAGCTACATCCATAGTAATCTAACTCAATATCCAAAAAAAGAAAATATCTAGGCACTATTGACTTTCCACTATTGCAGAAGCCCTTTAGCATTCGTAACATTAGGGAAGGTTGTGGTACCATCCAAATAACTTAACATACCCTTTCCTTAAACAAAAAATTAAAAATGGAATTTCTAAAGAACATAATTTGTTCCATGGAATTTCACATAGATGAAATCACTCCTTTCGGATCCCATATTCAGCCAGGAAACTAAGAAAACAACAAAAATAACTGATAATAGCCACCAAAAATCAAGAAGAATACCTCAAAGAAAAGTCAAATTATCACTAGATGTAAGTAGATAGAATTAGACATCGCACTACCTGCGATGAGTGACCCATTGTAAAACTTCACAAGTAGCTAGTGCACAAATAATAGCAATGCATTGGGACATGGGGATAATGGCACCATGTCCCAGCGCAGTTGTCACCCACATGTATGCGTCCTGTCCTCTCCAACTTTTAATGCATGGAGACTTGGTAATGTTCTATCATATTGCAATCTCTCATCACACTACCTTAATGTACTTCATATCGCAGAAGAGTCCTAGTATATTTCATGTCACAATGTAATTCATGTAATGCGAGCATCTCAACTACACAACACAGAACCGTTGTAGCCCCACAAATTAACTCAATCTCACGTCCCCCATCACAACCTTACACTCAATCCCTCCATCATGTTTCCCTCAAGGACCTGAAGACTATAGCAGTGTAAACCCTCACACATACACAAGTGTTGAAGTAATCGCATGGACACATGGCAAAATCCTAATCAATCCAAGTGATGTAAATCCAGTAATGGCATAACAAATTGAAAAGGGATTTTCCAAAAGGGAAAACCTACAAAGGAGTCTATGAATAGGGTTCCTTGAAAGAGGGGAGAAGAGGCAATTAGCCTCCCCATATGTAAAGATCACTCCCCAATCGTTGTTTTCCTCGAACCTTTGGAGTCAGACTCCATAGTGCCAAACCCCATCGAGCTTACACCAAGAATCATCAAAGATCTTAGAAAAAGCAAGCTAATCCTAAAACTTGAGTCTAGATGAGTGACAATCCAAAAAAGGAAATTGTAAGTAGCAGTTGTCAAAGGAAGAAAATCAAAACTCCTTCAAATCTTCACCAAAGCAAGACGTGTTTATAGGGAAGAGAGGTCAGGTCTAGGCAACACCAGATTTGAAGTTTGGCCTTGATCTAAAGTCTCCCAAGTGAGATCTAATGAAATATCCCTTGCTAGTTGCTCTCACAGATGGTAGAGTTGATCAAAACATCCCTACACTCTTCTACCGATCGAAGGACGTAGTGGATCTTAGTAAAGAGATGTGGTTACTATATAGAGAGAGAGTATCAGGCAAGCAAGAAATTGATCTATATATATATTACAAGAATGATAAAGTACAATAAAGGTAAAATTTACAATATTAACCTCCATCTTCTCAACATGGATGATATCTAGAAGTTCAACTAGTCAGGTCTAGTTGGCACCCATAAGTCTAATTATTTATAAGATTTTACTAGCACTCAAAAGTCCAATTGTTTAGTGAAAATTCTCAGTTACTTGAGGAGAAACGTAGGCCTGGGTTTAGTTGAACCTCTATAAATCTCTTTATGTTTTATTTTCTACAATTGGTTCCTTTATTTGTTTATTTATCTTGTTAATTGCTTTACATTGAATTACACACAACCTTCTACTCTCATTAGTTTTGCATTCATTAGTTTTAGAAGGTTTTAGTTGGAGGAAATCCTTTTAGAACCCAATTCACCAATCCAAATCTCTTGCCTACAAGAATCCTACCCATACCTACCCAAAGGATACTACAGCTATACTTGAGATGTTCTCAATGTGCAGCTGTAGCAATGTGTGGGTAGGAGATCCAAACACCCAATTCACCTCCTCCTTGGATAGGTTTTCTGAACAACAAAAGAGATAGTACAAGTGCTTCAGAGCAGTTTTAGGGTTAGTCACAAATTCATAATGAACATTGAAAATTATAAGACAAGAGGAAAGGCAAGGGAGATAAAAAGAAAAATGAAAGAGTTTTGAGCAGAGAAGAGCCCGATGAAATGAGTCCCAAAAAAAATCTATTGGTGCATGTTTTAAGTTGTTTTGGTAATATTGTTAAAATAGCAACATACTTCTCTCAAATAGAAGCATTTGCTTGAGGAACATCTATGCAATAATAAGCACTTGTCCATGACATCATTTTACATTTGAGAAGAACCCTAAGATGCCTGCAACAGTCTCTGGTTGATGAATATGCTCTTTGAGCTAACTATGTGAATTAACCATTCCATACCACCATGGTGGTCAAGCAGAGCAAAGTACTTCATATAATGAATACAATTTGTTACCCTACTTATCTCTAAAACAATATAATAAAGAAATTTGAAACCCTGAATTAACTTTTCTTTACATTTGTAAGAGGAAGTGAATCGTCAAAAGAAACAGAAAAGCCTAAATAGCCACATTTGAGAGTTAGGTTTTAAAAGGCCCACTACCAAATGTTATTCCTGGCTATCCAGGGTCTTGGTAGGGAAGGACTGGATACAGACCTAACCCTTGAAGGTGACCAGAACGTCCAGGCGCAGTATATGGCAAGTACAGAAAGACAAATACGAGGACTAGTAATCATCAGAAATGTGTAAGTAGCAATCAGTGGACCATATATAGTAGGAACAATGAAAGGTTCACCACCTGTTGGTAAAGTTTGTTAGTTTAAAAGGCATGACAATAGTCTTCTGATCTCACCTTTTCTTGAAGAAACTATGTGGAAAGAAATGCATTTATCCTCATGCAAAGGGAAGAACAACTTGAGGCAAAAGACATTTCTCTTTCGTTAAATAAAACAGCTTGGAAGATACTAATTCCTCATTTGATATCACCGAGAATAACCATATTATTGCTAGAAGGAATCTCCATTTCCAGTCTCTATTTTGCTGAATCCAGTGCCTTTCCTTATGCCTCTTATTCTCATTATCCGCCTTATCTTTTCCACCCCAACCCAATTACTGGATTCCGCATATACTGTACACAACAAAGTATAGTTTGCAGCATTTTCAGGTTCCAGTTTGATGAGCTGATGGGCCAACATTTCTGCAATGTCTAATCGAGCATGGGCTCTGCAAGCTGATGCCAAACAGCTAACGATGGTTGAGCTTGGTTTCATGGGCATATGGCTCAAAACCTCACAGGCTTCTTCAATCTTCCCTGATCGAGCAAGAAGATCAATGTAGCATGTATAATGCTCCAAAGTCAAGGGAACATTGTTATGTCGTGCCACATGATCAATGAGATCCTGTCCCTCTACAATGAGGCCAGCATGATTGCATGCAGACAAAACAGCAAGGAGTGTGACTGCATCAGGAACAACTGATCTCTGCTCCATCTCATGAAACAGCTCCAAAGCTTTTTTACCACAACCATGAAATCCATAACCCCGAATTAGAACACTCCATGACACGGAATCTTTTGTGTCCATCTCTCTGAAAATCTGGTGAGCATCATCAAGATATCCACATTTGGCATACATATCTATAAGGGAATTGCCAACAAAGATGTCAAAACTCAAGCCAGATTTTAAACTGTAGCCATGAACTTCACGGCCGTGCATTGTAGACAGGTGGCTGGTACAGGCAGCTATAATGGCCAGCAGGGTTACAGAGTTAGGCTTGATACCCTCCATCTGCATTTCACAGAAAAGTTCAACTGCTCTAGAGATATTCCCAATCTGGGAATAGGCTCTAATCACAGAACTCCACATCACAACATCTCTTCCTTTTGATCTTTCAAAAACAAGCCAGCCAGGGCCCTGTGCTGCACCGCATTTGCAGTACATGTCTAGCAGAGCTGCTTCAAAATGCGGTTCTGACTCAAATCCCTGATGGATTGCATACCCATGAATCTCTTTTCCATGCTTTAGTGCTCCTAATTCAGCACAAGCTGGTAAAACTGCAAGCAGCGTCACTCGGTTTTGTCTAATTCCTTCAACTTGCATTGCTCGAAAGACCTCAACTGACGAATTACAGTTTTCATTTGAAGTGCACCCAGCAATCATAGCTGTCCAAGAAACCTCGTTCCTCTCTGTCATCTGATGGAATACATTGAAAGCAACATCCAAGTGAAAACACTTGGAATACATATCCAAAAGAGCCGTCGATAAGAAAATAGATGACTTAACTGTTCCACCACGGACGAGACTAGCATGAATTTGTCTTCCTAATCTTAAGTTTCCCATCCGGGCGCAAACCGACAAAATGCCAGCGACCAACTCGGGCTTTGGTTCAAGACCTGCCAAACCCATTTGTCTGAATGTCTCAATTGCTTCATGGTGATACCCATTTCGGATATAGCAAGTAATCATTGAATTCCATGTGATGGTGTCTCTTATGAGCATTGTATCAAACAATTGACGTGCGGATTCAACGTTTGAACACCTTGCATACATGCTGAGAAGAGAGTTGGCGGTAATGGTTTCTGAATCAGACCCAGTTTTGATGACAATAGAGTGGATTTGAAGGCCAAAGTGCAAAGATTCAGCAGAAGCGCAGGCTTTGATAATTGTAGGAAGAATGGAGGCGTTCCCATGGAGTCCAGAGGGATGAATTTCTTCTTTGTAGAATTTAAGGGTCTGGTAAAATAGGCCTTCCGAGACCAGATCCCGAACTCTGGCATGAGTCGCCGAGACCGATAATGTGGGTCCTGCATTTGAAATGGAGAATTTGATTCTTTCGCCCTGTGTAAGCAGGTGGATCCGTCTGATCAGTTGATGCATTGTCGCATATAAAGCCATTAAAATCAGTGTGGTCGGATGTTTATATAATTTGTCAAGACAACCCTACCCCTTCTTTACATTTATGATGCCCAGATTTTTTCATGTTTCTTCACTCTAATTTCTCTGTTTTCTTGATTTATAACTTCAAAACGAGCATCAGTTCAGAAAGGAGTATCTCTTTCCTCTCTCTTTCCTCTCTCCATTATCATACAAAATCATTTGCTGTTTCGTTTTGGTAATGGCTATACTGCTATTACCGTTGTAATCTCATTCCAATCTGCAAATGTGATCCCTGTGCTTGACATCTCTGTAATTACTGTTATAAATATGTGAAGGGCGAGAGATGTCTTATAGTCGTTGTACCCCAGATTTCTGAATGACTTCTGCAACACTTCTTTATTAAGAGATTGGGTGAGTGAATCAAATATAGAGTTGAAGATGTGCTCGCCATTATCCCGTTTTCTTTAGTAGGCAATAGGAGCTTTCGATATATGGTTCACCATCTCCAACATCATGCTCACGAGTTTTTGACAGTGTAGTTTGAATTTTAATGTTCCTGATTTACTTTAGAACTCCTTGTTTCTGGTATTACCCCAAAAATATTGAATCGTACCTCAAAAATACTTTTGTTTTTCTTGGTGAATTCAATTTTTGAATATAAAGTATCAGATGAATTTTTGTCGATGGAAGACGAAGATATCAAATATTTATGTTTCTCTATGAACATGCTTGGATGAGTTTATATGTACTTGATATTCTTTATATATTTACTTGTTACACTGTATAGTGAAGAATTCTATTGGTTTGATAGTGAGTATTTTGTGATTGATTGATTGATTCAAATAATGATTATTAAAGGGAGAATGACTGATACCCTCAATGTCATAATTTATAGGTTCAATGTACGGTGGGATAGGTGCCATTTCCGAATTGATGCCAATTGACGGGCAGACGTGGGTGTATAGAATGTGGGTATCGGTCCATTTGAATGTTTATATCCCTAGTGTAAATATATTTTTTCGATTATTAAATGCCAGATAAGAGGTTTTATCTTTGGAGGTTATGGTGCAATATTGAGAGTCTGGATTCAATGAACCCACCAAAGAGAGACGATCACATAGGCATATTTAAAAGTTATCAGTAATTAAGCACATGCATTTGTATGTGGAATTTTAAATTATAAAAGCAATTATTATTATTGTTTTCATCATCATCATTATTATTATTATTATTATTATTATTATTATTATTATTATTATTATTATTAAATCTTGTATTCCATTTCTAGTCTAAATAAAATTAATTTTTATTGTGACAATTATTTTTATTTAATACAACATTATTACTTATAAATTTTAAATTATATATTTCATCTATATTATATAATTTATTACTTATCACACTTGATTTTTGTTTGTCATAATTAATATATATTTTTTATATATTCTTTTGATTACTTGTATTTTTTTACTTTTTAAAAATTTATTATTTAACTATCATATCATCAATTAATATATTTAACTCAAACCACTAACCCACGACCCAAAAAGAAAAATAGTTTGATTTCTTCTATGTTGACATTAACTTTTGTATTACATCTCCATCATTGATAGAATTATTATAATACTTATTTTTTGTTCAAATAATGAAAGCATAATATTATAGATGTAGAAAATATTTTATTTTTTATAAATATATAACATTAGATATGTGCCCAAATAAAATTTTACTATTTGACTATGACATTATTTTATTTCTAGGTTGATTTTAAATTTGGAATCCCCTTTTCATAATCGATAAAAATACTTCTTACATTTCATACTTATTTTTATTTAACATAATAAATATACAATATTAGAGATATGCCCAATTTTTTTCTATTATATATTTATTTGTTTTATTTTTATTATTTAATTATAATATTATTTATTAACTCATTTAACCCCAAATGGTTGAATACTTGTATTGCTTATCCACCAATTGGAGGGAAGAAAATAGTTTTGTTTTCAAATTATTTTCCAAAATATTTATTTTCATACTATCAAAATTAATATTATAGATTTAATTAATAGAATTTAATGATAAGAAAAATATATCCTAAATATAAGATTTAATGAGAGAATATACCTTAGATATGAGATTTAATTTGGTTGTAACTAGTAGAACTTAATGATAAGAAAAATATGTCTTAAATATAGGATTTAATGAGAGAATATATCTTAAATATAAGGTTTAATTAGGTTGCGTTTGGAATCGGTGTAAATCAAGAAAGATGTAAAAGTTTACACCGTTTCTATTTTGTCTACGTTTGGAATAAGTGTGTAATCATGATCGACGTAAAACTCCACTCCGATTTAATGTTGTGTATGTTTGGATGGAGTGGAGTTTTGCGTCGTGAATCAATGTAAAACCTCATCAAACATAAAGTTTAATATGTCAAGTATATGATATTAAATTTTATTATTTTTCAATGTAAAAACATTGGAATTATTTTCCAATGTAAAACCTCATCAAACGTAGTGAATCAATGTAAAAACATTTATTATTTTTCATATTTATTATTGTTTAATATGTCGAATATATGATATTAAATTTTACATTTATTATTTTTCCAGGGTTGATTTTAAAGTATAAGTTTTTATGTTTTTGGAATTATTAGTTTATTATGTATGGATTTAATTAATAGAATTTAATGATGAAAAGAAATAAAAATGCCTTAAATATATGATTAAATGAAGGTGAATGCAAGTTAATACCTTAAATGTTGGATTGAATGAGAGGGAATTGAATGCATTTGAATATCTTAAAATAAACTCTTTTCAACTCATTTAATATCAATAACAAATTACCCTATTTGCATTCATCTTTTTTCAATAAATTTTAATATGAAGGGGTTAATTTTGTTATTGAAAAATTCCATAAATATTCTTGAGGCTATTTGTGCTTTTTAAAGTAGTATAGATTAACGTTAATGGACCTTTAAATGTTAATCGAAAAAATCCGGTCGAACCAGACATAAAAGGACAAAAATACTTTAAAAGTTATAAACATTTTAATTACAAGGGATTTTTCAGTCTTCCTCCCATTTTCAATGACTACAGCTTTGTTTGCCACTAGCACGTACCGTCTCCATTGTCATCATCTCCGTCAACTACCGTCTCTCGCCAGAACACTAGTACCTGTCACTATATGACGACGGATTCAAAGCTCTGGTCTTCTTCAACGCAAGAAATTGCAAGGGGTTTCTAGCTAATGCCGATATCACTTCTTTATACTATTATTTATTTTGTTGTTTGTGAATGCTTCTGAAGTTGGCGGTACCTGAACCCCTTTTTCTCATCGAAACCCCTTTTTTTATTCTAAGGATAAGGTAAAATGTTGTATTAGTTTCATAAAAAACCTGTACATGCATAACTCATGTACAGTGAACAACCATGCATTAAGAGTATAAAAATCATTTTGGAATTTTTACAGTGAGATGAACTCAAATAGGATTCAATCTTGGAATTCTAGTAAGAGAATTGCTTTTGTAGATTTCATTTATGTGTTCCAAATTCTAGGTTTTCATCTCTCAAAGCAGTGCAGTAAGTCTCATAGAACTGCATTAAATGGACAAGGAATTCAATTCTTCTACATTAGACAAAGGGCACCAAAGCAATAGAGAATTGGATCCAGTTCTGTTTTTGGGGTTTTGATAGATTGCCTTCGATCAGGGTAGCGTTGACTTGGGGATGCAGATGTTTGTTTCAAATAGGAAAGAGTTTAGGGGTAACACTGACTTTAGAGAATTGGATCCAGTTCTTCTTCCCTGCAAACATAATTTTGCAGGGAAGAAGAAGGAGGAGAAGAAGAAAAAAGAATTCCCCATAAGAAGATTTGAAAAAGAATAGAAAGAAAACAAGCATGCTTATTGTTGGTTGCTTTCTTGTTGTCAGTGGATTCCCCGTTCACAGACATCAGTTGTGTAGTGAAATCGTTGATGGATTGCTTTCTGTGTTAGGGCTCCGAGGAGAAATGGCATGGAGTAAGAATGAATTCTCACATCCCAATCCTAAATAATTCAAAAGAATGAATGATTTTTTGTTTCTTTTATCTTTTTCTATCCGGTTCAACCAGGTTCATTTAACTAGCGTCCAAACACCCGTTAACATTAGCTTGATTTCGCCTAGACAACGTGGTGGTCTCTCATTGAAGGGTTCACGCACCCCATGAACCGAAGGTTCACTGAATCCATTCTCCACTTAACAATTAAATTTTGACCATCATTTATTTTGATTCTTATTTTTTTTTTTCCTTCTTATAAAAATAGAGGTTGAGGGGCCGAGATATCCACCTTTGATGCTTGAGCACCACTTAAGAGCTTTTAGACCCCTTGGCCTACTTAGAACCCAATCAATTATTAAGCATAATAACAAGATACATTTTAAGGCCACATTTGAAAAGACATGTGCACTATTGGAGCATATAGAAATATCTTTTAATATTGGTTAAAGGATGATTAGTCATATGTGTACTTACCAAATACCCCTGGATTTTATGATCAAAATAGTCTTTGACGCTACAACAAGCAAGGGATGAAGTATCTTTTCATACTAGTTAAGGGAGGGTTAGACCCTTTACCATATGCATACCTACTAAACGCTTTAGGACTTTTAAAGGCATAGAAAAGGGTCAAGGTGGCCTTTTAATGCTACTCCCTAATAGCAAACTTATAAAGTCATGCATCTACTTAGCCTTGAATCTAACTAAATAGGTAAGGGATAAAATATCTTTTGATATTGGTCAAGGAAATGTTAGACCCTTTACTGTACGTGTACCATTAGATACTTCAAGACTTTTGAAGGCATAGAAGAGGGTCAAACTAGCCTTTTGATGCTACTTCTCAATAGTGAAATCATAAATACATGCATCTACTTAGTCTTGGGTTCCACTAAACAAGCAAGGAAATAAATATCTTTTGATACTAGTCAAGATACTCCAGGACTTTTGAAGGCATAGAAGAAGGTCAAAGTGGCCTTTTAATTCTACTTCTTAAAGAGTGAACTCATAGACTTGTGCATCTATTTACCCTTGGTAGGAAATGACATATTGGAGTAAAAAGATGATCCCTTTAAGAATTTTAAATGAGAGTTTTAATTTGAAGTTTTTAGTTAAGAGTTTTGGATTGGATTTTGGTCCTAATCCCATGATTTTTTTTGTTGGATATTGGTCTTAGATGAGGATTATAAACTTGATTTTGAGCTTTGAGATTGGTTTTCATTTACTTCGAGTTCTACATTTAATTAAAGGTTTTCTTTTTTTTAATGGATTATTATTTAAAGCTTGGCCTTGGGTGAAACCTTTTGAAAATTTAAAAGGTGTTTTGTTATCTTTTAGGGGAAAATCAATGGTTGGTTTCTAAATGGACTAAAAGGATATGAGTTTTACTTTATTTTACTTCTAAGAATGGCAACCACATAATGCAACACTCTTGGTGTCCTAGCCCTACTAACACTAAGGATCTTCTATTCTACTTCCATCTAAGTCTGCTATGCATGAATTTTCTAGACGCAATGCCTAAGGTTATCAAGAGGGTTTTAGACTCAAAGGCTCCAACAAGATAACTAGCATTTAAACTTCCACCAATGAAAAAATGGACTTCTTTGGTTGGTGGTTGGTTCGAAGGGTTTTAGTGGAGCATGTAAGGACCAATGTCCAGATAGGCACACACCTACTATCATTCTTTTAATAGGTAAGTGGGAGTTATAATTCTAATTCCATGAAAGTATGTGTCGTTGTCAGTGTCCAATCATGCAAGATAAAAAACAAGGGACAAAGAAAAATGGGGGAACACAGCTACATGTTTAAATTTGCAAGTAATTCTACAAGTTTCTAGGTGGCCATATTTGGGAATCTAGAAGCAACTAAGTTCTTTTGATGCTTGTTAAAGGCTAATAAAGAGAAAAGAGATAACCAACCACCTACACAAAAAAAAAGAGTGAGGAGGAACCAATACCGCAAAAAACCAAAATAAGGGGGTACTAAGAGCAAAATTTTTCAAGGGTAAGGTAGAGTTGGATAAGAGAAGTTGAGCTAGTGAGACAAGGTTGGGTTGGGCAAAGTTGGGTAAGGTGAGGTTAGGCGAGGCAAAGCTAGGCAAGGTGAGATTGGGCGAGGAAAGGTTGTGCCAAGTAAGGTGAAGTTGGGTGAGGCGAGGTTTGGATGGTCGAGGCAAGATTGGACAAGGTGAGGCAAGGTTAGGATAGGTGAAGCAAGGGTTGGATAAGGTTACCTTGTTGAAAGATGGAAGGCGAGGCTACCTAGCGATAGGCAAGGTTGGGCAAGGTTACCTCATGGTAAGCAAAGTTGTGCGAGATTGCCTTGCGGTAGACAAAATTGCTACTCCAAATTGCAAAACTACCAATACTTACTAGGCAAGACTAAACCTTAATCGCACACATGACTTAGACAAAAAGTTGACCTCAACAACCATCAATAGTGGTCCAAAACTTGCCTTCCTAGTGGAATCACTAATTTTTAACTTTAGGAAGCTCATGACCAACTCAAAAAGAAGGAGTTGCCACCCATTTTTAAGAGGAAATGGGCCTTCATTTCAATTTAAAAAATTCAATCTTATTTATAGAATAGTGACTTCATTTCTACTTAGGAAAGACAACCAACCCAGAAATTATGATTAAAATGGATTGAGAGAGGAAAGTTGTTAGGCACCCCTTTCTCCAAGCTACTATAGTAGCCCAATGGGAGAGTTGTTTAGGCTTAACTTCTAGAGTCTGGATCTGCTTACTGCAACACATTGTTGGTCACATTCACCTAGCTGTACATACGAAACATTAGTTGTGTTATAGTCACTGATATTCTTAATGTGCAGCTGGATGAGCATGGTCATCAATGGGTTATGGCCAATAGATCCAAACTCTACTTTTTAACAAAAAACTAATAAGAAAGATTGCTAAGAATTTCTAAAAGCTTGTGAAAAATGCTTCCAACCTCTCTATAAGTTGGCTTGAGGAAATGTTAATGGGCCTTATATATTAACTTCCCTAAGACCCTCACCTCTTTACCTCTTTATCCCAATCTAGAAGAAGCTGGGAATGAAAGTCCCTCAAGTTTTTGACCACAGTTCCCAGACATTATGTGAAAATAAACACCAAGCCATATACAAAGTAAGATACTAAACCACAACACATAAAGCCCACAAGCAACAAAAATGTCATACAAGTGTGCAAAAATACAAAGGTGTTTTGCATGCAACACGCGGTAGGATAACATCAATAAAGGCCATTATACTTTGCCCAAATTCATATTCAATTCCCACATTTTAGAATCTAACGCATGTCCCCATGGAATCAACTTGGATGTGTAAGTTAACAAGATTGAGAATATTCTAGAATTTCTCATTCCATGCACGAATGAACCCTTCTCCACTTATATAAATAGCCATTGTGAGCATCAGGAAATGGCTAACTTGAGTTAATTTAGAGTTGCTACTCACCATTTGATTGAACTAGGACTGATGGGCCTCTCAGGAATTACACTCATAATGTTTTGGTCCAATGACTCCAAACCTGAGGCACCAGTTGAATTAATCTAAGACTCATATGAGAGAGGGAAGGGGTTAGGCATCCCTCTTCCATTCCCATTAGGTGGGACCTACATGAGGGTTCCAAAGTAAGCTTAAACATAAAAAATGCTTTGTTATTATTGGTTTATTTATCTACTTAATTAATATTATATATAAAGGTTTATTTTTAGTTCTACTTACTTTTATTTTTTATGTTTTTTATTTTTATTTTTTTCATTTACTTATTTTTACTTTTTACTTTTATTTTTCATTTTTATTTTTATTTTTATTTTTATTTTTTTCAATAAAATAAAGTAGAAAAAGAAAGCTTGATTGACTAAGGTGGGTCCACATGGGGAAGTCCAAACGAATGTAAACAATATGAAGGGGAATAAATAATTCAGACGCACATCAAAGTTGTTAGGTAAACTTAAACCTGAATGGTTAATCATTGAAGTATAATTTATTCTAATTAACTATAGCAATATAAACTATTAATTAAGGAGAAAGATATCAACTACTTGCAACTCAGGATGATATAGAGGTTGTTTGGTATTGATGGCATTTATAAGATAAACATTTTGTACGGTTTTGTCTTGAAAAATGAAACAAAATCTGCTTTAAACATTTTGTACGATTTTTTTACACCTTAGCGCCACTAGATGCCATTAGGTGCCATATAAGTCAAATAGTGAAAATCGGTCTTGAAAATGGAAAACGTCAAAATTGGTATAAATGATTCAGACGATTTTCGAGAGAGCCATTTATCAAATAAAAGGCTCAACCAAATAACTTTTTAGGCCTTTTTTTTGTTAAACGCACCGTTTCTTCCAAAAGCTACATCTATACTACTTTAAAAAGCATGAATGGCCTTAAGAATATTTCTGGAATTTATAAGGGCAAAATTTACCCCTCTATATTTAAATTTATTGATAAAAAATGAGGGCAAATAGGGTAATCAGTTCTTGATATTAAATGAGTTGAAAAGAGGTAATTTAAAGATATTCAATGCATTCAATTCTCTCTCATTAAATCCAATATTTAAGTTATTAACTTGCATTCATGTTCATTGAATCATATATTTAAGTCCTTTTTGTTTCTTCTCATCATTAAGTTCTATCAATTAAATCCATACTTAATAAATTAATAATTCAAATAACATAAAAGCTTATACTTTTAAAATCTACCTAGAAAAAATAGTGTTTTCATCTAGGTGGTGGTAAGAAATTAAATCATTTTGGGTCAAATGGGTTAATCCATGTGCCATGATTAAATAATAAAATTAAAAAATAGATAAAATGGAAAAATAGAAATTAAAAAATGGGACATTTTTAACATACATATTAAACAATAATAAGTATGATAAATAAGAAATGTTTTTATTAATGACAGAAATGGAATATAAAATTTAAAACCAATTGGAAATAAAAATATTTTCCTATTCTCTCTAATTAAAACCTATACTTAAGATATATCTTTATCATCATTAAATTCTTGTAATTAAATACACAATATTAATTTTAATAGTATACAAATATATATTTTGAAAAGTAATTTAAAAACAAAACCATTTTCTTCCCTTCCAATGGTGGGTAAGCAATTCGACAATTGGGGGTTAAATGGATTAATAAATAATAAAAAATTAAAATAAATAACTATAAAATGCAAGAAGTATTTTATTAACGATAAAAATGGAATGTCAAATTCAAAATCTACCTCAAAATGAAATGATGTCATATTTAAATAATAAAATTTGTAAGAATAGAAAATACAAAGAATCACAAAAATAATAATAAAAAAAAAGATAGAGAAAATTTTGTGCACATATCTAATGTTATAATTTATAAAAACTAAATTATTGGGTACATCTCTAATATTGTGCATTCATTATATTGAATAAAAATAAGTTTTATACATAAGAAATAATTTTATCAATGATGGAAATGTAATACAAAATTTAATTTAACCTAGAAATCAAACAATTCTTATTTTTAGATGGTTGGTTAGTAGTTCGAGTCACATGATATTATTGACAAACAAAAATTAAGTGTGATAAGTCAAAAAATATATTTTATATAATGTAAATGAATTATATAATTTAAAGGGAAAATTATAGTCAAAGTTAGTTGTACATTTAAAAACCAACAAAACTTTGAAAGTCAACTCTACATTTAAAATTATAAAAACCCTCGCCATGTTATCGGAGGCTTATGTGGCTATTGCCAACATTAGGGGTGAGAAAACAGTTTGTTCGGTTTAAAACCAAACCGAATAAACCAAACTTTTCAAAACCGAACTAGTGGAATTGGAAACTGAACCGAAACCGAAGTTTGATTAAACCAAACAAACTAAACCATTTTTTTTTTGTTAATTCAGTTGTTTTGATTAAACTGAACTTCAAATAGGTGGGTCATTCACTGATCCCACCAAAATGCAAAACATCATAACTTCAAAAAACTTGACTTGATAACTCCTGAGAAGCAAAAAAAAAAAAAAAAAAAAAAAGAATAATAGTTCAGCCTTGCTCACTGTTGCAGTCTTGAAGATTCATAGATGCTCACTGTTGTAGTCTTGGAGAATAACAGTTTAGTCTTGCTCACTATTGTTATTGTAGTCTTGAAGATTCACAGTTGCATTCTTGTAAATTCATAGATGCTCACCATTGTAGAATAATAGAAAAAAAAGATTCTTAGATGCTCACTATTGCATATGTTTACTGGGTGCGTATAGTTGTAGAGATAGCAAAGTTCACTCTTCAGTTTTCACCAGAGAAGTTAAACAGGAACTCACCGTTGCTACCTACTGCTGGATTAACTGATGTCGCCACTTACCGCTTGCCGGTGGTAGATGACAGAAGATGAAGCCCAACCAAAAGGTCGCCAATGCATGGTTGGGAAGACATAGTCTTGAAGGGGAAGCAGGAAGGGGTTTTGCGTTCTCACCGTTGTCGCCCGCTGCTGGATTAATTGATGTCGTCGCTCGCCGCTTGTCAGTGGTAGATGATAGAAGATGAAGCCCAACCAAAAGGTCGCCGACGCCTGGGTGGGAAGACAAAGTCTTGAAGGGGAAGTAAGAAGGGGTTTTGTATTTTTTTTTTCGAAATTGTTATTTCTATTTGGAATAGGATTTGGGAATTTAGGAGTTAAGGTTAAGACTTAAGAGGGAAACTATTTTACCTACTTACCCCTGTAAGTTCAATTTTTTCGGTTAACCGAATTGCTAAATGCCATAACCGAAACTAAAAACTGAACTTTAATAAATCGGTGTTTAAAACCGAAACTGAACCGAATCCCCGAACTAACCGACCTAAAAACATCAAACCCAAAATTCTGGTTCGGTTATTCTGTTTAAACCAAAGTATGCTCACCCCTAGCCAACATGGGACTCTTAGTCCATGTTGGACACAGCAAAAAACATATACCAAAAATAGGTTATAGTTTTCTCTCTTGCTCCCTTTGTCTCTCCCACTCTCTCAGATTCGATCTGTAGCCAAATCAAAACATATCTCTCTCTCTCTCTCTCTCTCTCTCTCTCTCTCTTTCTCTCTATTATTCTCCATCATTCTCCCTTTTGGTCAATATCTCATTCTCCCTCAGTCTAAGTGTGTAAGAAAATTAAAAAAGAAAAGAGAGATGGAGCGGGAGAGAAATTGAGGGAGAACATTAGAAATTAAAGGAGAATGAGAAATCGACCGAGAAAGAGAATGAGAGAGATTGAGGGAGAATGATAGGTAGATAGAGAGAATAAGAGAAATTGATATAGAGAAGGTAAATACAGAAACCAAAAACCATTTTTATTTATTTTCAAATCACATAGTCGTTGAGTAGTTAAAGATGACTGTGAGTGAGAGAGTGTGAGGTTTATCGGTTTGGGTCGATTTTTTGGTTTAGTCAATTTGTTCAAAAGATTTAAACTTAAAAAGTTAACATAACTTTAAAAAATTACAATGAAATTATTAAAAATAAATTTTAAAATTAGATTTATGATATAAAATATTTTAGACTAAGAAATATGGGAAATTTCCCACTTGTTCATATTAAAAATTATATTTAAAATATAGAATATTAATATATACCCACTATTAGGTCGTTTGATTTTGATCGATTTACAAATGACCAAATTGAAATTGATCCAATTTGGTCGAATTGTGTCGAGTTAATCGGGTTGGTTGGTTTCATCTGTTTGATGAATAACCCTAACTTAAATTAATTATTGTTATTTTTGTATTATAAAATTTTTATTAAAAGTAGTATATAAAATATGAATAATTATTAATTATTTATAAAGTTGAAAATATAAAACAATTGCCTGCTCTTGTGTGTTTCTGTTAAGGTCATTTACTAAAACACAACTTTAGGGATGGTAATTTCCCCATTCCCGACGAGTACCTGACTTCCCCAACCCGATAGGGCTAAGGATGGGGATTATTTTGGTGAGGTAGGGAATTAATAGGAATCCTCGGTCGGGGTTGGGGTCGAGGATGGGGATTGAGATCCCACCTTGCCCCAACCCTAATTATATCTATATACCTTAAATGCTATTTATATTAAACATACTATTATATTATTTATATTATCTATATATATGTATATCAAAACATATTTAAAATATTATTTATAATTTAAGTTTTTTTATTTTAAAAAATACTATTATCTAAAAACATTTTGGGGATTCGGGTCCCTAAGGGGGACGCATCCCAATCCGGGATTGGGGATGGGGGTTAATTTCAGAATTGGAGTCAGGAACGGGGAATATGATCTCTGCCTTGTTGACATTCCTACACATCTTATAGTTTTACATATTTACTTGAACCTACCTTATAGTTTTCATTTTATTAAAACATCTCATATGTTTTACAACTTATTTACTTAAACAATCTTTCATTAAAGAGTATTTGTTTTGTCATTAGTCTTATGATTTTTTATTCAAAAAATACGTTTAATACTTTTTTCGTATAGAAAACAAAAATGACCAAATATAGCCAATAGAATGGTAACCCATGTTGTATTAAGGGCACAAAATGTATTTTTATTTTGATTAAATTTATTTAAATGGATATTAGAATCAACACTGTCATTTTCCAATGTCATCTAATAGAATTGATTAAATCCATTGCAAAATATAAATGATATTTTATTAAAACAAATGATAAATTTTATTAAATCCATAAAATTATAAAAGATATTTTAATAAATAACCCTTTTTATTATTTAACTTTTTCTTAATAAATCCCGTCCATCGTACCTCGCACCACGACCGGTTAATGTCATTATAACAAATGTATGTTTAATAAAAATTAGATTGAAGTAAGACTGATATGCCGTTATAGGGTAATTTCTCGTAAAAGTTACATTTATGTTATTAACAACTTTTGTTGATGATGCTCTATCGGATGGTAAGTTTGGGAAAATAAAAAGTCACTGACATAAATTTGCTAGACAATGTACATACCATTTAGATGCGTTCAAGGGCAATCAAACCGTCAACAGTGGATCAGAATCTCTTATAAGTGGTTCCACAAACTCGTGTCGTGTGGAACTTTCCCAAATCCCGCAAGGCCGAGGCTAAAACCCTCGCTCGGTCGCTCTGCTCTGTGTCTACCCTATTCCCCATTCTCCAAACTCCAAAGACCCTAACTTCTCTTTCTTCTCTCTTCTCTCCTCTCTCTCTCTATGGCTGCTTCTACTGCACCTTCGGAGAACGGACCGACGACGGCACCGGCAATTGAGCAAGCGCAGGCAACATCTGAAGCCGCCACTGATAAAGCCACAGCCACCGCGGTCTTGGATGAGTCATCTCAACAGCCTCCAGAGACGGCGGCAACTCCAGAAGCCCCGGTTCCGGCCCCGGTGGCGACGCCAGCCGAGAAGAAATGGCCTGGGTGGCCTGGCAATAGCGTTTTCCGTCTCATAGTCCCTGTTCTTAAGGTCGGTAGCATCATCGGTCGCAAGGGCGAACTAGTCAAGAAGATATGCGAGGAGACTCGCGCTCGCGTTCGCATTCTAGATGGACCCATTGGCACTTCTGATCGTATCGTGAGTTCATATTTATCTTTCTTTCTCAGGATCCTGTTACTCTTATTTTTCCGTAATTTTTTTTTTCAATTGTTTTTTAGGGTTTTCTCCAATTTATTTGAAAATTTGCCTTTTGATCATTGGATTAGGTATTCTAAATAATTGCTCAAGAAAATATTATTGTTTTTTAATAATGTGGGTTGCGAATGGTTGAAGCCTAGGCTGCAATCCAACAATTCTTTACAGATGAAAAAGAGATTCCCACTTTGCTTGCCCCTGTCAAGATTGAAAAAACGGTTACCTAAACCCTAACAATGAAGATGTATCGCCTATACACCTCAAGTTACTTTGGATAATATCCATTGCTTCCTAGGGAGTATAGATTTTCACTTGTTGAACATCCGGTTGTACAAGGAAGGCGAGAGATGTGGGAGCGTAATATAAAATAAACTGAGTGTGATGTGGACATTTATTCTGATGGTGCATTTAGAGATGGGGTAGGTGATGCAGTTTCCGTGGCAATTAAGGCGCCGTTTGGCAAGTCCTTTTAGTAAGATCATGATTTTCAAGGCGCCAAGGTGAACCTAGGCACAAGGAAGAGCTTTGTTGTCTAGTCGTCTAGGCGCCGCCTGGTGTCTCAAAAGTAAGTTTTCTTCTCCTAGTACTTCAAGGCATGTGTCTCAGAAATAAACCTTTTCTTTGTAATGTTTCAAGGCTAGTGTCCCAGAAATAACTATTTTCTTCCTACTGTTTTAGGGATAGTGTGTTAGAAATAACTATCGCCTAGTAAAAGAAGGGGCTGCTTTGTTTTCTTCATAGAGAAAGAAGAAAAAGATAAAGAAATAAGAAGAAAGGGCAGAGGCCCCGTTTTTCTGTCTCAGAAAAGAGAAAGAAAAAACACAAAAAAATATGAAGGAGGAGTGAAGCCCCTGTTTTTGTTTAAAAAAATTCAAGAAAAAAACTTGAAAATGATGACCATTTCAAAAAACAGAAAGAAAAAAATCAAATGGAGAACAGAAGGAGGAGCTAGCGCCTCTTTTGTTCCAAAAAAGAAAGGAAAATAATCAGAGATTTAAGGAGAGGGATAGAAGATACATGTGTTTGACTGGTGTTACTTGTTGCTTTAAGTCTTCCCTCTTTTAATTCTTTGAAGTCTTCAAAGTCTTCGAAGCCTTTGAACTTCAGTGAGCTTCAGTTCATTATTGCTTCTTTGGTAAAGAGGTCTGTATCATTTGAACCCTAATATGAAAAGAAACTAACAAATGCATGCTGATTTATGAAGTAATAAAAATGATGTTACGGTGTATCATTGCCTATGTTAATATTATGTGATCAAAATATAAAAATATGAATATATAAAAATATTGTAAGGTAGTGTTAAGTTTGATATAGAATTGCTTGGCGTTTAGGTGACGTGAGCAATAAAAAGCGCTCAGTCACCTAGGTTCCCACCTAAGTGTTGCCTTGACAATTATGAGCAAGATCTACCAAAGGCCTAGATGGGCAAAAGATTTAATGAGCTTTTGGGGTTTGGTCTTTAAAGATATTGACTGTTTGGTAAGTATCTTAGTCTACCATGATCTACAGAGCTGTTAAATGAAAGATTTTAGGTGCAGAAAGATAGGAAGCTTCCACATTTTTTTGCCATTTTGGGCTTCCATGAGCTTTTTAGGGCATGTGTTTTACTGGCTTCCTATCATTAATTTCCAAATAGAGAGACCAAAATTTGGTCTTCCAAGCTTTGGAAAACCTGAAAGGCCACATGAAAAGACTTGCCAAACCCCTCCTAAGTAGTTGGGGATTTTTTCTGGGAAATGGCAGATCGAGTAGCAGTAGTTGATGCAGAGATGGCTGAAGCTAATGCCTTGAGGATGGTGATTCAGTAGCATGAAGGTTTAATGGTCAGGCTATTCTAATTGAGGGAGATTGTTAGACAGTTATTTCTTTGATGTTGAGTGACTTTCAACCTATTCAATGGAGGATTCATCCAGTGGTTGCATAGGCAAAAGCTCTTTCTCAGTCCATTGGCAATATTTCTTTTACTTTTGTCTGTATACAGTTAGATCCCATAGCTCGTAGATTGGTGTCATTTAAGTTTTGTCTTTTCAACAACGTTTTTGAACCATCGTTGACCCAGATAGTCGGACCATTTGGCCCGGGATCCGTCCAAGCAACCAATTCCGTTTTACCCAAAAACCGGAATCTGGTAAAAAACTGTTGAAAAAGACAACAAACCGTTGACCCAGGCGGTCGAACCATCAACCCGTTCAACGGTTTTGATCGCTTTTTTTATTTTTTTAATTATTTTTTAATTTTGCTGCCAGAATGGGCCATCCGTTCGATCCAGACGGTTGGACTGTTGACCCAGAAATCGGTGGCAAGAACGGTTCCGTTTCCGGGTCTTTTTTTAAAATGATGCTTTTTAATGAATGAAGCTACTTTAGTAGTGAAAAAGAGATATAAAGCCTATAATCTATATATGGGTTTGGGTAAATTTTTGAATCAAGAGTGAGAAAGATCCTGAAGTTAGAAAGGTTTTGGTTTGAATTGCTTTGTGATTATCTGGGAGTGGCATAGTACTGTAATAGGTGTCAGAATGATTGGAGAAGTTGATTGTGATGGTTTTAGTTTTAATTTGTGCATGGTTGATGGATGACATCTTAAATGAGAGGGAGTGATTTGTTGCAAGTCGAAGGCTCTAAAAGAGCTGGATGAAACAAGGTGGTTTTAATATGTGCCTTATTGGGCAAGGTTGTATTTATGCTCAGCTTACTTAATAAAGTACTTTACCTTTTCTCTCAAAAAAAGGTATGGTGCTTTTTGTGTCAAAATAGCATATAGAGGACATACCCAGATGTAAGGTTGACTTCTTCTTCTTGCACTAGAAGTAGAACCCATTAATACTTGGGAGTAGTGAAGCATTTGAAGCATCCTATTTAATTATTTCCTACATTGAAAATTTTGTACCTATTTATGCTTTTTGTGTATTGTCTTTAAATAAAAGAAGGATTTACGGGTTATTTGTATCATGCAGTGTAGCCTATTGCTAGACACTGTTGTCATCATGGTAATCGTCATCATCAATTATAAGGGACTTATGTTTATATATTTGACTATGTTTTTAGTTGGCATGCAACTGGAAATTTTAAGAATTTTTGGTGGAACTTTTGGGATGCAGTAAAATTTTAAAATGTTTAAAATACTTTAATAAAGCAATGATCGCCTTTGGTTTTATCACTTGACTTTTTTCATTCCTCTCTCTTTAAAAACAAATCCTATTTTCTTATTTTGTATTGTTGTCTAATAGTTCATCTTCTTTTATTATTATTATTTTTTTTAATTTTATACCATAGTTGTCAAGGTGTTGACTAATAGGCACCCTTGGCTGGGTGCCTTACCTAAACACCTTGACTTATGGCAGCTAGGCACCCTTCTGGGCGACAAAGCACCTGCCTAAGCAACAAAAATGACAAGGCAGGCACCTCATTGTAATCTCATTCATATTGCTATATGCTACTAATATGTTGGCTAATAGCCCAATACATTGTATTATAAACTATATATGCCATTTATATGTTGTTTTAAGGTTCTACTATTCAAATTTAAAAGATCCAAGGGTTTTAAGAAGAGGAAAGGAAATAAAGAATAGAAGAAACTACGGCTTTACCATTGTTCTTTTTCTCTTTTACTTTCTACATTAAATTTTATCATACAGAATTATAGCCTTCTTTACTTATTTGATATGAAATTGCTCTATTAAATATTTATTATAATAGTATTGTCTCTGGAAGCATTGAAATTAATTTTTTTGTAATACTATTGTCCTAGATATGATTATTTGCCATGTTTTGAGAGGAATTATAACGTTCTTAACAAAAGAAAGCTGCTATTTTTTCAGTTAATATTCATATTGAATGGCATAAAAAACTAGGGACTTAGGCAAATTTTAGTTTTTTTTAAACTTTATGAAATTCTTATCGCTTAGGTGCCCCACTGTTGCTCAGAATTTCCTAGATGCCTTGACAACTATGTTTTACACCAATAAGGAGGATTCTGTATAACCTATAAATATCTATATTGGAAAAATCTATGATGCAGATAAGATATGATATGGAAAGAGTTTTGACCAATCATAACCCATCCATGAATTTTGATAAAAACACCTTATTTGCCACCATGTTTATGATTTCAGTTTATTGGTCAGTTGTTTTTCCGGTATCATATCTTTTTTATATCATAGTAAAACCCATCTATATTTTATCCTGTTTTCCTTGGTGTATTAAAAGGTGCAATTAGGTGCACAAGCATGGTGCATTTGAGGTACTTCTCTTGAACTACCCGTGCTTTTAATTTATACCAAAATTCTAGGAATGTCATGTTCTATATCCTTTCACTCCAGTTTTTCTCAAAGCCAGAACAGAGTGTTGTATTTCAGTATCCAGACAGATTTTAATCCCTTGTCATAATCATGTGTGGAAAATCACAAAATGTACTTATGCTAACTCTTGTTTTGCTAGAACTAGATTTCTGTGATAAACAAACCAGATTTTCTTTTCACTTGGTAGGCCTGGACTATGCTTGTTGTTAGGTGCAGATGCTTAGGAAGGCTTTGAGCTTTCTTTGTGAACACCAAGCCCATCTTGTGTTTGTGAATGGAATTTGAAAAGGGAAATCTGGTTGTTTTTATATATAATTATTGCTTCAGTATTGGCTGGGGTGATTAGTTTGGTTTTATTTCTATTGTTACTTGTCTTCATTTATGTTATTATTGTGGGATGGGATTTCTTTTACTGCTTATTAAAAAATATTACCATTATTCCAGCCTTTATTTTCATGCAAGTAAATGTTACTTGCTAGCATAATTAACAAGTTGATGCTTAGGTGACAAGGCTTTTTGTTTTTGGGTAGGGGTGTGCTTTTATACTGAGTCATATTTGCATGCATGTTTAGGCACATTCTTTTGGCTAAGAGGTGACAAGGCAGGCACCTTATCTTATGCTGCATTCTATAATGAACTTTATTTGTGTTCTATGAGAGGTAAGATTATATGATGTATATATCAGTGACTGAGCATTATTGGCGAATAGTTGGTTTTAAGGCTGAGTTGAGTTGAGTTGTGGGCTGTTCATTAGTTGTTTCCTTGGATTTAGTGACATGTATTACTATTTTGCTTAAATTCATCATTCTATCAGCTTGTTGCTTTGCTTATTCATTGGATTCTTGTTATATGAAAATTCATGATTTTTAGTGTTACTATTTTCTAAAAGATGAGATACTATTGTGTATTGCATATTGAAATTTATGATTAAAGGTTAATGAGATTAATGGTGTTTGATATGATTTATTACTGGATTTCTTTTAGTGCAAAATAATATGAAATTGATAATATGGTCCACGTTAACATGGATCATATCCAAAAAGTCATAAGCCTTATTTGTCAAAAATCATCACTTAACTGATCCATTGCTACCTGCCTTTGATGACAAGGCATATCCTGTTACTTGGTCTTGCTCTTGTCTTGCCACTGTCTATGCTTGCTACTTTACCTTATCTAAAGCATCTTTCTAATGTTGGACTAGATTGTAGAGATGCACTACTCTATTTAGATTTGTGTCATCAGAACTTCCCTGGAAAAATGCAATAAAAAACCATTTGGGCTTTGGACTTTGTCCCTAGCTATAGAGAATGCAGGTCATTTTCATTGTGTTATAGAAGTTATATTGCAGGGCATCTTCATTCGTTAGCTTTATATCCTTCTAGCTTCTGTATTTTTGTCTCCTTGTTTAACTTATTTCTTATGTCTGGAGGACTAAGAGTTTGTGGTTTCCTTCTTTTGCCTGCTTTGTTTGTTGTATGAGATAAAAAGAAAGCCTTGGTTTTGGTTCTTGGAATCTTGAGATTTAGATTTAATGCTCATCTAGGTTTTCTATTTATGAGTATTCAATTCTTGTTTTTCTTTCTGTTGGCACTTTTCTTCCAACTTTTAGATGCTTGTCACAATTTCTTCGAATTAAATTTGAATTGTTTTCTTGAGACAATTAGTTTATCCAAGCAATTTTGCATATAGATCATGATTGAAGCTGTCCACATTTTTTCATTATTATTGCATGAACATATCTACCTTGTCTGTCCTAGACATCAATTTTTTTGCACATTTGATGTTCAACACTTTGTCTATGTTTATGTAGTTTACATATTCTATGATTTTTTTTCAGGTCCTGGTATCGGGAAAGGAAGAGCCTGAAGCACAACTATCCCCTGCAATGGATGCTGCATTAAGAGTATTTAGACGTGTTCATGGCTTGTCTGATAGTGATAGTGAGGGTGGAAATTCAACTACTGCTGGAAGTGCAATGTGTTCAGTTCGGCTATTGGTAGCATCATCACAAGCAATTAATCTAATTGGAAAGCAAGGTTCTCTAATAAAGTCAATACAAGAGAACTCTGGTGCATCTGTGCGTATTCTATCTGGAGGTAATGATTCAGGCACCTCATAATGTTCATTAAAAGTCTCATGTGATGCAATAACCATAATTATGCCCTAATGTTCTTGGCAGTTCCCTGTCATATGCAATTCATGGACATATCAACTGTATGGTGTATACCCAAATTGTATAAAAGGTTGGATATTATTGAATTTAACAACTTATTTGCCAAAGCTAAAATTAAGTTGATAATTATACCTTGTGCATTTTATTATTTAATTGGTTTATCCACTAAAAGACAGAAATATCGTTTAGTTAAACCGCTAGTAGGGTCGCACGAGCTTTGTTAAGAGAAAGCTAAACAATAGAAGCTTATAAGAGTAAATAATTGTTTTATATTTTAACTTTTTAAATATTAATAATTAGTTATATTTTATATACTACTTTTAATATTTTTTTACAATACAAAAATAGCAATAATTAAATTTAAATAGGGTTGCTCATCAAACTAGTTAAACCAACCAAATTGACCAGGTCGAGTTGGTCGGTTTTCTAATATTTTTGGTGGGTTTTTAGTTCAACAATTTCCCAACCTGACTAGGTCAACTCGGTTTCGGTTTTTGGCCATTTGTAAATTGGCCAAAACCAAACCGACATGACCATATATATTAATAATACCATTGTAATTTTTAAATTTAATTTTTTTAAAGTTTAAATCTTTTGAATCGACCTACCAAGCCAAAAGTTGACCCAAACCGGTATAATTCCATTATAATAATTATGAACTTTTTCTCGTGATTTTAGTTGTGGTTTGTTATATTTTAAGATTAAGAATCAAATGTTGTTTGATGAAGAATAACTTGTAAAGTATGATAAAGCATTTGCAAGGGTGGGGGGGTTCTACTTCATTCTGGTGCTTCAACAAAATGTGAGTAGACTCTTGATGGAAAGTAACACCAAGATGTGAACACCTTGGTTTTCTCATCTCCAAGATGTGACTTAGTCAGCATTGATGGCTTTCGTTGGCGACAAAAGATCTCACAAGCGGCAGCCTATTGAAAGGAATGGCTTTTGCTGTCGTCAAAAGATGGGGCCAATGGAATCTTGATCAGAAGCGGGAATGTTTTCCCTCAAGAGAGACGTGGGGACAGGCCGAAAATAATGGTTGCCCTTGGGTTTGGCCATCAGAAGGTAAGGTGAGCATTAAAGTTAACCATCAACACCTTTTCCTGGAAGTAGATGCCGAAGGAGTGGAAAGGCGGAAGGATTTTGTTCAGATAGGCATGATCCGATGTTTTGACCGAAAAGACTTCAGGGTGGAGGAGGTAGGTCAATGGGCATCTAAAGCTTGGGGTTGTTCGAAAGTAGTTGAGGTGCACAGGTTTGATGAAGACTATTGGCTCTTCCTCCCTTCTTAGAAAGATGCTAGAAGAGTGTTGAACTTTGGCTCCAGATGTTTCAAAGGTTCTATATTGCACCTCGAACATTGGTCAGTCTTGTCTGGAACTTGGCAATCCTCCAAGGATATACCTGGTTTTGTGTGGGTAAGGGTCTATGGTTTGCCGTTACACCTTTGGAGCACAAACCTCGCTAGAGGCATAGGGGACCTCTATGGAAGCTTTTTGGAAGCCGATAACTCTGAAGCTGGTAAAGGTAGTGCAGAGTTTTTTGGGTAAAAGGGCGCTGGTCAGGGGTACCTCCCCCGACGGTTAATGTAGTAGTGGGTAATTCAATGTATGTGGTTACAATCTGGCCAGAGATAAAGCTGGAAAAGATGCCGGTGCCAGCGGATTTTGCTAAAGCGGTACAAGTCGAGCAGAATCTGATTCAACAAGCTTTGGCAGGCTTCTCCATAGCTAACAACACCAAAGGGAGGTTGGAAAACTTTGGTGGTTTAGAGCAGCAGGCGGAGGAGTGTTCGACCACTTTGGAAGTTTCTTGGTCTCATGACAGTGCCAAAGCTAGAGAAGAAGATGGTTGGCAGACAGTTAGGGGAAGGAGGAGGAAGAAACACTAGAACCGTATGATGGACTCTGGATCGAATGATCAAGAAGGAAAGGTACGTCGGACTAACTTGAGAAAGGGGTTTAAATCTTTTCAAATTTTAAAAAACCTAGAAGTAGCGAATCAAGAGTCCTTTTTAGACTGCTTAGCAGGCACGATTTTGGATCGGTTCAAGTTGAAGGGGTGGGATTTGGAATTGACTATTTTGGGCGAACCGAGTCAAACAAATCATCCTAGAATGGTGTTTAAGGGAAAGCCTTCGGCGCAAGGATGAAGAAAGGGGAAAGAGGTGGCAGTGTCTGCTTCAAAAGAGGCAGACACAGAAGAACCTCTCACAGGATGACAATAGTTTTATCTCAACCTACATAGAAAGCTGGTCTAGAAGTAAAACCTTGAGGCAAGAGACACAGATGGAACTGAGCTCTTCGTCTATGGTGGCTCAGATAGGGGCCTAGAAAGGACAGAGGCCTTTAGTGGGTGGGGGTGGGAGAGTGGACAAGGAGGTGATCCTCTTAGCCTAGATATAGAGAAGAGTTCTATGGACAGTGTTTTGTTGCAAAGGAATATCGAAGACTCAGTTATGGCAGGGTCTTTGACTGCGTTAGAAGGTTCATCACCTGTCTTCCAGGAACCATTAGCAATGATTTAACCAGGAAACAAAGAAGTTGTTGGTCCCCATGCAGTGTCTCAGCATCAGATGGTTAGCCTAAGGTATGCAAAGGGGGAAGATGTATCGGCGTGGGTGCTGTCTATGCTGTTGTCGTTTGGGGAGTTTCTGGGTATCTCTATAAGAGGCTTGGAGGACGAAACACAAGCTTTGTTGGTTGCAATTGATAATGAACACTTAATGGAGAAGGGCAAGAAGAACTGGAGGCAATCTAAAGAGTTGTTGCTTCTGTGCCTGGGGCCTTAATGATGGTGTAGGGGCGGGGGGCCGAAATAGCAGATCTGTAAGAAGATAATTTATGGAGAACTTGAAATTGATTTCATGGAATGTGAGAGTACTTGGCTCTGGTAGGAGACTGGTGATTGGGAAAATTTTAAGGAAAATAAACCCGATATCCTTTTGTTGCAGGAAATGGAACTCCAAAATTTCAGCTCCAGAATAGTGAGAAGTGTATGGGGTTTTGGCCTATGTGATTGGCTGTCACTACCGTCAGTTAACACTGCTAGCGGTGTAACTGTACTTTGGAACACAAGCAGCTTTAAGCAGCTAGATAAAGATATCAACAGATTTTCTGTTTCAGTTACACTACACTGGATCCCATATGATGTTTCTTTGGTTGTGACAGGAGTTTATGGCTCCGTTGAGTCCAGCCTTAAAGGAGCTTTCTGGGCAGAACTAAAGGGTGTGAGAAGGATGCGGAGTGGACCCTGGACAATTGGTAGGGATTTCAATGCCATCCTAAGGGTGGAAGACAAAAAGGAGTGCACTAGATAAGATAGAGGTATGCGGTCATTTTCAGGTTTCATGCAGAAATGGGAGTTGATTGATCTGCCTCTGACTTGGGCATCCAATACTTGGACTAACAATCAATATCAGCCTTCTCTGGTCAGATTGGATAGGTTTGTAATTTCCAATAAATGGAGGAACTCTTTCCCAATTCGATTCAAGAAGCACTTTCAAGACCAGTTTCAGACAATGTGCCCTTGCAGCTGAACATAAATGGAATCAGAAGACAGGGTCAACCTCTTAGGCTGGAGCACTATTGGCTGGGAGAGGAAGAGTTTGATTCCTTTGTCAAGAAGTGGTGGGCTGAAGCTTCTTTTGAAGGCACTCAAGAAGATCCAATGGATTAAAAGCAAAATAAAGGAGTGACAAAAGGATAGGCAGAAAGCTGATGAAATAAAAACAAGCTGAATGTCTGAAGATCATTAGGGGCCCGTTTGGTGTCTTTCGGCAGTTTACAAGCCGGGAAGACCAATTTTTGGTCTATTCCCATTTGGCTCGCGGAAGATCTAGCCGCCAAAAGACAGAGCGCCGAAAAGACGCGAGAAGCCCATTTTGGGCTGATTTCGGGAAGCTTCAAATGAAGCTTTTTGCGTCATATTCTCGTGCGGAAAGACATAAAAAGATGCACGGAAAGACGTGCATCTGCCAAATGTGCTTCAGGCTGCTCAGATTTTCATGCAAAAGCTCAATGCGTCTTTTGCATGTCAGAGCTACCAGAAAATCTTCCCAAAAAGATACGCCAAACGGGCCCTAAGGAATTGGACCTTCTAGAAGAAGCAGGTGTCCCTTTGGGGATGACCAAAGGCTGAAAAGGTTGCTTGTTAAAAAGAATTTTGATGTGTTGGCTTTTCAGGAGGAGGGCAAGTGGAGGCAAAGATCAAGAATCAAGTGGTTAAAGGCAGGCGACAGTAATACTGCCTTCATCCACAAAATGGCCAATGAAAGACAGAGAGTTAACTCAATTTCGAGGCTGGTTATAGATGGTTGTGAGGTGGAAGAGAAAAGAGAAATTGAGAAGGCTACTGTCGGTTTCTACGAGAACTTATACAAAGAACAGTGCAGATTTAGGCCAAAGCAAGAGGGGGCTGAGTTTCAAAACCCTTCCTCGGCAAGAGGCAGAAGAGATGGAAAAGCCTTTCTCAGAGGTTGAAATCAAGAAAGCTGTGGATGAGCTGGAAGGGGAGAAGCCTCCTGGACCCGATGGTTTTACCATCTGTTTCTTTAAAAAATATTGGGAGCTAGTCAAACAAGATTTTCTAAAAGTCTTCGAGGAACTCCATACTTCAGCGGTTTTTGAGAGGAGTCTGAATTCGACCTTCATCTCCTTAGTCCCTAAGAATGGAGCCGAAGAGCTGAAAGATTTCAGACCCATCAGCTTGTTAGGGAGTGTTTATAAGGTCATGGCTAAAGTGCTAGCTACAAGATTAAGGAAGGTCATGAGCTCTCTGATTTCCAGCTATCAAGGTGCTTTTGTAAGCAACAAACATATAGATGACAGTGTCTTAGTTGCTAATGAATTCATTAACTTGAAAGTTAGGAGTGGGGAGAATGCAGTTTGGACAGAAATGGAAAAACTGGATGCAAGTTTGTATCACAACTTCTAGTTTCTCAGTTTTGATCAACGGGGCAGCTAAAGTTCAGAAGTTCAAGGGGTTTAAGACAAGCTGATCCTCTGCCACCTTTGCTGTTCTTGATAGTAATGGAAGGCTTAAACAAAATGACCGAGAGAGTGGCAGAGTCAGGCTTGCTGGGTGGTTTTGAGATCAGTCCTGGAGGTACAAGAGTCTCTTTGTTGCAGGATGTTGATGACACTATTTTTTTGTGAGGCTTCTCCGAAGCAGGTCCTTAATCTCCGCTTCCTTTTGAGCTGGTTTGAGGTGGTGTCAGGTCTGAAAGTTAACTTCTCTAAAAGTGAAATGCTACCAGTTGGGACCGTCTCAAATCTTCAAGAGTTGGCTGAAGTGTTGGGGTGTAAAACAGGTAAATTCCCCTCCTCTTACCTTGGCCTTTCCTTAGGGGCAAAGAGTAACTCAAGCAGCATTTGGAATCCCGTTTTGGAAAGAGTTGATAGAAAACTTGCCACGTGGAAAGCTCAATATCTCTCTAAAGGGGGTAAACTGGTTTTGGTTAAGAGTGTTCTGGCCACCTTGCCGACCTACTATATGTCTCGAAGTACCACTCGGTAAAGTGGGAAGAAATATGCAAGCCCATTTCCCATGGTGGTCTTGGGATTAGGAAGGTGAAACTCTTCAACCTTACTCTCTTGGGAAGCTGGTTTTGGAGATTCTCCACTGAGAGTCAGGAGCTATGGAGGATGTTAATAGCCAAAAAGTATGGTTTTAGTGAAAATGGTTGGGATGCTGGAGGGTCACAACAATCTTTTGGGTGTAGTGTTTGGAAAGGTATTTATAAAGCCTATACTCTTTTCATCAGAGGTATTTCTCATAAAGTAGGAGATGGTAGGCGACTGAAGTTCTGGTTGGGTCCTTGGTGCAGTAACTTCTCTCTAAAAGAAAGGTTCCCTGTTTTGTATGATGCAGCTGAAGATAATTTGGCATTGGTTGCAAGATTGTTTTGCACAGGTGGGAGGGGTTCTAGTTTGGTCCCCTGCTTTCAAATGGAATTTCAACGACTAGGAGTTGGATCAGGTGGCTGAACTGCTCTCTGTGTTCAAGAACAACACCCAGATCTGCAATCTGAGGATACTAGATGTTGGTTGTGGTCCAAATCTGGTTGTTTTACTCAAATCTTTCTATTTGGGTTTGTTGGTGAGTAACAGCCAGCCCTTCCCATCTAGAGCCATATTGGAAACCGTGGCTCCTTTGAAAGTCTTTTTCTTTTCTTTTCTTTTTTTTTTCTCTGTGGGTAGCCACAAAAGGAAAATGTCTCACCAAAGGAATGGTGAGTAGGAAGGGTTTAAACTTATCAGATTTAAACTGTCCCTTGTGCAATTTGGCACAAGAACAATGTTTTAAAAGCGCAAGGAGCAGGGGTCAATTTGCGCCTAAGGCACAAGGCACAAGGCGAGGCACACACCTTTTTGAAGCAAGGCGCATCAGGTGCACGCTTAGGCCCACCTGGCATGCGCCTAGGACCTAGGTGAGGTGCGCACCCTGAAATGTGCCTCGCCTGTGTGCCTAGGTGCGCCTTTTAAATCACTTTGCTAGAAACAACAAATCACCTTTTTTTTACACAGTGGTTTCACAGCAGAGGTGTGGCTGCACTTCCTTAGAGCAATAAATCTGAGTTGGTGCTGGTCGGAATCAGTCTTTGGTTTGCTACAAGGGTGGAGAGTTCTTGGTTATCTCCAAGGAAGGAAAGCTACTATAGTCTGCCGTTTTAGCTCCTGTTTTATGGGCAATCTGGATAGAAAGGTACAGTAGGATTTTTGAACAAAAAACAGGACTGGGGCTGGGGTGATTAACTTTGTAATGGAAGAGTTGAGAAGCTGGTTGTCTAGCTCTAATTTGTTTAAAGATGTTTTTTGTTCAGGCGCTTTTTTGAGGGTGAACTTTTTTGGGGAGGTGCAAGGTTGTTTGTATAACTTCTTGTACTCTTTTTACATCTCATACTGAACACAACACTTTACCTTTAAAAAAAAGACTTCATCAAAAACCATTTGATTTCTAATCCTAAAATATAATGAGTTGCAATTAAAATCACAAAATCCAATCTTTCTCTCTATATAATCAGGAATTTAGGACTTCACGTGGACTTGTCTGGACTTGCTTCAAGGGGCCTTTATGGAGGTAGAGGGCATCACATTAGCTACCTGAAGTAAGGCAATTGGGAGAGAAATAAACAGATAGAAAGCTTCACTATGTGAATTTTGGAGTGCATGAATAGATTTTATATGTTTTGTTTGATTTTATTTCTAAAGTTTCACTTTGAATATGCTTTATATGATATATTTGTCTATTTTAATTTGAACTGAAAGTCTTATTAAAACATTTATTATTTTTTGAAATTCCAGTTTGCATTTTTCTGAATTTTTTATTTTCTAATTTTTTAATATGCCTTGTCCTTCAGGTGCAAAAAGCCCCTTGTGCTTTTAGTTTTAGAAAACTGGCCTCTCACAAATCTCTAATGTTCAACTATTCCTGCTATTAATCTTATAATTCCTTGTAGTGATATGGTCTATATATCTATAATGCTTTTTTCAGAGCCATATCTTATTATTAGTTTGATTGAAGTGAATAAAAAAACCTCTTAGCTCCTAAACACACACAACTTAATCCTCCCACTAATGACTAACCTATCTGAGGCTGAGTTTACATCTCTGCCCCACCAGGAGTTGCCCCACAACGCCCCACAACACATCCCTGCAGTGTATTGTGAACATCTCCCAATGATAGTACCAGTCCCAATGATGTCATCACCGGGAGATGTTCCCAATACACGGCAGGGATGTGATGTGGGGCATTGTGGGCAGAGATGTGATCTCTCTAAGGCTTCACATCTTGGAAAGAAAACCTAGGTTTTGTTTCTGCTTGACTTAACATAAGCTTCTTGTCCATCTTGTATTATCCCAATGACTGGTTTGGATCTCTCTGAATCCTTGGATAGGTTTTTTACCTTATTTTTAGGGTACACACCTCTCCCAGGTCCTAGGTGCACCCCTTTCAAAAGGCTCACACTTGGTATGCCTAGGTGTGCGCCTTTTCAAAATTCTGCGCTTTTTGCGTTTTTTTAGCCTAACGGCTGGGTTGGGGGCGAAGCACCCAGACCCCCGACCACACTCCTTCAGGTAAGCCCAAACAAGTCCATGATAGAGTCTTAAAATTTTATTTCTCACATAAAAAATAATGATTTTATAACTTTAATTGCCTTTTAAGAAAATAGTCTATTGGAATGAATGAATGAACAGCATTAGCAAATAGGGGGTTCGCTTGCTTCGGTTATAGGGTCTTAAATTTTTATCTCTCACATAAAAATAATGATTTTATAACTTTAATTGCCTTTTAAGAAGATATTTTATTGGAATGAATGAATGAACAACATTAGAAAATAGGGGGTTTGCTTGCTTTGCTCACCGAAGCTCCGTGAACCCCTTATTTGCTAATGTTGTTCATTCATTCATTCCAATAAAGTATTTTCTTAAAAGGCAATTAAGGTTATAAAATCATTATTTTTTATGTGAGAAATAACAATATAAGACCCTAGCATGGACTTGTTCAAGCTTGCCTCGAGGGTCGTGGTACAAAGGTGATTCATAGAATCAAGAGTGCAATATGTTTTACATCACATTAGCTACTTGAAGTAATGCAATTGAGGAAAAAAAGAGATTGTGGGTTTTACATGCTTGAAAATGCTTTATATGTTTGCTTTTGTTTTTAAATTTTTATTTGAATACGCTTCACATGATATGTTTATGTATTTTAATTTTATATAATAGGTTTTTTAAAACATTTATTTTAACATTTAAGTTTATATTTTTATTAACATTACACGATATTTTTATTGAATTTTAATTTTTTTTGGCAATTCTTTGAATTTTTTGACATTCTTTTTTGTATTTTAGCATTTTTCTTTTTGTGCCTTGCTTAAAAAAGGCGCACATGCCTTGCGCTTCAGGCGCAAATTGGCCCTTGTGCTTTTTAAAACGCTCTTGTGCCTTGTTCTCCATTGCCTTGTATGAAAGACTTTCCTCTTGTGTTTCTTCCTCTCTGCTCTTGCTGCTTTGAAGTCAAACAGGGGTTTGTTATTCTTTTCCATTTCAGCAAACCTATACCTCCCACTTGGCTCATATATTCTTTGGAGAATTACTGGTTTCCATAAGTGCAATGGTGATACCAACTAAAATTATTCATGTTTATACATTTTGAGAGGAAGTTAACCATTGGGCTCCATTTATTGATATGAAAAATTTCTCCCACAGATTTTAAGTTTCTTGCATCTTTTTTGGATAGGAGACAATAATTTCCATTGATAATAATGGTTAATGATTTTGATTGTAACTACTAGACCCGATGGAGAACCCAAGACATAGTCAGTCTTACAAACAAGCCCAAAACAACTCCTGCCTATTGGCTCCTTGAGCATCAGCCATTCCATTTGCTGATCTTCTTGCCCATCTAAACTGCACCCCAAGCTCCCTTGCTAAGCTCAAAATTTCTTTTAGTGATTTCTGAGAGACCACATTCCAAACCTTTTTACTTGCATCCAACCTATTTCTAGCTTGGAATCTCCTTCCACTTCTAACTATTGCATTCTCCATTGCTTTAACAGTATGAGACCTTGGATTAAGGCATTTACCTCTGTCCCTAAGGTGTCTCGCACACCTATTGGGGCCCGAGTAAAGGGCCAACACTCTTGCCTCATTTCTAAAGACATGCCCAGTTCCTGAGGGGCTTGGTTACCCAGAGGTTTCCTGCGGGAACATGGGGGTTTAGGCGTTTGGAAATATTAGATTAAGAAATATAGCTTTGTTAGGAAAGAGGTTATGGAGGTTTCCTCCTAGAGACTACTTCCCACTTCACTAGATGGTCCTTTTTTGAATCTCTTGGTTCCCAAAGAAAGTCTCTCATAAACTTTTCAATTTGATTTGTAACCTTGACAGGAAGCTTGAAAGTGGACAAAAAATACATTGGCATGTTTAATTTTCTTTTTTTGTAATCCACACACTCATTGGTAATCGGGATTTAGTTGATGATTTGTCTCACTAACACAAAGGCCCCTTGATTCGGTGAAATCAAGTATGAGACTTGGGAGTACTTTTTTAATCCTTAGGCAAGAACTTTAGAAATAATTTTATACATATTCCCTAAACTGTTAGGCTTATATAAATCCCCTTAGGCTGCATTTGGTTGCAGTGCGAATTTATTTGCACTGATGTTAAACTATGGTAGTGCAAATGATTTGGGTGCAAGTGCATCTTCTGATTTAACTTTTATTCAAATTTGACCCTATTTTGTTTGATTGATGTGCAAATGATATAAAATAAGACCTGAAGCACAATAAAATAAAGCCCAAAACAAAATTAAACCAAAGTTTGCATTATTTTCATTTGCACTCCCATGCATTTGTACTAGTGCAAATAAAATTGCACTGCAACCAAGCACAACTTTAGGGGTAAGTTTTGCTCTTCCACATTAACAATTTTGTTTTCATTTAGGAGGTTCTTCTTGGTTCTGTCAAAAAGGATTTTGCTCCAGGATAGTTAAAAACCATTATGGGGTAGGATCATGCTTTCAAATATGATCATGTTTGAATTGAAGGGCTCTACTTACTAATGATGCCAATTTTATTGTGAAACATGGTTTCTTCTGTCTTTAGAGTTTCAAATCACCATCCTTTTGAGAATCCTAGTCCCACTTCTGTAGCTCCTTAGAAACACTGGTTACTAAGGGTAGCCATGTGGAATGTGAGAAAAAAGTGATAGCTCCTTAGAAATACTGTTGGCATATTTGGAGACAACCTTTTTACATGAATCGTGACAACAATGTACTTAAATGTCAATTAGCCAATTGTGTCAGGGTTCTGTTATTCATTCGCATCTTGTACTCCCAAGTATAACCCATGCCAATTTTCATATTCAAAGTTTCCTTTTGTTTTCGTACCAGAAAAAAAAATCTATTGTTTAATTTGAATATAATGGTAATATAATTTTTATGTTTATTGGGCTAGATGAAGTGCCGTTCTATGCTACCTCAGACGAGAGAATTGTAGAGATACAAGGAGAAGCTCTAAAGGTTCTTAAAGCACTAGAAGCAGTAGTGGGGCACCTGAGGAAGTTTTTGGTTGATCAAAGTGTTATTCCTTTGTTTGAGAAAGCTGTAAGTTTTCTCTTTCCTTAATTTGATAGTTCATTTTATTTTTATATGATGAACTACAACTCATTGCCGTTGGCCCTTTGACAGTACACCCAGACAATCACACAAGATCGTGCAGTAGACACTTGGGCTGATAAGACACAGTCACTGCTTCATTCAGCTTCTCAAACTGGAATTAGCAGTGATTACCCACTTTCACTGAAGAGAGATTCTTTATTTCTTGATCGTGAAACTCAGCTGGAGTCACAAATCCAACATTCTGGACTGTCACTTTATGGACAGGATCCTGCACTTCCTGGAATGCGTTCTTCAGGACTTGGTCGTACTTCTGCTCCTATAGTTACCCAGGTTGATGGTCTTCTCTGTCTTTTTACCTTCAGTTGGAAATTTGCTTATTCATTTTGAGAAAGAAAATTGTTAAATATTGTTTTCTTTTTTATTGTTAAATTAGGATCTCCCTCTGTGTCGAACTTTGAATCCAATATTATGTTGTTTGTTCCCTTTATGTGCAACATACATTTCTGTCAGCCTTTTTTATATTTCTTGATTGGCTGCTTTCTTCTAAAAGATCTAACTAGTTAATAACTTGTACATGCATATATGTTCCCCTATTAATTAAGTATTTTAATTGAAACATGCTGCTAAGCAAGACACTGATGATTTAAAAATTATCCTTTGTCATGGCATATATGTTTGTATTTGTGCATGCATTGTTCAATTTGTTTTTAAGCTATTTCTTGAAGAGAACCATGGTGTGATTTGGTGTTTCATTTTTTTTTATCCAAGGAATGATAAAATAAACAAACAAATTGTTTTTAAGCTATTTCTTGAAGAGAAGCATGGTGTGATTTGGTGTTTCCTTTTTTTTATCCAAGGAATGATAAAATAAACAAACGTTCTAATTGGAGCAATTGGACATAGGTTCTGTTTGCTATTTGAATAATATTTACTTCACCTTTTTTTTCAAAAAAGAAATCCTGTTTGAGAATTTTTTTTATGTGAAATGGAGAGCTCCAATGAAGATAAGGAAAAAATGGGCTGAGATTCTTATAAAGGATCAATAGCATACTGCTTTTTTGGTAGTTAAAATAGCATAATGCTTTATAATGTGCCAAGCATATAAAATATAAAATCTCTCCTTGAAAATAGCCAGTGTTTTAAAAGGCGTGAGAGGCATATGCGAGGCACTCCCAAAACGCCCTGAGGTGTATGCCAGAGGCACTGACACCTCTGAGGCATATGCCTCTTGTGCTTTTTTCATGAGGTGTGCTAGAGGCATATGCCTCATGCACCTCATGCACATCTTATAAAAAAGAAAAAAAAAGGAAAGGAAAGGAAAAGTAAGGGAAGAGAAAGAAAAAGAAAGAGAAGAAAAAAGAGAAAAAGGGAAGAAAAGAAAAGGGAAGGGAAGGGAAGAAAAGATAAGGGGAAAGAAAGTGGTTTGCCCCCTGCCCCTTCGACAAGAACCCCCCCCCCCCCCTCTTTCAACTAATGTTATGCATCTTTATTCTTCTTAATATAAAAGATTTTTATTAAAATTAAAGAAAAATGAGATCCCCCCTTCCTCTTCATCCTCCTCCTAACCCCCTCCTCTTAAGGAGGCTTACACCTCCTTGTGTTCGGGAGGCTTACGCCTCTTGTGTTCTGAACTACGCCTCATGCCTCTAGGGAGTGGAACGCCTGGCGTTACACCTCCGCGTTTTAAAACATTGAAAATAGTTAAGCTTTCTGAGAATAAGAGACTATTTGGTGAGAAGAGCAATGCTTATAATTTTGATATCAATGGACATTTTGCAATGTAAATTAAGGGTGGTCATTCTTAGCCCGACTTGGTCCAGCCCACAAACTTCAGGGTTTGGGCCTAGGGTTTTGTGTTCAGGCCCAGCCTGGCTCAGGCCTACATCAAGCCTTTAAATTTGTAGGCTGAGCTTGGGCTAGTCTTCAAAGTTCTACTCTCTCCACTACCATTCAGCTTGCTAGTTGCTACCAGTCTCCATTTTCCAAACTCTCCACCATGGAAAATTGAGTTTCTTTGGTCTCTGTTCTTACCTTTGGTTTTGGTTTGTTTGGTGTTGCTCTCTCTCTCTCTCTGGTAAAGTGTCTTTTATGTTTTCTTGTTTGTCTAAATATTTAAACAAAAAATATAATATAAAATATTTTATTTTCATACATTTGGTCATAACTCTGGAACTCAGCCCAGTCCAACCCAGGTCTGGTAGGTCTAAGCCTGGCCTTGGTCCGCCTGATTAAATTTGAATTCCTGTAAATCGATGTAGACATACTGCCATAACGTGCTTTTTGAATTAGAGACCTGATTAAATTTGAATTCCTGTAAGTTGATGTATTTGGACATATGAGGCAGCCAAATACAGCTTGTGGTGTGACTTCTGTTGCCTACTATGGAATATATGCATTCTGCTAGAGTAATTGGTCCCATGTTGGTGAATATCCGATATTTAATGGTTTCTTTTGATGTTGGTACCTCAAATCCCTTACTCTTATGTCAATTACTGATTAGTTTGACAATTTGTTATTAATATAGTTTGATGATTAATATTTCTGGCAACAAGAACCTATGCTGTTTCTTCTTTCTGTTTATTTCTTTTTGTCAATTTGATTATTCTGTTCTATTAGGTGGTTTTGGCTGTGCAATTTGTGGCTAGTTTGCCACTGTACATGACATGGTCTTGTTTGTGATACCATTATCTAATTCGTGGTTCTTTTGATTCAGATTACACAGACAATGCAAATACCACTTTCTTATGCAGAGGACATCATTGGGATTGGAGGAGCAAATATTGCATATATTCGCCGTAGCAGTGGAGCCATTCTCACTGTTCAGGAAAGTAGGGGCCACCCAGATGAGATTACTGTGGAAATAAAGGGCACCTCATCCCAGGTTCAGACAGCTCAACAACTTATTCAGGTAACTGTCAGCATCTATCTTAGATTATGATTTGTTTCTGGGCATGCTTTGTAAGGTGTTTTCTGCAATGCCAAGCATGTATTTCAGCTAGCGATATATTCCAATCAATCTTTTTACATACAGAATAGTGACTGGCAACCCATGGTTTTTGGCTAGCTTCTGTTACCTAACCCTTTTCCTCCCATATTACAGTTGTTTCAATGAATCAATATATATCCACCATGACACCTGTGAATATTTTGTTAATTTATCCATAAATAGTACGGCTTGAGTATGATTAAGTTCTGAGTCTCTTTTTTGTGTTAAAGTTTTGACTCATATCATTGTCTCAAAATTTTAAACCGGTTAATTCCTCTTCATACATACTTGATAATAGCAGTACTTAAAACCCTTTTTTCTCTCAAAGTACTATATCACTTTTCTAGGAATCCTATCATACACTTCTTCTAAGTGAATAGATATCAAGTCCCGATTAGGTTGGATCTGGATCCTGATTATTATTGGTCTGGAACTGGTTCCACCCAGTCCCAAATTGATTCAGACCGATCCGAGCTATATAATATATCCATATAATATTTTCAATTGGTTTATTATAATCGGGTCCATCAGGTCAGACCTGATCAAGGTTCAAAATATCGTTACGTATCAGCCCGTATCGGCCGCTATGTATTGTATCGGGGCCTTCCTGATACGCCCCTACTGGGGGTGTATTGGGTCAGGCCATGGTTCAGAGGGTGTCTGGGACTTAAACCGACCCCTCGGAACCGGTTTTTGAAAAATAAAAAATAAAACATAAAAAAGCACCGATACAGGCCGATACGCCCTACCGGTATATCAGCCTGTATCGATATTTAGAACCTTGGACCCGATTGCTCCAACAACTGATCAGGTTGGTTCTTGGTCTACTACAGACCCTATCGGGTCCGATTTGGTTCTGGTCCTTCAGTATTTTTAGTTGGGCCTTTTCCAGTTCTAATCGGATCCGACCCAGACCTGACCCATTGACAGCCCTAGATATAATGCAGTAAATGTTGTTCAACTAACAGAAATGCACAATGTGGTATCTTTTTAGTTTGAGGGGCAAACAGAAGTTTTTTTACTGAAGTTTGGTGGGCCCCATGTATTTTAGGATCCTGGATTCAGCAGCAGCATTAAATGGGTTTCAAAACATCTGGATTATAGTGATTTGATGATAGTTTGTCTTGGCCAATGAGAAGCTAAAATCTAATCTTGTTTTGTTTAAAGGGTTAATGAGGGAATCTTGAAGTGGAAATTGGTGGCAAAGGTTTTATTGTATCTGCAATCCAATGTAGAGGCTGATTGGTCAAGGGAAGTGTCTAGGTGGCAGATTTGCAGTTCGGCCAATAAAAATGGCTGATGTGGAATTGTAGTTCAATGAAGGGGTAAACAAGGAAGTTTGGGTTGAAATTTGTGGGGCGGAGATTTTAAGGCATTTCAGGATTGATGACAGCATTTGGAGTCTTGGTTTCCAAGGAGAGTGTCATAGGGGATTTTTAAGCAATTTTCAGGGGCTGTTTAAGTAATTCCTGTGGAATGTTTTAACTTTCAGGCAATATTCAAGTATCGATACACCTAATATGGCGGAAAGGGTGTATTGGTGGGCATATCGATACTTTGAACCTTCCACCTTATATATATTAGTTTTTTTTTTTTTACTTCAAAATTTAAAATGGGGCCAAAAATAATATATATTTTGGTGTTTTAGGGGTGGCCAAAATTGGGTGTTGACAGGCCCAATATGGTTATGTCTCTTGGGGCTCATTGAAAATATCATAGTACTCGTAAAGAAGTTAGGTGAGGCCTTCCCATCGTCAGTTAAGCATGGTTTGATAACATTTGGTTGGTCAAGTCCAATCCTCTAGGTGCATCTGTATTCGATAATTTTCTGTTTGGCAGTGCTTCAGTACCTGACCTAAGGCTTCAGCCTACAAGGGTGTTGGTTAGGCCCCCTTCAATTGATGACTAATTTCACACAATGAGAAATCAATAGTTAGTTGTGTCCAATCATAAACCGTCTGACCTAATTTCTGTAAACATTGAATTCATAAATGATGTCTGATCCACTTGATTCCAGTGGGTATTGTTTCAACTAAGAACTATTGCCCTTGGACCTTGAGCTTGACACCTTTGCATAGCCCATATCCCAAGTAAGATGATTACCATTGGTGACATGAACTTTAAATGGGCTTATTGATAGCACAACTAGGCATGGCTGCTTAGTTGGAGAACTTTTGCTGTTAATGAGTATAGAAACTATTTCAGCCCATCAGCTGACCCTTCACCCTCATAGTTTGAGGTAATGCCATCTTGATCAAAGCTTGAAGAGAAATCTCAAGATGCTTTGATTTCAACTGGCCTGACATTTCAGTTGCGGGAGTTGAACCCTCATTACAATTCATCAAAGAGCCATATCCATCATCAGCTTGTAGAAGGAATACTTGTTGGGCCTTGCAACAATGACCCAGTGTTAGTTTCTTATTGTGGTTATTGTATAGGCCCTTCTGGACTTGCATCTCAGCCCAGGTTAGCCTCTTATATGGTATGTTAATTTGGGCCCTAGACCCATTATATCTACATCAAGATAGATGAGGCCATTTGGGAGGATTTGGTATAATTGGAAATGAGCTATTAGTTTCTTTAGGTGGTTGAACTGCTCTTCTTGGATTCAAGCTAGGCTTGTGGCTATAGCCATGAACATGCATGGCATACCTTTTGAATTCCATTTGATAATCCCTCACTGGGACTGTTAGTCTTAGTTTCAAGAGATTCTCTTTGTAATCCTTAAAACCAAATGTTCTGGATCTCAGACATATTGCGTTGGTGAAATCTGGTCATGTGACATAGGGATGGGAGTGCTGGTACCATTGGATGGCTTCTCCATTTAGATAAATAGATGATATTGCGCTCATTGACGACCTGAGATCTCATAATATTTACAATATCTTTATGCATTGTAGACCAACGAGATATGATCCTCACTTGTAAAGATAGGGAAATCCATCTTTGGAGATCTGGCAATATATCCGCCTCTGTGGCATGATCTTTTTCAGAGTTCTTCCACAAACTTATGAAGACGCACTTAACTCTTATCCATTTAATCAATCCTTCATTGATGCAGCTCGAGTGAGTCATGGTGTTTTTTCTGCTCTGATACCAGTTTTGTTGAGATACTGCTCAACAGAGAACCACTTTGAGGGGGTTTGACTTCTTGCAGACACAGACATAGGCATTGATACCAGTTCTGTGCAATTTCCTTTTTCATTCCTTTCCTGCCTGCATTTATACTTCATTACATTCTGGCCATTAAATCTAACTAACTTGCTTGCAGTCTGCAAATCCCAACTAATTTTGCAGACGTGTTCTGGTTACACATGATGAATTGGTTTGTAGGTGAAGATTGATTATTTTTTTTTTGGATAAATGGTTAGTGGGTGAAGTTGCGGGCTGTGGCCAGATCCCATCCTGGGCCTTAGTAAGGGCTTGACTGGTGCCTGCTGGCTGAAGTGTGTAAGGGTTTCCATCAGGGTTCTTGGACTGGCCCGGAGGTGGAACCAAAGGAAGTTGCAATTTTACAGTAGGGCTGTAGAGCACTTTTTCCGTCTGCCTCCTATTATTATTTGCGACTTCAGCTTTCTGAGCATCTTGATTGAAAGCAATGCCATTTTTGTGACCTTTCTGAAAATCCTTAGTATTGAACCCTGAGGATGCATTGCTTAAGCCCCAAAAGCTGTGAGGAAGAGCAATAAATCTTTATTGAGCGTTAGGGGGATACAAGGCTCTCTTCATATTGTGACCTAAAGAGGGCCTAATGTTTTATTTATTTATTTGATCAGGCAAAGAGAACCCAAGTGTTCCTCAAAGTGGTTTTCTTTTTCTGGTGGGGTGGGGAGATTGTTGAAGCAGAGTGTTGTCATCAAACCCAAAAAATTTATTTTATTACAAAAACTGAGTTTTCTGATAGGAATAACTTATCAACATTGGATTTTTGTGCAATTGCTTTTTAATTGGTTGTTGCTGTCTGTTGGCAGTTTCGTGAAATCCGAGAACTTGGGTGGTTTTTGCCAATGTGGTTGTTAACAACTGCCACATCAGAAAAAAGAACAAATCAACCATTAAATCCCCTTGTTTCATTTTCAAGGGATGAAAAGTACCTGCGGAGCTGGTTGCTGATGTTATTTTTTCTTTATGCTTGCAGGAATTTATTAGTAATCACAAAGAGCCGGTCACAAACAGCTACGGCAAAGTTGACAGCGGGTTGAGGTCTTATTCTCAGTTGAACAATACGTCCTATCCTTCATCTTCCTTGTCAACACAAGCATTTGGTGGGTATGGATCTTCTGGTGTCGGAGGGTACAGCAGCTTCAGGCTCTAAATGGTAACCTAGTTTTATGCTGGCTTTTTTTTTTTTATTCTGACAATGATTAATCCTTTATCTATCACTGTTATGTTTAGTCGATTCCATGTAGAGCAGTTATTTTTATATGCTGGTTTGTAAAGTTAGAGATTGAAGAACCTCCACGTTTCCTGGATTGGTTGGTGGTCAGGTTGGTTCGGGTGGCTGGTTCTACTTGTACTGTTTTTGGACCATGGGAAAGAGGAAAATGTTTAATGATGATAGTGATTTTATTTATGCTTTCTCTCTCTCACACACACACAACACTACATTTTTTGTACTTTCTTAGGTTACACATGATATGGGTTGGTCTCGGTTGCATTCGGGTTGTAGGCTAACCTATCCACTAACCACAGAACATCTATTTGTAGGTCAACCCATACTTTTAATCTCTGCATCAAGGTTCAAAATCGATAGGCCAATATGCCGGTGGCTGAATTGGTACTATTTCTTTTTAGTTTTTTTATTTTTTATTTTTTTCTGAAATCGTTTCAAGGGGCCCGGTTTAGGTCTCCATCCCCTGAACCAGTCAGACCAGTCAGACCCCCAATACACACTATAGGGGCGTATCGGTGGGGTCCTGGAATGATACGTGTCGATATTCATTGGTTTCAACTCAAAAAATGCCTGGATTGCAAGCCAACCTAACTCACCTATGCTTATCCATTGGAATTTTTAAAATTATGTAAACCCATCATCAATGAGAACAAAACCTTTGGAATTTTCTCATTAAAAAAAACGAGCAAGGAAAAAGGAAAAAGGAACAACATACGGTTTGCGTCAATCCATTTGCCTGCAATCGACTAATAAAAACAGAATTCTAACCTTTGTTCATAGTGCCACATGGCAGAATCTACGTGGGTCGACCTACACCTGTTAACTGACCAATTAATAAAAAGATTTGTAAGCTTTCATTCTAAAATCGGTTTGCGTCAATCTCCATGCCTAAATCAACCAATTCTAGTCATCTATCATAAAAAGGAAAAAATTAGAAAAGAGAGTTCTTTCAATGTCTACTGCTACTTGTAGAACCAGGTTGGGTCAACCGTATATCTGAAGTTGACTATATATATATATATATATATATATATATGATCTTTCAAAAATAATAAATTTCCACCAAAAGAGCAGAAATTGCATGGTAAATAAAAAAACCGAAAATTTTTCTAAATAAATTTATATTACATAGGCCTATATTATAAATACCAGAAATTGAAGAAAGACTTGCAATAAATTTTAGATACACATGTAATTATCTAAATGCACTAACATTACGACCTGTTCATCATTTCTTGTGAAAATTAGATGACATTAGGACATTTGTGTCATTTCAAATGACACTTAACGGTTGGTTAATGGTAGGTATTGTATTGACACATTTTGAAAGTTGAGTACTGAATTGTCTATTTTACAGTGGACCAAAGTGGCACTAGGCACAATGTACAGGGTACTAATCGAGAGCTTTGCCTATTTTTTTACACCCAATGAATCCTCATATTTGTGAAGAAATATGAATTTGATTCGATATTTGGTGGTTTCTTGAAGCAATTCATCGAATGCTTCATCTATTCAACAGGGGAGGAAGAAGAAACTTCGTTTGAAGATTTTTTCATTCAATGTTGATCTAATTTTCAAAAAACAAATTATTATTTTTTAATCATAGCCATCTATTTGATGTCACTAACTACAACAAGCGTCGCCATTAGTGTGGTCTTTTAATAGAGTGATTGTCTACCATGTTCATGTGCTCTGCAACATCAAGAGGGAAAGAGAGCAAGAGATAGGGAGAGAGGAAGAGAGAGAGAAAGGGACTAAGAAACAAAGAATGAAAAAACAATTGTATGTAAAAAATAAAAAAAAAAGGAATGAAAAAACGGAGATTAACATTAAAACTTATAAGTTGCAATGGACCAAAACAAGAGAAGCTGCCAAGAAGAAATGTTGCAGTGTAAGAATTGAGGAATAAGATGAATAGTAAATTAAAGTGATTGAAATGAAAAGAACAAAATAATTAATGAGATACAGGCCTTTTGATAAAAATATTAAAATATTACTTAGTTTGTTCCAAAAATCATCAAAACATCTGTATTTGTTCAATTGTTTTATTATTAAAATATAATGTATTAAAACATTATTTGACCAAAAAATCGTTATAGCGTCTCCAACAAAATAATATATTAATATATTTATTTAATATAAATACAATTGCATCATTAATATCGATATATACATATAATATATATATTATTGAATGAATTTGACTTTTATTTGAATTAGATTCAATTTATTAATCGGTAAAAATACTTCATTCGAATTCGACCATCAATGACATTCGAATAATCCGAATTTGATTCAATTATATCGAATCTTGAATTTTTTAATACCGTTTACACCCCTAGTTATTCTTCTTTTGTCCATAGGTGTAAGATAATTTTCCCAAATATTATGAGTTGTAGGATAGTGTTGGACTGTCCTAGCAATCATTAGTGTCATGGAAGATAACAACCATGTTATAACTAGTGCAATTTTTTTTTAAGTCCCATATGTAGGTTCTTCCTTCTTAGGTTCTTTGGCTTGTCCATTTATATACCCTAAGGTTAAGTTTGGTTTGAAGGAAAAGGTAGGGAAGGGAAGGAAAGATAGGAAAACCTTTACAGTCTTTGTATAGGTTTCCTTACTTTTCCCATCCTTTCCCTGCTTTTTCCTTCAAACCAAATGCAACATAATAGACCGCAAGTTGTGATGTGAAGTTTTGCAGAAATGGACCACTCCTTAAAGTTGTATTCATCTAATTTTACATTTGTGATCTAAAGATTAGGGAAGTTAGGGTTCTCCATGTTAAATAAATTCTCACATGGCTGACTTTCTTTGGAGTTTACCTCACTAGAGTTTGAGGACATAATGAACTGTTTCTGATGTGAAATTTCACCCGAAAACAAAAGAAACAATCAATACCTACCAGCCTGTAGACCGGAAAACATTCCCACAAAAAACAATAGGACAATGTGAGGGGAACTTGGCTGCAACACAAATCGAACACCTGGTTTGCGATCCTTGTTCTATCCTTAGTAAGGCACTTCTTGGTCTGCAACCAGTCACTGTTCAACTTCTAAATACTTGAAGTAGAGGGCAACAACTTGTGCTTCACTTTCAGTTTGGAGGCCTCTAACCGAACACAAAAAACTTCCAAAAATGCCTAAAAATCTTGGACTGCACTTTCTTGCATTTCACAATCATCACCTGCCTATTGCAAGTTACTCTAGTGGTCCAGCGACTACTCGCAACTTGTCTTGCCCTATTGGAGCATAACCGAACCTCTTTTGGGTTCCCTTGGACCTTCTCCCAAGGGAAAACCTAAGAAAGCATTTGGGTTTTAGGACACAACGAGCAGAACAAGGGTTTCATTAACGACCCTAAATAAATAAAATAAACATAATGGAAAAGAAGTATGTGAGATTTCAAATTGGTGAAGAAGAGTTTTGAAGAAGAAGAAGAAGAGAGGTTTAGAAAAAAAATGAGTGGCCATAGCATCTAACCCTCCAAAAGACTCATTTATATTAGGGCAATAAGAAAGGGATACAATAACTAATATGGCCCTGACTAGTAGGCAGTAAGAAAATATAAAAACAGAATAAGCCCATGCCCATTTAGCCCACAAAGGAAGTCACACAAATAATTATCATGACATAAAATAAACAGCCCAACCCTACAATGCTTGGCTACACAACAAGGAGTTATACAAACTAACGTGTCACGTAGGTTTATGTCTTTTCTCTCAAGAAGAAACATTTGTCTTTCACTTTCTAAATTACACCTCACACTCTAGGTAGTGAAACACACAGCACCACACCCCCACATTTAAGTTTTTAAAACATTAATGCTTATAAAATGCATTAAAAGATCCGCACCCAACATTGTACAGGATTCAAAGTATTAATATGGTTACCCATGCTTCTTTTTAAAAGTTCTCTCGTCATAGGCAACAAAAGAATCTCCTCCATGATCAAAATCTAGAAAGACAATAAGATAGAACTTTTAGCCCTATTACAACGAAAGGAATGGGGGAGTTTGATGAGAAGGAAATTTGAGATGTAGCAAATACTATGAAAGGTGACAAGGATCTATGTCCGGATAGATTTAATATAAGGAGAATGACAGTTCAGCCCAGGGTCAGAATTTTTAGGCCTAAAGTACAGTTGGGGTGGGTGCCAGCTTGGAATTGATGCCAATTCATAGGCGTGCATTGATGTATAGAGTAAGGGTTGTTGACATTTTGAATGTTAATAGTTCTGCAGTGGAATTCAGAAATCTGTATTGAGCCTATCCGTACTTTTTTGTTTAATATAGCCTTCTATGAAAAGTTGTTGGCATGTGCTAAAAGAGAATGTATTGAAGGTGTTTAATGATTTTTGGCAAATAAAGATCATTTAGAGAAGTGATAATGCAACTTTTATATCTCTAATTCTGAAAGTGGAAGGGGCTTTTAGAGTCAAAGACTTTAGACTAGTCAGTTTGACCTCAAGCCCCCTACAAAATCATTTCTTAAGTGCTCTCTAGAAGATTAAAATTGAGTCTTACATGATGTTGTAAGTCACCTAGATGGATTTTGTAGAAGATAGGAAAATTCTTGATGGGGTGATGATTGCAAGTAAATGCGTTGACTCAAGGATGAAAAGTGGGCAGCAAGGTTTAGTCTACAAACTTGACATTGAGAAGGCTTATGATCATGTATTGGGGTTTTTTGGAGGATATCTTGGCAATGATAGGTTTTAGGGAGAAGTGGAGAAGTTGGATGTTTGCATGCATTTCTTTGATATGTTTTTCATCTCTTGTCAATGGTATACCCACAACCCAAAGGAGCTTGAGACAAGGAGATCCATTGTCACTGTTGTTTTTCCGAATGCTTATGAACTATCGTTGACCCATATGGTCGAACCGTTTGGCCTGGGAACCATCTAGGAAACCGGTTCCATTTCACCCTTAACCTAGTCCTTGGCAAAAAAATATTGACTTCGTCAATGACTCGTTGACCTGGGTAGTCAAACTGTTGACCCATTTGACTCAGACAATGGTTTTTTGTCATTTTTTATTTTTAAGTTGGAATAGGTTGTCTGTTCAAACTAGACAGTCGAACCGTTGACTCGGAAACTGATGGCCAAAGCGGTTCCGGTTCTAGGTCAGTTTTTAAAACCTTGTTTGTCCTAGTAACAGAAAATCTAAGTCACTTACTATGTGAAGGAGTAGAAAATGGGATGTTTGAAGGGTTTAAAGTAGGAAGAAATGGAATTTTCATTACTCATCTTCAATTTGCAAATGGCACATTGATTTTCTTGGATACATCAACTAAATAAGTGTTGTATTTTTAAGATTCTCAGACTTTATGAAATGTTGGCAAGACAAAGATTATATGAAGAAGAGTGCGATGAGGTAGGTGATATCCCTGATGCTCTATTGGAGGTGTAGACACCCCATTTTGTGCCCTTTAATCTTTCTACATCACTTTGAGCTTCAAGAATGCTTCAACAAACCTCTCAGCCAACTTGGGGGCATTTTTGGAATTTTACAAAATTTGGGGCCTCAAGAATCCAAGACCATAGGTAAGTAAAGCCCAACAATATAAATCCAGTGGCACCAAGACCACCCGAATCCAACACTGTTTACCCCTTCATCTCAAGACATGATGCTAGAACCGATTTCGACCATCCAATCGGGATCATTTTTTATCCAGAACCATACCCCACACAAAAAATGAAATCCAACATTGCAGATGAATAGATCTCAAAATTCTGAATCCAATAGTACCAAGATCGTCCAATTCCGACACCGATAATCCATCCATCTTGAGACCCAAAGCTAAACTTGATCTGGGCCTTCCGTTTGGAATCCTCTTTGCTACAACTTTGAACCTAGGGCATCCCACGACCAAACTTTCCTCTCAAACTCTAAAACTATCTTAAAATACAAAGGTTTAATCAGTTAAGGAGCTTCCAATCGATCAAAGCAAACATATAAACTTGGAATGTCCAATTTAAGTAAATTGGTGAAGTTTTCCTCTTATTGCCTTAATTGATTGGGAGAGTCTCCCACAAAGCTGTCTTCACAGTCCTTTCCCTCCAAAAAAAAAAAAAAAATCTTTAAACCTTAGCTCTTGATTTCCCTTGGCTCTCTATCTCAACCTTTCATTCTCTTCTAAAAAATCTATAAATACCCCATTTCTCACATTCTACACACAATCTAGCTTAGGGAGAGAACTCTACCCCCATTAACCTAGAGAATAGCCCCCTTCAGCTCCAAACTTTCCTAACCCATGTCCTAAACTCACTCTCTATCATCTTTCACATCCCTTGGATCCACCCATATTGGTATTAGTGCAAGAAACCCCCACATCGCGCAAATTATCAAGGAAGGAGACAAAACATGTTTAAAGCAACGCTAACAGTAGACACCACAGATTTTCATCATATCATCTATACATGGGATGCATTCTATATGACTTTTTGAATCCCGTGAGCACTCAACAGTGGATCTATTTGCTTATAATGACAATCAGTTCGAATTAGAGTCATTTTCTTTTTCTTTCTTTAGTCAATTTCTTATCCATGCACCCTCATCACATGAACAATAATGTTATTCAAAATAGGATAGGAACATGTTAATCCTTGTCATTATATTAATGGCTACGTATCAGCCTTTACATGGGGTCCATGCATAGAGAGGGTGTATCGGGGTTTTGACCGGTTCAGGGGGTAGAGGAACCTTAAATACCCCCCCTCCGGAATTGAATTAAAAAAAATACCGATACTGTCTGATACACCTCTACCGGCATATCGATATTTAGAACCTTGCCCCAATGTTTTCTCTTATATAACTTTTAGTCAATCTCATTAAATCAGTGTCCTTGTCTTTTTTTTTTTTATTTCATGGTTCGGTTATTCAATTACCGTGGTAGGTCTTTTTAGAGGGTAGAAAACATAATTCATTGTGTTTGCTTTGTGGATATGAACTTTTATTTATTTTATTTTATTTCGGAATCAATTTGCCTTCACTTTGGATTAAATCAGCTCATGAATCACATTGATTACATACTTAGGGAGTTTCTTATTGAACCACATTTAAATTTTGGGTATTTCTGCATTTGTCAAAAATTTTCCATTCTTGCCTATTCTAAATATGCAGTGCGATTCTTACATCATTCAACATACATTTCTCTTTGAATTTGGTCCTTAGGATAATAGGTTATTCCTTGCCATCTTGCACCATTTTTTTAAGTATATAATTGATTTGTTCATACATTATCCGATCATGTAGTTATGGAAGTTTGCCATTGGAACATTTTATCTTTGCTTGCTTCTAGTATTTAATTTTGTTTGAATAATTAGAATTGCAACTCTGTGTTCGTTCTCATATGATAATATTTTATATTTGATGTGTGATGTAGGGAGATTTGGCCCGATCACGTAGCATGGGGACATGCGGACATGACCTGGCATAAGCAACAATTCAACATGACAGCCTAGCCACAACCCTGCGTAATAAGCTCGCCGAAGCCTAAAGGCGGAGTTCCCCGAGCTCCCCCATGCAAGGGGACCCAAACTCCTCCTAAGACCCGAGGGGACCCAAACTCCCCTTGAGACCCGAGCTCCTCCTAAGGGGCTCTGAGCTCTCCCTTCCTAAGAAGGGAGCACCCCGGCTTTTGGCTAAATGTCCCGAGGGAGAAACACCTTGGGGCAGCACCGTCGAGACTCCTATTCGAACTTGCTTAAGGCCCACCTTCAGTGCAGGCAACTCAATGTACCTCGGCACCTCGGTGCAAGGCAAACCTGCCCCAGGTGGTTTGGCATACAATAGCTCGGCAGGCTACAAGGAGATCTGCTTGACATCCGTACCTATCGGATCCGGTGGTAGGGTTTGGATCCCTTGCCAGGCGGCGTTCTGCTTGCCATCTCTGAAAAGCATGGCACGCTTGTCGAGTCCGTACCTTGCAGTAGCAGCCTGTAGTAGCAATATGCACCTGCCACACCTGCCCTGGCAATAACGGCTAGCGCAATGGCGGTTATGCCAGATGTGACCGATCTCCAGTATAAAAGGACCCCAACCCTCACGAAGCAGAGGTATTGAAGCTAGCACTTTCAGCACTCTTAACTCTCTGTATCTTCTTTGAGTTTTCCCCAGAATTCTAACTTAGCCGTCGGAGTGTTCCCTCCAGGAGAGCTCCTCGGGAACCCTTCACCTTCTTCTTCCTCTTAAGTGTCGTCCTTCACAGCTAGGAGCCAACTCTCAACCAGCTAGGAGTGCCCAGATTGTGCTGCACCAATGTGTGTGTTATTTGAATTATATTCAAGTCTAAAATTTTGAAAATTTCATTGTAATTGGTAAAGTGAAGGCTAGTTTAATCGAGCGAGTGTGGGGTGCTTAACACCTTCTTGCACCGTACCATAGCCCCCGGACCCTAAGAATCTCATCCCTTTTAGGTATTGAGTCACCAAGAAAAAAAAAAATTTGAAAAATCCTGAATTTTCCTAAATTCTTAAATTCCCAAAATTTTAGATGGCGACTCTAACTCCATATTCCATTTGTGCCTCCTCTTGGTCGGATAGCCACAGGAGGATTGTGCATCATCTTTGTGTTATTTGGTGGGAGAGTTCTCCTTTACTTATTTGGGCCTCCATAGTGGGGAAAAAGCTTCGATCTCCTCTACTTGGCAACCAGTTCTTAATGATTAATAAAGAATTGGCAGGTTGAAAAGGAAGGTATCTACCTCTTGTCGGAAGGGTATTATCCAATCTGTCGGTTTACTACCTTTCACTTTTAAAGGCACCATCTACTAATGATAAACTCAATTCAAAAACTACAAAAGGACTTCCCGTGGGAAGTTAAATGGGATAAAGTATTCAATAAAGGTTTTCTTTTGACAAAAATTGTTATAGAGATTTGGATTGAAGAGGGAGGTACTTCGGAGAAGAAGGGTGGTGTCTTTCAAATATGGGTTTTTGGATTCAGATAGGAATCTAGAGAAGTGAAGACATCTTATTGAGTAAGTGCGTGGAAAGGAATTATGTATTTCCAATCATTTTTTCTTAATCTTGCGTCTTTTAGGCTCAGTTTGGAAGACGTATAAATACAAATATGTATACTGCAAATTCCTACAAAATAATACAAAATGTAAGGTTTTGCATTGTGCATATTTGTATTTCTACTCCCTCCAAATTGAGCCTTAGATTTGGTGATGGTTCAATAATTAAATTTTGTGAAGATGATTGACTAGGTCTAAAGAATAGCCAAGGTTTGAAATTTTGATACTATTGGGGTCATGGATGGGCTTGCACAGAGAGACACATGGCTGCCCATTCATCGCCCAACCACGTCAGCATAACCCAACTGAGCTATGTTACTATCGTGGTCCCCCACCTTATCCCTCCAACCACGTCAGCTACACACCACGCAGATAAGCCTGACTATGGATAAAGGTGGAAAGACAACTCCTCTGAGGAGTAGGACTCTACCCCGGTAACCTCGGCAGCAACCATCACTGCGTGGACAAGACAACAACTCAGAAGTTCCTCGGCAATGACCAACACTGCACAAACAAGACAACAACTCAAAAGTTCTTCGGTAATGACCAACATTGCACGGACAATACGCATGCTCGGAAGTTCCTCAACTGAGCAACGAACCAAGAGAACCTCGTCCCTCGACTTTAGAACTGGGGGAGTGGTGTTGGGGTCATGGTTGGGCTGGCCAGAAAGACATGTGGCCGCCCAGTCATTGCCCAACCACGTCGGCATAGCTCAGCCACGTCAGCTCAGCTCAGCCACGTCAGAATAGCTCGGCTGAGCTATGTTACTGTCGTGGTCCCCCGCCTTATCCCTCCAACCACATCAACTACATGCCACATGGATAAACCCGACTATGGATAAAGGTGGGAAGACAATTTCGCTGAGGAGTAGGACTCTACCCCGGTAACCTCGGTGGAGAGCTCTATCTCGATTATCCTGGAACCCTAATCCGACCAAGAGACGAACCCTCGACTATAAAAAGGTACTTCATGCTCAAGGTAGGGGATTCAATTCCAACTTCCAACACCCACACCGTTCCTTTGCCCGGACCAACACCCTCATTGCTCGGCCTGACCATTCACCGCCCTCTCACTAACTTGAGCATTGGAGTATCTACCCGGGGACAACTCCTCTGGTCTCTGACTTCTTTTCTTAATCGTAGGTTGCATAGCGCGGCACCGTCCTTGTAAGCTCAGCACCGCCTAGTCAATAAGCATTATCTGGTTGCTCTCCTCAATTCATGCACTACCTCAGATTGAGCAGCATTAGATATGTATCGTATCGTGGACTTTCCAATACGCCCCTACAAGGGATGCTTCGAGGTTTAATTGGTTTAGGGGGTAGATAGGCCTTAAATTGACCTCTCTAAAACAAGTTTAGAAAAAAAACTAAAATAAAAAAGAGAAATGAGCTTCGATAAAGGCCAATATGTCCCTACTAGCGTATCAATTGTATCGATATTTTGAACCTTGAGAATAGCTCCATAGCGTCCAAAATTTAGGAGACCTCTCTTTGATTGTAAAGTTCAATACAAGGTTCAAAATATCGATATAGCCGATATGCTAGTAAGGGTGTATCAGCTTGTATTGAAGCTCATTTCCCCTTTTTTTAAAGTTTTTTTTTAAACCTTGTCCAAAGGGGTCGGTTTAAGGCTTGTCTACCCCCTGAAGTGTGTTAAACCCCAAAACACCCCCTAGAGGAGTGTATTAGGAAGCCCCCAATACGATACATATCAATTGATACAGCTTGATACATATCAAAATTTCAAACCTTGATTTAATAGCGTGGATTTTTTGGCAATGCTACAATCAATTGAACCTCAGGTACAAAGTAAAGATTCAAGATGGTGCAAAGAATCTAGAAATGACCTATTCTTAGTCAAATCTTTCTACAAGTCTTTGTCAAGGTCAAATGGAAAAAATTTAGGTTCAAAAGGCATCTAGGGAAACCCCATCCCCCTAATGGTGGAAGCTTTTGCTTGGATAGTGGTATTGGATAGCATATTGATTAAACCATCTTCAAGGCAGAGGCTTTCACTTAGCTAGCAAATTTCCTTGTGAGAATGCTGAGAAAAATGTCTTTCATTTGCTTGAGTGCCTCTTCTCCAAGTTCATTTGGGTTTCTTCTTTATGCTCTTCAGGGCTGGTGGGTGGTATCCCAATTTGACCCGAGTTGCATTCTTTTGTAGTTTGTTGAGAATTATAAAAAAAGAAATAAAAGAATATTTTATGAGAAGGGTCACTCAAGGGAATATATCACACTTTTATAAGGCAAAAGAATTATAGATTAGATTCTCATTTTCACAAAGGAAGACCTTAATTCTGGATTTTGGAACACTTTGCAATTGGCCTAATTGGCTTCCTTTGTTTGGCTTATATTTTTTTCCCTCTTTCTTCTTAGTGTATCTTTGCCTTTTTCTCTACTCTCCTTTGTATCTAGTGATATCTCATCACTATCAGATGTACTTGTTTCTTCTATTAATAAATTTTCTTCTTTATTTACTACCCCAAAAAAAATGGGGAACATGTTTGTAACAAAACTTCTTCACACTTTGTATTGTATAAAATTTTGTGTATTAAGTCCAATCTAACCATCCACTAGTAAAGAGGAATAATCCTCCCATACTAGAATATTGTGTTGTGCATATAGTCCATGCTAACCATCCACTGGTAAAGAGCAATAATCCTCTCGAACTAGTCTTACAATATGAATATCACAAGAGTGAAAGCAATTTCCCAATGAATACATACAATTGCATCTTAGCAATACAAGCAAAACAAAAAGTAATAAGATAAATTTCTTAAACTACCCCTGTAGTTTAGTTAATTGACCAACTCTACTCATAGTATTTTCGTATTGTCTTAAAGTACCTTTGTTGCTTTTGCCAATTATCTACCTCCTATGCCATTAACTTTTCGTCACACTGTTCACATATGACATCATGTAATTGATACTTTTTTCAATTCCTAAAATACCCTTATTGTTCCTTGTCTTCAGTCTAGATTTATCAGAATCTTGACCGGTTTCTCCTCCGTCAATCGTCACGCTGCTCTTCAGATTCAACGTATGAATTCGAAACCCCTCTTCTTCTCTCTTTCTCGCTTTTGAGTTTGTTGGTTTCTTTATTGCACTAATAAAAGAGATGGAAGAGTGGTATGACAAAGCTCAACAAAGGAAGCAATGAGAGTTTCATTCAGTTCTTTATGGTCATTGCAAAAGGGTAGTAGCAATAACACTCACCGTCGCAAGAGAGGTAAACACGGACAGCCTAATCTCATCATTTCTTTGCCTCTGCTGAAGAGTGATGAATCACTGAAACCCCTTGGTTCAACTAGAACCCGAATCTGGTTACCGGTGTCATCGCCTAAAAAAATGAAAAACAAAACTAATAAAAAATCAGCCATTTCAAATTTTCAAAATAAAGCATTTCAAACATTTTAAACATATATCAAATTTTCAATTCAGCAATCAGCATACAATGATACAATCAAAATAAAACATTTCAAAAAAAATAAAAGAATGGACTCAAGGACTCAAGGGACTGTCGACTGTTGGACACTTGGACAGTTGGACTCATGGCCTCATGGGGTGGAATGGAATTTTATATCAAGTCTAGAGATTGAAGGGGTTACAATTTCCACCCAAAGAGAAATAGCAAAGGCTTTTGCAAATCACTTTAGGTCTATCTTTAGAAAACCCCTAGATAGTAGGGTGTGGATTGAGGGTATGGAATGGCCAACTTTGTAGATAGAGGATAGGGAATGGTTGGAAAGGAAATTTGAAGTGGAAGAGATAAGGGAGGCAGTGTTCTCTATGGATAGATCAAAGGCACTAGGCCCAAATGGTTTTACGATGGCTTTTTATCAAGATTATTGGGAGATATTAAAAGAAGATCTGTGGTCTGTATTTGATGAATTCCATTCTAGAGGGGTGATCAACCTAGGGCTGAATTCCACTTTCATTGCATTGGTTCCTAAGAAGAGGAATGCAAGTCACCCGAAGGATTTCAGGCCGATCAGCCTAGTTAACAACCTCTATAAGATCATCACTAAGGTGTTGTCCATCAGAATAAGGAAAGTGCTCCCAGCAATTATAGCAGATAATCAACGAGCTTTTGTGAAGGGGATATAGATTACAGATAAAATTCTGATAGCAAATGAGAGCTTGGAGGAGTTCAAGAGATCCAAGAAAAATTGATGATTTTTAAATTGGATTTGGAAAATGCTTATGATTTGGTGGATTGGTTTTTCTTGATGGAGGTGATGATCGATTTTGGTTTCGGAAATAAATGGTGCAAATGGGTCTTGGATTGTATCGGTTCGTATTGGGAATGTGCATACCAACCGTTCGATGTCGTTAGCATTTCCCTATAAAAGCGGATACCACCCGCCGCATGTCTAGGGTTCTAGGGTTTTTTTTTTTCTTCCCTGAACTGAAATCGCGTTTTGCACTCTCCTGGTACCTGACTAGTCTTCTCTTAATTAGGGTTTCTTTGATTTAGGATCCGTGAATTTCCGTGCTCTCTAACTTTTCTTATACGAACATGTCATCGATTCCCTTTCGTTCTACCTTTGTTTTGGATCTGAATAGTCTCTATATTTGTCATTCTTCACAGGAGAGCAATTTAAGGATCATGGCAGGTGGAAATTTCATGCACAGGGTGCTTTCTTACGTTGCTAATGAGTTAATCATCAATGGTCTAGCAAACAGGTAGTTCCCCTTTGTAGATTTTACGCTTCGTTTCTCTTCGTTTGCTTTTTTATCCGACTCTTTTTAGATCTTTTCGTTTGTTCTTGTAGCCTATAACTTTCCTTAAGCTTCTTTATCTGGTCGCCGGGATTCATTTGTTCTCGATTGACTCGTTCCCTTGAAGCGATATTTGGTTCAATTTTTCCGTTTGTGCTATTTTCTTCTGCTGCGTCACATCAATTGTACTGCAGCTTAGGAAAGTTGAGAAGATTATGTATACGAATCGATTTGTTTTAGGTTTTGCTTCATTATCTGGTCATTGTGATTATTTGATTCCAATTGGACTCGTTCCCTTGAAGCGATACGGATATGATGTTCTTGAACCATACTTTTCCTCTTTGTATGCATTTTTTTCTCTGGGGATTAATGGGACATCTAAATAATCCTTTATTTTGGCTTTTTATATTTATTGTTAAAATTGAAAATTCAATTCTTTTAATTTGATTTGGGCATTTGTTTTTTAGGTTTTACTTTTTGAGCAACGATGACGAGTATACAGACCTGTAATGATTTGCGAATATGATCGCAACTCTAAGAACATCTAAGGGACTGAGTTGCCATAATTACCATTTACATTTTTGTTTGCTTATTCAATACCAAATGGATGACTCTATAGACCTTTACCGGCTGCGGTGATGACCGCAACCTTACATTTGTTTAAGGGTCTGAGTCACTTCTTTGTTTTCATTCTTTGCCACACACGTAGCCGTTTTAATGTGAACCACAGCTTCACTTTCTTGATCTACCCAAAATGGTCACCTTGATAGCTTAAATTCTAGTGCGACTGTTTATGTGAAGCCAGAATAACGTTCCTCTCGTTTGGCATCTAAGGAATGTCCTTGGGCGTTTCAGGTGGCTCTCTACGGGCATGTTTATTCAGGTTAATTGGATTAGAAGATCTGCCAATAGTCTGGCAGATGGTCAAGCTAAGCAAGACAGTATGTTTTAGGCTCAGCTGTAATATGTTCAGGGGTGTTTTAGACATTTGGTGTCTTCTGTATTTTTCACAATGTTTTGTTTCTCTGCTTTCTTTTAAAATTAATAAAATCTTTTTATGAGTTAGTGGTAAAAAAAAACAATAACCTCATGCCATTCAGAACCCCTCAAGCCTCGTCAAAAACCTAAGTCCCAATCAAAGTCATTAGCAAAAGAAGATGAAATGAACTTTGAGTTAGGTTCCTTTTTTTAGCCATGAACTGCCATTACGTACTGTTAAATGGGACAGTCTTAGATTTCTTTCCAGCCTTGAGAGGGATTAGACAAAGTCATTTCCCCCTTTTTATTTACATTGGTAGCTGAAATTCTGGGGAGACTAATTTATAGAGCAGATTCTAGGAGCTTAATAAGATGTTTGAGAGTTGGGAGGGAGCATGTGCCACTCACACATTTGCAATTTGCAAATGACACCAAACTCTTTTGTGAATGAGGGACCTTGACAGGATTAAAAACCTGAAGCTCACTATATGACTTTGTTTTCATTCTTTGCCACACATTTTCAAAGGCTTTCTTTCTCTCTCTGCTCTTCTCTGTTGTCGCCGTCGTCGGATGTCCCTAATGTCTGCTCTGCTCTTCGTGGAGGGGTGTACTGTAGTGGATTGACAATCAAGTAATCTGGACAAGCCGTCACGATTGACGACCACCACATATGCGTTGGTTTCCACAAAGTTGTTTTCTTGAGCAATGGGTAGAGCGGCATCCATAGCACCTTTCGGAGTTTTCTTCTGAGTCAGGGTTACAACGAATGTATAACCAATGGACCTTACAGAGAAGATTCCTGACAATGGAAGCTGCAGTACCGTTTCATTCTCCCCAGAACAAGACAGCTAGGACCCGGGAAAATCACAAATATTTGGCTATTGACCTCTTAGCGAGAATGGGAATTTGACAGTAGGGTCACAATATTTGCACCATAAGTATTGGCTTCGCCCAAGACTTGTTGCAGCTGTACATAAATGGCTAGAGCCATCTCCGATGGTCCACCGTTGACCTCAAAGGATTAAGGCTCTTATTTTAGAATTTAAATATCAACCAATTTACTACACTTATTTGTCTTTCAACACTATTTCATTACAATAGAAACGTGCTTAATTTGAACCAAATGGGGATGGGGATGAATATAGACTAATCCTTTGGTTTTTCTTAGTGTCTCCTTGTGTTCTCTCATTCGCCGAGCTTTATTTTTTTTCGTAAAATAACATTTCAGACAAGAAAACAACAAGTCAGTGTTGCAGAGCGAGATGGCGCGTCGAATGATTTCTTCATCGATTGGGTTTTATTTAAAAAATTCAAAGAATAATGAAGGGTAAATTTAATATTTAGTTTCTTTCCTTTAGTATTTACCAGCAATTTCAATTGTCAAAACAGAAAAGATACACAATAAGAATAGAATTAGTCAATTAGCTAAACATAATTTAAAAAATTTGCCCAAAACAATAAATATACTGATAAATCTAACCATACAATTGCATCGTTTAAATGTACACTACAACGGAACTAACAAACTTTGCCTCCTTGACCAGCCTGAGTAAATGATGGATGGGCAAGTTTCTGGGTGGATCAAGGCTGAGCATTATTGCTGATTTACATTTTAGCCACCACCACCAGAGGTGCATCTGTACAATGACCCCATCTATGTTGTATTTGCTACTACAATGACCTTTGATCCATTTTATAAGTTCCCTTTTTGATTTTTCGTTTTTCCAGTATCTACATATGAAAGAGTCTGCAAAACCAAACCAGCAAACTATCAATACGAACTTAATACAAATCACCAAAAAGTCCATTTCCATTCTCATGCCTCTCTCTCACTCTCTCTCTCTCTCAAACAAATAGAAACTAAAAAAACAATGAGAAAAAGGTCAAATGCAACTTGTCAGTTGTCATAAATGAGTGTCATTGCTATTTTACCCCTTTTTGTCTTTCTGGTTGTGTATGTGCTAATTTCTTATTTTATTTTATTTTCAGAGGAATGGGGATTGTTTTAGATGGTGAGAGGATGGTTTAGTTTTCCAAATTGTGGCATAAACTTCACCTCCTACCAGCAGAACTTTTTTCTTCTCAAGTGAGGGTATTTCACGAACGGAACCAAAACACATACGCTGAAAAGTTTGGTGAAAGGAGTTCATACCATTTCTGATGAAGGGGGCACATTTCTTGTCAAAATGCATCAAGTGCCCTATATTTTACAGAAAGGGCATTAGTGTTTTTGCCATTTTAATGGAAGCATTTGAGGCCACTAAACACTTGTTTATTTCCTCTCAACTCTTACCTCTTAAGAAGAATCTTTTAACTTTAAAAGAAAATTGGTTATTTATTTCCTTTTATCTCTTATCTCTTAAAGTGCAATCATACAACCTTTTGTTTTCCAATGATACCCCCAAAAAGACCAACAAAAACTCTAATATATGGAGTTAAAATGGATATTTGATAATTTTCAGAATTCAAAATTCAGATTAACATTCAGAGAAAAGAAAGTTCATCAATACCAATATACCTCTTAATATAATTATTGCAAATTCGGATGTCGGACTTCAGAGTAAACAAACATGCCCTAATTCTGCATTTATCATTCTTTATTTAAGGACTTATCTCCTTTTTGCTATTAAAAACTCAGTATTCATAGGGGCATTTTAACTGCAAAAAAGAAGATATGTCCTTAAATAATGCTGCATTTGACTTATCTCCTTTTTACAATTAAAAAATCAATGTACACAGGGAGTACGGCTTCTGTCAGGGCAACACCCGTTCAAACAGCCTTTATAACCTAAAGCTTCTATCAGGGCAACACCCATTCGAATAGCCTTTGCAGCCTTGCATTGGTAATATCTCTATACTTGTGTGCTTTATTTCATGGGAAGATATTCCCGATGCAAGGTTGCAAGATGCGATTGGGACTCGTGCCAAAGCTGATCTCGTTCACAGGGGCATTTTAACTACAAAAAAGAGACGAGTCCTTTAAAACAAGGAATACCAAATGCAGCCTAAGTGTGATCACCACATTATCAAGAATGTTATGCCCAAACCATCGTCCAATGAAAAATGGTGGTCCAGTTGACTAGGGTACTATGATTCTATGAAGTCCTAAATACCCACCGGAGCACCTCAGATTTGCATGACATCAATATGAATTATAGAATAAATATAAATGAAAAAACCCATTATTACTCAATGTTGATCCCAGCTAAAACAGTAGTATTATAGAAAAATTAAGGCTGAAATGATAAGAAATATGTATTCACACATTGGAGATATGACTATCCCAGATTCCGAAGTACAAGGAAGCGAACATGTCCTACGGCTCTACCCATGACGGGAAAATATAAAAGTTAGAAAGATGATGTCAAATTCAATGAAAGAAATAATGTGTGAGGTTTGCCAATAAACCCAATAGAGTGAGACAGATCATGCTAATAACCCAACTTAAACAAGCATGTGTTTTTTTTTTCTCTTTTTATAGATTCATAGTAAAATAAGCCCATGTCAAAATCATAGTTATATTTATCCATGGTTAATCAACACATAAGTAGGGCCTTGGCAGAAAAATCTTACCCACCCTAGATGCTTATTCCTTCAGACATGCAAATCACCTTTCTTCATCCTCAGACTGGGAACTTTTCATAGAATTTGCATCGATCTCCACATGCTGTGGGGCTGCACCTGCAGTCAAATGCAACATGTAAGATTGTGATTTGGATGATCATCGGCCTATCTGTAAGTAGTGAACAGCTTGATTATTGGGTACCAAAATTTAATTCTTCATGCAAAAAAAAAATACCATGAAATGTTGAAACAATGTTTTCAAACACGGAGGCATGATGTATGACACTCTACTTCCTGGAGGCATGAATATAAGCCTCCCATAAACAAGGAGGCTTAAGAGGAGAATGAAGGGGATCTCTTTTTTTTTTCATTTTCATGAATAATGTATTAGATTTAGGGTCCATTTGGTTTGCAGTTGAAATCGGAATTGGAATGGTCTATTCCCATAGACTGTTTAGTTCAGACAGGAATGGAAATGGGAATTGAAATCAACAGAAATGGGATTTCATTCCCAAGAAAGGGGCACGGAATGACCATTCCATCAAATGGGGCTATGCCATTCCAACAGGAATGGGAATGGGATTCCAATTCCGTTCAACCAAACAGTTGGAATTGGAATGGTCCAGACCCCTATTCCCATGAATCAAAAGGGGCCTGAGAAGAATGAAGACGCATAAAACTAATCGAAAATCCCCAACACAAAAAACCCAAAATGGGTTTTATTAAAAAAAATGTGTTGGGGGATCAGCGATTGGTATCTAGGGGTAGAGCCCTCAGCCCTAACTTTCTTTCGCTTTTATTCCCTTCCCCTTCCTTCTCTTTCTTTCTTTCTTTCTTTCCCTTCCATTTTCCTTTTTTTATTCTTTGTTTTAACATGAGGTATATGCTTACGCATCATGGCATTAATGACCCTGGCATGCACCTCAAGGCATTTTGAGGCATCTCCAGGCATAGAACTCCCACACCTTCCTTTTAAAACATTTTGTTGAAAAACATCAGTATCATTTGACCCTCAAAGCTAATAAAATAGTCTTGCACAGCCTAACTAGCAAATTATAGCTAAATAATGGTTTTCCATGGCTCAAACAGCAATAACTCAGTCCCCATTTCAGCAGGAGTCACAAGATACAGCGGGCAGCTTATATGCATAGAACATGTTGTAAGATTCTCACAAATGAGTGAGTCCAGCTCTGTCTGCTGCCAGTAATGGAACAATGCTAAGTATTGATAAAAAAATGGAATAATGCAAGCACATGACCATTTTGTCCCACCAGTTCCTGAACACAATAGATAATGCACATGTGCACAGTGTTCTTTAAAGCTTAACGTGTCTTAAGAGAGGTGACAAAACTGTGATGTGCCTAGCATTGTATGTAGATCCAGACTCCAAATGACCCAGCTAATCAAACAGATGTTGGGACTCGAAGGGCTAGATTATCTTTAGCTTGTACAATTAAACCACATGGAATCTATAGGCTAAAAATATCAAATTGAAACAATATGAGATGATCAAAATGCTTCCGAGAACCTGTGCTATTTATCTTTGAGCCATCCCATTGCCCACACCAAAATCACTTTCAACCACTAAGGCTCAGTTTAGGAAGACTGCAAATACAAAGTTCAGAAATAGCATAGAGAAGGTTTTGCTGCACATTTTTGTATTTTTACCCTTCCCAAACTGTGCCTAAGGCTGTGTTCGGCTGCAATGCAATAAATTTGTACTGATGCAAAACTATGGCAGTGCAAATGATTTGAGTATAAATTCTGATCTATTTTGTTTCAAATTTTAGCTCATTTTATTTGATTGCAGTACAAATGAAGTAAATTGAGACATGAAGCAGAATACAGTAAAACTCAAATCAAAATTAAATGAGAATTTGCATTTTTTTTCATTTGCACACTTCCATGCATTTATGCTAGTGCAAATAAAATTGCATTGCAACCAAACACAGCCTAAAAATCTCTATAGTTGATGATTCACCCTATCTCAAGCCAGTCAACACCGGATATAGGAAAAAATGCCAAACATATCTTCCTGACTATTTTTTTCTTGATAGTTAAATGTGTAGCTTTATTAATTATGATAAAAGAATGTCATTACACAAGAGGTTTTGTCCTTTCCTTAGGCTAGTCCTTACCACCTAGCCTAATCCCACCCATTACCATTACAATAGTACTTGCAATTAGTGCTGTCAATGGGCTGGTATGGTTCAGGACAGTACCAGTCCCGAACTGACCAATAGAGGCTTGAGGGATTTTAAATGGCTAAAAAAGGAACCTAACTCAAAGTTCATTTCATCTTCTTTTGCTAATGACTTTGATTGGGACTTAGGTTTTTGACGAGGCTTGAGGGGTTCTGAATGGCCTGAGGTTATTGTTTTTTTTTTACCACTAACTCATAAAAAGATTTTACTAATTTTAAAAGAAAGCAGAGAAACAAAACATTGTGAAAAATACAGAAAACACCAAATGTCTAAACACCCCTGAACATATTACAGCTGAGCCTAAAACATACTCTGTCTTGCTTAGCTTGACCATCTGCCAGACTATTGGCAGATCTTCTAATCCAATTAACCTGAATAAACATGCCCGTAGAGAGCCACCTGAAACGCCCAAGGACATTCCTTAGATGCCAAGATACTCCTCCCTTCTTGAGCCATTCTACTACTATTTTGGAGTCGCCTTCAATAACTAATCTTTCGATACCCAATAAAAACAGCAGCCAATAATTCTGCAGATGCCACATCACCTTGCTCAATTGGACCTGAGAAGAAAGCATGTATATTTCCTTCCTCATCTCTGATTACATTTCCAATTATGAGGGGCTAGGATTGTCCACACAACTCCCATCGAAATTCAACTTCAGCCAGCCACTTGATGGAGGCGACCAGTCCACTGTAGCTATCTGTCTTCTAAGGAAGCAACTATAGCCCCCTAAGATCTGAAGAAACCATTGACCTGAAAGTCTGAAAACAGATCCAAAGTTTTAACCCCAATGAGCTACCATAGGGTAATGATTTCGATTAAGGCTTCCTTATTCCTTTCTTTATCCCCAAATATTCCTGAATTTCTTTCCTCCCAAACTGTCCAAACTACTGCTGCCCTGGTACATCTCCACATAAGCCTGCCTCTTCTATTTGTGCAACTGCAATTTGAAGGGCTTAACAATCCTGTTGTTACTTGAGAATGTTGTTTAGACCCCTCTTAGCCAAATAGAAGGGGGTATGGACCCCTACCTAAGGGCTCCTTTTCTTTTGCCTTTTTTTTTTTCGGGCCCTTTGTTCCTTTGGCATAGTTTCTCATTTCCCTGTTTGCGGAACCTGTTATAGATTGCTATCCATTTTTTAAGTCCTTCTGATACAACTAGTAAAATCCTTCAAAATAATCCTTGGCAAGCACCATTTTACCTTGAAGACCCCCCATCTCAAGTGCATTATAGGCATTTTATGAGAATGGGTGCCACTGATTTCCAGATGGTGTTTTCTGGAAGTGGAAATCCAGATGGTGTTTTCTCTGTCAAGTCTTTGGTTTCCAAACTTTGTAGAATGGATGCCACTGATTTCCCTTGTCATCAGGTCTGGAATCCCACTAGCCCATCTAAATCCAACTTTCTAGTATGGACTATGGTTCTGAATAAATGTCTGTCTAGAGCTAATCTTGTGAGAAGGGGCATTCAGCTTTGGGACCTTTCGTGCAGTCTGTGTGGGAACAATTCTGAAACTACTGATCATCTGTGCATTCACTGCCCGTTTTCTTCTCAGCTGTGGAATCACTTCTTCAGCTCTATGAACTTAAAATGGGCTATGCCAAGTTCGGTAAAGGAACTTTTGTGTTGCTGGAATATTAATGGGCTTAACAAGAAAAGAAAGATAGTGTGGAAGACTATTCCTAGTTCTGTTTTATGGTCCATCTGGTCTGAGAGGAACCGTAGGCTTTTCTGTAATAAGGCTTCAAGTCTTGAAGAGTTAATCCAGAAAGCTGTGGGCAAATTAATCTCTTGGGTGTCAGTCTCTGAGGAGTTCAGAAATTGTAATTTGTCTGTTGTTTTTCATTCCAGTTCTTGGTGGAATATGTAATTGCTGAATTGTTCGGTCGGCCTTTCTGGGACTGATCTCAGCTTGTTTGTGTAGCTTTTGATTCAATAAATATTGCGTTACCTTTTTCAATATATATATATATATATATATATATATATATATATATGAACTCATGTTGTAAGAATATGTGGTTTGACATTTCTCATCTTGATACTCACCAGTGAGTATGAGTTCAATGTTCAATTGCAAACTCACAAGAGATTTGTACAAACTACAAAGGTTAAGGAAAGTTCCCCATACATCGAAAGTGTGCATTCATGTTTCTTTAGCTCCTTATTTCCAAATTATAAGAAACCATATAAGTTCAATAGTAGAATATCATCCATTTCAATGAACTTTAATATCAGATATCTCAAAAATAAACAAGAGGATCTTCAATATGGTACCACAAGCCCATGGCTGAAAATTTATCCAGTACTACATTCCATTAGCAAAACCATATCTTTGAAGACAACACGCTTTGCTCAAGTGCCATTCTGGATTGCAACTCCTCTAGATAATATTGAGGGTCACACTTTTGCCATGTTTGTCTTCAAAGATTGAATACTAATGGTGAACAAAGGCCAATAGAGCCCTCCTTTTGAAGAATGAAGCATCACCAAAATAAGGATGATGACATGACAAAATGCACATGAGGTTTTCTGGTGAGCAGGAAGCCAGGAAGTAATGTATAGTAGTGTATCAAAAACAGTAACCTATAGTAATATTATTGAGAACAAGGTGGAGCACTTAAAGAAGAAATCCTGGGATTCCCCCATCAAAAAATAGAAATCATGGGATTCCAAGGAAAAGCATCACCAAATACAATCCAACCTACTACATGGAACTGCTGATCGAGAGAGAGAGACCTACTACACGGAAGTCATGAAGAGGTTGAAGGGCTCCTTGTGTGGAAATTGTGGATTAGGTCCACTCTGCAATTCCTAGCCTTCTGAAAAGTTTAGCATGTGGGAAATCATTAATTAAGACTGATAACATCATCCCCATTTTCAAACCCTTTTTCTTGCTAGAATAGTAAGGTGGTGGTGGTTGTAGAAACGTGGGATAACGGAGAGTTTGCGACCAGAATCTTACCAGACAGAACATATTTTCCCTTTTCTTTTCTTGTATTCATTTTTTTTTCTTTCTCTCTTTTTTTGAGCGGGTATAGGCATTAAAAGACCAAGAAAATAATACAAGAAAAAAAAAAGGCAGTGTACACTAAAGGACTATACACTGGGAATTTACAAAATAAACAGGACACTACAAAGCTTTTGTCCCCCCCCCCAAAGGTTTTCTTTAACAAAAAGGGAATGCCCCAAAACTTGTTGTGGAGTCCCAACCAAGATTACAGCATTCCTTTAACCTTCCTTAACACTACCTCTTTAGTTTTCCACGTGTTCTCAAAGATACAGGCATTCCTTTCAACCCAAATGGCCCAAAAGACTGTCAAAGGCACCATATGCCAAGCAATAGACCCCGTTCTGCATAGACCATACTGCTGCTGTCTGTGAAGAAAATTGACCACTGACTCTGGCCAGCATCCTTCCACTTCAAAATAAAATTACCCACATTGCAAGCTTCATAGCAAAACTATAATATGGAAAAACATGATTCACCGATTTCTCATCTATATTGCACAGAACACATAGGCAGTTCTTATTGTCACTCCTCTTCTCATCAGATTGTCAGTGGCAAGGCACTTGTTTAAAGAGGGCAGCCAAACCAAGAAAACAATCTTAGATGGAGCTGCAGAATTAAAAACCCATGAGGCAATAAAATTGGATGGAGTTTCTGAGAGCTTGTAGAATGATCTAGTAGAGAAATATCCAGGTATCTTCCACCTCCACTCTCTCACATCCAGCTGGTTTTGCTTGGGCACAACTTGCTTCAACTTTTGCATCAAATTCATTACAGTCTCCAACTAGACAACATATAGGTAAGTAAAATAAAAGAGAACCTCGGAAGTAGCAAGAGTTTGCAAGTCCAATTCGCCACCTATAGATGAACCAATTAACCAAGTGAAGCTAATAAACTTCAGCTAAGGAGAACAGGGACTAGCATAAGCATTCACATCGAACCATATTTTATGGTTGTTGTGTTACAAACTATTTGCTCACCAATCCAAACTCCTTGAAGCTGTGTTTTCTATTATTATGTTCAAAAGATTCGTCATCATCTCCGGTTCACCCACAAAGGATTGAAGACTAACTAGAACAACACTTATTCGAGAGGAGCAAAGCAATTTCCTTTAGTCTGGACTATTTTCCAGTTGCATCTGTTTGTCCGTGTTAATTGTTCGCAGTACGCCTTGTGCTCCCTCCCCCGCCTCTTGGGCCATGTTTTGTTAGGGAATGACCCTAATAATATATCTGTATATCTCGTTCTCTAATACAACTAGTTTTCACAAAAGATATCAGAAGTGAAGCTAAATCTCCAAAACCCAACAAGTAAATATCTAGATGTTCTCAGTCCGAGGAATTGAAATAAAGAAAACCTACTTAAAACCTCAAATATATGTACAGCCGTATAGGAAAATAAAAATCTAGACAAAGAGATTAACTAAATAGCTTAGAAGAACTAATTTTTCCCTCAAAATAGATAATTTAGAATCAAAATTATCTTCTGAACTATCAAAAAACTAAATTAGGGTAAACAATCAGTTGTAATCCTGCCATGCATACCTTCTACAAAATACGAAAACGAAGGCCACCCTCTAACCGTCGTAAGGGAGAGAGTCTCCTCCTCCGTCAAAGGATTCGCCAATCTTCCGACCAATTCAACTATTCCATAGGGTCGTTTCCGCGGTGGGACCCAATAAGAGGATCCAGGGATGAAAGGCAACCAATCTGGCGCCGATCTCCTGACGATTATTCCATGAATTGCGTCCTCAAGCCTACGCATTCCCAAGACCTCGACTTCGTTTTCGGAATCCAGATCCACCTCGATCACCTGCGCCTGAACCTTCTCCGACCGATTCGATCGGCTCCTGTGGTTTACCAATCGCGAAGAGGGAGCGAAGGGAGGGGATTGACTGGAGAGAAACGATGGCAAGGATACTCTGATGAGGGTTCGAGACAGGATACGAGCCATGAAAATAGTGAACAACAAAATCTTCAGAGAGAAAATCAGACACAAAAATAGAGACGAGTTATCTATTTATAGAGGTAGTGGATTTCGCAGGAGATTGTACGGATTTCGCTTTAAGCGGACGACCACAACGTCTCACAATATATCCTGCCGTGTATTGTGAGCATCTCTCGATGTTTATGATATCATCAGGACATGTTTTGAATGTGCTGTGGGACGTTGTGGGGCAATCTTGTGGGGGCAGATTTGCTCTCAAGTGGACACATCGCATATTCAGAAAAGACAACCCTTTTGTACTGTTAGATTAGAATCTAACTACCATTGTTCCATTGCTTACAATCCCACGGTCCAAATATTGATTCGGGATGGCTTTGTGTAATTGTATATGGTCGGTTCGACCTGGGCTAGTTCTCGGGCGAGGGGCTTTATCTTACCTAAACCAATCCGGATCTTAAAGTAATTTCCAAAATATTTTTTATCAAGCACTCACTTGACCATTGGCCATTGGGTTTGATCATAACATTCAATTTAAAATAAATAATGCAAAAGGGAATATTTACAAAATTTAAATTATAATTATAGATTTTGAACTATATTTAATATATTATTATAATTTATAGATTCTCAAAGATAATATCTTTTAGTAAAGAAAGAACAAGTTTTATGGTAGACCCTGAACCACTAAGACCAAAACCAACCTTGATAAGATAAGTTTTAGTTCCAAAAACCTAAAATCAACCCCTAGGATAGGTTCCAGGTTCTACCTTAGAACTAAACCTAACCAACCCATGCTCACCCTACTATGAGATCAACTTTCCAGTGAACCTAGTTTTGGTAGCTTCTCCAAAGTAAAATTTCAAAATGTCATCATGGACATTCTAAATGTCAAAATCGTGACTATAACATGAACTTATAAATTCCAAATAGCTTATATTGAACATGGGTGCTCAACCAAAGCACTTAGAGGTTGGTCTTATGGACAACCTCTAATTGAAATGCCCATTTTAAGCCTAACCAAACAACAAAAATAGAAAACATTTAAAGTGGCTTTTATTGGATAAATGTTTATCTGATAAATGCCCCTAAGAAACTCCAATGGTAAATACCCCTAAGAAGCTCCAATGGAACCAAACATATACAATACTTCATCAAATCATGAAATTAGACGGTGTATGCCTTTAATTCCAATCAAATTGATGTACACAAATTTTTATATGTGAATAATATAAGTGCATTATTGTTTTATGTTTAGATTGGTGTGTTTATGCGAATTATTCTTTAAACTAGACAGGTATATGACTTGTGTTAATTTAGAATGTTCTTAGCCATTGATAAACTTAGGGAGTTTATTGTAACAAAATTGACACTGATGTGTTGTCAAATTGGTGGAGCAGCTTGTCTTATATATTGGGGTTATACCCCAAGCACAACTAGTGGGTGTTCAGAAGAAGCACTAAACTTGGACAAATTTCTAATTATGCCTTGGACTTTAGAGATAGATTGGCAAAGCTAGAAAGTTGCACTTAACCCTGCACTTGATTATGATACTACACTAGGTCTTGGACTGGGTTGCTTTTCATATGCCAACTAGTGGGATCCATCAATGGTCAAATATCAGGGCATGTTAGAACAATTAAGGAAATTACCTGAGTGGGTGATCATAGTGATAGGATTGATCCATTTGTCAAACAAAGTGAATCTCAAGGTTTTACACTCTCTCTAATGGAAAACTAAAAAGTAGATTTCAACAATATTTGAAATTGGATTTATAAAAGATTTCAATTCCAGGATCCATTTGAAAAGATAGTGTGATATTGCATTTTGTAGTTTGGGAAGATGTCATTCTCTGTAAGTAGTTGAGTCCAATGATCACTTACGTTCAATTGAGCCCAAACTGAGCCTAACTTGATTGGCTCAGGGTTCACTACCCTTAGGCAGTAAATTCAGCCTGTCCCCTTCCAATGATGGTTTGAACCCATGTGGACTTGTGTAGGACCCACACACCATGCAATATTTAGGCCTAAGTGGCCATGCAATGCCTATGTATGTGGACAATTAAAGAAAATGGGCCTTAGGCCCATTAGAAGTAAAGTTAGTTTAAGATTTGGATTTGGAAATAGGTATAGAGAACCCATTCTCTTAAGAAAATAATGTGCTAATCCAAATCTAATTTTAGTCAAGTTTATCCAAATTTGATTTGGATTAACTCCTAATAGAATTAAGATAGTGCTCTAGTAAGGGGGTTAAAAGGAAGGGGTGAAACCATCCCATTCTCTCCACTTTCTTGAATTCTTTATTTTCTCCCTTTGCACCCGAAAACCCTAGTTCGAAACAGCCATAGTGAGAGTTGATTCTCATCAACCCTCAATTGTATTTTTGGAGAAAAACATCAGAAAGTTTCAAGTTCACATAGTTGCATCGAATCTAGAGAGGTTGCAGCTCAGTTTTGCAAAAATAAAATTATTGAATCAACTTCACACATATAGTTGTTCCATCTTCAGTTGGAGGCTGATTTGGGTCTACTATCAGGCATGAATAACTACTTTGAGAGTTGTGTACTATGGAATCTATATTAAGTATGTTCTATTCAAAGGTGTAAAATCTGGTCCAATTTAGTGCAAGATCAATTCAAAAATTCATATTGCAAAATAATGAGAAATCAATTCTTGAGTTGGGCTGATTTTTTTTTTTTTATTAATTCGGCCACCCATCAACTATAATAGGTCCATCCATATTTAATCAGGTTTTCAATCCTTCCAACAGATTCCACACATGAGGTTACTATACTAGGGCATGGCCGATATTGTTAGCTTACTCCCTAAAGTGAATAACAATGTTGATACAGTTTAGCTAAATCACATAAAAGGAAAACAAATATTCAACAAATCTTATATAGTTTAACTACTAATGCACATATTAAGATGATCCATTTAATTTCTATCAACTATGGTGTTGTTTCCCTCCATATTCAGCAAATCTTATAAAGTTTAGCTACTAATCTTATATAGTTTAGATGGGTGGTGAAGGGAACCATGACATATCTGATTGGCCATATATGATAGCCAAGTGATATCTTTAGCTATTCCTTCGGTTATTTCCTTTTGATGATGTGTATGGCATGTCTAGTCTCTTTCACTTATTCCAACTTAAACAACACCTAGACCATGTGAATTCATACGAAACTTGAATTAGCCTTTTATTCAGTTGATTGAATTGTTGCATACCTTGACTTGATTTATACATGAATGGCTAAACCCTATAATTCAATCCTAAGTTAAACATCACTTAGACCATGTGAATTCATATGATAGTTGAATTTGCATTTTTTTCAACTGATTGAATTGTTGCATATAATGTTATATTATATACAAAAGTGTGGATGTAGAATAAATTTTTTTTGAATTAATGGCTACTAAAATGCACATATTTGTGTATTTAGTCAATCTCTAATTGTAATGATTGAAAGTGTAAATTGAATTATTACTTTCCACCTCATTTAATTCCCTATTAACTCTCATTTTCTCTTATTAAACCCTATATTCAAGTTATTTTTCACTAATAAATGTTACTAATTAGATCTATGTCAATATTTTTAACAATATAAATTCATATATTTTAAAACTGACTCAAAAACAACCACTCTTTATCCAAGTGGTGGCTAATTAATTCAACCATCTGAATCCAATTGATTAATCTATGAAATCATAGTTAAATAATAAAATTTTTTAAATAAAAATAAATATAAAAATTTACAAAAATGTAGAGAAAATTACACATATTTATGATATTTTTATTAAACAAATTAAAAAAATGGCAAATTTTTTGAACTACCCTTATGGTTTTGCTAATAACTAACTCTACCCTTACTATTTACATTTTGCCTTAAAGTACCCTATTGTTTCTGACAATTGACATCGTTGTTAAGTAGTAACCTAAAGAACAAAATGTCAAAATTTCAAAATAAATCCCAACTAATGAAAATTTTCAACAAGATAAAAAGCATATCGTTTCTCCATCTCTGTCTCTGCCTCCGTTTTCGTTTTTCATCTCCGTCTCTATTTTCCATCTCTGTCTCTGCCTCCGTTTTCGTTTTTCATCTCCGTCTCTATTTTCCATCTCTGTCTCCGTTTCGGTCTCTGTTTCCATCTCCATCTCCACCTCCTATGCTTGCAACAAGAACAGCAGCGGGTTTCTGAAGATCTAATAAAACGGACAAAGCAGAAAATTCCCCAAACGTAGAATCCTTGCGGCAAGACTAGAGGCCGAGCATGTGATCCACAGAATTTCCAAGAATAGAAGTCGAAGAATTGCTAGGATTAGAAGGTAGAATCCTTGCGGTGGATGTCGTCAAATTGGCATTAGCCTGTGAGTACTAACATATTGATGAAGAAGATGGAAACATGGGATTCTAGCTTTCTGTCTCAAATAGCAAAGGCTCTCGGGGCAGTCGGGGACGACGTGGAGAAAGAAGTAGAGCTCCTAAAGGAGGAAGGAGGGAGACAAAGTGATAAGGAAAGCTCCTAAGGGTCTTGTGAAAGCCCTCTCCAAGGCTCTTCGAACATTCTCTTCATGTTTGAGCTTCTTTTTTAGCTTATCGACCTGTAAATTTCAAATTAAATTTGTGATAAGAAAAGCAATGGAAGAAAAAGGAATAAAGGTTGAAGTGAAATCTAAATAGTATTGGTTTCAATACATCTTGTAGTAACGCCATTTTTCTTTCTCTGCTTGAGTGGTGTCGATTTAATCCATTAAATCTAGAAATCTAGAAATCTAGAAAAAAGGATCACTCTCTTGATCACTCAGGAAAAAAGAAGCTAGAAATTATAAAAAAGAAAAACTGAAAGCTATTCTGGTTTCGGTTATGGGTGCCCACTTTGTTGAGCTGAAAGGAGAGTTTAGAAATATGCAAGAACAAGAAAAAGGAAAAGAAAAGAAAAAAATCTAGCTTTTACATTTTTTTAAAGAAATTAGATAAGAGAAATCACATGTGGTACTTTAATAGCTAAGAAAGGAAGCCAATTTCTTACAATTTGGGTTTTCTTTAGAGATGCATACTTCGTCCTACTTTCTCTGAGCTTTAATCTTCTGAGACATCTCCATTAAAATGAAACTATATTTTCAAGTAAAGCCAGAAACCCATATTGGAATTTCACCAGAGCTGCAACTTAATCGAGTCATAGAAGAGCTATCATGGTCTGGAGCTTCTCCAGTATAAAGGCAACCATTTATTTCAATGAAAAACAGAGACCCAATTCGGATTTTAATGAAAGCACTGCCTTTGCTACCATCTTTTCTTTCCTAGCGCTCTTGCCAGTCGTTTTTGCATCATTTTGGCCGGCAATAGCCAGCCTTTGTTCCATCTATTTGGATTTTTAGTTTGTGAGCTTTGAAATCGATGGTTCACAGGAAGGTGATGAGGAGGAGAGAAATGATACCAGGGATTGGGAGAGATGAGGGAGAATGTGAGAAAAAAGATCAAAACAATGCCCATACCGAAGAGGCCACTTTTTACCATGGTAAGTTAGGGATTTTTGGAAAATATAACGGTGATGTGATGTCACATGTGAGCAGTTTACGATGGAGTGTTAACGTAAAAGAGGTTTTAGACAATTGTCAGAAACAACAGGGGTGGTGCAAGACAATGGTTAAACAGTATCGGCATAGTTAGTTAATTAGCTAAACTATAAGGGTAGTTTAAGAAATTTTTCCATTGAAAAAAATAAGTGTAATAAACAAGAATTATTTTTATTGATAATGAAAATGAAATAAATAATTTAGAACTAACCAAAAATGGAATTATTTTATTGTTAGCAAAGGTCAATAATTCAACTTTTTGGTCAAATGTGTTAACATTTAATGTCATAAATAAATAATAACATATAAAAAATACATAAATTTTGCAAAAATAAAAACATTCAGGCACATGTATAATATCATATAATTGTTATATTAAACAAAAAGTTAGTGTGACATATTAAAATTATCTTTATACACATAAATACAAAAAAAAAAAAATTGAACACATCTATTTATATTACTATTAAAAATATGAATAATATTATGGAACTTTCTTTTGATTAAAATACTCAAATTTGAATTTAGTCCCTATTTAATTATCAGGTTTTGTAAATTGAACTACTAGTTTTCACCTCATTCAATTCTCTCTATTTAAATCTTACATTTTTTTCAAAAATAAACAAAAAAGATACACCAAAAAGATAAAACATTACAAAAAGATGAATCTAACCAAGCAAGTAGGCCTATCAATGATACTTGAAACTTCACAACTCGATCTGATTGTCACATATTTAGATGAGGTGTTTGTGTAATCAGATTCGGATCTTACAATCTACATTCGATTAATAATAAAAAACAAAAATTAAAAATACATTTATAAAAATTTTTGGATACATTACTACTATCATTATCATCATTTAGAATTGCCATGTGCAAAGCACATGCACGCTTACTATTTACATAAAATGTGACTACCAATATTTATGTGACTTGCTTTGAGTTGATTGAGAACTTGTGTTGATAGTTGAATTCTTTAAGGTTTGAGTTGATGTTTTGCTACCTAGATATTTTGAATTTGTATAGATTGGGTGGGATACCTCCTAAGAGTATTGTGACCATTAACTATTAGATACCAAGATGGGAATTAGAAGAGAAATTAGGGTTGTTGGAATGTTAGAATGATAAAGATTATGAGGGGTTGGAAGATGAGGGGGAGGGGTGGGATCATGAGGATGAAGAAGAATTGTATTGTGATGAGGAAGATGTGTTGGGGGAGGTGGTGATGCAGAAGGGGATGCTAAGGGTGTGGAAGGGGGTAGTGATGGTGGTGCAAAAGAGGATGGTGTTGAGGGTGTGGAAGGTGATGGTGATGGTGGTGCAACAATTGGATGTTGTTGAGGATTTGGAAGTGGGTGGTACAATAAGTGATAATAACAAGGGGAATGGGGTTAGAGGGGAATCCAGTGATCTCTCTGATTATGAACCAATATGAGTGACTATGAGAGTCTAGGTGAGGATGAATTTTGTTTGAGAAGGGGCAATCCATATGATGGTCTTGAGTTTGATTTTTCCCAACCGAACTTTTCCAGCGTGAAGGAATTTAGACATGCATTGAGACAATTACTATGTGGTAGAGGCTATTGAGATTAGAAGAAAGAAGAATGAGAAGTATAGGTCTATTAGGGTTGTATTTGGAGGATATATTCATTCTTTATTCATGATGGAGGCAGTTTTATTGTAAAGACCCTTCATGATACGCATACTTGACCACAATGATTGTGGGAATTTTATAGGATGACCCAAACATGTCAATTCATGTTCTTAGATATGAAGTTTTTTGCATAGATCCTTCATTCCCAAGTTTGTTGTTTTTCTTATTCTTTTTCCTAATGGATTTATTTTTTATTGATTTTTTTTTTTTTGCATAGATCAAATCAACTACATTGTTTCTTTTCTTCACAACATTTGGATGACCATAAATCTAATGTCCATTATATAGATGGTTTTCATATGAATAATTTTGTAAGAATGCATTTTGAAACATAAAATGTAAAATGTTTATAATTGTTAGATGATTGATTCTTATCTTATTTAACGCTTAAAAGTTAAAACTTATTGCTTGCAAAATTCTATTTTATGGATACTTGTACCTTTCATCATTCTAACTTGGTATATTACATGTTATTTTTATCATTTATAAATTTTAATTATTTTTTTCTTAATTTTTTAGGCTTAAGCCTCATCTTTTTGAGCCACTACACCTCAACTATGCCTTTAGCCTTTAAAACATTGTCAAATCCAAAAAAAAAAAAAACTCACCAACATGGTCCTTGGGCAGCATGACAATAGATCTTCCAAGAGTGCTCATATGTCTCCCCTTCCCTGTATTTCCCAATCACCTCGCCCCCTCGGCATGGAGGAGTATGAGGTAGTCTCAGTGTCTTTTTCTTGTGAGCCCGTCACCATTGGTGCTATGTAATAGATGACAGACATTTCCTGTGTGACTGAGGCTAGGGGTGGATTTGAGTTGAGTCAAGCCGAATAGTATGAAGCTTGAGCTCGAGCTCAGCTTGAGTAAAAAATTATATATTAAAATAATATGTTTTATTTGATATTTAGAAATTAAGAATTATAAGATTTTTATTATATATATTATTTTCTATAATTTTATTATATATATATATATATATATATTCGAGCCGGCTCGCGAGCCTCATGAGTCAAACTCTAGTAGGCTCGAGTTTGGCTCGTTTCATAATCGAGCCAATGAATTGGGCTCGAGCTCGGTTGAAACCGAGTCAAGCCGAATTCGAGCAGCTCATGAAAAGCTTGACTTGTTGCCACCCCTAACTGAGACAGAGGTATCAAGTGAAAGATAGTCAAGCTTGTAGGAACTATTCACCTATAAGACTTTGTCGACTGGTTAAGTAGTGTAGGAAAGTTCTTTGATTATAAATTGGTTCTTAAGGATAAGAAGGTGCCATTGGTCACCCTTAAACTGCAAGGTTGAGCCCTAGCTAGGTATGACAACCTTTGTTTGTCAAACCCATCATTAGCAAGGTAAGCCCAAAATCAGAACCTGGGAGGCCATGCTCATTCCCCAAAATTACCATCAGAGTTTGGAGTTCACATCTGCGCCCCACAATGTCCCACAGCACATCCCCACCTTGTATTAGAAATCCAATGGGGCCTTAGGCTCCCTCCAAAGATTAAAATGTTTCTTTATTTTCTTCTTAATCATCATCTCCCCTTAGAGTTTCCTCCTTTTGAGGGGAATCCATATTGATGATGCTTGTAGTTTTTGTGGTGACAATGAAAATGTGGACCATATTTTTGAAGATTGTTCATTTTCCAAACAATAAGTATGGTTGACTGATAATTTGGATAATGGTAGATTTAATGCTAATTAGGTGAGAGAAAAATGTGCTTTCATTCTTGGGTTTTTTGAAAAAGTAAGAATGATAAGGTTTTCAGTGACCAAAAAAAAAAAAAAACATTTCTCCCCCAGTCATTCTAGATCATGCACTTAATTTGCATTACAAGTCTCAGTCTCGATAGGGAGATGATGAAAGGAAAAAAAAAAAAAAACACTAGAATCATGTCTGTTAGAAACACCCAACAGGGGATAAGATTAAAGCTAATTTTGACACTTCCCAATCTTTTGATGGTTCTTGAATCATAGATTGTATCGCTAGAGATAAGTTTAGGAAAGTTTTAGAAGTCAAAGCCTACTCCTGGTTCTACTTCCATTAATTTAACTGAAGCCTGAGTAGTTTGGAAGGCTCATAATATTGCTTTTAATTATAAGGATTCTCTTCTAGTCATATCGTGTCTCAAGAAGAAATCTGAAGTGTGGTGGAGACTAAAGACTACTATTGAGTGTCAGAGATCTTGAGAGCAGTTGGACTGCGGGGTGATATATCATCATATTTTCCATGAAGCGGTGGACCGGGCTTCTCGGGAAGTTCTAGCCTTCTGATTCTCCTCCTTTTTGTAGTTCTGACTCTCCTTTTTCCTTAGCTGTAATTTGTTGGAGTGATTTCTGGGGTAGAGCTATCCCCTGTATTGTGTAGTTCTTTCTTACTTTTATCAAAAAAATGCTTAAATAAAAGGGGGTGTTATACTCATACAAAAGCTCAAACTAATGACTAAATTTGAGAGAAACAAAGGATAGAATAGAAAATTAGATGAAGAATAAAGGTTTCATTTTATTATATAAAAGTTTGAATTTAAACCTATTAATGAATTTACATGATAAAATGAAAATTTGTATAAATAAAAAGGGTATTATAAGTATATGAAAATTGGACCAAAGAGGATGGATTTATATATAGAAATAGATATCAAAGTGAAAAATAAAAGAGTATCGACTATTAAAAAACTTTGGATTCACGATTTTTGCATATCCAGAATATTGTTACTCTGAACCATGCTTACGTGGTAAATTAAGATTTTCTTATTTAACTTAAGAGATTAAATCAGGTTCACTTTGTAATTAATTATCCACTTTATCTAAAAGAAAGAGCCCCGAGGGTGACCATGGGATGGGCCGGGCCAGGCCAGGCCGGGCCAAGATTTTGGGCTTAATTATTGTATTTCAGTTTCAAAATTAAACAATTTTACTTTTCACTTATTGTCATGGAGACTATAGTAAACTGTAAGAAACTTTAAACTTAATATCACAATAAAAGCTTCTAACATAAAAGAAATTAAATAATTATACCTTGTAATTTATAAGTTTCAATTAGTCATTAGTATGCTAAAAATGATAATTTTAACGAACCAATTCTTCTATTAATAAAAAAATCAACCTAAAACCTATAATATCTATCAAAAAAAAAAACATCCATTGTCATATAATATCCACAAAACAACTTTAAACATTTTTATAAGGGGCTCCATCTTCCATTCAACTCCTACAAATAAAAAGTGAAATAAAAAAGATATTAGCAAACTAAGAAAAAATAGTTCAAATTAATGTAAATAAATAAGTAATAAAATATTGAAAATGGTTTCAATTTTACCCAAAACTTGAAACTTGCAACCACTCTAAACTTCAGATTTATCATCAATGGAGTTTTCATCACTAGAAGATTTGTCTTTTGATGAGAGAGAGATTGGGTGAGGCGGTGCTTTTGTGAAATTGGTGAGAGAGAGAGAGAGAGCTGAGAAAATTAGGGTTTAGTAATCTCTATATTTCATTAAATACTAGATTAGAATTCGGTAAGATCTAAGATCGTAGGATTAAAATCTTCGATCTCCTACAAATCTCTATTAATCTCTATTTAATATATAAAACATCAATTATCAAATATTTTTAAATAATATATATATATATATATATATACACAAGCATATATATTATTTATAAATAACCAGGCCGGGCCTAAAAAATTAGGCCTGAACCTAACCCTAAATTTTGTTGGCCTGATGCGGGCCTAGGCTAGGCCTTAACAAAAAACCTGGGCCCAAGCCTGAATTTTCCGAGCTAGGCTGGGCCAGGCTGAAATGATCACCCCTAAGCCCCCCAATGACTCAGATATTTTAAGGTTGCATCTGGTAAGAACACATCTTTGTATTGAAAATAATGTATTTTTTTTTTACAGTTTTCATTCAAAATGATAGCAAGGTTCGCTTCCAAAAATGGGAAGCAAACTTAAAATGCATCAGTGCAAAACAAATCCAAGTTTACTCCCAGATGTATTCTTCACGGTTTTAAAAACCGAGCCGGAAAAGAAATCATTCTAGTTATCGATTTCCAGGTCAACGGTTCAACCGTCCGGGTCAAACGGTTCGAACAGTTTGCATATTAAGGCAAATGTTTATATGAGATTTGCCCTAATATGCAAACCTCGTAAGAGATGTTGGCTAAGAAAGCCAAAAAGCAAAAGGAGAAAGGAGAACTATTATCTAAGAAAGAATAAAAGAAAGAAGAATGAGAGGAGGGAAGAAGAAGGAAGAGGATGAGGATGATTAGATGCTCACCAGCGACGGCGAGGCGGCGGCAACAAATACAGATCTGAGATCTGAGTTTGTGTATCTGAGTTCTTGGATCTTGTGTCTTCTTCTTCTTCTTCTTCTCTTTGTGCTAGATCCCAGATCTGAATTCGTGTCTCAGACTGAATCTCAGATCTGAATCATCTTTATCTGAGTTCTCTCTGCAACTTTATATTGCAAACTGCTGGCCAGGTCGAACGAGTCGATGGTTCAACCAACCGGGTCAGCGGTTTTTTGACAAAATCAACGAGTTTTGACCCAATAACGAGTTAGGGGTAAAACGGAACCGATTGTTCAAACAGTTTCCAGGCCGAACGGTCCGACCATCCAGGTCAACGATCATTCAAAAACATTGATATTCTTTGACCAAATTTGCATTTACATCGGCATATAAACTTTTTGCACTTGTACCAAATGCAACCTAAAAGTCATTATGCCGAGTCTTTATTTAAGTTGGGAAATCGAATTAGAAAGGTTGGTGCATATTGATATAAATCCCAATACAAGTACTTTTTGCTCTCAATGGAGATTATTCACTTTTTTGAAAGTGGAGGTAACTGTGTACAATAAAAATTGCTTGACCTCAAATATTTAAGACCGTCGATATACATGTAGGACTTGGAAACACGTTCAGGTGTGTCTGTGTGTGTGAATGAGAGAGAGAGAGAGATTCTACTCAATATTTGACTAAACACTTCTCCGCATAAACCCAAAACCAATCACCTCTTCAAACAACTCAAGTTCTCTGTTACAATAATGATGCCAGCTGAATTACAAAAGCTTTCAACCCCTAAAAGAAGAAAAGAAGACACAGAACTATACAACAAATTAAGAAGGAAAAACACCATCTCATCTTAAAAATTATCACCATAATCATCATTGCCACCGTTGTACCAACAATCTAAATTTTGGAAGGGCACTAAAAAGGAAAACACCACTTCCCAATCCCTCTGATTACACTGGAATGACATCAATCTTTGATGTGTCTTCACATCTCAAAACAATGCCATCAAGGCTTGCTGGTAGGATACATTTGACCCACTGGCATCCTGTTGAAAAGGGTTCAGGGGGAGGAACGATCATGAGCACATTATCATTCCTTTGAACAACTCCCATCACACTGACAGTGCTGCCTTCCTTGATGTACCTACCCAAACATAGAACGAACAACTTAACTACTTACCAAACGCCAGCTTGGGGATTCAGAATAAATCAACTGTTTCTTTTTTTTCTTGAACCATTTTCCATAAAGAAATGGATCCACATTTTGTCCAAGATAAATAATGTACTTGATTAAACCAACAGATGCAAGAGTTGGAACTTTTACCCTTCTTTCATGCGCATTACACGATCATCACTTGACAGATTCCTCTCTCTTAACCACCTGATAAATTCTGGAGATAAGTCTCTATTTGACTGGTTGATTTCAACAACAACAGACTCATCAACATATGGTGTCACTCTGGCACCATAGCCAGTCTTGACCAATGCTCTCAAACCAGACTGGAAATCAGAAATATAGAAGTCGACCACGTGCCTCTGCCAAAATAAACAGAATGTGTCAATGAAGGCACAGATTAACATCAACATACGGTGTCACTCATGCTAGGTCATGTTTCTCAACAAGAAGAAAAGTTGCTTCCAATAAATAATGCCCTCCATGTCAACTGTAACAGTGTAACCCTTAAAGAGGGGAAGGGCATATAGCAGATACAGTTCCCAGCTAAAGCCAGTTTCCATAGATATCACTTGGATTACAGCATAGACTATGTGCAGACATGGAATTCACAAGTAAAAACTTGTGTGTTTAACATGGACAGACAGAATAGATTCTAATTGTCAAGTGTTTATTTAAGAATTTCTTTTTTTTTTACTATTTCTGTTCATTTAGCAAAAGTTAAAGACCAAAGAAAGTAAAACAATTGAACTAAGGAACTTCAATGTGATCCTATTTGAATGCCTCATAGTAGGGGTGACCATTCTTGGCCCAGCTCAGCAAGCTCATAAATTTATGAGCCTGGGCCAAGGTCTTTGTGTGCAAGCCCGGCCTGGCCCAGGCCTACATTAAGCCCAGAAAATTCTGGTGGGGCTTGGGCCTAACACTTCAAGCCCAGCCTGGGCCCGTCCCAGTCCACAATATAATATAATATATATTATTAATTCTTAAATGTATAATATTTTTATATTATGCATTATATAATAAATTATATACTTAATATTATATATTTTATATGTTATTTGTATGCAAATATATTTTATTTTATATTAAACATTTACTTAAGGTTCAAAGTATCAATACAGGGCGATACACTGGTAGGGCGTATCGGACTGTATCAGTACTTTTTTTTTTTCTTTTTTCTTTTTCAAATCTGGCTCAGAGGGGCCGGTTTAAGGCTGGTCTACCCCCTGAACCACTTGCCGACCCGAAACACCCCCTGTAGGGGCATATCGGGAAGGCACCAATACGATACATACCGGCCGATACAGGCCAATACATATCAATACTTTGAACCTTTCATTTACTATTTATATAAAATATAAATTTTTTAACACAAATATTCATGAATTGACACGTGTCAGCACACGAGTCAACTCAAGTACGAGATTTGTCCTAGGCATGACCTTTCCTTCATTCCCATTCTTGAGCAATGTGGGACTTGGGACAAAACTCAATGGCAACACTCACTATTGAATGTTGTCTCATGTCCCACATTGCTCAAGAATGGGAATGAAAGCCGCCCTGCCTCCATCTAAAAAAGAATAAGCCAAGATAAACCAAGCTTACGAATTAAATGAGGCCCATTGCCTTTATTTTTGTGCAATAGGCCCAAAAACTAGCCAAGAGTAGCCTAGTTTGGGCTTGTGCAATGGTTTTTTTCATGTATTATATATTATTTTAATTTAAAATTTTCTAAATAATTAATTTTTTCATTAATCCCAGAAAGCCTATAAGGCCAGCCCGGACCAGGGTTTATAATTTAGGCCTGCGGTGCAGGCTGGGCCAGGCCTGGGCCTAGGCTGAAGCCTTTTTTTTCATGAGTGCTAAACCTGGCCCATGATCAGCCCTACTTCATAGGCCATCACCCCCATGACGTGGCAATAGAATGAACAATCCATGGGTGGCATTTGCATATAGAAAGGTGCAAAGGACTTCGATTTCCAAATTGATGAAACACAAACAGTATGTCCATTTTTACACTTCCATTCAAAAGTAGCAGAACAGGAACAGATTTTTAAGTGTGTAGGGCATTATGAAGCAATTTGCCACAAGTACTTACTATAGAATGAGAAAGATTGACAAAAAGAAATAATTCAGACATGGAAGCAAATTTATCATGGAAATTATCAAAAAAGAGTAAATTTATCATGGAAAACTGGACAAAGGAATTGGAGAGGAGCAGGGATAGTTTATTATAATAATTGTAACCTTATCCTTAAAAGTAAAATTAATTCCAACAACCAAAAATTATTAACTCATAAAAAAAGAATAAATTAGCAGCAATGAAAAGAACTCACCTCAAGAGATCGGAGCCCCCATGTAAAATGGCGATGTGTAGTATTGGCAGCCTTTGAATCCCATCCCCGGTACTCATATAGACTTGTGGATGTATAAACACATCTGGGAACCTTTTGGAAAGATGACTCAAGGGGTACATTTCCACAGGTAACCACCTGCATGAATCACAACCCATAATAGCTTGAACAATGTAATATGCCATTGAATGTTTGTGGGTATTGGGTAATTGCAAAAAGATAGAAAGGAATATCAACAAGTGTAAACTTGGTAACTATTTTGAGAATTTTCAACATCAGGTCCAAGCATCACACTGTAAACCTTTCAAAATTAGGAAATAGTCAACCCAGGCCTGCCCACACCGCACCATTGCTAGAAACTCAACCTACCAACCACTAAACAATTTACGAAGAAAAAAAAAACATATATTTACTACCACAGAGACAAAACTTGATATGCCATCAATTATACTTCTACAGGTCCAATGCCTATTGATCTTAAAAACAGGTCTTAGTCTAAATAGATATTTGCACCTTTACCCAATACTGATCTTATTCACACCACCTTCATCCTGGGCAACGGGAAAAATAGAGATGTGCATCCAGAGTCTTCTGTGATAGAAGAATGCTACTTACGCTAAAAGGAAAATTTTACAATACAGTTACAAGGCCAGCAATGTTGTCTGAAGAAAAGTGTTTCCTCCACCCCTATTTCTTCTCCTCCCTTGTCCTGTTATCTTCTTCCAGAGGTTTTGATTTCTAAAACTCTCAATCTAGCCTCATCATACTTCATGTTTCTGTTTCCGATTGTCATCGGTAGCTCTGCCTTTCCAATGTTCACTTCCACCCTACCTTTGAACACTTTATTCCTCCACCTACAGCCTCCACTAACATTGTTAGGCTCCTGTGCCACTGCCAAAAAAGAGTTTTGGCTCGGATCTAAAACATCCAACCCATGACTGAGGTCAAACTCTTGCGATTTCACCTCAGCAAACTCCAATGGTCCTCTCATCTTGTTCGACTGTATATTCCTTCCTCTTCTTTCCTTGAAAATTGTTGTCGTCTTCGATTGTGATAATCTTCTTTCCTGCTTCGTATCTCACTGTCAGCCACACCAATTTTCCGACAAACTCTCCGAATCTAATTCTTTTATTTCTGCTTTTCTTCTAAATATTCCCCCCATTACCTACAGCCTTTTTACTTAATTTGGCTTCTTAAAATCCTTATCGATCTTTTTCGAATGGCGAGCCCCACCACTAATTTCTCTCGGCTGACCACCCCTGGCTCCTTATATTCCTTTCCTTCTCCTCCATGTAGACCACATCCGCCCTTGAATCTCAAGTCACCTGACCCTTAAGTGGCTTACGTGCCTCCCCTTTGTTTAGGTTAATTACTCGACCCAGTTCATTTATCTGGTTCCTCGTTGAGGCACTGGTTTGAACATGACCAACCCCTTTTTCTCCTTAGAAAGTGGTCCCCACATGGGATATGGCATGGCCCCAGATTTTAAAGCCTTGACAAATGATTTAATGCTCATTTGCTTATCTCCTCCTCCAAAGGTATTTGAATTATTTTCTATAGAAGGGAAGACCCCCGCTGGGCAGTTAGGAGGCTTTTTGGTTTCCTTCGAGCCTTGGCTCATCTGGCTTTTTAGCTTTCATCTTTTCCCAATCCCCCTTCTTCTCCCACATCCATAATTGCTTTCCTATCACCAAACGGCACAATGGATGTAGGATATTTAAACTTGTGTTTCTTCAACATACACTAGTATTTTTTTCCCAAGTCTGCTACGTCTCTTTGGGCTGTAAGAACTAACCTCTAGCTCCAATCCCCTCCTTTCTCTGCAAACACCAGCTTCTGGTTTTTCATCGAGCAAGCCAACTGAGGCTTTGTATCAACCTTTGATTGCTCCTTCCTTTCTTGACTGGGACTCATTAGGTACTTCCTCCCAAAAAAAAAACCCCATGTTTCCTTCCATTGAGCTTCTTCCTTTAGCAGCATGCCAGCATCAGTTCCTACAATTTCTCTACAAAAGCCAGTCAGCCACTTCTTCCTTTACCCTCTAGAACACACAAAAACTGTCTTCTATTATCACCGAATCGTTCAACTATAGCTACAAACCAACCTTTTCTATTTGTACTTTTGCTTCATACTTCCCCATTACGCCCAATGAGCACTTCCAACCTTGTTTAACAGTGTAGGAAGCTCCATAGACAAATCCTTTGAGCCAACTGATAGCTTCTTCAACTACGAATAAGGAAGCTCTCTTGCCTTCTCCGATCTTAATCATTGTAACTCAATTACATCTTTCCTTGAACAAGAAATTCTTTGCTTCAATCTCCAGATCCCTTTTCCATCTCACCATCAATGGAAAGTGTGTGCTCTCCATTACATTCCTAATCTTCCCAGTGATTTTCTTTTTTTTTTTTGAAATGGTGAGATAATTCAGTAATAAAAAACGAGCCGTCCATTCAAACACGACAGTCAAACCATCGACCCGAAAACCGGTGGCCATAATGATTCCGTAATTTTTTGCTTGTAATTTTTGTTGTCAATGGACCGTCCATTCGAACCAGACGGTCAAACCGTCGTCCCAAAAACCGGATGGTCAAACCTTGTTTCAATGAAGAATCTTATATATATATGAAAGGGAAATACTGCCATTTGGTGAAAGGGGAGACCACCCCTTATATATATATATATATATATATTTCCTTTTTAATTATCTTTAAAAAGATAATTAATGTTCGCTTTATTAACATCCCTCCTGAGTTTTTGACACAAGGATGACCGTTCGCTTTGTTTACTCATTCACATCAACGGCAGAGATGGAGTGGTTACACAAAAAATCGTGTTTGTACAACAATTGAATGGCTATGATGGATCAATCTATCGGACTCAGTAGTGGGGTCTACCTGGGAGGTATCCAAGGGAAGGTCGAAAAAATATCAAAAAAGTACAGACAGGCCCAATGCAGATTTCTGTCATTTGATCAGAACAGCATGGTATCTCTAGACACTTCTATATGCGTGCCACTTGACAATGGTGTACTGTCACTGTAAGCTTAGGAGCTAAGCACATGGACTAGACCTAAACGACCAGAGAAAATATCTGAAATGTCAAGCTGATCATTCTATTTAATTTCGATAACCTGATGCAGAAAGCTACGAGGTCCAAAATTACCAAATCACCCTGAGGTTAGCTGAATGTGAATAACAACGAATCCGAAATGAATGAAAGAGGCAAGGGTAGTCCTGGAATATAGAAACTATGAAAGGTTTCGGGCAGTTCAACATTTTTTCTTTTTTGATATTTATTTTTCTGATTTATTTTAATATAATATACAGTGTGGTTTATTGGGTTCAAGTCTATAAGAAAAGGAAAAAAATATTAAAAGAAAAGGCACCATAGACCACAGTAGGCTGAGACAAGTGGCAGAAAATTCAGTAGTTTTTTCTTTTTTTCTTTTGTAGGGGAAGGGGGTTTTAGAAGTTGCAGAGATTTCTCCGATCTGGAGGGAAGTGGAAGGACAGTAGCTGTCTGGGCAGCGAGCCTACCTCAGTTCTGGATACAAGAAGGAGCCCAAGCCCTCCTACATCTACCTCAACCCTGTCTTCTTCCTTGGGCGGAGGCGGCAGCTCAACTGACACAGCCAGCGTGGCGGTGGTTTCCGATAATCCTCCACAGAAATGGCCACTGGGCCGCAGCGCCATAGATTCCATTTGCTGAACAGAGAGCTTACCCATTCCATAATATATATATATATATATATATATATATATATATATATATATAATGAGGGTAAAATGACTTGTGGATGGATGACTGGGAAATGTAGAAAGGATAGGATCCAAGGAGGAACTTATTAGAATGAACCTAGGAGTATAAAATGAGGGTAAGTAGACTAGGATGTTGGGGCACGTGTAGAGAACATTACATCACCAATAAGAAGTAATCTGTTACAAGTTGAAGGGGCTAGAAGATCCAAGGGGAGACCAGAAAGGTCATGGGATGGAGTAGTGAGAAATGATTCAAGGGCCCATAATTTAAGAATGGATATGGCATTGAATAGAATGGAATGGTGAATAGGATTCCTGCAACCAACCCCATATAGTTGGGAAAAGGCTTAAATGATGATGAAGATGATACTAACAACTTAAATATATATATAGAAAAGCAATTTTACCCCATTTTCAATCCATATATACCATATATGAAATTAATATAGCAAAGTCTTATTATAACAAGGGTTTTAAGACAAAAGCCCCTTGAGAAAAATTAAAACAAAAAGAAAAAAAGAAAAAACAAAGTAGAGAACTAGGTACAAATTGAATTGATTCAAACAGCATGAATCCTATGCATCATAAAATTCACAAACCAAACTATAAGATTCAAATAATAATTGTAATATTTTTCAAAAGAGGATTTACATGTAAGATATGAATTGGTACCCTTGGGATTCACAATTTGAGTCTTGAATTTTATCATAAATCATAAGACTTTGACAACTATAATTTGCTAGAAAGCAGGATAACCCACTAAGTAAGAGAAACAATCTCATTTTCCATGGGCAAAGATTACAAAAGGGAACCTTCAATTCTTAACCTTCCTCACTTCTGGTATTTAACATAAACTTTAATAGACTAATGATAATTATTCTTTTCCTATTCTTTTTTATTTTAAATTTTCTAATTTAAATCTCTATTAAATAGCCATTAATATTATTTAACAACATTATTAGAACTATATGGCAGTGCATCAGATTGCCCAAGGTTGTCTAAAAAATCAGTAGTGATTGTGTCAGTATCTAATGTACATAGACCTCTTCCATCACTCCTTCAGTTTCTCCTTTAACTTCCTCTCCTAGGGGAAAGGCTGAAATGAGTGGAAAAAATCAGAGTTATAAGTCCTTCCTTTTCTCCATGGTATCTTGAAAGTAAAAGCAATTTTCTGAATCCCATGTTTTTTCCTATCCATAAGTACAAATATTTTTTAAAACATTAAATAAACAATCAAGAATAATTCTTGATTGGGCAGAAAAAATGTGTCAGCATTCCTCAAGAAGATACATACCCCAGAGACTTTGACATATTGCCCATCCTTTGCAGTTCTGAGCTCTGCATCTGGATAGTGGGCAATGAGACCCAGGATAGCTCTTCTTCCACAACAAGTGTTCCATGTGAAAAGTGCAGCAACAGCACCAAAGAGAACCACAACAACAATGAGAAGAATGGCATTGTGGACAGCACCAAGAATAAAACCACCCGAAATGAAACCCATCACAAACAACAAAATCATGGACCACAATATTGGCTTTGGGAAACTCCCCTTAAAGGAGTAGTCATCCTCCTGGCTAAGATTAGTCACAGCCTGGTTGTGAGCAATTGAAGTGCTATGTAGCTTGACTGATCCCATAGAGTCCAAAGGACCAGATACCTTCCGAGGGCCTCCAGATGAATTTAGTGGGCCTGAAGAAATAGGGCCAGATGTAATGAGACCAGTTGCAGGGAGTACTGGTGGAAGAGGACCAGAGTTCTGGCGTACAACTGGAGTCATTCCTCCAGATTGAGGACCCGAAGATTTCTTAACAGGCTCCCCGTGTTTATTAAGTGGTCCAGAGTTGGATTTCTGCCTATTTGATCCTCCTGTTACCAAGGAAGCTGAGCCTGGGATCCCACCAGAAGTTACAGGACCTGATGTAGAATAGCTTGCACGAGCTGCAGCATTTGGCATGATTGGTCCTGAGTGTGATGCTGCACCTCCGAATGATCCCGTCCTTGAAGGAGCATTAGTTAGAGGTCCTGACTTCCTTGACTTGGAGCCTTCTACATGAATATCAAACATCTTTCCCAGTTCTCCTGACTTTTTGATATCACCACCAGTGTAGGGCATGGCAGCTGAGCTCATTGTCAGAGGCCTTTCCTTTGGTTGCTCAGGACGGCCTGATACATAGAGGCCATTACTGAGCTGATGGGATGGGAATCTGGAACCCATCTTTACTTTGTGATACCAAAGGAACTGGCAAAAATAGTCACAAGTTCAATGCAATTCCAACTGATACAGTTATAACCAATGTACAGGACAGTACCAGCATGATCACTGTAAGGTATCCATCTTTAACATCATCAGCATGGTAGTGATGACATCCCAATGTCATATGTCCTTATGTAATATTCAGAATTTATCTGAAAATAAGAAATACATTCCTGTCAAAAACATGTTCTTTTTGGTAGAAAAATTAAAATGATGGCAACTCAAACTAAAAACAGCAATAAAATTAAAAACCAGTGGCTGCAGCATGAACTAAAAAGAGATGGAAAGAGGAAAACTGTGTCATCAGCTCCTACCAGAACTGAAATATCGTCCAGTAAACTCTTGACCTCAGTAACCATTTTTTCAACTTCAAATTAATGTATGCTTGTCCTCGGATTCCAAAACCAAGGACAAAGACATGGGGGCAACAGCAGCAATTAGGCTTCTCCACAAGACCGAGTGACCACTGCTCTTTCATTCAAAGACATTGAAAACCAGCTTTGGGAAAAAACTTGGATTACGGGAGCTTCCTATAAAATAGGATATCATACCTTGGTCAAACTGTCCCAGCATCATGTGAACCATAATAATAGCTTGGGAATAGATAGCCTATCTCCTAATCTTACTGCTGACACTGGTTTACATTTCACATTTAAGCAGTGTTTCATTGACTCTCCTAAATGGATGAAGTACCCATGTGTACATGCATTGTAATCTGACATTCCATGGGTTCTTAAATGCACTTCTATCTAACATATCTTTGCTTATTCAACATAAATAAATAATGAACGCCATTTTTCTATAAAATGTTATTAAGTAACAAAGATAATATTTTAAACCTTTTCTTTGGCTTTATAATGTTAAAATTACACATTTTGGGTGCAGACTCCCATGCCTATGTCCATAAAACATTGAATTTATGTGTAAAAGATTCTTAATTCCAGATCAAAATACACAAGAAAATTTGAAGATCGAATGGGAACCTGTATTCCAAATTTTCAGTGAGACATCTAAAAATCCCAACATAAGTCAAAATCAAGGGACTGAACAAACAAAACAAATATTCATTTAAAAGGTAATAACTATGCAAAATTAATAACACTTTTGTTACATGAAATAAAACACAGAAGCCACAACCATCTGAAATATGACGTCAGTCCAACCTTAATGTGAAACACTTCCAAACATCTAGGATCTGAAAAGCATACCACCATTCCATTTTCTATATTAAAAACTAAAATGGGGGAGTAATCTCCAAGATCAACGGCCTCAGACAGTTAAACCTCAGTGTGTCCCCAGACGGAATTAAAAATCCAGAATACAAACCTAAAATCGTGAAACCAATTGCATCCCGAATCCCATTTCTAGTAAAGCCACTTAACATAGCAGAATATAAACTTTTTTTGAGAAAAACTAAGATTCACATAACTCAAGGTCAAACGCTGCCAATATCAGCTGTCTTATTTGTAAACCAAAACATCATAATGAGATAGATCATAGGCAATGTAACTGCAAATAACCGCAGAAGTCCACCAGTTCCAAATCTGGAATTCTAAACAAAGAACCCAAACCCCAAATCACGAGACACATTACATACCCAACTTTCCATGTCCCTAATCCATATTCAACTTTCCATTTCCGAAAGAGAAAACCAAAATGTGAAAGATCAGAAACCCTAGAAACCATTAAATTCAGTGAAACCTAATCAACGGCAATATCTAGAATCAGAAACTCAGACTTCAAACTCACGAGATTCACTCCTCAGCCAAACAACCGAAACGGCACTACCACAGACGCCATATTTTAGGTGTGGTTTACACAAATGTACCATTCCCTACATCCAGAATCCAAACCAAAACCTAAATAGCAAGCAGGAGCAAAATGTACGTACGTTTCCACTTTGATAAAAGTGAATGGAATGAGAAAGATCAGAAACCCTAAATCAGGATTTAGAGCGGTAGCAGACAAGTGGAAGAAAGAGATAACGAACCAGAGAGCAAATTATTGGAGAAGAAAAAACAATAAAAATGGGAGCGATTCACACACCTGCACGGAACAATGAAGTCCAAATCAGAAGATATTGAGACACACAGTCAATCAAAGTTTATAATACATAGTCTACAATGAATTACCATTGCCATCTAGAGAGATTTAATTTGGTTGTTTCTTGTAAAAAAAATCTCCAAGCAGAGAGAGAATAAACAGATAATATATTTCAAACAAAAAAAAAAAAAAAACAAGTATAAACTATAAACACACCTTCCACCTTCCCTTTCTCTGCAGTTTTCTAGTCTTTCTCCCACATGAATGAATCAAATACCCCTCATTTTGCTACAAAATGTCGAAACTGCCACTGCCTGTGCCATTTTCGAATTTTGTGGAAGCTGGTTCACTCCTTGCAGCATCTTCGCTTCACAGCGAGAGCATTGACTGTGGTTAGTTTGTCTGCCGTTACCCATGGAAGGGTGAAAACCTTACACGCAAGAAGCCAACCAACAATGCCCTGGTTTTAGTTTTTCCCTCTCCTCAAGTTTGGCAAGAAGTACCTCTTTTACATTTTTTACACAATTGCAAGTGGACCTTATATTAAAATCTCCTAACAGATCCCTTATACTCCTATCAAGAAGTATAAAAATGTTTAAAATACTATGCGGTTAGTATCAAGGCTAGTGGTGGCAATTGAGTGGGTTGAGTTGAGTTTTGGTTTGTGTTGAGATTAAACCCAATCCACCTAACCCGCCAATTTATTAATGCCTAGTTATATAAAATTAAATGGGTTAAACTCAACTGAAACTCATCTTGATCCAACCTAATCTACCCAATTCATTAATGTTATATTTATGTACTTAAAATTAAAAGTTAACTCCCTTTTAATAAATAAATTGGCCATAACTTGATAGTAATAGTAGCTATTATTAATACAAGTGGTGAATGTTTAAATCTCATTACATCATATTATTTTTAAAAGGATGATAAAATGCAATTAATCACTTGAAGCCATTTAACTATTTTCAAGTTTTGAGTTGGACGAACCACTTAGGTTCAAATCGGTCAGACCAACTTGAATTATTTAACTAGGTTTGTCTTCGAGCTAATCACATCAATAGTGGTTGAACCATTTGGATACGGATTTGTCTAAACAAACCAATCTGGTTCAATCAAATGGCAACCTGTCTCTGACCGGTCCCTATTGGGTTGCATACTTGCATATAGGTTTGTGACCGAGCTGACAGATCTCAAGCTGGACAGGACGATACAAATTCAGCTCAAGTTGGTTCGGGTTGTGCAAGCTCGCACAAAAAATGACTAGCCTAAACCATGTCAAAGTGAACAAACCACGTTGATTCAAGTCGTAGGGGGCCATACTAGTATGCATTTGGGTCAAGTCAGTCCGCCCATAACCAAACCGATTTCAAGTCGGCTGGTTTGGCCTAGACTGACCAATCCAAATGGATCGGACCAAGGTGATCGATTTGTTCATATTGGAACCGGAAGTCAATTATTAATAGAAAATGAATGCATTAATTATAAATTATTTCACTTAAATGAAGAAAATTGAAAAAAAAAATGGTTAATGAATTCATACTTGTATTTTTAGTTGTTAACCCAATGATTATCCATAACCCATCCTTATCAACCCATTTAAATTAACCCAATGGATGATTAACCCATTTTCAACCCACCAAATAAATGGATAGATTGGGTGTTTAGATACTAGGTGGGTTGGGTGGGTTCATCTAGTTGGGTGAGAAATTGCCACCCCTAACCAAGGTTGGTTTCTACATAAAAGGCAATACAAACTTTATAAAGAACAACCAAAAAAGTATAAAGTTGTAGCCTTACCTTTCAAAGATTGGCATGAAAGTGAAATTAAGAAAATAAAACAATTTTAGAAAGATATTGCTCAAGGGTTTGGGATAGTGATTGATATGAAGATAAAACGTGGAAAATAAGCATTTTGGTCAAAAGTAAATACATGGGCATTTTGGACATTTTCATGCTCCTCTTTGTTAAAGGATTATAATAGTTAAGGGAATCTATTTGCAACTATATTAAAAAGTTAAGGGAAGGTGATTGTAATTACGAAATTTAGGAGAGGTTTCAACAATTTACCCTTTATTTAGTTTTGGATGTGGAAATGCCCTTAAATATCGCAAATTACTTTTGTGCCCATCTATTTTGTTAGATAGAGAGTGACATGTGCTAACTAGGTGGCACCTATGTATAACTTTTGTTTTTTGTTTTTTGTTTTTTTTTTTGTAATAATACTATTTTATTTAAGAGTTAATATTTATATACTACTTATATTAATTTAAATAACTATATCAGGTTTAATTTTTAATTTATAAGTCAAGCATACTTTGAAGTGTAAACTTTTTATGGAGAGTCATATGTCTAAAGTTAGCATTATTTTTTGATATTGGAGTTTTGTTATCACTTTTTTTTGAGTGGGTAGACACATGTTTTAAAAAGAAATCTGTCTATTTGAGAGTGGAAAGTACCCACTTCTTAGATATTGTTTCTTAAAAAAATAATAGAATGTCATTTATTAAAGGAACGGCTCCCTAGTTTGAGGGTTTTCCTTTACTAGAGAATGACCCCTTGTAATAAGTATAGTGTCGGTATTTTGATTGATTTATTTGTTTATTCTAATAAATTTTGCTTGGCACCCATTTTGTATGTTGTAAATTTAGGTTATTATTTTATTTGATTATATATATATATATATATATATATATATATAATTGAAGAGATTATAAAAACATTTTATGAATCCTTCGTCATTTAAAATGATATTTTTTTTCTTCTTCTTTTTTAGTGGAGATAACTACCACTAACATTTTTGAGAATGGAGGTAACTACCATTGGAGTGGGTAAATACATGTCTTAGGAATGAAGCTTTTATTTGAGAGCAAGAATAATTACTTTTGAAATGTTTTTTCTTGAGAAAAATCAATTGTCACTTGTCTAGGGAGAAGCTCTCTAGTTTGAGGGTTTTTTGAAAGTACCCACTTCTTGGATATTGTTTATTGGAAAAAGAATAGAATCTCATGTATTAAAGGAATGGCTCCATAGTTTTAGGTTATTATTTTATTTACTTATATACATATAATAAGTAAATAAAATTATATTTAAGTATTTGTATGTGCTTTGCATGTGACAAATTATGTGATGATATAGTATATAATATTGATGGTGCATTGGTGCTCCCTACTAGTAGACAGCTCGAACTCCTAACTGAGTTGGTCACCTAGGTGAGCTACAAAGAAAAAGATTAGACTGTCAGGGTTGCTTTACCTAGGGTGGACACTTTGATGCTTAAGTCAACAAAGAGTTTTGAGAGAGCTAAAAAGCAAAAGAGCTAAATCACGCGTACCTCTTCTAATTGAAGGAGACACCTTTATATAGGCGCACATAGTTGTAATTGTAATGCATTTGAGATCTCCAAGAGGATGTGGTCATAGCATGTCCAAGATCATTGGGAAGTCGTCCTCCAAGCTCAGGAGCAGTTCCTCACTTGGAAATAGACTCTGAAGTGGGTGGCATAGGGAGACAGGTCTAACAATTGAGCAACGTGATCCTGCATGAGTTGGGCATGATGCTTCACTTTGAAGCGATCAATCACAATGTCAGACAATTATCCAGCTAAGTCCCAGTCAAGTAAGCAAGGTCTTGGGGGAAGTCGCCCCTAATGCTGAGGTTCCTAACTTGATCGTGATGAGGTCGCCACCTGTGTTTGCGTTAGGTCGGTGAAGGTAAGTCACCTCTTCTGCTGACCTAGTTCAAGATCATATGCCATCAGAACGGTGGAGGTATGTAGCCTCTTCCGCCAATGTAGTCCTGTCAAGATATTACGCTGTCAGGTTGGCAAAGGTAGGTCGACAGATGGGTCTCTGTTAAGTCGGCGGAGGTGTAGGCAAGTTAACCACCACGTCATGTAGGTTGCTATCTAGACCTTAGTCTAGTCGATGAGACCTCAGCAGGAGGTTTCATTCATGCCAATGTCTCAAGCTCGGTCCTAAAGTGGTCATCCCGATCCTGACGAGGTGGTGATGAACCACCCTTAGGGTGTGCGAGGCACATCCGATGTGGTTCCAAGTAGGTCTCCATCATTTTAGCCAAGGCAAGTCATCGCCTACATGGTATTGGGGTGTCATGCGACGATTATGGGATTGCCACATGGCATGTTGTCACTAAGGGCAAAACCTGCCCTCATCAATTTTCCCCCACTCCCAAGTTGAGGTCAGTTCGGTGAAGGGAGTAGTTTGTTGCATGTCTCTGGCTCAAAGTGAGAGTTCAACAATTCTCTCTCTCTCTCTCTCGCATCAACCCAATTTGCTCTCATGAGCTATAAGAGTCTAAGAGCTAAATGTGGCACTAGGCAGAACATCGCCATCTTGACCACTGGGTGTAGGAGCAAACTCACCAACATGAGGAGAGGCGCAATAGGCACTTCGAGGACACCCACCGAGCTAGGGATGTAGCATTTGAGTTGTTTCGTCATTCACCCAAGTACCTCAAGGATGGAGTTCGTCGTGCCCACCCTCAAGAAGGGCTTCAAACTGTGCCATGCTTCCTTAGGTCACTCCACTCACATACTTCTACACGATGCCCCTCAAGCCGCTTGTCGAGGGGGTGGCTGACAAGGTCGATGCGGAGCCCGAAACCGAAGTGGAGGATATCGGAGAGAGCAACGAGAATGATGCCAACAAGGGTGCTGTCGACGAGGACAAGGACGATGTTGCATGTTTGAGCACAGGTCAGTCATCTATTATCGTCATGTCTCGAATAGGTCGGCTTAAGGGATCCTTAATGCTAAATGTGGTTTGGCTTCCATTCATAGATTTTTGCTGAAGTGCATGTATTGCCAGTCGGCTCATCTAGGTCGCAAAAGTGGGTTTCAGTCGAGTCGGCAAAATTAGGTTGCCTCTAAAATTGACTTGACCTTATCGAAATATTCACAGGCCAATTTGCTCTTAGCACCTCGGCCTACACACACCTTGTCACCTCAGTAGGGTTGACTGCGAGAGCGGCTACACAGTTTGTTGTCCATCAACTCCCATGAAAACCATACAATGCTAAACTATGGGGGTGGCTCCATAGTCTATTGGCCGCTAACACCCATGGAAACCATGGAGGGCTCAACCTATGTGAGCGACTCCACAGTCTATTGGTTGTCAACTCCCACGGAAACCATGGAGGACTCGACATGTGAGGGCGGCCTCACAGTCTATTGGTCATCAACTCTTGTAGGGAGCACGGAGGGCTCAACCCACGGGTGCCGCCTCATAGCCAAGGCTGGGAGACTCTGTTCGGGCAAGACCGTTGGAACTTGTTCGAGCTTATCATTCTAATTCTACCCCTGAGGGGGTTCCTTCGATCCAGGTGTTGCCGTTGTTGCTTAAGGATGCCATTACTTAAGGCTCAAAGAATGGGTGAGAACTTAGCTTTTGTGTAGCGTGTTCTCACAAATGGTGCCAATTAATGGTGCGCGATCTGGTGCTCCCTACTAGTAGATAGCTCGAACGTCGAACTAAGTAGGCCACCTAGTTGAGCTATAAAAAAGAGATCAGAGTGTTCGGGTTGATTTACCCCAAGTGGGCACTCTGTTGCTTAAGTAAGTGAAGAGTTTTGAGAGAGCTAGAGAGTTGTGAGAGCTAAATTGCACGTACCTCTTTTGATTGAAGGAGACGCCTTTATATAGGCGTAGGTAGTTGTGACCTTAACGCATCCAAAATCTCTAAGAGGACGTGGCCGTAGTGCGTCCAAGATCCTTGAGAAGTCATATGCCATGCTTGGGCGCAATTTCTCACTTGGAAATGGAATCCACATAGATTAACTCCAAAGCAGGCAGCGCAGGGAGACGAGTCTAACAGTTGAGTGATGTGATCCCATAGGAGTCAGGCACGACGTTTCACTTTGAAGTGACCGGTCACCACATCAAGCAAGCTGCCAACTAGGTTCCAATCAGGTCAACAGGGTCTCGGGGGAGGTCGCCCCTAATGCCGAGGTCCCTAGCTCGGTCATGATGAGGTTGCCACCTAAGTCTTTGTTAGGTCGGCGGAGGTAAGTCACCTCTTCTGCCAACCTAGTCCTATCAAGATCTTACGTCGTTAGGTCGGCGAAGGTAGGTTGCTAGCTAAGTCTCTATCAGGTCGGTGGAGGTAGGTCACCTCTTCCACCGACCTAGTCTTGTTAAGATATTATGTCGCCAGGTTGGCAACTGGGTCTTTGTCAGGTTAGCAGAGGTAGGTCGGCAACTGAGTTTCTATCAAGTCGGCGGAGGTGTAGGCAGGTTGACTACCACGTCATGCAAGTTGCTATCTGGACCTTAGTCTGGTCGATGAGACCTTGGCGGGAGGTCTCCCTTCATGTCGAGATCTCAAGCTCAGTCCTAAGGTGGTCGTCCTGATCCTAATGAGGTGTCTATAGGTTAGCCATGGCGAGGCGGTGACAAAGCGTCCTTAGGGTGTGCAAAGCACATCCGAAGTGGTTCCAAGTAGGTCTCTGTCATTTTGGCTAAGGCAAGCCATCACCTACGTGGTGTTGGGGTGTCATGCGACGATTCTGGAATTGCCACATGGTGCGCTGTCACTAGAGGGACAAATATGCCCTCATCGCATATGTTTCCAAAATTTTCTACAATTTTTATATTTATATGTCTATAAATTTATTCTTATTTGTCACACTTATTATGGTTCATTAATATAGAGATATACCTAGATGTTTTCTACTTAATTTACATATTTTTTGTATACTTTTGTGTTTTTATCTTTTTAAAATAAAATTTTATTATTTAATTGTAACTTCACAAATTGATACATTTGATTTGAAATGTTGAATTGATCTACGACCAAATAATAAAATAATTTCACTTTTTGGTTAACTTTGAATTTTGTATTTTATCTATATCATCAATAAGAAGTTAAAAACATTTCTTGTATATTGTGTCTAATTTTTAATATGATTAATATAAAATATTAGAGATGTGTCCAAAATTTTTCTACAAGGCTTTTCTATTTTCCATATTTTTTTTTGTATTTTTATCCTTTTTTTAGTTTTTATTATTTAATTGTGAAATCAATGATTAACACATATGGCCCAAAAGGTTGAATTGTTAACCTGCCACTAAGAAAATAATTTCATTTTTGGGTTGGTTTTAAATTTTATATTTTATTTTCAACATCAATAATTTATCATGCTTATTTTTCTTTACTATGATTAATATAAAATATTAGATAGGTGCCTAAATGTTATTTACAAAATTTTGTATCATTACATATTAAGGGTTGGCATATTTAACTCAGAAGGTTGAGTTGTTAACTCATCACAACAAAAATATTTTTTACTTTTGGATTGCTTTTCCAACATCAATAAGAATAATTATTATTTATCATACTTATTTTTGCATTAATATGAGTAATATATGTGTGTGTGCCCAATTTTTCTACATTTGTTATTTGCTTATTTTAAAAGTTTTTATTTAATTATGAGATTATGGATTAGCCCACTTGACTTATATGGTTGGATTGCTTACTCATCACCATGATGGAAATTGTTCCACTTTTGGGTAAATTAAAAAATATATATATGTATTTATATCGTTAAAAGCATTGTATGTAGATCTAATTGATAAAATTTACATTTTTTATATTATGAAAATAATATCTTAAATATAGGATTCAATAAAGGAATGAGAGTTAATACAACTTAATGAATGGAATTTAATGAGGAGAAATGTAGTAGCTCTAATTACATTTTGTGCCCTCACAATTAGAGAGGAACTAAATTCAAAAATAAGGGAATTCTAGTACAAAAGTTCCACACCACTATTCACACTTTTAATAATAGTATAAATCACTAAATGAAAAATGTAAAATGACATTTTTTATATAACTTGTTTTCTAATTATTGAACAAAAGAAGTACTTTGGTGTCTTTATCAAATAAGCATTATTAAATGAAGAACACCAATAATATTGGATTGAGTTCATCATCCATTTATAGTTACTATCGATTAAGGAGAATTGGACTTTTTTTGCCATTCCTGAGTCTATTGGTAATGAACTAATGACACAAGAATCCTTTACAAAACCAAGTCATTTTCAAAATTAGCATTAATCCAATCAAAAAAAAAAATCCCATCAAATAGGTATTTGAGAAAGGATAGAAATGTTATAATGTTTTTTGACATAACTTGAGACTTTATATGAAAAGAAAAAAAAAACACCGGAAAATAGAAAAATGGAGCATAAAGACATGAATTTAACACCTCAAAAGACATGGAGAAACAACAAAAAATGCTCTAACCAACATTACAGACCATAGATCAAGGAATCAGCTTTGAGTCTTAGTTGTGATGCTTTGTTATAGGTCCTATGGAAGGAAAACCAAGGCCCTAACTAACTTGCCTAAAAATGAAATCTTTTAGGTGCCCAACAGTGCAAATGGATCAGTGTAAAAAAATGAGGTCTTAGTATTTAGGAGAATTTTGAAGGGAGGTTTAAGCCTTTCAACTTTTTTTTCCTTTCTTTTTTTTAGTAACAATCCATTGATTAAACCATCTTTGTTGGACTAATTAGACCATTAGAGATTGTTTATATGGGAATATCAGGCAATAGAGCTCAACAAGATAAACCATCATGGAGTGACTCTTTTTTTCTCTCGAAGAAGTTCAATTAAAATGGAGGATGAAACGGTGCCATTAGGTATAGAGAAAAAGTGCAAGCTATGGCTGTATGGGAGGGTGATATCAGACAAACCCCTATATGCTTTTAGGGTTCTAGAATGGGTGAAAAATATGTGGAAACGAAAGATCAAGAACCATGATGTTAATAGGTTAAGTGGAGATATTTTGTTTATTATTGTTTTTTTTTTTCAAGGGAGAATGATTTTAAGAGGAAATCTTGGATCTTCAAGGATTACCCTTGATTACTGAGAAGACAAGTCCCTTATGTGCAACCCATCAATTTTAATAGCTCAACATTAATTTGCATTTGTACCTTGGACCTACCTTTGAAATTGATGATGATAGCACATGGAGAAGCTTTAGCGAGATAGGTGGGTGATCCAATCCCGCTGGATGAGGATGACATCAAAGACAATGATACACCTCAATGGGATGTGTATCTCGTAATCAAAGTCACCATCAATATTTGCAAACCATTGGTTAAGGGAGTTTTATGCAGGAAATGGGATGGCTATCTCTAAAGAATAGCATTAGATACAATACGAGTGGCTCCCTGTTTTTTGTCGTCTCAATAGAAGGGCAGGGCATGCAAAGCAAAGGTGCCCTACACCTGCAACAAAGGACCCGATTGAAGATATCATGACAAAAATGTTAGCCCATACAATGAAGGAAAGTGGTATTCTAAAGGACTATGGTCCTTAGATGAAGGGAATCGATAACTTGGAGGAGACAAAATTTATGAAGTTTGGAATGGGGAGATGATAAATGGGATAAAGGTAAAAAAACGAATGGAGGAAAGCCGACAATAATGAGAAGCCAAGGGAGGAAAATGATAATTCTAGCAACGAATCATATCCGCACTTGATCACCTCCTGCAAATGAAGGAAATAGTAGGTGTTTGGCAAGGCTAAGAACATCACACCGTTTTCTCATAAAAATAGTGTTGGGCATGTGGAGTTGTAAGAAAAAAATGGTGCTTATTTTTTATTTGGAACTAGTGCTATCACATAGGCATTTTTGAGAAAACAACATTGGTTTTGTTTGGGACTAGTGCTGGTAGCAACGTTTTCAAAATTGATATATATTATCCAATTGTTGAAAGGGTTAGGGTCCATCATATGGATGGCCAAACCATGCAAGATGGATGGGCAATTTTTCAAAAATTTTCTAATCTTTATGGAAATCAAATTTCCTATGTTTTGAAAAACAACATTTTTCATGATCGGTCTTACACTAAATCATATCAAATTTAAAACCAAACAAAGATGAAAATTTATATCTTGTATTGATACCACAAACGTAGATCCCAAGGTGGATGTTCACGCCAAAATCAATCATAAAGCCAACCCAACTTTTTGGATTGAACTAGGGAAGGTGAGTCAGAAATTCCTTTAAATTTTCATTGCAAAAATCATAAGAAAATTGATCTCTATCACTCATTGAAAGCCTAAGTCTTGATAGGGTCTTTGAAGACAAAAGAGAATAAGAGGGGACAAGAGAGAGTGATCTTTTAGTCTGGTTCGCCATCTTCTTCTTTTATTTCCTTATGGAACACTCTCCTAATCAAATTAGGATATTATCCAAATCTAATTTGAATCTTAATTTTATTAAGAGATAAACATTATCCTGTTAAGATGATGGGTGCTCTATACCTATTTCCAAACCCAGATTTGACTTAGAGCACATGACAATTTATTTAATCTTATTAATTATAGGCCTTAGGCCCATTTCCTTCAAAGGCTCACAACCCAATATGTTGCATGGCCAACTTAGGCCTAGTTTGTATGATGTGGGACCCTACAATGACCTCAAATAAGTCCACATGGATTCGGCCCAGCCTTTATGAAAAGTCTTAACCAAAATTATTGCTAAACTCAGTGAACCCTTGAACACATAGTGAGGGCCCAACATTTACACCTAAATGATCACTGAATTTCAGCAATTCTATGAAAACCCAAAGATACCTAGGTTTTGACCTTTAATGGATCTCATTGATTGGCATATTAAAAATAGTCAAATCCAACACCTACTGTAGTGCCATAATCAAGTCTAGGAGTTATGTGTCTCCAAGTCCAGGTTATAACTATAAAATGGTATATGCTTAGTGTTTCATCCAAACACACACTACATGTGCTTTGATTCTAACCCTAGCAGATGAGACAAGCCGCCCCAACTTCTTTGGCAACACATCAGTGTCAGCCTTGGCAGGATAAACTCCCCAAGTCTATTTAATGCCTAAGAACATTCTAAATTAACATGAGTCCCATAAGTGTCCAGTTTAAGGGGTAATTTCATAAAAACATACCAATATCAACATAAAACAATAATGTATTTTTATTTATTTATAATAAATGTATATGTACATCAATCTGATTGGAACTAAGGACATACACTGTCTAACACCAACATCCAAGATGATGCCACATCATTGCACTGCTGGCAACAATGCACAATTTTCTTAGAAAATATTGAATTTGGCGTTGCTCTAGACTATACTTTCCCAATTTCCAAGTTATGGTCTAGAGCAACATTTTTTTTTCCAAAAAAAATGGTACCAAACAAGATGAAGTTGTTTAAAGCACCTCTTTCTCTTATGTGGGGCCTGTATGGCGCCGATTTCTCAAAAAATGACATCGATGCCAAACATCACCCTTATTTCTATTATGGGAAGGCAGATAACTTCTTTGAAAAGAAGTGTCTCTCGGATTCAAACCCTATATCTTTGTGACTCTTTTAAAACCAATTCCATTGGTAGAAAGATGGAAATCCATTTTTAATGGGTTTGCGATGGTTGTCCATAGAGGGAATGAGGATTGTCTACTGGAACTATTAGGACCTTGGATCCCCCCTGATAGTCCACTCAGTGAAGATGAACATTAGCAAAGAAAAACCTAAAATTATATTTCTGATGAAAACAAAATGTACGTTAGTTGATTATAGGAAAAAATTTAATTTGCTTAGGGATTGGAATTGTTGGGGTGTGGACCCAACGGGTCTCTCTAGGGGCCTTGCTCTATTTTGGAAACATGAAGTTCATATGAAGATTGTTTTAGCAAATAAAAACTTAATTCACTCTAGCATCATTGATGTGAAAAATCAATCATGGTGTTGTTCTTTCTACTAGGGGTGCAAATGGATCAAATCATGATCCAATCCGATATGAAGTCAGGTCATATTTTGTTAGATACGGATATCATGTATATATATATATATATATATATATATATATATATACTTTTTCTTTTTAAATTTTATTACTTTTCAAATTAAATTGGACTGTATCATATTCGAATATCCAACGTCTCTATCAGATTTTAATCTGAATCAATATTTGTGAGATTCGCTTGAATCTTTAGATCGAATTGAATCAAACCTATAGTTTATCAAATCATATTTGGATATAACTTAATTCAAATCTAATCCAATCCATTTGCATTCCTACATTCTGCTATGGGGAACCATACAAAAAGAATATACCAACTTTCGTTGAGTTGTGGAAATAAAATATTAACCATAATTGTTGGTGCAGGGATATGTGTATGGGATTATAATTATTTTATCCGAAATAAAGATGAGAAGTGGGGGGTATGGAGCCAAAACACTAGGAACTCCGAAGGAATGTGGATGTGATAAATAATCTAGTGGTAACCAACATTAAAAGCTATGGGCTAAGGTTTACATGGTGGAATAAAAGGGAGGGCAGGGATCAAGTTAAAGAATTATTGGATGGAAACTTTGCAAACTATTCACCTAGCATTAGGGGGATTTGTTCACATCCCAATTATCTTGTAATTAACCCTAGACATTGGCAAGACAAGAATCCCTTTAGATTTAAAGAAATGGACTTCTCATGAGGGGTGTGAAAAAAGTAATTGAGGAGGTATGGATAAAAGGAACATTGGGGTTTAGTAAAAAAAGAGTGAACCAAATGTGTAGATGGTTACAATGTGAGTTGTGAAAATATAACAAAAATATTTTTGGTAAGCTTAATAACAAATTTGAGGAAGTTCAATGTGATTTGAGAGATGACTGTTAGGTAAAATGAGAGTTTTTTCTTTGTTGAAAATGTCAATGCCTATGATGAAGAGGTAAATATGTTACTTAAAAGAGAATAAATGTTCTAAGCCCAGAGTGCTAGATGTGATGGCTTAAATGGGGGGGGGGGGGGGGGGGGAGATAAAAACACTAGCTTCTGTCATTGAACCACCCTACGAAGAAGGTCCTTAAATAGGATTTTGAGAATAAAGACCGTTGAAGGAGACTGGGAGGTTGATCAAAGGAAAATTCAATAAGTTTTTAAAATTTGTTCTATTAGTTATTCACTTCATTCAACCTTTACATATTGAGGATTCTCTAGAGTTTATTAAGCCTTGTATCTAGGAGGAGGATGCAAGAGATTTCAAAAGGGGTCTAACAATTGAGGAAATCCCTAAAACTTTATTCCAAATGAATCCTAGGAAAGCCCCGGGTCTTGATGGATTTCCAAATCTTTTATTCCCAAAGTATTGGAGCATGGTGGGAAATGATGTTGTTGAATAAGTGAAGTAGTTTATTATATAAAGGAGCATACTCAAAGATTCAAATCTTACTTTCATTACATTAATTCCTTAGGTTCACCACCCTAAGGATCCCAACCAATTCAGACTCCTTAGCTCGTTCAACAATGTATACAAAATCATAGCTAAGGTTCTAGCAAATAGATAGAAACCAAAGCTAAAAACATCATATCCCAATATCAAAATTTCTATCTTGAAGGTCGTTTCATTAGTGACAACATTCTAATAGCCCATGAAATATTACACTACATGAAAAAAAAAATGGCAAAAAATAAAGAAATCGTGGCTTTAAAATTGGATTTGAGCAAGGCTTATGATAAAGTGGAGTGGGATTTTTTAAAAAGGATTATGGAAAAATGGGATTTGGCTAAAAATTGATTATTTAGGTGATGGAATGTGTTACCTTAGTATCATATCAGATCCTAGTAAATGGATTACCCGATGAGAAAATAACCCCCACTAGAGGACTCAAACAAGGTGGTCCAATCTCCCCTAGCTCTTCTTCTACTCAAATGTCCTTTTAAGAATGACCTCAAAGCAAGTTCATAATAGGAAATTTTTTGGTATGAAGCTTAACCATAGTTATCCAACTATTTTTTATATTCACAAAAGCATAACTAGAATATGGATAAAGGTTTATGGAATCTAGTAGTCTTTATGAGAAAGCCTGGTCAACAAGTCAAACTTAGAAAATTTTAAGTTTCCTTTAGTCGAAATTATAAGCTTAAAAAACGCATGGCTAGAGGTATGCACATTAAAAGAGTATATTCAAAAAACTGTAATTAACTCCTATAGGGTGGGTTACAAGTTCTGTCTTGAAAAATTAAACCAACCCATGTTCACCCCTAATTAACAATGAATTGATGAGGATAGATAAAATTCTTACATGTTATTGTCTACTTGAGTTATTTGTTTCAGTTTTAAAAATAGAAAAAAAAAAACAAAAAAAATATAGCATTTGTCCCCATCACTCAAACTGCAAATTACCATTCTATATTAAGGGTGATCATGGGCTGGATCGAGCTTTGCCTTCACAACAACGGGCTTAAACTAGGCCCGGGCTTAGCCCGACCTGCATTATGGGCCTAAAAATAGGCTAAGATTTCGGGCCCTAACATAAAAGATAAAAGATTTAGGACCTGTAAGAAACTTTAAATTTAATATCAAGATAAAAGCTTCTAACATAAAAGAAATTAAACAATTATACCTTGTAATTTACAAGTTTCAATTGGTCATTAGTATGTTAAAAATGATAATTTTGACAAATCAATTCTTCTATCAATAGAAAATAAACTTATAATCTATAATATCTATAAAAAAATAATCATTCATTGTCACGAAATGTCCACAAAGCAACTTCAAACATTTCTATAAGGGGCTCTATCTTCCATTCAACTCCTACAAATAAAAAGTGAAACAAAAAAGATATTAGCAAATTAAGAAAGCATAGTTCAAATTAATGTAAATAAAATGGATTCAATTTTACCCAAAACTTGCAACCACTCTAAACTTCAGATTTATCTTCATCAATGGAATCTTCATCACTAGAAATTTCATCTTTTTCTTCATGAACATCTACAAAAGATAATAATTAAAACTAAATATTAATTAATGCATTAAAATAAAATAAATACTTATTAGAAAATTTAAAATTTAATTACCTTGTGATTGTTGTTCGTGTAGCCAACATTAGAGACAATTCAATGCTTGAATAATTTTTTGTTTAAGTGAAGCACCATATTGTTCTACCTCTCTTCCTCCAACACTAAATGTAGATTTTGAAGCTACAACTGTAATTAGAATAGACAAAACATCATGTGCCATTATTTGAAGTTCTTGATATTTTAATGCTCCCGCTTTCAACCATTCCAAAGTATCAATTTCTTCTATCATATCATGTACTGGCGCCTCCAAGTAAATATCCAAGATCGATTTCTTTGTTTGCACTCTGAACCTACGACTCTCAAAATTCAAATACTCTTCTTCATTTACAATCTCCATCATTATTTCACCACCATCACTTGTTCTAACATTACTACTTTGAATGACATTAGGGGCTGAATTTACGAGAGTTGTATATTCTCTAAACAAAGCATCCATAGCCTCATCTAAATGTACATTAACACTTAAACTATAAATTTTGTGAAAGCAACATTCTACCAATTTTACTTTAAAACGATTACCCAAAATAACAACAATCAACAAGATCAAGCTATAATTATCCCAACACTTCTCAATTTTTTTTTAACATTGGCTTGACCATCTCAGCTAAGAATGAATGTGATCTATAAGTCTTCCTCAAATGCATGTGTATGTTATATATGGACTGAAAATATAAATTGGTAGTTGGGTATTTAGATCCATAAAAGAGATTGATAGAGTTATTAAATACCTTCAAAAATCACATAAAAGCACTATTTTATACCATGCATTTTCAAATGGACCAAACTGAAAAAATTGAGTCACAAGATGCCATGTAAGAAAATGCTTGTTTAAAATACAAAGCAGACTGAACCATGTAAGTTTAGTTCCATCTCGTAGAACAATCCAAGTAGATATGCCTCTCTAAATTTAAATGCAACTATGCAATAAGGTCATCAAATTTCTTCTTTATTGGTCATGAAATCTTCACATATCTAATGCTATCTCTTATATTGGGAACAAGATCTATCAATTCACTCATTCCAGTTTGAACAATTATATTTAATACATGTGCATAACAACGAATATGAAAGAATTTACCATCACACATAAGATCATATTTATTTAATAAATGATACTTCGAAGTATTTTTCACGACATCATTCACACTGTAATTATCTAAAGTAACAGAAAATACTTTATTCTCAATCTCCCATTTGGACAAGAAAGATATAAAAACATCATAAATTGCTAAACCCGTATATGGATGAGGGATACAATAAAAACACAAAATCATTTCATGCAACTTCCAAGAACTATCAACAAAATGTTCTGTCATAGTTAAATACCCATCACCTATATTTTCATATATTTGCTGTCAAACATACTCTTCCAGAGATTGGTTGTAACAAATCATGCAAATTCAACTTTTCCATATTGTATTGATCCATGATATCCCGATTGATGGTATGTCTAAATGGCACTTTAAACTCTGGACGCATAGTTTGCATGGTTAAATTAAAATATGGTGAATCAACAAAATTAAATGGTAAGTCCATCATCACCAACATATTACCAATTATTTTCCGTTGAAAATCTGGATAAAATGTAAAATTTTGATAACTTATTTGAACCTTGAGATGCAAGCATCATTTCTTTTACATCTTGATTTTTTGTATTTATTGCATAACTTCATATGCTTGCGCATATGACTAGTCCCACTTTTATAATCATGTGACATGACTTTATTACAAGCCATACTTCTTTCTAATCATTTGCTTATAACTTGTCATTGCTGAAAGTTTTTCAAATTCTTTTCAAACAATTGATTTACTCATTTTATGTGGTCTATCAATAATTGCATCAACATCCATATCTACATCCTCAACAATAGGATTAATATTGTCACTATTGTTTTCATTGGCCATTGATATAATTATATGCAAATAAATTATAATTAATATGAGAATAAAAAATGCATCATGATCACCATAGTTAATTAAAAAAAAAAAATAAAGCATGCAAACAATGAATTTGAATCTGATTAAAAAAGTTGATATCCAAATTCAATTTGATATCCGACGGATATTGAAAATTAATATTCAAATCCGAATAAATATTTGAATATTCAATTCAATTTGAATTTGACTAATTAATTATTATATAAAATAAATATTGTATTTATATAAATATGTAAATTATTTATATGATTTAATTATTTTATATAAATTATATAAAACATTTAAAATTTTTATATATTATATATAAGAATTAAATAATCGGTCAAATTCAAATATTTATCAAATTGAATCAGGTCATGTTTGAATTTAAATTCGATTAGCTATTCGATATGAATAGGATATCCGAATTTGACCAATTAGATATTCAAATTATCCGAATTCGATTCAATTACATCGAATCTCGAATTCGAAATTGGATTTTTTTTTATACTATTGACACCATAAATGAAGGCTCATTCAAGTGACAAAGGCATTCGGTGTAAGGAAGTCTAGACTCTAGAGTTTTCGTAGGACACTATTTAACACTGTAAAATTTTATACTTTTTTAGTGTTTTGTAAATTTATTTAGAAATTTCTAAATTATTATTAAGAGATTTGAGTAAAAAAAATGAAGTTTTTTTATTATTTTTTTATCTTTGTCTCAATTAACAAAAACCAAAAGCAACACAGTGTATAAAAAAAAGAAACTCAACATTAATATGCATGCAGTGAAGAACTAAAGACAGTGGACCCTTACCCTTGGTCTCTTGCTGTACCCGTGCACTTTTCAATTCACTGAAGAACTAAAGACGATGGAGTGATGGAACTCGTGCAGTATGCATGCACTTTTAAATGACTATAACTTTGTAAGGTGCAGTCCTCTGTAGTGGATTTTGCGTTTTTGACTTTTTTGTGAGGGAGAGATTGGGGGCAGTGGAGGTAGTTTTGTGAAATTGGTGATAGAGAGAGATTTGAGAATGGGAAGATTACTAGATTAGGGTTTGGTTAATTTAGTAACTAAATGGGATATTAGAAATTTGGTAATCTTTATGAGACTAGGACCCTAGGATAACATCTTTAATTTCCTACAAAATATATTATTTATAAATATTTGAGCCGGGCCTTAACAAAAACCCTAGGCCCAAGGCCATATTTTTCGGGTTGGGCCGGGCTGAAATGATCACCCCTACTCTATGGCCCTGTTTGCATTTCAATAAGTTATTTGTGGGAGAATGACCAATCAACCGAGATCATAATTTTATAGCCCCATAGTACAAGGGGAATGCAGGCAAGATGTGGTTTATAGGGGGGAGAGGGCTAGTAGTAGGGGACTGGAATTTAGAATTTTGCATCGGGTGTATTCATACTTCTCCAGTTATTTATCCGAGTAAATGCATTTACCCAAATAATTGTTTCCTAGGAAAGAGTTACTCGGGTAAGTGCATTTACCCATTTTCTTTTATTTCCCATGTAAATAAGGCAATGACCATTTTATCCACAAAAACCTATTATTACAAGGGGCATTTTTTGTCCCTTTCAAGTATTGGAAACTTTCCCTCAAGGTGGGAAAATTATTTATCCACCTAGGAGATGGGTACCCAGGAAAATAAACTTTACCCGGTCCCCACATAAATCCGAAAAAAGAACATAGGTTTTTTGGTCATTGGGAATCAAAATCCCATTGACCAACTTTTCCCGCTCTCAAAATCCAAAAAAAGAACGCCCCTCGTATCTCCTACCCACAAACTATTCTTATATCCCTACCCCCAAAAACATTACCATGTGTATTAGGAACATAATGACAATTTCGCATTCTATTGATCTCTTGGTCCATTTTTTTATATGAACCCTCCAATAATAATGTGCCACATCAGCTCAAATAGCCCATTTCAAAATTTGTTGAAATTAATGACTTAATGATAGTCATATGTAGTAATCCTCTTCTGCAATCGTTCCCTCCCCCTCTCTCTCATCATCTTCCTTGCTCTAATAACGACAAACAAAGCTTACGATATATCTTTTTAGCAAGCAAATCCATAAAGAAAAATACACACTAGAGAATGGAGCTCTCTCCTTCTACAATGAAACAATGCTTCAAAGTATTCTTAGGTAGGGCCCAAGAGAGCCTCCTCTCTCTCCCACATTAGAAGCTCATAATAACCTCGAAAATCTGATTGGAGAAAACCAACCCTATCCTCAACACCCCATCTAGAGATGTTTTGGTGTAACTAAGGCTCAGTTTGGAAATATTACAAATACAAATATGTATAGTACAAATACACACAAAATAGTATAAAATACAAGGTTTTGCACTCTACATACTTGTATTTATACTCATTCCAAATTGAGCTTTCTAATTTGTATTATTTTGTATGTATTTATACTATACATATTTGTATTTGTATTCCTTTCAAACCGAGCCTAATGAAAATAAGTAGAAACAAGCTAAGAGATCTCTCTAAAATAACCATTACTACAAATCCATAAAGAGTAGTGAGAAGGGAAATAAAAAGTTAACAAAGGGTATAGAAGTCATTTTATTATAGCTTTAATGCCAACTTTAATAACTATTAAAATGTCCATATGTGTGTATTTAATCCATCTTTAATTGTAAGTATTGAAAATGTAACTTCAATTATGACTTTCTACATCATTTAAACCCCTCCCATTAAGTCTTACACTTAAGGTATTAACTCCCGCTTTCTCTTACTAAATCATATATTTAAGTTATTTTTACAAATAAATGGTATTAATTATATTTAAAATGACTAAAAAACAAAACCATTATTTATCCAAGTGGTGGCTAAGCAATTCAACCATCCGAATCAAATTGATCAACCTATGAGTCTTAGTTAGGTAATACAAATTTTAAAATATAAATAAAATATAGAAAATTATAAGCACTTATTTTTTAAATTCTAGATGATCATAATGTATCCAAAATTTTAAATGGTGTATCCAATTTAATTACTATTGTAATTTAACTATTTTATTAATAAAAATATCATAAATGTGTCTAATTTAATTATTACTATTAATATCATCATCTAGAATTGTCATGTGCAAAATGTATCCAAATTTTTTAATAGGGTATCCAATTTAATTGCAACTATAATTTAATTATTTAATAATTTTATTAATAAAAATATGACAAATGTGTCTAATTTAATTATCACTATTATTATCATCATCTAGAATTGTCATGTGCAAAACGTATCCCTAATTTTTAATGGTGTATCCAATTTAATTACTACCATAATTTAAATGTTTTTCAATCTAATTAAAAAAACATCATAAATGTGTCTAATTCAATTATTAGAGATAAAAGCTTTTTAAATAGAAATAAAAATTTAAAATAAAATATTTTAAAAAATGACATTACCTACCAAGTTTTGTAGATCTACAATCCTAGCCTCTACCCCCCAGGCCTATGTTTAGGCAACTGCATATAATCCATACTCATTGTTTAATTCTTTATCACCTTTTCATTAAATTTGTATTTTGGTATTTGATTAAAATATTCAAATAATTATTTGTAATCAAAACAAATGCTATTTTACCAGTCATAATGATTTTTTGTTTTTTTTTCAATTTTTATGTCACTTCATAAAAAACCCCAAGCTAAAACCTACAAACTACAAAAATACAATAAAAAAGTATCCATAAATGGATATCTCAAATTGGTTAAAACCAATATAATTGAGCATCTTACAACATTATCTTGAATCGGTTGTGTTATTTTAGCCAACCTGAGATGTTCAATTTGGTTGCTAAAATACTACGTAACCAAACCGTAAACAACCCTAATATGTAGTGGGCTATTAGGACAATATTGGTAGTGTTGTACTGGTAATATATCCCTGTCCATAGTGGCTTAAAACATTGGGAAGGTGTACATCAACATTTGGAGGTTGACACATGGTATGTAAATATTTGAAAATTAGAAAAATGCCACATATAAAACAAATGTGTTAGACTGTTTATGCCCTTAACTCCAATCAGATTGATGTACTTTTTGACATTTATTATAAATGAATAAAATGCACAATTGATTCGTGTTATTATGATGTGTTTCTGTGTAATACCCTTAAACTAGACACTTAGGAGACTCATGTTAGTTTAGAATATTCACAGTCGTTGGATAGACATAGGGAGGTTTATCTTGCCAAGGTCAAGACTAATGTGCTGCCAAGTTGGTTGGGGTGGCTTGTCTTAACTGTCAGGGTGAGACCTAAACCACATGTAGTGTGGGTTTTTTTTTAAATATAAACCGGACAATTTTCCAGTTATGCCCTAGACCTTAGAGACAGATGGTCAATATTAGAAAGTTACACCTAACCCCTATACTCAATTATGGTATTGTACTAGGTGTTGGATTGGACAGTCTTTTATATGTCAATCATTAAGATCCTTAACGGGGGTAAAAACCCGAATATATTGGGACAGTCTAAGAATTCACCTGAGTGGGTGATCATAGTGATAGAATCAACCCCTTTGTTGGACAAAGTGAATGATCGGGGAATGCACTCTCTCTGATGGAAACCTAAACTATCGGTAGTTGATTTCAAACGGGTTGAGATTTGTTTTTGCAAAATATATTTATATAGAAATATACATATATATTATGGTTTCATAAAATGTTTGCAAAAGATTTTAATTCCCGTGATCCATGTGAGCAGAGAGGATAACATTATACCTTGCAGTCGAGGGAAATGCCCTCTCTTGTCGGGCAGTGTTTGACCATTATGGGCCGAGATATTAAGTGTAAGACCATTTAAAGCTTTTACCTGATGGGCTAATTTCACTTAAGTCCATAGTCCATGGGGCTTCATAAGGTGGCTGGACCTAGAAACCATTTAATGTAAATGTTGGCTTGTTAAGAGCCTATAATGATGGGCTCAGGGGTTCACTATCTTCAACAGTGAATTCGACTAGACCTTATAACAAATGCTAGATTAAACCCATATGGCTTTTGTGGAGATCAATGATAGGGTCCCACGTCATACAAAGAGAACCAAACTATCCAACAATTAAAAGGAAAGTGAGCCTGAAAGCTTAATGGGCCTAAAGCCCAATTCAAACCGTGCTTAATTTTATTAATTAAAAGATGGTGAATTTGAGATCAGATATGCTTCTAGATCAACAAGAGGATAAGATATGTCTTATTGATTCAAATAAAGATTTGGATCAAAGAACCCTCTCCTTATATGATTAAGAAGTCGATAAAAGATGATTATAAATAAAGGGAGAAATCATTTTGTTACACACTTTTTGTAAATCTCAAATCTTCTCTCTGCTCTTGCTACCCTACTTTATTCGATCTCCAGTTCTTGGAGTGATCGAGATTGGATCTTAAATTGTTTTTTGCTAGAAAAAACAATCTTCAAGCTATGCTCGCATCCTTGCATGATTATTGCTAAATAATTGGGGTTCTTGCTAAAGTATCTCTTTGTTGATCCTACTTCACCCTAAATTATGTCATTTTCAACGGAGGAAACATTTGGTGAAATCTTTGGCCATGAATACCTATGTTGGGAACTACTGTTGATGTCGTATCAGGTATATCCCTCCCTTAATCTTGGTTTCAGACTTGGTCCAGTTTGTTTCAAGAACTAATAATTTTTCTAAATCAATGAATAGGATTGTCAAAAGAGGAAAATAAATTTTTGAAATTCGGCCGTCCATATAATGGATATCTCTTCCCTTCAAAATGCACCCTATTTACCTTGCCATTTAATTGCCTCTATGATATTAAAAAATTATAACAATGCAACATATAATTATTTATAATTATGTCATCCTATAAATAAAATGCTATCCTTCTTCTCTTTCGCCTGATTCTCTCTCTCGTCCTATTATCTATCTTAACTTTTATTTATTATTATCTAAACATTTATTTTATTTAAAAAATTAAATAAATTATTTATTTTAATAAAATAAACTAGTAAAATAAAAGGAGTTTTGACATTGAGAGAGAGATTTTAATAAACATTTGTCTATTTATTTATTTATTTATTTATTTTACTAATGCTAACAAATTATTCTCTACCATTGAACCTGATATTTAGGGTTATCAATGAGTCGGTCTGGTTTGAGATAGCTTATACTAGTCCCATCCCAATAAATTTTTATTTATCAAATTATTCATTTTATTAAATTTAATAAATTATTATATAAACATTAATTCGTTTAAGAAAAACTAGGGTTTAATCAATAGGTTGGGTCTATCCTTATGGAGCTAAATTGACTAAACAAAATCATAACGGTTTTGGTTCCATAATTTTGTCTCACTTAATTATTGGACCGATTCTCGTTCTTACCTATCCAAAACTTATTAAGGTTCGGAATCAAATATTTTATGAAAATATATAATTTTTATCATCTTTCATGTTTGGAATAGTAAATTTGACAAATAATAAATAAGATAAAATTAATTTAAAATGTTTATATTATTAACATGGAAAATAATTTAATATTATTTTAACTATTGTCTTCAAAACAATTAGGTCTATGATTTTATCCTAATTAAAAAATTGGTTCAAGATTGATTCTACCCAATCCTAATTTGTTAACAACCCTAAATCATATTGGGGCCCACTATTGTTCTTAATAATATAGTTATAATTATTTTATTTAACAAAAACAAAACCTAATTTATTGTTGTATATCCAAATAGCATTTTTTTTTCTATTTTGCCCATTCAAAACAGGCTTCTCTCTTGTTGCTTTTATGATATTAAAAAATGATAGGAATGACACATATAAGACAAACCTTCCTATATAATTGACTATATAGTATTCAAAATTTATAGAACTGCTACAAATAAGAGAAATGTATCATTTAAATTACAAGAATGCCACATATAGGACAAACCTCCTTATGTATTTGATTTTATGACATTCAAAAATTACTTGAATGCCACATATAATAATTTACAATTACTCCACCATATAAAATAAAATTCCATCCCTCTCCTTTCTAGCCTAATTCTCTCTCACTTTCTCTTATATTCTCTATCTCAACTTTTATTTATTCATTTATTATTATTATCATCTAAATATTTATTTATTTGACCAAAGTAAATAAATTGTTTACTTTAATAAAATAAATCATAAAAATATCAAATGTTTGACATAGAGTGAGAGAGATTTCGATAAATATTTATTTTACTAAATTATATAATTTACCAACAAATTATTCTCTCCCCCTAAAACCAACATGGGCTGTTAATGGGTCGAGTCTAGTTTGAGATAGCCTATACCAGTCACATCCCAATAAAATTTTATTTATACATTTATTTATTTTATTCAATTTAATAAAATATTATATAAATAATAATTTATTTAAAAAACTAGTGTTGGACCAATGGGTTGCATTTACCCGATGGAGTAAAATTTACTAAACATAATTATATGGTTTTGGTTCCATGGATTTGTCTCGATTAATAATTGGGTTAGATTTTGTTCTTACCTATTTAGAACTTATTCAATCCATAATTTATTATTTTATGAAATATATAATTTTTTAACTTTCTTGTAATTTGTAACATTTTTTTTGTTTGAAACAGTGAATTTGATAAATAATAAATTATATAATGTTAGTTAAAAATGATTAACTTATTAATATAAAAATAATTTATTTTTTATCATTTTTATTAGGGTTATATTATCAAAATTTAAAATTTAAAATATTATTTGAATAAATAACTATTATTTTTAATATAATAAGGCCTGCGATTTTATCCCAATTAAATAATTTGGGCAAATACATACAATTCCTTTTCATTGTTTAATTCTTTATCACTTTTTCATGAAATTTGTATTTTGATATTTGATTAAAATATTCAAATAATTATTTGGCGTCAAATTAAATGTCATAAAATTTGTACCCAACTGTAATGGTTTTTCTTTTATTTTTTTTTTTATTTTGAATTTTCATGTCATTTCATATGATACCCCAAGCTACAAACTGCAAAAATACAAGAAAAAAGTATCCATTAATAGATATCTTGGTTCGGTTAAAACTAACATAACCGAGCATCCGACAACATTATTTTTAATGGGCTTCTGTTATTTTGTGGTTGGTTTCAATTGATTAATAAGTCAACTTGAGACATTCTGTTTCGTTGCTAAAATACTATGTAATTCAATCAAACGGACTCGTGAACAACCCTAAATTGCGTTAGGCTGTTGGGATAATGTTGTAGCATTGTATTAGTAATTGATCCCTGCTCGTATTGGCCTGTTGCTTACGAGACTCATAGGGCCCACAATAACTCTGCCATGTCTACCCACAATACAGTACCCCGTGCATTGGAAACATCTTCAGTGTATCTATACATACATACAATACACTACCTCACCCATGTTAGCATGTCTGTTATTTGAGAGAAGCTATTTACCTAATTTCTCAGTTTTTTGCATTCTATTTTAATATATTTTAAAATATAAAAAATTAATTATTATCTTTTTTATAGATCAATAAAACTGTGCACTATTATAGAGAGAAAGACGTTTGGGTTTTTCAAGACCTCTTATTTTAATGCATGTTATTATTATATTATTACATTTAAAAAAACATTTAAGAGAGATAGAGAATAATAATAATATAAATACCTTGAGATTAAACAATAAAAAAATTATTAATTAAAATAATCCAAACTTAGTAAATATTAAAAATGTATTTCAATTCCACTTAAAATCAAAACTTGATAAATGCTAATAGAAATAATAAGTTTAAATATAAATATATTAATTGATAGTTTTAATAATACTATTAGATTATTCATGAGCTGAGACCTTTATTGTGCATAATGAACTAATTAAAAATGCTAAAAATTAATGAAAATTTTAAATGCATGACCTATTTTATTAACATTATTTTATTGCAAAAAGTATTCATATGCAAAAATTATTGAATAATAATTAAAAAATACCAATAATTAATTAAAAAACTACAAAATTTTGAAAAACCTAAACATAATTAAAAAATATTTTATATTAATAAGGGTATTTGTTGAAAATAATTAAAAAGTACAATTGACAGTATTTTATTATTAAAAATGTCAACAATTATTAAAAAATGCCCAAGCCAAAAATATTGAAAATTAGTTGTATTTTTTATTAACTATGGAATTTATTTAGTTATTTAACTTATTTTTAATGAAAGCAAATGCAAATTAATTTTGTAGTGATAAATATGCATAAATAAATGCTGAAAATACTAAAAATTATTGAAAAAAATACTCATATGCAAAAATTACCGAATAATAATGAAAAATACCAAAAATTCTAAAAACTTATAACTTAATTAAAATAATAAAAATATTTCAAAAAAATAAATTATTTGTATTTAATTGAAAAAAATACAAAATAATAATGAAAAATAATGTATTTTAATTATTATTAGTAATATAATTAAAAATAATTATTTTTAAACTATAATTAATAGTAATTATGGTTTAAGCTATAAATAGTATAGAATTATATTAATTGCCAAAAAGTTGTATTTAATTACCAGGAAATTACATTTAAGTAGTTTTGGCCAAGAAATTAGCAATCTTTCTAAAAATAATATATTTGTAGAATTTATTATATTTTAAATAAATATAATAATTTATTAAATACAATAGTTTAATGGCTAACGATATTTTAATAATTAATAATAAAAAGTAACAAATCGTTTATAACTTAGCCTAACCTGTTTAGCTCTATAAATTTGTAGGCTTAAGCAATTATTTTATTTTGATGTAGGCCTAGTTGAGATATGCACCATTTGACACGTTATTTGGGATAATCATATTGGAAGTCTAATTGGGTATGATACTTCTAGAGTTCAGTGATGGTTTTGGCGGATAGGACCCAAGCTAAACAACCCCTAATAAGTTCAACTTGGAATTTACATGCATATATGATAAATATTATTATATAATATTTAAATAACAAATTATATATATATATATAAACTGTTATATATTTTTATTTATATTAAACTATAATTAAATAAAATTTTTAAATTGTAAAAAAAAAATAATAGTTTTATAATTAACACGGGTCTCTTTATCAATAGAAAATGTGCAAGCTCGAGCCCAAACACAACTCGACCATCTGGCCTAGATATTGAGCTTGAGCCTAGCCCTTATATAAAGCCCAATTGAGCCCGAGCCCGAAGCCCGATCTATACACAAAATGTCTTATTTTTAGTATACTTTTATAAATTAATGTTATATTAATTTTGTAATAATTTAATAAATCAATAAACTAATTTATATTTGATAATAGTAAATTGATATTTATTAATAATTTAAGAAGCATATATATATGTATATATATTATTTATTATATATAACTTAAGTACTTTTTTATATATGTAATAGTATCGGGCTGGGCTTATTTGAGAAAACTCGAGTTCAAGCCTACGGGACTGAATTTTTGTCCAAACCTGAAAAATAATGGGTCAAGCCTAGTCGAGTCGAGCCGAGCCGTTGGGCTACCCGATCCACGATTATGTCTAATTGTATATATAAACAATTGTATACATAAAAAATCATATGGAATAAAAATTTAAACATATTTTTCAAAATTTTTTAATGAACCTCTCATGGTTTGACCTGATCCATGGGTTGGTCTGGTCCAAAGGCTCGGCCCATGGACTAGCCCAAAGGTATAGCTCGGGACGCCTTGTGGGCCAACATGGCATGATCCACACAAAGTGTCGACCAATTTACACCTCTAATTGAACTCGCCCAATACTAGGGACGGGGCAAGTAAATTCGAAGATTCCCCATCCTTGATAAGGAGTGGGGTGCATTGCCCTTGAACTCGCCCGACATTGAAGCGTGGTTGCTTTGCCTTGAACTCACCTGACACTAGGAACAAGACAGGGATGGGGTAAAGTATATTGACTAAAGGGCAGGGATAGGGATGGGGTGCCCCGCCTTGAACCCATCCCATTGTCATTCCTATATAAATGTTAATTATTAGTGAAATTAATAAAAATGTTAGCTTTTTTAATTATTTTTATTTATTTAAAGTTAATCAAAATTTTATTTAAAAATAAAATAAAATATAATAATAATAATTATTATTATTACTATTATTAACATTACTATAAATTATAAATAAAACTAAAATTATTAAAAAATATTTGTTTATATTAAATTAACAATAATTATTTTTTATAAATCAACATTAAATAAAAATACAATTATTAAAAACTTAGATATTAATAATAAAATTGAATACTTTTAATTAATTAACAACAAATTTTGATTACTAATTTAATATTAATTAATGATAAAAAAATTATTAATTCTTTCAGATTTTACCGTGTATCCCATGGGTACTTCTAATTATGTAAGAGGATGAGATATTCTCCATGTATGGGTGCGATTATGGGATGTTATGTGGGTAGACGTGGACAGATTCTTGTGGGTAGGAGATCTGGATTCATCTCACCGACGTGTTCGACCAAAAAAAAAAGACACGGATGTGGGAGGAGACCGGATTACTCTTCACACATTGCGCCTCACTGGCGCCTCACATGCACATCCTATCATGCATTGGGAACATCGCCCATTTGTGAGAAGCAGATCCCGCACTGTAGGAGGAAAGCTCGATCAAATATTCACACCGACTTTCTATTATCTGATACCAATCGGACGGCTAATAATAGACGCTACACTTACAATTGGAGATCATATCTGCGACCCAGGGAGGGCGCCCCACTAACGCCCCGCTAACGCCCCGCATGCACATCTCCCAAAGATATTCTCAATGCACGCCGAGATGTGCATGTGGGGCGTTAGTGGGGCGCCCTGAGTAGGGCGCAGATGTGAATTCCTACGATTGCCCTCATAGTGTTGAGATCCAACCCTAAAATTGGGACTCTAAACTCGCAAACCCTCTCTTTCCATCGTCGTTGCTTCAAGCGAGAAGCGCATCCCAAACAAAACTCTCAGAACGGCTACAGTGGTGGCAGAACCACCGGCGAAGGGCGACTAGCGACAATCCTCAAACTTCTCCGTCTAACGACGGAGAACGGCGACTCTTGTGGATCTCCGTATTCTGTAAGTTCGGATTTTTTCCCTTTTTTTTCTTCCTTGATTTTTTTTTCTCATCTCCCCTCACCATCCAGCTGTCCTCGATCTTTATTTCTGTTTCAAATTTCTCCGCTTTTTGGATATGAAAGTTTGCTTTTGATCTATGACTTATTTTTTGACGTTCGACGAATGCTCGAGTTGATGTACTTAAGTTAATACTTCTAATCTGTGTTTTAGGTGTAACTGCAACATTATCGGTACTTTTGTCGATACGTACTCGTTTTTGTTTTTGGTTAGAGTTTATGTATTTCTTGTTGGAATTCGGTGCCCTAGAAGTGATTGGATTAATCAAAGAACGCTATTTTAATGTGCAAATCGTTAATTATTTTCTTCTTTCGTTTCTTACTATGACATTAATTTGTTTTTTTGGTTTTCTCGATTTTGTATATATCGTGATCATTTTTACATGAGTCTTAGTGTTTTTTTTTTTTTTTTTTTTTTTTTCTGTATAAGTGAAAAAGAGAAGCCTTTGGAGCAGTTACGTGTTTCTTGTGGATTTGGAAGTAACTGTAGTTTGTTTTCGTGAATCAGAATATTAGGGCCTGCTTGGTATTGGGCAGGGAAAGTTGTTGATTGATAGCCATGGCGACTTTTGCGAAGCCAGAGAATGCGCTGAAGCGTGCTGAAGGTTAGTTATTTTATTACCCCATCTGCAAAATTTAATTGCCTTTTCGTGTTAATGCTTTCTCTACTTGTTTTGGTTTTCTTGTTTTTATTCGATTTTCTGTTTTCATCTTTTTTTTGCTGCCTTAAATGGAAAACTTTTAACTGCTTAGACGCGGGAAAAAGACGTCCACTCAGTCTCCTGCTCCACATACTCTAGTTGATTGTTCTGTGGTAATATTTAGAGGTGATGGTGTTTGAAGAAGCATAATCATCGTACATGAATTTTACTAAAGCATAATCATCGTACATGAATTTTACTAAAGGTCTAACTTGGATACCATCCAAAAGGAATGCTATTTTCATACTTGTGTGTGGGGCTGGCATCAATTTTGGGAAAATTATTTTGTGTGAAGTCTTCTTTGATACGAGCTTCTATTTCATGGTGTCAGTCCTCTGGTCAATAACTGGTGTGAAGAATACTATTCTGACATTACGATATTTCAGAATTGTTATTCACTTTTTTCATGGTGTATGGTGCAGAGTTGATCAATGTTGGACAGAAGCAAGCAGCCTTGCAAGCTCTTCATGATCTGATAACCTCAAAGAGGTATCGAGCATGGCAAAAGACACTGGAGCGGATAATGTTTAAGTATGTAGAGCTCTGTGTGGACATGCGAAGAGGCAGGTTTGCCAAGGATGGTTTGATTCAGTATCGTATTGTATGCCAACAAGTGAATGTTAGTTCATTGGAGGAGGTGATCAAGCATTTTATGCACCTGTCAACTGAAAGAGCCGAGCAAGCTCGTAGTCAGGCACAGGCCTTAGAAGAAGCTTTGGATGTTGATGACCTGGAAGCAGATAAAAGGCCAGAAGACTTGATGCTAAGTTATGTGAGTGGGGAGAAAGGAAAGGACAGGTCCGATCGTGAGCTTGTAACTCCATGGTTCAAATTTTTGTGGGAAACCTATAGAACAGTCCTTGAAATTTTGCGTAACAACTCAAAGCTGGAAGCACTTTATGCAGTAAGTTACTTGCTCTTTTTACTCATGGTTTATTTATTTGTGTAACTAGTAGCAACTCTGGGGACCCCATGGTTTTGTTCTTCCAATTCTGGAAACACAAAAAAACTAATAACATGCATGCATTTTTGTAATTCTAGCAAAAGAGAGCCCCCGACCAAGACAATCTTAACTTTCTACTTCAAATGCTTCGTCCTGCCCATTTCCATCCTCATTCCATGTCTGTTCTACATCCACTATTTCTGAATTGTATTATTTTGTACATTATGAGTATTGATTATTTGCTTCTCACCTTCAGTGGCATGGATCAGAAACATTTGAAAAATACTTATAAACACATCTTAAGTCTTATATAGCAGATTGAACTCACCTATGTCAGAATGAATGCATTTCCTGATGTGGCATATGGAAATATGTTATATCTAGCAGATTGAACTGTAATTTTAAGTATTTATGGTGGAAGGCAAAAATATGACTCCAGAATTTCTTTTCTCTAGATGACTGCACATCGGGCTTTCCAGTTTTGTAAACAGTACAAAAGGACAACTGAGTTTCGTAGACTATGTGAAATTATTAGGAATCATCTTGTGAATCTTAACAAATATAGAGACCAGAGAGACCGACCTGATCTGTCTTCTCCAGAAAGCTTGCAACTCTATCTTGATACAAGGTTTGAACAGCTGAAGATTGCAACTGAACTCGAACTCTGGCAGGTTCCTATCATCTTCCTCCCTATCTCAGTCTTGAAACATGCTGATATGTAGATATTTGAATAGAACTCTTTACTAGTCCAAGAAACTTCTGTTTAATGTTATTGCTTTCATGATGTGTGCAGGAGGCATTTCGTTCAGTTGAGGATATTCATGGATTGATGTGCATGGTTAAGAAGATCCCCAAATCATCCCTGATGGTCATTTATTATGCTAAGTTAACGGAGATATTTTGGGTTTCAGACAGCCATCTTTATCATGCATACGCGTGGTTCAAGCTTTTTTCACTCCAGAAAAGTTATAACAAGAATTTAACCCAAAAGGATTTACAACTCATAGCATCATCTGTTGTTTTAGCTGCACTTTCCGTGACCCCCTATGATCTTACACATGGTGCTTCACATTTGGAGCTTGAAAATGAGAAAGAGCGTAATTTGAGAATGGCAAGCCTTATAGGATTCAATCTTGATCCAAAGCGTGAGAGCAGGGAAGTGGTACTGTGATCCGTTCCTGTTGAATTCCTTTCAACTCTGTCTGATTTATGATGAATTTTCACTCACTGTTGGAGTGTTTCTTTTTCAGCTTTCACGGTCTACGCTGCTCTCAGAGTTGGTAAGATTGGACTTTTCTAGTTCTTGTATACAAGCAACACTTAATATTTCTCCCCCTCCTGGTTTAATTATGATTAATCTCGTATGACACACCTGCATGCATGAATATATATACTTAAGCCATAAACTTATATTTGTTAACTCTTGATTTGTCACTTTCTATAATCATATGTTGTGCTGCATCATTTTTCCCATTGTGGCATTTGAGTAAGAAGGCTGAGATGAAAATGGATCAAAACAAAACATGTAGAGCAGAACAACAAATGCCAATTAGATTAGAGAAGGTGGTAAATTCCTTCATCCTTGAAGTGTTCTAGGAGATTATCTCTTCATATTACCCATATACGGAAGGGTTGCATCTGGATTGACTTGTACAGTAGCAAATGTGAAATTTACACCAAGAATTGAAGTATCCAAGTCAACTCAATATGGCACCTTCACCTTGTACAGGTGTCTGGGTATCATAGTATCCCCTTTTATTCACAAATTTTGTTTAACTAATCTGACACTAAATCATCATAATTTATCTTCTATCTATAACCATTGTACAAGATTGAATGAATTTCACAAATTATCTTATATTGGTAGTGTATTGGATGAGATTTATTATCCTTCTCAACATTGGTTAATCTGTGTCTTATTTACAGGTTTCCAAAGGCGTAATGACATGCGTGTCTCAGGAAGTAAAAGATCTTTACCATCTCCTAGAACATGAATTTCTCCCCTTGGATCTTGCTTCAAAAATCCAACCATTGTTAACTAAGATCTCCAAGCTTGGTGGCAAGCTTGCTTATGCTTCTTCTGTTCCTGAAGTGCAACTGTCACAGTATATTCCAGCACTGGAAAAGCTTGCAACATTGAGATTGCTTCAGCAGGTGCATATTTATGAAGTTTTAATTATTTATTGTTTTGTTATTGAAAAAGATATTCATAGTTTTCTTCTTATCCTTGATGTGATTGTTGATGTGCTGCTTTCTGCTTTTCAGGTTTCCCAGGTGTATTGGACAATGAAAATTGATGTTCTATCCAGGATGATTCCATTTTTCGATTTCTCTGTTGTGGAAAAAATTTGTGTTGATGCTGTTAAATATAATTTCGTAGCAATGAAAGTTGATCATATGAAGGAAGCAGTTATATTTGGTAATATGGTAAGTACACATGCCCACAAAGTTTCTGATTTTAGAGTTTTAGTTGGTCTCTAAGCTGAAGTAATAAATAAATTAAAAAAATTTACAGTGGTATATGAAATTCTGTAGAACGCATAATTTTTTAAGAATACATAAAATTTCAGCATATGTACACTTTTCTGTACATGCATTTGAGCAGGTAGCAGAAACAGATGATCCATTTCAGAATCCATGAAAATGATGCAAAGTGTAAAGTCAAGTGTCGTCATCGTTTATTAAGGAAAAATTACCATCATTTTTGCCAATGTTATTGTTATCATCCTTGGTGCTTAATTTCAACCATCTGGTCTATTCTCGACTATCTTGTTGAAGTGGAGAAACAACCAAAGCGGACAGACTTAGTATTCATTTTTTGTAATCTTTGAATTTAATCTTAAATCCTGATTATAAAGTGGTTGAATCCTGATCTAAAAGTTCTACCCATTATATGATCAAATTCAGGTTCGTAATTGGAACCTTTCATCCATTTTAACTCATGCTTTTGATTCAGTATATTTTTCCTTTAATCCTCATCAGAATATGTAAGGCTTCAAGCTTTATGTGGTGGGGTGATGAAATAAGGAAAATACAAATTATGCCATTATTTATTTTGGATTTAGAGGTTCATTTACAAATTGAATTCTCTTTGTCAGGATCTTGAATCAGACTGGCTCCGTGATCACCTTACTGTCCTTGCTGAATCATTGAATAAAGCAAGGACCATGATTTATCCTCCAGTAAAGGTTTCAAAACTAGGAGAGACCCTGCCTGGTTTAGCTGAAATTGTGGATAAGGAACATAAGAGGCTTCTTGCTCGGAAATCAATAATTGAGAAACGCAAGGAGGAACAAGAACGACAAATGTTGGAAATGGTAATTATTTGTTAATGTGCATTTCATTGGATTCATCTCAATATCATATTCCCAAAAATTAGTTAATTGTTTATCCTGGAATTTATTTCTCATTCTGCTTGTTCTTAAGGAACGCGAGGAAGAGTCAAAAAGACTGAAACTACAGAAGATAACTGAGGAAGCTGAACAAAAGAGACTTGCCACTGAGTATTCCAGAAGAGAGGAACAACGTATCCGTAGGGAAATAGAAGAGAGAGAGCTTGAAGAAGCACAAGCTTTGCTTCAAGAGGCTGAGAAACGAAGCAAAAAGAAGGGAAAGAAACCAGTCATAGAAGGGGTAAGTTTATACTTGGTGTTTTATCTTATTTCCACTATGAATAAACATTATTGTGTATTCTCTCCTTTCTTCTCTTCTTTCTGTGTTTTAGCTCGTCTCTGAGGAGATTTTTTGAGGATCTGTCTTTTTGCAGGATAAAGTGACCAAGCAAACCTTGATTGAATTAGCTTTGAGTGAGCAACTCAGGGAGAGGCAAGAAATGGAGAAGAAATTACAGAAACTTGCTAAAACAATGGATTATATGGAAAGGGCGAAAAGAGAGGAGGAGGCACCATTGATTGAGGCTGCATTTCAGCAACGACAGGTGGAAGAAAAGATCCTCCATGAACGTGAACTGCGGGTATGTTTTTAATTTTCCCTTGTTTTTTTCATACTTTATTCTAGTTAATAGAAAAACAGGTAAAAAATTCTGTGCTTCACTAGTTTGGCAGGTTGCATTTCACTGTCTGAAAAGCTAAATCTTTAAAATGAAATTGAACAATAGGAAAGCCTCAACTCTCAAGAACATAAAGAAACACTTCCAACCCACTGGAATAGACCTTTTATTTTTGAGAACAAGGCTGCATTTGTCTTTTGTAGTGTGATGTCTTGCACTACTGTAACACATGGAAGTGCAAATTATAAGAATTATTCTGGTCATATTTTGATTGTAATAATTTTACTTTGATTTGCTTCAAGTTTTATTTTACTTAACCCGTAAATGTTTTGAAAATTGTTATCTGTAAATATTTTGAACTGAATTGTATCAAGAATCGGATCATAAATCATAAGATTTTTTTCCTGAATTTTCTGAAAGTTGTCAAAAACCTTTAAGAATATCTAAATATCTCAAAATATGGAAGACAAATGATTTTTTGTTCTAACTTTCAGCTTACAGACAGTACATAAGTAGGTAATATTAGTGACAATTGCACTGCTTTCATACTAGAGCAATAGTCATAAATCATAATTCAATTACTCCTATGACTTTTAAAGAGAAAAAACCATAATGTTCTCTAGATACTGTTGCTACATATAAACATTATATACGATTAAAGAAATTAAATCTAAACTGTAAACTAAGATGTCATGATTCATGTACACATTTTAATTTTGAACACTAAAAGCTAAATATACATTAGGTGTTCTGTTTTCATAGAAAAAGGATACAAAAGCAAGGAAAAATGTGAGGAAAAAAATATAGGGCATAGCCCCTGTTTTTGAGTAAAAATGTTGGAAAAAATGGGGAGAAACACCTGTTTTGCATCAAGAGAATAAGAGGGTGAAAATTGTAGTTCAAAGTCCTTTTTTTTGTACAAAAAGAATAGGAAAATATCAGTGATTTAAAAGGCGTGCCTAGGCACACAGGCGAGGCACATTTCAGGGTATGTGCCTCGCCTAGGTCCTAGGCACAGCCCTTTCAAAAGGTGCACGCCTGGTGCGCCTAGGCGTGTGTCTGTTGCGCCTCAGCCCAGGTGTGCGCCGTTTGAAAATTTGGCTCTTTTTTGCTTTTTTTTGAACATAACGGCTGGGCCGGGGGTGGAGCCCCTGGACCCACCGTGCCACGCCCCTCAAGGCAAGTCCAAACAAATCCACGTTAGGTCTTAAATTCTTAGTTTTCACACAAAAAATAATGATTTTATAGTTTTAATTGCTTTTTAATAATCCATTTTATTAGGATGAATGAATGAACAACATTACCAAATTGGGGGTTCTCAGACCTGACTTGTTTGGCTTGCCTCGAGGGTCGTGGCACAAAGGCGGCTCGTAGAATCAGGAATGTAATTTGTTTTACATTACATTAGCTATGTGAAGTACTGCAATTGTGTGAAAAAAGAGATTAGTGTACATGCTTGAAAATGTTTTATATGTTGATTTTATTTTTGAATTCTCATTTGAATATGCTTTACATCTTATGTTTATGTATTTTAATTTTAGATAATAGGTTTTTTAAAACATTATTTTAAAATTTAACTTTATATTTTTTAGTAATGTTATGTTTAATATTTTTTTATTTTTGGCATTTTTTTAATTTGCTGACATTTTTTTATTTTTTTGCATTTTTGTGCCTTGCTTCAAAAAGGCGCGTGCCTCGCCTTGCGCTTTTAAAAAACTGGAAAAGATGGAAAAGAGACATTGGTTTACATTAAATAAGAGGGGGGGGGGAATAGTAGGGCGGTGCCTTGTTTTTTGTGTTGAAAATGATAGAAAAAATTGGTTAAAAACCTCTGCTTGCATCAAAAGAAGAGGGTGCAAATAGCTGGATGGAGCCCTTTTTTTGTGTGTTAGAAACAATGGAGGAAAATGGTATTTTACATCAAAAAATAAGAGGAGTGTTTTGGAGAAAAGTTAAGAAAGAAGGGAAAATGCGGGGCAGGGACTCTGTTTTTGGAATCTAAAGAAAAGTGGAAAATAGTAGGGTGGAGCTCTATTACTTGAAACCCTGGGGAAAGTTGCCCCTAGGTGATACCTGTCTGCTAGGTGGGTAAATGACTTTCCCACCTAGGGGGAAGGCTACCAACACTTGAATGGGACAAAAATGGCCTATTTAATAATGGATTTTTATGGCCAAAATGGTCATTGCCTTTTTTTTGATCATTTCATTGCCTTATTTATATGAGAAATAAAAGAACATGGGTAAATGCACTTACCCGGGTAAGTGTTTCCTAGGAAAAACTTACCCAGGTAACTGCACTTACCCGGGTAAGTAATTTACCGAAAAGCGAATGGGGCCTTAATGAAAAAGAAGAGGGTTTCCGGTAATAGTGGCTTTAAGAAGGAGAAGAAGAATACTTACCTTGAACAGACTAGCGGCAATAGAAAGGACTTAGCTATGTAGTATGGAGCTTTCACGCATCACAACAACAGTCTTGGAGGAGGGTTTTTCTTCCCACCCAATCCTCCATATAAATGGGATTAAAAAATGAGGTCTATGACAGTCTTTTCATTTTTAAAATCAATTTAAACAATCATATGAATTACATATAAATTGCACGTTGCGATTCATGCATAAATCATATGATTTTTGCAAAAAAAATCGATTTATGTGTATGATTCATATCGCTTTACGGATTATTCAAAATATTAATCGTACAATTTGAATCTCATATTGTACGATTTTAACAACATTAACAAACAAAACAAGGTAAAAAATGAAGCAAAATCAAATCAAAACTTGCGGATTCTCATGATTTGCACTATTAATTTTTCTTAATAAAACTTTCTGTTCATCAAAAGGCAAAATATCTGCACATACTAGAAAATTCTGTCAAAGACAAATTGATCTTCTATTTTTCATAACAAAGAGTCATTTTTGCATGCAAAAGATAAAAGGTGCATTCTTTTGATCCTATACTTTGGTAAATTTTCCTTCTAAAGCAGATATTTTTGTTTCATTCCATTATGTGTTTCATAACCTGATTCGATGCAGTCAGGGCTAGAACAAACATACAGTAGCTAGAAAGAGAGTAGTAGAGAGAGGAGAAAGGGTAGAGAAAGAGAAACGAGAGAGATCACAAGGAATCATTCCTAGGATCCTAGAATCACCCTAGGCTTTGTAGGAATTAGTCCTACAACAAACTTGCAAAAGAGCTCTTTATTTGCTTCTAAAGGAAGAGAATGCATCTATTTACAGAGTGACGTGTGGCCTAGAATACTGTGCTTCATAATTACAAAAATGCCACTCCTTGTATTTGAATCAAATAACACAATGACTTACTACCTGCTAATGCTAATAAACTGAGAAATTGAAAGGTATACCCTATAAACAAGGTCTTAATGTTGCCGTTGACTTGGATAGTCAAATTTTCCAGCCCAAAAACTGGCCAGATCATCAGTTTTGTTAGCCTTGAACTGCTTTTTTGTGAAAACCCATTGGGTCTGAGAACCATTGATCTGGGCAACAGTTCACAGTTTAATTTCCTAACAAGAAACTGAAAATACCTCTACTGTCCAAAGTCATAGAAATACATAAAATTTCAGAAAATTCCAAATTTGATACTTTTGCTCCTGCATCATCATTCATCATCTGATCTTACTCTTTTACAGTTCCCTTGGCTAGTATTAACTGATGTCACAGGAGTTAAATCATTGTGCTGCCCATTGTTGCTGTTTGCAAATCTTATCCATACTAATTAATGTTTCATACTACCCTGCAGCAAGAGATTGAACTCAGTAGGCAGCGCCATGCTGGAGATGTTCAAGAAAAGAATAGGCTTGCACGTATGTTGGACATGAAGGTTAGTTCATCATTATGTTATGATTCATCTGGATGTCCACTGAGATTTAATCCTAGTTTTTTATGAGCTCTTGTTTCCACATAAGTGCTTGAAACACTTACCAAAAAAATTATAGTTGATTGAAACTGCCTCAGTTAATGTTGGTAAAAGAAGAATCAAGTGTTTGTGTTCTCTAAAGGGGAAAATTCTTCATAGTTCTATATTTTTGTTTGTTTTTAAATTTTAACTTGCCACAATGTGCCTAACAGACTGGTTAAGAAACTACTAGGGGCAATTCTTTAATATTTCAGATATTAATTATTGGTATTTCAATTTGGTTTTCATGTTATTGCAGAAGATATTCCAGGATAGAATTGTCAGCCGCCGAGAAGCTGAGTTTAAAAGATCGAGGCAGGAGAGAGAGGAAAAAATCAAGAAACTTCTTCAGGCCAGAAAACAAGAAAGGGAGACTAAGAGAAAGTTATTACATTTCCTGAAGTTGGAGGAAGAGAGGCTGAATAAGTTGCGTGAAGAAGAGGAAATTCGAAAACGTGAAGGTATAGCTTCTTTATCCAAATCTCAGATGTTAATTAGAGATATCCTTTTATACCCACTACATTTTTGGCCGAGTTCCGCAGAATTAAGTGAATTTCCCACTTGGGGGCCCTGCGATTTGTGTGTGGCCCCTCATGATTTTCCATACATATGTTTAGAGCAGATCACCATCTGATTGGGCTGACCTAGTAAGTTCTACATAAAAGATATCATGATCACAGGACATTTAACCCTCTGCCTTGTTGTTTTTAGCTTTCTAATGAATTCTAGAGTTTTCCCCCACCTTCCCAAATTCTGCATATATTTTCTTACTTATACCTGGTTTATGTCTCCCATTATCTTCACGTGGGACAAATAGTTAGATGACAGTAGGGATGCAATGTGGAGGACGTTCAGCTTGGCATTTTGTTAAAAATTTGAATGGGCCGTCCTGGAATCCCAGGTCTGCTATAGTATAAATTCTTCAAATCAGTTACCTGACATGCACAGCCCTAGATGATGGTTACTGATCCTTTATGTATATTTGTGGCAAAATTTTCTTTTCCTAGTCCATTTAACACTTCTTGTGGCTCAAACCCAAATATATCTTGGAAAGTTATTTTTTTATTTTAGGTACTTCATACTCGCACCAAAATTGTGTTTTCCCCTCTGTATAACATTTTTTTTTTTGCTTCATGGGACTCCACAAAGGGGGTAGCCCATCCCCTCCCTTAACCCCCTTCTTATAACTTGATTGCTGTTATCTGGCCTCTAGTCAACCTTGCCGTATAACTTGGATTTGTAGTTTTTCTAACAAATATTAACCATGTAAGTTAATCTTTATATATTAAAACAAAACAGGCGGTGTCAGCAGGCCTCTCCTTTCCCCCTTCGCCATCTGAGGCTTCTCCTACATTGTCCCTTTCTCCTCGTACCTTTCCTATCTCTCTCATGTTGCCCTTTCAGCAGCCCTCGTTCCTCCCTCCTTCTAAGCTCTCTCTCTCTCTCAGACATGCACACACATTCCCAATCACTTGTACCATCTCCTTACTAAAATATCTCCTAAACTATCATCCCACCCAAAACTTCCTACAAAAGCACCTCCTAATCTATCTCACAAGCCCAATAAATCATCTAATTCTCTTTCTCTTTCTCTTTCCTCTATCTATCTGTCTTTCTATTTCTCTCTCTCAACATCTCAATCCATTGCATGTTCCAACTTCAACTTTGTTTGTGTTGGTAATACTGTTTTTACAATTAAAACACATATAAAATAGTTGTACAAGTGATTGCAAATTGAAAAAAAACTGGCCATCGTCGAACCCATTTTACCCATTGGGCGAAGAAGATTTTGAAAACGGGTCAGCTCTGACCCGTTTTAAAAATGAACATGAATCTATTTGTGGATTCATACATTATAACAATATGCCCTTTAACTAGTGGTGAGAGCTACCACTTAAGATTATTTGTCATAAAAGATTAAAACTGCCACGATAACTGACAAATATGAATTGGTTATTAATTGTGCAAAAAAATTTTAATATTTACTAATAATTATTTTAATAATGTAATAATTACTAACATTAACAAAAATAATTATTTGTATAATCCTATAACCATTATTAATTGTGATTACTTATAAATATTATAATTTATAAACTATTTAAAAATTGAAAATAATAAAAGTTGATCACATTTAATAATATTGATTTTTCTAATAAATATAAGAAATATTTATTTATTTTTAATTTAATTTCCACCAACTTTCAACTATGTTAAAATATCCTACATGGAGACTGGATTGTTTTTTCCTCCAGGTATGGTCACCAATTTGACTGTCTGGGTTGGATGGGTTAGACTGTACCACATAAGCATATTTATATATAGAAATATACTATATGTATGTAATATAGGTATGACATGTATTGCATCAATAAAATAATGTATGATTATATTTCACATACAATATATGCATATATATTGATTTATGTTTATATTATATTTTATATCAGTTTTTATTTTTTATTTTTAAAAGAATATTAAAAATTGGGATTTGAGGCAAAAAAAGGATTTTTTTGGTGAAACTAGCGGGGGAGGCATGTTCAGCCCTTGGAACACAGATCTTGATATTACCCCAAAAAAATAGTGCTTGAGTTAGACTTGGGCTGACTTGGCTTAATTGAATTGCATTGTTTTTGGTTTTTTGGTTTTTTGTTTTTTGCATCAATTTGGCTTTACCCCCATGGTATTACTTGTGTTTGTACTTTTTCCAACAAAGTGAATGACTTTAATCTGGAACTTGCTATGGAGTATACATGACAATTTGCTCTTAGGTTGAAATTTACCCATTGAATAGAGGCAGCAAGACAAGCTCTTTCTTGGTTCTTAACTAGATTGCAATATGTTAGAAGTTAGATTTTTGTTGTTCAGGGAAGGTCATTAAGTTCTTTCTTGGTTCCTAACTAGATGTTCTCCCATGTGTTGTATATCTGTGGGTGTGTGCGTGTGTAACTGCTTGAACCTCTCTCTCTCTATTTAATGCATTCTTGACACTTGGTTCTTTGATTTGCAGAGGCTGAGAGACGAAAGAAGGAAGAGGCTGAGCGGAAGGCCAAATTGGATGAGATAGCTGAAAAACAGAGGCAAAGAGAAAGGGAAATTGAAGAGAGGGATAGGCTCGCAAGGGAGGCCCGATTTGCTAAAGCAAATGAACCACCAGCGCGTCCTGAGCCAGCTGTTTTGGCCCGTTCATCGGAGCCAGTACCAGCCGCTGCGGCTGCAGCTGGTGCTCCAACCCCTGGAAAATATGTCCCCAAGTTTCGGCTACAAGGAACCACAGCGCCTCCTCCAGAATCTGATAGATGGGGCAAACAGGATGACCGCCCACCGCAATATGAAAGGTGGCGTGGCGGTGATGATCGTAGAACGTCATATTCTGGGGCTGGTTCAAGGTCTACCTCCTCATGGTCATTATCCAGGCCACCTCGTGGTGGCTCTGAGCGCTGAGATCATTGTGAGAGCTGCATTACAACATCGTATGAGGTTGTTTATCTGATTGCAACAGTTGAAAGGTGTCACGTCTTTTTTCTTTCTTTTGGTAGAGATACTTAAGGCGTTGGAGGCAGAAATATTTATCCAAGGACTTTGCTGCATGAACATTTGTTTATTTCTTCTGTTAGAAGAATTTGTTTATTTTGTAGTTTGGACTATCAATTTTCATGTTTTGAGACGTCTATTTGAGAACAAGTAATTTTGAGGCAATTAATGACTGCATTTTGTCCTTTAGTTTACTTCTATCTTGAATGTTGGGAGACCTAACCTGAAGGAGGTTTAGTGATTTTTGTCGTGGGGATGGAATAGGAGCCTGTTATTTTCGTTTTTGTTGGATGTGTGTGGATTGGTGGGCGAGATGAGAAGAGGTAAATCCCTAAAACAAGGAATGCCAAATACAGCCTAAGAGGATAAGCAAAAGGCCATGACAAATCTACAATAGACAGCTGCCATTGGAAATGGATAAGCCCGGCTTGTATTAAAATGTGATGGGAATTAAGAAGTTTTTAGATCTACCAAGCTTTAAATCAACAGAAAACCAGATTAGTTCTTAACTTTGTCGCCGATTAAAATATTCATGGCAAGGTTTTTAAAAACGAACTAGAAACTGAATCTGTCAGGGGACCGGTTTTTGGTTACGCGGTTTAATCATCTGGCATGAACGGCTTGACCCGTGATGTCATAAATAAATTAAAAATTAAAAATATAATTTCAACTTTTGGGAATCACCCCCACTTTCAGGCCCGAGATTAAAGGTATAAAATTCAAAAAAAATGCAAAGCTTTGGGGAACCACCAATTTCGAGCTTGACACTCAATTGGGAACTACCAATTTCGAGCTTGACACTCAATTGGGAAATGGGTAGAGAATAGTGGGCATGAAATATACCATCACTGTCACTACACGTAAGGTAGCAAAATCGCCACTGCAAGTTGGTCGCCGGGCTTGTTATAGTCGCAACCTGCAACTGTTACTGTTGGATCTGTTGCAGAATCAACATTGGCCGCTGTAAATGAAGCTCACCGCCGTCGCCGGTTTCCGTGATTGCCGTCGGTTGCTGTGTATCGCCATCAGACACAGGTCGTGGCTGCCGCAGGTGGTTGGTTGGGTGTGACGGCTGAGAGGAGGGAAGGGTTAGAACGAAAATGGGGTCATCTAACCCTAAACGAAAGAGATGGGATCAGGGAGATAGGGTCATTTTGCTTTTTTATTTTATTTAAATCAGTTAAAATAAAAATGATAACCCATGAAACGCTGCCTGAGTCGAACGGTTTAGCAGTTCGATCGCTGGAGTCAGTGGTTTTCTAATTTTTTCCATGAGTTTTAAAGACTTACCGGTTTATAGTATAACCGGACCCGGGGGCTGAACGGTTACCTGTTTTTCCGGTCGGGTCTGGTTTTGAAAACCATGTTTCATGGATTAAAAACCAAATGCCATGATGATTTGACTCTTTGCAGATATCTTGGATGGTTCGATTAGAATCTTGTTGCAGATAAACAGGCGCTCCTTTTTTAAAATCAGTAATCAATACCAAGGTTCAAAAAATTGTCATACATCGGCCTGTTTTGGCCGATTCGTATCATATTAAGAGCACCCCGATACGCTCCTACAGAGGGTGTATCGTGGGTCTAAGTCTGACCGGTTCAGATGGTGGAGAAGATTGTCCATCTGTGGCGAGACATATTTTGGATAAACACGTAATAATATTTGGATTTTGAATAAACAACCGAGTGGTGGGTACGTTAGCTGGGTAGTTCCAACGGCAGATACGAGGATTCGAGTCCCACTATTACCATCTTCGAGAGTAATTACTGTGGTGTTAAATATCGAAAAAAATTATGAATAAGTTATAGATACAGTAAATCCATATTTACAATTATCAATATTCAGAACCCAGATCATATAGACATCATGCAATAGCTTAATTTACTAATTTTATATTAAAAGTGTTAAGCTTTCAATCAGCTATTATTTTAATACCATTAATATTATTTAAGACAATAAATAATTTTTATAACTTTTGAATTCTTCTATTTTTAGAAAAATACATAAATCTAAAAATATTCTAGAATTCTAAAAATATTTTAGAATTCTTGCTTCATGCAACGTAGACCGCTCCTCACTTCATTCTATACGTAATTCATTTCCTATCCACCCCTTGATGACATCTTCGAAACCGCTTCCAACACTCTAAGTTCATTCTTATCCTTATTGGCTTATACCTATTGTTATATTGTTTATTTGTTCTTTCAACCGCAACTCTTGTTTCAACAATTAAGGTATTTATTTATTTATTTTTTATTTTTAAGGTGTTTTAACAATTAAGTTAATCATTGAGACTAACATCTTGATTAATTGTTGAACTAACAAAGGTGGCTTTTGGTTTTCGGTAGTGTCAAATGATTCACAAGTAGGGGTGTATCGGATGAATCGGTACTATTTTATTTTACTTTTTTTTTATGTTTTTTTTTTTTTGAAACTGATTCAGGGGGGGCTGATTTAGGTATCCTCCACCCCCTGAACCGGTCAGACCCTTGAAATACCCATTATAGAAGCATATCTAAGGGGTCCCAGAACAATCGGTCGATATATATCGATATTTTGAACCTTGATACGGTTGCACCTTCAACCTCATTTGGAGGTAGCACACAAAACATATATATATATCTTTTAGAGTTCAGATTTAGTGAATGCGGCCAAAGCCTTTATTCAACACTATTTTGATTCTGATTATAACATTTAGGAGAAGGGTTTTAGCTTAACCTGTTCATAGTCAAATAATTTAAGTTTTTGAAGTTCTACCGAAGTCACCGCTCTGAGATGTTTATTCTTATGAATTTGATTAAAAAGCATTTATGGTGGCCACCCTCTATTAGGAACAAAGTTTGCGGTGGAGGTGTATGCTATGCCAATAAGGTGCATCCCGCATGTGGCCTGTGCAAAATGTGGGTTGTACTGTGTTAGCTCGTGGGTCGTGTCTCTCTCCCTTGGAATAATTTGGGGGTCGATTCGACAAGACCACTGCTTGAACCCGCATGTGCCCGTATTGTGCTAAGGGCCAAGCCTTATGCTAAGGAACGTCCCACTTAGTTGTTTTGTGTTGTGCCAACCCGTGGACTTGAAACCCTAAGTCCGTCATGACCCATTCCATGGTGTCATACTCAGCACAAACTGTGTATTGTCGTGTTAGGCCGCAGGCAATACGATTCAATTTATGACTCTAATTTGGGGTTAAAAAAAGTAAATAAATAAAGGATTAGTTTGGGAGATATTCAAAAGGTAAAATGGTGTACTTGGGTCGAATGATTTCAATGTTGGGATTATAACTGATACAATTTTTGGGTCTTATTATCAATAAGAACAATCTTTTTAACATAATTTATAGAATAGGGTAACTTTTTTCTTTTAAATAACAAAAAAGGGTAGAACACTTAATCTTCTTCCTCTTCAAACCACCGAACAAATCTCCCACTTTTCATCTTCTTCTTCTTCTTCTTCTCTGCGTCTGAGTTTGGAGCAAAGCTGCTATGAGTTCTCCTTCTGAAACAATTAGAAGAACACATGAAACACTATATCAAATACAGTCTAGTTCTAGCTACTAAGCTTATTAGAGGTATTTGAAGTATTATGATTTCTGAACACCATTAAAGCTTGGAAATTGGGATTAGAAGAGGTTTGCGAGTATGTTAAGTGGAGAAGCGAGATGCATAGAACAAAATACAAAAATGCAAGAATAGGCTTTGCCATTTTTGCTTGCGGCAAGCCAAACAACTACAAGGGTGAACAAAAAAATAAAGATCTATGATCAAGAGTAATTGATCTTGTGAGAGGTTTTTTGGATGATTTAAAGGAGGAAGAAGATGGATGTTTTTGCCCTTATTTGATATAAATTATTTAAAAAAGATTAATTTTATTGATATAAAAGATATAAAACTTTTGCATAAGCGGTTCATTGACCAATTCAATCCGATTCAAAAAAAGAACCAGATAGGTGATAGGTTAGTAGGCCGAATGAGAACTGTACAATGGGAACATCTCCCACGGAAGATATTCTTAATGTACGGCTATGGTGTGCTGTGGGCAGGAGATCCGATCTCGGTCGAATGGTTCCAACCGCTTAAAAGTTAAACCATGATCCAAACAGCTGACCCCGTACTTGCAATTTGCAACAGCATCGTAAATATGTTCTTTAAAGGAGGGTAATTTCGGTAATAAATCTCTTTAAATATGAGTGGTTCGTTTGAAACATTTGCTAGGGTTTCCGGTCCTTTTGGGGTTTTGCAGGAGGCGAGAAAGAAGCGATCGACTCAGGCAGGGCCTTTTCTCTTATATTCCGTTTCTTTCTTTTAACGATTTCTATTCGTTGTCGATATTAGTTTCCTACTGTACTGTAGTCGGAGTTCTCTCGAATGCCTTGTGTTTGGTTTTTTCCATACTTCTCATCAATTTTTTTTTTCTCAGAATGCGTTGCAAGGATGAAACCCATAAGGAATCATCGAAAAAAGCATTTAAAGTGAATGCTTGATGTGATTATACAATCCTGAGCGGTTACCTGAGCAACATTTTAATAATTAGTTCAAATTCTTTTGGTTTCTGGGTCTGGACGAATTTGCTTGCTTTGGGTGATGATTATGTTATCACTGTATGTCTTGTTAGTTGTACGCGGAATCTACCTTTCTTTCTGAAATTGATGATCCTCCGATGATCAAAACGATTTGAGTGATTCAAAGGAAAATTTTGACAACAGTAGTCCCTTTTTCTCTACGTCTTTCTTTCAAATCAAACTCAACCCTTTCAGCTTGGAAAAATGGAATAAGCTTTTTTGCAGTCAATCGATTTACAGAACTTTTGTTTTCTTTCTTCGGCATTTTTTCTCCTATTTTGGTTTATCTCCTCTTATATATAAAGTCTGTCTTTTGTTTTCAAATATTTTGAGACTGAGAGAATCTTTCATTCCAATGATTCAAAGCATGGTAAAAGGATCATTATTTTAAGATTCTTGCATCTGCCAACTAAGGATGGAAAACAGTCTCGTGCTCCAAAAAACGCCTCTCACCGAGGTCCTCTACTTCTCTGTAACTTTGCAATGAAGAAACAGCTGGCTCATTCTCTGTACAAAGACAGACATACGCAGTACTCGTTTTCTGCAAGTTATCCTTGGTCAAGCATAGAAAAACCACTTTAATGTTTTAGAGGGTATTGATGATCCCTGAATCTTTGTGGGGTGGATTCCAAACTGAGATTTAATTGGGACTAATAGGTCAAATGAAGCCCTAAAAACTGAGATTTAATACCCCTTGGAATGTTTTTCATTTCTACTATACTGGCTGGGTAGCCCAATGTAGCCCTAAAAATTAAAATCTATGAAAAGAAGCATAAAAATAAGAAAAATAACATTAAGCGTATATATATGAATTTAATTACCTAAATTATTAATTAAGTTGTCATTTTTAAAGTAATTTGCATTTCATAATAAATATTATTTACTGCACTCAACAAATAAAACCAATGTTTTAAAAACCAACTTCGAGGTTCAATAGTTTTTCTAGGTCATGGGTTAACGATTCAACTGCTTAGGGTGGACTAGTCAAACCATAATACATCATCCATTTGTATATGTATAATATGATTGAATGTAATTATATCGTGTATTTGTGTATATATATTATTTTATGTTTAATTTATGCCTTTCTCTTTTAGTTTTTAATTTTTATAAATAAGAAGAGCCAAAACATGAAATTTGAGACCACCAAAATGAGTTTTTATTTGTATAGTGGGGTCCCATAAATCAAGAAAAGTTAGCCAAAAAAAAAAAAAACCTCAATTAGACAATTCAACACAAAGTTAGGTTCTCTACAATACATTGTATATTGTAATTTGTGGCACAATGACTATGTATGTATTTGGTATATTTTCCGTTTATTAAATAAACATTTGTACTTGATTGGTCTTCAAAATCAAGAAAAATACTTGATAAACCATCAATTAATAAACGCTTTACTGTTGGGAAAGTGTTAAAATAAAGCTATAAACACTCATGCATACGGATTAGCATGATGGGATAAATAGTGATTTGGCAATGACATGGCATCGTTTATCAAATAAACGGAAGCTATACCAAACACCGCCCACGTCAAAAGGGTTAATAGTTCAACCGCCTATGTTGAATGAATTTTGACCAAATCAACGACTTTGACAAAATAGTAGGTTTTAGGAAATTTAGAATTAGAAAATAGGGTCGAGTGATGGCTTGAATGTTTTAATAGTTTGAGTCAACGATGAATTGAATATAACATGAATACAAAATTATCTAACAATTATTAGTTTTATAATTAATTTTTACTAACCAACTTAAGTTCCATTGAAAAATAAAGGTTTAATATAATTAATCAAATTTAATGAAGTTCAATAAAAAATAAAAATTAATAAAAAATTGTTAATCTTAAACATAGTTTAATTAATTTAACAATCCTATGAACCTCCCCTTGTGTTTTAACCTTGAGGAAAAACTTCCTTGTTCTAAAAAGATATGCAAATACTTTCCTTCCATTAGCATTCAAAATAGAAAATGTTGATGTAATGCATTAATTTTTTAAATACCAAATTTACCCTTAACAAACTTCATTAAGGATCCGTTTGGTTTATAAATGGAATGAGAATCGGAATTGAAATCCTTTAGAATTAGAATCAGCATGAATGGGAATGAGAAGTAGAACCAGCATGAATGGGATTTCCCAAGGGAAGGGCAAGGAATGACCACTCCCTCATATGGGGGAATGCCATTCTAGTAGGAATAGGAATTGGATTCCGATTTTGCTCAGCCAAACGGTTGGAATTGGAATGGCCCATTTCGATTTCAAACCTAGAGGTGTATATTGGGTCGTGCTACCCGCGACCTAACACGAACTTAGACCGGCCCGACATGACGATCCGTGGGCCATGCTAGGCCTGGCACAACCATGCGGGCTGTGTTGGGCCTGGGGTTTTAGGTCCACGGGCCGGTATGGCACAACACGACTGAGTGGGAGGCCTAGCCCGCAACCCGACCCAACACGACCCATATATATTTATATATAGTTATATAATATTATATAAATTATAATTATATAATAATATATAGTATATAATATATTAATAAAATAAATAGTTTTTTAATTTTATTATACTAATTTATTTAATTATTGCATATATAAGCAACTTTATACACACAATTTATATAAAATTAAAATTTTAAGTTTTTTATCAATTTTTTAAATAAATAGCTTTGGCTCGATGCACAGCTCGGCCCACGGGCCAGCCCTGCCCCACATGGGCCTGGGCAGTGGGCCATGTCGAGCCAACCCCCAAAATTTTCACCGGGGAGGGCAACACGGCCCGCACAAACCAGCACGACTCACTTTACACCTCTATCCTATTCCCGCGAACTGCATAAGATGTATATTTACTAAAATACCTTGAAAAAAGTTCTTCATTTTACTTCACTTAGCCCTTTTAGAGACTTTTTTTTCTTTGAATGATAAAGGTGTTTTTGTAACTTCAATGCCTTTTGTTACTGAAATTTTATTTTTCAAAACTATAGTGGTCAAAACACAATAATGGTTTATAGAATTGTTATAGGAGTTTTTTCATAATTTTATCTAAAATAATACAAAAATAATTATAGACCAATAAAATTTAATAAATTAGCACTAAGATAAAAAATACAAATTTATCTGCAACTAGAATTATGATCCAATAAACCAGACATACCCCCCCCCCAAAAAAAAAAAAAAAAAAAAACTCAAATTGGACTTAGATGAGAGCACCATTTAATTGGAAATGTTACAGGACTCCTTCCTCAATTATTCTTGGTAAAAACCTGTGCATTGCACGAATCCAAAGTCCTAACTACTACTGTTATTATACCAACTGTGAGTGGATCAAAGAATGTTTTGAGTTATATATATATATTTTTGTTGAAAATCCCTATTTTTGAATTTGGTCCCTCTTGTAGAAAATGTAATGAGTTTCTAGTTTTGCATAAATTAAGCAGCTAATTATGCTCTCTCCTTAGCTTCAGGGATTAAAATATCAACACTGGTGTATAGTATTATCCTTGATTAACTCCTATAATTAAGGTATTTTTGGACATTTAATCTTTGCTTAGGCTCAATTAAGGGAGTTCAGATCTTCTCCTCACAGAGAGTGCCCCATACTGACCTCACAACACGTTTAGCCATGAATCTGGAACATTTTCTTACTTGAAAATATTTATTCATGAGAAAATGTTCTCAATGCATGGCTAAAACATGCTCTGAGGTCAATGTGAGTGTGCTCTCTGAGGAGCAAATCCAAACTCCAATTATCGATTTTGGCTGTCCTGAACAACTAAGACCGGGAACCCTAGGTTGGGTCTTGTTTGTTGTGTAGCATCGTCTTCTCATCTATTGAACGAGTCTGAGATTGAGAGACGCCATATACCAGAAACGTAGCAGACATTGCCCACTCTACCAAGCCCCGTTTCAAAAGTCCCTCTGCTTGTGTTTGCTACAGATACGTATTTCTTTTGGGTTTCTCTATTGTTTAGATGACCATTGTTGATGTGATCTGTTCTATAGGGTTAGACCCAATTAGCCTGATTAATAATTGGTTCGATACCGGTTGTGATAATCCCAATAGGGTCTGGCTTGGTTTTGGGTTTGTATGCTTTTGGAGTTGTCTTGATGGACACTCACGTTTACCACTTGTATGATTACACACTATCAGCTTATTGGAAACCAGATTCAACTATGAGACTTTATTGAAACCTGGAATTTGCTCAAAAACTGTTACAATCGGGTAGTGAAATCATTGACTTTGATCTAGATAGATGATAGTTAAGGGTGAGCAAGAAAAATAAAAAAATCGAACCAATCAAAACCGAATAAAAAACTTGGCTAATCAAACTGATCGGTTCAGTATTTAAAAAAAACCAAAGGTATTAATTAACCAAAATAAAAAACCGGTGGTTAATCGAACCAACTGGTATACATATATTTATATATGTTTTTTATAATATAATATAAATAATAAAAAACCAATGAATCAAATTGATGGTTAACTAAACCACTTAACTGATCAGTTTCGGTTTGGTTTTAGTTACTGATTTGCCAAAAATCAATAACCCTAATTTGGTATAGAAAATAAACCCGTGATTAACCAAACTGTGAGCACCCTAATGACTTATGACTTAGAGGCAAAAATGGTTTAGCCTCTAGGTTGATTTTTAAAACATTGGTTTTGGATTTTTCAACCATTTTTGTCTTCCCATTAATTAGAACATCAGCATTGATGGACAACGACCTGATCTTGTTTGAGGTCCTCCTTTGAGTTGGGAGCAATAGAAAAAAAAGGAATCACGCATGCCAGAGAAACACAATAGGAAAACCTAACTCTTTTTCTTCGAAGAAACAGAGCAGAAAAACCTAATCCTTTTTATTCAGCCAAGTGTGAAAATCATTCAACAAGTATGCTTAGCAAAAGAAGAAAGGAATGTTTCCACATTCAAATCTCTTGGCTTGGGGTCATTCTTGCAGGGAAATTAGTTCTGAAAAACATAGTTTTCAAAGCATTAAGGTGAGGCTAGGTGAAAGGGGGCGCCTTATGCCTAATAGACGTCGCTTAGGCAATGGATTTTTATTTTTTATTTTTGTAGAAATCATAGATCCTAGGATAGAAATCATTAGAGGTGTAAATCAGGCTGTGCTGCCTGCGACCCGACCCGACCTATATATATATTATATATATATTTATATAATATTATATAAATTATAATTACATATTAATATATAGTATATAATATATTAATAAAATAAATATATTTTTTAATTTTATTATACTAATTTATTTAATTATTGTATATATAAGCAATTATATACACAAAATTCATATAAAATTAAAATTTTAAGTTTTTTATCATTTTTTTAAATAAATAGCTTTGCCCCAATGCACGGCCTGACCAGGCCCAAGACTCGGCCCACGGGCCAGCCCAACCCGCGGCACGGCACAACACGGGCCCGCACAGGCCTGGGCCATGGGCCGTGCTGGGCCAACACTCAAAGTTTTCACTGGGGAAGGTGGCATGGCCCGTAACGGCCCACACTTGGAACAGGCTGCCCACGGGCCATGTTGTGCCTGCCCGGCATGGCCCACTTTACACCTCTAGAGATCATAGATCATAGGGTAGAAGAAGGAAAAGAGAATTCAAGAAATATAGGGGCTGAACCCTTATTTTTGTTATAGGAAAATAAGAAAAGAAAAAGTAGTAGAAAATGTGTTGATTAGACAAAATTTTAAGTTCCTCCTTATTGGTTTAGGTTTTAAAGGCTTCGAGGGTTCAATACAGCATTTAGTAATGTTTGTATTGATTAAAAACAAATAATAAAATAATAAAAATAAATTAGTATATAAACACACAAAATGAATATTTTAGTTCAATAATACCTATTTTATAATTATAATGTCAAACAATAAAGAATAAAAAGGCATTTTATAATACATAGTACAAAACTGCTTGGTGATTAGGCGAGACAAGCCTCAAAGGGCACCTTGTCGCCTACGTGTCGCCTTGACAACTATGGTGAAAAATAGTATACTGAAGGTTAAAAGGCAAATTCTGGTCCAATGTTTCTCTTGTTTTCATGGTTCAATGTTCTATTGTGGCTTTAGTTTATGCACAGATAAGGTTGTTTCACGAGGATTTTGTTTGGACTTCTAAACAGACAATCTAGCCACATAGCAGAGATTATCCAAAGGAAGAAAATTTTCAAGAATTTGGCATGGCTCAGGAGCGAGAGCTCTTGGGCCAGAGGAGCAAATTTTAGCACCTTCAATATCTCACCAATATTTATACCACTACCCTGTGTAAAAAGACTGGCCATTGTCTATCAAAATCTCGACAATTGGTATTCTTTTTTCATTTAGGCTGTGTTTGGCTTGAAAGGAAAGTTACGGAAATATATTCTTTGATGACTAAACTTGTTTAACGATGTATTTTCAAGGAATACGTAAATGCAAATTAACATTCAGTCCATATCCTGAGAAATCGTCTTGTATGTTTACCTCCCAATTTTAATTGAGCACTGAACGCTCACCAAGATTCTTGACCCCATTTTCTGTTTCTGATGGTGCAATACGCCTGTAGACTGCCTGAAATGTCTGCCCACCATTCCTAGCAACCTTCTGCCCTTCCTCGGTAGCACTACTTAGAAGCTTCACAACAGGGTCAGTTTGGAGCTCTTCTTCTATGATTGCTTCAAAGAGAGGGTGACCTTCCAAACAAGCCTTCATCCATTCTCCAAGCTCTTCCACATCAGTAATTGTATATATGATTCCACCCACTTGGAGCACGTAAGCATACTCATCAAGCAAGTGTGGGCTGATCACCCGCCGACGATGGTTTTTCTCCTTGAAGTGAGGATCAGGGAATAGAAAAAACATTTTTGAAAGTTGTCCTTTCTCAAAGAAGTTGGGTATATATTTCATTGAATTAGTCCGGACCACTGAGATGTTCTGGTACTTTCCTGGGTTAGCTGCCCTCAAGGCCACAATCCGTTCTTTGACATATTCAGTCACTTTGTCCCTAAGCTCCATACCGATCATTAATGTTTCAGGGAAGAGTGTTGCAAGACTGACAAGTAAACCACCAAAACCACAACCAATATCAGCAAACTGGATCTTTTTCACCTCAAGACTACTGGTTGTATCACCATTGTAATTATTGATCTGACCCGATGGGAAAAATTCTGGATAATGTTCAGAGTAATCAACATTATATGGCGTAATCGGTACAGGGAAGTGGGAGTCACTTAGTGGATTGCTGTGTGCCCGTGCTCGGTAGAAGCGCTTCCGTGGCAGACCAGTTGACTTGTTGTGCTTCAAATTTGCTTTGCTATCATAAGACATCATCCCTTCTATATTAGTGTTTTAATTACAATAGATCGGGTCTCTAATGTGCAAACCAAGCAAAGTTTTCGATTAGGCGCACTTCTGCTGCAATAGTGATGTAATATAGCTCCTAGAAAATCAGAACAGAACAGGAATAGCTTATAAAGCAGAAATAAGAGATACTACAAATTCATGGGGCATCAAGTGTAACATGACAAACAATGTTGTAATGATTCAAAAGAAAAACACATTACAGGTAAGAAATAAGAATAGAGAGAAATTTGATCTTAAACTCGAACCAAAACACCCAGACAAGCTATAGACATCGGTTTCTATGGTCTCTGTCCTATCTCCTTAAAGGCTTGAACTAAAATATCAATCTCTGAACGTTGCAACACAGTCACCGTAACACCAACCAAACTCTAGTAATACCATTAATTTGGCAATTCCAGTCCAGTGGCTGGTCAGAGATATGGCAATTCCAGTCCAGTGGGAAAAGCATTCAGCTAATGGGATGGTCATAGCCTTACCCATGCAGATCTAGTGTTTAAATACATACATCAAACCTTAGCTGCTTCTCACTTCTAATCTAAGTAGAAAAGGAATGAAAGATCTAGTGTTTATTTAATGTTAATGTAACTCTACTTAGGGTTTCCAGAAAGGACATCAAGGACATTTAGAGCTTTTCCCTGGTGTACCGAGCCAAAGAAATATCTAAGTGGGATATTCTAGACCAAAACTTGCAAGAGAGTTTTAAGACAAAATTGAAAAATATTGTAGTGCCATTTTCTGAGAAGAAGGCACTCATTTTCTATGCTGAGTTATTGAAGAAGACAACCTATTTGGCAAAAATTGTTTTTCATGCTAGGTAGATAAGGCTATTGAGATGGTAAATCTGCTGGAGTATGAAACCAATGAAATCCACATTGTAACTTTGTCCTGTCATAATTGAAATGAAGAGATGCTGAAGTTGGTCATGATGACCATTTACCTTGTAAGCAAGTTTTACAAATTCTTACATCTAGTGACATGGAAAAGAAAAATGGTCCAAATTTATGAGATCTACCAGGTAGGACCAATTGAATGTTGTGTTGTCAACACCACACGTGCCTCACATGTGAATCATTTGTTCTGGTTCTCAAAAGAGAGTACCGATTTGCCAATAGTTAATTCAATAATACCACCAGCGATAAACCCATGCAACTGCAACTGAGAATGGCACCACAAATCTATCAAAGCGGTTATGGGCCACATGCACTTTATGGGTAGTGTGGAGCAAAATGATTGGTCCCACATCCACAAATTATTGGTCTCATAACAAGCAACTTTAGGTGTCATGTCTATGAAACATTTGGTCTCTCTGTATAACAGATAAAATAACTCAAACATGTCTATGAAAGATAACAAGCAAATTTAAATTATCAAAAAAAAAAAAAAAGATAACAAGCAAATTTAATGTTCAAATTCTCCACCAGGTTATGAGGAAATTGCCAATGAAATATTTTCCTGCTTAACTGTGAATGAGGTCAATGTTCATCATGTCTAAGGTTTAAGTTTGAATGCATTTCTTAATAAAACTATTTGTAACATGGTATAGTATTTTCTTTGGAATTAATACAGGAATGGTGCCAGCTGGGGATGGTCTTTTCATCTTTCAACTCCTTTTTCCATATTCCGTGACTTCCGTCTTATTATAATATTATATTCATAATATCACTTTTTCTATGGGATCATAGGAGCTTACTTTTAGTTTCACCATTTCCCATAGTTTTAATCTCTATTTTTCTTTGCATTTGTCTCGAAAACTGTAGAGTTTCCCATAGATCTAATTTTATTTTGGGCTCTTGTGGCAAGCGTGGTTATCGGTATTTGGGTTCTGGATTCATCTCTCTATTAGCATTTTTTTCCTTTTGATTAAAGGATGTGCAAATTAGACAATGAATGCTTACAATTTCAACCGTGGTCGTTTCTTTTGATAGAAGTGGAGGTGTGAACCTCAAGGCATTCTCCTCAAGCCTTGCCTTGATTACAATATCATGATCAACATCAAACTAGGTCTAGCCAAGGTTTAAAGTATTGATACGATACACATATCGGCCGTATAGTATTGGTACTTAGAAATGGCCGAAACACCTTTTTTTTTTCCAAATTTTGGTTTTTTTGGAATCTTAAAACATGTTTTTTATTATTAAAAAAAGTTGGGGGTCCGAAACATCTGGAAACAAGAAACAGGCATTTCGGACCATATCTTTCTCAAAAGATACGATACGATTGGGGCGTATCGTATCGATACTTTAAACCATGGGTCTAGCCTGATCATTCCTGCTGTTTTTTTGGGTTTCCTGAACTGAAATCAGTGTCTCTGGAAATATTTGTATCAAATTGTCCATATTGGCCTTCTATGTGCAAATGTATCTAGAGTGACAAGTTTCTTAAACAGTAACTACTTTTCAGATGTTTTACCTCTTTACTTTTTCTTTGTTGAACAGTTGGGAATGGGAAGGGTGTTGAATACTTTATGTGGTTAATCCTATGGAGCAAAACAATATATATGCTTTGCATACATATGCAGAGAGCCATGTTTATTCTTTTAGTTGTTAGCATTCCACTCGCTTTCATCCTGGCCAATACAAGTACCTTTCTTTTGGCCGAGGGGCAAGATCCTGATATATCAGCAGAAGCTAGACTTTATTCCCGCTTTATGATCCCTTGCCTTTTTTGCCTATGGCATTCTTCAATGTGAAATCAGATTCCTGCAAGCCCAAAATACAGTCTTTCCAATGATGATAAGCTCTGTAATTATGACTTTACTTCACATCCTTGTTTGTTGGATGTTGGTTTTCAAATCTAGTCTCAGCAACAAAGGTGCTGCCTTGTCAATTTCCATTTCTTATTGAATGATTGTGTTACAGCTAGCACTTTATATCAAGTTATCTCCTAACTGCAAGAAGACTTGGACAGGTTTCCCAAGGGAACCGCTTCATGGTGTCCTCATTTTATAAAGCTTGCAATTCCTTCAGCTTTAATGTTTGGTAACAACTTCATTTATCAAAAAAAAAAAAAAGTTTAGTATTTCTATCAAAAAAAAAGTTTGGTAACAACTTCATTTTATCATAGTGCAAGAGTCTTAAATTATTCTCATACTGTGTAAAATTTAACTGTCATGACTTTTAACAGCATGGAGATGTGGTCATTTGAAATAATGGTTCTCTTGTCTGGTCTTCTTCCTAATCCAGAATTAGAAACATCAGTGTTATCAATTTGGTGAGCATCTACTTCATATCTAACCTTTTTCTTCATCTAGATTTTCTTTAACATTTTCTTCCATGTAAGAAATTTGGTATTCAGCACATTCTCATTTCTGTTCTATATGGACAATATCAATAGCTCTTTGCATATTTTAGCATGGTTACAGAATTGTTTGTCTCCTAAATTACAGTTAATTCCTATATGGCACCAATATTAAATCATGTACATATGGAACCATCCCCAGCCTTAACACAGCTTCAATGGTCTGGATGGCCCTTTTGACCTTGGTGGAGCTGTAAGGTAAGTTAAGCAGAATCAAATATTACTCCTTTCCTAATGTTGTCCCTATTTTATTCAAGTACCTTTAGCAATAACAGTCATGGCAATTATCTTTTTTACCTTTACTTATCAGCACGTGAGTTTCAAATGAATTGGGGACTGAGCGTCTTCACGCTATACATTTAGCAGTGCTGATTGTATTACTTATGGGCATTACAGAGTGTCATGATCTTAATATGTAGAATAGGGGTTATGCTCATAGCAATAATTACAGATCATTGTCTAAAGACCTACAGTGAATTAGGAGTTCGAAAACAAAAGCAACAAATTCAGGATCTATAAACATTAGGAGTCGGAAAACAGAGCACAATGAATAACCCAAAAAAAGTCAGAACTGAGAAGTCAGTTACCAAGTGATGGATGAAACGTCAATTAGCAGGTGAAATGATGGAGTGATGCCTGAGGAAAAACCTCGCTGTGAACGGATTGTTTGCAGAATCTCAAACAGAGAATGGCGAGGAAACCTCACTGAGAAGTGAGAAGCGGCGGAAAACTTCTGTTGTTTAGAAATCGAAATCCCCAAAACCGCAGAATACAAACCTTCCGGGAGTTCGTCACTGTCAGCGAACTGAGAATGACGGAGAACGGCAGAGAATGACAGAGTTTCTCACTACCACTGAACTAAGAAAGGCGGAGAATGACAGAGTTTCTCATTGTCACTGAACTGCGAACGGCGGAGAATGACGGAGTTTCTCACTGTGACCGAGAATGGTAGAGTTTCTCACTATCACTAAGAATGGTGGAGAAGAAGCCTTCGAAGTTTTGGACTTTCGAACCCTAAACAGATCCTACGATGAAACCTCGACCCAACTAACCCTGAGTCCCTGACATTTTGCTCTTACCGTAATCGGTACCCTTGATCCAACGGAATTTACATCTGCGCCCCACAAAGGCACACTACATGGCCACAACACATCTCCACCTTATATTAGGAATATCTATCAATAATAATAGCGCCTCACAGAAGGCACCCCACAAGGCCCCAGCACATCTCCACCTTATATTGGGAAAAACTATCAATAATAGTACGACGAGATTATCTGTAGGTATTCTCAATAGAAGGTGGAGATGTGCTGTAGAGTATTGTGGGGCGCAAATGTGAAGTTGATCCAGTCACCTTGAGTCCGGATCACCTACCAATTAAATGTGTTTCAGAACCCTTCCAAATTGATCGGACACGCGGATCCCACTTTTTATAATGGGTCCCAATCTCATGATGTCATGTGCGGCCAACATTGCCACTCATACTTGCCCGCAAATTGACATCAATTCCCCGCTCGTACCTATCTCAACTGTATTTTGTGCTTATGAATTCTGAACTTGGGCTGAACCATCATTTTCCCTAAATTTAAACCTCATATATTGATTATGATATGAAAAAGATATGATATCTAAAAAATTTTTGACCAATCAACTAATATCATGAGCATGGTTAGGTGCAAGGTTCAAAGTATCGACACATATCGGACCGTATTGGCTAATACATATCATTTTGGGACTCCTTTGATATGCCCCTATAGTTGGTGTATCGGAGGTCTGACCAATTCAGGGGATAGAGGAGACCTAAACCACCTCCCTGAACCTATTGAAAAAAAAAAGCCTAAAAAATTGTATTGATTCGCCCAATATGCCCATACTAGCATATCAGGCATATCAATATTTTAAACATTGGTTAGGTGTTATTTATCAAAATACATGAATGGATTTTGATCGATCAAAACTCTTCTCATATTTCTGGCATCATAGATTTTTCCCATCTATCTAGTAACATTCATTTCAGGTGGTAAAAATTGCTTTAAGAACTTACAATTAATGATATTAAAAACTTATAGAATTTATTCATCTCTATGTAACACTCAGGGTTTTACCGGATAATTAGTGATACTTATTTTTCTTTTCAAAATTAGATTTTGAGATGATGTAGAAGCAATGGTGGTTGGGTTCAATTTAAGTTGTTTTATTTAAGATGTATTTTTTTTTGGAGAATGACGATTCAGCCCAAGGGTTAGAGTTTATAGGCTAAAGTACTGTTGGGGTAGATGTCAGCTCGGAACTGATGCTAATTTACGAGCGGGCATTGCTGTATAAAGTGTGGGTTATTGACATTTTGAATGTTTATAATTCTGCAGTAGAAATAAAAAATCTACATTAGGCCTGTTCGTACTTCTCCGTTTTGTCTAGGCAAATGGCAGACGATCTAGACGAATTAAATCTTTATTATGATTTTAGTGATGACAATGAAGAGGATTGAATATGTTGGATTTGATGAAGGATAAGATGGAAGGTTGAAGATGGTCATGAAATTGAATATGTCAATATTGATGTGAATTACATCGATACTGGTGGCTTGTTTGATTATGAGCCAACTTTAGAGTATGAAAGTCTAATTGAGAATAGTGACAAAGATGGTAGGGATTACAATTAATGGGGCAGGTTTGGGGATGGTTTTATAAATTATAGATTATGCTAATTTTTCTAAACCTCCCATCTCTTATTTGCCTAAAAACTTATAGCGTGTTAGATTTTGAGAATCCAAACCCTCATTGAATATGAAAATATAAATATCCTCTCCTCCCTGAATTTAAGGATAGGGGTGGATTGGGTTCAGGATTCACATCTAGCTCTCCATCGTTCCTTGTTATATATAGGGAATAAATAAGTAAAATAACACAAACAAACAATAAATTTTATAATTATTCGATTAGGACATGTAAAAAGCATATAAACTATCAATTATACTTTGCATGGAATTCAAAAGATTATTAAATTCAACACTTAATGCTAAAGTTTACATGCTGCTCAATAATATGTAGGTTGGGGAGAGTTGGGTTTGTACCCTATCCGTACCCGTATGGGTTGTAGAATCCCAAAACCCATCCTTTAAGCAAAAAAACCCACCTCATCGGGTAAGGGTGGAAATGAATCAAGCTTTTCACAAGTTAATGGATCTTGGCTCATGAAAAGCTTGATTCTACTCGATTTAAATCGAACTTCAAGTTAAGCTCAAGCCTACTATATAGGTTCGTCTACTAATCAAGCTGAGCCCGAGCCCAATGAAGTTCGGCTCATGAGACTCACAATTCTAATTGAGCCTAATACATATATACATACACACATACATATATTTTAATAAATAATTATTATTATATGTATAATATATATATATATATATATATATATATATAATATTTTTTATTTTTTATGTATAATAATAAATAATTTTTATAATTTTTAATTTTTTGTAATATATATAATTTTATTTTTTATAGGAAGCTTGACTCATAGTTGAGCTTGAGCTGAGTTGAGCTCGAACATATAAGCTCTTGAATCGAGCAGCAAATTCAAGTTCAAGTCTCTAGCTCGAATCAAGCACGAGCTTGAGCTCAAGTCTAAAACTCTTTTGGTGAGCCAAGCTTGAATCCACCCCTACCATTAAGGTGGGTACCCACTAGATAGGGTAGAAATTTCCATCCCTAAAAGATGGGCATAAGTCTAAGATTTCTTTGACCCTAATCTGGAAGTTAATATGCTTTTCCCATATATAAAAGAGTTCAAAGATGCATTAAGGGAGGATATAATTTTGAATGCCGTTGAAATTAAATACATAAAGAATGATTAAGGTATTTTAATGCTCTATGTACTTCTGAGGGATGTCTAGAATCCATGCTTCTCCAATTTAAGATGGAGTCAGTAGGAAGTAGGAACACGCATAAAAATAAGGTATTTTAAACTCAATTTTAATCTAGTCATCTTTTCCTCAGAGACCTTCGTTTCTGAGAGAAAGATTATATTAGGGTTATTTCGCACAACACAATTATTGAAATTCAATTCCTTCAGGCACCCCGACAGTTCCAAACAAATAAAGATAAACCAGTTGATGTGTTAGGGGGTATCATGATTATCCTCAAAAGGCTGGTCCTGCTGAAAACCTTGTTCGTCAGGGTGGTGTTATAATTAGGGTTGGTTTTTTTTTTTTTTTTTTTTTTAGGCCCCCAATATATCCATATGGTGTATATTTTTTTAAGAGAAGCCCGTAGGCAAATTCATTGCATCAAATCCTCTATCAGTACAGGTGTGAGAAAAGAAGATAAAAAGAGTAGGTATGAGGTCTGACCAAGTTACAAGTAAGTTTAGCCAGGGTATATACAGCCCTGTTACCTGTACGAGGGGTGAAGGAGAATGTGATAAACAAATGAGCACAAAATTCTCCTGCAGTTGGCCATTAGTGTTGATATACGCCATGAGACCAAAACTGAGGGGTGGAATTGTTTTCCCTCCATGGTCGCCTTACACCGAGCTTTCCAGGAATGCCAAATAAGAAACATACATCTGTCAAAAATTAAATTACTATGGAGGTATTTGGTATGATGCCATTGCCTAGGCAACGATTTTTCTTGGGGTTCAGGAGAATAGTGAACTCTGCACAAAATCCTAAAAGCAAAATCTTATTTGTGTTTATTCTTGTTTTAAGACATAGGCCCCAATAGGCACCATGTAAGTAAAAATGCTTCTCCCCACAAGAAACACCAAAAAAGACGTTTCTGAGAAAAACGGCTCTCACAAAAATCAAGACAAAGTTGACAGCGTTTTTCTAAGAAACAGTAATAAAACATCAACCAAATAAGAAACAGTTTCTCAATTATAAAAAAAAAAAGCTTACATGGCTCTGAACTGGCAGCGTTTTTCCAAAAACAGAAATGGTACCAAACACCACCTATTTTTATTAATAATGAGTCAAAGAATGAGATACATGATACAACATGCCCAGCATCCCTTTTACAAGTAAGCTTTACAAACTTACAATCCCTACCCCATACACCCTTTACTCAATTCTACATGCATAGGCTGCAAAACTGTTCCCTATTCACTTCTTGGCATGTGCATCGGCCAAGATATTTGCAGATCTATTAGTCCAATCAAAAGGATATTTAATCTCCTTAATCTGCCTATAGCACCAAGCCACCAATGCCCTTGTTCTTGGTTTTTCAACCAACCCAGCACCACCTTAGCGTCTCCTCTCACCTCCAAGTTGTTGAAGTTCAAAGATTTAGCTTTTCTTAGGCCTTGCAGTGCTGCCATGAGTTCTGTCCTGAATAAATTTCCCATCCCCATTGGCCCAGAAATATGTTCCCAAGTTTATTTCTAAAGACTGCCCCAATACCTGACGGTCCAAGGTTGCCCAAACTGCATCCATCAAATGTGGTTTGATGAAGTTGGCTAGGTGGCTTCCAACGCAATGACAATTTTGTTCTAATACAAGATGAAGATGCCACCAGCTGCCATCCTCTAACGATATCATTACTGAAAAGGGGCCGAAAATATCCATGGCAAGAAAGTAAATAAAGGAGGATAAAATCATTAAATAAAATGAACTGCAAAGACTGATTCTGTTCCTTAACAATTTTGTTAGAACTAACTACAATCAAATCGTGCTTATCATTTACAGATTTATACAAAAAAAAAACAGGACTAAACACTAGAAGAATAAAACAAAAATAGGTAAATGGAGAAAAAAGTAGAAAAACAAATAAGCTATAATGGGTAAAAGGACTTCCAAATATGAATCAATCAAATGCCAAATAGAATAAGACAAAAGAAACAAAAGCCCTATAAACTCTACATTCATCCCTCTTTGGTACCATGCTTCATGCACATATTGGAGAAAAAAAATAAAGGTAATTATCAAATATTTATAGGTTTACTGAATGCAGGTAGAAAAGACACATATTTTTGACAACACAGAGAAAGTAAGTATGATAGATGAATCAAGGTAAGAGTCAGTCAGTATATACAATGACATCTTCAGAAGACAGATACAAACTAAAAGCCATATGATCAACTAACCAAGCCAATGCACACATCAAAGCATACTCAGAAAATAGTCTTTCCAGTGTAAGACTCCAGAGAATGCAAGGACTGTCATGTCATACTAGCTATGAAGTATGTACAGAGAAAGAGGTACGGCAAATCTCTGTTTGTCACTCAACTATCTTGAACCTTCAGCTTTAATTCCCATTTTTAACATAATTCCTGGGTTCAATTGAGACTAAGAAGATAGAAATCATTCAGGTATATAAATCTTGATATACAAAAAATAATCAACTTTCCATGAAAAAAAAAGATCATTCAGAGAATCAGAGCACAGAAGCATTAAAAATATTAGAGTCCCATGTCTTTCTTTTGTTCTTTTTCCATCTGTGATTGGCTTAGCAAAAACTTAATTTATCTGTGAAAAAGTATCATAAATGTTCAATATGAAAGGTTGTAGCTGGTGGATGCACAAACTTCAATAAGAAAGCCTTTGTATGCACAAATCATCCTTATCATGAGAGAAAAGTTTGCTAAAAGTATGAAGTTGTCAAAATGTCATCAGTGACACATTTTGACATAAATTAAAAAGAACAGTAACTTTTCACAAAATTGGTGAACTTTCAATGATCAAGGAATATTTGATGCAGGCTAGGAGGTGAAAAAAGGAAGCTCTAAGGTTTGGAGCTTCCAGGGGAAAATTAGGTTTCAAATGTGGGTCCCATTAGCCTAGACAAGCTCTAGACATTGTCCTAACTCCTAACCAAGGATTTGATAGTTTTAGAGTGCTGATAGGTCAAAACATTCAAAGAATTTTTAGAATTTTGATAAGCTAAAATTGTAATGACATAACCTTTATTTCGGCCTTTTTTGCAATGGCCAAAACTTTACTTAAATGATTTTGGTGTCATTACATTATCAAGTTACCTATCCAATGGAACCAAGATCTTTTGCATCTGATGTGTTTGAGTGAGTTATTGCCATTTTAGTAATACAGTGAAAGTCTATGACAAATATTTGAAAATTTTTATTTTTGGGTTTATCTTGGAGTTGTACTTGGATTTTTGGTTTTAGTAGTAATGCCAGTATTTAAAGTTGGTTTTTAGAAGTTACAATCCATATTTGAGTACTTTTATGGGTTATAAATGTTTTTTCTTAGTTCTAAAGCAATTAGGAGTTTCTGGTCAATTTCCTAGTCCAAATCGGAGTATGTAAAGTGAGATCTAACCATCTATGTTGAGTCTCTGAATAAAGTCTCTTGTGATTGAAAACTAAATTAGTTGGCTCATCATCATCATCATCATCATCCAAGTCCTATCCCAATTATATGGTACATTAATCCAGTTTTGCCAATCCATTCTATTTAAAACCATATCCACTGTTAAATTATTAGTGCTAAATCATTTCTTACTACCACCCATGTCCTCTTTGGTCTACCCCTAGCTCTTCTAGCCTTCCACTTGTAACACATTACTTATTCTAACTGGAGCTGTTGGTGGTCTTCTATGCATGTGACTAAACCATCTTAGCTTACTCTTAGGTTTCTATGAATGGCTTCATTCCTGATCCTATCATTTCTAGTTTTCCACTCATCCAAAACTAAATTAGTTGACTAGATGAATAAAAATTTGGCTATGTGAATTCAAGCTTTTGCCAATACAATACTCTATCTCTTCTGCCACCTTTCCAGTTTTTTCATCCTGTAAGTTGATTTCTATCTGTTAAATGTTCTAGCAAAGATTCTTCTCTTTCTTCCTAATTCTAAAAGACCTCAATGTTAGAATCTAGATTTATATTCATTTTTAGTGACCGGAAAGCAGTCTAGTTACCTCTCCATCTCGTTTACTTATCATAAATCACCAAAATTACCTTCTCTCATTCTATAGAAGCCACTGCCAGATGTGAAAGTTGTAAGAACCCCTACATATCTGACACTAAATATAACATATATTGTGTATCTCTGCATGATGTGTTTGTGAGATTCTAAATAAGGATTTTCTATTTGAATCCTCTTGACTGAAGAAAAAGTTGCCCAAGAGATCAAATGACTACTGCAAAATTAAACATAACAGGTCAATTCTCACAAGTACAGAATTGTTGAAACATTATTACTTCAGGGATTTAGGCCTCTCAGACATCAATTTAAAGGAATATTCAAACAATGTCATCCTTATATTATATGATTTTACCTTTTACCAAGCTACAACAGTATTTCTGCAAAACTGATCTTTAACTTCCTCTTAATTGGCTGCAAATTACAGAAAAAGCTCGAGCTCTGCAGTGATGGCAGCAAATAACCAACATGAATGCTAAACATACAACAGTGCAACCAATCACAGGTAACTTTTCTTGGGAATAATTCCTTTTGAAATGGTTGTTAAATATAATCCAGGTTGCATAAGGTCCCTGCATCAGGGCAATATGAGATTTCCTGCCCCAATCCCCATTGAATCTTGTAATGGGTAGAGCCTTGTCCAAGGAAGTCACCTGGGTTAATCATGCCACAAAAGATCAGCCACCGCATTGAGTGTCCATCCACAATCTTCAAGGCCTTTGAACCAGTAGGGATCCACTCAACTATAATTGGGCCAAAGTTCGTCTTGGATGCTTTATTCTTCAAATGTATGCATACATATTTTTTCAAGCAGCAAAGGCCAGTCTTCTCCAAGCTGTTGTGGGCTTAGCTCCATTGCAACCTTGAAATCAAGCATAGATATTGGAAAACACATTCTCTGTCGTTGCATACCTTCCATGGGCCCATTGCTATATTGCATCTGCAGCTGATGACCTGGCAACATACCATTAATGAGCTTACCATGATGCTGATGCTTCTGGAGAGGGTGCACTGCTTGCTGATATCCAGATCTTGCTGCTACAAGCTCGACGGAAGACTTTATTAATCGCCTTAAGTAGACATCCAACCCATTATTTAACAAATTAGCACAGTCTGTTGAAACCCCTTCAAGGCCCTGTGCTCCTGCAATCTGTTCCATGCACTTCTTTAGTGTTTCTGTATCACACAACCCACCGCTGTTGAAAGATGTAGGAAAGCTACTGCTAGACAATGGAATAGCCCTGCGGGCCCCACCTACACTAGCTGAGCAAAATGGAATCCCAATGGGTGCCTGGATGGCACTTCTAGTAGAGTTGGTGTTATTGACCTGCTCTATCTCTTCCCCATCTTCAACTACTACTATAAGTTGACCCTTGCTATGTACAGAAATCAGATCATCTGCCGATCTGTTTATTTGTGGTCTCTTTGGAGGGCACTCAAGTGAAACATCTAATTCATTCCCAGGTTGCTCTGCAAGACCCTGATGATTTTGCACTGGCCTCTGGAAATCACATGGATTGAAATCCCCATTTTCTGTAATAACTTTAATGCTCACATCATCTGCAGTGGTTGATTGTTGAGAAACAAAGTCTATCTTCCCGTTTGGCCCAAGAGGGCTGCGGAGATCTTTGAGCTTTCTGTCACGAATCCCAGACCTTCCCTTTGGAGGTGACATCGGCACAACACCCCCATTTGCCCAAATTTTTGGAGTTGAAGGCTGTGTTGAAGTTGGGGAAGGACCACCTTGCTCATGCACATCTTCTCTTGATGGAGATTTCTTTCTGGTCAGTCTTGTGAACTTTTGGGTTTCCTTCTCGTGGACTGGTGGTGGGACCTTCGCATTACAAGCATTCTTCAGAATTGAATGGATCAACTGGTTGTGCAAAGGCAGGTTTTCTCTTCCAAGAATTCTATGACATAATTTATCAAACTCAACCTTGCTTAACTTTTGGCTTAATAGTCCATTCAAATTATAAAAATACCGCTTCGATCTCTCAGGCCCAATCTTCTTCACTATCTGAGCCTTCAAGTCAGCAAGATTGATCCGCGAGTGATGTTGGGAAGGTTGCATTTCTCAATACATACAGCCCATAAACCACGCCTAAATCATCAATCTTCCTTTTCCAAATACAGAACACAAAAAACCCAGCTTTTTTTCAACCGAATTAGGGTTTGTTGCGTTTCCAATAACGGATCCTGCATACACCTCTACCTCCCCCTGAATTCTCCATGCACATAATAGAAAATGCGGGAGCCAATCTCATCTTCAAAAAAGTGAACCCTAGGGAATGAAAAAGGCAGCTCGCAAGCAGCGATCTCACTGACCACAGAACTTAGTTAATCCCTCCAAAACCCTACAATCAAAACTTCAAATTCTGATCTGTTCAAATCAAAACCCTAACTTCTAATCACCAAATCCTCGCTTTTGAGGACCCCATTTTCTTGCCACCCGCAAGCTGCAAAGACCCATAAATACACCCCTCTAAAAGTCCGCATAACATCCATTTCTTTAGAACTCGAGAAGCGAACAGTAATCCAAATTCCTTCAGTGAACTGAGATCGTCAAACCAAGTTAACCAACTCGGATCGCGAAAGAATTTAAGTTGCAGATGAGTTCGAGGGTTGGAGCTAAAGTTCAAATTTTGCTTTAAAGATAACATAAACCATACAGAGAATCCAACACAACAGCAGAGGTTAAAACTTCCAAAGATAAAAAACTCAAGGATTGCAAGAATTCCATCTGACCTTTCCGAGCTCTCTGATACCGAGAACGATTTAAGATTCAGAGACGCAGAGACTTCTAATCCTCGTAGGTTCCTTCAATTCGATTGCGCTGCCGAGTTTCGTTTCTCTCTGTCTCGCTCTCAGCATTTCGTTTTCTTTTTCTTTTTATTTTCTATATATTTTTCTTCTTTTTCTCCCTCTCCAAATATTTCTCGCGCTTCTCTGAGAATTAGATTGCACCCCTCGATTGCAGCTACCTCTCTCTCTCTCTCTCTCTCTCTCTCTGGGTCTTTTTTGCCCTTTTTCAGTTTTCCAATATTTTGATTTATTTTGGTGCCTATGATGGCAAATTGCAATACAAATATGCTCTTCTTAGCCATTATACAATTTACTGTTCTGTTTGTAATACAAAAATATTCTTTATTTTGCACCCCTTAATTGCCGCTACCTTCTTTCAGACCACTTTTTTGGTAAATTGCTAAACCTCTCCTGAAATCTGGTAATTGCAGTTATAGATTCTTTATGTTAGAAACCTCTGTAAACAGGCTCGAAAATGTCTAAAATACTCATACAATTACTTTTGACTAAAATATTTAATTGTCAATTCTTTTTTTCTTCCAATGAATCATTACCCCAATCCTTGCTTATCTTTTTTTCTAAATTTGATTTATTTTCAAATTTCCCTTCATATCAATCACTCAAAAGCCTAGCCGCAACTTTAAATTCTCTTTCTTTTTGTTCATAAACTTTGTATTGTTTTTTCTATAAAAACCAGTTTTAATAGCAATGGAATGAGTATTTTGGACATTTTTGTGCCTCTTGTTAGAGGATTCCAACCGAATTGGTCTACTTAATTGCAACTATGACAGAAAGTTTAAGGGAGGTAATTGCAATTCCAAACTTTAAGGGAGTTTCAGCAATGGTCAAAAACTTCAAGAAGATTTTAGCAATTTACCCTTTTTTCTGCAATGATGCCGCTACCAATTAACTCCAAGTGATTTTTCCATTTCATGTGGTTAGTGGTAATCAAAAAAATACTTTGCTTATCCAAATTTGGATTTACTCCTCACAAAATGCGCCTTACACCAATCTCACAGCATGTTACAGTTGTGCATTGGGAACATCTTCCTGTGAATGACAACCTATGAATATGAAGATGTTCCAAATGTGTGACTCCAAATGCTTGTGAGGTTGGTGTGAGGAGCAAATCCAAACTCTGCTTTCCACCTCTCGCTCTCTCTCTCTAAGTCTCTTTTTTTTTCTTGTTTTAGTTTTCTAATATTTTAATTTATTGTGATGCCTATTATGGCAAATTACAATACAAATATACTCCTCTCAATCATTATACAATTCAGCTTGTGAGGTTGGTGTGAGGAGCAAATCCAAACTCTGCTTACCACCTCTCGCTCTCTCTCTCTCTGTCTTTTTTTTTCTTGTTTTAGTTTTCTAATATTTTAATTTATTGTGATGCCTATTATGGAAAATTACAATACAAATATACTCCTCTCAATCATTATACAATTCAGCTTGTGAGGTTGGTGTGAGGAGCAAATCCAAACTCTGCTTACCACTTCTCTCTCTCTCTCTCTCTCTCTCTCTCTAAGTCTCTTTTTTTAGTTTTCTAATATTTTAATTTATTGTGATGCCTATTGTGGAAAATTACAATACAAATATATTCTTCTCTCAATCATACAATTCACTATCCTAGTTGTTATACAAAAATGATCTTATTTCCACCTACCAATTAACCAAGCAAATTTTGCATTTTATGTGGTTAGTGGCAATCGATGAAAATGCTTTGAGTCTAGATCACCTGCCAACAAAATACGTTCAACACCCTACCAAAAATATCTGACACCACACATCTCATACATGATAGGTCCCACTTTTATGGTGGGACCTAATTTTATAGTGAGATGTATGGTGTTAGATCAAGTTGGTAAGGTGTTGGAAATTGTTTTTGTTGACAAGTGACCCCAACTCAAATGCTTTAGCTTATTTTTAAGCTCTCTCTCTCTCTCTCTCCAAGGGGGTGTTCTACAACATGGTTGGTTTGTTTTAAATTTGGTGTAATTACTATTTTATCTTAAGCCTATTAATTGCAATTTATAAACTACCAGCTATGCCTCTACAACTTTTATTAAAAAAAAGTTGAGCCTTGTGATAACCCAATTGGACTTAGTCACATCAAGTTCAATCCAAATCATTATTTTTGGGTTATGTATTATTAGATGAATTTGTGTTAGTTTTCATTCATTGTTTTAAATTTTACTATTTTTATTATGTTTTTAGATTCTGGATACACAAAAATTTAATATTAACTTTTAGTATCAGTTTCTACTTTTATTTTGACTAGTAAATATGTACATGCAACACATGTAGTAATTTCAAATAACATTAATAATTTCAATATCCTTATTAGAACCATTTAAGAAGGATAAGTAATAAAAGCATGGTGTGTTGGTGTATTTAGATTTTATATTTAATTTTCATTGTTAATAAAAATACTTCTTATCATATTTATTTTTGTTTTATATGTTAAATATATGATATCAGATATCCACACAAATTTTATAGACATATTTTTGTGTTTTTTATATTTTTTATTTCTATCTATTTTTTGGGTTTTTATTATATAATTATGACACCATGTGCTAGCCTATTTGACTTGCTAAAAAAAGCAATCTCATTTTTGGGAAACTTTAAAATTTGTATTCTATTTACATAATTAATTCCAAAAATAATTCTTATTTATCACACATATTTTTGTTTGATATGGTAAATTTATAATATCTTAGATATCTCAAAATTTTTAATTTTTTGTGTTTCTATTTTTTTTTTTATTTTTTATTATTTTAGTATGGCATCATTGGTTAAGCCACTACCCAAATGATTGGACCATTATGGTGCAAGTCAAGTAGGTTGGGCTGAATTTAAGCTTAACCCTAACCCAACCTTATGCATTGGACTTAAGGCTTCAGATCTAAGTCAAACCTAATTTGTTCAACTTGGGGCCAACTTCCAACCTACAATGAAATTTGATGCACTTTGGTTAGTCTTGGACTTGGGTCTATCAATTAGTCCCATGACAAAATTTGACATAAAATGTATATATACAATTGTATATATGCATGTATGCATATATGTCTATACATGTATTTATGATTGTATGTATATAATTAGGCTTGACTTTAGCTAGTTAAAAGATAGTATTGGGCCCAACCCGAAAATATAACAAAAAAGCCAAAACTTTTGATCCTAAGCTTTAGGCCCCCAGGTCGAGAACCAAAAATCGAAGCTAGCTTGTTTAAAATTATGAGCTAGATCAATTTGAGCTCGAGTTAATCCCACCTAATAATTTTCCTCCCTATGGACCATTGACCATTAATTAGACAAAAAAAAAACAATCTTCCTTTTAAGTTAGTTTTGTTTTAAATTCTATTTCTATCACTAATAAAAATAACTTATCTATCACACTTATGTTTTGTTTAATAGGATGAATACATAATATTAAAGACACACCCAAATGTTTTTTTTACAAATTTTCTATGTTTTTAATAATTTTTGTTTCTTTATCTTTTTAAATTTTTATTATTTATTTATGATATCATGGGTTGATCCATTTGACCTAAAATGTTGAATCATTTTCCCACCACTTGAATAGGAAAATGGTTTTGTTTTTGGATTAGTTTTAAATCTTGTATTTCATTTCCATCGAATAAAAATACTTTTATTTATCATGCTTAATGTTGTTTGATATGATAAATAGATAATACTATAGATGTGCCTAATTTTTTCACAATTTTTATAATTTTTGTAATATTATATTTAAATTTATTTTTAATTTTTTTGTTATTTAACTATCATTGGTTGCCTCGTTAGACACCGATGATTAAACTATTTACTTGCCACTTAGATAAAAGGGTGGTTTATTTAATTATTTTTCATGTTGGTTTTGAACATAGGTTTTAACATTATTAAAATTATTAGATATAAAATTACTTTGTAGAATTTGATCAGAAACAAATAAAGTGTCTAAGGAGAGAGAATGAAGGTTTATACCTTAATGAGAGGAAATTTATTGAAGTGGAAGATGTACTTTTAGTCAAGAAAAATCCACAAATCTTATTTATTTAATGTGCTTAAATATAAGATTTAATGAAAGGAAATAGGACTTAGTATCCTAAATGTAGGACTTAATAATGAGGAATATAATGAATTTAATAAAAGTAATAATTCAAATTATGTTTTTTTGCCCTCATAAATATAGGGAGACCAAGTTCAAAGAGTAAGGCTACTTTAGTAAAAAAATTCCAGAATTTAGACCTCATTCACAGTTTTAATAGTAGTTGATGTTGTTTGATCTGAGGTGTGTCGAACCGAGGATGCAATCAAATAGTCCTACCAATTGGACGAGGCCGATGTGGAAGGACAAAGGCATGCACCGAGATGAATCTGCAAGTACAATGTTGGTCCATCAAATTTGTCCAAATTGATTTTGGATTGGATGGGGTCTAGTTCAAAATTGGTCCATTGACACTCATACTACTACTTTTCATTGTTCGGGTGATGCCTTAGTTGGCTGAAGTTGCTACATGATCTACCTTTTTGGCCAATGACTTTGGACCTTGTTGGCTTACATCACCACAATCGTGTCACAGAGAGGACTCACGAGGAAGCAAAGTCCCGCACAAACAAGGAAACATGGCCCACCAAAAGAGAGGGACCTCTCGAGAACCTCAGTGGGCAACCTCATCCCGACAACCCTATAGACCTCATCCAACTACAACATGGGTGTTTGGTCTATATAAAGGCATCTCCCTCTCAACTAAGCTCTCTAGGATCTAGCCCACATTACTCTCCTTGGCTTTGACCAACTCTTTACCTACCCGGGGATAAATTCCTCAGGCCTCTAATTTTCTCTATACTTGTAGACTATAGTGCACGGTCTTGTCCTTCCACCTCGACTTCGTCCAGTTGACAAGACTATTTGCTATATATTTGGCTTGGCACACCTCAGATCGAACAACATCATTTACCTCATTCGATTCTCTCTATTTAAATCTTACATTTCTTTGATAAATGAACAAAAAAAACACCAAATAGATAAAACATTACAAAAAAAAAAATTATAGCCAAGTAGGTAGGCCTATCAATGATACTTGAAGCTTTATAACTTGATCCAATGATATTTGAATGAAATGTTTTATGTAATCAGATTTGGATTTTGCAATCTATAACTTATTAATAATAATAAAAAAAATACATATAGTAGAAATCTACTGAATTAAAAAATATGAAAGCAAGTACTTTCTTGAAGAGAGAATGAAGAGAGAAGGAGAAGAAGAGAAGTTGAAAGAAAAGAGAGTAATCATCTGGCCGCCCCCTTCACTTATTATTTATACTAAAATAATAAAACAGTACAAAGATAACTATACCCTTATAGGGCGGCAAACATAAAACAACATATATATAACACTCAAAAAACATAATAAAATTTGGATTCACATATATACTATGGTCCCCACCTCCTATCTAACAACTAACATAAAACATCAACTCAGAAAAATATCATAAAACTAATTAATCTTCAATACTCCCCCTCAAGTTGAGAGTAAATATCACACATTCCCAACTTGTGCAAATCATGTTCAAGCTTATTCCTTGCCACCCCTTTAGTGAGAACATCAGCCAGCTGTAACTCTGAAGAGACATAAGGCAAACAAACTTCTCTGGTTGTTACTCTTTCTCTTATAAAGTGTCTATCAACTTCAATGTGTTTTGCCCTATAATGTTGAATTCGATTGTGGGCAATATTGATTGCAACCTGATTGCCACAGTATAACATCATAGGTTCATTTGCTTTCACCCCAATCTCACTCAAAAGAGATCTAACCCAAAGAAGTTCTGAGACACCATGAGCCATGGATCTATACTCAACCTCTGCACTTGACCTTGCCACAACTACTTGCTTCTTATTCTTCCAAGAGATCAATTTTCCACCTACAAAGATACACACTCTTGATGTAAACCTCCTGTCATCTAAGCATTCTGCCCAGTCTGCATCTGTATAGGATTTTAACTTCAGATTCTCATGATTGAGAAAAGAATGCCTCTACCGTGGTGCTTTATCAGATATGCAAGTATTCTCTCAATAACTTTCTAGTGCTGAACCCAAGGTGCATGAATGTACTGATTCACAACACTGACAACATAAGAAATATTTGGTCATGTCATACACAAATACAACAGTCGGCCCACCATTATTTGATATCTCTCCATATCCTTTACCAATTTACAATCCACACCATTAATTCTATGATTTGGATCAATAGGAGTGTTTGCTGGTTTGGTCCCCAGCTTCCCAGTCTCTCGTAGTAGGTCAAGTACATATTTTCTTTGTGAAATGAAGATCCCATGCTTGGATCTTGCAACTTCAATCCCTAAGAACTATTTGGGCTTACCAAGATCTTTGATCTCAAATTCTTGTTGCAATGATTTTTTGAGATCATCAATCTCCTCTAGATCATTTCCTGTCACCACTATATCATCCACATACACAATCGGAATTGACACCAAAGCATCTCTCCTCTTCACAAAGAGGGTGTGATCAGACTGTATCTGTGTGTATCCAAAACGGATGAGTGCCCCTTTGGACCTGTCAAACCAAGCCCTAGGTGACTGTTTCAGTTCATACAAAGATTTTATGAGTCTGCACACCTTTCCTTTACCAACATTTTCATAAAAGCCTGTTGGAATGTCCATATATACCTCCTCTTGTAAGTCACCATCGAGGAAATCATTTTTGACATCAAGCTGGAACAAGGGCCATGAATAGGTGGCTACTAGAGATAAAAGGATACGAACTGAACTCATCTTAGCTACTAGTGCAAAAGTTTCCAGATAATCAACACCATAGGTCTGAGTATACCCTTTTGCTACCAACCTTGCCTTGTACCTCTCTATCTTGCCATCGGCCTTATACTTCACTGTGAATATCCATCGACATCCGACTGTCTCCTTGTCTGGGGGGAGATCAACTATTTCCCAAATTTGGTTTTTGACCAAAGCATCAATCTCATCTTGCAAGGCTATTTTCCACTCAGGTTTGGAGAGAGCCTCAATAACATTCTTAGGTATAGACACAAAATCCAAGGAAAGATGGTGTAAAATGCAGTGGGCTGTACACTTTCTCTTCCCCTTACGAAGTGCAATGGGAAGATCAAGGTCAGTGGGATCAGCTACAACAATGGTATTAGGGACAGAAACATTATCATCAGAAACATAACAGGCTCAGGCTCAAGAGAAATACCTGGAACTTTATCTGCTGAATCTGGAGTTTCAGAAGGACTACAGAGAGTGGTGTGGGTCGAGGATATGTGGAGTCAACCATCATCTGCCGGCGCTGATATTGTTGTGAGGCTGCCCATAGTGGCTCAGGTAATGAAATTGGAGGTGCAGGTGCTGGCTGAACTGATGGTGCAGGTGGTGGCTAAACTGTTGTAGATGCTGGCTGAACTGATAGAGGCACCACAGAAACATGAAGAGGAACAGATTGTGAGTTCTCTTCCCCAAAACTCCCCCTAAGGAGAACCACTCGAGAAGAAGAATGTGGATTCAAAAAAGGTAACATCCATAGTGACAAATCTGTTCGACACTAGGTCATAACAACAATACCCCTTTTGGTTCTGAGCATACCCAAGAAAAACACATTTCTTGGCTTTAGGATCCAATTTCTTGTGATGAGGGCCAACAATGTGAAAAAAAGAAACACAACCAAAAACCCTCAGAGGTATATTAAATATCTCTCCATTTGAAAAAATGAGGCTAAATGGCACCTTAAACCCCAAAGTCCATGAAGGAACACGGTTAATCACATGTACAACTATAAGAATTACATCTCCACAAAACTGCACAGGAACTAAAGCACACACCATAAGACTCCTTGCCACCTCCACAATGTGTCTGTTTTTGCTCTCAGCAACTCCATTCTGTTGCGGTGTATATGCACAACTCCTCTGATGAACTACACCATGTTCTAAGAGACACATGGTTAGGTCCTTCTCAAAGTACTATCTAGCATTATTTGATAAAAAAACCTTAGTTCTCACTCCAAATTGTGTGAGAACCATCTGATGGAATTGTCATATTAAGTTATGAACCTCATCACGTGATCTCATCACATATATCCTAGAATATCGTGTATAATCATCCACAAACAAAAGAAAGTAACGGAATCCTCCCACAAAAGGGATTTGATATGGCCTCCATACATCAGTGTGAACAATATTAAAAGCAGAAGTACTTCTTTTATTACTTGGTTTAAAAGATTGTCTATAATGCTTTCCTAACTGACAATCTCACACTTCAAAGTAGATAATTGAATAGACTTAAGCAATTTTGGGAAAAGACATTTCAAAGAAATAAAAGAAAGATGTCCCAAGCGATTGTGCCAAAGCATAATCTGGTTTACTGACTCTGACCCACTATTACTGTTGCTGCTAATATGATGGCCCTAATGTCTCGAAATCTCATCCAGAAGGTAGACTCCATTCATCTCACGACCACTCCCAATCATCTTCTTTGACTCCAGATCCTACAAAACACAATTATTAGGAAGAAAGGTCACAAATAGTAGATTGGTATAAAGTCTAGGGACATGTAAAATAGAGGACAAAGTTATATCATTGGTCACTCTAACTGTCCCATTCCCAGCAATGGGCATATGTGGACCATTTGCTGTAGAGACAAAGTCTCTACCAGAGCACAATTGATAGGAACTAAAAATGGTAGGGGCATTAGTCATATGCTCAGATGCTCCTGAGTCTATAATCCAGGGAGGTCCCTCCTTACCTGAAGTGGATGCAAGATTTGCAGTTGCATATGAACTACTTGTATGTGCAAAGTGGTGTAGTTGGCTTCTGCATTTTGCTGTCCATCTGGAATGTTAGAGCTGGGTGAATCTTTCTTACTCATAAGTTGTCCAAACCTCTCCAATTCTATTCTCACTGCTGCTACTGTAATGGATTACCAATCAGTTTGGGAGAGAGGGGCTGAAGAGTCTCCTGTAGTGGCTACATTTGCATTTCCTTTCTTATTTCTTATCCGAGAAGGCATAAGATTTGGATGAAGGTTCCAACAAGTGTCCTTAGTATTCTTAGGCTTCTTGTAATAATCACACACCAAGTCCTTATCTTCCCTTCTAGTCTCACTACTCCCCCTGTCTCCATTCGGCTTAGGTTTTATTGTACCAATCATAGCCGACTAGTCAACTCCATGCTATTTCAGCATTACATTCCTCCTACTCTCTTCTCCAGAGATAAAAGCATAGGCCAGAGAGAGTGTCACACCCTCCCTAGAAAGAATATGCTACCTAGCAATGTCAAATTCAGGGTTCAGCCCTGCCAAGAACTCAAAAACCCTATTCCTCCCTACCGGTTTGTGATAAGTTGCTGCATCATTTACACTTTTTCATACCACAGTTTTTAAGTGATCTATTTCCTACCATAGGGTTTTCAGCATGGAGAAATACATAGCAAGAGGTTTTTCTCCCTGTTTCATATTTATCACTTGATTTCTTAACTAATAGTCTTTGGCTTCATTTTTCTTATGAGAGTAGGTTTTAGTCACTCCATCTCAAATCTCCTTAGCAGTATTAGCCCATGGTAAAATTTTTGCAATATGAGGTAACATAGAATTACACAGCCAAGACATTACCATGTAATTCTCTTGCACCCATCGGGAAGAGTTTGTATCGGGTTTCTTTTCCTCCCCAGTGAGATACCCTAATTTTCTATGGGCACCAATAACCATCTTAGCTGATTGTGCCCACTCCAAATAAGTTGTACCATCAAGTTTTACTATAATAATGATCACAGACGCAAAAATATCACTACTACCTCCAGCATCTAGTTCCACAGTACCAGTAGATTTTATCTCGGTATTCCAACTCTCCATTTTACTTCAAATAGTTCAACAATAAGAAAAAAATAGATTGAAGACCTTCAAAAAATAATTTAATACCACATGCACAGAAACCAACCCTTCCGGAAGAAGAAAACCCTACCTGGAGGGAAATCTCTCTCCTCTCCATGCCTCCCAACAGAGAGAAAAGTGAATCAATCACTTCGAGAAGCCTAGAAAATTTCAAAAACCAAATCGCCCTCTTCAGAAAATCAAAAGAAAACTAACAATACCTGGGCGACCAAGATCAGATAAAAAACAAAGAGTCCAACTTTTTTGGGACTCTTCCCCGTATTCCAATTCTTCCTGATTTTGATGCCAAATAGTAGATCACCTTCATGATGTCTAGATCCCACCAAAAACTCCAAGAACTGGTCAATCTATACCAGATCAATCAACCCTTTACTACTTCATGCAGTTGGCTGATCTAGGGTTGCATGAGAATGCTTCCAGAAACCCTAGCCAATGCTCTGATACCAAGTAGATATCTGCTGAATTAAAAAAATATGAAAGAAACTAGTTTCTTGAAGAGAGAAGGAAGAGAGAAGGAGAAGAAGAGAAGTTGAAAGAAAAGAGAGCAATCATCTGGCCGCTCCCTTCACTTATTATTTATACTAAAATAATAGAATAGTACAAAGACAACTATGCCCTTATAGAGCGACAAAACATAAAACAACATATATAACACTCAAAAAACATAATAAAATTCTGATTCACATAACTACTGTGGTCTCCACCTCCTATCTAACAACTAACATAAAACATCTACTTAGAAAAGCATCATAAAACTAATTAATTTTCAACACATATTAGTATAACTTTTTTGATACATTATTACTATCATTATCATCATCTAGAATTCCCACGTGCAAAGCACGTGTATGCTTATTAGTATTTTAAAAGGTGTGGGAGATGTACCTCCACGCAAGGTGCCCTCAAAATGCCTTGATGTGCATGCCAGAGACTAGAGGCATTGATGCCTATGGGTAAGGGTCTTAATGGACCGGTTTTGGATTGGACCCTATCCAGTCCAAAATCATTTTGGATAGATTGGACAGACCAACAAGACATATTAGATTGGATCGGTGCAAAATATTTATTAGATTGGATTAGACCTGGTCCGCCCGTAATACACTTATATTGGATTGGGTTGGATTAAGCCAATATTAGGTGTCAATGGACCAGGTTTGGATCTAAATCAAAGCGAATTTGAACAAATTGGATGGTTCAAACATTGAATTGGACCAGTCCAAAATATTCATTGGACTGGATTGGATTGGACCAAATCTAGTCCAATTGACACCCCTACCTATGGGGCGTACACCTCAAATCATGGTTTTTGAACCTCTGTTGACCTAAACAGTCGGACCATTTGACCCGAGAACCGTCTAGGCAACTGGTTCCGTTTTACCTCAAACCTAGTCCTTGGCCAAAAGCTGTTGAATTGGTTAATGACCCGTTGATCTGGGTGGTCAAACCGTTCGACCCATTCAATGGTTTTGGCCATTTTTTATTTTAATTATTTTTTAATATTTTAATTTTTTTTGTTAGAATAGGCCATCCATTTGGACTAGATGGTCAAACCATCGACCTAGAAACCGATGGTCAGAAAGGTTCCGATTCTGGGTCGCTTTTTAAAACATTGCCTCATATGCATTTTGCATTAAGTGTCAAGGGGTGTATGGCATACCCTTCACACATGCTTAGGTGGCATAGAATAAAAAAGCAAGTTTGGGGCCTCTAGAGTGGCCCCTGTACCCTTGGTCGCACCCCCTTTGGTCAGTATGAGCTGAAGAGAGTAGGCAAGTCCGAACTGGGGTGAATGCAATGGATGCTAAAGTGAGTCAAGAGTCAAAAGTTCTTTACCTTAAGGGGGATGTGCCTATATATAGTCGAACATCCATTTTGTAGTCAAGTAAGGCCTACGGAGTTATTGGGATGAGGTTCCTTGTTGAGGTGCTCAAAGGGCTCCCCTTTCCTTGGCGGAGTATGTTTTCCTTGTCTACGTGAAACTCTTCTCCTTGGTCCATCCATCTACGACGCAGTTGCATTGGGTGGTGTTGGCGTGGTGACATGATTCGAGGTGTTTGGCCATGAAGACTAACACATGGCATCCTAGACCAGCTTAAACACCACCTGAACACCACTACCCCCGTTCTGAAGTTGAGGAGTGTAGTGTTTAGTCACGATGGAGTGGAAGAGCTCCTAAGTCCTTGACTGAGGAACTTTAACTTCTTCAGCTGGCCGCATTTTGTTCAGACCGAACTAGTTGGTCACCTAACTAGTCTAAATTCTCCATCGTTGACTAAACATGGTTTATTATGCTCTAGTCGCATTAGAAAGGGAATGAGCTAATTAGGGATTGTAAGAAGTAGTTTCGGAAAGCGACTCTGGATTGCTCTATGGTTGGAAAAGCCGCTAATGCCTCTATATCTGACTAGGTTGAAGGAATGCAAAATGTAGTACGATGCAAACAAGGTGGACCTCTATCGTGAAAGGCATACAAATTAGAGAAATATTTCCAAAATACACAAAAAAACTGAGGAAAAACCTGATTCAGATTAAAACATTTGCATTAAGCATTTTATTGAGGTACCACTAGTTTAGAACAAAGCTCAGATTAAACCTCTTGATCACCCATCTATCAAATTTCAAACCCCAAAATCCCTATTTTACACTTCCTACAAACAAATTTTAATCTGGCACTCTCGTTAGCCATGAATATTATTAAAATTAAAAATTCTCTTTATAATATAGCCCCAAACCTCTCCATTACCTTTTTAATCACCCATTCATCAAATTTCAGACCTAAAATCCTCATTTCCTGCATGAAATATTTTATTTTGATTGTTTTCGTTAACTATAATTCCCAAAATAAAAAATATTCTCTGTGACACATCTCCAAAAGCCATAAAACTTTATCATTGCCTTTTAAACACTTGATCATCCATCTCTCAATTTTTAGACCCAAAATCCCTATTTTACCCCTCATACAAAAGAGATTTTGATTCAACCATTCCCATTTAGTCATAACACTTAATGTCAAATATTCTCTTTAGAGCTTAACCTTCAAGACGCCTAAACCTTAGGATTACCTCTTTAAACCTCTTGATCATCCATCAATTTTGGGACCTAAAGTCCCAAGTTTACCCGTCACACAAAAAGAATAGAATGTAACCATTTCTATTAGCCATAACTCTCAAAATCAAAGATTTCCTTTGAGGCACAACCCACATGACCCCTAAATCTCACCATTACCTTTTTAAACCTCCAGATCACCTATCAATCAAATTTCAGACCTAAAATCACCGTTTCACCCTTCCTATAGAAAATATTCGACTTGACCATTTTCGTGAGCTGTAAATATCAAATTCAAGGATCCTTTTTGCGGTAAATCTTCCAAAGCCATGAAAGTTTACCATTTCCTTTTTAAATCTCCGAATCATCTATCCATCAATCTTTGGACCCAAAATCCTCATTTTACCCTTCATACAAAAAAGAATCCGAACTAACCATTCTCATTAGTTACAACTCTCAAAATCAAAGATTCTTTTCGTAACACAACCCTAAGACTTCTAAACCTTACCATTACCTTTTTAAACCTTTTGATCATCCACCCATCAATTTTTTAGACCCAAAATTCCTACTTTGCTCCTTATACAAAATGATTTTGATCCAATCACTTACATTAGCCATAGCCTTCTAAATTGAAGATTCTCTTCACAAAATGTCTCTCGAGACTATCAAACCCCATTATCACCTTTTAGAGACACTATATCACTAACACACCAAACTTTAATGCAAAATTCTCCATTTTACCCCTCTATTAGGAAAGATTCCAATGGTGCAATCTTGTAAGCCAAGGTATTTGATATTCAATTTCCTTAAGACCCTAACATCTCTAGCACCTCAACCCAGTCCAAATAATTCAACCCCATCTAAATACCCTTTCATAAAATTTGTGCACAAAGATGCTCCTCCTACACTTCAAAAAACCCTAAATTCTATTTTGATAAATCCTATTGGGTCACCCATTTGACTAGCATTACACCTTGGCCTCTTGGGGTTTAATCTCAACCATTAGGTTCTTCTCACCATAATCTCCCTAAATCTGGACCCTTCATACAAATCACCCCTCTAACTTGATAACCAACTCCTTGAACTTTTCTAAAGTTATCCAAAAACCCAAGAGAACCCTAGAGTCAATCTCAGCCCTAGATTTAACCCCTCTTATTATCCACCCTTGGATCCACCTTGTCTAGCTTTTACATTGCTAAAACCCTAGTAAACAAACCCTAGCCACCCACTTTCAAGGGCTCTCTCAAATTTTTGGTCAAAAATCCTTTCAAATTTGAGTTTTAAATTTTAATTTAGAACCCCCTTTTTTGGTAATTAATAATGGGACAGAAGAAGAGTGATTTGAGAGGGCTTGTTTAGGAACACAGGGAAGAGCGAGGGGCATTGAGTCTGGTCAAGATGCATGTCTAGGTTTGTTCCAAGATAGAAAGAGAGAAAGAAAAAAACAAAAAGAAAAGAGAAAAATTCCTAGGAGAGACTAGACCAATTCAGTTTGAGAGGATGACCCTTCTTCTCCCTCCATCTTCATTGGAGAGAGGGTGAGACAATCCATCCCTAATGTTATGAACTTCTCTCTCCATCAAGGCCTTCTAGCATCAAGAACCAAACCTCCCCCTCCATCCACCATCATTTCCAATCTCTATTTTATAGTCTTACAAGAGAAAAACCCTTTCCATTTCATCCTTTCAAGCTATGAAAAAGAAAACATCAAGAAGAAAAAGAGAAGGAGAAAAAAGATAGATCTCATCTTAGTTGTTGGAATGCCCCCTTCACTCTTTTCTTTTTTTCTTGAGATTTTTGAGAGGCCAAGAAGCAAGAGGCCTCTTCCCACTCCCAAATTTTGGGACTTTCAAAACCCCTTCAAGTGTTCTCAAAATGTTTGCTATAAGGCTACACTCAACATAGGTAGTCCCCAACCATCCACAATTCTTATCCATGAAGTCAACCCAATCCAATTTGATGCTCACAAAATGTTGCCTCCATTGGGGAGGCATGGTATGTGAATGCTATTCCCATTTCCCATTTGAGTGGAGAAAATATTTCAGCTATTCTTCAAGAATATTTCACCAATGAGAGCTTCATTTCCTTTCTTGACTGATAGCCTTTTAGATTGAACTTAGATTTATTCTTCCTTAAGTGCTTTTGTTTTGGATTAATTTTGGATGAAGCTTTGCATAGCTGAATTTACCATGTTAAGCTTTGGATGAAATTTTGCATACCTCAATGGCACTTGATTATAGGGGTGTTCTTATGCATGTTTCAAGTAAGATTTAGTTTCTCGAAGTATGTGGCTTGTCGATAAAAAAATGCACATACATAGTCGCTTTTCACTCATGAAATTAAGTTAGTATTGATTGACATAGTCTTTCTTGCTTAGGTTTTATCTTATTCCAAATGTTTTAATGTGAATACATCAATTCTTCTTGAGTAGAGGGTTGTTCATGTGGTTTTTGAATTGATACTATGTTTCTTGAAGTGCCTTAGGACTGTTAACATGGAAGGCTGAATTGCATATGTTCCTTCTTCTCTCCTTTTTTTTCCAAGATTTTGAGAGAAGTAAAGGGTTTTTATGAACCCTGGACTATCAACAAGGGGCAGAATTGATTTCCCCCCTCTTCCCCTATGTTGAATGAGAAATCAAGCAATGGTCATGTGTTGATATTCTTTTGCATTTGAACATGTTGAATTGAACTTGAATATTTTTGTTGAAGCTTGAATGCTGTCTTTTCCATGTGGAATGTCTACTTTGGCATATCTATGGTAGTAGGATTATGGGGTTTCTTGTTTCACTTGAGAGGCATGAGAAAAATAATAAGAATTTGATTCTTGGACTGTAAACATATTGCATGCTCTTTATCTCTACTCCCTAATTCAACCCAAGTGTGAAAGAAGATAATGAGTATGAAGATGAGAGTGAATTTGTGAGTAATGAGAATGCTAAAACAAGAGAGAGGGGAATGGAGATTGAAACCTACATGTTTATTTTTTCCACAATTTCTCTTTGTGATCAATTAGCATGCAAGCTGTTTGAGAAGTCTTAAAAGCATATGCACACACTTGAATTCAATAGATGTCCAATGGATCATTTCACATGTTCCACATGGAAAAATATGGATTTCTTCCCTTAATACTCATGATTGATGCTTGAAATCTCCAAAGAGGTAAGCACCATTCTTGATTATCTTGTTTCTCTTTTCTTGAATCTTATGGACTGTCAAAATTTAATCCTAGTTTAGAGTTGGTTTTGGCATGAATTTGGATAGGATTTGAATGGGAAATTTCCTTTGGAAGCATGCCACATACGTTAGCAAAACTTCGGAGTACTTGTTTCTTAGATACTTATATATGTGAATACCTAGCTGAAATGTGTTGTTTATGAAAGCTTAATGCATGTTGGAAATGATGATATTGAATCTATGTTAGTGCTGAAATGTTAGAATCTATGACAACTTGTAATGACATGATGATTTAGGACTAGTTACATGCTGAAATTATTATTTCTATGTGAATATAAGACTAATCGTGTGAAAAAATGATGCTTTGAGTTGGTTTGAATGCTGCAATGGACATGTGGATTCTTGTTTGGATCATGAATTTTTTTTTTTCAATTATGAATCATGCTGAAATGTAATGGAGGTTAAACCGTCCATGTTATTAGGTTGGAATAGGATCTAATTGAGGAATTTAATCTTTGACAATGAACAAATTGAATGTGCTATCAAAACATGGAGAGTAAAAAGAATATGGACATCCTAACAAGGGTTTTGATTTTGGGAAATTATTAGGGAAGATTTTTGCCCCTCACTTTTTAAGTTGAGAAATATAAGTGCTGAAATGAGGGAGCCATTTCGAAGTTCTAGTAATTCATTCATTAAGGTGAATGCAAGGAGACCTTTAGGGGTTTAATGTGATCAAGCATCAAGGTCTCATTTGGGGGATAGAATGTTGAAATGTAAGCTGAAATGGTTTGAAATCTCAGTTTAGTAAAAGAAAATAAAAAAAGGAAAAAGGATAATGAGAATCCAGAATTAACCATAGGTAGTTTTGGTGATGCATTGGTTGTTTGATTTCATTTATTTGAATGCTGTTTGAACTAATGTTTGTGTAGTTAGTTTTTAATTTTCTTGGTTGATGTCTTTTATGTTGCCTCTTATTCATCATGTATGACTCATTTGCATTTTGCAGAGCACACTGGATTATTTGTGAACTTATTGTCCTATAGGTGAAGGCCGGTAGACAAAGGTCATTGGGACTTGACACCCAGTGGCTCTTATGGAAAGCTTCCAACCAGTTATCAACCAGAGAAGCCCATTTGTTCAATGGGTAGAGGTTTAAAGATTGACAGCCTTGTTGGAACTTAGAGTCTAGGTAACAACCCTAACTTCATGCATTGCATTGTGCATGTCAACCTAGTCATTGCCACCTAAGCTTCTTGCTTGCTTGTGTGATTGCATTATGGACCCCAAATTAGATATAAAGAAAAAAGAAAGCAACAACAAAAGGAAAAAATGAAAAGGAAAACAAGAGAAAAGAAAGAGAGGCAAAAAGAAGAATCTTAAGCCCAAGTCTAAGCCCAATTTGGCCTAGGCCACATAGGCCAAGTATAAGCACAAATTTAGGCCCAATTTCAACCCCAATTGGGCCAAGGCCACATAGGCCTAGCTTAGGCACAATCTCAAGATCAATTTCAAGCTTAATTTCGAGACAATTCGACCCAGGATGCATAGACCAAGTTTAGACCCCGTTTTAATCCTAGTTTCAAGTCCAAATTCCAAGCCCATTTTAGACAAGACCACATAGGCCAACCTCCAACTCAAACATAGGACAAGTCCCAAGTTCATCCCAACCCAAAACCAAACTTAAGTTAAGGCTCTTTGGGTTTAGGCCCAAACCCATTCCAATCTAGAATCAAACCTAGGTCAAGGCCAAGTAGGCTTAGGCCCAAGCCCATTCCAACTCAAAACCAAACTTAAGTAAAGGCCAAATAGGCTTAGACCCAAGCCCCAAGGCATTCTAAACTAGAACCAAACTTAAGGGAAGGCTAAATAGGCTTAGGCCCAAGACCCTTCCAACTTAGAACCAATCATAAGGCAAGGCCAGGAAGCCAAGTTCCAAGCCCATCCTAACTTAGAACCAAACCTAGGTCAAGCCACATGGGGCACAACCCAAACCCATTTCTAGTTTGCTCCATGATCTAGACCTAGACCAAATCCAGTTCCTGACACAAACCTAGTCCATGATCCAAGATCCAGATCCAATGACCTACCTCCAAGACTTAGATCCATGACCCAAACCTAGACCGAGTCCATATCTAGGTCACTGACCCAAATCCAATGTCACTGACCCAAATCCAATTCATGAACGTGACCCAAACCCAGTCCATGACCTAGGCCATGTCCCATTCTTAGGACAAACCCAACCAAGTTCACCCAAGCCATTACAACATAGTCCTAGTTGCTTTGAAATGCCCTCCTATAAAAATAGAGAAAATATAGCTAAAAAACAAAAATGAAAAAAATAATAAAAAGAAGGAAGGAAAGTGGAAACAAGAGGAGATCAAGGAAGAAAATAAAAAACAAAGAAAAAATAGAAAAAAAAGAAAGTTGTTGGAAGGACTGAAACATTGATTAAATACAGCCAAACGAAATAAAAAAAAAATTTCTAACCCAACCCGAGAACTAATTTCTTGGTATTTTGAAATCTAAATTTCTAGATGCATGGTGTGCACTGATTTGACTAGGATTAAAGAATTTGATCTCCACCACACTCCAGTCCATAAATTCAAGATTCTACCATAGAAATGCTCTAAATAATGGCAGAAAATAAAAAGATATAATATTCAGATCATTGGTCTAAACTGGGAATTGAACTCTCAGTACAAATAGTTTCTAGGTCAAATTTGGCTATAACCAATTTGACTCTTTATTCAAATCTACTCAAATTTAATGTGAGAATTGAACCTAATGCTCTGATACCACTATTATAAGAACTGAAAACTAATTTTTTTTTAGCTGCAAAATTTACTCCTCATTTCAATCAAAAGGTGGCCTGATGGGGGAAGGGGGGAGGGCATAAAAGCCTTACCTGACATTCAATAGCAAGCTATGAATCTTGTCTACAAGGTAGAGAGTTTGCTACGGAGAAGAGCATTTTCCATTTAAAATATTGATGGCCACTTTGAAATCACTTTCTACCACAAGGTTTTGAAGGTGCATGGAGCAAGAAAAATGAGCTGCCTAAAGGATGGTTTTCAGTTTCAGCTCCGCAACCATATTAGGACAAACCCCAAAGAAACTAGCTAAACCGAAGATGAATTTAACTTTGTCGTCTCGAAAATTACCACCTCCAGTACTTGGCCCTACATTACCCCTCGACGCCCCATCAACATTCACCTTTACGGTTCCAATTTTAGGAGGCGTCACCATACATGTGGTACTTAGGACTGAGTTTTAATTTGAAGCACCTCCTTGGAAAGGGAATCCTTCAATGTTGGTTTAGAAGAGAAGGAGACCACTACAGTTCCTGGAGCCAATGGCATACCTTTTGAATAATATAGTATTATGAGCAGATTTGAGAGATTCCTTCCATTGGGGGGTGTTCTTTTTTTTGGATTTTGAGAAGGGGGAAAGTTGGTCAATAGGATTTTGGTTCTTATTGACCAAGAAACCCATATTCTTTTTTAGAGGGAAAGTCTATTTTCCTATGTATCATTTACCTGGGTAAGTGATGCCCATCTCCTAGGTGGGTAAATAATTTTTCCACTTAGGGAAAAATTGTCAACAGTTGAATGGGACAAAAATGCTATTTTTAATAATTGAATTTTATGGATAAAATGGTCATTGCCTTATTTACATGGGAAATAAAAGAATATGGATAAATGCACCTATCTTGGTAAGTCTTTCCTGGGAAATACTTACATGAATACGTAATTGTATATAATTACCCGAGTAAATAGCTTACTGAAAAATGAATGGAGCCTTGGTGTCTATATATTTCTTTCCAAACTTCCCAAATAATTAACAAGGGAACAATCCTAATTACTTAGCATAGCTAAGAATCTGAATGAGCATTGTTAAACCAATAGAGAATCCGGGTTTGGACAGATTGATGCCTTATTAGGGCAACGTCAAGGATGTGAGAAAAGACAATCCAAACCTTCGTAGAGAGCACGCCATCCAGAAGAAGGTGATTTACTTTTAATCGATTTAAAATTGCAACAAACACATGCTGAAGAGAAGGGAATACCAAGCTTCTGAATGTTAGCATCAGTAGAGATATCCCCACGTGAAATTCTTCATGTGAAGAAGGAAAGTTTGGCGGGATATGTTTGCTCCAAACTATTCTAGCCGAAGGAACTACATTAGTGTGTGCCCACAAAACTTTCATAGCCAATTTGCAAGAGAAGATGCTTGAGTTGTTTGGCATCCAATTCCATTTATTTGGACCAAGGATTAAAGTATTGGTATCGAGTCTCACATCGGACTATTTGTATACGGATACGCTTTGAAAATACATGAATACGGATAAAATAATATGAGTACACCAAAAAATTGCATATAAATTCCATAAACATATTAATAACATTATTTTTAAGATCAAAATAGCCATAATTAATGTATAAGTACATAGAAAATCTATATTCTAAAGGTATATATGAAGAAATATATTACAATTAATATAGTGGGCAAAAAAATCATAAAATTTTATTGATATTATATCAATCAAGAATCTTGGAACATATTACACATATATATTTTTTTTAAAAATTAATACATGCACAAAGCTATTATTATGTTATTTTCTATTGAATTTCAAGGCACAAAATATATGCAACCATTACATGTGAATTATTATGTCGATTATTTTCTATTTTACTATTTTTAATTTTTAATATTAACTGAAAGTCAACTAAAAATTAATTCTCAAATGTTTAATTAACAATATTTTTATTTTTGTAAACAATAATCACGTTATTATAAATGTAATTATAATATATATATATATATATATTATAAATTTATAATAATATATAATATTAATTTAAAATATATCAAATATATTAAATTTTCTAAGGTACACATCATATGTAAATTCATAATTTTTAACTACTAAAATAAAATTTCCATTATTAATATTTTATTTCCATAAATTTTGAGATAAAAAAAATCATTTTTTGATATAAATGTAGATTAATGGATTTGACAAATTCAATTTATATTATATTCTCAAGGTTTTTGTAAATAATATATTTTTATAAATAATATATACTTTTATTTAGTTTAAATTAAAATATTAATTAATAATTTATAAAATTTTAAGATACATGTCATGTTCAAATTTATAAATATTAAGTACTAAAATAATTATTGTATTATTAATATCTTTTTTTGTATAAATTTCTTGAGATTAAACAAATATTTGATATAAATGTGGATTTAAGAAATTATTTATTCTATTAATTTATAAAATGTTAGTTTTGAATATTATTTTTTTGTTTTGCTAGAATTGTTAAACACAAATGCATTTTTTCTGCATTACATGTGGACACTAGAATCGATAAAAGTTATTTTATTTCATTAAATTTTATAAAATAGAAATTGAATTAGTGGATCAACCGCGCAATTAAGGCTTGAATGTTGGGTGAATTTGTGGTTGAATCACGCTAGGCACACTTTTTTACAAATAAGCATGCACGCGTAAGAAACACACTAACCCGTATCAGTGCGTATCTCTCTGATACATCATGATACGAGCCGATAGAAGGCGTATCGCTACGTATTGGTATTTAAGTCAAGAAGAAGAGATTAGATTAGATTCCACTATCATCCAACAACCTATGCACAACATCCTCCATAACATAATAATAATATTAGGGCCTCTATCACACCACTTTTCCAGTCAAAAGGACACATCACTTGATCTTACATGCATGTAGAGTTAGCGAGAAGGAGGTCAAGCAATTTACAATTTGATCTCTAAGTAGAAGATTCCTTGGAACTTTTTGATATAGCATCTATTTGGCATCGTTGCAATTGCTTCAGAAAATGATGCCACATCAGTGTAGGTCAGAAAAAAAAATGATGCTCTAGGAAACGAGCATTTGTTTGGAACCGTTTTTCCATAAAAAACGGTGCTCCAAGCCACACCTTGGAAATCAGGAAAGCATGGCTTGGAGCAATGCTGAATTTGACATTTCTTGGAACTGCAACTCGTTGCTGCCAACATGGACATGAGGTGGCACTGACATGGTACTGGATAATGGGTATTAGTGTTGAAAACGTTTCTTGGAGCATTGAAACCAAACAGAAAACGTTGTTGTTTCTCCAAGAAACGTCCTACCTGGCAAGAATATTTCCAAACAAAAAAGAAAATGACACCATAATCTCAGAAAACAGTGTTTCCAACCCACACATCAGTAGTATCCTTCTGTAGCATTGATACCAAACATATACATAACTGTAATGTTTGTTGTGAAGGAACCAACCTCTAAAATATATAGGCTTTCCAAATTCCATGTTCAGAGAGAGCTCTCTAGAGAGCTTTAAGTCAGAAAACAAGATTTAATTCCTTTAATGTTTGAATCCCAAAGCCACCTTCCTCAACCGACATGCATACCCTATTCTAGCTTACCCAGCTGTGTTTAGCATCATTTGAAGCACTTCAGAGAAAATGCCTAATTTTTTTTGTCTAGCTTATGAATCAATTTTTTTGGAAGATCAAAGGCTATAGATAGGACATGTTTTAGTAGTGTGAGCCTTCCACCTGCAGTGAGAAGTTTACCTTGCCAAGAAGAAACTTTTGTCTCCATCTTTTCCATTAACTCCATAAAGTGAATACTCTTGGCCTTACCCTTAAGCTATGTTTGGTTTGAAGGAAAATGTAGGGAAAGGAAGGAGAAGATAGAGAAACCTTACAAACCTTACATTGGTTTCCCTGTCTTTCCCTTCCTTTCCCTACCTTTTCCTTTAAACCAAACATAGCGTTATGAATGGGCACACAGTTATACTAGCTAGTGAGAAATTCATTAATATAGAAGGTACTTTTCTATTTATTAATCCTTTGACCAAAAGTTGCCTCATATCTAATGAGAAGTTCATTAATTCTTGGAGAGCAGATCTTGATCCATCAGTGAAAATGATCGTATCATTCACATAGAGGCAGTGAGAAATATTGATACATCCTCAAGGAACTTTCTACAAAAATTTTGGGTTGCCATTGGAAAAGCTTGGATATGCCTCGGCTAAGAACCTCTTTTGCTAAAATAACAAGTAAGGGGAGAGAGGGTCTCCTTGCTGTATTCTCCTCGTGGATTTGAAATAACCAACTATAAATCTATGAAAATTTAGAGAAAACCAGGAATTATCAACAAATTTTATGGCAAGGTAGATCCATCTAGAATCAAGACTGGATTTCCTTAAACCGAGAAAAGAAAATTCCAATCTAGCCGGTCAGTCATAAGCATTCATTATGTCCAGCTTGAGTGCCACATTATCCCCTTTAGTTTTTTGGTCAATTTTCTGGGAGACAATGTTGCACTCAAGGGAAATAGTATTAGAGTGTCCGAGTTGCTTTACCCGGGGTGGGCATTCTGATGCTAAAGTCAGTGTGGAGATTTCTGAGAGAGCCAAAAGTGAGAGAGATAGAGAGCTGTGAGAGCTAAATTACACATAACTTTTGAGGTTGGAAATGAGACATTTATATAGGTGTAAGGAACCGGGAGCTTCTTGTAATGCGTCCGAGATTCCCGGGAAGTCATGCCCACCATGTTCAGAGGAGAGGGATAGAGTCTATTCAATCAACTCCGATGTGGACGATACGGCAAAACGGGTGTAATGGTCGAGTATCGTGATCCCGGAGAAACCGAAAACAATAACTTGCTTAAGGAAGAGGTCGGCGAGCATGTCTTGTAGGTCGCCACCTAGACCTTAGTCCGGTCAGCAAGTCCTTGAGGAGGTCACTCCTCACATCGATGTCCCTTGGATCGGTAACGACGAGGTATTATAGGTCAGCCTTAGATGAGGGGTAAAAAAATCCTTCCCTTAATATGGTGTCAAGTGTTTATAGCATAGAGATTGATTGCGGTTTATTAATTGGGCTATATTGACTTAATTATCACATAATGGGCTGAACCAATAGACTAAGACCTTTAGGATGGTAATGTTCTAAGTGGGTTTGAGTGTTTAGACACTTAATGGGCCTGATTGCTTGAGTCCATAATATTTACAGTCAAAGTAGCCTATAAAGCTAATTAAAAGTTAAGTGGCTGATCCTAATAGCTTGTATAAAGCATATGGCATTGTGGTTCTCCTGGGTTCTACACCATATAAGTTGTAATTTCCTAATTAGGTAAACACTTCCTATAATTAAATAGAGTTCTAATGGATAATTAAAAGTCTTATATAAGAATCCTAGTCAAACTATGTGCTGGACAAGTCTAGTAAGACTAGGATTTGACTAGTTAGATAGATTCCAATCTAGTGGTTTATTTAAAAGAGTTAGACTCTCTTTACTCTTGTTCTAAATAAGTTAGGAGTTGTAAATAGATTAAGAGAGGTCTCTTGCAGCCCTTCAAAGTCTACAAATACAGAGGGATTAGAAAGGGTTGAACTATGCAAGTTCTCTCTTACTAGCTGGATTCAATCTCACCATTGTGAAACATTTTGGCTAGGGTTTTGAACTCCAGTTCATTAGACCTATTGCCCATTGTTTCTAGCACTATTCCAGATCTGTTTTGGGTCAGAAACATCACTGAAAAATGTGAGGAAGGTCTGGCTTTTGCTGCTGTAAATTCTATTGAGAAGAATTCCAAGACTACAATTATAGATTTGCACCATCTTTAACATGTTACAATAATACTAGGAAGATTCAAGCTTGGGTGTGAGATCTGATATTTTATGGTCCAACAATCCAATCGAATCAATGAGAAAACCAATAAATCAGTGTTGGGCTTCTAGTTTACCCTATGCCAATGGATCAGTGAAGGGTTTCCAAAATTTTCCCTTAGCCAATAGATGAGCGATGGGCCCCTAGTTTTCCCTAAGTCGATAGATCAACGACAGGTCCTCTAGTTTTCCCCAAGCCAATAGATCAACCACAAGCCTCTAGTCATTCCTTGAGTTGATATTAGGAATGGCAACGAGGCGGGTTTGGGGTGGGGCACCCCCTCCCCGTCCCCACCCCAAAGTCACGATACCTTACCCCGTACCCACCCCGTTCTTGGTGGCGGGGTGGGGCATCCATTCCCCGTCGGGGACGGGGAATCCCCGAATTTTCCCCGCTCCAAGGCAATTACTTAAAAATTATCTATTTTATGGATAACTTATACATAGGATATAGGAATTTAGGGGTATTTTAGAATTGAATTTTAATACTTTAGGGGTAATTCAAAAATAAAATTATGATATCCTAGGATTTTAAAAATTTAGGGAAAACTTAGAGATATTTTAAATATCAATATTAAACCTAGAGACATTTTACTAATTTACCTTCGAATTCGGAATGGGTTCGAGAAATTATATACAAAACCCGTCCCCACCCTGTACTCGATTTGGGGAAAAATTATTTTCTCCGCCCCCGCCCCGCCCTTATTTAGGGTTAGGGAAAACCCATCCCATTTGGGGTGGGGCCTCGATTTTACGGGGGAAATTGCCACCCCTAGTTGATATATCCACAATGGGTCTATGTCTCCCCTTAAGCTTACCCTGCCTCCCCCTCTCATCTCCAAATTTTGAGCATACAGATAAACAAAGGTAGCATGGGATTACCACAAACATACTACGATAGTCATGAATAGTGTCTAACTGTAATCAACTTTCTTATATACAACAAACTGTGGATGTTTTTCTCATATATTGTAAACCATGGCCTCAGGCAATAGACACTAGCAATCAATGATCCATGGTAGTGTTAGATTGTGAGATTTGCAAAAGTGCCTTGAATGCGACAAGTGGTCGTATCATGGAGAGGAAGCTAGTTATGTTCTAAGAAATTTGATAACTAGTCCCCACTCTATGGTCCGAAATGTGCCCCTGTAGAATCAACTTGGGAATTTAAGTTAACCACCTTATAGAACCCCTCATTCTATGCACATGTGAACCATTCTCGCATTTTATAAATAGAGGTCCAGGCAATGTTTCTAAACTGTTGTTGACCTGAATGGTTGGACCATTTGGCCCGGTAACCATCCAGGCAATTGGTTATGTTTTACCCCAAATCTAGTCCTTGGCCAACAACCATTGAATCGGTTAATGACCTATTGACTTAGGAGGTCGAACCGTCGCCCATCAACCTGTTCAATGGTTTTTAACCATTTATTTTTATTTTTGTTGTCAAAACAGACCATCCGTTCGAACTGTCAACCCAAAAACCGGTGGTTAGAATGATTTTATTTCCGGATCATTTTTTAAAACAATGGGTCCAGGTCCTTCTGATGGAGAGGGGGATTATAATTCACTTCTTATTCATTCTTTTCCTATTCAACTTTAGAGCCAAGACCACCACCTTACCACAACAAAACTTCATTTGAAGTGCATAATTGGCCAACAAAAGCCTCAATTATGGACAAGGACTCAAATAAAAAATAAATAGGTATATCTTCCGAAACTCCTACAATTTACATGTTTTTGGACTAGTTTTGGGAAGCCTAAGAAATGGGCACCTACATAGTTGGTGTAAACTGCCGTGCGACTAATTGATTAGTCACACAGTTGATAACTGGCCTACTGACTGATACCTTAGGCTTGGCCTCTCACTTTTTCACTCATTTTCCTACCTCTTTTGGCTAGGAAACATGGTTTTTGGCTTGGGCCGAGATTGGGTATAGAACCTATCTAGGTTCATTGCATGAGTCATTACCCTCCAAAATTTGAATTTTCGAACCAAAGGTGGGGGATCTCCTACACCTTATTTATGGTCAAAACAATGCCATCCATACAAATAGGGGCCTTGTTAAAGCCTTGGCCGGACGCACAACCCTTCTTTCTAAAATGTTTCCTAAGGCATCCCAATTGTGTAAACCCTAAGAAACACTCTAAGTGGAAGCTCCCTCTCTTTGTATAGCTCCCCTCAAGTTTTGAAGGTAAATTCCTTCCTCTCTTCTTAGAGAGTTGAGGTTCCTTTAGTTTAATCTTGTGTTTGTGTTCATGGCCTAGTTTGTTAGAGACTAAAGTCCGTGGAGTTCTGATTCAAGGTTCTGATCTTGGGATTAGGGAGTTGAGGACTCCCATGTAAGTATTTCTTCCCCTTTTAGTGGATTTAGCATTCATCTTTCTTAGTCCCTTTCTTGATTTCATGCCTCCACTAAAAGGCATGGAAGCCTGAATACCCTATAAAGGGAGTTCAAATCAGCCCTTTACAAGGTCCCACAATACATCTCCGCCGTGTATTGAAAGCATCTCCCGATGATGACATCATCATTTATGGGATTACCATCGGGAGATGTTCCCAATACACGACCGAGACGTGCTGTAGGATGTTGTAGGGGCCGGGCAATCTTGTGGAAGCTGATTTGGTCACCTAGAAAGGGGTTAGCTAATAACTTTTTTATTATGCTTGTTTAACCACTTAAATTTGATTCTTGTCCATCTGTCATGTCAGATTATGCTAGTTACTCTTTACTTAGGCTATTAAGTTTCCTTCTTACTTGATTTTATATTGCATACATTATAACATGACATGTAGAATTGCATTTAGGCATATAGCTTAAGCTGGTTAGACTTGTTTCTTTTAGAGTCACATAAGGGATTGTTAAGAACAAATAATCTTAATTTTCTTAGACAAAAAGCTTTTCATAACTCTCCCACTTCTCATTCACCCACTCCTATTTCCTATTTTTCCGTGCAAAAACTAGGTGGTGACTCCTGCTTTCTTTTAACCTCCACTATGGCCCCGTGCCTACAGGCCGACCACCATAGTGTTTAAAAGTGTTTTAGATCTGATGTATAAAACCGATCTTCAATAGATGGGTGAAATGGGAGATCTAATGGTTAAAATCTTTCTCTGTCAGGTAGGATTAGTCAATCATGAGTCTCGATATGGAATCTTGGTTGGTTTAGGGGTCAAGTTAGACCTGGCAATTGGGTTGGGTGGGTCGGGTTTGGGTTGGGTCAAAGTATTTCAGGTTGATTTCGGGTTTGGTTGTCAAATGCTAGACCCTAACCCTAAATATTCGGGTTAGGGTTGACCCATGGGTCAATTCGGGTCATCCCAAAAAATAATTGAAATTTAAACAAATAAAAAAAATGAAAAATATCAAAATTAAAAGAAATAACCTTAAAATTCCAAATATAAAATAAAAAACATGAACATTTAACAATCTAAAGAGTAAATAATAACAAGTAAAGACTAAATAGAAAAAAAATTAAAGATTGGAAACTTCTAACAATGCACAAATAATCCCAATTAGACTTGACAATTGAGTTAGCAGGTTGACCCATGACCCAACCCAACCCAGTTTTTTTTTTTTTTTTTTCAGGTTGGGTTGGATTGGGTCATTTTCACATATGGGTAGCAAATATGAGACTCTAACACTATTTTTTTGGGTTGAATTGGGTCGGGTTCACGAATTGGGTCAACTTTTTGTCTGGTCTGGGTCAAGTAGAGTTTTTATGTGAAATTTTGTAGGGTATTAAAGATAAGGGTTGGGGGAGTAGTGGCAAATTATGATTGTATAAGTGGTCTAGATTAAAGGTTTTAGGATCGGGAAGTATTAGATTATTAGATTTATTGAAATGGAATTTTGTGCAGGGTTGATGGATGAGAAAACCTTGAAATCTAGAGGGGAAATTTAGTGAGATTAGGTATTTTCGGGTTCTGGTTTAAATGGCTAGGTGTGATCGTGTGATAGAGGTTTTGGCACCTTTAGAGTTTGCCATGTTGTTATTAATATTTTTATTATTTGTTGTTTTGTTATTATTTTATTTCTATTAATTAATCGATTTATTATTGAAAAATTAGTAAAATAATAATAGTAAAAATATTAAAATAACAAAAATAAACTATAAATTAATAACAATAAAGTAAAATAATAATAAAATACTATTAAAATGTTAAAATAATAAAACAATAGTATTATTGTATTTTTTATATTTATTTATTTATTATTAGTAAATTTTAATAATATTATTTTTTTAATTTATGATCAATATTTTATTGTTATGCTATTATTTTATTATTGTTTGATTAATATTCTATATCATATTTTTATTATTTAATTGTTTTTGAATACTTTCTTTTTATTTTACTATTATTTCATTATCTATTATTATAAGATACACAGAGTATTTTGGAAATAGAAAATGAGAAATTTATATATAAGGTCTCTATGTTTGATATAAATTGACAAGAAATCCTAAAAGGCGTCTGAAAAGCTGCTTTTACTTTTCAGAATTGGCAGACCAAAACAACAACCCCCAAGTCCCCACCAAGTCCCACAACATTGTACAAGGTCCAATCACTAACAACTGTACATGAAGACAGATTTTTCTTTCCTGCCATGTAAACACACGTGTTTTGCACGTGGGTCCTTCTGGTATTTGATGTGCCAACCAATAATATTAAGACAAAGGAAGAAAGTAGGCAAAACGACTTTGAAGTTTGAATTATTCCAACAAAAGAAATAAGGAGGATGACCAATCAGCCCAGATCAAAATTTTATAGCCCCATATCACAGGGGAATGCATCTGATTGTGAATTGATGGAAGTTTAAGGGCAAGATATGGTTTACAGGAGAGAAAAGGACTAATAATAGGGTTGGGGGCTGGAAATCAGAATTCGATGTATCGGTACTTCTCCGAAAGAAATAAAAGTTGAAGTTTCAGGGAAATGAAGCTTTCTATCTCCAGTCACCATTCAGTCACGGTGACAAGTCTGTGTCGTTAGGACCAAAAGATGAAGAGGAACAAGGGCACAAGGCAGCACAAGGAACCACGAGGGAGCACCACGCCCTGGCTTCCCCCAACTAGTGACTGACTAGCTAAAAGCTTGCATGGATTTTAATTTTGTTGCCTTTCATCCAGTAACCATCTCTCTCACTATCCTACTCTAAGAAAATGGACGAGTTTTTCTCTTTGTGGTAATTAGGGAAATGAAGTTTAAGGACCACCACTAATTAGGGGTGTCAAGTGTCAATGGACTGGTTTTGAGTTGGATTCTATTCAAATTAAAATCAATTTGGACGGATTGGATGAACCAATATGATATATTAGATTGGACCTGTTCCGTCCATAATAAATTTATATTGGATTGAACCAATATCTGGTCCTTTGATAGAAGATAAGAACATAGGTGTCAATAGATGATGTTTGAGTTGAAACCAATCTAAATTAACAGGGAATTTGAATAGATTGGACAATCTCTGGACCTATCCAAAATGGGCCAAAATATTCATTGGACTGGATTGGACCAGGTTCATTTGTAATGGACTCACATTGGACTCGATCGGATCAAACCAAATCCAGTCCAATTGACACCTCTACCACTAACAGTCTCCCCTGCTACTTCACCCTTCTCGGTGTGTGCTGATTATGGTAACAGAGATATTCCTTAAGTATATGATAAATTGATAATATCAATCTTCAATTCTATCAAATATGCACAATGTTTGTACTTAAGATGCTGAAAGTTTTAGTTGCCATAACTAGTGCCAAAATTCTATGAAGTCACAAATTAAAATGGCTGATCGGCATAGTGGTTCCCTTAAGAAAAAGGATGGAACATGATGTTTGAATAATATGCCAGGCATGGGTTTACGAATCAGATCGGAAATGGAACTATTTTGACTACCGGTTTTTGGGTCAAACAGTCCGAAGCCTAGTTGGATGGTTTTGGGGTCCAAAGCTGGACCCGGAGCCATGACTGGTTCCTAAGTCAATCAGTCCGACCATCCAGTCCAGTCTGATTTTCAAAACCATAATGCCAAGAAGTGTGCTTCTGAAAATAGCATAATTGGCTTAATAAGTAAGGCTGCGTTTGAAAACGATGCAACTATGTAGAGTGTAAAACAGTTCACATAAATTGTAAAGTTGGGATAGTTTTTTATATCTATGCATCCCAAAGAGCCATAGGTGCCTTATCCCGCTATTTTTTGCAAAAAAAACATTTTTATTCTTAAATTGTAATTTTAATATTTTTTATAAATTAAAAATTAACAACTAAATTAAAAAATATAAATTATATATATAGTACATGTAACATATAACTATATATTATTTATTGATAAAATATGTGTTTATACATATAGTCTGACCCATTCAACCCAAAAATGGTTAAACTAGTGATCCATGACCCAGAAGCAAAAACAGTTTGATCTCCAAATCCATTTTCAAAACATTGGTTAGAAATGAGGAAGATGCGGTACCCATTGAGGTAATTTAGAGGCAACCTCTCTCTTTCAAGGAAGTGTATGTTCCCACGCATCTTCTTGTTCCAATGTGAAGGGACCACCAGAGAAGTAACTTGTGCCTTCTTTGTTGGGCGGAGCTGGTGCGATTGGGAACTACTCAACCATTGTGGTCCTCTTTGGCTAGAGAACTTGGACCAGCAATGGCTTTACCCTCAGTCATCTCTCTATCTCTCTCTCTTTTCATTTTCTTTTTTCCAGCGTGGCCGTTTGGCATGGGAAAAGGAATGAAACGCCAACCTGCTATAGACATTCTTAAACGCTTTATTTGGCAACAGATGTGAGACTGATCCACTCACCCGGCAAAGAGAATTCCTTTGTTAACACCAAACACGACCATCCATCGGCATATTCATCTCCTTTGTTGTTCAGAAGGGGGAAGGAATGGAATAAGTGATGATGATGTTATTGAATTATATTCGTTTCGATCTGAAACGGGACCTGTGCTATCATGACGAAGAAGAACCTCCCAAGTGATAACTAGGTTGCATTTCGATAAGCTTTTAATATTGGCTTAATTTTTGTTTTCGATAACCTTCAAAATCAAATGATCATTATCAAAAAGATGGATTGAATTTATGTTGTAATTTAAAATACAAGGAAAAGTAAAACGAAAAAGAAAAAATATGGATGATTTGGATGGATATAGGACTGATGTAGAAGAGTCCCCAACCTAGTTGGTCCCCTATCTACAAAATGATTTGGAAAAGTCAAAAGATACATCAGTAGATCCGACTTCTCTGACCCAATAGGGTCAAGTATGAGGATTGTTTTGGTGCGACAGGGATGGGGATGGGAAATAATAAGAATTCCCGATTGGGGTCGGGGATGGGGATTGAGGTCCCCGCCCCACCCCTACCCCGATTATATATATACATACAAACATACATACATACATATATATATATATATATATATATATATATATATATATATATATATATGTATATATATATCAAAACATATTTAAGACATTATTTATAATTTAAAATTTTCATTTATTTTGACAATTTATTTTTCAAAAAAAATCTATTATTTAAAAATATTTTAGGGATTTAGGTCCCCGTGGGGAACCCATCCCCATTGGGGATTGGGGATGGAGGACAAATTTTACCCTTGGTGGAGATCGGGGATGGGGATGGGGGTTAATTTCAGAATTGGGGGCGGGGATGGAGAATATGATCCCCGCCCAAAATCCACCCTGTTGCCATTCCTGACATGGTAGAAATAGATGTAATGGTTTGAGGAATCTCACTATTTAGCTTATTAAAAGTAATCAATTTGCAAGTATTTTTATGCATGTGCTTTATTTCTAAATGAATACACAACACATGTAATTGCCCATGGACTCGGAAATTTAGAAAAAGTAAATACAAAAAACTTTCTAATTTTAGAGGGTGTTTGGGAGGGCTTCTAATAAGTGCTTATGTGGCTTATCTATATCTGCACTACCTATAAAAGAGTGAATGCACCTTCTTTCTCGATTTTTCATTGGACGTTTTTTATCCCCTTGTCTAAGTATATAACGGGCATAAAGAGGACACATATGTCCTTTACTCTCAGTTCAGAAACTGCGCAATTATAACTGTTTAGAAGCTACCCATGAATTATAAATAGTTTTGTCTTAGAGATGCTGCCATGTGCAAATGCATGTACATGCTTACTAGTTTTAATATAAAAGGCAAGAGAACCTTAAAAGCCAAAAATAGCACTTGATCACAGAGAGCACTCTTACACCCCCAAAAGCCAAAGATTTGCATTAAGAAGAAGCCAAAATTAAAAAATGGCTTATGGCATCCTACATTTTGGAAAAGCCATTTTATACTAAAAAGAAGACTATTTAGAACATCACACCAAACACTCAAAAGGTTCTCACCTAATAAGAATTTACTCAAAAGGTTCTTATTTAAAATTTAAGGGATATTTGGCAGTTTGGTCTTTGAGAAACATTAAAAAATGGTCTTTTGTCCTTTTATAATGGATGGACCAAAAGACCAAAACGACTCCATTTGAAGACCAAAAACCCAAAACCAAAAGGTTTGAAATGAACCTTCCTAGTTTTCAAGCTTTTAAAAACCCTCTTATACAATGATATGCTTCAGAGTTATGGTTCTTCTTCATGGTGTGAAACCCTAGGTGGTTCTTCCCCATGGTGTATCCTAAGGAAGATCCTCCTCCCCTACAAAGCCTTCAAGACATCATTGACATAAGTAGATCCAATTACATCATCTTTGACAAGGCCTTCCAAAGGACAAAGATCATATGAAAGCATCTATGATCTATTAGCACCACCTAGGTTTTCTTCTTCAATGATACCACAAGATTAGACGGGATGACCACCCTACCACTTATAGTGGGGAGGGACTATAGACGACCACACTACACTTGGTCTACGCACCATCTCATACTGAAGTTTCCAATCAAGTATGAAATCAGATGTGTTTGAAGTGATCAACCCACTATTCAATAGTGTTTTGTTGTAGTTTTAAGGGAAAAATGGCCTCTCGAGAGGCTCTTGTCATGGATGGCTTAAACCTTCTAAATGAGCTCCGAACACAATGTTGTGAGCTTATTAAGGATCTAATTTGAGTACCTTTGTTCGAAAATGACTTGGGGAGCCTTCTTAAGGATGGCCTTTTTAATAACATTGTGCAATTATTAAAGGCAAACACCAATGGCTTTGATAGGTCTACTACAAATATGCTCGGTATTATCCCCTAGTTCATGAACCATTGGCTCAATGTCTATTCTATCGATACGTGTGGTAGAAGAAGAGGAGCTTCACCTCGGAGATGTGTAAATTAAAGTAGTCCTCAAGGATCTTGGAAAACTCCTCTCCATGGTCTTCATCTAAGAAGTAGAATAGTCGAACTGGTTGGAGCATGTGGTGATGGTGAAGAAAGCAAATGAGAAGTGTAGAATCTGCATCGACTTCACTAACCTCAACTAGGCCTACCTAAAAGATAGATTCTCTCTACCAAGGGTAGATCAACTTGTTAACTCTCTTTTGGGCCATAGGATGCTTAACTTCATGGATGCATTATTAGGCTACAATTAGATTTGAATACATCCATCAGACCAAAAGAAGACTGCCTTTATCACAAACTAGGGCTCTACAATTACAAGGTAATGCCTTTCAGTGTTAAGAATGCTAGTGCAACCTATCAACAACTAGTGAATAAGATGTTCAAGGAACAAATGGGTAGGAACATCAAGGCTTACATAGACAACATACTAGTGAAAAGCCTCAAGGTTCAGCAAGACTTGGCTGACCTAGAAGAAGTCTTCAACATCCTTTGCCAACATGGGTAGGAACATCAAGGCTTACATAGGCTTGTGTGCTTTCAACACAAGCCTAAATAAATTCTTGGGATTTATGGTGACTAAATAGGAAGTTGAGGTTAATTCAAAAAAAAATTGACCCATCCTAGATTGCCCTCTCCTTTGACCATCAAGGATGTTCATCGCTTCACTATTTAGATAGTTTCACTCAACAAATTCACGTCCAAGTATGAAGACTGATGTTTACCCATCTTCAAGGCTCTCAAGTAGGCAAAGGGTTTCTAGTTGATTGAAGAATGTGAGCAAGATGAGGTGGTCAACTCGGTCCTTGTCCAAGAAGAAGATGACATGCGAAGACCCATTCACTATACCAAAAATGTGGTGCAAGATGTTGAAACTTGATATCCAAACTTAGAAAAAGTGGCTCTAGCTCTTGTAACCTTGGTACACAATTTTCACCCTTGCTTCAAGACCCACAACATCCTCTTCCTCACTAACCAACAACTTAGTTATGTGTTATAGAAGCCTAAGACCCTGGTCAAACTAACCAAGTGATAATTGAGATTGACGAGTTTGACATTTAGTACAAACCTCAACCAACCATCAAAGCTTAAGAATTGACCAACTTCATTATAGAGTTTACCTTCACCAACTCGGTGCATACCAAAGAACCTCCACCAACCTAGACCTTTCTTGTTGATGGCTCGTCGAACCAGTGAGAGTTTGGTATTGGCGTACTCCTTAGGCTGAACACTATTCTTGAGTACATACTCATGTTCAATTTCAAGACTTCTAACAATGTGGCAAAGCATGAACCCCTCATTATAGGGATTTGACTAGCACAAGAGGTTGGTGTAAAACATGTAAAATCCTTTAGTATTCTTAACTTATTTTAAGCTAGATCAATGGTAGGTTTGAAGCTTGAGAAACTACTTTGGTGTTCTATCTATAGAAAGTTAAGGACCTCATAGTAGGACTAAAGTGATTCATTATCATGTAGATCCCCAATTGAAGAAATATCTAAGCTAATTCCTTGTCCATACTAGCTAGCTTAGCCAACTCCAACCTTGAAGGCACAATCCATATCAACACTCTCCCTCAGCTTAGAATCACCAAGGCAATGATGGCACACTCTTGGAGAACTAAGAAGAGGCTAGGAGAATCACTCATAGGATAAATTGGTATTGAATCATTTGGGGAGATTTGTATAGGAGAACACACACCCTACCTTACTTAAGATGCCTTAGCTTTGATGAAATAGACTATGTACTCAATGAAATCCATGAAGGAATTTGAAATGATCACCTTAGAGGTCGAGCACTGGCTTACAAAACTCTTCAACAAGGGTGGTTCTAGTCGACCATGAAGTAAGACACAACATTGTAGGTCAAGAAGTTGACAACTATCAAAGGCACTAAAAAATGTACCTCATCATCCCATAATCCCCTTAACACCAATCGATAGTCCATGGCCCTTTAGTCAATGGGGGATGGACATCCTAGATGCTTTACCACCTGTAGTCTACCAAAAGAAGTTCTTGTTCATCACCATTGACTACTTTACAAATTGGGTCAAAGTTGAACTCCTAGCATAGATCATAACCAAGAATGCCCATGGATTCCTCTAAAAGTCCATCATCTACCAATTTGGCATTCCTTAGGTACTAATCACAAATAATGGGACCTAGTTCATGAATAGGAAGTTCAAGGATTTTTGTAAAAAGCTCAACATAGAATAGTGGTTCATGACTGTCTACTTTGTTGACCTTATGTCTTTTGATGATAACAAACTAATTGAGAGTACTAACGAATGTGAAACGAATCTTTAGTAAGCTTCTCTAGCCCATAAATGTATTAAAGCTAGAATGTTATCGAAATTGAAGTAGAATCATTGCTAAGTTGGTTACCTATGCTTTATAGATAGCTACACCATAATCATCTTTCTAAGTTAAGGAAGCTCTAAGAAATTCAAGCATCAAGGATATTAAAGAACTTAAATGTCTTTGGAGCATCTTAAAGGACATCTACTTCAACATCTCACCAAATAGAATACTACATCAAATTGTACTCAATTTGTATTTATATTTTAAGATTTTGATGTAATCGGTTGTATGATGCACTCACTAGATCGTCAACAAGACTAAATTTAGTACAATAGACCTTAAAAACAATTAACTTGTCATTTTAGTTCCTAGTTTTTACATGAGATTAAAAAAGAAGATAATAAATAGGAAAATACACATTGAAACCAATGGAAGATTTTTCAAAACCATAGATAAAAATTTTCGAGGTTTCTAAGTGTTAGGCTATTTATTAAGTAACATTAGCCTTATTGTGAGACATAGTCAACTAATTGTGTCAACCAAGGCATAAAACATTAGGACTGTGAAGTATAATTGACTACCTTAAAAAATATAGTTTACTAACTATGACAACCGAGGTATAAAATATGCCCAATCGAAGAAGACTAGTCAACTACCTAGAAAAGCACAATCCACTAAACTAGACAAACTAAGTTCAAATGAAACTAGTCGACTAATATGGAGGAACCGATTGAATAGTAGAGAAAAAAATATTCCTCCCTTCACCAAGTGGTCGACTAAAAAATTGACAATTAACTACTTCAAAGAAATTTGATCGTTTGAAGGCTCTAATGGCTACTACCATCTTTGAAAAAGCCATATCACATGTTAGGGGGAAATTTAAACCATTACTAAAGAAGGAAAAATCCCTCCAACAACTAGAAAATGGTTAATTGCTCTCAAATCCTCTATAAATATAAGAGTTCATCTTGATTCAAAACTAAGAAGAAGAAAGCAAGAGATTGAATCAAGGTTTGTGAAAAACAACCTGTGTAGTCCTTGTACATATTGTATATAATATTTTTCCTGAGGGAACAAACTAAGCTAGAGTCTTTTATTTCTTTTTTTTTCCTTTTGAAGAGATCCCTGAGCTTCAAAAGTGTTACAAGTGGTCATAATTGAGAATCCATTGAGCTTGTATAATATCATTCATATATTGAGACTTTCATCGCTGGGCTTAGCATATGATGAGAACTCTAGAAACTGAGTTTTAGTATGATCTTGTATTGTTTATATTTGCTTATTGAGATGCTTCTCTTGCTTATAAACCTACTCCTAAGCTAAAGAAAGTAACATCCTTAAGAAAGTAGATGTTCAAATTGTTAAACACCATTAAAGTATTGTTGGAACCTCTATTAAGCCCAACTACAAGGTCTAATAGACTCCCAGAAGCCATGCTTGTTCAGGTTGGGTTGGCACCAATTAAGTCCAATTGATTTCAAGTTTTACAGACACCTATGAAGTCCTACTGGTTGTAAAGGCTTGGTTGGAACCCTATAACTCTAGTCAGTTAATGGAAAAACTTAGTGGTGGTCTAAGGTAGAGATTATAGGAAAGGTTGGTTGAACCTCTATAAAAATAGTGTGTCTTGTGTGTTTATTTTCTTTTCTTTCAAGTTTGAAGTTTATTTTTCATTGCTAACGTCCTCATAACTACAATAATTTGATTCTTTTATTTTTGTTCCCAAACTTTACTCCAAGTGGAGGGGGACCCACCTAAAATTTTATTAAAACAATAATCAAATATAGGGCAAATACAAAGGAAGATAATTGGAAGGTCATATTCATTATATCCGAAGAAGTACTCCACATATTCAAGATACATGATTGGAAATCTTGAATTATTTATGTCTTTGAATGCCAAAAGTGAAGGTCATGTAACCCTTGGTGACAACAATAAATGGAAGATAATTGGCATCAGTTTAATTTATAACTCCTCTACCTCTATCATAGAAAATGTACTTTTAGTAAAGGGTTAAAATATAATATGCTAAGTGTTAGCCAATTGTGTGACAAAGACTATAAAGTATCATTTCAATTTATCAATGCTTTGTTTATAACAAGACAAATAAAATTATTCATTTTATTGTAGATCAAGATTGAATAAAGTGTACATTGATGACTTAATTAAGGGTGTTAATAAGAATGAAAGGTGTCTAACTACAATGGGCAAACACTCTTGATTGTGAAATAGAAGATTGGGACATGCTAGTGTATATCTCCTAAACAACCTAGTAAAAAATAACTTAGTTGAAGGCCTTCCCAAGTTGAAATATTCTAAAGATATAATTTTTGAAACATGACGACTTGGAAAGTAGTAAAAAATCTCATTCAAAACAAAGAAACATTTGTTTACTTCTAGACTGTTACAACTTCTTCACTTAGATTTGTTTGGAGCAATGAAAACAACTAGTTTAGGAGGGAAATCCTATGTCCTTGTAATTGTAGATAATTACTTAAGATTCACCTAGATATAGTCCATTAAAAGAGTGAAAATGACAAGGAATGTTAAAAGATAGAACACTCAGAACACCCCTATAGAACGAAGTTTTGGAAAGAAAAAAAATAGAACACTCCAAGGGATGGATAAAACAATGTTGAATGAACATAAAATACCCAAACAATTTTGGGCTGAATCAATAAACACAACTTGCTACATCATGAACCTTACAATGGAAGAAATGCAAGAATAAAGTACTTCAAGAAAATCTGATGCCAAATCCAATGTAGTATATTCCTTGGATACTCTTCAACTAGCAAGGCACATAGAGTATTTAACAAAAGAACAATATTAGTTGATGAAGAATGAATTCATGTAACTTTTGATGAAATAGAGCCCAAAATGATTCAAGAAGAAGGAGAGGGAATCAAGATAACCATGCCTAAACTAGATAAAAGAAATTCAACAAGAAAATGATTCCTTAATAAATAAAGACAAAAGATATCAAATGCCTAGAGAAGAAGATTTCAAATACAATAAGCCCACGACTCAAATAATAGGTAGCCCAAGTGTAGGGCTGAGAACTAGGATGGATGAAAATAACATAGCTCTTTTATCCTTCAAAGGATGATAATTGGATAGAAGCTATAAATGAGGAATTAAAAAATTTGTAAAAAAGCATAGGAACTAGTAGAAAGATCCTTTCATCAACATGCCATCATAAATAAATGGATTTGTAGAAACAAATTAAATGATTTGGAGAGGTAACAAAAAATAAAGATAGACTAGTTGCCAAGGGGTATAGCCAAGGAGGAATTGATTATGGTGAAGCCTATGCTCTAATGGCGAGGATAAAATCAATAAGAATGCTATGAGACTATACAAATCACAAGAACTTTGAGCTATACCAAAGGGATGTAAAAAATGCCTTCTTGAATGGCTACATAAGCAAAGAATAGCCCTTGGTTATGAAAAGTTGGAGTTTCTTGATCATGTGTACAAATTAACCAAGGCACTTTATGGGTTAAAATAGGCCCCTAGATCTTGGTACAGAAGTTTAAGTGGGTTTCTAATTAATAAGCGCTTCACTAGAGGAAAGATAGACCTAATACTTTTCATAAAAGTTTCCATAAATGATAAGATTCTTATTCAAATGTATGTTGATAATATCATTTTTGGTTCCACAAATAAAGTCTTGTGCCAAGAATTTTTGCAAAGATAATGGAATCAGAATTTGAAAATGAGCATGTTAGGAGGATTTAACTTCTTCTTGAGACTGAAAATCAAGCAATAAGAAGGGACATCTATATGCCAATCCAAATACACAAAATAAACCCTAAAAAATTGGAATGGATCGAGCTAAACCCACAAAAGAACTAAACTTCTTATGTGCTAGATTTCAAAGCAATCCCAATTAAAGAAAGCCACGTTTTAGCTGTAAAAAAATATTTAGGTACCTCAAGGGAACTCCAAACTTTGGATTGTCAAATTGTAAACAATGAAGACTTTAGTCTAATTGGATGCTTAGATGCTAATTTCGCAAGGAGTGAAACTGATAGAAAAAGAAGCAATGATGCATGTAAATTTTTAGGACCATGCTTGGTGTCATGGATGTGCAAAAAGAAAACCTTAGTGGCACTGTCTACAATTGAAATTAAATATATGGTTGTAGGAAGTTGCACCACTCAATTACTTTAGATGATGCAAACATTAGAGGATTATGGGATAACACTAAAATCCCTATCTATCGTGACAATATGAGTGCTATAAATCTCTCAGAAAATTATATCCAACACTAAAAAACCAAACACATTGAGATTAGGCATCTTTTCATTAGGGATCACATCCATAAAGGAAATGCTAAATTGAACTTTATAGACTAAAAGCATCAATTTGATGACATCTTCACAAAGCCTCTTGCTGATGAGCTACTCACTTATATCAAAAGAGAATTAGGAATGGTTGAGAATTAATCAATCATTTCATTTCCCCTTGTAGTTTAATAGTTGTATACATTTTCTTTAGTGGGGTAAATGGACAATAAAGCCTGAGTGACTCAATATATTAAAAGACACTCATTTGTACCTAGAAGAAGCTTTTGAATAATCAATTGGCACTAATCTCTATCTATATGGATCACTCCAAGTAATCTGATATAACTTATTTCATCATTTGATTTCTATTACTATGTGTTTTAATTAGATAAAAAAATGATGTCATATTCTAAGAAAGGCATCTATGAAAGGGGTAGCTTAAGTTTCTAACTCTTAGAGAATTATAATGCTTAAGTTTCTCAATTGGAATGGATTGAGAATGTGTGATGTTACTTTTCCAATTATAATATTATGTGAATGGATTCTCATCTGAACATAACTGCTTATATTTATATTGTGATGGGAATATCCTATTCACTTACAATTGGAATGAGTTCAAAAATGTAATAAATTTTGTTATCCAACTGATAAGTTATAGTTTATGCTCTCTCTCATTTTCACTGAAATGTTTATATACCTTTTAAGAGAAAATAGCACATGCTTATATTGTTCAACAATCTTCATCTATATGGTTTCCAATAGTTAAGTTATACTCTTCAAGTTCTCTTTTCATCATCTACTATTTATCATCATTATTATTTGAAGCTTTATGAGATTCTTATATATCCCTCTATTAATTTCCTTTTTGCTAGTAACAAAAGAGAGAGAAATTACGCATTGAATGAAAAATGATTTTTTCAAGGAATATGAGAAAAGATGCCAATAAAGTAAATGCATATTCCTAAATAGAAAAATGGGAGTTTTATCTCCCAAGTGAAAGTGGAGGAGCTTTAGCTTTACCTCATATATGTACAACAACCCACTATTTATATGCCATAGGAGGAGATAAATAGAGGAATGTCCCCACATATGATTCATGGGGTGTTTTGATCCAAAAGTGGATTCAAAACAAAGGGATTTGAATGAGAAATGGAGTATTCCCCAAATGGAAATATTCAAGGGGAGATTATTCATGAATCCTCTCTATGAGTCAAGGGGAGATAAATGGTTTTTATGCTGGAATTGTGATATATTCTGAAATTAAAAAACCATTTAGTTATATGAGCTTAATTTGTTATATCATTTGAAACATCATGTTAGGACTACCCCTATGCTTATTTGATTCATTCTTATCTTGAATAGTCATTGCTTATGGATTATGGTTAATTATGTGCTTATTAATTATTATCAAATCATGAAGCCATATCCATTTGTTTTGTTAGTTAGTGAATAATAATTGTGTCGTTTAGCTTTAATGTTTATGTAGCATGATCTAGGACAGTAGTACTCTCTAGTTGAGATTAATTGCTTTTATCATTTTTTATTAATGGTTTGTCATCATCAAAAAGGGGGAGATTGTTGATCTTATGTGTACTAATGATGGCAAACTTATTGAGAGAACTAATGGTAAAAATAAGTGTGCAAAAAATATTTAGTAATTTTCTCTAGGCCAAAAATATATCAAAACTAGAATACTATCAAAGATGAAGTGTATGCTTTTTAAAGTTGTCTGCTTATGCTTCAAATGTATCTACACTATCATTATCTCTCTAATCTAAGGAAGCTTCAAACAATTAAAGCATCAAGGCTACTAAAAACATAAATGTTTTTGGAGTTGATCAAAGGACATCTACAACATCTCACCAAGGATAAGACTACACCTAGTTGTTTTCAATTTGTATTTATATTTTAGGATCTTGGTGTAACAGTTGGATGATGCACTCACTAGATGCTCAATAAGATTGAACTCAGTATAATCAACCTTAGGAACCACTAACTTGTATGGGTTTTGGTTTCTAGGATTTCTTGAGCCTAAACAAGAATATTATAATCAATAAAATGCATGTTAAAAGTCAATGGAAGAGTTTCCAAACCCTTAGACAAGAGTTTCAAAAGTTTCTAAGTATTGGGTTGTTTGTTAGACAACATTGGCCTGACTATAATACATAGTCAACTATCCCTGACAACATGAAATGCCAAGATTTTGAATTGTAGTTAGCTAACTCAAAAAGTATAGTTGACCAACTATGACAACCAAGGCATGAAATATGCCCTGCCTAAGAAGACTAGTTTAGTACATGAAAAAGATAGTCGACTAACTTACATAGATTGAGTTCAAGTGAAACCAATTGACTGACATGGAGAAACCAATTGACTAAGAGAGAAGAAAGATTTCTCTCTTCATCAAATGGGTGTCCAACAAAAATGGATAATCAACTACTTCTAAGAAATTTAACTGTTTGAAAGACATAATGGTTACTAGCATTTTTGGAAAGCCTTTTAACACATTTTGGAGAAATTTGAATTATTACTAAAGAAGGAAAAATCTCTCCAACAACTAAAAAATGGTAACTTGCTCTCAAATCCTCTATAAATATATAAGTTCATCTTGATTCAAAAATAAGGAGATAACAAGAGATTAAATCAAGGCTTGTGAAAAACAACCTCTGGCTCTATTTGGTTTGTGAGAAAATTTGGATGGGATGTGATGGGATGGGAAAGTGTGGAATTTCCACTTTCCGTCATTTGGTTGTACGTGGAAAGTTATGAGAAAACTCATTTTCCCATGTTTTTTTTTTGTGGGAAAATAATTGAGAGAAAACTGTTTGGTTTGCTTATACTTTGTTTCTTTTAAAGTGTAGCCACTAAGCTCAATTTTCAGCAGGTAGAGGGAACTCATGGGCCCTCTTGGGGATTCTTAAATTGAGATGCACTTGGACTTACTCTAGATGTAAGCTTATCTAACCTTGAAATCAAACTCATGTTCAATTTGGCTTACAAACTGTAGTTGCATATTAATAACTACCTACATAATTATTAGGTTATTTTTTATAGGCAAACTAGCAATTTCATTTCATGTCAACAAAACAATTATACAAACAATGTTTATGGGTAGATACATTAACAAGAGATCACAAGCATATCTAAAAACCACCTGTCGAAAGCAAGAAGATAAGTTTTTAATTTTATTTAAGAGAAAAGTCATTTGGCATGAGAGAACATGCTATCTTGAAGATAGCATGCTAGTTGTATAAACTGGCCATAGTTTTTGTTTAATTGTCAACAAATCTTTGAAGATTACCATTAATTAACTCAGCATCCTCAACAAACACCTGCACCAATGTAATAAGAACTGAGATTATTCATGTAAACTCAAGACAAGTCAAAGCTGAGAAGAGTAATCATGACTAAATAACCAAAAACTATCCATGTGAACTCAAGAGTGGTTAACAAAAAGTAACAAAAAGGTCAAACAATCCACAATCCATTATTGACGAGTGAACTGAATCACCCTAAGCAACTTTTCAATAGTTAATAAAATTAATTCTTTCAAACTAATATGGAAGCACCGTGATGCAGCAATGTTTTAGAATTAATGGACCCTAAAAAAATGTTATGCAACAATGTTTCATAGAATTAGTGGAGGTTTCAACTATAAATTAAGAAAAAAATGAAACATTTTATTTTGTCTTACAATCTTATCAAACCAATGTTCATGGAAGATAAGATTCATTCTTAAAACCATAAAACCCAGAACAAAAAACTACATATAACAAGAATAGTGTTCAAGGAAATACAACGGAAGAGGAAGAAAACAAGTCTGATGAGCATGACATTGTTAGAATTCATTGACTATTTTGTGCCTACATAAAACCCATTTATGCATTTGTTTGATGAAAGGTATCCTAAACCCGAATCTTCAATTAAACAACTTCTTCGTCAAATGAAATATAGTAATATAAGAAAACAAAGAACAAGTAATTCCATTATATTGTCAAACAAGAAAGAAACAATATAGATTTGAACCCCTCCCTCAGATCTTTGGATCATCCTAGTCAAGCATGTTACCAACATCAACAACTAAAATGGAATGAAAACAAAAGTAAATGGGTTCAACCTACAAATAAAAGGATGAAAATGTTATTTCAAGTTTGTGTTATTTCAAGTTTGTGTTCAAACAATGTTAGATCTATTTTATTAGTTTTACATATGGAAATCCCACACACATCAACACAAAGAACGACATGAACACCAGCTGACCAGATATCACAGGTGATTAGACTTGGGAGAAAATGAATACAAAAGGCAATGGAGGTCAGCAAAGAAGAATGGCTAGGTGTCCAGCCATTAAGGGGGGGGGGGGGGACAAAGGGACAGGAAGAAGGAAGAATGGACAAAAAAAATACAAAACAACAAGTAAGCAAAGTAAGTAGAAGATGAATCTAGTCTTACCTTTGAATGAAACAACCAGATAAATCGTTGGAGATCCAACTGTTTGAACAGGTTGAGGTTGAAGAAAAAGAGACTCTTAAGGCTCTATTTTGACAAGACCCAATAAATTTTTTCAGTATAGTTTTTGCATTGGGGTTGCATTGTTTTAGTGTGATCCTGTCTACTCGATTTTGGGTTCCTGCATCCCACATTTTCCCCATCCCATCCCTTTTATTTTTCTTAAAACAAATAAAGGAAAAAGGAATACTTTTAAAATATTCCCCTTTTCCCATTCCCATTCCACAAACAAACAAAGCCTAAGGGAGCAAGCTAAGCTAGTGTTACAAGTGAACAAAGATGAGAAGCCATTGAACTTGTACAATCTCATCCATCTATTGAGAGTCTCTTCATTAAGCTAAATATTTGATGAGAACTCTAGAAAATTAGTTTTAGTTTGACCTTGTATTTGTTTATATCTGCCAACTAAGAGGCCTTTCTTGTTTGTGTACTTGCTCTTGAGATAAAGAAAGAAACATCCTTCAAAATGTAAATGTTCAACTTGTTGAACACCATTAAGGTCTTGGAGCCACCTAGAAGCCCAAATAGTTCAGTTTGGGTTGGCACCTATGAAGTCTAACCAATTTTAGGTATTACAGGCACCCGTTGAAGTCCAATTGGTTAGCTAAAATCCTCAATGGTGGTCAGGAGTAGAGGGCATAGGCTGGGTTGGCCAAACCTCTATATAACTCCGGTATGCCTTGTGTGTTTGCTTTCATTTCTTTCAAGTTTTTCAATTTGTTTTTTGTTGCTAACATTCTCATAACTACAGTAACTTGATTCCTTGAGATCTTGCAAATCTTTTTCTATTTTGTCTTTCTTTGTTCTCATATACAAGATACAAGGTCATTTAGTGCAATTATTAAAATCTAACATTATTAACCCTACTAACTACTTTGCATTTACATTTACAATTGCTTTTGTTGATTGTTCATTTATTATTTAACTATATTTACTTTCAGTAGTTAAATTGTCCTTAAGATTTCAAGAACAGCTAACAACTGCATGAATCTCAAGTTGATTATACCTGGACAGATAATCCTCATCTTAGCTATCATATTGTAGCAAGTCCTCTCTACTACTACTAGTGGATGGTCCTCTCTCTAGTTGTTATTTAGGCATACACCACCAGGTGTAGTTGCCATTTACTTTATTGTGTATTTACTTTCACCTACTCCTTTTAATTTCTATAGTTGTTTATATTCTACGTTTATACTTATGTAATTAATTATAGAACCACAAACTAAATAGAACGCTTCAAATTTGTATTGTTCCATTTATTATCAACTACTATCATCTTGTTAGCAATCTCTATTATTATCGTTTACATTTGTTGACTGTTAACCCATGCAGCTCCTATTATCATATTGTCTATTCGTTTTTGTAGCTGAAGATTTCTCATTTAGTATGTTATGCTAATCGGAGAGTAACATCTTGATTAACTGTTGAACTAAATTGACTAAGCCTCTACTCTTCATCTTGATTTATTGTCAAGAAGGCTTATCTTCAATTTTAGTGGATGGGTTTTGATTTTAATTTATTCATGGTCTAAGAATTCAGATTTGAATTCAAACACTGTTTCTAAGTTCTACCTAATCTACCCCTCTTGGGTAAGGCCATCGGTCCCAAAACACTAATCGTAAAGCAATGACCAGACTAAAGTTACAAACCACACTCTTTTACATAAGCTCAAGGCATGATTGGATCGACCCAGGGAAGATGAGTTGAAAAACTTCCAAGCATCAATCCTTTGGAAATACTACACCACCAAAAGGATGATCACGGGAGAGACACCATTCAACCTGACTTTTGACATAGAATCAATTATCCTAGTTGAGATCGACACTCTCACACTCCGAACTAAGCACTATGATGAAACTATAAATAGTGAAGGATTCTGGGCCAATTTGGACTTCATGAAGAAAATCAAAGACCAAGCTTAGATTGGAATTGCCGCCTATCAACAAGCACTAGCCAGGTACTACAATGCTCAGGTTCATGGTAGACAGTTCAAGTTGGGAAACCTTGTATTAAGAAAGGCATTGGGACTGAGCTCTTATCAATAGGAAAAACTCGATGGAACACTATACCCCACACTTGGAACTTCGAAATTTGAGGGTATAGTATCAATGAAAGGCATTGAGCTTGATGGTGGCCCCAGACATTAATGTACTGCAAAAAAGAAAGAATATCAGAATCGAAAGGTATTTTTCTCTATTCATGATTCAACATTTACATGCCCAAAATAAGTTTGGCATACTGAGCTATGTACGTACTTATAAGAAAAAAATAAGAAGCTTTGGCCATCCATACTGAGCTACGTACTACTCCTTGCTTGGATCCATGTTAGTTGCTACATGACATGCACCAACTAAAGTAACTATTTAGGAAAAGTCTCCCAAGGAATCAGATTCTTAGTAGCTCGATAACGAACCGATTCAAGCTGGGATTAACTCAATACGGATCAAAAAAGCTTCAGAGATGTACTTCTTGACATCAATCTTCCCTTTCCATTCCATTCATAGATCGAGGAGGGGCTCCAAAGAGTACCTTTGAGTTTGATTAAGCAGAAAAGTAATAATACACCCTCTGGAGAAGTGTATGGAAAATGCTGAAGGTCATCAGTAGGGGTGTTAATTGGACTGGATTTGGTCCAATCCGATCTAGTCCGATGTGAGTCCATTATAAATGGACCGTGCCCAATCCAATCCAATGAATTTTTGGATTAATTTGAATCGGTCCAATTTAATGTCTGGACCATCCAATTTGTTCAAATTCATTTTGATTTAGATTGGTTTCAACCCAAACATAGTTCATTAACACATATATTCTTATATCAATGGACCAGATATTGGCTTAACACAATCCAAACCAGGTCCAATCCAATCTAATAAATATTTTGGACCGGATTGGTCCAATCCAATGTCTTACCGGTCCGTTCAATCCGTCCAAATTAATTTTGGACTGGACGGACCAGTCCATTGACACCCTTAATCATCAGCAGGTCATGGATGGTGCAGAAACAAAGGAATTTAACCACATAACGATGGAGTTGGGCACTAATTGGATGGGAAACACATGGTGGTTCCTTAACACAACAACCAGACCCTTATCCAAGGGGGAATATTAGGAGAGTGTTTTACAATGTGAGTTATTTTCTTGTTGTCAATCGGTTTGAAAAACAAATCAAAACAATCTCATGTGAAAACAAATTGTTTCTCAAAACAAAAACACATTTTTGACTGTATAAGTGTTTTTCATTTTCAAAACTAAAATTAAAAGCATGTTCTTGATTTTTTTATTTTTTTTTGTTTCAAAAGCATGTTTTCATCTTGTTACTTAATATCATGTTCCATAAATCATATAATTAATTATATGACTAAATATTTGTATATACTTGAAAATTTGTTTTGGTTTTAAAAAATAATATCTTGATGGTCCAAAAAATATGTGTTCTTTATTGAAACAAAACTGATTTGTTTTTCTCTTTAAAAATAAAAAAAAAAGTTCAATAATGCATTTTTGTTTTTTTACTGATGTGATGATTTCAAAAACAAATGAAAATAAAAACATTCACATTACAGAATACAGAATGCTCCCTTAATAATATTTAATTAGCAAGTCAACAATAAGTAGTAATTGTTGTTTCTTGACCAAATAAGTGCTTGTTAATAACTTTTTGGTAGGGGGTGCTCACAGTTCTGTTAACCAAACCATGGATTTATTTTTGAAACCGTACTAGTACTGTCAGTTTATGGAAAACCAGTAATCGAAATCGAACCGAAGATCGATTAATCAGTTAACCGGTTTTGTTCATCAATTTTTGGTTTTTCTTATATTTATAAAATATATTATAAAAATGATATAAATATATAATAAAAAAACTAGAAATTCATATAAAATATTATATTTTATTTAATAAATAACATATTATATATATTTATACATATAATGCATATTTGTTAATTTATAATATATGGATGATATAAAATATATATACTGTACATAAATATACATATAATATATAGAAATATATGTATACCGGCTGATTCAAATAATTGCTGGTTTTTTATATTGGTTAACTGAAACCGAACAAATACCTTCAATTATTTAAAATACCAAACAGACCAATTCAATTAACTGAAATTTTTGGTTCGATTTCATCAAATTCAATTTAGTTTTTCGGCCCTACTTTTTGGTTTCTTAAAATATAGAATTAGACTACAAGTAAACGGGCTATATATGATATGTATTTTTTACTTTTAGGAAAATGGGCTGTATTTGATGACTTTCCTTAGAAAACGCTATCCAACAGCTACTGATATTGAAATAAGAGTTTCATGACTAAAAGAGAGTTCTACATCACTTTCCCTCCCTTTTCACTTCACGTGAGTCCACGTGAGAAGAAAGCCAATAGTCGATTATCAGACGTGAAAAGAGGAGTGAGGTAAGTACTGACCTTCGAGATTCCTCTGGTTGGGAGGGGAGAGTCATCCCAAAACCTAAAAATGCCACGTGTGCCCCAAGATCCGATGACTGCTTTTCTTAAACCCCTGGGACCCACATCCACACCAAAGGCAAACACACAGCATAACTCATCATTTGTCCTTTTTTGCACCCCACACATGTATATAAACCCCTTCAACCCTTCCATCTTGACCACCACCTCGATCACACTTCACCACCCTTGCTTACTTCTCCTTCATTCCTTCACCCTTCCTAATTCTAGTTCTCACCCTCTCTCTCCTTTTGGGGTTCCAAACCCACAGAAAGACAATGTCTGGAGTCTGGGTTTTCAACAACGGAGTGATTCGCCTGGTGGAAAACCCAGCTGGTGATCAGCGGAAGGTGTTGGTTCACCTTCCATCTGGTGAAGTCATCACATCGTACTCTGCTCTTGAGAGAATTCTTACTAGGTTGGGATGGGAGAGGTACTACGATAATCCCAACATGCTCCAATTCCACAAGGCTTCCTCCCTGGATCTCATCTCTCTCCCCAGAGACTTCTCCAAGTTCAAGTCCATTCACATGTATGATATCGTTGTTAAAAATCCCAACATTTTTCATGTCCGAGATCTCTAATTCCATAAACCTTCACTCTCTTCTATACACCCTACCTATATATTCATACTAAATAATCCTATTACCTCCTCCTTCTTCTTCTTCTTCTTCTACTACTACTACTAGATGAATGCTTTGGAGCTATGTAAGAAATAAAAGTACACAAGCCTTCTTTGAAAGCTTGTATACTTATTTATGGAATGTAGCCTTCTTGGTTGAGGCATTCAGGGTACAGATTCAGACATGCCATCAGTTTCTTTGTAACCTGCTGCCAATGGAATTATTTAATTTTGTTGTTGTGGGCATTGTGAACAGTAGCTTTAATTTTCCTATAATAATAAAGTGCACTGCAGTTATGTAATATTGTTTTTATCTTGTCCACAATGAAACTTGTTGCTATGCATGTTTTTAGGGTGTTGTCCCTTTCTATTTGATTTACATTTGCAGAATTAATGAACCCCATTTTCAATTTGGTACAGTTGTGGAATGACTATAGAGAGAGAGAGAGGTTATTTTTTGTTTTTTTCTTTCCTTTTCAGCTTCTTTTAAATGATCCGATTTGAAACACATAATCACTACAACGAAATTGACTTTGACAACAGGCACTTCATTACAGTTACAAATGGTTGTTGCCAAATGATAAGCATCAAAAGCAATTGATCAACGTTGTTATTAAATCAAATGAACTGGCAACAAATGTTAAGTAATTGTTGCTCATTTTATCTACAACTGTTGCTAAAGCAATGAATTGGAAACAAAATTTGAGTCAACCATTGCGAATTGTATCTTTGATGGTGGGCAATGCCGTTGAATCTTTAGCAATAATCATTGAAAATTGTAATTAACTCCAATGATTTCATTATTTGACAACCAAGTAATTAATTAATCAAAATAGGATCAACTTATGACATCACAATTAAAATAATAATATACAGAAAAAATTATTAAATAAGATAATAAAATATAAAAAATTGAAGAAAACATGTAAAAGTTATATTAAATATTTAAATATAATGATTGGGATGTTTAAAAATATAAAAAAAAATGCAAAGAGGGAAGAAAATTCAATGCTTTTGGGTTTTAACCTTTTATTTCTATTTCTGGAGTTCAACTATGATAACAAACTTAACTAAAGGCTGGTTTTTATCAATGTTTAAAAAACCTACTCAAATGGAGGTTGAACTAATTTTTCCTCCAGGTCATGAGTCATCATTTTGACTGTTTGGATCCAATAGGTAAGGCCATGGCACATCAACATATATATGGGAAATATCCCAACATTTGTTTGGTTTTTAACTTTTAGCCATCAATGAACCAATATCATTAACCAAATTAATTAACTAATCATGGTCCTTGGGTCACAAATTACACACTAAATTAAACTTAAATCCTAATATTTAGATTTTTTGTCTAATTAAACAATTAAAATATAAATATAAATATAAAATAAGCAAAAAAAAACCTTATAAGTATACATGTAATTGACATGTTTGACCCAAATGATCAAACAAATGTATCACCTAGAGGCAAGGCATTGGATAATTAATAATTTCTTAAAATAAAAATAAGTATAACAATTTAAATAAAGCAAAACAAAAAATGCAAGTATATTTCAACTATTTTCATCATTTAGATACATGTTCTTTTATAAAAGAAATTAAATAATATAACACATTTACAAATTTTCAATATAAATAATATATTTATAAAGAAAGAAATAAATAACATATATATATATATATATATATATATATACACACTACTAAAATATATAGATTTAGAGGGTCCTGGGCAGAGGTGGTCCCAAAAAAATGCCTCTATAACACGTTAAATAAGGCTTTTCTTTGTTATAGAGGCGTTTTGTTATGCCTAGAGGTGTAAATCAGGCCTTGCCGCCCACAACCTGACACAAATTTGGTTCGGCTCGGCACGACGGTCCGTAGACTGTGCCAGGCCCGATATAATCGTGTAGGTCATGCTGGGTCTGGGATTTTAGGTCTACGGATTAGGCTGACACGACATGAACAGTTCAAGAGATCTTTTTGAAAAGATGACCAAAAACTGTTGGATGGTTCGAACGACCACCCGAATCGGTAGTTTATTGACCAAATCAACGGTTTTTGGCAAAATGGCGGTTCTAGCGTAATACGGAACCAAACTCCTGATCGGTTCCTGGTTTTTGTGGACTGACCATTTAATCCAGTCCGGTTTTCAAAACCATGTCTGGTTTTGTGTTAAAACAATCACTAAAAACTTCATTTATAAAAAAAAGGCTATAAACTTTTTTTTTTTAATTTAGAAAAGAAAAGCCCAAAAGTCTAAACCCGCACAAACCCATTTTTAGCTTGGCGCTCAGATACGCCATGCGCGCGAAACTCTTCTCCATCGAAAAGGGGATTCCACTCGAGTTTCGTGTTTTGCTGGTTGTGGACATGGTAACTGAGGGTGGAGGGACAATTTCCATGATTATCTCTGTTTTGGCAATAAATGCCATTAACCTATAGGCGGTGAAGGAGAACCTCCAAAGGTAAGGAAAATGAAAACATGATCATCAAGGTTACTTGATTTGATTCCGAAGGAAAACCCCCTCTATTGAAGAAGTTTCTCTCTAATCAAAACGATAATGGTTATGACAACGATAGACAGAAAATAGGAAGCCACGGCAACTCCAGAAGAGATGTGCTCTTCGAAGACGATGAAGTAAGGAGAAAGGTCTCAGATAGTATTATCTTCAACACATCGATGACCTTCAGCTTCAGGTCCGACAGAAGACTCACAATCTCAATCACCTCGAAGCTTAGAGGAATGATCTCAATTCTAGAGGTGCGTTGATTTCTAACCCTAACCTGTGCCTGTATTTTGCTTTCTCAAGCTTTTATTTTTTTTCCTCGATGATAGTGTTGTAGCTTGCTTGGGATATTCTTGTTGATTACTGATCTAGGGTTTTCAGAGAAGAGTTGACATCCTGTATGTGTTATTAAGTCTCAATTTTTTAGTTATGGATGAAGAAAGCTATCATTTTTTTTCAGTTCCCCTAATTTTGCTGGGAATTTTAGTTTAATTGAGGAAGGAATTGTGGTTATTCTTGCTCGTGTAGGAACAACTTTAGATGGATTTTTGGGCTAAAACATTGATATATGTAAACTGCAATTTGTATCGTTGTTTAGCTAATTAGTTATGTTGTTTTATGTACTGTTTTATAGGAATCAACCCACTTCTCTCCTTACTCCCGAATCCTCTGTCGCTTCATCATCACGTCCGAAGGAAGGGTTGGCAGCAGTATTTCGAGAAATCAATTCAGGGAAGCCTGTGACTGCTGGTAATGGAGCAATATGTTCTATATTTGATGGAGTCATCTCTTTTTTAGATGGCTTATAATGTCATTTTAATTTGAATCCATCCTTCATAGGTCTAAGAAAGGTAACGGATGATATGAAGAAAAAGAACCGTGCTAATAGAATTGGCATTGTTGGTGCCAGTGAAAAAGATGCACGCACTAGTTCTCCAACATTTTCTAAGGCAGGACCTCCAAAGTTGGAGATTCAAATGGATCGCAAGTGAGGATCCTAAGATTTTCTTTAACATTGAAAGCTAGCCATGTTTCAGGAAGCATCTTTCTTGATAAGCTTTATACTTATGTAAGAGGTGGGTTTGGTATTTGATTTGTCTATTGTTACATATTTAACAGATGAGTGTTTAAGAATCAAATTGGGAGAAATAACTTGGTTATTGATGATTGTGATGCAAAACAATCTGTATATGTTTTTGGGTGCAAGGACTCTGTTTTGCAAATCCAAGGTCATTGCTGCTTCCCGTAAGCTGTACCAGTATTTTTTTGGCTGGTTATCCAACTACTTATATATAACAAGGTTGGGCATCCAGTCCATGAATAAACTTTTCTAGGTTTTATGATCAGAAAGTAAATGAATTTATTATTACCTAAACAATTTGCTGGGAAAGTGAATAATATGACAGTTGACAAGTTCTCTAAGATGGGGATTGTATTCATGGTTAGTACATGTGAATAAAATGGCTATTCTATTATTGCATGAGACTTGAACATAGATTGGACTTGACTCTGTTCTGTGGCTTTTATGGTTGAAACACAGGATGTTGTAGCAGCTTGTGAGATTGTGAACTGCAATGTTGTTGAGTTCCATTGCCAGGTATATATCTATTTCTGATTCTTGGAATTCTTGCATTTGAGTTTTAAAAGGTTATGCAAAAAGTTATCAATTAGAAGAAGGTGTTTTCACCTTCCTGAATGAAATATGAGAATGGATTAGAGTTTGCTTCTACTTTTTCTTTATTTGCTTACCAGAACAGTGAGATTTTTTTAGTTCGTTCTAGCAACTATTTCCATCTTCTACTGCTTTCAGGGCTTGACTCTAACAATTTCAGTGGACAATACAGGAGGCTGCCAATTATATCTGAGTAAAGAGTCTCTGGGGGCTTCTATAACAACAGCTAAGTCAAGTGAAATAAATGTATCAGTACCTGGTGGTGGCGTTGATGCTGATTTGGTATGGACTTGTCTTTGTTTATCTGGATTTGCTATATTTGAAGATGCTGATCGAATTGTTTTATTTGGGTGGGGTGGGATGTTGCAAAGTGTCTAAATATGTTTCTCTAGGGTATTTATATGTCCTTTTTTATTTTGTACCATCTAATATAAAGTACCAACCTTTTAGAGTTTCAGATTATATAAGGTACTCACGAATTTGCATCTGATCTACCCCTGGTAAAATGGAAAATAAAAAGAAATAGAATTTCAGTTTGTAAGAATAGGCTTTCTTTTTTTTGGCGCAAAGTTAACTGAGAATTTTATTCAAAAGCAATAGAGTTTGCAATTTGACAATGTGATTATTACTCTCTAGATAACAATATATTGCCCTTTGCCATAGGTTTATATACCATAGTCAGTTCTTCATGTGGAGAGAGACTCTCTTCATCTGCACAAACTGGTTGATGCATCAATTTTATATGCATGACGTTTTTGACTCTATAATTGTATAAAACTAACATGGTTTTGGCTTTATAACATGCATGGAGCATCCTAGTACTAAATCTTGCACTTGTTTTAACTTTTTTTACTGAAATTGATATGAACTCTTTATTTATGAGACACCATTGAATCACCCTCAATTTTCTTGGAAGGAAACATGTTCAGAAGTTTTGGAATAACTGAACTCTTTGGCCAACATGTGGAATATATCTTGGAACTAAAATAAAAGGCCATTACCCAATGTTGGTCCCAGCTATCTAGGGTCTTTGGAGGTGTGGACTGAAAGCCTTTGGCTTTTTTTGCACAAAGTGGATGATCTCAGACTTGAACCCACATTCTCATGCTTGGCAGCCCAAGAATTTTCCAATAGCATTACACCAAGTAATGGCCCCTATTATGGAACTAAAATGATAAGGTTGAAACAATTTTGTGACATTATGCTGCCTTCGAAAAAATGTAACAAACAAAAAAAAAGGATTAAGATGTTGAGGAAATATTAAAGAAGATGATGCAGCAACCTTTGCTGATTAGACAAGCAAGTTCAATTTTGAGAGCCTCCAAAGAGACAATGCAGATTGTGGAGAACTAGAAGGGACAAGTTTAAATATTCTGAAGTCACATCCATTGAATTAACTAAATAGTTTTGATGTCAGTAATTTCAGAGATAGGGGTATGCTAGAGGGTAGTGTAAGGATGGCAGGTTAGTGGAGAAAGTGTATGCTTTGGGGGGGAATAGTTGTAATTAGTTTTTGAGATAGCTGGAGTTGAGGGCATATTTTCTGGGTATTGTTGCTTGGGATCTGTCTTTTGAGGATGGGAGAGTGACTTTTATGGGGGCATTGGGGTTGACAGAAATGGCAAGATATTTTAAGGTAAAGAATTAGATATTAACTCCTTCATTGGCCTTACCATGGTGTGAATTGCCCATTTAGTTTTGGCGTGTGGTGTGTCGTCTATTAATGGCCTATGGAGAGGATGGCAAATAGTTGCTGCCTATCAAGTGAGAAATCAGCAAAGACAAGAAGAGGTGAAAGGAATAGAATGATTTTTTACCAAAAACAGTCTCAAGAAGAGGTGTTGACTAAACAAATTATTGAAAACCTTAGAAGATGGTTGAGTATTAACCTACAGTTCAAGGATGATCTTTTGTCTTCTTTTTTTGTTGTTGACATTTTTTGGGGTCTCTTAATGGTTCATATGTGCACGATCTCTTTGTATAGTGAACTAACATACTTGTATACTTCTTTTTGATTAATATTAATACAATTTACCCTAACTTTTAAAAAAATGCTGTACTATTTGCTCTCACTATGTCCTGATAAATGGTGTTTATGTGCTAATTACTTTTTTTTTCTAATTTTTGGTAAATAGTTTTATTATTTCTTGGTTGGTGCTCATTTGGTATGTTGTAGTAGGGTTAGTAATTGATTTTTAAGTTGTAGTAGGATTATTAGTTGATATTTAGTGTTTTAGCAGTTAGAGTTGGTAAGGGTGTAAAATCTTCGATTAATGTGAGTTGGAATCTCAGAGTAGCCACTTTATACAAAAATGCCAAATTTTAGGTCCATATCCACTCCTCCCCTCCCAAGACCTAGATAGCCAGCACCAACATTGGGTAATGACCCTTCTAGCGGTTAAGGCTATGGTAACATAATTAGGTTTCTTAGTTGATTTTGAGGAATACAATTTTATAAAGAATTGCCTTGTTGGACTTGTTTTGGATATCCTTCTATTTTGTTCTTATTCTAGTTCACCTTTCCATCTTCTTATTGGTATATGATAAAATTTTTAGGGGTAAGATAATTTCCCCAATACCTTTGTTTCATCATTCAAGAAATAAGTTGGTTTCAAGTTGCTGAAAATGTTGAACATGGAATTTTATTTGGAATCTTTTCTCCTTTGTTTCATCATTAGATTGCGATGACAATTAAGTTTATATTACTTGCATCTTATTCAGGTCTTGTCTACATCCTCCATCACCAAAAAGATGAAGTTGACGTCCACTAAAACATGGATATTATTTCTTAGGTTACCACTACCCGTTGATGTGTACGAGGTAGACTTAATAGCCCTTTCTTTGGTTTACTCTTTTTCAACTTTTATTTGTTTTATTTTAAATACTATGCTTAGGCTAGTTTCTTTGTTTTTTCTTTTTTGTTACATGGAAAAGTTGCATAACTTAGAAAAAAAAATGAGCAAATAATAGAAAAATGAAGTCATGGAGAATAAGGAAACAAATCCAAAACCATATTGATACTTTATAGAGTGCTCACCTGCATTATTTCCATGTTGAAACTTCATGCATACAGCATACGTGAAAATTGAAATGGACTATAGAGTGCTCACTTGCATTATTTCCATGGTGCAACCACAGGCTTTTATCTTTCACACTTGCTGAAATTTAAATTGAGCTCCTTAAACATGTGGAAAGCAATGAAAGGGCCACAATTGATAGTTAATTTTGCAATGGTGAAACCTTTGTTAGCTATGGTGGATACACCAAGTTTCCTTGGTTCAATGGAAATTCAGCAGTCCGCTTAACCAAACTTCCCAACACGTTTGAAACTGGAAGCTCTTGTCTATTGATAAAATTCTCTTTATCATGAGAAATCTTCAAGTGAAATTCTGCCATGTCATCAGTGGGCGTTTGCAGTTTTAGAGTTGGCAAGGAAAGTACATGCTTCTGTTGGGGAATTTTGAAGAAATGGTTATTGGGGTTATTGAGGAGCTTGCTCGGCTTTGCAGGGAGAGAACTGCAGACTTTATGCAATGGATGCATTGCCTTGTTGTTACCAGTCTTCTCTTAGATATGTGGACGGATACATTGGACTAAATTTCTGTGTTAATTGTATTATTTGTGATAGCAATTTGGAAACAAGTGCTTGATTGACTTGATTGTTGCGATGTAATTTAACAATAGTTCACAAATATTTATGAAAAACATTTATTTAATATGGCCACTTTACAATTAGCAACGATTGACTTGATTGTTGTGTATGGAACATTAAGGTAACAAGTGCTTGATTGTTGTTAATTCAACAACAATTCATAAAAATTGTTGCCACAAATATTTATAATAAACAATTGCTTAGTTGTTAATTTACAATTAGCAACAATTAACTTGATCGTTGTATAAGGAATTTGGGGCAACAATTGTTTGAATGGGCATTTGTTGCACATTCAACCACAAGTTATATAGTTTGTTGTCTAAAATGATTGTAAGATACAACTCTTCAATTGTTACAAATTTATAATTAACAACAGTCAACAAAATTGTTAGGGATAGTACCATTAGGCAACAAGTAAGCGGTTGTTGTTAAAAACTATATAGGTAACAGTTTTTATACATTGTTGCTAAAACAGTTTGTTTGGCGACAATTGCAAATGGTTGTTGCAAAACGCTATTTTTGCTAATAATTGGACTGATTGTTGTAGAAAACATATTTCACAATACTTAATTGTTGCAAATTACTTTTAACAATGGCTTCGCCAGCAACATTCAGTTGTATAACATTTGGCAACAGTTTTTTTATATTGGAAACAATATTTGGTTTGTTGCCAAAGGTCAATTTTCTTGTAGTGAATTAAGGCAAGCAAAGGTTCAACCTCACTGAATCGGCGAGGCAAGTACTAATCTTCTCCTCACACCAATCTCACAATGTTTTCCAGCTGCAATGGACTGAGAACATCTCCTATACTTGGTGTTATTATTTATAGGAAGATTGATCGAAGTTCCCAATGCACGGTGGGATATGGTTGTAAGGTCAGTGTGAGATGCGAGCAAATCCCGATTTTGGGCGGGCAGACGGTTAGGTTAATTGATGAGCAAGGCTCTCTTAATAGGTCGTCGGAGTGTATCCATTGCTAAACTTTATCTGTTGGAAGGAAGAAGTGGAGCAGGAGGATGGAAATTCACAAAAGACCACTAGCACTCTAGCAGTTTTGTGGTGAACTAACTTTGCTTCCCACTTGATGTTGTGTGTGATATAGAGGCTATTTAGCAAAGTTTGGTGACATCATTAATTCCAACTTGATAGATAGCGAAAACTGATAACCAATCAACAACAGAATCGTAAAAATTGGTCTACCAATAAAAAATTTGGTGGGAAAGATTGGTCAAAATTCTTCCCGTATCATAATACCCTCTCAGTATCATGGATATTGCTAGTCCTAAAAATACTTTGTCAGCCTTTATCTGACCATTCGGTTTATAGTCAGAATTAGAATGGTCCATTCCCATAATCTGTTTGGTTCAGACAGAAATATGGTTGGGAATTAGAATCAACAGGAATGAGATTTCGTTCCCAAGAGACAGGAGGGGCAGGGAATGACCATCCCTCAAATGGGAGAATGCCATTCCAGAAGGAATGGGAATGGGAATCCGATTCTGCCCAACCAAACAGTTGGAATCAGAATAACCCATTATGATTCTGATTCCAGACCTCTATTCCCACAAACCAAACGGGGCCTTAGACTGTTTAGATTTAGAAATCCCACCTAAAAAAAAAAACAAGAAAATTGTTCATGTTTTCTCAGTTTGCGAGAACCACTCTGCCCTTTTTTAGGTAAATTGCTAGAATTTCGTCTAAAGTTTGGTAATTAGAATCACCTTCCCTGAACTTTCTAACATAGTTTCAAGTAGACCACCTCTGGTAGAATTTTCTAAAAAGAGACGTGAAAATGATTAAGATACCCATGCAATTATTTTTGACAAAAATGTTTATTTTCCAAATTTTCTCTTCATATGAATCAGTATCCCAAGCCCTTCCACTCTTTTTTTTTTTTTTAAATTGATTTATTTTCCAAATTTGCCTTTCATATCAACCACTCAAAGGTAAAGCTGCAACTTTAAATTATCTTTGTTTTTGTTGTTCATAAAGTTTGTATTTTTTTTCTCAGAAATTAGTCTAAAAAATAACTGCATATGGGTATTTTGGACATTTTCATGCCCCGCTTTTGAAGATTCATTCTACTAAAAGGGGGTCTATTTGCAACTGTATCAAAAAATTTAGGGAAGGTGATTGCAATTACTAAACTTCAAGGGAGGTTTCAGCAATAGTCAAAAATTTCAAAGGAGGTTTCATCAATTTACACTTTTTTCTAGTAAAATTTGGTAGCCACTTTTCTATGATTTAATGGGGTGGAGGAAAATTTACTATTTTCTATATAATTTACATGACCAGTTTGGATGGTTAGCCATTTTACCTATCAATGCTACTTTAAACTCTTATTTGTAATGATAACACAAATACTACAATCAGCAGGCCTCACAAATACAAGAGTGAGAGCCATTTTATTCGTCTCGTCTTACTTACTATGCATGTTTAAAACGGGTAAATTGCTAAAACCTCCCTTGAAGTTTGGTAATTGCAATCACTTTCCGTAAACTTTCTGACATAGTTGCATTAGAATCCTCTCTAGAAAGAGGAATGGAAATGTCTAAAATACCCATTAATAAAATGTTTATTTTCCAATTTTTCTCTTCATATGGATTTCTAGTCCAAACCCTTCCAATCTCTTTCCAAAATTGATTTGTTTTCCAAATTTGTCCTTCATATCAACCACTCAAAGGTAAAGCTGCAACTTTAAATTGGCTTTGTTTTTGTTGTTTATAAAGTTTGTATTTTTTTTTTCTGTAGAAACTAACCTCAACAATAATTGCATGAGTATTTTGGACATTTTCATGCCTCTTGTTAGAGGGATTATAATAGAAGGGAGGTGAATGAAGTTACCAAACTTTGGGGGAGCTTTCAACACTTTACCCTATATGGTATCAAAGTCTTCACCCTTGGGTGGCATCTCACTTTATCCCCTCTTTGATATCATTCAATAATTTAAACAAAGACAAGGGATATTATCTAAAACTCGCCCTTAATTTTTTCACATTTCACTTAAACTCATCGTGACTTTTCCAAAATCTCTCAAGAACCCCTTGTTTGTAGTTTTATTGCCTAAAACTCACTTTCTATTAGATTTCCATTAGATCACCATTAGTGGTTATTAACAAAAGTTGCCCATATAAGCATTTTAAGCATTTCACAAGACTAAACTACCTCTAAATGGTCAATCAAGCTTATAAAAACTAAATATTTTAAATATATGCAAGTTGGGCCTGGTGTAGGCAATGGCTTAGGTTACAGATAGGGGTAATTTTATCAAAAAATTTAATAAGGATGACTTGCCATTCAGGGGCAGTTTGGTCATGTAAAATACTTGAATGCTTACATGGGCAACTTTTATTAATGATCACTAATGGTGATCTAATTGAAATCTTACAGAAGGTGAATCATAGACAACAAAACTCAATGACAAGGGTTTTCTAGAGGTTTTGAAAAAGGCAAGGTGAGTTTAAGAGAAATGTGAAGTCATGGTGAATTTTAGATAACTAGTAATTAAGTACATACATTTGCATGTGGAAATTTTGAATTACAAAAAAAATCATTATTATTATTGTTGTTGTTGTTGTTGTTACTATTCAACTTTGTAGTTCATTTATGGAATAAATAAAAATAATTTTTATTTAATATGATGAATATACAACACTATAAATGTTCTTAAATGTTTTCGATAAAATTTTGTACTTTTCATTTTTGTGTTCTATCATTTTTAAAATATTTTTTATTCAATTATAACATCATGAGTTTCTTTAAAAAGTTGGATCTTGACCCACCGTCTAAATAATAAAATAGCTTTGTTTTCTAATCAATTTTAAATTATATATTTTATTTTTATTATATAAATAATTACTTATCACACTTGATTTTTGTTTGACATAATTATTATATATTACTTTGATTATTTGTACTTTTTTATTTTTTTAAAGATTTATTATTTAACTATCATATCATCGATTAATATATTTGGCCCAAACCACTAACCCACCACCTGGAAAGAAAAATAGTTTGATTTCTAGATTGACATTAATTTTTGTATTACATCTCCATCATTGATAAAACTATTCCCTATGTATAATGTTTATTTTAGTTAAATATAATGATTGCATAATATTAGAGATGTACCCAACATTTTATTTTTTATAAATATATAACATTAAATATATACTCAAATTCTTCTTTATTTTTTATTTTAGTGATTATTTGTATTTTCTTTTTTTTTTATTTTATTATTTGATTATGACATCATTTTATTTCTATGTTGACTTTAAATTTGTCATTCCATTTTCATCATTAATAAAAATACTTCTTACATTTCATACTTATTTTTGTTTAGTATAATGAATATATAATATTAGAGATATGCTCAGTTCTTTTTTTGTATTATATGTTTTATTATTTAATTACAATATTATTTATTAACCCATTTGACTCCAAATGATTGAATACTTGGATTGCTTACCCACCACTAGGAGGGAAGAAAATAGGTTTGTTTTTAAATTACTTTTCAAAATATTTATTCTTTTACTATTAAAATTAATATCGTAGATTTAACTATTTTAATTTAATGATAAGAAAAATATATCTTAAATATAGGATATAATGAGAGAATATACCTTAGATATGAGATTTAATGAGGGAGAATAGGAAAATAGTTTATTTTCAATTGGTTTTAAACCATTTCCATCATTAATAAAAACATTTATCATTTATCATACTTATTATTGTTTAATATGTTGAATATATTATGTTAAAAATGTTTCTATATTTTTTTTAATTTCAATATTATTTTTGCATTTTATCTATTTTTGAATTTTATTATTTAATTGTGACAACATGGGTTGGTCCATTTGACCCAAAGTGGTTTAATTTCTTACCATCACTTAAACGAAAAGACTATTTTTTGAGGTAGATTTTAAAAGCATAAGTTTTTATGTTATTGAAATTATTAGTTTATTATGTATTAATTTAAGTAATAGAATTTAATAATGAGAAAAAAAATGCCTTAAATATATGATTAAATGAAGGTAAATGCAAGTTAATACCTTAAATGTTGGATTTAATGAGAGGGGATTGAATGCATTAAATATCTTGAAATTACCTCTTTTCAACTCATTTAATATCAATTACAAATTACCCTATTTGCCCTCATTTTTTTGTCAATAAATTTAAATATAGAGGGGTAAATGTTATCCTTACAAAATTCTAGAAATATTCTTGAGGCTATTCGTGCTTTTTAAAGTAGTATAGATATCCCAAAAGTTAAAGACCATGATTTCTTTCCTTTTGTAGGTCTTTCAATCTAAAGTATGAGAGGAAATAGTGTGAATCTTACTCTCCAGTTTCCTTGATAGGGCTTTTATGCAAATTCCCCTTCCCCATATTTATATTGGATCTCTTAATCAAATCCAATGAACTTGCTTTTTGTTATGTATCTGGTAGAATGTGACATAGTTTCGTCTACTTTAAGAGAGATTATAAACTTCCAATAAAAACAATGACGGCTTAAGAGTAAAATTCTTTAATAATAATTCATGAAAATGAAACTTATAGCAAAATATGGACTTCCATTGACTCATGTTTACCCATGACTCCACGACTTCCACACAAATTGGACTCTCTTCCCCTCATGTTCTAAACAAGTAATTAACTCTTAACTAACTTTAGAAGACTCTTTCATGATTAACTAGCCACTAGCCCAACACCTCATACGCGCTCACTTTACCAATGTCCATGCAATACTTATCCATATCTCTATGTTCCAATGGTAATCCTTATGTACTCTAGTAGAAACTTAAGACTACCTTGATATGTTAATTTCAATGATAAATTAGAGAATGAACCCCATATTAAGTATTGGGCCACTCTACCTTTGCTAGGGGGCAATGATTTGAAAATTAATCTTTACATTTATTTTATATTATTTAGAATTTTTTTATGTTGAATTCTTGAATTCTTGGACTAAAAGTGTGATGGAGATCAAATTCTTTAATGGTGGAAAGATTTATGCACACCATGCGATTATTTGATTATTTGGTCTATAATTAATTTTTTTTATTTTATAGAAAAATTTATTAAGATTTTTCTGATGTAAGCATTAGAAATTAGGGTTTTTGTAATTTATTTACACTGGAGGATTCACCAGAGATCGCAGAGAAAGATGGAGATGGAAATCGATGTGGAGATAGAAGTTCGATGGCTTCTTGCATTTGACATGATTAAATTTGGACCATCACACTATCAACCATAGTTATTTAATTTGTTAAATTGTTGTTTATTTACTGATATAATTGTGAATCATTAGTAAAAGTTATAAAGTAGACATGTTAGTTGCATGTCCTAACATTCATGTGACCACATACATTAGTATGTATAAGGTCAAGTGTGTTTGTACTTCTTTTAGGCTTACTTGTAAATGACTTCTTTGTCATCTTGCCTTAAAAGCACGGTTCACAAGTTAATAGATTTTTTATTGTGAAAAAATCTAGAGGACTATCATTCACCAATCTTGTGATACGTTCTTTGTTTATATAGCCAAATCGATGATGTTATAGGCATGGGCATGTGGGATTAATCGTTTCTCATGTTCTTTTCATGAGAATGTATTCCAACATTATTTCGGTCACATTTGTTTTTAGAGAATGGTAGAGTACATGTGAGATTTGTTACTCAATTTAATTGTAATTTTATTATTAAATAAAATGGAATAACTATCCTTGCATAACTTATAAACAAAAATCAAATTTCTTCTAAGCTGTGGAACAAAAAGACAATATTTTAGGGTAATGGTTCATTTTCTAAAAACTAAGTCTAGATGTACCCATGTAGAGCACAACCTCATCTTCACTCAGCCTTTTGCTTTTCTTGAACCCCTGCAAAGATTTACATGCATGAGTAAAAACCCCATAGTCAATACACCAGGAGGCAGAAGTGACCAACATATTGGTCTCTATGACCTTAGTTTCAAAATTACATTCTTTATTCTTTCTGACTGTTTCCAGATATTGAGGATAGTTCATCTTCTAGTATTCGATCTCCTTGCAAAATTGACATTCATCTGATGACTTGTCTCTCTTCTGCTTCTTTGATTTGTTTCCCTTTCTCTCAGCCCTCCTCTTGCCCTTTTGTTTCTTCATGTCAGATTTGCCTCCTTCCACAAGCATAGCCACTGACTTGTCATTTCTTATCAATTATTTGGCTTTCTACAACATATTTCTGAGCTCTTGCAAGTTAACTTTTAGCTTGTTCATATTGTATTTCATGACAAACTGATTAAAGGATATGGGTAAAGAATTTAAGATGGCATCAATCTTGATGTCATCATCTAGCTGGGAGTCAAGAGCCTTTAGATCATTGATAAACCCTATCATTCTCATGGCATGGTCATGAACCAATTGGTTCTCGGTCATCCTCATGGCCTCATGGCCATCAACAATTTGAGGAGTTTTTGGTGTGCATAATGATTTTGCTCCCCATACATGGCCTTTAAGCTATCTAGGATATCTTTGCAAATATCTATTTTGTGAAGTTGTCTCTAGATAGAGTTGTCCAGTGAGGCTATGATGTAACATCGGGCAAGAGATTTCTTCTCTTCGCATTCCTGATATTCTTCCTTTCTTGCCTCAGAGGCTCTTTCACTATGATGTTTTGGTGTTTGGTTTTTGGCAACTTTGTCCAATTTCTCGGAATTAAGCACCAAGTTAAAATTGTAAATCTAGTCTTCATGGTTTGGTCCTTTGAATTTGTTGTCGTCTAACAATTTAGTGAATAATCCGTGTGCCATTTTTTATAAACTGCACGAGTAAATTAGTCCATGACCCTTTTATTGCTTCATGTTGCGTACTTTAGAAAGGACTTTTATCTATGTTCAATTTTCATTTGTTCATCTTTAAGATTTCACATTATTCATGTATCTAAAAATGTGGGAAATCACATAACTACATGGGGCCAACTATTTTAGCTGCATAATTCCATCACTTTTTTTGAAGAATCATAAATCCACCCGTATCTCATGAGATTTCCCTTTGGCCTCCATTAGACAAAGTTCATTGTCATTTTAACTTAAACCTTTCTAATCGATAGGTACTGACCCATCATATTCAGAGCCCCAATGTTCTATTTTAGGATACGCTCCTCCCACTAGTTTATGATGCCCTTATCATCCGATGAAGCAATACCACTAGTTGTCTTAGTGAAACGGATAACCCAATTTTATAATAAATCTTTGCCCACCAATTCAGCCCATTCTCATGCTAATGATGGAAGGCCTTTAGAGATATCATCTCATGATATTCCCTATCTCATATCACTTATATTATTCATGAGGGAACGAATATATCAGTCCATAGTGGCTCCCACTGACTTTTATAAAAGCACTTTTACGTAAGTACTTTTATTAAAGCACTTTTATGGAAGAACTTTTATGAAATCACTTTTATAAAAGAACTTTTATGAAAAAACTTTTACGAAAGCAATTTTACAAAAGCAATTTTCAAAAGTGCTTTTATAATAGCACTTCTACGTAAGTACTTTTATAAAAGTACTTTTGTGAAAGCGCTTTTACGAAATCACTTTTATAAAAGCACTTGTGCAAAAGTGTGCTTTCAGTGCCAAAAGGGTATAATTTTGTATTTTTCAAATTTTCTTCATTTTAATATATTTTTGTAATTTTTTATATGTTCTATTTTTTATAATGGATTGGATCCAATCCAGTCCATTTACATTTTAATGGATTGGATTGGGTTTGGTTTGTATTGGATTTGGGTTGGATTGTGTCTAGTCCATTTGTAAGTGGACTCACATAGGATTGGATCGGGTTGGACGAAATCTAATCCAATTGACACCTCTAGATAGGTGCTCCATACCCAGAACCATACCTAGTTTCGACCCAAATCACATGTGACAGCTTAACTAATCTCATTAGTAATGGGCCTTAGGCCCATTTTTCTTAAAGGCTCATGTCCCCAAGTGTTGCATTAGATCTTCTCAAATCGAACAGGGGTAATCTAAATCTAATCCGATTTATAATCAGATCCTATTATCCAATCTGATCCAATATGAAGATCCAAATAGGGGTGGTCTGAATTCGACCAAATAGGATCAAATCTCGGACCAAATGGGATCATAACTAATTGAGAGTTAGATTTAGTTATGAAGAATTGATAACAAATTTCAATCCATATTACCTACCTGCTTGACCCATCTAGTTTTTTTCGTAATCTTGGTTGGTAGAGTTTACTCCTTCAACGTATCTATTTATTGAAGAAATCCAAAAGAGTTCTACTTTAGTTTAACTACTTCTTTATATGTTTAACAAAGATATGGTAATACCATATAATCTAAATTAATGCAAGGAATTCTCTATTCTCTAGGACAAATTGAAAGGAAAATAAAAATAAAAGAATGAAAGAACATATGGTCCTATTCATATACTTTATTCAAATTCGTTTTGTTAATTATGTCATATGTTTGAATCTCTCTCTCCAACACTGAAAAAATTGCCACACACATATTGTGCAACTGCCAATCTGCCATTTATATTTCAAGTTCACTTACTTTCAGCTGCCTTTTCTTTTTTGTAGTTATTTGAATCTATTGTTTATTCTATATTTTAATTATAACTCCACTAACATCTATAACAGATATTTTATTTGATTGTTCTATATTTACTTTCTAGTAGTTACTTGTGACTACTTTTATATTTTGTTGAATTATTAACCCTGCAGCCTTTGTGATTATTTTGCTTGTGTTTAACGTTGCGATTTATCATTTGGGGGGTGGGGGGTTCTTTTTTTGGATTTTGAGAGAGGGAAAATTGGTTAATGGGATTTTGGTTCTCATTGTCTAGGAATCCCATATTCATTTTTCTGATTAATGTGAGGAGTAGGGAAAGTTTATTTTCTTAGGTATTTCCTACATGGATAAATAACTTTCCTACTCGGGACAAAAGTTGCTAACACTTGAATGAGACAAAAATGCCCCTTTTAATAATGGATTTTTATGATTAAAATCGTCATTACCTTATTTAATTGGGAAATAAAAGAACATAGATAAATGCACTTATCTGGGTAAGTGTTTTAGTAGGAAAAATTTACCCAAATAATTGTATTTACTCGGATAAATAACTTACCAAAGCAAATGGGCCTTAACGATAAATTGATCATATTGATCAACCGCTTTATTAATTATTGAATAATCTGATTAAGCATATATTCTATTGCATATTCATCTTGAATATTCAAAAATGCTCAACTTCAGATTTAACGGAAGATCTAAGTTTGAATTAGTAATCAATTTCCACCCCTCTTGAGTAAGGCCATTCATCCCAACACACATTTTCACATACTAACATGAAAGTTGGGCCACTAAGCGCAAATGGCTGCCATAGTGACTAAGAGAATTGTATCTACTGATGAAGTCTGGACAAAACCCGTAAATAGGAAAGCAAGAACACACATTTTGTACAACACGTGTGCCCTGCAAAATCTTCCCGCACACTCTGCAATCCAACACGTGTCCCCATCATATCAGTTTAGGGATTTAAGTTTAATCACCTTTTCATGCACTTATGGGCGTTCCCCTTTGCCTAAAGTTGTAAAGTGGGCCGTGCAAAGGCAGGCCGTGCTGTGCTGTCCTCCAAGCCATGACATCCTCCCCTGTGCAAGTTTTGGGGGTCGGCTCGGCACGGCCCATGACCTAGGCCAGGTGGGCCCGTGTCGTGCTGTGCCAGTACGCAGGCTTGGGCCGGGCTACAAGTCGTGCCATGGGTTGGGACCGTGCCAGGTTGGGCCACAAGGCGGATGGACCTTGGGCATGAGTCAAACTGGGTTGCACTATTTTTTTTTTTTCATTTTTTTTTTGAAAATTTTGATTTCTTTTCTAAACAAAATTATAAAACTAAAATATTTAACTTTCCTATGAAGTTTGGGAATTAAGAACTATTTAAAAAATTAAGAAATGAGAAATCTAAGTTATTTAATACATAAATGAAAAAAAAATACTTAACCAAATTGAAATAAGAATGATGGAATAACAAATTGGAAGCAAAATAGGAATTTTATTTCATTTAAATTTGAATGATACGAATTAGTGAATTACAAACACAATGATTGGATCATTGCATACTTGGGTGAATGAAATATAAAAATAGAATAAATTAATAAAATATAAAAAATATAATATGGTTACAAATTGAAAATACAAAATTACATTGTTAAAAAATTAAAAAATTATATCAAATAAATTAAATAAAATTTAAAAAATTATGATAATTTGAAAAAATGAAAAATTCTACAAGTAGTCAAATTCATGAATCATCATTCATGACTTTCATCATCTGCTTCGGGTGAAATGTCCAGTGTTGTATCATGCCCTCCCTTGTCTTGTAATCTATCTTCTGCGTCTAGCCAATCCTTGAAGCATATGCACATCTCTATGCTCTCATCATTCATGCAGATTCTTTTGTCATCCAGCACCCTAGTACCTATACTAAAACAATACTTTGATGGAACTGTAGATACTGGAGGGAACCGAATAATTTTTTGAGTGTTCACTCCACCAGGCTAAAATATCAAAATTATTTGATACTTCACCAAAATTAGAAAAAAAAAATTGCTTGCAAATAAAAATTAAGTTCAGTAAATGAATTTGTTGTAGAGCTAACAAATTTCTGCCTTCTACTTATTAAATAAATAAGTTTTTCTCTTCTACTACTAGGCTCAAGGTCAAAAGTAGAAGAAGAAGAAGATGAATAAGCTGTAGAAGAAGAAAAATTTTTCCTACAACTTCAGATTCATAAAAATTATACATTTCAAATAATAAATTATTAATTTCTTCTTTTTTATTTCCTATATCAATATTCATATTTTCATAATATGTTTAAAATTAAATTGCTTGCAAATAAAAATTAAGTCCAGTAAATGAATTTGTCGTAGAGCTAACAAATTTCCGCATTCTACTTATTAAATAAAAAAGTTTTTCTCTTCTACTACTAGGCTCAAGGTCAAAAGTAGAAGAAGAAGATGAATAAGTTGTAGAAGAAGAAAAAGTTTTCCTACAACTTCAGATTCATACAAATTATACATTTCAAATAATAAGTTATTAATTTCTTCTTTTTTATTTCCTATATCAATATTCATATTTTCATAATATGTTTCAAATAAAATATTTAAACCATCTTTCCTAATCCTATGGTCTAATATTGTAGCTAAACAATAAAGGGGAGAAATGCTCTCCCAATATTTTTTAAACTTATTTTCCATAATTTCAATAATACATTGAAATTGTGGATTATTTCTATATTTAGCAAAACAATCACTAATTACCATTAATTGATATGGTAAATTGCAACTAGTTGTATAATAAATTCTAGATAATTCATTTGTAGCATTATAAAAATGTTTTAAAAAAAAACTCTTATACAAAGGGTTTTCCCAACCGACCCGACCTGGTCGGGTTACCTAAGATGGAAACCAAAACTGACCCATTGATAGGCAAAACCGGCCTGGTCGTCTTGAGTCGGGTTGGGTCGGTTTCGATCGGTTTCGATTTTGCTCCTATAGTCAAACCTTATTTCTGAAACTTGTCTCACCTTTGGTCTAATGTCAACCTTACTAACCCCTATTCCACTCAAAAAGCTTTTGTATTCAATAAGACAAAAGACAAAATTGTTTTATAGAAGACAAAAGTTATCAATATTCAATATTCAATAAGACAAAAGTTAGAAGACAAAAGACAAACGTTATCAATTTTCAATAAGACAATAAAATAGAAAGTCAATTTGTTTTATAGAAAGAAGGCTGAAACATTTATATTTAAAGAAGCTTTCTAAATTCTAATCTAGGTAAAAGAGGACACCTAATTCTAATTGTAATTTCCTAATGGGTTGTCTATTTGGTGTAAAAGACTATAGAAACTAGGATAGAAATAATTTAGTTAAGTAGGAGCTAGAAGATAGGGTTGTTCTAGTTCTAGTAGAAGACTAGTTTGGTTCGGTTCGGTTTCAGTTTTTACACAAGAAAACCAAAACCGATCCGATATTTCGGTTTATAAATTTGCCCAACCCGAAACCGACTGGTGTTAATGAAAACCCGACCGACTCGGGTTGGGTCGGTCCGGGTTGGTCGGTTTGATCGGGTTGGGCCTTCTTATGAATAGCCCTAATACAAATTGCAATTTTCTAGTCTTCCTCAAATATCATATCATTAGGCATTTTTGAATTATAAAAATCAGAAAGAATTTGTTTATGAGATATACAACTTTCTAACATAGCGTAGGTAGAATTTCACCTATGCTTTACATCTAATATAAAATGTTTATATTTCAAACCATAATTTTGGCATAAATATTTAAATTCTTGTTTTTTTGCCCCTAAACTTTTCATATATATAATACGATTTCTAATTTCTAAAATATGAGTAGAAATAATATTCAAGGCATCTTGAATACATAAATTTAAGATGTGATATGCACATCTAATGTGAAATAATTTACCATTTAAGCATGGTTTTAATTGAGATTTTAAAGTATTTATTGCATAATCATTTTCTATTCCATAAGCATGCAAAGTATTTAAAATACTTGTGGTAATAGCTAGGCCACTATGTGGTCATTCGAGCCTAGTAAAACTTAAAAGTTTTTTATTCAAAAGCCATTTTTTATCAATGAAATGGACGTAACACAAATATAACTAATATTAAATTTGGATTTCCAAACATCCGAAGTAATTGCAACTTTAGAATTAAGATTTGTTGACAAGGAAATTAAATTTTGTTTATATGAATAAAATTTTTTTAAAGTATAAGTTCTTATAGTATTCCTAGAAACTTTTTTATATTGTGGGTTTACAGAACTACGCAACCATTTTTCTAACTTTGGATTTTCAGCTAATATAAATGGTTGTTCTGCATGTACAATATACTTGGCAAGTTCTTGTCTCATTTTTTCTTGTAAGTATCTAAAAGTACCAAAACTAGTCCCTCTCCCAATTTGTGTTTATGTTGTTTCTCTCCCTTCATCTTTCTCTTGCTCATGTGTAAACAAATATATGCTCAAATGACCCGTACCACCCTTGCTATGATAATTAAAGTCTTTCCTACATTTTTGGCAAATGGCCATTTTCCACTTCCCCTCAATATCTTCTACTTTGAAAACTTTCCAAACTGGGCTACTTAACTTAGAAGCCCTCCTTTTCCCCTATTATCACTACTACCGGAGGTGAAAGTTCCACTTCCATCGACATCAATCGCATCAGTGCTAACACTATCGTGATGTGATTGAATGCCATCCATGGTGAACATGTTGGGGAATCGGTTTTGAGAAGAACCAACATTTTTTTTTTAATTCTAAAAAGATAAAAATTAATCTAATTCGACTTACCCGGATTGCTGGTTCAAAATCCCAACTTGATTTCAACGGTTGAAGCCTTTCAACGTCTAAGCCTCTTGAATTGAGATACTTGAGCTGGTTGAGCAAGCATTTTTCTTGTTGAAAGTCGAAACTTCAATAAAGTTGAGACTTGAGAATTGGAGAATGCAGAATCAGAAAATCAGCTAATCATAATTTCTCATATTGTAGATAATTGAGAATGTATGAGTATGTGTGTGTGTGTGTGTGTGTGTGTGTGAGAGAGAGAGAGAGAGAGAGAGAGAGAGAGAGAAAGAATAGATTAAGAGAATTGTTGAATTAGTGTGATGAGAATGGTGGAGGATAAAGCCATTTATAGGAATTGAACGTGATTCAATTACCCAATAAACTATCTGTTATTTAGTTGTTGGGAGGGGTATTTTTGGTCATTGTAAAGCTACTTACCCAAAATGCCCCCCTAAAATAGTTGTTATATAGCTGTTGGGGGGCACTTATGTCATTTTTTCAACCCCCATAAGTAAAATACAGACATACCCTCCTAATATGGTTGTTTATAGCTATTAGGGGGTATTTCTGTAAACCACCCCAAAAGCTGAAACTAGCCATTGGGCCCCTTTGGGAAGGGGGCCCAACTGCTATATTCCCGAGCAGGTTGAGCGCAGCCCACTATGGGCTTAGCGGGTCATGCTTTGTGCCATGTCACGGGCAGCATGACACGTGTTGTCGTGCCGGTCCATGGGCCTTGAACCCTTGGCCCAGCACAGCACGAACTTCCGTGATGGACCTAGCACAGCTTGTGGGTCTTCATGCTATGTCGACCCAATTTACACCTCTACCTTTCCCTATAAATAGAGATACTTCATTTCAGTTAGTGAAGAAGAGTTGTCAAGTGTAAGCGAATTTGTCCAATTTTCCTGAGTTAAAATTGATCAATTTTGATATTATCCTATATTGTAACCCAACTCAAACCTGGCCCTTTTTCATCATTACTCTTACTAACCTCAACATGACACCTTGCAAGCCAAAGCCACCAAAATTCACACCCCCTCCCATTAAAAAGGGACGGGATCAAGTAGGTACAACATAGTAAATACATTCAGTAAGCATTTTATAAATATTTTGACAACCCTTAAAAGTTGACTTGAGGGTATTTCAAGGGACGGGCGTCAAAATAAATTGAAAGTACCCATTTAAGGTGATTACAATGGCGTGCTATAATATAATATATATATATATTAATAAAATAAATATTTTTTTTTAATTTTATTATACTGATTTATTTAATTATTGTATATATAACATGGTCTTTAAAACCGAAACGGTCAAGGGTCCGGTTATTGGTTCGAATAGTCGGACCATTAGAACCAAATGCTTGGCCCATTCTAACAAAAAAATAAAAATGGTCAAAACCGTTCAAACGGTTAACCGCCTAGTTCAGCGGTTTGCTGATCAAAATCAACGATTTTGGGGGAAATCCGGTTTATGGGGAAAACGAAACCAGTCACCTGACCGGTTCCTGGTTTTTCTGGTCCGGTCCAATTTTGAACCATGATATATAAACAATTGTATACACAAAATTCATATAAAAATAAAATTTTAAGTTTTATGTCATTTTTTTTAATAAACAACTTTGGCCCGATGCATGGCCCGACCTAGCCCACAGACCAACCCGGCCCATGGCACAGCATGGACCCCCACGAGCTTGGGCTGTGAACCGTGCCAGGCCAACCCCTAAATTTTTCACCGAGGAGAGTGGCACGGTCCAGCCCACACTATGCATGGGCCTCCCATGGGCCGTGTCATACCAGACCGGCCCGGTCCGGCCCACTTTACACCTCTAGAATGAAGAACAATGATTCCTAGTTGTTTGTTTGCAACGTGTCTTTTCTTCAAAAAAAAAATTATTGAATGGAGTGATTCTCTGGATTTTACGGGGCAAAAATGACATTTTTATTAATTTGCTAAAACGGAACCATCATTTTCCACTTCTGTCTGACAAAAAGATTGAGTTGCAATTAATATATGGGTTGTTTTAATAGAATGCACACTATAACATTATTGTCTATATAAAAGGGTAAAATAACTCTTTTTTAAATAGGACCAAGACATCTCTTGTTAAGTGATGTCATCAAACAAGCACCTCCCTTCCATTATCAAACCATCAAGATCCATTTGAACATGTTATCATGTGCTGATAATGTTTTTAGGAAAACTCGATTTTGCCCCTTACCCAAAACCAAACCCCAATATAATCCGGCAGTCGTAGCACTAATCATCCCATCTGACCATCGCCCGTTCTCATTCAATTTTCCCATGGTTTATTGAATTTTCCTTTCTCATCTCTCATGTGTGTGCTTGAATGAAAAATACAGGAAAAGGAGAATTACACTCTGGAATTGCAACATTGTGGCATCGATTGATGAAATTCCCACCTGATTCTTTACGTTTTACCTAATTATACATTGTCTTTTTACATGATTGTAATTTCTCTTGTTTCACTACTATTTAACATAAATCTATTCTTAATTTAGGCAAGACCCAAGAATATCCCCCCAAGAGTGATAGTATGGAGGAAAAACAACTCTTAACAGCTTCCACTAGGAGATTTGTTAAGTATGGCTTCGGAAGAAAGAGTGATCATGCTCCAAACAACAGAAGAGAGTAATCCCAAGCAGTGCCAACCCACTTAATAACCTATTAGTTCTCTAAAAATGGTTTGCAAGGATTTACTACTCTCTAGTTATAAAAATTTGATGGCTTCTCATTGGATGACCTACCTAAAGCATTGAAGCCTTGAGGCTGAAAATTCAAGACTGAAGTATTGTCTGTTATTTCTTAAAACTCAGTTCCTTTTTCAGGTGAGCTGCCTTCACAATGACAATATCAGAGAACTTGAGAGGAACCATAGACTTTCTTGCTTCAATGTAAATCACCCCATCTCGTTTTATTTTAGTATGTTACAGTTTAGTGCCTTTATTTGAAAATTAAAAAAAAATGAAAAATAAAAAATAAAAACGTCTTTTACTCGATATAAATTGTATGAACAAAATCCTCTGAGGAGAAGAAAAGAAAAGAATCAGATAATCGACCACTACCACGACTACAACAACAACAACTGAAAACAAGGCTTTCCTCTAACGACGGCAATGAAGGTAGCATGGGCGACTTGGCCACCTTCATTTATCGTAAGCTTCTGTTCAAATGCAGCGGATTGGCCTCCACAAATAAAACTCGGGCATCCTTTTTTTTTATCCTGCTAGAGCCGATCTGAAGATAAATCACCACACATCACGGAGATACCTGCCTTCCATTTGTAGATTCTTGATCATGCTCTCCGCCTGGGAGCTGTCCAGAGATCCCTGAGAACACATCGAAATTCCCAGAACAACCGATTAATATTTGAAAGGTAGGTGATAGAGAGTAGCTAAGCTACAGCTTAGGTGGGATGAATTGATATCCTAGAGAACTTTCAGGTGCAACAACAAACAAATAAATGCTTCAGATCCAACTGGTTGGTTGGTAGGCTATTTAACCTAATCAACATGAGGCTAATTAACCTTCACGTGAGAAAGACTGGTTGGTTGGTAGGCTTTTGCCCTTGCGTGTCTACATAAATGGCTCAGTGCTTACCCACGTAGAGGGTGTAGTATCCATACGTGTAATAATCAAACATCAGATTCCCTTTCTGGAACATACCTGTTCTTGGACAATGGCGTGGAGTGTGCGGTGGACATCCCTAGCCATGCCTTTGGCATCACCACAGACATAGATATAACCACCCTTCGAGATTATATTCCAGACATTTGAGGCCTAGAGAAGAAACAAGTATTGGTTAGCACCATCTCAAGTGTGGAAAGAGAAATATCAGCAGGATTATCCAGAAAAAGTTGAAAACCCAAACACATTTCCAGCCACATTGACCGGGCATATCTACACTATACAGTCTATCCGATTCTATATGTGCAATTGTTAATTAACTCAATCTGGAGGGATTTGTAAAATTTTCCAATCCATCTAACAAGTGATAAGGTGAGATTTCTTAGACATGGAGCCAGGGGTTGTGGGGTCAAGTGCTACAGGAGATGATGGAAAAGAAACCCTTTTGGGCCTCTGTAAGATGAGAAAAGATGGCATCACACTATCATGAAGGTCATCTAGAGTACATATTCTGAGTCTGGATCTAGTAGGCACACCCTTGTAAGCACACTAAGTGAACACTCAATAAATATTTTAACCGGTGTCTTAGAAATTTTCTTTTAATCGTTTCAAGGGTAGGCTGAGGGTATTTATGTGATTGGAATCAGAAAATTTTCCGACTGCTTAGTGTTCTCATGGTGTGTGCCTACCTGATCCCGACTTACATATTCCACCTTACTATCCCAATTTGAATTAAGAGTAAGAAGTGAAAACACATAGACTCATACCTTCTCCATCATTTTATGCTGCACATATTCTTTGGTTGGTCCTTCTCGTGAGAAAGCAACAAGAAGCTCAGACAGAACACCAGAATTAACATAGCCATTCAATTCATCTTCATAGATGTAATCCTGCAGTAACAGCTTGGATCAAAATTTTGCCATTGAATTGTCTTCCAGGCAACCATAATAGATATCCTCTGAAAACATGCAATACCATTTTACGGTTTCTGCATCCAAAAAAGAGGATTGCAGTTCCTAGTTCTGCTCCAGCTTCCATCAGAGCAGCCCTTTCCTGAATTATTGAACTCGTTTAGTTGACTCAACTTTATCAGAGTATAATGGTAAATAACTGAAACCAAATGGCCAACAAAGACCTGCAGAAATCCCCTGAAAGGAGCCAGCCCTGTGCCAGGACCAATCATGATAATTGGCAAGGAATTATCTATTGGCAGTTTAAAGTTAGATTGCCTCACAAAAATGTGTGCCCAACTGCAATTGTGGTTTTCATTAAAAGGCACTGCATTCTGCAAGAAAGTGAACTCTAATTAGTTAAAGCATACTAGGCATTGTTCGACAAGGGTAAATCACAAACCAGTGAAAAACCTAACAAAAATAACCCACACATTCCTAGCACTTTTAAAGATAAAACTAATAAAAATGATGTTTACAGTGTACCTTGATCCAAGTTGAGCACACTCCTTTGTGAATCCTTCCTGCTGGTGTTTTTTCATACACTAGTGCACATGTGACATGAATTCTAGATGGTGCCACCCTGTAAGAAACAAAATTCACAGGCAAGAGCTCAAAAAATGATGAAGCAATAAAGAAAAGCACACACAAGGGAGAAGCTCCCCTTCAGGCTTCCAAGGAGGACAATTAAAAATTTTAAACACATTTAAGCATATAAAACCCTCAATCTCCTTTTTTTCCAATTGCATTACTTCAAATAGCTAATGCAATGTAAAACATTTTGCATTCATGATTCTACGAACCGCCTTTGTACCAAGCCCCTTGAAGCAAGCCAAAAAAGTCCATGTTAGGGTCTTAAATTCTTAATCCCTACACACACAATATATATATGTATGTATATATAAATATATATGTATATATATATATATATATATATATATATATATATATATATGTATATATAATTTTAAATACCTTTTAAGAAGATATTTTATTAGGATGAATGAATGAAAAACATTAGCAAATAGGGGGTTCTCAAAGCTTCTATAAGAGAGTGAAGCAAGCAAAAAAAATAAAATGGCAAGGCAAGGCACTAGGTTCAGAAAAGAACAAAAAGGACAAGAAGTAAAAAAGGTTCACAAATGGGCTGAAGTGCAAGGTGCACTAGGCACATGCCTTTTGACAGTGTTGTGCTTGGGGCCAGCCTAGGCACGCCTTTTAAATCATTGGATCAGATGGTCATTCTAATCAGGGAATAATGGCTTTCAGAATAAGATATATGGTTAGGTGTTTCACCTTATTTTCTGATCATCCAAAAGAATTGATTGTTGTTACATCCAAACAGTTGCCAGACCAAGCTATCCAAAAGAATACATTGGATGAGATTACAATCGGGTATGAATTGTTGTCATACAGGTTACTTAAAGGAACTTCTACCACTTCCTACATTTAATATGGCAGAGGTCTCTCTTCTATCAATTGCCCAGTTGACTTCTTATAGCAACAACAGCAAATAGAGTAGCTTAAATTTAAAATAAGAAGAGTGCCATTTACCTTGGGGAGGAAGAAATTGAGTAGTATCTGGGCTGCAAGCGAGGAGCTATTGCTGCGAAAAACACTCCAAGAGGAGGCTTGGTTGATGAAAATTCGGTCATGACCTCAAGAAGACTTCTCTGACTTGCAATTACCCACTGTGAATATTCATCCTGCACAAAGAAAGATAATACCAAATGAGAAGAGGGAAAATGGGAGCTGTTCAGTAGTAATAAAAATTTTGAAAGAATTCAAAACCTTTCCAGCTGGAGATGCAAGGAACCTTAATCGATCAGCTTCACGAGGATCAGAAGCATGAGCAGCTAAAGCAAGTAAAGCAGCCTATAAGAGGAAAAGAGCATTAGTGGCAAGGCTAAAATACAGGCAAAGAAATTATGAAAAGGGTGAAGCAAAAGTAAATGGATTTGATCAGACAACTTCACCTTTTTTGGGGAATTCAAAAGATCTGCATATCGTGTCAGAGCTGTTCTTAATGTGCAAGGAGAAGGAAAAGGAGGGGGTAAGGAGCTTCCAGTAAGTGGTGTTCCATCCTCTTTGTCCACATGGATGGAGAAGAAAGTGTCTCCAGAGTAACCCAATAATCTCTCAACCATCTCCACAGTTTCAATACAATTTTCAGAGTACACACCAACATGATCTCCTGTTTCATACCTGAAAAGAAACAAGTATTATATATATCAACAGCATAACACTGAAAAGATGAAATACCAAGAAAAACTAGATTGTGGTTCATTACATTGCAATTCCCACAATAAAAGTAATCCCAACTGAAAAGGTAAAGAAAATTCAAGGGATATGGGTGCAGAGAACTTACGAAAGTCCAGTGCCTGAAATATCAAATTCCAGATGAGTGCAGGAACGGTCAGAAGCTGGAGTGTGAAGCTCTCTCCGCACAGCCACATTAGACCTTCAAGCAAACAGTTTTACATGTTTTCAAATTTGTGACAAGACAAATATGGAAATTAGATTGAGTTTAAAATCCAGAATGTTTAGCTTAAGAAAATACCTGCATGGGTGTTGAATATCATATACAGCATGACCATTTCCATTACTCCAATTCTTTTCCTGAAGTGGTGCATGTGAAGGATCATAAAAGACAACCCGATATTCTGGAACAGCAGCAGTGTAAGGGGTAGAAACAGTTGTTGCATCATCCTCATCCCGGAGCAGAAGATCCAACTCGGGCCATACTAATTCTCTCCTATAGAAGCAACATTCAATATGAAATAAATAATCTTAGTAGATAGGAAAAAATAAACAAGTTTATAGAACAATATCCAAAAGGTTATACATAAAAGCAATACCATGCAGCAAAATCGTCTTCAATGCATTGATCATCATCTCCAAGGCCCACCGGGACAAGACGATTCCCACCTTTGAAGGCAAAAAAGAAAATGTTAACTCTGGGTCATACATTGAATTTAGTGGGTGAACTAATGCATATACTGTCTATACTTGCAGGGTTTTCATGCACTTTGATAAATTTAACTAATCAATATGTAGCCACAGAATAACAGTAAGCACACTGATAAGGTGGTAGGTACATTAATTCATAACTGACCATATTCCTAGACCAATTTAGTGGCAAATTAAATAAGACAACTTAACCAATAATTAAGCTTGCTTAATTAATTTTTCTACATAATAAAATGAGGCATACTAATACAAAGTTGGTACTTTCAACAATGTGCTTCACTTTGTAATAAAGGTATGTATAGTCACATAGATACTAGGCATTAGAGTTGCAAATTCTCAAATAAAGGCATCTTTTAGATTCCCAAGTATGGTAGCATGACAATATCAAATTAATAGATAATTGTTTATATTTATAACTGTAATTAATTAGGGAAATTCTACCAAAATTTAATTAATTGGGAAACATGGCATCAACCATATCATGTGATCATATAAAAATTATTCATAAAGCACACTTCTACATGCCAATGCACCATCAATTGTCATACTGGAATCCAGAAGAAGGATAGCTCTCATGCATTGGCATGAATCCCCTTCAGATTCTAGCTGAACAGTTAATGTCACATGCACGCATCAAAACTGTGCTTTGTGAATCAATTAATACGGAATCTTCTGTGGTGAATATTAACTGAAGCAAATGGGAATATAGGATAAAAAGGAAAGGAAATCTTTAAAGAGTGAACCAGAATGTTGAATAGGTATAAACTTCTTGCATGTGCTTTGTGTAATCTATAGAGGAAGTATATTCTAAGATCAAAAAAATGCTGAAAAGCAAGTACAGTAGAATATGCAAACCAGCGTCCATAACCAAATGCAAAAATTGCAGACAAGACAAAGATGGTATAGCAGTGAACAGAGTGAAATAGAGGAACAGGATTCATATAGCTAACAACATATGGTTTGGATAAGGCATGATTGAGCCAAGTACGTATGATACATTATATAATAATTCTTATTTAATGATACTTTTCTCAAGACATTGGCATGAAGCAAAATTAAACAGCATAGGGCAAACAAGAAACATACCCTGTTCAGAAAGAAGCTTATCCACCACCTTTGCTACCTATTCACCATAAACATGTAAAAACCAAAATTAATAACTGACAATTAAAAAGATATAGTTTATCAGGAAAAGTAGGAACAGAAAGTAAAGACCAGAAATATCTAATATGCAGGAGAATTTTTAAACTTGTTTTCCCTTTCTTACCTTATTGAAATGCTCATATTGCCTGTTACCCAAACCAAAGACTCCAAATTTAAGGTTCTCAAGCCGTGTTCCCCTCTCTTCCCCCTATAATCCATAAACAACATAATCAGAACAAATCGACGTAATTACTATCACAAAAATTCAAAATTAAGCTTCAATTTTGCAGAATCTACCTCCGTAAACCACTTGTAAAATCTTGCAGCATTGTCAGTTGGTTCACCGTCACCGTATCTACAACCCACGTAGAATTACTCGAATTTAGCTAAAAAACACTTAAAAGAAAATCAAATGAGCAAAAGTGGGAAAGGTAAGAGTGTAACATACGTTGCTAAAAAGAAGAAAGCTAAAGTTTCTTTCCTCATTTTCTCCTCGTACTCATCATCGTCTGCTGCGTAATCATCCTGGAAATAATTTAACAAAGCACATCATCATCAACATTTCCAAAAATAAAAAAGAAAAGAAACCTCAAATTAAGAAGAAAACTTTTACCAAATCAATCACTTTAAAGGTTGCTCTTTCGTAGCGTACTTTTGCTTCCTCTACAAGTGCCTGAATTTAACAAAAAAAAACTCGCAAAATGACCAAAAACCAAAGCTGAAACATTCAAATTAACTAATGATTGCTTCGAAAGCTCCAAACCTTAGCGAATCCTTCAGCGGTACCAGTCTGAGTGCCAAAGAAGACCGTCACTTTTTTCTTTCCGTCGTCAAACTCTGGCTCCGGCTCCTTCACTATCACCGGCTTCGGCACCTCAACAACCTTGCTCGCTTTCTGCCCGGTCGACCTCCTCCATACGAAAAGAACCACACACCCGATCAGAACAGCGATCGAAGTCGTCAATATCATCAGAAACTCCTTGTTTTCAATGAAAACCGCCTCGCTGGACGTCGCTGACATGTTCGACGGATCAGAATTTCCTTTTAGAAACGCCGCCATAAGATCCATAGGAGAAATCTTCACGGACTCCGAGTCCATTGCGGCCAAACTTCCTCGCAAGCTCGTTGTCGAAGAACCAAACAGAAACAGAATTCCGCGAAATTCCGGCCGCTGAGACACCAGAATTCCGTCCCCAAGAACCAATGGTCGTGACCGAAGAGCGAGACTCCCCCAATCCCTCTTTACTTCTCTCTCTCTCCCCCTCTGTCCGTCTCTCTAGTGAGAACTGAGAAGGAATCGTCCAAAAATGGTTGGGAGTTGGGAGAGCCTCCTCTGAAAGCTCGTGGGAAGAGTGGAGAGCGTATTTATGTGCAGCTGCGTCCAATGCCCACCAAACCCGATTGCTCAATCAAACCACCTAACCCCTTAACTAGGGTTAGTCTGTTGTCCGTCTACCCTCTGGTTAAAATTCACTTACCAAAAATACCCTCGTTTTTAGTTATTTTCACTTTTACGGAAAAATCTTTCATCCCACTAAAACCCTGGGCGAATTTTGACGTAAATCGACTGACTGAATCCCGTCTCCATTGGGAACATTCAAACACTGTTCGAATGGAACATGTACTGACTGAATCCCTTTTCCATCAATTTAGTATTCATAAGACAGTCATCACTTTCCTTCATGGAAATCAAATCTGTTCGTCACACCGGCCTTATAGGCACATTCCATCATGCATTGATAACATCTTCCATGAATAATAATATGGTGGGATAAGCTTGTGAGGTCGGTGTGAGTAGACTTGTTCATGGGCCGGGATGGGTTGGGTTTTCACTCTGCACTAATAGATTTTTCTAAGGCACCCGAGCCTACAACTTGGATCCAAGCTCGGCCCTTATAAATAGATTGAAGTCCGAGCCTAAAGTCTAGCTCATGCCATTGCTATTGCTAAAGCAGCTGAATAGAGAGAGAAAGAGAAATTATAAAGAAAAAATAAAAATGTATATATTAAATTATATATATATATATATATATTCTAATAAATATTATATATTTTATCAAATATATAATACTGAGTCGAGCCGGGTCAGGCTAGGTTGGACTGGGCTTTTTTGACAAATCCTGAGCCCAATCTGAAAAACAATCGAACTTGTTGTTTTGAGCCCACGGGCCTAATTACATGTCCAAACCTGATCAGGATGCCGGCCAAACCGGGCCATCAAACTACCCGGCATATGAACAGGTCTAGGTGTGAGACACGCTCTAAGAGTAAATCCCGTCTCTACGCATTTTCGTATGTATATACTTTTTAGTAGGTCCTAATGCAAGGCTCCAAACGGCTATAAAAAAAGTACGAGGCAATGAGCAGTGTGGTGAGGACCAAATTCATTTTCATTAATTTCCTTTTTTCGCCATCATAGTAGAAGGCCTTTTCAAGACAAATTTCATTATGGAGTTTGATTATAAAAGACATGATATTGGAAAACTTTAAAAGAATATGACCTATCGGTTGTTATTATTAATGAATTTAGGAGTGTTTTGATTGATCAAATCTTTTTATTATGTATTATTATTTTTTCTGATATCATAGATTTTTCCTTTATTAAGACATGATAATGCCAGACAAAAGAATCGGCAAAGGAGTGAAAAATAATTCACCCACTCTGAATAATCAATAACAATAAATAGAGAAAGTAGGTGTTTGGCATCAATGCCATCTTTTTTTAAAGTGTTACCTCAGATAACTATGAAATTAGTTTTTTGGAAAATGCTTGATGTTGGGTTAGCCTTTTTTTTTTTTTTTTGAAAAGCATTTTATCAGATCAGATCTTAGAAAATGGGAAAAGATACGATATGAGAAAATGCCATTTTTTGTATTTCTTTCATTTTCTATGGCAACAGTATGCCGACATGACATTAATATCAAATAAAAACAACAATAGTATCAAATAAAAAACCTAAAAAAATGTTTCATAAGAAAACAATGTTTATGCAACACAGTTTTTTGATAAATTAAACACCTCTGAGAAAACGACATTGGTTCTAAATACCACTAAAGTTTTCTACAAACAAACAAGCCCAAACTATTTGATTGAGCATCAGGAGAGGAGTTGAGATTGGTGCCCCATATGCATATCTCAGCGCACATTGAGAACATCTATGGTATTTGTCATGGGGATACATAGCTGAAATGGGCTGTGGGTTGTGATCTGTGGGGAACCCATGAGAAAAACGAATTGAAATCATAGTTTCCCACAATGTCCACGTATTATGAATATTTTCCAATGATGCCTTATCATTTCTGATGTGATCATCACGATATGCTTTTAATATAATGCAGAGTGGGAGCTGATTTGAAGTCGAGAAAGATACCCCTTAAGCAGAGTATCTAAAATGACAGCCCAGCAATGCTCAATGTGAGGTTGAAAAAATTTGGGATTGCCAAGATGGGCCCATACCCTTGGTAATTCCAAACCCAACCATGAACGAGGCAAAGCTCCAAGAAAAGGAAAAGACAAGCAACCAGAGCCCACAATTGCTATGCGGGTTGCCAATCAACCACGTCAGTTCGTTTTTCTTTTCTTTTTCTCTTCTTTTTGCCGCCCAGGGTCAAACCCATTCAACTCATGAAAAACAATTGATAATACATTGTCCGAAAGTTACAATCCAGAAATGAAGAGCGGAGGCACAGTCCAAATTTAGGTACGAATTTTAATAGATACAAACCTGCGAGGCGCTCAACTGCACTCAAATCCGTGACGGGTAGTTAACCCAACAACGTTCCACGGATGAGAGTAAAAGTTCCGGCACTCGACTTAGGCCCCTTTTGGTTCATGGGAATAAGGGTTTGGAATTGGAATCAGAAAGGATTATTTCGATTCTAATTGTTTGGTTGGGTAGAATCGCCATTTTCCTATTTGAGGGAATGATCATTCTGTGTTTTTTCTTAAAAACGAATTATCATTCTTGTTGATTCTAATTCCCATTCTCATTCCTAATCAAATAGATTATAGGAATAGATCATTTCGATTCTGATTCCAATTCCAATTTAAACTGCAAATCAAACAGGCCTTTAGTTTAGGCAATCAGATCGGTTGCCCATGAAGTGCGCACAGCCCATCCCTTCCGTCACTTGAAGCATCTCCCCTGCTTGCCATGGGGAGATATTCCCAGTGCACGGACGGCATGGGCTGTGGGGGTGTAATGAGATGGATGGCATTGGGAGTGCAATAAATGCTTATTAAATAAGTATTTAAAAACTAGTGTTTCTTCGAATAAATACTTATTTGCATTTACTATCCAATTTTTTAAATATTCGAATAAATACTTATTAAATAAGTATTTAAAAACTAGTGTTTCTTCGAATAAATACTGATGTGCCACCAAGTTGGTTGGGGTAGCCTCTCTCAGCTGTCAGGGTGAGACCCGAGGTACATGCAGTGTAGGTTTACTTGAAACCCTGAACCGGAGTAGATTTCCAGTATTGCCTTGGACCTTGGAGATTGATGGGCAAAACTGGAAAGTTACACATGACCCTAGACTCGATTATGATACTGCATTAGGTGTTGGATTGGGCTATCTTTGATATGTCAATCAGTGAGATCCTTAGAGGGGGTCAAAACCTGGGTATGTTGGGATAGTCTGAGAATTCATCTGAGTGGGTGATCATAGTGACAGGATCAGCCCCTTTGTCGAACAAAGGTAATGATCGGGGATGCACTCTCTCTGATGGAAACCAAAATTGCCGACAGCCGATTTCAATCGCTGAAATTTGTTTTGCAAAACATATTTATATATGAATATACATCTTAGGTTTTAATTCCCGAGATCCATGTGAGTAGAGAGTGCAACATTGTTCCTTGCAACCAGGGGAGAGGTCATCTCTTGTCAGGCACTGTTCCACAGTCCCTAGGTTTTTATAAGGTGGCTTGGCCCAGGGACCACTTAGTGTAAGTGTTTGGCCCATTAAAAGCCCATGGTGATGGGCTCAGGGGTTCACTGCCCATAACAGTGAATTTGGTCAGGCCTTGTAACAGAGGCTAGGCTGAACCCAAGTGGCCGATGTGTAGATCAATGTTTGGGTCCTACGCCATACAAAAAAGCCCAACTGGGCAGCAGTTTGGAGGGTTACTGAGCACATGGACTTATTGGGCCTAAAACCCATTTCGAACTAGTCTAATATGATTAGTTAAACAAGGGCAAATCTGGGATTTGGATCAGCAGATAGGATAAGGAGTTATCCCTATCCACTCAGAGAGTCTAGATCCAAATAGAGGTTTGGATCTGGAAACCTCCTAATGAGATTAGGAGAGTTGATATAATCTACAAATAAGATAAGGATCTATCTTTATCACTTAAAGTCCAAATTCAAATAAGGATTTGAATCAGGAAACTCCTAATGGGATTAGGAGTTGATCTCTTTAAGTCTATAAAAGGAGGAGGGAACGAACCATTCAGAATATCTCAAAACCCCATATATTAGATCTGAGATCACATAGAGAGAAGACAACAACAGTGTGACTGTGCCATCTTCTCACTGCGTTCTCCTCCAATTGCCGCCAATTGCCAGACCGATCTCCATTCTTCTAGGAGCGATCAATAAAAGTTCTTGATATCAGTCTTTAGAGAAAGCCTGATTTGAAGTCGTGCTCACAACCTCCATCAAATTCTTGCTGAAGGGTTCAGTTCTTGGGAAGAGCACGCCTGATTCTGCTCCACCCTACACTGTCATCTTCATTGGAAGTAGTCTTTGGAGATTTCTTTGGGCGTGAACACCTTCATTGGGAGTTACTGCTACTCCGTATCAGGTATATCCCTCTCATACCTTTTGATTTCAGATTTGGTTCGGTTTAGGTTCAAGATTGATCATTGAAAATGCAGATTTTCTAAAACAGGGAATGTGATTCCCACATGGGAGAGAGAGAAATTTTTGAAATTTTGCCCAACCTACCTACAGGGTTTGGCCATCCATATGATGGATCTCTCATCCCTTTATCAATGGTCTTACACTTAACCTCTCAGCTCATAATGATCAAACACTGCCCGACAAAAAAGGACCTCTCCCTTGGCTGCAAGGTACAGTGTTGCACTCTCTACTCACATGGATCCCGGGAATTAAAACATCTTGCTAACATTTTAAAACCATAATAATATATATGTATATCTCTATATAAATATATTTTGCAAAACAAATTTCAATGGTTGAAATCAACTGTCGGTAGTTTAGGTTTCCATTAGAGAGAGTGCATCCTCGATCATTCACTTTGTCCGCCAAAGGGATTGATCATGTCACTATGATCACTCACTCAGATGAATTCTCAGGCTGTCCCAACATACCCAGGTTTTGACCCCCTCTAAGGATCTCACTGATTGGCATATCAAAGGCAGCCCAATCCGACAACTAGTGTAGTATCATAATCGAGCCTAGGGGTCAGGTGTAACATTCCAGTTTTGCCCATCTATCTCCAAGGTCCAGGGCAATACTGGAATTCTGGTTCGATTCAAGCTTTTAAAAAAACCCACACTGCATATACCTCAGGTCTCACCCTGATAGCTGAAACAAGCCACCTCAACCAACTTGGTGGCACATCAATGTCAGCCTTGGCAAGATAAATCTCCCCAGATCTATTCAACGACTGTAAAAATTCTAAACCAAAACAAGTCTCATATATGTCCAATTTAAGGGCATTACACAGAAACACACTATAATAACATAAATCAAATATGTAATTTATTCATTTATATTAAATGTCATAATATACATTATTTTGATTGAAATTAAAGACATACATGGTCGAACACTTATTTCATATACGGTATAAAAGAAAACTTTAACTCTGTTATACAAAAGGGTCATGACTGATGATGGAACAAAGCATTCAGAGCGCATAGCTAGAGCTATATCCGGATGTTTTCTGTTTTAGGGGTGTTTTATGAAGTAGCAGAACCAACTTGTACCAGATTTCCTAGGAACATTTGGGGCCGGGGGTAATCCTTGCCGATATATCCTTTTTTATCACTTCTTTTGTCTTGATATCCACCACTTCTGGTTGCTGGGACCGTAGTGTTGACACGTTTGTTCATGCTCTGTCTTTGTAGTTGCCCATTGCCATATACACTAGTTCATGTCCTTTGTCTTTGTATAGCGGTGCTTTCTTTTAGGGTAAACATAAAGATCTCCCTGCACTTTTGTTTTGCGACAAAGACCCTTCCAATTATAACCGTGAGACAAAACCCCTTTCATTGAAATATGCCGTTACAATATTTTTTAATTTCCATTCTACCTTTATAATAATTATTCGGAGAAAAACACTATTCAACGTTCCAGTAACGATACAACAGCGGCGGCGGACTTCCGAAGTCTTTCCTCTCTCTCCCATGGTTTTGACTTAATGTTTCACAACTGCCGACGAAAATGAAACCGTCCTACCATAGCTTCCACCTCCGCCACCGCCACTTTCCCCGGTCCCTGACACCACCATTAGACCGGGTATACATGGACTTCAGCGTCTGTCCGAACTATTTCCGCTCTGATCGCACCTTTGGAGACGAGTTCGCCGCTTGCCAAGAAGCGGAGCCTTTGGGCCGTGTCGTGTTCAGCCTCTACGGCAAGCTTGTCCCTTTAACCGTCTCCAACTTTAAAGCCATGTGCAATGGATCCTCCGGTTCGTCTTATAGAGCTTACAGAAAACAGAACTACAGATATAAAAAAGCCGAAGAATCCCCTGTTCAAACCAATTTTGATAGAATAAACTTGATGACAGGGAAGGTATAATCTTTGGTTCTTAAAATGGAATGGGTCAATTGACTATGCTGTTGAGCTAAAATCCTATACACAGCTTACCTATCAAAAAAAATCCAGCTTGATGATGAATTAATTCAAAGCAGCACTCATAGATAGGAAAAATGATAACAGAACATAGCTCAGCAACTCTAAGAAAATGCACTTCAAACAAAACCAACCTTCGAGCACTGCTCCGAAGACGATGTTTTCTATTATCAAGCTGCGGAGACGGCCCCGGTCCCGTTGTGATCAGAAACTCAACATTCCTATAGTTGGGGTTAAGCTTGATCTCCTCATCGTCCTCATTTTCAGACAAACACAACGAGAGAACACTGGGTCTCGAGTGGCCAAGAAAGAAAGACTTAGAATCCACAGTCTCCGTATTACTGACTAGACCAGACGGTGGGCTCACCTCTCCCTTGTCCCTCCGCCCCTACCGACCAGCGCCCCAGGAAGATTTTCTGAACCAATGTACCTTTATAAGACGAACCGGAGGGGCCAGTGCACATGGCTTTAAAGTTGGAGACGGTTAAAGGGACAAGCTTGCCGTAGAGGCCGAACACGACGCGGGCCCAAAGGCTCTGCTTCTTGGCAAGCGGCAAACTCGTCTCCAAGGGTGCGATCAGAGCGGAAATAGTTCGGACAGACGCTGAAGTCCATGTAGACCCGGTCTGTAATGGTGGTGTCAGGGATCGGGGGGAGTGGCGGTGGCGGAGGTGAAAGCGGTGGTGGGACGGTTTCCTTTTCGTCGGCAGCAACGAACGGAAAAGAGAGGAAATCGGAAAGAAGAAAAGGGAAGGAGAAGAAGGGAGAGAGGGGGAGAGAGGGAGGAATTCGGAAGTCCGCTGCTTTGCAACAACTACCGCCTGTTGTTTGTGTATCGTGAGGTCCGGGGAAATGAACAGTGTTTTTCTCCGAACAGTTATTACAAGAGTTGCAAGAGTTGCGATGGTGGATTTTAAACGGAAGGGAGGTATTTTGTCTCAAGGTCATAATGCAGGGGGTCTTTGTAATTTATCCTTTCTTTCATGTTTAATTTTTGGGAAAAGTACCAATCAGCCCAGATCAGAATTCTCTAGCCCCAAAGTACAGGGGAATGCATACCGGCAGAATGTGGTTTATAGGGGGGCTGGAATTCAGAATTCTGCATCGTGTATTTTTGTACTTCTCCCTTTATTTTTTTTCAAAACCGATTGAGATGGATCAATTTAAGTTCCAGTTACCCTCTGAACTATGGTTCGCTGACTTGTCAATGATTTTTAGTAAATTCTAGGTTTTATGAGAATCAAACCTGGAAAGTCGATTGGGTGACGGTTCAAACGGCTCAACCGTCTGTGTCAACGGGGGATTGAAAACTTACCTAAAATATTTTGGGGGTCAACCCGACACAGCCCACGACCCAAGCCCGCGTAGGCTTGTGCCGTGCCACGGGCAGAATCTTGGGCTAGGCTAGGCATAGGCTGGGCCAAGCCATGTTTCTTAAAAATTTTGAAAAAAAAATTAATTAAATTTTAACATAAATTAAAAAAATAGACAAAAATTTTAAAAATGTCTTAAAATTTTATTTTATATGAATTTTGATGAATACAATTTTTTATATATGCAATAAAATGAAATACTATAATAAAATTGAGAATAAAATTATATATATATATATAAATATATTATATAATTGTTATATATAATAGAAATAATATATATAATAATATAATATATATATATATACATATTATATATTATATATAAATATATATGAACCGTTGTAAGTTGTTTTACAGGCCGACCATGCCGGCACATGGGCCCGCTCGGTCATGCCGTACTATGCCTAGCATGGCACACACAATTATACCGTGCTTGGCACAGCCAGTGTTCCATCATACTAGGCCGAGCCGGACTGGTCCAAAATCATGTCGGGCCGTGCCAAGCCGCGGCTGGCACGGCCCGATTTAAAGCTTTAGTACTGTCCTCTATTGTAAGTCGAAGATGTACATATGCCCTTACCATTCCTCTTATTCTACATGCCAATGGTCATATGACTCTTATTAAATTTTTCTTGGCTCACAACCTTAGGAAGAATAGAGTAAGACGGCCCACAATCACATAATTGCATCACGATCATCACATCAAAATCAAGACATTAAAGAAAAATTAAGCGTAGGTAGAGAGTAGACTGCATTTTATTACAAATCCGATTATGTTATATAGGTATAATACAAGCCATTTTGATCAAGATTTGACCGACGACCGTTGAATTTCTGATCCTTTTGAACATGCATGATTAAGACATTAAAAACTCAGACCGGAATATCACACACCCTTTGTTATCTGACCCAACCACCACCGGTACAATCGGACACAATTTTATGATATCTTGTCTTTCATATTCTTATTGATCTCCCTTTCCTCGCTTGTTCAATTTATTCAACCGCTACTATAGATCTTTAGTGGCGGATTGATGGTGGATTCCTTTTCGCCACACCTATAGCAGTAGTCTTCATTATTCATCACTTAGGCTCAGTTTGAAATGAGTATAAATATAAATTTGTAGAGTACAAAATTTTTAATTTTGTATGTATTTGCATTATACTTGAAAATAATACAAAATATAAAGTTTTACACTGTACGGCGTTTTTTCTTAGTGCCGCTAAGAAATTCATTACCATATAGTAGCTTTGTTGTAGTGATGTTTGATCGTCCATAGCCCTATTAACCAATGACTCCAACGAATTTTCTATGGGAGAGACTTCTATCTTTTCATGAGATCTTCCTTCTTTTTGCTACTCACTCAGGTTAGGTCAAGTCCTCGCTTTGGTCTATGACAAGTGTCTATTGCAAAATAGCCAAACTCAAAAGAGGGCTGAATTAGGTTCTTCAAACAATTTTCACCTAAGGTTTCCTTACTTCAATGAGTAAGTATATGAAAAAATTTGAGTCTTGTGTTGCAAGATTAAGAATGGGATATAATAGATTAATACAACTAAAATGTAAGAATGGGAATAACAACAACACTGACGCTCAGTTTGGAAGGAGTGCAAATACAAATGTGTAGAGTGCAAAACCTTATATTTTGTATTATTTTGTATGGATTTATACGGTACATATTTGTATTTATATTCTTTCCAAAGTAAGCCTAAAAATTTATAGAGGCGAACGACTCTCCCAACCTACCTCTTTTTTTTCTCCAACGCAAGGTTTGAGAATTTCAATCCGCTGTCTCTGTTAGACTTACAAGGGTCAACAAGACCTGCTACAATTTCCAATTAGCTTACGAGTTACAGGTCCTATGTATCCAAACATTTTCAAGTATTCAATCAGAACATCTCATAACATTTAGTAAAATCCCTCTAGCCACTTGAGACTAGACCACCTGTTCATGGTCTGGGTAGCCCGACGGGCAGGCTCGACCTGGCCCGTTATAAGTCGGGCTTGATTATAATTTTAGGCCCATGGGCTCGGGTTTGAACCTAAAGCATGGGCCCAGCTTTTTTTGGGTCGGGCTTGAGCTTTCTCAAAAAAGCCCAACCCGAGCCCAACTTAATACTATATATTAAATAATAATAATATATATTTTATTTAATAAAATATATATATACAATATTTTTTCTTTGTTGTTCTCTTTTTTTCCAAGTAATAGTGAGAAGTTTATTATTTTGGAGTTTTGAAGGTTTTTAATATAAATAAAATACTTTTTTTATTGAATAAAAAATGAAAAAAAAAATCTGCTTTCAAATTTCTAGCTAGGCTCGGGTTCAGGCCAAGGCTTAGGGCTTTATATGAGGGCTAGGCTCGGGCTCAAGACCTAAGCCCGATGATCGGGCTAGGCTCAGACTCGGGCCTGAGTGTATTCTATTAATACATATACAAAGCCTGGCCTAGCCTAGGCCATGAATAGGTCAACCACTCTCTTACAAATACAATTAAATAAACAACAAATCTATGAATCTATAAGGCTAATAAAACAATAGGCTCAGTTTGGAAATAGTACAAATACAAATATGTAGAGTGCAAAAGCTTATATTTTGTATTATTTTGTATGTAATTGTACTGTACATATTTGCATTTATACTCCTTCCAAATGGAGCCATACAAACAAACTATTTCAATATATAAGAAGTAAAAATGTAAGCTTGGGCTCAATAGGGCTTTTTGGAACTCAATGTAATTAACCAAGGTTCAAAGTATCGACACGTATTGACTCATAACGATCAATACGTATCATTCCAGGACCTCCCCGATATGCCCCTACAGTGGGTGTATCGGGGTGCTGACTGGTTCAGGGGGTGGAGGAGCCTTAAACTGGCCCCCCTGAACCGGTTTCAAAAAAAAAAAAAGTATAAAAAACAGTATCGATATCTCCCAATACGCCCCTACCGGTGTATCAGCCATATCGATATTTTGGACCTTATAATTAACCTTGATTTTCTCATTTAATGCATTCAATCTCAAAGATAAACTTCTCTTTTCAGCTCATGGTAAGCTCTATAGATTTATCTTGTGGTTTCCTTGCTTTTTCCTCTTTTTTTTTTTGTAAATCCTTCTCAATCACATGTTTTCTAGATTTAAAACAAGAGCAATATGGCCATTTGAATCCATTAAGTCATCAATTTTCCTCAATTGGAGAGGTTCAAAGGTGATTTTAGATTGATTTTGATCTAAGAGCCATTGGAGCTCTTAAATAGCTGTTAGAGTCGAAGCTATCAAAGTTTAGTGCACCCAGGAAGTCGATTGGTTACCTTAACTAGTTCACTTCTAGCTGTTGGGACAAATTTCTATTGACAGACTAAGTATAGCTTAAGAAGTCAACTTCTAAGCAATGTCCAGAATTTCTCAAACAAGCAGTCGATTTTTATCTCAACCAGTCACATGTAGTCGACTCCTGACCTTTGGGATTCGGCTTCCGCTACAAGAAAAACCGGCTAAGCCAATGGTTTAGAGTCGATGGTTTAAAAACCGCCGGCCTAGATGTGTCTAGAAGGTGATTTATAGCAATGGATTTATTGGTCCATTGCAATTGGTTCAACTTTTTTAGGGGTGGTTGATGAGATTGTTGATTGGACTGATGTTGGCCCTAAAAGTTCAGACCATTCTAGGTAAAAAGATGGAATTACCAAAACTAATTTTCTTGTTGGAAATATCTAGGATAATCAATTAATTTGATGTCCAGATTTGGGGATGCAACTTCCTAAGGCTATGTTTGGTGTGAAGGAAAAGGTAAGGAAAGGAAAGAAAACATAGGAAAACCTATACACGGTTTGAAAAGGTTTCCCTACTTTTTCCTTCAAACCGAACACAAGTGGTATAACCGGCCCAAAAAATCAGACAAAAACCAAACTCCAAGTTGAAGATGGAATAGCCTCCAATTAAGAACTCGATCTATTCAATTGTGTGGTTTTGGGTGTACAAGGCACAAGGCACACTAGGGTTTGATAGAGGCACTAGTGTCCTCAAATAGTCAAATAGGTCTGAGATGCAATCCTAATCTCACCCTATGAAAAACCTAATTTCAATTTTATATTTATTTACCAATAGAATGTTTAGGTTTTCCATTTTTATATGATATATATCATATGTGATGAATTTAATGATGTGATCAAGGCATTCATACGATAATCAAATAATCAAATAAAATCAAGAGGATGAGGGAGAATGAGAATGAGAACGAGGGATGGAAAGGGAAGGAAGAGCAGCGACACTGTTCTTACCGTCGCTGCTGCTGGCGAAGCAAGGTAGATGTGCCCCTTCAAAAACAAAAGCAATAGATTTTTTCAGAGAAAAAGTTCTCTCTTAACTTATGTGTGCCTCTCTCAAATATTAATAAAATTGATTGATCCCCAACCCTCTTTTCCTTCTTCACGCCATTAAAACTCCACCTTGTAACCTTTTTATTTCTATTTTTCTCTTTTTCTCTTCCTTCATAATTTTAATATTTTCTATAAAAAATTAAGATGACCTTTTTATTAATAATTTACTGCTTTTTAAGTATTTTCCATCATTTTCATTTTTTTGGTTAACCATTTAATAACGTTTTGTATTTATTTTATGGTGTTTAATTATTTTATTAAAATGGTTGAATATTTTAATTATCCTTAATATATTTTGTTATTTATTGGCAAAGAATTTTTTGATATTTTACACTTTTTAAATAATAAAGGCAAATTTTATATCTTACATTATTTTTTATTAGTATTATTGTATTATTAATATGATTTTATTTTATACTTATTTTATATTATTTTTAATAATATTATTTATTAAAATTTTTATTATTTTTATAACTTTAATCTTTCTATTACTCTTTCAATGTGTATTTTAATTATTTTCATTTATTTTTTACTTAAATAACAACTTTGAAGAGTAAATTTGTAAAATACACAGTTTTCAGGCATTACAGCATTCAGATTACCAAATAACTCCATTGCATTCAGATGCTTGCAAAAGTTGAAAAGCAAAATTTTCACCGAATACTTTCAACGCTTTTTCAGAGGTGTTTTTGCTTTTCAGACTTCAGATTTACCGAAAGCCCTCCTAAATAAATTTGCTTAAAAAGTACAAAGAACATAGAGTTCTGCCATTAAAACAGATCATAGAGCCTCTATTAAAAGAGTTGGGATCTCTTACCAACAAAACACATTTTAACTCCCTACCAACAATACGAAACACCACACATCTCACAATGAGATTAGGACCCATCCTATATGAGATGTGTGGTGTCGGATCATGTTGGTAGGGTGTTGTAACTTATTTCGTTGGCAGGTATTCCGGAATCCTATTCTAAACACCACGTCCATTTCACACAAATCTTTAATGCCTACACCACCTTCCTCAATAGGATGACATATAACCAATCTACCCAACAAAAAAAAAAAAAAAAACAGAAAACCCTCTTAATAATGGGCAGGATTTGGCTGCTATTGAAACTGGCATTTCCGTGGACTAATTGGTAATCGCCTCAATAGTCAATACACAAGCATTTTGAAGTATATTAATCATTGACTTTCTATCTTGCATTTCTCTGAGGTTCCAATCCTTCTCACAGTTGTTTTAACGAATTCACATCCGCCCCACAGCACATCTCGGCCGTGTATTGAGAGCAACTCCTGATGATAGTATCAATTTTGATGATATCATCATTGGGAGATATTTTTCATATACGAGTGGAATATACTGTAGCGCGTTGTGGGGCGGAGACGTGATCTCTGTTATAACTTACCCTTTCACCGAAGTTACCGGATGACATTTATCCAATCTAAATAATAACCACACTGCTAATGCCCCTTATAAGTAATACAATACGTGCCTCAGCCACCCAAAATAAATAAATAAATAAATAACTAGTAGATGATGAAATATTCTCAAAAACCTAACACGATTCTTTTAAGGGTAAATGATGAAATATTCTCAAAAACCTAACACGATTCTTTTAAGGGTAAATGATGAAATATTCTCAAAAACCTAACACGATTCTTTTAAGGGTAAATGATGAAATATTCTCAAAAACCTAACACGATTCTTTTAAGGGTAATTGATGAATATGGTACAATTTCATCATTTGGTAGTATTTGGCATCGATGCAGTTGTTCCATAAAACGGTGATACATCAGCACCACATTGGAAAAATTAATATTCCAAGAATGTCAATATGTTTAGAATCGTTTTTTTCATAAAAACGGTGCTCTAAGCTACGTCTTAGAAATCGAGAAGGCATGGTTTGGAGTAACGCCAAATTCAATGTTTTCTTAGATTGGAGTTCACTGTTGCCAATGAGGACATTATGTAGTAGTGACATGGACTTCCTATAATGGGTACCTGTGCTAAAAACAAATATGGAGCATTGGTACTAGGGGTGTCCATGGTTTAGTCAATCGAACCGGTGGTACCGGTTTTTCCATTTCGCCAAACCAAAACCGAATCGATACCACCAGTTAACCGGTCCATCGGTTTCAATTTTTTATTAGTTCGGTTTTTTGGTTTTTTATATTTATAATAGACATTATATAAATATATGTATAATATTATATTATAAATAATAAATGATATGTAATATATTATAAATATTCAAAAAATATATAATATATTTATAAATAGATCATTATAAATATAATATAAGTATATATTTATATATAACGAATATATATTTATATATAATACATAGAAAATATGTGGCATATATTAAAAATATATACAAAATATACATATAAATATATATACCTGTCAATTCGGTTAACCATCGGTTTTTTTGTAGGTTAACTGAAAACCAAACCGGTCCTTCGATTTTCAAAAATTCCAAACCAAAACTGAACCAATCGATTCAATTAACCGCTTTTTTCGGTTCGGTTTTTCAGTTTTTCATGGACACCCCTAATTGGTACCAAACAGAAGGTGGTGGTGTTGCTCCAAGAAATGTCCTACCTAATAACAATGTTTTCAAAAAATAAAAGACATTGTTTTCTCAGAAAACGATGCTTCCGTTCCACACATATATCTGTAACATCGATGCCAAACATATACATTAGAAACAAGAAAATCATGGAACTTCTATGTTTTCTAGCCCATTGCAAATGTACTAGCTTTTTTTTCTTGGTAATAATAATACAACTCATTTAAGGATTACATAGCATCATATTCGGTATATCAAGCATTGGTTGATATAATCATACAAAACCGGTTATTATATTATAAATACAAATATATACAGTACACATACATATAAAATACAAGGTTTTGCACTCTACATACTTGTATTTGCATTCTTCCCAAATTAAGTCAAGTGTAGAAGACTTAGATACCCTGAATTTTCATAAATTAACTTAAATATACGTCGACTTTTTCAATTAAACTTATATATGTCTTCCTACCATTAATTTATAAGATTTGAATGAAAAAAATTAATTTGACCTTCATTAAAACGTGAAATGGGGTTGTCTTCTACCTTGTCTTCTACCTAGGGGAAACTTTGAACTTACAAGAACTTGGAAAATCCTCTTGGAATTCTTTTGGCATTCAAATCATAGAATTCTCTTGTACCAATGGTTGTCGTAAGGTTCTGCACTTATTTCCTGAACAGCTAAATGTTATTGGAGTTGCATTTGCGGAGCTCTTTCTTTTCGTTCAAGGTAGAAGAAAACCCTAAGCGATTACTTAATTTGAACCCCAATTCTCATCTCTGGCTAGTTGCCACCCTCCAAATTCCAAGAATTTTCATTAAGACGTGAAATGGGCTTCCAAGAGACTTCGCCAAAAGAACCCTGCAATAATTCGTAAAGGCTGTGTTTGGTTTGAACTTTGAAGGAAAAAGTAGGGAGAGGTAGGGAAACCTTTACAAGCGCTTGTATAGGTTTCTCTACCTTTCCCTACCTCTTCCTTCAAACCTAACATAGCCTAAGAGTTATGATTTTAGTTGTGAACCTCAAACTCAATTTTCAAACTCGTGATTTCAAACCTAACATAGCCTAAGAACAAAATCAGTGCTGTATGCAATTTCGTATTGTAATCGGATATTTTCATATCGTTGGTCAAAATATTCATATTGAATGCTTGCTACAAAAAATTGTCTTCTACCTTGAAAAAAGGGGAGAGGTTTTCCAAACTGGCCCATTCAAACATTTCGTCAAACAGGTAGGGTTAGACATTTTCTTTCAACCCAGTTGGGCTAACTATCAACAAGGAATAGAGGGGTAAAACAGGGTTTTTAAAATTTTAAATAGTTTATGTGGTATTAGAAATTAATGGGTCTTAATATTTTATTAATAGAGAGAATGTTTAAGTCCACTGTGTTCAGCCCACAATTTATGAAAATTCAAAGTATGTTTAACACTTTTACCCTATTGCTAACACTTGATACTCCCTTTTAAGTTTTGGTTCCAATAATTCAGGAATTAAGGGCCTGTTTGGCATGCCTTTCTACACAGTCTTTTAGATTATTTACAAAACCAAGCAGATCGGTTTTTGGTCTAATCCCGTTTGGTTCATGAAAAATCTAACCGCCAAAAGCCAAAACACCTAAAAGACACGAAAAACCCATTTTAGGCTGATTTTGAAAAACTCCAAATGAAGCCTTTTGCGTCTTTTGCATTTTATTCACACGAAAAGACATATATCTGCCAAACTAGCTTCAGTTCAGGCTGCTCAGATCTTTATGCAAAAACTCAATACATCTCTTGACTATCAGAGCTACTAAAAAATTTTTCCAAAAAGACTTGCCAAACGGGCCCTAAATGTATAAGAAAAGTTCCCCACACTAGAACACATAAAAATCCCCTAAATCTTTGTATTCAGCCTTGTCCTTTTTTTCAAAAAGTTATTTACCTAGGTAAGTCCTAGGTAAATATTTCCTAAATAACACTTACCAACGTTCTTTTTATTCCCAGGTAAGTACTACAAGGACCTTTTTACCCATAAAAATTCAATATTAAAATGAATAACTTGCCCCGCTATGTTTTATAAACTTTTCTCTTAGATAAAAAAGTTGTCCACTTGGAAGATAGATAATTTTTACCTGAATAAATGAAACTAACTTTATCATTGGGCCCAATACTTATTGAAAAAAAAAACTGTAACATTGATCAATGGATATCACTTTTCCATTTATTTACTGGTAAACGAACAGGGCCTTAGTGTGTTGATAACCCTGAAAACACATATCCAACGATTTCTTTGAACCATGATACTAAGGAGATATTAGCATGAAGACTGCGAAGAAGTAATCACTAAATTAAAAAGACAAGTAGACCAACTACGACAAAATATGGTTTCTTGGCAACATTGTATGAGGAATGTTACAAACTCATCAACAATTCTGCAGCAAGGTAACAGAGCAAATCGGTAGTCAAAGCATCATCGCCTATTTCCCATCAATTATTTGATTGAAATTTGAAACTATGTAAGCTCACATTATTACTGAGCGTGATTAAACTTGCACTTCTAGAACAAGTGAGAAATGTCATGTAGATAGCTCAAACCAAAAATGAAGCCAATTCAATGTTCTTTAGGATAAACCAATTCTTGTTCCAATAATACCATCTAAATACGAGGGGCATACGAGGGGCATGTTCAATCACATTCCATCACCCGTTCATTATACAAAGTCTATCTACTAGGAGCGCATTATATCTCCTTGGAGGAACATTTCATTCTCCTTCACTAAGAATTGGAACAATTAGCGGTTTCAATTGAGCAAGATATACAATTGCCCACCTAATAAAAGAAGAGACATCAAATCATTATCAGCTCAGAATAATTTCATGTTCATATATATCAACATGAATATACACACCACAAGTCACTGTCAGTATCTCGAAAATTATCTTGAAAGTGTAAAAGAACTAATATTTGATAGAAATTCTCAATAACTACAATATTTATAAATTTCAAAGTTATCAAAGTGTAAAAGGTATTTACTTTTTCAGAGTAAAGAATGTTCCTTATAAATGAATAAAGTAATCAAGTTTCCATAAACTGAGTACATGCTTAATTAGCCTTCTGTACTGATCATATACCACTACACCTCAAGGGACACTTAGCTTCACCTCCTTGGTGGCGTCAAAAAAGGAATAAAAAAAAAAAAAAGCCTCACCTCCTAGGCAACATTTTCTCTTCTAAGAAGCAAACTTCAACATGGTTTTAACATCACAAACACATTTGACTTTAAGCATTTTCAACCTCTCACGAAGAAACCCTTCAAATTTAAACCAACTCAGTTCAATTAGACCAAGCTTTGCCTATAGTTGTCAAGATCTTACCTAGGTGCCTACCTAGGCAACAAAAATGACAAGGTAGGCAACTTATTATATTATATCATTTATACTTTCTACTATTGAAATTTAAAGATTCAAGGGTCTTGAGAAGAGTAAATGAAAGAATAAATAGAAAAATAAAGCATTATGTAAAAAAGTGGATATACCCTTGTTCCTTTTTCTATTTTACTTACTCTATGTTAAATTTTTTCATATAAAATTATAGCCTATTTTAGTTGCTAATTTGATATGAAATTGTTCTACTGAATACCTATTATATTAGTATTATTTTCAAAAGTATTAAAACTAATATATTTGAAATACTATTGTCCAAGATATGATGATTTTCCATGTTTGAGATTAAATTTAATGCTAATAAATAAATTGCTATATATAAATATATATAATTTTTTTTTTAATTCATACGCATGCTAAATGGTATATAAGCCCATGGAACTAGGTAAAATTCTGTTTTTTTTTCTTTATTTTATGAAATTATTATCACATACATGACTAGGCAAGCTACTATTACCCAGAATCACCTAGATGTCTTGATAGCAATGATCTTGCCCCAACTACATGGGGTCCAGCTACACAAATCCTGATTAGGAGCAAAATGCAATTCCAGGATAATATGGGACCCAATGATTGAAGATAATAAAAGGTTGGCTACACAGAAAGCAAGATACTTATCAAAAGGTAGAAAACTCACCTAATTAAAAGTGTATTACCCTCCCTCCCAATTTACTATATGTCTCCATTTCACATATCTGTGAGAGTGGCAACAATTAGGAAAAAGGATGAGGAACTTTCTGTGATCTGGATGGAAAGACAGGTCCAAATTTCACTTAGTCTATGTTTGGTTTGAAGGAAAAAGTAGGGAAAGGAAGGGAAACATAGGGAGCCTATACAAGGCTTGTAAAGGTTTCCCTACATTTCCCTTCCTTTCCCTATTTTTTCCTTCAAACCAAACAAAGCCTTAGTGAATTGGAACAAAAGTTAGCTTCTGAAGAAAATCTGGTGGTTTGGGTGTGAGAAGATTGAAAAAAGTAGGTGAAGCCCTTTGAGGGAAATGGTTCTGGAAATCTAGCAAGGAAACTGACAGCTTATGAGGCAAGTAATCACAAGCAAATATGGGCCGAGTAAGAGAGGCTGGGATCCAGAGTCATCCCTTAGTCCTATGGGATATGCATTATGGAAAAAAAAATGACATCCAAAAAGCCTTTGATGATTTCTCCAAAGACATCAAATACAAAATTGAAAAGGGGAATGGTGTTCGGTTCTGAACTGAAAAATGGTGTGGGGAATCATCATTTGAGGCTCTATTCCCAACTTTGTATGAAATAGCCCAAGATGAAGGTTCCCTGGTTTAGGAAAGCAATGAATTGAATGAAAATGGAGTCACTTGGAGACCCTGTTCAGAAGAAACCCAAATGATTGGGAAATTCGGCCAATGACAGATCTGCTAGTGCTAGGTCCATTACATAAAGAAATGTCAAATATTCTGGACTGCTCTATGATACAGATCTTCTAATGATCCTGAAACTATTTTTCAAATCAAGGTGGTGAATTCAAGTCTAGGAAATATTCTGCAATATCTTGTGGGTGAGAATTCTGGGAAATGGGAAGCTGTTATTACTTAAAGTAAAGTTTGCATTCAAAGAACCACAATACAGGTAGGAATCCTTTCTGATAGTAGGTAGCTGACTTATTTTCCTGATTTGGTAGCAGAAACCCCCTAAACTAGAAAAGTGGATGTCATGGAAAAAAAAATGGTAAAACATATTGCTTAATTTCATGAAGACATTCACAGGAATATTGAGCACTCCAATGCAAAGTAGACAAGTTATGCAGACATAGGAAACTTCAAAAGCAAAGGTCACAGTGATGTTGACGTAGAATCGTCTGTTCCAATACCAATTGATATAGAACTGCCTATACTGATCCCAAACCGATGTACAATTGATAGATTCAATGCATTTGATGAATTCAAATGATGCAACATTGATGAAACTAACAAATAATTAAAATTAGGATTATAGGCAATCAAACAAGAGGTATTTTACAACTAAAAGAGAATACATACAATGTAGATGATGATAATGATGATCACCAAGAGATAACTCAATGTGACCCTTTTTGTTACCTTGCTTCAACAATCCATAACAACGGATACGAGGAGGATGCCACCCACAGAATTAGAGCATGATTACAAAAATGTAAGGGTGCACCCAGAATCTTATGTGAGAGGCAAATACCACTAAGCTAAAATGAAAATTTTATAAAACAGTTGCAAGGCCAAAGTGTCAAAAAAGAATCTCTCCCTTGTTAAATTATCAAACCAAGGTGTCAAAAAAAGATCACATTGAGTTCTCTTGGTCTCCAATCCTAAGTGTACCCTGATTTCCTGCCCATGGGCTGGCATGACCGATGGTGCTACAGTGTCATGCCTTTCCAGGCATGGTCCATGGCCCCGGGCCGAGCTAGGCTAAGGTTTGCAACCCATGGGCTTGCACAGCCCCGCAGCCTGGCACAACACAGCCTAGTCATGCCTGCAGCCTAGCCCACCAAAAACTAGCAGTTGGAAACCCCTTCCAATGGATATAACAACTTTTTAGGGGGAAAAGGTGATTGAAAACCAAGGTTTTAAACTTCATAATGTATTGGTCCATATTGGCCAATGCATACCATTCCAATGAGGGTTTGATACCGTGAAATGCTACGAAACCTTTGATTTTGTTTCTTTTCGTCTGCATCAGGCCGATACAGACCCATTCAGCCGATACATGTGTATCAGATTTTTAATATTATTTAATGTCATTCCTTCTCTCTCCAACAACTCCTATTATTACTCCCTAAACCTCTATAATCATTCCTTCTCTCTCTCTAATAACTCCAATACTTAATCCCACTCTTTCAATAACTCCTATATTTAGTGCTACATTTAATATATTTAATTAATATTCAAATTCAAATTTAAATAATGCCATTAAATAACCTTAAAACCTTAAACTAGACATAAAAACTACAAATAGGAGGATTTGAACCATGGTTAATGGCATGTAACAAGCACAAATCCACCATTAAACCATGCTATAGTTGCTTGTCATAAGTATATGCATTTTTATTCTTAACGTATTTTTTTGGCAATAAATACTAAAATTGATTATTAAAATTTATATACTAATAAACATTAACACAAATTATACTGATTTATGAAAATTAAGATATACAAATATAAATTTTAGTTCTTCCATTATTCTTCAATGGTTATCAATTGTGTCCCAATATCTCACAATTTATATAAACCCTTGAAGTATGGTCCTTTATGTTTAAATAACTCATTTATAATTATATAAAACTTATATTTATTGTTATTAATATACATTTTTAAGATTTTTAAGATTTATTTGATGTCTTAACTCCTAAATCAGATGTTTTATGAAAACATGGATTTAAGACAAGTAACTATTCTAGGTTAAGCTAGAAGAAGTTAGGGCTATTCATTCTCAAGAAGATAAACGCTTATGAGATTGATCTACCTAAGGACTTAAGTATGCACTCTACATTCAACAATGCCGACTTGTATACTTATCATGGAAATGATAATGAGGAAGAGATAGAGAATGTTTCGAAAAAAAGAGCTACGAAGACCAATAGGCACTCAACCAAGATACTTGTTATGCTGGAAAGGTAATGATACAAGAGATAGCACTTTGGTTTTTAATGAAGAATTGCTTGTGATAGAGGTCAATAATTGGAAACTAAATTTGTCTCAATCCAATTGTTGGATTGATCTAGAGTTTGGATGTATTAGAGGTCTAAGATGGTAAAAGAGAACTTCACATCATCAAGCAGATAAGACAAGTGAATGGCCTTCAGCAAGATACCTTTCAGTTGCTGGGCATTGAGGACTATCAATAGTAGTCAACAATCACGGTCAAAGTTTAACCATATGGACTCCATCTGCTAGTCATCCATGAGTCTAGTAATCTCTATTGAAGTTTCATTAATTTTAGTCCGTTAGAGCTGAATTTCAGTTATGAAGGAAAAAAGGTCAATTTTGTCTTTTTAATTTGTTATTTCAATTTAGGTACTTGATAGGCACTAAACAAAGGGGCTTATCTTGTGTGGCATATACAAAGAGTATTTTAGTCAGATCAGGATGTTATTAATTGAGGTTACAGTGTTTATTTATTTATTTTAAGTTATGATCCCTGTAACATAAGTTCTATATATAAAGGAGTAGATGCTCATTGGGGGAACTCTAATAGATTTAATTCCACATTTTTAGCCCTGTTTCTCCCACTTCTTTTCTCTCTTTTCTGCAATTCTTACTTCTATTTTGCTGTATTACAGGCCAAACGAATGTGCAGAGAATACAAAAACTTACATCATCCAACAGCAAATTGTTGCTGTAATAACTAATGTCAGATGAAACCTGCATCAAGAAAAATATGTATACATTAACCATTTCAGATACGTGAGAGAGAAAAAAAGAAGAATGGTTGAAAAGAAAGGAAAGAACATGAAAATACATGACGATAACTACAATTAAGTGTTAAAGCAACAGCTAAATTCTGTAACAACTACAAAGAAAATATCAACCCTAATTGCAGAATCCCCAAACTTATAAATCTCATAACTGGTTAAGTTTCCATCAAATATCACATCACAATGTTTTGTTGTGAAACTTGCAAGACATCTTCTGAAAACATACAGATTTTTGACAATGGAGATAAAATGTCATTGGTATTAATAGACACCCTCATACCACAAAAGGTTAAATATAATTAGGATTAAATAATTGAAATTACGACAACTATGAATTAATTGACTAAATAAACTCAGGCAAGCCAATTGGGAATAACAGATATCAGAGAAAATAAAAGTGTGCAAGCTAATTTAAAAAGTCTCAGCATAACAATCAAAAGAATAATATTTTAGATTTCAAGCATCTTGCTATTTTAAGTCTTAAGAATTACTCCAAGTCTAATAACCTCCTGATGTAAGACAGATATAGGATAACTAAATCTCTAGAAACATTACAATGACTAATAAAAAGATAGAGAATCAAGAGAAGCCTATAGAAAAATCATACTGCTTTTCCAGAATCAAATATAGGATCCTTCCAAACTTTAATGCATGGCTTTCAATGGGATCACACCAAAGAAGAAATCTCTTAAGCATCACACCCAAAGAAATGAAACTAAAAGGTATAATTTCATTCTCAATCTCATCATTTTTCCACACTATATATTATTTGAATTCCATAATATTGAGGTCCATAACAATATTAACAATATTATGACCTCAAATAGGTTCATTTCCCTAATTTAAAGACTCCTAATAACTCCCCAACATATACCTATGGTAGTAATGACTTCAAAACTGACTAAAACTCCTACATACTTTCTAAAAATTGACTTTATGAAACAATATAAGTTTGACTAAAATTTCTATTAAGGGAACAAATTGTAAAAGAGTTGAGATATTAAAGTCCAAAACAGAAGAAAATAACATAAAATAGAAGAAGCTGAAAAAATTCTAATCACGTGCTCCTTATTATTTGTATTTGTATGAAATTGAAAAAACAAATACAATTATGCCCATAATTATCAACCCAATTATTAGATTAATTACAAAGACATAACTACTCACGCATATGTCATTACACTTCCTTAACACTCCCTCAAACTGAGCCTACATGCCCTGCTTACCAAGTCAACTGAAAATGACTTAAAAATCATCAAAGACTTTATCCAAAAACTGCTCTAATCTTAGAATATTTAATTACTGTCTCCCAAGTTTGTTTTTGTTTTTTGAATATCTTTTTGCATTCCTTTCTTCCTACACAATCTGCCACACCAGTTTTTTGTCTCATTGTTGCTGGAGAGAACAAATCTGCCACACCAGCCAGTTGAACCCACTTGCACCCAAAGAAAGAAAGAAACCATTCCCAAATACCAACAGTAACTGGACAGAAGATTAATAAATGATACTTAGGTTCACCACAAGCATTGCATAGAACACACCAGTTAGAAGGAAGACACCAAAAAGGTCTTCTCTAATAGAACGTCCATTGTACTAATACTTCCATGAACCACTTCCCAGCAGAAGGCGTGAACCCTGGGTGGAATAGGCTCACACCACACCTCTTCAACAAGAAAAGGCTGAGCAGGGAGAGGATAGAGAGACAAAACCTTGAAAAAAGTAAGGACAGGAAGAGGACCCACAACGACTAGGCAACCAAACCCGACTAATTTCAAAGGGTCCCAAAGAAACCTTTCTAACCCACACCTCCTCAGAACATCAATTAAAAATTATCAATCCACTAGATCTTATGCTTTTTCCAAATTCAGTTTACACACCAATCCCTTCCTACCAGATCTTCTTATTTCTTCCACCTTCATTAGCTATAAGAATCTGGTCATAAATCTGATTATTCTAAAGAAAGACTCCCTAAAAGTGAGTAGTAATGGATAGAAGTACCTCCTTAAGCCTTACAAAAAAGAACCTTCAATATAATTTTGTAAATACTAATCAACAAGCTTATAGGTCTTAAGTCCTTAGGTAAGTACCTCTCCTTCTTAGGGAACAAAGCTATGAAACATGCATTAACTATATGATTTATAATTCCTCTCTCATGGAAAAAGTTCAAATTCAGCCATCCTTTATGATTTCCCAACACTCCTAGAAGAAAGCTATCGTAATCTATCAGGTCCTGAAGACTTTGTTCTATCCATTACAAAAATGGCATCTCTAATCTCTTCTTCCTCAAATCTTCTCTCCAACCTTTCCCTAATCTCCCCCCCCCCCCCCACCCACCACCACCACCACCACCGGCCAATCAAACCCTTCCACTATCAATCTCTTATTTAATGGCTTTTGAAATATTGATTTGAAGTAGTCCACAAAATGGGTTTTATTTTTCTTTTATATTACAACCACTTAAACAGGGGAAAAGTTGTAATTACAACCACGTGATGACTTAATTCATCACGTGAATAGGGGCTTGAGAAGGAAGCTTGAGGACATGAACGAAGGTCTATCTTCATCCCAAATCAAGTTGACAACTAAGGTGGAAGCTACAGAGGATTACTAGAAGCGATCGAAACCCAGACATAAGAAGATCTTATGATAATGACAGCCTTCAACGGAACCGAAGAGGAGGATTCAGAAGTTGAATCTCTTATTGGTAGTTTTTATGCAAATTTTCAGAAGGAAGAAGAGGTCTTTGGTACTGAAATTTTGTTTGTGGAGGAGGAGAGTTCGGGCTACTACAGTCTTCCCACTTTTGAGGCAAACTGTAGGGGTAGTGGTGAAGACAACTTGCAGCATCCTATCATTAGGGAGGAATCGAATCCTTTGACAAGGAAGAACCAAGACCCTCTGTGATATAAAAACAGGGTGTCCACAAGACGCTGGTTGGGGATCTCCATGGGCCAAGTATCTCCACGCCACCAAGGGATGAGGCGCAATCTCTTGAAGTTGGTCTTGGGACAGAGCAGAATCTGAAAGAGCTTCTAGAACAGAATCACAACTCAGAAGGAGAGTTGGGCCTTTTTTGATACCTTTCGAAAGGCTACACAGCGGGGGGTAGCCCATCCCCCAACCCAGGTGCAGGCAGGATTAGATCCCAAGTCTATGCTACAACCAGAAGGAGACCTTACCAACCAGCTGGTTGGCACCTTGCTCAGGTTCAAGGTACAGATTGTGATTCGTATTTGGTTTCTAAACCCCCTCGTGTTTCTGTGGCTGTTGTTTCAGGTCTCCATCCAGTTTCAGTGCCAATAGCCAGTGAAGATAGGGTTGGGAAAACAGAAGGAAGACAGAAGGAAAGAAGGGAAAAGAATTGTCAGGAGGATAAGGATCAGGGGGGAAGGATTTGGGGGCTAATTGAAGTAATACTTGGAGATCTGAAAAATAGAGAATTGGAAGGGGAAGATGTGATACAAAAGTCTAAAAAAGAGGAATAGAGAATTCGAAGAAAGAGACCAAATCAGCACATCTCTCTTCAATGGTGTGTGTTATGCAAAGCCAACAGTGAGACTTGCAATCACTTATTAATCTCCTGTTCTTTCTCTTCTTGCATTTGGGTTTGCTTTCCTTCTTTGTTTGGGTGCAGGTGGACTCCCCCGACTAATATGCGAGGGCTATTTGCTTTTACCTTTTTCAATTTTCCAAAGAAGAGAGGTAAGATGTTGAGGAGATGCATAAGAGCTACCACGTGCTGGGTATTATGGGAGGAAAGGAATCTCAGAATATTTTCAAAGAAATAAATAAGCAAAACTGATATTATTGAAAATATCATGATCAAGGTGGCTCATTGGGTGAAGACAATGCATCTTTTTTCCTCATTTTCAGTAAACGAAATCATGCTCAATTGGAAAGAGGTGGCTGATTCAGCTCCTGTTAACACCCATTACCACTAGTTGGAGCCCTCCAAAGAGAGGTTTTATCAAATTAAATCTTGACGGGAGTTGTTTGAGAAACCCAGGTAGTTCTGGAATAGGAGTTTTCAGGGATGAAACTGGAAAAGTGGTAGCTTTATACTCAGGACCAATTGGAGAAGGAGATTCTCTAAGGGATAAGATATTGGCAGTGGTGGAAGGAGTACAAAGAGCAATCTCTATCAATGTTAAGAAGCCGATAATTAAGGGAGACTCAAAACTGGTGGTGAACTGGTTGCAAAATAAAGATCCAAGTCATTGGATGTATAATAATGGAAAGAAAAAGATTAAGAAGTTAACACAAAATATGGGAGTGAAAGTATTTGTGTTCGGGGAGAGATAAAAGGGGTTATCTCTCACTGTTCATTTAATGTACTCACTTTAATGTACCATTTTAATGTCTTTTAATGAAAAGTTTCAGTTATTGATCAAAAAAATATCTAAACCTCCATTAACAAATATAAAACCCGCATCAAAATGTCTAAAATCATACTTGATCAAACTCTAGGGTTTCCATGTATGGGAGGATGAGCTGGTAATATGGTTTTCTGACATCAGCAGTTGGTATATAGTCCCTTATCTACAATGTGCTCTAATACCAACTTGTCAATAAAAGAGCCTTATAAGAGAAGAGAAAGAAAAAAGAAAAGGGAAAGAGAAAAAGGATCAATGGAGAAAAGAAGAAAGAAGAGAACAGATTTGAAGAGAGGCAAAAAGTATTGTGTGGCTCCCTCATTGGTATTCATACTAATACATGATATTTACATTTAACTATCATTAACATAAATAAGAGTAGACAAAAATGCCCTTAGATAGGTGCCTATCAATAAGACCTTTAACTATTATAGAAACCCCAACCACAAAACAAATTAAACCAGATAACTGACATGTTGCAACTACAAACTCCTGTCAAAAACCCAACAACTACTTCTCCAGTGAGCTACTGATACAATTACAGGAGGAGGCTAACAAGTTCTAAGATTCTATGAAAAATGGAACCACTACAAGACACGTAAGAAGAGAGGATGACGCCATGGATACATCTTAGTACACATTTACCAAATTGGCAATGATTTGAACTCTGTAAATGTTTACCGATTTAGCAATGTAGTGAGATTTCCAAATTTAGCTTCAATTAGGACTTTCCTTTTTGGTTCAGATTTGGTTGGTTTCTATTAAGGAGTAGCCAGCTAGATTAGGATACTTTCTTGTAGGAGGCATAAGGGTGTAAACATAGGCTATAAAAAAGTAGATCACTACTATAAAAGCAATTGAATTGAATTCTCTCAGTAATTATTCAATGAAGAACTATTCTTCTTCTTGTTTCGGTTTAAGACCTTTTCTTTACAGCTTCTCTGAACATGAGTTGTTAACTATTTCCTTCAATAACTCATGCCACTAATTCTCTCTCCTCTCTAATGCTCCATTAATTGCCTAAAATTAATGTGATCACGCTACCAACAACACCAAGAATAGCAAAACTATGACCAGAACTAATGTAGACAGGACTTTTTTAAAATTTTTTTATGAAATTGTAGACAGGATTTAGTTCTTTAACTGATCTGCCACATCTATCCTTACAACAGACTCAACTAGGTGGACCCCCCCTTCATGACTCTACTTCAATATCAAACTGAAGTAGTGACAATTTTCTATCTCACGTTACTGATTACTGATCAAAAAATATGTTTTATCCTCACAAGCACAAGGGGAACCTTCCTAATCCAAACAGGAATTTCCATTCCTCCATGACAACAATAGATGCATTTAACTCACCATTGCCAGACTAAGAATCCCTCTCTTCCAACATACAAAAATAATCAATAGCTCTTTGATGGCCCCCAAGAAAGAACGCACCCTGATTTCTAACTTAACTCTACTGATGTTTCAGTGGTCTCCAAAACTGAGTTGTGTTCAATTTTGATTACTTTGTCCAAACTGTCTCCTCCACCTCATATTCACTATGCATTTGAAACTCTCAGCAGGAATCCCTTCAAATAATGCAGAAAAGTGCTATCTTCTTACAAATGCTGCAACACCTCTCCACTCACCTTATTCGGATCATAACCTTCAATTTGCACCTTTGTCACTGTTTAACATAATGGAATTTTCCAACCACCAAACATGTCTCAGAACCAAATCCTGAGCGTCGTCATTGATTCACTATCACCAGGCCATTACCATGGGTCCCCATTGCCCACCTTTAAGACATTTATCAGGTCATCAGTAGATAACAATGCAAGCAATGAAATTATTCTTCACCAAAATACCTTTACCCCCCCCCCCCCTCTGCTCCAGTACTTTCATGCAACATACAGTTTGTCTCTGAAACACCTTTAGGATAGAAAACTTTCACCATCAATGTCTACCCTTCTTGCTCTACCCAGAGAGCAAGGGCCCTTACCACCTCCCCACTCTCTTTCTAATTTAGAATCACTAACAACTAATTTCAACTAAAGAGCCTTTGGTGCACTGTATTTCAACTTCGGCCAAACTTAATTCCAGAATAGTTGCAACTAAGGGAACAATTAACAATATGAAAAAGAAACAAAATAATCATCTTCATCATCATCATCATCTAAGCCTTGTCCCAACTGTATGGGGTCACCAACATAAATCATGTCTTGCCATTCCGTTCTATTCAGTGTCATATCCTTCGTTAAATAATGGGCGCTTAAATCATTTCTTAAATCATTTCTTATTACTTCCACCCAGATCCTGTTTGGTCTTCCTCTAGCTCTTCTAGACTTTTCAACTTGTAACAGATTACTTTTTCTAACAGGTGCTCTAAATGTTATTCTACAAAAAAGAAATTAAATAAAAAATATCTTTCTGAACTTAATAAAACAACATAAAAACCACTCAGAAAGTTACAAGTGGGAAAAATATTAGCATATTATTCATAAGAAGATTTCCACGTATAAGATCAACCAATTTCTGCAGAAAACTTCAGGTGGGTAATACCTATCAGCAATCATTAATAGATAAAATTCAATGGACAAAAAAGCCACTTCCAGTGGCAATCATTAAATTTAACCAACTACAAGCGCGAAATTATTTCTATTTACACATTAAAGATATTGTAATGCCAAAAAAAATTGAAATGTATTCAAGAATCTTTCCAATCTAGTTCTATTTACAAATCTACTTGCGACGATAGAGAAAAGCAGAAGGCAAATCTCAATTTAAGAATAGCAAATCGAAAGATAGTAACGTACAGATTGGCAGAAGGTCCTTTGTTGCAACAAATTCTGGCCGCGAGGGATGCAATCACGCCGGCCATAGTGAAAATTAAGCTAATTATCAAGAAGCCCATGTCAATTCGATCTCACCGCAACCAAGCAGAAATTTTCCGAGACGAAAATACGAATTTGAAGCTTGCCTGGTAATTAACGGAATGAGAATTGAAAGAAAAGCAAAAACTACCTCCCTGATCTGCATATGCAAGAATAAAATGAATACTTAAACAAATACTTGATTACACGTACAATTTAGGGACGGATGCAAACTCTAATTGCGCAATGGAATAAACAAAATTCGTAGCCTTAGAAAAGATAGTGGAGAATTGATAAAGAGATTGAGAATTGACCTCATGATCTGCTCTAATGTTCTGGAAATTTCAATCTACTCTCTCTCTCAAGTGAGTTCGAACCGTGGCCGTGGGCCGACGTGTATTTCACAAAATCGCATGCGGTGTGATAGCGTATTATACCATCTTTCCACGTGTTTCAGAAGGATCGGTTCTTTATCAAGCGAAAGTGAAGCGAAGGAGCACAATTTGAATTCGGCCAAACTGGTCCTATTTTTTTTAGGGGTAATTTGTCAATTTATGATTATTTTGATTAATTATTTTTAAATTTTATTTAGTTAATATTTCATTTTATATTTTATCAATTAATTTTAATTTTAAATTTATTAATTTTGTAATTTTAAGAAATTTAAAATTTTAATTGTTTTTATTAATTAATAAAATATTACATTATCATCGATCTGTAAAGTGATGGTCGATGGTGGATTCTTCAAATATCCGAGGCAATGGTGGTTAGAGAGAGTCGGATCTGCTCCTTACAAAGTGTCTCACATCGACATCACAGCATGTTCTACTCATTCATCCGAAACGTCGCTTATATTTGTTTATTATTCATGCGATATGTTTTTAACAAGGTTTTCGAATTATCATTGATTTGGACGGTCAGATCATTTGACCCGAAAATCATTTAGGCAATCGATTTTGTTTTACCTAAAATCCAGTTTTTGGCCAGAAACTGTTAAAAAAGTCAATAATTCATTGACCCATATGATTGAACCATTGATCTATCGACCCATTTAATGGTTTTTGACAATTTTATATTTTTAAATATTTTTTAAACTTTTTTTAATTTATTTATTAAAATGAATATCCGTTTGAATCAAACTATCAAACTATGGATACCAGTGGCTAGAATGATTCCAATTTCAATTCATTTTTTAAAACATTAATTTCTAATACAGGGTGGGATGTGATTATAAAGTCAGCGCGGCGCACCGAGTAACAGATTCCGATGGGAGGAGAGAGAGAAAGAGGAGGGGGAATAAGAAGAGAGATAATATGAATCATATCCCTTAATAATGGGTTTTAATGGATATTTGTTAATAGGTCCTTATTATTATAATGATTTGGGCCTCCCTTACTTTAGAATTTCCCCAGATTTTTTTGCCCATTTTATCCCTTAATTATTATTCCAGACAATTCCAACATTAAAAGAAGTTTGATGCAAATAACATTATTTTAAGTGAATATCGGGCCTAAACCGGTCCGATTTTATTCAGGTTCATATTGGATCAACCGAGTTAATATACTTCTGTAACTCTTACCGTCTTACTGTAGCCCCCTGCTCGACTTTACTTGCTTGCACTTCACAAATTTAAGTTCAGCTTTTTGAGTTTGCAATCTCATCGGTTCGCGCTTCAATAAAATTAATCGTAACATTTTAAAGAATTTTTGCAAAAATCAATCCTCAAAAATTAAAAAAAAAATTACAAGAAATTAGCCCCTAAAATTTTAAAGAATTTTTACAAAAAAAAATGAGCTCCCAAATTCTAAAGAATTTTCACAAGAAATTAACCCTCAAATTTCTAAAGAGCTTTTACAAGAAATTAACTCCCAAAATTCTAAAAAAAATCACAATAAATTAACCCCAAAATTCTAAAAAAAAACTTTAAGAAAATTAATCCCCAGTGTTGTGGGGTTAAGAAATATCGGATACTATTAAAATATTGTGTGGTGCACCAAATATTAGCAATAGGTTATAAGGGTGCAATGTTTCTTGTGAAGTTCACATCTCCGCCCCACAATGCGTCATAGAACATCCCGTTGTGTATTGGAAACATCTCCCGACCAGGGATGGAGCTAGGATTTTTTATTGAGGGGGGCCAAAACCTAGAAAACATGTGCCCCCCTCCACCACCCCCTGGCTCCGACCCTACTCCCGATAATGACATCATCGAGAGATGTTTCTAATACACGGCGGGGAAGTTATGTGGGGTGTTGTGAAGCTGAGATGTAAACTCCTTGTGTATGTTGACAATCATAGAAAGTGCCATGGTAGTAGTTTATAGTGGGAGTATAAAATTACATGAAATAATTAGTGATGTGTAGTATGAGGTTGAATGGTGAAGCTAGAGTAAGGCCATGTTTGGGAGTGTTTAAAAATAAGTGCTTATTTGAGCCATTAAGCAATTATTGGTATTTGGGAAATAAACCCAAAATAAGTGTTTATTTTAAAAATGATGACTTATTTTTTAAGCCCAAATTTATAGTTTTTTTAAAGTGCTTATATAATAAGCACTTATTCAATTTTTCTCTTCCTAAATTATCCCTAGTTGAATTTTAAAATACCACTTATAAAGTTATCCCTAGTTGAATTTTATAGAAGTACTTTTATGAAGGCACTTTTACAAAAGCACTTTATAAAAGTATTTTTATGAAAGCATTTTTACAAAAGCACTTTTAAAAAAGTACTTTTATGAAAGCACTTTTAAGAATTTACTTTTATGAAAGCACTTTTACGAAAACACTTTTATAAAAGTACAGTGTACTTTTACAAAAGTGTTTTTATAAAAGTACTTTCATAAAAGTGTTTCATAAAAATAATTTAATAAAAGTTCTTTCAAATGGTATATTTTGAAAATTTGAAAGAAAATGAAGGACACAATAGTCATAAATGTTTATTTAAGTGCTTACTAGAGAAAAAACTACAAAACACCCAAATGCCCAATACAAAATAAGTGTTTATTTTAAAAATAAACACATTGAAAAGTTGGGGTGCCAAATGCAAATAAGTGCTTATTCGAATAAGCACTTATTTTTAACTTAAGCATTTCCAAACATGGCCTATTAAACATGTAAGCATATGGATTGTAAGCTATTAAGGTAAACTTGTGAGGCACAAATTGTGATGAAGCATTTGATCATATGTGATGCTAAGTATATTTGCATGTTAATAAGTAAAGAGAGACATGTTTTAACATCAATGTATAAGTTTTTGGATCCAAATTTAGGCCATGTTTGGGAGTGCTTAAAAACAAGTGTTTATTTGAGCCATTAAGCACTTATTGGTATTTGGGAAATAAGCCCGAAATAAGTGCTTATTTTAACAATAAGGACTTGTTTCTTAAGCCTAAATTTCTAACTTTTTTTAAGTGCTTATACAATAAGCACTTATTCAAATTTTTTCTTCCAAAATTATCCTTAGTTGAATTTTAAAATACCACTTTATAAAATTATCCCTAGTTGAATTTTATGAAAGCATTTTTACAAAAGCACTTCTATAAAAGTACTTTTATGAAAGCACTTTTATAAAATCACTTTTATAAAAGTACTTTTAAGAAAGTACTTTTATGAAAGCGCCTTTATAAAAGCATTTTTGTAAAGTAATTTTTGTAAAAATGCTTTCATAAAAGTACTTTCACAAAAGTGATTTCATAAAATTATTTTTATAAAAGTGCTTTCATAAAAATGCTTTCATAAAAATACTTTCTTAAAAATGATTTTATAAAAGGCTGAGATTAGGAGCCAAAAGAGATCAAAAAATGAGGTTTAAAGGTGCCTAAATTGATTCGACAGGGACATGCGTTAGATCATAGGGTGGGAACCAATTGTTAGCTTGTGCAAACCACAACTACCTCTTCCTCTATGACCTTACATGTACTACATGCATGGCATTCTTGTAGAACTCACATGCTTGTACGAAGTTTTTGTCCTTTATAAGTTTTACTTCTATTCTGTGGCTTGGCATTTACCTGTATTTTGTGCTAGAAGCCTACGACTTATTTATATTAAAGAGGATGATTGTAGTTAGCTTCTGGTGCATAACCACGGTTATCCATGGTAGTATAGTCGTTGTAGTGCGTCTACAGTTATTTTATGATCTCATAATCGCAATCTTGTGACCATGGGCATCATGTGTCGGTATGATTGCGATATATAAGTCCATCCCCTTACATTAGCCCCCTGCATAATAAAGGGTTTGCTCATTATTGAGCAATAAATTGGGTCTGATAATATTAAACCCACCCACCCCCACCCCAATTCAAACAAATTTTAGGGAAGAAAATAACCCCTGAATTATGGGTATCAACCTGTAAAATTATGGGGAGTCCCACGGATACATAGGTGTGTGTGTCAATCCCCAGGAGGCCAGGATTATGGGGAATACCATGGGCATAGGAATCAGCCTCTAGCCCACGAGCATGTGTGTTGTTTAAGGCTATGTTTGGTTTGGAGGAAAAGGTGAGGAAAAAAGGAAAGATAGAAAAACCTATACAAGATTTATAAAAGTTTCCTTAACTTTCCCTTCCTTTCCCTATCTTTTTCTTCCAACCAAACATAGCCTAAATGAATTCCCTTGTCCTAAGTCATGAATTTTGAAGCATAATGATGGTTATGAACTGTCAGTATCAATGTTGGTCATGTTGCTGCAGACCTCTCTATCAATGGAGTATCTATCAATGGGTCTTGGGAAGACTCTGTTGTTGTGAATCCATTGTGAGAGGATCCTATTCTTGTTTTTGAATATTTGGCTACTAAAGGCCAATCATTTGATTACATTGCACCAGAGAGGAGATGGTCTATTTTCAGGAGTTGACTATGCCTCAATGAACGGTGGAGATACATTTGAAGATCTATGAATCTCGGTGTGAGCAATTCAAGCCATGGTGTTTGGTGATACTAATTCCTCTGTATATTGGCTACCTTCATGCACAGGGATTTAGGGTGTTCATAAAAAACCAAAAAACAGAACTGAACCGAAGAAATTAATCTGAAAAATCTGATTAACCAAATTGATTGGTTCATTTTGGTTTTTTTTTTGTTAACTGAAGGACCAGTTCGGTATTCGGTTAACCTATTAAAAAACTAGTAGTTAATCGAACCGACCAATATATATGAAATTTTTTATATTATATTATATATATATATATATATATATATATATTATGTTAAAATTATTATTTCATAAAAATTGTTATATGGTAAAAGTTTTGAAATTTTTATGTTATAATTTTTTTATTTTATAAAATTTTTATGTTATAGTTTATTATTTAAAAATAAATAAACATTTCCAATTTCATTTCCCCTCTCAATCAATCTCACATGCCTAAATCGACATTTCCGATTTCCCCTTCCCCCTTTTCCTTTTCCTCTTGTTTTTGAAAGAACCCAAACCCTAGGCTCAAGTTCCTTCCCCAATCTCTCCCATCTCTTTCAAAATTCTCTTTGTTACTCCCCCAATCTCTTCCATATCTCTTGATCTTTCATCCTTTCTCCCCCAATTTTACCCATCTCTGATCTCTTTGAATCTCTACTCTCTTTTCTTCATGGTGAACAGCTGAAAACATGATGAAGTGCACAAAACATAGCTGGTAGCAAGCAGCCAGCAGATCCTCCCAAGTGCCCAAGTTCCGATCTCCCTTATCCGTCCTAGTGGAACACCAAAGTTAAAAGAAGGAACACATACTATCATTTTATCACTTTGTTTGTTTGGTTTTTTTTTTTTTTTTGCCTTTGCTTGGACTTCATTGTTGACTTCATCGTTTCTCTCTTTGTATCTCTCAGCTGAGGTAATTTCACTCCCAAATGATGAAAACCCTCCATATTTAAAAGTTTTTTTATTTGTTCTATGAATAGATAAGATAAGTATATTTTCCAAGTCCGGATGTAGTAGGCACGTTAGGTAAGCACAATGAGTAAGCATGTAACAGCTGTGTGATATATGTCCCAGTTAATGTGCCTTTCATCCAAACGTTTTTGCTCCGTTAGACAAAAATTATCCATTATTTTATTATCTTTGTCAAAATAATTAAAATAAAAACAATAAAAAAGGAAAACGTTAATAAGTCCCAACTCCCAACACGTTTAGGTTTTTCTCTTTCATTGTTTTTATTTTTAATTATTTTGACAAAGATAATAAAATAATGGATAATTTCTATTTAACGGAACAAAAACGTTTAGATGAAAGGCACATTAATTGAGACATGTGTCACATAGCTATTACGTGCTCATTCGTTGTGCTTCCCTGACGTGCCTACTACATCCGGACCCATATTTTCCAACTTATATCTTGCATGGCTGCTAGACTTGAAATCATATATTGGCACTCGATGACCTAAAGTGAACAAATTTCATTGTAGAAACATATGAAAATGGATTAGTGTTTTTTTTCCCTAGTATTTCCATTTTCATTTCTTAGAAAAGAAAAATCTTTAGGTTGGAATGTATTTATCATTTTTTGTTGTTGTCATGGATTATAGATTTGAATTTTGATTGTTATTCTTGCTTCTATGATGGCATGCAATTTTCAAAACTTGGGATTTTGATTGGTATTAATTCATTAGGTTTTTTAATACTTGAATGCAAGGGAACTTGTTAAAAAATACTAGAATGGGTTCGCCCTCCAAAGGGAGTTATGAAAGGCCAATTTAAGGTCTCATGATATGGATTATGGATTAATTTAACTCTGAATTTTTACAAAAAGTTTGAATATGAATCCATCTTAGATGATTGAACATGTGTGCTAAAATGTTAAGAGGAACCAAAATGAGACGATCTTGTTTCATACAACTTCCAAGTTTCTGTGTAAATCCTTTTTTCATGGATCATTAAAATTAAGAAAGAAAATTATGAAGAAGGTAGAATATGGATTTTTCAACATTGAAATGGATGATTTGGCAGCCAAATTTTGGCCCATAAAACTTTTTCTCTGAGGCAATATTTACCCCACTCAATCTAAATTGGACTTCATTAGAGAAAAAAAAATAATAGATATGTGTTTTTTTACATATCTATTGCATCTAATTCCAAAAACAAAGAAGCCACTCAATTTGAATTTTTCTGTGTTTTCCTTTTAAGTTTAACAAAGAGAAGTTTTGCATGGGTTAACGAATTTACAAGGAAGAACAGTCCATCTTCCTTATTCTTATGCATCATTGATAACTAACAGACATGTTATCTTTGTTTTAGTCCATCTTTAAGTTTCATTTTTTTCTTATTCATTCTTTTTCAATTTTTGGGGGGAAGGGAACTAGGAAATTTTAAGTTGGGATTAAACATGCAAATTCATGGTTGCAATGGTTAAATCTTAAACTTAACTTTGTTGATTTGATAAGCATTTCAAACACTTGGCAAACTTCTTAGAATTGAGTTTTATGTTATGAGTTTTAGATTTTTTTTTGCAATTATATAGGGAATATGATGTGAGATTGAGTGGCTTATTGATAGCACGTCATTATATTACCTAAGTGAACATAGAACTTTTTCTTTTATCAGATGTCAAGTTTGGGTTATAATAATGCAATGACCAAGAGTGAAAGTTTCATTCCTCCACGTAGAAGCACAAATGCAAAGCCTCCTCTTATACCTTCAAGTAATAATGGTAATGCATCAAATCCACCTATAATGGAGGTTGATTCAAAGGTTAGTGTTTCTTCTATTAAAAAAAAAAAAATCTTGGGTGTGGGATCATTTTACTATATAATTGTCAGGTTAAAAGTAATAAAAAAGCAGCATATAACTATTGTCGTAAGAACAACTTGTATTAGTTCAAGTGTTACAAGTTGCTTGATTAATCATTTGTCAAGATGTAAGAAGTATCCTTTTAATGTGGACAAGAAACAAAAAAACTGTTCGACCAAGAAAACTGTAGAAAGAGACTTGCTATGATAATTATTGTAGATGAATTGCCCTTTAACCATGTGAAGAAGGAAGGGTACCATGATTTTGTGGTACCATACAACCACGATTTATAATTCCTTCATACCATATAATAACTAGAGATTGTTATGATCTCTATATGAAGGAGAAGAGGAAGTTGAAGAAGTATTTCAATAAATTTCCATCGAGGGTCTGCCTCACTATACATTGACATCATGTCAAAATCTTAGCTACATGTGTCTCACTGCTCACTTTATAAATGATGAATGAAAATTGCACAAAAAAATTATAATTTTTTATCAAATTTCTAGTCATTCATAAAAAGTGATTGGCAAGGCCATTGAGAGATACTTGCTTAATCATTGCATTGAAAGGGTTTTCACTATAACAACAAATAATGTAAACTCAAATGATATGGAAATTCAGTACTTGAAAAAGAAACTCAATAGTCGAAAAGGAAGAGTTTTAAAGAATGAGTTCTTAAACATAAGACGTTGTGCACATATTTTGAGTCTAATTGTTAAAAAGGGATTGACAGAGTTGGATTCTTTTATTTTTAGGATTCATTCTGTAATGAAATATGCAAGGTCTTTTCTATTATGGTTGCAGGGTTTAAGGGTAGGGTCCCGTTTGCCTAAACATTGATATTAGGTGAAACTTTACTTAATGTTAGAATCTGCTTTAAAATTTTAGAAGGCATTTGATTTGTTTGAGAGTATTAATAGTAAATGTGTAGAGGAGCTTACCATTTCAAAAAATAAGAATTTGTCTAGTGATGATTGGGAATATTCTCACGGTTTGCTTCATTTTCTTAAAACTTTCTAAAAAACTACAATGAAATTATCTGCATCACTTTATGTAACTCAAAATAAATACACGAAAGAAATTTATGGTATAGGGCTTGTCATTTGTAGGAAGTGTAGCAGTAATGATTTCAATATTAGTTAATGACTTCTAAAATGAAAAGGAAATTTAAAAAATATTAGGCAAATGTAAGAAATATCAATATCATGTTATTCATTATAATGGCTCTGAACTCTTGATGTAAATTAGAATAAGTGGATTGGGTTGTTAATGAATAATATAATATTGATAAAGCTCAATTACTGAAGAAAATGTACTACAAGTTTTGAATTTCATAATTCAACTAAATTATCTCATAATGTTCAATCAAATAATCAAATTTAAAACACAAATAAGATAAAAGTTAATAATATAGAAGGCAAAAGTTCATGTCAGAACCTACAATAAAAAGCATACAAAACGCTTTCACGGTGATAGTGCGCCCATTTAACAATGTATAAGGTACTTCAGATATGTTTTACGGCTTTAAGATATTTAACAACTCCAAAATTCTAGACTGCCCACAATTCTGGAATTCCTTGACAACCATTAATTTGGATGTATACGTTTACATAGCCACCGGCAGGTTAGGCTCAAGTCTTTGGCATTAATTGCTTATAGAAGGGTAACATCATTCACGCGGCTAGTAAATTTGACCAAGGTTTTTAAAATCGAATCATACAATTAGGGTCCGGTCGAATATTTTGACTGTTGAAGCGAACAGATGATTCATTCTAATAAATAAAAAATAAAAATAACAGCCAAAATTGTTAAACAGTTAGAACAATTTAACCATCGGGATCAATGGATTATTAATCAAGTCAATCATTTTTAGTAAAATAATAATTTTAGGATAAACAGAGCCAATCACCTGAATTTTTTCCAATTATAATTGACAGTTGAGCTATTATTCTAACTTATTAAATGGATATATTTAACTACCAAAGACCAAAGTATTATAATATTATAAATACAACGTTTGTAGACTGAGATGTCTTCTAATAATGTCAATATTAAAATATATTTTATATTTAGAATTATTATATATATAGTCACATCTAGAAGTTCTGAAGAACCAAAACTGATTCCAATCCAATAAATCAATAATAAAATACTGACCGTACTATGTTTGGTTTGATAAAAAAACATAAGAGAAAAACAAAAAGCTCAAGAGCATGGATATCTGACTCGGCATTGACCTAATTCAATTTATTTTGAACTAAAACTAAACCAGTCTAGTCCTCACAGTTTAGCAAATCGAACCGAACGCTTCTGCTGACTAAGCAAAATTAATTGGAAATTTTAAAAGATTCTTTAACTAAAAAAAGAAAAATATAGAGTAGGAAATCCATTTTCGAATGAGAAAATCCCACATTCTCTCTCTCCTCCCAGATTGCCTCTCTTAAATCTCTAATATCTCCCTCTGGGACCCAGATTTTTATAAAAACCATCAAGAGATTTCCATCAACTTTCTGTTTTTCTTTTTATTTTTTACCGAATCAAAAACAACCTAATGAAAACCACTTATTACATTTAGACTGTGTTTGGTTTGATATTAAATATAGGAAAGTCTGTATATACAAAATCCCCCTACCTTTCCTTTCTGTTTTCTACATTTTCTTTCAAATCAAACACAGTATTAACTCTTAATTTTATTGTGCCTATCAATCCAAATTATGGGGTTCTGGCCCAATGGCTCAGTTTGGAAGGAGTATAAATGCAAATCTATAGAGTGCAAAACCTTATATTTTGCATTATTTTGTATGTATTTGTATTTTAATTCTTTTTTCCATTTTACATCCATACACACTGCAGATTTGGACTGAGTCCAACCCAAAATCGGTCCATTGGCACCCCTACTAACCCCGTTATGCAACCCAATGAATGCACGCACTTTATCCTGCCACCCGCATTGTAATGGACTGGGCCGGGTCCTATAGCAAGCCGTGTCTATTCGACATGAATGCACACACAAGGAAGGGAGCCTAACACCAACCCTGGTCCGGGCCCAAGCCCAAGCCCTATAGCAGGCTAGCATGTTTCAACTAGCGGTATATTACTGCAAACAACCACTACGCAATCAGATTACGTCTATGGTTTGCCAATTCAAAGCTTGTTAGACTGCATACCGAGGCCCCTCCCATCAACACAAGTGATGAGCTCGAAGGTGAGAAATACAAGAAGAGGAAAAAGGAAGATGAAGCAGGCGATTATACATGCAATATGTATAAATATTTATCATGGGTTGATGCCAAATCCACGAGATATATTTTATACATTTGGATATATCAAATTCCCCAAGTGATTGTACAATTAGTTGTAGACTTTTACAGAATCAAACAGAAGAAAACTTCCAACTAAACAAAGACAGGGACAACTCATTGTTTACGTAGATTCAGGGGAAAATATTACAACTCCTTTGATGCCATTGTCCAATTACAAGTATCTAAGACAAGCCTTACCAAGCCAGCACGGTGAACCATGGATTTATGGATTTATGGATGAACATAATGCATTAGATAATATGGTTTCACATTATCACATACCATAAAGAATTGCAGTTGAGGAGGGACTAAGGTTATTAATTACTTATTGCATAAATTACCAATAATAAAAGCAATGGATATCGGATAAGAAGATCATTGTGGCCTAGAGTCAGGAGCTATTGCACTTTTTTCCTACACTTGTTGCACTAAACATGTTCCATTGCACATGTTAAAAGATGTGAACAAGTTAGAATAATTGGGTTTTACAATCATGAACTGAGAATTATACACCTGTTACTGTCGTGTATTGATTGCATAGTGCAGTAGACCAGTACTCTATTGCCTATGGTTTTGGGTTCCTTTATCTCAGACTTTGCCCCACATGACGCTTGTTGTTAGTAGTAGAATGTGTACTGATCAAAATACCTTAAGATGAGATGTATAAGGTTGAGATTGGTTCTATAGAGGTCCTAAATTCATTGTCCATGTTAATTTTTGCATTTCTATCATATACACATGCTATATGGTCTCTTTCATGTAAATTATATTTTAATTTTTGTAAGATATAGTTTTTTTAAAAGTAATGAACAAGAGAAATCAAAGGGCAAATGCATTATATTTTAGAAATGTTAATGCTACCAAAAAAACACAACTTTAATTATTAATATCAGATACTCTAGAAGAGGATATAGAGTGGGGGACGGGGTATTTGCTATCATCATTCAACTGTGCCGTTTGACACGTTGCTTTTCCAGTCCCACACTCCACCCTATGGGTAAAAATGGTATTTTAGCATCAGAGTAACATTTTCTGTCAGTAAAGGGAGGATTGGTGTTTGCATATTTCTTTGAAAATAGACGGGAGGTAAATTGTAAATTTTTAAGGACCCAAAGGTCCAAAACCAATGAAAAAGTGAAAAACCATAAAGCGAAGATTTTAATGTATTATCTAGAAAGAAATCCCGATGACAAGTCCAATTTTATCTTTGGCCCCTTCTAGAAGAAATCGCGTTTCTCTCTTGGCAATTTCTCTATCCCTTCCAGAAGCCATGACAAAGTTCAGCAACTTCACTTCAAAAGAGAAAGAATGGGGCGACTATGAGGCCTTGAACCCCACTTCTTTCTTGAATGTAGAAATTCCAGTCAACAAATCTTCTATACTCCTTTAAATTTTCCTTCCCAGTTCAGTTCTCCACACCACCACTACCTATGGCTGAGAACAAAGACCTTCAGGACTTTGAAGCAGAAGAAGAGCTTTCTTTCTGCGATCTACCCATTACAGATGGAACAGAGTGGGAGGAGTTCTTCAATGACGATAGAAGGCCATCACCCGATCAGGAATTGTTTGAATTCTTCAGCGATTGGAACGCCCAGATGTGTCCCGCTGAGGATGTCATCTTTTGCGGGAAGCTCATTCCTCGTAAACAGAAAGAATCCCTTTCTGATTCCGATCAATGTCGGGATGGAAAGAGCGTAAGAGATGAAATTTACGGGCGAGAATTTTCTTGTCGGCGATCTGGGTCTTTGCGCGAACAGGGAATGGAGAGCTCTTACTCGAGTTTGAAAGGAAAGCTGATGAAGAGCAGTCACCCACAGGATTACCGGAAATTGCAGAAGGTTCAAAGTTCGAAGGCTTCCTCGGCCAAGGGGAATGAACAACGGAGTTCTTCGGTTCGTAGAGCATCGGTTTCGTCGCCTCCGGCGAAGCCCAGATGGCAATTGTTTATGTTTGGGTTGAAGTTTCCGCGGGAGACGAATCTGAAAGATATAAAAAACCGGCAGAATCGGAGTCGCCGGATTCCGACAAGTATGTTTTCTGCATTTGACGGCGGGGAGACGATCTCCGTTAAGAGGGGGGACGAGAGGGGCGCATGGAGATTTATTCGGGCTTTGAGTTGCACAGGCCACGCAAACGCTGCCGTTACGGCGTCGTTGAGTTGTATACCACACGTGTGAGATCTTTCTCTTACCCGCATTTTCACACGTGTATCAAAATAACTGATAGGGATAATGGTATAATAGCATATAAGGGCAACTTTTGAGCTTAATATTAGTAAAAGTAATATTTTTTTATAAATTAATACCGAAGTTTTCTTCGGAAATTTCTTTCGCTGAATTGCCCCTGAACGAAATTTGAAATACCTTCCAACTTTGATGCCTCAACAGAGACATAGAGGGGCGGAACAGTCATCTACATTATTTATTTGAATGTTTGATCTTTGATGTATAAAGTTTTCCTTTACGTGGAAGGAAGGATGGTGTTCACAGTACACAATGCAAGGTCATTATGTCCCTGATTCATTGAGGGTTGGTGAGATTCTGAATATCTGATATGTCAGATTCGAACTCACCTAAAATTCTTATTCATCTTCGTATTAACATCAATCTCACATCTGAAACCAATCCGAGGGTTAAAAAAGGAATTGACTGAGGTTAATCTGTTGAACAAAAGACACGTACTAGCGACTTAGACGACTTAGAGAAGGACCGATAGCAAAAAGGATTTTTATTCAAATAGCAACAACAAGGATTGAAAGGCAAATATGAACTTTGACACTTAAACATGTTTCAAACTGCATATTTATGATATCTTTAAGGGGTTAAACTTTAAAAAAGTGAAAATTCCTTGCTTCGTGGGGCTACACAACAGGGGTAGCCCATCCCCTTTCCCTTAACCCCCATCAACCCCTCGTGGCACCGTGATTTGATTCCAGGTCTCTATTACTATCTTTTATTTTGGGTCAATTAACCTGCTAAATGTGATAATTTGGTATTTATCATTAATTAATCCATTAAGTAACATTTTTTGAATGTTGGGTTTTATTGAGATGTGACTCTAATTTTCTTTAATAGAAGAAGTAAGGATTTGGGACTATTCATTTTTTTGTTGATTCTGCCATTGATAAAGAGAATTAGATGATACTTGAGGAGTATTTGTGCCTTTTCAAATGCCACTTAATAGTTGATTAACGACAAATATTGGATCAGCATGTTTTGAATGTTTAAGTATTAAATTGCCACATTTTAAAGTTTGGGGACCAAAGCGACACTAGGCCCAAAGTACAAGGTACTAATCAAGAATTTTTTCTTTAAAAAATTAGAGACGTTATTAAAATAATTGTTTATGCATCCGTTAGATAGTTATTAAAATAATTGTTTTAAGGGTAAATTACAAAGCCCCCCTGTACTATAGGGTCTCTGACAAAGACCCCCTATACTTTGTTTTGTGAGAAAGACCCCCTTGTACAAAGACCCCCTTGTACAAAGATCGCCTTCCATCCAAAATTCGTCATTGTAGTATTTTAATCACTGTATTTCCCTTATAATAATTATTTGGACAATTTTAACCCTCTCTTGAGTTAAATGAGAACACCGGCAAAAATGACCCAAAAAAAAAGCTCTAGCTATTACCCCCCCCCCCACTGCATCGGGTCTTTGTTTACAAAGCAAAATGACTTATTGGAATCGGAAGCAAAGATGGTAGGAGATGAGGAATGAGTTGCTGAATTTGATGTGTTAACCATTATAGAGGATGGGGATGAGGAGACAGAAGATGAAGCTCAGCCAAATGAAGAACTAAAACTCCACTGTTCAATGTTATGAATCTATGTACTCCCCTGAGTCGAACCAGAGAAACCCACGTACATGAAATCGTTGATGAACTATTCCAGGTCGAGATTGAATGACAGAAGTGGGTCGGTTGGCTAGAGAAACAAAGATATTAAACAACCGAGTCGGGCCATTATAATCGATCCAAGCATCCACGAGATCCCCGTTTTTTAGCTCCACATTAACTTCACCCAAATCACCCACCTGAGTAGAAAATAAGTTGTTCAGATCCAAACCCATATGGTTCCCATTAATGTCCCTAAATTCTACATCCATTAATGTGTCGAGTTCAACCGCAACAAGTCCAGACATCGCATTTCTTCCAACCAAGCCAAGGATCCCACCAGTGTTGCCGACCATCTTGTCATCCGACGAGATTAGAAAAGCAAATCCTCCATCGATGGAAGATGGGTTGAGATTAGTGACCAAGAAGGAGAAAAAAGTCGAGAAAGAAGCTGGAGGAGTCTCTGGCTGGCGAAACCTGACAAGCTTACTATACAAGATCCTCCCAACGCCAGAATTAGGGACGGACAAATCACAAGTGAGATGCAAGCTACCATTACTCAAATGAGCATCTCCGAGAAGCTTAAGACTGTTTAGAGTTAAAGTTCCAAGATCAAATTTTGTTGATTGAGAATTAACTACGTTGTCGGTGTTGAAAAATGGGGTCACTATAACTTTGGAGGAGAAACTTTGAGGCGCGTCAGAAGACACTGTCTTTAGAACGTTATTTGCCCCCACTCAATTTCACTGAGTTTGTTGTTGGGTTACAGGAAAATCCATTCCCATGATACAACAGAGCCTTGGGCGAGAATTTGCAACCAGCAAAGTTGAAGAATCTCCGGAGAAACCTTATGTGAGACTGTAGCAGATAGAACTGAGAGAGAGAAAGAGAAAGTGGATTTCGAAAATGTGTGTTTTTGAAGTTTGATTCATGCTCCTTAAATAGTTTATGAAGAGGTATGAGGAAAATGTAGGTGTTGGTTCAAAGAAGGCACCTTGAACAGTCACAATTTCAAACATTGTGACTATTTAAAAAGTAGTTAACAATTAATGACTGTTAACTTTGATTTGTGCCTCTTGATCACACTCGATCGAATTGTGACCGTTGATCAACGGTTAGCATCGCACTAAAACCAAAGCTGCCATTTGCGAGCCACACAGGTGCGCGCGAAGTGCATGTAGGTGAAGGTACAAGTCTCGATCAATGGGAGGTTGCTAGTTAGTGAGTTTCAAGCTGAAGAAAAGCTGATTCAGGTAGGGTTGAGTCATTCGGTTAGGTCATCGTGCCAAACTTAGGGGTACTTTTTTGTTAGTTTTCTACTTAGTAGTTTGGATGACTTTGATTCACTTATGCAAGAGACATGTCAGGAGTACCTACTTGGGGTCTCTTCCAAGCCATGAAAATGAAGAAGAGGAAGTTAACCCATAATGAGGCTCCTCAGGTTGGGCTAGTAGCTTCCAAGGTTGTCCACATTGACTTCATCTAGGAATAATAGTAGGATGGTGTTGCAACAACATGCAATGCCATCCGAACTTCTGAGGAGAGTCACCCGCCTCCTAGAGCCAAGGAGATTGACACTTTGGAGGTCAGCTCTAGGGTAAAGCACTTGCTCCTGGATCCAGTGGTAGTGTTAGAGATGAGCATGGCCACCATCATCCCAAATGAGGCGGAGGCACAAAGTTCAAGGCAACCTACTCATGTTGGTGGAAAGATACTTCATCACCTCATGGTGGTAGGTGCTTTTAAGACACTAATTTCTATTGTGTGCATTTCCCTTGCCTTTGTCCCTCTTAGGAATTTTTTCAAGCGAACTCCTTGGCGCATGCCTTGATGGGTCAAGCCAAATCGGGTTACTGGTAGCGCAAGGCCTTGACAAGGGATTTGAAGGACTCCCAATGTCACTTGGAACAAGCTTCTAAACTTGTTTTAGACCTGAACATTGAACTAGCATAGAAGAAACTATAGAAGGACAAGTTGGTGAAGAAAGTTGATAACCTAGCCAGCAAGCCGGAGCAAATAGAGACCAAGCTTGTAGAGCGACTAAGTTCTCTGAAAACATCCGCACCACCAAGGTCAAAGGCGTCAAAGAGTACAGTGCCTCTCGCCAGTTCCATTAGGAGGACTTTAGTGTCGCTTTCTTCTACTAGGGCTTCAAGATATACCACATGCTTATAGCATCCCTAAGCCCAAAGTTTAACATCGAGATGTTGAAGAGCTTGGCCTACACTGCCAAGATGATGGATTGAGTCGATGAGGAGCCCAATTCCGAGGAGGAAGAAGGAGATGGAGGTGGAGATGAGGAAGCCGTTGACGATGTTAAGGAAACACAAACTAAGGGCAATGACATGCCCTGTAACATTGATTGACCATTTGCCTCTTTTCTTGAACCCCCATACATACATGATGTATCCCGAGCCTTCGAGCTCTGTTTTATACTTTTGTTGTTTTTGCTCTTTGTTCTTCTTCTTTTTGCCATAGTAATGTACCCTCTTTTGATTATGTAATGGAGTGCTTTTTGACTTTCATGTGTTGATCTTTTTTCTTTGTACCTTTTTATTTTTTTCTAAGTCATAAGATGATTAGTGAAAGTCAGCTAAGTAATGAAACAGTGCCAAGCGGAGGTGCATAGAATAAGTCACATGAGTGGGTGTTCGCGCAGAGTTGAGCTCGAAACTATCAAGATATTGCTTACAACACTTAGCAAAATTTCTAAGTTTTAACTTAGGAGCTTGGAACTGCAGATGTAATATCTTCTTAGGTTGTTAGCATTCCACGTACGGGGGACCTACCTCCCCTCAAGAGTTTTGAGCTCATAAGTCACTGGTCTTAGTACCTTAGTCACCTTATAGGGACCCTTCCTAATTAGGACCTAGCTTTCCCATGCCTAGCTCAGGCACCATGACCTTCCTCAGCATGAGGTCACCAGCTTGGAAGCAACACCTTTTGACTTTGGCATTATGGTATCGAGCTACCCTTTGTTGGTAGGAGGTAGACAAGATCCCTGGTCACTTATCTCTTCGATTAAGTCAAGGTCGGCCCTCCACTCATCATCATTTTCCTCCTCATCATATATTTCCGATCGTAAGGTTGGCACCCTCGATCTCAATAGGGATAACGACCTTCATTCCAGGTGTTAGGTTTAATTGCATTTCACCCATTGCTATTCTGCTCGTCATTCAATATGCCTATAAGACGTTGGGAGATCGTTGACCCACAATCCCTTAGCTCGGACCAGCCAACCTTTCAGGCCTCACAAGATGGCCCTATTCGTGACCTCAACTTGCTCGTTCGCTTGGGGTGAGCGACCGGGGTGAATTTTTGTTCGATTCCTAGCTCAATACACCAATCTTAGAACTTGATGTCTTCAAACTACATCTCATTGTTCGATATCAGTACGCGGGATAGCTTGTATTGACAAACAATACATTTTTAGAAGAAGTACTCGATGTTTCGGGCTGTCATGATTGCTAGAGGCTCGACCTCAACCTACTTGGTAAAATTATCCACAGTCACAACCAAGTACCTCCTCTGCTTAGTTTCCAGTGGGAAGGGACCAATGATATCTATCCTCTACTAGACAAAAGGTTACGGGCTGGTGAGGGTATGTTGGCATAGTGCTGGCACCGATCACAACACAAACTGGATTACATCTGCCCTCATTGTTGGCCAGTAATAACCTTGTCGGAGGGCATTTTGAGCAAGTGCCCTACCTCCAAGTGTTCAACGTAGAGTCCCTCATAAATCTCCCAGAGCACGTACTTGGCCTCGCTAGGTTGGAGACATTGTAAGTAAGGAATGGTGAACTTCTTGTACAAATGTTCATCAATTATGACGTAATGAGCTGCCTTGAATTCAATCTTCTAAGTTGCATTCTAATCTAAGGTCAATGCTTCATGGCACAAGTATTTGAAGAGAGGATCCATCCAGCTTGGTTATGTGACCTTCACAGGAGAAACCTCCTCCTTTATCGCCTTCTTTATGCTATGACGTGATAAGTCTTCTATGTTGGTTGTCCTCCTAGTATTGTCCATAAGGACAACCAGCTATAAGGGCGCATTGACCTAAGCATTCTTGTACCTTGATATTTGATTTATGTTGAAGGAGTTGAATTGTTTGATTAGCCCATGTACCTTTTCTAAGTATTTCACCATCGTTGTCTCCCGAGCTTCACAGTGTCTGTTCACCTTGTCCACCACGAGCTGGGAGTTACAGCATGCTTCTACGTTCCTTGCACCAACCTCCTTTGCAAGGGATAGGCTAGCAATGGGGGCCTCTTACTCAGTTTTGTTGTTGGATGCCTGGAATCTGAAACATAGGGCATACTCTAGCTTCACCTCGTTGGGTCCTAATAGAATCAAGTCGGCTCCATTGCCTCTCTAGTTCAATGAGTCGTTCACATGGAGGATCCAAGGTTCTTCATCCTAGTTGAGGGATGGTTTCGCCCTGGTGAACATCTTTGAGTTGTATGTAGGCTCATCTAGTGTTGAGGTTGGCGAGCTAAAGGTACATTTAGCCACAAAGTCTACCAAAACCTACACCTAGACTGCTGGGCACGACTTGAACTGGATGTTGTATTCTCTAAGCTTGATGACCCACTTCATCAGTCTTCTCGAGACCTTCGGCTTTTGCAACACTTGGCGAAGGGATCTATCGATGATAACGACGATAGTGTAGGTTTGGAAGTAAGGGCGTAACTTCCGACTGATATGATGAGCACAAAGGTGAGCTTCTCTATGTTCGGGTACCTAGTCTCAATTGCATGTAAAACCTTGCTTATGTAGTAAATAGGTTACTACACTTTATCTACATTCCATACCAGATTTGAGTATACTACCATGGAGGTTGCATGTCTATTGTTGCCTTAATTTACTCAGGGTTCGCTTCAAATGCCATGTCAGGTGACTATGTAATTGAGAAACTTGCTCGATGTGACTCCAAATATGCACTTGTTCAAGTTATATTTTCTTAGTACAACATACACATCAGTTAAATCAACAATAAGAGATCTGGAATTTTTTACTTTATAATCTTATCTTCTACATAAAATTTTACTTTATTTCCAATTAAATTTGAAAAAAAAATATTTACAAGACATTAGTAGATCACCTCGATATTCTTTAGGTCGAAAGGCATAACCTTATAACAATATAGACCAGTTTTGGTTACAAAAGTTGTTTTCTCTTGGTTCTGCTGGATCCATGTGGATATAGTTGTAACCGAAGAAGGCATCTATGAAACTCAATATCTCGAACCTCAATGTGATATCTACCAGTCTGTCTATCCTTCGGAGTGGGAAGCTTTTTTTTTTATAGACTCAGTTCAGGTCAGTGTAATTGACGCACATTCACCACTTCCCATTTTCCTTTTTGATGAGTACCACATTCGCTATCTAGGTCGGGTACTCTACTTCTCTAATAAAGTCGACACTAAGGAGCTTCTTAACCTCCTTGTCAATGGTCCTCTACTGCTTTGGGTGAAGTTTCTTTTCCTCTGCTTTATGGGTCTAACCAAATGATCTACATTAAGCCTATGGGTAATAATAGAGGGGTCTATGTCGGGCATGTTGGTAGGAAACCAAAAAAATATATCTACATTAGAACGTGAAAAAACTTACTAATTCAGAATGTAGAGGTTCCTTGAGTCAGGATCTATTTTGGACCTTATTCACGGGCTCGGTATATGAGACTAACACCAAGACGACATCTTCTATAGGCGAACTTTGTCCTTGCCAGACTCTAGGAGCAGTTCCAAGTTGACCACCGACGACTGCTTTGCCTTGTCTTTCGAGGCTGCCACTTCTAGGACTCTATTTGGTCCCTGCACACTGCCCAACTCCAATCTTGGTGGGAAATTTCATAGCCAAATAGTATGTGGATACAATGGATCCAAGTGCGTGTAGGATAGGGTGACCAAGAATGGCGTTATAGGGTGAGTATGTGTCAATGACTAGAAAACTATGGTCGAATGTGATCCTGTTAGGTTAATCCCCATTGTAATTGGCAGGTTAATCCTTCCTAGTGGTCAAACAACCTCCCCGCTAAAATCTACTAGTGGTACGTTGGTAGGGACGAGGTCCAACCTTTGTCGCTGCATCTTCTTGAAAGCTTCCACAAAAAGAATGTTCGTCGAGCTTCCACTATTGACCTAGATGTGCTTTACCTTGTAGTTGTGGATGATCAACTTAACCACAAGGGCATCATCATGGGGATAGTGAACCCCTCTCTTATCATCTTTAGTTAAATAAATCACCTCCTAGCCTCTTGGGGAAAGGTTCTCCTTGTCATTACTCAGGTCGCACACTGATGCCTCCTTATCTTGATGGAAGTGGCAGTATTGGTCTTGGTTTTTGTTGGCCAGGTTTCCCTTTAGATGAGGTGGCCACTTTAGGTAGTTAGTCGGATTGATCTCCATGAGGATCTCTCCCCTCCTCACATTTGTAGTTATTGTATTTCATGGGGGGAATCTTGGAGCGTCGTGTCGACAACCCAGAGAGGTGGGGCAACGACCTAAAGTGACTAGGGGCCGAACAACCTATACCTACGACATGGAGACCTTGAGCACCTTGACGACCTGTTATTCCTTGGTTGCACTTGCTATTACTCTTGCCTCGATCATCATCGCCCTCCTTCCTCTTGCCGGTTTCAATGAGATCCTCATGTGTATGAAGCGTCTCCTTGTTATTCATATATTTTTGGTCTTGCTTGACAAACTTCTCCATGTCCTCTAGGGGATTCTTCGCAAGCGTCCTCCTAAGAAAGGGGTCTCAGACACTGTGGATTGTTGTAGTCATTTGTACGACAGGGTCAATATTCTAGATTTGCAAAGACTCCAAATTGAACCTCTATACATACTCTTTGAGCTCCTTGCCAGATTTCTGATAGATCATCATTAGGTGGTCAGTAGTCTTCGAGCGACATTTGTTGGTGGAGAATTGAGTGGCAAAAAGTTAACAAACTAATCCCAGGTTTTGATGGAACCCAGAGCTAGATTAGAGTACCACATCTGAGTCGCCTAATAGAAGATTGTTGGGAAGGCGAGGCACAATCTTGCCTTGTCTACTCTGTGCAACTATATGACGGCCTGAAAGTTGTCGGTGTGGTCAACCAGGTCTGTCATTCTATCGAGGTCTCCAAACTTGGGGCCTTGAAGTCCTCGGTCCAGGGTTCAACAATGATCTTGGCTGCAAAGGTTGAGGCTTGGATGAATTGGGGTGTAGTTGGAGTGTTTGACCAGTTGACATCGTGGTCCTTAGGGGGTTCTATTGGTAGTCCTCCACCTTAGGGCCGAGTCAACTTTTAATGTGCTCATGCATGTGGCACCTCCTACACTTGTTCCTTCTGGACCTTGATGTCGAAGCGGTATTATCTGACCTGACTGAGGTGGTCACCTTGTTGGTCTTCTCATTAGGGACATAAGTAGCATCTTATGCTTAAGAAGTTTGGGTCCTTGCTAGGTTCATTGAGACATCGATGAGTCAATGTCTTCGAGACACGTTTCACCGGTGCTAGCAACGATCCACATCTAGTCTCTTCGAAGCATGCGGGGATGGGGGTCATCCTTGCTAGGTGGGCGATGTGCTATTGTCGGTTACGGAGTTGACAGGTGTTCTAACCAGATAAGGATAGATGGTACCCTAGACATTGGCTGGCTACTCAAGTTGTTGGTTGCCTAGGTTGGGAAGGTCAAGCTAGCATTCAAAGTCATCAACTTGTTTTCCCGAAGTGATGTGCTCCACTTTGTTGAGGAGCGACCTATTGGTCTAGGCCGACTTGTCTTAGTTCGACCTATCCCTACATGGCACCGATGTGTCATTAGACGGTTCAGACTCGCCATGTGTCTCTTCGTGATTCGTTAGCCAAATTACCCCTAATAAAAATACCATAAATTATTAATAAACTTTTAATATAATATTTATAATAATTATATATTCATAAAATATTAATAAATCAATAATAAAATAATAAGATATTGATTATAAAGCACTAATAAAATAATAATAAAGTACTAATAAAATGACAAAATAACAAAATAATAAAATAATAAAATCATAATTGATGCAGCACAATCCGGGCACTCCTAGCTGGCTGCTGACTGGCTCCTGGGAAGCTTCTCCCTGATGAGGCCACTCACTCTGACGGGTTGTCTTGGCCTGCTTTGTGGCCGGGTGCCGAGGAGGAAGTGACATCTGGGCCTGAGGCAGAGAGGGAAACTGCTGCTGGTACTGGTACTGGGAAACCTGGTGCAACACTTGTTGTTGGTAGAGTTGAAATTGCTGGAACTATTGTATTTGAGCCTGCATGGCCCGCATGGATTTCACTAAGTCCTCTAGTTGGTTCGGGTTGGACGTTGGGGGCACAACCGAGGGTTCAGCAGAGGTTGCTCCTACTGTAGAAAGGAGCGGGGCAATGGTGGGTGCCACTGTAAAAGGCACATTCAAACTGGGGACTCCGTCCATGGTGAGGGGGACGGTAAACTATCTAATGCAGACAGTAGGAAGCTAGGGCTGCCCCCATAAGCGTTCTGGTTGTTGCCACGTCCGACATTGCTGGAAGAAGCCATCAAGAGTGCTAAGTTTTCAGAAGAAGGTGCTATAAAAGCTTGGAGGAAGGCTTTTAGAAGCGTTTCCCACAGACGGCGCCAAATGATGCGGCATGATCCGGGCACTCCTAGCTGGCTGTTGACTGGCTCCTTGTTGGCAATGAACAGCACCTGAGAAGATGAAGAAAAAGGATTCTCGGGGATTTGCCCCACGGGAATACTCCGAAGCTTAAGTTAGAACGTTGGGGAGGAAGAAGAGAGAGTATAAAAGGCTAAGAGTGTAGATCGCGCTAGATCACTATGTCTCGAGATTAGCTCGTGAGCAGGTAAGAGTGCAAGTTCAGATCTAATTCGAGAGAGAGTCTGTCTCTCTACTTAAAGGGCTTTTATAGGGGCATTCTTGTCAAATCAGGCGTAACCATCAATGGGCTCCTGTCGCAGCCGTTACCTGCCAGGGCTGCGCAGGTGATCATTACAATGTACTACCCGCTTGGCCGAGTGACACGTCTCCGAAGGGACAGGCACGCCACCATCTGTCGAGAGATGTGGGCCAGATTGTCAATCGGGCAGGGATTGCACCGTCAGTCGGGAGACGTGACGCAGTTTGACGAGTACGGTCTTGTCAGATGGAAGCTTCCTGAGAGTGTCGCATCACAGTCACGAGTTACTTCGTAGCGAGCTATCCTTGCCGCGAGCTACTTTGTATTAAGCTCTTGGGGGTACTTTGAGGTGACCCTCATCAAGGTTGGTTTCTAGGGCAATTCTTCTGCCCAGGCGCTGGAATGAGTTGGTTTCCCTAGCTCACGAGTTGAAATAATCTTGGAGTATTCCCTTCTTAGTAGCTCGGGGGACCTGGAGCTCGCGTTGTAGCGAGTTCCTTCTATAGAGCGCCATGACACGGTGAGCTATTCTATAGACTCGTAACTTGGTCGCAATCAAACCATGTTGATGAGCTGTTGCTCGTGCTGAATTAGGTCCACATGTCATCATCTCATTAGGTCAGGTCAAATCATCCTCCATTAGTAATAACAATAAATTTAGATTGTATCCAATTCATTTACAACCCAACCCAAACAGGCTTGGGGTTGTCAATCAATCAATCTTTTGCTATGCTCACATTTATTTGGCATTTTTTTGTGACCCTACCCAAATGGGCTTAGGGCTGCCAATCAATTGATTTTTGCCCCCACCCCAAATGGGGTGGTATTAAATGGGAATAGGAAAAATATTTTTGCCCTACATTAGGGACAAGATGGCATGGAATTTGCATATAATTCCTTAAACTCATCCCAAACTTAATGATAAATTAGTAAAATATTCCTAGATTTAATATTAATTTTTAAAATATTTCTAGGTTTTTCCTAAATTCCTAAAATCTTAGAATCCCATAATTCCATTTCTAAAATACTTATAAATTTTTATAATTCAATTTCTAAAATACCCCAAATTCCTATAATGGGTGCCCCGCAACGGAAGACCGGACAGGAACTGGACAGGGTTGAGTATCTTGATTGGGCGTGGACTGGGAAGGGAGGGGTGCCCCGCCCCGAATCCGGACCGTTGCCATTGCAAAATGAAATGGACGCGCCTGCGAAGAAAATTAGGCTATGTTTGGTTCGAAGGAAAATGTAGGGAAAGGAAGAGTTTTTGCTTTCTGACTCCCTTATCTTCGACCGCAACAAACGTCCAGTGGCTAAGAGAAAAAACACTGCATCTGCTCTCTCACCGCCGGATCTTCGGTGAGTCCCTGTTATCTAAACCGCTAAAGCTTCTCTCTTTTTCTCCTCTCTAATCCAAATTCTCTCGTTCGCTGTGCACCGAAGAGGGAGGAGTGCCTTCATTCTGAGCTACTTATAGAAGAATGGTAACTTCATTAGCTATTTCTATACGTTTGGGCTTCGTGGGGTCATGCCGGAGCACATATTCTGTTTCATTATCCTCTCGAAGGTGATTACATCCAACTCTTTCTATCTTAATTTAATATCTATATTTATATATTTTTTTTTCGGTCATTCTATCTCGAAATTTAGTTTCTCGCCTTATTATAATTATTTTTTTGGCGCAAGTTGTTTGCTATTTATCTGAACTCTAAAATCTAAATCATGATAATGTTTATGTTCCCCCCCCCCTCTCTCTCTCTCTTGTTTTTGGTTTTTTGAGATTCTACAGAAGCTCAGGCAGATCGTTTTTTGCCGCCTTGCCCAATTCCCATGGTGAGTGTTTCTACATTTTTTTTTTGATTCTACATATTTTCCTAATTAATTTATGTTATAATTATGATTTTTTTTTGAAAATTTAATGGGGTTACAAGCTAGGTGCCAAAACAGAGAACCCTAAGTGTCCAATGCGGAGAAAGGAAAGATGAACTGCTGAATTACCAAGAAACTTGACACTTATGCTAATAAAAGGAAGACTTGGACTAATTACTGATGGGCCTAATTAGTGATTTAGTCCACTTATCCATTGAAGATAATTCAATTATGTTTGATGGTATAATTTGATTATGTTCATTTATGCCATGGCAAGTGGATGCTATCTTGCATAATATATTCGTTAATAAATAATAGATACATTGAACAACTATGACAGAGTTAAGATCTAACCCAACCAAATTGTTATCTTTTACATATTTGTATGAGTGCTAATGGGTAATTTATTAGGTGAGTATTGTGTGAACCAGGAATATCTAGTAGAACTCAGGGTTTACCACTAAAGCTCAATGAGCAGGTTCACCATCGTACCGATCCAAGGTATTCTTTCTTGTCTTCTAATATTTGCAGCTTTTTTTTGCAATTATCCATTTGTTGTTAAAAATGTCAATTGCCACTTTCCTTTTGAATTGTTATTTGATTAAGGAGCTTATGGTATGTTTATGCATGAAAGTATATTCCTTAAAAGGCACATTTCAAAACTGAGAAGAGCCAACCAACCAACCAAAAAAAAGAGTGAAGAACCTAGTATAATTTGTAAATGTTCTTTAGATTCTTAATATTCTATGTATTAAGATAGAAGAAAAACAGCCCTTGAGAGTGTGGGTTTGTTTAGAATAGATGCAGAAATCAAAAGAAATCGAAAAAACAGTAGAAAATACTTCTTCTATGGAGTCAGGTGAAGAAGGAAATGGTGGCAATAAGGGTTTAGAGTATGAGAGTTTCGAACCTTGCTCTCTCTCTAACACCCTAACACTATTTTATTAAGTTAAATTTGAATAATTACAAGGAGGCCCTTAGTTGGGCAAGAAATTACAAAGATCATAACATAGAAAGGATGGGCCCAAAATAAGGCCCATTACAGAAATGAACATAAACAGTAAGAAATGATAAACAACCTATGGGCCATTCGGCCCATCTTCTCTACACTCCCCCTCAAGTTGAGCATAGATGTCAATCATGCCAAGCTTGCCAGTATCATGCTGAAGTTTTGCCTTGGGAATGCCCTTGGTGAGAAAATCTGCTAATTGTCCTTTAGATGTGATGAAAGGAAGACATACTTCACCCAAAGAGACCCTTTCTCGAATAAAGTGTCTATCGACTTCAATATGCTTAGTTCTATCATGTTGCATTGGGTTGTGAGCAATGTTGATGGCGGCCTGATTATCATAGTACAACATCATTGGCTTGTCATGCTCAACCCCTAGTTCCTCCATCAATGATTTTAGCCACAATAGTTCAAAAACTCCATGTGCCATGGCCCTGTAATCTACTTCTGCTGAAGATCGAGCAACAACCGATTGTTTATTGCTTTTTCAAGAAACAATATTACCAACCACCAAGCTGCAATACCCAGAAGTAGATCTTCTGTCATCAATGTTTCCAACCCAGTCAATATCAGTAATAGGCTTCAAGTTTCATATGACCATGCTTGGCAAACAGAATTCCCTTTCCTGGGGAGCCCTTCAAATAACACAGGATTCGCTTTGCTGCTGCCATATGAGTGTCTCGGGGAGCATGCATGGATTGGCTAATGCAACTGACAGCATATACAAAATCTGGCCGAGTCATGCATAGGTACAAAAATTTCCCAAGAAGTCTCTGGAAGACTCCTTTGTCTTCTAACAATGTTCCATCTGAAGCAGAGAGTTTATAACTCATATCAATAGGAGTAGGAATTGGTCTAGCACCCATCTTCCAAGTTTCAGAGAGCAAGTCCAGAACATACTTCCTTTGGGAGATAAGAATCCCATCATTGGATTTAGCAACTTCTATGCCAAGGAAGTATCTCAATTCCCCCAAATCTTTAATCTCAAACTCTGTATGGAGGAAAGATTTGAGATCATGAATTGCTAAAACATCATTACCAGTCACAACAATATCATCTACATACACAGTGAGGTATATTGCCAGAGGTCCACTCCTCTTCACAAAAAGAGTATGATCAGATTGTGTCTGTACATAGCCAAAGTTAACAAGTGCTGTTCTAAATCTCTCAAACCATGCTCTAGGGGACTGTTTTAGTCCATAAAAAGATTTTTTTAGCCTACATACCTTTCCTTCTATACATCCCTAGAGGAAGAGACATATAAACCTCCTCATGTAATTCACCATTCAGAAATGCAATTTTTACATCCAATTGATAAAGGGGCCAGTCAGAGTGAGCAGCTAGAGATAGAAGAACCCTCACAGATGTCATCTTAGCAACAGGTGCAAAGGTCTCCAGATAATCAATCCCATATGTCTGTGTATAGCCTTTTGCAACCAGCCTGGCCTTGTACCTCTCAATGGTGCCATCGGCCTGATATTTGATGGTAAAGACCCACTTGCAACCAACTGCATCATTCCCTTCAGGCAAATCAACCACTTCCCAAGTGTCATTCTTGTGTAGGGCATCAATTTCAGATCTCATAGCATCCCTCCATTCTGGAATATTAAGAGCTTCTGACACAGACCTGAGAATAGGGTTAGAGGCAACAGAAGAGAGATAGACAAAGTATGAAGGGGAAAGCAGACTATAAGAAAGGTGTTTGGAAATGCAATGTGCAATACACTTCCATTTTCCTTTCCTAACAGCAATGGGAATATCAAGGTCAGGGAAAGATGACTCAAAGGGGGCTGAAACAGTACCTGTTGTCTCATCTTTGATTGGAAGTGCATGAGGCTCATGTGTTGTAGGGGAAACAACCTGCTCATTTTTGGATCTTTGCCTTTGATACACCTTGGGATTGAGGATAGGACGAGGAGGTAAAGGAGGAAGAACACTGGGACAAGGAGAATCTGAATTTCCTGAAGGGTTGGAAGAAGAAGCCACACCCTGTAGATGACCGATCATCTTCTCAAACTTTTCATATTCTGCTTTCATGGCTGCCAACTATGCACAAGCAGACATCTCTTAAGTATAGTACTTGTCACTATCTGGACCAGTAGCTACATTTGCACTCCCTGTCCTTTTACTATCATTCTTTTTCCGAAACCGAATGGGAACAAGATTAGGATGTAATTTCCAGCACTTGTCTTTGGTGTGCTTTGGCTTCTTGCAGTACTCACATACAACCTTTTTCTTCCCAGAGCCACTAGAAGTCCCTGCAACTCCTTTGGGTTTAACCCCCATATTCGCAAAGTGATCACTAATACCAGCCCCTTGAACCTAGACAATCCTTCTGCTCTCTTCACTGCTCACCAATGCATATGCTTGTGACAATGAGACACTCTCACTGGATAAAATATTCTGTTTTGTGATATCATATTCTGGGTTTAGCCCGGTTAAGAACTCAAACACCCTATTTCTTTCAACCAGTTTCCTATAGGTCTCTGCATGATTGGTGGTGTCCCAAGTTACAGCTTCTATTAGGTCTATTTCTTGCCACAGAGACTTCAGGTTTGAGAAGTATACAGCTAAAGGTTTCTCCCCCTACCTTAAATTCTTCACATCACTTCTCAATTTATAGGCTCTAGCCATTTAGTTTTTGGGAATAAGTTTTTGCAACATTGTCCCAGATTTCCTTTGCTGAATTCATCCATAGATAGTGTTGGCAAATCAGTGGCTGCATTGAGTTCACAAGCCACCTAATAACAGTGTAATTCTCTTGCATCCACTTCTCATAGGATGGCTTGGGGAGCCTTCTTGCTCCCGGAGATAAAGCCCCACTTTCCTCTACTACATATATAAATCTTTACCTATTGTGACCATGCTAGATAATTAGTTCCATCCAGCTTGACTGTGGTCACAGTCAATAAAGAATCAACTGGAGTCCCCTGAACTTGTCCAAATTCAGCAACATTCTTGTTTTCAATCTCTGAGGAGTCCATCATGTAAACACTTCAAATAGGATTTCATCCGACTTCTACAAGTGTACTGAATGAGGATGGAGCAAGGACTGTGTTAAACCAGCCTCAAAACAGCAATACACAAAACCAAACCACACCCGGAAGTTGTGAGAACCAAGCCTGAAGCAGCGCCTTGTTGTCTACACGAGACACTAAACAGCTTGGTTCGGCCTTCAAGAAGTAATCAGAAAACCTCCAAGCACTGTGCACCCGGTCGAAGCTCCTTTTCTAATAAGAAATTCTAGGTACTCACCAAAAAGTACCCCCAAAAGAGCAAAGACCAGTCCGTATTGATGAAGAGGCCTTTTTACAAACACAGTGGGTAGCAGAGAAGACCCCACTGTCAAAGGTGAGAAACACCTCAGGAATAGTCTGCACAGGGCCCAAAAACAACCAAATAGAAGCAACAACTCGTAGCACTGAATCCAAAGATGTTTCGGCAGTTTGACAGTCCAGAAAAGGAATGAAAACAACTCAGAAATCTCTGGGTTAAACCAGATTAAAAACAGCCGAAGAGCTGTACAGTTTTCAAAGAAACTTCGGACACTTCAATAGTTCAAAAACAGAAAAATAACCCCGAAAAAACTGAGCACAACTTACAATCTCTGACTTAAGCTCCAAATCAGAAACCGAACTGTTCTTTTTCTCTGATTCTTCCTGGTCACCGAATCACTCTCCAAGAGATTTGAGTCTTGGGCACCCTCCCTCCAATGACCTCCAAGAATCAGGCGACACAAGATGAAGCTTCCAGCCTTAGAACACTCTCATGTAGTTGGCTGGACTACACCTACATGAGAGCCCAAGCCAAGTTCAGGCCTGCTCTGATACCAAGAAGAAAAACAGTCATTGAGAGTGTGGGATTGTTTAGAATAGATGCAGAATCAAAAGAAATCGAAAAAACAGCAGAAAATACTTCTTCTATGGAGTAGAAGGTGAAAAAGGAGATGGTGGCAATAAGGGTTTAGAGTATGAGAGTTTCGAACCTTGCTCTCTCTTTAACACCCTAACACTATTTTATTAAGTTAAATTTGAATAATTACAAGGAGACCCTTAGTTGGGCAAGAAATTACAAAGATCATAACATAGAAAGGATGGGCCCAGAATAAGGCCCATTACAAAAAGGAACATAAACAGTAAGAAAGGATAAACAGCCTATGGGCCATTCGGCCCATCTTCTCTACAAAGATTTATAAAAATAACTATGTATTAAGCATCTTAAGAAGGAAAGAACTGTTCCATATGTTACTGGATTGCTCCAGGATAGCATAGAAGGTCAGTTCTTGTTTCTGAAAATCAGAGCCTAAGGTGCAGGTGGGATTCGATCCCAAGTCTCTGCTACAGCCAGCAGGAGACTTTACCAACCATCTGGTTGGCACCTTGCCATACAAAATACAAGGTTTTGCACTCTACATATTTGTATTTATACTCTTTCCAAACTGAGCCTTAGGGCACCTTTTACTTAAAAAGCAAAAAGATGTTTGATGTGAGCAAGCAGATGCTTCACTTTCTAATTGTGGTTTATGTGGCATACATATAGTGCTCTCATGTTCAACTATCATGAGAGGGCCCAAAAACTAAATCAAGAAAAAATGCCCACAAGTGTTATATCAAAAGTGAAACTTAGTGACTTGTCTATAGTTTTATATATGGGTTTTGCATGGTGGCATCCATATTTAAGACAAATATTTCTAGTATGGTTTTGATACTTTTGTGAAGCCATATCTATTCTTCAGTCACTCACTGTATTGGGATTTCTCTCCCTTTTAAACCTCAGCAGTCAGCAATACAAATATAATAATACTTTGCCTTTTCTATAAAAGTATTTTTTTTTATTTGAATCAGATACCCCCTGCCTCACAGTTTTAAAACAATTGGGCTCATTATGAACTCTAGCAAAAAATAGGTCCTATGCTTTCATTCATAAACTGGATGCTTTTTTCCTCTAATACAAAATTGAATATTATCTATCAACATCCCAGTCATCGATGGCCTGCTTCTTAGATCAAAATTTGCTTTCATTCCTTCTCCAATTTCTGAAATTATACCATGTAGATCCTTGTTGCAAATTTTCTCAAATGCCCATTTGTTTGGTTATCAGGTTTCTATTGAATGATAACATTTCCTTGTCTTACAGTTATGGTGTGCTAGCAGCCAAAAGAGGCAATCCTCCTATAATGCCAGCTGTAATGACTCCTGGAGGACCTTTAGATCTTTCATCTGTATTGTTCAGAAACCGTATAATCTTCATTGGACAACCCATCAATTCACAGGTGGCTCAACGAGTTATATCACAGCTTGTTACGTTGGCCACCATAGATGAAGATTCAGATATACTGGTATGGTTTTGTACTTTTACTGTGTTTACTGCCAATTTTCACTACTCTGCATTGCTATCATTGCATGTTATCGTGTGTTCCTTTATTGTTGTCAATTCACCACCTAGGCATTTTGAAACAAGCCAAAATTGCTCTATAGTGTGTTGGTTGGCCTCCTAGATGGCTAGTTATGCTTGGTGAGTGCAATATATTGTTTGTGCATTAATTATACATTTATTTTGAAATGTGTATATCATACAATATCATTTCTTTCACAAACAAGATTGATTTTAGTGGGTACAGGGTACTTTAATATATAAGACTGTTGATAGCCCCAAATTTGTTCCTTATTCATGACTCTTGGAGTTTAATAGCATTTCAAAATTCAATAAAACAATGGAAACTGATAAAGCTTCATTTTGCAAGGACTGCTGTATAAACCTGGTAAGCAAAACAGTAAGAAAATAAAGGAAACTAAGAATAACTGAGGCAACAAGAGCTAGTGTGGTAATTTAGCAGTGGAGAGAAAACATCAATACAAAGAGCAAAGATGAGTATGGTAACAGACTTTTTTAATCAACAACAATTGGGGTATCTTATTAATTTTAAAAAAATGAGTTACAATTGTACAGCATAAAGTCTTCTATACAAAACATGTACAATAGCTAAAGAAGGAAGATGTGAGGAAATTCAGTGATTTCATCAATACCTTTGAGCTCAAGGAAGTGTCTCTATTGCATAACGACTTTACTTGGTCTAACCTTTAGGCCACCCCTATTTGCTCTAAAATTGATAGATTCTTGTTCACTGTAGACTGAGGACACTGGGGGGATTTAGTTTTAAAGGCTTTGCCTAGGGTTACTTCTGATCCCTAGCCTATCACTATTGCCAAAGAAGAGTTGGGTAGAAGGGGTCTAACCCCATTTAGATTTGAGAACATGTAGTTGAGTCACCCTAGATTTGTAGAGAAAGTAAAGGCTTGGTGGAGTGAAAGTAACCCAAGGGTAAATTGGGAAGGAATGAAATTTCATTGGAAAATGAAGGAACGTAGAGCCAAGATCAAAGAATAGAATATCCAACATTTTGGAAGGATTGAGGAAAGAAAATAAGAGGTGATTAATCAAATTGAGGAGTTGGATGCTAAAGAAGGTGAAGGGATTTTTGAGGAGAGGGATAAGGAGTTAAGATGTCCCCTAAGGAAAGAATTGGAGGATATATTATTTAAAGAAGAAATCATTTGGAGGCAAAAGTCTAGGCATGGGCAGGTCAAGGAGGGGGACAGAAATACAAAATATTTTCATGCTTTGGCTAATAGGAGGAAGAAAATTTTCATTTCTAACCTTGTGGTTGATGATATAACTCTCACTTAACAATTTGAGATTCCAGGGGCATTTGTGGATCACTTCAAATCCATTTACAGAATACCTCAAAGTGTGGCTGGAAAGGAGTTTTGAGTTTGAGGAAATAGAAGGAGGCAATCTACTTTATGGATAGATCTAAGACACTAGGGCCAGATGGGTTTACAATGGCATTTTATCAGGACTGCTGGGATATACTTAAATAGGACATCCATAAGGTCTTCATTGAATTCTTTGAGAGAGGAGTGATTAACCCGGGGCTAAATTCTACCTTTATAGCTTTGGTATCAAAAAAGTCTGGTGCAATCCACCCAAAGGAGTTTAAATCTATTAGTTTGGTAAACAATCTTTATAAATTAATTGCCAAGGTGCTTTCTTGGAGAATTAGAGTTATGCTTCTCATTTGATTTTACATAATCAAGGTGCCTTTGTGATGAATAGACAAATAGTTGATCGGATCCTAATTGAAAATGAACATGTGGACGGCTTGAGAAGAATTGGGAGAAAATGTTATTGTACGTAAGCTGGATATGGAGAAGGCATATATGACTTGGTGGATTGGTCCTTTTCAATGCAAGTGTTGGAGAATTTTGGTTTTGGGGAGATATGGTGTAAGTGGATGCAGGGGTGCATTGTGACATGTCATACTCTATTTTGGTGAGTGGGACAGTGGTTGATCACTTTTTTACAATTAGAGGGATGAGACAAGGGGATCCACTCTCTCCCTTTCTTTTCACTCTAATTGCAGAAATTTTGGGTAGATTGATAGCTAGAGCAAATTCTAGGAATTTGATGAGGAGCTGGAGGGTTGGTAGGGATAGCCTGTTGATGTCTCATCTATAGTTTGCTGATGATAGGATTTTATTCTTTGAAGGAGATGATGCTAGGTGGGTTAGAAGTATGAAATTGGTGTTTAAGCTATTTGAGAAAATGCCGAATTTGAAGGTTAATTTTGACAAGAGTTGTGTGGTGGGGATAAATATGGATGAGAGGGAGATGGCAGAAAGGGCAAAAATCATGGGATGTGTGGTGTCTCAATCTTTAAACTACTTGGGGCTGCCCCTAGGTGATAACTTGGGAAATATCAACTTCTGAAATACAATGGTTGATAGATTCACTAAGAGACTAGCTTCATGGAAGGAAAATGATTTGTTTTTGGGTGCCAGGATCACATTGATAAAGTCGACCTTGATTAGCTTGCTTGTATATTTTTGCTAGTTCTTAGGATACTAGAGGTAGTGAGCAAAATAGTGGAAAAGTTGATGAGAGATTTTCTATAGGAACCAGGGGAAGAAAGAATAGATCATAGGGTTAGCTGGGAGGTGGTTACTAGATGTAAGATCAAGGGTGGATTAGGTAGGGGTGAACACTATTCGGTTAAAACCAAAAAACCGAACAAAAAATTTTGGTTTCGGTTATTTCAGTTCGGTTTTTGGTTAAATCAGTTCGGCTATTTCGGTTTTTGGCTAATTCAGTTTTTAGAATTAGAAATTCGGTTTAACCGAACTAACCACATTTTTTATTATTATATGTAATATGTAACATATAATATATAATATGTAACATATAATATATAATATAATATAATATACTATATATTTATATATTAATATATAATATACTGAAATTTGATTTCATAATATATAATACATATTATATGTTATAATATATATACATATATATATTCAGTTTTTCTAATTTTTGGTTTCGGTTTTTATTTTTTAGTTCGGTTTTTAAAATTTCGGTTTTTTCGGTTTGGTTTTTAACCGAATAAACCAAATGCTCACCCTAGGATTAGGCATTGGTAACATTCAGGAGAGGAATGTGGCTTTGTTGGGAAAATGATTTTGGAGATTAATAGAGGATAGGGACAAATTGTGGGTTAAGGTAATCTTGAGCATTCATGGGCAAGTGATTGATGGGTGGGATGCGGGAATCTTGGCAAGGGCTACAAGAGCTTCTCCTTGGAGATCCATTCATGCTATGCTACCTTCTTTTATTTGGTATGACCTTTGTTCTGGAACTTTTGTAAAATTTTGGGAGCATCTGTGGGTGGGAGACATGCTTTGAAAGAACAATTTCCTTTCATGTTTTCACTTTCCTTATTTAAGGAGTTGGTTTTTATCTTTTTTGTCACATCTGAATTTAGTTTTGGGTATGATTGGGACTTGGGCTTTAGAAGGGGTCTCAGGGATTCGGAAGTTGAGAATGTGTCGATTTTGAGTGGGGTGATTGTGGATCCTTTGGGGAGGGAATAGGATTTGGACTTTAAGCTCCTCTAGCGTGTTTTCCTGTGCATCTTTTTTCAAAGTTCTAGTGCAGTCCTCTGACAATGCTGGACAAGCTTCTCCTGTCTTGGAGGTTTTGGGTAAACCGATTCCTTTCAGGGTTGGAGTTTTTTGTTGGGAAGCTGTCCTAGAAAGGTGCAACACCTGTGATTTGCTCCAAAGAAAAACACCAACTTGGTGCTTTGGTGAGTAGCTAGATTTGGTGCTCCATGCTCTCATTGTTAGCTTTGGTGCCTTTGGAAAGAAGACTCAGATTCCATTGCATTGCTCTTTTAGCATCAATACTAAGAAGTTTAACTTGAGGGAGATAATAGTTAGGGACAAACTGATACTAGAGATTATAGAAGATTAAAGGAGTAGTGTTGCTTGACGAGAAGAATGTGGTTAGATTGAAAGGTATTTTGGATGGAGCCTCATTTTCAGGTGGAAAGGAGGTGGAAGAATAGCATTGAGAACGATTGGTGTAAATTTTTGGAACTTAAAGATGGAAATATTAGAGGAAGAAGATTGGTTAAACTAATAAAATGTTTAACCAATGAAAGAAACCAATGTATTTGCATTCCAGAGGACAAACTTGGGGGTAGAAGAAATTTTCAAAGTATCTTTCATAGTTCATTGAGGAGAAATGTCTAGGTTTCATCAAAGTGTCACATATGAATAGTAAAGAAGCAGAATGGAGAAGATTATTTATACTAGCTGGCCTATTCAAGCATTTGTAAGTTACCCATCATTTGTACTAGCTGGGTGATTGCAATTGCACTTACAATTTGCAATTGCAATTGCTCTTGTGACTGCAATTGCATTTGTGATTGTGATTTGCAATTGCAATTGTGTATTTGTATCACACCTTTATTTTTGAGTGTTATTGCAAAATATATAGTTCCCCTATGTGGGACTACTGGGCGCGTGTGAAGTTCGAGCATAGTATGCCTCTAAAATGCCTCATTGCACTATACATGCATGTGTATGTGCGTACACATTGCGTAGTAGCAAGTCTCTATACTTTTGCTCCCACTTAAAAGCTCAAGATAAGTCTTATAATTTTCCAATGTGGGACAAAGTACAAAAGTGTGAAAACAGAAGATTAAGCAAGAGTTTTGGTTGGAAAAGTAAAATTTTGAAAAAACCACATTTCAAAGTCAAAAGTGTATTTGTAAATGTATTTAGCCTTGTAATTAATTTTTTGATAAATTTCAACTATGTAATTAATTAATCTAACACCCATGGAATTTAATCTCTTATTCTCTTATGAGATTAAAATCCTATAAGCCCCCACTTTGTTTTATTAATTACATAGGTCTCTTTGAACCTATACTATGACAACATTATTATTCATACAAGAAAGTGTTCTGCAACTTAAACCTTGAATTAGTACAAGTATTTCAATGACTTGTCAAAGTTATTGGTGGTAAACTTTAAACTATTTTCTTGAGAGAGATTGGAAACACTCGCACACATAATAACATTTTGTCTTTGCAAGAGTTTCAAAAACTTGTTCAACACTACTATGGCTATGTGTTGTTTTTCTAGTTTCATGAATGACCCCAAGAGTGAAACACAAACTCTCATGAGAAGTGGCACCACTTTTACGTTTACATAGGGGAAATTCCACTATGTGTTTCCAGTACTTAATACAATTCAAAATTTCATTAAGAGTCTAACTCAACCTTCTTTAGTAACAGATAACACTGATTACTATTTATTTTCATGGGAGCTTTTTCCAATTTCAATGCTAACAGTCACTTAACAGTAACTTGTTGTTACCCGTCAAACCTAAGGCTAATGATTTTTGGTTTAGGTTGGTTGCCATTACTGGTGTCTAAGAAAAGGGTTTTAGTCTCATCTCTTTTGTTGTCATTCTTACCAATTTTCGTGTAAGGGGATCAACCAAAAATTTACTTGAATTTATACTTATTATTGTAATAACTCCATCCTGATTTATTGGCCTTATATATTCATGTCTCAGGCTTATAAGTTTGGACTTACCATTATAAGTGCTATTAAAGGCTCTTGACAGAGTTGCTTCATTATCATAGTAAATGGAAATTGGAGGCATAGGATTTGACTATAGTTTTCGTTTTTGATAATTGGATTAGACTATAGTTTTATATCTAATAATAAACCCCTAATCCACTTAGCCTCATTTCCAGAAGTTAGATAACCACAAAAATGAAAGGAACAAGGTTGCTCAAAGACGAGGACTTACTGTCATAGTCGCCTTGATCGTTGTTCTCTCGATCACCCCGTAGGTGTGCATCCTCATCTCAGCCTGGATATTGGGAAGAAGGACGTCCTAAGCCAGCTCCTCGGCCAAGCCCTTAGTCTCTAAGGTGTCATCACAATGGACCGATCAGTTGGGCTGGTATATGGATGGATCATCAAGTGATCATATTGTGCAAAAATTTCAACAACTAGAAAGGTTGAAGACCAAATTTTTCTTGAAACCCAAATGCTGAAATCGCGTATGGAGTGAAAACTCAGTTTTCTTCCTTGGATCCTTTGGGATTCTTGGACCATAAAAGGTTAAATTTTTGGACCAAGAATGAGTGTAGTACCTGATTGAGATGTTCACAGATGTAGAAATCGAAGTGGTGTTCACACCCAAGTTTGGATCTTCCAAAATATTGCAACTAGTTGAAGATGGTGTAGTTATTGTGTTTGCAGTCTTAGAAAACTTTTCCAGAACTTGGGTGATGTTTTCTAGAACAATGCTAGATAGGTTGGTTAACGAATCTGGTTGAATGGGGTTCAAAACCCTAATCAAGATTGGTCTCACTAGGTTGGATCGAATTTAGCAATGTGGAGAAGAAACTTCATCATCCAATCCCTATATCTTTTATCCTATTTATAGACTATGGAGGGTTAAAAGAGTCCTCTCCTTGTATATCTAGGAATCCTGACATAATTAGGATGAAGTTGGAGAGAATCTTGCTATCCTAATCCAACAAAAAAACTAGAACTTTTCTAGCTAATCAAATTAGTCAAATCCTAGTCATACTAGATTATCTAGTTGTTAGTTTGACTATGATTCTTATGTGGGACTTTTAATTAACCATTACCACCTTAGTACTTCTAGAAATTATTTTTCTATGGCATGAGACCACAACTTAATGGGAAAGCCAATATATCACATGCTTTACGCAAGCTAGTGGGGCTGGCTACTTAATTATTTAACTAGACTACAAGGCTAATTCGGCCATAACTATTATGGGCTTACGTAATTGAGCCTATTAAGTGTCTAAAAACTTAAAACTACTTGGGACCTTAACTTCCTAAAGGCCCAAGTGTATTGGTTCAGCCCATTATGTGATAATCAAGTCAATACAACCCAATTAATAACTTGCAATTAATCTCTTTGCTAATAATACTTGACACCACATTAAGGGATGAACTTTTTCTCTCTTTGTCTTTATTACATGGTATCCAACTTCCAACATCATTGGATCCTTTATTGAGGATTTTGATAATTCTACTACTAGTAGATTCAGGACTCCAACGAGGAAGTTTTACAAAGTATTCTCTATGTCTTAACATAGCAGTAAATCCTATCACATTGATCATCAGTTGACATACCGTCATTGAATAATCCCAATTTACCTAGGTATTTGACCCCAAAAGGATGTCATTGGTTGACATATACGAGTTTGATATTCAATTTGATATCAATATCAAGTCTAGGGATTAAAAGCAACACTCAATTATTCCATCTACCTAGGAGTGCAAATGGATTGGATCATGATCCTATTTTGTTGGATTCAAATATCCTCATTTTGGATTTTTGAATCAGATCAGATCGGATAATCGGATCCGAATAAAAATTGGATCAGATTCAGATCACCCCTATCCGATCCGTATATATGTTATTTATATTGCATTTTTGTAAATTTTTTATATTATTTACTTTTTATAAAAACATGTATATATATGACGAAAATAGTTGAAAAAATACTTTTATTTTGTGTTTTTCTTTATTTAAACTGTTATATTTCCTTTTTCTTTTAATAACTTATTAATTTTTTAAAATGAAATCCGATCGGATTAGATACGAATATTCAACATCCTTATCGGATTCAAATTTGAATCAATATTTGTGAGATCCTATCTAATCTTCGGACTAGATTGGGTCATATGTACAATTATTGGATCGGATTCGAATCTGATCTGTTTGCATCCCTAGTTTGTTAGAAAGCTTAGGAACATTCTAGGTTTGGTCTAGTTCAATGTTTCTTGTAAGCATTCATTCTCACACCTTAGGTCACAACTTGAGCAACGGAGATCCAATGTTCCACCACCTTGGACAATGTGAGAATGACAAACCTTATGAGGATAGACTTCCCCAAGTGTATCCACTGGTTATGAAGATTTAAGCCCATATTATGACAACTATGTGGTTTCGTACATGATACTAATATGAACTAAGGGGATTTTAGCAGAGCAACCCAATGACACATGAAGTAAATGTCCTTTTGTTCATAACAAAAGTATGTACAAAGTACAATACATCGATTGGAGTTGAGGGCATACTCATTGTCTAACACCTGCCCTAATCAACATGGCCTTGGAGGTTTACTTCGGCCTTGGTATTAGCCAACTTTTCAAGGACTTTCTCCTTGTTGAGTAGCTTGTTTAATGCTTTCACTTTGGTCTTTGGGAATGTGAGCTCAGTATTCAAGCCACCCATTCTTAGAAAAGCCAAAGTACTCCCTTTTTAGTTGTAGATAGAGATTGAAGCCCTGTGGAGGACTTTTAAGTTAGGACAAGCTGAGAAGTAATAGTATCCCTTCTAATGAGGATGTTTCTTCAAGAGCAGAGCATGGAACAGGTGAAAGGTCAAATCCACCCTTCACTTTGGTCTTTGGGAATGCGAGCTCAGTATCCAAGGCACCCATTCTTAGAAAAGCCAAAGTACTCCCTTTTTAGTCATGGATAGAGAACGAAGCCCTGTGGAGGACTTTTAAGTTAGGACGAGCTGAGAAGTAATAGTATCCCTTCTAATGAGGATGTTTCTTCAAGAGCAGAGCATGGAATAGGTGAAAGGTCAAATCCACCCCTTGAAAGCTAGTGACACATGAATCCGATGAGGTATCTGAATGAGTTTGTCACCAATTGGGAAGGGAACACTCCATGGAACTTCGAAACCTTGGATACCCCCCGTCTATAGCGAACTTGAGGTTGGCCATGAGGTTGTCCTTGTAGACACAGAGCTCACCTAGGTGAGGTGCACAAGCTTTCCCCCATTCCGCAGACACCTAAGCTCAAACTTAAAGGGAATGTTATATTTAGCCCTAATCCTAAGCAAGCCTTGATCGATTAAGCTACATGGAGCACCATTGCACTTTACTCAAGGCAAAGTTGGGAGACCATTGTCGATGTTCTCTTCCTCATCACCCTCGTAGACCTCAGTTGGAGGAGTGTCGACTTGACCAGTCTTAGCTTGGATCTCATCCTCCTTGGACTCAAGTCCAGAATGTTGACTTCAATCCCGACCTCACTGGTGGTCTCGGGAATATCTACCCCAACTGCCTTATGTTGGGAAGTCAAGCTATCTCGCTTGCCCCCTAAGCTAGAACTACTCGACCTAGTGGATGAGGTAGAGGACAAACTTGAAGATGAAGACATAAGTTAAGCAAAGGATAAGGAAATTTATCATATAGATGACTTTAAGTTGAAGTTGAAAATCCTTAAACGAGGACCCTAACTGAGCACCCACTAGATGCTTTCACTCAAATGGCAGATGCATCTTGCTTTGGTCCTCTGCTTTTATAGGGATGATTAATAGCTCAAATCGAACAAGATCTAATGGTCCAAATCATGCTTGTATGCCTCCCTTCGTTTATACACTTGCCATGTGTACATGCTCGGCCATCAACTCTAAAGGCAAAATGTCGTGACTTGAAGACCCAAAGTTCAAACTTGAAATTTAAATTTTGGCTCTTGCACAAGCATTGATCATTGACAATTAATGCCCAGTTCGAATCGGACTTAAAGTCCAACTGGTCAACCTAACCCAGTAACCACTGGTACCAGTTGCCATGTGTACATGCAGCTGGAACTATACGAACTAATGGTCCAAATCACACTCGTATGCCTCCCTTTGTTTATACATTGTCATGTGTACATGCTCGACCATCGGCTCAGAAGGAAAAATGTCATGGCTTGAAGACCCCAAGTTCAAATTTGAAATTTAAATTTTGGCTCTTGCACAAGCATTGATCATTGACGATTAACGCTCGGTTCAAATCGGACTTAAAGTCCAACTGGTCAACCTAACCCAATAACCACTGGTACCAGCTGAACTAAGTGCTTGTCCTCCTTTTCTAATAGCCGAACACCTTAATAGCTCATCCTCAAAAGTAGGGGCAAGTGGTGTGTGCATGAATTGGGCCTGTGTTAGACTACCACGTGGACCAACCAGAAGCTAACAAGCAAGGTTAAAAATGTTGGTTGTCCAAATATAGGAAACATGTCAGAAATGTCAGAAATATCATATGCAAATATTGTAAAAATTATAGACATGGTGGAAATGTTGTAAAATATGCAAAAATGTAGATTGATATTTTATGAAATGATGAAAGAAACATAGGCACACCCTTTTAAATTATTATCCTATTCCAAATCATTAAACCAAGTTAAGAACTAATGTTGGACTAATGAAACAAATATGCAAAAATGTAGATTGATATTTTATGAAATGATGAAAGAAACATAGGCACACCTTTTTGAATTATTATCCTATTCCAAATCATTAAACCAAGTTAAGCACTAATGTTAGACTAATGAATACGTTTCGAAGTTGTCTTGTAAACCTTAAGAATCAAAGCTTATTGATGGAATAAGGTAAAGCAAAACTTAAACTCGTAGAAAATGTAAATGGTTCTATATCAACCAAATAATCTATTACACAAACAAAAACTAATATTTAACTTCGAGTTTGAAACGAATATTGAGCTAGCTCAAAGTGATAATCTTGTTAGGCGATTAATAACATTGTTACTACGCATATCTACAATATTGTCTCCAACTTATGTTATAATGCTATCTCTTGTACTCTACATAGTGTTGGTAGTGTTCACTGTGGAATACATCGATTCTAGTAAAATTCCGTGCCACTACCCATGGAAGTGGAAATGGAAATATGTCGTAGAAACTATCTCTTGTACTCCATAAAGTGCTGGTAGTGTTCATTGGGGAACATGTCGATTCCAATAAAATTTTGAGTTGCTACCCACAGAAATGGAAATATGTTGTGGTAATATTAGGGACAATTTAAACCATGCTAACAAGTGGCTGAGTTGAGGAGCCATGACGTGGTACCCTTTCAGACTATCAGCATGGTAGATGATAGGGGTGAGCATTATTCGGTATTCAGTCAAAACCGAAATTTCGGTTTTGTTCTTTTTGGGTTTTTTTTTTTTTTTTTTTTTCCGGTTTTTGGTATATTCAGTTTGGTTAATTTGGTTTTTAGGAATTTCAGTTTTCGGTTTCGGTTTTCAGAATTAGAAATTCAGTTAACCAAAAAAACCGAATTTCAGTATATAACAATGTAATATATAATTATAATATATAATATGCTATATATTTATATATTCATATATTATATACAATGTATTATAATGAAACTCAGTTTCATAATATATATTATGGGTTATAATATATAATGTTTTACGTATATTAATTAAATTTTATTTTAATTGAAAACTGAACAAAAAATTTTGGTTTCTCTTATTTCGGTTTTCTTGTAATTCGGTTTTAGTTTGGTTTTCATTATTTTATTTTGGTTTATTTGGTCCGGTTAATAACCAAATAAATGGAATGCTCACCCCTAGTAGATGAGCCAATACTGAAGAATGCCACATGTTTTGGATGGACATGTGGTGAATACTGGCCAAGCCCCGATCAATTATCAAGGTTGGTGTAACTGCTGCTAGCCTCCTCGTCCCACCTTTGAATGGTCGTGTTACCCACACTTCACAATGACCCAGTTGATGATCACCTCGGAAGTTGAGTGTCCCACGAGCAAGGAGCACAATAGCACTCTTGGGCACCTATATAAGCGCATGCCACCCAATGTGAACTCTCTTGACACTTTTGCTACCTGAACTCTCCAAGCTCATTTGCTTTCTTAACCACCTTTGAATGGTCGTGTTACCCACACTTCACAATGACCCAGTTGGTGATCACCTCGGAAGTTGAGTGTCCCACGAGCAAGGAGCACAATAGCACTCTTGGGCACCTATATAAGCGCATGCCACCCAATGTGAACTCTCTTGACACTTTTGCTACCTAAACTCTTCAAGCTCATTTGCTTTCTTAAGCTCTTCAACTTGTACAACTGGCTTAGCTTGTCATTGATTCCTTTATTGACTTGAGCATTGGAAACCATCTTAGGGCCTTTGATCATTTGTGCTCGCAAGTCGCTAGATCCAACTCAACTTGTTTAGCTCACCAGGACATCTGCTTCTTGTCCACCTTAGCTCAGACAACGTTTTTTTATCAACACTTAGACAACATTAGTAATAAAGATAGAAATTGTCAGGTTGTGTTTCAATTTCTAGATAGAAAATGTTTTACTTGGTTCAATCTCCAAGTGAACCCGATTTGCTCTAAGCTGGATAGATTTCTATTCTCAAATGACTAGGAAGAACATTGAGGGAATCTAAACTCTAGAGCATATCCAAGGGTGACTTCTGACCATTGGCCTCTTGTAATCTGTAGGGAGGAAGTGAGAAGTGGTGGTCCTGCTCCCTTTAGGTTTGAAAACATGTGGCTAGGACACCCGGGGTTCATAAAGAAAGTCAAAGAGTGGTGGCTAGAAAGCAATCCAACAGCGAAATGGAATGGAGTGAGGTTTATAAGAAGCTCCAGTATCTGAAAGGCAAAATCAAGGAGTGGAATCTGTTAGAGTTTGGGAGATTAGAGGAAAGAAAGCAAATAGTGACTGCACAAATTGAGGACCCGGATGGCAAGGAAGAGAGGGGTTGTCTTACAGAAGAAGATAAGGAGCTAAGATGGAAATTGCGTAAACAGTTAGAAGATTATCTTCCTCAGGAGGAAATAAGTTGGAGACAAATTTTTTCATGCCACCACTTTTTTCATGCGGTGGCAAGTGGAAGAAGAAGGAATTTTGTATCAAGTGTGGAGATTGAAGGGGGTTACAATATCCACCCAAAGAGAAATAGCAGGGGCTTTTGCAAATCACTTTAGGTCTATCTTTAGAAAACCCCTAAATAGTAGGGTGTGGATTGAGGGTATGGAATGGCCAACTTTGCAGATAGAGGATAGGGATTGGTTGGAAAGGAAATTTGAAGTGGAAGAGATAGGGGAGGCAGTGCTCTCTATGGATAGATCAAAGGCACCAGGCTCAGATGTTTTTACGATGGCTTTTTATCAAGATTGCTGGGAGATATTAAAGGAAGATTTGTGGACTGTGTTTGATGGATTCCACTCTAGAGGGGTGATCAACCCAGGGCTGAACTCCACTTTTATTGCACTGGTTCCTAAGAAGAGGAATGCATGTCACCCAAAGGATTTCAGGCCAATCAGCCTAGTCAATAGCCTTTATAAGATTATCAACAAGGTGCTGTCCATCAGAATAAGGAAAGTGCTCCCAACAATTATAGCAGATAATCAAGGAGCTTTTGTGAAGGGGAGACAGATAATAAATCATATTTTGATAGCAAATGAGAGCTTGGAGGAGTTTAAGAGATCCAAGAAAAAAGGGGTGATTTGTAAACTGGATTTGGACAAGGCTTATGATTTGGTGGATTGGTCTTTCTTGATGGAGGTGATGACCAATTTTGGTTTTGGGGATAATTGGTGCAGATGGGTCTTGGGTTGTATCAAGAAGTGCCATTACTCTATATTGGTAAATGGGATAGTGGTCGATTTCTTCCCAGCCTTGAGAGGGATTAGGCAAGGAGACCCCCTCTCCCTCTTTTTATTTACTTTGGTAGCTGAAGTTCTGGGGAGACTAATTTATAGAGCAGATTCCAGGGGCCTAATTAGAGGTTGGAGAGTTGGGAGGGAGCTTGTGCCACTCACACATTTGCAATTTGCAGATGACACCATACTCTTTTGTGAAGTAGGGGACCCTAACAGGATTAGAAATTTGAAGCTCACTATACGACTTTTTGAGCAAATGTCAAAATTTAAGGTGAATTTTGAGAAGAGTTGTATAGTTGGGGTAAATATGGGCGAGGGGGAGATCTCTGAGGCTGCAGACATCTTAGAATGTGCAATAGCAAATTGGCCCCTTAATTACCTCGGTTTGCCATTGGGTGATAACCCTCGGAAAGGTGAGTTTTGGGTTCCGATTGTGGAGAGGTTTGAAAAGAAATTAGCAACTTGGAAGAAAAGTTATTTGTCTCTTGGAGGGAGAACCACTCTAATCTGGTCTACTTTAGCTAACCTTCCTATTTACTTTTTGTCAATCTTCAAGATTTCGACCAAGGTGGCTAGTAGATTAGAAAAACTAATGAGAGACTTTCTCTGGGAGTTGGGGGAGGAGAAGGAGGACCATAGGGTGGGGTTGGAGACGGTTTGTAGGAGTAAGAGGGAGGGAGGTTTGGGTATCGGGAACATAAGGAATAGGAACTTGACTCTTTTGGGGAAATGGCTTTGGAGGTTCTCATTGGAGAAGGACAAACTTTGGGTGAAGATAGTGGGAAGTATTCATGGGGTTGCAGCAAATGGATGGGACTTTGGGATTCTGGCAAGGAGTACAGGTGCATCTCCTTGGAAAGCCATTCAAGCTATTTTACCTTTGTTTTCTCCATGGATCCAGGCATGACTTGCACTCAGGCAATCTCAATAATTTTTTGGAACATGTTTGGATTGGGGACTCCACCCTAAAAGACCAATTCCCAAGCCTTTTTTCCCTTTCCACTTTTAAAAATGAACCGGTGTCTTCATTCATTGTTCCTTCTAATTCTATTTCTGGGATCGGCTGGAACTTGGGCCTGCGAAGAGATATTAGGGACACAGAGCTTGATGGTATCTCATCACTGTTATCCATTCTTGAAGGGATGTTCCTAGAGCCAACAAAGGAAGATAGTAGAATTTGGACTCTCACCCCCTCTGGTTCTTTCACTTGTGCCTCTTTCTTTAGTGCTCTCACACATTCTTCTTCTGGCTTGTCTTTCCCTGTTAAAGAGGTGTGGTGTCATCCTATACCTCCTAAGGTTGGGAGTTTCTGTTGGGAAGCCTTTTTGGAAAGAGTTAACACAGCAGATTTACTTTCAAAGAAAAAGATCCAATAGTTGTTTTTGTCCTCACTGGTGTGTCCTCTGTAAAGCTGATGGTGAGTTTGGATATCACTTACTAATCTCCTGTCGGTTGACTAACATCATTTGGGAGTGGTGTACTTCTTTGTTTGGGTGCAGGTGGACCCCCCCTTCGAATGTGCAAAGCCTATTCACATTTATGCTATTTCGGCCAACAAAAAGGGCCAAGTTTATGTGGAGGTGTATGAGAGATGCAGTCTGTTGGACTATTTGGGAGGAGAGAAATTCACGAATATTTGCAGATAAGGAGAGAAGTTTGGAAGCAATGCTGGAGGTCATCCACACTAGGGTTATACACTGGCTGAAAACCTTGGCTCTGTTCGCAGATTTCTCAGTTGATGAGCTGCAAAGAAAGTGGAAGGAGATAGCAGAACTTGCTCCAATGAGGAAGGCCTCAAATGTTTGTTAGATCCCCCACCCCATGACTTTGTTAAACTGAACTTTGATGGCAGCAACTTGGGCAATCCAGGGTCATCCGGAATAGGAGGAGTAATAAGAGATGAACAAGGGAATCTGTTAGCTATGTATTCTGGACCAGTTGGGGTGGGAGGTTCTTTGAGAGCTGAGATCCTTGCAGCTCTTGAAGGTACAAAGAATCAAGGATATGCATATTAACAAGCTGATCATAGAAGGAGATTCTGAAGTGGTGGTAAACTGGCTGAAAGAGGATAGTCTTAGACTTTGGAATTACAGTAATGAAAAGAGGAAATTCAAGTGGCTGACTAAGAACATGGAAATCCAATACAAACGGGTAAAAAGAAGTGCGAACTCTTTGGCAGATGGTCTAGCTAGACAAGGGGTGAACAGACATTCTATTTTTTGGGCTGTATTGTAATTTTTGTTCTTTTGATGTTTAATGGTTGTTCTTGGGAGCTAAGATTGTTTAGCCTCCTTGCCCTCTCATTTTCTCATATTTTTAATATTAATTCAATCCACAGTTATTGATAAAAAAAAGGGGGTGTTTGTGGTGGATTTTTAAGTTGACGAGGAAGCATTGAGGCAGCAAAATCTTTGGTTTACTACCAAAGCTGTTGTGGGAGATTGTCCGGATGCTATTCCTCAAGCCATCACAATTTGTTGAAGGGTTTATGCTCCTCCTCAGATTCATCTGTTCCTTCAAGCTGGAGTTGCAGAGAAGGTGCTGTAAGGTTGGTGATGATAACATGGATGGGAATGGTCCATGTGGTTGCGTATGTTAGGTTCAAACCCAGAACGTGTTTAGCTTCTCAAACATGGAACAGATTTAAGTGTAAGGGCAGAGGTTGGTCTATGCCAGAGGAAAGGTGTGAAGACATTATCATTCAAGATATCAAGGAATAATTTCAAGTTGACTGCCTTGGGACAGCCAGAAAGATGGAGCAGTTAGGGAATTTGGGGATAAGATGGTATGTGTGGCTAAGTGCTACCATGTGAAGGGTCATATGCTATTGGAAACAAGTGGGATATATATATATATATATATAAAGGGGAAGCTTTTAGTACTCTAGGGATGTGAGTGAAGTGAAGAAAGGAAATAAGTGGGAGTTTGTTATTACTAAGTGTGTTTGGGAAACAGAGGATGTTCGCTGATGGCAACAAGTGTGGATTGAAAATAGGGTTGGAGTCATAGTTCAGTAGAAGGGGTATTTATCAAGATTTCTCTCAGCAGTCCAATGAAGCTGATGAAGATGGTGAAAATACAAAAGCAGTGGAGTTCAAGGATGGTGTAAGGATTTCCCAATTTAATGTGAAAATACAAAAGGGACATCCCAATTTAATGTGTTACTGAAGAATTGGAGTTGGATAGGTGTAAGGATTTCCAAGGTTCCAAATCAGATAGAATGGCCCTACAAAGTCTGTTGGAAGAGGATCTGACCAAGGTGTTTTACTCTTGGTTACTATGCATTTTTTATCAGTAATGTGATATATATTAACCGTAAAAAAAATATGAGTTTGAAGTACCAAGATTATCAATTTGCATTGGGAACATCTAATCCCTAGTGTGATTGGATTATTGTGTATTTTTTAGATGAGAATGAGTTCTTTTTTCTTATTTGATGAATAATGAGACTGAGTTTTTATTATTTCTTTATTTGCTTCTTGTGTTTTATGGATATATGATTTTACTTGTCAGGTGTACCTGAACTGTCCTGGCGGAAGCACCTACTCCGTCTTGGCAATTTACGACTGCATGTCTTGGGTAAGGGCTTTTATTCTCTGATTGGATGCCAATGGTGCAATTTGTTTTTACATACTAATATATTATCATATTATCTTAGTTGATTTCTCTGTACACTGTTTACATGGTTAATATTTCATAAATTGCAATTGTCCTTCACAGCTTTGCCTGTTTGTTCCCCTTGCAGATATTTTTGTTATTTTTTGAAGTCTACCATAGTGTTGTTTTCTTTTGAAGTGGATGGTGTTTCTTAATTTGAAGAGTTGAGGACCATTGTTTGGTTCTTATCAAGTCTTTTATGCAGAAAGAGTTCCCTTGTTTATTGACTACAGAAACTACACCATTTTTTTTGGTAGATACAAACTACATTATAATTTCAACAGTGTTCAAAATGTATTTGGAGCATGAGGAGAATCTGATCCACCTTTCATTTTAGAATACCAATAATTAGAGAGATCTTTCTAATTAGAGATATCTTTCTAATTAGAGATATCTTTGATCTTCTACATCTTGGCATTTGCCTCCAACTGCTTCCTTCCCTTTTCAAGATCACATTGGGCTAAAGATTTAAGCTGCCATCTTCTCTTTGTTTCATTAGGGGACTTAAATATCTCATCTTCAAGATGGTCCAAGTTCTCCAATTTGGGATTTCTTTGATAGGCTTAAGTTTCCTCCAAATTTGAAACATGCACAAATAGATGCAAAAGGTTCTGTCCACCTCACTCTGATATTATCCAAATTAATTTGAGATTTAATTTCTATTGTCTGCACTTATCTCTCTCTTTATATTTTCCTTCTATATGTTGACCACAAGACTCACCATGTCAGAAATCTAGAAGTCTAGAATCTTAGAAATTCAAGATTTTTAAAGCCTAGGACAACAATCTCGCTATGTTGTTACTGCTTTATGGTTAACTTGGATACTGGGTGTGGTATTTCCATTCATGTGTTTGATCTACATTTTATGGGCTTCCAACTTGAATATCCACTACAAGATTTACCTTATGTGATGGCTGCAAATATATAATCTGCTGGGCTCTTCTATTAAGTTGTTGGACAAGTTATAATGGATAGCTCAAAAATGACTTTTTTAGGCACTTATAACGTTTTTATTACTAGGTCTATATTGGCTAGATATCCCTGGTGGTGTTTGACAGGGTTGGGAAACTACAAGATGGCACTTTTACATGTATGCTCCTTGCAAGTGTATTGTGGTGGATATTGGGTGGAACACATCCTAACCTAGCAGATGAGAATCTTAGTTTTCCTCTTTTGTAAAGATATTGGGTGTGCATTTCAGATATGCAAATATTGGAATATGTCAGTTCATTTTTATACATTAACAAGTTGCGTTCCTCGTCTTTTGAATTTTCTTTTACCTTTAGTAATTAATCACCTCCTCAGCCAACATTTGATCAATTGTTGCAACTTGCAGATAAAGCCTAAGGTAGGCACTGTGTGTTTTGGAGTAGCTGCAAGCCAAGGAGCACTGCTTCTTGCTGGTGGAGAGAAGGGAATGCGCTATGCAATGCCAAATGCACGTATTATGATACATCAACCACAGAGTGGATGTGGGGTAAAAATTGACCATTGGATGCAACCCTTTGCCTTTGGTGGAAGTTCATTTGCATTTTCTTTATATGTTTATTCATTTTTTAATAAGATTTTCAATGTGGAACTCTCAAAGTTTAGAGTACTGCTGTCATTGCCATTTCAGTGCCTTGGCTTCAAATACTGTTGTTACTAGGGGTGCAAGTTGGGTACCTAACTTGCATTTAAACAGCATCAGGCCCAAGCCCATTCAAATTTTGGCAAATGTTTGACCCAAACCCACTTAAGTTGCATCCCTAGCTGTTACCCTATACCTACTTGACCAGGGGTTTTGGTGGACCTCTGTTTTGAGGGTCAGAGGGTCACAACAAACATATTTTGCAAGGTACAGATTTGTTAGGTCCTGCAAGCTCCTGCTTCTCTTTTTCTTTAACGTATCCTCCCATGATCTGCTGCCATTTTGAATTCTTTTTATGGTTTATCTCTGACCTAAAAGAGACTTAATTGAATAAATCAGTTGTTATGTCCAATTTATGTACATAAAAAACTGGATAGTTTAGGTTATAGTTCTTTAGATGATCTCACCCATTTTGGCCAGGTGGAGGGATCATTCAACCAGGCTAGACCATGCATCAATTGGGGAACCAATGGGAATGGTCATGTAGTCACTTTTTCAATTGGTGTCAACTTTATTCCCCTAGCTGTTGGAATTTTAAGGCTTGCATATACACAGTACAGAGGTCCTAAGCATGACTACTGCTGAAATTTTCAATTTCTTCCTTTTTCTTTGATGAACCAGACTGTGCTTTCTTTTACCATAAGCCATGTATATATATTTTTTTAGATCCATAAATCATGTATATTGACTATGTATTGTTTGTTTGTAGGGTCATGTGGAGGATGTGAGGCGCCAAGTCAATGAAGCCGTTCAATCTCGTCATGTTAGATTCTATTTCTTTTGAAAGCTTGTGGTCTGATTTGAGTAATTGATGACTTGACTATATTTTCATGTGAAACCATAGCTTTTCTGGTTGATGTTTCAATAATTAGACTAAAAGCTGATTTTAGACTTGGTCAACCTGAAACTTTACCTAGTCAATTCAGTTGAAATTTAGCTTTTAATTTGTTATGGGTTTCTTATTGATGATATGTTCAATTTGGAAACAAGGACTTACAAGTCAAATCTTACCTTCTGGCATTTTTTAATGGTTCCTGCACCATCTTGCTTGGGGCTATGGACATTCAACCTTAACAAACATCTAAGCCACACCTCCGGCCTTACATTCTATCCTCGTAATTTATGCAGAAAATTGACAAGATGTATGCTGCTTTTACCGGCCAACCTCTAGAGAAAGTTCAACAGTACACTGAGAGAGATCGTTTCTTATCTGCTTCTGAGGTAATGTTTTCTTTTCTACAGAGATAATTTCAGTCATCTACCTGGCTATTCCTGGAGATTTCCTTGGTAGAGAACCAACATATAGGTGTTTCATGTTCCTCATTAATGATCGGAATCTCACTCTTATATGCTTCTTTTTCAGGCTTTAGAGTTTGGTCTCATTGATGGGGTTCTAGAAACAGAATACTAGATACTGGCTCCTGCGTGATATCTGGTGATTCCAAGATCATAATGTCACATCCTTCGCTTTGGAATCTTAGTTGCTATTTGGCGATTCCATGCTCTTTCAACTCACACAAACTACCAATGAGCTTCCTGATGATTCGTCTCTTGCTATTCCTAACTAGGAGGTGCAAAATATTAACCTCAAACTCGTCATGTAAATTACAGTGCAAATCATTTGAAATCTTATTTGAATGAGTTATCTATGGATTCAAAGTGCCAAAAATTTAGTAGGCAAACTCTTAATAGTTTTGATTATGTTATTGATTACAGATAATACTTTTTGTTCTTTTAGGCAGTGGGTATCATTTGAAGGCCCCAACAAAATAATGTCTGAAGTGATAGACTAAAATGTGGGCACGCAGTGTAGACTATTCAGGTTATAACCTGACATTATAAAATATATATATATATATATATATATATATATATATATATATATATAATAGAAAGAGGAAAGAGGGGAGGTGAGGAGTCCTAAGAGCTCACATGTGCCCCCTACTCTCTTTTAGGGGTGTAAACAGATAGAATTGGAATCAGGTGAGGCAATATTTGAATTCGAATCTGATTAGAAATTCCAAGATCCAAATTCAATTTGATATCCGACGGATATTGAAAATTAATATCCAAATACGAATTCGATTAAATATTCGAATATTTGATTCGATTAATTAATTATTTTAGATAATTAATAAATATAAAATAAATATTTTATTGATATAAAGTATATGAATATATAAATTATTTCTATAACTTAATTATTATATATAAACTATATAAAATATTTTATATATTATATATAAGAATTAAATAATCGGTCAAATTTGGATATTTATCGAATCAAATAAGGTCATATCCGAATTTGAATCCGATTAACTATTTGGTATGAATAGAATATCCAAATTCGATTCGGTTATGCTGAATATCAAATTCGAATTTGGATTTTTGAATACTGTTGACACCCTACTCTCTTTTTTTGCACATGTGCATATTTATTTTTAAATGAAATTGTTAAAAATATAACTAGGCAAAATTAAAACCCTCATTTGTCTTTATTGTCTCTTATAAAAGTCATATTTATTCTCTAAAACCCTCATGGATCTTGATTGTCTGTCATAAAAGCCATATTTAGTCTCTAATATGACCTCTCCCCCCCTCCCTAATAGTCAATGTTTGTAACATCTCCCCTCCCCATTAAAATGCTCTTCCTCTTAGATCTCTTTTAATTCCTTTTGATTCTAACTAATTAAGGGTGTTAATTAGATAGATAGGGTTAGGTTAAGGGCTAACCTAAATATGAATCCTACCTTTAACTAAACTAATGTTAAAACCCAAATTTGTCAATCAATACATGGGTGAACCAATTTTCAAGAAATTATTTCTCCTTTCTATGGTTATTATTATTATTTTTTATTAATTTAATGTAGATTTGTTGGGCAGTAAGAAAGCACTTAAAATGAGGTTGCTTTGTTATTATGAAAACACTTACAAAGATTAGCCCCAAAGCTCTGAAAAAAAAATTGTTTTTAGAAAATAGGATAGGGTTGTTTGTGAGATTGCTTTGTTATTATGGATGGATTGCATTTGGTAATAGGGTTATGTTAGTGAGCAAGATTAGATTTGGGAATGAGGTCGAATTCGGAAGCGAGGCCAAAATTTTCAAATTTGTGGAGAACACAATATTAGATAGGGAAAATTCTTGATCGGTACCCTATACTTTGGCTCGAGTGACAATTTGGTCCCTAGACTTTAAAATGTGACAATTTAGCACTCAAACTTTCAAAATGTGACAATCAAGTACCCGGATTTTCAAAATGTGACAATCCAGTATCTGTTGTTAAGCAATTCGTTAATTAGCCGTTAAGTGACATTTGAAAGACAAAAATGCCCTTCGAATGCCATCTAATTCTCTTTATCAACCATCCAAACATTGACAATAAAATGAACAATCCCAAATTTTAGATTCTTCTAAACAGTCACCAACTTTTTTTTAATAGAAAAGGCTAGGATTTGAAATCATTCAGTTTTTTGTTAACTTTTGGATGATTGTTAAAGAGAATTAGATGGCATTCAAAGGGCATTTTTGACTTTTCAAATGTCACTTAACGGCTGATTAACGGATTGATTAACGACAAGTACTGGATTGTCACATTAAAAATTTGGGTACTGGACTGTCACATTTTGAAAAATTGGGTCCTGAATTGTTGCATTTTAAAGTTTGGGAATCAAATTGCAACTCGAGCCAAAGTACAGAGTACTGATTGGAAATTTTCCCAATTAAATATTCGAAATTCTTTGTCAAAGTTCTTTGGAAAGTTGTAATGTCGAAAATGTGTTTATTAAGGTTTCTTACTGCTAACCATGTTGGATGCATGCCATGTGTAATTATGGAATCGTACATTGGGATTGGTGATAATAATCATTCAATATATTATATTTTTCCTATTAAAGGAAAAACTTTACTATTGTTAACGCCTAATCAATTTTCTCTTGATTCTATTATTTGATCTTCCTACTCATGGGAAAAATGGCTCACCATCCTACTTTTATTCTTATTACTTACTGATATTCTAGTTTCTAGTGTTTCTTCTTTGGACCCCGTTGGTATTATTAACACATTGGAAAGTACGAGTCCTATGAAAATACTGAGTTATTGGGGGCTAATCTTGTTGCTCGACTAATTTATTGATATAACATGTGGTAATTTGGGTCAAGAATTTTTGTTAATCTCTTCCAAAAATTCTTTAGTAATTTGGGGGTTGATCTTTTTAAAATTCTTTGGTTAATCTTTCTAAAGTTTCTTCAGAATTTTGGAGGCTAATTTTCACTTGTTTTAATTTTTGCAATGTTATATTACTCCAAAAATGGGGGCTAATGGTCAATAATAGGGGTCAAAATCACTAATTAGCGAATTGTTGTTTAAGGATGGTCGTTAGGCAGAGGGGCTAATGTGAGATTGTGGATGTATATTTAAGGACTTGATGCAAGAAAAAGGATTGTGAAAAAGTTTGGTAGTAGAAGAGGTCCTATTTTCAGGTTAAATGGTTCGATTGTTTGGTCTATTCTGATAAAAAATAAAAAAAATTTAAAAAACCCAAAAAATGATCAAAATCTTTCCCATGTCAAACATTTTTACCGCCTAGGTCAATGATTTACTAATCAAATCAACGGTTTTTTGGCCAAACAGCGATTTTAAGATAAAACAGAACCAATCAAAAGACCAATTCCCAGTTTTTCCAGTCCGACTGTCTAGTCCAATCCGATTTTGAAAACATTGAGCTTGATAATGAGGTGGCTTCACCAACGATACAATCTCACTAGCGAGACAACCTCATTAGTATGGCAATCTCGCTAAATCTATCCTGAAGAAAACCACGTATAGGCAAAACCTCATGATCTTGTTAACTTCGTATTGGTAGAGTCTAAGCCAAGCCGTATGTCCCACCATGGAGTTGGGAGCATGCTTAGTGTGAGATGGTGTGACCGCTCGATCCGCTAGGGGTGATCATAGATGGGCCCATGCTAGGGTTTGCATATAAGCTCGGGCCTAGGCTTATAGGGGTCGGGGCCGGGTGGGCTCGATTCTGGGCTTACATCTTTTGTAAGATAAATGTTCTATAATATTTATATTAAATGGCATATAATATACATATAAATTTATTTATATATTATACAATATAAAATATTACATAATATGTCTTCATGATTTTCAAACAATCATTTTCCCAAACAGTTGGACTGTTTGGCATGGGAATTGGTTAGGGTGCTAGTTCCATTTGAACCCAAACCAGAATTTTGCCTAAAAAATTTAATTGTTCAGTGACCCGCTGACCCATAATGGTCGAACCATCGACTTATTTGAGCCAAACAACGGTTTTGGGTTGTTTATATTTTAATTATTTTTTTACTTTTAAATTGTTACGTCCGATTTGGTTCAAACAGAACAACTGAATCACTAATCTAGAAATTGGTGGCTAAAGCAATTCTAGTTCTACGTCGCTTTTTAAAACTTTGGATGATATAGCATAGAATAACATAGTACATATGTATACGTTATCTATAATATTCATATGTTAAAATATATGCTGGTCGAGCTGGCTCCAAGGTAAGCTAAAGTACTAGCCTAGGTTCAGTCCTAAAATTTGTGGCCCTGATGTAGGCCTGGGCTGCATAATTATATTCTACTATAATATATATTTTTCTATTATGTTTTTAAAATTTTAATATAAAAAAAATAATGTTTGAGGCCAAAAACGTGTTTTTAGCAAAATAGCGAGGTAAGGTGACTTTAACACTTTGGAACATGTAAATAGAAAAAAGTTACCAGAAAAAAAAAAAGAAAAAGAAAAGATCACCCTAATAGGACAACCAAGTGCAAAGTTAAGGCCTCTATAAGTTTACATCATCACCATCACCACCACCACCACCATCATCATCATCATCCATAACTTATCTTAACTATATGGGGTCAACAACATGAATCCTGTTGTATTTAAAAGCATATTCATTGTTGAATTATTAGTGCTTCAGTCATTTCTTACTTCTACAGTTCTACCCATGTCCTTTTTGATCTACCCCTAGCTCTTCTAACCCCCTCCACTTGTAACAAATCACTTCTATTGGAGTTGCTGGTGGTCTTCTGTGCACTTAATCAAACCATCTTAACCTACTGTCTCTCGATTTATCACTTACTGGAGCTATTGCTAGATTTTTATGGATGGATTCATTCATGGTCCGGTCCTATCTTTTCCAGTTTTTCCACTCATCCATCTTAGCATTTGCATTTATACCACACTCATTTTTTTGAACATGTTTGATGACTGCCCAACACTCTGATCTATATGACATTATTGGCCTTACAATTATTTTATAAATTTTTCCTTTTATTCTAAGTGATATTCTCCTATTATGCAAAAGTCCATTTACACCCCTCCATCTTGCCTAATCAGCTCTAAACTGTAATTATCTAGGTAACATCCTCCTCAATCTCTCCCTTCTTATGAATAATTGAACTACTAGAAATTGTCATATTGAGTTATCTCTTGGTTTTCAATCCTAAGTGTATCCTGATTTATACTCCTATTATTACTAAATTTAAATGCCACATACTCTAAATATGGTAGAGTGCTAATTGTAACAGAGAGATGTACTTGTTCACTTGTTGTTTGTTCAGCATGAGAGAGAGGTCAGATAGCCACTTAGTGATAATTCTGTGTAATGGCCAGATTTGAGTCCCTTCTGGGTTAATACCAATTTGTAAAGCCATAGCAAAAGGGCATTTGAAGAATAGGTGATGAAATGATTCTCCTGAATTTTCACATAGAATACAGGTGGTTTGTCCATTGGGTATCCACTTGGCCTGCTTATCCTTAGATAATATTCCATCCGATAGTGCCTTCCAAAGAAAACACTTGATAACGACATTGAATTTTGGTTTTCCAAATATGTGTCCATTTGAAACTGGTTGCTGATGAGGATGGATGGATGTTCTGAAATTTATGATATGCTGATTTAACAGTGAAAGCACCAGAATTGTTCTTTTTCCATAACAAGGTATCAGATGATAGGGAGGAGTTAGGTTGTGTTTGTAGAATATGTTCAACAGACTCCCTGCCATGGATGTGAAGGAGAGAGCTTAGGTTCCGGGTTCCATCAGGTTGAAGCAATTCTACCACCATAGTTTGTTTAACATTTAAAACTTCATTATGATTGTTTCTTATTGGAATTCCTCCTTGGATAGTGGGCACCCAAAGATCATTTAGAGCATCAATCTTTGTCCCATCTTTGACTAGCCATATCAACTTACTCTTTAAAGTACTTACAATCTTAACTGCATGCTTCCACCAGAGTGAGTGATGAGCTTTTTGGCTTTGCAAGAAAAATACTATTATGAGGAAAGTATTTGGCCTTGATACACCGAGACCATAGGATGCTTCATCAATCTCCATATTTGCTTCCTAAACATTGTCGTGTTCATACCGGAGTTTTTGAAACCAAGACCTCCCTTAATTTTGGGAATGCAAAACTTGTCCCATGAAATGGTGTGCTTGTTGTCTTGGCTGCTTGAGCCATTCCACCAAAAACCTCTTTGTATTTTGTACAACTCTTTGTGAACTCTGACCAGGAGTATGGTAGTAGACATAGAGTATAGAGGTATAGATTGGGCAACTGACTTGAGTGGTACTTCTGGCTTGAGAAAGCAACTCAGATTTCCATGAATCAATTTTGCTCTTTACTCTCTCTAAAGTTTCAAGACGATAGGAATGGAGGTTACCTCCTAACCATAATTTAGCTCCAAGATATATTACCTTGCCATTAGACTTGGGAATAGAGAGAACATGAGATATGAATTTCTAATGTCGTCTATGAATATTCTTACTGAACATAACCGATGACTTTGAGTAATTTAGATTTTGACCCGAGATAGCTTCAAAGCATTCAAGAATGTGTTTGAGAGTTTTGATTTGATTAAGGTGTGCCCTGCAGAATATAAAACAGTCATCGGCAAAAAGCAGATGAGTAATGGGTGGAACGAACTTACTAATCCTGATGCTTTCAATTTTGTTCAACACAACTTCTGAATTAAGGAGTTGGGATAAAGCCTCCTTGCCTGAAACCTACACTTATTAATTATTATAAAGATAGTGGATCTCCTTGCCTGAAACCTCTACTAAACTTGAAATGATCTTGTGCTTCCCCATTGATTTTTATAAAGATAGTGGGAGATTTAATACACTGTTCAATTAACTTTCTCCATTGTGTAGGAAAAGCCTTTTTTTTTTTTTCTAAAACGACCAAGAGAAAATTCCCATCCATTCTGTAGAAAGCCTTTGACATGTCCAACTTCTGCTATCCAACCTTTGCCTTTTTTTTTTTTTTTTTGTTTTATCAAAAAAATAAAGAATATCATGTTGGGTTAGAGGTTAAAACCTTGGGTTGGATTAAGATTGGCCTCTAATCAGGATTTCACAGCCACCACCCCACTGTGTATTGGGAATATCTCCTTATGAATAACAACACGAAGAATAGGAGATGTTCCCGATCAATAGATGAAACGTGTTGTGGGGTTGGCATGGGGAATAGATCTGGGCTCACCTCGAGACGGGATCTGCTCCTCACAAATGGGCGCCTCACATGCACATCCACCGTGCATTGGGAACATCTCTAATGAATAATAATTAATAAGTGTAGGAGATATTCCCAATGCATGGTAGGATGTGCGTGTGAGGCGTCAGGTGTGAGGAGCAGATCCGGTCTCACTCACCTCATCCCCATTGCAGCTGTACACTCAGAACATCTCGCCATGAAAGACAATGACAAGGGAGATGTTCACGATGTACGGCTGCACTGGCTTGTTGGGACTGTGTATTGGGAGCAGATCAGAACTCCCCGACTTGCACCCTTGGCCAGAAGTGCGACAGTCACTTTTTACTGCTTTCGGTTAAGGCCAACCTCTTCGGTTCGATGGGATCATATCTAGGTATGGATAGGGTTCAGAAATCGGCTTCCGGAGTCCTGCATTGGATCGAACAGATAAATTACTGATTACTCCTATTACTTCAACAACTTTTCATTCTTCACGCGAAGTAAGAAAGGGTGAGATCTAGGCGGTCCATCTCTCAATGGCGAATTCCTCGGCCGATATGTCAGTCAGAGAACCCATTACACATGTCATCTTTGATATGGATGGTCTCTTACTGGGTAATTTTGTCGAACACTTAAGCTTTAGTTCCTCATAACAATGCCTGCAACAATTTATGTGTTCTTTTTAACAGTAGATCGGGGAATATGTTGCTAATAAGCAAGAATTCATTTGACAATAGAGCTTTGTAGTTTCTGTTTACTTTTCCTTTCATACATTTTATAACTAAGGGAAGAGAAAATTGTGTTATTACGTTCAGAATTTTGAAAGCAGAATTCTGATTGTTAGCATATTCTCTTTCCCATTCTTCATGTTTTTGCTGGAAACATAAGTCTTGTTCAGATATAAATGAAGAATGGAAAATGCAAATGGTCAGAATAATTTCTGAGAAAAGGCGAGTTTGGGACGTTGCATACTCACAGGAACGCTATTTCCGGATTTGTTTGAAGTATTACTTCCAAAATGTTGAGTTGGAAAACCATGTAAAATTTTTCCTCCCTTGTCAAATTCGTTCCAACAGTTGAAAACTATTTATTGGCTTCCACCCCAAAGAAGCCAAAGTGATTATTGGACAACTTCCGTAAATCCAAGACTGGATGCCTCAATGGTGCATATCTGTAAATTTGGCATCGTTATCAGATATACACCATTGAGATGTTTAGATGGGGATTCATATGACAAGATGGGGTTCTCATTAATAAATAATAGTGTGATGTATATTTGAGTTCTCTGTTTTCTTGTTCAGTTAATAGATTGGGTAAGATACACTTTTGCGGTCTTTTAAATTAAAATTTTGAAGCAGAGAAGATCTAATGGGTGTTTAAAAATGCAGACACAGAGAAATTTTATACTGAAGTCCAAGAACTTATACTTGCTAGATTCAATAAAACTTTTGATTGGTCTCTCAAAGCAAAGATGATGGGGAAGAAAGCATTAGAAGCAGCTCATGTTTTTGTTGAAGAGACAGGGATAAGTGGATCTCTTTCTGCGGAGAAGTTTCTTGAGGAAAGAGAAGAGACACTGCAGAAGTTGTTTCCAACTGCTGAGCTTATGCCAGGTACCTCTAGAAGGACCATTTCCTATTCTTCTTGTGTCTGTGTGTTGTGCCTCATACTACCTTTAATTTATTTCCTTTTTTATTAGTGCTATTTTAGCATAAGGGTAGTTATTAGTTTTTTTTTTCCCTTTAAAATATTAGAAGGATAGCATGCCAGAGAATGCTTTCATTAGGCTCTAGTGGCATGATTTTCATATAGATGAGCAAGAACAGCAGCAAGATGCCCAAATACCTTTATCCTTATGATGGATAACCATTGAAATGCTATGTTATGCATGGAGTTTTTTTTTTTTTGAATGAAGCACCTGTAAGGCTGTAACCAACATGCATGGGTGTTAAATTTTTGATTTGGATACTGGTCAGTTATTTGAATCCTTCTTTTATACAGGGCAAACAAAATTCAGGGGATCTGTTTGACAAATTTCCAGATTCTTTATGGATGGTTGAGCTGAATTTCCAAACTTGTAAACTTGCAGCTATCAATTTCATAAGTTTGAGTGGATTAAAATATTTCTGCTATTGATAAAAAAACAAATATTTCTGCTTTTTTCTTTTCACCTTGAGAGTGAGGGAGGGGGAGGAGGTTATGTTAACTTAGTGGAATTAGTCTGGACAGAATTCAAGTCCATTTCTTATCCTGAATATCAAGTTCATCCAAATATAATCTTAGTGTTCATGATAGTTTGCTAATTAGGTAACATTATCAATATTTTACCTGGACATGACATTATGGTTTCCAATGTTAATGCTAATTCAACATCACCCTTGTGTAGTGCCAACTTTATATCTTCTTCCAGCTCTATTTTTATTTCCTGAGCCCTACTCTTTCCCAACATGTTATTCATGTTAATCACCACCTTTTCTATCATCGTTAGCTGATCTTCCAACTTATACTCCCTTCCATTTAGTTTCTTTCTGTTCTGTTGTGTAGTTTATTCTACTCCATTATGGTAACAGATCTAAAGGTCCTGATCCGTCAATTGTTAAATGGAGCTTACTTGATTCCATTCTTTATTGGGCATATATTCTTTATGTCCAGTCAGGGTTGCAGTAGGTGAAAGTGTGGAGCATTTTGATGTATTTTATCATTGTAGTACCTATTGTATTCTATACCTAATTATGTATTCTTTTATTTTAGCCTCAATCCTGTAAGGGCCTTATTGTAATTGTACATATTGTTAATATATATAGGACTCTTTGGGGGTGGGGGTTGATTTATTTTATTGACACCCCTGAACTTGTGTTTGCTTTCCTTGTTCAAACTGCTAAGTTAACATGGTATCAGAGCAGGTGTGTTGATCTGCTGCAATGGAACCAGATTGAATCCTTGATCTAGAAAGGTGGTTCAAGAGCTATTCTTTCTACCCTTGATTTTTGGCTTGAGAGTTCTCTGAAGGTTGTTTTGATCAGCCAAAGAACTGTTGTTTTTCCTGGAAAGATGCGCAACAGGTTGGTTTTTTCTCGTTTCCCCCTAATTGGCTGATTGGTTTGGCCTAATACTCTAGGCTTTGTGTCACCCTGACCTACTTTTGATATTCTCTTAATTGGTTCAAAGTTCCAGTCAGATTTTAGAAGGGTTTTGGTCCTTTCATTGAGACAATCCTGCAACTTTCCTTTTTGGGACTGTCAACTCTTAAACCTTGATGTTTAGGGATTTTTTTTTGGAGATTCCCTTATCTTTCAGTTGTGGAGTATCCTCCCTCATGCCTAGACTAGCCCTTGATCAAGTTTGGTGGTTGATTATTCATTCTCTCTCAGTTTTAGTTACTGTCATGTTGTTTCTGGACTGTATTTATTCTTTGAAATGGCTGAGAAGGTTGATATTTATTCCGGTGATGTTTGATGGAACCAATTACAGCATGTGGAAGTTCCATTTTGATTAGTGGTGCTCATAAAAAACCGAACTGAACTGAGCAAACCGAATCGATCGGTTCAGTATTTCTAAAAAACCTAAGGACCGGTTCGGTTTTCAGTTAACCTAGAAAAAATCAGCAGTTAACCAAACCAAATGATATATGTATTTATTTGTATATTATATATATTTAATATATCTCACATATTATCTATATATTATATATAAATATATACATATATTGTATTTATAATTATCTATTTATGATAATCTATTTATAACATATAATATATTATAAATATATTACATATATTATATATTTATAGTATTTATAATATAATATACATATTTATAATATTATATATATATATATTTATAATATATGTTATAAGTATAAAAACTGAAGAACCAAAGAACCGAACCAGTCAACTGGTGGTATCATTTCAGTTTCGGATTGGAGATATGGAAAACCGGTAGAACTGGTTCAGTTTCTGAAAAACCTTCATGGTTCTGTTAACTGAACTGTGAGCACACCCCTAATTTTGATTTTTTTTTTTTGTTGAAGGAAAAGGCTTAGGGGGTTATTTGAATGGGGCAGTTACCAACTGGATGAATCCGAGGCCAAGGGTTTTGCACAATGGAAGCTAGATAATGGGGAACTAGTCTCTTGTTGGGAGGCAATTGCCCTTTTTCTCCTCTAGGAAACAAAAAGTACTAGAAGTTTGGTCTCCCCCAAATGGTGGGTGGATGAAACTTAACTTTGATGGGACTAGTTTTGGAAATCCGGGACCCTTCGAAAATGGAGGAGTCATTAGAGATGGGAGTGGAAGCATTTGTGGCTTGTTTTCAAGGCCTATTGATTAGGGTGATCCAGTGAGAGCTAAACTCTTCGCTGCTATCGTTGGGGTGCAAAAAGCTAAGGTAATGGGAATTACAAGGCTGATTGTAGAAGGTGATTAATTGGTTTGTTGAAAAAAGGAGAAGGGGTGTTATGCCAATTCAGAAATGAATTCAGGCAGTTCAAGTTGCTGCGAAGATAGATGCAAATTCATGTAAGATGGGCCAGGAGGTCTGCTAATGGGATGGCAGATGGTCTAGCTAAGGTAGGAGTTAACAAACATCATATGTTTTGGGCTCAATGTTAAAAGGGTTGCAGAACTCTTTGTTGCAGAGGGTTTTATTTTTAACAACTTCTTGTTGTATTATCCTCTTCTTTAAACTTTAATAAAGTTTCTTTTTGAGTTGCTTATAAAAAAAACTAGTCTCTTGGATTCTCAGCTCGATAGTGTCTCATATTGCTGTGTGCTTGTAAGAAGAATGCAAACAATTTATGAGATGTATGCTTATTTTAAGAAGGTTTATTGCAAATCCAACTTGTCAAGATAGTATCAAATTGAATCTGAAATATTTGATTATTTCTAGGGGGATAAGAAGATACAGGAATATTATGTTGGGTTTCTTCACTTGTGGGCTGAATGTGAATTAGTTTCTATTGATTCTTCGGATTCTTTAGTGTGTTAAGTATCTTTAGAAACACTTTAAGAAGAGAAAGGTGAACCGGTTTCTTATGAGGCTTAGGCCTAAGTATAAGATAATAAGATCTAGTATTTTGAGTAGAAATCAGTTAGGATGCGTTTGGTTCGCAGACAGGATCAGAATCAGAATCAGAATCGGAATCGGAATCACCTATTCCGGATGCCTATTTGGTTCGGTCAGGAATTGGAATCAGACTACAATTGTTGTCGTCTGGTTCATTTGGAGTTGGAATCGGAATCAACTGAAAATTTTCAATTTTGTATTATTTTATTTATTACATTATTAATATTTTATGAATATATAATAATAATTATTATTTTATTAGTATTTCATAATTAATATCTTAGTATTTATCATTAATTTATGAATTTTGTATTAATATATTATTATTGTTTTATTATTACAAATAATATCTCTATTATTATTTTATATTTATTTTAAATTAACTTATTATTATTTAATAGTTAATATGTTAGTATTTTATTATTACTTTAATTATATTATATTATTATTATTATTTTATTCATTAATATATTCTTATTTTATTATTTTTATTATCATATTATTACTTTCATAATACTTTTTTATTTAATTATTAATGTTTTATTATTATATATTATTTGACGAATTGTTTATGAATATTGTATTATTATTTTATTATTACTTTAATCATATTGTATTAATATCTTAATTATACATTATTATTATATTAAATAATTAATATATTTGTTTGTTATTATTAATTTATTAATATTTTCTTATAGTACATTCATCAAAAAAAAAATTTCTTATAGTAATATTTTTATTAATATTTTATTATTTTATTAATATTAGTGTTTGGGGGTGTTTTTGTTATGAGTTCTTTACTTCTTGACTGACTCTGGAATGGGAATCCCATTCCTTCCAAACAAACAGTTGGAATCAGAATGACCCATTCCTATTCTGATTCCAGGCACCTATTCCAGGAAACTAACTGGACCCTTAGTAAGGGCTTCTCTAAAACACAGTGTTATGAGCAGGCCTTTTTGAAGAAAGCTTCTTTAGACAACTGAAAAGAAGGGGAAGGATGTTGTGGAGAGCCAAAAGAACCGCGGCTTTATGGACAGTTTAGGAGGAAAGAAATAATAGAACCTTTCAGGGAAAAAGAAAATTGAGGGAGGATTTGATTGATTTCATCACTATCAAGATAGTGCATAAGGTAAAATCAGATGAGTTGTTTATGGAATTAACAGTGGGTGATATAGTCAGGGGCTGGGATTCAGTAGCAAACTCTTCAAGATCTAGCCCAGCAATTCAAGAGAGTTGGGCAGCCTCTACACGAAGCTCCCTTGGTAACCCGGGGCCCTCAGGTATAGGAGTCTTAGAGACAGGGAAGGCAAAACTTTGTCTCTTTTTTCGGAGCCTGTAGGAGTGCTTGATTCGTTAAGAGATGAGGTGTTAGCACTGCTGCAAGGTCTGAGACTGGATAAACAGATGGGAGTACACCAGATTGAAGTGGAAGGGGATTCAAGATTAGTAATAGACTGGGTGAAAACTGGAAATTTGGGAATCTGGAACCACTGGCAAGCTATGAGAGAAGTTTGGTGCCTTACAAGGGAAATGGCCTGGCTGATACTCTAGCCAAACAAGGATCAAACAGGAGTAAACTTTTGTGGGCTACTTTGTAACAATGGCTATTAATTTGGGTTCATCATTCCAGCTTGGGAATGCTGGAGTTGTAATATCTTGCTTTAATATTTTAACAAAAGTCACATTTCCTATCAAAACACACACAGACACAGACTTATGATGTATGGGATTTGGACACATTGCATCTCACTGTAAAAAGAAGACTGTCTGCATTTATTGCAAACAAAGTGATTGATTCATTATGGTGTATGATTTTTAGTTTTTGTGCACATTTACTTTTATATCATATTTTTAGTTCTTTATACTTGTTCACATCCCTTCATTTTTTTTTTTTGATAAATCTTTACCTTGTTACAAGAATAAAGAAGAAAATTTTTGCAAACTTAACTGGACCATATATCCATTTCATGTTTCAACTTTCAAGAGATCTACTTTCTACTTGTAAGAAGCCAATGATGTAAATTTCTTTCCAGTTGTTGCCTAATTTTCATTACTCTCAGTAGGAGCTGAAGAAAAGATGGGTTGAATGCCAATCGGTAGCATTATACTTATTTTCTGTGCTAATGGGCCTGTTGGACACTTTCTTTATTGTTAATATACAGCCGCCCCAATCAGGGGTTAAGAGGTTAATAAAACAGATCGAGAGGGACAGTAGGGACACTTTCTTTGTTTCAGCAGGTTGTTTTTCACTTTACCTGCAAGCACTTGATTCTTCACTTATTTGGGTTCTTTCATAGGTGTCAGCCATTTGGTTAAGCATCTTCATGAAAATGGAATACCAATGTGTGTGGCAACGGGGTATGATTCATCCTTGTATTGTTTAATTTATAAAGTAGCTTAGACTGAAGTGCCTCTGTTGTTGGACAAGATTTAGGAGTTAATTATTTTTGTATTTCGATAAGGGCACTTAAAATTGTACATAGAACATCTTGAGTGTCTTCAGCATTGCCTAACTGCTCAAAGATATATATGGCAGTACTCTTAGGCATCATTTTGAATTGAAGACACAAAGACATGGTGAAATTTTTTCAATGATGCATCATGTGGTTGTTGGTGATGATCCCGAAGTTAAAAAAGGAAAGCCATCTCCAGATATTTTTCTTGCAGCTGCCAAAAGGTTCAAGGTATCACTATTCCACAAAACATCATAAGTATTATTTCTTTTCTTTTATTTTGATTAGAAACTGTGAAATTATATTTTCTTGGTTGAGTTTGTTGTCAATTTGCCATTTAACTATTTAACTTAGAGAACGAGACTAGTAAAGCAAAACCTCTTACGAATGTTGCTGGTGACTAGGGTGGTCCTCTGGATCCTCGTAAGGTTCTTGTGTTTGAAGATGCTCCCTCAGGAGTTGCTGCAGCTAAAAATGCTGGGATGTAAGTATTTATCTGAATATTTCAGTTTCCTTATTCTCAAAGCTGATATTGGATGATCACTGTCAACTTTCTTCGACCATTTGGAACAGCTTTAGCCTTTATTTAAAAAGCAAAAAACTTACTGGAAAATTTTCATATATAATTAATTCCAATGTAAAATTAGACAAAATCTCCTAATTTTTAAGGTTATAGTTGTAGAGAGTTTGTATTAATTGTTCCATGGATTTAAATTCATTACAAATATCTTGCTAGTTGGTTCATCCTTCAATGTTGAAACAGTGAAATATCAATTGATCCTTGAAAGTATGCCATAAATTCAGTAGATAGCCTGTGAATATCAAATTCACTCATATAGCATAAGGTCAGTAACAGAAATTTGAGAGATTCAATGAAAACTTTATATTGGAAGTTGTTTTGACTGAGATCAAAGATTGATAAGCCCTCTTATAATTTGAGAGTGAGGGCAGCTGTCTCATATCTTTCTGATGCATATAGAATTTTTGGTGCATTTATTTACATTACTATTTTAGTGGCATACTTCAGAAGTTCATATTTTTCATGTGGCACATTGGATCTATATAATTGGTTAGGTGCTATCTAGGTACTTCTTTATGTTGTTGAAAATTGTTATTTGATTGCGTAGTGTTTTTTTTTTTTCTTTTCTCCTTCTCATACATTGGGAAGTTTCCAGTGAAGTGGTTTCTTTGTTAAGTTGTTATCATGTATAGTTGAGGAGATACACCAGATTCTTCTACTAATACTTCTGGAGTTATTAGTGGAGATAATCTTGTCCCAACCTATGGATAACAATCATGAAGTTTGATTGAATTAATTTTCTAGAATGATCTTTGTCCATGAAGATCTATATTGGTGGAAGAAGGTAGCTCTGGTACTTAACTGGCAAGAAGAAGAAAACTGATACAGATGATTCTTACTATGAGAAGTGGGAGCAAGAGAAACAGTAACGTCATGTGTATTAAATTCTGTGTAACCTCATATTAATAGATCTTTTTTCATTTCTTAGTCTAGATAGGGTCTAGAGGATATTTCTGCATAAGAAAAAACATTTCTAGGATTTATCAGTTTCATCAGGACATTACTTCTTTTCATTATGGGGAGTTGAGCTTGGCCTCTTATTTTATAACTCTTAAAAGTATGTGGGAAGAGCTTGATTATCACTAGGTACAAAAATGGCATGATTCTAGACATGAAAGACTATATATTATCCTTATTCTTTGTTTGATAAGCAACAGATAAATAACATTAAAGAGAAACCACTGCAAAAAACAATGGAATTAAATACAGTACAAGAGTAAAGAAACAAATCCAAAACAACATGATCTCTAACAATCATAACAACACAAACATAAACAGAAAAACCACAAAAAATAGATAAAAGTGTTACAAGCTTGCCCCCGGTCCTGAACAACCCCAATTCAATTGACTTTTCTGTACCCCAGCCTTTTCTAAAGAATCAGCCAGGCCATTAGCACTTCTAGGTACCCATTTGAATAAGCTATTCAATAAGGACCCCAAGTGTTGTGCCTGCCTTACCAAGGTCTAACTTTCCAAGGGACCAGATCCTGCTTCTTCAGCCAGCTTATTAGAGTTTTACAATCAATTTCCACCTCCACATTTTTTAATTCTTTAGTTTCATCAATTCCAATCCCTGAAGGCTTTCAATACAGCTGTTTGAGAATTTCCAAAACAATAGGCCAGAAAAGCTTAGTAGGATACATCCATTGTGATCTCTGACCACACCCCCAATACCTGAATTACCTGTGTTTCCGAGGCTGCACCCATCAAAGTTCAACACGAGTTTAGCCATTGCTGGAACAGCCCAACTGACCTCCCTCCTTGGTTTACTGCCCTGAATATCAGCAACAGTTTTCCATTCCCTTAACATATCATTTAGGGAAACCCCTTTAAACTCTTTACATACCATGGCCCAGTGGGCAGCTCTGATCATGGTTAGTTCAATTTAACTCCTCCACCCTCCTTTACTTTCCCTCAAATAACCCGGCATATCCTTTCTTGCCAAACACTCCAAAGTACAGACCCTCTAATACATTGCCATAGAATCTTCTGCCTCTTTGTGCAGCATCTTACCCAGTTTGTGCTAAACAGTTCCTTGACTTCTGCTGGAGGCACCCAAACATTAACCAAAAGACAGAAAAAGTGAGCCCACAGTTGGGTTGTAAAAATACAATGCAATAAGAGGTGGTTAGTGGTTTCCCCATTTCTGAAACAAAGGACACAAATATGAGGTGAGACCGTGAGAGACACCAGTTCTTCCACTTCTTCTGAAGCCTTTCTCAGGTGTTTATGATTTGTGTGACAACTTCCCAACAAAAAACCTTTACTTTAGGAGGAATAGGGCTGCCTCACACTTCTTTTGCAAGGAAAGGATTTCGTTCAGGAGTTTGAAGAAGGGTTTGGAAAAACAAGGCACAGGAGAAACAGCCCAATAGAGTTAGGTTCCATACTCTCTCATCCACCTTTAAGGGATTCAAATTTTATTTGTTTGAGAATGTCAAGAAGAGAGGTCATCTCACCCAATTCTTGCTCTCTCAAAGCTCTTCTCAAACCCAAATCCCACACGCACCCTCTCCCATCATGAGTTACTAAGTCAGCTATAGGTTTGTAAGGTAGAAATGTTCTAGATCCTTGGAAAAGCTTGACTAAAGGCAACCGTTCCCCACCATAAGCCTTCCCAAAACTTCACTTTTGTTCCAAAAGTAACATTTTTGGTGACAAGAGGTCACCACCAAAAAACAGTCAGAAAAAAACAAAATAGACTTAAAACAAATTACACCAGAAACCCAGAAAACTAATCATTCAAAGAGCACCAGAAGTCTGCCCCAAAATCTTCTTTCTTTAATCCTTGAAAAACTGGCAGGACTAACACCCAACCTAAAACTGATGAACTGATTTGAGCCACCACCTCTTCCCAATTTTTTTTCTTGTTCTTGAAGATTCTTTTATTTATTTCCTTCCAAACTTCCCAGCACACCGCATATGGAATGCAGCTCCATATCAACTTGACCTTAGAATCGCCCTGAACTCTTGACCAAAGTCCAAAGATTTCAGCCTGATCTGAGATTGACCACCAGTCCATCTTAAGCAGCTTGAAGAAATAGAACATATTGAGGAAATGAAGCTGCACCTGTAGAACAAATCCGTGATGTTTTCTTCTCCAGATAAGCAAAGGGCACATCTGCTTGAGAATTGAAATCCTCAACTCTTTATGATGTCCTGAGTCAAAATACACCCCTTGGCTAGCAGCCAAGCAAAGGCTTCCACGATAGTTGTCATAAATAATATATGATGATGAGTTCGAGAGGTCTGATATTCGAAGTCAAGTTCGAGGGTTCCAAGTTGAACATCTTTGAACAAGAAAGGGAAATCGATCATAGAAGAAGGTATGCTTTTCTTCTTCTTCTTCTTCTCGAGCAAAAAAGGAGCGGCTTCATTTTCTGTTTTGGAACAAAAACAGGGGCTCCACCCCTTCTTCATTTTTTGTTTTGGAACAAAAACAGGGGCTTTGCCCCTTCTTCATTTTTTGTTTTGGAATAAAAACAGGGGCTTTGCCCCTTCTTCATTTTTTGTTTTGGAATAAAAACAGGGGCTTTGCCCCTTCTTCATTTTTTGTTTTGGAATAAAAACAGGGGCTCCACCCCTTCATTTTCTGTTTCGAAACAAAAACAGGGGCTCGCCGTTTCTTTTTCTTTCTTTGAACAAAAACAGTTTCTCTGCCCCTCCTTTTTCTTCCACTTCTTCGTGGAACAAAAAATATCAGTGGACTAGAAGTCTAGAACACTTTTTCTTTGTTTTTTGAAACAAAAACACTCCTCTTTCTGGAACAAAAAACAGGGGTCTGCCCCTTTGTTTTCTTTTTCTGGAAAAAAGATTCATCTTCATCATTTTTTGAACTAAAACAGGGGCGGAGCCCCTTCTTGTCCATGATTTGTGAGGTTTTTATTTCATGTTTTCTTTCTTCTAAGACAAGAATAGGGGCTCTGCCCTTTTGTTACTTCTATTGCAATGGAGAAAATAGGGGTTTCATCCCCCTTTTATTCTATATTTTCTTTTGACATTAAGTGACCCCTAGGCGACTAAGCGCTCCCCTGTTGCCTAGGTTTGCCTTGGCGTCTTGGAAACTATGGCTTCCACTCTTGGAGGCACAGGTTTCCCCCATACTCCCTGAACTGGATTAGCTTCCACCATCTTTCTGATCAAAATTGAGTACATTGACTTGACTGTAAATTTCCCATCTTTGCATTCCTTCCACCACCTGCTATCCTCTAATGATGGATTGATTTCCAATGACTGCAATTTGGACAGGAGCTCCACACATTCCTCCATCTCCCAGTTGTGTAAAGGTCTTTTGAAGTTTGGTGTCCATACCACAGAACCATTTGAGACTTCGTAACAATTAGAAATAGGAACACCCTTCCGATCCAATCTGTACAGCCTTGAACAGATTTCACAGAGCCTCTCTAACCCAGACCAATCATCCTCCCAAAATCTAATGCTGGATCTGTTCCCCACTCTCCAGGAATAGTGAGAGACCATTAAAGAATTAAAACTCATTATCCCTTTCTACACACAAGCCCCATAAGAACACTACCCCATATTTCCTAGCCACTACTCTCTTCCATAAAGCCTCCCTCTCTCTACCAAATCTCCACATCCACTTTCCCAACAAGGCTTTGTTAAAGACTCCCACCCCTCATACCCCAAGACCCCCTTCTTTTTTAGGCTTCACACCACCTCCCACTTAACTAAATGTACTTTCTTTCTTTCAGCCCTCACACTCCACAGAAACTCTCTTTGGATTCTTTCTATCTCCCCCAACACTGCCTTTGGTGCCTTTAATAAAGATAGATAATAAGTCGACAAGTTAGAAAGGACACTTTTTATCAACGCAACTTTCCCAGCAAAGGAAAGAAATTTTCCTTTCCAACCGGACAACATTTGGTCAATTCTGTCTAGCACAGGTAGCCAGGTAGAAACAACAGAAGCCTTAGCCCCAATTGGAAGCCCCAAATACGAGAAAGGGAAGTTACCAACGACAACCCAAGGCTCCTACACACTCTTCAAGAACAGATATTTGGATGTCTCCCACTCCAATCATGGTGCTCTTTCCCAGGTTAATTTTGAGGCCAGATAACATTTGAAAGCAATGAAGAATGCTTCAAAGGAAGTAAGCCTGCTCCACTGCCGTACCCAAAAAGATTAACGTATCATCAGCGTATTGCAGATGTGATATGATTAAACCCTCCCTACCTATCTTGGACCCAGACATTAAGCCTTCTTCACACCTTTAATAATCAGTTTACTTAACACCTCCACCACCAAAACAAACGGGGAGAGAGGGTCCCCTTGCCTTAATCCCCTCAAAGAGCTGAAAAATTCTGTTGACATTCTGTTTACAACAACAGAAAAGGACACTGACGAAATGCAAGCAAAGATCCAGCATCTCCATCTTTCCCCAAAGCCCATCCTCCTCAACACTTCCTCCAAGATGCCCCACTTCACATGATCATACACCTTCTCAAGGTTAACCTTACAAATTACCCCTACCTCCCTATTTCTGATCTTTGAGTCAACACACTCATTAGCAATCAAAACCCCATCCTCTGTCTTCCCTGCACAAATGCCATTTGGGTAGGCCCCACCACAGCATGTAGCACCAACTTTAACCTCCCAGCCAAGGTTCAAAGTATTGACACATATCGGCCCGTATGTATCATTCCGGGACCCCTCTGATACGCCCCTACAGTGGGTGTATTGGGGGTCTGACCGGTTCAGGGGGTGGAGGAGCCCTAAACCGCCCCCCTGAACCGGTTGCAAAAAAAAAGCAACAAATCAATACGCCCCTACCGGCGTATCAGGTGTATCGATATTTTGAACCTTGCTCCCAACCAGCACCTTTGCCAGAATTTTATACGGGATACAAATCAGGCTGATAGGTCTGAAATCTTTAACATGAACAGCCCCAGCAACTTTTGGTATGAGCGAGATAAAAGTTGCATTTGCTGATTTTTCTAGCTTTCTCTCCCAAAACATTAGCATTAGGTCCTCCTTAATGATGGCCCAACACATTTTATAGAAGCCAACGTTGAAGCCATTCGGCACCAGAGCATCTTTTTAATTGCATCCCAAACCACTCCCTCACCCCCTCTTCCAACTGCCCAAACTCCATGTCCCCTAAATGGCATTTTCTATTTGGCAAGGCTTTATACAGCTTCTCATAGAAGTCCCTTATTTCTTCAGCAATCTCCTGTTGGTCATCAATCAGTCTATCTTCCCCTTCCAATCTCAAAATTGTATTCCTTTTTCTTCTCCCACCTACCATAGCTTGGAAAAAAGAAGTAATCTTATCCCCTTCACTAAGCCACTGAACTCTTGCTTTCTGTTTCCACGAAATTTCCTCATAAAGAATTAATTTTTCTAATTTTGCTTTCAGCCTCTCCCTCTCCATCTTCCCTGCCTCAAATAGATTATCTTCCTCTTCCAATCCATCCAACCTAGCCATTCTGTCTAGGATCTCCTTCTTTCTTTTCTCAACATTCCCGAAAACTTGAGAATTCCATTTCTTTAAATCCTCTTTTAAAAGTTTTAACTTCTGTAGTTTGAAACCTGTTGAACCTTCCACCTGATAAAGATTCCATTTCTGCTCTATGAATCCAAAACATTCGGATGGTCCATCCACATGCTCTCAAATCTGAAAGGTTTAGGACCTTTCAGCCTCACAAACTCCCTTAGCAGGATTGACTTATGGTCTGAAAATGAAAAGGCAATTGTTTCTTGAATCAAATTCTCAAACATGATTTCCCACTCCCAGTTGAACAAAAACCTGTCCAACCTCCTAATATAGGGGGATCTTGTCCTTTTGACCATGTAATGATAGAACTCACCAGCCTTGGTTCTTCCAACTCATTTCTCTTAATAAAATCTCAAAATCCCTAGAGGCCCCTAACCATCTTCCATCTCTCCCCCCGATCATCCAAGGAACCACCCGTACCTCATGAACCTCTTCTAACTCCTCCCATAGCCTCCCCCTTTTTCTCTATCTTGATTTGGGCCACAAACATTTGACACCATCACCTGAATGCTAGAGGAAACATGCTCCAACATGACCTGGCATTTCACTATTAGACAGTGTATGCCTGTATCTCCAATCAGATTGGTGTACAAATACATTTATCGTAAATGAATAAAAGTACATTATTGTTTCATGTTGAAATTGGTATGTTTCTGTGTAATTATTCCTTAAACTGGACAAATATGAGACTCGTGTTACTTTAGAATGTTCTCTGCCGTTGGATAGACTTGGGGAGTTTATTCTGCCAAGGCTGACACTGATGTGCTGCCAAAGAAGTTGGGGTATATTGTCTCAACTGCTAGGATTAGACTCGAAGCACATGTAGTGTGTTTAAATGAAACATTGAACCCAAACCATTTTTCAGTTATACCCTAGACCTTAGAGATTGATAGGCAAAACTGGAAAGTTGCACATAACCCCTAGACTTGATTATGGTACTGCACTAGGTGTTGGATAATTATGGGCCGAGAGGTTAAGTGTAAGAGACCATTACAAGGTTGATTACCTGATGAGCTTTATCTTACTTAAGTCCATTATCCTTGGATCTTCATAAAATGGTTGAATTCAAGGATCATTTTAGTGTAAATGTTGGGCCCATATTGAGCCCATAGTGATGTGCTCAAGGGTTCGCTATGTTTAGCAATGAATTCGGCCAAGCCTTTTCATAGAGGCTAGGCCGAACCCATGGGGACTTATGTGAGGTCATTGTGGGGCCCCACACCATATAAAGTAAGCCTAAGTTGGCCATGCAACACCCTTGGGTTGTGAGCCTTATAGATGATGGGCCTAAGGCCCATAGTTAATATGATTAATTAAGCTGAAGTTGTCATGTGCCATGGGGTGAATTTGGGTTTGGATCTAGGTATGGAGCACCTAATCTTATAAGAAGATAAGGTATATCTCTAATTAGAGTCCAGATCTAGATTATCCCCTTATTATATTAGGAGATAGCTCCATCAGAGATTATAAAAGAGGAGGGGCGGACCAGTCCAAGACAACATCATATTTTTGTAGTTTTTTGTTCTCTCTGCACCCTTTTGTCTCCCAGTTTTTCCCAGTTCGACATCATCTATCTAGAACTGATATAGATCAAAATTTCCTCTGATTTTTGCAGGAAAAGTTCATGGGATATCAGGCTCATCATCCTCAATTCGATTCAAGCAGTTGGATCTCAGTTTTGCAGAAAACTGTGTTGTTGAACCGGCTTTAGGAATATATTACGCCATCTTTAGTGGAGGCTGGTTTTAGGATTGGTTTGAGCGTGAACTCCCACCTTGGGATCTGTGTTTTTGGTATCCGTATCAGGTATACATCTTCCTTTTTGTTTGGTTTCAAATATGGTCCGGTTCAGTGCAAGGCCAATCCTGAAAAATGTAGTTTTTCAAAACATAAGGAATTCGATTCTTGGAAGGATTAGGAAATTTTTGAAATTTCGCCCAACCATCTAGCATTGTTCGACCATCCATATGATGGATTCTAACCCTTCCAACACTCACGAGCTTTAATAGACCGTAATCCCAGGTTGAAATCAGACCTCTAGACAAACCATTAGCCCCTTTGAGGACCCAGTCTTTGCTTCTAGGACCGCAAACCTCATTAATAATCTTCCAATTCACCTCCTCTAATTTAGATTCTTGCAAGTGTAACACCTCAATTTATAGAAGAACCTTGTATGAAAGAGTGTGGCTTAAGGGGCTTGATTGGATGAGGATCCTTGAGGAAATCAAGAGATGGGTGGAGAGAAGATTTGAAATGAAGTTAGGGAGCCAGTGTTTTTTATGGACAAATGTAAAGCCCTTGGACCGCATGGGTTCACAATGGCCTTTAATCAGAACTATTGGGATATTTTGAAAGAAGTGATGGAAGTGAGGGGAATTAGGCAAGGAGACCCACTTTCTCCTTTTCTCTTTACCCTAATTGCTGAGGTCCTCAGAAAGTTAATCTCTAAGGCAGATTCTCAGGAACTAGTGAGGGGTTGGAAGGTTGAACGTGGAAAAAACTGGGAACTGGTTTGTTTTACCCCAAAACCGCTTTTTGGTCAGAAACTGTTGATTTGGTCAGCGAACCATTGGCTCAGGCAGTCGAACTACCGACCCGGATGACAATTTTTGGCCATTTTCTGCTTTTTATGTTTTTTAAATCTTTATTTTTTCTATCAGAGCAGACCATCTATTCGAACCGGACAGTCAGACCGTTCGACCTGTCAACTGGACCCAGAACGGTTCCTTGTCCAATCTGGTTTTAAAATCCTTGATTTGCAGATGATACCTTGTTATTTTGTGGAGGAGGAAATAGAGATTGGGTAAGAAACCTTAAGTTGACAATCCAGTTGTCTGAGCTTATCTCCAATCTGAAGGTGAACTTTGACAAAAGTTGCATAGTAGTAGGAATGGCAACAGAGCGGGGAGCTTCTCCCCATCCTTGTCGGGGACAAGGTTGTCCCCGCTCCCCATCCCCGCGGGGATCCCCATTCCCCGTGATTTTTTATAATGGTAACCATTTTGTTTTTGTTTTTCATTTTATTTAAAAAAATAAAAATAAAATAATCAGAACTTACAATCCTATTGGAAAAGATTCAAACATATTCAACCATATTTTTAAAAATATTAATATATAGATGTATGTGTACATATATACATATATATTAATGGGGATCCCATGAGGCAAGAATCAGGGTCCCCCCCTCTTGCCCCATCTCTGCTATTAGGGATGAAAATTTCCCCATCCCATCATCCCATCCCCGCCCCATCCGGGGAGGATCCCCACAGGGATTGGGGAAATGGGGAAAATTGCCATCCCTACTTATTAGGTGTTAATATGAAAGAAGGGGAAATGGTGGAGTATGCTAGCATTTGAGGTTGTGAAGTGTCACAATTGCCCATGAGATATCTGGGACTACCCTTGGCAGACAATTCAAAAAAGAGTAGCTTTTGGAATCCAGTGGTGGAAAGATTTGCTAAGAGGCTTGATGCTTGGAAGAAGAATTATCTGTCTTTAGGAGTATCACATCAATAAAGGCCATGTTGGCTAATCTGCCTATGTATTTCATGTTTGTTTTCAAAATGTCGGTGAACATTAGTAGGAAATTGGAAAAACTGACGAGGGGTTTTTTTGTGGGAACCAATGGAGGATAAAAAGGATCATAGAATGAGTTGGGAAATGGTGAGTAGAAGCAAGTGGTTTGGAGGCCTAGGTTTAGGCAACTTGTAGAAGAGGAACGAGGCTCTATTAGGTAAGTGGCTTTGGAGACTACCAAAAGAGAAGGACAAGCTTTGTGCTAAAATAGCGGTAGGGATACATGGGCTTGCAGCTGATGCTTGGGATGTTGGATTACTGACTATGGCTACTAGAGCTTACCCTTGGAAGGACATCCATTCTATCCTCCTGTCCTTCTTGCCTTCTATCAAGTATGACCAATATTCTAGAAATCTCATAAAATTTTGGGAACAGGTGTGGGCGGGTAACCTCTCTTTGAAAGATAAATTCCCCTCTGCTTTTGCTATGTCAAGATATAAAGATAAACCTGTATCTTCCTTCTTGCTTCCTTCAAACTCATTGAGGGGTGTTGAATGTGTAAAGAGATTGCTTGGGAAGTTGTTATACCTTTGCATGACTTGGCCAGACATTTCTTATGCAGTGAGTGTTATTAGTCAATTTATGCATTCTCCTAGAGATACTCATTTAGCTGCTGCAGAAAGAGGTGTTACTCAAAAGGTACTCCAGGGATACACTGATGCTGATTGGGCAGGATGTATTACTCGAAAGAGTTGTGAAGCTAGAAGCATACACTGATGCTGATTGGGTAGGATGTATTGATGATAGGAGATCCACCTCAGGTTATTGTGCTTTGGTGGCAGGGAATATTGTTTCATGGAGGAGTAAGAAACAGTCTGTAGTTGCAGATCCTCTGCTGAAGCCGAATATAGGGCTATGGCACATGGTGTGGCAGAATTACTGTGGCTACGATCCCTTTTAGAAGAATTGGGAGTTGACTATGAGAAGCCAATGATGCTCTACTATGGCAACCAAACAACTATCAATATTGCACATAATTCTATTCAACATGATAGATCTAAATACATTGAGGTTGATAGACATTTTATACAGGAAAGAGTTTCCTCAGGAGAAGTTTGTTTGCCATTCATCACCTCCGAAGAGCAATTGGCTGATATTTTGACCAAGGGAATTCTGATAGGGAAGCTGACACACTATATAGGCAAGCTGGGCATGATTGACATTTATGCTCAGCTTGAGGGGCAATGTAAAGAGACTGGGCTGAATGGGCCCTAGTATCTTTGCTTGTAGTATGTTTTATTTATTTGTTAGCTAATGGGCCTATCTTAATGGGCTTATTTCTTTTGCTAGTTCCCTTTATGTTACTGCCTAGCTGGCCACCCATTTAAGGGTATACTTGTAATTATGTTTAGATTGAAGTTTAGTAAAAGGACTAGAGAACGGAGGGAAGTGATATTCGAACTCTTCTTCTTCTTCCTCCTCTTTTCTCCATCTTCCTTCTTTTGCACTGGGATTTGGGGCTGAGGGATTCTGAATTGAGTGCCATTTTGAATCTGATTAATATCCTTGACGGGGTATATTTGTGTAGAGAGACTGGGATAAATGGGCCTAGTAGGCTAGTTTTGTTGCTTATTAAGTAATGTTTTGTTTATGTTTTATTTGTTAATGGGCCTTTTCATTATGGACCTGTTAACTTTTTTTTTTGTTTCTTTTAAGTGATTGATGAGCTGGCTGCCCACTTAAGGGCAGAGATGTAATTAATCTCAGTTAAGCTAGATTAAATGAAAGGTTAGTGAGAGAGGAGAGATGATCATCAAACTCTCTTCTCCTTTCTCTTCTTCATCTCCATTTTCTTCTTTTCTGCTATAATCACCTTTTTCTTCTTTTTTTTACTGCTGTAATCAGAATTTAATCATCAGATTTGAAGGACAGATTTATATCTATTTGCACTTCTCAAAACCTGATAGCTGAATTTGGACCCCTTCCCCTTCTGGTGCCTACTCATGTGCCTTCTTTTTTCAGAGCATTAACACAACATACTCTTTGGGGCCACCTTTTCCCGTTAAGGAGGTGTGGGGTAAGCCCATCCCTCCAAGAGTTGGGGGGTTTTGTTGGAAAGTCTTTCTGGAAAGAATCAATACCTACGATTTAATCCAAAGGAAAAGAACAAATTGGTGTTTATCCCCTCAGTGGTGTGTTATGTGTAAGGCTAATGGAGAATCTTGCTTTCACTTATTAGTCTCTTGCCCGTTTGCATCTTCTATTTGAGAATGTTTTTTCTCATTGTTTGGGTGTAGATGGTGTCCTCTGATGAATGTGCAAATCTTGTTTGCTTCTAACTTCTTCAGGTGGCCAACAAAAAGAGGAAAAATGTTATGGAGATGTGTGAGAGTGGCAGTTAGCTGGTCCATTTGGGAAGAAAGGAATGCAAGACTATTTTCAGGTAAGGACTAGTAAGGCTGTCAAAGAAAAAGTCATGGTGAGAGTGACACATTTGGTAAAATCTTTGGAGATGTTTGATGCTTGTTCAACTAGTGATCTCCTGAATAGTTGGAAGGAAGTGGTCAATTCCGAGTACCATAAGTTCACTACAAGCCCTGTTTGGTCTCTCCCACTGAACAGCTATATAATAATATTGAACTTTGATGGAAGCAGTGCAGGTAATCCAGGCCCCTATGGTATTGGAGGGGTTTTCAGAGACTGGGAAGGCAAAATTGTTGGCCTATTCTCGGGTCCAATTGGAGTAGGTGATTCTTTAAGGGACAAGGTGCTAGCTGCCATGGAAGGACTGCAAAAGGCAAAGGACATGAATATATGCAAACTGATCATAGAAGGTGATTCTAAGCTGGTACTGGAGTGGCTACAGAAGGACAAGGGTTCTGAGTTTTTAATAATGAAAAGAAAAAATTTAAGCAGTTGGCACAAAATATGGAAGTGAAATTAAATTGGGTTAAAAGAACTGCAAATGGGTTTGCTGATATACTAGCAAAGCAAGGAGTGGGAAGGAGTCATTTGTTTGGGGCTGAATTGTAAAAGCTAATTTCTATATGGCGACTTAAGAAAGTTTACCTCTCCTATACTTTAATTTTAATGAAATTCTGTTATTGATAAAAAAGATCTGTTTCCCAAAGTGACAGGATAGCTCAAATTAACTTTCTTCTTGCCGGTCCTGGATCTCCTTTACTTTCTACGTCTCCTTGTATTCAGACTTCTCTTCCCTTCCCCCTTTTTCTAAACTTTTCAACTTCCCCTTTTCATTAACTTGATTTAAATCATCTTTATTACTCTTTTTCCGGAAGTAACATCATACCTTATATATTGCAAGAAGGTAGGGAGTAAGGCCATAATTGCTTTCCATAGACTTTTTAGTGTTGAATTTCTGACAAGGCCAGAATCCCAGCCATTTGAATGAAGATCATGGATGCTTTTAATAATCAAATGCCATAAAGCTTTAGGTTCATTTGGAAATCACCAAAGCCATTCACCTAAAAGAGCCATATTTTTTTCCTTCAACTTCCCTACACCTAGGCCTCCTCTTTATTTTTGCACACTTGTTCCTAATTTGAGAGGTGATCTCTCTTCTCATTTCCTGGGTCCCAAAGAAAATTCCTAATAAAGTTTTAAATTTTCTGCACAACTTTCATGGGGGCTTTAAAGATAGACAAGAAGTAAATAGGTAAGTTGGTTAAAGTGGAATTTATCAAAGTCAGTCTCCCACTATTAAGAGGTAATTTTTTTCCAATTATCTTTTTTAATCTCTCAATTATTATTTTCTCTAAAAGGATCATTACAAGGATTGCCTCCTAGGAGAAGGCCAGGTACTTCAAAGGCCACTGCCTAATTGCACATCCAGCACTGTAGCACACTCCTCCAACTATCCTTCTCCCATTTGTACCCCTACCAAGCTACATTCACCAAATTAACCTTCAACCCTGACATTCTTTCCACAACCTCCAAGACTCCCTTAAGAACTCTCACCTCTTGAATGTCCCTGAACTCTCCCAAAATCATATCATTGGCAAATTGCAAATGAGACACCACTTGGTTTAACCTGCCCACTCTGAATCCTCTAACAAACCCCTCTCATCAGCCCTTTTGGGGACCCATTAATCAAAATTAAGAAGTGAATCATTTTTAAACACCCCATTGCCCACCTTACCCATCTTTGCCCAAATCCCATCTCTTTCATCACCCACTGTAAATATCCCCAATCTACATGATCATATGCCTTCTCTAAATCCAACTTGAAAACAAAACCTTTCTTCCCTGCTTTTTTGAAATCCTCCACTACTTCATTGGCAATTAAAATTCGATCCAAATTTTGGCCATCCTTCACAAAAACCCTTGTTCATATGAAATAATCAAATGAAGCACCTCCTTGAGTCTCACCATCAAAACCTTAGCCACTATCTTGTACAAACTTTTAGTGAGACTAATAGGTCAAAAATCATTTGTTAAGGATGCACCAGCACATTTTGGTATCAAAGATACGAAAGTGGCATTCATTTCTTTTCCAACTTTACCCCTTCTATAAAATTCATCAAAAACTCTCAACAAATCATCTTTAATGAAATCGCAACATTCATGAAAAAATGCCATTGTAAAACCATCTGGGCTTGGGGCTTTATCTCCACTCATTCCCATCACAACTTCCTTTATTTCTTCCAATGTGGAGGTTCTTCTAATTTTCTAGCCATTTCCATTGGAATTCTATCGCAACATTCATGAAAAAATGCCATTGTAAATCCATTTGGGCTTGGGGCTTTATCTCCACTCATTCCCATCACAACTTCCTTTATTTCTTCCAATGTAAAGGTTCTTCTAATTTTCTAGCCATTTCCACTGGAATTCTATCCCAATGAATCCCTTCTAGAGTCAATCTCGACCCTTCCCTTTGAGTGAATGAAGTTTTTAAATGAGAGATTAGAGCCAATTCAATGTCAACCTTATCTTGAGTTTCTACTTCATTTATTACCAATTTTGAATTCCTTCTCCTATTTTCCAATGCATGAAAAAATTTGCTATTCCCATCTCCCTTTTTTTTATCGAGAACATCAAACTTTTATTAGAAATATGCTAAAAGTACATAGCAGATAAGTACAAGGTGTAAATGCTAAAAAGACACTAAGAGACAAAAACTCTCATCTCTCCCCACACCCAAGTTTCTATTTTACAATTTTTCCTAGAATAAGGTTTCTCTTCCCACCCCCATGTTTGGCTAAAGCATCCGCTACAGAATTAGTACAACACTTTATCCAGTTGAAAGAGATCTCCATTTCTCTTGTCAGCCACCTAAACTTCTTCTTTTCATTGCTGTAAATCCACAACAAGGTTTAAAATGTTGATATCGGTTGAAACGTCAGTCATCCAAATATAAGAAACATGTCAGAAATGTCGGAAATATCGTATGAAAATATTGTAAAATTTATAGACATGATGGAAACATTGTAAAATGTGCAAATTGTAGAATGATATTTTATGAAATGATAAAAGAAGCATAGGCACACCTTTTTAAATAGAAATGTTGGCACCACCAACACTATACTTTTGACTCCAAATCTTCTCTTTCCTTTTCTCTTTTCTATTCAGCAACTTTTCTACCAAGCTATTTTTCATCCTAAAACAGTTCTGCTAACAGCAATAACTTCAAGTCTGGGAAGAAAGGTGTGGTTTGCAAGATTGACCTTGAAAAAGCATATGATTTGGTGGATTGATTCTTTTTATTTGAAATCATGATTAGCTTTGGTTTTGGAGAGAGATGGTGCAAATGGGTGTTGGGATGCCTCAAGACCTGTCATTACTCAATTTTAGTGAATGGAATAGTAGTGGATTTTTTTCTTGCTTTGAGGGGTCTTAGACAAGGTGATCCCCTTTCCCCTTTCCTTATTCACTTTAGTGGTGAATGTCCTTAGGAGACTGATTTCTAGAGTAGACTCAAGAAACTTGGTAAAGGGATTGAGAATTAGAAGGGATGGGGCCCCTATTACCACTTACAATTTGCAGATGATACAATGCTTTTTTGTGAAGGAGATGATTTGAGTTGGGTTAGAAACATGAAGCTCATTGTACAACTTTTTTGAGCAGATGTCAAACATAAATTTTATTTTGATAAAAGTTGTATAGCCAGAATAAACTTGGAGGGGAGGTATTAAAGTGTGCAGGTATTTTGGGTTGTGTAATTCCTCAATGGCCTTTGAAATACCTTGGTTTTCCTTTCGGAGATAACCCTTCGAAGTGTAGTTTCTAGAATTCAGTTGTTGAAAGATTTGAGAAAAGACTTGCTTCTTAGAAGTGAAACTACCTCTCTCTTGGTGATAGAACTACATTGATTAGAGCCACCCTAGCAAACTTGTCAGTGTATTATTTTTCGGTATTCAAAGTCCCGGATAGGAAATTGGAAAAAGTGATAGAGGGATTTCTTTCCTTCAAGAACTGGGGGAGGAGAAAAAGGATCATAAGGTGAGATGGCATTTGGTCATTAGAAGCAAAAAAAAAACATGGAGGGTTGGGTGTTGGAAACATTTAGAAGAGAAATGTGGCTCTTCTAGGAAAGTGGTTGTAGAGGCTACCTCTTGAGAAGGGCATTTTGAGGGCCAGGGTAATTATCAACATTCATGAGCTTGCGGATAACAGTTGGGATGCTAGGATTTTGGCTAGGGTTACAAGAGCTTCCTTCTGAAAAGCAACTCAAGTCATTCTAACTTTTGTTCTTGCCTTGGACCAGGAATGATTTGCATTCTAGTGATCGTATTAAATTTTGGGAATAGAATTAGGTTGGGGATTCCCCTTTATAAGATCATTTCCCTCTTTGTTTGCTCTCTCCAATTACAAAAAATGAGATTACCGCTACTTTTTTGGTACCTTCCCTTTCCAAAACTAGGTACTGGTCGGATTAGGGTCTTAGAAGAGGCTTATGGGATACAGAGTTAAATAGCATATTAGTGTTGCTTGATGTTCTTGACGGGATTTTCTTGGACCTTGCTAAATCCGGTAGTCGAATCTGGACCCCTTCACTCTCTGATGTGTTCTCTTGCGCCACCTTCAAAACCTTAACTTTTCCTATTGTTCGTGGTGGGAAACCATTCCCTATAAAAGAGGTTTGGAGTAAGCCTATTCCTGCTAAGGTTGTGTGTTTTTCTTGGGAAGTCTTATTGGAAAGAATCAATTCATGTGATTTTCTTCACAGAAAGAGACCTAACAGTTGTTTATCCCTTCACTGGTGTGTTTTCTGTCAAGTTGATGGTGAGACCTACCATCACTTATTAATCTCCTGCTCTTTTATTAAAGATAACAAAGTGATACACTGGATGAAATCCTTGGAACTTTTTAAATATTTCAAAATGGAGGTTTTCTCAAGAAACTAGAAGGAAGTTGCTTCTTCATCCCCAATTAAGGATGCCTTACTTCCTGCTTGGACCCCCAATTAATGGTTTTGTTAAGCTGAATTTTGATGGGTGCAGTGTTGGAAATCTAGGGCCATCAGGAATTGGTGATGTTTTTAGGGATAAGGAAGGAAACATAATTGCTCTGTTCTCAGGTCCAATTGGAGTGGGAGACTCCTTAAGGGCTGAGATTTTGGCAGTCTCAGAACGGGTAGAAAGGGCAAAGGAAGTGGATACACTGGATACAATTACAGCTTATTTTAAGTACTTATTGCTGTTGCACTGTTTTGTGAGTCACTTATCCTATAAATACTTGTATTTTGCAGAAATAACAATTACAGCCCTAACTTTACATAACCATATATTGGATACATACAAAGACAAATAAAAAAATTAAATAAATACTTATCCCATAATTGAACTTGTTTCCACATTCACTGCAGCAACGGTAAAGAGGAGGGAAAGAGACAAAAGGAGGAGGAAAGAAAGAAGTAAAGAAGAGAGAGAGAGAGAGAGAGAGAGAGAAGAAGAAGAAGAAGAAGAAGAAGAAGAAGAAAATAAAGAGAATTAAAAAAATAAATAAAAGGAGGGAGAGGTGGTGATGATTTGAAAAGACTATTTACGACGGTGGAGGAAGGAATAGGAGAGAAGAGGAGAGAGAGAGAGAGAGTGTGGTGGTGGTGGTACTATGGAAGGGTGCTTGATCACCACTTTTGGTTTGGTTCTCCACTAGAAGAGAAGGAAGTGAATAGTGATCTTCTTTTGAAGATAGGGACGGTTCCTGCGAAATGAACAAAACATTGGGGACAGTCTTGTCCCAAAAAAAGAAATTAGTACTTATTGAATAAGCACTTAAAAAAAGCCACCCAATTCTGGCTTATTTTTTAAGTGTTTCACTTATTCTGGGTTTTTTTGCCAAACATGAATAAGTACTTATTTTAAGTGTTCCCAAGTAGGGGCTTACTTTCAGAGAAAAGATCCAATTTTTAAAATTTAAGTACAGAAATGTTTTGGTAGATTTATGTAAATTTGTTTGTTTGAGCAGAAAAAACGATGGGTGTTGTTTGCCTGTGTAGTTTTACCATTTAAACCTTTGAAGGAAAATATTACAGGGGCTTCCCTAATACTCTTATACCGTAATGACCTTGTAGGTAATTTTTCCAACTACCTTATTCTGTTGTATCCATTCCCATATCAACTTGGTTTTGCTTTCCAAACTTGTGTGCCTTTATGTTTGTTCTTCATCTTTGTACCCCAAATATTTGTGCTTATATGCATTAGTGTTGAAGTATGGTTGAGAACTTATCCTTTAGAATTCGATTACCAGAAATGCTTTAGGGTTTTTATCAAAATTCGCTGAACTTATTCAAGTAGATATCCTTCGTGGGAGTAATAGTTTTTTTCTGATTTTCACTTCCAATGTATTACATCAATGAAGTTACAATCTCCTAACTCTAAAAATTGCATTATTCCCAAACGATAAGAAGAATTGTATTATTCCTAAGAAGAAAACTTGTCACTTTTTCTAGGGCTGTTCATGGGTCGGGTTGGATCGATTTCTTGGCGTTTTTCCAACCAACCTGACCTGGTCGGTTTACCTAGAAATGAAACCGAAACAGACCCAGTACTAAGTAAAACTGGCCTGGTCGGTTTGAATCGGTTTGGGTTGGTTTTGTGAATGATTCTTTCAGTGTGAACGGTAAAGGATATATATATCAGAAATTAAAAATGATTTGATGGATTAAAACTGATATTTTATATATCAGAAATTTTATATATAATATGTATATTTCTGAAATAAAGCTGAAATATATCCACAAATATATATATATATATATATATATATATATAATATTGGTTTATTTTTTTTGTAAACAGAAATCAACCGGTGTTGAAGAAAAACCGACCAACTCAGATTGGATCGGATCGGTTTGATCGGTTTGGGTCTTGTTATGAACAACCCTAACTTCTTCATCGGTATTTTTTATGTAAATCTTGACTTTCCAGCTATTGCATTTGACATGCAGGTATGTAGTTATGGTCCCAGATCCAAGATTGGATAGTTCTTTTCATGAAGCTGCTGATGAAGTTCTAAGTTCATTGTCTGATTTCAACCCAAGCAACTGGGGCTTGCCCCCATTCAAAGATGTTTCGAGCTAAAGTCGCATGTCACATCTACACTTTTAACATTTTCTGTTGTCAGTAGAGAACAATCCATTGATTATCTAGAGCATTAGGAAACATAAATAAAAAAGATCATTTATCAAGATTTGCTAAAACAGTGTTTTTTATGACTACTTTCGAGGTTAAGTAACCTTATCATTTTTGTTCTCAAAGAAAATGTGTGTTAGTCACTCGACACTAAACTTGCTTTATCTGTTTAATTGACTGCATCAATTGATTATTTTTGGAATGACATTCTATTTTAGCACTAAGTTCTACAATTGCAACCAAGATTTTACGCTCCTAAAAGAGAATTGAAAAAGGACATACGAAAATACATCTTTTCTAGATAAATGATTGTTGAACAATCAAATAAACAAAAGCATGCTATAAATGATTGCAAAACAATCAAATAAACATAAGCAAGTAATATAAATGTTTGTAGAAATGTAAAACATTAAAACTGAATGGGCTTTCGGGTGTCTACAAGACTAAAATCAGTTGAACTTCTAGGTGTCAACCAAATCCGAACAGAAGGTTTATGGGTGCATACTAAACCTACAATGGTTGAACACCTCTAATATAACATATATAACAATGTAAGCACAAATCCAAGTATCCAACAAATGCCTAAACATGTTGATAATCATATGAAGTAAATTATATTAATTTGTTAACTACAGGTTCAAAGTTCAAACTCTTGAAGAGATTTAGCAAAACTCAGTGAGAAACAATTAAGTCAAAAGGTAGCTCAATTTTTCTCACTATAGAACTGATAAAGCTCAATGATATCGTGTTCTAAATGAAATTCTTGCTCACAAATGCTCTTTCAAATAATAGTTTTCTCACCGATTGATTTTTTCGTTGTTCTCAAGTCAAAAACCATTGATTTATAGTCGTCGAGTGAATATGGCTGTTTGAAATCCGTTATTAATCCATACTAAGAACTGTTCAGATTAAATTCTCAATAAGACAGAAGATATACCATAAAAGATAATAACCGTTATGCCTTCAAACAGTCAAACTTTTCTATAATACTATTCGACTACTCTCTCTTGATAGTCGACTAGCTACTTATCCCAGTCTCGGATGTGAGACATAATTGGCTCATGATATACTATAGTCGATTACTGAATAGTGTTTATTCATTTCTGGCCTCGACTGTTAAGGGTAATCAATTATCGGTTTATGGGAATAGTGTCTACATAGTCAACTACCCACTATTCACAAAATTAGAAACTTAGGTATTGTTTGACGAGTCTTTTTGGGATGATCTCCCAACAATGTTTGATGGCCAAAAGATCTAATGAGCTTTTGGGGGTCTTGCCTTTAAATATCTAGACAGTTTAGTAAGTATCCTTGTTTATCATGGCCTATGTAGTTGTTAAATAAAAGATTTTAGGTGCAGAAAGACAAAAAACTTCAAATGAAGTTCTTAGATTTTTTAGCCATTTTGGACTTCTGTGAGCTTTTAAGGGCATGATAGATCTCTCTAGCTTCCTAGCATTCATTGCCAGGTGGAGAAAAAACAAATTTTAGTCTTTCAAGCTTTGATAATCCCAAAAGACCACACAAAAAGACTTGTCGAATGCCCCCTCAGATTTCCATTCCAAAGGTCCAAAAATGGTTTCTTTAGGCCTATAATCTTAGATTATTACTTTTGGAGCCTAGAAACACCTAAGAATTAGACCTACTACTAGCCATTGGTTTCTAAGATTAGGTTAATCAAGATTGGTTGATTTTAAGCTTATAAAGTGCATCTCCCCAAGTTCCTCTTTCAAAACCCTGGTCTTCCCAGGCCTCTCTCTCAAGACCTGGTCTCACTAGGCACAACAAATTCATATTTCATGCATCTAGATACTTAAATCTCATGATCATACATACTTAGCATTTAACAATTCATATACTTAAATCTCATGTTCAAATGCTCACAAGTTTATATACACATGCTTACATGATTCATAACCATAAGTTATATATTATCCTTTATGAGTACATACTAGTAATTGATACTTTTTCTTTGGAATGGCATAGTTCTATCTTGCAAAGCTAGTACTTAATACATGGATATATGTATACCTGAATCTCTGAGTTCATACTTGTGATAGCAATTTTGAACTCATAGATTCAAGTACACATATATCCACGTTTTAAGTGCTAGCTTTGCAAAATCAAATTCATGCCACATGCTTAAGTTCCGTAAGGCTCAATTTGGAAGGAGTACAAATACAAATTTGTAGAGTGCAAAACCTTGTATTTTATATTATAACTGCTCAAAATTACTTGCCCTACACACAAAATCACTTCTGCTCATGCTTATGATAATATATGCCTCACATATTCAAGACACTTATATCGATATCATATTTTTGTAGTAATTGGCTATTAATCTCTTGGGAGTAAAATCAGCCCCCCACAACGTCCTACAGTACATCCCCACCGTGTATTGAAAATATCTCCTGGTGATGGCATCATCATTTCTGATATCATCATCGGGAAATGTTTTCAATACATAGTGAGGATGTACTGTAGGATGTTGTGGGGGGGGTGATTTAATCTCATCCTTTGGGGGTTGTTCTCTTTCAAAACCCTAGGGGTTGACTCTGCTAAACCCCTTAGTGGATGGTTTCTACTAAAGCAGTAATAAATGATGAAATCAAACCCAAACCTCATTCTATCATGCGACAAACTCATTTCAGAAGAAAAAAAAAAACACGAATCATAGGGTTTGCAAATAGATCAAATTTAGGGAGTGCCGTCAAGACCTACAAAATCTTGAATACGTAAAACAAATCTGTTTAGCTCGATCTCAAAAGAATTCAAGTTTGTAAAGTCAACATCATGACCTCACTACGTTATTGCCTCATGATCTTGCTCTGTAACCATGCCTCATGCCTCACTCCATCACCCTGTTGTTTTAATACCGCCCCTAAAAGCCTTCTATATATCATCTTGACCTCGCTCCTAAAACAACACTACTTTGGGCTCAACCTTGTTTCCTAAAAAACTTAGCCTCCTTCCAGAATCTCTCTAAAATTTCTTTAGAATTTTGAAAGCTAATCTTTCTAAAATTTCTTCAAAAACATTGAGAGTTAATTTTTATAAAATCTCTTCATAATTTTGGGGGCTATTTTTTCTAAAATCTTTTCAGAACTTTAAAGGCTAATCTTTCTAAGCATTCTTCAAACATTTGGGGGTTGATTTTTTTTTAAATCTCTTCAAAGTCTTGGGGATTAATCTTCCTTGAAATTTCCTAAGAAACAATTTCAATACATAAAATTGATTTTGACAGCTTTGATTCTTCAATTCCACTCCCAGTTGAAGTACAATAGTTAAAGCACTTAACTCGTTTTTTTTTTTTTTTTTGCTTAATGAAGGGCTCTCGGGACTAATGTGAGAAAATGGATTTATATAAATGCATAAGCCCGATTGAATCAAAATACACCCTGTCAAGCCTATGCATTTTGATGATAACAAGCTTATTAAGAATACTAATGATTTGTGCTAAGTTTACAGCTGCTTCCACTAAAATGATTAACAAATATTAGATGAAGCAAAGTAGTATAAAAGCATTGAGTGGTTGTCTTTCATTGATGAATTTCTCCAAAAAAGAAGTCTAGCTACCTAAGTTGAAAGAAGAAGAACATGATTCAAGTCCAAAGAAGTTTTCATTTTGTTATGTTAAGTCAGTAGCTTGGGATACACACAATAAGCTCAGTGGTCGACCAATCTCAGTAAACATGAACCTTAGAGACTATAATGATTAGAATAGGTTCTTAGTTACTCCTAAACCTAAAACTTTGTTAATCTCTCTTTGGAAGCCTAACGAATAAATTTCTGGACCAATGGGATAATTCTGGTCAAGGTTCCAAGGTTTTGAACAGTAAGGAATTGAACACCCAAAATGATGAATCGACTACCCTTGACAGCTAATGCATGTATTAAGTTAATGTTGATGAGTTGACTACTCATCCTGATGAGTTAACTGCCTTTGATAGCCGAGGCATGAATTGTAGTTTCACTATTCATGAATCGACTACTAATTTTGATGAGTCAACCGCTTTCGATAGCCGATAATTGGGACCAAGTGATTAGTCATCTAACAGATGCAGGTTAATTAACTAATAAAGAAAAAAGATTCCATCTTTCGATTAGTAGTCAACTAACAAAATTTATTAGTTGATTATCAATCATGAGACCATTTAAAGGCTAAGAGGCTAGTTACTTCTTTTAGCCTTCTATATGCTGGGGCTAAGTTTTGAACTTTGCCAATAATGGTTGGTAGCTAAACCAACTAATCTCTAACAGTCATAAAGTCTCAACATCTGGAAAATGATGTTTGAGGGTTGAAGAAGAGCATGAACTTAATTTGCATTACATCTACTATATTAAGAACATTGTCTATGACCAAGAGTTTGACAAAAGAGAAGAGTTTTCTACGATTTAATTAGTTTATGTGAGAAAAATCGAGTAGCCCTTGTTTCTACAATGGTTTGAGAACCTCTTCATATGTTGAGATTATTATTGTATTGTTTCTTTCGTTGTTGATATTAGTATGCTTGTACTTGTTCATATTTGACTAATTAGGTGCTTTCATTTGTATCTATGCTTTATTGATATATCATTTTCAATCTATGGGTATTCAAGGTTGAGAACACCAAGTTATGGTAGGGACAACACCAGAAAAGTTATCTAGGTATAGCAGGCACTCGGAAGCTTTACTAAGTTATACTGGTTTGAGTCATTTGACTAACACCGTTGCGTTCAGTCAGTTTGTAATATTAGAAGTCTCAAGAAGGGTCCTGAGTAGAGGACATAGACCGGGGTTGGCCAAAGCTCTCGAAAAATCTTCAATGTGCTTTTTCTTTTTTGTGATCCTTATTTTATTTTATTTTATCTATCAATAACAGAAACTTTATTAATTAAGAAAAAATTTATGAAGCTTTAGATACAATAAGGGGGAGATAAAAAGTTTTAGCTCCCCATCAACAAATTACAATGAAAGGAGATTAAAGATTAACCCAAAAGATAGACTCCTTATTCACCCCTTGCTTGGCCAATCCATCTGCAAAAGAATTAGTGATCCTCTTCACTCAGCTGCATTGTATCTCAATGCCCCTACACAGTAATAATTTTTTTTTTTCTTTTTATTATTGTACCTCCACAAACCACTGTCATCTTTCTTGCAATCCTTATTTGTTTGGTTATTGCATTCACAAGCACATAACGACCTTCACATTACTTTACGTTGCATATTTTTTTTGTAGAAAGCCTTAGGTCCAAAGGGGGAAAGCTTTCCAACTACCCAACTCACCCCCTCTTAGGTCAGCTACTTGGGTCAATTAACTTGATTTAGATCGAGCCGGTTCAAGCTAATTAATTAAGTAAATGTGCATCAATTCAAGGGAAGGAACCTTTTGTAATATGATAAAAGGGTAAAGTCGATAAAAGAATAACATATTAAAACTTGTTATAAATAAGCCTCTCCATACTCATATGGAGGACCCTTTTGGGGATCACACATTCGGGAAACCCACATCTCCTCTCTTGAAATCACCTCTCACTCCCTCTCTTTTCTCTAGCACGAATCTCACACTGCCTCTCTCTCTCTCTCTCTCTCTCTCTCTCATGGATTTTATTGACAATAGTGTCACCTAAACCTTAAGAGGCTTGACCACAACCATACTCCCCAAGCTTACAAGTACCACTCCAATCTACTCCAACTGCCCAACATACCTAGGTATTTGACCCTAGAAGGATTCCATTGATTGGCATATCAAAAGTAAAGTACTCTAACATCAAGTACCATTATCAAGTCATGAGTGTTGCCTAGAGGCTGACTCCAAGTGCTAAATAGTAAATACAATGTAGCAAACAAATAAAAAATAAAAAATAAAAGGAAAAACACAAAGCACATAAAAAATAGAGGTTCAACTCTCCTGGTCTACGTCCTCTCCCCAGGCACATCACCTAAGAATTCCAATCTATTATATATACAGTTAGGCTTAACCAAGTGCCAACCATTGGAACTAATGGCCTTATCCATAGGAGGGTGAATTAGGTATAGTTTAAAACTTTGAATAGTTCAAGTTCAAATACCTTCCTTGAAATCTGAAGTTAAGCCTTCTTGAAGATTCAAATGAACTTGTAGTGGAATAAAGACTTACAGTACTCAGCAGTAAATCAAAATATTGTTCAATATGATTAATTTTACTGTTGAACGATGAACAATAGTTTCAATCAAATAAACAAGGTAATCACAAAGGCTGCAACAGTTATACATACAATATATATATATATATATATATATATATTGAAATAAATGAATTGCCTAGGATGTTAGTGGTGTTCTAGTTAAATAAAAATTCAACAATAAATTAAAATAACTATAGAATTGTAAAGGTAGTTGAAAAGTAAATAAACTAAAATGTAAATGGCAGCTACACAAGAAGTGTGTGCTGAGTTTAACAACTAGAGAATATGGACCAACCACAAATTGGTAGCTATGAGAGGACCAAATACTCGAGGAATAATCAACTTGAGATTCAAGTGGTTGAAGAATTGCTACAAAAATCTTAAGGACAAGTTAACTGTTGAAAATAAACAGTGCAACTAAACAATAAATAAAGCAATGAACGTAAACATCTATGATAAAGCAAATGTGCAGCAGTTAAATGTAAATAGTTAGCAGTTGGTGAAAGTTAGTAAACAAGGAAATACTCAAACTACTAAAACAAGAATTTAGTGCAGTTAGTAGGGTTAGTGATGTTAGAAACTCAATACATCAAGAAATTTATATTTTGTAGTTCAAAAGAAAATGAACAATGTGTAACAACTACAAGATCCTTAGATATACAAGTTTAAGCAGTTAGCAAAGATGAAGCACACAGATTTTTATAGAGATTTGGCAGAAACCCCTACCTATGTCCTCTACTTCAAACACCCTCTGAGGATTTCTACCAACAAACAGCTACACTTTTGAGCGCCAACAAAAGCTTTACAACTAATAGAACTTCCGGGTGCCTACAATGACTTATAGTTGGACTTACGGATGCCAACAAGACCTAAATAGTAGAACTTATGAGTATCCACCAAACCTTGAATGGTGTTCAACCTAGAACACCCCCTACACTCAAATGATGTTACAAATATAGCACAAAGTAGTAAGATACAAAAACCTCTCAAATAGGTAGATATAATAGAATACAACATAGAAACTATTCAGTTGCAAGAGTATATCTTGAGATGCCCAACCATAAGAAGAGACTTTCAGTAGATGGGTGAGATTGTATGAGCTTAATAGCTTCTCGGCTTTACTCACCTCCAAAAATTATTGAATCTTAGAAATCTCTTCAAAGAAAAATAAAATACTCTTGCTAATTATCTCTCTACAAAAAAAACAACTAAAGACTGTGTACATTAATAGCTCAGGTTGTTTTTCTTTCTTTTTACTTAGTTTTGATTCAAAGTCGATGACCTCTATTTAGAGGCCTATGGAGCAAGTGACCATTTTCTAACCATTGAAAGGTTCTTGCCAAACATAGTAATGATTCAAGTTTCCTCCAACATGATAGAAGGCTTATCAAACATAGCAATAGTCATTTAAGCCTTCAACTAGTCAAATTTCTTCAAATGAATCAACTATAAAATTTTGGTAGTCATCTACTATATAAAGGGGGAAATGTTTTTTCTCCTTTGGTTGACTAGCTCCTATTCAATCAACCAGTACTTGTTTAAACTCACTCTATTAATGTTAGTTGACTATACATTTTTTGGGTAGTTGATTATTCATCTTAGATAGGCATTTCTATGCCTTAGTTGTCACAAATAGTCAACTATGCATTTTGGGATAATCAACTATGCTTCACAATTAGGCACTTCATGTCCCAATTGTCACAACTAGTTAACTATACATTTTTGGGTGCTATACAATAAAGCCCAAGCAATTTATGCCTCATTCGCTGTCCAACATTGAAAAACTTTGGAAATATTTATCTAAAGGTTTGGATACTCTTCCTTTGGATTTCAATATTGATTTTTAAGACTCTAAAAACTTGTTTAAGTCCAAGAAAGCATAACAATAAAACCTATTCTAACCATTTATCTTTAAGGTTGTATAAACTGAGTTTGGGTCTTGTTAAGCATCATAGAAAGTGCACATCAAGCAACTAATTACATCAAAATCCTAAGGATATGAAACTTTTAAACACAACATAATGTAGTCTTCCTCCTTGATGAATTGTTGTAGCATTGAATTTTCTTAAGCAACTCCAAAGTCTTTGAGTTCTTGTAATAGCCTTTCCATGCTTAGATTTTTTTGGAGCATCCTTATTGGAGAGACTGACAATGATTTCACTTTTTCATCTTTAATAGTATGTTTGCTTAGTACAATTATGGCTTAATGAAGCTTACTTAAATTAGTTGCATACTTAGTACACCATTAATACCCCCAATGAGTTTGTTATCACCAAAGCACATAGGGTCAACCTTAAGTCATTGTTCGAGGGTGCTTTACCATTAAACCAAAAGCTATAATTGTAAGTAGATACAAACATGTCCTTTCACTAGCACCCTACTAAGTGACCTGAACCCTCAACCTAGTACTCTACTACTCTACCACAAGGACTAAACCCATGTTGGACCATCTCACCCAGAGTCATAGTTGATAGCAAGGGCACAACATCAATCCCATATAGCGACTAGGATGTTAAGCCTCTTGAGTCCCTAAGGTATAACGCTAACCCATTTAAGGCCAATAGTCTCCCCTCAGCATTAACCAGGGGCCTCAAACCCGGGACATTGCTCTTATTCCAAGCCATTGTTAGAAGGCGCTTTACCATTATGCCAAAAGCTATAGTTATAAGCAGTGTTTAGAAACTCGGACCGGTTGAATCATGACGTAGGACCATGGTAGTACAATCTTACCCCAATAACTGCTTTTGCTTTAACAGGGAAATTGATGAACCAAGTCTTTAACTAATTGAAATTTTAAAATGTGTTTAATAAAATTTGAACCCATGATATCTTATTTTTCATATATTGTTTAATTACCATTAGTCCATCTCTTAACTTGTGTTAATTAATGACTTTGTATTTACATATTACTTTATTACACATGTATTTTAAAGAAAATGTAAATTAAGAGACTTGGACCCTAGTTATTTGCTTTAAAAATTAAGGAACTTGCCATTCATGCACCATATTTAAGTAATTTAGAAGTTCTAAAATACGTTATATATAGTATTAATATGACATGTAATACATATATATATACATATGCCACATCACCACAGTTTCACCTATGGTTGGACCCCGGTTGAACCTCTAACTTGTGAACCTCTCTCTTCTCTGGATTAATGTCCATCCTAGTTCTCTGAACATTGGTTATAAGTAGATACATACATGTTCTTTCATTAGCACTCCAACAGATGACTCGAACCTAGGAGTGCTAATGGATCGGATCATGATCCAATATTTGGTCGAATTTGGATCGGCCCTATTTAGATCTTCGGATCGGATAATAGGATCCGATCAGAAATCGGTCGGATTTGGATCCTCCTATCCAATTTGAAAAAATTCAATCTGATATATATTATATATTTATAAATATAAATATATAATACATATATGTATATGTTATTTATTTATTTATTTATTTATAAATATATTTTTTATATTATATTTTTATAAATTTTTTATATTATTTATTTTTATAAAAAACATGTATATGATGAAGATAATTAAAAATACTTATATTTTTGTTTTTACTTTATTTAAATTAGAATGTTTTATTTTTCTTTTAGAAATTAATTAATTCTTAAAGAAAACAAATTGGATCGTATCAGATCCAAAGATCTGACTTACCGATAAGATTTGAATTCAAATTGAATCCTATCAAATCCAATCAGATCCGACATGAAAAGCGTTGGATCATATTCGAATAACCCAAATTCAAATCCAATCCAATCCGTTTGCATCCCTACTAGAACCGTCCTCTACCACAAAGAACAAACCCATTATGTGCCATCACCCAAATCTATAGTTGATAAAAGGCACAACGTTAACCCCTTATAGCAGGCGGGGATGTTAAGCCCCTTGATCCAAACGATGGTGACCAGCATGTATGGAATGAGTTTATTTGTTATTTGATACCTACATATTACAATGTTTAAATGCAAGCATATAATGATTTATTGTTGGACCTACGATGCTTTTGCTAATATTAGTAAGTTCTATAGATTTCTTCCCATAAAATTGAAAAAGAAATCCAAAAAATACCATAAAGAATATATTGAATGGTTCTCATGGTAAGAAAGAACTATAAGATGGATCTGATCTATCAAATCTATTGATCCATCAACAATTTATGCCAAAAAAAATATGTTTTAGTAATTTACATAAATAAATAACAAAAACATAACAATTATTTAGTAATTAAATTTTATTAACTGCATATGATATGATATGTATCTTTGTAATCCTAATGTGATAAGATACTTTTTTATATTAACTTTATATATTTCTAAAAATTATTAATTATAATAAATTTCATATTATTATTTTATGAAAAATATATTAATATAAAATTAATGTATTTTACATTAACAATTTTTAAGAAGTATATGGCATTTAACTAGCAACTAAAATATATAACTATATAACTCATATGATTTTACCTTGGACTCGTACTCATGGATTCATGGTTTTTGAACTGTCGTTGACCCAGAGGGTTGTGGGTTAGACCATTCAATCCAGAAACTGTCCAGGCAATTGGCTCCATTTCACCCCTGAACTGTTCCTTTCCCAAAAATCGTTGACTTAGTCAACAACCCGCTGATCTGAGCAGTCAAACCATTGACCCATTTGACCCATACAATGATTTTGGCCATTTTAATTTATTTTATTTTTTAAAATTGCAACGAACCATCCATTTTAATTGAACAGTTGAACTGCTGACCCAGAAACCGGTGGCCATAGCAGTTCCAATTCCAGGACAGTTATTAAAAACATTGGTCGGATTTATGGATCTTCCATATTATCATAGATCGAATTAATTTTGTAGATTTATTATATATTTTGTAAATTTTAACTTATAATTAACTAAAATAAATAATATGTTAATGGCTTTATAAATGTAGTAGTTTCTCAAAAGCCATATCTACATGTATAATACTTATAGTTTTTAGTTTGGGTGGGCTACTAGTATATATTTATAGTCCTAACAACCATAGACTTACTGTAATAATTATGGGATTTATCAGAGTTTCCTTGATGTTTCAGTGTGCATCCAGATCGTTTCACTATATCCATGTATATCAAAGCATGATATATATCCAGTTCCAACTTTACACATACACTTTCTGATGATACTGGTATTTTGTAACTAGCTTACAATCTTTTTTTTTTCCTTGGATTACTTACAATCTAAGACCTGTTTCGAAGGCAATCGTAATGTGTACCGTTTACGTAATCCATCAAGAAACTAGCCGTAATTTGGAACCATTTTTCTAGAAACTGTTGAGTGATAATCTATTGTGGTGATTGTCTAATATAAGGTCAATGCAAAGATCAAAGTATCATAACATACTGTACCATATTTTATGATACATACCAGTTCTTGAACCAGGCAACATGCTAAATAGTAAATACTAAGAATTAGGGGCAATAGCATTAGGTCTGAAAAAATGGTAGAAAGATGGGCACTAAGTAAAGGTTAACCTAACACTGAATTGCTCGATAATTGATTACTCAGTGAAACTTGTTTCCGCACTATAATACAGGCCCATTATACACCAAATGGCCAGAGATTTAAGACTCCATTCAACTAGTCATAATTGTTTGCTACTTTGCTCAGTGTAGCTGAGGTTCTGTTTGGGAAGAGTGCAAATACAAATATGTGCAGTGCAAAGACACGTTTCAGAAATATCCTATACAAGGTTTTGCACTGAACATGAAGAAAACATATCCCAATAATTGTCTAGTGACCACGACTATCATAGAGTTCACATCTTATTTTCCACCCTGAAAAGAGCAAGCTTTCAGATAGATATATTTTGGTACCGAGCTTTCAGATAGATTTCATGCAAGCAAGTTTTACCAATGTAGAAAATTGCATTTATGTAGCATTCAGAGGCTTCTATTTAAGCACTCACACATGGTTCCTGATTTCAAGGACTAAGCAGCATTAATGCATTATTACCAGGGGAAAATTTATATATATCACATTTTGTGATTTACCTGCATCAGCGGGAAAACTTGATAATGATACATAAATGGCGGAGGAAATGCTTGCTACATGTTCAAAAACCCAGGGGCTCAAAAGACTGCTTCATAGCAAGTTTATTTGGTAGAGAAATCCTTCTGTCAGTCTAGATTTGCAATGACTGCATCAACAACCTCTTGGGTTGTACTGTCTCCACCAAGATCTTTTGTCCGATACTTACCCTCTGAGATCACATGCTTTACAGCAGTCTCCAATCGATCAGCAAAAGATGGAAACTGTAAATGTCTCAGCATCATGGCAGATGAGAGGAGGGCTACTGGATTTGCTTTCTTCTGCTCTAGCAATTTCTCATTTCCTACGTTGCCTGCCGAAGCACCTTGTTCAAAAATAGCATGATCAGCCCCCACATTGCCTGTAGACACCAAAAGCTAAAGATTTATCATTTATCATCATGGCAAGGGATGAAGATACAGGGAATTAAAAAAGAGAAAAGAAACTGTGATGCCAATCACAAAGGAGAGAAGTTTAAAAACCATGAATTGATTTCATGATTTGCTGACCATCCAAGCAATCACCATACAAATTTGAAGTAAAGCATTTACCTGTTAGGTACATGCAAAATGAACAAAGATACTATAATGAAATCTGTTCATATGGTTTCTAACATTTTAGAGCACAGGTTCACTATATAAAATGGAGTAATTTTCCTAAAAAAACACTAGGCCATTTCAGGATTGCACAAAAAAAAAGAAAAGAAAAGAACATGATTTCCTTAAAAAATCAATAAGAAACTTATTTTTACTAATTTTTGTGTTTGGTTCAACTTGGAAAAAGAACATGAATAGTCAAGAATTATATGGGCATTGTGAGATTGAGTCAAGAGAGGATAGAACATCTGTTTGGAAAATCACCTAGCAAAATAGAACAGATGTCATTTTCCTACAACTACAAACTTTCTGGAAGTGTCTGTTTTCCATAGCTATTTTGCATGCAGCATTGTAAAATAGCATTTTCTTTTGGAAACAATTCATTTTATTTTATTTATGTGCAACCTAAATGGAATAAAGAAATGTAAGGATTCCAAAAAAAAAATTCTTGATCACCATATATTGATCCATTTCATATGACTAGTATGGTAGACCATAACCCCCCAACCCTGGTGGCACTGGGATCACCATATATTGGCTAGAAATTGACTCCTATTATTACAGCAAGACAAGTCTGAAAACTTTTTAATCTTACATCCATCGAAAACAAAAATTACCATCATCAACATCTAAGCCTTACCCCAACTATATGGGGTCCGTTACATGAATCCTGCTTCACCATACCAATCTGTTTAGAGCCATATCTATTGTTAAACCACAAGCACTTAAATCATTTCTAACTACTTCAACCCATGTCCGTTTTGGTCTGCCTCTGGCCCTTCTAGTCCTTCAACTTGTAATAGATCACTTCTTTTTACGGGTCAATTGAGATTCTCCTGCGTTCCTTCAAATGACTTCATTTCTAACCCCATCCTTTCTAGTTTTTCAACTAATCCATCTCAGCATACACATTTTTCCGCACTCATTTTTTTGGACATGTTTCTTGATTGCCCAACACTCTGTTCCATCTCAGCATTTCTGGTCTTACTACTGTTTTATAAAATTTTCCTTTTAATACAAGTGGTATTTTCCCATCACACACGACTCCAGATGTGACCCTCCATTTTGCCCACCCAGCTCTGATTCTATGGGCAACATCCTCCTCAATCTATTCCTTGTTATGAATTATTGAGTCAAGGTCACACCGAGTTATCTCATAGTCTCCAATCCTATGTGTACCCTGGTTCACACTTCACACTACTATTACTATTAGGTTTACATGGCATATATTCTGTTTTAGTCGTATTTACTTTAAACCCTCTTGTTTCTGAGGCATTTGTCCATTAACTTAATATTGCATTTAAACCTTCATTAGTTTCATGTCCCTCCCCAGACCCTGCACAAGAGCCTCATGCACTGGGCTGCCCTTTTATCAAGAAACAGCAAGCAACAAGGGACTCTCATCTTGAATGCATTTAGTCAACTCATCTATGATTAGTAAAAATAAGGTAGGGTTGCAAACAGTATCCAATTGTCCGAATTCAAATTTGAATTCTATGCCATTAAGGGTGATTCGAATTCAATCCAATTATAATTGGATCAAAGATGAATCACCCCTATCCAATCTGATAATATCCAATTCAACTTGATTTAAATAAATATGTTCATAAGTACTTAGAATTTTTTTTTATGAATATAAGTACTTAGAATTTATGTTGTATGTATCAGTAAAATTGATTTGAATGCTGTATTTTTGTTAAACTATCAAAGGTTTAAGTTTCATATAAATTATTTTCAATTCATTTTGTTAACGAAATACAATATTAAAGTCAATTTTAGTTCATTTTACTCATAATATATAATATTTTAATCATTTTAGTTTAATTTATTAATACTATTCAATATCTGATTGCAATCCAAATTTTATTTGAATCCAATATAAATCCAATGGATAAGATCCAATTCAAATTCAAATATAAATGAACCAAGTTTGGATATGCTCATATGCCTACACCCGATTCAATCCGACCCATTTTCAGACATAAAATAAGGACCAAGTGATGAGATTGGTGAAAACCATGGTTCACAATTTCAATATCCATGGACATTTCGCCATATATAGAGATGGAGAAATTTTGGGGATATTTTGTTTAACATCACTAGATAATTGGAAAAACTAAAAACACAAGAAAGTTTTCTAAAAACATGGAATTAGTTAATAAACTTCAAGGAATCATTAGAAATATAGTTGCACTTTAACACACTCAAGAAACCATATAAGAGAACTATATAAAACAAATATGGTAAAATTAATAGACTTTAATAGGTATTGTTCTCTTTGTCTCCCTTTAGTCTTTTAGCCATATCATCTCCATTAAATATATCATTTACTAGCCATATCATCTCCCTTTAGTTATATGCATTTTTCTTTTGAATAATAGTGACTTAGTGAATTGTTTCAAAATAGTAAGCCAAGTACCCAATCACCAATTCCTGATTGGATATCTTAGGAAAATATTTTTAAAATTATTATGATGATGTTTGGAAAATATAAATATAAAGTCTATCAATTAAATATGAAATATCATTGACATATTGAAATATATCGAAGGTGTTTGGAAAAAAGATTCCTGGAAAATTACATATCACAACCTAGCAAAATGGAGATATTTTGGGGAAATTTCGCCAAATATCACCAATACTGTGAACCATGGTGAAGACCCATCAAAACCATAAAATTTGATGTCTTTCTCACAAGTGTTCCAACATTGGTTGTTGCTCACTCATGCATATTCTTTGATTAGGTCCAAATACCTATTTGGACTAGGGGTGATCAAGGGTCAGGTTTTGCACATGTGATAAGGGCTATTGCTTGGGCCCAACCCAGCCCAGGCCTAATTCCGAGCCTATAAATTGTATTATAAATACATTAAATATATAAGATTATTATATTGTATATGTGTAAAAAATTTATTTGGTACATAATAAAATAGAAAATATTATATAAAATATAAATTATATGCATTATATTATAATATATTAATATAAAACTTATATAAAAATGTATTATATATTAATATATGCAGGCCAAGTCAAGCTCAGATTGAGATTGAAGTATTAGGCCTAGGCCTGGCCCAACCCAAAAATTTGTGGGCCTGAGCCTAGGCCTGGCCAAAACACAAAAACTAGGCCAAGCCTAGAATTTACAGTCAGGATAGGTTGGGCTAAAAATGATTTTTTTTTATCAATAACAACATTTCATTACTTAATCACAAAAGTAATTACAGTGAGGAAGATAAACTTTCTTATCTTCCAACTGGAGCTTAAACTCCCAAGAACAAAAAGGAAAAACTACACTTGTGCCCAAAACAGTGACTCCCTCTCGACTCCTTGCTTAGCTAACCCATCAGCAAAAGAGTTAGCTGATCTTTTCACCCAGCTGATCTTAACTTCCATCTCTTGAACCAACCACCTATATTTCCACCTCTCATTACTGTACATCCATAATCTGCTATTTTCTTTATTCAGCCACCCTACCACCACCTCCGAGTCCCCTTCAATGATGAGTTTTCTTATCATCTCCTTAGCTCTTTGAACTCCTTCCAAAACTGCAAAGATCTCAGCCCTGAGAAAGTCACCCACTCCAATTGGGCCGGAGAACATGGCTGAAACAAACCCATTCTCATCCCTAAACACACCTCCAATCCCCGATTGTCCAGGATTCCCCTGACTACTCCCATCAAAGTTTAGTTTTAAAAAGTCAGCCGGTGGGGGAGTCCGAGACACACACAAGACTGCTTTGGTCTGAGTGCAGTTAGCAATCTCACCCCACCTCCTCAACAAATCATCCATTGTGAAGTCTGTAAACAGCTCTGAATATTTCAGCCACTGTGAAGTCTGGGTGCAGTTGGGATAAAAATGATCACCCCTAATTTGGATTCTTTTCTTTTCCAAAACCCATCACATTATCTCTTTTGTGACTTTATCATATGCTTTCTCTAGATCAATGAACACCACATGAATTCTCACTAAACTTTTCTATTAGTCATCTCAATAGAAAGATAGCTTTCATGGTTGATCTCTCTGGCAATAAACCCACATTGGTTCTTTAATATACTAGTTTCATGTTGTATCCTTTACTCAATTATTCCCTTCCAATGTTTCATAGTATGGCTTATGAGTTTAATCCCACGGGTATGATTATTATTACAACTTTGTACATAACCTTTGTTTTTAAATATAGGCACCATAGTGCACTTTCTCCATTCATCTGGCATCTTCTTTTCTTTCATTATCTTATTAAATAATTTACCATCTGTTCTTAACACCTTTCCCTTCATCTTATTTAATGCTCTCCTTTACTTCTGAAATTCTAACCTTACAAAGCTACATATTAATTTTTTGTGCTATTAGAGTTGCTAATCTCAACGCTATTAGCACCCTCTACATGTTCTTCATTTAATAATTTTTCAAAATAACTTTCCATGTTTCCTTAATTTCCTTATCTTTTACCAAGACTATTTGGTCCTTTTCCAATCTTTATAGCACGCTCACTTTACTTAGATTATATTCTGATCCTCTTCATTCCTCTACCAAGTTTTTTCTAATAAAAGAACATATCATTAAGAAAAAAGAAAAAGTACGAGAGAAAGGTGACGAACTATCGCCCGAGAGAACACTACCAAGTTTCTTTAGCACTTTACTCCACATCCTAATAAACTAACATGGAAAGAGATGTAAGAGATTTTATGGTGGAGTTATCAAAAACTCACCTCCTGGCATGAAACCAGTGCCTCCAGCAATACCTGCAGCTGTATTTGCTACCAAGTTACCATAAAGGTTAGGTGTCACCTGCAAAATCACAAAGAATACCACATGAGCTGTTTGCAAAAAGGATCAAGTGTAATCTCATGACTAAAAAATTAAAATGAAGAAATAGATATATAGAAGAGAAGTCCCTAATTAAAGATACTATACATATTCATGAAATTCCAGTCAAGGCTTTAAATAAACTGAAATAGTTTGGTTCTTTCATGAACTCTTTAGAGCTAAACATTAGCCAAGCTACGGTGGGTTCAGCATGTTTAAAGCTTCACTCTTTAAAGATATTTATGCACTTTATGTATAATATCTGTAGAGAAACTGATGTGAACCCCACTGATGTGGTCCCCATAGTGTTCGTATGGCAGCAATATTTCTGTTAGATATGACAGTGTTAGTTGGTAGTTATTTCAGCTTTATTATTAGTTATTTCTTATTCTATTTGCCATGTAAGCAATAAGGGCAATTCAGCCCTTTTACAGTTATATAAATATTAAGAGTGGGTCGGCAGAAATTATAACCTTCCCCTCTCTTTTTCTGAAACTCTCTTTGTGTACTTCTTCTCTTCATCTCTTCTCCTCTTCTCTTCAATTTTCCATCCTCTTTTTCTTTTAAATTCAAGACTGATTGTAGTCTAGATCGACTACTTGGTATCAGAGCCGACCTAGGAGCTCTTATGCTAGTCTGAATAGGCCGACTGCATGAGAACCTCCTAGGTTTGGAAGTTTTTCAACAAGGAAGGAGGATTGGCTGATTCTTGGATGTTACTGGTAGTGTGCGGCTGCTACTAAAGAGATTGTAGAAGTTTGGGAGAGTTCCAGTAGTCACAAAGAATCAGAAGAAGCTTCGGATCCTCAAGATTAGGGTTTTGCATCAACCGGAAGGTGGCGGCCAGAGATTTTTTCATAATGTAAGCTTTTTTCTTGTGATTGACTTTAAAAAAGATCATCTTGGTTTAGTTTGAGAGGTGCGGCTGGAAAATCTTTGTGTTTTCTTTAGGGTTTTGAGAGAAAACCCTAAAATTCAAAACTGTTATTTGTTTCATATCAGAATTTGAACTGGTTTCATTCAGAATTCTGTTTTCTGTGTTCTTTGGAAGACCTAGGCCGGTTGTTATCAGTTGTTTGAGTGTTGTTTCTCCTATTACAGTAATTAAAAAAGGGTTTTTTATTAATTCTTGATCAAGAATGGAGTTCAAGAGTCAAGGGAAAGGTGTTTCTGGGACTGGCAATTCTGGTAACATGTCTAAAAATACCTTTCAGATTACAACAGTTAAGTTTGATGGATCAAACTACCTAGAATGGGCTCAATCGGCCATGATGGCCATTGGGGGTAGGGGAAAACTGAGCTACTTGTTGAGAGATGTGAAAGAACCAACTAAGGAAGACCAAACCTATACCAAATGGGTTCAAGAGAACTATTTGGTTATGACATGGCTGTGCAACTCTAAGCAGCCACATATCAGCCGGAACTATTTGTGGGCGAAAACAGCTAAGGAAAATCTGGGATGTCATGAAAGAGTCCTACTCCCAACCGCTTAATGTTGCTAGGGCTTATGAACTGAAATGTGAGGTTAACAACCTTAAGCAAGGAGAGAAACCAGTCTCGGTTTACTTCTCTACACTGAAATCTTTGAGGCATGAAATTGACCACCTAGAAACACTTGAGTTGGAAAGCCAGAAGGATGCACAGACTCATAGAAAGCAAGTTGAGATTAATAGGGTTTTTGAGTTCCTAGTTGGTCTGAATCCTGAGTATGATATTGTAAAACAACAACTATTGACAAGAGACAGTGTGACCCTATCACAAGTCTACTCCTTAGTGCATAGTGAAGAGACTAGGAGAAAGGTTATGATGCAGCATTAGCCCTTCCCACCAACCTTGGCAGCAGTCAAACCTTAGTCTGGGGGTGATACGGAGAGGGATATAAAGAAGGAAGACAAGCAGGATCCAGTAATGTGAACATTGCAAGAAACCCAAGCATACTAAAGACACCAATTGGAAGTTATACCCACATTTAGTCCCAATAAAACTCATGAACAAAAGGGGTAATGCTAATATGGCTGTTAATACTGATTGTACCTCCTCACCGGGCACAAAAGGCACACCTCTGACACCCTAGTTGTTGTCCGAGCTGCCCTGACTCGGTTGGAAAAGGAAGTTGGCAACTCGGCTCAATCATCTCAGCCGCCATCAGCTCCCACATCAGCTTTTGCTCATTCAGGTACTCAGGCCTCAGCTTATCATGCTTCAGCTCCAGGTAACATTGAACATTGTTGGGTAATATACTCAGGTAAATCTGACCATATGACTGGCTTGCCATCACTGTTCACTACCTATCACTTATCTTCTAGCAGAGATAAAGTGTCCATTGTTGATGGTTCCCTTGTTCCAATTTCTGGCAAGGGAGACATCAAGTTGTCTAATGCCATCTCCTTATCTTCAGTTCTGCATGTTCCTAAGCTTAATACTAATTTGCTTTCAGTCAGTAGCATTACAAAACATCAGAATTGTTCAGTAACATTTTTCCCTAACTGATGTATTTTTCAGGACTTTGAGACAAGGAAGGTGATTGAGACTGGCTGTGAGACGAATGGGATCTATCTACTTGGAGAGAGTTCACATTGGGAAGATAGTGAAGATAGGAAGTCTTTTGTTTCTCAGTCTTTTAGTCAGGTTATGCTTTGGCATAATCGGTTGGGTCATTTATCTTTTTGGTCTTTAAAGAGTTTGTTTCCTGATTTATTTGAGTTTGTTCAGATGTCCAGTTTGAGATGTGAGAGTTGTGAGCTTGCAAAGCATTGTAGAACATCTATTTCATTGAGAAATAAAAGAAGTGATAATCCTTTTGATATTGTGCATACTGATGTTTGGGATCCTTACCACATCACTGTTATGGAGGGGTATAGATATTTCTTGTTGTTTGTTGATGATTATACCCGTTTTTCTTAGGTTTACCTTATGCGTTCTTGAGATGAGGTTCCTGCTTTGACCCAGATCTTTTATCAGATGATTTTAACCCAATTTGGGATCAAAATCAAAATAATCAGATCCGATAATGCGAAAGAATACTTTACCAACCAATTAGCCTCTTATTTGCTTGACCATGGAATTATCCATCAAAGTACTAGTCCTCATACACCACAGCAAAATGGGGTTGCTGAGAGGAAGAATAGGCACATATTGGAGGTAGTCAGAAGCATCATATTTAACTCCAATGTGCCTATTCGTTTCTGGGGAGATGCTATTCTTACAGCAGTGTATCTCATTAACCGAGTTCCTTCACGGGTTCTTGACATGAAGCCCCCATTTACCCTAATAAAGACTTGTTTATTGTTCCCCTTAAAACCTTTGGTTGTACTTGCTTTGTTCAGATTCTTGGACCTCATCGTTCCAAATTTAATCCTAAGGCCTCCAAATGTATTTTTCTCGGTTATGCACAAACTCAAAAGGGATATTGCTGCTACAAACCCACTTCTGGGAGAAGATTTGTCTCTATGGATGCTACTTTCTTCGATGATGTACCCTATTATCCTAGGGTTTCTCCTCGGGGGGAGAGTAGTGAGTGTGGGATTAACTCATCAGAAGTTCCTTTACCTGTTCCATTGAGTGATGAGTGATGTAATGGGGAGGGGTGTCAGAGGTGTCAGGATTTGAGAGTCTATCACAGGCGGTAGAGACAGGTTGATTTCAGTCATCAACAATCCAGGCCAGCCCCAGTTCCTTCTGCAGATCCAGATCCAAGTACTACAGACCCTTTATCAAATTCAGGTTCCACTAAGATACCTTCCACTGTTGAGCCTTTACCTCCTTTGGATGACCTTGACCTTCCCATTGTAGTCTGTAAAGGCAAATAGCGTTGCACCACATCCACAGCCCATTGCATTTCCCAGTTCTTGTCCTATGATCACCTGTCCCCCTCTTACAGATCCTTCCTCACATCTATTGTCGGTATTCCTATCCCCAGAACAATGTAGGAGGCATTGTCAGTTCCTGAGTGGAAAGATGCAATGAAGGTTGAAATGGATGCTCTTCTAAGGAATAATACTTGGGAGCTAGTTGACTAGCCTAAAGGCCTCCAAAGGTAGGAGTTCTTGTCAGTTCCTGAGTGGAAAGATGCAATGAAGGTTGAAATGGATGCTCTTCTAAGGAATAATACTTGGGAGCTAGTTGACCAGCCTAAAGGGAAGAAATCGGTTGGATGTAGATGGGTATTTACTGTGAAACATAATGATGATGGTTCCATTGAAAGGTATAAAGCCCGGTTAGTTGCAAAGGGATTTACTCAGACTTGTGGTATAGACTACTTGGAGACTTTTGCTCCAGTAGCAAAGATGACCACTATTAGGGTTTTATTGTCCCTTGCAACCATTTACTCTTGGCCCTTGTTCCAGATGGATGTTAAAAATGCCTTCCTCAATGGAGACTTGCAGGAGGAAGTCTACATGCAGTTGCCTCCTAGATTTTATGACGTAGAAACAAGAAAGAAGGTTTGCCAGTTGAATAAAGCCTTGTATGGACTCAAACAGTCCCCTAGAGCTTGGCTTGATAGATTCAGACAAGCCCTTGACAAATTCGGCTATGTACAGGCCCAGTCAGATCATACATTGTTCATTAAGAGAGTGGACTCTTCCTTGGCCTTACTTGTTATATATGTGGATGATATTGTAGTGACAGGGAATGATAACAGTGAGATTTAGTCTCTCAAACAACTCCATCAAGAATTTGAGGTGAAAGATCTGGGAGAGTTACAATACTTCTTGGGTATTGAGGTAGCTAGATCTAAACATGGGATTTTTGTTTCTCAAAGAAAGTATGTTCTAGATTTGTTGGAAGAAACTGGAAAGTTAGGTGTTAAACTTGCAGATACACCTATTGAACAAAATCACAAGATCAGTGCAAAGGGTGGAGAGTCACTTGAAGATAAAGCTATGTTCCAACTATTAGTTGGAAAACTCCTCTATCTTTGTCAGTAAGTATATGCACTCTCCTAGGACTACTCACTTACTTGCAGTTGAGAGGATATTAGCATCTTTGAAGAGGTGCCCAGGTAGAGGTATACTATTCAAGAATAATAATCACATGAAGGTAGAGGTTTATACAGGTGTTGATTGGGCTGGGAGTGTTGATTATAGAATGTCTACCTCTGGATATTGTGCTTTTGTAGGAGGTAACCTGGTCTCTTGGAGGAGTAAGAAGCAGAATGTTGTTTCTTGTTCTAGTGCAGAAGCTGAATACAGGTCTATGGCTAATGGTGTGGCTGAAATCCTATGGTTGAAATCACTATTTGAGGAGTTGGGTATTGCTTATAAGAAGCCCTTAGTGTTGTATTGTGATAATCAGGCTGCTATTACTATAGCTCATAATCCGGTACAGCATGACAAAACTAAGCATATTGAAGTAGACTGACATTTTGTCAGAGAAAGGTGGTTCCGTATATCACCTCCAGCATGCATCTTGCAAATCTTCTCACCAAGGCGGTTCCAAGGAAGAAGTTAGAGGTAGATCTATGCAAATTGGGAATGACAAATATCTATCCCCAACTTGAGGGGGAGTGTAGAGAACACTGATGTGGTCCCCATAGTGTTCGTATGGCAGCAATATTTCTGTTAGATATGACAGTGTTAGTTGGTAGTTATTTCAGCTTTATTATTAGTTATTTCTTATTCTATTTGCCATGTAAGCAATAAGGGCAATTCAGCCCTTTTACAATTATATAAATACTAAGAGTGGGTCGGCAGAAATTATAACCTTCCCTCTCTTTTTCTGAAACTCTCTTCATGTACTTCTTCTCTTCCTCTCTTCTCTTCTTCTTCTCTTCAATTTTTCATCCTCTTTTTCTTTTAAATTCAAGACTGATTGTAGTCTAGATCGACTACTATCCTTCTAATGCATATAATATATTATTATTATATAGATAGATAATATGTACAAGGCAAAAAGCAATTTAACAACAAGAACAACAATAAAATAATAACAACAAATACAAGTAACTTTTGTAACATAATTTTATTACCTTAACAATTTGTTAGGAATGTTACTGTCTAATTTAAATAAGTCAAGGGGGTGTTTTGTATATTAGAGTAAGTAGGTAGCGGAGCAACATAGTGCATCTATTCTAAATTTACTAGAGGCACTTTGGTCCTTTTATTTTGTGATGTTACAATATAAAGGCATTTCTGGTTGTGGGAAGACTTGATTTTCTCTTTTCTTCTCTTCACCAGACCAAGTTCTCTTCTCTTTCTGTTCTTTCATTTTCTGTTTTATTAGATAAATAACAGATTGCAAATTATTTCTTCATACAAGCAGATCTAAGATCTAATTGGACCTGCAATCTGTTCTACTTCAACTGAAGCTGCAGATTTAGTTACTTTTTTCATCAATCAGAGTTCTGTTAACAGGGTAGGTTTCAACCAGTTTATGGCCACTTATTATGGTCAGCTAGAGTGTTCTGTTCTGGTTGATGCACTTTTATTTGGCTGTTCAAAGAGGAATAATTTCAGAGGTATGTGGTAGTGGCTTTCTCAGTGGGAACGAAGAAAAGAATGAAGAGTATTTTGTTGAAGCTAGATGCCAATGAAGATAGCTACATCACATTAGAATCAGAGATTGGTATGAGAAGAGTTAATTGTGTATATATGTCCTCCCCCAGATTCAGGTATAAGACAATTGTCAAACAAAAATACAATCATATTAACAAATTCCAACTGAGAAAACACACACAAATAAGGGGCAGGCATAAGACAATAGTCAAACAATAAAAACAAAGACACGGAGAAACATGTGAATATAAGAAAAGCAAGATATAGATGAATTATAAAACCACATACCATGACATCAAATTGTTCAGGCTTCGAAACAAGTTGCATGCAGCAGTTATCCACAATTATCTCATTATACTTTATTCCAGGATATTTTGTCGCAACCTCACGGCAAGATTCTAGGAAGAGACCATCTGCAAGCTTCATAATGTTCGCCTTGTGAACAGCTGTCACTTTCTTCCGGTCATTAAGATAGGCATACTCAAAAGCATATTTTGCAATGCGCTCTGAACAGAATTTTGTTATCACCTAAGAGGAATGTTGTACAAGGGAAAAAAAATCTTCCATGAGGCAATTCTGAAGAAACATTTCCATGAACATTCAATAAAATTTTGAAAAAAAAATAGAGAAAAGGTCAGGCAAAAGAAGATAAAAGAAGAAAAAAAGTTATTCAAAGTGATATCAATTCTTGCCAATGGCATTCAACATTCTATAGACCAAAATGCCCTTGTTATGATCTGTTGGGTGTCTGCCCAATACAACTGCCTCTTCAAGGTGGTGCAGACTCCCAACAAGTTCCTTCTAACCACATCACTTATATAGTAATTCTTACATTGACAAACAACTTGGATTCAGTCAGGCAAAAGAAGATAAAAGAAAAAAAAAAAGTTATTCAAAGTGATATCAAATCTTGCCAATGGCATTCAAACGTTCTATAGACCAAAATGCCCTTGTTATGATCTGTCGGGTGTCTGCCCAATACAACTGCCTCTTTGAGGTGGTGCAGCCTCCTAACAAGTTCCTTCCAACCACATCACTTGTATAGTAATTCTTACATTGACAAACAACTTGGATTTACAGTTTAGATTCATAACTAATTCTTTGACAAGTTGGCAAGTTGTTGAACTCCCTGCACCACCCATTCCGCTACTCTGGTTGGGCTCAGCTGCGCTCCTAAAAACTCCCCAGCCCTCAAGAGCATCCTTGTCCTCGAGGATTAAATTGGGATACATCTAATGGAGGGCAAAGCAAGACTCCCAACTGGCATCCTCAGCAAGTAAGCTTGTCCATGTGAAGGATTCATTTACCAGTCAACCCATCTATAGTCCAGGACCCATTGTGACTGAGCTGAAGTTCAACACCATCATTGAACATAAGAAGTGACATGTTGACACCTATGTGCTTCTTCAAAAGAGGCATGTGAAAAACAGGATGAAGCTTGGAGCTCGAAGGAAGCTAAGATCACAAGATGGTAAGCCACCATGCCCACCCGTTCAATCACTAAGGAGGGTAATGTAGGAGCTGAAGAATCAAATTTGGAATTTTCTGAAATTTTCTGTATTTCTGTATATTTGGACAGTATGGGTATTTTCGTCATTTTGACCAGTCCCTCTCTCTCTTATTTCTGTTTTTTGATAGTATGTTCCAGCCCTACTGCATCAGTTTTCATATCAGAGCTAATGTTTAGCCGCCATGTTCTTACAAAGTGATTGATTCTATAGGCCTGGGATATCATTTAAACAATGTCAGTCTAGAATCAATGATGACAGGGTTTTTGAACCATATAAAAGGTCTATGGTTGATTTACTTGAGAAATTGGTGGAACAAAGTAGATCTAGTAATGTCGGCTATAGGAGTAAGGTTTTCAAGAATGTTAGAAGAGAAAGGGAAGTGCCTAATTTCAAGGGAGATGAAGATCGGCAAACATTCTTTGATTGGATTGATATACTAGAAGAATATTTCGATTGGCATGATATGCCTAAAAAACACAGATTTAGATTTGCACACATGAAGCTCGCAGGTATTGCTAAAGTATGGTGGAGAAATCTTGAACAATAACTAGAAAATAGAGGTGAATATTACCACATGGGTAGAGATGAAGAGGTATTTACAAGAAAAGTAACATTCCACAATACTTCCATGATGATCTATATGTGGAGTTGACTAATCTCAAGCAAAGTATGCTATCTATAGTTCAATATATGCATAAGTTTGATGAATTATATATTAGATGTGACATCATAGAAAGTGAAAGGCACAAATCAATTCGTTTCATGAATGGACTAGGGGATGATATCAAGAATGAATTGTCTACAATTCAGATTTATGACTTAGATTATGCCCTTGAATTGGCACTGCTTTTGTAGACTCTGTTGTCTTCTCATCCTCCTCGGTTGGTATCGAAGCCAATAGATCCAACATTCCTTTAAACCCTTGAGTTAATGATCCAAGGTTACCCTAAATTTTGAGCCTTTTGGTCCATATTTCTTCTATAACCTTTTATGTCATTAGATCGTAAGATTAGAATTTAAACTTGTGAACATTAAAAATATCTTATGTATAGATACCACCTAGAACCTTTGGCTAGAACCCTAAGATTGCAACCTCTTCGGAGATTTCGCTTGGCTAGAACCCAAGTTGGATAGACTAGACATCTACCAATTCCACCAAGACTAGAACCCTTGAACCGAGGTCAAAGTCATGTTAGGCCGAGCAGAGTTAATGAAAGGCCGTTAAAGTTGACTAACTGTTGAAGGTGAAGTGGAAAGAAAAGATGAGGAGATTGTTTAGGTCAGCATCTAATCCAGAACATAGTCCTGAAGAATGCAGCACCAATTCTTCCCTTACTAAGTCCATGTCCAAAAAATATGGAAGAAATAAATTATAGTAACATAGAGAAATCCCTTCAGAATTGGACCATACCCAAGATAGCACCATCTAAGATCTACAAAAGGGGAGTTTTTAGTCTAAAAACAGACTTTAACATTAGAACTGTAGAAAGAACGATAGCACTAGGAAATGAATCAGAAGACTTTCACCTTATAAACCAAAGAACTATAGAAGCCTATAAGAAAAAGGTCGAGTGTCATTTCATCAATTTTGGCCTAGTACAAGTAGCCATCAAACCCTTGACCCGATTAGGTCTTCCAATAGCTGCTTTAGCATGTCTAAGAGATTCCAGGCATAATAAATTTAGTGATTCCTTAATAGGAGTAATTGAAGGTAACCTTAGTCAAGGGCCCATATACTTTAATGCGTTCCCTAATTTTACAGTGTCTCTAACAGACCCAGGGATCCACGAAGCCTTAACCTTGAGACTGCAAACCCAAGGTTTCGAAATGAAACTAGGGTTAGAAAATGTAGCGTTAGTCTACAAGGTCTATTTCAACACCATGAATACCATATGTCCTAATACTAGGATAACCGGAACAAGGGGAATGATGATTCCGTTCCAAACCAATGCCAGGAAAAATGTCACAATTTCTAGGCAAATCATATGAAAAAACGTGAAGTTGTCGGATAGTTGGTTGATAGCTAATGCTGAGCCTCCCAGACCCATGGAGTCCACTAAACTAGCTTTGGTGAACAAGATGGATCTATATAACTAAGGTTCAAGAGAGCCTCTACTTCATCCCCCATACACTAAACACATTGAAGGTAAGATATTATTCTAGAAGGTCGGTGGATTTGTCAAAACCATCTCATCCCCCTCCAGGTATAATATATGCTACATATGAAACACCAACAGTTAATATGCCACCTTCGGTTTATCATACAACCCAAAACCAAGTCCTTTCTGTATGATCTTATGAACCAACAGAAGCCAATTTTGAAATAAACGTCCTAGAAATTGAAGAATTTCATATAGATAAAGACCTTATTAGGTTAAATTTCAATTCTCAACCAATAAGAAAGAAATGCTTTCTTTGAAAAATTCTGTAAATCTGAGAGAGATTGTACTAGAGAACTCTGGTACAAAGATATGTTAGAAGCTAAGGAAAATATTCCTTTCTGGGATTGGTTTGCACAACAAAAACCGTTTAAAAATATAAAATCCCCAGAAGAAGAATTAGATTTATGTATCACAAATAAACTTTCTAAAGCATGGAAGATTGTTGTAGAATCAATACATCCTCCTTAGCTAGCCCAATAAAGAATTCTGCTATAATCAAACATATGCTATAATACCAGAACATTGTTCTCAAATAATATAACAAAATAACTATACAAACATATGCCTGAATATTTTAAGCCAACAAACAAGCCGAATTGAAACCTTGTTAAGTTCCCTAGAAATTTCTAATCAAAGAACAGCAATAATTAAAAAAGAAAAGCCAATGGGAGTGGTGAGAAAATTTCCTCACGACATGAGAATTAAAAGAACTATGTTAGACCTGTCCAAAATGAACTACAAGGATGTAGTAGCTAAAATGATTTCATTCCAAAGTTCCAACTAGGAAAATGGAGAGTCCTCAAAGATATCATTTAAAAAATTAAAAGAAGAAGAAAAGATATTTGATTCTCATTCTATAGACTTACTAAGTGAGGAATCAGAAATTGGAAAATCTAATACACCCTCAATAGTGCTAAATAAGCTCTCATATAAGAGTAAAAAGCCTTATTACCCTAGGCATGCCCCAGTAGACTTACTGTTTGAAGAACCCAAGAGGCCTCAAGTAAGTTATGATGAAAATACATTCTACCGATGGAATCTATATGGTTTGTCTGAATATCAAATTCATGAATTAATCCATCATATGACACTATATGCTAGTGCCAGCAAATTGGCTAGAAATGAGAAAAAGATAATTGCCACCGTGATGACTGAATGTTTTACAGGACAACTCAAAGGCTGGTGGGACAATTATCTTGTCCAAGAAGAAAGATGTTTCATCCTTAATTGGTAAAAAGAGAAGAGATGAAGATGGAGAAGTGGTCTTAAGTCAAGGCCAAACAATTCAAGACGTGGTCACTACCTTAGTCCTACAGGATAAGTGTATGGAAAGGAATCATGAGATTTAATCAAGACTTCAGAAGTTTAGTCAAGTTAAAAGTGGGGGAAGGGCTTAGGACAAGGTTTTGGAAAGATGAGTTGCTTGGAGTGAGATAATTACGTGAGGTGTGCCCCAAAATTTACAAGTTGACAGATCAACAAGTATCTATTGAGCAATGTTATGAGTGGAGAGGGGAGCAAGTGTTTGGAACCTGAAGTTCAGAAGACCTTTATTGGACCAAGAAGTGGATCAAGTGTATTCTGTTATTGGTAAAGTTAGAAGATACAAATATATCCAGAGCTACAGTAGATGGATTATGGTGGAAATAATGCAGAGAAGGCAGATTTTAAATTAAATATTTTTACAAAGCTTTACTGAGAGATGGTAGGGATCCAGACAAGATAAAAGGAGTGTGGGGTAACCTAGTGCCCCCAAGGGTAGAAGCTTTTGCTTGACTGGTGGCGCATGACAGTATCCTAACCTCGGATCACTTTAAATCCAGAGGCTTACAATTAGCAAAACTGTTGTTATGTGTGCAACCAGGAGGAAGAAACGGTTCTTCATTTATTCTTCTCATGCAGTGTGGCAAATTTTATTTGGAAGTTCTTCTCCTACCTGTTTGAAGAGAATGAATCTCATCCTTTGGTTCCAGCAGAGATTTTCTCCAAATGGCCGAAAATCAAAGGAAGAAAGCTAAAGTCCTATGGAGTCATATCCCATTCGCAATATGATAGAAGGATTTTCGAGGACAAAGAAAAAGCATTGAATATTTGATAGCAGGTGTGGGCAATCTGATTGTAGCTTGGGCTCTCAGTCTTCCAGAGTTTGACCAAGTGAATAAGTCTGATCTGTTAGGGAATTTCTGGGGTACTCTGGAGTTGAATCTTTGTAACTTTGATTCTTTCACAGTTTGACCTGATCTGTATTTGGTTTATCAACTTGACAACCACTGCCTTTTTTCAGTTTAATGAAATTTCCTTTTTATACATGTATATATGTCGTGTCTGGGTTAACCCTGGTTGAACATCTGACCTGTGAACCTCTCCTTTTTCCAGCTCTATGCCCAGTCCAGTTCTCTGAGCATTGGTAGGCAATGGAAATTATTTTATCCTTTACTTTGTTACAGTTAGCTTGAAATACCAGTTTTCTCTAAACTACAGCAATCAAGTGATCAAAGATGGTTCACAATTATCCTATAAGTCAAATTGACAAGCTTCTACATTCTTCTTTTTCATAATAGATCATATAATCAATCATGAATCAAACAAAAGGACCAATCTAAATTCACAATTCTTCCAATAATCATATAGTTTCAAAATGCATTAACCAACCAATAGAGGGTCCTGAATCCTGATAGCCAACTCTAAATGTAATCAGTTCTAAGTGCATTAAAAAGATATCATCAATAAAAGGTGAGCTTACTACTACAAGATTAACAGGCAAGACAGAAAAGGGAAAACATATAGTGGAAAGAAAAATATATAAGAGAAGGTTAGCTAAACAAATGTATAGAAAAATGATCAACAAGATTACCTTGAGGCTCTCGACCACACCAGGAACGACCTCATGCTCGAGCCCAGAATACTCTCCTTCTGTGTTTTCCCTGATCACAACGATATCAACATTCTCGTGCCTCGTGGACAACCCAGGCAGATTGAAACAATTCACAAGCGACGCATACAGATCAAGCTCCTTCCTCAGTTGCATATTCAACGAGCTAACTCCCCCTCCAACCGGCGTTGCCAAACCACCCTTCAAGCAGACCTTGTTCTTACTGATCGAATCAATCACCTCTTGCGGAACCTTTGTCATGTCGCCATGAACTTCGTATCTCTCGAAGTACACCGGAGCGTGCATTGCCTCCATGACCTGCTCGACAGCACCAGTGACAAGAGGTCCGATTCCATCACCTGGAATAAGGGTCACAGCTCTGGGTGCGCCATCACCGGGCCGGGGCATGTAGGTTACGGTTCGCTTCGAATCGAGACCTGATAACCCTAAGCATGCAATCGAAGGATATGATGAAGAAGATCTTGAGCTCGGCAGAAGTTGCAATAGAATTGATAGGGTCCTTCTCGCCATGATAGTAACCTGCTGTGTTTTTACAAGGGAGTAAGACCGGAAATGGCGAGGTGACGTACCTTCTTCTCTCTCTTGCTCATCATTTCGGTTTTTCTTTTTCTCAGGCGTAAGGACGTAAAATATAAAAAAAAAAAAAAAAAACCTCCCTTGGATTTTCTGCCAATTATAAACATTTACCCTTTAATTTTTGACAAATAGATAATTACCCCTTTTTATCTATGATGCATCTATAAACAAGCTTTTTGAACTTTTATTTGACTAATACACCCTCTTTCATGACCCCAAATTTTGAAAATATAACCAAATCAATTTAAAATTTGTCGAAACCCACAATCCCCTTTCACATATAATAAATATATTTAAAAATCACTAAGAGCATTGAGATCAATAAGATTTACTATTTTGATCAAATGCAATCCCCAAACTTAAGAAGCTATAAGTTAGTCACACATTAAATTTCATAACCAAACTCTAGAGATTCATCTTTCATCATATTAATTTCTCTCTAATGGTCTCAATCTATGTAATGTCTAAACCTTGACTCCACAAAATCAAATTTGACACATCCATTATCTCATGGATACTAATGTACAATCAATCATTAAATTCCACCTTAAATCTACAATGGTTAACTTTAAAAATGTCAACATTCTATTTTAACAACCTTCGATGAATAAAACTATATAACTAAGATCAAAGAATTCTTTCTCAAATCTAAACATTTCACCCAACTCTTCATATCCATCCATGCTACACGCAAAATTTCAACTCAAAATTCCCTTATTTAATTATACGATCAATAAAGATTTCAATTTAATGTTTGTGATTAAATCACACAAGAAGTTGTAGCCCAAGCACCACATCCAAAATTATCAAAATAACCCACTTATCCAATGTTGATCTTAAATTTCTTCATTTCCTTTCAAAATAAGCAATATTTCATTTTAAGCAATCTCATTAGTTAATAAGCCACAAGCCAAAACATTAATATAAACTAAACCTTTCAAGCCAAACTTATGATCAAAGATTTGACTTTTCCATCAAATTCAGTATGTTTAAAAAATGTTTATCCATCAAATTTTATTCCAAAATTCCTTCATTTGACCCATCATCAAGCCAATGTTCTATTTCAACAAATATTGTTAATTAGAGCATGTCATACGTTGATCTCTACCATCAGAACATCATTTGACCAATTGGACATTACCACCATTTTCAGGGGCCCAAAATTCCCCAGTACATCAAATTTCATGACATTTAACTATCAAATAAACAAGGATTCATTTGAAGCATTCTTGTTAATTGATGAGTCATAAGCTAAAATATTGATTTGAACCAAATCTTTCAATATACAACTTTGATAAAAGATATGACTTCTCCATTAGGTTCATGATGTTTAAAATGCTTACAAGCCACATTTCATCCCAAAATTTCATCGTTTGACCCACTATCAAACTAAGGTTTTGTTTCAGCAAATTTAATTGATCATAGCAAATCAATCCATGGATCTCCATCTTCCAAGCCTTATGTGATTAATTAGACTTCATCATCATAACCAAAGACCAAAAAAAAAGCACATTAAATTCCATGACCCAATTTAATCACCCCGTCATCTATCCCAACCTAAGACCTCAAGAGTGCGGGGATGATATCAACCCTTTCACTTAAACCTCACTGGCCTATTATACCAATTATGACGAGGCAAATAGACTAAAAGAACCTAGAAAAAAAACCCAAACTTTAGGAACTTGCATTACCACCTACTTATAGGCTAGGATAAGATGTAGAAAGATGAGGGTCTTAGAGAAATTTATACCTATGGCCTAATAGCATATTATTAAACCAGTTTTAAGAGAAGTTTGAAGCATTTTTTTCACAAGATTTTGTAGAATTCTTATCAATCTTTTTGTTGGAAATTAAGCCTAATATTAGGATGCTATTGTAGCTTGGAAAGAGGGGTTTTTAACACATTTCCTCTCACAATCCACTCGAATACAAAATCTCTTGGTTAATTGTCTTTCTCAAAGAGAGTGGAGTCACCATTTAAAAAATAAATCATTTTTTACACAATTGAAAACAATGGCTTATTTCTCCTAAAAAATGAGTAGTGATTCATTGTCTTTGAGCTGACCATAAGCTTCCTCGAGCTCACAATCCCTATTTAATTGTAAGAACATAACTGTAATTTGAACAACTACTTGCTTCCTCCTTGTTATTAAAACCTTATATTTAAGGTATTAATTTTAATTAACATTCATTGAATGCTTTTTTTTATAAATCAAAAGAGTGCTACCTAAGATGAAGGGTAGAACATCCCCAAACATCACAGACACAAATAAAAGTAAGAAAACAAGGAAGGTTGAAAATGTCGAAAACCATGTTAGTAAACGTTGCATGAGTCAACCAATTCACTACCTGATTAGCTTCACGATAGACATGCTAGTAGTAGAGACCACAATCCAAAATCATGTTCAGCTAATAACTCTCCTCGATGATCATCCTTAGGCTTTACAGATTATCCACTCTCTTGTTAAGGCAATTGACAACAAGTCTAGGATCTCCATCGATAGCCACCTTGAAATCTTTAAAATTCAACACAACACTGTGAGCTTCCCAAGCCACTCTAGCTTTAGCGTTGTTAATCAAAGTCCTACCAATACAAGCATATTTCACATCTAACACTCTTCCAATGTGATCCCTTACAATACAAGCTATGGAAAAAAAACCATTAAGATTGTAAGATGCATCAAAATTAATCTTCACAACACACTTAAGGGCAATGCCAAACAATAGACCTCTAGGGTTTGTTGCCTTACAAGTAAATCTCATTGTTAATGCTAGCCTTGAGATCCGAAAAATAATTAATAGATATCTCAATCACAATGGGAGGAAATAAAGCATTCCAAAAGAGATTTTCATTTTTATTTTCCCATGTAAGCCATAAAATAATGGTACTTTTTTCTTTTGTCGAAGGGTCCACATTCTCAACATTCAACAAATTTGGATTTGAGATTCTTACCCACCACTTTTGAATGGAGTTATCATCATACTTAGGAGCATACATATTTGACCCAACCACAAGCCATACTTACTTCGCATATGAACAGTTTTTTAAAATGTGGTCAATGTCTTCTTCTTCTCCACGAATCTTGCAAGTAGAGGTGTAAAACGGGTCGTGTTGGGTCAACATGACACAGCCTGTGTGCAGCCCGTGCAAAGTGCGGGCCATGCCATGCCTCCCTCCCCTATGATATTTTGGGGGGTTGACCCGACATGGCCCACAGCCTGAGCCCACGTGGGCCTGTGCCACGGGTCAGGCTGGTCCGTGGGTCAAGCCTTAGGCCCGGCCAAGCCGTAGATTGGGTCAAAGCTATTTACTTACAAAAATTGAAAAAATATTAAAATTTTTATTTTACATGATTTTTTATGTATACAATAATTAAATAAAATAGTATATTAAATTTGAAAATAATTATTTATTTTATTAATATATTATATACTATATATTATCATATAATTATAATTGATATAATATAGTATATATAAATATATAAATATATATGGGTCGTGCCGCCGATTTACACCTCTACTTACAAGTACTATCAATATTGCAGCCTCTAGTGATCAAGAATTTCTTTGAAGGTAGCTTGTAGGTTAAAACCAAAGGAGGAAAACTTTTCCAAAATCCATTGAAACTCTAATTTGGTAAGACTATGTTTCTATTAGCCCATACATTTTGCCATATAGGTAGCCTTGACCAAAAACTTTCCATTGGTTGAAAGTTTGCACATCATAATGTCCTCTATAGGAGACGAGGGAATGACGATGGGATGGATTTTTTTGCCACAACAAAGGAGTCACAAGTGCTCTAATATGATTAGTTATCCATGTTATTCTCTTGCCATTAATAACCTCACATACCTTGTTGTAGGGGTGGCCACGAGCCAAGCTTCTCACAAACTATTCGAATTCAGCTTGTGAAAAGCTCGGCTCGAATCGGTTCCAAGCCGAGTTCAAGTCTGATATATAGTTTTGTTTGCTAGTCGAGCCGAGCTCGAGCCTAGTGAAGCTAGGTTCGCAAGCCTAATCGAGCCTAGTATAATAAATAAATATTTTTTTATTATATACATACATACATACATATACATAAATAAATATATAATAAATAATTTTATAATTCTTGATTTTTCTATATGTAAAATAAAAAAAAATTATGTATATTTTAATTTTTATGTATAATAATAAATTATTTTTATAATTCATATTTTTATGCAAAATAAAATAAATCTTTTTATATATTTATAATTTTTATTTTTAGAATAAACTTGGCTTGCAATTGAGCTCGAGCCAAGTCATGCTCAAACTTATGAACTTTGAACCGAGCCGAGCTTGAGCTCAAGCCTAACACAATTTTCAGTGAGCCAAGCTCGAATAGCAAAGCATTCAGCTCGGCTCTGCTCGAATCTGCCCATACCTTGAGGTTAATGTTTTCAATTTACTCCTAATTTATGCCCTCACTAAAAGAAGTGTTGTCAACCTAAACATTATACCAAAAAATGATATTTTTACCATCATCAACTCCCCTTTTTATCACCTCATGGGCAATGAGGGTACCTAAACATTATACCAAAAAATGATACCTCTCAACGCCCATGAAATCCCCTTATTCTCTAGGTCAATTAAAATGCACCATGCTAATTAATAAAGATATTCATTATTTACCCATATAAGCCTTTTAATGCCATGGCCACCCCAACTTTTGGGAGTATACACCCTCTCCTAGTTTAAAAGGCAAATAGGTTTTCTTTCATTTGACTTAGACCAAATAAATGTCTCTTTGCATTTTATCAAGGTCATCGACCACATTGTTGGAATTTTCAAGTATCACATAATAATTTAGGGAATCATACTTGTTGTGGCATTAACAAGGGTTAGTTTACCGGCAAGGGAAAAGAGAATTCCTTTTCCATCCCGCAAGTTTATTGGCCATTTTGTCATTAAGCCCCTTAAACACCTCTTTTGTGACTCTGCCCTCCAAAATAGGAGCACCCAAATATGATGTTGATTCAACATCAAGAGGGATTTTAATAATTTTAGCCAGGGGTGCTCATGGTTCGGTTAACCGAACCGTGGGGTGTTTTTCTAGATCAAATCGATCTGCTTGGTTTTTAAATTTAATCGAACCAATGCAACTGGTTAACCACGGCTTGATTTTTTGGTTTTTTTATGCACTAAAAAAAACGAAAAAGCCTAGTGAGTGTCAAGAGAGAGAGAACAGAGAGTAGGTCTGGCCATCTTGACCGTCTGGCCCGTTGGGGAAGGGTGGAAGCCGTTTCTGGTGTGGAAAAGTATTGGTCTGGACCTCTAGAGTTCAAGACACCAAAAGAACTCAGAGAAGCTATTGAAGTTTGAAGTCTTGAACAAGACACCGAGAGAACTCAGAGAATTTTTTAAGAGAGACAAATCCACGATCTAATAATTTTCTAAATCAGGTTTAAAATATCGTTAGATATAACAAAACAAGGTTGCAAGAAGCTATCCGACAAAGTTTTATACTTCAAATTAAAACTCTAACTGAAAGATAGTACTCAAAAACCTAAAAGCGAAAAACATTAGAAAAGCCGTCACCGCCTGTAACAGAAACCTTCTTCCTTGCCTCCAAATATAGAAGGTGATTGAAGTATAATACACTCTAGGAGAGAATACCATCCCATCAATTGACTACTTAGATCTTTGCCTCGTCTTTCGGCGCTACCTCTTGAGCCTCCTCATATGCTTATTCTTCCATTTAGCTCACATCTTCAATTGAAAATTACGCTCTAGAAACTTCACTGATTTCTTCCGATATTCGCAGGGTTGGAAGGAACTCAGAGAAGCTATTGAAGTTTGAGGACTTAAATAAGTCTTGAACTCAGAGAAGCATTGGTAAGGTGCGTCCAGACTGTCTAAGTCAGACTGAGAGACTGCCAATGCCAGACAGCCCAGACCGGTAGTGACTGGTCCGATTTTTGAAGAAAAAAGGTTGAAAATTGAAGCTTGTTATTCGATTTTCAAAAATAATATATATATAATGTTATATAAATATATATTACTACATATAATATATCCATTTGGTTGACCGATTTTTTGGTTTGGTTTCGATCGATTCGGGTTTTTGGTTTTTTTGCTCACCCATAATTTTAACCACAATCTTCTATAATCTGTTGGGTATATTCTTAGAGAAAGTCAAGGCAGATTTTCAGTAATTTTAGTTTTGGCCTGATTCCATAGAGAAATTATCCAAACTTTCTCCAAATTTAAAACAAGCATTAATAGAATTTTCAGCAAATATGAGGTAGTCATCAGCAAAACTATAGAATGGAGATAGTGGGCCACCTCTCGAGATTTTACACCAAATTAGCTTTTCCCCATCACATTCATTGAATTCTACATTTTTTCATGAAATTTTATATTTAAGATATTATTTTCATAAAAAATAAATTCTTTCAATAGATCCACATCCAATACTTTTAACGATGCAAAATACTTGTTTTAAAAATTTACCCCAAAATGGAACTATTTTTCCATCCCAGTAGCAAGTAAGCAATTCAACCATATGGGTCAAATGGGTCAATCCATTATGTCATAATTAAATAAAAAAATTAAAGTAAAGATAAATAAAAAATATATATGAAAAAATTAGCACATCTCTAATGTTACATCTATACTACTATAACACTTACAAATGGAATCATATGTTTCTAAATTTTTTCTTGACTAAAATACCTCTCTTTTTGAAATATGGTCCATCTTTATTGTGAGGGCCAAAATGTAATTTGAGTACTATTATTAAGTTCACTGAATTCCCTTTCATCACATCTCACTTTTAAGGTATTAACTCCTATTCTCCCTTATTAAATCATATATTTAAGATATTTTTGTTTCTAGTCACTAAATTCCACTAATTAAATTAGTACATTATAATTTTAGTAGTATAAAAATGTATATTTTTAAAATTGATCCAAAAATAAAACCGTATTTTTCTCAACATCGGATCTCTTGCCTACAAGAACTCTACCCACTCCTACCCACAAAAGACTACCTGCATGCGTTGGGAACATATCCATATGCATAATAACATATACAAGGATGGGATGTTCTCCATGTGCGGCTGCAATGTTATGTGGGTGGGTGGGTGTGGGTAGAATTGTCGTGGGCAGGAAATCCAAGCTCATTTTTCTCTAGGTAGTGGTAGGAAGTTCAACCTTTGTTGGTCAAATGGGCCAACCCATGATACCTTCATTAAACAATAAAAATTTTAGAAATAAATAATGTACAAAAATATAAAATATAAAGATAATTTGTAAAAAAATAGATGCATCAATTATAAATAAAAATATTTTTTATTAATGATGAAAATGGAATATAAAATTTAAAACCAACTATAAATGAAACCATTTTCCAATTTCTCTCGTTAAGTCACTTATATAAGATATTAACTCAATAACTTTCATTCCTGTAAGGTATATTTGATTATCATCATTAAATTATACAAATCAAATACATAACTCTAATTTTAATAATATAAAAATTAATATTTAGGAAAGTAACCTAAAAAACATTTTCTTAATTCTTGATGGTGGGTAAGCACTTCAATCATTTGGGTCAATTGGGTTAACTAATGGTGCCATAATCAAATAATAAAATTTAACAATATACATAGATAGAATATAAAAATACAAAAAAAAATAATTTGGTATATCTCTCATGTTATATATTTGTCATACTAAATAAAAATAAGTATGGTGTATAAAAAGTATTTTTATTGATGGTAGGTAAGGACCATCAATAAAAATCAATATTAGGAAAGTAACCTAAAAAACATTTTCTTAATTCTTGATGGTGGGTAAGCACTTCAATCATTTGGGTCAAGTGGGTTAACTAATGGTGTCATAATCAAATAATAAAATTTAACAATATACATAGATAGAATATAAAAATACAAAAAAATAATAATTTGGTATATCTCTCATGTTATATATCCGTCATACTAAACAAAAATAAGTATGGTGTGTAAAAAGTATTTTTATTGATGATATAAATGGAATGCGAAATTGAAATTAATAGAGAAATGACATGATATCATAATCAAGTAATAAAACTTTAAAAATAAAAACTAGAAAGAATCATAAAAGTTATACAAAATTTGAGCATGTATTGAAGTTATATATTTATAAAAAAATGGTTATATGTGTAACATTATATATTCATTGTGTTAAACAAGAATAAATACTATACATAACAAGTAATTTTATTAATGAGGGAAATGAAATAAAAAATTTAAAATCAACTTAAAATAAATCAATTATCTTCTTTGGGTGATGAGTTTGTGATTTTGGTCAAATGGATTGATGTTATAATTAAATAATATATATATATATATATATATATATATATTTTAAATAGGAAAATACAAAAAATTACAAAAACATAAAAATTTATAGAAAATTTTGAACATATCTCTAATATTATATATTAATTAATTATATCAAATAAATTAAGTGTGATAATAAAGAATTATTTTTATTAATGATGTAAGTGAAATATATAATTTAAAATATCTAAAAATGATATTTCCATGTAGGTGGTCGGTAAGCAATTCAATCGAATAAAATAGGTGAACCTATAGTGTAATAATTCACTTAATGAAAATTTTAAAAATAAAAAGAAAAACAAAATGTTATAAAAAATAGAAACTTTGTAGAAATTGTGGGTGTATTTCTATTAGGGTATAATTGTCATGTTCAAAAGTAAGTACAATAAATAATATATTTTTTATCAATAAAAGAAGTAGAAGTAAAACAAAAAATCAGGAGCACACATGAGACCCATAATAGAAATTTATGTACATGAGACCTGATGGAGCGCGATCCGGACGGTCTTAGTTGTCCGCTGCCTTGCTTCAGAACGGGGTAGAAGGGAACCTAAAACGGAGATGGGGAAGCTCCGGGGGGAACCCGGTGTAGAGGCTCCGAAGCTCAAGTTAGAATCCTTCAAAAGCAAGGTAATACCAGATAGCGCAAAGTTTGCATACCTCTGCTGTCGGGGGGTAGGGGGCTCTTATAATCACTTTGTGCACTCGTCCCGGGGCCCTTGTCAGGTCAGGTATGATTACCCTTGTGCTTGTCAATTCGGTCGTCATCCTTTCTGCTGAGACAGAACCGTAACTGCCTGACCGTCATCTAACTGAAGATGGCGATGTCAGTGGCGGTGGCAGGTGGCCATTTAGGGTGCTGCCGCCAAACGTCAGATCCCAAGTCAGTCAGGCGCGGCGTCCTTGGGCATGAACTTCCTTAGTGTCAGGCGTGGTACGACTAGTTTGGTTTTGGTGCCAAGTGATGCAAAGTGCTGAGCAAGGCGGTCTTGAGCTCGGGGGTATCTATAGGGCAGGTCAGTTCAGCGAGGTGTATCCCGAGCTGTTACAAGGTGGGTCAGTTCGGCGAAGTGTATCCGAGCCGTTACAAGGTGGGTCAGTTCGACGAAGTGTATCCGAGCTGTTACAAGAGTCAGTTCGGTGAAGTATATCCCAAGCTGTTACAAGGTGGGTCAGTTCGGTGAAGTGTATCCTGAGCTGTTACGAAGGGTGAGTTCGGGCCCCCGGTAGGGAGTTCAATTCGCTCGTGTCCCCTTGTTCCCGCCTAGGCTTGGCCCCTTCTGCCGAGCTGTTGTTTCTGCCACATGTCACGTAATAGAGAGGTCGGGCCAAATCCTCCTTCATCAATTGCCCTCAACTCCTTGCGACGGGGGTCTTGCCATGGTGCAGGGAGTTTTCGCGAGGTAGCAGGTGGATTTGTCCCGTCCTTCAAACCTTCTTTGCACGAGATGCTTTTGCTAGGGTTCTTTCGGTTCCCGAGAAGGCTAGAAACATGCTTACTCAAGAACGCCGGTGGTTGTGACAGCGTGCGTTTTAAATTTCAAACCAATTCGCGCCGCTGGGACGTGACAGCGGGTCATTTCAAAAAGGCGCGCCACTGCTGTACGTGCGCGGGTGACTGTCAGGGAGACGTGTGGCGCGTCAGTTTCGGAAAGACGCGTGTCAAAGCGACGTCTGTTTCAAAAAGATGTGCGCTGACATTTTGCTTTTTTTGGAAAGACGTGCGCCAATCACATCTCGACCTTAAGGGTTGTGCGGTCAGTAAGAACGTGGGTCATCGGATCGTCTTCGGTCTGCACGGTCGATTCTTGGCTACTGTAGTTATAAATAATGGGGGACCCTGGTCGGTTTGTCACTTATGCGGTCTGTCTACTGAGTTCGCGCCCAACCTTTCAGCTCGCGTCCAAGTCTTTTCCAGCTCACGTCAAGGCTGGTTATATAGTCTTCTCGGTTCTTTGGCTTGTTCTTCAAACTTTCCGGTGAGTACTTTCCTGGATCCATCTTTTCCCCAATGTCTAGCTTTGATAGCTCAGACGATTCTTCGAGTAGGGCCGACGTAGGTTCCACCAACTGAGCCGTGTCCCCCAACTGCCTCAGTGATCCTGAGGTGGAGCTTGAGGACTATGAACCAGTAGGGCGAGTCGCTTCGGGCGGTTTGGCGTCTACCTCCCACCGAGGTCGGATGCTAGACAGGTTTGGTCCTTCGACCATGACGCCTGAGGGGCTTCAATCCATACTTCTGTCTTACAATCTTCCTGGGGGGTACACATATTTTATTCCATCGGGTAGCTTTCCTTGGGAACACGGTTTTGACGAAATCGTGATTTTTCGAGAGCAGCTCGCTGCGGGGTTGCGACTTCCTTTCCATCCCCTTCTCGTCGAAGTCATAAACCACTTCGGTGTCACCATTGGTCAGCTTCATCCGAACTCTATTCGGAACCTGGTGGGGATAGTTTCCCTTTTTTGCGAGCAGAACTTCCCCTTGGACTTAGAGATATTCTCCTCTATCTTGATGCTCAAGAGACAGGTGGGTTCTCTTCCTGGGGGGAGACGGGCGTATTACCTTACTCCTCGCCAAGGTTTTAAGCTTCTGCACGATCTTCCTAATAAGGTCCCGGCGTGGAAGCGGGACTACTTCGGCGTGCGAAGTGCACAAGGATGGCCCTTTCAGACCGAGTGGGGTGAGGCCGCTCTCGATTTAGGTGCAACTCTCGATAAAGAGACGGTGAAGGGCCTCCGACAATGGGCACGGCAAGGCTTAAAGTGCCACCACTACTTAACGGAGGCCAAGCTTATTGCAGCCGGCCTGAGTTCGGGTAGGTTTCTAGCTATGCGGTTCTTGCTTGCTCTGTTCTTTTCATTTTTTTTTCTGATGTCGAACTCGTTTCTACAGGTGTCATGGACGCGGGGAGAACTTGTGGGGGACGTTTGTTCCAAGGTATGAAGAGGAGGAAGCAGGTCGCCAAGCGAACTCGTACCGAGCTGCCTCTGGATGAGGAGCCCCAAGTTCCAGACCATACGCCAGAGGATCTGCCTAGGGAGCCCGAAGCGACTCCACCGGTGCACGAAACTGTCGGGGCGCCTTCCGCTGAGACCACTCATACGGGCGCTACTGCATACTCAAGTGCTCCTGCTCACTCCGGGTCTGCTCATATGCGGGCTGGGCCCTCAGGCTCGGGAGCTCAAGGGGAGTTTAGGAGCGTGTTGACGCCGAACTACGTTCTTCAGAAGAGTAGGGACGCTACTTTCCCTGAGGAGGTCACGGCGTGGACCGATCTTCCCTTGAATCAGGTCACTTGCCGTGCCGTAACACATGCCATGGTGGTAAGTTAGATTCCGTCTTCTTTTTTTTTTTTTATTTTGTTGCTTCTGCTGTTATTTGCTCACTTGTTTCTTCTGGTAGGTGAATTTTCAATTCATGCCTTGGCGGCCCAAGTGGAGAGGAGCTCGCGACAAGCGCGAGCTGCTGAGGCTGCCACTCATGCTGCTGAAGAAGCTTTCCGTGCTGCAGAGGCAAATACCTGGGCTGCTGAGGCGGCTGCTTACGCTGCTGAAGAGGCTGCTCGCGTCGCGATGGCCATGCAGGCGAGGTCTCAGCGTGACGCCGAGGCCATGGGGGTAGTTGTCAAGCATATGGCGGACTTGAAGTTGGATTTGCAGCATCAAGTCAAATATCTTCAAGAGGACATCAGGGAGAGAACACAGATTTTTTCCCAAGGCATTGAAGACGCCAAGAAGAAGGCAGTTGAAGACTACATTGCCTCTCCGCGTTTTGACGATTTGATGGTGGACTCTTATAGGAGGGGGTTCAAGTTGAGCCGGTGGATGATCCGGAATACATACCCCGACCTCGATGTAAGTGCCATATCCACTTCGCGTATAACTCAGGAGATGGCCAATGCGACCGATGGCGAGCCGGACTCTGAAGGAGAGGCAGGGCCTTCGGGTGTTGTTGAAGTGCCTTCCGATGGCGAAGAAGTGGCTCCGGCCATGTATTTTTTTTTTATGGCCGATGTACTGTTTCTTGCAATGGACTCTTTTTCCCCGTGTTCTTCCCCGAACTGATTCTGTCTGCCACTGTCTGGGTTATTAAATTTTCGCGGTCTGCTCTGCCGCGAACTGGTTTTTTGCCGAGCTGATAATATGCTCTTTTGCTTGCCGAAGTTTCTCTTGGCTTGTATCATGGCACATAGGACCTGATTTCGTCCACTTTGCTTGGTGGTTTATAGGTAGTATCGCCTTAAGTTCACGATGTTCCACGCTCGAGGTACACGTTTGCCTTCCAAGGTTTCGAGTTCGTATGCCCCCCCGAGCGCTCTTTTTACTTTATAGGGCCCTTCCCAATTAGGTCCAAGCTTGCCCACGCCAGGTTCGGGCACCATAATCTTACGAAGGACCAAGTCGCTGACTCGGAAGCTTCGTTGCTTTACTTTGCTATTGTAATAGCAAGCTACCTGCTGCTGGTATGCCGCTGTTCGGATGTGCGCGAGGTCCCTAACCTCGTCCAGTAGGTCAAGGTTGGTACGTAACTCATCTCCGTTCGTCCGATCGTCGTATGTTTCTAATCGCAATGTTGGTATTTCGATTTCCGCCAGGATCATTGCTTCAGTGCCGTAGGTGAGGTTGAAGGGGGTTTCTCCCGTGGCTATTTTTTCGGTAGTTCAGTGAGCCCATAAGACACTTGGTAGCTCTTCGGCCCACAATCCCTTAGCTCGACCCAGACGTGCTTTTAGTCTGCGCAAGATGGCTCTGTTCATTACTTCCGTCTGACCGTTTGCCTGTGGGTGTGCGGCTGACGTGAAATTTTGCCGAATCCCCATGTTCTGGCACCACTCTTGGAACTTGATATCCTCGAACTGTTTGCCGTTGTCGGAGATTAGTACCCGAGGTAAACCGAACCGACATACTATGTTCTTCCAAAAGAAGTTCTGTATGTTTCGAGCCGTAACAGTTGCCAGAGGTTCGGCTTCTATCCACTTCATAAAGTAATCTACTGCAACAACTAAGAATTTTCTTCTACCTGTTGCCGGTGGGAATGGCCCCAGGAGGTCGATGCCCCATTGTGCAAAGAGCCACGGGCTGGCGAGGTATTTGAGGTCGGAGGCAGGTTGATGGTGGATATTGGCGTGCTTCTAACACTTGTCACATTTTCTGACGAGCTCGACAGCTTCTGCCTTCATCGTTGGCCAGCAGTATCCTTGTCGAAATGCCTTTTGGGTGAGTGCTCTGCCCCCCAAGTGTCTGCCGCACAGGCCTTCATGAGTGTCATGGAGTACGAACTCGGCTTTGGCAGGTCGCAGGCAACGCAAATAGGGGAGCGTGTATGACCGTCGGTATAACCGTTCGTCTATTATGACGTATTTGGCTGCCTGGCGCTGCACTCTCTTGGCCGCATGGCGATCTGCAGGGAGGGTTCCGTCTATCAAGAAGCTCGCGAGTGGATCGATCCAGCTCGGCTCTGCCTCCAAGACGGGAGCGACCTCCTCTGTCCCCCCGAGAATACTAGGCCGAGGTAAGTCCTCTATGTACACAGTTCTCATATTGTTGTGACTTGTACTAGCTAACCGGGACAGGGCGTCGGCCTCAGTGTTTTCTGACCTCGGGATTTGCCTGATGATGTGTGACTAGAAGTTGAGCAGGGCTTATTTTACTTTGGCCAAATATGTGATCATGGAGAGATCGCATGCTTCGTACTCGCTGGTAACTTGGTTCACCACGAGCTGAGAATCGCTGCAGATGACCAAGTGTTTTGCCTTTACCTTTTGCGCTAGGTCCAGCCCGGCGATCAGTGCTTCGTACTCTGCCTCGTTGTTGGATGCCACGAACTCGAAGCGTAGTGCGTACTCTAATTTTGTGCCGCCCAGGCCGCACAAGACTATTCCAGCTCCGCTGCCTTGCCAGTTCGAGGAACCATCCACGTGAAGGATCCAGGGCTCCTCATCTCAGTTCGCGCTTCGCCTGATCAGGAGAGATGCCACACTGGCTACTACTTCACGGGGTTCGGACTCTATGGGCTCAGGAGCTCCGGGTTCGCCCGAACTAGGGACCTCGGGCTCGACCTGTGGGGCTTCGTGGCTGAAAGTGCACTCGGCGATAAAATCTGCTAAAGCTTGGGCCTTGATAGCGGTTCTCGGTTTGTATTGGAGGTCGTACTCGCTGAGTTCAATGGCCCATTTCGTCAGTCGACCAGAAACCTCGGGTTTGAGTAAAACTTGTCTAAGAGGTTTGTCAGTTAGGACGATGACGGTGTGAGCCTGGAAGTATGGGTGGAGTTTTCGAACTGCTATTACTAGGGCGTATGCTAGTTTTTCTATCTCCGGGTACCTTGCCTCTGCTCCCTGCAAAATTTTACTAACATAATAGATGGGTCGCTGGACCCGGTCTGTTTCTTTTATTAGTACCGAACTGACCGCATCGTCGCTTGCCGAGAGGTACAGTTCTAAGACCTCGCCCACCTCGGGCCGGGCTAAGGTTGGCACACTAGCAAGGTAACCTTTTAGTTTGTCGAACGCGAACTGGCAGTCCTGGGTCCACTCGAACCCTTTGCCTTTGATTGCCTTGAAGAAGGGTAGGCAGCGGTCTGCTGATTTAGACAAGAAGTGGCTTAGAGCGGCTATGCGGCCGTTTAGCCTCTGAACCTCTTTTACTTTCCAAGGTGGTTTCATATCTAGAATGGCTTTTACTTTGTCCGGGTTGGCCTCAATACTGCGCCGATTGACAATGTAGCCTAGGAACTTGCCCGAGTTGACGCCGAAGACACATTTGTTGGGGTTCAACTTCATGCTAAACTGACGCGGGATTTGGAAAACAGAATCTAAGTCTTGTATTAATTCTTGTGAAAACTGAGTCTTGACGACCATGTCATCTACATAGCACTCTATCTTCGTACCAATCAGGGGCCGAAATAGCCTATTTACAAGTCTTTAGAAAGTCGCCCCGGCATTTTTTAGTCCGAAGGGCATGACTTTGTAGCAATACAGGCCGAACTCGGTTATGAAGCTGGTTTTTTCCTCATCGGATGGATCCATCCTAACTTGGTTGTAGCCCGAGTAGGCGTCCAGGAAGCTTAGCAACTCGTTTCCCAAGGTCGCGTCCACTAGGCGGTCAATTCTGGGGAGGGGGAAGCAATCTTTCGGGCAAGCTTGGTTCAGGTCGGTATAGTCGACGCACATGCGCCACTTGCCGCTTGCCTTTTTTACCAACACCGGGTTGGCCACCCAGCTCGGGTAATGGACTTCCCTTATGAAGTTTGCTGCGAGGAGCTTCTCGACCTCCTCGTCGACCGCTCTCCAGCGTTCTGGGGCTAAGTTGCGTTTCTTCTGACTAACGGGTCTGACTATAGGGTCAGTATTAAGTTTGTGAGTTATCAGTTCGGGGCTAATGTCGGGCGCAGACCAGGCAAAAATATCTAAATTTTGAAGTAAAAAACTTACCAGTTCGGTTCGTAGGGGATCCTCAATGGAAGCTCCGATCTGAAGTGTGCGAACTGGGTCCATAGCTGAAGTCGGGATTGTGACAGTTTCCTCGGTGGGCGAAGACCGTTCCTCACCTTGCTCCGCAGGCCGGTCCAGTTCGAAGTCGTCGTCCGCCTTGGTTTTTCCCTTCAGGGCGGCAACATAACACTTGCGGGACTCGAGCTGGTCGCCCCGCACTACCCCTACACCGAAGTCCGTAGGGAACTTCATGGCCAAATAGTAGGTGGAGACCACCACCTGTAGGATATGCGTGATCGGCCGCCCTATTATGGCATTGTATGGGGAGAGGGTCGCGACTACCAGGAAATCATGGTTGAGTCTGACTGCACAAGGCCATGTGCCGACTTCCACCGGGACGGTTACTTTTCCGAGGGGCCTAACTTCCTCTCCGCTGAAACCCACCACGGGAGTGTTCACGGGCTTCAGCTCGCTCCTCTATAACTGCAGCTGATCAAATGCTGACTTGAAGAGGATGTCCGCTGAGCTGCCCGAATCTACGAGTATGCGCCTGACCTCGAAGTCGCTGATCCTTAGTTTAATAACCAGCGCGTCATCATGGGGGTAGTGGACTCCTCGCGCGTCGTCCTCCGTGAAGAAGACTGGTTCTTCGGTCTTTGGTCTCTTTGGGGGGTTCCGTTCTTCGAGGGCCGCTTCGTGAACTGAAGTCCGGGCTGCTGCCGAGGTACACCCCGCTACCACCGAACCTCCCACTATTACATGGATGGTTCCCCGAACTGGCCTCTCTTCCGGAGGCTGCTTCTGCAACGGTTCAGCAGGTCTGTTGCTAGATTCGGGGGCATCCGTTTCGTGCTCCCCTTGCCGACCTGCCTTATTGTTATTGTTGTGCTGTACAAAGTTTCTCAAGTATCCGCGACGGATGAGCCCCTCTATCTCGTCCCGGAGGTTATTACACTGTTCGGTGCTATGACCATGGTCTCTATTGAAACTACAATACAAATTCTTATTTCTCTCGTTCGGATTTCCCTTTAGGCGAGGTGGCCACTTAACGTACGGGGCGTCTTTGATCGTCATTAAGATCTCCGTCCGCCTTGTGTTTAACGGCGTGTAGTTCGTCCGAACTGCTAGGGGTGCCCGGAACGACTGGTTCGGCTTCGGCTCCCGGGTCGGGTTTTTTATATTCACCGGGTTCGAGAGCTCGCCTTCTCTCTTTCTTTTCTCGTTCCCGCCCACGGTTTGTTGGTTTATTTCTTCCTCTGTCCTCATGAACTTATCCGCGAGTTTTAGGAATTCGGCCACGGTTGCGGGTTGGTTGGCCACCATGTGTCATTTGAATTTTTTGTGCGTCACCCCTCTTTTGGCCGCCGCGAGCTGCACTGTGGGGTCCAACCGCTGTATTTGCAAGCATGCTTCGTTGAATCGCTTGATGTAGCCTCGAATGGATTCTCCTTCTCTTTGGACTACTCCAAAGATACTTTCCTCTTTTCTGGGGCACCGTTGGCTGGTGACGAAGTGTGTGGTGAAGACTTGCACGAACTGGGCCCAACACTTAATCGACCCGGGGGCCAGGTTCCTGTACCAAGTGCGGGCGTCCCCCCCTGAGGGTGGTGGTAAAGGCCACGATTCGCTGGCCCTGGTGAGGTGCATTTGGGACTGAAAGGCGTCAATGTGGTCGTTGGGGTCGAAGGACCTGTCGTACTTGTCCAGAGGTGGGAGCTTGAAGTCTCTAGGTAAGGGGACCGCCAGGAGTTCCGATGCGAGGGGGGAAGGAACCAAGAGAACCGGGGCAGCCCCTACCTCGTCCGAGCTCGTGTCTTTGCCTCTGAACTCCGACAAGGCACGGGTGGCGGTTCGGCTACTTCGCCGTTGAGCGGGCCTTGTACTGGCGTTGCTGGCCTCCGTGTTACCGAGTTCGTTGGGCCCGGAATGCTGGTAGTCTGCCACCAGAGCGCTGAATTGGTTTTCGGTGAGCGGGAGCTTGGGCTTGGAGCGCCAGGTGCCGACCTCGCAGGCGAGGTTCCCGACCCGCTCGCGGGTTGCAAGGCGAGGATGACATTTTTCTCTCTTCGGCCTGGGGACGAGGCCTGGCTGTTGGGGTGGTTCTGGGGTCGGGAGGCCTTCGCCTGGTGGGGGCGTCCATCCTGCGGGGAGGCCTTGACCGGCCTCGGAGCGGGGTGGCGAGGCGGAAGTAGTGGTTGGTTCAGTGGCAGTTGGGGGAACTGCTGTTGATAGTGATACTGGGAGATGTTGTGCAGTACTTGGTGCTGGTGAAGCTGGTGCTGTTGGAACTGTTGCATTTGGGCTTGCATTGCCCGCATGCACTGCATCAGGTCCTCCAACCGGTTTTGGCTGGCTGCCAGGGGGACGACAGTCGGTTCAGTGAAGGTTGTCTTAATGGGGAGAGGAAAGCTGATGCTTGTGGTAGGAGGGTTTACGGGTGCCACTGCTTGTGGCGCGTTCAAGCTGGGGATCCCATCCGTCGAAAGGGGAATGGTGAACTGTCCAACGCACACCACGGGGACTTGAAGTTGTTCCCCGGTGGCGTTTGTCTCTGTGCCTCGTCCGATGTTGCTGGAGGAGGCCATGAGTGTTGGGTTTTTTGAAGAAAAGGGGTTATCGAAGTTTGGAGGGAGGCTTTTTGAAGCGTTTTCCCACAGACGACGCCAATTGATGGAGCGCGATCTAGCCGATCTTAGCTGTCCGTTGCCTTGCTTCCGAACGGGGTAGCAGGGAACCTAAAACGGAGATGGGGAAGCTCCGGGGGGAACCCGGTGTAGAGGCTCCGAAGCTCAAGTTAGAATCCTTCAAAAGCAAGGTAATACCAGATAGCGCAAAGTTTGCATACCTCTGCTGTCGGGGGGCAGGGGGCTCTTATAATCACTTTGTGCACTCGTCCCGGGGCCCTTGTCAGGTCAGGTATGATTACCCTTGTGCTTGTCAATTCGGCCGTCGTCCTTTCTGCTGAGACAGAACCATCACTGCCTAACTGTCATCTAACTGGAGATGGCGGTGTCAGTGGCGGTGGCAGGTGGCCGTTTAGGGTGCTGCCGCCAAACGTCAAATCCCAAGTCAGTCAGGCGCGGCGCCCTTGGGCACGAACTTCCTTAGTGTCAGGCGTGGTACGACTAGTTTGGTTTTGGTGCCAAGTGATGCGAAGTGCTGAGCGAGGCGGTCTTGATCTCGGGGGTATCTATAGGACAGGTCAGTTCGGCGAGGTGTATCCCGAGCTGTTACAAGGTGGGTCAGTTCGGCGAAGTGTATCCGAGCTGTTACAAGAGTCAGTTCAGCGAAGTATATCCCGAGCTGTTACAAGGTGGGTCAGTTCGGTGAAGTGTATCCTGAGCTGTTACGAAGGGTGAGTTCGGGCCCCCGGTAGGGAGTTCAGTTCGCTCGTGTCCCCTTGTTCCTGCCTAGGCTTGGCCCCTTCTGCCGAGCTGTTATTTCTGCCACGTGTCACGTAATAGAGAGGTCAGGCCGAATCCTCCTTCATCAAGACCCATAAACCCATTCACGAAGTTAAATGTTTAGTGGTTTAATTTGCTACATCAATAACTTATTGGCTAAGTTAGTGTATTTATGTAGACAAGTATCTTAATGGTAAATGGACCTAGAATTTTTGTTAAGGTGAAGAAATAACCGGTCTAACCAGTTGGTTTGGCCATGGGATAAAAACACTAATTAAAAACCAATGCAGTAAAAATCAATTATAAGTGTACTTTAATTACTACATAAGATTCATAAATTAAAAAATAACAATAAAAATGTAATACTTTTTGTAAAATTTATAAAAAATTAGTACATTTTTAGTCTTAAATATTCATCATGTTAAACAAAAATATGTGTAAAAAAACAAGATATATTGTTATTAAATATGAAAATAGCTAAAAATACAAAAGAAAAGGGATTCATGTCTTACCCATGTCCTCTTTACCTAGTAAGATTGGTCAACCGTCCAACCAATATGGCCATTTGTTTGTTAACCAAGGTTGTGTTTTTTTTTTTAAATGGTTGAATTAAAACAAATTATTGCTTAAATTTGTATGGACTTGAGCATAGGATAAAACACACTAATTAGTCAGTCAATGTTGTTATAATTAAATAAAAGTATAAAAAATAGATATGCTACAAAAAAAAAATTAAAGAAATAGATTTTTTGTAAAAAATATAACACTCTAATATTACATATTCATCATATTAAACAAAAAACAAGTATATAATGAATACGATGTATATTTATTAACAATGGGTAGGGATCTTCCAAAGTTTACATCATCCACAACAATTAAGTGATACAATTTTCTACAGCCGCATATTCAACTTCAACCATGGTTAGGGCTATTGAGGTTTGCTTTGCTTCTTGCACATCAAGGAAACCAAGCAAGGCCTTGGAAATTGACAAGCACCACTCATGCTTTTTCTATCTATCCTACTTCCTAAATCAGCATCCGAATTAGCTAGTCATACAAAAATAGTCAGTCCTTCCATACCATAGTCCTAAATTTGGAAATTCATTGTGATATGTCAGTATAATTTTGAAAGCTTTTAAATGGCTCTTTTTTGGATTACTATGGAATACAGCACATAGGCAAACCGAGAACAAGATGTTAGGTCTACTAGCTGTGAGATATAGTAGACTCTTTATCATTTTTCTATACACTTTTTATTTACTAGTTTCTCCTCTTGATTAAGATCAATTTTGGTTTAGATACTCATCAAAGTGCACACAGGTTTGGCTTAATACATTCCAAACTTTTTTCAATGTTTATTTTTGTAAATTTGGACTGGCATATAAATGTGCCTTATTCTTGTTGCCTTATTTGCAATGTTAAACAGAACTTAATTCAGATTTCATTATACTAATAAATTCCTTGCACAAGGTTTCATTTATAGAACCAAATATGATGTCATCCACATAATACTTGGACAATGATTATGTCACTTTCAACCGTTTTTATGAAAAAGAGTTAGATCTATTATTCCTTTGGTGAAGCCCTTGTCTATTAAGAATCTACTTAATCTTAGAGCTTGTTCTAATCCATAAGGCACCTTTGTTAATTTGTATACATGATTAGGAAATTCTTGTTTTTCAAAACCAAGGGTTGTTTGACATAAACTTCTTCACTTATATAGCCATTTAAGAAAGCACTTTGTACATCCATTTGATAGAGTCTAGCATAGGCGAATGGCATTCTTATTGATTTTAAGCTTGCTATTGGAGCATAGGTTTCATCATAGTTAATTCCTTCTTCTTGACCATATCCCTTGACAACCAATTGGGCTTTATTTTTAGTAACCGCTCCCAAGTCATTTATTAATTTGTTTTTGTAAACCCATCTAATTTCTGGTGACGAAGGGGTCTCTCTACTAGTTTCCATACTTGATTATTTTCAATTTGTTTTAGTTCCTCATTCATTGCATCCATTCTATGACTATCCTTTAGTGCTTCTTCCACAATTTTGAGCTCTATTTGAGATAGAAGGGCTATATTATTCTCTTATGTTCAAGATCAGCTTCTAGTCCTGGCCCTTACACTTAGGCTTCCTATTATTTGAGATTTTGGGTGATCTTTATTATATAAAAAACCTACTTCCCTAGGCATTTGATAGTCCTAGTTTTCATCTCCAAGCAATCTTCCTCTTGTTCATTCTCCTCTACCCGTGATTTAGGTATGGTGACTTTAATTTCCTAGTCCTCTCCTTTTCAAGTTCTTAGGAACTCAATTTCGTTAAATGTTACATGAATTGATCCCTTAACAATTGATAACAATTGATGTTCTTTTGTTGTATACTCTATATGCTTTGCTAGTTTATGAGTAATAAATAATGATTCCTATATCAAATTTGGCATCAAAATTTCCCAAACCATCATTGGTGTTCAAGATGTAACATTTGCCCCCAAGACTTTAAAGTAACTGATTCTCGATTTCCTTCCATTTAGAGGCTTTGCCCAAAAGTGTTTGGGTATTTTATGTTCATTCAACATGGTTCTTTTCATCTCTTGAGGTGTTTTGTTTTTTCTTTCAACTACTCCATTTTACTCGGGTGTCTTAGGTGTAGAAAAGTTATGTGTGATTTCTCTATAATTTTATTAATTTATTCTGCATTCTTTATCATTTTAAACTATTTTTTATGAAAGACTTAAGATATTTTGTTGCTTTATTTTTGTGTGCTAAGAAGAAGGTCCAAGTGCATCTAGAATTGTCATTTACAATAACTAGAAAATAGGATCTTCCTCCTAGACTAGTAGTTCTCATAGGCCCAAATAGATCTAGGAACCATTTGCTCATGTTAGGAACTTTAAGCTCTTATGCTCTTTAGCCAACAAACATTTGATGGAGACTTTCTCCTTTTGGGTTATGTTGCACTCATTTTCATCTATTGATTTTTTATAAGCATTCTCATATAGTGCTTATAATGACGACCATATCTCATATGCTGAAGTATACGAGTGAACTCTTTTTACTTCTTGAGTATTGAGACCTCTCTATAACTTCCTAAAGATCATAGTCTAGGGGGATGAGGTAGATCCTCATCTATCCTTCCCACATGTAAAACCAACACCATCAAAGATAGGAGGAAGGAAGATTCAGTATCCCTCAGCAAATGAAGCACTTACTTGGGTAGCAATTGCTCAATAAGTTATTAAGCTTTCGGATTGGTGAACATGCTTTGATACAATTCATTGGGATTGATAGTTTTACCCAAGGGGGGTGAATTGGTATAGCTTAAAATATGGTTAGTTCAAGCTTAGAACCTTTCCCAAAATCTGAAACTTAGCAATTTTTAAGATTCAAGATAAAATGTAATGAATTGAAGGATTAATCAGAATGTTTAGCATTTAATCAAATGACTGATCAATACAATCAACTCACAACTGAAGGACAAACTGCAACTTCAAACAAGAAAATAATATAATTACAATAGTTACATGGGCTAGCACTTAAATAACATTGAGCAATAAATACAAGTAACTACTATAAGGTAAATGTTAACTGAAAGTAAATAAAACATTTAACTATAGAGGTTGATGAACAAGTTGGCGGAAATAACAGTTAAGCACAAGTTCAACAACAAACTTAAATAACTATTAAATTGTAAATGAAATTGGAAATAAATGAACTGAAATGTAAATGGTAATTGCAGAAAATATGTGAAAGCCTAGAATGGCCCGGACCTTCATCTAATGGAGGGGCAGATGAGTAAATTTTGAGATCAAGTTTAACTGAGTAGGGTTTTTGATGATTTGGTAGGGTTTGATTGGTGTAAATGTATTCAGATTAAGGGAATTGGATGTACAAGCATTCCGTCTCACGAGAAAATCCAAAATGGAATCCTCATTTATTGGATGGACAAATGAGTAAACTTTGAAATGAAATTTAACTAGGTAGGGTTTCTAATCGTCCTAGACGAATTGGCATGGTTTGATTAGTTTAAATGTGTTCGGATTAAGGGAATTTGAGGTACGAGTATTTTGGTCCATGGGGGAGCTTGGAATGGAATCTTTGTCTAGTAGATGGACAAATGTATGAATTAAGGGTGTTCACAAGGAGAGCCAAACTGACCAAATCGGCCCGACCCATCCCGATTTGGTCAAATTTTCAAAGGTGTCAGTTGGTTTGAGTTCCTAAACTGAAATAAAAAGAGAGGTTAGTTCGGTTATGGTTTTCACACTTAAAATTCGAAACTGACCCTACCCGACCTAAACACATAGTTTTATAAGACTATACTTGTAACATCTATTATTTAATTAGTAATTATTATTTTAATCGATTGTTTTTATCTTGACCTTGTGGTCATTCAAAACCTTTAATTTTATCTTTTTTGCTTCGTTTCTTGGGATTGGAAAATTTACACCAAATAGGAAAATTGGAAATGACGAAGTCTAGGATAGGGATTAGCCTATTGGAAGATTTTGATTTATTGCGTTTTTGGGATCAGCAAGAGAATTCAAGGGAAAACCCCCCTGAGTGGCTAAGCCTAAAAAACTGCCTAACTCACATAAGTCACAACTTGTCAACATTCATGTAGTTAATTGCTTGGACATTGGAGAGCGACAAGGCACAGACCGGGTGGAAGAAGAAAGAGGAGAGAAAGGGGAAGTGGAAGAAGAGAGATTGGGGGAGAAAGAGAGAGAAGAGAGAGGGAGTGCGAGAAATGTAAAGGAGTTTGAAATAGAGGGGGATTATCATCGCTGCTATTTGTGTATTGTGAGATCAAGAAAGACAAACATTGTTTTTCTCGTCAGTTATTACAAAGGTAATAGGGAGATTAAAAAGTATTGCAACGGCCTTCTTGAATGAAAGACTAATAAAAGGGGTTTTTGTCTCACAGTCATATAGTACAAGTGGGTTTTTGTCGCAAAACAAAATACAGTGAGATCTTTGTCGTGACTCCATAGTACAGGGTCTTTGTAATTTATCCTAAAAAAATATAAAAGTCACGTGGTGTCAATCAGTTACGACTTATGAGGGAAGATTGAGGGAGGATTTTATTAATTTTCTGAAAATTTAGTGATAATCAAAGGGATTTCGTAAATAGTAGGGGCAGGGTAAGTGAATTTATTAAAACTTAGGGATAGTTTAATAGATTTCCCCTACTTACATGACGTCGTGTTCATTTTTCTCTTCCTCGGTTCTGCCTTCTGCGCCCGGGAAACCAAAAAAAAAAGGCCACATCGTGTTCATGTTTTGACTAGGATATTGGAGATGGCCTCAAAATCTTGAAAGTGAAGAAACCCACGATTGGAGTTGGAGCTGAAGGAGCAAATACGGAAACAGCTAAACGAGGGAAAAGAGTCCGTTAACGATCTTCAACATGTTTTAGTTGGCTTTATCAGTTCAACCATGGAGGGTTCAGGCTTGGTAGCCCCTAAACGCCCCTTTGATCCTTCCGCTACCGATCGCCCCGAACCCAATGCCGGCACTATCCCCTCTTGCACTAAACGTCGCCACCATCATTCCTCCTCCGCCACTCCATCTATGATGTTCAAATTTCCCCCTCCTCCTCTCAAGCTGTCCGCCGGAGAAACCCTTTTCCGAATCCTCTGCCCGGCGGTAAAGACTGGCGGCGTCATCGGCAAGGGCGGCGCAATCATTCGTCAGTTCCGTGAAGAAACTGGCGCTAAGATTCGTATCGATGAGTCTGTCCCGGGTTGCGATGAGCGCGTAATTCTTATCGTTGCAGAAACCCCAAAGAAGAGAAAAGAGAACGTAAATGGAGATGGGAACGATAATGCTGGAGAAAAAGAAGAGGAAGATTTGGGAAATTCGAGTTCGAATGCGAATTCTGACGAGGAAGAGGCTTCGCCGGCCCAACTGGCGTTGGTGAGGGTTTTTGAGAGGATGCTGAAGGTTGATGAAGAGAGGTTCGGAGGTTCAGCGGAGAACGACGATGGAGAGGAGAAGGATAAAGAGAAGACAGTGAATGCGGGTGGTATTGGGGCGACACAGACTCCTGTCGTCTGTAGGTTGTTGGCACCTAGTAATCAAGTGGGTTGTGTGCTTGGGAGAGGAGGCAAGATTGTGGAGAAGATAAGGCAGGACAGTGGTGCGCAGGTCAGAATTCTTCCAAAGGATCATATTCCAGCATGTGCTTCTCCTGGGGATGAGTTGATTCAGGTAAATGTCTCAGAATACTTTCGTCCTTGTTTAAACATATTTTTTAGTGATGTCTATGGGTTAACGTTATGCTTTCTTTTTTTCTATTGCCCTCAATGTTATTATCTTCATGGGAGAGGCGGGCATTCATCTATCTCTCCCTTTTAGATGCACACAATCAATCAAATAATGCAGCATAACAAAGTGATCGAAAAGAATTTATGATTCTAGAAAACAATATCATCAACATATAATACAAATAAGGGTGTTAGAATCAATTAAGCAAGTTAAAGAACTTTATATCTATGAAATTATGTTCATCATAAATAAAATATAGAATGAAATTAAATATGTTATATGTAATATGCCCTATCATCTATTTGATGAACTAAGATAGGTATGGATATTATTTATCAAGAAAAAAAAAGAAAAAAGATAGGTGTGGATATTGGTTGCTGAGATGCCAGGAGGGAATTAGTTGTATAGTCCACTACTAATCAATGTATTTGGGCTTATAAGAAATACTGCTTTCTTTCTTTTTCTCTCTCAATCTAATTCAACCCTAACCTCAGCTATTTCGTGCCATTTAAACACGTACTGCTCTGCCATTGTGCTCTATCAAGAGCCATTTTTCTGCTAAATTGCAAGTCCTTGGGTCATTTCTTTGGTCATTTCCTTCATTTACTTTTTACTGGTACTCCTTCTCAATGTTGTGGTCATTGGTTGTCTATGTGCATTACTGAACTATCTCAGTTGACTTTCTCTTGTCTTATTGCAAATTGGGGATAATGAGAGATTTCCTTTGGGAGCCTGGGGTGACTAAGAAAGACCACTTGGTTAAATGGGATGTAGCGTGTAGAAGGAAAGAGCAAGTAGGTTTGGTAATAGGGAACCTGAGTAAGAAGAATATGGTGCTACTTGGGAAATGGTTATGGAGATTTCCAATAGAATAGGAGAAGCTATGGCACAAAGTAGTGGAGACTGGAGTGTATCCATGGGCTCAAGGACAATGGGTGGGTGCTGTCCTTTTTTGCATAAAACCACTCTTGTTTTGGAGGTTTGACCTTGGAAAGCATTCCTTAACATCCTTCTTGTGTTTCTGAGCTATATCAGGTTTGGCCTCTCCTCTAGCAATACAATAAAATTGTGAGAGGATTTGTGGGTAGGTGATTTTCCTTTGAATGTTCTATTCCCTTTCTTGTTTACTTTATCCACCTTAGAGGGTAAACCTATTTTGGACTCTTGGTTTGTTGGTCCTTCTCCTTCGGCCTCTGGGTTTGTCTGGAATTTGGGGTTTATGGGGAACCTTAGGGAGTTGGAAGTCTCTCAGGTCTCTGACCTATTGAAGGCTTTGGATGGGGTGATGCTAGTGTGTGGGATCCTAACCCTAGGGGATCCTTCTCTTGTGCTTCTCTTTTCAAAATTATAGTGGCCTCCAATCTCCCTCTTATATTTTTTCTTGTGAAAGATGTTTTGTGCATCCCTATCCCTCCTTAAATTTACAGCTTTTTTCTTGGGGAGTCTTTCTTGGAGGCATTAATACTTTTGACTTGTTACAAAGAAGAGGATCCAACTGGTGCATTTCCCCTAATTGGTATATCATGCACAAATCGAATGGTGAAACTGCTTTTGGCTTACTGATATCCCACCCTTTTGCCTGTTTTGTTTGGGAGTGGTTTCTTGCTTGCTTTGCCCCTATTATCTTGGACATGTTTTTTGCACTAGTTTAAGGTGTCCCAAAAGGAGAGGTAGAATTATGTGGAGATATACAACAGTAGTGGTGCTCTACACTTTGTGGGAGGAAAAACACAAGAATCTTTGAAGGTATGGAAAGAAGAAAGGAAACTATTATTAAAAGCATCATGGTGAAGGTTGCAGATTTGGTGAAACACTTTCAATTTGTTTTCAGACTTCACGATGGATATTTTTTTCCAGAAATTGGGGTGTAGTTACAGCCTTTTGTTCTAAGAAACCAAAGCTGATAAAGGAATGGACACTATCAGAAAGGGGATGGATAAAGCTGAACTTTGATGGAAGCAGTATGGGCAATCATTGTCATTCTGGGATAGGGGGGAGTAATAAGAAATGATAATGCTTTTTTTACTTTTGATGTACTCAGGCCTGATAGGAGAATGGGACTCCATCGGGGTAGAACTCAAGGCAGCAGTGGTTGGGGTGCAAAGGGCAGAGGAACTTGGGGGTTGATAAACTAATTATTGAAGGAGATTCCAAAGTGATTATAAGCTGGTTATTGAAAAGGGTTGCAGCAAAATGGAACTACAGAAATGAAATAAGATGTTTTGAGTCTTTTGACAGGCATTCTAGAGATTTGTAATTGATACAATGGGTACAAAAATCAGCCAACAGCTTGGCTGATGGGTTAGCAAAACAAGGGATCACTAGGCACCAAATGTTTTGGGCTCCAAAAAAAAAAACAAATGTTTTGGGCTCAGCTGTAGTAATGTATGATGTGGGGTGAGATAGTAGGGACTATGCTCACGGTTTTTTATTTGACTTGAAAACTTGCAACTTCTTGTTGCTCTTGTTTTGTTCTTATTTAATGAAATTCGATTTCTGTTGCTGGTTAAAAAAATCCTCCCTAAAGACCAATAGGCTTGTTTCTAATTCTGATTTTATAGTCTTGCCACATATCCATCTCAGTATCCTTATACAAATTACACTTATTTTTTGAACATGTTACTTCTTGATTACCCAATATTTCGTTGTCTGCAATGTAAATGGCTTTGGTGAAACAACCAAGGAAGAGTTACTTTATTTCCAAGGGGGGTAGAGTTACTTTGATTAAAGCAACTTTAGCCAACTTGCCTTTATACTTCCTGTCAGTCTTTAGAATTCCTAAGAGAGAGGCAAAGAGGTTGGAAAAACTAATGAGGGATTTCTTATGGGAACCTATTGAAGAGAAAAAAGATAACTTGATTAGGTGGGAGGTGGTGTGTTGGAGTAAGGAAGAAGGAGGCCTAGGATTAGGGAACGTGGTGAGCAAGAATGAGGCTCTTTTAGGTAAGTGGCTTTGGAGTTGGCCCCTGGAGAGGGAGAGGTTGTGGCATGAGGTAGTGAAAAGTATCCATGGCTGTTCCCAATCGGGTTGGGGTGCGGGAGTATCCCGAAGGGCTTTGTTCACAACACCTTGGAAGGCTATCTCTGGCATTCTCCCTAAGTTCCTCAGTTTTGTAAGGTATGATGCTTGCTCTGGGAACTCCATTCTTTTTTGGGAAGATACTTAGGTGAGCTCTCAACCCCTAAAAGGCTGTATCCCTTCTCTCTATACCATCTCCCTTTTTTAAAAGAAACCCATTTCTTGGTTCTTTCCCCCCCTGGTTTTCCCTTTGGCCTTAAATTGGGATCTCGGGTTTCGAAGATGGTTAAGGGATGAAGAATTCCTTTGCGTTTCAGAGCTGGTGTTGCTTCTAGATTCGATGTGTTTGGACCCCCTTAACCCGGACACAAAAGTCTGGTCCCTAACCCCGGTTGGCTCATTCACTTGTGCTTCTTTCTTTAAAGCCCTCTGCTCCAATCCCTCCTCTCAAGTCTTCCCCGTTAAAGAGGTATGGTCAAGACCGTTACCCCAAAATAGCAGTGTTCTGTTGGGAAGCCTATTATGGTAAGCTCAATACTGTGGAAAACGTGCAAAAGAAGAAACCTTTTATGTGTTTGTCCCCTAATTGGTGCCCTCTGTGTAAAGTGAAAGGTGAGGACTGCAACCATTTGGTGATATCATGCTCTTTTGCTACCAATATTTGGAACTGGGTTGTTTCATTATTTGGGTGCAGGTGGAATTTGCCCTCTGAAGTAAAGTTGCTGTTCACTCCGGTTGCTTTTGGGAGATTGACAAAAAGAGGGAATTATCAGAGCTGTGGACTGTATGGGAGGAGAGAAATGCTAGCATATTTGAAGAACATGAAAGAAGTCTCACTGAAATCAAGGAATGCATATTGACAAGGACTATTTCATCGTTAAGATCTTCACATTTGTTGGCAGATTACTCCTTCGATGACTTAAGGAGAAATTGGGCTGCAATGGCTGCTACAGTTTCTACCAAGATCAAATCACAAGCTGAATGGATTCCCCCACCGGATGGTTTGGTAAAATTGAATTTGATGGAAGCTGCCAAGGCAATCCAGGACCATCGGGAATTGGTGGGATTCTGAGAGACAAAAACAGCAATATGTTGTCTCTATTTTCAGGACCAGTGGGTGAAGGTGTTTCAATAAGGGCAGAGCTACTAGCAGTGGTACAAGGTATACAGATGGCTAGTTATAGTGGTGTGGCAAATCTGCTAGTAGAAGGGGATTCCAAGGTGGTAGTAGGCTGGCTAATTAGGCCAGAAACAACTTGTTGGGACTTCAGGGATCTGTTAAAGAAAGTTAAATGGATGACAAGGAATATGACTGTCAGGTTTCAGTGGGTTGTTAGAAGATCAGCAATTGCAATGGCTGATTCTCTGGCCAAGCAGGAGGTGTCAAGGGGAGATCTATTTTGGGTTACTTTGTAATTGTGTCTCAGGCTTGGGCAGTTTTGGTGTATATGGTTCAGTCCTAGGGGGTAATATCTCATGCCTCCTCCTAGGCTGATTGTATTTTGTTATTTGATTTAATAAAATTACTCACTTAGGTTGAAGGAAAGACTTGTATGACTTGGGTTGATTTCTATTGTGTGCAGAACTTTTATTTACTGGAGAGACTTGTATGAATTGGGACTGCTGATAGAAGGAGAAAACATATCTTTGCTTAAAGTGTGGGGGGGAGATATGAAAGATTACATGTGAAGTTTAAAAGCTGGGAGGAAGATCTTGGAGTTACAAAAGAACATGATTAGAGGTTGAAGGAAAGGGAAAGGCAAGCAGCATGCTTATAAATTGAAAAAAATGGCAATAGCCTTTTTTTTTCTGATAAATAACTATTAATTTCATTGGATATGAAATATAAGATGTACATATATATATATATATATATATATATGTATGTAACCATAGAACCATAAAACTGCTTCTTTACTCCACATCCACCCTATAACAATTTTTGAATCACCTTCAATAACCAATTTCTTTATGTTCATATTCCTTGTCTCTGTCTGTAACACCCCTTCTACTATGGCCAAACTTTAGCCCTTAGAGAGCCTCCTATCCCATTTGGTCCTGAGAAGTGAGAACAATGCAACTACATATTCATTCTCATTTTTGAAGACACATCCCATTGCTGATGGTTCCAGATTGCCCATATGGTTTCCATCAAATTTGTTTCATGAACCCTTTTTTTGTGGCATTCATTCTATATAAATATTTGCAAAAAGAGCAAGTATATTGTATTTATTGTATAAAAGGGTAAGACCAGTATAAAGAGCTTTTATACATGAAGTGAATACATGATGTCAGAGTATATCTTAATGTAAAAACAGAGCATCTGTAGACAGATTTGCGGCTTTTGCCCATGAACAAAGTTTTTCAAGTCATGTTTTGAATGATTTTTGTTTAGTGTGTTTTTTATACCTTTTCTTATGTTCGTTTAGTGTCAGGGGCAGTGATGTCTTTTCCCCTTTTGTTATGGTCACCCTAATATTAATATTACGAGGGGCTGTGCCTTTCACCCACTCTATTCTATTGACTCCAAATATTCTGCTCTGCTCCACTGCCCTTCTCTATTTTCAAAGAAGATATAAACTGACATCAATTTTATCTACTTGAGAGGTTTTGCCTTCAAAAAGTCTACCGTTCTTCTCTCTCTCCATATAGGCAAAAAAAACAGCTGCAGGGAGCATGCCCTCATTGGTGGATCTGAGGGTATAGTGACGATGTGGAGGAAAGAGGTGGATCTCTAGAAGAACTAATGGGTTGTTTCTTGGTCTCTTTGAAATTCAAGAATGTAGGAGATGGGTTTACATGTGTATTGGCGAATGTTTATGGTCCTAATGGATATAGAGAGAGGTGATATGTGGGAAGAGCTCTTTGATATTAGGGGTATGTAGGACAACCCGTAGTGCTTAGGTGGGGATTTTAATGTGGTCAGATTTACAAATGAGACAAATAATCCCAATTGGGTGGTCTCGACTAGTATGAGCAAGTTCAATGAGTTTATTGAAGTTTGCGAATTAATAGAGATTCCTCTCTAGTAGGCATTGTTCACTTCGTCCAATTTACAAATTCCTCTAAGCTGCTCTAAGTTGGATAGATTCATTTTCAACCTGAAATGGGAAGAGCATTGGATAGGGTTGTCGGCAAGAGTGTTGCCAATAATCACCTCAGATCATTGGCTGATTGGTATTGGAACTAAGGACTTTTTGAGTGGCTCCAAATCATTTAGATTTGAAAACATGTGGCCACATTTGGACTTTATTCATTAAGCGGAAGAGTTGTGGAATGAATAAGTGAGGGGAGTTCATCAGAAAGGGGTAAAATTCCATAGGAAAATACAAAGGCTTAATTGCAAAATTAAAGAGTGGACTAGAGAGCACTTTGGCAGAGTGGAGGAGAGGAAATTAGGTGTTACAATGAACAATTGGATGCTAAGGCAGGCCAAGGCTTGTTAACGATGGAAGACATGAGCTTAAGATTGTCTTTGAAGAAGGAATTGGAAGAAATTTTACTTAGGGAAGAGATTTATTGGAGGTAGAAATTGAGACATCAATGATTAATGATGGGGTTGCAATACTAAATTTTTCCATGCAACTACTAATGGTAAAAGAAGATTTTGTGGAGAAATTAGAAGTGAATGGAGATGTTGTGGTAGACCAAGAAGAGATTGCCAATTGTTTTGTGAATCATTATAGAGCAGTCTATAAAGGGTAGGGGATGTTGAGTTTAGAGTGGAAGGCTTAGATTGGCCATAACTGGGCTTTGAAGTGATTTGTTACACATTGAAGGGGCTAGAAGAGCTCAGGGTAGACCAAAAGGGACATGGGTAGAAGTAGTAAGAAATAATCTAAAAGCTAATAATTTAACAATGTATATGGATTTAAATAAAATGGATTAGCAAAGCAGGATTAATGTAGTCAACCCCATATAGTTGGAATAAGGTATGGATGATGATGAGTTGGGTGAGTTAGGAGTCCTTAGGTTGTCCTACGTCCTACCTCTAGTTGGCCTTTGAAATACCTAGGTTTTCCCTTAGGAGCCAACCCAAGGGAAGGAAGGTTTTGGAATCTTGTTGTAGAAAACTGTGCAAAGAAATTGGCAGCTTGGAGTGGGTCGTGTTACTTTGATAATGTCTACATTAGCAAATCTACCAATTTACTTTCTCTTTATCTCTAGGATGGCACGGAAGGAGGTGTTAAACTAGAGAAGATTATGAGGCATTTCTTATGGGAGCCTAGTGAAGGAAGAAAGGACCATTTGGTTAGGTGGGAGCTAGCATGCAAGAGAAAGGAGTGGAGGGTTTGGGCTTAGGTAATATAGGGTAGAAGAATATAATTTTGTTGGATAAATGGCTGTGGAGATGGCCTTTGGAAAGGGAGAGACTTTGGCACAAAGTTGTAGAAAGTATTCATGGATGTGCCGGTAAAGGTTGGGATGTTGGTATATCTCAGTGGGCTACTTTGAACTCTTTGTGGAAGGCTAGACGTAGCATTCTTTTCCAATCCCCCTATTCCATCTATCTACAAGAGAGTCTCCAACTGTTTTCATTAAAAGATCATCAGTTTTTAGTTAAGCATTACCATTTGCAAAAATTACTAAAGGTTATCCGATTTTTGTTTATGTTTAATTTCGATTTATTATAAATTTTAATCATTAACCATTTAATATTTTTATTGTCATTAGTGATTGCATGAACAATTTATATTCATATATATATATACATATGCATATATGTATTTATATTTGTAGCATATTAATTGTTTATTTGTTCAAATAGTATACTGATTCATTTTAATAAATTTCAAATTACATGCTGATATATTATGAATTTTGACATGTTTGCAAGGTTATCATATTTTTTGTTTATTTCTAATTTTGATTTATTATAAATTTTAATAAATTTATTTCATACTACATTCATAAAAAAATTATTTCATACTAGTCTATAATTGTTATTCTGATTTATTAAAAATTTAAAAATAATAAGAACTAAATCATAGATTAACCATTTAATATTTTTATTACTATAAAGAATATTTTACATGTATGCCTATTTATATTAGATTTGTTTTTATTTTTTGTTATTTTTTTATGAATATTTTATTTGAAATATTGAGTTTAAGATGAGTGACTATATTGAGTAATTTATATTTATATTACTAGTTATTAATAATTTTATTCAAGGATTAAAATATCTGTATTGAGTATTGTATCTGGCAACTTCGATACATATACAAATACAAATACATTTTGGAAACATATGGATACAAACAAAAAATATGGAAATGCTTGGATACACTAGGGAAACACATACAAATTTCATAGATACATTAATAACACTAAATTTATGGTCAAATAGTCATAAATAATGTATGAATATATATTTCATCTTGTACATAAAAAATATATTATAGTTAAAATAGCAGCATGCATAGATATCATACAACGCATTTATTAAGAGGTTAAGATGGACCTATTATATTTATCCTAATTATTGTATCAATTATTTTCTATTTTATTATTTTTATTTTTTGACATTAACAAAAAAGTTAACCATATATTAAATTCTTAAATATAAATTAAATTATCATTTAATAATTTATAGAAATATATAATTTTCACTTAAAAAATATCAAGTCTATTAAAATTTCTAAGTTATATATCATATGCAAATTCGTAATATTTAGTTATTACATCAATTATTTCATTACTAAAATTTTTATTTCTATATTTTTTGAAATAAAAAATCGTTTTTCATATAAATGTAAATTAGTGGATTTGATAGATTCAATTTAATATTATATTCTTGAATATTTTGTAAACATTTTTTGTAAATAATAAATATATTGTCATTTAATGTAAATTAAAATATTAATTAATAATTATAAAAATATATAAAATTTGTAAGATATATATCATGTGCAAATTTATAAATTTTAAGTAGTAAGGTAATTATTATATTATTAATATTTCATTTGTATAAATTTCTTGAGATTAAAATCATATTTTGATGTAAGTGTTGAATTGATGAATTATTTATTCCATTTGTTTATAAAATACAAATTTTAAATATTTCTTTTAATTTTTAGTTGGAATTGTTAAACATAAATATTAATTTGTTTGGATAGACACAAAAGTAAATAAAAATCATGTTATTTCGTTAAATATTGGAAGACAAGAGATGGGTTAATGGTTTGAAGGTGTGTTAAGAGTTTCAGTGCCATACATAAGGTGATCCGGGTTCAAATCATGCTATTGGCATCATTTACATTTTAAATAGAAGACGTGTGTATCGGTCGGTATTGGGCGATACAATGCGATACGAGCTGATACGTGCGATATATATCTATATGTGTGTGTGTGCGTGTGTGTGTGTACACATATATGTATATTTGTAGTATTTTAATTGTTTATTTATTTAAATAATCTACTAATTCATTTTAACAAATTTTAAGTTATGTAATATGTACTGTTTCATTATGCATTTTGACATGTTTACAAGGTTATCCTATTTCATACTAGTAATAAATTTATTCTGATTTTATGTTTTTAATATAAATTTTGATAAATCACAACCATTTAAGGTTTTTAATACCATGAGGATATATTTTATTATGTATTCCTATTTTATATTCTAAGAAGCAGTTAATTTATTCATTGTTTTCATTTTTTGTTAATTATTATTTATGAACATTTTATTTGAAATATTAAGTTTAAATTATTAGTAAAGTAATTTGTAATAATATTATGTACTAATATTTTTAATATATATTTTAATATTATTATAGTTGTTTTATATTAAATTAGATGTCATTTCTGAAATATAGGAAATCTCAATTGACATATTGTATTTTTTATATTGACCCCAAGCTTATGTCGTTTAGTCTTGACATCAACATATGTCGGGTGACATTATTGAAATCTAGGGACATTTAAAACCTTGCTTTGAATGGTATCCTAACTTTGGACCATATTTAGATAGAGGCAATCACTTATCCAGAAGATGCTACTTGTGTGAAAATGTGGAGGAGAATGTCTGTTACTTGTTTGTTGGCTGCCCTACACGAAATTTGTTTGGGGTTTCTTCTGTAATCTTTTTAAAGCTAGTTGGGTGGAACCAAGATCGTTAGAAGACATTTTTGCTTGTTGGGATGTTGGCTAGCTATGAGAGGAATTGAGGAAATGCCAATGCAAAGATTGTTTGGGAAGTGTGGAAGGAAAGAATTGAAGAACTTTTGAAAACAAGGTTTGTGGAAGAGATCAAATTACTCTCATTTGTGGTAAAAGGATTATAGATTCTGTTGTTATACTTCTAGAGTTTGAGGGGGTTTCAAAGGAAGAGCTAAGCAAATGACAATGGTTTTTGGAATCTTCTTTAGTTGGATTAGGGTCTTTGCTTCTACTTTGTTTTTTTACTTAATTATTGTACAAATTTCCTAAGCTGGGAGTATCTTTACTGGTGACTTCTCATCAACTTTTTTATTAATAAAATTTTCTTTTTTTTTTTTTAATTTCTTACCAAAAAACATTAAAGCTATAGCACTCTTGAAGTTTTGTGGGATCCTTATTTTGATCAAGCTTTCTAAGCCCAAATGAAGGAAGAAATTTGTACCATTCTCTTGAAGTACTGGTGCATGTCATCCCACCCTTGGCTTTAACTCAAATACAAATTTTCAAGTTGTAGGAAATGATAAAGAGAGAATCATAGGTTTCATCTCTTTTCTAAGATAGCTTAAAAGAAAAAAAGTTTGTATCCCATTTATTTCATATGGTGATTTTAAAAGGCACGCCTAGGTGCACGAGCGAGGTGCATTTTAAGGTATGCGGCTTGCTTAGCCCCCAAGCATAGCACTTTCAAAAGGTGTGCACTTGGCGTGTCTTGTGCTTCAGCCTAGGCGTGTACCTTTTGGAAATTTGTGCATTTTTTTTCTTGTTTTTTATGCCTAGCATCTGGGCTGAAGTGTATTCATTTGCTAATGTTTCTCGTTTATTCATTTATCAATGCCACCTTTTTGGCCCTGATACCTAAGAAGATTGATGCCAACCACCCAAAAGATTTTAGGCCTATTAGTCTAGTGACAAGCATCTATAAATTCTGGCTAAAGTGCTCTCATTGAGAATCAAAATAGTCCTCCCTTCTATCATTATTGAAACACAGGGGGCTTTCATTCAAGGGCGACAAATAACATATCAGATCTTAATTGCGAATGAGTGTGTGGAGGAAATGAAAAGGTCTAGTAAGAGAGGATTCATTTGTAAATTGGATCTTGAAAAGGCATATGATTTGGTGGACTGGAAGTTTCTATTAGAGGTTATGCAAAACTGTGGGTTTGGGGACAAGTGGTGTAATTGGATCTTTGGGTGTATCAGTACTTGTCATTACTCTATTCTGGTAAATGGTATGGTGAGGGACTTTTTTCCAGCTTGCAGGGGTGTCAGGCAAGGGGATCCACTCTCACCCTTCCTTTTTAACTTAGTAGCTGATGTGATTAGTAGGATCATTACTAAGGCTGACAGCGAAGATGCCATTAGGGGTTGGAGAATAGGGAGACACCAAGTTCCCGTCACCCACCATCAGTTTGCAAATGACCTAATGATCTTTTGTGAAGGAAGTCTTAGCGAAAAGGTAGCAAACCTAAAGGAGCTAATAAAAGGTTTTGAAAGTATCTCTAATTTGAGAATAAATTTGGAAAAGAGCTGCATAGCAGGTATAAATTTGGAGGTAGGGGAGGTCGAGGCTATTGCAGAGTGTCTTGAGTGTTCCACTTCTGCTTGGCCTATGTCATATTTAGGGCTTCCTTTAGGGGCAAATCCTAGGGAGAGTAGATTTTGGACCCCAGTGATAGAAAAGTTTGAGAAGAGATTAGCCTCATGGAAGAGGAATTATATCTCTTTAGGAGGGAGAACTACCCTAATAAGAGCTACCTTTGCTAACTTACCTACCTATTATTTGTTTGTTTTTAGGATACCAGTTAGGGAAGCTAGGAAACTGGAGAAGTTGATGAGAGATTTCTTATGGGAGCCGGGACAAGAAAAAAAAAGGATCACTTGGTTAATTGGGAAACTGTGTGCAGAAGTAAAGAAGAGGGGAGTTTGGGACTTGGGAGGGTAACTAGAAAAAATCAAACTCTGTTAGGGAAATGGTTGTGGCGATGGCCTTTGGAAAGAGAGAGATTGTGGCATGAGGTGGTGGGAAGCATTCATGGGAGGTCAGAGAATGGATGGGATGCTGGTGTATTGAGGCAAGCTAACCTAGCAGCACCTTGGAAGGCTATTCACAACACCCTTCTTCAATCCCTCAATTTTATCAGGTATGAAGTTTGTTCTAGCAACTCTGTCCATTTTTGGGAGGATATTTGGGTAGGAGACACACCGTTAAAGGATTTGTTCCCTTCGCTATTTTCTATTTCTTTCTACAAAAAAGAGGTGGTCTCAAAATTTGTCTCACCTTTGGGAACACCCTTAGATCCTACTTGGGATTTTGGGTTTCGTAGAGGTCTTAGGGATGATGAAATTGATTCTCTTTTTGCTTTGCTTGGTTAATCAGGTTTCTTTGGATCCCACCAAGCCAGATAAGAGGGTTTGGACTCCTAGACCCAATGGAACCTTCACTTGTGCTTCTTTTTTCAAGTCCATCTCTCAACTTTATACTCACCAACCCTTTCCTTCGAAAGAAATTTGGTGTAGTCCAGTTCCCCCAAAAATTATGGCATTTTGTTGGGAAGTATTCCATGGGAAAGTAAACACTTTAGATAACCTACAAAAGAGAAGACCTTTCCTTTGTATTTCTCCTAATTGGTGAATCCTCTGTAGAGCTCACGGTGAGGATTGTTACCATCTATTAATATCTTGTCCGTTTTTTGCAGATGATGTCTAGTCTTTAGGATCAAGCGCCTCATCACATCTGTCATCATCCTCGTCCCAAATGAAATTCTGTTTCCGTCGAAGCTTCTTCTACTCTCTTTCTTTTCCCCTTTTTAAAATATTTCAAAAGCTCTTCTAGCAAAATCTTTACCTCCCCAAAAGAGAAGCCCTAAACTCCTACCAATTCTAACTTCCCCGTCCACCAAACTCTAAAGCTCCACTTTTCCCCCTCCTTAATTTTATCAGCTTGTTGAGACAAAATAGAACTACTCTCTTCCGCTTGGCTTCCTTCCTCCTTCTCATCCCTTGACCCCATCCTAACCTCTAGATCTTCCCTTACTAGGGTCAGTTGACATAACCTCCTCTCTTGCAGCTTGAAGCTCCTACTCCCTCCTTTCATCACCCTTCTTCTTTGATTCCAAAACTTTTAATTTCTTCCTCTTGTAAACTCTTTTATATTTAATAGAGGGTCCTGCCCCAAACAATCTGTCTTTTAGCCTTGAAAAAACCTTTGACACATGGACAAAGTGAGTCTTATTTACCTCTTTGGCTTTCTTCACCCCTTTTGAAGATTCAAAGTCTCCTTCCTTGTGAACACGTCTTCTTCGACCTAAATGTACTCCAATCTTGCTGACTACGATTTTCGCCTTTTGAAACTCCTCACGTTCTAAAGCCGAGCCAGAAGTGTCATCCTTGTCCAAAGCCTCTTTCTCACCCTTAGCACAATGTCTCTTGATGTCAATCCCTTCCTTTCCATCCCTGCATATCACTTTTTCCTTGTCCTCCCTTTCCCCCCTTACTGGCCCCTTCACCTCTTCCCTAGAAACCACCTCCCTTCCTTTTGATTGAACTTCCGAGCAAACTACCCCTCTGTTCTTTTCCAAACTTCTTTGATGTGGCAAAAAGGAAGAGGAAGAAGAGGAAGGAAGCTCGATTTTGAAATCACCAAAACACAGAAAAATACTTGCTTGTTGGACCAGAACTCAACATCTTGATCCTCCCTTCTCCGCAGTGATTCCCTGGATCAGACCCTTCAACTTAGTGATTTAAAAGGCATGCCTCGGGTGCATAGGCGAGGTGCATTTTAGGGTAGGTGCCTCACCCAGGTCCTAGGCTCAACCCTTTCAAAAGGTGCACGCCTGGTGCACCTTAGCCCAGGCGTGCGCCTTTTGAAAATTTGACACCTTTATGCTTTTTTTTTTGTGTCTAGCGTTTGGGCCCCCTATTTGGTAATGTTCATTCATTTGTCCTAATAAATTATCTTCTTAAAAGCAATTAAAACTATAAAATCGTTATTTTTTGTGTGAGAACTAAGAATTTAAGACCTAACGTGGACTTGTTTGGGCTTGCCTCAATGGGCGTGGCACAAAGGCGGCTCGTAGAATCAGGAATGTAATATGTTTTACATCACATTAGCTTCTTGAAGTAATGCAATTGAGAAAAAAAGAGATTGTGGGTTTTATATGCTTGAAAATGTTTTATATATTTGATTTTATTTTTAAATTCTCATTTGAATATGCTTTACATGTTATATTTATGTATTTTAATTTTAGATAATAGATTTTTTTAAAACATTTATTTTAAAATGTAAGTTTATATTTTTATTCATATTGTGTTTAATAATTTTTCGTTTTCTTTGCATTTTTTGATTTTTTTTGAAATTTTTGGCTTTTTATTTTGATTTTTTAGCTTTTTTTTTTTTAAATTTGCACCTTGCTTAAAAAAGGCACGTGCCTTGCCTTGCGCCTTGCACCTTAGGCGCAAATTGACCCCTCTGCCTTTTTTGCGCCTTGCACTTTTAAAACACTGCTTCAACTATATTTCCACTTTGATATGTCTTTTCCTGGTTCTTATACACAATCCATTTTCGCAAATCTTCAAATTGACCCCTCCACCTTTTTTGCGCCTTGCGCTTTTAAAACACTGCTTCAACTGTACTTCCACTTTGATCTGTCTCCTCCTGGTTCTTATGCACAATCCATTTTCGTAGAGAGATACCAATTGTTGTTTCAAAGACCCCCCTCCCCCACTTTATTTATTTCGAAAAGCTCAGGAATGAAATTGTACGGAATAGAGAGATTCCAGCCGCCCAAGTAAAGAACTGTTACAAATAATGAAGAAACTAGTATATTTAGATAGAAGCAACATAAAATAAACCGAATTTTATACCTGAATATTCGGTTTGATAACCTGCTACTAATTCTTCCTCTGCTTCTGGTAAATCAAAAGGCAATCTCTCACATTCTGCTTGGGAAGAAATTAGAAAAACGACAAATCTGATAGGCTGCCGCCACAAATTCCAACCCCAAAAGCCATATTTTGACTGTGTCTCAACTATATCAACTGTATTTGAACTGTTAGATAAGTATAGTCGGTAATAACATCACTGTTCCCATCGCTATTACAGAACCGTACATGAGACTTCAGCCTCATACGGATCCTCAACGACCACAAATAAATCTAGGGACCACTTCGGTAATATCTCGATATGTTTGGAGAGTAGAAAGAGTAAAGATACATTGGAGAGTCCCGAATTAGACCAATGGAATTCTGTCCGCTATAATAACAAATAAAATAAAGTGCTTCTGAATTGATCTCAAAGATACCTTTTTCCTGTTTGGTCAGCAGTGCTGGACAACCGAGGAGAATTTAGTCAAAAGAGGGGTAGAAGTGGCAGACATGGCTTGCCCCCTATGTAGTGGGAATGTGGAATCCTCTAGGCATTTGCTGTTGCACTGTGATTTTACCCACTGGGTTTGGTTAGGAGTGGTGGATTTATTTGGGGCTAAGCTGTGCTTCCCAACAGATGTAAAGGGACTCATAGAGGCTTGGTGGCTGGGAGGTCTTAGTAAGGCTGAAAAGGTGGCATGGAGCATTATCCCCGCTTCTGTTATGTGGGCAGTGTGGAGTGAAAGAATAACAGAATATTTGAAGGAACTCAGAACTCAAAAGATGTACAGAGGAAAATTCTGGGGATGATCCACTCATGGCTGGCAATACACCCGATGTTTAAAGGCAGACATCCAAGTGTATTTATTGAATTTAGTTTTCTGTTAGTAAGGAATGGGTGTTTTTTAGTTTTTTGATTGGGGGGATTGAGGCTGTATTGGGATGATATGGTTTTTTATATATTTTTTTGATGAATTATGGTTTTTTGTATATTCTATGTTCATTTGTACAGGGGTTTTCTATAGTTGATTTTATTAATGAATCACTCAACAATTTAAAAAAATTGTTTTTTGAATGTTTTGTCCTTTTTTGATTTTTGAAAAATTTTTAGCTCTTTTTTTTTTTTTTTTTGCATTTTGTGCCTTGCTTCGAAAAGGCACTTGCCTCTCCTTGCACCTCATACAAAAATGCCCCTTGCGCTTTTTTTTGTGCCCTACACTTTTAAAACATCGATTTCATATATATAAAAAAATCAATTTATTTGAATTTGTCTTCACTTTTTCTTGTATTTGGATTTATACACGAAATTTGTGTTGACAAAGTGATGTACGGGGTATGGTTGAATTTAGGGCTGTTCATCAAGCCGATGAAACCGACTGACCTGACCCAACTCGACCCAAGTTGGCTGGTTTACTAATTATTTCGGTTAGTTTTGGTTTAACTTTTATGCTAACCGCGAAGTCCGATTGGTTTCAGTTTGGCCGTTTGTAAACCGACCAAATCCGACCCGACCTGACCATAGATATTACTATTTTTTATTTTAAATATATATTTTTTAATATGGGAAAGTAGGAAAATTTCCATATTTCTTATTTTAAAGTATTTTGTATTGTAAATTTTTAATTTTTAATTTACTTTTTTTTAATAATACCATTGCGATTCTTTAAATTTAAATATAATTTTTTAAATTTAAATCTTTTTAACCATCCGATTGAACTGATACAACCCGAGTTGGTCAATTTTCATAATTGGTTGGTCTATTTCGGGTGACCAAGTGCCAAACCCGACCAGGTTGTTTCAGTTGGCCATACAGCCTGGAACCGAACCGAACTGACCCGTGAACACCCCTATTTGAATTGAAGAATTTCCTATAGTTGAATTTTTAGACTAAAGAGCTAGGGCAGCTAAAGTACTTCTTGGGGAATGTGGTAGCAAGATCAAAGTATGGGATAAAACCTATTATAAAGAAAGTATGTACTTGTTTTGTTAGAAAAGACAAGCATGTTAGGAAAAATAATAGATACCAATGGACCAAATACAAATACATTGGTGATTTGGGAGATCTACTTGATGACTCCTGCAGGTAGCAAATTTTAGTTGGTATTGAGCCAATTTATGTAGTTCTAAGACTTCATATTGGGAGGTAGTTGTTGGAGTTTTGTGATGCCTAAAAGGTGTACTAGGACATTGGTTGTTATACAAAGAATGATGTACTGAAATTGGAAATCTATCAAGAGGTGCCAATTAGGCTTGTTCATTGTTGGATAGGCAATCAACTACTGGACACTGCACATTCCTAGGAGGCAAACTAGTCACTTGGAAGAGCAAGAAAAAAAGTGTGGTGTCTAGGGGTAGTGTAGAAGTATAGGGCCATGGCCTGTACCACCTTTTAGTTAATGTGGATAATAGGCGTACTAGGACAGTGGTTATACAGAAAGTGATTCACTGAAATTGGAAGACAATTAGGTTTGTTCCTTGCTGGATAGGCAGCCAACTACTTGTCACTGCACACTCCTAGAGGGCAAACTAGTCACTTTGGAAGAGCAAAAAACAAAGTGTAGTGTAGAAGTATGCTTGTTGATTGGTGCATGTTTGTTTTGGTTTTGGCTGGTTTGTCTTGGGTTTTTAATTTTAGAGTTTGCTTGAGGGGTAGGTGCTGGTTTGTGAAGGTGTAATTTTGTTGCTTCTTCTTTAAGGTGACTGCTGGTTGCCTTTTTTTGTTTTCTCTTCCTTTTTTAATATTTTTTATTATCAGAATAAAATATTGCATCCAACCTTATTTTTGATGAGAGGATGTAGCATATTGATTTGGCCTGCCACTTTGTGAGGGGGAAGGTTACAAATGGTGAATTAGCAACATCTTTGTCAAGTCTGAAGACCATTTTTCCGACTGTTCAAGAAGAGTCGGTCAAATTGGGACGGATTAAATCTATAGCAAGATAGAATGTATGTGATAAAATATTTATATAGATTGGAGTGGGCAGCAGGGTATTTATGTCCATCTACTCTAAATTACTTAAGTAGGTGTGATCAGGTTATTGAAATTTATAATAAGTTTCTAGTATAAATATTAATCACTGCTGGAGGGGAGTGATTTTCTTCTCCCCATTGAACTATTCTTTTCTCTCTTTCTGTTCCCTGTTTTATTCTACTCTCTCTATTTATTTTCTATTTAATATTTTACTGGTCATAGGCCACATTACAAAATTGATGCAAATATGCAATGAGAAGTTTTTCACGACAGACTCCTTGTAGTAATAACAACACAATTCCTGGCCTCTTAAGATAAACCTTTTCCTTTCCAAGATAGCTTCAAAACCCATACCACCACTCTCATCCTTAACAACACCGCCAGCCATCTGCTAGCCTACTCCATGTTTGTAAACTCAGAATCCTTAATTCTCTTTCATTCATCTAGTTCCAAAATAATTTTCTTGCATTTCTTCACCTCCTAGAGAGAACAACTATAGACTCTTCCCCACTTGAACCTCTCTTTCCATCATTTTCTCAATCTCTATCTTTTTCTGTACTTGAATCACTTCATCTAATGAAGTTTTCATAGGTTCCCCACAAGATGGTTGGATCTACAGCTTATGATCTGCATGGAATTCACCCTAACTCATTTTAACACAAAAAGCATTATCTTCACCTCTTCTGGACTCTAAACTGATATACTTAACGTATATGGCCTTTGATCCCCTTTCTTTTGTAAACTCTTTTGAACTTTTTACATGGATCATCCACTTGACAGATTGTCTAGAGAAATGATAAAAAGAAACATTTTGTTCACACCAGGGAGCAGGGGGATGAGAGGTCAATCCTCTTCAAGTCTTCATTGTTCTATACAATGACTTTGGAGATTTTTTCCTTTTAAAAAGAATGTGATTTTGCATGATTTCTTAAGGTTTCATGGGATGATGGTTGCAGTGTGTATTATTTATTTACTGTTAAATCATTTTCTTCTTAATTCAACTTATCTGTTTTTTCTTTAAATGCAACCTTCCAGTATAACCTGGATAAGTTTGTCGAAACGGCCTGGGCTGATTTGAAGCTTCATGTGCATGACACATTAGCATGGGTTTGGGGTAGCAATTGCAATCGATATTCTTTTAATTTAAAAAACAAATAAAGAACTAAGTGCGGTAATGTGTCATGTGCAGGAAACTTCAAAACAGCCTAGACTGTTTTTTAGAATAGCCAAGCTTTTCCCATTCAAAGCATTATATGCTCAGGTTTGTTTAGTTGTAGTTATTTTCAAACTTATTGCTGAGTTTCTGGTCAACAGATAGCAGGGAATTTTTCAGCTGTGAAGAGAGCACTCTTGTCTGTTTCGAGTTGCCTCCAAGATAACCCTAGGGTTGATGCAACCAACTCTGCCTCTTCGAAGCCACTAGGGACAGTGCACCGTGGAAATGGCATGCCTGCACAAGTGGTGGACACATTTCCTCAGAGGGGCTATGTATCTGGCCTCCATGCCGTTGACTATCATTCCAGGGGCTATTCTTTGGTTCCAGGATCAGAGGGTATTGGACCAAATCACAGGAAGGTTCTAGAAGAGGAAGTGGTGTTTAGATTGTTATGCCAACTTGACAAGGTTGCTGGTTTGATTGGGAAAGGTGGTGCAATTATACGGGCTTTGCAAAGTGAAACAGGAGCATCAATCAAGATTGCTGATGCAGCACCTGATTCAGATGAGCGGGCTGTCATCATATCTGCAAGAGAGGCATGGTTACAAAAATATCTCCTCTGTTCTAATACTTTTGCCAGCATTCTGGAAACTTATTTAATACATTGTTGTGAAATGTAATGTGTCTTTCTGGTAGGGCATTATAGATGGTTTTTTTAATTATGGTAAACATGAAAAATAAACAGTGATGCCAGCATGGAAAATTTTCCTTTATGGAAATCCATGAAATCAGCTTATTTTAATTATCTGTCCTTTGGAGTGTGGACTTCTATCTCTGAGCTGGCCTTTCTTTTCTGATCATTCTCAACTGAAGTCAGGCTTAATCCCAACTGTACTGGTGTTGCATTTATAGATCTGTCTTTATTATCTACATTATGGATATCATAAGATTTCTTTGTTTGATTGGCTCTTTAGATCTAATTTAGTTTTTCCACTGTTGCTGTCTTTTTTACTGATATTCTGTACTCTGTGATTTGCAGAATTCAGAACAAAAGCATTCTCCTGCACAGGAAGCTGTTATTCGTGCCCATGCTAGAATTGCAGAGATAGGATTTGAACCAGGTGCTGCAGTTGTTGCTAGGCTTCTTGTACATTCACAGCAGGTAGGTTGTTTATTAGGCAAAGGAGGTAGTATTGTTGCTGAAATGAGAAGAACAACAGGTGCAAGTATACGCATTTTTTCAAAGGAACAAATCCCAAAAAGTGGTGCACCAAATGATGATGTTGTGCAGGTATCTATTATACTTACACATCAATAAATTGCTTATACAAGTTGGAGTGGTTCATGACTTTCAGTTGCTTAGGTACTTCTTGTTTTCCATGCCTCTTATGCTTCATGAATTTGAACTGATTAATTCTGGATGTTTGTTCTCCTCTTCTTTCAGTGAAATTCTTCACTGTCAATCAAAGAATAGAATTGATGATTTGTCTCTATTTGGACTTAAATCATTATGTCTGTAAAGGATATGCTTGATGGTATCACGCTACTTGAATCTCCATAGTGGGGCTGGATGAATGGTAGTGCCCTAATAGGGTTTAGCATTCATCATTTGACCCTTGACAAAATTAGAGTGTACTTAGATTTATACTTGATGTGGACTTGATGGAACTATCTGAAGCATTTGCCATCCCTTAAACGATCCCACCACCAATGTTGAATCCCCTTCAATCACCAAATTTATCATGTTTACTTCTTTTGCAATTTGTACTCCTTGTAAGACAAGCAACTCAGCTCTATTTGAGTCACCCATACCCATTGGGTCTGAGAACAAGGCGATGCAATTACCTTCTGAATCTCTCAACACCCTTCCTATTCCACAAGGCCTAGATTACATTGATTGCTTCCATCAAAATTTAACTTCACATGCTCCTCAGGAGGAGGCATCCATACAAATTTTACTTTTTCTTTCTTAGAGGAGCTTCTAGCCACCACTTCCCAATTCCTCAAAACATCATCAAAATAGAGAATTGTGAGAACAAGTCCAAAGTCCTTAATCCGTGTATCACCTTGGCCAAGACACAATCTCTCACCTCTTCTTTGCTTCTCTCCTTTTTTGAAAATATTCTTGCATTCCTTTCTTCCCATGTAGTCCAAACCAAGGCTGCTCTCATGCATCTCCACATAGTTCTTCCCCTCTTTGTGGGCCAAGCAAAGGTAGAAGGATCAAATAACATGTTAACCTCTGTTGGTAGATTCCATTTGCACCCAAACAAAGAGAAAAATTAATCCCTGATATCTGCAACACAACCACAAGAGATTAGTAGGTGTAACAACTATCTCCATTGGATTTACAGAAGTCATGCCAGTTTGGAGATACACATAGAGAGAGTCTTCTTTTTTGTTATGAATCCAAAGTGTTAATCTTCGCTTGAACCACTTCCCAATTTTAGATGGAATGATCTACACCAAACCTCTTTAATGGGGAAAACGTGAGGGACCGAAGAGAAGTAAAGTGACTTGAACAAAGAAGCACACGAGAATGAACCCTTAGAATGGGGGGTGCAAATATGCCTATTTGGTTTAGAGGGGTCTAAATACACACTATGAAGAATTTGTAAAAGACCCATGAGAGCATTCTACTTGTCACCCCTTGGGCCTCTTTGGAACCCAAATTCCTAATTGTGACCCACAGGAAGTAATAGATGAACAATGAATTTCAAAAGAAACTCATTCTTTTACAAAGAGGCAACATACAAAGAAGGGAAAGGTCCTTTAGAGGAGAAGAATCGACCTAAACGTCCTCCCAAAACTTGAGTGAATCCCTAGAACAAACATCATTCTTAATCAAACCGAGAAAATGATGAAGGATACCATGAATAGCTTTCCACGGTGATGCTAAAGTAGCCTCATGATACACCTGCATCCCAACCAAATCCCAACCTACCATGTATATTGGCCACAACCTCATGGCACAATCTCTCCTTCTCCAATCGCCACTCTAGCCCTTCCAACCTCACTCCATTGTTCAAAGGCCTCCTATATATGGACTTGAAATAATCCACAAATATCTTTGTAATTTCGTCTTGTATTGAAATCTCTTGCCTATCCACCTCCAATTTTGCCACAACATTTTTTTGTCTTCTCCCATTTGCTAGTATATGGACAAATTTTGTATTGCCATCCCCTTAATTCATTTATATCTGGATTTTTATCTCTAGTAAATCTCTTCTCTAAATGAGACTTCTTCCAATTCCTTCTCAAGTCTCCAATCATCTTAACTCATTTTTCCCCTTCAGTAATGGTTCTCCCAAAATGATCACTATTCATCTCTCTCTTTCTCAATCTCTTCAGTTTTTAATGAAATCTCACACCTTTTCACTTCACTCCCTCAGCTCCTTCCACCAAATCTTTACTTTTTACACAAAATCTGGGTGAGTAAGCCACACATTTTCAAATCTAAAAGGTATAGGGCCACTAAAGAATTTTTTTTGATAGATAATAAAGATTTTATTAAAAAGATCACAAGGGATACATATTACAAGATCCCATTTAGAGGCGTGAGGTGACGCCTCTAAACTGTACCAACAAGCTTACAACTGAGCCCAACAAATCTGATTCCTATGTACCCCTTGTTTAGCTAAAGAACTTCGCAATCCATTTGCCGATCTTCTTTCCCATTGAGCTGTGACTGATGTGTTTGATGTTAGCCATCTGATCTTGTCAAAGCCTGATCACTCAAGAAGGTTTCAAGACCTAACTTAATAGGACAATGGTCTGAGGTAACTTTTGGTATTCTAAATTTGTGTATGATATTTTGTCTGATGAAATTAGTCACATTACTAGCAGTTACACTCTTTAAAGGTATATAATCTGTAGCAACCGGGATCCAATGGTACCCTCCAAGATGATGGTCTAATTTTCCCTATGAGATCCATTTGCCAGGTATGGAAAGGCCAGGTGTGGTGATTGCATTCAGTGGCTGTGCAGCAATGTTTAAAATGTCAGTGTTGGTGAAAAAGTCCGTCGTCCAAATATAGGAAACATGTAAGAAATGTTGATAACATCATATAGAAATAGTTTAATTATTATAGACATGGTGGAAACATTGTCAAATATGCAAAAAAAATGATATTTTATGAAATGATAAAAGAAGCACACACGCCTTTTTAAATCATTATCTCTTTCCAAATCATTAAACAAAGCTAAGAAGCAAAGGTTATAGACAGAAGAATATGTTCTGAAGTTGTCTTGTAAACGTTAAGATTCAAAGCTTCATGATAGAGTGAGTTAAAGCAAAATTTAGACAAATAGAAAATATAATTGGTTGTAATAGATCAACCAAATTTACACAAAAAAAAAAAAAAAAACTATTATTTAACTTCATGTTTGAAGTGAGTATTGGGATAGCTCAAAGTGGTAACCATGTAAGTTAGGTGGGCAATAACATTGTTACTTTCACATATCTATAATAGGGTCACCAACTTATGTTATAATACTCTCTTGTACTCCATATAGTGCTGGTAGTGTTCGCTAGGGAGTATGTCAATTCCAGTAAAATTTCATGTTGCTACCCATGGAAGTGGAAATGAAAGTTTGTCATGCAAACTATCACTTATACTCCAGTGTTAGTAGTGTTCATTAGGGAATATGTCAATTCTAGTAAAATTTTGTGTTGTGTTGTTACCCATGGAAATGGGGAAATATTAGGGAATTTATGGACATTTTAAACCATGTATGCAAGTTGGTGTATTAAGGGTGCATGGACCTGGCACTGATGATAAGTTTTCACATGTTGGACTCTCCTGGATTCTTAACCATTCAACATCATTGAGATGTATAGTGGCTTGTTGTCCTTGAGGTCCTTAACCATCATGTCCTCCCACTCAAATGTCTCCTCCTGCTCCATTACTTCCATCTCTCCTCAGTCTGACCAATACTCTTATAACCTTCTGTTGCACCTTCGTCAGTATTGCCTTCGATTGGAAGAATTGTTGTAGATGCGAGTTTCTAGTGAACCTTGCTACTAGAGGTTCTTCTGCTGCATTGTAGAAGACTGCTACCCTACTGCATTAATGTTGTTTGCTGGGGGGATGGGGAGGGAGGGGATCTGGCTCTACAGTGCTTCCTCTTGGGGTTTGCACATAATCCTCTATACTGACTAGCTGCTTGGGAAACATCCTCAATTAGTAACAATCCATCAAGTTGTGTGTTGTGGCTTGATGAAAGTGACATCAGACTACTCTTCCTTTGTGGTTGGGTATTGGGGTTGTGATTGCTCGATCTTGCCGTCTTCTATCAATCTCTTCATAATTAGAATCACCTCCTTGTTGGAACAAGGGAAAGGGGGAGGGACTCTAAAGTCCGATCTCACAGGAAATCCCCTAGGCAATCTTCTCGGTTTGCGTCGCCCACAAGAGAATTTGCTTGTCTTCGAGTCCATGGCATAAGCCTTCTGCCATGATCTCCATCTTGTTCTATTGGTCTCTTGATTGAGCAGTTAATCTACTCAGTGCACTCCCACAATTTTGAAAAGTCTTGTATGTGCAAAGTCTTCAAATACACTTGATATCCTGGATGGTCCCTTTGGTGTACTCATCCACAAAATCCTTCTGCCTTACATGTTGTCATGTACTTGCTGCGAGGCTCTATGGAACCTCATTAGAAAAGACACTTGATCTTCCACATTGTTTTGGTGAACATTCCTGATTCCTCAAGTCCACCATATTCAGTCTTTTCTCAACATCAAGTCAATTGGTTAAGAGCTCCACCAAATCCTCCCAACTCTGGACACTGTTAGGTGCGAGATTCACAAACTAAGTATACACTGGCCTGGTTAGGGTCTTCAAGAACTCTCACCTTCAAATCTCCATCAGTAGAAAAAGGGCCCAAGGTCTTCTTGAATTTGTTGATATGCTCTTGGGTGTTCCCTTGTTGACCATCATAAAGTTGCCAAGTTGTTGGTGGGTGATATCTAGGCAGATAAGGCTTCTGAGCAATGCTCAGTGGGTAAGGCCTCTGGTAGGTAGCAAACTTGGACTTACTCATTCCTGTGATGACAGACTGCAGTCAATCCATCAGGTCCTCCTTAGTCAAATGTGAAGATGGTCCTTCCATTGTTCTGAAAGCCAATGAGATAATCCATCAGCTCCTCCCAAGATAGAACTTGAACCGGAGATTCTCAATGTAAGCCAATGAGATAAGGTTAGTCTGGAAGCTCTAAAGTCAGGATTCGAATGCTAAGGAGCATAGAGAGTAGAAAGGGATTAAGTCTGAAAGCTAAGGATATGGGAAGAAGGAAATAGGTCCTTGGCAGCGAACTTGGCTCCTTATTTATTGGAAAAGGCCGCCATGCAACATGCATGGCTCCAACCTTCCAAAATCTTCCCTGCCATTAATGAACAAGCAGGAGGTAAATCCCACATTTCTCTCCAGCGAGAATGCATGCCTTGAGTTCTGCAAGTTGGTTATACCATGTTCTTCAGGATCATTCAGAAAGCAACACGTGTCTTGGAAGGTACCATTATGCACAATCTCCTTTACCTCCACCATGTGGTACCATTATGCACAATCTCCTTGACCTCCACCACGTCTTGATCCGAACACCCCACAATGTCATGGATCTCACGTCAGACGGGCTCTTTGAAAATATATCAAGGGAAAGTATTCTTGGCACTAGATTGCACACTACTTGGGAGACAGCATCACGAGACACTTGGATCTTGCTAGTCTTAGTTTGGTCATTGTTGTTTTACCTTGGTGAGATCGCACTTGCCTTACCTTACGATGGAACACTGCAATTTCTGATAGTTGTCTTGAGATCCTCTTAAGGAGCTTGCTAGATTTAGTGAGATGCTTGAATTCTGTATGCATACAATGGTATCTTGATCCTGCTATTCTGCTTATCCACTCTCTTTCACAAGGTCTGAGATCATAATTCAGATCAGTATTCAATCTAATTTCCTACATTTTGGGTGATTAAAAGCTATGAAGTCTCAATGTAAACTGATTAGTATTGAGACAGAGCAGTGGTGAATACCAAATTCCATGCTTTTACAGATTGCAGATTTATAGCAAAGCCCTTGCACAAGTATGACATGCATAAATGGAGAAATGGTCTTTTAAAAAGACTTGACTGAGTTGTATCAAGAAATCAATCTTCAAACTCCAGAAACATATAAATGAATTTTCACAAGCTTACTTCTTCAAAATGAGACTAGCATAATGCCTATTTATCTGATTCTTCAATAGCCAATCTGCAAACCAAGAATGAACTTCATATGCCCCTCAAGCATTTCTCTGATACCATGAAAACCTATAACAATCGAAGCCTCTAGGTTGGAATCATGGGAACAAGAACAAGTAGAACTCATGCTTGAGAGTAGGTGTCAAACTGTTGACAGTCTAAACAGTCTTGTATATATGTTGTATAAAATATACAATCGCACAAAGGCCCCTAAGTGGATATAAGGAACAAAGGTGTTCCTATACAGGGGTCAAATTATGCACCTCTAAATGTGAAGCCCTCTCCCGTCACCCCTTTCCATCTCTTTCTATCAAGTGTTCAATGGATATTTGACTTGGAATACAAACTTTCCAGATTTACCCTTTTCAAGTCCTTATCTTTTGCATTTTCTTCCTATGCTTCCCAATTAGAGCAATGAGAATTTGTTCATATTCCCATTTGCATCACTTTTACCTCCACATATTGGTTTGGTATGTGTTATCTTATACAAAGAAACAAACTCAAGCATTGATAAGCTTTATACCTGATAAACCTGCACAATGCAGATAGAATTGATAAGTTTTATGCATGTCCTATTACCAGATTAGTAATACAAACCACCATAGATGATTTTTTCTATTTGAACTAGTGGGGTTTTGGTGTGTGGTTTTGCTTGAACTATCATTACTTAAACTTTAAATGTCCTGTCAAACATTTTCCTTGAACTGGATTTAAAAAGCCAGCCTTGTATTCACTTGAGCAGGTTTGGTCAGGTTATTATTAGAAGCCCATTTATAAGGTCATGTCTACATCTCACTGCCTTCTAAAATGGGAAAAATGGATTGGAAATTGCCTCGGGACTTATTAGGGTTAATTACTTAAGGTACCCCTGAACCATATGGCAATTACTTAAAAGTACCCCTAAGGTTTCAAAACCTACTTACCTGAAGTATGACGTAATATGACACTACCCTTCTATTAGCTGGCTGTCACATTCCGCTTACATGTGACATCACGTGACACTTAAAATTTTATGAAAACCCAATTTTACCCTCACCAGTCACCATTGACTATATTCCTATTGAGAAAACACACACAAAGCAAGGCCAACATCCATTGATGTTGGGTTTTCAATGGATGTTGGCCACCACAATGTTCTGAACCCACTCCCTGAGGTAGGACAGGTTCTTGGGGACTGCAATGTTCTGAACCTGCTGATTCTGGGTGTTGATGCCGGTGTAGAGGATAACAGACTTATTGCCTGGGAGGATCATTGCTGACCCAGACCAACATCCATTGCTGGACAGAAGCTTTGTTTTCTTCTAAAGTTAAAGAAACGAACAATGGAGGCCAAATGATCTGAGATATTTAAATTTCAAAAACTTCGTTCAACTTGCACTTGCTGGAATCCCGTTAGAATTCGATCAAGACGAACAATATCTGGCGAGACTGCCAAAATCCAGCTCATTGACTAATTACTTCTCAACAACAGCTTTGGGAAAATATGGTCAAGGCCTTTTGTCATGTTCTCTTCGTTTTCTGATTAAGTAGAATACTGATTCTGTTGAACTTAGAGTAATCTCTTTTTCTTAAACTCTAATTTGCTTTAAGGATTGGACACTCTAGCAATGGTGTGAAAAAGAGTACCTAATGTTGGAATTATTCTATTGACATTTGGTGAATCATCTCCTCAACGTAACACTTCTCTAACAAAGTTAAGGTCTTCCTTTGTTGATATTTGATGAATCATCTTGCCTGAATCTCCTCGTTCATGCTGATGATCAATATACCCTCTGGCTTCTCAATCATGTCCTTAAACTATTGCACCTTTCTATCAATAGGAAATCGTCCTGTGATCTCTGGTTCATTTTCAAAAAGTTCTAGTTAGGTAAGCTTCAATTTTGTTTTTATTTGAAGCTAATTACATTAAGCAACATTTACACAGACCAGTTAGTTTACAAAACCAACAAAGCTTCAATTACCAAGTATGAAGCTTTATATTAATATCATGTTATCTCGGTCCCAAATTCTCTAGATCTCAAAAATCACAGATCTTGAATTGTCTCGTCATCAATCTTCTATTACAGGGTTCTATTGAGCCACCTTGGCAAGTTAAAAGAATCATTGCTGATTACGGAAAGCACGGTTTATGCATTGCCAGATCTCTTGGTAAAATCACAGTATGCGCTGATGTTGTGTTTTGGAATTTTGAAAATATTTAAGGGCAAAAGAGTCTTTTTATCCAACTTAATGGCAAGATTCAATACGAATTGAAATTCTGAAACTTTAGGGGTACTTTAAGTAGGTTCTGAAACCTAAGGGGTACTTAAGTAGGTTCTGAAACATAAGGGGTACTTTAAGTAATTGTCAGATAGTCAGGGGTACCTGTAATTAACCCATCTTTCATCATGCATTTTGTTGGTTGCTCATCTTAGTGTGCAATTATGAATCTTTTACTTCTTTATGGAGGCCCTATAACAGGTCAAATACTTGGTGCTTGCTGGCAGGTTATTGGCAGCTTACAGTCTGTACAAGATGCATTATTTCATATTACAAACCGACTTAGGGAAACCGTTTTTCCTGTTAAACCCCCTTTCCCAGGCCTTGGTACCAGTACATATTTATCTCCTTCCATGGAAGCGCCTTCACCAATTTTTAGACCAAGACATGATCCTTCCTCTCCTGGACATTACCCTTCTTCAGTTGGACTTCCTCATGTTCTGGATCGTCCTGCTTTTCCTTCACAGCCTGTGGATCGGCAGCCTGCTCTCTCCCATTTTGATCAAGCACCTTATTCTTACAGTAGCGAAAGACCAGGACATGGTCCAACGTTTGATGCACCATCTTCTCCAAGGTCATGGGCACCTCAGGTGGGTTAGATGTGTTTGAAGCAGTGGGATTTGTTTTTAGCCTATAGTTTTTCCATTCTGTGTTTTAATATTTCCTTTTTCGTCCATTCAGGCAGTTAGCAGTGGAAACCCTAGGGGCATTGCTGATAGTGGAACAAGCTTGACTTCAAGAAATGGGCTTATTGGAAGGTATAGGCTGTTTATGATTCTGTACTTAACTCGCATCGATGCCTGCTTGTAACTAAGTAGGATCTGTTTGGATCCTACTTTAATGTTATATATTGATAGACAGATATAAGATCTGTTTGGATAAGCTTTTACTTTTGAGCTTCGATCTGTAGGAAACAAAAATGAGCAAAAAATTGTTTTCGAGTGTTTGGTAAGAGTTGCTTTTAAAAATATAATCTAAAGCCAAAACAGCTTTAAACCCCAAAGCACAAAGACTGAAATGTGGGCTCTGAAAGTAGAAATCTTGAAGCATAAAGAAACATAGCCGTAGTTTATTTTACTTTTCATTCAGTAGTATGGTCTCATTGAGTTGGAGAGGAAGCATCAATCAGCGCAAAGGGAATTCAGTGATGGAAAGAGTGCTCAACATGCAGACCTAGTCTACACTGACTTGTCCCTTTCCCTCTCCCTATTGGGTGAGCCAGCGAGCTGCAAGTGGAGTTGTAGGAACGAGCCTATGAGCTGTGATAGTAGGACTATCAAGCTTCTTTTGACTTACTATTGATTTTGTCCTGTTGCTTGCTTTGGCATAAATTAGTCGTTTATTTTGTTTGGGCACATTTGTTGCTGGTTTTCATAAGCCAATGGATTGAATAATGAGTAGGTTTTGAAGCTCAAATAGGCGAGTAAGAGATGGAGAGAGTTTCAAAATGGCAGAAAAAGAAAAGAAGGGATGTTAATAAAGAGAAATGCTTGGTTTATTTATTCTCTTACTGTATATTTTTCAAACTTTTATGCAGTGGAAGTCAAGCAGCTGTTGTGACAAGCATGACTGTTGAGGTTATGGTACCTCAGACATTATTGATCAATGTTTATGGAGAGAACAATAGTAACCTTAATCAGATTAGGCAGGTTGGTGTACTTGTACTGTTTTTACGATCAAGTAATCAAAGTTGTAGTTAGCTATTGTTAGTTTTCATTTCAAATGTCTGCTTGATATTGACCTTTTGGTATATACAGATATCAGGTGCTAAGGTAGTAGTGCACGACCCAAGGTCTGCGGCTACCGATGGAGTGGTTGTTGTATCTGGGACACCTGATCAGACTCGGGCTGCTCAAAGTCTGATCCATGCATTTATACTTGGTGGTCAGACCACACCTTGATTATCTGCGCTAGGTTAGGTATGTAATACCTGTTTTAGTTAGAAAGTTATATATTGCATTTAATAGAGTTCTTATTGAATTGATAAGACTATCATGTTTTGTTTCCTTCAATTCGACTCTAAAGGTGAAAATGCATGGCATTTATAGGTAATTAATAAATTAATAGAAATTAATATTACTTGAAATGGTGGTTTTCTAACTTGAAATAGATAATCTATTTTTGCATTTACCTTCTTACTCGGTGAATTTTCTCAGACTGATGTCATTCCTAATGATCTGTACAGGTGCTAGATGCTTTAACCATCCGAGTTAGATGCTCAAATGACTGCAATTGTTGTGAATTATATGAATTCTTTTGGTGAATCTTATACTTCGCCATCACTCTGTTTTTATACGATATTTGTTTGTATTTAGTTTAATTTTCTCACCTCATTTGTCCAAAAACTATTGTTTTGAGGAAAAAATCTCTCTCAATAGGCAATTTTGACCTAAGTATTTAATTGGTAGTCAAACATAAAACACGACTTTTGCCATGTAACGAGAGTTTAATATTGACACAAGTGCAATGCTATCAATATCATATTGAACTTGTATCAGCGGATATGTACCAAATCGTATCATGTGCTAGTGGATGATTTATGTTTGTTGATTTTACTTCTTCGCCACACGTTCTCACTTCTAAGAATATTAATCCTCAGCCTAGACGATTGTTGAGAGTTTGAGTTTCCATCTTCATTAAAATGGTGAAAAAGCCGCTGTTTATAAGATGTAATTTTTTATTGTTGCCAGTCAGTTTTGGATGACGTTATTGTCCCGTGAATAGGGGTGCAACCTCATCCCATATCGACCCAGCCTTCTGTTTTACACTGGTTGGGCTTTGATTTTTAGTTACTACTAATTAACAAGGTTCAAAATATCGATATGTATTGGTCCGTATCGGCTGATAAGTATCGATATGCCCCTACATAGGGTGTAAGAGTGTATCGAGGTTTTAACCGGTTCAGGGGGTGGATGTATCGGGCATATTGATATTTTTGAAAAAAAACACTGGCCCTTCTGAATTGGATTTGAAAAAAAAAAAACTACAGATGTTTCTACCGGCATATCGGGCATATCGATATTTTGGACCTTGCTTATTTGGTTGGGTTTGTGCTCAGAAGTTTAGATTTTTCTTTTTCTTTTTTTGGGGGGGGGGGGGGAGGGGGTTGTTAGGTCCGAACCTATTACTTAGTAGAGGAGTTTAGCTGGACCTTATCCCAATATGATCCCAGTCCGATTATTGTGCATACATATATGCATTTATAGACATATATTTGCATATATATACATACATAAATGTATACATCATGCATACATTTTTATGAAATTTTAGTGAGTTGATTGACGAACCCGAGCTTGGCTTGGGTCCGAGCCCAACTCAAGTGTGAACTGTGAAATTGGGGATTAAGCAAATGCTGTGAGGGGAGGATGATGTTGATTTGAACGGGGAGCTAGGAGAGGCTAAAGGGAGGTTGAGGGGTAAGGCTGCGGTGAGACCATGACAAGGTGCGAGGGAATGGGATGTGTTCCTCACACTTGGGCATTTCACATGCATACTCACTGTGCATTGGGAACATCTCCCGTGAACAATTACTTAGAAGTACGGGAGGGAGATGTTTCCAATGCATGATAGGATGTGCGCGTTAGGCGCCCTATGTGAGGATCTGATCTGGTCTCAGTTGTGAGGTGCATGAAGTTGCAGTAAAGATGTAAGGGGCATGGCTGCGGTGATACCGTGGCAAGACGCGAGGGATGCAATTGCGAGGTGGGTCAGACCGTGACAATGTTGGCAAGGTGGTGAGAAGGTTGTGAAGTGGTGACAAGGATTGTGTGCGCAAGGTTGCCTAGGAAGGTTGCAATGTCTTTCATTAGCAAGACTGCGACAAGGTTGCAATGTCTTAAGATTAGTAGTTATCCATGATAAAAAGCCAAAGAGCTTCAACGTTCAAGTGTTCTCTCATAAAAGTTACCCTTGAGTAATTGCAATATAACTTTGAGTGTTTTCAAAACCTTTGATAAAATAGTTAGTCTTTTCACTATAAAATCAAAAGCAAGTGCTTGCGTTGAAAATGTTCCTCTAGGAAGAAGAAGTTGCAAAGCTTCAAGTGATTGGGCAGCACCCATGTAATCTATTCAGGTTTGGGTAGGACGCACAAGGGACAAGGCTAGCTGGTTAGGTTTGAGTAGTACCTGTTAAACTACTTAAGTGTATGGTTTGGGTAGCAAGGTTCAAATATCCAAAACACAAGATGTATCAGAAAGAAAATTTTAAGAGACGTATTGAGATACACTTTGGATATATATGGATACAGACGAAATATCAAGATACACATAAATATGGTAAAAAATTCAAATAAAACTTAAAAAATATATTACTAAGTATACTTACAATATTTATATGATTGTAAATAAGTCATTTAAATTTAAAAAACCATAATTTAATGGTTTATATAAAGTGTGACATATTGGGACACAATTTGTAACCATTGAAAAAATGATGGAATAACTAAAATGCAAAAAAAAAAAAAAAACAAATAAACTAAAATGTGAAAGTCAATTTTCAAAAACCAATATAATTAATCTTAATATTTATTAGTATATAAAATTTAATAAATTAATTCCTACATTTTTTAATAAAAACTTGTCACTCATTAAGAAAAGTGAAAATGTACTTAAAATAAAAAATACATATAATTATAGCAAACAAATATTTGTGGCTCATTGGTGGACTTGTGGTTGCTAAAATTTAAAATCAAATGACCAAGGTTCAAATCTTGCTATAGCTAAAATTTGAAGTTTTTACACTAACAAAACGAAACTAATGATAGGGGATCATTAATTAAAGGAATTAATGAGAGAATTTGAATTAGGCGTTAAAATTTATATTTGCCTTGGAATGATACGGACCAATGCGTATAGGTTTGGAGCAAGGCACAATCAAATCCGTATAGGAATTAATGAGAGAATTTGAATTAAGCGCTAAAATTTATGAGAGATACGGACCAATGCGTTGTGATATTTTGAACCTTGCTGGGTAATACCCAATCAAATCCGTATAGGTTTGGAGCAAGGCACATAAGAATAATGTTGGCATTATGTGTTTTGATGATAACAAATTCACTAAGTATTTGGCAAACTTAAGCAATATTTTGCCCATCAATTTCTTTAATTTAAAATATTTTGTCCATTTCAATTATTGGTAATATTATTTTTGGTTATTTTATTGAAATAACACGTCTAAAATATTTAAATTATTAATTATAGTTTCAAATATAATTTAAATGTAATTGTTGTTAATTAAATTTTGCAAGGGTATTTACTTTAAATAATAAAACTATACAATATTCAAAATAATAATATTATTGAAAATAATATAATTACTATTAATCATAGTAATTTAAAATTTAATATTATTAGTTATAGTTTCGAATATAATTTAAATGTAGTTGTTGTTAAATACAGTTTGAAAGGGTATTTACTTTAAATAATAAAACTATAAAATATTCAAAATAATAATATCATTGAAAATAATATAATTATTGTTAATCATAGTTTAAAATTTAATATTATTATTTATAGTTTCTAATATAATTTAAATGTAATTGTCGTTAATTACTGTTTGAAAGGGTATTTACTTTAAGTAATATAATTTAAATGTAATTGTCGCTAATCAAAATATTATTGAAACTGAGTCGAATGACGGGTGAACATCGACCCGTGTTTAACACAACAAATCTTCAACCGTGTATAACATTGTATTTTGAAACAAGGTCAGAAGATAGGTCGACAATGACCTATCACTTGATAATAATTAAACAGGTCAACACCAACCTGTTTATCTTCATCTTCTTGGCCTAATTAAGGGAAACATTTTTTTTAACATCACAATGTTTTGCATTTTTTTTTTTGTGTTTTTTAACTATTTTCTTATTAATAACATCTACATTGTTCGTAGCATAGATTCTGATGATGTTCAGAATGGGCTAAGGACAACACTGTAAATTCACTCCTAAGTATGACTGAGGTACCCAAGGTCTGAGGTGTGATGTACCTGAGGTGGTTGAGGTATCTGAGGTCGATGTTGCAAGGAAGAAGACGTCAGAGGCCTTGGGTGCAATCCCAAGACAGAGACTTTGACGATCAAGTTAGTATTGGGAGATGTAGGGTGGACTAAGTCTGAGGTGTGAGGACTTAGACTTGGCCACAAGAGAATGAGAGATCTCAAGTGTGAGCTAGAGAGCTTAAGTTTCAATCCTTTATCTTGAGGGGGGTCACCTCCTATTTATACTTGGAGTCGTTTGGAGGTAGGTGAGCTCAGACGGTGGGGATGCAGTCTGTATATGAGGAGTGTGGTCACCTGAGGTTGCCAAGTGACTCCACGCCATTGGTTCCCTGAAACCCGCTGAGCCCTACCACCCTCTTACCTTGATTGGACCTGCTCTGGTTGGCGCCGCCTGACACGTATAAGCCTACGAATGGATGGGGCTACTTGTGCCTACATCATATTCAAATGAAATCATGTAGAATAAGTATTTTCTGCTTGGATTCAAGAGCAAGACGAATTGATCACTCATGGTCTGCTTCCACCCTTGTTTCTCGTTGAAAATGTCTTCCCACCTTTGTTTTTAGTGAAAAAAACAACAAAACTTACACTACGTTCGATTAGTCGTTTTTCAGTTCAGTTTCGGTCGGTTTGATTTTTCGGTCTTTTTGCTCACCCCTACTTGATGGATTTGGAATGGGGATTAGGCATGACATTTGATTTTGGGGTCGGGGTGGGGCATGCAAAACCCAGCCCTGCCTCACCCCCCGTTACCATTCCTACATCACCTGTTACCAATAACCAAATGACATTGAAGTGTTATGGAATAGAATGGTATGGGGAGTAGAATGGAGATTACGGAAAAGAGAGAAGAAGATTAGAGTTCCTCTTTCTAAGAAAGGGAAATGTTTATTTTTTGAAAAAGTACACTGCATCACAAACATACTTGCCCTAAAACGCTAATACCCACCCGTGTATTAATATCAATTCCGAATTAACACCTCCCCAAATATGGGGCTAAGAATTAAGAATTATTAGGATGAAGGGTCATTCTCCCTAATTTTTTAGGTTAGAAAAACGTTATTTGGATAATTGGGTTTGTAATTGGTTGATTGGGGGATGGATTTAATGTCGGTCCCGTTACATTTGCACTTGAAAATATTGGACACAGGTTAATGGGCATTGTCTAATTTTTATTTTGTGGGTAGGGACGTTGGTAGGACATGTGGGTAGGAGATCTGGTTTGTTTGGAAATGGTTTGGCCATAGCCGTCCCTCTAAGCTGCAGCTCGTCTGCGAGTACTTCTCGCCGGGTTCATATTCGACTGTTCGACCATCACTCGATATCTGTCTTTTCTCTCACGCACGCACGCACGCACGCACGCATCACAGCTCTGAAGCGAAGCAAGATCATTCGGTTCCGGGAGAAAGTAACCAGTTCCGTGAAGAAACCCTAAACCTAACGATAAAGGTTATCACCTTTCGAATTGAATTGCAGAGGTAGTTGATCGATTGGGAAACATGGTGTTAGCACAGCTAGGGGGGAGCATCTCCCGTGCTCTCCAGCAGATGAGCAATGCGACCATCATCGACGAGAAGGTCCTTAACGAATGTCTGAACGAGATCACTCGAGCCCTTTTACAGTCCGATGTGCAGTTCAAGCTTGTCCGGGATATGCAGACTAATATAAAGAAGATCGTTAATCTCGACGACCTCGCCGCTGGACACAACAAGCGTAAGATAATTCAACAGGTAGGTTTGATTCGGTGTTTCTTATTTTGAAAGCAGACGTATCTTCCTTATATTGTATCTGTAGGTCGAAAGATTTGACATGATTGTGCAATTGGCAAATGACAGCTTATTTCTTTTCGTTCAACCTGGTGAAATTCATAAAAACATTGCAGAATTTAAGAAAAATGAGTTGCAAAGAAATATTTATTATTGTTATTATTTTATTTGGTGTTTTGATCATTTGACTAGAAAAGAAAAAGTTATGTCTGGTTTCATCTGTTTCTATCACGCAACTTCTTATGAGAAAGCATGGAGTTTAACATTAGACCTGCAATTGGGTCTAATATATCCCTCAATTGCAGGGATATATTATTTACAAACGTCCATGTTACTTACAAGTTACAAACAATAATGCATAATGGAGTTTGTTCCATTGAAAGGTATACCTCCTTGCATTTCACAATTAGTTTAAATGTGAGGAAGTAATATGACTAATGTAAATCATATCAAGGCTTATATACATAAGAAATACTTATTGATGTTAGTTGAGACCGGATAATTGGCTTAACCAAATTCAATAATGGACCTATAAGGCCATCTAACTGTTGCTTAATCTTCTGTAACCAAATTCAATATTGGCAGCTTCCAGAATATCTTTTGGTAAGGAGAAGAGGACAAACTTATGTATGCCCATAGTATAGTTGGGGATTTCATTGTCAAATCAGCTTATGATCTTTCCTGTACTATAATTGCAGAATTTAACCAAGCAAACAACTCAAAATGAGCCTGTCTGAGTACTGGGAGAACTCATGGTTCACTTCAAGGAAACCACACTTGCCCTTGGGAGAAAAGAAAGACGTTGAAGAGAAAGGTGGTGTAAATGGGGTGGGATTTGGAATTGTGAAGGTCTAACTCTGAAGGTCTGGGGAGAATGGCAAGCTGAATCCGAGGGGAAGAAGAGGAGTTGGGCCGAACCTTCGGAGGGGCTGCTTATGTGCCCTCCGGCTAGGGATTAGGCCACTGTAGTTCGTCGATACTGGAATTCCAGCCGAGGAGGCTGAAAGAGGGGGGGGGGTGCAAAGAGAGGGTTTTAGATTGGATTTGAGAGGATCTTAGGCAGGAAATTAAACTCTTGCGGGAAGGAAACTCATGTGGTCTGAATGGGTAGGAATTTGTTGTGGATCCTCTCAAGGATCCCATATTTATAGATTTTTCTTAGGAAGTTCCTATTCTTGGAATTTTCCTTTTAGAATTCATTATGCAGTTATTTGATTTGTGCCACTTGGACTAGTTGGGTTATCACCATGTGTCCATGCAATTACTTCGGTGTTTGGGCTTCTGCCCTTTCCTAGCATGCACATGTGAGGATGTGGGTAGTTGTGACCTTCTTTGGGTTTTTGAGGAAATTGTGATGAGTGGCTAAGTGCGAGGTTGCAGTATGAAACTATGGAGTGAAACTGTGATACATGATTGTGCTACATAATTGCAATATTGCGTTACGAGGATGCAAAGTTGTGATAAGGAATTTGTGAAAATGTGATATGAGACTTGCGTTACGATGATGCAAAACTCTGATACCAAGTAGAAGATCAAGACTATCAGTCTTGAATCCTAATAGGTTTTAGGTTTACAAAACAGAAGAAAAGTGAGAGAAAGGAGAAGGAATAGAAGAGAAACAGGAGAACACAAGGGGTTGAAAGGAGGGACAAATTCTAACAGATTTGCCGCCGCCACTCTCTTATTATTTATAGGTTATGTTCAGTACATAATGGAAAGGACAGATCTGCCCTTAGTACTTACATGATAAATAAAGTAAATAAAAATTGAAATAAATAACAACTGAATTAACAAACTGACCCAAACTGACACTATTATAACTGAAACAAATAACTACACATGTTCTACGAACACAGTGGGGAACAGTGCTATGGAACCCACATCAGTGTTCTCTACACTCCCCCTCAAGTTGGGAGTAGATATCTATCATTCCCAACTTGGATAGGTCTGTCTCTAACTTCTTCCTTGGTACAACCTTGGTGAGGATATCCGCGAGCTACATATTAGATGTGATATACGGAAGACACACTTCTTGTGATGTGGCCCTCTCTCGCACAAAATGTTGATAAGCTTCGATATGTTTAGTTTTGTCATGCTGCACTGGGTTGTGGGCTATATTAATAGCTGCTTGATTATCACAATACAACATTAAGGGCTTTTCATAGTCAATACCCAACTCTTCAAGTAGTGACCTCAGCCATAAGATTTTAGCCACTCTGTTAGCCATTGACCTATATTCCGCTTCAGCACTGGAGCTGGAAACAACACTCTGCTTCTTACTCCTCGAAGAGACAAGGTTACCTCCCACAAGGGCACAATATCCAGAGGTAGACCTTCTGTCATCAACACTTCCAGCCCAATCGGCATCTGTATAGACCTCCACCCTTATGTGATTATTGTTCTTGAGCAGTATACCTCTACCCGGGCATCTCTTCAAGTATGCTAATATTCTCTCTGCCGCAAGAAGATGAGAAGTTCTAAGGGAGTGCATGTACTGGCTAACAACACTAACTGCATAACTGATATCTGGCCGAATGAGGCAGAGATATAGGAGCTTTCCAACCAACCGTTGGAACATAACTTTGTTTTCATGAGGCTCCCCGCCCTCTGCACTAATCTTGTGATTTTGTTCAATGGGTGTATCAGCAGGCTTAACACCCAGTTTTCCAATTTCTGCCAACAAATCTAGAACATATTTTCTCTGAGAGATAAAAATCCCCTGCTTGGATCTAGCAACCTCAATACCCAAAATGTACTGTAGTGCACCAAGATCTTTCACCTCAAACTCTTGATGAAGGAGCTGTTTGAGGGACTCAATCTCATGGCTGTCATTTCCTATCACCACAATATCATCAACATATACTGCAAGTAGTGTCAGAGAGGACTCCACCCTCTTGATGAATAGTGTATGATCTGACTGGGCCTGTACATAACCAAACTTTCCAAGGGCTAATCTGAACCTATCAAACCAGGCTCTAGGTGACTGCTTCAAACCATATAATGCCTTGTTCAGTCGGCAAACCTTCTTACCTGTCTCTGTATCATAGAATCCGGGAGACAACTGCATATAGACCTCTTCCTGTAAGTCTTCATTCAGAAAGGCATTTTTAACATCCATATGGAACAAGGGCCAAGAATGATTTGCTGTAAGGGATAATAGAAGTCGGATGGTGGTCATCTTGGCTACTGGAGCAAAGCTCTCTAAGTAGTCTATACCATAAGTCTGAGTGAACCCCTTTGCGACCAACCGGGTTTAGTACCTTTCAATAGAGCCATCAACATTATGCTTCACAGTGAACACCCATCTGCATCCCACTGGTTTGTTTCCTTTTGGTGGGTCAACTAGTGCCCAAGTATTATTCTTCAACAGGGCATCCATTTCGACTTGCATTGCATCTTTCCATTCTGGAACTGATAAGGCTTTTTGCATTGTTCTTGGAATAGGGACATCGATAATGGAAGTGAGATAGGACTGGTAAGATGGAGATAGACGATCATAGGATAAGAACTGTGAGATGCTGTGAGCTGTAGAAGTGGTGCAATGTCGTTTCCTTTTGCGAATGGCAATAGGGAGATCAAGGTCATCCACAAGAGGGGAAGTGGCAACAGTGGGAAGTGTCTCAGTAGGCTCTGGATCTGGAGCCGCAGAAGGAACTGGAGCTGGCCGGGACTGCCGATGACTAGGATCAACCTGCCTGCATCGCCTGTGATAGACTCTCAACTCCTGCTCCCTCTGACCACCTTCACCACTACAACCTTCATTACCTAATGGAATAGGTAAAGGAACAACCCCACTCAAAACAACCCCACTTCCACCAGCCCCACTTCCACTCTCACTGCTCTCCCTCTAAGGAAAGAAACTCAAAACAACCCCATTCTCACTGCTCTCCCCTTGAGGAAAAACCCTAGGATAATAGGGTGTCTCCTCAAAGAAGGTGACATCCATGGAGACAAACATTTTCCTTGAAACTGGATCATAGCAGCAATAACCCTTTTGAGTTTGTGCATAACCGAGGAAAATGCTTTTGGAGGCCTTAGGTTCAAACTTGGAATGATGAGGCCCGAGAAGCTGAACGAAACAGGTACAACCAAAGGTTTTAAGGGGAACAATGAACAACTCCTCGTCTGGGTATAGAAGGGAAAAAGGGTTTTCATATCAAGAACCCGAGAAGGAACTCGATTAATGAGATAAATTGCCGTGAGGATAGCATCACCCCAGAAGCGAATAGGTACATTGGAGGTAAACATAATGCTTCTAGCCACCTCCAAGATATGCCTATTATTCCTTTTGGCAACGCCGTTCTGCTGTGGTGTATAAGGGCAAGTGCTCTGGTGAATAACTCCATGGCTAAGAAGGTAGGAGGTCAATGGCTGAGCAAAGTATTCCTTTGCATTATCAGATCTAAGGACTTTGATTTTGGCCCCAAACTAAGTGAGAATCATCTGATGGAAGTTTTGGGTCAGAGCAGGAACCTCATCCCGAGAACGCATAAGATAGACCCAAGAAAAGCGGGTATGGTCATCAACAAACAGTCGAAAATATCTGTACCCACCCATAGAAGAGATATGATATGGCCCCCAAACATTAGTATGCACAATATCAAAAGAGGAATTATTCCTTTTATTACTTAAAGAATAAGAGGTTCTACAATGTTTGGCAAACTCACAACTCTCACACCTCAACTTTGATAACTCAACAGACTCAAATAAAGCAGGAAACAAACTCTTCAAAGACTTAAAAGACAAATGACCTAATCGATTATGCCAAAGCATAACCGGACTCACTGACTGGGAAACAAAAGACTTCTTATCCACTGACTCCTCCCGACGAGAACTCTCTCCAAGCAGATAGATCCCGTTCGTCTCATGGCCAGTCCCAATCACCTTCCTTGTCTCCAAGTCCTGAAAAACACATCGGTCAGGGAAAAAGGTTACTGAACAGTTCATGTGTTTGGTAATACTACTAATTGAAAGTAGGTTAGTATCAAGCGTAGGAACATGCAAGACAGAAGATAAAGAGATAGTATCCGATAACATGATGTCCCCCTTGCCCGAAATGGGAACAAGAGAGGCATTAGCAATGGATACTCTATCTCGGCCAGAGGACAAGTGATAAGAAGTGAACAATGATGGCAAGCTAGTCATATGGTTGGATGCACCTGAATCTGTTTCCCTATAGTGGTCAATATTACCTGGAGCTGAAGCATGGTAAGCTGAGGCTCGAGTACCTGAATGTGCAAATGCAGATGTGGCAGGAGCTGATGGTGACTGAGATGGCTGAGCTGAACTCCCAACTGTATGAGGGCAGCCCGAACAGCGGCTAAAGTCTTTAGGGATGTGCTTAATGAGGATGCTGAATCAGTGTTCACAGCCACATGAGCGTTACCCTTCTTATTTCTTAGTTTTGCTGGGACCAAGTGAGGATGTAGCCTCCAACAAGTATCTTTTGTGTGCTTGGGTTTCTTGCAATGTTCACATTACCAAATCCCGTTTATCTTCCTTCTTCCGGTCCCTTTCTGGATCACCCCCTAGCTTGGGTTTAATAGCTGTCAGGGCTGGGAAAGGGGGCTGAGGCTGCATCATGACTTTCTTCTTGGTCTCCTCACTATGCACCAGGGAGTATGCTTGAGAAAGGGTCACACTATCTCTTGTCAATATCTGTTGTCGCACAATGTCATATTCTGAATTCAAACCAGCTATAAACTCAAATACCCTATTCGTCTCGACTTGCTTTTTGTGAGTCTGTGCATATTTGGGACTCTCCCACTCAAGGGTCTCTAGATGGTCAATCTCATGCCACAAGGATTTCAAGGTAGTGAAGTAGACAAAAACTGACTTCTCTCCTTGTTTAAGGCTGTTCACCTCACACTTCAGTTCATAGGCTCTGGCAACGTTAAGTGGTTGGGAATAGGTTTCTTTCACAACATCACATATCTCTTTGGCTGTCTTTGCCCACAAGTAATTTCGGCTGATATGTGGCTGCATAGAATTACACAGCCATGCCATAATCAAATAGTTCTCTTGAACCCACTTGGTGTATGTTGGGTCTTCCTTGGATGGTTCTTTCACATCTCCCAAGAGGTAACCCAGTTTTCCTCTTTCTCCAATAGCCATCATGGTTGATTGAGCCCACTCCAAGTAATTTGACCCATCAAATCTCATAGTTGTAATTTGAAACCCGGTTTCAGATACACTACCATAATTGTTGTTTCCAAAACTACTTTCTCCCTGACCCTTAAACTCCATCTTGATCAAGAATCAGTGGCTACAAACTGTTAGAGCCACTATACCAGAAAACAGAGTAAAATCAAGTAGGTCTAAAATCTGATCTGAAACCAACACAAATATGATCTGATCTGAGACCAACCCAAATATAATCTGAAATCAATCGCCTATCACAGTATATGCAAGAAATCAACTCATATCTGATCTGAAATCAATCGGCATGCACAGTACCAGGCAGCCTGTCAATCTGAGATGCTATTTTCTGAAATCACTACTGTGGGGCCCACTGCTGCGAGAGCAGAATTAGGGTTTCAACTGTAGGTCTGAAATAAGTGCTCAGCTGCACTCTCTAAGCAGTCCGCACAAGTGGGACTTGTCGTAGGGTCAATACGAAACCCTAAAACTGATCACCGCTCAGGGGGGGTTTGGCCCAACAGTCAAACCCTAGAAACAAACTTAAAACAGTTCGGCCTCTCCTTCTAGATAGGTCCAACCTATCTCGACTGATTGCAGTCTTTGAAACTAAATAAAAAAAAAGACTTATGGATTTCGGTTTACTGCCTCTAGGGTTACCTGAACCCTAACCTTCGCTGCTTCTTCCTGATTACCAACTCTCTGCAACACGCGGCAAGTCCTCAACTGCTGCGAACCTCTCCTGGTAATCTCCAAGATTCAGCCGCTGAATACTTCTTCATAAGCTTCCAGCCCTAGCTAGTCCTCATGTGGTCGGCTGGACTAGACACACATGAGAAGCCCTAGATAGGCTCTGATACCAACTAGAAGATCAAGACTATAATCAGTCTTGAATCCTAATAGGTTTTAGGTTTACAAAACAAAAGAAAAGTGAGAGAAAGGAGAAGGAATAGTAGAGAAACAGGAGAACACAAGGGGTTGAAAGGAGGGACAGATTCTAACAGATCTGCCGCCGCCACTCTCTTTTTATTTATAGGTTATGTTCAGTACATAATGGAAAGGACAGATCTGCCCTTAGTACTTACATGATAAATAAAGTAAATAAAAACTGAAATAAATAACAACTGATTTAACAAACTGCCCCAAACTGACACTATTATAACTGAAACAAATAACTACACATGCTGTCCTACGAACACAGTGGGGACCACTGCTGTGGGGCCCACATCAGTGTTCTCTACAGAGTGGAAGGGTAGCAGTGAAGAAAAGAACTAAGCTCAACATTGAATTTACCATAGAGTGCAATAGCAGTGCGATGGACCATGTTGTAGGCCACCAGTACATGGAATGATCAGTGCAATCAGAAGGGTAACACAATTGTGTAAACTACTTGATTCTAGCTCCTAATCTGTTATAACACCACTAGTTCTTGTTTTATAAAATGAAAATTTTGTGGTGAGAAAATGATTAATCATGTTGTGGGAATCGCTAGTTGGGGATTATGGAGACTGGGCTGCGAGCAGACTGTGGTTGGGTGGCAGGTCGGCGCTGTGTGTAGGCTGCAGGCATAGACTGGGACTGGGCCACGAGTGTGGATGGTGGATGGGTCGTAGGCATGATTTGGGGCTGGGCTGTGGGCATGGGTAGGAACTTGGTGAGGGTTGGAGTTGCCACTGGTTGAGCACATGTGGGCACAGGCTGAGCTTGACTAGGTGGCTATGGCAGGGGCTGTGGGCTTGGTGTGGCTGGGTGGCTGTGGCAGGGGCTGCGCGATAGAGATGAGTTAACCTCTGTTTCTATAAGGTTGTTCTTTGCTTCTCTTGAACTTGTGTTAGAGAAACAAATAATTTCTTCTTCTCTCTTTTTTATTTTCTAGTGGATCTTTTCTACTAAAAGAAAACCAGCCACTATTCTTTGGGTTTCCCCTAGATTCAGAACATACTTTGTTGGATTTTGAATCAAGGCTTGACATCAACGTTGCCTTCTATCTACCACCCCTACATTAACCACCACATATCTGTTCAACTTCTCTAGTTTGAACTGCACTGACATCGTATCAGAGCAAGTTCAATCCCTTTTCCTTTGATTTCAGACTCTTTTCTCCTGTGTTAGGGATTGATTTGGTTCTTTTTTTCTGCTTACATTGATTCTTTCTATCTTAAAAAAAAACCTTCCTGTCTCCTTGGACTGTTTTGATCAGAACAAGGAGATCTGATTTTTTGGACTGAGACACCATTGAGGTCAGTATTTTTCATATTTCTCTCCAGTGAGTGATCCATTTGGGCTAAGATTTTAGATCTTGTGTTGCCCTAGGCTATTTTTTCAGCCCATAAAATTTGGTGAAGATCAGATCTGTATTTCTGGGGTTTTGATCCCTTCTCTGGTTCAATTCATCTGGAAGCTTTCCTTTTCTGGACTATCAAAGGTTATACACTTATTTTCATCTCTTCTGTGATTGTGCTCTTCATCGTAATGCTTCCAATGGCTTTCGAAAGAGGTCATATTCTTCCCATTAAGTTTGATGGCACCAACTATGCCCTGTGGCAATTTCATCTTCAGTTCTATGTTAAGGTGAAGGGCCTCTGGGGGTATGTTGGTGGAACTACCACTAAACTTGAAGAGACTGATGTAAAGGGGCTGCAAACCTGGAGGATTAATAATGCTCAAATTGCTTCTTGGATTCTCATCTCAGTTACAACAGATGTGGCTGTCCTGATGAGGGGTCTCAGGACAGCAAAGAAGATGTATGATTATTTGGAAAAAGTTTATCAGCAGTCCAATATCTTGAGAGTTGAGACAGTATCAGATTAAAACAAAGACATTTTCTTACAAACAAGGGCAAAGCAAGATTCAGGAGAACTATGCAGGTTTTGTGAACCTCTGGATTGAGTATGAATTTGTTCACACTGGGGAAGTTTCTTTAGCTTGCTGTATCAAGGCTCTGAAGGAACACTTTGATAGGTGGAAAGTGATTCACTTCCTGGTGCATCTTTGTCTTGAGTATGAGGTGGTCAGATCTAATATCCTCTGTAGAGATACTGTACCTACCCATGATACTTAGTCGACGGTGAATGCAAGGATTGATGTAGTAGATGTTGTGTTATTGGCTACTGATAAGTCCAAATCAAAGGACTTATCTAGAGTGCAAAAGGTAAGGAATATGGGCATGTGGCATCCCTTTGCAAGAAGAACACCTGTACCTGCTGCATGAAGCGTGGACATATTGTTAGAGTGCCCTATTAGGCCACCTAAGGGAAACCAATCTGAAGGAAAGAAAAATCAGCATAGGGCATATCAGACTACCATTGAAGGATCAGATGATGTTTCATCCTCTAGTGCACAAAACAAGAGTGACACAACTAGTATTGTGATGATTGAAGAGAAAATTTAGTAATTGATGTCCTTGGCAATCTCCTCAGCTTTCTTTGCTTTTGGCTTGTCTAGTGAGTGTACCTACTATTATGCTTCCCCTAGCCATCTTTGGATCATAGATTCTGATGCTTCCAATCACATGACAAGGGCCACTTGTGGTCAGTCTTCTTACCCTCTCCCTACAGTAGACATATTGTTACTGCTAAGGTGAGAAACTTGATATTGTAGGTTGTATCCTTGTCTACCTCTCAGCCTACCACTTTCAAATTGCCTCAATCTTTATTTGTTCCTAAGCTTACTACCAACTTTATCTGTTGGTCAACTTGTTGAAATGGCCATATTGTCACTTTCTCACATGATGGTTGTTTGATATAGGACCAACACACTTGGGAAGTGAAGGGGCATATACTGGGATGGTTATTTGCTTTGGAAATTGAGAAGAAGCCAACCTCTTCTGCTACCAGTTCTTCTTGTTTACTTTCTACTACTTTTTTGTCATGTAATAAGACTGGAATATTTGGCACCATCATTTAGGTCATCCCTTTGCACGAAAACTTGATTCTCTTATATCATCTAGTTGTTTGCCTTAATCTACTTTTGCTTCTAAGAATGTTGATAAACTTGTATGCAGTGTTGATTGAGCAAAAACCATGTTTTACCATTTCCTTTCTCTACTTCTCATGCTACTGCATCTTTTCAGTTATTACATAGTGATGTTTGGTCGTCTTCTATGATATTTAGAATGGGGTTTAGATATTTTATTACTTGATTGATGATCATACTCGGTATACTTGGATATATTTTCTCCACAAAAGGCCAGATGCCTTTTCTGTATTTAAAACTTTTCATGCCAAGGTTACCACACAATTCAATGCTATGATTTGTACCTATGTTTGGATTTAAGGGGAGAGTACATGGATGGGGAGTTTCTTACCTATTTGCAACATCATGGAATACAGACCCAGAGATCCTGTCCTGACACTCCTCAACAAAATGGAGTTTCCAAACAGAAGAATGGCCATATCTTGAGTGTTGTGAGAACCCTTCTTCTGGATTCCCATTCTCTTGCAATTTTTTGGGTGGAAGTGGCCAGCACTACTATACATCTTATCCACCTTCTTCCATCATTAGTTCTTAGTAATCTATCCCCACATCAATCCATTTTTAAAACATTTATTGACTTTTCGAATGCATTTTCTTTGTACACCCTCCTCCTCATGAGCATATTAAGCTATTTGCTTACTCTGCCTTACGTGCTTTTCTTGGAATGTAATATTTATTAAAAAATCTCCTTTTTTTCATTATATTATCAAATTTTTTGATTCAGTGTCCATTTTGCAATACTTTGAGCTAACAAGTAGTTTAGAAGCACCATCTCTTCTTTAGTTGCTGCGCCAAACTTGCTTTTGGAAATGGATAGCTGCTTCAGCTCCTTTGCTCCCAACCTCTCCATCTCTCCTAGAGCATGGTTCTTCATCTACTCCAGCTCCTGTAAGGATGTCATCTCCTCTTGTTACAACTATTCTCTATCTATTAATGGTCCTACCTTACGCCGTTCTACTAGAGTTTCTAGACTATCTGAACACTATGGTTTCCCTTAGACCATAGTTCCTTCTTTGCTGCATTATTTGTCACAAATTTTCCTAGATCCTACCAACAAGCCATTGCTCTCACACAATGGAGAGATGCCATGGACTCTGAGATTGATGCTCTCCTAGAGAATGACACTTGGGAGTTGGTTTCTCCTCCTCCTGATGCTTTAGTCATTGGAAGTGGGTGGGTGTGTTCAGTTAAATTGAAGTCTGATGGTAGCCTGAACGGATACGAGGATAGACTGGTTGTGTAGGAGTTCAAACAAGAGTATGGAGTTGACTATGAGGAGATGTTTGCTCCAGTTTTCAAGATGACCACAGTTTGTCTCCTCCTTGCCTTTTCAGCTGTGAAAAGTTGGGTTATGTATCAGATGGATGTCAAAAATGTTTTTCTGCATGGAGATTTGAAGGAGATGGTTTATATGAAACCTCGTCCGGGCTGTTGTCATTATCCACATCTTGTTTTCCACCTCAAGAAGTCCCTTTATGGTCTCGAACAGGCTTCTTGTGCCTAGTTTGAGAGATTTAGATCTATTATTACTGATGCTAGATTCACTCAAATCTCTTCAGACTACTCTCTTTTCACATCACAATGACCTCAAGGTATCACATTATTGCTTTATGTTAATGATATTCTCATTACTGGGGATGACCAAGATGGTATACATCAGCTAAAACATCATTTTAGTCAATCCTTCAAAATGAAGGATCTTGGACCAGTAACATACTTTCTGGGCTTGGAAGTGCATAACAGTTCCAATTGTTACTTTCTTAATCAGCCATTGACTTGGTCAAGCACTCAAGCTTGCTCATCTTACTGACAGTAAGACAGTTGATACACCTTTGGAAATTGGAACTTAATCTGAAGTTAAGGATGATGGTCCATTTTCAGGGGATGCTACTCTCTACCGTCAGCTTGTGTGGAGTTTTATTTACCTCACAATGACACGCCCAGACATCTCTTATGCTGTCCAAATAGTCAGCTAGTTTGTTTCGACCTCCTTTTAGTCTCATATGACAGCTGTACATCGTATCATTCGTTATGGTTAGGGGGACTGCTTCTTATGGTGTGTTCTTTCCTTCCTCCTCATCTCTTCAGTTATCAGCCTATGCCGGTGCTGAATGGGCTGGTTTCCGAATATTAGACGGTCTACTACAAGATGGTGCATCTTTCTAGGTGAGTCTCTTATCTCTTGGAAATGTAAGAAGCAATAGACAGTTTCTAAATCATCCACAGAAGCAGAGTATCGAGCCATGTCTTCAGCATGCAGTGAAATCATTTGGCTCTGGCCTCTTCTACGTGATCTAAATCTGGATCAGTCATCTCCAGTGCCCCTATTTTCCGACAATCATAGCGCAACCAAGATCGCTTCTAATCCTGTTTTCCATGAGAGAACAAAGCATATTGATGTGGACTGTCACTTTATTAGGGATCTTCTCACTTTTTCATGTATCGATGTGGGCTGCATCCCACTTCCTCATGTATCTTCCAACCTTTTACCTGGTGGACATCCTTACCAAAGCTATGACTAGAGCCTGACAAGGACAATGATGGCTAATATTGTAAATTTACTTCTTGTTGTACATATTTCTTCATTCTTTTGTTGTGTGCTATACATCTTGTATTATTAGGGACAGATTTGTCCTTTTACTTTTCATTAATATAAAATCCTTTCTCTAGGTGTGGTTGACTCACTTAGACACACCACAAATCTGTTCAACTTCTCTATTTTGAACTGCACTGACAGTTCAAAGCTGGTGTATTGCTTGGTGCCCCAAGTTCAGAAAGATCTAAATGATTGGTAGTTAGCTCTTGCATTGAGCTGTTGCGGAAAGTTCAACGCCTCCCCTTGTGTGAGTTAAACAGAAAAAAGAGTTTGGGCATGGGAGAAATCGGGTTTGTTTTCAGTTAATCTCTGTTCAAAAAGTTGAGCTCCTTGTTCGTAGGCTCCTTCCCAAAGTCAAAAATCTGGATTCCTTTTATACCCTCTGAAATGGCATACTGAAGCACTAAAGAAAATCCTAGGTGCTGATAAATTTCTTGGAGGGGGATGAACTTGGAAAATTCTTCATGCGTTTTGTGCTCAGAAGACCTGGAGTCAGTAAATCATTGTCATCATCATCATCATCATCATCATTTTTATTATTATTATTATTTTGAATTGCAAATTGTAGCCAAGTTATGGTCATCTGTACTACAATGCTTTGGAGTACAATGGTGCCTCCCTGACTCAGATCAGTAGTGTCACTATTTAGAGAACAAAGCATGTAGTACAATGGTGCCTCCCTGAGTCAGATCAGTAGTGTCACTATTTAGAGAACAAAGCATGTTCAGCCGCACGACAGTACCTCCCTGAGTCAGTAGTGTCACAATTAGAGGGTAGCCCCTAAGAGGGCTTGGCAAAAGAGGAAAGTTATTATGGGGAATGTGCCATGCTGCAATTATATGGGTCATAAGGAGTGAATGGAATGCATGGATTTTTGAGAATAAAGCATGTTTAGAAGATTTAAGTGCTAAGGAGACTGAAAGGCACTTTGTGCAAATGGCTAGTGATCCAAAAGCCATTTCAGGGGTTTCCATACAATTTTTTCTTGATTATGAAAAACTTTTTGCAAGCAGAAATACAAACCACTCAACTTCTATGTTGCCGATGTACAGCTCCTTGATGTACATGGGGTGTTGTGATTTTGATCATACAGAAATGTAAAGCAATATTTTTTCTAAACAGAAAAAAGGCATAAGAAATTCTGAAATCCTGGAGACATATGGGTAGAAGTATCATATATAGTATGTGTTGAAGTTCGGCCTGCGCTAGAAGTCTGTTTTGTTTGTTAGCTGAAAAGTAAAGTAAACAGCAAGAAGGAAGAGAGGAAAGAAGAAGGAAGAAAGAGGAAGAAGAAAAGAAAAGGTCTGGTTCGAATCAGGAAAAAGTCAACTCTAGTTTCGGCCAGACCTGTTATTATATTATTAATATAATTGGAAAAGACATAAGTGCCCTTATTTAAGTAAGAGGCACTTGAACTAACATAATAGTACACATCAGCATTCTCAACAGGTACAAAGACCGAAATACCCCTTCACTAACACTCCCCCTCAAGCTAGTGAGTATATATCATATAATCCCAGCTTGTTACATATGTAGTCTACTCTCCCCCGACTCAAACCTTTTGTAAACAAGTCTGCCCACTGGTTTCCCGTATTAACATATGCAGTTTCTATCACTCCATTCAGCACCTTCTCTCTCACAAAATGACAGTCAACTTCGATGTGCTTGATTCTTTCATGAAACACCGGATTGGAAGAGATATGAATCGCTGCCTGATTACCACAATAGAGCTTCATTGGAGTACTGATGTCATATCCTATCTCCTGTAGAAGGTTCCTTAGCCACACTAATTCACAAACATTATGTGCCATGGTCCTATATTCTGCTTCTGCACTGCTTCTTTCCACAACTGTTTGCTTCTTACTTTTCCACGTTACCAGGTTACCCCCCAGAAAGGTGCAATAGCCTGTGGTAGACCGTCTATCAGACATAAAACCTGCCCAATCAGCATCGGTGTATTCTTCTACTTCCAGTTTATCGCCACTTTTGTACAACAAACCACGGCCAGGAGCTCCTTTCAAGTACCTCACAATCCTTAGCACTGCATTCCAATGTGGGACCAAAGGTTTCTGCATGAACTGATTCACCACACTAACCGCAAATGAAATATCTAGCCAAGTATGGTTAGGTAGTTTAGTTTGCCTACAAGTCGTCGGTATCTGCCAGATTCTTCAAATACTTCACCTATATCACTGCTCAGCCTTGTATTTGTTTCCATAGTTGTCTCAGTCGGTTTAGTACCCAAGTCTATTCTTTCACCATTCCTTTTTACCTTAGTAGCTGATGTGATTAGTAGGATCATTATTAAGGCTGACAACGAAGATGCCATTAGGGGTTGGAGAATAGGGAGACACCAAGTCCCCGTCACCGACCTTCAGTTTGCAGACGACCTAATGATTTTTTGTGAAGGAGGTCTTAGTGAAAAGGTAGCAAACCTAAAGGAGCTAATAAAAGGATTTGAAAGTGTCTCTAATTTGAGAATAAATCTGGAAAAGATTTGCGTAGAAAGTATAAATTTGGAGGTAGTGGAGGTCGAGGCTATTGCAGAGTGTCTTGAGTGTTCCACCTCTGCTTGGCCTATGTCATATTTAGGGCTTCCTTTAGGGGCAAATCCTAGGGAGAGTAGATTTTGGACCCCGGTGTTAGAAAAATTTGAGAAGAGATTAGTCTCATGGAAGAGGAATTATATCTCTTTAGGAGGAAGAATTACCCTAATAAGAGCTACCTTTGCTAACTTACCTACCTATTAGTTGTCTGTCTTTAGGATACCAGTTAGGGAAGCTAGGAAGCTGGAGAAGTTGATGAGAGACTTCTTATGGGAGCCAGGACAAGAGAAAAAAGATCACTTGGTTAATTGGGACATTGTGTGCAGAAGTAAAGAAGAGGGGGGTTTGGGAATTGGGAAGGGTAACTAGAAAGAATCAAGCTTTGTTAGGGAAATGGTTGTGGAGATGGCCTTTGGAAAGAGAGAGATTATGGCATGAGGTGGTGGGAAGCATTCATGGGAGGTCAGAGAATGGATGGGATGTTGGTGTATCAAGGCAAGTTAACCTAGCAGCACCTTGGAAGGCTATTCCCAACACCCTTCCTCAATTCCTCAATTTTATCAGTATGAAGTTTGTTCTAGCAACTCTGTCCTTTTTTGGGAGGATATTTGGGTAGGAGATTCACCGTTAAAGGTTTTGTTCCCCTCGTTTTTTTTTTATTTTTTTTATTTCTTTGTACAAAAAAGAGGTGGTCTCAAAATTTGTCTCACCCTTGGGAACACCCTTAGACCCTACTTGGGATTTTGATTTTCGTAGAGGACTTAGGGATGCTGAAATTGAGTCTCTTTCTTTTTTGCTTGGGTGTCTTAATCAGGTTTGTTTGGATCCCTCAAAGCCAGATAAGAGGATTTGGACTCCTACACCCAATGGAACCTTCACTTGTGCTTCTTTTTTCAAGTCCATCTCTCAACTTTCTATTGACCAACCCTTTCCGTCAAAAAAAATTTGGTGTAGGCCAATCCCCCCCAAAATTATGGCTTTTTGTTGGGAAGTTTTCCATGGGAAAGTAAACACTTTAGACAACCTACAAAAGAGAAGGCCTTTTCTTTTTATTTCTCCTAATTGGTGTATCCTTTGTAGAGCTCACAGTGAGGATTGTTACCATCTATTTGTATCTTGTCCCTTTTCTGCAAACCTTTGGGCTTGGCTACTTTTGTTGTTTGGGGGTAGTTGGAGTCTACCAGCAGAAGTTCACATGCTCTTCAACCATTCTACCTTTTATTGGCCTACAAAAATAGGGAGAATTATGTGGAGATGTGCTCGTTCTGCTTTGACTTGGACTCTTTGGGAAGAAAGGAATCTCAGAAATTTTCAAGATAAGGAAAGGAACAACCAAGGTTTGAAAGACTGTGTGTTAAACAAGGCAATACATTGGCTGAAGACCTTGGAAATCTTTCATCAATTCTCCTTTAATGACATTTGGAGAAATTGGTCAGCAGTAGCAAGATGTTCATCTTTAAAGGCCAAATCAATTACAAGCTGGTCTCCTCCACCCGAAGGCTCAATTAAGTTGAACTTTGATGGAAGCAACATGGGTAATCCAGGATTATCCGGAGTGGGGGGTGCTTTGAGAAATGAGAAGGGAGAGATTTTGTTGCTCTACTCAGGTCCTTTGGGAATTGGAAATTTCATCAGGGCAGAACTTTTAGCTGTTGTACAAGGGGTGCAATTTGCAAACCAGCTGGGGGTACAACAACTAATAATCGAGGGGGATTCCAAAGTGGTGGGGGGTTGGTTGAAAAATTCTGAAGAGGCTATGTGGCGATACAAAAATGAAATGAAGAAATTTAGTTGGTTGACAAGGAATATGTTGGTCACTGTACAGTGGGTGGGGAGATCAGCAAATACATTGTCAGATGTGTTAGCTAAGCAAGGGGTAAATAGGGAAGAATTATTTTGGGCTCAGTTGTGATTCTTGTTTTTCTTCCTAGTTTATTTGTAAGTTTCAAGGAGGGGCTGTAGCTCGTGCCTCTCACTGGGATGATGTATGAACTCACTCTAATTTGCTTCTGAATCAATAAACTTATTATTATTCATCAAAGAAAAGAAACAAGAGGTGAGCATTGCATCACTCCAAAAGGGTTTGGGAACATTCATTTGGTGCATGAGTGAGCGTGCCATTTCTACAAGATGTCGGTTCTCTCTCAGCAAGCCCATTTTGTTATGGGGTGTAGGTACATGAAGTTTGGTGTATAATGCCATGTTGGTCCAAGTATTCTTGAAAAGATGATGACAAGTAAGTATTCACGACCATTATCGGAACGAAAAATTTTGATGTGAAAGCCAAATTGATTGCGGATCTTAGCATAAAATTTCTAGAAGATGATAAATAATTCATTTCTTTCTTTCCCTAAATAGAGCCACATCATTCTTGAAAAGTCATCAACAAAAATAACAAAATATTTGTATCCATTATATGACATCACTTTATAAGGACCCTGAACATCTGAATGAATTAAAGAAAAATGACACGACACACGGTTATCAACCCTAGAACTAAAGGGAACACGATGGTGTTTCCCAAATTGACATGACTCACAATCTAGAACAGAAAGTTGACTCAATGAAGGGATCAATGACTTCAACACTTTCAGCGAAGGATGACCAAATCTACAATGCCACTCGAGAGGAGAAATAGATAACTGAAGGGCCGTTGACGTTCTTCTACCACCATCAAGATAATACCGTCCACCGGCTTCATGCCCTCCACCAATCTTCATCCCCGTCTTAAGATCCTGAAAAACACACATAGAGGGGTAAAATGTAATGGAGCAATTGAAGGACTTGGTCAGTTCACTAACAGACATAAGATTAAATGGAAGCTTAGGTACATATAAAACAGAGGATAGGGATACAACGTCTTGGTCAACATTACCAACACCACGAATAGATGATGTGGAGCCATTAGCAAGGGTAACAAATTGTGATGTTGAGCAATGAGTGAGAGATGAAAACACACTTGGAGTTCCCATCATGTGATCGGAGGCTCCAGAGTCAATAATCCAGGGGTTGGGTGTGGATGCCAAACAAGCCATATCTGAGTGTGCAAAGGTAGCTGTGTTCTGCTGCGACGTGGATTGAACAAACCTTTCATACTCATCACGAGGAACACTCACCATCTCCTTGCCTGGACCATCTGAAGAAGTAGAAGGCATCTGGTCAGCTGACCGGTTCTCCTGTCTAAAGCTGGAACTGGTGTCACTAATCATGGCATGGTTGGCCCACGTCGAGGGTGGACCATTTAAGTCATAGCAGTAGTTAATAGTATGTCCATCCAAAACACAATGAGTACACCTCCGTGGACCCGAGCCATGTCCTCTACCACGAGCTCCCCCTGAATCTCGGCCTCTAGTATGACCACCACCACGGATACGTGTAGATCCACCACTACCACTCTGGCCATACACTGTACCACTACTGCCACCACGGCCAGGCTGGGCTCCTCGAGCCCCACTTCTGCCACCTCGACCTCTCGACACTGCAAATGCTGATTTATCTGAGATATTAGAGTTTTCCATAGATCCAATGGAAGTCCTCAGAAGATGAGCAAACACCTCCTCTAAAGATGGAAGGGTAGACCCTCTTAATATCTAGGCTCGTACTGGTTCTTACTCAGACTTTAGCCCCACCAGAAACCGAGTCACATCAAGCTGCTCTCTCTATTGTTGTTGAAGCTTGACATCAGAAGTGAGAGGATGATAGACTTTTAACTCATTACGGATATTTCTCATATTGGCATAGTACACCTCAAGGCTCTGATTTCCCTGTTGTAGATTGAAGTATTCCTGATACAGTTGATATACCCTAGTTGTATTATCCTGACCAGAATACAATTTCTTAGCATGATCCCACACCTCTTTGGTTGTGTCAAGAAACATGAAGTTCACACTGATTCTGGGTTCCATACTGTTCCACAACCATGTGATGATCTGTGCATCTTTCTGTACCCAGTCTTCGTACTCATGAGAATTAGTGGGGGGTTTCTCCTCTCTTATATGCTTTACCTTCTTCTTCGCCTTCAGAAAAACCTCTACAAACTTGGCCCAAGGGACATAATTCTCTCCATTCAGTTTAATAGAAGTCATTTGGACATTCAAGTAGTCAGTAGATATCATCACACTAGGTTTACTATCACTGTTATCTGCCATTGCCGAATTCCCTTATCACTGAATCCTGAGCACTACACACTGCACACTGCGCACTGCACACAGACACTTCACCGAAATCCGCACACTAATTTCAGCAATATTAAAGGCTAAAAGCCGTACTTGTAACACCACAAACCCTACTCTACAACTACCGGAATTTTCACCATTATGTAAACACTACTTTCTTTCGAATCACACACAAACCAGCATGAACCCTAGCATACTGCAATCTGAAAACCCATCATACGATCTGTACCACACCTCTCATGTGTTCCATAACAGAAATTATGCATAAAAAAAACTCCTTACCTCATCGCCTGAAGGCCAACCACATGAAGGAATGAAACACCACTGCACCACACGCACTAGAAACCACAGCAACCAATCACCAACGACACCACCGGAGGCATAGAAACCTCCAAGGGGAGAGGACGATCACTCCTTTTCAGCCCTTTGCCCAGTCTCCAACCAATGGCTGAGAAATCCAAGAGAAACCCTAGTTCGAATGCGCAGAAAGCAGAATTCTAGCAATTCTAATTTGTTTAATGTGGCTCTGATACCATGTTGAAGTTCGGCCTGCCATAGAAGTCTGTTTTGTTTGTTAGCTGAAAAGTAAAGTAAACAGCAAGAAGGAAGAGAGGAAAGAAGAAGGAAGAAAGAGGAAGAAGAAGAGAAAAGGTCTGGTTCGAATTAGGAAAAAGTCAACCCTAGTTTCGGCCAGACCTATTATTATATTATTAATATAATTGGAAAAGACATAAGTGCCCTTATTTAAATAAGAGGCACTCGAACTAATATAATAGTACACATCAGCATTCTCAACAGGTACAAAGACCGAAATACCCCTTCACTAACAGTATGCTTATGTCATGCCTTTATATATAGTTTCTGAAGCTAAATGTCATTTCTCAAGACATGTGTCTTGCCAAATTTTATTTTCTAACATCTGTTGATTTTTTATGGTATAATTTCTTGTAGAAGGTGAGCCAATGGTTTTGCTAACAGATAAGCTAAACAAGGGTCAACTAGGGGACAACCTTTTTGGCCAGCAGTTGTAATGATGGATTCCTATGTGGGGTTAGCACTCCTTAAATGGGGTGCTTGTCTTGTGCTTACTTTATAAAGATTAAATGAAAGTTACTGTTTCCAATAAAAAAGTGTTTTTTGATTTGTGTTTATAAAGATTTTTAAGAAGTATTTTTCTTGACAAGTGTTATAGTATATTAAAACATACCATATGTTTTCTTTAAAGAAATTAATGTTATATAGTACATCTAGAAGTATCCATGCAGTATCCGGGTAAGTATTTTGGTTCTCTTCCAAGAGTTTGTGGAGTTCTTTTTTTCTTTTCTTTTTGGGGTCAGCTTTGTTCTGCTGCTACTTTAAAATTGTTAGCAAAATTTGTTTGGATTTCTTTTTTGTTAAACCAATTTTCTCTCTTTCATTGTACATTTTCTGTGCCTGTTTTGGCTTTCAGTTATACTGTTATATCTTTCTGAAACAAACTGTTTCATCTGTTTTAGGCTGTATTCAATGAGCTCTGCAAAATGCTGGATCCAGGGAAACCTTCATTTACCCCGAAGAAAGGGAAAACGAGTGTTATAATGTTTGTCGGTTTACAAGGTATGTTAATTTTGAAGTGTAGTTTACCATCAATTGATAAGAGATGCATAAATGCGAGAAACATATATTCACACACATGCCTTAATAAGGAAATGATATTTTTATTAAAAAAAGAAAATGACTTCTGCAGAGGTCTAACTCAGCCAAACAAAATCTAAAACACTAGCTGAAAAAGCATATCTACAACCAAAATAACCTTATACTGCTATATATGATAGATATCAAGAATGGTACAAAGGTCTGAACAAAAAGAAGCCATAGGGGTTTCTTTGAACTTGGAATGAACCATCAACATTGATCCAGTGTGAGCAGTCAACCCTCAACCACGATTCTCCTAAGCTTCTGAATTTATCTTCAACTACTCTCCTGTTTCTTTCTTTCCAAATTCCCCAACAGATTGCAAAATGAACCGCATATCAATAGATCCCTAATTTTTTTTTTCCATTGATCCTGGGCCACTTAGAGAAGATTTTATTTTGTTTTTTTTTGGTATAAATAACATATTCATTTCATTTTCAAAAAGAGATCTCCTAACTACCCCACAAAAGGGAAGCAGGCCAAAGAAGGGAAGATCTTTTTTTTTTTTTGGTCAATACCACTTAGAGAAGATTTTTCTAGAATTTGTTGGGTCATGCCTTAGCTTTCTCCGCCAGGCCTGCATAGTACTAGTATCTTCAGATGAAGCCTGCCACACTTCATTGGTTGAACAGATGCACCAAAGTCTCTCCATTTTTACAGCACATACAACACTGATTTGCCAAATAAAATCCTCTTCTTTTCAAATGACCTGTTGTAAGAATGCCATCCAAAGCAAGTAGCCATGCAAAAGCTTCTACCCTTGGAGGAATTGGATTACCCACACCCCTCTAGCTTCTTTAACTTATCAGTGCTTTTAATTAGAATCATAAAAGGATTTTACTGTAAACTTCCCATCCTTCATCCTGCTGATTTGGTGTCATTTCCACTTCTTCCAATCTCTTGGACAGGTCCATGTTTTCTCAGTTTCTCTCTTTTTTTTGATGGATAATCAATAATTTTATTATTAATAATAAATGTAAGCAGACAAATTCTTACAAAGCTGATCTCTCAGGAGGCATGAGTTGCTGCCTCAAAAACAAAGTAAATTACACATGAGCCCAGAATAAATGATCCCTGTTCACCCCTTGCTTAGCTAGTAGGTCAGCCATCCCGTTTGCTGACCTCCTCTCCCACTGAACTCTAACTGTAATATTTAGAGGTAAGCCATTTGAATCTTTTCATTTCTCCCCTAAAAGACCATGCTACTGTCTCTGGCTCTTTCAACCACCCAGTTACCACTCTAGAGTCACCTTCAATGATCAACCTCCTAAAGTTAAGTTCTTTAGCAATCTGTGCTCCCCACAGAGCAGCTTGCACCTCTGCACTAACTGCATCCCCCACATCAATTGAGCCCAAAAATAAGGCCACAATCTGTCCCTCTTCATTCCTAAAGACACCACTGATGCCAGAGGGTCCAAGATTGCCAATGCTGCTACCATCAAAATTGAACTTTATGTCTTTATGAAACCTTCTTCTGGTGGCTTGCAATCTACAACAGGTTTATCCTTAACCAAAGAAGAATTTGCAACAGATACCCATTTTCTCCATATGTCATCAAAGGAGTAAAGTGAGAATAAATCTAAAGATTTGGCCCAGCTTATAGCCCTTATTAGCAGACATTCCCAAACAGGATCTACATCCCTTTCTTTATCATTAAAAAATCTGTTATTTCTTTCCTCCAAACTGTCCATACTAGAGCGGCCCTAACACATCTCCATAAAATTCTACCTCTTCTCTTAGGCCACCTAAAAGTTGTAGGGTCAAAAAGGTCCCCTCCCCCCAGTTTGTAGAGGCATCACCTACCTACCCCCAAAACAATCCTAAAAATTTTCCCCAAAGATTTACAACAAATGGGCAAGAAATTAAAAGATGGTAATAGCTCTCTCCATTTGCTTTGCAAAGGAAACACCGACTTGGGGAGATGCAGAGGTTAGGTCTTTTCTTTTGCAAGATATCCAATGTGTTTAATTTCCAAAGAGAGGCTTCCCAACAGAGGGCTCCGACTTTAGGGGGGAATGGGTTTAGACCAAACTTATTTCCAAGAAAAAAGTTGAGGGTTAGGGACTGAGCACAATTGAGAGAAAAAAAGAGGTGCAAAAAAAAAGACCAGAGGGTTGGGAGTCCAGATTCTAACATCAGGTTTAGAAGGGTCCAAGCAAACATTGTCTAGAGTCTTGATCAACGAAGCAGCCTGATCAATTTTAGAATCTCTTAGATCTCTTCTGAAACCCAAATTCCAACTAAATCCAGAGGATTGGGAGAAAGAAACAAATATGTGAATTGGTTCACTTTTAAGAAGGGAGAGGAAAAACAAAGATGGATAGAGATCCTTAAGAGTGGAATTGCCAATCCAGGTGTCTTCCCAAAAGAGAATCTTATCACCAGTACACAGTACACACATCATACCGGATAAGGCTGAGGAGTTGGGGAAGAATACTATGAATAGCCTTCCACGGAAAGTTTAGAGTAGCCCGCCAAGACATTCCAGCATCCCAACCATTTTCTGCATAACCATGAATACTTCCTACCACCTTATGCCAAAGCCTATCTCTCTCTAATGGCCATCTCCAAAGCTATATGCCCAATAAAGCTTCACTCTTCTTCCCTCTATTGCCTAACCCTAAACCCCCTTTCTCCTTACTTCTACAAACTAGACCCCATCTCACCAAATGATCTTTCCTTCCTTCACCAGACTCCCACTGGAAGGTTAGCTAAAGTAGATTTAATCAGAGTGATACAACGCCCTAGAGACACATAATTCATCTTCCAAGCTGACAATTTCTTAGCACATCTTTCAAGAATTGGACTGCAAAAGCTTCCTTCCCGTGGGTTGGCTCCTAAGGGCATACCTAGATATTTCAAAGGCCAACTAGTGATAGGACAACCTAAGGCTTCTGCTACCCCAGTCATCTCCTCCACTACCAAGTTTAGTCCACTACACATCTCTTTTCAAAGTTAATCTTCAACTTAGAGACAAATTCAAACAATTTGATCACTAGTTTCAAATTACTTGCCCTTTGAGGATGAGCACTTTCACAAAATTTAATTGTATCATCAGCAAACTGCAAGTGTGTGACAACTGTGCTCTCTCTCCCAACCCTCCAACCTTTAACCAGTCCCAAGTAATCAGTTCTTACAATAAGACTACCGAACACCTTAGCTACCAAGGTAAATAGGAAAGGAGAAAGGGGAAAGGACTGAATAATGACAAGTCTTCAAACAGCCCTTGATCCAACCACACCATCTCTCCTCAAACCCAAAATTTTTTAAAGTGTCCAAGAAGAAGGTCCAGTCAACTATATAAGCTTTCTCCAGGCCCAATTTACATACAAAACCTTTCTTTTCCCTTTTCTTAAAATCCACTACGCACCAATTACCTATCAAAACTTGATTTGTGATTTGTCTACCTTGAATGAACGTGCCTTGGGAGTGGCTTATCAAACCAGGGAGGACTTGCTTTAGTCTTAAAAACAACACTTTGGCCAAGATTTTATTGATGCTTGTTACCAGGCTGATTGGTCTGAAATCTCTCAGCTGATTGGCTCCTCCCTTCATAGGTATCAGGGCTAGGAAGGTTGAATTTATTCCCGGACTAATAAAGTGTTCCCTAGCGAACTCCTCAAAGATAGCCAACAGGTCCACTTTAATTATCTCCCAACAGTCTTGATAAGAGGCCATAGTGAAACCATCCGGTACCGGAGCTTTAGATCTATCCATTGAAAATACAGCTCCTTTTTTTTTTTTGATCAATATTGAAAATACAGCTCTCCTTATCTCCTCCAAGTCGAAATCCCTTTCCAACACTCTTGCCAACTCCAGACTCAATCTTGGCCAATCCACTCCTTCCAGAGTAGCACCCACATCCTCTTGTCTTTTAAAAACCGATTTGAAATGAGCCACAAAACAGTTAGCAATTTCTTATTGATCAATCAAAGTTTCTCCGTTTACTTACGAATACTTATGAAACTGTTTTCCTCAGTTTCTCTTATGAAGAGGTCTCCTTAAAGTTTGGTACTAGATCACCTTACCATTTCTAAAAGATAAAGCCTTGGACAAACCTCACATAACTTCCTCACACCAAACTTGTCCAAAAAAAACCTTAAAAAAGAAATTCCCCACCCTGCATCATTCATCTTCTCAAAATCTTACTTTACACCCTTTTTTTGATAAGAAAAGAAGATTTTGTTAAAAATATGAAGAAAGCTTAGTACAATAGCTTGGGATATTCCATCAACCCAAGATGCAAAAGATTCACACTAAAGCTCAAAACAGCTAATGTCTATTAATCCCTTGTTTTGCAAATGAATCCACCATACCATTTGCAGTTCTTCTAACCCAAATATAGGTATTTAACTCCTATGAGAGACATTATATTTCCCTGAAAACATGCCTTTTGCCCAAGTGATGATCAGTTTTGGCTCCCCCTTTACTTCCAAGAAGAGGGAGACAAATTGCTTTGCTAATCTTAGGCCTTGTAATGAGGTCATCAATTCAGCTTTCAAAGAACCTCCCACTCCAATGGGTCCCAAGTACATAGCAACTACCCTTCTTGAGAAATCTCTGAATACACCCCCTATACCTGCCTGGCCCTGGATTGTCCATAGGACTCCCATCAAAATTCAACTTAATGTATTGCTTGGTATAGGTTTCTATTCCATAACAAACCTGCCTTTTTTCTTAGAAGAATGTGCCACTTCACCCCACATTCTTATTTATCATTACCAAGAAATCTTGAAAAATTTCCAATGTCTTTAACCAATGTGCCACTTAGATCTTTATAGTGTCTATTAAGACCTCATTGGATCTACTAATTTCATTAAGGATTCTTCCATTTCCTTATTCCCGTTTAGTCCACATCACTGCTGCCCTAACTGCTTTCCACATAGCTCTCCCTCTTACTATACACTCTCCCCCCACTTTAAATCTAGTGTTCTGACAAACTCTTGGTGAAACTTCACTATCTCTATGACTTCACTTTATAAGAAGCTGATACCTCTCTAGTTTTTGTTATTTATTTGTAACAAACTCTTGGTGGAACTTCACTATCTCTATGACTTCACTTTATAGAAAACTTCATTTTCTACAATCTATATTTTTCCTATATTTTTTGTTATTTATTTGTAATTTCTGTGTTTTCTATAATTTTTGGTGTTTTTTCCACAATTTTTATTTTCTGATTTTGTTTTTCAATTTCTATAGTTTCTATAATTTGAAAATAATTTTTATTTTGTTTGCAATTTCTATAATTTTTTAAATTTTTTGTAATTTCTATGTTTTTATGTATTTTGTATTTGAAAATATTTCTTGAACTTTTTCCTTTTCTTCATGTCTAAATATCAAAATGGTAATATATTTACACCCATTAGTTTATTTTGTATATATTTTATATTTTTCTATGAAGGTTAAAAGGGTAATATATTAACACCCATTAGTCTGTTTCACGTCAAGTTAGTGACATGGTGATTTTTAGACATTTTGAAAAGTTGTGGTGAGTTTAAGAGAAATGCTGAAAACTCATGGTGAGTTTTAGACAATTTCCCTAATAATGATCTAATTTTATTAATTCAAAAACTCAGTATACATCAATTTGATTGGAGGTAAGGGCATATACTGTCCAACAAGAGGATGAGATTTAATACCTTAAACATAAAATTTAATGAGAGGTAATCAGTGAGGTGAAAAGTAGTAGTTCAAATGCCCTTAAAATTAGAGAGGGACAAAATTTTAAGATAGGGGTGTTTTAGTCAAGAAGAAAAATTTCACATTATTCATATTTTTAATAGTGGTATGGTATAGTATGCATGGTTTAAAATGTCCCTAAATTCCATAATATTTCCACGACATATTTCCATTTCCAGGGGTAGCGACATCAAATTTTACTGGAAATGACACTATCAGCACTATGTAGAGCATAAGAGAGAGTTTCCACAGTATATTTTCATTTCCATTTCCACGAGTAGTGAAACAAAATTTTACTGGAATCAACATATTCCGGGTGAACACTACTAGCACTATATGGAGTACAAGAGATAGTATTATAACACAAGTTGGTGACAATATTATAGATATGTGGAGTAACAATGTTATTGCCCACCTAACTTACATGATTACCACTTTGAGCTATGTCAATATTCATTTCAACATTAAGTTAATTATTAGTTTTTTTTTTGGTGTAATAGATTATTTGGTTGATTTATTACAACCATTTACATTTTCTATGAGTTAAAGTTTTGCTTAATTAATTCCATCACAAAGTTTTGAATCTTAAGGTTTACGAGACAACTTCAAAACATATTCTTTGTCTATAACCTTAGTTTAATGATTTGGGACAAGATAATAATTGAAAAAGGTGTGTCTATGCTTCTTTTATCATTTCTGAAAATATCATTCTATATTTTTGCATATTTTACAATGTTTCGACCATATCTATAGTTTTTACAATATTTCCATTGGATATTTTTGACATTTCCCACATGTTTCCTGTATTTGGACAACCGACTCCAACATTTTAAACCTTGGTATATAGTATATAAATATGGGAGTTTGATCTTTGTGTTCTAATTTCTCCTTCTCAAAATCCTTTCTTAATGCCCTTGCATATGCCTCACCTCCCTTGGCTGGTCTCCTGTACACGGTGATTCTGGCTTCCTATTTACTTTCCCAAGGTCATTTATTTGGTCAGTTCTAGTGCTTTATAAAAGTGAAAAGATGCTTTTTATTCTCTAAGAGGGTTGACTGAAAGAATTTTGTTAATTATTTTTTTGATAAATAGTGTTTGTTAATTATTTTCTTTAGGTAAAGAATTCTTTATTTATTTTTCCATTGGTGATTGGTTTCCCGCTTTAGTAAGGTATACAGTTATAACTTGTCGTGGGGTAATTATGATAGTCAAAGGTGCCTTTTTGCTTCCAAATGTTTTATTATGGCTACGTAAGCATCAAACTTGGATATGTTTGTGGGGCTGTAAAATGCTTTATATTCATTGAATACTTCATTGCATTAAGATTTCTCTTGGATTCTTTAGCTATTTGTAATATTGCATTCTATTTCCTCTTGTTACAAGGTTCTGGTAAAACTACGACATGCACAAAATATGCATATTATCATCAAAAGAAGGGTTGGAAACCTGCTCTAGTTTGTGCTGATACATTTAGAGCTGGTGCTTTTGATCAATTGAAGCAAAATGCTACTAAAGCTAAGATTCCATTTTATGGAAGGTACTTTTTCTATGTTTCCTTCCAGGAAAGTTATTATTTTGTTTTGTGTTTCTTGAGAAGCTTGATAAAGTTATGAAGTTAGATACTGATTATGGTAATATTATATACACTATTAGTCAATTATTATATCATGCAGGGTTTTCAAAGCGAGAGGCACACAAAAAGTGCAAGACTTGTGCAAGGCGAGGCACACACCTTTTTGAAAAAGGTGCACAAAATTTTCAGAAAATACAAAAAAGGAAAAATATATAAAAACATATAAAAATTTAAAAAAAATTCAGAAAAGAATACAAAAACAATACATCTATCTTTGTTAAAAAAGATAGACTTGAAGTTCAAGTTTTGAAATGAAATTAACTGATTTATTTATTTGCCTTATTAGATAATTTAGATTATTAATGCAATTGGTTACAGGCTTAGTTTATGCATTTAAGAATTAAGATATGACAATGCAATCTAAAGTTCAAACTTCTATTCTAAACAATTAAATAATTAAAACAACATAGTATCAACAATTCAAATATAAAAGAAGTTAAAAGATGAGAGACAAGATCTGCAATTTGCATACAATTTACAAAAGAATTTAAATATCGTAAATAAGATACAAAAATACAGATGCAAAAGAAGTTAAGAAGGCACTTACCTCTCCAAGTCTCCATAGCTAACACATATGACATTACACATTCAATAAAAAATTAATCATTTACAATGAACAAGCCAATGAGGATTGGCAAAGTATTTAATATCATAAGTAAAGAAGTTAAAAGACAACTTACCTCTCCAAGTTTCCATTGTGTTAAGTAATTAAGCCTCAATGCCACAATCTTTTTTTTTTTTTGATCAATAACACCAACTTCATTAAATTAAGAGAAAAGAGGGAGAATGTATACAAGAGGGGAGATAAAATATCTTAGCTCCCAAATACAGAATACAAAGAGAATACATAGAGAAAAAATTAAAAACTAGCCCAAAAAACAGACTCCCTATTCACCCCTTGCTTGGCCAACCCATCCACAAATGAGTTGGCACTCCTCTTTACCTAGCTGAATTGGATCTCAATGTCCCTACACATCCATAAGAACTGCTTCTTTTCATTGTTAAAGTTCCACAAACCACTGTCCTCTTTCTTCAACCAGTTAACCACCACCTTCGAATCACCTTCCAGGATCAATCGGCTGACATTTAACTCCTTTGCTCTTCGAATTCCTTCAAGCGCTGCAAAGATAGAGCAATAACAACCCCTTCCTCATTCCTGAAAACTCCTCCAATCCCAGAGGGTCTTGGATTCCTTAAACTGCTGCCGTCAAAGTTCAACTTAATGAAACCCGAGGGGGGAGGGGACCAAGAGGGATAAAGAGTCCTCTTGCATCTAGCAGTGGAAGCAATCTCTTTCCAGTTTCTTAGCAAGTCATTCACAGGAAAGTCTAAGAACAGCTCCAAAGATTTCAGCCAGTGGGCAGCCCTTAAAAGGTTTAGGTCTAACAGTTCTTCCAGGGTTCTTTCCTTGTCTGAAAAATCACATGAATTTCTTTCTTCCCACAATGACCAACACCCTGGTGCCCTAATACTACTCCACATAGTCTTCCCTCGCTTCTTAGGCCATTTGAAGAAAGAAGGAGAGAACAACCTTTGGACACTCTCCGGAGGAAACCAAGAACACCCAAAGCGGGAGAAAACCCTCTCCCAAACAGTTTTAGCAACCTTACAAGAGACCAAGAGGTGGTAGCCGGATTCCCCATCGACTTTACAAAGAGTACATCTATTAGGAAGTAGACAATAGTTGGGTCTCTTTCTCTAAAGTTAGTCAAATGTGTTAATTCTTTTCAAGAAAATTTCCCAACAAAAAAAGCCAACCCGAGGAGGAATAGGCCTGCTCCAAATTTTTTTAGCCGGAAAGGACAACCCAAAGGGAACAGGAGGCCGAGTTAGGGCTTCAAAAAATGAGGCACAAGAAAAAGTACCAGAGGTAAAAGGAGTCCAAAATCTAGTGTCTTCCTTAGTAGGATTTAGGAAAACATTCTGAAGGGAGGCAAGTAAAGATACCAAGCTATCCAAGTCTGTATCCCTAATTGCCACAACCATTGAATCACTACCTTTAGATCTACTAGTAAGTGGTAATCAGTAAATCCACACATGATGACATGACACATCACATTCACAATTTAAAGTCTTTTTTTTTTCATATGATCAATAAAAAGAGATTTTATTAATATCAAGTTCAAGTATTACAATTAGGTGGGGGTTTTCTCCACCGTCAAGACAACTTTATAATAATAACTTTTCCCAAAACATTAGGTGCGTAGCCATCCCCTGTTTAGCCAAAAACATCCCATTTGCTGATCTTTTCACCCATTTAAAGACAACATTCAGATCCCTTGTTATGCTTTATTTCCCAAAAAGTGTGTATAGATCCATGGGATTTGGGAGCTACATCTTTTCCATGAAATGACCACTAGTGTCCCTTCCCACCCAAGGTTCAAAGTATTGGAAACACCAAGTGTATCGGAAAGGCAATTTTAAGAGACGTATCGAGATACGCCTTGGATACACATGCGTATCGGCGAAAAACTAAGATACGCATAGATATGCTTGGAAATAGTTATTAAAGAAGAAAAACCCAACTCTTCTATCCAATCATAAAACATGCATTGGTACAACTTCTAAGTGAAAATATAATTAATAATATATTTAAAAAATAGTTATTAAATAAGAAATTTCAGTTGCTTTGTGGATATGATAAATCATCTATAGAATTATAATGTATTCAATCATTGTGATCAAATGATAAAGTATAATTAATTAATTATTTTTTTTAGTTCCAAAAATATAAAAATAAAAGATAATTATTAAACAAGAAATTTCAATTGGTTTGTGGATATGATAGATCATCCATAGAATTATAATATATTCAATTGTTGTGATCAAATGATAAAATATAATTAATTATTATTTATTTTTTAATTCTAAAAATATAGAAAATAAAAAAATATTAAAGAAGAAATTTCAATTGCTCTATGGATATGAAGGATAAATCCGTAGATCTTAAACATATTTAGTCTTTATAGGCAGAGAAAAAAATTCATTTTCAAATTTTTTGTTAATTTATATTTTCCCCAAATATCTTCATGAAATTTCCATAAATCTACTGATAACACAAAAAAATTGTGATTTTGAATGTAAGAAATGTAGATCTACATAAATTTAAACATTCAAGAAAAAAAAGAAATCACAAGATATTATAAAAATTTGAAAAAATTTACCTATTTTGCCACATTTTTTCAAAATTTGAAAAATCTAAAAAAAATTAACGATTCACACTTGTTTCTTGCAAATTTTTGTAAATCTAGCACTCTAGGAATGAGGTTTGGAGTTTTAGAGTCATCGGGGGGTGACAGAAGCATTATTTCAGGAAAAAGAAGCTTGCTTTCCCCATTTTTTTCAGTTTTTGGCAGTATCATTTTTGTTGATACGCTACCGATACGTTCCGATACACCCCTTATACGGGTCCGATACGCATGAAAAAAGACGAGACACCCGATTTCCATGTGTATCTCATATCTGTTTTTCAAAGATACGATATGATACACCCCGTATCGGGTGTATTGTATCGAAATTGTAAACCTTGTTTCCACCTCCAAGTTGTGGAATCCAAATTGCTTAGAAAATTTTAAACCACGGAGTAATGCATACAGCTCTGTTGTCAATGCGCTACCATCTGCTAATGGTCCTAAAAACAATGCTAACACCTTTCTTTCTATGTCTCAGAAGACCCCTCCCAGTCCAGCTGTAGCCTGATTACCAATATAACTCCCATCAAAGTTAAATTTAACAAAGTTGGTTTCTGGGGGTCTCCAGTCCATATTTACTCTTTCCTTGGCTTGAGCTGATAGTGCCACTTCCTTCCAAGCTCTCAAAATGTCGTTTATTGAGAAACCTTGGAAATCCTCCAGGGTCTTCACCCAATGTGCCACTTTGATCAAAGATCTCCATCTCTGTTCTACTCTTTTCACTGAAAATCCTCCTATTCTTTTCTTTCCATACCGTCCATAACATGGCTGTTCTCATTGCTTTCCACAACATGGTGAATGTAGCACGGAAGTTGGTGGTGGAGAGGCTGAAGGTTATGCAGATTGAGGCGAGTCAGACGAGGAAGATGGAGAGGCTGAAAGTCCTTAACACTAGTTTGGTCGGAAGTTTCGCCGGCTGGATTTGGAAGAAGAAAAAAGTGGAAGTTTCGGTGAGATCCAAATGGGGGAAGAACAGAGTTTGATGTATCAGAAAACTGAATGGAGGTTTGTTCTTATTTATGTTCCACAGCAGAAGAGATGCAGAGTGGACTTTGGAAGCAGAAGAGAGGGAAAATAGGGAGTTTGATTTAAGATTAAGTTGGTGGTTTCCAGCGACGGATATGATTCACAATGGACGGAGGAGAGCACTGTGGATTGGAGTCCTGGGAATTCCCCTTTATGCATGGTGTACGTTTACTTTTAAAGCAATTGGAAACTGCTGCTGTAAGTTTTTAGGATTTGATGACAGGTAGGAGGTGGGAGAAATTAGACATTGCAAGATTGCCGGTGGAAATAGAAGATACCGCTGCTATCCCAACTTCGATGGTTCTCAGATTTGTGGGTGAAGATTATGATCTGAGAGTTTTGTAGAAGGAGAAGAACATGCTGTCTTCAGGGCTGAGAAAAGGTACAATTTGAGAGGAGAGCTGAGAAGAAGAAGAGGAGGTTGAGAGGGAATCACAGGTGAAAAGGTCTGAGAAGGAGGGGAAGATGAAAGGTCTCTCGGAGGTTGAAGATGATGGGGAGGAAAAACAAAGGGGTATGGAAGTAATTTCGCAAAGGGGGGAGGAGGCAATAGTTGAAGGAGATGAGAGATAAATGGAAAGGCGGGTCACTGTGTCTGGGCGGCTTGAGAGGAGGTATTTGAAGAGTCATTTAAGGTCTTTAATGAAGTTGATTCAGAGAGTGGGGAGGGATGCTTTAGATGGGGCATCTAAGGTTTTAAAGGTTTGTGGTTTGGGGAGTGAGGACCACTTCTATTTGTCGAAGCAAGGAAATATTAGGAATGGGGACCATCTAAAACTGAACAAATTAAAGGTCTTCAAAAGAAAAGGCTTTAAGTTCAAGTCTTCAAGTCTTACAAGGAGGAGAGACCCACCTAAAGCTTGAAGAAGGAAGAACGAGGAATGGGTCTGGAAGGTTGCTAGGTGTGACAGTGCCAGAAAGAAAGAAGTGTTCTTGAGGATGGTTCATGCTTGAGACGGGTTGGAAGAGGATCGAAGGCCTGCTCCTCATGATGTGCAGGCTGGTGCAAGTTTTTTAAATGCGCTCTGCGATGGGAAAATGAGATGACCAGGGTGGAGCTTAATCGACAAGTAGGTTGTGTCTTAAGCTTTGGCTCCTTTTGGGTTGAGATTCAAGAAGACTCTTCTCAAGGAGGGAGGAATGCTCCGTCTTCCCAAGCTGTTGTAAGGCTAAGAGGGGAAGGAGAAAGAGGTCAAAGGTATGGGAGAATAGTGGTGGAAGGGGTGAAAGAGGAAGGGAGTGTTAAGGAATGAGAGGATGTTAAGGTACTCTGTGAAAGGGTTGAAGAGAGACGTTTGGGAGATGGTTCTAGTCTGAAGGGGGATAAGTGATAACAGAGATGGAGAGTGCAGCCCACAAGGAAGCAGCGTGGGACTCTCAAATTTGGAAGTGGTTGTGGAAGACTAGGAACTGATTTGGGCAGGAAAAGGAAGTTTGTGAACCCTGGTAGTTATGTGGGGGAGGAGGTGTTGAAGAAGGCCCAGGTTGCAAATATTTAGAGCATGTTACAAATTTTTTTTCTAGATTGTAAGAAGGCCTGTTCAGGGCTGGTCCAACAAACAAATACAAGAGAGTTTATAAGAAAAAGGTTTTGAAACTCAAAGGCTCAAAGGAGGGGGAGAAGATATATACCAAGTCCCAAGGTTCAGCAGGGGTGGTGACTCAATCGATGGAGGTATTCAAGGAAATTTTAAAGCCAACTGTTGGGTTAGAGGAAGAGGAAAAGGGGGGGGGGGGGGTTGGAATTGCTAAGGCTCCGTTTGTTTGCGTTACAAACGCCGAATAGGGGTATATATGTACCCTGGTTCGTGTTTGCAAGCATTTGTTTGAAACGTAAAAAAGTAATGATTATCAGAGCAAAAATGTATTTTCTGACACTTTTGTACTCTGAGAAGAGAGCATTACTGTACCTATTTTTTGGATACAATTTTGTGTTCTTTTGATAATTAACTTTTTTATCAAAGTTAATGAATTGGAGCATAAGATAGTTGGAGCATTTAATGATTGGCTCACACTTTTGCACCTATTTCAAACAAACAAGATGAATGCACAAACGGTTTAAAATGTGAACCGTGTTTGCATTCATGAACCGAAAAATGGGTAAATATGTATACATATTTGCGTTTGCATTGCAACCAAACGCAGCCTAAAGAAAAGAAGGCCAAGGAGGTTTCTTCCAGTCAGCTAGGAGAAAAGGGAGCAGTGCTGGAGATTCAACGTGCTTTGTGGAGATGTAATTGTTTTCTCTTGAGGTCTATGTAGTATTTCCATCTCCATCTTTTTGAGGATGCTCTTTTGTTGTTTTGGGTGCTGCCTCATCACCCTCTGATGATTGTATTAAGTTTCTTTTTTTAATGAAATTTTTCTTTTTACTCCTCAATAAAAAAAAAATCTTCCCTTTTCTTTGGCTGCCTCAAGAAGATTGGGTCAAAGAGACCCACCACATCCTGAGGAGTCTACCTGTACCCAAAGAGAGAACAAAGATGCTCCCAAATACAAATACAAAATAACAGGATAAAAAGATATGGGAGATGGTTTCACCATTGTTTTTGCATAGAAAGCAGATGTGAGGGGATAGACACTTGTTTGGCCTTCTTTTCTGCAACATATCACAAGTGTTAATCTTTCAAAGGAAAGCTTCCCAACAAAGTGCCTGAATTTTAGGAGGGATTGACTTACACCAAATTTCTTTCATTGGGAAATTTACCCCCATGGTGGAAGATGGAACTGTTGAAATCTATTAGTTAGTTTTCTTTTTTTAATTAATTAACTGTTTTTTTTTCCTGTTCTTTAGTGCCTCAGGGGCATTCTTGTAATCTTACCTTCCTTTATTATTAGTTGGGATGCCCTAATATAAATACTAATGACTGGCGGCTGATCCCAGAATTCTCTTCATCTCCCTTCTCTTCTCTCTCTTCCTTTCTTCTCCCTTTCTTTTCTATTTCTCTGATTTGTTCAACCCAGAAAACATGGTATCAGAGCAGGTTTTCTGGGGTTAGAAGCAGTGCGACAAAGTCTTCTCAGTTTCTTCTCTGATGCAGTGAATGCAAGTCTTCTTAATCCTGTGGATCGTGTGATCCTTTCTTGTACCCAGGTAAGTGGGTTTTAGAGGTCCGGATGACCTGCAATCACTGTTTTTTTTGGGAACTGTTGATCGGGTGATCCTGTTTCTTGTACCCAGACAATTGGGTGTAGGGAATGACCTGTGATTGTGTGACAGTGGTTTGCTAATGTCTCTTGGGAAATTATAGTGGTTTGCTAAGGGATACCTAGTTCCCAAATTGCCTCCTTATATGTGTGTGGTGTTCCTAAGATCTGTTGTTTGACCGAACTGAACTATGAACTGTGAACTATGAACTGAACTCAGCTGGACTGTGGCTGAACCGAACTGAACTGAACTGTCAAATTCAAATCAAACTTTATATCATGTCATCTGAGGATTCTAGTGTGTCTAGTGGACCTTCCAATCAAGGTGGAGTGAGTGGAGTATTTGATATGAGCTTCCCCATGGCTGTAATACCGTTTGATGGTTTCAATTACCTAGAATTGTCAAGGGGAATTAAACTGTACATAACTACCAAGGGGAAGGTGGACTATATTAATGGTAAAACCAAAGAACCAAAGTCTCAGGGTGCAGAGCATGATAGGTGGGATCAGGAACAACATGGTGATATCATGGCTGCTACTTTCCATGCTGCCTCTGGTCATGAAGACATTCATGTGGGCTGGAACAGCTGTTGAGGTTTGGGAGCAGGCAAAATCTACTTATTCAGAGCAATGTCACTATGCCAAAATATACCCGTTGCAAGCTGCCTCCTCTACTTGTAAGCAGGGGAAAGGAGTCTCTCATCATATTACTCAGATTTGACCATAGTTGTCAAGACGCCGCCTAGGCAACAAGGCGCCCTTTGAGGCTCGCCTCGCCCTTCGAAATTTATACTGGAAGTGTGATGCTGATGCTAAGGCCTACAAGTGGGATGAACCCAGTATACGAGTCTCTTAGAGTTCAGATATTAGGAAGTAAAGATCTTCCTTTAGTACAATAAGTGTATGCGTTAGTACAATTCGAAGAGAGCAAGCGGAATGTGATGAATAACTCAGAGGGGGAGCAAATTGCCTTAGTGGCAAAAGGGAGTGTGGGTGTAGGAGGCAACAATTCTTTTAAGAAGGGTGACTTCTAAAATAAAGTGGATGATAAGAATAACTCAAAGGGGGAGCAAATTGCCTTAGTGGCAAAAGGAAGTGTGGGTATAGGAGGCAGCCCTTCTTTTAAGAAGGATGACTTTCAGAAGAAAGTGGATGATAAGGATAAGTTATGGTGTACTCATTGTTAGAAGGATAGACATACTAGGGATACATGTTGGGACCTCCACGGGAAGCCAAAGTGGGCTCAGGAGTTGAGTAAGAAATCAGATCAGAATAAGAAGCCGGTACAACAAGGTAAAAAAATTTCAATACAGCAAACTTAGCCTATCAGAAGTCGCAACAATCTACCCCTACTAGTCTTCCTGGAACTGATCCCTGGGAAGATATCATTAACTCTTTTCGTGACCATTTGGAGCTGTATGGGAGGGCAATTTGCCAGATGGATTCTTCTCCTCTTGCCTCGACTTCCTTTGCATCTACTTTAGGTAATGGTAACTTTGCAACCACCTTCCATGTGTCCTCTCATTCATAAGATTCCCCTTGGATAATTAACTTTGGAGCCTCAAATCATATGACTAGTAAGTCAAATTGTTTTCAATCCTATCACCTTTTATCTGATAGGGAAAAAGTGAGATTAGTTGATGGCTCTTTTTCCACCATTACTGGTCAAGGCACTGTATCCCTTACTTTTGGACTTACCCTTTCTAATGTGTTACATGTTCCACAATTGCCACTAAATTTGTTTTCTGTCAGTAGCATAACAAACTCATTAAACTGTTTAGTGACATTTTTCCCTTCTTGTGTACCATAGGATTTGGACTCGGGGAAGATTGGTAGAGGTTGTATGGTGGGTGGTCTTTACATGCTATAGAATAAAGCTAGTCTTGCGGTTATTGAGTCTACGAGTCAGTCTAGTAAGAGTTAGGTCTATTTATGGCATAGTCGTTTGAGTCATTTATCTTTTGAGTCACTAAAGGTCTTGCTTCCAGATTTGTTTAAAGTAGTGTCAGTGTCTGAATTTAAATGTCAAACTTGTTAGTTGAGCAAACATTGTAGAAATCATTTTTCTTCAAGAAATAATAAATCTGATCTCCCCTTCCATATTGTTTACTCTGATGTTTGGGGCCCTATTACCTTACCATCTGAGCTTGGCTATAAATACTTCATTACACTTATTGATGACTACTCCAGATATACATGAGTGTATCCCGTGCAGTCCAGAGATGAAGTGCCAGAAATTGTAAAAGATTTCCAACACATGATATTCACTCAGCTTCAGATGGAGATTCGAATTTTCCAATCCGACGATGTGAAAGAGTACTTCCACAGTGACGTCACGGAGTTCTTTGCTTCGTGTGGGTCTATCCACCGTAGCTCTTGTGCCAAAACTTCTCAACAAAATGATGTTGTAGAAAGGAAAAACCGCCATCTCTTTGAAGTGGTTCGTGGGTTACTTATCCACACGAATGTTCCAAAACGATTTTGGTTAGATGCTATGTTATGTGCTGCCTATCTCATCGACCACATGCCATCTGGCTTGCTAGGGTACAAGGCCTCCATCAACTCTTCTTTCCTAAAGCTCCTCTTTTTTCTATCCCTCTTCGTGTGTTTGGTTGTCGTTGTTTTGTTCAAAACTTGTCTCCTACCCGTGGTAAACTTGAATCTTGTGCTATTCTACGTGTATTTTTGGGCTACCCTTCTTCACGAAAGGGTTACCGTTGTTTTGACCCTGTTTCCAAGAAATACTATGTTTCTATGGGTGTGCCTTTCTTTGAGAGTGATTCTTTCTTTCCTGTTTCTCCTTAGGGGGAGAATAGGGTGGAGGAGAAACAAGTCCAAGTACTACCTCCTTTACCTGAAGCTATACCACCAACATCATCAGATTGATTGGGGACAAATCCTATCCAACTAGGTACTATTATTCCTATTGATATTCCTGACCCTACTACTATTGATTCTTCATTTGCTAATGACCTCGACATCCCTATTGCACAAAGGGAGTTACGTCTTGTACTACCAACCATCCAATCTCCCGTTTTGTCTCATATGAGAACATCTCACCCTCCTTTCATGCTTTCCTCTCTACCATTATACCTAAAAATGTGGCAGAGGCTCTTTCAGTACCTCAGTGGACAGATGCAATGAAAGAAGAGATAAATGCATTACATAAAAACGGGACATGGGAGTTAATGGATCTTCTTGTGGGTAAAGAACCGGTAGGGTGCAAGTGGGTTTTTACAGTAAAGCACAGGGCAGATGGCATAGTAGAAAGGTATAAAGCCCAGTTGGTGGCAAAAGGGTTTACTCAAGTGTATGGAGTAGACTATGCAGAGACATTTGCTCCAGTAGCTAAGATGAATTCTATTAGGGTTCTTTTCTTTCTTGCTACTAACCTTGATTGGGATCTCCACCAGTTAGATATTAAAAATGCTTTCCTGAATGGTGATCTTGAAGAAGAGGTGTACATGGTACAACCTCCTAGTTTCTATGCCCAAGACCAAGAGCAGAAAGTGTGCAGGTTAAAGAAGTCCTTGTATGGACTAAAGCAGTCACCAAGAGCTTGGTTTAGCAAGTTCCATCTAGTGATGCAACAGATTGGCTACAAACAGTGTCAGACTGATCATACATTATTTGTGAAAAAAGGAGAAGGGAAAATTGCACCCTTGATAGTGTATGTTGATGACATAGTGATCACAAGCGACTGGAAGGTGGAAATTAAGAGACTAAATGAATTCCTAGCCACTCAATTTGAGGTGAAGGATCCAAGTCCCTTGAAGTATTTTCTTGGAATTGAAGTGGCCCTTTCACAAAAGGGGATCTTCATTTCTCAAAGAAAATACATCCTAGACTTCTTACAAGATACATGAAAACTTGGAGTTAAGCCTGCTAACTCTCCCATTGATCCAAACCACAGACTAGGTAATTGCCAAGGTGAGATTATCAAGGATGTAAAGCAATCCTAGAGACTTGTGGGTAGGATGTATTTTTGTATTTTTATATGGTAGGGGTATTTTTTTAAATTTTGGACAAAAATGCAATTATTGCAGTTTAGCCTTGAGACTTGCCCTAACTCAACCAGTCCCTACCCTTTGTCTTCCCTAAACTCTAGTCTAGCTAATTAATCCTTTCCAATTTGACACCACAAAAGAGTACTTCACAAGAAACCTCAATTCACAATTCTTATCTGGTGGATCAGAGTGTTACTCATCAAAATTTCTTCACTTTTAGTCCTCAGCAGAATGGGGTGGTTGAAATGCAAAAATCCTTTCTATCTCTTTTATGTCTTTGGTTGTGTTTCCATGTTTTGGGTTCTCATAGGTCCAACCTTGAACCAATGGCTTTTTGAGGAGTTTTTCTTGTACGATCCTTTTGGAAACCTTATACCACTATGGATGTCACCCTCTTTGAGTCCACCCCTTCCTTTTCTCCTGGTGCCTTTTTTTCACTTGGAAGAAGTAAGGATTGGAGTAGACACATTACAGGACGGTAAATTCATTATACCTGGAATCTCCGACTCTGCTCCCATTCCTAGTATTATAGATACATTACATGAAGAGTTGCAAGTGTAATGGAGAACAAGTTTAGCTCCTTTTGTTGATCTACCACAACCTTCAAAATCATTGAGGCTAGTGTACAACAGTACAAGGGCAGCATTGGTGTGGACTGTTTGGAAGTAGGGGTGTCAATTGGACTGGATTTGGTCCAACCCGATCTAGTCCAATGCGAGTCCATTACAAATACACCAGGTCCAATCCAATCCAATGAATATATTGGACCTGTTCAATTCAATGTCTGGACCATCCAATCTGTTCAAATTTGTTTTAATTTAGATTGGTTCTAGCTCGAAACTGGTCCATTGACACATATGTTCTTATCTCCTATCAATGGATCAGATATTGGCTCAATCCAACCCAATCGAATATAAATTCATTACAGATGGACCGGGTCCAATCCAATCCAATAAATACTTTGGACCATTAAGTCTAGACTAGTCCAATTCAATATGCCTTGTTGGTCCGTCCAATCCGTCCAAATTGAGTTTGGTTTGGACGGGTTCCAATCCAAAACCGATCCATTGATACCCTTATTTGGGAGGAAAGGAATGCTAGATTATTTGAAGATAATGAGAGAAGTAGAGGCATTCATTGAAAGTATATTGTTTATGATGGATCGTCGGGTGAAGACTGGGGAGTTATTTTTGTTATCCCTTTCCTTTGATGATATCATGAGAAGTTTAACAGCAGTTGAGGGATCCTCATCAAAAAAGGAAAAAGTGGTGGGTGAAACCGTGGACAAATCCAGAAAGAAGTGTTATAAATTGAATTTTGATGGAAGCAGCCTTGGGAATCTTGGACTATCTGGAATAGCAGGAGCCTTTAGGGATGAAGAAAGTATCTAACTGGTCTAGGAGACTCAACAGGAGCTGAAATATTGGTTGCAATGTTTGGAGTAGAGAAGGCAGTGGCAATGAATGTAGAAAGATTAATAATTGAAGGAGATTCAAAGACTGTAATAAGTTAGCTGCAGGATGAGAGGAGACTTCCATGGAAATACAGAAACAAGATTAAAAAATTCAAATGGATAATAAGTAATATGCAAATTAAGGTTATATTGGTTCAAAGGTCTGCTTATAGTTTGGGTGATTTTCTTGCAAGGCAATGGGTAAATAGAAACCAAATTTGTGGGGCTTAGTTATAATGTAATTTAAATGGGAAGAGAGAGCATGGACTATGCTCTCAAGGCTTCTTTGTATATCCAAGGATGTATTTATTGTATACTTTGTTATAAGTTGAATAAAATGCTTCTGTAACCTATCCAAAAAAAAACATATCTTTGGGGCCAAGTAAAATGGTTTTACCAAAGGCTTGTTGCTGCACTGTAAAATTATCACTCTTTATGTTGTTTTTTCTTCTTTTTGCAAACTTTTAGCTGGTTAGTTCCTCATTGGATAGGAAACATATTTTTATTTTCATTATATTCAAGTAGCACATTTATTTTTCTCTTGTTCTATAATGTCCATAGTGTTGAAGATCAAAACAAAGGGAATCCATACCCCCTCCATAAGCTGATCAGGAACATAACAGATTCCCAATACCCAAAGCCAAAAAGAATGTAGGAAACTCAAAAGGAAAAGAACTTAAAGAGGAAAACATAAATCTATACCGTCCTGGCATATTTCCCCAATAAAATGCAGGACAATCAACTACTACTCTAGATAGGCTGTCAAAAAAAAAAAAAAAAATAGTGGACCTTGGGATCCATCTTAAAGTGTTGTTCAATCTGTAAGCTAAGATTTTTGCTTCTCTGATAAAATGTCTCAAATTTTTTTTTTGGTGGTTACAAATGTCTCAAAGTTGATGATCCATCTAAGCTGTTCTCCATCTAATAGTGATCTCTGTGTTCCTTATATCTGCTCTGCTGAAATAAGTGTGCATGCATCAACCTAGGGCCTTGAAAAAATCTAGAAAATGTTAACATTCAGATTCATTTTATCCTGCTTTTTTAGCCAAGTAATTTGGTTTTATCTAGATCAGGCTGCTCTTTGTGCTCTTCCGAGGTCACATTATGTTTGGTTTTGTCCACAGCTACATGGAGTCAGATCCTGTGAAAATTGCAGTGGAAGGTGTTGAGCGTTTTAAGAAGGAAAATTGTGATCTTATTATTGTAGATACAAGTGGACGCCACAAACAGGAAGCTTCTCTTTTTGAAGAAATGCGTCAAGTTTCTGAAGCAACGGTATTTCATGTTCTTTTATTCCTGTACATTATCTAATTTTCCTGAACTTTACAAATACTTAACTGTCTCTTCTAAATCATTCAGAAACCCGATCTTGTTATATTTGTCATGGATAGCAGTATTGGTCAAGCTGCGTTTGATCAGGCTCAAGCATTTAAACAAAGTGTTTCAGTTGGTGCTGTCATTGTTACCAAAATGGATGGTCATGCAAAAGGAGGTGGTGCTCTTAGTGCGTGAGTATTGTTGTATTACTAGCTCTCTTAATGTCAATAGTTACAACTGATTGCTGAACATTATAGTCTTTCTGTAGCAGTTGCTGAAATTTTTCTTTTAAATTTTGATATGTCAACTATTCTTCACATAGTCATGGCCCACCTACCATCCATTTCACTTAACTTTGTTTCTTGAAACCAGTCATTTAAAAGGCACGCTTAGGTGCACAGGTGAGGCACATTTTAAGGTTTGTGTCTCACCTAGGCCCCAGGCACAGCATTTTGAAAAGGTATGCGCGGTTTCAAAATTTGCGCCTTTTGCTCCATTTTAAGCCTAGCATCTTTTCAAAATTCTTCACATTCCAACTGACAATTGACAATCTTCATATCTTTACTTCTAGCTACCCTTTCTTTCCTCCACTACCCTATCTACTCCCTCTCCTTTTATGCCCTCTTCCACTGAATTCTAGACCACCTTCAATATCTGAATTAGTCTCTCAACTTCCTTTTCCTCTTATTACCCTCCTCTTAACTCTTCCTAACATCCATTTTACCTCTTTTAGGCTGTTCACATGAAGACCTAGCTTCTCAGCAAACTGGACTACTGGATTTTAGACCTGTTCATGGGCTGGGTTCGGGCTCGTCTTTTTCCAAAATTTGAATGGGCCCGGCCCAAAGCCCGAGCCCGGCATAGTGTAGATTCAGGCCTGAAACCTGGCCCGTGAACAGTTCTATGGATTTCCTTCCAATTTCTTAAGCCATCTCATCATCCCCCCTTTTATCAGATAATTGCCAATTTAACTTTGCATTCCCCCCATCTCTGTCTCTCTCCTTTGCAATCCTAGTATCACTTTTTCCTTCAACTCTTCAAACAAATTGCTTATCAATTCCCAAATCTTTCCCCCAAGCTCCTTTTCTTGTAATTTAGCCATGTCATACTTGTCTCCATCTTTCCTTTCTCCCTTCCCTATAACTATACACTCCGTTGCTTCAACAGACAGAGGCTGGGACTGAACCAGATCTGCAAGAGACACAGAGACAATATTAGTACCCAAAACAGAATTGACAATCATACCTTGAGGGGGAGTAACAAGGATTTCTGGTGTCAAAACAGGAGCAACAGCTACAGAGATTCAGCCTTCCTCTGTGAAAGGTCATTTGGGTTATCTTCCATGGTATTAACAGCAAGACCACCTTTTTTCCATGTACAAATCCCCTACACCTGATATCACTCGATTAAGCTTTGGGTTGTGTCTGCACTCTCATTGCGTTTACCTTGCATTCGTACCAGATTTGGCAAGTATTCCTCTTCATCTGAGCTCCGTTTCGAACCGCCTTCTGTGTCCTGCTTTCCTTTTTCATTCTTTGGAACCTCCTCCCCTGTATTTTCATTCTGTTCTTGGGGATTGTCAGCCACCGTCTTCTTTTCACCTTCACCGAAGAGGACATCAGTGTTTAGTGAATCTGCCACCTCCACCTCTGCTCTCCCCTCTAAGTCCACACTACCAATGCTAGAGGTTCCTTCTGATTCGCTATCTTATTCTTCAGGAATACTTACTCATCCCTTGTCATTTTCATCTTTCCCTCCTTCTAGACCTTCTCTACTCTGAATTGTCAAGATCTTTCCAGTCCATAATCACATAGTGATTTATCTCTTTCCACAAGGAAAAAAAATATATAGGAATTGATTTCTCCACCATTATGGATTACTCACTTCACAGTAAAGTTACTTTATCCTATGAGTGTTCTGGACCTTGGAATATGTCTCAAACACCCTATTTGGATCAGTGGTTTAAAAGGCGCACCTAGGTGCTCAGACAAGGCACATTGTAAGGTACGCGCCTCGCCTAGGTCCTAGGCGCGACACTTTCAAAAGTTGCACGCCTAGTGCGCCTGGTGCACCTTGCACTTCAGCCTATGTGTGCGCCTTTTTAATTGTTTTTGCTCGCACACCAAAGGTTTGGGAACCCCCTATTTGCTAATGTTGTTCATTCATTCATCTAGTAAAATATCTTCTTAAAAGACAATTAACATTATAAAATCATTTATTTTTGTGTAAGGATTATGAAATTAAGACCCTAATATGGATTTGTTTGGGCTTTCCTCGCGGAGCTTGGTACAAAGGCGGCTCGTAGAATAAAAAATGCAAGATGTTTTACATCACATTAGCTATTTGAAGTAATGCAATTGAGGAAAAAAGAAATTGTGGGTTTTACATGCTTGAAAATGCTTTTATATGTTTGATTTTATTTTTAAATTTTCATTTGAATATGCTTACATGGTATGCTTATGTATTTTAATTTTAGATAATAGGTTTTTTAAAATATTTATTTTGAAATTAAAGTTTTATATTTTTATTTAGTTTGAAATTACAATATTTATTTTGGGGACAGATACCACAATGGGAAGGGGATGTATAATGAATCATTGTGGAGGTGGATAACCAAAGTTAGCCACCTTTAGGAGGGTTTAGCTGATGTAAAATATCACATTGTACTAATAACTCTTTTCTTCATTCATTTGACAAAATTCAGGACAGTTACTTATAAAAAATCATCTTAAGCAAAATCTTCTAATTGGATTTTTTTCACACAATTTGTGAACAACCAATACCCCAATCAGATTACTCCAAATCTGCACCTAGGAAAGCTGTCTCTAATCTCTTGTGGTCTCCACCATCTGAAGGGTTCATAAAGTTAAACTTTGATGGAAGTAATGAAGGCAACCCCGAGCCATCAGGTATTGGAGGTAGGGGTGAGCAAAAAAAACCGGAAAACCGAACCGAAAAATCAGTTAACCAAACTGGTCGGTTCGGTTTTGGTTAACTGAACCGATCTATGTATATATACAATAAATATATATATATATTATGTTTTTATTTTTAAAATCGAATAACCTTATTGGTGCGTGTCTGTCACTCTGAAAAGGCGTCTGTCACTCTGTCTGCTTAGCGCCTGGTGCTTGCCAGGTTAGCCTACTACCTGGCACCTTTTCAATTTTCATACAAGTCCCAAAAGAAAAAGTAAAACCTTAGGACCTTACCTCTCCATGTAAATTTGTTATTTTTTAAAATCCAATAACAAACATGCGTGCGTCTGTCTCCGCCTGGCGCCTTTTCAGTTTTTCCTCTTTTCAAATTTTCCCTTCTTGGAAACCTAAACCTGTAAATGTAACAGGCAATAGGCTTTCTCACTCTCTCAGTATCTCTTGTGATTCTTGTCTCTTGACTCTCTTCGTCTTCCTAGTTTTTTCTCTAGCGCGTCCTCCAACCGATGGCCTCTCAAGTCTCACCTAGTGGCTAGTTTTCCTCTTGCTTCGATGCTTCCCTGTGCCTCTTTCTCTCTCTGTTGCCTGTCATCTCCGTCTCCGTCGCGCCAACCATCAAGACGCCGGTCGCCGCCTCAACTCCGATTTTTTTTGCTCATGCCTACAACAACCAACCAAGACACTAGTCGCCGCCTCAACTCAACCAGGACCACCACCTCCCAAGCTCCGTTGCTGTCTCTCTCATCTCTCATCTCTGCGGCTCCACCACCTCTTAGGCTAGGTAATTGTTTCCTTTTTTTTCTTAATTTTGAGTGCAAAAAAAAAAACCAAAAAACCAAACTGCGGTTAACCGGTTACATTTGTTCGGTTTCGGTTTAGATTTAAAAAAAACTGATCGAGTTGGTTCGGTTCAAAAAAAAACCCACGGTTCGGTTAACCGAACTGTGAGCACCCCTAATTGGAGGTGTATTCAGGAATGAGGAAGGACAGGTGTTGGCTCTTTATCTGAGTCAATTGGTGTAGGTGATTCTCTCAGGGCTGAGGTTTTGGCTGCTTTGGAAGTGTTAAAAAGGGAAAAAGAATTAAATATCCACAATCTATCATGGAAGGCGATTCCAAGGTAGTTATTGGCTGGTTAGAAAAGGAAGAGAATGGTCTGTGGGAATTTGTAAATGAAAAGAAGAAATTCAAATGGCTCTCTAGAGGTATGGAAGTAAGACTTCAGTGGGTCAAAAGGAGTGCTAACTAATTTGCAGATGTCTTAGCCAAACAGGGGGTAGGGAGGACTCAATCTATGTGGGCTTGCTTGTAACTCTTTATGATAGTGTTGATCTCAGGGAGGGTAAGAGAGTTTACCCCTCCTCTTGGTTGTTGTACTTGGTGCATTTTTAATTTTAATAAAATTTTTGTTACTGATAAAAAATGTCCATACAGAATTTATAAGAAAAATCACCAAACTGATTTGGATCCTTTCAACATAAAAAATAATCCATAAATCAAGCTCAAGAAGAATGTCATTGTACAACCTGCTGACGATGATATGCCACCTTACCAACTAGTCTGTTTGATTAGATCAGATGTAAAGTTTCTGGTGTAATAGGAGTGAGGAAGACAGAAAAGAGAAATTGAGTGAGTTGACCAGAATAAGGGAGTCAACCCTGAAACTTGCATTCCTTATTTAGATAAAATTTGTAAATACCCTGCTTCTAAGCTATGATATCCAACACCTCACAACAATGTGAATTTCTCGCTCACTTGGATTAAAAGATATGAAAATGCCTTGTCTGAAACATATGCAAGGGAGGTGAATAGGACGGAAGAAGGGGGCAGGGAGGTGCCAATCAAGAGTAGGCAGTATTGTTCTACTTTAAGTACCTTAGGGTGTTGTAGCCTGAGGACCACTTGCAACATTAAGGGAAAGAGATATTCAGATTCCTGGAAAGAGAGTTGGAGACAAATATCCAGAATGATTTGGTTAAAAGCAGGTGATACCAAAAAAGAGGAGAGTTGGAGAGAAAATCCAGAATGATTTGGTTAAAAGCAAGTGACAAAAATACAGCTTTCTTTGACACTTATGCCAGTGCAAGAAGGAGGAGATATTTCATTTCAAGAATCCAGGTGGAAGGAGAGATGGTGGATTCCTGGAATGAAATCCAGGAGAAGGTGGTTTGTTTTTATAAGGTCTTATATACCTCAAAGAAGTGGAGATCGATGTCACTTGGAGACTTGATACCAAAAAAGTAAAATGAAAATTCAGCATCCTGGATTGAGAGAGTTTGGGCTGAAGGAAGTCAAAGAAGCCTTAAAAGGCATCAATGGGGACAAAGCCCCGGGCCCGGATGGTTTCAACTCCACTTTCATTAAGGCTGGTTGGAACTGGCTTGAAAGAGACTTTGATCAAATGTTTAAGGAGTTCTATAGAGAGAAGATTTTAGAGAAGATGGCGAATGCTACTTTCATTTCTCTAATCCCAATTCCCAAAGAAGGATGGAGCAGTGGATTTAAAGGGCTTTAGGCCGATAAGCTTAATCAGCAGTCCTTATAAGTTATTGGCTAAAGTATTATCCAAGAGACTGAGGACTGTATTGCATGAGGTGGTTGGGGAATCTCAGATGGCCTTTGTGGAAGGAAGGCAAATTTTGGATGAAGTCCTAGTGGCAAGTTAGTGCATTGATTCAGTTGAAAAACAGCCCACTTGATGTATGGAACTGTTTGAGACTAGATGCAAACCAGAAAATGAACAAACAAGAGAAGAAGAGAAGAGAGAGCTGGCGGCAATGAGTGTTAGAGAGTAAGAGGTTCGAACATAACCCCTCTCTAACACTCTAAACATCTTATTAATAAGTTAATCTTTGACAAATTACAGAGAGACCCTTGAGTGAGCAGGAAAATACAAAAAAACAGAATATTACAGAGTATGGGCACAGAATAAGGCCCACAACAGAGAGAAACATAACATAACATGAAATGACAGTCTATGGGCCATTCGACCCATCTTCTCTACACTCCCCCTCAAGCTGAGCATAGATGTTAATCATGCCCAGCTTGCCAGTGTCATGCCTTGGAAATGCCCTTGGTGAGAAAATCTGCCAGTTGTCCTTCAGAAGTAATGAATGGAAGACACACTTCACCGGAGGAGACTCTTTCACGAATAAAGTGTCCATCAACCTCAATATGTTTGGTTCTATCATGTTGTACCGGGTTGTGAGCAATGTTGATGGCAGCCTGATTATCACAGTACAACATCATGGGTTTGTCATGATCTACCCCAAGTTCTTCCATTAAGGACCTTAGCCACAATAATTCCGAGACTCCATGTGCCATGGCTCTATATTCTGCTTCTGCGGAGGATCGAGCCACAACTGTTTGTTTCTTACTCCTCCAAGAGACAACATTACCAGCCACCAGACTGCAATACCCTGAAGTAGATCTTCTATCATCAATATTTCCAGCCCAATCAGCATCAGTATAGGCTTCAAGTTTCAGATGACCATGTTTGGCAAATAGAATTCCTTTTCCTGGAGAGCCTTTCAGATAGCACAAAATCCGTTTTGTTGCTGCCATATGGGTATCTCTAGGAGCATGCATGAACTGGCTAATGCAACTGACAGCATACGCGATATCTGGCCTAGTCATGCACAGGTACAAAAGCTTCCCAAGAAGTCTCTGAAAGACCCCTTTGTCTTCCAACAAAGTTCCATCCGAAGCTGAAAGTTTGTGACTCATATCAATAGGAGTTGCAGCTGGTCTTGCACCCAATTTTCCAGTTTCAGACAACAAATCAATGACATATTTCCTCTGGGAAATAAGAATCCCATCCCTGGATCTGGCAACTTCTATGCCAAGGAAATATCTCAACTCCCCCAGATCCTTAATCTCAAATTCTGTACGGAGGAAAGACTTAAGGCCCAGAATGCCAGAGGCATCATCACCAGTCATTATAATGTCATCAACATACACAATGAGATACACTGCTAGAGACCCACTTTTCTTCACAAAAAGAGTATGATCTGACTGTGTCTGAACATAGCCGAATTTAACAAGTGCAGCTCTAAATCTCTCAAACCAGGCTCTAGGAGATTGTTTGAGGCCATAAAGAGATTTCTTCAGTTTACATACCTTTCCTTGCATATCTTTCCCATACATTCCTGGAGGAAGACACATGTAGACCTCCTCATGTAAGTCACCATTCAGAAATGCATTCTTTACATCTAACTGATAGAGAGGCCAATCAAAGTGAGCTGCCAGAGATAAAAGAACCCTCACAGATGTCATCTTAGCAACAGGGGCAAAAGTCTCCAGATAGTCAATCCCATATGTCTGTGTGTAGCCCTTTGCAACAAGTCTGGCCTTGTACCTCTCAATAGTCCCATATGCCCTGTATTTAATGGTAAAAACCCACTTGCATCCAACTGGATCCTTCCCTTCAGGCAAATCCACCACCTCCCAAGTACCATTTTCATGTAGAGCATCCATTTCAGCCTGCATGGCATCTCTCCATTCTGGAATCCCAAGAGCTTCTGATACAGACCTAGGAATGGGGTTAGAAGCAACTGAAGAGAGGTAGGCACAATATGAAGGGGAAAGTAGGTCATAAGAAAGGTGTTTGGAAATGCAGTGTGCAGTACACTTCCGCTTTCTTTCCTAACAGCAATGGGGACATCAAGATCTGGGAAGGGGGATTCCAAGGGAGCTGAAGCAATACCTGTTATCTCATCTGTGATTGGGAGGGTATGAGCCTCATCTGTTGTAAGGGAAACCACTTGCTCATTCCTGGATCTCTGCCTTTGATACACTTTGGGATTATGGGTAGGACGAGGAGGTAAAGAAATAGGAGCACTAGGACAAGAGGAATGAAGTGGCTGATCCTTCTTTGATTCATTTTGTGAGGATACAGATTTGTCAAGAGACTGAACTGGGACAGGAAGGGGAAGAGCAAAAACTTGTGACAGACTCTCCCCCTGTTGACAATGTCCTTCCTGAGATGAACCATAAAAAGGAGAAAGTTCATCAAAGGTAACATCCATAGAGACATGTCTGGTGCCAGTCTTTGGATCAAAACAACAATAACCCTTTTGTGTGGGGGAGTAACCGAGGAAGATGCATTTGTGGGCTTTTGGTTCAAACTTGTGTCTCTGCACACTTGGAATGTGAACATAACAGGTACAACCAAACACACGAAGAGGAATTGGGAAGAGATCCTTATCTGGATGAAGAAGACTGAAGGGGGATTTAAACCCTAAAACCCTAGATGGCATACGGTTTATGAGATAGGTAGCAGTAAGTACAGCATCACCCCAAAATCTTGCGGGAACATGTGAGGCAAATAAAAGGCTCCTTGCAACTTCAACAATATGTCTATTTTTTCTCTCAGCAACTCCATTTTGTTCAGGAGTTCTAACACAGGAGCTTTGGTGAATAACCCCCATGTCAGAGAGATACAAGGATAAGCTCTTCTCAAAATACTCTTTTGCATTGTCAGATCTGAAAACCTTAATTCTGGTACCAAATTGAGTCAAAACAAGCTCATGAAATTGCCTCACAAGTCTCGGGACTTCGTCTCGGGATTTCATTAAGTATATCCAAGTGAATCTAGAAAAGTCATCAATGAACAAGATAAAGTATTTGTAGCCCCCCATAGAGGATAAGTGGTAAGGCCCCCACACATCAGAGTGTACAATATGAAAAAGAAAAGAGGATCTTTTATTGCTCACTGGGTAATTTTTTCTACAATGCTTTGACAATTGACATGACTCACAATTGAGACTGGACACACTGAATCCCTTAAACAGTTTGGGAAGCAAATGACTTAAAGCAGAAAAAGGTAAATGACCCAACCGACAATGACTCAACATAATTTGACTGACTGACTCTGAAGAAGTAGAACCAAAAGCAGCATTCTTGGGATGATCAAAGCATTGGCCAGGGGTGTCGAGCAAGTATATTCCATTCGCTTCATGGCCACTCCCAATCACCTTCCGAGACTTCAGGTCCTGAAACACACAGTGAGAAGGGAAAAAGGTTACACAACAATTCAATGACTTGGTCAAGCTACTTACAGATAACAAGTTGGTATTTAACTTAGGTACATGAAGAGTGGAAGATAAAAGTAAAGAGTCTGTAGGCTTGACAGTTCCCTTGCCAGAAATGGGGGCAAGAAAACCATCAGCTAAGGTGATTTTGTCACGACCAGGAAGCAAATCATATGACACAAACAAAGTGGAAAGGTTGGTCATGTGATCAGAAGCACCTGAGTCAATGATCCAAGGGGTCTTGGGATTACCTGAGGTAGATGCATGGTTAGCAGAAGCCCTTATACCTGAGTGAGCAAATGCAGAGGTGGCTGGACTTCCAGAAGGGTTGGATGATGAAGTTACACCATCAGGCTGGCTGATCATCCTTCCAAACTTCTCATAATCAGCTTTCATGGCTGCCAATTGTGCACTTGCAGACTCAAACTCTGTATTTGTACTTGTGGTTGTATGTGCACTTCCTGTCTTTCTACTGTCATTCTTCTTCTGGAATCGGATAGGGACAAGACTGGGATGCAATTTCCAGCACTTGTCCTTAGTGTGTTTCGGCTTCTTGCAATATTCACACACCACCTCCTTCTTTCCTTTGCCACTGGGGGCTCCTGTAACCCCTTTGGGTTTGATTCCCATATTTGCAAAATGATCATTGATACTGACCCCTTGAACCTGCACTTGCCTCCTGCTTTCTTCACTGTTGACCAAAGCATATGCTTGAGACAATGAAACATCTTCTTTGGCCAAGATGTTTTGCTTTGTAATGTCATATTCAGAATTCAGCCCTGTCAAGAACTCAAAGACCTATTCCTTTCAACCAATTTCCTATATGTTTCAGCATCCTTAGGGGTATCCCATGTCACGGCCTCTATCAAATCAATCTCTTGCCATATAGATTTTAGGGCTGAGAAGTATGCTGCAAGTGACTTCTCCCCCTGTCTTAGATTCTTCACATCACTTCTCAGTTTGTAAGCTCTGGCAACATTCAACTTCTGGGAGTAAGTTTCTGCAACACTATCCCAGATTTATTTAGCCGAGTTCATCCACAAGTAATGTTGGCTAATCTGTGGCTGCATTGAGTTCACAAGCCACCCAATCACTGTGTAATTCTCCTGCACCCATTTCTCATAAGAGGGATCCTCCTCTGGGGGAGCTTTCTTGCTCCCAGAGATAAACCCCCACTTTCCTCTACTGCAAATATGAATTTTTACGGATTGTGACCAGGCCAAATAATTGGTTCCATCCAATTTAACTGTAGTTACAGCCAACAAGGAATCAGTTGTAGTTCCCAAATTATGTCCATATTCAGCAGTGCTCTTGTTCTCAATTTCTAAGAAGTCCATTATGTAACAACTTCAATTAGGGTTTCGGCAGGCCTTTAAAAGTGATCTGATTTCAAAGAACTCAGATTGAGTTGAAACAATAGCAAACACAACAACACACACAAACTCAGTTCAGAACTGACAGCCGTGAGAACCAAGTTCGGTGGCAGCACTTTCAAAGAGGAGAAACCCTGATTCAGCCTTCAAGGAACAATCAGTAGGCCTCGAAACAATATGTATTCTTGGTTCCCAACAATAATTTCCCAAGGAGAACAAAGAAAACAGTCCACAATACCTAAGAGGACTTTTTACAAACACTATGTATGCAACAGTCAACACTTCACTGTTAACAAGCAGAAATCACTTCAAGAACGCTTTGTCTAAGTCCAAGAAGCAGCTGAACTAAAGTAGAGGCTTGTACCACTCAATTTAGATCAGTTTTTTTGGCAGTTTGGAAACCCAATAACAGTCGAACCACACTTCCAGAATAACCCAGAAATCAGTCCAGCAACAGTGCGCCGAATGGAGGTGTTTTGAATGCTTTAACAGTCCTCCCAAATAACAAAAAATAACTTAGCAAAGAACTGAGAAAAGACTTACAGCAAGAGAGTCTCTGGTTTGAACTATAAACCAGGCCGAACACTTGTTCTCTAAGATAACTTCGAAAGTCCTTTTCTCTTATTTCAAATCAGGCCAAACAACTTGCTCTCTGATTCTTCCTGGTCACCGAACCCTTCTCCAAGTGTATAGAAACTTGGGCACCCTCCAATGACCTCCAAGAACCAGGCGGATGACTGTAAACTTTCAGCCCTAGAACCTCCTCATGTAGTTGGTTGAACTAGAACCACATGAGGGACACGCAAAGCAATGGCCCGCTTTGATACCAAGTTGAAAAACAGCCCACTTGATGTATGGAACTGTTTGAGACTAGATGCAAACCAGAAAATGAACAAACAAGAGAAGAAGAGAAGAGAGAGCTGGCGGCAATGAGTGTTAGAGAGTAAGAGGTTCGAACATAACCCCTCTCTAACACTCTAAACATCTTATTAATAAGTTAATCTTTGACAAATTACAGAGAGGCCCTTGAGTGAGTAGGAAAATACAAAAAAACAGAATATTACAGAGTATGGGCCCAGAATAAGGCCCACAACAGAGAGAAACATAACATAACATGAAATGACAGTCTATGGGCCATTCGGCCCATCTTCTCTACAGATTCTAGACTGAAGAGTGGTAGACCAGGTTTGGTTTGTAAGATTGACTTTGAGAAGGGCTATGACAACATGAAATGGGGATTCTTAGAAGAAATCCAAGATTGATGGGGTTTGGGGAAAGTGGAGGGCTTGGAAGCATGCATGTATGTCTACATCTCGTTCTCAATCCTTGTAAATGGCATTTCCTCAGAATTCTTTCAAGCTTCCAGGAGTTTAAGACAAGGAGACCCAGTATCTCCTATGTTGTTTGTTATGGTTGTTGCGATTTTGAATCTAATGTTAGAGAGAAGGGGACAAATGGCTTAAGTGAGGGCTTTATGGCTGCAAGAGATGGGCCTTGCATTACTCATCTACATTTTGCAGATGATATTTTGATTTTTTTGGATGCAACAGTGGAACAGATACTGAATTTAAGAGCAGTATTGGCAAATTTTGAAATGTTAATAGGGCTGAAGATTAATCTTTCTAAAAGCATAATAATTTTTTTGAAGAGTAAAATGAAAATTTATTAAATAAAAAAGAGAGGTACAGACATACAGACCAGTAGGTGACAAGAGGGCACCTAACTTACAAAACAAAACAAAACAACACTGAACTAATAAGCACATACTAAAGCAAAACTGGGACAAATTACAACGATTGAAATTCAAGCACATTCCAGAAATTATTCCCCGCATCTGATCTGCTAACTGGTTCGACATCTGATATCACCTAGTCCCAATCTACTACTAGATCCCCACCAAAGCCACCAGAGATTCAGAATTTTTAGATTTATCTTCACAAACCCTTCTGTTTCTCTCGATCCACAAAGTCCAGCACACAACACATGGAAAGCAACTCCAAACTATCCTTGCTTTCCACCTTCCCCCCCGAGATCCCAAAATATGATTAGACTCCCCAATCACCCTTCAGCGTCCAGCTCTAGCCATTCCTTCCCCATAGCTCCTCCTTTAGATCCACATTCATAGATTCCAGCTTCTTTTCTTGTAACAATATGCCTCTGGACAATAATGCCTTGTCAAAATTCTAACTGCTGCCCTCCTGATACTCTCCCTAAAACCCGCACATTCCAGCTTAACACCCTCATTCTTCCTCTCTTCTTCCACTCTTCTTAGTACAAGTTGACCTCTACCCTCAGAGATCCTCTTCTAACATCTCCTCGTTGCCCCCATCTTCATCCCACCCTTTGCACAATCTGTTGCTCTCCTGTCTTTTACTCTTCTCCTCCCTCTTCTCCCTCTCGAACTTCTCAAAAGCTCGCTTTGCAAATTCTTCCCCTCTCCAGAAAAACAATCCCAAAGACTTACCACTGACACTTCCTTTTCCACTAGCTTACTGATTTCCACTTGCCCATTTCGAATTATCTCCAGCCCTCCCTGCTCCTCACCCCTTCTCTCTTCCCTATCCTCTTCCTCCTTTCCTACATTGGCCCCTAAGTCACCTCTCTCCATTCTTCTCTTCCTGTTTTATACATTCTTCGGTTTGTCTACCCACCCTCAGTCTGATGAAAGCTTTCTCTTCTTTCCTCCAGTCCCTTCTTCTCCTTTCTCCAAACTTTTAACCTCCCCAGTTGGTTCTCACCCGTAAACTTATAGGCTATGGCATCGGAGGTTTCAATAAAACGTACCTTTCTTTTGAGTTGGACTAGCTGGTCCGCAACCAACCCTTTCCCACACTGGAAAACCCCTTCACTATTAGTTGTCAAACAGGTCTCTCCTTTCAACCTTAATTTATCTAAGACAGGCAAGCCTACTGTTGCCAACTGTGAAAGCTGGTCTTGCTTCGGTTCCGAACTCACTCCCTAACTCTGAAACTTAGTGTTGTTAGACTGATGACTCGGATCCTGGCATTCTACAACTAATGTCTTACTTGTTTCACTTGACTCTCCTTCATTTCTATCTTTGCCTTTGTCATCTTCATCTAAGCTTCGAATGTTCCTCTGGGCCTCCCTTTAGGAGATAATCCTAAGAGTGTTAGCTTTTGTCCTCCGGTAGTGGAGAGGTTTGAGAAGAGGCTGGCGGCCTGGAAAAGAAATTATTTTTCTTTAGGTGGGAGAGTCACTCTCATTAGATCTACCCTAGCTAACCTACCTGTCTACTATCTGCCAGTGTTTAAGATCCCCTCAAAGGTTTCCAATCTTTTGGAAAAATTAATAAGGAACTTTCTGTGGGAGCCTGGAGAGGAGAGGAGAGATCATAGGGTGAGTTGGGAGGTGGTCACTAGGTGTAAAAAACTAGGAGGTCTTGGGATTGGTAATTTCAAGAAAAGGAATATGGCTCTGTTGGGGAAATGGTTGTGGAGGTTTTCATTAGAAAGGGATAAGTTGTGGACTAAGATTGTGGCTAGCATTCATGGGCTGGAAGACAATGGCTGGGATTCTAGAATCTTGGCAAGGGCCTCAACTGCTTCTCCTTGGAAATCCATTCACAATCTACTTCTAGTTTTCTCCCCATGGATTAGGTATGGTCTAAACTCTGGTAATCGAATAAAATTCTGGGAACAACTTTGGGTCAGGGATTCTCCTTTGAAGACCAATTTCCTTCCTTGTATGCTCTATCAGACTTGAAAAATGGACCCATATCTTCTTTCTTGGTCCCTTCAGCCTCCACTTCTGGTTTTGGGTGGAACCTAGGCCTACGTAGGGAAATTAGGGATACAAAACATGGATAGCTTGGTAACTTTGCTAGCCTCCCTTGAGATTGTCTTCCTAAACCTTGCTAAGGAAGACACCAGATTTTGGACCCCTTCTAGCTTTGGTACCTTTTCTTGTGCTTCATTCTTTGAAACCTTAACTCAGCCTCCTATCCCCTTTGGGTTGTCCTTTCCGGTTAAGGAAATTTGGAAAAGGCCTATTCCTCCTCGGGTTGGTTTTTTTTGTTGGGAAATTTTCTTGGAAAGAATTAACACTTTAGACTTACTTCAAAGTGTATGGGAGTGGGTTTTCTCCTGCTTTGGGTGTTCTTGGTATCCTCCGGAGACTGTCCAAGGTTTGTTTTCTCCTCCTTTTTTTAGTTGGCCTAAAAAGCAAGGGAAGACTATGTGGAGGTGTATTAGGGCAGCGGTATGCTGGTCATTGTGGGAATAAAGAAACTCAGGCATTTTTTCCGACAAGGAAAGAAAATTGGAAGAATTGTTAGATCGAATCCTTTTAAGGGTTGTTCACTGGCTAAAATCTTTGGAGTTGTTTTCAGATTTTCCTGTGGATGACTTGCTAAGAAATTGGAAAGAGATTGCTTCCAATTTTAGATGCAAGAGGACTCTTTGTCCGTTTTGGTCCCCACCCCCCTCGGGCTTTATAAAGCTGAATTTTGATGGCAGCTGTGTAAGGAATCCAGGGCCCTTTGGGATTGGAGGAGTTTTCAGGAATGAGTAAGGGATTGTTATTGCTTTATTCTCTGGCCCTATTGGAGAAGGTGACTCTCTTAGGGCTGAGATCCTTGTAGCACTTGAAGGAATTCAAAGAGCAAAGGAATTAAATATCATCCGATTGATCCTGGAAGGTGATTTGAAGGTGGTGGTTAGTTGGTTGAAGATAGAGGGCAGTGGTTTGTGGAACTTTAATAATGAAAAAAAAAAACAGTTCTTATGGTTGGGTAGGGACATTGAGATTCAGTACAACTGGGTGAAGAGGAGTGCCAACTCATTTGCGGATGGGTTGGCCAAGCAAGGAGTGAATAGGGAGTATGTATTTTGGTGTAGTTTTTAATCTTTTTTCTTTGCACTCCCTTTGTTTTTTGTTTTTGGGGAGCTAAGATATTTTATCTCCCCTCTTGTATCCATATTTCTCTTTTCTTTTAATTTAATGAAGCTGGTGTTATTGATAAAAAAAAAGTTCCTGTGGACTGTCACCATCTTTTTTTCCTTCCTCAAATCAAGCTATAACCTAGACCCAATTTTCATCCTAACTTTTATTTTCTTGCCCTTCAATCTATTCGAAAGAGCTTTTTTTACTGGCTTTTTTCGAATTATACCTTTTCTCTTCCTTATTCTCAACCCGATTGATTGATAGCCCGATTTGGCTCTGACTGGCCCAACGTTTTGAATTTGGGCCCTAGTTAAATTTTAAGATCCCCTCCTTTCACCCGTCTCTTGAGAATACTCTTCTGTTATTTCAGAATGTGACGATTGGCATTCCTTATGCCCCCTCTCCACGTGTCCTCCCCCATTAGCACCCACATCCCCATCCCCACTTGAAATTCCATCCTTTCCCTTCTCGCTCCCCACCTCATTATCATCTCCTCCTACCTTTGGCCGACTGTTCGTCTTCCCGCCTTTAGCTCTGTCCTCGCTCTGCCCCTTTTCCCTCTCATCCTCCCCTCCTTCCTCGCCCCCTTCTCTCCCTCTACTCTCAAATTCACATCCTAGCGTCGTTCCATCTTCTCTCTCTACCATTATCCTCAGCTCGTAAAGCTCTCCTACGAACTTTAACTTCATTTTGTTCAGGATACATGAAACATTCCTCACCTAGTTACCTTGACCAACAGTCTCGCCCTATCCAACCTATCCCAAGTTCTGTTCTTATCATCAAATCCCAGAAGCCTCCCACAATGTTTTCTTATTTCCTCAAACGTTACAATACTCCAGACATGCAAAGGAACCCCCACTATTGCAAGCCAGATTGCCCTTCTTCTTTCTCTTCTATCGCTCAACGCTCCTGCCATTGGGAACCACCATCCCAATCTTAGATTGAACTATCTCAACCTCTTCGACTCTTCTACCAGTACCTCTTCCGCTCGATCCCTATTGTGAAACATGAAAAGGAACAAACCTCCATTCAACTTCCAAACCCCCATCAGTTTCTTTTTGCCCCACTCGAGGTTAGCCCAGGCTTCGACCTTGTCAACTTCCATATCTTCGCCCACAAATTTACCAAGCTCACCTTCAACACCATCATCATCTCCAATTTTCCAACTTTCCTCATGTCTACCTACATCGTCTCTTTCATCTTCATCTCCAAAAGTATAATATTAGCAGTTGGAGAGGTGGGGAGGGAGGTTGTGTGCTGATGCACTTGAATGCAGAATTGGTGAATGGTGAGCTCCCTTTCACATACTTGGGAATAGACCTGGTAATTGGGTTGGGCGGGTCGGGTTCGGGTTTGGGTCAATGTACTTCGAGTTGATTTCGGGTTGGGTTATCAAATGCTAGACCCTAACCCTAAATGTTCGGGTTAGGGTTGACCCATGGGTCAATTCAGTTCATCTCAAGAAATAATTTCACATACTTGGGAATAGACCTGGCAATTGGGTTGGGCGGGTCGGGTTCGGGTTTGGGTCAATGTACTTCGAGTTGATTTCGGGTTGGGTTATCAAATGCTAGACCCTAACCCTAAATGTTCGGGTTAGGGTTGACCCATGGGTCAATTCAGTTCATCTCAAGAAATAATTGAAATTAAAAAAAATAAAGAAAAATTACATGAAAAATGTCAAAATTAAAAGAATTAACCATAAAATTCCAAATATAAAATAAAAAGCTTGAACATTTAACAATTTAAAGAGTAAACAATAAAAAGTAAAGACTAAATAGAAAAAATTAAAGAGTGGAAACTTCTAACAATGCATAAATAATCCCAATTAGACTTGACAATCGGGTCATCGGGTTGACCCATGACCCAACCCAACCCAGTTTTTTCGGGTTGGGTTGGGTCATTTTCACATTTGGGTAGCTAAATGTGAGACCTTAACCCTGTTTTTTCAGATTGGGTTGGGTCGGGTTTGCAGGTTGGGTCAACTTTTTGCCAGGTCTACTTGGGAGTGCCGATAGGAGGAGCTGCAAATTTAGGTATAATATGAAAACCAATCTTGGAGAGGATTGAAAGGAGGTTGGATGGGTGGAAAGCTAATTAATAATCCTTGGGAGGGAGAATGACCTTAATTAGAAGTGTTTTGTCAAGTCTACCAACCTATTATCTATCTCTGCTGAAAATACCAACTAGGGTGGCTGAAAGAATTGAGAAGATTCAGAGGGATTTCCTTTGGTGGTGGGGGGGGGGGGAAAGAAATATCACTTGGTGAGTTGGTACAAGGTGTGCTAACCAAAAGAGAGGGGAGGGCTGGGGTTAAGAAGAGTAAGAATTTTTAACAAGGCCTTGTTGGGGAAATTGCTATGGAGATTTAGTTTAGGGAGAGAGGAGAATTCATTATGGAGGAGAGTAGTGGCTGGGAAATATGGGGTGGTGAGGTTCGGCTGGGAGTCTAGGGAGGTGAGGGCTTTATACGGGGTGAGTGTGTGGAAGGGGATTATGAGCTTTAACAGGGAATTTAGAAGTCTAACAAGTTTTGTAGTGGGGGATGGATCAAAATCAGATTTTGGGAGGATGATTGGTGTGGGGTGGGCAAGCTGAATGATTTATGTCCAATATTATATGGGCTGACTGAGGCTGAGGTTGCTATCAATGACTGCTATTGAAGTAGGGGGGACCAGTTGATTTGGAGTCCGAAGTTTAGGAGGCCTCTATTGGATAGAGAAGTAGAAGTATGCATCTATTTACTAGAAAAATTGCAACGTGTGAAACTTTCAGATCAGCAGAGGGATGAGCTCTGGTGGAAAGAATGCAAAAATGGACGATTCTCAGTTAAATCATGTTACATGGCTCTTAGCAGGTCCAACACAGACTTGAATCAAATTAAAGGTATTTGGGGGAAACCCGGTTCCACCAAGAGTTGAGGTTTTGGCATGAATGGTAGCAATGGATAGTATATTGACAGTTGATCATCTGAAGTCAAGAGGATTCCATATGGCTAATAGGTGCTGTCTATGTGAGGAGTAGGAGGAAAATGTCGGTCATCTATTTATCTCCTGCAAGTTTTCTGGTTTCATGTGGAGATTGTCTACTGTTATGTTTGGAGTTTCTGGCTTTCACCCAGCTTTAGCTGCAGAAATTTTCTCTACGTGGCCTAGGCTGAGTGGAAGCAAGAAGGTGATGATGATATGGAGCTGCATTCCGTTTGTCATATGTTGGAACATATGGAAGGAGAGGAATAGAAGAATATTCGAAGACAAAGCTTGCAGTATGGATAGGATGGTAGCCGCTGTTAGCAGATCAGTGGCAGATTGGGTGTTGGTTCTCCCAGAATTTAGGCAAGAAGGATTTGGGGAATAAGTTGGGGGAGGTCTTGGGTATTCAAATATGTAATGTGGAAAACTTTGATTTCGTAGTTTGTTTTGTATCAGGGTGATGACTTGTCACTCATCAGATTGTAAACCTCTTTTTTGTTTTAATGGAAGCTTTTCTTTACTTATCAAAAATAAATGAGGGAAAGAGTTGAAGCTCTACCTTGTTTTGAGCTTAAGTACTAATTTCATTATCTTTAGTAGTTCTGGTCTTAATAATAATAGTCTAGGTAGCTTTTATCTTTTGTTTTTTCTTTGTTTTACTTTTGCATTAACATCGATATTTAATCAAGGAGAGATACAGCCTTTGGAGAAGGATTGTTGAAGATAAATAAGGGATGTGCTCATAGTTTTCAAGGCACCAAGGCAAGGCTAGGCGACTGGGGGGTGCCTTGTCGCCTAGTCGCCTAGGCGATGGATTTTTTATGTTAAAAGCATTGATCCTAGGGTAGTTCCCTAGGTACCATAATCATATTTCTTTAATAATTATTCATGATTTTCATAAGAAAAGTATAATTTTCATACTAAAGTATAGAAAATCAACATATTCATGAGAAGAAAAGGAAGAAGGAAAATAAAATTAAAAAATATGGGGGCTGAACCCTTATTTTTGTTATAGGAAAAGAAGAAAATAAAAAGTATTGGTAGTAGTAGTAGTAGTAGTAGTAGTAGTAGTAGTAGTAGTAGAAGAAGAAGAAGAAGAAGAAGATATGGAAGAGGAAAATGTGCTGATTAGATAAAATTTGTAGTTCTTCCTTACTTATTGGTTCAGGTTTTTAAGTCTTTGAGGGTTCAATACAGCATTTAGCAATGTTTGTGTCGATTAAACCCTAATAAATAAGAAAATAATAAAAAGAAATTAGTATATAAACACACAAAATGATTATTTTAGTTTAATAATGTCTATTTTATAATTATAATCTCAAAAAAGAATGAATAAAAAAGTATTTTATAATAGGAAGTAGAAAACTGTTAGGCGATTAGGCGAGGTGAGCCTCAAAGGGCGACTTGTCACCTTGACAACTATGGATGTGCTCTATGCAGTAACATAGCCTCTATTCTCCCTGTTTTCTTGAGGGGCATCAGGTGCAAGGTTGGTAAAGGTAATCACCTCAAATTCTGGCATGACAGGTGGTGTGGAAACCAGACTCTACAAGAGAGATTTCCTTCTCTTTTTGAGATCGCTGTTGATAAGGATGTTGTGGTTGAAGACTGCTTTGATTCTGTGAATGGGGAGGTTATTTGGGATCCCACTTTCTGAAGAAACCTCAATGATTGGGAAATTGGCCCTCTGACTGAACTGTTAAACCTAGTTCAAAGCATCCAGCCTAATCGACAGACTGAAGATGAAAGATTCTGGTCTTGGAGCTACTCAGGAAAGTTCTCCTCTTAGTCTTTCTACATTAACTTGCTACCATGTGAGGGTATTGACTTCCCTTGGGCCTTGATCTGGAATTTTCATGCCCCTTCCAAGGTTTCCTTTCTGTTTGGACTGCAGTTTTGGGTAAATGTCTTACCACTGATCAGCTGCTCAGGAGGATGCTCTTACTGAACATCCTATGCTTCCTATGCAATGAAGTTCCTGAATCCTCCAACCAGCTTTTCATCCATTGCAGCTTCTCTTCCCAGCTGTGGGATTTGGCTTTTTCCTGCTTTGGAGTCCAATCTTGCCTACCTGAATCAGCTCTTCAGCTCTTGGAAGGATGGCCTCTCAAGGGCCTGAACACTAGGGGCAAACAGCTTTGGAGGATCTTCCCATCTGCCATCCTTTGGGCCCTCTGGAAGGAAATGAACAGCCGAATTTTTTACTACACTTTGGGCCCTCTCAAGGTTATAGGCTTTTTGTGTTCTTGGTTAAGTGTACAAAGGGCATTCAGGGGTGTCCAGCTTTTCTCTTTTTTGCAAGCTGGACCTTTCTTTTGTTGACACTTTTGTATATTCCCATTGTACAGGCTCTCATTGTACATGGGCTGATACTTTTTACTTTAATACAATTAAATACCTTACCTGTTTCAAAAAATATATATATATATATATATATATATATTTAATCAAAATTTGCTTCATATTTGCAGAGTTGCTGCTACAAAAAGTCCTGTAATATTCATTGGAACTGGAGAACACATGGATGAGTTTGAAGTTTTTGATGTCAAACCATTTGTTAGTCGTCTATTAGGTAGCTGCACCCTCAATCACAACGGCACCTGTGTTTGATTTATAACAACTTGAAAGTTTATGATATTATTTAATACCCAAAAGTGTATTACATGTTCACATTTTACATCTTGTTCCTATCAGGCATGGGTGATTGGTCTGGGTTCATGGACAAAATTCATGAAGTTGTGCCTATGGATCAACAGCCTGAGCTTCTACAAAAGCTTTCTGAAGGCAACTTCACTTTACGTATTATGTATGAGCAATTTCAGAACATACTCAAAATGGGTCCCATTGGTCAGGTTTGTTGTTTATTATTCTATCTTATATAAGTTTTTCCCTCCTAATCCATAATGCAGAACATATTAAGAGAAAATTGTAAAGTACCATATCCTTGAGTTCCCAAAGAAGGGCTATTAATGGATCAGATCCTTATATGGTTCTACTCAGAATTTAATTCAATTAAGCAAAATGGATCTCAAATTGTAGATGTATTTATAATTGACCCCAATTCAGTTGGATTGAGATCTGATACTGTATTATTTCTATACATAAAAATAATTGTATAGGAGACAAGGAACCTTACAAGATAAAATGGCAAACAAGATGTTACATGGAGAGAAACCTGACCACAAGAGAAACTTTCAAACTTTCATCCTTAGTAAGGGAATGATCAAGAAATCAACTAAAAAGCTGCCCTTGAGAATGAATAGTTCCAATTGTGAAACCATAGCCTGGATAATTTGGACCATATGAGAGTGAAGGGAGAATGAGGATGAGCAAGGCAGATCTTAAATTTTCACAAACTTCAATCTAGCCTATCAAGCAATCTCTTCCTAACCGATCTCAAATTTTCAAACTCTCCTTGGGTATTGCATGTTTATAGGAGGAAACCTTGTTACTTGGAAAAGTAAGAAATAGACCATGGTAGCAAGGTCAAGTGTTGAAGTAGAGCATAGGCCTATGACACATGGAGTTGCTGAAGTATTGTGGCTTTCGATCCTTATAAAGGAACTGGGAATGGTTATCATTGGGCCTTTAAAACTATATTATGACAATCAAGCAGAAAATAACGTTGCTAATAATCCTGTTCAGCATGACAGAACTAAGCACATTGAAATTGATAGATACTTTGTGAGACAGAGAATTGTTTTTGGAGATCTTTGCATTCCATATATGCCATCTACAAGACAGACAGCCAATGCGTTCACTAAGGATCTCACTAATTAATATTCTCGGAATTGTTGTGCAAGTTGGGCATGATAGATAACTATGCTTAGCTTGAAGGGGGAAGCTTTGTAAGGCCCAAATGTATGGGTTTTGTGGAGTGATTGGGCTAAATGGGCCTTAGTTTTATTTATTTTTAGTAGCTTTATTTCTGATGTAGTGGGCCTTCTTTATGGGCCTTAATACTTATTCTTTTTTATGCTCTTTGAGACAACCATCCAACTAGGGGCACTCATGTAACTTTACATACTTCATTATTCAGCACATATTTAATCAAATAGAGGGACAGAGAGAGAAAGGATCAATCATCTCCCATTCTCTTCCCCTTTCTTCCATTCTCTTCTCTTCCTTCTAAATCTTTCAGAACATCTCTTTCTTCCACTTTTCTTTTTTTTTATTTTAATTTTCAGAATTATTGTTGGTGTGATTTACGACTTGGTATCAAAGCAGGTTCCCATCTTCTTCAATTTCTTCTTTTAGGTCTATACACAGTGTGTATGGAGAACTGATTTGCTGATTGATTTGAAGCTTATACAGCCCAGTTTGGGAGGGTTTTAAGAGGAACTTACCCTTAGTTTGAGCCCCAAGATAGGTTCTTGGAGATTTTCCCAAAAACCCTAAATAACTGGAGAAACTAAACTAAGGATTCTAGAGACACTTTAGAGCTTGTGCTTGGGGCTTGAAGAGAAGTTTTGTGATGCTCTTTGAGATCGTTCCAGGTTGGAAAGGGTTATGGAATCCTTGGTAGTAGTGGTTGGACTTTCTCTCCTTCAGGTTGTCGGATCTTGTGAAACTGTAGCTTTGGGTGGTTGAGGAGCAGTTTTGGCTTTAGGTTAGTGATTCAGTATCCTAATTTGATTTTTGTTTGCTTCCGTTGAGTTAATGGAGCAAATTGGAGGTGAGACAAAATACCCCACATACTCTGGGTTTTGCCATGGAGGGCTTGTGGAGATTTGTTGGGAGCAAGGTTTAAAATGTCGATGTCGATGGAAATGTCGCTTGCCAAAATATAGGACATATGTCGGAAATGTCGAGGGAAAATATTGCAAAAATTAGAGACATTGTGGAAATATTATGAAATATGTGGAAATATGCAAAAATATTTTGTAAAATGATAAAAGAAGCATTAATACATATTTCTAGACTATTATCTTATTCCCAACCATTATATAAAGCTAAGAAACTGAGATCAATAACAAATTAGTAAATGACGATTTACTGATTTGTTATGCATTTTGATGTTTTTACAAGGTTATCTGATATTTTCTTTTCTTATTTTTAGTTCTGATTTATTATAAATTCTAATATATTTATTTCACACTAGTAAATAGAAATACATTTATTCTGATTTTTTAAATATTAAAGTTATAATACATTGTGTTTTATTATAAATTTAATAAACTGATTCTCTTTTTTGTAGTATTAAGATTATGATAAATTCTGATTTCTTATAAAACTTGATGAATTTATTATGATTTTTAATACTAAATTTATAATAAATTATGATTTATTGTAAAATTTATTAAATTTATTCTGATTTTTTATATTAATTGTAGAATATGGTTTATTGTAAAATTTAATAAACATTTTCTGATTTTAATAAATATTTAAAAAAATACTAACTAGTTAATATTTTATTACTTGAAAAATGTTATGTTTTATATTATAAAGTAATTAATTTATTCTTTTGTTTTTATATTTCGTTAATTCTTTTTATAAATATTTTTATTTGAAATACTAAATAGAAATATTAATGGAATAATCTATATTAATATACTGTATTATATTAATATAATATACTAATAGGAAAAACTGTATTTTTTTTTTTTTTTGTTATTTGGACCGATTTGGTCAACATTTCTGAAATATAGGAAATGTTGACTGACATAATGTAATTTTTATATTACCATCCATTTTCATGTTGGTGAGCCTCGACATCGACACATGTCGGGTGACATTAGCAACATTTGGCGACATTTGAAACCATGGTTAGGAGCAGTAACCACAATAAAGTTGGATGGAACAAATTTTTTGGCATGGTCTCAATCTATAAAAATTCATGAACCCCGAATATGATATTGTGATGCAGAATGTTTTAGCAAAAGATGAGAATGGGAAAGGTGGCAATGCAAATGTAGCCACCTCCTCATAGAGTGAACAGGGGTTGGGTGCTAAGAAATCTATGAGGGAACAGCTAGCAGCCACTAGGGCTGAATATGAGAAATATGGACAAATAATTAGTCATTTGGAGTCTACAACTATAGCACCTACTCCTTCATAGACCGGTTCCTCTTTTGCCTATGCACACTCAAGTATCCATGCCACTGCAAATCATGCTACTATTTTAGGTAATTGTAAAATCCTTTGGATAATAGACTTTGGTGCTTTTGACCTTATGACCAGTGTTTCACATTTATTCACCACCTACCAACTTTTATTTGGTTGAGACAAAATATTCCTTGCTGATGGATCTCTTACCCCTATCACAAGCATAAGCTTAATACTAATTTACTTTCAATTAGTAATTTAACTATATCCTTAAATTGTAGCGTAACCTTTTTAAGACATGAAATCTCAAAAGGTGATTGACAGTGGCCATGAGGCGAATGGAATATATACCTATTAGACATGCTTGAGCAAAGCCAAGTACAACCACAAAGAACAACATTTAAGAGTCATAGTAGTAGTCGTACAAGATTGCAACTAGTCTTAGGTTTAGAACAGAAACTAAAAGAGAAGAAAAAGAGGAGAGGAGAGAGAGAGCTTGAGAGAGATTTTTGAGTAAAGAGAGAGTGGTTGTATTAGAAACAGCCACCCCACTCTTAAATTTATATACATAGTGTCATAATTGTAAAAGGACTGAATTGCTTACTTGGCAAGATAAGATAAGATAAGATAAAGCTGAAATACTAATCCTAATCATAACTAATAGACTAATCCTAACTAATAACTGAATGCTGACATACGAACACAATGGGGACCACATTAGTGTTCTCTACACTCCCCCTCAAGTTGGGAATAGATATTTGTCATTCCCAACTTGCATAGATCTGCCTCGAACTTCTTCCTTGAAACAGCCTTGGTGAGAAGGTCTACAAGCTGCATGTCGGAGGTGATGTATGAAAGGCATACTTCTTGAGATGTAACCCTTTTTCTGATAAAATGTTGGTCCACTTCAATATGCTTAGTTCTGTCGTGCTATATTAGATTATGGGCTATATTAATGGCAGCCTGATTATCACAGTACAGCATTAAGGGCTTCTCATAAACAATACCCAACTCCTCAAATAATGATCTCAACCATAGAATCTCAGTCACCATTTTCCATGGACCTATGTTCAGCTTCAGCATTGGAACGAGAAACAACATTTTGTTTCTTACTCCTCCAAGAGACAAGATTACCTCCTACAAAAGCACAATAACCAGAGGTAGATCTTCTATCATCAACACACCCAGCCCAATCAGCATCTGTGTAAACTTATATCTTCATGTGATTATTATTCTTGAACAAAATGCCTCTACCTGGGCACCTCTTCAAATATGCCAATATCCTCTCAACTGCAAGGAGGTGAGTAGTTCTAGGAGAGTGCATATTACTGACTAACAACACTGACTGCATAACTGGTGTTGGGTCGTGTGAGACAAAGATAGAGAAGTTTTCCAACTAACCATTGGAACATAGCTTTATCTTCAAGAGGCTCTCCACCCTTTGCATTGATCTTGTGGTTCTGTTCAATGGGTATGTCAACAGGCTTAACACCCAACTTTCCAGTTTCTTCCAATAGGTCAAGAACATACTTTCCTTGAGAAACAAAAATCCCATGCTTGGACCTAGATACCTCAATGCCCGAGAAGTATCGTAGCTCTCCCAGACTTTTCATCTCAAACTCTTGATGAAAGAGTTGCTTAAGGGACTCAATCTCATTATTATCACTCCCTGTTACTACAATATCATCCACATATACAGCAAGCAAGGTTAAAGAAGATACATTTTGAGGCCTTATGATCAAATTTGGAACGATGGGGTCCAAGAATCTGAACAAAGAAAATAAACCCAAAGGTTTTGAGGGGGGATGGTAAATAACTCTTTATTAGGATATAAAAGGGTACAAGGAGATTTCATGTCAAGAATTCGTGGAGGAATTCGATCGATGAGATATACTGTTGTAAGAATAGCATCACTCCAGAAACGTATAGGCACATTGGATGTAAACATAATGCTTATGGCCACCTCCGTCAAGACCCGGATCTTCCTCCAAAGGCCCTTCGAGAAGCAAGTGACCACCCGTGGAACCTCCTCCGGCTTCAGCCCTCGGATTCTCGCCTTGATCGCTGTCAGGTCCCTGAGGGTACAGTCCGCCATTGCACCACCCATCATGTGGACTAATTTTCCAACGAAAGATTTGTTCCAGAGGTTGAATGGCACCCCAAGGAGCTTGATTCCAAAACAAGCAACAGTGATGTCTCGCTCATTACAAGACATACACCATTCTTCAACAACTATCAACGGCAGAGAGTTCTACCTCCCCCCCCCCCCCCCCCGGTTGTCAAGAATGACTCTGTTTTTGGAGAAAGGTAACACCAGAACAGGATCTCTGTTGCTAAATTTATTCCTTATCTCCTCTGCAACTAGCTGCCAATCCGCGACCATCCTCCCAGCTATCAACACAAATTTTTTCCTCCAATCCTGCCTGTCCACTTCAAACTCCATTTTGCTTGATTTAACAGAGCACACAATGTATTCCTCCACTACCTTCTGGGATTTTTGCTCTCCCTTTTCAATCTGAACGTTCTCTCCCACCCCCACCTCTGTTTTCTCAGTTGAGGTTTTTTGCTGAACCTTCTCATTCCTCTCCATCACTACCAGATATTCCTGCAACTTATCTGCATAACCCTAACACCCTGTCTTCCTATTTCCTTCTGGAATACACGTACTTCCTGTGACTTTTCCAAAGCTCTCTGTGACTACTACAAACCACCCCTTTCTATTGTTTCTCAGCTCCGCTACATTGTTCGTTCTTCCCCTATTCAACTGCCCTTTCCATCCAACTTGTTTCATGCTATACATAACTGCATCCGCGAAACCTTTCAGCCAAAACACTGCATCCCTGCAAAGAAAAATGGTGGTCTTCTTCTCTTCTCTGATCTTCAAGCACTCCTGTCCTTTGTTTCTGCAAGCTTCAAGCACATACTTTTTAGCTTCAACCTCCAGCCTTCTTCTCCATGTAGTCGCCAACCTGAACTCCATGTTTTCCAACCCCCTCTTCTTGAAAACAAATGATAATATAGTAGATCTAGTAAGGAAAGAAGAGACTTAAAAGAGCAAATAAAATATCAACACATTTCTTCTTCCACTACAGACCACAATCATAGATGACTGCTCATGAAGTAGCATGGCCCCTGCACAAGAATGACATGCACAAATCAAGAAATTGTCAAAGGGCATTACCCAATGTAAGTCCTAGACATCTGGGGTCTTGGGATGGTATATTGGATAGGGACCTAACTTCATATTTGTAAAAAACACCAGTACCATTTTCCACTATTTTCCTTCAAGAAATTCTTAAAAATCATTAAACTCATTGAATTGAACTTTACTCCAAATATCTCCAAACATAATCCTCTATTAAAATCTACGACATTCATTAAAATGGATATCATTGATGGGACCACCAGCTGACTTCATAGGCTGTATAGACGACTTTAGTAAGCCTTTCTAATAGCATGGCCCTGGAACCAGCACTTTGATGCAAAATGATTTGGATCTTCTCATGAAAGAGACATCTAAGCCTTGTCCCAACTGTATGGGGTTGGCTACATGAATCCTGTTTCACCATTCTGTTTCTGTTCAGTGCCATATCCTTTGTTGGATGGATGTTCATTTCTACAAACACAATAATTTGATTGTCCTGTTAGGAAAGGGGTGATCAGGAGTGAATTGTTTCTGAGGGAGTTGTTCCCATCTTTACCTTATGTACTGGCTTATCATTTTTTTAGAAATTGCCTGTTATCCATAAGAAAAGACAAATAACCTAACAAATATTAAGACAGTTGCAATTTTGCAATTTTATTGTGGTTGGGTGTGTTTTTTTTGTCATAGTGTTATAACCTTCTTTCTTTTCACTTTGTTTTACTTGCTATCACACAAATACCTTTTTTTCTGATTTGCTACTGCTTTCTTTTCTTTGTAGGTTTTTTCTATGCTTCCAGGATTTAGTGCAGAGTTGATGCCAAAAGGTCGTGAAAAGGAAAGCCAAGCAAAGATCAAGCGCTACATGACTATGATGGATTCCATGACAAATGAAGGTACAAAATATGGTTTATAACATACTACTGGTAAAATTAGAGGGGCTATTCTTTCGTCCATGAAGAAATTGGGTGACAATTGGGGCTGCTTAATTATGTAAATAACCTCTCCCCTCCCCCTTCAAAAAAAAATAAATAGGGGAGAGAAGAAACACCAAGACTACTTCCATCCCTAATTGAGTTGCGTTTCCATGGGAATTTTACCTTAAGAAATAATATATGAAAAATTCTTACAAGAATTAAAAAGCAAATTTCAGGTTATCAATTGCTATATGTTAGCCAGAACTCTAGGCCTAAGCATGACCTATTTGTTGAATTCAACCGATGTCCCAGGCTTCAGTGTCTGTAAGGCCAGCATTCTAGCAACATCTTCTAGTCTGATTTTCCCATCCCTCCCTTTCTTAACTGTTCTTCCCCCAGGGGCCAATTTTTCTTTCTTAATTTTGCAGAGTTGGATAGTAATAACCCAAAGCTTATGAACGAGTCTCGGATGATGCGGATAGCACGAGGTGCTGGTCGCCCTGTTAGAGAAGTGATGGAGATGTTAGAAGAATATAAGCGCCTTGCCAAGATTTGGAGCAAAATGAAAGGGCTCAAGATTCCAAAGAAGGGTGAAATGAGTGCATTATCTCGAAATATGAATGCACAGCACATGAGTAAAGTCCTTCCACCACAAATGTTGAAGCAAATAGGTGGTATGGGTGGCCTACAAAATTTGATGAAACAAATGGGTTCTTCAAAAGACATGATGGGGATGTTTGGTGGAGGGGACAAGTAATACCAGCAATTTGTATGTTTAGTTGCATGAATTTTCTTGAGAGGGATAAGCTTTGTGCAGGATTAAAGGCATTTTTATAGGTCAATTGTATTATCAACCATAGATGCCGATTAACATTTGAGGGGTCCTTGGACCGAGGTCTGTGACGGCTTCGCATCTGTAATGAATGGTTTTATCATGGACTTTGTAAAGGGATTAGATTAATGATTCACACACAAATCAATCTTTTCATTTCTTTGCTTATAATCATTGTTTATGAAATCATGTAACATTACGTCTGTAATGAATGACTGCGTTTGACTGTGGACTAGCCAATTTGTAAAGGATGTCCGGAGGCCCATATGGATTGGGCTAGATTACAGCCTGGAACAAAGTGAGGAATATCCCCATCCTCATTATTACATATTTGGAAAATAGTATAATTGGGAATATTAGGGCTGCAAGCAGATCAGATCAGATCCAGTTACTCCCGCATTCAATCCGATAATTAAACCCTTAGATCAAGATTCAATATGCATGTCAATATATCGGACTCCGATCAATTTGGACTTGAATTTATTTTTCAAATCAGGCCCCATGCAGTTATAAATTTTTAGTCCAATCCGATTATATATAATATATAGGCTCATAGTTTTCATGAAGGATAAAAACATGAGCTAATTTAACATACCTGGACCTTTACCCTTAAATTTTCTGACAATTCTTGATGTGTTGATTAACCAACCCAAACCTGATCTAGTTCTAAACCCAACCCAAATGCACCAAATTTTAGTGTAGGATGAGTTCGGGTTGGATAGTTCAAACTCAGGCTCAACTTTTGGGCCTATAGGCCTAGGTTGAGCTAAAACCTGTCTCAGCCAGCCCAACTTAGCACCTCTATTTTTGAGCTTTTTGCTTTTCACCAAAGGAATTTGACTGGCTTTTTTAGCATCCCCAACGTGAAAAGCGCAAAAAAAAACCCGTTGGGAAAGCACTCTCCAACACGGCCTTGAGAGTTTAATTTGACATGGTGGATAAATGCTTGCAACCAATTGACGACCCAGCCGGTTAAACCAATCCAGAGGGGCCGAAACCCATTAAGCATGAAAAATCTATTGACCGGCCTGATGACAAAACCATCGACCAAACACACCACACCATTTCATTTGATCACTATTTGAATGCTTTATTTTGGTTTTTGACAGATCAACTTGTGAAATATCACATATGGGATGAATGCCCAATGTTCCATTCCATTCTCTGTAAAGGCTTGTTGTGCCGATATTAGGGTACAGTACTCATGATTTACAGAAGCATTTAACCGAGGGAGTAAAAACAGAAATAAATCTACAAGTGTACATTTTGAAAACAAGTGGTACAAATACCAAGCTCCGGTGCTTTCAGCAAGGCCCCTGGGAGGGAAATTTGATCTTTATTTCATCTGGCTCTGACCTCAATATTTCCATTGCTGATTCAAAGTAAGCAAATGATCCTTGACTGCCTATGGAAGATAGTTTTCGGTGTCTTGTTACCAGCATTATTTTCTTGCACCTTCTGCAAACTTGTAGCAAGATTAAGATCTGAAGCAGCAAATATCAGCACTTGGAGATCCCACACATACACTCACTGGCTGATTAATATGATCTTATATGGGAAGTCTCTTGCTGTGTCAAACACATCTCCATGCAAACTTTCAGTGATCATACGACCCAGCAGAAGGATTACTTAAGTTCTGGTCACACTGACCACTTCTCCAAGCAATCCCTCCATCAGAGCTACTGCAGGCCTGATTTGGAAGGACACCGGTTCCAAAATCTCCATCCAAGCTCATATGCCGAACTTCTTGAGGGGATAATATTTTGATGCACCTAACACAATTCACAAACTCCCTGAAAATGCACCACAAATCAATATTATATCCTTACCAGCTAAAACTCCGTAAGAAATAGCATCAAAGACAATTGTAGAAAGCAAGTAATAATGAAGTTAAATATGGCCATAGACGCTATGAACAAGTGCGCCCCCCCCCCCAAAAAAAAAAAAGATAACCAAGGACTTACTCCCAAGGGTCATCGCCCACTAGTAAGACATCATTCTCATGGTCCACATATACAAGCTTCCATCCTATTCTTTGTTGATCCTCAAGCTGCCCCTCTATTCCAAATCTACGTGCCAAATCTTGTTTGAGCTCATCATAGCCAGAATAACGAGTTATATCAATGGATCTGCCAACGGCTCCCCGCTTGTATACCTTCACATAAAAGACAATTTTGTAAAGCTCCTGGAGAATAAAAGAAAAATAAAATTCTACGTATTATAAGTTCTAGCTGAAAAAAAAAATACCTTTGTGAATGTCCGCATTCGCTGAAATTGAGGGGTTGGTGGAGTCCACGTGCCTCTTCCCAAGAAGCCACTATCATTGATGGTAGAATCGATTGAATTAAATGCCATGTCTGGTGCCCCAAATGACTGAGAAACAACCGAGGAAAGATGCTGTTGAGTCTCCTTTGAATTTCCACGATTTGCAAGCATGCCACCTGAAGAAAGATTGTTCAAAAAATCATTTCCTGCTCCAACAGCCTTTGCCAGCAATGGATCAGGAGTCGAAGGTATCCCAAGAGGACCATCAATGTTAACCCCAAAAAGTGTGTTATTTCTAGGATCAGTCTGCACTTCCTCATCCTGACTTGCGTCTTTGAACAACATTGATTGTTGATCGGAAGAGGACAACGGAAAGTTCTGTGAAGGCCCATCAGTCTGGGAAAGGCAAACTGAAGTTGCTGATGATGTGTCCAAACAATCCATTTGGGACGTTGCATTTAAACATGTTTGTGGGGTAACAGCCCCTTGAGTCTGACTCTTAGAAATGGGAATTGAAGGTTTAACAACATATTTCTGTTGCAAATCTTTCGCCAAGTTTGGGCCAGATGACATGGCTTCCAATGTTTTAGGACTCGAAGGCATCACTGTGGACTGAGGCATCACTGTCAATGACGTGCTACGGTAAGCCCTACTGCTTAGAATGGGCTGGGCTACATTAAGACAGTTGTTTGTGGAAAGAGAAGTGGAACAAGAAGGAAGCTCATCAGTTATCCCTGACTGTGCCCCTCCAGTAGCTGTCAATATATTGCCGCCTGTGGTTAAAAGCATATTTGTTGCCAGTGCTGGAGGAAGAGGAAGCTGCTGCTGAAGCTTTTGCTGTGCCTGATGCTGCTGCTGTGCTGGATGAGAGAACTGGATACATGGCTGGGCGTTATTAATTGTTATATGCTGAGGGATCATGTTCTGCTGAGCAAATGAGTTGGGATTAGATAAAGTTTGAGGAACTTCCGAGAATTGCTTATGCTGCTCATGGAGTTGAATTAGTTGTGGTGTCTGTTGCTGTGTAGACTGCTGCAACAAGAGTGACTGTTGTTTCTGCTGAAGCTTTTGTAACAGTTGTGACTGGATTTGATGTTCTGACATCTGTAACTGTTGATTCACTTGATGAGGGAGCTGAACTGGCATACGGTTTTGTTGTTGGATTTGACCATTAGCTTGTTGCTGTTGTTGTTGATATTGTTGTTGTTGTTTCTGCTGCTGCTGTTGCTGTTGTATCTGTAGTTGCTGCAAATGCTGCTGCTGCTGTTGTTGCTGTTGTATCTGTAGTTGTTGCAATTGCTGCTGCTGCTGTTGTTGCTGTTGTATCTGTAGTTGCTGCAATTGCTGCTGCTGTGGGATCTGAGGAAGGTTAGCAAGGAGTTGATGGTTCTCGATAAGCACTTTCTGTTGATGAACAAGGGGAGATTGCATTAAAACTTGAGACTGTAACAATTGCGCCTTGGCTTGGTTTGAAGGAAGTGTTTGATTAATTAAATTCTGTCTGGGTTGCTGGCTAATGTCATCCAACTGTTGCTGTGGCTGCATGACGGAGCCTAATTGGTTCAATGAAGTTGGTAATTTTGTTATCTGTTCAAGCTGTTGTATTTGCTGAGGTGGCCTCTGTATATTGAAGTTTGGGTTGTTTGGCTGCAAGACCTGTGGACCCTGTAAGCCTAACTGACGGGAAATATCTGTAGCAGCTAGGTTCTGCAGAACTGGTCCAGCCAGAGAACGCAAGTAATCCGGTTGCAAGGTTGAGTTGCCAAGAGAAGGGCTGTTCTGCATATTCATCCACTGCACCAAGCTCAGGCCAGGTAACACAGCATTCTGAGTATGAGAATCCTTTATGCAGATATCATCACCGAGCCAAGGCATTGTCCGCTTGAAAAGGTTATCCAAATCAGAATATTCATCATCTGCGAAACCATCAGAAAGATGGTTGGTTAGGTATCCACTAAAAAAGTATACAAACGTGAAAATTAGACTACATTACAAGGTAACCTTCTATCCAGCAGTTTGAAGTTAGAAAGACAAGAAAAACCACAAGGCATGACAATAAAGGTTCCAGTATGCCTCCCTTTTGTCCAGCACCTATAAGAGGTTTAGACTCCATTATTTAAGAAGTCCCATTATAACTCAAAATTTGATCCAGGAGATTTCTTTCTGGTAGCCCTAATCAATGGACATAATATGCAGAGTTCGAGAGTTTTTTCCAGCTTTGATGAAGCTGATATTTATTATAAAAAAAAAAAAAAAAACTGCCAAAGAATTATTGGCCATTAGCCATGCTTGCAAATCACAAATAATGAACCTGGCATTCCTGGTTGCCTTGGGCGCTTAGATCTGAAGAAAGGAGGTGGGCAAATGAAAAATGGAGCTGCCACTGGTTCAATCTCCCATATTGAGACCCTGTTACGCCTTTCCCCAGCTGTGGACTCATCCCAGCCAACCTATTAAAATGGTATAGAAATAATGATCATGATACAGCCCACCTTCTATAACAACATTGATGATTATAATTAGGTTCTACAATACATATGGGAACATTTATTATACGTCTATACCTGCAGATTATGCCATTGTGAGTTTTTCCACCTTACAGGATCTAGATCACTAATGCCCGTAATTGTCCCCATATACCTGCAAGTTAAATACTTAGTATCCTTCTATGGTGTAAAAGTGCTTTTACATTTTTCTTTGATCAAGACTCAGCTTGAGTTAGGAGATAGGTGACTAGGCACCTGCCTAGGCAACAAAATGATAAGGCAGGTTCCTTATTATAATATCATTTATATTGCTGCATCTTATTAATATGTGTGTGAATACATTCTATTATTTACTAAATATCATTTAAACTTTGTTTTAATGCTGTATTCTCTCTCTCTGCATCCTTTTTTTTCTAATTTACTTTCCATCTTGATGAATTTTAATATATGAAGTTATAACCTTCTATAGTTGCTAATTGATATAAAATTGCTCCATTAAATACTTATAATAGTAGTATTGCTTTTGAAAATAATGAAATTAATATATTTAAAAGATTTTTATCATTTAGATATGATGATTTGCCACATTTTTAGAGGAAAATTACTATGTTTAATAAAGAAAATTGCTATTTTTAAATTAATATGCATGATGAATGGTATTTAAAACTAGGGAACTAGCCAAAAGTTAGTTCTTTATATTATAAAATTCTTTATCACCTGGGTGACTAGACACCCCAGTGTTGCTCAGAATCGCCTAGACACCTTGACAACTATGCAACAAACCAAGCTTTTCAATTTTGAAATAAAAGAAAGAAAGAAACAGAATAATTTAGCAGATGAGTGATATTACAGTTACAGTACTATCTATGAGGATATAGATCACTTATAACAACCTTCTCGTTCCTAACTCTTCAGTTTCAAACATCATCCGGAACCGCATACCAAGGGATATTTGGTTACTGTATACTGCCTTGTAGTACTTGGCTAAAAGAATGACAAATTCTGAAGGACTAGCCCTGCATAATGAAGAGTTTTTCAGAAAGTCCATTCAGAAACAAGATCTACAGTTTAGGACTACATGAAATGAAACTACTCAAAACGACTTGATTTCAAAATTCAATAAATTTCACAAAAGAACAAAGCTTGAGATTAGAAACTAAACTTAATAATAAAGATAAACAGTCCAAATAAAAGCCAATTACCTTGGATTATAGAACACTGTGAAGGGGCTGTGGTTTGCAGCTGCATGGGCTGCTGCTGCTAGGACGCCAATATGCATACTATCACTTGATAAGACTGATGATGAAATATTTGTGGGTTGTCTGTTAGCCCGCCTTATACCCAAGAGGAGCTGCTGCTTTTCATCTCTGCACAACCACAAGACAGAACATGTCACTTAGAAAAATTGGATGGCTCTAAAGCAAGTAGATTGAACCAGAACAATATGACCACAAGATTTATAAAGGATATTATTTACAAAAAAAAAAAAGGATCAATAAAAAATTAAAGGTGGGAGCCTCGTGCACTGGGCTGCCTTTTTTTAATAAAAACATGACAGGGCCTACTTCCAAACATTCATTAAATTGTATCATTACCTAATGAATAAGACGGAATCCCCAGCAAGAAGCCTCTTTCCACTAACAAATAAGCTCCAACCTGTTGTAAGTAGGTGCCTTTTAGGCTGACCTGTATGATGAACAGAAACAGGATTTATTACTCAGATTTTAGAAGAAAAAAATACAAGTATCGTGCAATTATAGACACTAGATTGAATAAAATCTTCACGCCCGCAAAAGTGAAGAGTTGCTTACCTCGATAGATATGGCGGAAGGTCCATACATTATCATGCAAATCTCTGGCCACCAGTTCTTGAACAGGTGGCTGCTGTGAGAAATCCTATAAACAGGAAAAAGAAAAACTGTAAAACCACCAAAGAAAACCATAAATTCTAATGTAGAAAATGCTTCAGAAATGGAAAACTTCCTACAAGAGGGGGGAATATTTTCTCCGCTGCACGGCGGGGCACGGAGAAACCTCCATGAGTGCTTGTGTCGCTTGCAGTCAATGTTTTACAGAAAAATTCTGTTTGTGGTCTAGTTGATTTGAGTGCAAGATCTGATTGCAGTAATGCCTCCTTGTCGAACTGCATGAAAATTTAATGGATTCAGAAAACAGAACTTCAGAGAGGAACTTCTAGCTAGAATTTCTCGCCTACACAACATGCAAAGCATGTTTTGAGAGTTGACAGTGAGATTTTGATGTACTGCCATCTTAATTTGGCTATAATCCCAAAATGCCTATTCAAATAAGGTGGCAACTATGTTCCCTATATGCACCCAAGGCATGTTAAAATGAGGAACAAAAACATCCCCTTTACTAATGGAAAATACTTTATTAGTCACTTGTTAATTACACATGCAAGTAGATGCTCATAATTTGGATGGATAAATAGATAGATAGATGAATAATAATCCTTACCGTAGAAACTGGCTGAAGTGTCATTTGAGCATAAACTTCATCTGTTTCAGTATCCGCCTTCAAAAAATAATAATAATTATTAAATGAGATTTGAATATATTTGCCATCATTTTAGCATAGAAAACTTGTTTGCAGAGAAAAAAATAAGAAAAGGATAGTCAAATCTATACATGTAGCGTAACATTGTGAAGGAGGCAGATTAGTTTTGATGGAAGATTAGGGTAATTAGGGATGTGAGCATCTACATCCTTCTGCATAGATGCTGCCACCTGAAAACAGAATAAGTTCCCTATGAATGTAATGATAGTAAATCAATAGAAGACAAAACTACAAATTTCAGTTCCAACCATAGAAACACTCAAGCTGACCTATGGTATTTTGTGCAATGATGCTAAAGCAATAGAAGACAAAACTAGAAATTTCATTTCCAACAATAGACACACTCAAGCTTACCCATGGTGTATTGGTGTGTTTGGAGTAGAGCTCAAGAATTTAAATTCACCAAGAACAATATTTTCATTTCATTACAATTTCACTAAAAATTAACAGAAATCAAAAGTAATATTTGAACACCAAGAAATTAAACAAAGGAAGTGATATTTTCAACAAATTTTTATCCCAAAATAAGTTTAATAACAAGCTGTTTTTTTATCAATAACAAGCTGCTGTAATTTGTGAATACAATACTCATCAATGATATCATGAACATACAAGTGAATTCTTTATAAAGGGCATTCAAAATAAAACTATAAAAGGACTATATATTGTTCCAAAATCATTAATTGCTTTTTTATGAAAACCCGTACCTTATAACAATTTATAAACATTAATAACTTTCGCCATTTACTAACAAGATAAAAACCAAAACGGTTCTTGAAATCCTTGGTTAGACTTTATCTTTCCACAGCAACTATGTTCAGTAAAAGCATCTTTAACAATCAAGAAAAGACTGCATTGATGAAATGATCATTTGCCCAGTGATAAACATTAAACTGAAAATGGCTTTGACAAAAGTTCAATGAGTAAAACAAAGCAAATAGTCAGAAAACAAGTGGAAAATAATAAGAACACTAAGCAACCCATGAAATAAAATTGTGAAAACAAGAAAGATTTTGACAAACAAGAAGAAGAACCAATAAAAAATATGAAAAAAAAATAAAGAAAAAACAAATTCTATGGAATAATTCAATTTTCGAAAAACAGAAGAAGAAAAAGATTTCCGGAAGCAAATGTAGTAAAAAAGAATTATAAAGATATGTAGAAAACAACCTAAGAATAAATAATCATCAAATTGTCAAACAAAGGACGAATGGATACTTCAAATATTTTTGAAATTTCCCATGAGGATTAACTCCTACCAACTTCATTTCTTCAGCACAAAGGAAAATTGCTATGCATTTTTGTTTCTCTACTCTTTTTTTCCACCGTGTCATTCAATCTGCAGCACATTCTCTTTTGGTAAACAAGCTACAGATGACCATGTATAGAGGAGGGCGAGGAGCAGGATAACAGATTATAACCAGAAGGGCGCATGGTAGTGGAGACCCTAACGCACCTGTTCGCTGTGGCCTTGTGGGAAATAAACGACGTAGCTACCGACCGGCGGCATGGTGACCAGAGGTCCGGCGCACGCGTGCCATAGTTCAGAGTTGATGCTTTTTCTCTCTCCTGCAATGACACGTGCCACAATCTCATTGGTAATGGAATTCTCGGGAAATAATCAACCTCTTTTTTTCTCGAAAATGCCGGAAACGGCTGGGAAGAAATATAAAACAAGCATTTTTCCGGAGTTAAAATAATAACCTTCGCACGCATTTGCCGTTGACGCAGCACTGTTCGCCAGCGCCTTCATCGTACAGGATCCGGCAACTTCTTCCACACGCTTCGCCGGGAAAGTTGGGAAGGGAAGAAGCTTCAAGTCGTCATTTCACCAGAAGAGAAACGATTTCGGATTTCAGCCGGATACTTGTCCATGATGCTCTTTTTCACTGAAGAAACAACCGGCAATCCAAACTTGCAACAACCTACCGTATTTGTTAATAGCCGAAGATGAATCAGAAATACAAAAAGAAGGATTGGAAGAATGAGAGAAACCGAAAGATCAAGCCAGTCCAAGCCCCCAGCTCAACTTGCTTTGAAACAAGAACTAATGTCAAAGATTTCCTGTCAAGCGATCTCCAAAGCCCGGAATATATCAAAATCGAAATTGATTCATCCGCTGAAGCTCGAAGTTTCAGAACCCAAGTGAAAAGAAATAGATCAAATAGAAAGAAAGAAAGAAAGAAAGTTATGCTCTCCCTCCCTCTCTCTCTCTCCCTCTCTCAAATTGAAGAACAAAGAGCTTTAATTTGTGACATCCGCTGTGTTATTTTTCCGGCGAAGTCGCTGGAGAAACGAAGTTATTAGAGAGGAGAGGCTACTGAGTGGTCGGTGGTGGCAGAGAGGATGATCGGAAAAGTCGCCGACAAGGGAAAGACCGAAGGAGCTTAAAAAAAGGAGGGTTTGCTGAGTTCTTGGCAGACCGAATGCTACAGCTCTGCCCCCTCAGTCGCCCTACATTTCACAGGCAATTTCCCCTTTTTTTTGTTTTCACCTCTCTGACATCTCCAGACAAACTCCACTCAAAAGACTTCTCAATTACTGCACGCTTTCAATAACAACTCTCAGCTTTGGTTCCACTAATAAATAATAAAATGATTTTCCTATACTCCCAATTTACCCCTCCTCTCTATCCATTTCCAGGAATGAGAATCACGGTTTCACGGAGCAGAGGGAGAGAGATCAGCTAATAGCTATTAACCATTCTGGCATTCTCTAACCCAAATGACCCGTTGAAACCTGTGTGCAATATTATTTGAACTAGTACAAATGTACTTTGTACTAGGGTGCAAATGAAAAGAATGTATATTCTGATAATTTTGTTTTGCATTTTACTTTACTCAGCCTTGGTCTTATTTTACTTGATTGGTACTGAAATCAAATAAAATAAGATAAATTTTGAAATAAGAATAAATGAGAAAAGCTCATGGTGGTTAGAGGTTTAATCAAAGTTGAATTGAAGGTCAAATCATGATGATGTGACATAATATGAGTCATATAATATATTTTACAAATTTTATCATGATAAAATATAGTATATGGATGGCAAGTTTCTTAATTTTTAAGGGTTTAAGTCACTTAGTTTACATTTTTTTTTTAAATATATGTATAATGAAATAGGATATAGAATAGAGAGTCATTAATTAACACAAATAAAGAAGTGAATTAATGGTAATGAAAGAATACATTAAAACAAGAGGTTATGGATTCAACTTGTTGATCCTATGTGCTTTGATGATGACAAATTTATTAAGAGTACTAGCAGTGTAACTAAGTGTGTATCAAATTTATAGTGAGCTTTTTTTTCCAAAAATATATCAAAGCTAGAATGCTATAAAAGATGAAGTGGAAGCTTTGCTAAGTTAGTTGCATGTGTTTAAGAGATATTTGCACCATCATCTTTCTAAACTAGTGAAACTTCAAGCAATTCAAGCATCAAGGTTATTGATGGACTTAATGGTTTTGGAGTTGCTCAAAGACTATCTGCTACAACATTTTATAAAGTAGAAGACTATATCAAGTGGTACTTAAAATGTATTTATCTTTTTAGGATCTTGGTGCAATTAATCGTATGATGCACTATATAGATGCTCAATAAGATAAAACTCAATACAATCAACCTTAGAAACCATAAACTTTAATGGGTTTGGTTTCTAGGTTTTCTTGAGTTTACGCAAAAACTAAAAATCAGGAAAAAAATTTGTTGAAAACCAATGGAAAAGTTTATAAACCTTAGGACAAAAATCTCCAAAGTTTCCAAGTATTTGGCTATCTATTAGGCAAGCTTATCCTAACTATGAGAAATAAACTATATAACATAGTTGACTAACTATGACAATCAAGGTATGAAATGTCGGGACTGTAAAGAATAAATAGTCAACTACCCTAAAAAGTATAGTCAACTAACTATGATAGTTGAGGCATAGAATATGCCTTGTTTGAGATGATTAGTTGACTACGTAAAAAAGCATAGTCGACTAACTCAAGCAGATTGAATTCATGTATTGCAAGTTGATTAATATAGAGGAACCGATTGACCAAGAGAGGGAAAAAAAAAGATTTGTTCTTTTGTTAAATGATCGATTAACAAGAATTAGTAATCAACTACTTCAAAGAAATTTGACCGTTTGAAGGCTCTAGCGATTACTATCATCTTTTGAAAGCCTTTTAATATGTTGGGAAATTTTTGAATCATTAATAAACGAAAAAAAAATCCTCCAATGATTAGAAAATAGTCACTTGCTCTCAAATCCTTTATAAATAGAGGAAATCAGCTTGATTCAAAGATAAGTGAAAAGAAAGCAAGAGATTTGAATAAAGGCTTATGAAAAACATGTGCATTTCTTATACATATTGTATATAGTTGTTTTTCAAAGAAAGCAAGCCAGGCTAAAATCATTTTGTTGAAGAGACCTTTGAGCTTCAAGAATGTTAGAGGTCAACAAAGTTGAGAAGCTACTAAGCTTGTACCATCTCACCCATCTATTGGGATACTCTTCATTGAGTTGAGCATCTATTGAGTACTCTAGCAATTAAACTATAGTTTGTGTTTGTATTGTTTATATTTACATTTTAAGAGGCTTCCCTTGCTTGTAAGCCTACTCCTATGCTAAAAAATGAAATATCTTTGAGCAAGTAGAACAACATTAAGGTCTTGTTGGTATGTCTGTCATGCCCAACTATAAGGTCCTATAGGCACCCGAAAGCCCTACTCATTCAAGTTGGGTTGGTATTATAATAAAGTCCAATCAGTTCAGGTACTCGCAAGCATCCATAAAATCATATTGATTGTAAAGGCTTGGATGGCACCTAGGAAGTTTGGTTAATAAGTGTAAATCCTCAATGGTGATCTAAGGTAGATGATGCAGGCAAGATTAGTCAAACCTCTATCAAAATCTAGTGTGCCTTGTATGTTTACTTTTCTTTCAAGTTTTGTAATTTGTTTTTCTTTGCTAACAATCTCATAACTATAATAACTTGATCCGTTGAGATCATTTAGTGTAGTTATTAAGCTATTAACTTACACTATTTATTGTATTAACTCTCTGATTTAACAATTTTGGGGCTTTATTGCGTATTAACTTTTCTCATTGCTAACCATTACTCTAACTGCTTTGCATTTACTTTTATTGTTGCTTATATTTATTGTTTATTTATTATTCAACAATATTTATATTTCTATAATTAGATTTGTCCTTAAGATTTGGTAGAAACTAACCATTACTTGAGTCTTAAGTTGATTATATTTGGATAGCCAGTCCTTATCTCAACTACTATATTGTAGTATATCCTTCTTTCTACTACTTCTAGTGGCTGGGCTTTCCCCCTCTCCAACTACTTAGTCACATACCACCACGTGCAACTACCATTTAAATATTTAAATTTATTGTTCATTTACTTTCAACTATTCATTTTATTTTCTACAATTATTTACATTCTGCACTTATATTCATTTGTTTAACTGTTCATTTTATTTTCTACAATTATTTACATTCTGCACTTATATTCAACTATCACTAATTAGATAGTAGGCTATAGATTTATTTGTTCTATTTATTTATCAGCAATTATCATATTCTTGTTAGTAGGTTCTTATTTATTGAGTGCTAACCCCTATAACTCCTACTATTACATTGTTTGTTTGTTTGTTTTGTAGCTATAGTTGCTTCTATTCAGTAGTTAGGTTAATCGAAGAGTAACATTTTGATTAACTATCGAATGAAACTGATTAAGCCTCCATTCTATTGTATCTTAATTTTCATTGTCAAGAAGGTTTAGCTTCGGTGTAAGGGGAAGAGTTTTGAGCTTGATTGATTTACATTTAAAAATTCAAATTTGAATTTTTTAAATCTCAACCTAATTCACCCCTCTTGGGTAAGACCATCGATCCTAACACAATTTGTTATGTGCATTCTAAAATTTCATTTATTTAATGACTCGGGCAGTTTCATAAAACGGTGATACTGAATTTATAATATAAATAACAATCCCCTTAAGGCCCAGTTTGGATGCAATACAAATACAAATATGTATAAAATAATACAAAATACAAGATTTTGCATTCTACATATTTGTATTTGTACTTCTTCCGATCTGAGCCAAAAGGTTTGCATCGGCAAAACTCAACATAATTAAAATATAATATTTATCCATTTTTTATTACATTCATTTAAATGAGATCAGATTCAGTCAGTGCAAATTCTGTTCAAACACCATCCGAACAGTGTTTACAGCCTTGCATCAAGAACATCTATGTACTTATGAATACAGGGAGACATTCCCAATGTAAGGATATAATGGTTGTTTGAACAGGACTTGCACTGACTGAATCTGGTTTCCATTTAAGTTGTAAGAAAAAGGACTCTCATTCCCAAATTGGCATTGGAGCCTCATTTTCTTGATAAATTTTGTTTGTCCATGTATGAAACTAAGGTGTGAGGGTGACAAATGGATCAACTATTTCTGGGGGCGGGGGAGGGGGGAGTTTGTGATGAATTTTGATTTGGTATGAATAAATCTATATTTTTATTTGGATTTTAAAAGTTTCTCAAATATATGAGGGAATTTTTGTCGGTTAAATTTTAGTAAAGACTTGTAGAATAGATTGCATTAATATTCTTAATAATTAGGTGAAAATCATATTCCTTTACAATAAAGCTAGGCCAGAATCTTAATCTGCCTCTCCTTTATTCACCCATAAAAGGTTTTGATCCAAACCCCAAAGTCAAAAAATAATTACTCCTCCGCCTAGACAAGATTCTACAAAGTCCTTTTCTTTTCTTTTACCGATGTTCAAAATTTCCTTTTTAATGTGGAAATTCAACTTTGTTATAGTTAGTTTAGGATTTATTCGGATAAACTTTTGTTTTTAGCTTTGCACTGTAGAAAATAAAAATTGAGCCAAAAAATGTTTTGAGCGTTTTTAAAAATGTTATACTCTAAACCTGAAACACCTATAGGCCCCAAGAACAAATCTAAATCATTTTTGGCTTTGAAATCATAAATCTTGCTTATCCAAAATTCCAAATATAACCTTAGGTAATGTTTGGCATTGATGTTGCTTTTTCCTTAATGATTTTTCAAAAATCAGTGAATTTTGTTATTCGTTATCATTTTTGTCATGTAAACCGATTTTTGAGATGCCATGTCATCAAATCAACCAACCAAACAAAAATTGATTCCAAGGGCAGAGCCAGGGGACATAGGGGAGCCATGCCCCCCCGGGATCCAGAATTCTCCATTTGGGGGCCCATCATACCTATTCCTCCTTCATTTCACTTTAGGTTTTAGTTTCCCCTCATAAAAAATTTCTAGCTCTGTTCTTGGTTGATTTCTCTCTTCATCTTAAAAAATAAAAATTATCCACTCATTCTTTCAATAAATCAAGAAAAACCAAAGGAAACCTTAAATTTATATCTATTAAAAAGAAACATCTACCATTTCATCTTAATATTGGATCTAGCTGGAAATATACAAGGATTAGGGCAAGCGGGAGAACTTTAATATTTTGAATAAAAAATCATTCAAATAAATAAGAAAGGGTAATTTGTAAATATAAAAATTTTAAATAGCTGAAGGATAATATTTTTCCAAGTTACTCATGAAACTCTAACAACGGGTATTTATTGCAGAGTGAAAGATTAGATTTAGAGGGTATTTATAATTTACCCTAAAAATAAATAAATGATGTGGCGTCTCTTGTCGCTGTGATTGTGACAGCATTCGTCTTGCTCATGTGGCATTTCTTTTTCAATTAATGTACTTATTAGATCTTACAACATTATTATTATTATGTTTATTTATTGGGGTAATAGCATATAAGGGTAATTTTGGGGTTTAATATTAATAAAAATAATATTTTTAAAAAAATCAAAAATATATTAACTTTTTAAAAATAATATCAATAAAAGGCAAAAACACTCTTTATCATCTTCTTCTTGCCATTTGTTCACCAACACCGCCATCCACCGCCACCTACCACCGTCTGCCACCATTGTTCGTTGTCGCCTCCACTCATCTTCGCCTTTGCCTCTAGCAACGTTGTCGGAGGTGGCCGGAGGTAGAGGTGGCAGCAGTGGTGCTAGTGGTCATTTCTCTACTCAACGTCGCCACCTCCGCCTCTGCCTCTGACAATGTTGCCAGAGGTGGGTGGAGACAGAGGTGGTGACGACAGTACTAGGCAGAGGAATGACCACTAGCGTCGTCGCCGCCGTGACCTTTGCCTCCAACCACCTCCGACAATATTATTGGAGGCAGAGGCAAAGATAGGCGGAGGTGGCAACGGACAATGGTAGCGGGTGGCAGTGGACAGCGGTGCTGATGAACAAATGACAAAAAAAAATGATAAACTGTGTTTTTGCTCTTTATTGATATTATTTTTAAAAAAATTAATCTACTTTTTAATTTTTTTTTAATATTACTTTTATTCATATTAAACCCCAAAAATTGCCCTCATACGCTATTACCCCTTTTATTTATTTTGATTCGGTTATCTTCAAAGTTGAAAGTTGAAGCGCGAAAGTGTGGGTCTTAGGGCGCGTGTTTCCTGGAAGCAATGCATGGTGGGACCCGCTATTTGACCGTACAGCAAGTGGGTGTAGACGTGTACATATCTGCGAATTTCGTGGATGATTCCACTGAGTGGAGAATCTTAGCCCTCGATTTTTCGCTTCGCGTGCTTGATTTCAGCAGCATCTTGCGTAAATGTTAAATCTCAAGTTAAGTGTGAACCATGGTTAGCTGAAGCCAGAAGCCGCCGACATCAAGTTCAGCTCGGCTTGGCTTGTTCAGTCGTCGAACTTCCTCCGTGCTCCCGACTCCCGAGTCCACGTCATCAAGGAAGATAGGGCGCAGATGGAAAAAAATCCCAATGGGTCGCTTGTAATTTGGCTCGTTTGATCCCGGAAACTTAAAATGCGATAATTTAGTATCTCCTGCTTTCGAAACGCGACATTCCGGTACTTACCTCGAATAGATCGTTAATCTGTGCCATCACGTGATATCATATGCAGATTAAATAATTAAAACGCCAAAATTACCCTTATTCATAATTTTCTGACCATTTTACCCTTTCTCTTTAAACAAATAAAAGTAGGAAACTCCATCCGTTTCTACGGCATCCTCCGTTTCTACCACAAATAAAAGGCCACCCGAGCTTGGCCTCTTAACGAATCTGGCTCTTTTCCACCACAACTCCATCCGTTTCTACGGCATCATCCCAAATACCTTCCGACGTCTCAAGTTGCTCTTCGAGCTCGACCTCGACAACAATTGCTTCATTGGCCGGTTCCCCGACGATGTCGTCAAACGTATTTATTATGATGCCCTTCGTTTCCTTAAGCCTGCGACAGTGATAGAGGAACCATTTATAACCATCTTCATTCCTATTCCATATGGCCGAGTTTAGGCAACAAGAATGGAGGAACTAGGTTGACAAAGGTTGGGGATTTTAACTCAGTCTCTATGTCCTTAAACTCGGTGCCAGTGGGAATCTGGGAATCTAAGTATCGAGTGTTGGAAGGTGGAGCGTAAGACCCAATAGGCCAGCGGTAGAAGAGAAGAACAAGTACGAAGGGATGCCGAACTCATTGGCTACATCGATCATGGAGGTGCAAAAGAAATCGATCACCAACCCAGCGACTCAAACCGTGCCAACACCAGAATCAGACAACATAAGTTGGTTGAGAACGTGCCTAATGTGTGGTCTGTGACTTTCAATGAAGAGAGATGTGAACCCTTCCAAACTTATATAAACTTCCGACAATGGTGGGTCAACCTGAGGGAGAGCAATGAAACGGATGTCACGGGTGGAGGCAACAAGCGATTCGACATAAGGATTAATACCACAAGAAGATGGCTCCATACACAGGATGGTGATGGAGAGGCGATCATCTCAATTGATTAGTCGCTTCACAAGCACAACCGTTGAGATTGGACTTCTGGTTTGCCTTCTTTGGCACCAGCAACAAGTGTTCGTCTTCTCCGACACCGGCAACAACCGTTGAGATTGTCCAAAACGTGGCTTGTTATTGGGTCTCACATGGTTTCATCGAGCAGCCTGAAGTGTGAAGCCTCGCATCGCATCGCCACACCTTTTCCCTTCGGTCTTCACTGGCAACAAGTGTTCGTCCGATTTGCCTTCACAAAGTTTTATATATTTTTTTCTTAATCAAAATAGAGAGGAATCATTTATCGCAATGATGGGTTATTATGTCATTTACGCGCTAGTTGACGGTTTGTTAATGGCAGGTAACGGATTATTGAGTTTCCAAAGTTCAGGTAGTAGATTGCAGCATTTTAAATTTCGGATACCAAATTGTCACTCGAGCTTCGAGCCAAAGTACATCAAAGTTTGTTAGGGTTAGACATGGGCCCAAGCATGTTTTTTATTAAGGCATGTTTGGTTATAATCAAAACAACATTTAGGCATAGTTTTTAAGCCGTTGTTGAACCAGACAAGTAGGCCATTTGACCCGAAAGCATCTAGGAAATTGATTCTTAATGAGGGTTAATTTAATCCTACAAACAGTAACCGTTTATGATACCTCAGCATCACACGTGGCGGGACCTTACCTGAATAGATCGGCTCGTGCCTGGATAACTCTAAACTTGCTTAATAGCAACCTGGTAGATTGGCATGCAAAATATTTTAAGGCAGTCCATAACAACTCTGACCTGCCTCTCCAATCTGGGCAACTAGCGACCTAACAAATAAGACAATCTCAGGAGTTCTGACTTATGTGGCAATTCTTTCCTTGTCCACTCACATCACTTAGCACCTCCAAAGTGTACAGCGACACGTCGCCCACCTAAGCCTTGTTCCTTTTGCTTTACAAGGAATTAAGAATGGGATAGGAGTTAAGTGTGACACTTGCAGGCATCCTCCGTAAGCAATGGATGGATAAAGGCCTATCACCTCCGAACATGCCAAACACGTCTTGATCGTACTTCGAAGCCTATATAAGGGTGACCCCTCGCCATCAATGGTGCGCTTACTCTTTCCTACACTTTTCTCTGCCCACTAGCTCTTGTTCTCTTCGATAACTTGGTACTAACTTAACCATCGGAAGTCCCCTTGCCCATGTCATCATCTCAGGGTCTCTGATGTGTTCCATCTTGCAGATACAACTTGACGACCTCAGTTCACCTTATTTGAGCTGTCATTGTCGGCATAGAATTAATGCGATTTAATCTTCATCAGTTCTATTTCACCCTTGACTCGATTTTTTGTCAAAATTTGTTGATTTGATCATTAACCCACTGACCTATACATAAACAATTGAACTATCGATCCATTCAACTCAGACAACAAATTTTGACCATTTTTAATTATATTTTATTTTTTTTTAAGTACAAAGGACCATCCATTTATATCAGATGGTTGAACCGCTTAATGGAAACCAATGGCTGAAGTGGTTGTGGTTCCGATTTCATTTTTAAAACATTACATTACATTTAGGCGACTCCAGATCTCCTACCCACAAGAACTCTCTACATTAGTAACATCTTCCCATGCATAATACTATATAGGAGAATAAAATGTTATCCATATATTATTATAATATTAAGTGGATAAACGTGGACAGAGTAATTGTGACCTCATGGGTGTTTAGGCAAAGTGGGGAATCTGGACCACCATCACCACAGTAACGAAATTTTACTTCAACCCTTGTTTTCCTCGTATGTGGGTGGATTGTGTGGTTGACTAACAAAGAGGGTCCCTTATTCTAATGAAAGCAGATGTAGTTCCTGGTCTACTTCATTAAATCATCTTATCCAGTTGTTTGATGGCAGTTCTATCAACCATGTTTTGCCACATGATCAAGTGGGGCCCATAAAGGTGATCCTTCCTAATTTAAAAGATTCATTGAGTTGGATGATAATGGAATAAGAAAGATGATCCAAACAGGTCCTTAAGAAGGTGTGGCTTTTGAAACATTTGGAATTTTGTAGAATTACAATTGATGTGTATGGATTAGAGTCACTGAACATAGACACGAATGAAAAGGATGAACACTAGTGAGGCAGTTGTGGGATATCAATCACCATCAGTTGTGGGATATCAAAAATTTATTGTTTTAGTATATCTGTGGCATCGGTGCGTTTGGCGACCGTTCTATTTCTGTTGATGTATTATGCACGCCACATCAGAAAATAAACGAAATTGGCAAAAAAATGAATTTGGCAAGGGTGTTTCTGGAAAAAACATTTCTGTAATGATTATCATTAGAATTCAGAAAAGGAGGGGTTTCTTAAAAACGTCAAATTTACGTTTGTTGAATCCCCTGGGTGATCCTAAAATACCTTAATTATATGACATTGAAATTTGAAAAAGTTGACTATTTTTTAAGATATCACACATTTATCATTATAAAAACATTATAATATTAAGCTAAATTACTTTAAACGTGCAGTCAGCTTGCAATCTGTTTTCTGTGTTTTTCAAAAAATAAAAAAAAAAGTGAAACGAATCACTTGAGAATCAGAACCCACTGCTGAAGCGAAATGCTTGTGAAACTCTTTGATGCCAAAAACAACCGTTTTATTTGTCAGATGATTTTTTGGGATTAATTATTCTAAAGCACCCTTAAATTATTTGACAATTACTTAATTATCCCTAAACTTTTAAAACCTACTTAAATTATCCATAATTTTTGAAAATATAACACATGCTACTCCACAGTTTTTTTAATGATATTTGATGATACACACCACTAATATTAACCATTAAACATCCTTCCCAAATTAGGTGCCTTGCTAAGTGCCCATGCATGTGTCCACATGATGAGACCAATTATATAATTTCAAGTAGACTATTAGGATTATGGTTTTGAAAGCCAGACCGGATTGAACGGTTGGACTGGTTGATCTGGGAATATCCAAGCAACTGGTTCTGTTTCATCTTAAAATCATTCCTACGCCGAAAATCATTGACTTGGTCAGCAATCTGCTGACACAGGTGGTTAAACCATTAACTCGTCTTAATTTTTATTATTATTTTTTAAGTCGGAATGGGTTATCCATTCAAACTGAATGATCGAATTGTTTGACTCAAGAACCGGTGGCTAAAACGGTTCCATGTTCAGTCCGGTTTTTAAAACCTTGGTTAGGACTTACTGGAAGAAATTATTTAGGGTTGGTATTCATGCCATAAGCTTAACAATATTCCATTGTAGTAAATATTATGATACATTATCAATAGTAAATATAGTGAATGGTTCAACTACTATATGCAAACCCAAACCTTCTTTTTGTAAGATTTCAGGTGTTCAATCTGAAGTTTGTTCTTTCTTTGTTTTCAATTATGCTCAACAAAATCTGAGTTTTCCTACAGACTTCATGTATGGTCAGGTGTGAGAAGGTTGCATTAGGTGATTGAGAATTTATCTTCCCAACAAGGTGTCAACAGTGGTGATTGCCTGCTAACAGTTTAGTATACCTTTTCTTCCAAGCAGCAGTCTATAATAAATTCTTTGATATTAATTTAAGGGGGTTTGTAAATCCACTAAAACTTCCTAATGAAACTTGCCTGGTGGATGACCTTTCTTTATCCCTTCAGTTTTTTTTTTTCTGTCCCCCAGATCCAGGTGATTGATTTGTGGGTTGTATACATTGATATGCATTTCCATTTACCTGAAGAAAATTGGGAAATCAGTTACTCTATTTTATGCAATGGTTAAGTAAGGTCTTGTTTGGCAACGTTCCGTGAGAGCATTTCTATTGTTCCCGGTATTTGTTGGGTAGTTGTGGTTTCAACATGCTATTACAATTGAGCCATTAGAGTAAAAAACCAGGAAGCAAGGCAGCCCCACCATGATCCTAGTACAAAGAAACCATGTACAAACAAAATCCTATTAAGGCTTAGCTAAGTGAGGTTAACCAGCACTTGCATGAGCTATATAGAAAGTGTACTGTAGGATTTTATTCTCATAAGAAATTAAATTTAATGGGTTTGATTGGTCAATTACATGAGAAATTATACCTGTACACTTGTTTGGACAATTAGTTTTTCTCTTACAAAATTCAGTTTTGAACTTGTTCCATATTGGAAAATTATAAGTTTTGTTTTTAGTATTTTAATAGGAGTTGATTTACACTCACTAGAAATAGTAGAGGAGAGTATGGAGGTTTGATACCACACAACGCGCACGCATGCATGTACGGCGCAATGAGGCATTTTAGAGGCGCACTTTGCTCGCACCCACATGGCTTGCAAATGGTAGCTTTGGTTTTGGTGTGATGCTGACTGCTGATCACTGTTGATGAGAACAACAGTCACGATTCGATCGGATGTGATCAAGAGGCACAATTCAAATGTTCAAGGTGCCTCTCTAAACCAGCACCTACCTTTTTTTCATACCTCTTCATAAACTATTTAAAGAGCATGAACCAGACTTCTAAAACATACATTTTTGAAATCCACTTTTTCTCTCTCTCTCAGTCTGGTCTGCTATAGTCTCATAGAATGTTTCTTTGGAGATTCTTCAACTTTATTGGTTGCAGATTCTCGCCCAAGTCTCTGTTGTATCCTGGGAACAGATTTGTCTGTAGCCCAACAACAAACTCAATGAAACTAAATGGGGGCAAATAATGTTTCAAAGACAATGTTTTCAGACATGCTTCAGACCTTCTCCTCCAAAGTTTCAGTGACCCCATTTCCCAACATGTACTAGGAAAATCTCAGGTATTAATTATGTATTGGGAGCCTTACATGTCTTATAATAGCATTTTTGAAGGTTTACAAGTGTTGAGGATTTCATTGATGTGGTAATTGTCGTGCACAGATAGTTACTATATACATGTGCGGGAGATGTTTCCAATGCACGTTGAGATGTACATGTGGGATGTGCTCTATAAGGCATCAATGCGAATTCAAGCCATACATATTTTTAAATTGGGGTCTCATTGAGCCATACAAGTCTATTTTAAATTGAAACTTGAAAGTCAAATAACATTATAATAGTTTGCATAAACATATCAAATAATTTCACTCTTGGTCCATTTAGAAGTAGTGCATAACTTATTGGCGAAGGAAATAATCATTTTTGGCGCAGAATGAGCAGATGCCAATGCTCAGTTTGGAAGAAGGACATACAAATTTGTACCGTGCAAATATATACAAAATAATATAAAATATAAAGATTTGCACTCTACATTTTTGTTTTGTACTCCTTCCAAACTAAGCCTAATTTACATTGTTATAAATAGTCAAACATTCACAATTTAGCACCCATGTTTTGCATCGTTAGTTGCCAAACGAGAAGAGTGTAAAATAAAGTGAAAATCCGGTCCTCAATTGCATGCACCTGGCCAGAGGTTTGTAGCATGTATGATTGCATTTACCTGTTCATCCACCTAATAAAAACTCAAAGTGCCTTTTAATGTTATTTTATATCAACAAAAACTTAATAAAATTATAACACTTATTAGTCTAGTGGTACATGTTTGTTGAGTAACTTTGAACAAGCACTTTCAAGAATCAAACATCTTAAAACCTATTGACTTTCAGTTCATGGTTCTATTATTATTGTTGTTGTTGTTGAAACTAATTATAGCTGATAAAGCTTTGCTAAATATGGCCCATCAGACACAATTTGCATATTCATTTAAGGATCCCATGTGGTGTCCATGAGTGATGGAAAAATATTCAAACTTTGGAAATAATTTAATAAATTAAAAAAATGGGGATCCTTCAATCAACACAACAACATGTGGATTAGTAGGTTTAAATGTTTAATAAGTCATAACTCTAGCTTTATAATAATACCTTAAAAAATTAAATAAATAAAACAATACACATTTAATTGTAACATCTACCAGAGCAGGAAGGAAGAAAGGAAAGAAGAGGAAACTTCCTCACTCCTCAATTTCTGTTTCTGACATCTATTTCTGGTGAGATGTGCTTCTTGATTCTCCTGTGCATGCATTTCAGGCCACCCAACCCAACCCACATAAATATTCCATTTATCCAACCCCTCATTTACTTGAGATCATTTATTAAAACATTCCCTATAACTTCATGCATTTAGTAAAACCTATCCCATACTTTGCCTTTTAAAACATCCACTCAAATAAGTGCAATCAAAAGAAAATAAAAAATGGAAAATGTCATTTTTACCCCATAATAAGATACAAGCAACTACTCTATTTTGTATTATTTAGTCAATTTTATTTTCTATATGAAAAAGTGCTAGAGATACTTTTAGAATAAATAACCGTGGACTTATGCCCTTAAACATTTTTCACTCAGTTTAGGTGATCATTACAGATAATTCTTAGTGAAAGGTAAATTAAGAAAATAGGTTGCAAAATGCAAACTATAGAGGTGGTTTAGTATAACAAAAACTATTGAAAGGTTTAAGTAAATCCATAAAAGTACAAGGAGTTTTCTAATAAATGATTCTTTGGAAGTTGAACCCCACCCAAACAGCCTATACGCAATGTTCGGTAAAAACCAAAGAAGAACCCAAAATAATTGCTTAAAAAGACAAAAATATGACTTTTCATTGAAGTTTCTTTTAATGGCTTCGAAGCAACTTAATTCATGCCTGTGGGATTAAACCAGTCCTTGGTTGCTTTCTATAGACACTAGGCTCTGGTTAGAAGTTAGAACTTAGTGAAATTAAAAAGAAAATTTGTTGTCGGATGGACAATAGGAAGTGAACTCATGGCATGTCATACTCTCTCACTTATTCCGGGCTGGTGGGTCAGTTTTGGGTCAAACTCAACTGCCCTAAATCTCATCCCTGAATCTCTTTTGCTATGGCATAAAGCTAAACCATCTCCATCCATCAGTAGTAAGTAACGACAAGCGAAAACATAGCTTCGCCAATCAAATTAGGATGCTGGGCACCACATTTTGTCATTTTTCTATACTAATACATGTGGGTCTTCTGTTTTTAGTTAGTCCCCATATAGATTGTTTATGTCCCACCTAGATGATCTACCAATTGGAAATATTTTCTTGATGAAAATCAGTAAAAAGTCCTCAAGGTTATGTTTGGTTTAAAGGAAAAAGTAAGAAAAGGAAAGGTAAAGAAATCTCTACAAATTTTGTATAAATTTTGATATATTTTTTTTCTCTTCCCTACCTTTTCCTTTAAACCAAACATAACCTAAACATCTAGTCTTGTAAAGGGGCAAAAATTAAAAAAAAAAAAATAATGCATAAGAGATAATCAGACCTTAGAAATCATCATCATCAATGACACTGGCTTAGGCTCAGAATCTTGTATTTGACTAATAAATAAGAAATATAACATTTACCAACACCATTCCATTGCTTCAGGAGACAAATCTCACTCTTGTTACCCTAATAGGGAAAAATGGGCTTAAATGTTTCTTCCCATGAAATCTGTTTTAACCATCTTCAGTAGAGAAAACACCTCTAAGTTTAGAGGAGAATGGATTTGTCAGGGGAATTGGATGACCAAGGAGGTGAAAATGCTAGGTGAGAATGGTCAACAGTAGGACCCTTTTTTTAGGAAGATGTCTTAACTAGGAGGATGATGGGGTCGCCCTGCCTCCCAAGGTGTGGATTGGAATCTTGTCAAGGGACTATTGGGTAAAAATTGTCCACGTGTCAACCAAGTGTGAAACAATGTGTTGGCACCTGTCTTGATGTGCTTGATTGGGATTGTAGCTAGGTGTGAAAACTTCAGTTGACATTAAGGGATGGCTGAATTACAGACAACCCACATGAGCTTACCAGGCCGGACATGGACTGGGATCTTGTTTGACAGGGATGGAAGGGCTCCATGGCAAAGGTTGGGGATTGGAGCTCAGACATGGACAATTAAGAACCTAGTCAGCCACTATCTAACCCATCTGTCTTATTGACTTTGATCAATACATTATCATCATTAGCGAAGAGAACATTTATTGAAAGGAATATTCCATCTTGTCATTGGGAGATATTCTTAATACACGGTTGGAATGTTCTGTGTCACACCCTGTAGGGTATGGATGTAAATTCTAAGGGTAGTTGGAATGGGATCTGGACACCACAGTTATACATCAAAAATCTCAATGAATAATGACAACATACAAATATAGGAGATGTTCTGTACTACTGTAGTGTCCTAGGTATGATATTCAAATGTATTTAAGATACCAGTTTAATATAATAAACCCAAATACAATGGCAAAATATATATATATTTTTTAAGCTCAGACCACTGGGGGTTTGGTCCAAACCCTTCTGATTTGAATCCATGTGGCTGGACGACCTGTCATTAAAACATCAAATAAGAACAGCTTGGAATACCAGAGCAACCGGATCCAGGGGAGTTCAGTTTGCAAAAAAGACCAAGGTAACTAGACAAAAATTGAAAGAATGGAATTCCAGAAAATTTGGAAATATTCACCAAAAAAGAGAAAGAATTATTGGATATGCTACAATAAGTCCAAGAACAAAAATCGGAAGAAATGGAAAAAAAAAAAAAAAAACCCGCAACGTGGACTTATTAGAAAAAAAAAAAAAAAAAAAAGAGAGAGAGAAAATGCGATTGAAAAATTGCTGAACAAAATGCTGTAGGACCCAAAGAGCTCAAAGTCAATTGGCTCCCAAAGGGAGACAACGATACTAAAGAAAGAGATAATAATCGAATTACTCTTCAGGAGAGAGAATGGTGAGTGGATAAACAACGCAGATGACATTAACGCTGCATTTGGATGCGATGTAAATCAAGTACATCGGTTCAGTTTTGTAGACATTTGAAAGGAGGGTGTAATTATTATGATATAAAATTTCATTTTGATTTAGTTTTGTGTGTATTTGGATAGAGTGGAATTTTATGTTGATAATTGATGTAAAACCTCATCAATTTTAAAGTTTTACATTGATAATTGATGTAAAACTTTATATTCTTCTGCCCATCACTATTTTCAAAAAGCAAACGATCATTTTCATGGTTCAGTGTAAACATCGTCGATGTATTTTTACACTGATGACATTTTACATTGATTCCAAACGCAGCCTAGAAACGATGTAAATGGAGTGTAAATCCCGTTTCAGGGTAAATTTGCACTCTAGTTCACTTTTGCATGTGTTTGATAACATTACATTTATGCATTGACAAATGACAGAAAACACATTTTATAATACATATTTATATTGATAATAAGATACAAAAGTACATCAATACAAAAGAAGTAAATTTGCATTCAAGTGGGCTTTTGATAAGAAAAGGCATATGATTTATTGGAATTCGTCTTTGCATCCATTACAGCTAAAAGTCTGTTTTGGTAAGAAGATAAATTTGTCAGTGCAAAATTAATCCAACTTTGCAATTTATATGAATAGTTTTACACTCTACATATTTGCATTCACACTTATTTGCATCGTTTCCAAACACAACTTAAAGACCAATTTGTCAAAACATTCTTTGATAGACTTGCTTCAAGTGGTACCGAGGACATGGATGACTTTATTAGTGTAATAGAGCTGGTTGAGGATCAAAATGTCCATCTAGAAAGACAAGTATTAGAGGAAATCACATAAGCGCTCCACATGCACATCTAAGGATGCATTGGGAACATCTCCCATACTTGTCATTGGTCCCAATATACTGCTGGGATGTGCTGTGGGGCATTGATGTGAACAAGGAAGAAATTATAGAGGCATTGAATTCTATGCAAGACCTAAAAACTCTGGGTCCAGATTAGGGGTGAGCAAAAAAAAAACTGAAAAACCAAATCAACCGAAACCGAACCAACAAATCGGTTAACCAAACCGATTAGTTCGATTTTGGTTCAGTGTTTCTAAAAAACCAAAGGTGCCACTTCAGTTTCGGTTAATCAATATAGAAAGCCGGCAGTTAACCAAACCGACCAGTATACATATATTTCTATATATATATTTATGTATATTATATTATATATATTTTATATATTATGAATTAACAATTATGCATTATATATAATATATGATATATTATTTATTATTTAAAATATAATATTTTATATATATTTATAATTTTTATTATATATATATATATATTATTTATTTATTTATAATATATATTGTAAAAATAAAAACCAACGAACTGAATCGATCAACCGGTTAACTGACTGGCTTCGATTCGGTTTTGGTTACCAGTTTTCTAAAAACCGATAGTACTGGTTCGATTAAAAAAAGCCTACGATTTAGTTAACCGAACCATGAGCACCCCTAGTCCAGATTGCCTCTATGTACTTTTTTACAAAAAAAATTTGGAACATAATTGTCGAAACTATTAAAAAGAAGTGATTAGAAATTTCTTTTATTCAAGTAAAACGACTAGTGACCTTAATAAAACTTTTGTAACTCTAATAACCCAGAATTTGGAGATTGTACAAACCGATAAGTCTTTGTATTGTCATATACAAATTAATAGCAAAAATTTTTGTCAATAGGATGAAACGTATTCTAGCCTAATTTCGCCATACCAAAGCACTTTTGTCCCAAAAAAGAATATCATGGAGAACGTTCTGGTAATTCACGAAATTCAAAACACCATGAAAAATAAAAAATAGGGGCCACTGATCTCCTTGCATGCAAGATTGGGAGTGAAGCCCCCACCCCTTCCTTACCTAATTATATATATTAAAATTTACATTAAATATATTATATTATTTTATTATTATTATATATATATATATATATATATATCAAAATGTATTTAAAAATATTATTTATGTTTTAAAATTTTCTTTTATTTTAATTAAATCTATTTTTCAAAAAAATTTAAATTGAAAATTTTTAGGGATTCGGGTCTCTAATAGGAAATCATATCAATTGAGGATAGGGGTGTAAATGGATCGAATTCGAATCAGTTTATGCAATATTCGAATTCGATTTGAATTTGACTAATTAATTATTTTAGGTAATTAATAAATATATAAAATAAATATTTTATTTATATGAAAATATATAATTTAATTATATATATATTATAAAACATTTAAAAATTTTATACATTATATATAAGAATTAAATAATTGGTCGAATTCGGATATTTATCAAATCAAATCAGGTCATATCTAAATTCGAATCCGATTAACTATTCAATATGAATAGAATATCCAAATTTTATTGGTTAAATATTCGAATTATCCGAACTCGATTCAATTATATCGAATCTCAAATTCGAAATCAAATTTTCGAATACCGTTGACACCCCTAATTAAGGATAAAAAATGGAGCTTAATTTTTATCCCCAGTGGGGATTAAGGTCGGGGACGAGGAGTTGATTCAAAGTTCAGGTCAAGGATGGGAAGTATGGTCCCCACCCGCTGAATAGTGGTTGCCTTGATCTTTCTCTTTCCTACATGAATTGCATCGAGCTCTTTCCTTGAATCTCCTCCAATTCCTACTGTTTTCAATTATTTTCCTCAAACTCGCATATGCAACTCTCTATATAAATCACATCCTATAAGCCCATTTTCGATATGAATAGCAAATGGTAGTCAATTGGCATGTGCTAGTTTTTGTGAAAAGGAGTTAGCTCCACATACAAGGGTACAACTTTATGGTAGACCTACATCCCTTGGATTTTTCGAGGGGTGATACCATACTAAGGGTGCACTAGTTAAGGGGACTGGGACTAACTATATGTGATTGGACTCGTATGACCATGGAATTCATTAAGGATTGATAGTCGTATCACCTAGCCTAAAACCCAAAACCCTGACTTGTGACTACTGGCTAGCACCATAATTCAGACCTCTAAGGCCACAGGACAACCCATCTTCATGTATTTGGGCTTTTAGCCACCTTCCCCTATTTTGTATGACAGTAACACTAAGCAACCTACAAACAACCAACAAAAGGCTCTACAACTTTTATTGGCCCAATTTGACATGGTGTTCAAAGAACCTCTCACCTCCTGCCCACCAAACAACAAGACCATCATCAGTTCCACAAACATCCAAACCTACCGACACCCCTTTTACTAGAAGTTGGAAATAGAGAAGGTGGTGAGTGAGTTGTTAAAGAAGGGATACATTCAAGCAAGTACTAGTCCATTCTCTTCTCCAATGCTCTTGGTTAAAAGTAAGTATGGTACATGGCATTTTTGTGTCAATTACATAGCTTTAAATCGAATTATGGTCAATGACTGATTTCCCATTCCCTTAATCAACGAGCTAGGTGTTCATCCGACTAATGTCCCCAAGACAACCTTCAAAACCCATGATGGTCACTGAGTTTCTGGTTATGCCCTTCGAGCTAACCAATGCATTGTCTATTTTTCAGGCTATTATGAATGATATATTCCAGCCTTACCTTCATTGATTAATCCTAGTATTATTTGATGATATTCTAGTTTACAATAAGGATTGGGACACTCACCTTGTTCATTTGCAAATCACACTCATCACATTGAGAGACAACCATCTCTATGCCAAGTTGTCCAAATGCTCCTTTGGAAGGAACTAGATCCACTACCTAGGGCATGTGGTAGCCATCGGGAGGGCCATGGAAAACCTCAACAAGGTGGAAGCTATCCAAAATTAGCCCAGGCCTACCTCTGTTAAAGCTTTAAAAGGTTTCTTGGGGATGACAGGTTACTACAAGCTATTTATAAGGAGTTATGGTTTCATTGTTGCTCCCCTAACTCAGCTATTGAAAAGGGATGTCTTCAGCTAGACAGAAGAAGCCCAATTAGCCTTTGACAACCTCAAGTCCACAGTCACTACCCCTCCTATGTTGGTCCTTCTTAATTTCTCTCAACCGTTTGAGCTTGAGTGTGACGCCTTTGGCGTAGGCATAGGGACGGTGCTCATGCAAAAGGGGAAACCCATCACCTACTTTAGCAAGGCCTTGGCTCCTACACACTGGGTGCAATCCACATATGTCAAGAAACTGATAGCTATCATCTTGGTAGTGTACAAATGGTGAACTTGCCTCTTGGGCCAGCATTTTTTTAATTTGAATTAATCAAAGAAGCCTGAAATATATTTTAGAACAACGAGTTCACACTCTAAGCAACAGAAATGGCTTAGTAAACTACTTGGCTTTGATTACCGAATTGAGTATAAGCCCGGTTCCATCAACAGGGTTGCTGATGTGTTGTCTAAAGTTGAAAGCCTAGCCCAACTTACATGTTCACAACCTGTTTCCCCTTCCTTTGAGGCCCAACAGGACCCACAACTGTTAAATATCAAGACGCTACTATAACAAGCCCAAGCTCCTGGGTATGCCATATGTGGGTCTGATCTCTTTTACAAGGATAAGTTTGTGGTGGCCCAAAACTCAGCCTACAAAAGGGAATTATTGAAACTTTTCCATGATTCCTCCTTAGGGGGCACTCAGGAGTCTTGCGTACTCTTAAGCACTTGGGTAGCCATTGTTATTGGGTCAGAATGCATCGTGAGGTCCAACAATATGTGCAAGAGTGAATCACCTACTAGCAAAATAAATGCGTTGCTCAAGCTCCAGTGGAATTACTTCAATCCCTCAAAATTCCCGAGCTGGTTTGGGAAGATATATCGATGAATTTCATTTCTAGGCTTCCTCCTTCAGCCGGCAAGTCAATCATCATGGTCATAGTTGACTGCTTGATTAAGTATGGTCATTTTTCAGCCATGCTTCACCCCTACTCTGCTGCCATGGTCAATGAAGTATTTATCAGGGATATCACTAAGCTGCATGGAATTCCTAGGTCCATTGTATCAAACTAGAACCCCACCTTTCATTGTACCAGTCCACTAGCTACCACCTGCAGACAGACAAGTAGAGGGTAGACCAAAGTGCTTAACCAATGTTTGGAGACCCACCTACGATGCTTTTCAGGAGCCAAACCACAGCAATGGGATAAATGGCTTCCATGGGCCGAGTACTAGTATAACACAACCTTCCAATCAGCAGTAGGTATGATACCTTTCAAAGCCTTATATGGTCGTAATCCCCCATCTATCATTCCCTACGAATATGGCACCACTAAAGTAGCAGAGGTAAAGACCTAGTTGATGGCTAGGGATGAGGTCATTCAGCTTTTGAAGAACAATCTAGAAAGGGTCCAACACAAGATGAAGGCCAGTATGATGCCCACTACTGTCCACTAGAATACCAAGTGGGTGATTTTTTTTACTTGAAGTTACACCCTTACAAGCATGTTTTAGTTGCCAAACAGGCTTGGCATAACCTCATACCTAGGTACTATGGGCCAAAAAAAAATCTAGAAAGAATTGGGTTTGTGGCCTATTGTTTGCAGCTGCTAACAGCATCCAAAATTCACTCAGTGATCCACATTACCCTCCTCAAGAAGGCCATTGGGTAGCACAACAGTATGTTAGCCACACTTCCGCAATTCTCAGAAGAAAGTGACTTAGAGACAAAGCCCACCAAGATTGTTGACTTTCGTTGGGTTGCAGGAACACCAGGTCATTCCAGAAGCCAAGGCGGATGGGGTGGGTTACCATCTAAAGATGCTACATGGGAGCCCTACTTACATCTCCATAACAGATTTCCTAACCTGGACCTTGAGGGCAAGGTCCCTCTCAAGGGGGGAACTATTGGGACTAGCCCAGCCCAACCCAAAAACGACCCAGGTGTAGCTCATGAAGGCCTCCCTCCTCATACAAAAGTTTGCTAGAAGGAATAGAAGCAGCAAGGCCACGTCAAACGATCTAGTGTCAAAGACGATTACGGTAGCACATGATTGAGATCATTTGGTATGGTTGCATCTTTATGGTTTATATATAAAGTTTTGGGTTTGTAATAAGCATAATCGAACTACAAAACCTTAATTCTCTTATCTTCTTTGGTTTTCTTCCTTCGTTTTAGATAAGTCTCCCTCGAAGAGACTTCCAAGGTAGCAGTTCCACCAGATATGAGGGGTGAGCCTCTTCTGATCTTGACCTTAACCAGGGTACCTTGGTCACTGAAGCCACTTTCCAACACAAGCAGACAATGCCAATCTAAACAGTCATAAGCTTTATTAATATCAAGCTTAACCACCATAAACATAGCCTTCCCTCTTCTTCTAATCCTGAGGAAGTGGATCGTCTCTTGAGCCACTATGGCATTATGAGAAATAGATCTGCCCTATATAAATGCACTTTGGAATGAGTCTACAAGGTCAGACATCACTACTTTGATATGATTAACTAAACATTTCACAAGAAAATGATATAAGACATTAGTTAAGTTTATTGAACGAAAGTGGTTAACCTCTAAATGTCTTTGCTTCTTAGGAATAAGAAGGATAAAGGTTTTATTAAGATGAGGCAGAGTACAAGCTAACTGAAAACATTCCATGATGGCTTAGGAAACCTCTCCTCCAACAAAAATGTTGAAAGAAGATTGCGGGAAACCCATCCGAACAAGTTACCATTTGGTTTGCCGATAAGGATGACCAAATAAGACAAGTTACCATTTTCATATTGCGGACTGGTTCAGCATGGTACACCATCTTAAGGTTATCAATCAGAGCTCTTTCAACAGCAGGATTCGAGGTTAACCACCTACCATTGTTGTCCTTAATACAGTAAATTTTGTTAGCCTAACGCCTATGGATAGGTGTTTGTAGAAAAAACTTTGTGTTTAAATCCCCTGATCTTAACTAGTCTAGCCAAGCCTTTGGCACCACTGTTCTTCCTCCCTTCTGAACTCCACACTCAACAAACCCCGAATATACCTATTTTAAGTCATAATCTCATTTGACGAATATTGCTATTGTAAGTAGCAGTGGCAATTGGGCGGGTTGGGTTAAGTTTGGTTTGGTTTGGATTAAGTTTCAACCCAACCCATCTAACCCGCCAACCCATTAATGTCCCAATTATATAAAATTAAATGGGTTGGGTTCAACCCAAACCTGCCTTGACCCAATCCAACCTACCCAAACCCATTTATCTTATATTTATGTACTTATAAGTAAAAACTAAATCCTTTTTGACAAATAAGTTGGTCATAGTTTAGTGGTGGAAGCTATTATTTACACAAGTGGTGAAGGTTAAAATCACATTACATGCATATTATTTTTACAAGAAGAATAAAATGCAATTAATCACTTTAAGCCATTTGACTATGTTCGGGTTTTGAGTATGACCATACCACTTAGGTTCAAATCAGTTAGTCCAACTTGAACTATCTAACTAGACTTATCTTCAAGCTAATCAGATCAAGAGTGGTTGAACCATTTGGATTCGATTGGTCAAATCGAACCAATTCAGCATATGATGGGTTGACTCGGATCGGTCCATATCGGGTTGTGCAAAGGTTTAGGTCTAAGCCAACCAATCCAAATTGGGTCAAGTTAACTAGCCCAGATGGTTCGGATTAGGGCTCTGGCCAGACCAGTCCTGATCCATGTCGAATTATTGAATTTGGGTCAAACCACACCAAGTTTGGTTTGAACTAGATCGACCGACCCAAACAAATCAAACCGAGGTGATCGGGTATGCTCATATTCAAACCTAACTTAATTGAGCCAGACCGGTCCGAACTCGGGTTGGGTTTATTTGGATTTATGTCAATTTGGGCAAACTATGTTGACTCGAGTCAAAACTAATTTTAATTATTAATTAATAGAAAATTAATGCATTAATTATAAATTATTTCACTCAAATGAAGAAAATTAAAGAAAAATGGCTAAAGAATTCACACTTGCTTGTACCATTACTGGTTAACCCAATGGTTATCCATAACCCAACCTGTTTAAATTGACCCAATGGGTGATCAACCCATTTCCAACCCGCCAAGTAAATACAAACGTTTTCTATTTAAAAAAGTTTCTTAATGCTTATAGTGTGACTTGAACCCAAACCAATTAATGTTAGCATCAAATCTCCTAGCACTACTTTAAGCCACTAAACCATCTCACTTTTTGTATTATTTAATGAAATAAAATAGATTTTATTAACTTTTGTATTCATCAAAACAATCAATATATATATATGATTAACAATCTCAACTAAAAATTAAAAGAAATAATATTTAAAATTAGCATTTTATAACTAAATGAAATAAACAATTTATCAAATCCAAATTTATATCAAATGATGATTTTAATCCCAATAAATTTATACGAATAAAAATATAAAATATTAATAATAGAATAATTATCTTAGTACTTAAAATTTACAAATTTGTGAATGATATATAATATAATAGTTCATATTTATGCATCCCAGGTATCAGGTATCAGATACCCTAAAGTCAAAACCCAAACCCTATAAGGTTTTGATAAACGGGTCCTATTAGGGTCGGGACGGGTCGGATACCCAAAAATTCCCGTGAAATTGCCATCCCTACTTCTGGATACTCAGCTCTCCAATTGGGATTTGCAAAAATCTGTCGATGTGCTCCCGAATATGATCCATACCACTTCTCCTCTTGGTCCAAGTAAAGGAATTCCTATGATAGCTCAAGCGAATAAGATTACAATGATCTACCAGATCAACAAACTCCCTCTGACTACTGCTACTGCCAATAGCAATCCCACCTTGCTTCTCACTTCTCCTTAATACTTCATTAGAATCACCAGCAACAAGCCAAAGTTCCTGGATTTGGTGCTTCAAATTGGTAATGATTTGGATACTGTGAAAAATATTCTAAACTGGATTGCTATAGCTTGGTATTTTATATGGCAGGTGAGAAATGACAAAGTTTTCAAGAATATAAAAAGAAATTCTTGGATTCTGAATCAGATCAATAGGACTTTATATGTATTAAATTTTGATATTTCAGATAGGCATTTGGTAGCAAACAAATGATCTGTTAAATGTAAATTCTCGGCAGGAAAATTATTTGCTTACACAATGTGATGGTGGTGTTGCTGCGGATAAAAAAGGAACTTGTGATTTCTGTTTTCATGATAACCCAAAAACGTTTGTTGTGGCGGGTGGAAATCTGGGTTTTGTAGAAGAGCCTCTAGAAGCTAAATCGGGAGCAGTATATGAATCTCTTCTTTTTTCCTTAAACAAGGATGGAACCATATTTTTCTGGTCTCAGATTCTCAAATAGTTACTTCTGCTCTGAAAGGAGACCGTTAAACCTCGGTGGTTTAGTTATTGGATAGACAATATTTTGTTTATTATGAGAAAGTTAAATGATGTAAATGTATGGTTTGTTTCTAAGTCTTGAACCTATACTATAGCGGCTCATACTTGAGTCAAAAAGCTACATTTTTTTATGACGTATGTTGGTGGGCCAATCCTCCTGACTGGTTGGACCCTTATCTTTGTAATATTTTTATGTAATTAAATATTATTTCACTTATCAAAAAAAAAAAAAAAGATTTGCAATAGAAGCCATGTTGCGGGCTGCAGCATGAAACACCAACAGCATCATTAACAATGACAAAGATAAGAAATAAATAAACTTGCATTATCTATGAACCAAAACAATGTTGTTTTCCTACTATATAGTTTCCATGTACACACCACCAAGGCACCCCAACATTTTTCTTTTGTTTTTCTCAAAACATTGGATCTATATTGTAAGGGCGAAAAGAGACAAGGTAAGACAAACCATAACTTACAGATTTAAAGATCGTAGTCATTATTTTGGGATCTTTCTGGGTCTTCTGACTTGACCTTCTGATTACTATACACTGGATTGCAACGGCTCATCTTTTTTGATGGTAATCTCATTGTTCGTTTCTTTACTGGCCGAGCAACAGGATCAAATACAGGAAACTCAGAGCTAGGGGTTGACAGCCCTGGCCCACCAAGCTGTAATTCTGGCTCTGGCAAACCAATAGGACCCGCCCATGATAAGGGATTCACTGCAGAAGAATAGCATGTTATCATAAATTAGCCTTCTGTTTCTATTCTGCATCTTGCAAACATATAACCAATGCCATAATGAGCAGGAAAAGGTTCCAAAACTTATCAAAGCCCAAGGATGGTATAGTCTCTTCAAATCTGCAAATTTATACGAGAAGTTTCTTATGATAAAAATGGTATGACCAACCATCTCATTAAATGCATGTTTTTAGAGAATGAGATGACTGTGTCTAGTTTCTCAAAAGAGAGACAATGAGTTGGATTGCAATTAAATAGCAATGACCTACACAGGCAACAGCTGCACAGACAGTGAAGGTGGACCAAACATAACAGGATGGAGATGGGAAGAGCCATTCTTGATGCAAACAACCAAAACTCACCTGAATTTCCCATCCCAAAACAGTTCAAATCTGGGTCAGCCACTCCGGTTCACAGGAAAACTTTTCAATCTGACCCAAACTCAACAGGATCATATCCCAATTTAAAGCCAAAAGGGAAAAGTAGTAAACTTCCTAGTATCTTTAGGTTTTATTGAACTCCAACTTGGTCGGAACCTAACCCTACACAAACATGCTGCCCCTGCAGGTAGATGCCCAATTTAGAAAAAACTTCCCTGCTTAAGTCTCGAGACATGAGAAGTTAAAGAAAAGGCTACAACACTATGATAGACATAAATTAAAGAATAAGAGTACTAAGGGAATTATTTAAAGATGGCCTCAAGAATAGTGAACAAATGATACGGGATGCCACCAAAACCAGTGTACTCTATAGCTATGGAACCCCTAACCATGTTTTAAGGCTTACTCAAGTCAGACACACATTTCACAACTCAACATGGCTTTATTCAAATATGAACTCAATAAGAATTTTTTTTTTCTTTCAATTAAGTGGCCTTTCTATGAAAACCATGGACTTCATGAATAACAGCAATCCAATAAAGTGTTACTAAGCTGTACCACAAATAAAGAAATTTTAATAAATCATCATCTTCTCTATTAGGTTCTGGCAGTTGTTTTAATTTTCTCACGCACCATCCCTAGGTTCAATGGGCCTTGAAATCCCAAGATCAGATTCATCATATGAAGGTGCCACACGTGCAGGACGCTTTCTCACATAGTTTTCCTGTAATGGCCTTGGGGTTTGGAATGAAAACTGTGCCATTGTCACCCCTGCATCAGTATACTCTGGATGTTCAAGTAGATATCTGCACAAATAAGAAACATGTACAACAAATGTCAAGAAAAGATGGGAAACCATTAGTTCCCCACAATAATATTTATTTATCACCTTCAGTTAAAATATAGTACAGATATTATTAGTTTTAAAATTTATCCTTGAACTGAAGAAGAACAAATAACCAAGAAGGTACAGAAAAAGGTATTTTAAAAAAAAAAAAAGGCATTTTCAATGACTAAATGCATTAAATGCATGTACCTCTGGACCTCCACCATGGACCGTAGTCTCTTTCCTGATGGTGAAACATAATATCTGAAAGCATTCAATGGAAGAAAATTGTACATTATTAGTCATCAAAAGATTAAAAAAAAAAGTAGTTCATGATAATTGAACACAGGATGACAAAATGTACTAGTTAGTTTTCAGGGTCAAAGATCATCATTTTGTTTATGAGATCATCATCATCATCATCTAAACCTTGTCCCAACTATATGGAGTCAGCTACATGAATCCTGTTTCGTTGTTCCATTCTTGTTCAGTGCTATATCCATCACTAAATTATGAGTGCTTGCATCATTTCTTACTACTTCAATTTCTTTACAAGATGTCAAGTGAAATTCCTAATATTTTTCTGCTAGGGAAACTTAAGATGCAGATGGGGAGGATATAGGCAGGATTCAATCCCAGGTAGGTCAAAAAAAGGCCATTACCCAATGTTGGTCCAGCTATGGTCCTAACCTTTGGCATTTTGTGCACAAAGTGGCCACCCTCAGACTCGAATTCAAGTTTTTGTGCTTGCCAGCCTAGGATACAACATTACACCAAGTAATGGCCCCTTAAGTAATACATATTACATATAGGTCTGAGTAATATACAAGTATTAACCAAAAGGGATGAAAACACACAACAGAAATTAAAGACCATTACCCAATTTTGGTCCTAGTCATTGGGAGGGGTGGAATAGTTACAGAGTTAACCTTTTACATTTCTTCTTCTTCTTTTATTTATTTATTTATGTTTTGGCACAAATTGCCTATTCTAAGACTTGAACCTGCATTGCCACACTTTTCAGACTCCGATTTTACCATTACACCAAGCAATGATAGCAACCAGAGTGCACATACATTTGGTAGTCGCAGAACAAAAATAAGAAACAACCCATCCATTATAACAATCAGAAGCAATTGGCAATGTGTTACCATCAACTAAATGCAACATTTACAATAACTTCTGCAAATGGAAAAATATAGATATGTTGACATCTCTCTAAAGAATATCTGATATCCAGATTATCCATTATGTCCCAATATTCCAAGACATATGGTTATGAAAAACAAAAACTGTCATCTGGTAAGGCTTGGTTCCTATTCAGGTAAACACACATCAAGTGGCTCCTTCACATCATGCAGGTAAATTAGGAAAACAATGAGCATAAAATTACAAGGTCACACTTTTCCCTGATCACCATTTCCTTCTTGGTAGCCAAAATCTAGTTCCCACCACAACCACAACCACAACACCTAGTTGTTCACATGTTTCTCACCTACCACTAAAACACCCTACAATACAGTTTTTTTTTTCTTTTTTTAGGGATAATCACAACAAAAAGTTCTTTTACTTAAACTTGGTCAAACTCACGGCTCAAGATTCAGGACCTAGATAAATGCCCTGAAAAGTGAGAGGTGAGGGGTATCCTGCACAACCTTAGCCAAAAGGAATATCCACAAAGTCAACAGCAAATATAAGTAATCACAACTTTAGCATCTAAGTTCAATCTAAGCTGTATATATTCATTTTAAGATTCTTAGTTGAACCTTTAAAATAAAAGAATAAGAAGAGAACATAGTTGTCAAGGCGCACCTAGGCGTGTAGGCGCTCTTTGGGTCTCGCCTCACCCAAACGCCATATGATATGTCTATAACCTGTTGTAATTTTTGCATATTTAATATTTCATTATATTTTAAGTATATAATATAAACATAGACATGATGCACCGAATCATAATTCTTATTTCTTTCATATTATAATAAGTTTTTTATTAATTTCTTATTTTTTTAAGGTTTATGATAGATAAAATATTCGAAGATGAGTTCTAAGAGATATGATATTCGAAGACAAGTTCAAGAGATATCCTCATCAAGGTTTCAAGTTGTATGTCCTTGAAGAAGAAAGGGAAATCTATCACAGAATGTAGAAGGTATGCTTTTCATTCTTCTTCTTCTTCTTTTTCTTGTTTTGGAACAAAAACAGGGGCTCCGCCCCTTCTTCTTTCCTCCTCCTCTCCTCTCCTTCTTGTGGAACAAAAAATAGGGGTCTGTTTCTTTTTCTGGAAGAAAGATAGGGGCTCTGCCCTTCTGTTATTTCTATTTCAATGGAAAAATAGAGCTCCATCCCCTTTTTATTTTATTTTTCCTTCAGACATTAAGTGATGCCTAGGCACCCGCCTAGGTGACCAGGTGACTAAGCGCTACCCTGCCGCCTAGGTTTGCCTTGGCACCTTGAAAACTATGGAAGAGAATACAAAGTAGGTTACATATATAGCTTTCCCCTTTTCCTTTGGGAAAACTTGAGGGCCAGTGAAGGCAGGATTGGATCCTAAATCAGTGAGAACTACATCCACCGACTATACCAATGGAGCCAGCTGATAGCTTCAGGCTACGTGCATGTTGAGAAGAAATATTTGTTAAAAGAGACAAGTTCTTTAAAAAAATAATTAAGAGAAATGAAAATGATAAGCCATACATACACGTCAGCAAATTTTGTGCTCCCTTCGCCTCTGATCCTTAGAAGCCGTTCCCACCCAGGAGGGGGCTGTGAGATATTAGGTTTATCAATTGCCCAAAGCCTGCTGCCATCTTGGGAGATGTCAGCTGGATCATCACATGATATATCAGGTCGCCACTCACGAGCTGTTTCACATACAAAAGGCTTCTGCAAGATACTTTCACGTATATCTTCATATTTCTCCTTTGTTGGGATAAGCCTCCATTTAAAACAGTTAGCACACTGAACAGTGAATGCCCCAATAGAGGGCAAAGCTCTTGAAAGTGGGTTTCGTGTTGAACAAGTAGGCAAAGGTGGAGGTTGATAACTAACAGGTTCATGAGATGGTTGAATTTGACCTGTAGGAGTGTCCTCAGGGTCATAAAGCACCAACTGCTTTGAAGTATTTCGATTATATTGATCATCTTCATCCTCATTGACCTGTGTCTCTTCCTCTTCCTCCCCCTCCAAGGTGGAATCATACCCAGGTTTCTCAATAGTGTTACCCAAACAACTTGGAGAACTAGACTCAGTCAACTCATCTTTTTCCTTCAACTTTGTGGAAGCATCTCCATGATGTGACCACATTGCAATAGATCTTAGTGATCTGTAAATATCCAAGACAAATAATGTGCATTAATAATTCTAGAAACTTTCCAACTACAAAAGTGTGGTTTTATAAAGGAGGAAGAGAAAAACAAAGAAACAAACTAGGACCTTGTTGAATCAATTGGTATTCATTTATAAAATAATACAGGCAAAAAAAAATAGCCTACCACCACTACAAAAAATACAATAAAACAAAATTAGAAGTGGCAAGAGGGAGAAAGGAAAGGAAAATTCATTAGCTTATAAATCCTCTAGAAAGGAAATCAACTATACATCAGGGGGATTTGAATAATATTCTACAAATACATGCAGACAAATTCCATTCTGAGGACTCATTTCCAGCTGAAACTAGGTATATTAGGATAAGAAGGCATTTAATGCCCATCCAAAATTACTTCTTTCTAAATGATCTATAAAAGCAGCAACATCTATGAAAGCAAGATGATATGAAATCCATTCCCTTTCTCAAAGCTATGAGACAATAAATTTTGGGAGATCCAACCATGAATATCTAGCAAAAACTAGCAACCTTACCTAAATAAAGAGTACCTTCAGAAATACAACAAAGAGGAGTGAGGAAAGAAAAGGGGCACATGCCCTACAAGAGAAATGAGAGAAAGAACAAAGAAGATAAACCTGACTCCAGTCAGAAGTTGGTTAGAAGAAAACAAGGTTACTTGTCAAAATGAGGTAAGCTTTACTTCAAATTGCCTTATCAAACCTGCCTGCCTACTTACCTACCATTATCCCTATTCACTAATCCAGCCATGGTAGTGAATATTTTGAATAAGTTAAGAAGAGACTTAAAAGAGCAAATAAGGAGAAAAAATTCTATTTAGCAGATTGGAAAATGTCATCAAAAAGGTCATTACCCAATGTTGGTGCAAGCTATCTGGGGTCTTGGGAGGGGTAGACTGGATAAATACCCAACCTTTGGCATGTTTTTGCACAAAGTGGCTGTTATCATACTAGAAACAGCATTCTCATGCTTGCCAACACGAGATTTTACCATTGCACCAGGCAATGGTCCCTAGGCAAATGGCTGTGGACCAAACACTCCTATTGAATCTTGTTTTGAGCCCTCTATAGTTTCTTCTGTTCCATTGGTGAAGTCTTCCTCTCCGCCAAGTTCTCCCATTCCTACTCCACCGCTTGCTACTCATCCCCTAATTTTCACCACTCATCCTATTGTTCAGAAGTGGTACCAAAGACAAAGGTAAAGGCATGAACAAGTTATTCCCCCATCTTCAATTAAGTCTCTAGAACTTCCAATACTTGAAGAAAGGATAGGTCCTACACCATCTTCTCCAGTACCCCCCCCCCCACCTCAGGCCTTGACCTACCCATTTCTATGAGAATGGATAATAGGAAATTTATAGCTCACTACATATCAAAACACCTTTCTTACAGACTGTTGTCCCCTTCCTACTATTCTTTCCTAGCTTCTATTTCCTATCAACCAATCCCCAAGTTTGTAGCAAAATCCATATCTAAATCAAAATGGAGGGATGCTATGAGGACTAAAATAGAAACACGTCATAAGAACAATACCTAGGACATTGTAGATTTGCCTGTTGGGAAGGAGCCAATGAAATGTAAGTGGGTGTACACCATCAACTATCATGTTGATGGTACGATTGAAAGGTATAACACTCATACTTGGTTGCCAAGGGTTATACACAAATATATAGAATAGATTATATGGAGACCTTCTCTCCGATGGCAAAAATGACTTGTAAGGGCTCTCTTATCTTTGGTTGTGAGTTATGACTAGACCCTATATAAGTTTGATGTTAAGAATGCCATATTTAATGGTGATCTAACTGAAGAAGTTTATATGTCACTTCCCCTGGGCATGTATGGTAAGGAAATATAGGGCAAGGTGTGTAAATTGAAGAAGTCTCTTTATGGCTTTAAGCAGTCCCCATAAGCATGCTTTAATAGATTCTAAGCTGCTCTTATTCAGTTTGGTTATACTCAAACACAATAAGATCATACCATCTTTGTTAAGAGGAAAGGTTTTCAGGTCATCATCCTAATTATGTCGACGATATTGTCATTACTAACAATGATACATAGGAAGTTTAGGCTCTCAAGAGTCTCCTGAATTCAAAATTTGAGACTAAGAATTGTGGTGAGTTAAAATATTTCTTGGGAATTGAAGTTGTTAGGTCTAAAGAAGGCATCTTCATCTCCCAATAGAAGTATATGTTGGATCTTCTCACTAAGACTAGGAAACTTGGTGTCAAACCTACCTCTACTCCTAATGATGCAAATCATAAGCTTTCAGCCAATGATGGTGAGCTCTTTGTAGACAAGGAAGTGTTTCAAAGACTTTTGGGGAAGTTTCTACATCTTTGTAACAAAACATTTTATATGTTGTAAGTGTGATTAGCCCATTTATGTTGGGGTGCAACTTGGGCGGGTCCAACCCGAGCTTTTACACAAGTTGGGCCTATGTTTTTGGGCGACAAGTTGGGCCTAGGCCAAAAAACTCGAGCCCAACCAAAACTTGCGTTGGGCTTGGGTTGAAGCCACAGGTAGCCTAAGACCGATCCAAGCCCAATCCAACCCAAGTCTGCCAGATAAAAAATACATACATATGTATTTTATTTTTATAAAAAATCATTTTTTTTCTAATTATGTATACATGTGTATATGTATAATGTATATCCATCAGTACATGTACATTTGTGAATGAAACTTGTACATATTTCCAATTAATTCTACTCTTAATGGGTCAAAATCCCAATAAAAGATGAATACATAAAAATATCTACTCTTTCAAACCCAACCAACCCACCCAAGCCTAACTAACCCAACCTGACCTAGCCCAAGTCCAAGCCTAACCTGAGTTGTGTTGGGTTAAGATCAAGTTGGGCCTAGGTTGATAAACTTAGGCTTAACCTCGAGATGGGCCAGGCTCAAGCCTGAGGTTTGCACCCTTAGGATTGGGTTGGGTTGACCTTTAACCCAACCCAACCCGCCCAAGTTGCACCCCCTAAGTTTATGCATGTCTCTAGAGACACATATATGGTTGTTCCATAAAGGATTTAGTGCTACTTATAGGGAACTCCAAGAAAGGGCATTCTCTTTGTCAGCATGGACACATGAAGTTGGAGGCTTATACCAATGTTGATTGGGCTAGTAGTATTTTTTTTTTGTTTTGAAGAATAATAAGAAAATTCATTAAACAAAAAAAAGATACAATCTAGATCCAATAGGTGCCAAGATGGGACCTAACAATACAAAGCAAAAAGAAACTATGGTCTAGAATACATTATGTTAAGCAAGAGCGAGAGCCAGTGAGAGACAAGAGGAGAGAAGAAAGGGAGAGAGGAGAAGAGTGCCGAGAGGACTGAAACCCCTATTGAACTTAGGGGGCGAAAGAATGATCTATTATTATTAATACTAGTACAGCCGAACAATGTAATCAAAGAGGAAATTACAACAGTACCCTTATGGTACTAAACCTGAATACATAAACATAAACAACTGACAACACTCCCCCTCAAGTTGGAGCATAGATATCAATCATGCCCAACTTGTCACAAAGATCATGATGTCTGAAAAGGTTTAAACCCTTTGTAAAGATGTCTGCAAGCTGGTTCTTAGAAGTGACATAGGGGGTACACACTTCGCCTGTGATAACTTTCTCTCTGATAAAATGCTTGTCAACTTCGATGTGTTTTGTTCTATCATGTAGCACTGGATTGGCAGCAATGCTTATAGCTGCTTTGTTATCACAAAATAGAGTTAGAGGTTTGGTCGCTGGGAAACCCAACTCCCCCAACAAATTCTTTATCCACGTGCCTTCAGCAACCCCGTGGGTCACTTTGGGATCCAGCCCAATCTGCATCTGTATAAACTTCAACTTTCAAATGTCCGTGCTTTTGAAACAACAAACCAGTACCCGGATACTTCTTCAAATATCGGAGGATTCTCTCTGCTGCTTCAAGATGAGAAGAACTAGGAGCATGCATGAATTTACTGAGAACACCAACAGCATATGCAATGTCTGGGCGAGTCATAGAAAGGTATAACAATCTCCCTACAAGCCTCTGAAACTGTTTCACATCCTTAAGTGATTCACCACTGTTGTCACCTAATTTATGGTTGGGGTCAATGGGAGAGTCAACTGGCTTCACCCCCATCTTTCCAGTGTCCTGAAGTAAATCTAGGACGTATTTCCTTTGAGAAATGAAGATACCCTTCTTTGATCAGGCAACTTCAATTCCAAGGAAGTACCTGGCGCAGGTCCTAAATCCTTCACTTCAAACTGAGTTGCAAGGAAAAGTTTCAATTTCTGAATTTCATCCTCCCAATCACCAGTAACAATTATGTCATCCACATAAACAATTAGAGCAGCAATTTTACCTTCTCCTTTTTTCACGAACAGTGTGTGATCTGATTGACATTGCCTGTATCCTTTCTACTGAACTGCCACATGGAATCTACTGAACCAAGCTCTTGGTGATTGTTTTAGCCCGTATAAGGACTTCTTCAACTTGCACACTTTCTTTTCATTGCCTTGGGCTAGAAACCCAGGACGTTGAATCATGTACACTTCCTCTTCAAGGTCACCATTCAAGAATGCATTCTTGATGTCCAGTTGGTGTAAAACCCAATCCAGATTGGCTGCAAGAGAGAAAATGACTCTAATGGAATTCATCTTGGCGACGGGGGCAAAAGTTTCAGCATAATCAACTCCATACACTTGAGTGAATCCCTTTGCCACTAAGCGAGCTTTATACCTTTCCACTGTTCCATCAGCCTTATGCTTGACTGTGAACACCCATTTACATCCAACTGGAACCTTTCCCTTGGGAAGATCAACAAGTTCCCATGTGCCATTTTTGTGAAGGGCATTAACTTCTTCCCTCATGGCATTTGTCTATTCAGGAACTGAAAGATCTTCTGCCACATTTTTAGGGATAGGGACACTGTCAATAGAGGTAAGGAAGGCACGGAATGAGGGTGAAATGTTCTCACAGGAGACAAAGTTGGAAATGGGATGTTTTGTGGTGCACAATCTAACACCCTTCCTGTGAGCAATAGGACGGTCAAGATCATTAGCAGTAGAGGAATCATTTTCAATAGATTCAAGGACATCATTGGGAGCTAAAATACCTAAGTGAGAATGATCCTCCCTCGAGGAGTCTGGTGGCACTGGAGTTACAGCTTCCGGATTCTCTACAACTCTTGGTTTTGGCTGGCCTTTGTGACGACGAGAAAAAACACGAAAAGGTGGAGGGTCAGGGAGAGAGGGAAGCTGAACTAGTTTCTCCTCATGTCTACACTCCCCCTGAGGAGAAACGGGATAGAAAGGTTCATCTTCAAGGAAAGAAACATCCATGGAGACATAGAATTTACGAGAAACAGGATCAAAAACACAGTAGCCCTTTTGAGTGAAAGAGTAACTAAGAAATATGCAAGGTATAGCACGAGAGTCCAATTTCCCACGGGTGGGAGACAAATTTTGGACAAAACACCGACAACCAAAGACACGAGGAGGAATAGAAAGAAGGGGAGCCTTAGGAAAGAGAAGTTGATGTGGGGCTTTGTACTCTAACCGATGAGAGGGCATACGGTTTATAAGGTAAGTGGAACAAAGAACAGCTTCAAGCCAAAGCCGTTTGGGAATATTCATATGAAGTAGTAAACCTCGAGCCACTTCAAGGAGATGTCGGTTCTTCCGTTCGGCCACACCATTTTGTTGTGGTGTGCGGGCACAAGAGCTACGGTGAAGGGAACCATGCGAAGCAAAAAATTCCGTGAGGTCACTATGAAAAAATTCTTTTGCATTATCTGATTGGAAAATTTGGATTTCAGTTTGAAATTGAGTGAAGACCATCCGCTAGAAATCTTGAATGATTTTTGGTACTTCTTCCCTGGTTCGCATCGGGTATACCCACGTAAATCTAGAATAATCATCAATGAGGGTAATGAAATACTTGTAGCCACTCTCAGATGGTAAAGTAACAGGGCCCCACACATCAGAATGAACAATGTGAAATGGAGATTCAGATTTACTATGTCTTTGAAGAAAATGAGTTCTACAATGTTTACTCAACTGACACGTTTGACAAGAAAAGTCAGAGACAGACATTGACTTAAACAGTTATGGGAATACAACTTTCAAAGACTCAAAAGACAAATGACCAAGACGGCAATGCCATAAATAGACTTTTTTCTTACAGGACTGAATCATAGACTCTATAACATGAAGACCAGCCTTATTCTCCAGCATGTAAAGTCCATCAGCCATACGACCCCTACCAATCGTCCTCCCCAAGGCCAGATCCTGAATCACACAATGAGAAGGGAAAAAAGTCACTGAGCAATTCAAGGAATTAGTAACACTACTAACAGAGAACAAATTAATGGGAAAGTTTGGAACATGAAGAACATTAGAGAGGGTAAGGCCAAGAGGAAGAGAGATAGTTCCTTGACCAGTTATGGAAGAGTATGATCCATCGGCTAGTCTCACCTTGTCTCTTCCAGAAAGAGGGTGATAGGTTTGAAAGTAAGAGGACGTACCAGTCATATGTTTTGATGCTCCAGAATCAATGATCCATGGAGAGTCATGGGTGTGAAAAGCAACATGGAAAGCAGTGGCAGGGTTACCTGACGTAGATGCAAATGAGGTTGAGGGAGGAGTATCCATCTGACAAATTGCTCTACCATAGAGCTCTAAATGGTCACGAAAGGAATTCATAATGTCCTCCCTCGGGTCAGGTCCAGTGAGATGTGTCTGAGTCACAGTAGAAATGGTAGGCTGATGCTCCCGGGTAGCCATGTTGGCCATGTGATGCTTCTTTGTATTTTGCTGCCCGTACTTCTTATTCACCTCTGAACTATGCTTCTTAGTCAGATCTTGAGCCCATTTTGGTTTCCCATGAAAATCCCAACAGGTATCTTTGGTGTGGTGGTGTTTCTAGCAATGAGTGCACCATAATTTTTCCTTATCTTCTGTTTTTTTCTGGAGATCTCCTTTCTGGGAAGAAGATCCCCCACCAGTAGATACACCCCCTTTTGCAGCTAACACAACAGCATCCCCACCAGGGCTGTTCATCAAATTTCTCCTGCTTTCTTCCGATTGTACAAGAGCATAGACTTCCTGAACAGAAGGGAGATCCTTAGAGCTGAGAATTTGAACTCTGATAGATTCATACATAGGATTCAAACCATGTAAGAATGCAAACACCCTTTGCTGGGAGACAATCTGTTTGTACTTCTTAGCATCCTCATCACTTCCAATCCACACTCTGGTAGTGATCCAACTCCTTCCAGACAGATGTTAAAGTCAGAGTAATAGACCGATAAACACCTCTCCCCCTGTCTACAAGTAAAAGATGCTGCCTGCAGTTGATAAATTTTGGCATAGTATCTCAATTCTGAATATGTAGGCTTTGCTTGTTCCCAAATTTCATTCGCAGTTTCAGCCCACATGAAATTCTTCCTGATTTGAGGTTGCATGGAAACCAAGAGCCAGGACATAACAATACTGTTCTCCTGATTCCATCTATCATATTCAGCACTCCCGGAGGATGGTTCTTTTATCCTCCCATTAATGTAGCCATCTTCCCTCTTGCAGTGATGTATAACTTGATCCCTCTTGACCACTCTATGTAATTTAAACCATCAAGAGGGACAACAGCCATAGGAAAGGATAGGTCACCCCCACCCATTCCATTCGGCATTGAGGAAACTCCAGATGAGGTTGAATCTTCACTACTCATAATTCTTGGTTTAAAAAAAAAAGCAACCAAAGGAGTACTTCCGTACACGGCTATTATAGAAACAGGTCCTTCTGACCTATGGAACAGGTCTGTATAACCTACGGTCTTGTAGGAATCCAAGAAGAGAACACTGTAGTTGCAGTACACAATCAGGTCTGTATGACCTACAATTGTATAACCTACGGTCTTGTAGGAATCCAAGAAGAGAACACTGCAGTTGCAGTACACAATCAGGTCTGTATGACCTACAGTTGTATAGATGTCATATGACCCTCCAACAGAATAGAAAAAACAGGTGAAGATCACCACACCCCTAATCGACAGGTCTGATAGCCGAACAGTCAATGACTGAGATCAATACAAAAATCTGTTTTAGGACATCAACAGTCCATCGAAGGGGTAAAGGACTACAAAACAAAGTTGAATACAACTATTTTGTTAAAAAAAAATAGTCCCTCAATAGTCCATCAATCGGCTGAACAGTCAATCAATAAACAACCAATCCGTAGGGCAGCCAAACAGTAAATGAACAGTACCTCTTTTAACTTCAGATGATAGCCTCTCTGTAAGCCAAAAACTCCCTCTACGAACCTCAAATGATAGCCTCTCTACAGTCGAATCGACAATGAATACCACTTCTGGGCTGGAAGATGAAAAGTCTCCACAACTTCTGGGTCGAACTGAATACAACTGATTAGCAGTTCGATGGATACAGCCTTGGGAGATGAAAAGACTATATGCTACTGTTTGCTTGACACCACCCTTCAGGCCTGGATGACTTGCTCTGATACCATGTTGAGCACGAGCGAGAGCCAGTGAGAGACAAGAGGAGAGAAGAGAGGGAGAGAGAGGAGTGCCGAGAGGACTGAAAGCCCCTATTGAACTTAGGGGGCGAAAGAATGATCTATTATTATTTATACTAGTACAGCCGAACAATGTAATCAAAGAGGAAATTACAACAGTACCCTTATGGTACTAAACCTGAATACATAAACATAAACAATACATAAACATAAACAACTGACAACACATTAACTGAACCATAAATTGACAATTGATTACACATGTCGAATTTCCAACACTCCAAAAATTCTCCCCAAAATTTGATCTATAGAGTTGATAAAAATCTGGGAGCACCCAAACCCAATCAGCTACTAGATTTCCCACCATAGCCACCAGAGTTTCAGAATTAGAACTTCTAGCTTCTTCTTTGAAGAGCCTTCTATTTCTTTCATTCCACAAGAGCCAACATACACCAAAGTGGATACAACTCTAAACTATCCTTGCTTTCTTGCTTCCTTCAAAACTTGGCCGGGAAGAAAATATTTCTACTGTAGACCTTAGGTGAAACACACTTTGCCTGAATCAGGATCATTGTCAAAAATCTAAGGAGTTGCAGGTTTTTCATAGGAGGTGGAGGAAAGTTGATTTTGGTGCTCTTGATCAGCCCAAGCCAGTTCCAGTTTCCTCTACTGCATCGGATTCAAATACAACAACTTCACCTCCTACTCCTAAGGTTACCACCACAAAGTCACTGCCTTCTACTGATGATCTTGACCTTTCCATTGCAGTTTGTAAGGAGAAACAAAGATGCACCACATCCACTGCCCATTCCATATCTCAGTTTCTTTCATATAGCCACGTATCACCATCCTCTAAATCCTATTTGGCATCCATTTCTGCTATATCTATTCCTAAAACTGTGCAGGAATCTTTATTTGTGCTTGAGTGGAAGGATGCAATGAAGGAGGAAATGAATGCACATTAAAAATGAGAAATGGGTGTTGGTTGATCAACCTGAAGGAAAGAAACCAGTTGGGTAGGTGGATGTTCACTGTGAAGCATAATGCAAATGGACCGGTTGAAAGATATAAAACCCAACTTGTTGCAAAGGGTTACACAAACCTATGGCATTGATTACTCTGAGACTTTTGCACTAGTTGCTAAAATGAACACTATTAGAGTTCTATTGTCCCTAGCTGCAAACTTTTCATGGCCTATGTTCTAAATGGATGTCAAGAATGCCTTCCTAAATGGTGATTTACATGAAATGTATATGGAATTACCTCCTGGTTTCTATGATACAGGTGTAGGCAAGAAAGTTTGCAGACTAAAGAAAGCATTGTATGGTTTAAAGCAATCTTCAAGGGCTTGGCTTAACAGGTTTAGACTTGCTTTGGAGAAATTTGGCTATGTGCAGGCCCACTCAGATCATACTCTTTTTATCAAGAGAAGTGGTTCCTCCTTGACACTTCTTGTTGTATATGTGGATGACATTGTGGTAACAAGCAATGATGTTGATGAGATTGATTCCCTCAAAAAAATACTTCATAAAGAGTTTGAGGTGAAAGACTTAGGTCATCTTCGGTATTTTCTGGAATTGAGGTGGCCAGATCTAAACATGGCATTTTCATTTCACAGATGAAATATGTCTTTGACCTTTTAGAGGAAACAAGAAAATCGGGGGTTAAACTTGCAAATACTCCCATTGAATTAAATCATAAGATAAGTGCAGAAGGGGTGAGCCTCTTGATGACAAGACCATGTATCAATGGCTAGTGGGGAAACTTTTGTATCTCTTTCTTACTCAACCTGACATTTCTTATGCAGATAGTATTGTTAGTCAGTACATGCATTCACCAAGAACCACTCATTCGTTGGTTGTTGAGAGGATTCTAGCCTATTTCGAGAGGTGTCCAAGTCATAGAATACTCTTTAAAAATAATGGTCATATGAAGATACTCCCATTGAATTAAATCATAAGATAAGTGCAGAAGGGGGTGAGCCTGTTGATGACAATACCATGTATCAACAGCTAGTAGGGAAACTTTTGTATCTCTATCTTACTCAGTTGACATTTCTTATGTTGTCTGTTGTTAGTCAGTACATGCATTCACCAAGAACCACTCATTTGTTGGTTGTTGAGAGGATTCTAGCCTATTTTGAGAGGTGTCTAGGTTATGGAATACTCTTAAAAAATAATGGCCACATGAAGATTGAGGTGTACAGTGATGCGGATTGGGATAGATGTGTAGATGATAAGAGGTCTACCTTTAGGTATTGTGCCTTTGTTGGAGGAAATCTGGTTTCATGGCAAAGTAAGAAACAAAATATTGTTACCCATTCAAGTGCTAAAACAAAATACAGATCCATGGCTCATGGAGTGACAAAAGCATTATGGTTGAGATCCTTACTTGAAGATATTAGAATTGAATATGAGAAGCCCTTAATGTTGTATTGTGACAATCAAGCTACCATTAATATTGCCCATAACCCAATATAGCATGACAGGACAAAACATATTGAGGTGGATCAACACTTTATTAGGGAGAGAGTTGCCCCTCAAGAAATGTGCTTGCCATATATTGCCTCTGATATGCAACTTGTCGATCTCGTCACCAAAGCAATCACTGAAGTCAAGATGGAGACAGATCTATGCAAATTGGGAATGCTCAATATCTACTCCCAACTTGAGGGGGAGTGTAAAGATATAGACAGGGACACTTAGTTGTTTTTATATGTTTTTACATGCTCCCCATCTTTATTTTCCAGGCTGTTGTTTTGCTTTTCTCTGTCACAGTCAGCAGGGGTAATTTTGTCATTGTACCCTTTTTTATTAGGTCATATATAAAAGCCAATGGGGGGCAGCAGAACTTATTATTCTGCTCTCTCTTTCTCTCATTCTTTCTTCTCTTCTCCTTTTTCTCCTCCTCTGTTCTTCTTCTCTTTTCTTTTCTTTTTTTCAAAACAAGTTTCATACTAAACCTAGGACTGCTACAACAACTTTTCCAAGTAATTCTATTGAGATTTTCGCTCCCATTGCCAAGATCAATTCTATTTGTGTCTTGTTATCTCTGGCAATCAACTTTCTCAGGGCCACTGCATCAGCTAAATGTGAAGAATGCTTTTTTGAATGGTGACCTTGAAGAGGAAGTGTATATGTCCCAGCCACCTGGATTTCAAGTACAGGGAAACAAGGATAAAGTTTGTAGCCTAAGGAAGTCTCTATATGGTTTGAAGCAATCTCCGAGGGCATGGTTTGAGAGGTTCAACAAGTTGGTTTTGTGCATTGCCAAACTTATCAAACTTTGTATATAAAGAGAAAAGATGAGTTGATTTCTTGCCTCATAGTTTAAAGTAAAGGATCTTGGTCCTCTAAAATTCTTCCTTGGCATTGAAGTTGCTCAATCTAACAAAGGCATTTTTGTTTCCCATCCTTGACTGTTGAAGGGCACTAGGAAGTTAGGATGTAAACCAAACAAGACTCCTGCGGACCCATGTAATAAACTTGGAAAATGTGAAGATGAAGTAGTTTTCAGATGTTCATTAGTATCAAAGGCTTATTGAGATACTTCTATATATTTCCATGACTAGACAGGATGTTGCATTTGTTGCAAATGTTTTGAGCCAGTTTATGCACTCACCTAGACCTTTCCACTTTAAGGAAACCGAGAAAGTTCTATCCTACTTAAAAAGGCACCTTGGTGGAGGTATAGCTTGTGGTTACAAAGTCAAGTGCTGAAGCAAAGTATAGGGCTATGTCCCAAAGAGTTGCTTAACTATTGTGGTTGAAAAATCTGCTTACTAAGTTGGGTGTGTAGGACTCAAATCCTATGTCATTGTACTGTAACAACAAGGCTGCAATCAGCATTGCTCACAATCTGATTTTACATGACAGACCAAACATATTGAGATTGACAAGCACTTCATCTATGAAAGAGTGGAAAGAGGTGAAATTTATATACCATTTGTTAAGTATAGGGAGAAAGTGGCTAATGTGTTTACAAAAGGTTTGACTTTCCTACACCATGAAGAGTTATGTAACAAGTAGGGTATGTATGATGTCTACAATCCAACTTGAGGGGAAGTGTTGTAAGGTGTTTGTATTGTATGTTTTAGCCATAATAGGGTTTTTGTGTCATTTTTCTATTCTCAGGGACCTCTCTATAATACTTATTTTTTATTATTATACAAGGGGTCAGAGGGCACCTCCTCTTATATGAAAGATTCACTCTTCACATTTTGTCTTCTTTTTTTCTTATGCATATTTTCATTTGTTATCTTTGATAGATTACAAGATCTTATGCATATTTTCATTTATTATCTTTGATAGATTACAAGATCTTATGCATATTTTCATTTGTTCACTAAGGGATTGATAAAGAAGAAACTTGATGATGTATTAAGCAAGTTGAACATGATAGACATATATGCTTCACTTGATGGGATATGTTTGAAATTTTACATCTTTTAAACAAATAAGTATAAATAATAGGGGAGCCAACCCAAAGGCATCTCATGCTATTCCCTTCTCTCTCTCTCTCTCTCTCTCTCTCTCTCTCTCTCTCTCTCTCTCTTTTTCTTCTCCTTATTCTCTTCAATTCATCCCTACTTCTAACCTACTTGTAATCCTAATACATAGTAATAACATAGGAGAGGTCTAGACAAGACAAATATAAGCCCTTTCTTGACTTTGCCACTTCTACTATTAGAGAAATTCTAAGCACACCAAGATCCCATATCTTAAATTTTATAGCCAAATAACACTTCTATCTAGAGATTTCAAACATGCCATTCCTAGCAATCACCATGTCATCTACATACACAATTAAAGTCATAGTACAATCATTATCTCTCTTAATAAAGAAAGTGTAGTCAATATGTGATTGAGCAAATCCCACCCTCTAATATTGCCCCTCTGAACCTATTAAATCAAGCTCATGGAGACTATTTTTAGTCCATAAATTGACTCCCTAAGTTAGCATACATTGCCTTCATTTCCAAAAGTAAATACTCTAGGAGGCAACTCCATATAAACTTCTTCCTCGAGGTGACTGTTCAGAAATGTATTTTTACATCCATATAAAATAGGGCCATGAAAAGCTTGCAGCTAAAGATATTAACACACAAACGATGTTCATCTTAGTGAAAGGTGCAAACATCTCCAAATAATGAATCCCATACACTTATGTGGACTCTTTTGGAACTAGGTGAGCCTTATACCATTCAACAGAACAATCCTCCTTTTATGACAGTGTATACCCATTTATCACCAATAGACACTTTGCCTTAAAGAAGTGTCATTAGCAACCAGGTCTGATTTTACTCCGATGCATTCATTTCTTAGTCCATGGTTTCTTATCTATTTTAGTTGATTCATAGCCTTCATACTACTTTTGAAACTAAAGATCCCCCTCAAACTAAGTATAGGGCTATTGTGTGCATATATTGACACTCATTTTTTGTTATTTAACTTAAGAGATCAAATCAAGCTTTATTTCTAAATAATTGTCCACTTTATGGATCCTGCATTATTTGAAATGAGCTTTTGTTTTTTTGTTTTTAGTGGAGGTAACTACCACTAACATTTTTGAGAGTAGAGGTAAATTACGTTTGAAGCTCATACTTTTTATTGAGTGGATAGACACATGTCTAAGAAATGAAGCTTTTTCTTGAAAGTGGGAGTGACCACTTTTGAGATGTTCTTTCTTGAGAAAATAATATGTAATATAATATTACATATTATATTATAATATGTAATATATATTACATTAAAAATAGAGCACGTAATAGAAATGAACACAAAACATGATGGTGAGAGAGAATCATAACACAAATAATTGGAAATAGGATAAGGAATGCTAGTAGATGGTTAAGGGCATTGTCTTTTTCTTTTTCATAAGGTCATAGGAAGGTCAAGATCAATATGAGAATCAACAATAGAAGGATCGATTGGAATAATGGATGAGTCAGAAAGGAAAATAGAATGAACATTAAGTTTACCCAAACCTGAGGAATCAAAGTGTGGTGGATGTTCAACTTTGGAGTCACCTTGTTGTGCCTAGTCTACAACTCTTGTCTTAACATACTAACATGAACATCAATAGGCTTAGGATTAGAAACAAAAGGAATAGGTAGGTAAAGGAGAAGAAATCGGTATCTCTTCATTAATACTCTCCACATGAAGAAGAAACATGAGAAGGAATGAAAGATTGGAACTCAAAGAATATGACATCCTCAAAAATCATATGTTCACCAAATTATCGAAAAAAAATAAAAAAGTCATATGTTTACCAAAAGAAGGATCATAACGTTTGTATCCCCTTGAGTAGACAAATAGCCAAGAAATACAAACTTAAGAGTTTTGTGGTCAAACTTGACTTTAGAACTGAAGTCAAGAACAAAGTACAAACATCCAAAGACTCCCTTGGAAGATTAAAGACAAGTTCATCACTATAAAATAACTAATGTAGGGACCTAAACTTAAGTGTTCTAGATGGTAGTCTATTAATCAATAAAACAGTAGTCTGAATTGCATCCCCCGAAAAACAAGTGGACACACTCATCTTAAAATATAGACCTATAGCAAACTCCACAAGATGCCTGTTTTTCCTCTCTATTACACCATTCTATTGAGGTGTAGATAGTTAGATACATAGGAGCTCTAATCCCTACTTTTCAAGAAACAATTAGAGGTTTTCTCAATACTCCTTTGCATTATCATATCTGAAGATCTTTATCTTGTTCTCAAACTAGGTATGTCATGAATGTACTGACTACCAAGCATATTAAAGTTGCTTGCCACTTCAATCAGGACCAGTTCATCACTATGATTATTACTCTCCCCCGTGTGACTTCCAAACCCAAGTTAACTGATATATTCACTAAAACAATGACTCAAACATGCTATGCATTCTTTATGGACAAACCAATATTATCCCCACAACTTCAGTTTGAAGAGTGTAGGATAGAAGGCAATAAGGGGTTATATATTATAGCAGCATACAGTTGAAAAATTGGACTGATCACTTCTTTCTCTCTTCACAGAATTTTACTCTATATTTTTCTACTCTTCCTCTTCTGTCCCAGACAGAATACCTTAGAAATATTATCAGTTGCTTCTAATATTAACCGTTAAGAAGACATGTGCACCATTAAGATTTTCGAGCAAACTAAAGGCAACTCAAAATCATATGGAATGTATCCATTGATGGAGATCACACCATATTCAACTGTATTGAATTTAAACCGAATACAGAATTACAGCTCCTTCAACTTCTCCACCCTTCCTAAATCACTGAATTAAATTTCAAATGTAATTGTCCTTTCAATTTAATCATACTTAACAACTTCGACCTCATTAAAATATGTACTGATCAAAGGATCTTTCCATCAAAATGCAAGTTTTTGTCAAGATACTAGGACCATCCATCAAAGAAATAAATAGAATGTAAGCATTTGAAATTGAGTGCTTTTGTACAAGAATCACATAATAACTAATAAGTCTGCAGTTTGGATACATAGCAAAAGCAAATAAATTGAGGGAGATAAAATATTCTCAGAAGAGAATGATATAAAGATGCAGCATAAAGGTTGAACTAATCCGATGCTAAAGGAAAGAAAAAGAATAGTGGATCACGATAAGAATGTTCAAGACAATATGAAATCCAGGAACTCAATGAATAACAGAACGAACTTCTAAAATTGGTAAAAAAAATCAAACATGTGAACCACAGTGAGGACCCAAAAAAAAACTGAATTGCACATCCAAGTGTAGAAACCAATCAACTACACCATTTTCAGAACAGAAAATCCAAACATCAACAGCCACAGGACCCGGATAACACTAAAGCGTTTCATGAAATTCTTAAGCAAATTCCATGTACAGACGGAAAAAAAAAAAGAAAAAGAAAAAAGAAAAAAAATCGCTATAGAAACATAAACGCACCAAAAACCATCCAAATTCGAATAACAAACCCGATTATCCCGTTAAAATCCGATTTCCAATCGAAATTCGAACCGGAAATTGCTGCCGGAAAGAGCTCATCGGACAGAAACAGGGATAACAGAGGCGATGATCATATAAAACATATACTTTCAAGGGGTCAGAGCCGGAGAAGACGAGCTCCGTTGAGTATCCGCAGCTGTGGATATTTCGAAAAATACCACTCCGATCCCGTACAATTCTGGAGCGACGCACTTATTATTATTTTAATTCTATTAATTTGTGTAGCTTCGTTCTCCTCGTTCGCTACAAGGAACGAAGAAAATACAGAACGATGAACATCTCTCTCTCGTGGCGTTATTTTGTTTGTTTTATTTTTTTGATAAATTATAAATACCCCCATATTATGGCATCAGTGACAATTACCCCTTCAACTTTCATTTCATTTGCAATAAAGACTCCCGAAACATTCACTTTACGACAAATACCCCTAGCCGTTAAGAATTGAGATCTGCACCTTACACCGACCTCACAGACACATCCCACTCTATATTGAAAAAATTCTCAGAAATGATAAATATAAATACGGGAGATGTTCCCGATGTACAGTCAGGACATGATGTGAGGTCGCAGCAAGGTGCGCTGTGTGAGGAGCAGATCCGGACTCGGCCATTAGGAAGATGATTGAATATGTTACATTACCAAAATACTTGCATGAATTTTCCTTAGGCTCAGTTTGGAACGAGTACAAATACAAATACTACAATACATATACATACAAAATAACATAAAACACAAGGTTTTATGCTGTATATATTTGCATTCTTACTCCTTCCAAATGGAGCCTTATTTCCTTTTTCTTGCCCTTTCTCTTAAAGCCTAATGACTAAAAAATACTAGTATTTTTTTCAAACAAAATTAGCTAAAATAACAAGAATCATTTTACAGACCTGAATGTCTATCTTCATCTTATAATATAAAAATCATCCACTCCTTCCAATAAATCAAGAAAAGTCAAATGAAACCATAAATTTATATCTATTAAAAGAAACCCTACCATTCCATTTGAATATTTAATCCAATCAGAAATCTACAAGGATATATTACAGCAATTGAGAGCACTTTAATATTTCAAATCATAAATTGTTCAAATAAATAATAAAATGGTAGTTTGGGGATGTAAAAAATGTAAATACCTAAATGAGAATCTTTTTTGAAGTTAACTGATGTAACTCTAATAGAGGGGCATTTTGTTGCAAAGAAAATGTTCATGGGGTATTTGTCACAAATGAAAGTGTATAAGTAATTGTCACTAACCCCATAGTATAGGGGTCTTTGTAATTCACCCTTTTTAGCTATGCTATTTTTGTATTATTTCTCTTTTATGGATAGTTTTTTTTCTTATTATTTGACATCACAAAAATAAAGGAAAATAGAAATTGTCTTTATAATATCTACTAAAAACAAAAATTTCCTATATAATTATATGATATGAATTCGGGTGATCAATTGATAAAAAATGAATTAGGGTGATTCTGGGGCTTTGAGCTAGGGCTTTGGGATGGGCTAAAGTATTGAGCTCAGGTCCAATCTTACAATTTTCGAACATGATGAGGGCCCTAACTCATATCAAGCTTAGACACAAAACATGCCCCCAAGTTTAGTTGAGTGGAACCAAGAAATGCATGTTGACCCTATGTGTTTTGCAAATAAGTGTGTAATTACAGCAAGTCCTCAATTGAACGTAAAAATCTTGAAGAATCAAATGCTAATCTAAGGCACAAAGGAGCAAAGCAAGAAAAAGATGCCATTGTGACAACATAAGAAAGAAGAATGAGGAGACATCAAGCTCAAGTGGTTTCTTGATGTAATCATTTGTAAGATGCATAACATTAGGCTTAGTTGTGACTATTCCCGACATTACCAAGACCTTAGAGACCAATGGTTAAATTAGTTTTAGGTGGCTAGGCTTTCACTAGACTTTATTTGAGCTGAAATGTGAAATTTCTAAGCATAAAAACCTAAGTAATCAATTTTCTAACTTTGGGTGTCGCAAGGTAAAATTTTATAAGGTTAGTCATATCCTATAGTCGACTGCCTACAAGGCAATAGTCAACTACTTGTGATAGACGAGTTTGGTGTTGCACTAGCCTTGGCTAGTAGTCAACTAATAGAAAAGGGTTATGCAACTATCCTTGATAGTCAAGAACTTAAGTGCAACACCTAGTTGAGTACCAAGAGGTAGTAGTCAACTACCAAAGAGAAAATATTTTATTGTGGGTAGTAGTCAACTACCAAATGATATCAATTGGCTACTAACTTCTAACAAGGATAAAGCAATCGACTACCATCGAGCCAATCAACTATTTCATGAAAAGAAATAAGTTTTTTACCATTTGAAGGCTCAATGACTCTTTTCTCTTATGATAAGCCTTTAATCTTGTTGTGAACAAGCTCTAAACATTTCGTAAAAAGGATTAATATCTTCCAAATGGATATATAACGGCCATATGATCTCTAAGCATGTTTCTTGCAATAAAATACTTGTATTTGAGATGAAAATCTTAAGTTTATTGTGCTAAGAAGAAAAAGAGTTAATAAAGAGCATTATTGAGTGAAGAGATTCTAAGCTTAAAAGAGGTCTCATAAAAAAAAAAAGATTTCATCCTTGGAGAAAAAAATTGTAAAAGTTGTATGTGCTCTCATTAATTATATCCACGAGTTATTTTTCTCTTTTACAGCAATAGCCCATTATTGTTTAAGCATTCTCCTGCATTTTAATAGTTTATGTTGTATTTGCATATCTACCAAGTTAGAGGCATTTTATTATTGTGCTTTCATTGTTTATATATGCTGTATTTGCAGTTAAGTGTTTTGTGATTGAACACCATAGTAGTTAGGATAGAACCCGAAGGTTTATCCATTAAAGGTCTTAATCACACTCATAAAGTCCAACTATTGTAAAAGTCTTATTGACACCTGGGAAGTTCAACTAGTTGCAAGGGTTTTGTTGGCGCTGTGAAGTCCAACTAGTTTTAATGAAAATTCTCAAATAATGTGCTTGGGGAGAAGACATAGACTTGTGTTTGGTCGAACATCTATAAATCTTATGTGTACCTTTCATTTTCTTGTAGTTGCTCATTGTTGTTCTTAATATTTGTTATTCACACTACTAAATCTTGTCCCATAATCACTTTTCAATATATTGCTCTCTATATATTTTGTTTATCATAATAGGTATTGGTTTGGAGAGGAAAATTTTGTAAACCCCCCTCCCGAGGTTAGGCTACTTAGGCTATCAAGTGGAACCAAGCAAGTTCACCATTAGTTTGTAGCTTAATAGCTAAGTGGTTTAAAATGGCCACCTAAACTAGCACTTCCTATTTTGAGGGGCAATTCATCTTTAGGCCTTTGGTCTTCAATGGAAAACACTAAAACTATTAGAAGGTGAGAATGAGAATCTATCTTATTTCTCTTAACTATGACCTTTGGGAAACAATTGAAAATAGTCTCTCTAAGATATTAAAAGAGATAGGAGAAGAAATGGTATAAAAGGTTTCCTCACAATAGACTGGGGATGAGAAGAAGAAAACATCCTTAAATGAAAGGGCTAGGAATATTCTTCGTTGCACACTATACAACATTGTAGTCATTAGGACCTTTGCCTATAGATCTGCACAAGAAATGTGAAGAATTCTCGAAGACACGTATGAGGGAACCAACCAAGATAACCCAAAACTAGTTCTCTAATCAACAAACTTGAGGTATTTGAAATAACATCTTGAGAATCCACTGCTAATGAACTTATTTTTTCTAAAGATTATATAAATGGGATCAAATCCTCGAAGAGCTCTATATGAAAGATAAAAAAGTGTAAAGCCCTCATGAAGAAAATTACAACGAATTTATGCAATAAAGTAGAATAAGAGCAAGTTGTGTGCAGAGCATTCTTAGAACTAGAAAGAGAAGAATCTAGTGTAATGGAGATGGAATACATAAATAATAAGAGATCATCAATGGAGGAAAGACACGACAATCAAAAAGCCAACATGCTATGCTTAAGTGGCAAGGAGAATGTTAAGGTATCTCTAAATCTTGAACCTTCTCATAGAAAGTTACAAAAGCTATCTAGAATACTTCTCCTACATGGAAAGAAAAAATCAAGAATTATGAGAATAAGGTATAGAATACAAAGAAATTTGTCTGTGAAAATTGTTAAATCATCACTTTAAGATCCCTTAATAAGCAAATGGTTTTATGATAAAGACAAAGTTACTATTATACTCAGGCATAGAAAGGTGAGAAAGTAGAGGGGGATCAACAAAGAAGAAGGAATAAGAGAGAAGTAACACCATTTATAACACAAAGATATCAAGAATCAAGTGACATTGAAATAGCTGGTGACAAAACTCTTAGAATCTAAAACAACAACAATAGGTGGGGAAATAAATCAAAATAGCTCTAGAATCCACTAAGACAAAGGAAGCCTAAAGGAAACGAATAAAAGCAATGTTATTGAAAAAATGAAGTTAATAATCTTTAAATCAAAGTAGAAGCCCAACTCAAGAATCAAAACAGCTAAGAATCTTTGCATTTTTGGGGATTTCTAATCTAGTTTGCTCTTGTTTCATGTTGAAAACAATAATTTGCACACAAGTTTTTATGTTGAAGGTCTCAAGTGACAGGTGCTTACCATGATAGGTATACCCAACATCACAAAAATGTTGAAATTGCTGCACCACTTTTGGTGATTTTGTTGTTTACAATCCAATGGCACGTGCACATAGTGAACTTCCTTTAGCATGTAAATCAAAGTCAAACACTTTATTCCATTGCAATGGTTTCATCTACCAACCACTTCTCTTATAAATTTGTCTAGGTCTGTTGTGAACTCTCCAACCTCTTTGCCAAAATTCATAATTCAGGGACAATTCTATGGGAAGAGATTACAATTTGTCAATACAAATTTCTTGTATAGAACCAAAGATAGAAAATGGTTGACAAATATCAAGTATTTGATATTTAATAAAATAGAAAACAAATCTCTAAGGTTTAATATCTTTACAACAAGAAATCCCATGACACTTTTCTTTAGAGATTCAATCTCATGGCTTAAAAGGCTTGTTCCCCTATGAATCTAGAAGTGTGCATGATCCAAGGGTTGATAAAGCTTCTTTTTGAACCAATGCTTATAAATCTTGTAGTAGTTTTACCTTAGAAATCTCTTATGGAGAAGCACTAAGGTGGCATTTGGTAAATTTGAAGTCTGAAGTTTAAAAAGAAAAACCACCTCCGGAAAAGCTCTAAAAGCATTCAGTGGAAAATTTGCTTTTTCACATTTGCAAATATACAAATATAGTGGAGTTATTCGATAATCTAAATGTTGTAATGTCTAAAAACTATGTATTTTACAAATTTACCCCTCGAAGTTGTTATTTAAATAAAAAAACAAAATGATTAAAATACACATTAAAATAGTAATACAAAGATTAATATTATAAAAATTTTTAAAAATAAAAATAAAATAAGTATAAAATATAATACTAATAAAAAATAATGTAAGATATAAAATTTGCCTTTATTATTTAAAATGCATAAAATAAAAAAAAATTAACCAATAAATATACTATTAAGGATAATTAAAATATTGCAACTATTTTAATAAAAAAATTAAAAATAAATACAAAACATTATTAAATGGTAAATCAATGAATGAAAATGATACAAAATTTAAAAAATAAGTAAGTTAAATTGATAAAAAAATCATCTTAATTTCTTTATAGAAAATATTAGAATTATAAAGAAAGAGAAAAGGAGAAAAAATCTCCTATGAATCTAGAAGTGTGCATGATCCAAGGGTTGAAAAAGCTTATTTTTGAACCAATGCTTATAAATCTTGTAGTAACAGTACCTTAAAATCTCTTATAGAGAAGCACTAAGGTGGCATTGGTAAATCTAAAGCTAGAAGTCTAAAAAGCAAAAACACCTCCAAAAAACTCTAAAAGCATTCAGTGGAAAATTTGCTTTTGCAGACGACTGAATATAGTGGAGTTATTCGATAATCTAAATGTTGCAATGTCTGAAAATTGTGTATTTTACAAATTTACCCCTAAAAGTTGTTATTTAATTAAAAATAAATGAAAATGATTAAAATACACATTAACATAGTAATAAAAAGATTAACATTATAAAGATAATAAAATTATAAAAATAAAAATTAATAAATAATATAAAATAAGTATAAAATATAATAATATTATTAATACTAATAAAAAATAATGTAAGATATAATATTTGCCTTTATTATTTAAAAATAGCAAAATATAAAAAATATTATTAACCAATAAATAGCAATAATAAATATACTATTAAGGATAATTAAAATATTGCAACTATTTCAACAAAATAATAAAATGCCATAAAATAAATACAAAACATTATTAAATTGTAAACCAATAAATGAAAATGATAAAAATTTAAAAAAAAAGTAGTAAGTTAAAATAATAAAAAGATCATCTTAATTTTTTTTTATATAAAATACTAGAATTATAAAGAATGAGAAAAGGAGAAAAAATCTCCTATGAATCTAGAAGTGTGCATGATCCAAGGGTTGATAAAGATTCTATTTTAACAAATGCATATAAATCTTGTAGTAGTCATACCTTAAAAATCTCTTATAGAGAAGCAATAAGGTGGCATCCAGTAAATCTGAAATCTGAAGTTTGAAAAGCAAAAAACACCTTCAAAAAGCTCTAAAAGAATTCAATGGAAAATTTTCTTTTTCACATTTGTAGACGTTTGAATATAGTGGAGTCATTCGATAATCTAAATGTTGTAACGTCTAAAAACTCTGTATTTTACAAATTTACCCCTCAAAGTTGTTATTTAGATAAAAATAAATAAAAATGATTAAAGTACGCATTAAAAGAGTAATAAAAAGATAATAAAATTATAAAAAATAAAATTTAATAAATAATATTATTAAAAATAACATAAAATAAGTATAAAATATAATAATATTAATAATACTAATAAAAAATAATGTAAAATATAAAATTTGCCTTTATTATTTAAAAATAACAAAATATAAAAAGTTATTAACCAATAAATATACTATTAAGGATAATTAAGATATTTCAACTATTTTAATAAAATAATTAAATGCCATAAAATAAATACAAAACATTATTAAATGGTAAACCAATAAATGAAAATGATAAAAAATAAAAAAAAGTAGCAAGTTAAATTAATAAAAAGATCATCTTAATTTTTTCATAAAAAATACTAGAATTATAAAGAAAGAGAAAAGGAGAAAAAATCTCCTATGAATCTAGAAGTATGCATGATCCAAGGGTTGGCAAAACTTCTTTTTGAACCAATGCTTATAAATCTTGTAGTAGTCAATCTCTTATAAAGAAGCACTAAGGTGGCATCCGGTAAAACTGAAGTTAGAAGTCTGAAAAGCAAAAACACCTTCAAAAAAACTCTAAAAGCATTAAGTGGAAAATTTGTTTTTTCACTTCGATAATCTAAATGTTGTAATGCCTGAAAACCGTGTATTTTACAAAATTTACCCCTCAAATTTGTTATTTAAATTAAAGTAAATGAAAATGATTAAAATACACATTAAAAGAGTAATAAAAAGATTAACATTATAAAGAAAATAAAATTATAAAAAATAAAAATTAATAAATAATATTATTAAAAATAATACAAAATAGGTATAAAATATAATAATATTAATAATACTAATAAAAATAATGTAAGATATAAAGTTTGCCTTTATTATTTTAAAAGAATAAAATATAAAAATTATGAACCAATAAATGACAATAATAAATATACTATTAAGGATAATTAAAATATTGCAACTATTTTAATAAAATAATTAAACGCCATATGCATAAAATAAATACAAAACATTATTAAATGGTAAACCAATAAATGAAAATGATAAAAAAATTAAAAAAATAGTAAGTTAAATTAATAAAAAGATCATCTTAATTTCTTTATAGAAAATATTAAAATTATAAAGAAAGAGAAAAGGAGAAAAAGTATAAATAAAAAGATAAAAATGGAGTTTAACGGCATGAAGGTGGAAAACAGGTTGGGGATCAAATTTTTATTAATTTTTGATAGGGGCACACATAAGTTAAGAGAACTTTTTCGCTGCTTTGCGAGCAATGACAGTAAGAACATCGCCACTGCTCCTCCTCCCCTTTCCATCTCTATTTGTTTTACCTTTGTTTTATCTCATTCTCCCTCCTCATCTTGCTTTTTATTGTTTTTTCCTTTCTCCATATCCCTGTTATAGAGACCGGGGGTCCTAGTTCACTTGAAGAAGAAGAAGAAGAGATGGGGAAACAGTAAACGGTCATTATTAGGCTATTACAGAGAACAATGGCCAATCCTAGTTCATCGTTCCTCTGTTTATCAGAATCAGAACAGAGAATAAGAAGAGAAGGGCGAACAGTGAACGACCATTGTTAGGCCGTAACAGAGGACAATGGTCGATCCTGGTTTGTCACTCCTCTATTCATCGGAATCAGCGCAGCGACGAAGAAGAAAAAGAAATAAAAGATGGATGGGTATTTTGGTAAACAAAATATCGTCTGCTGCCTCTGAGCGCATTCAAAGGTAACGAACTAAACGAACTCACTGAATGATTCGGAGGAATTTTCAGATTTCAGATGATGAATTCGGAGGTGCTGTCGAACGACCCAGAAGCACCGAAAAGTAAAAAAATTCTGTGTTCGGAGGTTGATTCAGTGCTACCGAACACCACCTAAGTATTTTTTTTAGTGGTGAACAACTCTAGAACTCTTCTATAGATTGAGGTTTTTGGAGCTTTCATCTTATTCACAAAAAGATATATTGTGAGTTGGAAAAAGGTCATTTATTTGTGAATGAAAACCTTTTTATAGGGGTATGTTGAGAGATTCTTAGAATTTCAACCAAATCACCATCAACTTCCGGGGCCCATGTGATTGGGTGATAACATTTTTTCCTTATCTTTAGAGTTAAGGTTAGATTAACTAGCTTGAATAGGATTTACTTAACCTTATATTTTCATCCAGGCCTATCAATTATATCTGAAAATCCAAGCCCGGTCGATCTGATATTCAATCCCATTATCTCAAATTCCAATGATGTATTTATGTAATCCGATAGGATTCAAACTTAAAAATATACATCTGATTAATAATTGGGTCAATTCGGATTTGACTCCATCCAATCGGAATAAAATCTGAATCCAGATGCATTATAATTTTTATTGATTTTAATATATAAGTTTTATATAATTATATTTAAAATTATAAAAAAATATATTTATATTAAATTTAGTATGTATATTTATATTAATTTATTATGTATAAAGTTGAAAAGTAAATAAATTTTATTTTTTATACTTACAAAAATTAAAAAGGAGCCGGTTAAATCCGAATCTGATCCGAGTCTGTCAAGATTCAAATTCGAATCCAAGGTCTTTGAATTCTATCAGATTTCAGATCGGATTTGAATGCAAGCTTATCAGAGTTGGATTTTTCTAAATCCAACCTAAATCCGATCGGATTATTGCCCTATTTTCATTTAGATCTCTTTCCATATAATTCAAAAAGTTTAGGAACTCTTTTTGTGGGTCCTACTTGAGTTCATCAAATATGGACTTTGTTTTGTACAATTTGGCTTGGACAAGGCCTACTTAATTTGGACTTCAGATTCTTGTAAGTTGTAAGTTTGACTTCCATTTTGGATTTCCAAAATTAGCCAATTTGCGATGTGTGACGAAATTTTTATGTGCCTACAAATGCCTCCTCGAGGCTTGTTTGCATCAACACTTTCTATGTGTAAGAAGTAGACAATGCTCCATATATGAACAAGAGACTTCAAAGTCAAAACTTGTATTGAATAACAATGTTATTGTTGGTATCTCATTGTGGAAGTTTTGCTTGTAAGAAATCACATAACTATGCTTACTTACGTAGCAAAGTCTTCTCTTAGAGCGCATAGCTCTTGGCAAGTAAGCAACAACATATTGATTGGTGACTATGATCATAAGTACGGCAATATGTCAAGGTGATGGCAGTAGTAAATGTTGACCTTATGTGTTTTGATGGTAACAAACTTATTAAGAGTACCAATAGTTAAATACAAGCGTGCAATTGTATTATATACATCCCTAGTTGAACTTGAAGGACTTGATGAAGTCATAGATGGTCTAAGAAGAGTAGTTGTATCAAATGATGAACTAAACAATCTCCAAGGTTGAACTTGAAGGATTTGATGAAGTCATAGATGATCTAAGAGGAGTAGTTGTATCAAATGATGAACTAAATAATCTCCAAGAAAAACCATGCTACCAATCACTGATGAATTGAACACGATGAAAGGTTTGGATAGGACCTTTAAGTCTATCCGATGAAAGGTCTTATTAGCACTTGAAAAGTCCAACTGTTGCAAAGGTCTTGTTGACACATAGAAAGTTCAACTGGTGTAAAGGTTTTACTGACACCTAAGAATCTAGCTAATTTAGTGGAGGTGTGCATGGGGAGAGGTCATAAGCCTAGTTTGGCCGATCCTCTACAAAATCATGTGTGCATTTCATTGTACTTTCTTTGATTTGATTTCTATCATTGATACTAATATTTTTCATTTTATTGCACACTACATTCTTATTCTCTACCTTTATCATATTTCATTAGTTTTGCGAAGGCTTTGGTTGGGGAGTAAACTTTTAGAACTCAATTCTCCCCTTCTTAGATTAGGTTATTTGGGCAACAAGTGGTATAAGAGAAAGCTTCACCATAGATAAAATCTTAACTGCTAGGTGAGGTATAGTAATGGCTACCCAAGATAGATCATCCTATTCTAAGGGGTACTCCATTAGTTGTTCTCTATTCATGCAAATTACCATGGCGTGGACTAGTGGTTGTTGTATTGTATATAACCATTTAAGGGACCTGTCAATGGTGCTAGGACCTACCAGAGCCGATTGGATTTTGCCAAAATTGAGAGAAAATACTCTTTTACAGATGCCTGTGCCATTGGTTTTATCATCCACCAAAATCACAACACAAAAACACACACAAACAACTTAAAATAAAATGAAAATTTTGAGTATTGATCTTAAAGCTTTCTTCTGTTTACCCAAAACTTTTTTTTGTTCACCCTTGGCTCTCCCACTCAAATCCATACGGGCTTCCCCCTTCTCTACCATGTCTTCAAACTATCACCACCATCATTATTTCTAGTATCAATACCAGACCCCAGCTACGACAGCACCATTAGCAACACAAGAAACGATAGCAACAAGAACGCCTCTAAATCCAACAAGCCCAGACTCTATAATGGTGGGAGATTTGAGCCACTAATTTTTCACCTAGAATTAAGACATGGGCCACTAATTTTCACCATAAAATTTAAAAGAAACTAAAGAGATGATGGATAAAATAGTCGTTGGTAGGATGCTAACAACAAGAAGGTTTGGTGCTTGCATTTTTGACAAATTTATTAAAATGTTGTAGGTTTATTTAAACGTTTCATTTTGAAATTTAAAAAAAAAATGATAGATAAAATAGTGGTTAATAGATGCTAACAACAAAAAGAATTTAATCAATTATTGGAAAACTCAGAGGTACTTTAAATTATTTTTTAAACAATAGAGATAAATAAGTCAATTTTCTAAAACTTAGGTGTACTTCAAAAAAATGTAATTTTCATTTTTTCTAAAGATAAATTACAAAAACCCCCCTGTCCTTTATTTTGCGACAAAGACCCCTTATAGTATGACCGAAACAGAGACCCACAGTAGGGGTAATCCCATCTACCACAGGTTCCTTCACGAACTCGTTGCAGCGACTAATTCGGGCATACCCCTCCTCTAGCTTCTTCTCTCCCTCAGGAACCACACGTTTATTTCCATCGACCCTTTTGGCTTCGCCCAAGAGGCTAATCATTTGGAGTTTTGAAGTTTCCGAAGTATTAATCTTCAAGGCTTGAATGAACACAAACTTACCGAATTTCTTCAACTTGTCTGAGCCAATCATTCCAGTGATGAAGTTGTTTACAGAGACGTTCAAGAACTTAAGTGCAGGAAAATCAAATGGGAAGCTTCCATTCATGACGTTGTTGGAAATGTCAAGGTACTACAGCGAGCGAAGATTGGCGATGGGTTCTAAGCTCCCTGAAATGTTGCAACTTGAGACGTCGAGATGTTCGAGCTTCACAAGGTTCTCCACCCTAGAAGGCAAAACTCTCAGATCGTTGTGCGAGAGGTTGAGTACTTGGAGGTTCGAGAATCCCGGCAGATGGACCAAGTTGGTGAACCTATTGTGCGAGAGATCGAGCTTCTGAACCGACGACAATGACAAAACCGAATTGGTTTTCGAGGTGGGGCAAAGACCAACATTTCCTCCAAGACGATTCATGGTGAGATTGACTTCGATGAGGCTCGGCATCGACTAGAACCAACCTGGAATAGACCCTTGTAGTTTGTTGTAGGATAGATCCATATACTGTAACTTGGATAGATTACGAAGAAAATTCCATGAAACAAGTCCGCTCAGATTTCTTCCTGGAAGCTTTATTTCCTTAACTAGAGGATTCGAGCAATTCCCTTCTCTAGATTCGAAAAGCGACAAGTCAAATCCGGCAACGGAGTGAAAGGCTCGGGAGATTAACTCCCTAGTATTACAACTAGTACTAGGTGCTCCGCCCACCCTTAACGCGTTCGGTATACAAAGAAAATGGGGACTCGGGAATCTAACGCATCAACTATCTAAACGCTAAAGATCAGCAAGATCCTGTGCACGCCAACTGTTCAATCGAGTTCAGTCTAGATTAAGATTAGCGATCGAAGATCAGTTATCGCATGTGCGGCTTTTGATTGTACAAGCAAAAACAAACAAAATAATTCTCATCTTCTTCACAAAAAACATACGTCTTATAGATTGTCGACATGTTTTGCGACAATCTATAAGAATAAGCAACCGTTGTAGCTACCACTACCACTGGCCAACTCCCACACTTGGGCCGGATTTCTTTATCCCTTCCATCAAGCAGTTAACGTACTCTGCAAACCGGTTCCCCTTCTCTCCAGAATTCTTGATTGCCTCGAGATTCTTCCATGCATCCATGCTGTTTTGGATTGCTTAATGGTCGGGCTTGTGTGGTGGAGAAGAGCAAGGCGATGGAGCCCAACAAGAGAATAATTAAGAAGAATTAAGAGAATGAAGCGGCCAAGGGGAATTAGTCGTTGCAACGAGTTGTGGCGGCTATGGCTGAGAGGAACGAAAAAAGCGTGGGAAGAAGAAAGAGGAGATAAAGAGGAATGGGAAAAAGAGAGATCGAGGGAGAGAGAAATGTAATGGAACATGAGGTAGAGGGGATTAACGCCATTTTGTTTGTTTATCGTGATATCGGGGAATATGAACAATGCTTTTCTCCAATAATTATTACAATGATAATATGGGAGTTAAAAAATATTGCAACGGTGGTCTTCTCATTTTTTAAAGGAAGGTTGACGGTTTTGTCGCAAAACAAAGCACAGGGGGTCCTTGTCCCAGACCCCATAGTTCAGGGGGTTTTTGTAATTTACCTTTTTTCTAATTGAAATCAATCAATATCGGACTTAGGTGCGTCCGATCCGAGTACTATCCGATATGCCTACAACGAGAAGTTTAGGTAGGGTTTTTCAGAGGTTTTAGAGGCTAACGTACCTTCGAGCGATGAACGATGGTTGATGGACCATGCTCGCGCCAAGCCTGCCTTCTCTCTCAAAAAATCTCAAAATATCAGTTCCGCACGAACCAGTTTTCTTGGGGAATTGGAATTTCCCATGTAATCTGCAATTTCCTGAAAGCATCTATCCTTCTCCTTCTAAAACTTATTTAAAATTCGAAAGATTCAATTATTCTCTTCTCTTCAATCGACTCTCAGACACCCGTCAACGAGCTTCTACCGTCGAACATGGCGGGAACTCCGACGACGAGGAACTGGTTCTCGAGGCACGTGAAGCCGTGGCTGAGGTTCTGCAAGAAGGTGGGGTATCCAAACAAGAGTCGCTTGACATCGTGTCAAATTCACCGAAGTATGTCAAGATGCTGATTGATGGTGTTCATGATTTGGACGAACATTCACTGTGGAAGTCATGGAGTGCTGAGGGAGAAGATGTGGAGAGTCTTTCTTTTAAGAAGAAGGTGTTTTACATGGCCAAGGAGAAGGGAGATAACGGTATGCTTCCGTTCTTGGAGAGCATTGGACTGAACCCTATGGTATCGACGCATGTCGCACGGTATCTCTCCTCAGAGAAGCTTCCAAATCTCATTAATAAGGTATCGCCACAATCTTCATGGAGATTGGACAATATTGATTAATTTCTCTGTAGGTATTGTATATTATAATGTGTGGAACGGGGCTAAAATCAAATTCTGGACTGACCTTTGGTGGGGAGAAAACACATTGGCTAACACTTAGCCCCGCTTGTTTAATCTCTCCCAAAACCAAGAAGCCACCATAGACTCCTGTCTATCAGATTCGCCTCCTATAACAAGCCGGAACCTAAATTTAAGAATCTCTTAAGGGACGTAGAGATTGATGAACTTGCAGATCTGTTAAATGTCTTAAGAGAGGTCTATTTTTCCCCATCAAACCAAGACTAGGGAATCTAGAAGCTCCACCCTGCCGGAAAGTTCTCAACTAAATCTTTTCTCAGGGCCTTTGGTCGGGTGAGACAAACTCCGGGTTCCCTCGTAGAAGAGTTTGGATTGCCCACATCCTTCATAGAGTTTCATTTTTTGTTTTTTTTGTTTTTTTTGTTTTGTTTTTTTTTTTTTTTTTTTTTTTTTTTTTTTTTTTTTTTTTTTTGGTGTGTGTGTGGGAGACTTGCTTGAAAGGGAAAAAACAGAAAGGTAGATTGTGTATCTCCCTCCCATGTCTGCACCCTTTTTCTCAGCAATGGTGAGTCAGCTGAGCATCTCCTTCTACATTGTTCAGAAACAAGGAAGATCTGGCGTCATTTTATAAATCTTGTTGGTACATGATGGCTCAAGCAATAATGTGGAGTGTTTGGGAAGAACAAAACAGTCGCATTTTTTACAACAAAGCTAGATCCATGGAAGACATGATTTCTCATTTAATATACCTGTGCAATTTGTGGGTGCTGAATTCAGAGAGTTTGAAAGGAATGACTATGAATATGCTTCAGCAGAATGTGGTGGAAATATTGTTCTCTTCACCCAGTATTTTAAGAGTTAAAAGCCTTCCCCAACAAAAGAAGAGGAGGGGGTGACTCTATACTTTGATGGAAGTGCAGCTGGAAACCTGGGAATGGTAGGAATAGGTGGTGTGTTTAAGAGGGATGAAATCCCTATGTGGGCCTTTAGTGGACTAATTGGGACTGCAGACTCCACAGCATCTGAAGTTTTAGCTGTTCTAATGGGTCTCCGTATCACAAGAGATCTAGGCTTGACTGATCTAGTAGTCAAAGGTGACTCTAGCAACATGGTAAAATGGCTTTGGGAGAAGGAAGGCAAGCCTTGGAGATTGGCTCGCTACTTGGATGAGGCTAGAGATCTTTTGAAATCCTTGAATGCAAATTTAATCTGGATTCCTAGGGAGTTAAACTCTGTAGCAGATAGTTTAGCCAAATCTGGTGTGCACAGGGGAAGCTTGTATGGTGATAGAATTATGCCTTTGTAACCTGTATATAGCTCTTCCATTGTACATTAACAAGTTACTCTTTTTCTCAAAAGTGATACCTTGAGTAAAAGGAATTTGCAATTTGATAACAAAAATTAACTTTTCATTTTTTGATTATGCGCCGTAATTTATGTGAATCATGGGAAATCAAAGCTGCTTATTTGTGTGGTTATTTAACTTTGGTATCTCAACTCCCTCAATAAAGCCTTACCCCAACTATACGGGGTCAGTTACATGAACCCTGTTAATGCCCTTTTACTGTATTGGGTGGGTGCCCTGCCCATTGTTAAGTTTTGGGCTCTCAAATCGTTTCTCACTACTTCAACCTGTGGACTTTTTTTGCCTGCTCCTACCTCTTCTACACCCCTCAACTTGCAAACTTATGTAACTGTAAACTATCCTTGAAAAATGTTTTGAGAGATATGGATAGACATCACTTTAAAGCAAGTTTCCCACCCTCTTGTATAGCAGCAGGGTTAAGCTCACAAAGTAGGAAATGGTTTTCAAAATGTGAAGTTCTAATGCTTATCATGGAATGCTATTTTAACATAGTGTATATTGTATTTCTCATTCAATGTAGACCTTTAGAATGTGAAGGGAAGTTATCAGTTTTGAAGTTTGGTTTAGAGCCAGTGAATTAACTTCTATTGTTAATTACTATTTTTAATTTGTTTTCTTCTTGTAATCATTTATCATTTTCTATGTGCTGCTTGATTCTTTGTTTGGTTAATCAGGCCCATTCTTATTTTACATGTGTCATATATAGGTTAAATATATGAAGGAAATATTATTTTCTAGCAATGATGATGAAGTGGTTGTTGGGAAGAATGCACGTCGCATGATGATAAACCTATCAATTTCCATTGATGAGGATGTTCAGCAAACATTATCATTTTTTGAAAAGGTCTAGTATGACTTGATGCTTCTTTATAACTTTATTTTTTTTTTTTTAACTTTTGGTTTTCTACATTCATAAGGACAAGTAACAAACTTTATCTTTTTTCTCCTCCTGATAACATCTTTAGTTGTTCCAGGTGCCTACTGATGTCATTTTCATTATCTTTTCTCAAGTTTATTCTTGTCTAGCTAAAATCGTGTATGTACATTATTTTTCTGCATATTGAAGTGAATGTTATGTTTAATGGTGTAGATGGAAGCAAAGCGTGGAGGGCTGAACATGCTGGATTCCAAAGATGTCTCTTTTCAATACTTTGTTGAATCATTTCCTCGTTTTCTTATGCTACCAGTGGAATACCATTTGAAGCTTTTGGTTGATTTTTTTCAAGATATTGGAGTCCCCAAAGAACTCACTAGAGTTGTAATTTTGTTATTTCCTCCAATTGTTTTCTATGACATTGAGAAGGACATTAAACCAAGAATAAAGGCTTTTGAAAAGGTACTTAAAAATATGCTATGGTTTTACACATTTTTCAATAGATGATGCAGTTTTAGATGTCTATTATATTGATGATTGTAGTCAATTACAGTAGGTATGCATGCCGTTCAAGTTTAATGAACCTTCTGCATTCATTTATGGTTAAAATGTGATATTCTTATTTTGCTATATGCTGAAATAGAAGTGAACCTTTTGAGTAAGAGCTTTAGTGGATCTTGTTTCCAATGTTATTGATAGCCAGACTGGAAATTGGACCAGAAAGCCGAGTGGTTCATGGTTTTCCAGTTTATGGGGTGCTTTAATTGTAAAATTGCCAAAATTGTTTTGAATATTGAACCTGTAAACAACAACCAATTCCTGGGTTTTCCAGTTTAACTGCTCAGTTTGGTTTTCAAAGGAGTACTTGTTTTTCCATCATCATCTAAACCTTGTCTCCCAACTGTATAGGGTCGCCTACATAAATCCTGTTTTTCCATTCTGTTCTGTTCAGTGCCAAACCCATCATCAAATTTTGGGCACTTAAATCATTTCATGCTACTTCCACCCAAAGTTCTATTTGGTCTGCCCTTAGTTCTTCTAGTCCATTCAACTTGTAATACGTCATCTCTATGGGTGCTGTAGATGGTCTTCTATGCATGTGATTAGAACACCCCAGTCTACTTTCTCTCATTTTATCATCCATTGGAGCTACTCCTTGGTTCCTTCAGATGACTTCATTTCTGACCCTATCATTTCTTGTTTCTCCATCTTGGTGTATATATATTGATAGGTAAAATGGGGGTGGAAGCTAAGAGACAGAGAAAGCACCCCGATGACTAGAACCTTCCATTCACTATTCTCTGTCATGTTGTATCTCATGCACTTAATGCAGGTTTACTTTGATGCCTGAAACCATTTTTGACTGCATAGTTGCTAGTAGGCGAAGTTATAAAATTTTCTTTAGGTTCTGTTTGGGAAGGGTAAAAATACAAATATAAACAGTGCAATGTGCAAATACAATTTTTTTGTATTTGCACTAAGCATATTTGTATTTGCACTCTTCCCAAATGGAGTCTTAGGCTTCACAAGTTGGTGAGAAATACAACACCTTACCACTTTTGCGTAGATCAGGCTTCATCTGACTGACTTGCATTTGGAACATGATACTTGTTGCAGCAAAATGTTTTCGTTATTTGAAACAGTTTCTTTTAGTTAATATAGATATAGCTTGGCATGCTGGGATAGGTGCAGTACTAGGACGAGAGACCTATGAAGTTGTTTTGGATAAAATTAATTGCTGAAGCTAAATGTGGTAAGCAACCTATGAGACCTAGATATGGATATATACGCATATTGGGAATGGGCATACAACTATCCATCTTCTAAGATCTTGGACACATGTATGGGTACAATTGTCTCATTTAATATGCCTATGGATTCTATATCTAGTTTTTGAAGTTAAGTGCCATATCTCAATACTTAATATCTAACATATTTTAAAAGTGCCAATGCTATGAAATATGCTTAAGAAGTATTAATGCAGTATCAATTGCTGGATCCTCCTCTAGGAAACAAAAACCCCTTGAGGTGTGGTCTTCCCCAATGGCTGGGTCGTTGAAATTGAACTTTGTTGGTTGTAATCTAGGCAGTTCAGGTCCGTCTGGAATTGGAAGAGTAATTAGAGATGAAGATGGCACTATAAGGGCTTTGTTTTCAGGTCCAATTGTACAAGGTGATGCTGTAACTGCAGAATTTTTTGCTGCAGTATTTGGGTAAAAATAGCTAGACATGGGAGCAGAAAGATTGGTTCTTGAAGGTGACATGAAACTGGTAGTGAGGTGTGATAGCGATTTGGAAGCTTAGAAATGAATACAGGCGCTTCAAATGGCTTTCAAGAGATATGATAATTCAAATCGAGTGGGTTAGGACATCTGCCAATAGTTTAGCAAGACAAGGAGTAAATAGACAACTGATGTACTGGGCTCAGTTGTAATAAATGCTGTGATACAGCTGGGTGGGTTTATCTTGTATTGGGTTAGACAGTTTCTTCACAATTTCTGGTTGTAATGTCTCTTTTTTATTAATGAATGGATGGATTTTTGTGTTGCTGATAGAAAAAAAAAATTAATGCAATATCTTGTGCTCTATCAAGTGCATATTTGTGTCTGACTGAAAAGACTAGGGGTGTTAACTTAGGTGTATCATTGTCCCTCTCTCATCCTTTGTTGAAGAAAGCCCCTTCGACTGAAACGACTATGGCAGGGCTTGCTTGAAGACCGAGGCTAGTATTCTACTCAAGCAGTTCTGATCGTCCAAACCCAAGGTATGGCAGGAGCAAAGAAGAAGAAGGAGAAGAAGAATTTGACTTAGACTGGATTAAGGGGAAAAATCTGATGAGAAAGCTTATGGTGAGTTCAGTATTGGAAGTATTGATAGTAGAACTGGAAAAAGAATCATGGCGGACATAGACTTGGGTACAAAGTTGCTTTTCAAAACTTCTTCACTAGCCTTATCCAAGAAGTCTTTGGAACCTTGGAAGAGCTGTGGTTTGGAAGGCAGAGTAGATCCTTTCCCGATACAAAGTCAAGGCCAGGGTGTTTGTAGTTTGATTACAACGTCTCCCCACTCAGTAAGCAAAACTACAGTTATTCCCCTTTCCCCAAACAATGTGAAGAAGGTTGGCATTGGCCATGAGGAGACATTTGCCCCAGTTGCCAAGATGACTACTACCAAATTTATTCTTGCCATTGCTGCTCTTAAGTAGTGGACTTTTCACCAGATGGATGTAAGGAATGCCTTTCTTTATGGGCATCTCCATGAGATGGTGTACATGAAACCTCCTCTAGGTTATTGTGAAGATCCTAAGTTTGTTTGCAAACTTAAAGAAGTTGTTATATGAGCTCAAATATGTCCCGTGGGCTTGGTTTGAGAGATTCTGTTGTAATAGAAGTTGGATTTTTTTTTATCAGTAAGGATAAATTTGATTAAACTTCAAATAGTAGGAATTACATCAAGGTGGAAAATTCTCCAGCAGAAGAAACTAGATTTTTGCCCAAAAATTTGTTGTCTTGTAGTCCCTTGTTTTGCCCATGTGTCTGCCATCCCATTTGTTGTTCTCACCCATCTAAGACCAACACTCATCTCCCTTGCTAAGAATTCTATTTTGCAGACTGTATGCCTGTGAACCCATGGGATTTGGGTACTATTCCTTGTCCATTAGATAACCACTTGTGAATCCCCTTCCAGTTCCAAGTTAAGAAACCCAAACTGCTTAGCGAATTTTAGACCCTGAAGAAGACTAGGCAACCTTGCTGTCACTGCATCACCATTGGCTACAGGACAAATATAAGGCAAGCACCTTCTCTTCTGTGTCTTGAAAGACCCCTTCCATCCTAGCTATTGCTTGATTACCTATGTAGCTTCCATTAAAATTGAGTTTCACATAGTTAGCTGCCAGTTGTCTCCATTCCATCATTGTTCTTTCCTTGTTTTGAGATGACATAACCACTTCCTCAGAATATCATTAAGTGAGAAAGATTTGAAGTCCTCCATTGACTTTACCCAATGTGCTACCTTTATTTTTACTGTTTCTAGGATTTTCAATTCTGTCCTACTCTTTTCATTAAATATCCTTCCATTTCTTTTTTCCCAAATAGTCCAAATCAATGTAGCTCTTGCTGCTTTCCACACCAACCTTCCTCTAGTCTTTGATTGTTTCAAGAAGTTTGGATCATAGAGCCTAGCTGCATCCTGAGGAGGAGACCGCCTGCAGCCAAAGAGAAAACAAAGATGCTCTCAACTACAAAGCACAAAAGGACAAGATAAGAAAATATGGGATATAGTTTCACCATTGTTTTTGCAAAGAAAGCACATGTGAGGAGAAAGGCATGTATTTGGCCTTTTTTTTTTTTCTGCAGCATGTCATTGGTATTAATCTTTCCACTAAAAACTTCCCAACAAAAGGCCCTTAGGAGGGATTGGTGTGCTCCAAACTTCTTTCACCGGGAAATTCACCCCCGAGGTAGAAGACTGAATTAGGAAGTTGAAAAAGGATGCACAAGTGAACAAGCCATATGAGGAAATGGACCACATTCTATTGTCCTTGACACTTTGATGCAAAAATATGGAATCAAGTTTGGCTAAAAGGAGGATGAGAGAATCACACTCCATTTCCCTTAGACCTCTTCTAAATTCCAAATCCCAACTTATCCCTGTGGCTAAGAAAATCACTAACTTAGAGATGGGTTCACATTTATAGTTGGAGGTTGAATCAAGCATAGGAAATTGGACCTTTAGTGATTGACTACTATCCATAGGTCTTCCCAAAACAATATTCTTGACCCATTACCCAATCTTAAAGTGAACTTTGAAAAAAGTTGTGTGGTAGGTTTAAATTTGGAAGATAGTGAGGTTGAGTCCATTGCTGCTTCCTTGGGATGTTTTGTTGCTTCCTGGCCCTTGACTTATTTGGGTTTACCTTACCATTGGGTGGGAATCCTAAGGAAAGTAGGTAGTTTCTGGAATCCAGTAGTGGAGGAATTTGAAAAAAGATTGGCAACATGGAAAAAAAAACTACATCTCCTTGGGGGGAAGGGTAACTTTGATCAAGGTCACACTTACCAATCTCCTGGTGTACTTCCTTTCTGTTTTCAGGGTCCCCTCTAGGGAGGCTAGAAAATTGGAAAAGTTGATGAGGAATTTTTTGTGGGAACCAGGGTGCAAAAAGGATCATTTAATTAGTTGGGAGGTAGGTAGTCGTAGCAAAGAGGGAGGGGGGCTAGGGTTAGGGAATTTGGTTCTTAAGAATGAAGCTTTGTTGGGAAAATGGTTATGGAGATGACCGTTGTGGAGAGAGAGAGAGAGAGAGAGAGAGAGAGAGAGAGAGAGAGAGAGAGAGAGAGAGAGAGAGAGTTTGTGGCATAGGGTGGTGGTTAGCTTTCATGGCTGCTTTGATTCATGCTGGGATGCCAGAGTACCTAGTCAGGCTGCCCTATCTACTCCTTGGAAGGCAATATATGGCATTCTTCCCAAATTTCTCCAATATGTAAGGTATGATGTTGTGTGGGTAATCTAGTTCTTTTTTGGGAAGATACTTGGATGGGTAATATGCTTCTCAAAGACCTCTCTTTACTCTCTTTCCCTCTATAAAAAAGAGCTCAATTTGATAAAAAAAGAGCCCATTTCCTCTTTTCTCTCTCCTCTAGCCCTCTCTCTTTCTTTGAATTGGGATTTTGGATTTCGTAGAGGTTTGCGAGAGGTTGAACTTCCTTGTGTCACCGAGTTGCTTTCTTTTCTTGGTAATAGAGGTGTAAACAGATCGAGTTCAAATCGGACCAGGCAATATCCGAATTCGAATCCGACTAGAAAATCTGATATCCGAATTCGATTTGATATCTGAAGGATATTGAAAATTAATATCCGAATTTGAATTCGACTAAATATTCGAATATTCGACTTGATGTGAATTCAATTAATTAATTATTTTAGATAATTAGTAAATATATAAAATAAATATTTTATTGATATAAAGTATATAAATATGTAAATTATTTATATAAATTAATTATTATATATAAATTACATAAAATATTTTATATATTATATATTAGAATTAAATAATTGGCCAAATTCAGATATTTATCGAATCGAATCATCCGAATTTGGTAAGAATAGGATATCTGAATTTATTATCTGAATTCGATTCGATTATGTCGAATATCGAATTTTTGAATACCGTTGACACCCCTACTTGGCAACGTTTGTTTAGACCCTTCTTCTTCTTCTTCTTCTTCTTCTTCTGATAAGAGAGGTGATGTGCTTGGGCCTTTCCCTGTGTGAGAAGTTTGGACCAAGCCGATTCCCCCAAAAATAGCTGTCTTTTGTTGGGAGGTGTATCATGAAAAGATTAATACTTTGGAAAGGAGAGAAATATTCAGAACATAAAGGATTGCATTTTGACCAGGGCAATCCATTGGCTGAGATCATTGGATTCCTTTAAAACATATTCCTTTGATGACATTTGGAGGAACTGGATTGCTGTGGCTAGTAGCAGTAACAGGAAGAACAGAGTACCAGCTGTGTGGGTGCCTCCTTCGGAAGACTGGACAAAGCTGAATTTTGATGGTAGCAGCCAGGAAATCCGGGTCCATCAGGGATAGGTGGGGTGCTGAGAGATAAAGATGGTAATATATTAGCTTTGTTCTCAGGCTCCGTGTTAGAGCTGAGCTTCTAGCAGCAGTACAAGGTATTCAGATTGCAGACCAGATAGGAGTTTAGAATTTGCTTATTGAAGGAGACTCCAAAGTCGTGGCTGGTTAAAAAATCCAGCTTCAGTTATTTGGTGCTACAGGGATCTTATGAGGAAAGCTAAGTGGTTTTCAAGGAACATGACTGTTAATTATCAGTGGGTGGGTAGAACAGCTAATACCATAGCGGATGGGTTAGCTAAACAAGGGGTATCAAGGGAGCATTTATTCTGGGCAGCGCTGTAAACTTTCTTTTCCTAGTCTGAGGTAGTACTTTGTTGTTGTTGTGGAGAGGTACCAGCTCGTGCCTTTCCTTTGGGCAGGCTGTATTGTAATATCATTCTGATTATCATGAATAAACTTTCAATCATTTATAAAAAAAACTTGCAAAAGAAAAGGTCTTTTTTGTGTCTATCCCCAAACTGGTGTATTTTATGCAAAACCCATAGTGAGGACTACTACCACTCACTGATTTCCTGCCCTTTCGCTATAGCTCTGTGGGATTGGATTTTTTATTGTTTGGTTGTTGGTGGGTTCTACCATTGGAAGTAAAGTTGTTGTTTAGCTCGTCTATCTTTGTCTTCCCAGCAGAAAAGGGGAAATGTATGTGGGAATGCCTTGGAGCAGCCACATTGTGTACTATTTGGGAAGAAAGGAATGCTAGAACTTTTCTTGACAAGGAGAGAACCTTTTCAGCAGTGAAGGAGTGTATATTAATAAGAGCTATACATTGTCTGAGAACCCTAGACTCATTTAATCCTTTTTCCTTTGCTGACTTTTGGAGAAGCTAGGCTATAATAGCTAACTTATCCTTGAAGATAGATCTGCAGCAGTTCGAGTACCTCCCTCAGAAGGATTTATTAAACTGAATTTTGATGGGAGCAGCCAAGGCAATCCAGGATTGTCAGGGATTAGAGGAGTTTTGGGAATTGACTCATTGAGGAGAGCAATATCTTATCACTGTTTTTAGACCCGGTGGAAGTAGGTGATTCAACAAGGGCTGAGTTGTTGGCTAATGTATAAGGGATTCAGATTGCCAACCAGCTCGGATAGAAAAGCTACTGATTGAAGGAGACTCTAAGGTGATTGTGGGTTGGTTGCTGAACCCTGATTCAGTTACTTGGAGCTATAAGGATCTTATGAAAAAATTTAAATGGTTAACAGGACACATGGCGATTCACTGATAAAAAAAAGGACACATGACAATTAGAGCCCAATGGGTGGGTGGGTAGGTCGACAAATGCTTTTGCTGACTTCCTTGCCAAACAAGGGGTATCTACTGATTGAAGGAGACTCTAAGCTGATTGTGGGTTGGTTGCTGAACCCTGATTCAGTTACTTGGAGCTATAGGGATCTTATGAAAAATTTTAAATGGTTAATAGGACACATGACAATTCACTGAAAAAAAAAAGGACACATGACAATTAGAGCTCAATGGGTGGGTGGGTAGGTCGACAAATGCTTTTGCTGACTTCCTTGCCAAACAAGGGGGTATCTAGGGAAGAGCTGTTTTGGGTAAGCTTGTAATTTTTCTCTTGTTTTTTCTTGTCTTTCTGTAATATCTAGGAGAGGTTGCACCTCATGCCTCTCTCCAAGGGATGCTTGTAACCACTTATTCTATTTGATTAATGAAATTATCTTTCAATTAACAAAAAAGAAAAAAAATAAATAAAGGATATACCTCATAGATTGCTTTCCAAGGAGAGGAGGAGTTTGCATTGGGGGCTACCTTTGCATAATTGCATCCTAGCCATTGTCCAACTGACCATGTATGCTTTCAATCACCTTGTGCCAAAGCCTATTTCTTTCTAAGGGAAACTTTCAAAGCCACTTTCCTAGAAGAGTTGAGTTCTTTTGGAGTAGATTGCCTAAACCAAGTCCACCCTCTTCTTTGAATTACTAACTTGTTCCCATTTCACCAAGTGATCTTTCTTTCCATCCTCTGGTTCCCACAATTAGCTTTTCTACTAGCTTCTTTGGATCTACTAGCTTTTCTAATTGCCTAGCAATTTTAACGGGTATACGGAAAGTGGACAAAAAGTAGATAGGGACAAGGTTCAAAATATCGATATGTATCAACCTGTATCAACTTATACATATCGTATTGGGTGCTTCCCGATATGCTCCTACAGAGGGTGTATCGTTTTGACCAGTTCAGGTGGTGGACAGAACTTAAACCGGCCCCTCTATTTTTGAGGAGATTCTTTCTTGAGCATGTTCAAGTCTTCCATAAAGGTCCCTATTCTAGTCCTTTATCTTCTCCTTTAATGCTTTTAATCTCCTCATAAATCTAACACCCTTTTTTCTACTTCTTGGACTTTCCGCATTCCACTAGGATTTTACTCCTTCCTTGAATTGGGGATCTTCCAGCCACATATTCTCAAACCGGTAAGGGTGAAGTGCCACCAAACAACAACTCCTGTCCCAAAGAAATTGGACAATAGTTTGAGGTTACCCTAGGTAAGGCTTTAGCTATCAAGTTTTCCTACAAACCTTCCCAATCTATCGAGGAAAGAAATCTATCAAGTTCAGAACAAATTGGGATATCTTGGAAATTTGACCAAGTGAAGTCAGTCTATAGTAGTGTTAGTGGGGGTTCCTTCAACTCAAGGGACTCAATTAAATTATTGAATTTTCTCATATGAGGGTAAAACCTTGTCTTGGTTTGTTTGTTTATCCCGAGAATCTTAAAACATTGAAATTCCCCCTAGACACCAAGGTCCCTCCCACAAGCCTCTCACTACGCTCAATTCCTCCCAAAAAGATCCCTCTCCTTATAAGAATTAGGGCCATACACATTGGTTAGGACCTAATCCTTACTGTTAGAATGTTAAAATAACTTAGTTGCAGATGTTAGGGTATGTTTGGCTAATTAAAGTGTTTTTTGTTTCGTTTTTTATTTCTGTTATGTCTGTTATTGTACTCAGGGGCACAAGGGTCTTTTCCCTTGTTATTTATGTCGCCCTATATATAGTAAAATAAAGATTGGCGCCGCCAGTACTGTTACATTGCAAAACCTTCTCTCCTCTCTTCTCTTCTCTTCTCTTCTTCTTCTCTTCTCCTCTCTTCTCTTCCTCTTATCTCTGGCCGGCCACACTGTCAAGATGGTATCAGAGCGGGAATGCTGATTAAAAGAGAGAAGATCGATCAACGCTATTGTCAAGAGAAGATCGATCAACCCAAAGAACAGATCGAACATACTAGTAGAACAGAAATTTGATTCTGGACTACAAAATAGCTACAACTGGTACAGTTCTCCCTATTTTTCTCTTCTTTACCCTCCTTGGTCATGTGCCGAGTGAAAACCCTATGAATCTGGGGTGGTTGAATGCTGCCGAACCTGTGTAACCCCAGTTTTCTTGGATCGTGTGATCCTGTTCATGTGTTAAGACAACTGTAGGTCAAGGATGACCTGTCTTCTCAATGGTTTGAGTTGACTATAAGTAAGAAGGATCTCTCCTGCTGATTAGTGGCTGTTAGACATTTTGGAACTCTGGTAGGTGGGGACTGTCAAAACTATACAGGTCTGAAATCTGCCGAATATTACCTCAGTTTTTGTCCGGAATTTGGTACTGTTTGTGCTCAACCTGGTTGTTAAACCCAAGTGTGTGGGTGTGAACTGAGTGGAGCATTGTTTTGTGGAGTAAGGAGGGGTCCTAAGTCCGGTGTTTGGGACTGGTTAACTGCTTAACCATGTCGACTGAGAATTCTGCTACTTCAGAGATCTCAGGGAGCCACAATGGAGTAAGTGGGGGAATGGATATGAGCTTTCCCATGGCTATTATTCCCTTTGATGGTCTGAATTACCTTGAGTGGCCTAGGGGAATAAAACTCTACATCACTGCTAGGGGGAGAATAGGATACATCAATGGGAGAGTAAAGGAACCGAAGTATGGAAGTGCTGAGCATGATAGGTGGAACCAAGAGAACAATATGGTGATGTCTTGGATCTTGGTTTCAATGCTGCTACAAGTAAGGAAGACTTTTATGTGGGCTGAAACTACTTGTGAGATATGGGAACAAGCGAAGTCCACTTATTCAGAATAGAGACACTATGCCAAGATATATCAACTAGAAGCTGAATCTTCTACTTGCAAGCAGGGGGAGAGGAGTCTCTCGATGTACTATTCTGATTTGACATCAATATGGAAAGAACTTGATCACTATCAGAATGTGAATTGGAAGTGTGATGAAGATGCAAAGGCCTATAAGTCACTTGTATCACAACAACGAGTGTTTGCCTTCCTCCTAGGGCTGAATCCGTCATATGAGTCCATCAGGGTACAGATCTTGGGTAGTAAAGACTTGCCAACAGTCCAGGAGGTGTATGCCTTGGTGCAGTCAGAAGAAAGTAGAAGAAGTGTGATGAATGGTGTAGAAGGGGAGTTAGTTGCCCTAGCTGTCCGGGGAAATTCAGATACAAATGTCAGAGGTGGCTTTAAAAGGGGTGACACTCAGAAAAAATCAGAAGATAAAAGCAAGCTTTGGTGCACTCACTGCCAGAAGACACGACACACGAAAGATACATGCTGGGATCTCCATGGAAAACCTAAATGGGCACTGGATTTGGGTAAGAAGTCAGCACCGAATCAGGGCAAGAAACCAGGCTAGCAGAATAAAAAAAGGTATAACTCAGCTAATATGGCATCGACAAATACTAGTCCTTCCGTAACTCAGGAGAGACATCCCGGTTCTGACTCTAAGGAAGATATTATCAACTCCTTCCGTGAACATTTGGAATTGTATGGTAGGACTCTTCGCCAGGTGGATTTTGGGCCTACTCCTTCTACCTCATTTGTGTCTACATCAGGTAATGCCACAACCTTCCATGTGTCATCTCATACTACTGATTCTCCTTGGATTATCGATTCCGGAGCCTCAAATCACATGACCGGTAAGTCAAATTTGTTTCAGACATATAACCTTCTCTCTGGGAGAGATAAGGTAAGACTGGCTGATGGTTCTTTTTCTACCATAGCTGGCTGAGGCACCATACCTCTCCCACTTGGCCTTACTCTTTCTAACGTCCTGCACGTTCTGAAATTACCTATTAATTTGCTGTCCATTAGTAGTCTTACTCACTCTTTGAATTGCTCAGTCACTTTTTTTCCGTCTTCATGTGTGTTTCAAGATTTGACCTCAGGGAAGATGATTGGTAGACGAAGCATGGTGGATGGTCTCTACGTGTTGAAGAATAATGTTGGTCTAGTGGCGGCTGAGTCCACAAGTTCGTCAAGCGAGAGTTAGGTTTATTTATGGCATAGTCGTTTAGGTCATCTTTCTTTTGAGTCGTTAAAAGTTGTGTTCCCAAAGTTGTTTGAGTCCTTGTTAGTGAGTCAGTTACAGTGTCAAACTTGTCAGTTGAGTAAGCATTGTAGAAGTTCTTTACCTTTACGAAATAAAATATCTGAATTTCCATTTCATATTGTTTATTTTGATGTTTGGGGCCCTGTTACTCTACCTACTGTAGCTGGTTATAAGTATTTTGTTACTTTGATTGATGATTATTCTCGATACACTTGGGTTTACCCTATGCGATCTCGAGATGAAGTGCCACAAATTGTGAAAGATTTTCAATGCATGGTGTTCACTCAGTTCCAAACGGAAATTCATATCTTCTAGTCGGACAATGCAAAGGAATATTTCCATAGTGATCTCACGAAGTTCTTTGCTTCAAGTGGGCCATTTCAGCGAAGCTCTTGTGCCAGGACACCCCAACAAAATGGTGTGGCTGAACAAAAAAACCGTCACCTTCTCGAAGTTGCTCGTGGCTTGCTGATTCATATGAATGTGCCAAAACAGTTCTGGATGGATGCAGTATTGTGTACGACATATATCATCAATCGCATGCCCTCTCTGCTACTAGAGTATAAGGCCCCACATCAGCTCTTGTTCCTTACAACCCTGTTATCCACCATTCCGATGCGTGGTTTTGGATGTCGGTGCTTTGTCCACAACCTGTCACCTACTCGTGGTAAACTTGACCCTCAGGCTATTCCTTGTGTTTTTCTTGGTTACCCTTCATCTCAAAAGGGGTGTTGTTGCTACGATCCCATTGCCCGCAAGTACTATGTTTCCATTGATGTCTCATTCTTTGAGAGTCAACCATTCTTCTTGGTTTCTCCTCAGGGGGAGAGTAGGGTTGAGGAGAAACAGACAACGACTCAGATTCAACTACCTCCTTTACCCGATCCTCCTCTGTTCTGGGTTTTTCATCATCGCCATAAGAGCCAACAGAGTTCAAGAGCCGTGGAGCCAGACACTGTGCAACCAACATCATCGGATTCACCTGAGGCAGATCCGTCTCATTAGCCAGGTACACTTCCTCCCATTGCTCCTTTAAATGTTGATTCCCTTGTCACCAATGATCTTAATATTCCTATTGCTAAGAGAAAGGGTGTTAAATCTTGTACCACTAATCATCTTATCTCTAATTTTGTGTCCTCTGAGCATGTTTCACCTTTGTACCGTGCCTTTCTCTCTTCTGTGGATAGTGTCCCCGTTCCTAAGACCGTGGCAGAAGCTTTGTCAAAACCTGAATGGACAGATGCAATGCAGGAAAAAATTGATGCCTTACACAAATATGGTACTTGGGAGTTGGTAGATCTTCTTGAAGGGAAGGAACCAATGGGGTGCAAGTGGGTGTTTATAGTGAAACACAAAGCTGATGGAATTGTTGAAAGGTACAAGGCTAGACTGGTAGCAAGAGGCTTCACACAGGTATATGGAGTGGACTATGCAGAGACTTTTGCTCTAGTAGCGAAGATGAACTCTATTCGGATTCTCCTTTCCTTGGCAGCAAATTTTGACTGGGATCTTCACCAATTGGACATCAAGAATGCCTTTTTGAATGGTGACTTGGAAGAGGAAGTGTACATGACCCAACCCCCAGGGTTTTGTGTCAAAGGCAGTGAACAAAAGGTGTGCATGTTAAAAAAAAATCCCTATATGGGTTGAAACAATCACCTCGGGCTTGGTTTAGTAAGTTCCATTTAGTAGTAAGTTCCATTTAGCAGTCCAACAGATGGGATTCAAACAATGCCAGTCAGATCATACCCTATTTGTGAAAAGAGATGAAGATAAAATTGCAGCTCTTATTGTGTATGTGGATGACATAGTTATCACAGGAGATTGGGAGGCTGAAATCCAGAGACTAAAAAAATTCTTAGCCACTAAATTTGAGGTGAAGGATCTAGGCCCCTTACGATACTTCCTTAGAATTGAAGTTGCCCGCTCTCACAAGGGCATCTTTATTTTCCAACGGAAGTATGTACTAGATCTACTAGAAGATACAAGCAAGTTGGGGGTAAAACCATATGATTCACCTATTGAACCTAATCACCATCTGGGAGACAGTTAGGGAGAGTTTTTGAAAGATGTAAAGATGTTCCAGAGACTCGTAGGGAGACTTTTGTATTTGTCTATGACTAGGCCTGATATTGCTTATGCAGTGGGTGTCCTAGTCAATTCATGCACAGCCCGAGGACAACTCACTTTGAGGCTGCAGAGAGGATCTTGAGATATCTCAAGAAGTTTCCTAGAGCTGGTTTGTTGTTCCAGAAACATAGTCACTTAAAAGTGGAAGTATATACTGATGCAGATTGGGCAGGAGCAGTCAATGACCGAAAGTTTACCAGTGGGTATTGTGCCTTTGTACGAGGAAACCTTGTCACATGGAGAAGCAAAAAACAAAGTGTGGTGGTTAGATCCAATGCTGAAGCAGAGTATAGAGCGATGGCTCTTGGGGTTGTGGAAATCATGTGGATAAGAAATCTGTTAGGTGAACTGGGTTTAGTAGTAAGCAATCCTACGTCACTCTACTGTGACAATAAAGCTGCTATCAATATTGCTGCTAATCCAGTTCTGCATGATAGGACGAAACACATTGAAGTGGACAAGCATTTTATCAGAGAGAAACTTGAAAGTGGAGAAGTGTGTACACCATATGTCAGTTCGGAAGAGCAACTTGCAGATATCTTCACCAAAGGTCTTCATCATGTGTGTGGCACAAAGATTTGTGTGACAAGTTGGGCATGATTGACATCTATGCTCCAACTTGAGGGGGAGTGTTAGAATAATGTTAAAATAACTTAGTTGCAAATGTTAGGGCCTATTTGGCTAATTAAAGTGTTTTTTTATTTCTATTATGTATGTTGTTGTACTCAGGGGCACAAGGGTCTTTTCCCTTGTTATTTCTATTGCCCTATATATAGTAAAATAAAGACTGGCGCCGCCAGTACTGTTACATTGCAAAACCTTCTCTCCTCTCTTCTCTTCTCTTCTTCTTCTCTTCTTCTTCTCTTCTCTTCCTCTTATCTCTGCCAGCGACACTGTCAGGACTTACCATAACTTATTGTTTTTAATTTGATTGAGACTGAATGGTTCCCAATGAGTTCTTCCAAGCATTCCATCTCCTCAGTCTTCCAAATAGTAAGAATTCCTCCTGAAGCTCCCCATGAAGGAGCAAAAGCCCAACTCAAGCCTCTGATTCCCCAGAAACTCCTAATCCACCTTCTATCTATTTTTGAAAGTTTGGTTTCTTAAATCATAAAAATATATGGCTTACCTTTCCTTAAAACACTCCTAATCAACCTTCTTTTCTTTGCACTTCCTAGCCCTCTCACATTCCAGTTGATAATTTTCATGATCAAAGCAGAAAAAGGTCCCTATCAAAACCAATCACCTAACTCTTCTTCCTTTTTCCCCTCCCTTCAGACTCCTCCTTGTCATAGGTTATTTTTGTTTTCGGCTTTTCCACTTAACTTTTCTTCTTCTTTTTTTTTTGCTTCCTTCCTTCCTCCCTCATTTCTTTTCCTTGATTCGAGTACACTTTATCAATTAGAGGTATATTTACAAGCTCTTACTCTTGAAACTTCTCAATTCCATTCCCCGATTCAATAGCTTCCCCTCCTGGGCCAACAATCTCAGCACTCCGGATATCCTATCCTCCTTTTCCAGAAGCAAAGTTAGATTTCTATCCACTAGCTCTAGCATTCTATCCCCCTCTGTATCCTCAAATTCTTCCTGTTTTTTAATATTTGTTTCAGGCAAATTGGCACAAGTGATTTCAGCATTCAAAGTTGACTGGCCTGGAATTGGATCTACAAACATAACAGAACAAGAAGGCACAGAATTAGTAAAACAAAGAGGAATGCCTAGATGACTAGAAGAAGGGGCGGAAAGAGGAGGGGATAAGGGGATAGAAACTCCCTGTTCCAATGTTTTGCAAGCTTCCCCTGTATCAAGCTCTTTTTGTTGGTTTTCCTCTTGAGAAATCCCCATGACAGCATCCTTATTCTATTCCTCTTGTACTTCCTCTTGGAAAACACTGGATCTACCATTCTTCCCTAGCCACTGATCCTGTTTCTATACTTGCATTGATAGCACCATCATGTGCTCTTCAGGTAGAAGTGCCCCCATACTAAATAAAGGGGTGGTCTCTTGTCCGTCTGCTGCCACCAGCTCCTTTGTCTTTTCCGAGTCTTGGTCGTCAAATAGTAACTTGGTTCCCAGATTGTCTTCTTCCAAAATTTTACAAGCTTTAGTGGAATCTATGCTGTCGATGCTAGAAGGCTGGTTAATCTCTTCTTCCTCTCCAAAATCAAAACCTTCCAAGTCCTCCCAATCATTGTCGTCTTCCCAGTCTTCTTTATTTTCCCTGAAATACCTTGGGTTTAGCCTGTCTGGTGTCGTGGAACTTTTTGAGTGCACTTGCCTCCAAGCGAGCCCTGAAATCCCTGAAAACCTCCTTTGGTTTCCCACATTAGCACCTAAGGAAGTACCCTTTTGGTTCTGATCCTTCTTTGCTTCGTCAGGAAAAGAGGTCGGATTTAATGGGGAAGATGATAGATCTCTGTTAGTGTCTCCTAACCCCAGTTGAACAGTCATGTGATCACTTAAATCGTCATGTGCAAGGGTTAGTTTCGGTCCACCCACGAGACCAGGTTTGTTTACCGGCTCAGATTTACTTGGAATTCTTTCCGGTTCAACCTGCTGTGACAACTTACCATCTGTTTCATCCTGCTGTGATAACTTTCTGGTCCTGTTTGCTTGCTATTTTTGGAAGCCTATGACCCCTCTTTTTCTTGCCATGATCGTTGAGCTTTGGCTCCACTTGATTGTTTGCCTGTTTCATCCAATGGCTGAACTCCACACAGGCTTTTCCATGCCATCTCATCATCTTCTACCTTTGTTCCCTTCCACAGTTTCAAATCCATTTCAATGGCTAACCAGGTGATGTAAACCATTCCATCTACTGTAACCTCTAATTGAGTTCTTCAGATTATTCCTTTTCACTCTCAAGCATCTTTAGGGCTTGACTCTTCTTTTCACTCTCAATCCTTCAAGATGAAGGATCTTGGTCCATTGACTTACTTTCTCATTCTTGAAGTCAATAAGAGCCCTCAGGAATACTTTGTAAATCAGTAGAAATATGCCAGTGACCTGATTAAGATGGCCAATTTTATTGATTCTAAGTAGGTTGATACTCCCTTGTAACTCAACTTGAAGTTTAGTAAGAATGATGGATAGCTTCTCCTTGATGCCACCTTATACCGCTAGCTTATTGGCAACCTTATTTATCTCACCATGACCCAACCAGATATATGTTGTGCCATACAGATAGCCAGTCGGTTTGTGCCTGCTCCTCGGCAACCTCATTTCTTTGCAATTCTTCAAATCAGAGGATCCTTATCTAATGGCCTTTTCTTCTCGTCTTCCTCATCTACTCAGTTGATTGCTTATGCTGATGTTGACTGTTTTAGCATTTAAATCAAAAGGGGGAAACTAGTGTCTATTTTATTTAAGTGTGAATGTTGGGGGGTTGTTGAAAAAGAGGGGAAAAAGAAAAGGATCTCCTCCTTTGTTGTTCTGATGAGGCCAAAAAGAAAGAAAGAAAGAAAAGAAAAAAATAAGATAAAAAAGAGAAAAATGCGAATATATTCTGTATTTGTATGTTTTTTATAGTAGGTTCCAAAATTGTTGTTCTTCAGTAGCTTTGTTGATAGTTTGGGTCCATGGGCATTTTTATCATTTTATATCTCAGATTCTGGTCAAGGGCAGTCGGGTGCACATCTGTTGGGTTTTAGTCTCTTGGGTCTTTTTGTAACAAAATTTATCTTTTGGGGGTTTGTTTGAAGTTAGTTTTGTTCTTAAGGAGTTGCTGTGAAAGGAAAACATTCTAGGGGTTTTTGTGTAAATATTTTAATTGGCTTCTCCAGCAAGCCATTGAGTCGTTTAAAAGAGAAGGGGGCTGTTTCTGTAGGGGTCTTTTGTTCTTTCTCTCTTGTTTGACCTGTAGCTCAGCCCCAACTAAGGTTTTTAAGTATTGGGAGATTGGGTTTGGACGAACCAACCCATTTAGGCACCTTCCAATTGCATGTAATTTTTTTTTCTATCCACATCAAGTGGTATCAAAGCAAGTTCTTTCCTTAGGTTTGCTTCAAATTTCATTGCCTTGTGTTTTGCTATATTATTATGGCTGTAAGGTGTGGACTTGGTAGGGGCGGTAGAAGACCACAACATGTCACTATAGAGGTTTTCCAAGAGGCTATAAGAGGGCTGCAAGAACAGATTGAGCGTCTTGTTCAACTTGTAGCTCAAAATGTTGCTAGGGGTGGTGATGTAGCAATTGATTTGGGGTTAGGAAGAAGAAGAAAAGCTCCTAGAGTTGATGAACAGCCCTTGACATTATTAGTGAAGAATCAAGTGAACACATTGTGCAACTTGAAGGTGATCAACATGAAAGGAATAACAAATAGCGATGGGAAGACCGAATAATGCAAGATTTACAATCCAATCAAGGTCATGGTGCTCAACTTCATATTAACGAGTTTGGTGGTGAGTTGGAACCTGAAGAGTTTCTAAATTGGTTAGACAGCATTGAAAATTATTTTGATTGGAAGGAAATGAATGAAGAAAGACAAGTGAAGCTTGTAACCACAAAGATGGTGACGTAGCGGAACTGTTCCAAAAGGAGTTCAGGTTCAGGTTCGAAATCCCTAAAAGTCCAACCTGTTTTTGTTGTTCTCAGCTTGGTATTTCTTGTGCCTATTGCTGTATACTTGAAGTGTTGCATGTAATTTATTTTTCTTTCCACATCGTGTTCTCTTCTTTTTTTCTCTCAAAACCTTTGGTTCTTTTTTGTGTTTCAATGGTTAAACCCTAAAATGAGACATAAGTAGAACAAACATTTTTTTTTTCTTGATTGAAAGTAGAACGAACATTTTATATATCAATGCCCACACTTATAATCTGGTAGCAATAATGTTATTTAAAGAGGTGTGCCTTGTAATTTTTGCAATTCAGAATGTAAATTTTTACATTCAATTTACAATGTTAATGAAATTTCTGTTGCCTATCCAAAAACAAAAAACGTTTTCAGTTAGCCCACTATTATAGCAGCTTAACAATGGGTAGTTTTCCTTGTTTATACCTGCGCTTTCTTATTCAGATTGAATTCTGGATTAGGGGCTTTGCTAAGGTGGTACAGAGTGATTGAAATTTGAACCAAATCCACTAATATTTTGCTCATGAATTAAGTATAGATCGCGTCAAAATCGTTGGATTTGATGGAACATTTTGCGGTGGAACTGCCATTAGATTGAGCACAAGGATTGTGGAGACTCATACACTATCTTAATAGAGAGTAGAGATTACCATAAGTGATTTAAAAGGCATGCCTGGGCGCATAGGTGAGGTGCATTTTAGGGTATACGCCTTGCCTAGGTCCTAGGCTCAACATTTTCAAAAAGCGCATGCTTGGTGCGCCTGATGCGCCTTGCACCTCAGCCCAGGCATGTGCCTTTTGAAAATTTTATGTATTTTTTTTTTTTTGAACCTAGTGGCTGGGAGAACCCCCTACTTACTAATGTTGTTCATTCATTCATCCTAATGAAATATCTTCTTAAAAGGCAATTAAAATTATAGAATCATTATTTTTTGTATGAGAATTAAGAATTTAAGATCCTATTATAGACTTGTTTGGGCCTTGCCTCGAGGGGCATGGCACAAAGTCGCTCATAGAATCAGGAATGTATATATTTTACATCATATTAGCTACTTGAAGTAATGCAATTGAAGAAAAAAAGAGATTGTGGGTTTTACATGCGTGAAAATGTTTGATATGTTTGATTTTATTTTTAAATTTTCATTTGAATACACTTTACATGTTATGCTTATGTATTTTAATTTTAGATAATAGGTTTTTTAAATAGTTATTTTGAAATTTAAGTTTATATTTTTTATTAATATTATGTTTAATATTTTTTGATTTGTTGCATTTTTTTTTATTTCTGACATTTTTTTTATTTTTTTTGGCATTTTTTGTATTTTTGCGTCTTGATTCAAAAATGCATGTGCCTTGCCTTGCGCATGCGCCTATCTACTTTTTGTGTTAAGGGTGTGGTTCCATTTTAGTTTTTTGTATAGCAATATACATCTACAGCCTTCTAAAAGAAATCTTTGACTTCAGGATCTATATAAACTCAATATTTGAAGTTTAACACAATTTATTTGATGTATATTATATTCACTATTCTCATCATTATTGCACACTCTTGTTTAGGGTGGATGCTATAATTGTTAAAAGAGCTTTTCTTGCAATTATTTACTACTTATATATGCACCTGAATTTTTTTGTCTTGTTTTTAGGTTGGCATTGAAGGCAAAGATATTGGTAGGATGCTACTAAAATACCCATGGGTTGTTTCATCAAGCATTATAGAAAACTATGAGGAAGTCCTCACCTTCTTTGATGCCGAAAAGGTACATATTTAGTTGGGCCAATTTATGTGAATATCTTGATATAAATTCAAATTAAGTTTTGTCATCAGAGGCCTAATTAAATTTTCTATATGGTTTAGACTCGAGCTATAATAACATATTAGGTTACTTGGTTCAGGATTAAGGTTGTGACCAGAGGTTCGAACAGTACAAAAATTTTATCATTCCTCATGTTCATAGAATTGAGAGTTCCATGGATTTTATTTATTTTTGTAATGGAGGAGAGGCTTAGTGGGTTAGGAATATGAGGTAGGTAGTGAAGCTTTTTGAGCAGCTTTCAAACCTTAGAATAAATCTTGATAAAAGATGCTTTGTGGGGATTAAAGTGGATGATAGTGAATTAGCCTCCTATATAGAAATTTTGGGATGTTCTGGTACGAAGTCTAAGGAGAATAGGTTTTGGAACGTTATTTTAGAATGGTTCTCTAAGAAATTGGCTGTGGTAGAGGAACTTTATCTCTTAAGGTGGTAGGTTGATCCTCATAAAGTCAACTTTGGCTAATCTCCATGTGTACCTATCATTGTTTAAAATCCCATAGGTGGTGGCCAAGAAGATGTAGAAAGTAGTAAGAGATTTTTTATGGGAACCAAGTGGAAGGAGAAAAGATCACTTGGTTAAGTGGGAAATATTGTGAAGGAAAGGGGAGGGTTAGCATATGGAATGTCAAAAGGAAAATTATGGCTTTACAGGGGAAGTAGTTGTGGAGACTACCTACTGATTAAGAGAAATTATGACATAATTTGGTGGTAAGTATACATGGTTTATGGACAATGGATGGGATGCTTTCTTATCTCCTAGGGCTACCTGGGATGCTCCTTGGCAGGTAATTCATGGTGTTCTTGTCTGCCTTAATTGTTTCAGGTATGTTTGTTCTATTAATAGAATTCGGTTTTGGGAGGATCTATGGGCGGGGGAATTTTTTACCTCGCTATTTTCACTCTTTTCTTTGAAAAGGGAGCCTATTTTATTTATCTCCTCTTGAGTCTGATGGTTGTATTTGGACTCCTCATTATTTGGGTTTTTTCTCTTGTGCCTTTTTTTACAATTTGTGTCCACTTCCTTTTTATGTATATATGAAGGAGATTTGGAGCAGTCCCATCCCTCCTAAAATTGTGGCTTTTTGTTGGGAGATTTATCATGAAAAAATTAATATACCTGATTTTCTCTAGAAAAAGGTTGTCTAACTGGCATTTGTCCCCACATAGGTGTATTCTTTGCAAAGCTGGTGGTGAGATTTGTAACCATTTACTAATCTCCTACAATTTGTTACTTGTATTTGGGAATGGTTTCTTACTTTATTTGGGTGCATGTGGATCCATCCAATCAAGCATGGGCAGCTTATTCTCCTTGTCAATGTTTACTTAGCCAAAGAAAAGGGGAAGAATTACATGGCGGTGAACTAGAGTGACATTTGCTTAGACAATATGATAGGAGAGAAATGTAAGTATCTTCAAGGAGTAGGATAGAAGCAAGAGGGCAATAATCAATTGTATTAAGCTTAAGTGGTCGAATGGATTAAATCATTGGATGTCTTCACCTTTCTCAACTGATAATATTGTAAGGAAATGGGGGAAGTGGCTTGATCCTCTTTTAAAAAGGTTATGATTTAAAGGAGATGGACACCACTGGAGAGGGGCCTCATAAAGTTCAATTTTAAGGGCAGCGGTATTGGGCATCTGGGGTCTTTAGGAGTGGAAGAGGTCTTTAAAGACAAAAAGGGACATGTAATTGCTATGTTCCCGGGCCCAATTGCAGTGGGTGACTGTTTAATGGTGGAACTTATGGATGTTTTTCAAGGATTGCAATGTGCATGTGAAAAGGATTTGGGTACAAGTTTAAAGGGGTTTTTCCTTCTGCTTCCTTCTTTAAGTCCCTCGGTCAGTCCCCTTATCAACAGGTTTTCCCTTCAAAAGAAATTTGGTGCAGGCTGTTTCCTCCTAAGATAATGGCATATTGTTGGGAAGTGTATGATGGGAAAGTGAACACATTAGATGACCTATGAAAGATAAGAGCTTATCTTTGTATCTCACCCAACTGGTGTACTCTCTGTAGAGCTCACAGGGAGGATTCTTACAATCTACTAATGTCCTGGCCTGTTTTTGCAGAATTATGGATTTTTTTTTTCGTTGTTTGGGTGCAGGTGGAACTTGCCAGCAGAAGTAAGCATGATTTTTAACCTCTCTACATTCATTTGGCCAAAAAAAAGAGGAAAAAATATGTGGAGATGCGCTAGAGCAGCCTTGATCTCGCCTATTTGGGAAGAAAGGAATGCTAGAATATTCCAAGAGGAGAGGATAGTCAGGATTTAAAGGATTGTCTATTGAATAGGGCAATACATTGGTTAAAGACCATGGAAATATTCCATCAATTCTCCTTTACAGATTTGTGGAGAAATTGGTTAGCAGTAACAAAGTGTTCATCGAGTAAAGCTAGGGCAGCTACAAGATGGATCCCATCACATGAAGGCTCAATAAAGCTGAATTTTAGTGGGAGCAGTCAAGGTAATCCAGGACGCTCTGGAATGGGGGCGTGCTGAGAAACGAGCTTGGAGAGATTGTACTCCTTTACTCAAGTCCTTTGGGATTTGGGGATTCAGTAAGGACAGAATTACTAGCAGCCCTACAAGGAGTGCGATTTGCAAATCAACTGGGTGTAGGGCAGCTACTGATTGAAGGGGACTCCAAGGTGGTGGTGGGGTGGTTGAAGAATCCCAAGAATATTATATGGCACTACAAAAAGAAATAAAAAAATTTCAGTGGCTGACAAGGAATATGTCTGTTCTTATACAATGGGTGGGGAGATCAGCAAACACTTTGGCTGATGGTTTAGCTAAGCAAGGGGCAATTAGGGAGGTCTTGTTTTGGGATCACCTGTAATGCTTATTCTTTCTTCTTTCTAATTTCCTTGTAATCAGTTGGGAGAGGCTGCAGCTCGTGCCTTACCAAGGGTTGTTGTATGAGCTTAAAGCTTTCTATTAAGTTATGAAGTAATGGTTATTCTTTCTTCTTTCTAGTTTCCTTGTAATCAGTTGGGAGAGGCTGCAGCTCGTGCCTTACCAAGGGTTGTTGTATGAGCTTAAAGCTTTCTATTAAGTTATGAAGTAATAAAATTTTTCTTTATTCATAAAAAAAAGTTAAATGGATTTGAGTACTACTCAATAAAGGTGATTCAAAGGTGTTAAAAAGGACAGAGTAAATGGAATGGCAGATACTCTAGCAAAACAGGGAGTTGATAGGCCTACTTTATTTTGGGAAAAACTGTGACTGGCTGTATCAAAATAGAGGGGTATTTGTCTCTGTAATATGGGAGTTTTTTGTAAAGTGATATACTCTGGAAGCAGAGTTTTAAAGTAATTATGATATGCTTTCTAAATTAGTAAATACATTCTACTTTACTGATAAAAAAAGGTGATTCAAAGGTGGTGATTGGTTAGTTGCTGAATAGTAAGAGAGCTTTGTGATCCTATAGGAATGAGCTAATGAAACTTAGATGGTTGACCAGGAATATTCAATTGAAAATTCAATGGTGGAAAGATTGTCTAACTGTATGGCTGATGCATTAGCCAAACAAAGGGGCAGTTAGGGATTAGTATTTTTGGGTTCAGTTGTAAAGTGAATCTTAAGGGAAGAGGTAGTAGTGATTATACTCTCCGAAGGGTGTATTTGAGCCATTTACATATTCGCTGTTTAGAATTAATAAAATTTTACTGTTACTTACCAAAATAAATAGTTCCACGGATTCTTTTGGATAAACTTTTCAGCATAATGATTAATTATTTATGTGGAATTCAAGGCAACCAAGCTTTCAAATCTTGATGGGGGAATCAGTCTCAAAGTTGGTAGAGGGGACAAGGTTAGATTCTGGACGGATCATTGATGCTTGGATCACCCTTTGGCTGAAGAATTTCCCCTTCTCTATCAGTGTGCTTCCAATCAGAATGCTTCGGTGGCTGATTTATACAGAGTCTCAGGTAATGAGGTGACATGGGTTCCCCAGTTCAGAAGAGGCCTTTTGGATTGGGAAGTTCAAGAAGCTATGAGCTTGCTGGAAACTTTACAGGTTTAGAGCATTGACTATAACCAGGATGACCAGTGGATTTGGACTTGTTCCAAAGAGGGTAGTTTCTCAGTAAAATCAATGGCCAGTAGACTCGGCAGTAGAGTTGCAGTGGGGGGCTTTCCTTCTAAGCTGGTTTGGGATTCAATTAGTCCCTCAAAAGTAAATTTCCTTGTCTGGACCATGGCTTTAAATAAATGCCTGTCCAGAACTAACCTAGAAAGAAGAGGCTTGCAGATCCCAGATAATTCTTGGGCCCTTTGTGAAGCACATCCAGAGTCTACGGATCATCACTGCATTCACTGCCTGATTGCTGCCCAGGTGTGGTACTACTTCTTGAAGGCTGTGGGGATATGTTGGGTCATGCAAAAAAACTGTTAAGGATATGCTCTGTAGCTGGAAGATCGGTAATCTGAAGAAAAGAGGGAAGCTGGTCTGGACTTCTATCCTGGCAGCAGTGCTCTGGGCTATTTGGTCTGAGAGAAACAACAGAATTTTTAATCATAAAGTGAAATGGCGAGAGGAAATAGGTCAGATGGCTGTTTGTAAACTGATATCCTGGATTTCAGTTACCCCAGAATTCAAACATGTAAATGTAGCTCAGTTATTGAGAAATCAGTCAATTTGGTGTTTGTAATGGGGGGTCCCCAGGCCTGCCTTGTTCGCAGGTCTCTGTTTGTACTCTTAAAGTTTAGTCTAATAAATTTACCTTAACTTTTCAAAAAAAAAAAGATGACACTGGATTAGGATTAATCTCCGGTTCTCCTCAGCTTGCTGTGTAATACTTGATTCAATCCATTGGATTTCTTATTTTAAGAAACTGAATTGAAACAAATAAAACTATGTGCTAGGAGAAGCGTCCTTCGAATGGTGGTTTTCCCACCAAGGCATGGTGGTTTTTCTTTGATTAATCATTAGTCTAATAAATTTACCTTAACTTTTCAAAAAAAAAAATAGATGACACTGGATTAGGATTAATTTCCGATTCTCCTCAGCTTGCTGTGTAATACTTAATTCAATCCATTGGATTTCTTATTTTAAGAAACTGAATTGAAACACATAAAACTATGTGCTGGGAGAAGCGTCCTTTGAATGGTGGTTTTCCCACCAAGGCATGGTGGGTTTTCTTTGATTAATCATTTCTGTTTATTGTTGAATTATATTAACAGATTCACAATTTCACATTTTATTGCTGATAGGTCTTATTACTTAAAATGCTTGAAACCCTACATAACTTACAAAAACTACACCTTTAATGCCCTTCTATTTCTTATTCCATCCAACTCTAAAGTGCTTAAGATCCAACCATGTTACTAGCCTACTCACATGTTCTGATTTTCCTAGATTTTTTAACATCTTGATTGAGTACTCTTTAATCTATTAATTTGAACCCTAATCCTTGTCAATTCAAGCTATATCAATCTCAATGTATTATATTTGATCCATCAATATTGTGTTACATCCCTCACCGTTACATGTCTTTATGTACTTCACAAGTAATGTGGCCAATGAACAAATCAAAAGAAAAAGTAATGTGACCAATGAGGTAGAGTACATAGTCCTTTTAATGCCGATGGTAACCTACATCAATGATCAAACATAGTTTCTAGATCATCTGAATTTCACATATGGAACGGGAGTTGGGTCTTAAGTAAATAACTGAGACCTTGCAAACAACAAAGCACCTTCTCCACATGGATTTCAGAATCCAAGGACAACCATTTGAGCTGTATCTTCTTTGTGCTTATCTAAGCTGTACCATTACTGCTGGGCTGGGTCTTAGCCTCCAAACAATACAAGCCACAAGGGGGACTAGTGAATCAGTATTGTTTGGGTGCAGGGTCCTCTACCATGCACCCCATTGCATTCCATCATCATGTTTTGTGGTGAATTTCATATGACTGGATACATCTATTGAGAGAAAGGAACAAAGTTCCCATTCTATGTTCTTAATTTTTCATATGACTGGGGTGAGTCTTAGCCTCCAAACAGTACAAGCCACAAGGGGGACTATGAATCAGTATTGTTTGGGTGCAGGGTCCTCTACCATGCACCCCATTGCATTCCATCATCATGTCTTTTGGTGAAGTTCATATGACTGGATACATCTATTGAGAGAAAGGAACAAAATTCACATTCTATGTTCTTAATTTTTCTTTCTTTCTTTCTTTATTTTTTGTTGATGGTGATCCTAATACATTTCTAGATTCCTATCACTATGGATTGATTGCCCCTAGCTAACCATGTGGTAATTGTAATAGCCTAATATCCTAACAGCTGAAACTATTACGGATTAATTTATAATCAAGCTGGGAACTAGAAATACAAGCTGTCCTAAAAGAGAAAATGGATCACAGTTCCTTTGTATATGGTTCTGGGCCTGGAATTATGGGCTTGGAATCACTTGGACTTTGATGAAGAATTCATGCGGACCTCTCTTTTCATTTAAATCTTCCGTAATGGTTCATTCCCTTATTTGCATAGAAGGCCTTATACTGCATCACTTTGGTTCTTTTTTTCCCCTCTGGCTGTATTCATGTGCCATAGAAGATTATTAGTTCACTTTTATTATTAAAATGGAATTACCTTTTAATGTCAGGTTCCAAGAACAAATGTCAGTCATGCAATCAAAAGTTGGCCCCATATATTGGGATGTTCAATTAGCAAGATAAGGTCAATGGTTGAACAATTTGGGGAGATTGGTGTCAAAAACAAGAGGTTGGGTAAGGTTATTGCTTCAAGTCCACAACTTCTACTACGGAAGCATCATGAATTTCTCCAGGTTTGCTATAATTATTTTTTCTGGGTTCCCTGGCATTATTGTTTTCTCCTACCCGTGATCTTTATAAAAGGGTGTGCATTAATAGTTTATCTTGGATATCTGGGGAATTTTTTGGTGTTAAATTTAAGGATGGGCCATGGGGGTACCCCCATGAAAGAAGGACCTTACTTTATCTTTTGTCACATTGTGTATTTGTGTGATATGTTGGTGTATAAGAGTTTTGGAGTAGGTATGCCTATGTGAGTTAGTTTGTACAATCATGTGATGTCTGTTTTTGTGCTTTAGTGGAATTTCTGCATAGTGACATAAATGATTGAAATCCAGTAAAACATTATTTTCTATGTTTGACTGTTGTCACCAGTCCTATCCTGTTGTACCGGAGGCAGTGTTGCATGGACATGGCACAGCAGTCGGAATCAGAGCATTTCCAAGTACCTGACTCAGCAATATAAAAAATTATGGTCTCACAGATACACCTATAGAAAAAGTATATGCCATTAAAGTAGTTAATATTTTTGGGCAGTGAGATAAATTAGAAAAGGCTAAAAAGGCTTAAGTGGCTAATTAATGGTTTGGAGTGAGATTCCAATGAGTGCAAATGGAAGCAACTAGCATGGTTGATTTGTTCGCCAAACAAGGGGTGGGAAGAGAACAAATTTTCTGGACATTGTTGTAAATGAGAAAGGGTGATTTTATCTCTTATACAGTATGTACATCTATATAATTTTTAATTACTAATAAAATCTTACTGTTATTGATCAAAAAATAAATAAATAAATTATATACTTGCAAAATGTGTTGTTTTTGTTACTAAGTAACATTTTATTATGAAAAATGGCATTCATCTTGTACATTAGCTGTTCTTTTATGTCAACTGAGCTAGGAGATGGGAAATGTTGTTGGCCTCCAACACATTTTTGACATGGACATGCCATCCATCTGGGAGAGTCCTAGGAACACTGACTGAAGAATTTACATTGTATTGGAGACAATTTAATTCCCTATCAGAATGGTGTTTTGTGGTATTTGGCTCTTCAAATATTACTAGTAAAAGAGGAGAGAGAGAGGGGGGGGGGGAGAAGAGCAACAACAGCAATATGGAAAATGGGTGTTGGGAATCATTCTTGGTTCTCATACCTCTCTATCATTAGCTTTTCTATTAAATGATATTTTCTTTTGAACAAACAAATTTATTACTTAATTATAAAATTTTATATTAAATGACAAGATTGCAATGATGTCCTTAATTAGATGCCTATTAAGTGGTATGAGTACAAGACCAAAAGACCCCTTTCATTGTTAACACTCCCCCTCAAGCTGAGCATAATTATAAAATTTTATATTAAGTGACAAAATTACAATGATGTCCTTAATTAGGTGCCTATTAAGTGGTATGAGTACAAGACCAAAAGACCCCTTTCATTGTTAACTTAGGTGCCTATTAAGTGGTATGAGTACAAGACCAAAAGACCCCTTCCATTGTTAACACTCCCCCTCAAGCTGAGCATAAATGGCATACATGCCTGGCTTGCAAAGAATATATATATTTTTTTATAGATACTGGCTTGCAAAGATTATCTTCAAGCTTTATCTTAGCAACTCCTTTAGTGAGATAGTAAGACAGTCAATTAGCTAATTTTCATATTTAACAACTGGTAAACAAACCTCATGTTCTCACCTGGTGAGGTAGACTGTGGAAAAGGAGATTGGAATCGAAGCTAATCCCCAATGGTGAGACAGTTAGGCGAAGAGAAGATGATGCTGATGTGGTAGAGGCTGGAACACGTGGAGAAGCTTCATTGGATTATTCTGGTTTGCCTTTTGATGCCAACCAGATGGTAATCAAAATGGGAGAGAAGCTAAAGGATTCCCAGGTTCGCCTATTGACACTAATTATTGGTTTCGGAGGAGGGTCAAGTTCGAGGTGCACCTCTTTTAACCAAAGGACATCTATATTGGGTCGAATGGTTTCTTCCAAATTGAACTGGAAAAGTTAATGAGGGATTTTCTTTGGGAACCAGGGGAAGAAAAAAGGGATCATAGAGTCAGTTGAGAGGTGGTTATTAGAAGTAAAGAAGGATGGGGGTCTAGGTATAGGAAACATCCAAAAAAGAAATGAGGCTTTATTGGGAAAATGGCTATGGAGATTGCCAATGGATAAGGACAAGCTGTGGGCCAAGGTAATTCTATGCATTCATGGGCAAGCGGCTGATGGCTGGGACATGGGGGTATTGGCTAGGTCTACAAGAGCTTCTCCTTGGAAGTCTATTCATGCTGTTCTACCTTCGCTCTTTCCTTTTATCAGATATGACTTGTGCTCTGATAATCTGGTGAAATTTTGGGAACATGTCTGGGTGGAGAACTCTTCTTTGAAAGAACAATGCCCTTGTTTTCTCTGTCAAGGTTTAAATGAGTATGTCTCCAAGTTCTTGGTTCTTTCCCACTCTAGTTTCTGTTGGAGTGGGTGACTTTCTCAGAGCTGAAGTAATGGCAGTGATGGAAGGGGTAAAAAAGAGCAAAAGAATTGGATATCAGAAAGCTGATTGTTGAAGGTGACTCAAAGCTGGTCATTAGTTGGCTACAAAAAGAGGAGATTGGATTGTGGAAATTTGCCAATGAGAAGAAGTTTAAGTGGCTTACCCAAGATATGGAGTTAAGGCTACACTGGGTGAAGAGAAGTGCTAATTCTTTTGCTGATGTACTTGCAAAACAGGGGGTGGGAAGGGATATTTTTTTTCTGGGCTGTGTTGTAATCTGATTTTATTTTGGGGGTTAAGAGAGTTTATCCTCCTCTTTCCCTATAGTATCAGTTCCTTCTTTGCATTAATAAAATTGTTTCTGTTATTGATCAGAAAAAAAAACTGGGGAAGGGATCAGGCAGATCTAGTGGACAAATTTGAACCCAACGAAGGAGTTTTAATGGGGACCACTTTCTTATGAAGCGGGCAAGGAAAAAGATGAGTAAAATAAATTTGGGGGAAGGTCAGGGGTAAAGTTGGAAATCTGAGTAAAAATCGTAATAAGAGATAGATACAAGGGAGAAAAATTTAGTTCTCATAAAATAAGAGGAGAGATGAGAGAGGAAGATTCTTGAAGAGTGGATTTCGGTCATCACAAAGTTCAAGCATTCAAAGGGAGAAAAGAGTTCGTTCAATGCAATGATGAAGAAAGAGTAGAAACAATGTAGAAAATCTTCAAAGCAAAAGCAAGATGAAGATCAAGCCCCATTTGAAGGCCAAATTAAGGCTTGAGATCTTGAGGTTGCTGAGAAGGATTTTCTAAGTCAGATGAGTCTCAGGTAAACAAAGATGCTGGATAGGAAATAGAGGAAGAAATCACATAGTTTGAAGTGTTCTCAGGTGGCAGCAACGATACAAGTTTAAAAACAATAGCACTGGAGGCAGATGCAAATAAAGACGTTTTAAGAGAGAACGTCAAAGAAAGTGGAGGATGAAGAAACAAATAGGGAAAAAGGTGGAGAAGCTTCAAACAATTAAAATGAATGAGGTGGAGAAGTTAGTGGAGATGGTCTCACCTTTTCTTTCAACAGAAGTTGAAGATGACAGAGGGGGGATTCTTATCAAAGACAACTATACTAGCTGCAGAGTATGCCCAAGGCTGATATCAGTAGAAAGGAAACACTTGGAAGGAATGAAGGGGAAGATACCTCAGCAAATTTAGAGTGGTGTGTGGTGGTTGGGGATCTTGTAATTTATGAGGTTGTTCAAATATGCAAAGAAGAAATTAGTTAACAGACATGTAGAATGAAGCCTCTGGAGGGAAGCAAACAGAATGGGGATGGGCCAGAAGATGAAAATGATCGACTGAAAGAGATAAGGATGGATGAAATTCATCAAAATTAACACAACAGATGATTTGGAGAAAAAGTGATGGAGGCAGGTTGAGATGGATCCATGTGGTATTATTCATCATACTTATTGTTCATACACCCTTCAACAAAATGGGGTGGCTGAACAGAAGCATCGTTATTTGTTTGATACAATCAGATGCTTACTTATTTGTATGAGTGTTCCTAAGCAATGTTGAAGTGATGCTGTCATTACAGTCTGTTATCTAATCAATAGGATGCCCATGTCTATTCTTGATGGTTGCTCTTCATTCTCCATTTTATTTCCTACTTGGTCTTATTTCGTTTGACTCCAAGAGTGTTTGGTTACACGTATTTTGTTCAATATCTTAGTCCAGGATATGCATGGAAGTGTTTTTTTTTTGGCTTTTCTAGGACTCAAAAAGGGTATTAGTGTCTCATTTTCTATGCTTCCTCTGCCTATTCCTATTATGTTTGTGTAGAGAACACTGATGTGGGCTCCACTGCAGTGGTCCCCACTGTGTTCGTAGGACAGCAGTGTAGTTATTTGTTTCAGTTATAGTAGTGTCAGTTTGAGTCAGTTTGTTAATTCAGTTATTTATTTAAGCTTTTATTTACTTTATTTATTATGTGAGTACCAAGGGCAGATGTGTCCTTTCCATTATGTACTAAACATAACCTATGAATATTAAGAGAGTGGCGGCGGCAGATCTGTAAGAATCTGTCCCTCCTTTCAACAACTTGTGTTCTCTTGTTTCTCTTCTATTCTCTCCCCTTTCTCCCTCTTTTTCTTCTGTTTTGCAAACCTAAAACCTATTAGGATTCAAGGCTGATTACAGTCTTGATCTTCTACTTGGTATCAGAGCCTATCTAGGGCTTCTCATGTGTGTCTAGTCCAGCCGACCACATGAGGACTAGCTAGGGCTGGAAGCTTTCAAGAAGTTTTTCGGTGGCTGAATCTTGGAGATTACCAGGAGAGATTCGTAGCAGTTGAAGACTTGCCGCGGCTTGTAGAGAGTTGGTAATCAGGAAGAGGCAGCAAAGGTTAAGGGTTCAGGTAACCCTAGAAGACAGTAAACTGAAGTACATAAGTAAGTTTTTTTTTTTTTTACTAAGTTTCAAAGACTGCAATCAGTCGAGATAGGTTGGACCTCTCTAGAAAGAGGGGCCGAACTGTGTTCAAGTTTGTTGTAGGGTTTGGCTTGCTGAACTGTGTTTAAGTTTGTTTCTAGGGTTTGACTGTTGGGCCGAACCCTCCTCTTCAAAGGTGATTAGTTTTTAGGGTTTCATATTGCCCTACAACAAGTCCCACTTGTGCGGACTGCTTGGAGAGTGCAGCTGAGCACTTACTTCAGACCTACAGTTGAAACCCTAATTTTGCTCTCACAACAGTGGGCCTCACAGTAGTGATTTCAGAAAATAGCATCTCAGATTGATAGGCTGCCTGGTACTGTGCATGTCGATTGATTTCATATCAGATTTGAGTTGATTTCTTGCATATACTGTGATAGGCGATTGATTTCAGATCAGATTTGGGTTGGTTTCAGATCGGATCAGATCAGATCAGATTTGTGTTGGTTTCGGATCAGATTTCAGACTTGCTTGTTTGACTCTGTTTTCTGGTATAGTTGCTCTAACAGTTTGTAACCACTGAATCTTAATCAAAGATGGAGTTTAAGGGTCAGGGAGACTGTAGTTTTGGAAACCACAATTATTGTAGTGTATCTGAAACCGGGTTTCAGATTATAACTATGAGATTTGATGGGTCAAATTATTTGGAGTGGGCGCAATCAGCCATGATGGCTATTGGAGGAAGGGGAAAACTGGGTTACCTCTTGGGAGATGTGAAAGAACCTTCCAAGGAGGACCCAACATACACCAAGTGGGTTCAAGAGAACTATTTGGTTATGGCATGGCTGTATAATTCTATGTAGCCACATATCAGCCGAAATTATTTGTGGGCAAAGACAGCCAAATAGATATGGGATATTGTGAAAGAAACCTATTCCCAGCCCCTTAATGTTGCCAGAGCCTATGAACTAAAGTGTGAGGTGAACAACCTTAAACAAGGAGAGAAGCCAGTTTCTGTCTACTTCTCTACCTTGAAATCCTTGTGGCATGAAATTGACCATCTAGAGACCCTTGAGTGGGAGAGTCCCAAAGATGCACAGACTCACAGAAAGCAAATCGAGACGAATAGGGTATTTGAGTTTCTGGCTGGTTTGAATTCAGAATATGACATTGCGCGACAATAGATATTGACAAGAGATAGTGTGACCCTCTCTCAAGCATACTCCCTGGTGCATAGTGAAGAGACCAAGAGGAAAGTCATGATGCAGCCTCAGCTCTCTTTCCCAGCCTTGACAGCTATTAAACCCAAGCCAGGAGGTGACTCAAAAAGGGACCGGAAGAAGGAAGATAAACGGGATCTGATATGTGAACATTGCAAGAAACCCAAGCACACAAAAGATACTTGTTGGAAGCTACATCCTCACTTTGTCCCAACAAAACTAAGAAATAAGAAGGGTAATGCTCATATGGTAGTGAACACTGATTCAACATCCTCATCAGGCACATCCCTAGAGACTTTAGTTGCTGTTCGGGCTGCTCTCATACAGTTGGAAAAGGAAGTTGGGAGTTCAGCTCAGCCATCTCAGTCACCATCAGCTCCTGCCAGGTACTCGAGCCTCAGTTTACCATGCTTCAACTCCAGGTAATACTAATCACTATTGGGTAATAGATTCAGGTGCATCTGACCATATGACTAGTTTGCCATCTTTGTTCACTTCTTATCACTTGTCCTCTGGCCGAGATAGAGTATCCATTGTTGATCGCTCTCTTGTTCCCATTTCGGGCAAGAGGGACATCAAGCTATCGTATACTATCTCTTTATCTTCTGTCTTGCATGTTCCTAAGCTTGATACTAACCTGCTTTCAGTCAGTAGTATTACCAAACACATGAACTGTTCAGTAACCTTTTTCCCTGACCGATGTGTTTTTCAGGATTTGGAGACGAGGAAGGTGATTGGGACTGGCCGTGAGACGAACGGGATCTATCTGCTTGGAGAGAGTTCTCGTCGGGAGGAGTCAGTGGATAAGAAGTCTTTTGTTTCCCAGTCTGTGAGTTCGGTTATGCTTTGGCATAACCGATTAGGTCATTTGTCTTTTAAGTCTTTGAAGAGTCTGTTTCCTGCTTCATTTGAGTCTGTTGAGTTATCAAAGTTGAGGTGTGAGAGTTGTGAGTTTGCCAAACATTGTAGAACTTCTTATTCTTTAAGTAATAAAAGGAGTAATTCCTCTTTTGATATTGTGCATACTGATGTTTGGGGGCCATATCATATCTCTTCTATGGGTGGGTGCAGATATTTTCTACTGTTTGTTGATGACCATACCCGGTTTTCTTGGGTCTATCTTATGCGTTCTCGGGATGAGGTTCTTGCTCTGACCCAAAACTTCCATCAGATGGTTCTCACTCAGTTTGGGACCAAAATCAAAGTCCTTAGATCTGATAAAGCAAAGGAATACTTTGCTCAGCCATTGACCTCCTACCTTCTTAGCCATGGAGTTATTCACCAAAGCACTTGCCCTTATACACTACAGCAGAACGACGTTGCCGAAAGGAAGAATAGGCATATCTTGGAGGTGGCTAGAAGCATTATGTTTACCTCCAATGTACCTATTCGCTTCTGGGGTGATGCTATCCTCACGACAATTTATCTCATTAATCGAGTTCCTTCCTGGGTCCTTGATATGAGAACCCCCTTTTCCCTTCTATACCCAGACGAGGAGTGGTTCATTGTTCCCCTTAAAACCTTTGGTTGTACCTGTTTCGTTCAGCTTCTCAAGCCTCATCATTCCAAGTTTGAACATAAGGCCTCCAAATGCATTTTCCTTGGTTATGCACAAACTCAAAAGGGTTATTGCTGCTATGATCCGGTTTCAAGGAAACGGTTTGTCTCCATGGATGTCACCTTCTTTGAGGAGACACCCTATTATCCTAGGGTTTCTACTCAGGGGGAGAGCAGTGAGAGTGGGGTTGTTTTGAGTTTCTTTCCTCAGGGGGAGAGTAGTGAGAGTGGAAGTGGGGCTGGTAAAAGTGGGGTTGTTCCTTTACCTATTCCACTGGATAATGAAGGTTGTAGTGGCGAGGGTGGTCAGAGGGAGCCGGAGTTGAGAGTTTATCACAGGCGATGCAGGCAGGTTGATCCTAGTCTTCGGCAGTTCCGGCCAGCTCCAGTTCCTTCTGCGGCTCCAGATCCAGAGCCTACTAAGATACCTCTCATTGTTGCCACTTCCCCTCCTGTGGATGACCTTGATCTCCCTTTTCCATTCGCAAAGGGAAACGACATTGCACCACGTCTACAGCTCACAACATCTCACTTCCATTACCGATGTCCCTATTCCAAGAACAGTGCAAGAAGCCTTATCAGTTCCAGAATGGAAAGATGCAATGCAAGTCAAAATGGATGCCCTGTCTAAGATTAATACTTGGGCATTGGTTGACCCACCAAAAGGAAACAAACCAGTGGGATGCAGATGGGTGCTCATTGTGAAGCATAATGCTGATGGCTCTATTGAAAGGTACAAAGCCCGACTGGTTGCAAAAGGGGTTCACTTAGACTTATGGTATAGACTACTTGGAGACCTTTGCCCCAGTAGCCAAGATGACCACCATTCGAGTTTTGTTATCCCTTGCAGCAAATCATTCTTGGCCCCTGTTTCAGATGGATGTTAAAAATGCCTTTCTGAATGGAGACTTACAAGAGGTTTACATGCAGTTGTCTCCTGGATTCTATGATACAGAGACAGGTAAGAAGGTTTGCCGACTGAACAAGGCATTGTATGGTCTGAAGCAGTCACCTAGAGTCTGGTTTGATAGGTTCAGGTTAGCCCTTGGAAGGTTTGGTTATGTACAGGCCCAGTCAGATCATACACTATTCATCAAGAGGGTGGAGTCCTCTCTGACACTACTAGCAGTATATGTTGATGATATTGTGGTGATAGGAAATGACAGTCATGAGATTGAGTCCCTCAAATAGCTCCTTCATCAAGAGTTTGAGGTGAAAGATCTTGGTGCACTACGGTACTTTTTGGCTATTGAGGTTGCTAGATCCAAGCAGGGGATTTTTATCTCTCAGAGAAAATATGTTCTAGATCTGTTGGCGAAAACTGGAAAGTTGGGTGTTAAGTCGGCTGATACACCCATCGAACAAAATCACAAGATTAGTGCAGAGGGTGGGGAGCCTTGAAGACAAAGTTATGTTCCAACGGTTAGTTGGAAAGCTTCTATATCTCTGCCTCACTTGGATGGATATCAGCTATGCAGTTAGTGTTGTTAGCCAGTACATGCACTCCCCTAGAACTTCTCATCTTCTTGCGGCAGAGAGAATATTAGCATACTTGAAGAGATGCCCGGGTAGAGGTATATTGCTCAAGAACAATAATCACATGAGGGTGGAAGTCTATACAGATGTCGATTGGGCTGGAAGTGTTGATGACAGAAGGTCTACCTCTGGATATTGTGCCTTGGTGGGAGGTAACCTTGTCTCTTGGAGGAGTAAGAAGCAGAGTGTTGTTTCCCGCTCCAGTGCTGAAGCAGAATACAGGTCAATGGCTAATGGAGTGGCTGAAATCTTATGGCTGAGGTCACTACTTGAAGAGTTGGGTATTGACTATGAAAAGCCCTTAATGTTGTATTGTGATAATCAGGCAGCTATTAATATAGCCCACAACCCAGTGCAACATGACAGAACTAAACATATCGAAGTTGATCGACATTTTGTGCGAGAAAGGGTCACATCACAAGAAGTGTGTCTTCCGTACATCACATCTAATATGTAGCTCGCGGATATCCTCACCAAGGCTATACCAAGGAAGAAGTTAGAGACAGACCTATCCAAGTTGGGCATGATAGATATCTACTCCCAACTTGAGGGGGAGTGTAGAGAACATTGATGTGGGCCCCACTGCAGTGGTCCCCACTGTGTTCGTAGGACAGCAGTGTAGTTATTTGTTTCAGTTATAGTAGTGTCAGTTTGTTAATTCAGTTGTTATTTATTTCAGCTTTTATTTACTTTATTTATTATGTAAGTACCAAGGGCAGATGTGTCCTTTCCATTATGTACTAAACATAACCTATAAATATTAAGAGAGTGGCAGCGGCAGATCTGTAAGAATCTGTCCCTCCTTTCAACAACTTGTGTTCTCTTGTTTTTCTTCTATTCTCTCCCCTTTCTCCCTCTTTTTCTTCTGTTTTGCAAACCTAAAACCTATTAGGATTCAAGGCTGATTACAGTCTTGATCTTCTACTGTTTGCAAGTGTAGCAAACTTTGTGTCTCAACCACCTCATGAGAAATCACTAATAGAACAAGTGATGCACAATGTAAGGCACTAGGTCCTCCACCTTCTTCTCTGTCTTTAAATCTACCTTCAATCTCTAGTTTTGATCTCCCCTTGCAATAAGAAAAGATAATAGCATTTGTAATGCTCATCCTATTTTTAGTTTTGTTTTCATTGACCATTTCTCCTCCCCCCATAAATAGTTTGTTTCGTTTTTTTGTTCTATCTTACTATTCGTAAGATTGTTGTAAGATGGTTTTGAGGTAGTGGTCAATGGATTGTTGAAAGTTGGGAATGGGAATGCCACTTTGGTGAAGTTTGGCATTTCTGTAGGTGAGATGTGACGGTGAATGGAGGTCTTTGTGATTCTAGGGAGGAAAGAAATGAGGTTGAGAAGCTCTGTAGGAAAGTTAGAGGGCAATTGCAGAGGAGAAAATCAGGGTTTCTTAAGGAGGAAATGTGATGTCTCCATGGAAGTGAATTCGAGGTAAATGTACTTGTTGATTGGGATCTAAATGAATGTTCCTCAAGGTGTTCTATCACCCCTTTATATAGAAAAGGATACCATGAAAATTGCATGTAATCCACAATGATTCTAGAATATTGTTTTGTCAGAAAGTAGCTTAGTTAGTTATGCCAACTCAGCACAAGCAGGTACAGACAAGGACGTAGGGGAGACCAAGGACATTTGGTATGGAGGTGTTGCCGCAACACCTCTTTAGGTTGTATTTGCTTTTCCTTTTAATATATATTTCTCCAAACTCTTGCACAATTCCACAACTTGTCACCATCTTGAGCATCACTTAGTTACGCTAATGTGTATTGAGTACTAAAGCAACAGATTTGCAAGTAGTCGTGAACCTAGGTAAGGGGTTTTGCATACTCAGTATAGGGGCTCACATGGTATTTTAGTGAACCGATGGCATTGGGCACATCCATGCCCTTACAACTTTACAGGAATCCCTTTCCTCACTTGTGTGAAAAGCAAAGGAGGAAATCCTTGCTCTTGAAAGTAATAGTACCTAGGAACTTATTCTTCCACTTGGGAAGCATGTTGTAGGTTGCTGATGGGTTTATATTGTGAAGTTCTTATCTGATGGGATTGTAGAGCGCCTTAAAACAAGATTAATTGCTAAAGGATACACCTAGTTTTATGGAGTGAATTATATAGAGGCATTCTCCCTAGTTGCTAAGATTAATTCAATTCATGTAGTCATTTCTCTTGCAGCTATGTATGATTGGCCACTCTTTTAGCTCGGCACAAAAATGCCTTCATGGTGATTTTGTTAAAAAAGTTTATATGGAGCAACCACCAAGGTTTGTTGCTTAATGGGAGTATAACAAGGTCATGTAAACTGTGGAAGGCAATTTGTGGGTTGAAATATTTCTATGTGCTTGGTTTGGGAGGTTTAGTGGTGTTATGAAAGATTTTGAATTGAAGCAATGCAATGTTAATCACTCTATGTTCAGTTGTAATTCAGTATCATGAAAAATTTTAGTAGTGTATATTGACGACATTATTATTATTTCTGCAAGAGAACTTTCAAACAATGAATCTTGACAGGTTGAGGTATTTCTTGGGTATCTGAAGTGGCAAGGACAAGGCATGGCATGAATTTGTGTCAAAGATGCTCTTGATCATTTTGAAGTGACAGGATTATTGGGTGCTAAAATGACTAAAACTCTAATGGAGCCTAATACTTGACTCAATACTTATACAAGGGGCTTGTTGGATGATCTAGGCAAGTATAGAAGATTAGTTGGCAAGCTAAATGATTTGAACATTACTTTACCTAACATCTCCTTTTGTAATGACGATTATGAGGCAGTTTATCCAAGACATGGACTATTGTATAGATTAGGTGGTCATTTGGATGTAGAAGGATTACATATGTAAATTGGGCTGGATCTATCTTTGGTAGGAGATCTACAATTGGGTATTGTACCATTTTGTGAGGAAATTGAGTAACTTGGACGAGTAAGAGACAAACAGTCAAGCAAAGAGTGGTGCTGAAGCCAAATAGCTCTTGTTTGCTTGTCATATTGCCCAATGAGAAGGAAATCTTAACGATTTCTTGGTTCTTCTAGTGTCCAACTAAAATCAGAGAGATAAGGGAGTAGACAGGAGAGGAGAAGTGAAATAATATTATTTTAAAAATACTAAGGCACTATTTGGTTTGTGGGAATAGGGGTCTGGAATTGGAATCGGAATGGGCTATTCCGATTCCAACTGTTTGGTAGGGCGGAATTGGAATTCCATCCCATTCCTGCTGGAATGGCATTCCCCAATTTGAGGGAATGACCATTCCCTGCCCCTCCCTTGGGAATGAAATCCCATTCCTCCTCACTCCCATTTCCATTCCCATTCCTGTCTGAACCAAACAGACTATGGGAATGGACCATTCCGACTCCTATTCCAAAGGATTTCGGTTCCGATTCCGGTTTCAATTCTGACTGTGAACCTAACGGACCCTAATAATAATTGATCACTTCTTACCTTGTGCAGAACTTCCACTTTGCACTTAGAATTCTCTATCACTAGTTTCTCTTGCCAAACTCCCCCATTCACACTTTTTCTCTTTACTTTTTTAAGAATAAAGAGAAATTTTCATAAAAAAGGAAAGAAATACAACAAAAGGTTATTAGATATCACCCAACCAATGGACCCAACAGTCGAACATCAAGATCCCCTCAGCAAAACAAAATATCCACACAACTTACAGACAGAGGCTCAACAAACTAGACTCAAATGAAGACAAAAAAAAAAAAACTTGTAAAGTCTATCAGAAACACAACCACTACTTGCAAATAACTAAGACCTCAGTCTTCATCCATGAGCACATTCTCTTGGTCTAAAACATCCTCATTCCATGCATCGCCTTCTTCCCCAAGAACTATTTTATTCAACTTCTCTTCCCTTCTCCTTTCAAACTCCTCAAAGGCCCTTCTAGCAAAACTCCTCACCACCAAAAAAAAAAAAAAAAAAACAAACCCAGACTTTTACCAATTGTGACATCTCTTTTCACTATTTTCTGAAGAGACACATCCTGGGACACCATCCTTATCTTTGTTACTTTGTAACTTCAAATTCGCGCCAGAATCAGTACCATCAATGCTCACCTTATTGTCTTGTTTCTCCTTCCCCAAATGGGAGTCCAATAGCTGAACTTGGGTTGTTGCCCTCCTAGAATCAACTCCAGCTGTCAAATTACCTCTCATGCCTTTTCTCCTGTACCCCTTCGTAGTTTTTTGTAGGTCTTGCACCGGCCAGACCAAACTTCAGCCTAGAGATTTTTGTCACATGCACAGCATTAGGGTTTCTTGAGCTGTGTATTGTTTTACCAATCACTCCATTAAACAACTCCATTCAGTCTTGCTTCTTTGGCCCAAGTCAACACCCAACCTTCCAACTTTCTCCTCAAAACAAAACTAGTCACCAAAATGGCTCTCATCCTGCCCACAAATTCTGCTGCCAACAACTATAACCCCTTTTCCTCCAGTCTCATCTCCATCCTCATTTTCCGCTTTGGCATCGGCACATCCTTCCCCAACTTCCTCCTCCCCTCTTCCTCAAACTAAGCAGAGAAAACCTCCTCAGATACCAACAGAGCTGCTATTACCAAATCATAGCTGATTTCTTGAGATGCCGCAGCAGCAACCTTAGGATTAGAAGAGACACAAACCACCATAGGATCTCTAACAACCTGAGAGCAGAGTCCAGTATTGCCATCCGCAGAAGAATACTGGCTATCAACAAGTTCACCCCTGTTCCTCCAACAAACCTCTTCTTACCCCTCTTACAATACTCAGTGATCACCCAAACCCACCTTTCTCCCCTTTTTCTTTCTAACCTTGGTCAAGACTGTCCTTCCCAACATGCCACACCTTTTAAATTTTGGTCGGTTAAATCCTAAAAGCTTTCTGTTGTCCATTTTACCCTTCCTAAACTGATTGCCCTTCCTTAGATCAAAATCAATAGTCAAGGCTTCGGCCCCACTTGATTCTCCATTTTGTCTAGCCTTAAGCGATTCTTCGAATTCCATTGAAATTTTCTCCTTAAGGCCATCCACGAGTCTTGCCTCCCCTATCTCACCCACTCCACTCTCTTTGGTTTCTGCCAATGTCCACCTTCATCATGACCCATCAAGCCATCCCCCTTAAGTTTTCCTAAAATGCTAGAAATACCCTCTTCGCCTACCTCCATCCTTCCTGGTACCACCTGTCCGTTCGACTTCTCACTTGTTTCACTAGAACATTGAACTCTCTTACAATTGGACTCGTTCCAATCTTCAAAGTTATTAATCCATCTTGATGGGTAAGAACCTTCAATGACAAGTCTTAGCTCATTTCTCTCTCTGGAAAAGCAGAGAGATAACAGTGTTGGCATCATTTGGACCTCTGCAACTTCGACCAGAATTTGCACAGCTCTCAAGTTCTGCCTTGTGTTCATTTTTGCATCAACAAATCTAAATCTACCACAAGCATCTCCCTCAGCCTTGAAAGTAAGCAAGCTCCAGGCATATTAAGGAATGCTGAAAATAATGATCCAAACCAAACTCGACAGACCAACATCTCTGATAGCACCAACCAGGGGAGAGCAACTCACTTTGTTCTCACTCTAGCATGAGGTTCACCTCCTCCACACTATCAAATGTAAAGAGGTAGAAATCAGCATTTAGTTTCCTTACCTGCAAAGACTTTTTGGCCGCCATACAGCTGCAACCCAATCCTTAACATCTTCCATATCTGGATCAGATTTAACAAAATGACCAACTAAACTCCTCTCCAAAACCTTGAGATTACAGTAAGCATCATTTGTCACATTGACAAATACCTCCTTCATTGTTGCTTTTTTGGATACCTCCCTTTCTTTCAGCTATTGCTCAGTGTTGCAAACCCCAGTCGAAGTCTCTTCACCTTGCAGTGGAAATCTCCATTACCTTGAGCCCAATACAAATTATCCCTATTCACCCCTTGCTTAGGGAGGAAGTCCGCAATCCCATTTGCTGACCTTCTTTCCCATTGGACCCTTACAGTCATATTACTAGATAGCCATTTGAATCTCATAATTTCTTCTATAGGTCAATATTACTTGTTCGGTTCCTTTAACCAGCCTACCATCAGTTTAGGATCTCCAATAATCAATCCGTTGAAATTCAATAATAGAGTCTCCTAGTCCTGTTGGGCCTGAAAATGGGACACTTGGCAGGACGTTAAAACTATTTTTATCCTTTATATGGACAACAACCAATGTATCCAGCTGGCATCATCTTAGAGAACAGGGAGTTAACTTCGTACTCCAGGTTGTTTCTTGCACATGATCATGGTTATGCTAATTCCCAGTTAGCTTGTAGGTTGTTATTTACTCGATAATGTACTTCAGTTAATGAAACATGGGACACTTGGCAAGATTGGCAAATTTTTAAGATTGTTTGAAAAGTCAGGGTCCAAGGTTCCAAAGTCCATTTGAACCTTTAGGAAATCTTGTAAGATAATTGTCAAATGGTCTTAAACAATATCAGCTAAGCTGATCAGACGTTAATGGGCAATAATAAGGCAAGAGTCTCCTGACCATATGATTACTATTCTAATTATTAGATTGGTGTCAACTGTACTAGCTCCCTAACATAAAATCTTTTTTACTCTTTGTATTGACATGGGAAGAACCAAGTCCAATATCAATGGAACTTTTCCCTCTTATAGATAGACTGTTGAAGAAAACAATATGGAAAATGGGTATTGAGAATCATTCTTCTTTTTCATGCCCCTTTAGTATTAGCTTTTATATTGGGGATATTATCTAAAACTTACCATGACTTTTCAAAACCTCTAGAGAGCCCCTATCAGTTATCTACCATTAAAAGATAAACAGATGTATCAAATTTCCCATATTGCCCCTGCAAATATCCCCCGTTAAAGCTCATGATATCCAGAGATGTACTGTTCATTGTCTTGCTCCTCCCTAAAACTGAAACAGAGGTGGCCCCCTTCTCTTTCCTCTCCCTCTCTCTTTCTCTCCATGATACTCCAAGTGAGGAAGTCTGTCAAGTCTAGTGGTCTGAATTCCCAAGGGAGCTGTTGATAGAGATCGCAAAGAAGAGATGAAAGGAGATTTACACCAGCAATAAAATGGAGGAAGGAGGTTACGATAGAGAAGAAAGATTGCTGCTTGAAGAATCTAGTGGTTCAACGTTGAAGATCAGGGAAGATAAAAAGTTGATGGTCATTTTGATCAAAGAAACTATTGACCGGTTCAAAGGTGTTATGGATGGCATGATTTTGGTTAACTGAATGGGGTTGGGAAGGTGAGATGAGGAGGGAAGGAAAGGTCTTCACAGCAGGAATCAAGCGGAATAACAAGGGCTCATTCATCATGGTCACCGAAAGGTTTAGGGTTGGAAGGAGGCATGTTGTTTTGTATTCCTTAAGGAAGGGGGAAATTGGGACGGCACAAGGTTTCAGAAGCTTTGGAAGAGTTTGCACACAGGAAATTGTGTTTTCAGACTGTTAACAATGAATTGGCGGAGGTACAATCTAGGCGAACATAGAGGGGCAAAGGAGAAAGACTAGAAACATTTGAGGATGACGTTGTCTATGGCGTCTTAGGAGTACCACAACTATTCTTTGCAGAGGAGGTAGAGGATAGGAGAAACAAAAAAGTTGTAAGGGCAAACAAGAAAGTGGAGGATTGGAAAAGAAAGGCTCTTCCCTTCACTTCTCTGCCAAGACTGATTCCACTCGACGAAAAGACTGCCATCCTAGAGTTGGATGAGTTGAAGACTGAAATTTTAAGGTTAAGTATCAAGGCTTTGTTTTGATTTAGAATTGTTGTCCTTCGTGCAATGAAAAGGAGATGAAGGAAGGGAGTATCGAACTGAGAATCTTTGGTCTTCTCTTTAATTTGTGGAAGGACCAAGTGTTGGAGAAGCAGCCGTCTGTAGAGGAAGAGGTTTAGTAGCTTTGAATACCTCTGATCTCTATGTTGTGAGAATGAAGGTTGTTGGAACGAAAATGGAGGTGGTTCTGTGAACAATTGAGCTCTTCTCCAATGGCCGATGGAGAAAGCTCTGGATTGTATCAGAAGCTGAAAGGTTGTTGTGGGGGTTGAAGATGAAGGACGACGTGGTAGCGAAGGAGTTGGGGAGATGGTGAGTTTCAAAAAGAATATTAATGTCGAAAAGGAGAGGGATGAACAAGTGGGGGGGGGGAAGAAGAATATTAATGTTGCCTTGGAAAGAAAAGAAAATTCAAATAAATTTGAATAGGGGGAAGGAATTTCTACAAAAAGTTTATGCCAATGTTTTAAAGTTGGGAAATGGGTTAGGTAAGAGGGGCAGATTTTCTGAACTTAGTGGAATTCAGAGTGCTTTTGGCAACTTGTTGGAGAATCCCAGTTAGTCTGCCTTTATGGCTGTTAGAATCAACAGCACATGAGTAGTTAAGTCTTTTGTCTATCTAATTAAGGTTAAGTTGTCTATTTTGTCTGGGTTTAAGTTGTGTGTCCCGTACTTAATGAGGGACAAAACTGTCTTTTGTAATCTAATACTAAGAGTATAAACATAGTTTTTAAGGTGCCAAGGCGAGGCTAGGCGACATGGGGACGCCTTGTCACCTAGGCAATGGATTTTTTTAAGTAAAACCATATATCCTAGGGTAGTTCCCTAGGTTCCATAACCATCTTTCCTTAATAGTTATCCATAATTTCTCATAAGAGAAGTATTAATTTCATGTTTTAAGTTTAGAATATCAACATTTCATGAGAAGAAAAGGAACAAAGGAAAGAAAATTCAAAAAATATAGGGGCTGAACCCCTACTTTTATTATAGGAAAAGAAGAAAAGAAGAGGTGGAAGAAGAAGAGGATTTGTTAGAAAAAAAAATGTGTTGATTAGACAAAATTTTAAGTTCTTCCCTTGCTTATTGGTTCAGGTTCTGAAATCTTTGAGGATTCAATCAAGGATCAAAACTTTGATACGATAATGCCCCATATCGGGTGTATTGTATTGTATCTTTGGCGCCCCAATACACATGTTTACAGGTGTTTCCGGGAACCCATTTTTTAAATATAATATATATATATATATATATATATATATATATATATATTTAAAATGAAATTGAAAACTAAGGAAATAAAAAAATAAGGGGAGTATCATTATAAGTACTAATACACCTCTGTCAATACACATAGGTGTATCGGTACTTTGAACCATGGGTTCAATACATCAGTTAACAATGTTTCTGTTGATTAAACCCTAAAAAATAAGAAAATAATAAAAAAAAATTAGTACATAAACACATAAAATGAGTATTCTAGTTTAATAATGCCTATTTTATAATTTTAATGTCAAAAAATTAAAAATATAAAAGTATTTTATAACATAGTGCACAAAACTACTTGGCGGGTGCGCGAGGCGAGCCTCTAAGGGCCCCTTGTCGCTTAGGCATCTCCTTGACAACTATGTATAAATATAAAGTGGGTCGGCTGAGAGAGTGTGGCTTTTCTTCTTCTCAGACCGAACCCTTTCTCCTTTTTTATAATTATAATGTCAAAAAATTAAAAATATAAAAGTATTTTATAACATAGTGCAGAAAACTACTTGGCAGTTGGGTGAGGCGAGCCTCCAAGGGCTCCTTCTTGCCTAGGCGTCACAATGGTTCGGTTGAGAGAGTGACTTTTCACCTAGGTTTTATCGAATAATTCACAATGGCCATCCATCGAGAGCCTTGTAGTCCCCAAATTAAAACTCTTAACATTTGTTCAATGGTAAACCAGTCCATTGGTCTATCATCATCCTAGGCCATCGGAGATGGTAGATCATAGCTGAACAATGGTCGAAAATCTGACTTGCAATGGATTCCTAGGAAAGAGGTGTCGCAAAGGAGTGTGGCGCAAAGTAATGATTGAGTACTCTAATCCAAGATGCACAAAAAGGGAGTCCGAAGATGAAGAGATTATAGATAAAGGTTGCGAGGACTATAAGTAGATGGAGGATGAGTTTGGAAATTCATAATCAAGGGTAGATTCTTTGGTTAGCTTTGTAGGTGGAGAAAATGGTAGGCTGGAAGAGATGAAGGATGCACTACAGATTGATATTTGGTTTATAAATGAAGAAAAAAGTTCAAATGAAACATTTTCCTTAAATTGAGGGGCAGATGGTGGGAGTGATAATGTGGTGGATTACAATAGGGATGCAGATGTGGGAAACCGAAGCCCAACAAAGTGGGGACTTGAACCAAATTCAAATTTAAAGCAGGGTGTTCTTAAGGGATTAAATGAGGATCATCAAAAACTTGGTAAGGGTCCAAAAAAGGATAGGCAACAAAGCCCTTATAGTAAATAGAGAAGTATTTCTTTGACAGATGATTTCCCAACCCAAACCCCAACCAAGGAAGTTGTTGAACATTGACCTTATTATGTTCAGGAAAAAATAAGCCAACTAGTGAGCATGCGCTTCTCGTCACTAGGTTTCAAGTACATGTGTCTATTCAGTTTTAAACACTAACCTGTGCTCTTTGCCTTTGTTTATGTTCTAGATCCCAAGTTTTGCCCTATGCCTCAAGAAGAAAGAAGGGTTAGAGAAGGTTTTGATAATAAGAGAGGGGAGGAAGAGGCGAGGGGTAGGAAAATATGGGAGATGATTGAGGAATTTTTTTGAGGAGTTGAAGAGAAGGGACGTGTAGGAAGGGAATTACTATGAGATAAGGGAGAGTAGGAATAGGATAAGGAAAAAGATGCCAATTTAGAAGGGGGACAAAAGATGATGGTAATGGGCAAATTGATCTAGTGATGGAGTTTGTGGAAAAGTTGGGGTGGAAAGTACAAGAGCTTAACGACACGGATGGGTATTTAAGGAAAAATAATGAGGGGGTAAGGCTAGGAAAAGAAAGTTGAGTGAAGTGGAGAGACTGAATAAAGATGTAGAAGGGAATAAGGAGTTTACTGGAAGAAAGGGAAGAGAGAGTGAGAGGTAACAAGTAGGTGATGCTGGTAATTGGGTTGAATTATGTGGTTATAAATGAAGATTGTAAGTTGGAATGTTAGAGGATTAGGGAGAGCAAGGAAAAAGAGCCATAATAGAAGAAATGTTTAGGAAGGAGAAATCAGATATCATCCTAATTCAAGAATTCAAGGTGATGGAGTTTGACAAAAAAATGGGCTAGGAGCATTTGGAAAGCCAGGGGATGGAGCTGGTTTATTTGTCCTACATGGGGAGCTTCGGGTGGTATCATGACATTATGGAACAATGGAATTGTAACTTGATTGGAGGAGCTAATTGGGAAATATTTAGTCTCAGTTAAGTTTAAACAGGTCTCGGATGGATTTGAGTGGGTGTTGACAAATGTATGTGGACCAAATGGGTACAGGGAAAGAAATAAGTTTTGGGAGGAATTGGAAGATATTAGAGAATTGTGGTATGGGCCTTGATGACGGAGAATGAATTTAAGCATGAGGAGATTTAATCAACTTATTGATGCTTTTGGGCTGAAAGAACTACCTCTTCAATATTCTAATTTAGTTGGTCCAATCTTCAAACTAATCCAATTTGGTCTAAACTGGACAGATTTCTATTCACAGTTGATTAGGAGGAACATTGGAGAGGTCTAGTTTCTAGAGCTCTGCCAAGAGTAACATTGGATCTCTAGCCAATTTCTATTTCTAAGGAGAAATTGGAAGGTAGGGGCCCATCTCCGTTCAGATTTGAGAATATGCAGTTGTGTACTAATGGATTTAAGGCGAGAATTAAAGTATGGTGGGAGGAGAGCAATCCGAGGGTGAAATGGGAAGGAATGAGATTTAAATGGAAGTTGAAAGAACTTAGTGGAATCTACAACAGTTTGTCAGCATTAAGGAATAAATGCAAGCTCTTATTTCTAAAATTGAAGAGTTGGATGGAAAGGAAGTGGCTGGTCTGATGGAGGAAAGTGATAGGAATGAAAGATGAAGTTTGAGGAAGGAATTGGAGGAATTATTAATGGAGGAAATCAGTTAGAGGTAGAAATCTAGGAGCAAGTGGATCATGGAGGCTGATGGGAACACTAAATTTTTTCATGTGTTGGCAAATGGGAGAAGAAAGAACTTTGTGTCAAAGTTGGAGGTTAATGGGATGAGTATTAGCTAACAGATTGAGATTGCCCAAGTCTTTGTGGAACATTTCAGATCAACTTATAGGAAGCCCTTAATGGTAGAATTTGGTTGATGGGTTGGAGTGGCCTAAGCTTTTAGAGGGGTCTCAAAGTTGGTTGGAAAGAAGAAATAATGGATGCAATTTGTTCTATGGATAGGGATAAAGCACCTGGCCCTGATGATTTCGCTATAGCTTTTTACCAAGATTGTTGGGAGATATTAAAAGATAACATTCAAAGTTTTCAAGGAACTTTTTGAGAGGGGTGTGATTAATCCGGGTCTGAATTCAACCTTCATTGCTTTGATATCGAAGAAAGCATAGGCACTGCATCCTAAAGATTTTAAACCAATTAGCTTGGTGTATAGCCTCTACAAAATCATTGCTAAGGTGCTTTCTTGAAGGATTAGTGGTGTATTCCTCTCCATAGTTTCATATAATGAGGGGACTTTTCTTAGGGAGAGGCATATAATTGATCAGATTGTAATTTCCAATGAAAATGTGCAAGATATGAAGAGAAATGGGAAGGGTTGGGTTTTTCTGAAGGATGTTATGGAAAGCTTTGGATTTGGTAATAAATGGTGTAGATGGATATTGGGTTGTTTTAAGACCTGTCATTACTCAATTTTGGTTAATGGAACATTGGTAGAGATCACTTTCTAGCCCTTAGAAGAATTAGACAAGGGGATGTAGTCTCTCCTTTCCTTTTTCACATTGATTGCTGATGTATTTGGAGGACTCATAGAAAGGGCAGATCCAAGGAACTTAAGTAAGGGTTGGAGGGTGGGAAGAGAACAAGTACCGGTTACTCACCTACAGTTTGGTGACGATACTATCCTATTTTGTGAGAAGGGTGAGATTAGCCAAGTGAGAAACTTAAGAATGGTGGTGTAAACTTTTGAAAGAATGTCCAATTTGAAGATTAACTTAGAGAAGAGTTGCTTGATGGGAGTGAATATGGAGGATAGGGAGATGTGTAGACATTTTGGGGTGTACTATTTCCCAATGGCATATGACATATTTGGGTTTTACAGTTAGGGGATAATCCAAGTAGTAGGTTTTGGGATCCTATGGTAGACTAGTTCACTAAGAGGTTGGCCTAATGGAAGAGAAATTATTTGTCCTTAGGAGGATCACAAGGGAAGGAAAAGAATCGTGTTAATTAAATCTACTTTGGCCAACCTACCTACATACTACTTGTTAGTGTTTAGAATTCCAATTAGGGTCAGTAAAAGCTTAGAGAAGTTGATGAAGGATTTTTGTGGGAACCAAGGAAGAACACAAGTTAAGTGAGGAGATGGTTTGTGTAAAAGAAAAATGGATGGTTAGAGCTTGGGAATATTCAAGAAAGGAACATGGCATTGTTGGGGAAATTGTTGTGGAGATTGCCGATGGATAGAGATAAGTTGTGGATTTAAGGGTGATAGCATTTATGGTCTTGTAGTAGATGGTTGGGATTCTAGAACTTTGGCTAGGGTTATAACAGTCTATTTAGGATATTCTACCTAGCGATGATCATGGGTCGGGCCCAGGCTGGGCTTTGCACTTATGATAAGGGCTATAGCTTAGGCCCGGGCCCGGGGTTCCAAGCCTGAAACATAAGCCCTAGCCCAGGTCTACATAGGCCCGGGCCGTGTTGGGCCTAATTGTGGGCCAATGTCTTTCATATATATAAAACATTACATATCTATAATATTTTATATTAAATGACATAACATGCATATAAACTTATTTTATACATTATATAATATAAAATATTACATGTAACATAAATTATACATGTCATGCTATAATATTTATATATAATATATATAACATAATGTAAAATAACTTGTATACATATGTATACATTATACACAAAATGTGTAAGTTTAAATATATGCGGGCTGGGTCCGGATTGGGCTTGAAGTATTAATCCCAAGCCCGGCCCTAAAATTTGTGGGCCTGATATGGGCTCGGGCCTGAACACAAAACCTAGGCCCAGGCCTGGAATTTCCAGGCCGAGCTGAAATGATCACCCCTAATTCTGCCTCTCTTCTTACCAAATATCAGGTATAGTCTTGGTTCTAGAAATCTTGTCAAATTCTAGGAGCATGTTTGTCTGGGCATTGAATCTCTAAAGACACAATCCCCTTCTCTTTATACCCTTTTCGACCGTAGGGAGGAACCCATTTCTTTCTTTTTTGACTCTGTCTAATCCAATGTTGGGTGTAGCTGGGATTTGGATTTCAGAAGAGGGCTTCATGACTTTGAAATGAATAGTGTCATTAACTTACTACAAAACTTGAAAGGGGTGTGTCTAGAAGTTGGTAAAAGGGATAGGAGAATTTAGACCCTATCACCCTCAAGTATCTTCTCTTGTGGCTCCGTTTTTTCAGTCTTTATTCAACCGAGTGAAAGCTAGGGGTCTTCCTTTCCTTCTAGGAAGATTTGGAGTAATCCTATACCGCTAAGGGTGGGTGGTTTATGCTAGGAAATGTATTTGGAAAAATTAATACTTGTGAACTATTGCAAAGAAAAAGACCTAGTTGGTGCCTCTCCCCACACTAGTGCCCCCTCTACAAAGTTAATGGTGGGAATTGTTATCACTTATTAATCTCCTGTCCTTTTTCATCTTCAATTTGGGAATGGTTCTTTTCTTTGTTTGGGTGCAGATGGAACCCTGCACCCAAACAAAGCCTTTTTGCTTCTACTTTCCCTAAGCTGGTCAAAGAAGAGGTGAAGTATGCTATAGAGATGCACAAGTGTCACGGGGGTAATTCTACAGCGGAAGAAACCCGTGCGGCGTCCTGGCCAAGGCAGGCCAGGACAAGCCTTTGTGCGCTTAGAGGCTAGGAGTTGCCCGCTGGGATGGCTCCACCAAAGTCAGTAGCACTGGATCATGACCTCAAGTCCAATGGCCGGGGCACTCTTCTGGCTCAGACCGGTCCATGGGAGGCGCCGCTTACGTGCTAAAGGGGGACAACCATCATGGAAGGCGACTATGCGCCGATGAGGTGACTTGGCACCGATGTGTAGGGTCTCCTGTATGCCGATGATGACAGGCACCTGTGTGCCATGATGATAGGCCACCGCTTGGGCCGGAACCCACCCGTGCGCTAGGGGCAACGGGATAGCTCAATCAGCTTGGGCAAGGGGCTGGCGAGGTGTAGGGACATGCTTGAGCCAGGCCCGCGTGCCAAGCCTCCCTTGAGTGTCGGCAGCGCAGTGCCGGTCCAACACTGTCCCCATGAGTTAGTGTGCGCCCATGAGGAACCCTGATAGCCATGCTAGCCGTTAACCAGGGCCGCCCCGCAAGGGGATGATGGTCTAGGAGTGCCAAGGTTAGGCACCCAAGGAGGTCGACCACCCCTCCTCAAGGAGTACGTTAAGCTTTCGGTGGTCTGCCTGAAGATGACATCAGTTCTCCCAAAAGTCTTACAGGCGAAAATGACGGGCATGTCCCCAACGTAAGCCTGCCAAGCGTAGGCAAGGCTAAGCCTGCTTTGAACCGTAACAGGCTCCCCCACTCAATCCATTGTCGTCCTCGACAATGGGTCTTCCTCGTGAATGGGCGTCTGTGTCCCGCGCCATCCACTTCCTTGCCAGTTCCAGGGCTCGTCTGGCTAGCCCGGGTCTTGCCTATATTGGTGTCCATTTATGGGGACGGAACCATTTCACCATGCCGGCCTGCCTGGACTTCACCCCAGTGTCGAGGTTACTCAAACCGCGCAATGGCTATGCCGTTCAATTGTGAAAGAAAGGCCCTCGAAGAAATGTGTGTGGTGCTTCGCGGAGGTCCGCCCCATGTATCATCTTACCTCAAGGCTCAACCGTCTTCTTGGTAGCTTTTCGGTGATGCTACCGAACACGTTGATAGGTCTACTCCTCATGTTGGCGATGACCTGGGTACCCTTTCACCATGCTGGCCTGCAGACTTCACCTCGCCCTGTGCGGGTTACTCAAACCTAGCCATGGCTTATGCTCTCCTGGGCCCTCGAAACTACGCTTCGCCTCGCCGACTCGGGCTACATCTTCACTCCGAGGGGGCCCCACCGCTGCTGCCTCAAGGAGACTTGACCGCTTCGAATGCGAGTGTGGCAACTTTTACCCATGAGTTGCCGAACATGCACTCGCCTTGTGATAAGCTTCTGCTGCTGCAAGTGTTCAACCTGAAAACTGAGCATGTCCACCTGATACTTTGCCGGTGTAGGGCCGCCATGCTCCAACGGCTAGCGTAACCACATTCCTAACAAGGCCCACGCGTCTGCCCCCGCATGAGGACAACCACCAATGCGTCTGCCCCCGCAAAGGAAGCTGTTTTAGGGTCATTGGAATGGGAACGCGAACATTGAATGGCCTCTTGATAGGCCTGATTAACAATCTGCTCGGGAAGTGTACCCATATTCCTATCAAGGCTCACGCGTCTGCCACCGCATGAGGACAACAACCAAAGCGTCTGCAACCGCAAGGGAAGTTGTTTTAGTGTCATTGGAATGGGGCCACAAGCTATGAAATGGCCTCTTACCAGGCCTGATCTGAATTATGCGCGATCCTGGGTGGAGGTGACTAGAGACCGCACCCCACCAAATGCTGCTTGTCGAAATGACCGCTTCAACTGGCTCTGGGCTAATCTGTTGAAAACCAACTGCGGCTGCAACTGGCCAACTTGCTCTGATACCAACTGTCACGGGGGTAATTCTACAGCGGAAGAAACCCGTGCGGCGTCCTGGCCAAGGCAGGCCAGGACAAGCCTTTGTGCGCTTAGAGGCTAGGAGTTGCCCGCTGGGATGGCTCCACCAAAGTCAGTAGCACTGGATCATGACCTCAAGTCCAATGGCCGGGGCACTCTTCTGGCTCAGACCGGTCCATGGGAGGCGCCGCTTACGTGCTAAAGGGGGACAACCATCATGGAAGGCGACTATGCGCCGATGAGGTGACTTGGCACCGATGTGTAGGGTCTCCTGTATGCCGATGATGACAGGCACCTGTGTGCCATGATGATAGGCCACCGCTTGGGCCGGAACCCACCCGTGCGCTAGGGGCAACGGGATAGCTCAATCAGCTTGGGCAAGGGGCTGGCGAGGTGTAGGGACATGCTTGAGCCAGGCCCGCGTGCCAAGCCTCCCTTGAGTGTCGGCAGCGCAGTGCCGGTCCAACACTGTCCCCATGAGTTAGTGTGCGCCCATGAGGAACCCTGATAGCCATGCTAGCCGTTAACCAGGGCCGCCCCGCAAGGGGATGATGGTCTAGGAGTGCCAAGGTTAGGCACCCAAGGAGGTCGACCACCCCTCCTCAAGGAGTACGTTAAGCTTTCGGTGGTCTGCCTGAAGATGACATCAGTTCTCCCAAAAGTCTTATAGGCGAAAATGACGGGCATGTCCCCAACGTAAGCCTGCCAAGCGTAGGCAAGGCTAAGCCTGCTTTGAACCGTAACACAAGGGCAGCGGTGTGTTGGACAATTTGGGAGGAGAGGAACTAGAGAATATTTCTTGGAAAAGAAAGAAGCTGAAAAGTTGTCGCCGAAGCTATTACCATTAAGGTGGTTCATTGGGTTAAGTCATTGGATCTTTTTAAGGATGTTTCCGACATTGAGGTGATGAGAAAGTGGAAAGAGGTAGCTGATTCTGCTCCAGGTAAGGAGTGGTCAGGCCTATTTGGTCCCCACCCTATAGAGGTTTTATTAAGCTCAACTTTGATGCTAGCAGTGAAGACAATCTAGGTTCATCTGGCATAGGAGTTTTCAGAAATGAGGAGGGAAATATTATTGCACTCTACTCGGGTTAAATTGGAGTTGGAGACATGTCAAGGGCTGAAATCATGGTTGTTATAGAAGGGAATCAAAAGGCTAAAGAGATTGTTGTAAGGCTTAAGTGTTCCTTGTAACTGATGTTAGTGGGACAGTTTCAGCTACTAGTCCTTTCTTTCTTTTTTTTTCTTATTGTTCTTATCCTAGGATATGCCGCCAGGGGCCAATTTTGTCTTTTTTATAAAGATTAATATAAATAGAAGACTGGCGGCTGCCAGTACTGAGTTTGTTTCTCTCTCTCTCTCTCTCTCTCTCTCTCTCTCTCTCTCTCTCTCTCTCTCTCTCTCTCTCTCTCTCTCTCTCTCAATCACCACAAGCAACAACATGGTATCTGATGTAACCGTTTTCGGCCACGTACCAATGTTTTGTGATGTAAAATTTTTTGGCAAAGTACCTCGTTATTCAACCCGGTGGTGGCGTACCTTAGTGACGAGCTACTTGGTGGCGAATTGCCTGGTGGCGAACTACCTGGGGGCGAACTGCCTTGGTGGCGAACTACCTGGGGGCGAACTGCCTGGTGGCGAACTGCCTGGGGGCGAACTGCCTTGGTGGCAAACTGCCTGGGGGCGAACTGCCTGGTGGCGAACTCCCTGGTGGCGAACTGCCTGGTGGCGAACTCCCTCGTGGAGAACTCCCTGGTGGCGAACTGCCTTGGAGGCTAACTCCCTGGTGGCGAACTGCCTGGGGGCGAACTACCTGGTGGCGAACTCCCTGGTGGCGAACTCCCTGGGGGCGAACTGCCTGGTGGCGAACTGCCTTGGAGGCTAACTCCTTGGTGGCGAACCCCCTGGTGGCGAACTGCCTTGGAGGCTAACTCCCTGGTGGCGAACTGCCTTGGAGGCTAACTCCCTGGTGGCGAACTCCCTGGTGGCGAACTGCCTGGTGGCGAACTCCCTGGTGACGAACTGCCTTAGAGAATGTTGGAGCTCCCTGGTGCGGCGCAATCCGACTGCCCTCAGCATGAGGCGGTCTTCTTTCCTTTGTAGGCTGCGGGAGATGAGGGACCTGCGAGAAATTCATCTTTTCCTCCTCTTTGTAGGTGGCGGGAGCCGAGCGACCTGCGAGAACTCCATCTTTTACTCCTCTTTGTAGGTGGCGGGAGCTAAGGGACCTCCGAGAACTCCATCTTTTCCTCCTCCTTGTAGGTGGCGGGAGTTGAGGAACCTCCGAGAACTCCATCTCTTCCTCCTTGTAGGTGGGGGGAGGTGAGGGACTTCCGAGAACTGCATCTTTTCCTCCTCTTCGTAGGCGGCGGGAGCTGAAGGACCTGCGAGAACTGAATCAGAGGCCCCGGGGGTACTTTCTCGGTGGGGGCTCTCCGATGCTTAAGTTAGCACTCTTATTGTAGAGAGCTTTGAAGATAATATGAGAGAGCTAGAGAGCAGGGTTACTTCCCTTTCTTTTCCTTCCCCTTCCCCTTTGGGGGGTGAGGTCTTTATATACCAGAGTCTTCGCGGGTTAGGTGGGTGAAAAGCCTCCAAACGGTAAGACTCGTCGCATCCGGTCAGAACCGGGGTACGGTGGGTAACTCCTCAAGGTCGTCAGGCTGGCGCTTGTGTCAGGCAGCCAGGTCGGCGCCTGGGCCGGGTTGTCAGAGGGGTTCCTGCGTCAGTCAGCTGGTCAGTGTTTAGGCCAGGTCGTCAAGTCGGCGCCTGTGTCAGTCGGCGGGACAGTGCCTAGATCAGGTCGTCAAGTTGGCGCCTGTGTTAGTCGGCGAGTCAGTGTCTAGATCAGGTCGTCAAGCTGGCGCCTTGGCCGGATCATGCGCTAGGCTGGTCCATGTCGGCCAGGTCGCGCAGGCCGCGCGCGCACCGTGCAGTTCGTGGGCGCCGCGTAGGCGCGCGTCAGGCCGCGCGCAGGTCACACCAGGCCAGCCAGACAGGTGCCCGGGTGGGTCACCAACTTCGTAAGTTTGTTGGCTGGGTGTTTTCCTAGTTGTCACGAGGTGCCACGTGTCACAATTTTACTGGAGGGCCAAATCTTCCCTCATCAGTATCAGAGCGGAATTTCTGGGCTGGAGAAGACCTATGATCCTAGCATCAGCCTTTCTAAAGAGGATTGGACATGGCTCCTTCTGTATCAAAAAAAAAAACTAGCGGCGGCTGGTCTCAGTTCTCTCTGGCAGCTGCACTTACAGAAGCCCTAGCGGCAGCTTGTGTTTTCAATCTTCTCTGGCGGTTGTGCTTGCAGAAACCCTAGTAAGTTCTGCGGCTGTACTTCTGCTAAAACCCTAGTGGCCCCAAGTGACAGTTACTGAAAAACCCTACCTGTGTCTGGCATGGGATGGTGCTGGTTTGCTGAAACCCTAATCGAAGGAGGGTGTTGATGGTGCAATGAAACCCTAGCAGGTTCTGATCTAGTGCTGAACAGGTGTGGTTTTGTTTCAGTTTATCTTAGTATTCTTTATCCAATGGTGCGTAGGGCTTATGCCTTGATTATATGATTACTAGTTTGAATAATTGGATGGTTAGAGTGGGGGAACCACATTCAGACTGACCGTAATGTCTGTATTGGTGGTGCTGAACCGATGACCGGACTATTTATTGTTCTGTTTGGACGTTGTAGTGACTGATCTCTTATTCTCAGCAGTAGTTCTTGTGCTCTCACCAATATTCAATAGTTTGTTGCTCACATTCTAGGAGTAAACCCTGAGTTGCCACATCCCAGTTGTGGCGGTTATGCTGTTAGGTGGCATCATCCCAGTTGTGGCGGTTATGCTGTTAGGTGGCATTTGGACTGGTTGGTTGTAATATTCAATGGCAAGTCATGAATTGACCTCACCAGGGAACACCCCAACCCACAACACAGCAGGTATGGGAGGTAAAACCATGGTTTTTTCCATGCCAATTACCCCCTTGAACGGTCTGAACTACCTGGAGTGGGCTAAGAGTGTAAAACTCTATGTAACGGCAAGGGGTAAGGCCGGTTACATCAATGGAAGGGTGAAAGAACCCAAGGGGGAGACGGCTGAACATGATAGGTGGGACCAAGAAAACAGTATGGTGATGTCTTGGCTCCTCACAGCCATGGAACCTGATGTGAAAAAGAATTTTATGTAGGCAGACACCGCCAGTGAGATCTGGGAACAGGCCAGAATTACCTATTCTGAGCAAAGGCATTATGCCAAGATTTACCAACTACAAGCTGAGTCCTCAACATGTAAACAGGGAAACCGTAGCTTGTCCCCATATTATTCAGTTCTTACCTCCATATGGAAGGAGTTGGACCATTATTAGGCCATAGAGTGGAAGCACGATGATGATGCTAAGGCCTACAGGAAGTTGATCTCTCAACAATAAGTGTTTGCTTTCTTGTTAGGGCTGAACCTTGTATATGAACCATTCATGGTGCAGATCCTAGGAAGCAAATAATTGCCTACAATACACGAAGTATACTCCCTTGTCCAATCTGAAGAAAGCAGGCGAAGTGTGATGGTTACAGCTGAGGGGGAGCAACAAGTTGCCTTGGTTGCGGTGAATAACAGCTCAACAGGGAAGAGAAGTGATCCTAAGAAGGCAGATGATAAACATAAACTCTTTTGTACCCATTGTAGAAGGTCATGACATACACGTGACACCTGTTGGGACATCCACGGGAAACCCAAGTGGGCAGCAAAGAATCAAGAACAGAGTAAAGGTCACTTGAAAAGAACGAGTGCAGCACATGTGGCAACCCAAAACACTCAGGTTGCCGGTAGTACCCGGGACCCTCCTAATAAGCCTGACCCCAAGGAGGATATAATGAACTCATTCAAAGAGCATTTGGAATCTTATGGTAGGGCATTGCGGCAATTGGACAGCTCAGTCACTGGTACTCCCTCTACCTCTTTTGCATCTACTTCAGGTAATGTGGCTTATGCATTCCATGTCACTTCCACAGATTCCCCTTGGATTATTGACTCAGGGGCCTCAAATCACATGACCGGTAAGCCTAACCTGTTCCATTCTTATAGCCTTTTGTCAGGAAGGGATAGAGTGAGACTTGCAGATGGTTCCTTTTCTTCCATTGCAGGTCAAGGATCGATATCCCTTCCCCATGGCCTTTAACCTGAATTGTGTATTGCATGTCCCTTAACTTCCCATAAATTTGCTTTCAATTAGTAGCATTACAAGTTATTTAAACTGTAGTGTAACCTTTTTTGCTGACTCGTGTTTTTCAGGACCTAACTTCTAGGAGGATGATTGGTAGAGGAAGCCTAGTGGACGGTCTCTACATTCTCGACAACAAAGTTGGTCTCTCCATGTCATCCTCAGAGTCACATAGTCAGTCAAATAAGAATCAAATTTTGTTGTGGCACAGTCGTTTAGGTCATGTTTCTTTCGAAGTAATAAAATGTTTGTTTCCACTTTTATTTAAGTCATGTTCAGTGTCAGAGTTCATGTGTCAAACGTGTCAGTTGAGTAAACAATGTAGAACAACCTTTCATTCAAGCAATAAAAGATCAAATGTTCCTTTTCATGTTGTGTATTCTGATGTATAGGGGCCTACAAATGTAATCTCTGAGGGTGGATATAAGTATTTTATTACATTGATTGATGATTACTCTCGCTATACATGGGTAATCCCTATGCGTAGCAGAGACGAGGTTCCAAAGATAGTGAAAGACCTCCAGAGGATGGTGTTTACACAGTTCCATGCTGAAATACAAATCTTCCAATCCAATAATGCTAAGGAATACTTCCATGGGGAGTTAAATGAGTTCTTCGCCTCCCATGGGTCTATTCATAGAAGCTCATGCGCCAAAACACCACAGCAAAATGGGGTTGCAGAAAGAAAAAACAGATACCTCCTTGAGGTAGCCCACGGGATGATGTTACACATGAATGTCCCAAAAAGGTTTTGGGTGGATGCTATACTTACAGCTGCGTATGTCATCAACTGCATGCCCTCCAGAGTATTGAATTACATGGCCCCTCATCAGTTACTGTACCCTCAGTCACCTTTATTTTCCATCCCCATGAAAGTCTTTGGTTGTCGGGCCTTTGTCCATGATTTGTCTCCATCCAGAGATAAGTGACCCTCGTTCCATTCCTTTTGTCTTCCCGGGGTACCTATCCTCTCAAAAGGGATATCGGTGTTTTGACCCAGTTAGTCGTAAATATTTTGTGTCCATAGATGTGTCCTTCTTTGAGTCCGAGCCGTTCTTCCCTCCTCCTCAAAGGAATAGTCGTAAATATTTTGACCCAGTTTCAGGTGTCTCTTCCTTCTATTCCGGACCTCACTCCCTTCTGTGTCTTCCAACGTACTCATCGGAGAGATCAGCAGTGTGATAGAAATGTGGAGAAGCCGAACACTGAGCAACTAACATCATCAGAATCCCAGGAGGTAAGTCCAACCCCTAACCCTACTCCCACTGTGGACGACCTAGACATCCCTATTGCTCAACGGAAGGGAGTTAGGTCTTGCACTACCAAACACCCCATTACCCACTTTGTTTCCTATGACCACATCTCTCCCTCGTACTGAGCCTTCCTATCGGCAGTTGAATGCATCCATGTTCCCAAGAATGTTGTGGAAGCCTTAAAATACCCTGAATGGATAGATGCCATGAAGGAGGAGATTGATGCCCTCCACAAAAGTCAGACTTAGGAATTGGTGGATCCTCCAGAGGGGAAAGAACCCGTGGGGTGCAAATGGGTGTTCACAGTTAAGCACAAGGCAGATGGAATAGTTGAAAGGTACAAAGCAAGACTGGTAGCCAAAGGGTACACACAGGTATATGGAGTTGACTATGATGAGACTTTTGCTCCAGTGGCTAAGATGAACTCGATTAGGGTTCTCCTATCCTTAGCTGCTAACTTTGACTGGGAATTGCATCAACTGGACATAAAGAACGCCTTCCTAAATGGTGACTTGGAAGAAGAGGTATACATGGTTCAACCTTCTGGATTCTCTGCCAAGGGAAGTGAAAACAAGGTGTGCAAGCTACGGAAGTCTCTCTACGGCTTAAAAAAGTCTCCCAGAGTCTGGTTCAGTAAGTTTCACATGGTAGTTCAAGAGATGGGGTTCCAACAGTGCTAGTCTGATCATACACTTTTTGTGAAGAGATGTCAAGAGCAGGTTGTCGTATTGATAGTGTATGTAGAGGATATCATCATTACAGGGAGTTGGAGTTCAGAGATACAGAAATTGAAACAATTCCTTGCATCCAAATTTGAAGTGAAAGATCTAGGACTCCTAAAGTATTTCCTTGGGATCGAAGTTGCCCGTTCAAAAAGGGGTATCTTTGTCTCTCAAAGGAAATACACCCTTGATCTATTACGGGATACATGTAAATTAGGTGCAAGGCCGGCAAACACTCCTATGGATGCGGACCACAAGCTAGGTGGCTGTATTGGTGAACCTCTGAAAGATGTAAAGCAGTTCCAAATGTTAGTGGGAAAGCTGATTTATCTATCCATTACCTGTCCAAATATTGCCTATTCAATTGGAGTTCTAAGCCAGTTTATGCACTCTCCTAAAAAGCCACACATGGAGGCAGCAGAGAGAGTCCTTAGATACCCGAGGAAACATTCAGGAACAGGCCTACTATTCAGTAAACACAATCACCTAAAAGTGTAAGTCTTTACAGATGCTGATTGGGCAGGAGTTGTGGATGATAGAAAGTCCACTAGTGGGTATTGCACATTTGTGGGAGGAAATCTGGTGACCTGGAAGAGCAAGAAGTAAGGTGTGGTAGCAAGATCAAGTGCAGAAGCTGAGTATAGAGATATGGCACATGGGGTGGCTGAAGTCCTTTGGCTAAAGAACCTCCTAGGTGAGCTTGGAGTTGCTGTTCATAATCCTATGTCTCTTTACTGTGACAACAAGGCTGCAATAAACATCGCCAGCAACCCGGTCCTACATGAGAGGACTAAGCATATTGAGGTGGATAAGCACTTCATAAGAGAGAAACTAGAAAAAAGGGAAATTTGTATCCCTTATGTCAACTCCAAGGAACAACTTGCTGATCTCACAAAAGGACTTCCGTGTTCACAGCACAATGAGCTAGGTGACAAGTTGGGCATGATAGACCTCTTCAGCGCAACTTGAGGGGGAGTGTTGTAAGGCTTAAGTGTTCCTTGTAACTGATGTTGGTGGGACAGTTTCAGCTACTAGTTCTTTCTTTCTTTTTTTCTTATTGTTCTTATCCTAGGATATGCCACCAGGGGCATACTTGTAATTTTGTTTTTTATAATGATTAATATAAATAGAAGACTGGCGGCTGCCAGTACTGAGTTTGCTTTTCTTTCTATCATCCGTACCTCTTTCTCTCTCTCTCTCAATCACCACAAGCAACAACAGAGATAAATATCAGAAAGTTGTTAATTGGAGGTGATTTAAAGCTTGTAATTAGCTGGCTTCAAAAAGAGGAGGATGGATTGTGGTGTTACATATTTGAGAAGTAAAGCTGTTTAATTGCTACAAGGGACTTGTAATTGGTTTAAAAGAGATATAAATGCCTTTGCTGATACACTTGCTAAACAATGGATGGGAAGGAATTGTTTATTTTGGGCTGTCTTGTAACTTTATCTTCTGCTTGGGAGGGCTAACAGTGCTTATCCCTTCCCTTTTTCATTGTACTAAAGTTATTCCTCTTTATTGAATTTGATTCTGTTATTGAACAAAGGAAAAAAAAAAGAGATCACAAAGCACCTCACCTCTCTGGTTTCATTTCATTTTATCTCCAACAATCAAGGCAATACATTCACAGTATTCAAAACCCACCTCAATTAGACCACCGAGAAACTGAAAAATAACTGAAAAGTCAATTAGATTAAAGCCCAACTCCACTTCAAAATACCTTGAGATGCAAAAAGGGCCTTCAAAAATTGATCAAAACACAAAAATACAAAAAAGAGTGTCAAATAGCCACTCGATAGAAAGACAACTGTGAAGAAACCTCATGGAGAAAGAACTGAGATACAAACCTATTTCATTCATTTGAAGTATTTAACAATAGCTATGAAAAAAAAAAAGCATGAAGAGATAACTGACTTATGATTTGTGCTACTGTTAATATGATTTTCGGATTATTTCAGTGGTTCCTTGAGGATTCTGTTTTTTTTCTGTAGGTGGTTTCATTTATGGAGGAGCTAGGTTTTGATGGTGAAAGCATAGGGAGAATACTTAGTCGCTGTCCTGAAATATTTGCTGCTAGCGTCGACAAAACTCTGAAGAGGAAGCTCAAATTTCTTGCTGATATTGGTATCTCCGAGGATCACCTTGCCCGGGTTATTAGGAAATATCCAGAGCTTCTTGTGTCTGATATAGATAAAACATTACTGCCAAGGTAACTCCTGAATTCTGAAGCTTATATTTTTGTTTGTGGTTTATTATGCTTGACATGAAAACACCTTTACCTTCTTAATGTCCTGTTGCAAAAAAAAAAAGTGTAAACAACCACTGTACTTTTAGTGCCCATTTGGAAGTGTAATGGCTTCTGGCTTTATGAGGTGGGCCCCACCCAGGCAGTCCATAAGAATGTTCAGTGAAAATACTGGAAAGCCAAAAATATGGCTTTCCACTGAAGCTTCTTTTTGTGACTTCTCCAAAGCATCTCAGTGAAATCAGCTCAATCAAAGGTTCAACCATCCCAAACAGGCCCTTAGTTTGTAAAGTAGCTATTAGCTTGACTCTTCGGAGACCACTTGCAAATAGGATGATTTTGAATGTGATGATACCATTGTCTTGGTTTGCCTCCATTGATCGAATGAATCCACAAAATGGTGAATACGTTGAATTGAACGGATTTGAAACCCTCATCCTCATCATTTTTATTTTCCTATTTTCCAGTCTTTTTTCCCTTGGGGTTTGGGGGAAGATGGTGTTGAGCATTTTGGAATCCCTTACTCGATGGATCTTAAATCTTTAGGATGTAGGTACCCTTTTTGACAGTTTCATTTGAAATACCTATCTTGGATAGAATCTAGTAACATGCCCACCTCAGGTTCCATTTACACACCTTGATCGCCCTAAATGTTCACACCGCCATCTTGAGGTTTTGCTGTTTAATGTATGAGCCTTTAAAGCATGGGGTCCTTGATGTATAGTCATTAAATACCCTTTTTTTATAGATTCATTTTGAAGTACCTTTTCTTGGATAGAATCTTGAAACATGCCTATGTCAGTTTCCATTTACACTCCTTGATCATCTTAAGGCTGTGTTGGGTTTGAAAGAAAAGGTAGGGAAACCTATTCAACTATGTAAAGGTTTCCCTTCCTTTCCCTATTCCTTTCCTTTCAAACCAAACACATCCTAAATGTTCACACTACCAGGTTGATGCTTCACTATGTGATGTATGAGCATGCAAAGCATGGGGTCCTCAATAAATACCTGACTATTATTGTGCTACCCACCTTTCATTCTAGCAAACTTGGCTACTGCTTTAAACACTAGTTCAGATTTAACCCTGCACCCTTTTTGTTTTGATAGTTTCATTTTGAAGTATCTTTCTTGGATAGAATCTGGAAATATGCCCATTTCACTACCAGGTTGATGCTTCACTATGTGATGTTGAGCATGCAAAGCATGGGGTACTCAATAAATACCTGACTATTATTGTGCTACCCATCTTTCACTCTAGCAAACTTGGCTACTGCTTTCAACACTAGTTCAGATTTAACCCTACGCTTTTTTTGTTTTGATAGTTTCATTTTGAAGCATCTTTCTTGGATAGAATCTGGAAATATGCCTATTTCAGTTTCGTTTTACACATCTTGATCACCGTAAATGTTCGAACTGCCAGTTTGATGTTTTGCTGTGCTGTCTGATTATTCAAAGCATGGGATCATCAATAAATACCTACCTCTTATTGTCCTACCAGTCTTCCACTGAACTTGGCTACTGCATTTAACACCTTGGTGTTGACATAAATACATATTACATTCGAAACTAATATTATTATGAGTGTTAGATTGTAACTGCATTCATGTGACAGAATGAAGTATTTGATGAAGACTGGATTGTCTAAGAGAGAGGTGGCATCTATGGTTCGTAGGTTCTCACCTTTACTAGGTTACAGTGTAGAGGAGGTTTTAAAACCAAAGCTTGAATTCCTTGTCAACACCATGGAGAAGCCTGTGAAGGATGTTGTGGAGTATCCAAGGTACTTCAGCTACTCCTTGGATAAGAAGATAAAACCAAGGTTTTGGGTGCTCAAGGGCCGCAATGTGGAATGTAGCCTAAAAGATATGTTGGGTAAGAATGATGAAGATTTTGCAGCAGACTACATGGGTATTGGAAAGATGCTTGTTCCTCTTCTATGATAGTTTGTGAAGAATAGTTGTGTAGATTATAAATGGAAATGAAAGTTTCTCGGTAAATTGGGATGTAAATTATATTTTTTAAGTTATTGGAAAAACAAAGCTTTTCATTTCATGGTATATGCTGTTTCACCGAACTTATCAAAACCATAGTAATACAATCTAGGCCTGTCGAAATTCCAGAGTAGTGGGAAGGACGGTTTTGTTTGTAAGTTGGATCTGGAAAAAGCGTACGGTTTAGTGGATTAGGGCTTTTCTGAAGGATGCTATGGAAAGTTTTGGATGTAGTAATAGATGGTGTAGATGGATATTTGGGTTGTATTAGGACCTGTCATTTTCAATTTTTGTTAATGGAACAATTGTAAATCGTTTTTTAGCCCTTAGAGGAATTAGGTAAGAGGATTCACTCTCCTCTTTCCTTGGTTAATCTCCCAAAATCAAGACAATACATTCACATTATTCAAAACCCACCTCAATTAGATCGCTGAGAAACTGATAAAGAACTGAAAATCAACTAGATTAAAGCCCCACTCCAGTTCAAAATACCTTGAGATGCAAAAGGAGTCTTCAAAAATTGGTCAAAACACATGTACAAAAAATAACTTGTATTTTTAAGTTATTGGAAAAATGAGGCTTTTCATATCAAAACCCTAGTCATACAATCTAGGCCTGTCTAAATTCCAGAATAGGCAGGCATGAGATTGGAGGTCCCCACTTCCAACTAAAACCTGGGTATTGTGCTTGAGCTTGAAAAGCCCATCCCCAAAATTCCCTGAAAAATAAGCTCATGACCAAAAGTGTAAGTCGGCCTGGTCCAGTGGAAAGTTGAAGCTCAACTTTGAATTTAGGGCCTGTTCGTTTTTTGGATTCTGAGGGGAGGAAGGTGGGTCAGTGGGATTTTGGTTTTTATTGGCTAAGATACATATGTTCTTTTTTTTATGTTTATGTGGGGTTCATGAAAATTTTATTTTTCTTGGGTATCGCTTATCTGGGTTACTGATACTCATCTCCCAAATGGATAAGTAATTTTTTCATCTAAGGAGAAAGTTGTCAACACTTGGATGGGACAAAATTGATCTTTTTTATAATAGTTGTTTATGACTAAAACGGCTTTTGTCTTATTTATCTGAAAAATAAAAGAACATGGATAAATGCACTTATCCCGGTAAATAACTTTTCAAAAAAACAAATTACCCTGGCATATAATCAAACCATATATGTAGTGTCAATAGTTTTAGTGAACAGTTCCACCAACCGAGTAAGGTTTTAACTAAAAAATTAAGAGGCACTGCCATGGCAAAGAAGGGGATGACGTTTGCAGTGCAACCACAATTGATTGCGAGTCCGAACGAAGATCCTCCATCCTTAACTGTATGCTTTCAAAAGCCTTGGCTAGGAGAGATAAGACCTCCCTTGCAGCTCTGTTTCCTCTACTAAACCTAAACCTTGAGAGTAAAACTTTCCTCTTGCAGCACCTATATAAGATGATTCCCTTGTTAGAAATACAAATCCTTCTGCTAGGAGAGATAGGACTTCCATCACAAAATAGAGCATAATTGATGCCTTTTATTAGTTGATTGCCACAACTTCTATGTGACTGCACCTGATGTTTGGATTTCCCTTTAAGACCTGATATGCCCTCTTATCTATACTTTCTTTCGGTTTGCCTAACCAATCGTGAGTGAATACCCTCGTGTTGGGTATTCGGTTGCCACCTTTTACTAAGCCTTAATGTACTGGATGATATCATAAAATCTATTTTTACTTTCCAAAATTATCCCCATTTCTACCTGAACAGTTGAACCATTGATTTGCAACTCGGAGGCAAAAACAGTTCAACCTCTGGGTCGATTTTTAATTAATATTTAATTACTTAATAGAAAATTGTTTAGTTAATACTTAACTACTTAATAAATGCTAAAAATTTTAATTATTTTTAAATAATTGATATTAATAATTACTTTACTAAAATTAAATAATTAATAAATTAATAGTTAATTAATAATAATTAGTTACTAACTACTAAATAAAAATAATTAAATATTCAATTAATCAATTGTTTTGTTTAATTATTTAACTATTGAATAATTAGTTACTTATATGAATAATTAATAAATATTTATTGTTTATTAACTATGAATAATTTATTTAATAATCATTCATTTTTACCTATTTTTTTTTTATTTATTAATAATTTCTAGTTGTATATTTTTTAAAAACATTATTTAATTATTTATCACTTTTTATTAATTTATTTGTTTTTTAATCATTTTATATTCATTAATTAATTGCTAATTATATTATTAAATAGCTAAAGAAATTTTCTTATATCCTAGGTTGAAACAGTCAATTGTAATTTTTTAGAACTCAACATGCAGATTTCAGAATATTGCCTACATTTACATATCAGAACCAATAAAAGTTCTCCAAATCCTATACACCTCTTAAAGTAATTATTACAGTTTTAGATGCTACATGTTAGAGGAAACAAACAGGCTCTAAATGCCCATTTGGAAAGCTAAGAAGTTATGTTTGGTGAAAACCTAAAAGGCAAAAATTTGTTTCATTGAGGCAAGACAATAACGCTATTTTTAGTAGCTTCTTCAAAGCGATTCAGTGAAAGTAGCTGATCAGTCAAAGCTGAATCCCTCCCAAATGGGCTCCAGAAATTTGAGCTAGCATAACAAGCTATGTTCTATGGAACAATGGAGGAGAAATTACTTCTCACGGAAAGGGGTTTTATACCAATGCCTGCAATTGAGGGCGAAGCCACCTTATAGTTCCAAGTGTATGCAACCTCATATTCAACTTGAACAGTGAAGGTTTCAGGAGACATAGTGGCGGGGAATCCTCATTGTTGTAGCCTGTAAGACCAAAAAGTTTTGTTGTCTCTCTCTTAACCAAGGTTCAAAGTATAGGAAATGCAAAGAGTATTTGGATGGAAGTTTTAAGAGATGTATCATAAAAAGAGATTCTTCAATGGTAAGTGTGAGATATTGGAGCACAATTGGTATCTGTTGAAAATTGATGTAAGAATTAAAATATGGGTGTACATATATATATATATACTTTAATTCTCAAAAGATTTGTAATTTGTGTTGATATTTATAAATATATAAATTTTAATAATCAATTTTATCACTTATCAACAAATATCCACTAACAAAATAAAAGTCAAAATGTATATATACTCATAGGTTCTAAAGTAATATTGTACATAGAGTTCAACTTCATTGCAAAAGCTGCAAAATGAATCAAAAAAGTAATCATTCACATTAAAGGCGTTATATGGTCTACTTAATTTTTATTGGCTCACATTCCACAAGGTGTACAACACCTATGATGTTTTAATGTATAATATTCAACCAAGTCCAATATAAATTCAATGTATAATATTCAAATCATATTCGAATCTCAACCATATACCACACCACACGGTAACTGCTATCTATGGATCAAAAAATCATTGATCTAGTTCATAGTCCAACAAGAAAACAATTATATAGAAATCGTCTATCCATCTAACTACTATGTAACTAGAGTATTAGTGGCAAGGAAGATCAAGGCTGTTGGATATGTGGATGTATTGTTCAGATGATCTAAGGGCTAAGAAGAGAGTTGAAAATATAGTTATAGGTTGGAAGGAGGCTATTTTGTCTACTGGTAGAAAGGAAGTTGTGATTAAGGAAGTTATGATTAAGGCAGTGTACACTGCCATTTTCACAATGCAATGTCATGCTTTTTATTTCTTAAAGGGCTTTGAGATCAATTGGTTAGAATTTAGAGGAAACTTCTTTGGGGGAGGAAGAAAACAAAAGGAAAAAAAATTGGATGAGTTGGAAGAACTTGTGTAATGAAGTCACCGTTGTCTCTCTCATTCTCTCTATCTCTCTTCACCTTCGCATAATGAAGTCACCGTTGTCACTGTTGTGTCCCTTCTTCCCCTTCATTCTCTCTCTCTCTCTCTCTCTCTCTCTCTCTCTCTCTCTCTCTCTCTCTCTCTCTCTCTCTATTTATCTATCTATCTATCTATCTATCTATCTCTATCTATCTATCTATCTATCTATCTCTATCTATCTATCTATCTATCTATCTATCTTGCCAATACTGCTTAGATATGCTTGGAGGGAGATGGTGGTGAAAAAGGCTTCTTAAAGAACCTCCTTGGTGTAGAATTAGAGCCCAGTGCCAGAGATTTCTTAGAGAGCAAATAATGAGTGGAACCTGAGCAAATAATGAGTATTTCTACCACTACTTTTTGCTATTGTGGTTGGTGGTGGTGATGCTTGTTACTTTCTACTTTTTGCAAATTAGAGCTCTACTTGCTACTTCTGCCCAATGTTCAAAGTATCAACACAGGCCAGCATATCGGCCTGTATCGGTACTTTTTTTAGGTTTTGTTTTTTTAAACCAATTCAGAGGGGTCGGTTTAAGGCCTGGCTACCCTCTGAACCATGGTCTGACCTGATACAACCCCTAGAGGGGTGTATCGGGAAGCCATCAACATGACACATACCGGTCAATATGGTCGACACGTATCGATACTTTGAACCTTGCTTCTGCCTCTGCTTTATCCTTCCCTCATTAACAGAATTCTCAAAAGGTTTAAGGTTTTCTTGAAATCACTCATCTTCTCTGTTGGTGTAAAGATCAAGTCTTGGGGAGGGTTTCGAAGTGCAGAGCCCCATTTCCCCTACCTAAACCCTAATATAGCACATCTCTCCCCAAATCAAACCAATTCAATAAATGACCTTTCTCTCTCTCTCTCTGCTACTCTCAACGTTTTTCTCTTAGAGAGAGAGAGAGAAGGGAAGAGGGAGATGATGAGAAAAGAGCAAAGTGAACGATGAGGAAGAGATCCAGGGTTAAGATCATGGAGAAGAGAAGTGATATCATCTAGGGTTTACAGAGATAAAGAAAAGGAAAGAGGGTTGAGAGAATATCTCAACGGGAGAGGATTACATGGTCTTCATGATTTCTTCTCCATTGTCGTCGATCTCTTTGGTGGCTCCATCTACTATGGTTGCTATGAGAGTTGTTGTTCTTCTTCTATCCCACACAAACAGACAGAGGGAAGAGAGGTCGGAGGAGAGTGTCTTATTTTAGAAAGAGAATGAAAAAGGGAAGAGAGAGAGAGGTTGGAGGAGGAAAGAGGGTGTCGGACCTACTGGTCAAGAAGAAGGAGATGAGGGTAATATTGTGTTTTAAAAAAAATTAAATGTCAAGTAGTGTCACGTGTGTACGGGTTTTGACGGAATATTTACGAATGTTAACGGTAAGGATAGAGCTAGTCAATTGTTAGAAATAGTAGGGGCAACGTTAGACAATAGTCAAACAGTAGGGGTATACTTACAATTAGACTTGTTCATGGGTCGGGCCGGACTTTCACTCTATATTAACAGATTTTTCTAAGGCCCGAGCCCGAGCCTAAAATTTAGCCCATGTTGTTACTACTGCTAAAGCGGTTGAAGAGAGAGAGAGAGAGAGAGAGAGAGAGAGAGAGAGAGACTATAAAGAAAAAATAAAAAAAAATGTATATATTAAATTATAAATATATATTTCAATAAATATTATATTATTTATATATTTTATATAATATATAAAATACATATTATGTATTTTATAAAATATATAATGTAGAGTCAGGCCGGGTCGAGCTTTTTTGACAATTCCCGAGCCCAGCCTATAACACAGGCGGGCTTATTGTGTTAGGCCAGCGGGCCTAATTACATGACCAAGCCCAAACTGGGTGTGGGCCGGCCCGGGCCGGACCGTCGGGCTACCCGGCCCATGAACATGTCTACTTACAATTAGCTAAACCATAAGGGTAGTTTAAGAAATTTGCCCAAAAAAATTCAATGGAGGTATTGCTTTTAGAGACCCCCCAAGCTTTTTAATAGAACCATTTCCTTTCTAAGTTAGCATGGAGATTTTGTAATAATAAGCAATATTCTGGGAACCGGACCGGGCATAGAACCGGAGTGGGGAGAGGTTCACAAGTTAGAGGTTCAACCAGTGTCGAACCATTATTACCTGGCATATATAGATAGATAGATAGATAGATATTACAACTTTTAAAATACTTAAATATGGTGTATTGGTGACAAGTTCCTTAATTTTTAAAGCAAACGATTAGGGTTCAAGTCTCTTAATTTACATTTTCTTTAAATACATGCATAATAAAGTAATGTATATAATAAAAAGTCATTAATTAACAAAAGTTGCCAATGGTGGCAAATGGTGGCAATGTATATAATAAAAAGTCATTAATTAACAAATGTATATAATAAATTAACTTGCAGTGAGGGATAAAATTATGAAAATGTCCATTATCTGATTCTCTATTTTCAAAATTCATCTTTCTTCTACTTTTGGAATTTAGATGCAAGGCAATGGTGGCAAAGTAAGCTCACCCTGGTTTGTTCACTGGCGGTAGTCTCACATTTGAACACTTTGCCACCAATGGTTTGGGTCCGGAGTCAAATGAAGGGTGAAGAAAAGAGAGTTAATACATGGCATTTTTATAATTTTACACCTCATTGTAACATTAGCTTAACAGAGTTGAATTTAAATGTATGTGTCCAGAAGTTCAGGTATTAAAGTGGCACATTTGAAAGTTAAAACCCCAAGATGAAACTACCCCCAAAGTACAGAGTACCTATCTGCAATTTATCTTTTTTTGTGTGTGTGATTATGCTAGAGCTACGTGGTTTGGAAGTAAAATGGATTTGATTATTGGTCTAGAATTGAATGATCCAAACTTTGCAGTGTGGTGGAAACATTGATTAGATAAATTTGAAGACTCAAATGTGCAGAACTCTGATTTGTTGGAATTTATGGTAATTATGTTATGGTGCATTTGGAAAGTTAGGAATGATTGTATGTTAGCCATTTAGCAGGTTTATGTTGAATTGGAAACTCAAGCGAACAGTTTTTTTTTTTTTTTTTTTTTTTTTGCAATAACCAACTCCAGCTTTATTAAAACAAATGTGGATGGCAGTTTCCTAAAATCTGGTATTAGAGGTTTCAGAGTAATTTTTAGAGATGCTTTTGGTTCTTTTTTGTTGGAAAGAATGGGCTCTGCTATGCTTCTTTTGCAGAGTATTTTTGCTATTAGAGAATGCTGCTTACTAGCTAAAGAGCATGGATTTTCAAACTTGATAGTTGGAAGTGATGCAAAATCTACAGCTAATGCCATTTCTCAAGCAATACAAATGCTTGGTCTCTGTTATTGGATATCTACAGTCTTCTCTCTCTCTCTTGATGGTGTGAAATTTATCTTCATTGAATGAGAGGGAAACCATGTCGCCCATGAACTAGCCAAAGATGATTTAAACAATTCAGTCTCTACCTGGTTGCATTCAGCTCTTTGGTTCCAGGATCGAGTGGGATCAGTGAACAACCTCTGTGTCCAAAACAAAAAACAAAAAAGAAAAAGCCTAAAGAGATGCAATTAAACATTTTCTGATAAGCTTGTAAAATAACGCAAAAGAACCCTACTGGATGCAAATTTGGTGGTATAGTCGGCAATGAAGTTCTCGAATTCAAATTTATGGAACCAACAACAGTACTAAAATATGAAAGCTGACCAGTCACACATTCTTTCATTCATGAGAAGTGAGAACTGACAACTGAAGCTATGTTTGGTTTGATAGTAAATAAAAGAGAACTGAAGTTACGTGATTTTTGTGAGATTCCTTAAGGCTCAATTTAGGAGTAAAAATGCAAATATGTAGTGTGTAAAGCTTTGTATTTTGTATTGTTTTGTATTGTGTATATTCTTTCCTTTCATGAGAATTACGCTTATGTTTGATCGGATAGAAAAGAAGGAAAACTTTCTGTTTCTCACTAATTTTCTATCAAACCAATACCAATGAGGGATTGACATCACAAGCCATGTGAAGTGTTCTGTTACTTCCTCATTCTGTCTTGATTCATCAAGTGGCCAAATATGTGATACAAAAGGCATGGGCTGATTACAGTGCAAAACCTTGTATTTTGTATTGTTAAACCTTGTATTTGCACTCTACATATAAAAATATGTAGAGTGCAAGAACTTGTATTTTGTATATATCTGTATCATACATATTTGTATTTGTACCCTTTCCAAATTAAACTTGGAAAGAGTACAAAACCTTGTATTTTGTATTATTTGTTATGTATCTGCACTGTACATATTTGTATGCATCAATATTGCCTCATTGAAACACAGGATGTCCAATTTTTGTCTACCATGTGTGTCAATACATCCAGCTTTCTTACTGTTTTGTCTTTGCAACGCAAGCAGTTTAAAAAATTATATTTTGACCTAAAGTTCCGCAATGTGAACTACTCTTTTCAGTTTTCTATCCTCAAGCGTGCTGCTGAAAATCATGGATTTCTTTCTTTCTATCCTCTCCCTACATTTTCTTTCAAGCCAAGCACAGCTTTAAGGTTGCCACACAATTGCTACATTTTTTCTGCTTTTCTCTTCATGGAACTACACAACGAGGTAGCCCATCCCCCATCCCCTCAAGCCTCAACCCCTCAATCTCTGGTGGGGGCAGGATTTTATCCCAGATCTCAACTACTACTAACCAGAGATCCATACCAACTGAGCCACCATCAGTTGATCACACAATTACTACTTTCGCCCCTATAAGACAGATTACGTATAACTGGAGTGTCAATTGGACTGGATTTGACCCAATCTGATCCAGTCCAATGTGAGTCCATTACAAATGGACCAGGTAAAATCCAATCCATTGAATATTTTGGATTGATCCAATTCAATGTCTGGAAAGTCCAATCTGTTCAAATTTGTTTTAATTTGGATTGGTTTTAACTCAAACCTAGACTATTGACAACTGTATACTTATCTTCTATCAATGGACCAGATATTGTATCAATCCAATATAAATTCATTATGGATGGACCAGGTCCAGTCCAATAAATACTTTGGACCATTAAGTCCGGACTGGTCCAATTCAATATATCTTCTTTATCTATCCAATCCATCCAAATTGATTTTGATTTGGACAGGTCCAATCCAAAGCCGGTCCATTAAAAACCGTATGCATAACCAAGACCCCTGACCCTCGCCGAGTAAAACTCTACTTCGATGGATAAAATCGATAAGGAAACCACAAACCAGGTTTCATAGGAAGCTGGTTTCTGCAGATTTTGGCCCAATCATGAAACAGATAGCAGTTTGCGTTAGGATCGTGCATCTACAAAGCTCAGTTTGGAAGAAGTACGAATACATATATCATATATTAGAGTGCAAAACCTTGTATTTTGTATGTATTTGTACTGTACATATTTATGTACTCTTTCCAAACTGAGCCTAAAGTACAGTTTTAAGCATAGTTTAGAGAAACAATGGAATTGGTAGGGGACTCCCTACCTAGTAGCATCAAGTAGCAAATGGCCGGATGAGTTGTTAATAAGGAAATAATGACACGATGCATTTGAGAGAGAACTATTTTATTTAGACAATAGCAGGAGCGATGGATGACTGGTATATATATATATATGGTTGAAGGAGAACTCACATATTGTGTGCTGGCTCAAAAATGACAGTGAGTTATTGGAAATATAGGTACACCACGAGGCAGATAAAAGAAATAAGCTAAAAGTCTAGAACATTGAGGACAACTTATAACTGGACATCAAAATCAGCTAATAGCATGGCTGATGCCTTAGCAAGACAAGCAACAAGAAGGAATCAAGTGTTTTGGGGTTTGATTTCCCAGGGAGCATGTAAATAATATTTCTAAGAGTTAGGTGGCAATACTAGCCTAAACCAGAGGCATTTTGGACAAACTAAAGCTGTACATCCAATATACAAGAGAGAGAGAGAGAGAGAGAGATGAAAAAGAAAAAAAAATGAAAAGAGACCGGGTGGAAGTCACAATTATAAAGCATTCAACTTGCTAAAACAACGAAATTGTCATCAAAGTATAGCAAAACAATGGCAAAGCCAAAATCCACAGGTGAAAACAAGAAATAAGAGTTACCAAAATCGAAGAAGGCACATAATTTTGACAGATCTCGGTCACTTGAGTCATCATTATTACAGAACAAATTCATAAAATTCACATAAATTTCCTATATGGCCTCCGATAGTCCTCATCTTGCATATGCTGTCACCACCACAACAGAATATTAGAAAAAGAAAATAATAAGCCTACTTACTACAAAGGAAAATAGTTCACTTGAATTATACTTCCAACATGAAAGAGCATTTTATAAGAAACCAACTAGCACTCAAACATTGTCAGAAAGGTTACCAATTTGTTAGTGAATTAACATCAAACCAACTTAAATTACATGAAGCAATACATGAGAATCAAGATAAAGGCTAAACAGCAATTACGGTTTATTTTTTTAGGTAAGATTTTCAGCCCCATGCTCCACAAGTCATTTATTGCAATAATCAAAATGTAAGAAGCCCAGCCAAAATTTAAATGAAGAACTGATAATCAGAATAGGGTATTTAAAGTAAACTAAGTCAAATCCCTCTCAATTGGTTGAATTCTCTTCAATTAAAAAAAAAATGATAATTTTGCAATGTTCTTGCATGGCCAACAACTAGAATGAGGGGAGAAAACATTATATATTTCAACAAACTGAAATTGCACTACTGAAAGTAGAAACCACTGGTAGTTAACACTTTTTATAGTTTTTTTTTTTTTGTAAAAGGTAATGTAATTTTATTCAACTCAGAAAATCAAATACAAACTGAAATTCAGACCCAAGAAGGCAGTCTGAAAAACAGCCGGGATTACAATCTCCACTAGGAGCAAGACTGAAACAAATCGGGCAAGCTAAGATTTCTGAACTCCCCAGAAATGGAAATCCAAGAAATCAGTTTGTCCACTGCTCTCTGAATTACATCCTCAAGACCCTTAGATTTATTACAGAAAACTCTACTATTCCTTTCAGCCAAAATGGACCACAAAACAGCAGCAGGGATTGTCTTCCACATCAGCTTTCCTCTCTTACTTAGACCCTTTGATTTCCAACTACAAAGGTGCTCCTTAACCGATCTCAGCATGACCCACCTAACACACAACACTTTGAGAAAATGCATCCAAATCTGAAAGGAGAACAGACAGTGAAGACATAAATGATCTGTAGTTTCTGTGGCAGTCCCACAAAGAGCACAAGCTGAATCCAGAATTTGAATGCCTCTTCCTTAACATATTAGACCTGGAAAGGCATTTGTCTAGGGCCATCGTCCAAACCAGAAAATTAGATTTTGAGGGGCTCATAGAATTCCATATCTGACTAGCTGGGAAATCAGTATGCCTCACACTGCATAATTTAGCTGCCATGGACTTCACAGAAAAAACATCATTCGGCTTCAATTTCCAGCACCACTTATCATCCCTAAGAACATCTATCTTCTGCTTATGAAGGAGAGAAATCAACTCCACAAATTCTTCCAACTCCCAATCAAACAAATTCCTCCTAAAGAGAGGGGACCAAGACACTGAATCCTCAAGCAAATAGAAGTAATCAACCACAGTAGCCTCTTGGTTGACAGCACATCTAAAAAAAAAGGGAAAGAGCCAGCAAGGGGGCCATCCAAACACCACATACCCTTCCAAATTTTTGGTCTATCTCCTTTACCCACATTCACAGAAATCCCTTCCCAGAAAATAGGAAAATTTTTCATAATTCCTTTCTACAGAGAGTTGCCCCAAATTAGAGAGGGAACTCTAGTTCTCCAGTTTCCCCATTCCACCCCATACTTGTCAGCAATAAGGGATCTCCACCAAGTATTCCTCTCAGCCGAGAATCTCCAAATCCACTTGCACAAGAGAGCAGTATTAAAATTCTTCAATTTCCTTATTCCTACACCACCTTTAGCTTTAGGAAGACAAACATGGTCCCAATTAACCAGATGAACCCTGTTCTCCTCCTCCCAACCCCTCCAAAGGAAATTCCTCTGAAGCTGCTCCAATCTTTTAGCAACTCCAATTGGGAAAGGGATCAGGGAAAGGAAATAACTTGGCAGATTTGAGAGGATACTTTTTATCAAGGTCACCCTCCCTCCGAAAGAGGTATTTATCCTTCTAAGATGATAATTTCCTCTCCAATCTTTCAATGACTGGATCCCAAATCGAAGAAGAAAGCCAATTAGCCCCCAAAGGCAGACCCAAATACTTCACGGGGATATGGCTTTTGTTCAAATTCACCTTTAGCCCAGAAACCACCTCAAACCAGACTAAGATTCCAAAAATGAGTTCCAAGTACGACGGAGAAGCATCCACAAGGCACAAAGTATCATCAGCAAACTAGAGAATATCGACCTCCCCCCCCCCCCCCGAACAAATAGCAAAGCCCTCCCAACTGCCAGCATCAGCTACCTTCTTACAAAACAGGGTGAGGATTTCCATCACACAGATAAAAAGCAAAGGGGAAAGAGGGTCACCCTACCTCAGGTTGTGCAGAATTTGATCCAATTTCTCCATTTCTGCACAAAATTCATATGTTGCAATACCAAATCAATGCACCTCCGGTTAACATGATCATAAGCCTTCTCAAATTTTAACTTACAAATTAATCCTGGGACTCCCTCCCTTCTTCTTGAGTGAATTAATTCATTTGCAATGAGGACCGAATCAAGCATCTGCCTACCATGGACAAAGGCACTTTGATTATTTGAAATAACACTTCCTAACACCCCCTTTCATTCTCTCAGCAAGGACTTAAGCCAGAATCTTATAAAAACTGTGATGGAGACTAACTGGCTTGAAATCTTTGACATTAACAGCCCCTTCAATTTTTGGGATGAGAGTGATGAAGGTGGCATTTAAACTTCTTTGGAAAGAGGCATTATCATGAAAAGCCTAAAAAACATTCACAATGTCTTGATTTACAGTGTCCCAGCATTTAATGTAGAACAAATTGGTAAGGCCATCCGGTCCAGGCGATTTATCAGCCGCCAGCATGGAAAGTACAGCTTTAATTTCCTCCTCCGTGAAAGGCCTCTCAATGAATATCTTCTAATCTCCACTTAACTGCTTAAAAGGGAGATTTCTAGGAAAAGGTTACCATTTTTGATAGTCATATATAAGAAATCTGTTACCATTTATAAAAATGAGAATGAATCAATTTTCTTTGGTTGAACACCCTAATTTTTGTTACCAATTTTACCCTTTTTAATACATCTTTGAATTGACAACCAAACTCTCAACCTTCTATTTTGCCCCTACATATAACTGATACATATGACAGACACAGGTGTCCTAAAAACACAAATATGTGTATAGCAAAAGTTTACATGGTTTCTGTCAGTTTGCTTCTATAGTGAGCAGAAGCCACATGGAAAGAAGTGAGAACCCACTTCACAGATGTATTTGGAGGTGGTACTATGGAGATTATGATGTGAAAGAAATGCCAGGATATGATTTGATAACTTGATAATTTTGAAATTATTGAGGTTATTAATAGTTAAAAAATAACAATAATAATTTTTAAAATGGTTTTACAATTATTACAAAAAAACTATTGAAAATATTGATAATTCAATAATAATTATTGATAATTATTTTGTTATTCAAATTTTGATAATTTCATAATGATGGTAATTTCAGTAATTGCTATTATCAATTTATTAGTCATTATTAAAAATAATCACCTATAATTTTGACTATTAATAACCTCAATAATTTTGAAATTACCAATAATTTCAAAAATTATCAAATTATTGGATAGCAAAATTACTGTAAAAACTCAAATTTCCATAATTATAAAATTTCTGAAATAACAAATTGTTGAATAAAATTTTAATTTTAACAAAACTATTAAATAACAAAAGTTATTTAAAAAATTACAGCTATTATTTTTTAATTATCAATAATTTCCAATAAATTTGAAATTATAAATAATTTCTATGGGACAATTATAATTGTTATTATTATGTAACTATCATATTTGAAATTATTGTAACTATTATTATTATTTAATAACAGTTATTATTATTCAATATTTTTTGTTATTATTACTGATTTCTCATAATTACCCTTAAGGAAAATAGATAAAAAGAAAAAAATTGAAAATAATAATAATGATAATTTTAGTATTAAAATTAGTGCTATTATTAATTAATTATCAATAATTTTCATTTTTAATAAGAAAAATTACTGAAATTAGCATAATTATAAAATTACGAAATTATTGAATAAAAAAATAGTTATCAATAACTGTTTTGAATAACAAAATTTAAATAATTTTCAGTAATTTCTAATAATAAAACTATTGAAATTTACTTTAAATAATAGTAATTATTAGAATTAGCATCATTATAAATTATCAAATTATTAGATAACAAAATAATGGTTTTTGTATGGCATTTTTAGGGTGTTAGTAAGGATTTTCAATTTCTGTGAATTTTTGTACTGTTTTAGGAGGCATAGGAGGATGGTGTTTTGTTCAGAACACGAGTTAGATATCACAACTGAGGATTATGATATGCTGATTCAATGACAGACTTCAAGTTGTTGACACATGCATGGTAGAACAAAAAGATGTTCTAGCAATTCTTCAATTTCAAGCCAATTTAGCTCAAAATGTCCTATGAATAGATTCAGTTGATTGTAACACCCCATAAGCCCTAAACTTAGAACTTTTACTTGTTCTCTGCACCAATCTTTATTGTTTTTAGTAGTTGATGAGCTTTAAAGTTGATTGTATTGGGCGATTGTTTGCTATGAGCATTCATTGGGTTATTTATATATTCAATCATATTTTTTTCATCTAACCATGTAAAGCATGTCGGATTATAAGTAGTTTATCAAATTGGTTCAATTTAGCTTGGCCCCCACCCTGATGATTAGCTTATAATCTTAAATTGTTTGACTGTATGCTAAAGTTAGTTTATAAATTGATGGAGAATTGAGTCAATATTATTTTTGTGTATTGTTTTTCATACTTCAAACATACTTCAAATATATTATTTTAGCAATAATATGATAAATATACACGTGCATGCACCCAACTAGTTTTAGTAAAAGAAAATCAGCTCCATCCAGAATACAAGTCATGATTACTTGTTCAATAAATGTACTTTTTTCTGAAACTTTAGGATTATATGAAAGAAGATCAAATAAAATAGGGAAATAAGCAATTTCCACAAATCTCAGGGTGGAACCAAGCTTTGTTATTGGAAGGAACTAATGACAATTCTTGGGTAGAGAAGCTAACATATGCAGGAAGAGATAACATAAATCTAAAGTTGCAAAGATGACATTATGGATTAGAAAAAAAATGAAGAGGGTGATTATGGGGTTTTGTGGTTCTCATGCCTCTTTCATCACTGAGCACAAGATCTTAATAGGGCTCGAAAAATTATTCAAGAACGAACCAGACTTACAAACTTTAAGACCCAAAATAATCTATTTAGTTACAACATCAAGAAAAAGAAAACGATCAATGAGGTCGATCCGTACATGAATTGAGAAATTTAGGGGATTAAATGAATTAAAAACGGCACAGAGACAATTTGACATTATTAGATTGAATAAGGGGGTAGAATAGAGCTCAAATTGATTGTAGAGAAAGAAATAATATCACGCAGAGAGATGAGAAAAATTAGGTTTTCGTGATTACAAATTCTTTGACGATGCCCTTGTAGACGAGGATGGGGATAGCGACGCCGAAGATGCCGATGAGTGCTAAGTTGCGCCGGGTCCAACGGAAGTTGAGCTCCAGATTCTCCCTCGCCGAGTTCCAGTCCTCTATGTACCTGTTCTTGTGCACCTCCATTCCTCCCCCCATCTTTTCCTTCGGCTGCTGCAGTCTCTCTCTCTCTCTCTCTCATCACTTTGCTCTTTAATAATCCTCATGTTTCGTTCGTTTGGCTGTAGTGATAACCCTGACCTACGATAACAGTTTGACCGGTTTCTCATACAGTTTGGGCCATTCTATTGGGTTTACCCTAATTAGAAACCCATAATAAATATAATTTAAATAATAAATTGAAATGTTAATAAGTACATTTTCTCATACAGTTTGGGCCTTTCTATTGAGTTTAACCTAATTATATAAATTATACGTTTTCTCAAACAGTGCATCAAATTATAGGTTAAAAATTGAAACAAACAGCAATATATATATATATATATATATATATATATATATATATATATATATATAATAATTAAGCATATGTGTTGCATGTAAAAAATTTTCTTCATATTAATTACTTGAAATTTAGATATATCATAGTCAGGATAAAAATAAAAAATTAACAAAAGTAACATTACGATTAAAATTAAACTTAAATTTTTATTATTCAATTATGACATGATAGGGATGGATCATTGATCCACCATCTAGATAAGAAAATAACATTACTTTTGAATTAGTTTTAAATTAGGGAAAATTATAGTCGAAGCAGGTTGTCCATTTAAAATGAGGCTACAAGTTGATCCATAAAACAAAAAAAAACTCTGACAACTGGCTCTATATTTGAAATTATAAAAAACCCTCATCTTGTCATTAGAGGCTTATGTTGTTATTGCCAACATAGGACTTTTAATCAATACTAGATACAACAAAAAGCTTATTCAGAATTTGCCCTTTAATGTTGGGTTATTGAAAAATAAAAAATAGGGTTTTTAGTCTCTCTCTCTCTCTCTCTCTCTCTCTCTCTCTCTCTCTCTCTCTCTCTCTCTCTCTCTCTCATAATCATCTTTATCTGCTCAACGACTATGTGATTTGAAAATAAATAAAAATAATTTTTGATTTCTATATTTACGTTCTCGATATCAATTTGTCTCATCCTCTCTCTACCTATCGTTATCCCTCAATTTCTTTCATTCTCTTTCTTGGTAAATCTCTCATTTTTCCCTTATTTTTTATCATTCTCCTTTAATTTCTCTCCGGCTTCATCTCTTTTTTTTTTTTACGCAATTATATGGTATTAATCATATTGTATAAAAGAACATGAGACCAACTTGGTACGGTTCAAAAATTATTACACCAATTTGATAAAAATTCACAAGAAACTCTTGGCTATGAAATTTACACCAATTGGAGAACGATAGAGATTGAGGGAGAATGAAATATTGATCGAGAGGGAGAGGGAGGGAGAAGAATGAAAAAGATTGAGGAGAACAATAGAGAGAGAGAGAGAAAGAGAGAGAGACGTTTTGATTTGGCTACAGACCAAATATAAAAAGTGGGAGAGACAAAGGGAGTAGAAGATTGAAAGATTACTGTGAGAGTGAGAGATAAGGGAGGAAGAGACAGAGGAAGTGGGAGAGAAATTGAAAACCTATTTTCGGTATAGGTTTTTTGTTGTGTCCAACATTGAATAAGAGTCTCATGTTGGCAACAACCACCATAAGCCTCAAATGACATGGTAGGGGTTTTTATAATTTAAAATGTAGAGCCATTTGTTAGAGTTTTGTTGGTTTTTGGACCAACCTACAACCTAATTTTAAATGTAGAACCAACTTTAACTATAATTTTCCCTTTAAATTATATATTTCATTTACATTATATAAACTATTTTTTTACTTATCACACTTAATTTTGTTTGTCTATGGTATCATTTGACTTAAACCACTAATCCACCATCTAAAAATAAAAATTGTTTGATTTATAGGTTGACATGAAATTTTATATTACATTTCCATCATTGATAAAATTATTTCTTATGCATAAAACTTATTTTTGTTTGATATAATAAATGCACAATATCAGAGATGTACCCAATATTTTATTTTTTTTATAAATATATAACATTAGATATGTGCCCAAAAACCTTTACAATCAACAAGGGTAAAATGGAAAAATATTAACCTAAAAAAGTTATAGAACATGGAGACCCGGTTGGCTATAAACATGAGCCCCATACCCGGATTAGGTGACTTTTTTTTTGGACTTTAGAACCAGTTATTGGCCAAACCCATTATAACCAGTTTGCTATAAACAGGAGCCCTATACCCGGATTAACACCATAGTACCAACATTTGAATATCTGGTTTGTCCTCTAATCTCTGAGATGAATAATTTTGTTTAGAAATGATGGCTTCGATGTTAGAAAGGTTTTGGTCATGCTGACTTTGGTGACCAAAACCTTTGGCTTGCACATTTGATCTTCTTCTTTAAACTTGGTTTTTTTTACTTTCCTTTTCATAATTTGTTTGTTATATTCCGAAGAGTATGGGCAAAATAGATTTGCAAGCCCCAATCTCGAAATTATAAGAGGTGAATTTTATTTTAATTTCTTGTTTTCTTCCTAGATCTATGAGATGATGGTGTATAAATTTGGTGGTTCCCTCCTTGCAAAGCGATACAATTGACCCACTATGAGTCTAGAAGGCAAGGCACCACAGAAGTCTACCTGAAAAACAGTATATGGCATTATAGGAGAGGTTTTAGTGAGATCTTCTCCAAACCACACCGAACCGAACCGTGAACACCCTTATTTGCCTTAACCAACCTTTGTGTCTGTGATGACACTAAACTAGTGGAGGGTGGTAGAGAATGTTGTCTGGTGAACCCATTCTTCTCAGCCCCATTATGGCCAAAACTTGGGGAACCTTGTGCCTTGAGCTTGTTGCCATATAGAGCAAGCATTTATTTTGTATAGCCTATTTATTTTGTATTCATATTATCTTTCCATAAGAAGATTGTATAGTTGTAGGTAGAGATAAATCAGCCTTAAATCTCTGTATAGCTGTAAGTAGAGATAAATCAGCCTTAAATCTCTGTAAATCAATATAGTTGTAGGTAGAGGCAAATCAGCCTTTAATTACTGTATATTCAGCTATATATTCAAGGAAATCATAATGAAAAGGCATTTGAGCCATTCAATCAAAATTTTGTCAAAGGAAAAGTTATCATGGTATCAGAGCCATTGTCTTAGAGTTTTGGAATTTCTGGTTATTCTTGGGTGACATTGGAACTTCAGGCCACCATAGATTGCAAGTTCCATCTGGGTGATTTTCTTCAAAAAGCTCACGTATTTTGGTAATTTCTTTCCAGTCATATTTTGGTTTGTTTATCTCTCTATATTTGTCTTGTTTTCTGCTGAAAATGGCTAGTAACCACTCTGAATTTTGTGTTAGATTTACGGGAAAAAATTATTCGGCATGGGAATTTTAATTCTGTTTATATGCTACTGGAAAAGAGTTATGGGGACATATTGATGGTACTACTCCAGCTCCAGCTGATGCTACTAAATTAGCTGAATGGAAAATCAAAGATGCTAGGGTGATGTCTTGGATTACCGAGTCATGTGATTATAAAATTGTTCTTAATTTACGCCCCTATAAAAGTGCTCAAACCATGTGGGAATATTTGAAAAAAGTTTACAATTAAACAAATCCAGCTAGGAGATTTCAATTGGAGTGTGAAATTGCAGATTATACACAGTGGAGTCTCTCTATTCAAGATTACTATTTTGTTTTTCAAAATTTATGGGCTGAGTTTTCTGATATAGTGTGTGCTGCAGTGTCTAAAGTTTCTCTTGCTGATGTATTGGTTGTCTATTAAATTAGCAAGTGCGATCAGTTTCTAATGAAGCTACATCCAGATTTTGAAAATGCTCGTTCTAATTTGATGAATCGTCATCCTCCTCCTACCTTGGATGTGTGTTTCAGTGAATTGCTTCGTGAGGCAACGTCTTCTTACACAAACCACTCTTGAACAGGAGACAATGACTATAACACACATGGCATTTTCGATTCACGGAAAAAGCAAGGGTAAAAATATGAGTAAGGTTCAGTGTTTTAGTTGCAAGAATTATGGGCATATTACAGCAAATTGTACCCAAAAATTTTGAAATTATTGCAAAAAAGCATGGGCACATCATCAAAGATTGTTTAACTCGCCCTCAAAACTGTCAAAACATTGCTTTTCAAGCAACAGTTGGCAATTATTCTACAGATCAGATTCAAACTGGGTCCTCAACTATGTCAGCGGTAAATCAAAATGCTCAATCCACTATTCTTACTCCTAAAATGGCGCAACAAATGATAGTTTCAGCCCTCTCATATCTGAGACTCCAAGGTAATGGTAATTCTTTATCTAAGTCTTGGCTTGTTGATTCTGCCGCATCAAATCACATGACTAGTTCTGCTAATTTGCTATAAAATGTCTGATCCTATCATGGTTCAAAAAATATTCAAGTTGCTAATGAAAATCATTTGCCTATTACTGGTGTTGGTGATATTACTCCAGTTTTCAACAATGCTCTTATATCACCTGGACTTTCTGATAATCTTCTTTCAGTTGGCCAATTAATAGAAAATAACTATAATGTTCATTTTTCTTGTAATGGTTGTTGTGTGTAGGATCAAGAATCGGGGACGGTGATCGCGAATGGGCCTAAAGTCGGACATTTATTTCCTCTGCACATTTCCATTCCTAGTAATGTTTATTTTGCATGTTCTGTTGTTAGTAATAAAAATGAGGTGTGGCATAAATGTTTAGGACACCCCAATTCTATTATATTGTCTTATTTGTTGAATTCCGGTTTATTAGGCAATAATGATAAAGTTTCAAGCCTTTTGTTTGATTGTTCAACTTGAAAATTGGGAAAAAGTAAAATTCTTCCTTATCCTCTTCCTGATAGTCGTGCGGAAAAATGCTTTGATATTATTCATAGTGATGTATGGGGGATTACACCTGTTATCTCTCATGCACATTATAAGTATTTTGTGACATTTATTGATGACTATAGTTGATTTACCTGGATTTATTTTCTTCATTCCAAATCTGATGTTTTTTTCGGTCTTCAAGACTTTTGTTGCGCATGTTGAAACTCAATTTTCTACTGTCATCAAAGTTCTTCGATCTGATTCTGGTGGAGAATACATATCTCATGTACTTCATGATTTTTTAAATAAAAAATGTATTCTCTCACAACGTTCTTGTCCACACACACCTCAACAAAATGGTGTGGCGGAGAGAAAGAATCGTCATCTCTTAGGAGTTGCTCGTATTTTGCTACTTGAGTCTTCCGTTCCTCCTCAGTTCTGGGTAGAAGCTTTATCTACAATGGTTTATCTTATTAATAGACTGCCTTCTCAAACTCTAAACCTTGGGTCTCCTTATTTTCGTCTTTATCAACAACATCCTCGGTATGAGCATTTACATACATTTGGTTGTATTTGTTTCGTTCATTTGCCTCATCTTTAACGTTATAAACTTTCTACTCAATATGTTAAATGTGCATTTATGGGATATAGTACAAACCATAAAGGTTTTGTTTGTTATGATTCATCTTCTAAGAAGTTTCGTGTTTCTCGCAATGTTGTTTTCTTTGAAAATCAGTTTTTCTTTCCAACTTGTGATTAATCATTCTTCGATATTGCTATTCTTCTTAGCTTTGATGAATCGTCTTCTTCTCCTGAACAATTCAAGCATGGATATGTGTATGAACGATGTCATTCACCACTGCCCCTTCCGACTCCATATCTGTCACCTGATCCTACTCCGGCTATCTTGAGATGCTCCACTAGAGTCTCCCGTCCTCCTAATTGGTATGGCTCCTATCATACATCCTTTAGTGCTGCTTTATCCTCTGTTTCGGTTCCATCTTCTTACTCCCAGGCAGTTAAGCATGAGTGTTGGCAACAAGCAATGCAAGAAGAACTTCGAGCTCTTCAGGAAAATCATACATGGGATATTGCTCCATGTCCACCCAAAGTTAAACCTATTGGGTGTAAGTGGGTTTACTTAGTGAAACTTCGCTCTGATGGGACTCTAGAGCGCTATAATGCTAGGTCGGTTGCTCTTGGTAATCGACAAAAGTATGGGGTGGACTATGAGAAGACATATGCTCCGATGGCTAAAATGACTATTATGTGAACAATCATTGCCATTGCTGCTTCACAGGGTTGGCTACTTAAACAAATGGATGTAAAAAATGCTTTCATCCATGGTGATCTCAAAGAAGATATCTACATGACACCTCCTCTTGGTTTGTGTTTCTCTTCTACTTTGGAAGTTTGTAAGTTGAATCGCCCATTGTATGGCTTAAAACAAGCTCCCCGTGCATGGTTTGAGAAGTTCAGATCTACCTTGCTACAATTTAAGTTTGTGCAAAGTCAATATGACTCTTCTCTATTCCTTCATAAAACTTCTACTAGAATTGTCCTTCTTTTGGTCTATGTTGATGACATAGTTATAACAGGAACGGATTCTTTATTGATTACTCAGCTTCAGCAGCATCTTCAAGAGTCCTTTCATATGAAGGATCTTGGCCACCTTACATATTTCTTGGGATTGGAAGTTCAATCTAACTCCTCTAGTATATTTCTCAATCAGCATAAATATACTCAAGATTTAGTTGCATTGGCTGATCTTTAGGATTCTTCATTGGTTGATACTTCTCTCGAAGTGAATGTCAAGTACCACTCGGATGAGGGAGAGCTACTTACTAATCCATCTTTGTATCGACAATTAGTGGGCAGCTTAAACTACCTAACTATTATCAGACCTGACATCTTCTTTGTTGTCCAGCAAGTTAATCAGTTTATGCACTCTCCCAGTCATCTTCACTTGGTTGCAGTTCGTCGCATCATAAGATATCTTCGGGGTACTCCATGTTGTGGTTTATTTTTTCCTGCTGGGTCTTCTTTGCGCCTTAGTGCTTTTAGCAATGCCGATTGGGCTGGTTGCCCAAATACTCGTCGCTCTGTTATAGGTTGGTGTATGTTTCTTGGGGATTCTTTGATCTCATGGAAGAATAAGAAACAAGATCGGGTCTCTAAATCTTCTACTTAATCTGAATATCGAACTGTCTGCTGCCTGCTCTGAGATTACTTGGCTTCGAGGATTGTTGACTGAGATTGGATTTCCTCAATCTAATCCCACTCCTCTACATGTAGATAATACCAATGCAATTCAAATTGCTACTAATCTAGTCTATCATGAGCGCACCAAGCGCATTGAAGTTGACTGTCATTATATTCGAGATGTTGTAAATACTCGAGTTATTTCTCTTCCACATGTTTTCACAGCTTTACAAATTGCCGATGTGTTTACCATGTCTCTTACTCAACAGCGCCATCAATTTCTTATTGGAAAATTGATGCTTCTTGATCAACCATCATCAATTTGAGGGGGAATGTTGCCATATAGAGCAAACATTTATTTTGCACAGCCTATTTATTTTCTATTCATATTATCTTTTCCATAAGAAGATTGTATAGCTGTAGGTAGAGATAAATCAGCCTTAAATCTCTGTAAATCAGTATAGCTGTAGGTAGAGATAAATCAGTCTTAAATCTCTGTAAATTAGTATAGTTGTAGGTAGAGATAAATCAGCCTTAAATCTCTGTAAATCAGTATAGCTATAGGTAGAGACAAATCAGCCTTTAATTACTATATATTCAGCTATATATTCAAGGAAATCAAAATGAAAAGGCATTTGAGCCATTCAATCAAAGTTTTGTCGAATGAAAAATTATCAGAGCTTTGCCTTGGCAATGATGGAGTATATTCTGTAAGCCATTCTCTAGCTAGGTAATCCTACTTTGCTGAGAGAGAGGCTCTCCTCTTGCTACTTTGTTGGTTCTCATTGCTAGTTGGATCTTCTTTAGAGATGAAATCCTCATTTACCAAATGAACATTCTCATATTTCCCATTGTTCTGTAAAAGTTCAAACTCAAACCACATAATGATCATTGTTTAGTACAAAATTTGGTCCATTTGGTGTCAATGGTTTTAGGCTTGTTTCTACATCTAATGCATTGAATCGAAACCTCATGAGCCATGGAGCTTGATGTCATTCTCACACTACATTTTGGATTTTCATTCTCAACCTCTATGTGATCAGGAATCTCTACCATGGAAGAGAAGTAGACATTGTCTCTAGTAATTTTAAGATTTTGACACATCACATGGGGTGATGGTTGAGCAAAGATACTTAAGAATGGAGAGCTTCTAATGGATCCCTTGACAATGCCTCTGGCTCTGGCTTCCAATCCAAGAACAAGTACCTCTTTGGTAAGATAGAAATGTAGCTCAAGCTTGTCATTAACAACTTAACCAACATGGTCATAGTTTACTACTTATTATCTCAAGGGCTGACCCATGAAGAAATTGACTTTAAATATATTCTCCACACTAATGTCTTTAGCAAGGGAAAGGGAAATAGGGAGCAACAATTCTATCTCTAATTGGATTCTACAACAAATTTCCACACTTATTCCATGATTTCCATCCTTTGGAACCCCCAATGCATCATCTTTTTTTGTAGATGGAACACCTATTAGAGCATTAAAGAATTCAATAACTTAGAATCCATTGGAGTTCCATTTCGGTGATGGTCACTGGTGAGATGATAGAAGTATTTCCCAATGAGAAGCAATGGAGGTAATTTTGGGTCATGGTTTTAAGAGAAAATGGCCAAGAAAAAAAAGAAAAATAGAGAAAGTTTCATGGGATATTTTGATAATTTAACACTTTCTATCATATGACTTACCAAGAGGGGATATTTGTTGCAATGTAAAAGTTGAGGGGGTCTTTCTAATTTATCCTTATGTTTTTTTTAATGATCATTCTAATATTATTAATAACCTAATTCTTATTATTTTCTATTATTTATCAATTTTTAACTTTAAAACCCACGATAAAGTTAGTTTCATTTAACTGTGTAAAGCTTACCCATTTATGAGTTCAAATTTGCAACGTCCCACACATTGGGAGGCTGCCAACTGTCCTTCCACACGCATTCTCTCCTTGGCACATGTGGAGCTAATGGGACGGCTGTTAGCCCGTCTGTTAACTCTGAATAGTTTATTCTCTCGACTCACGGCTTGGCGCCTGTGCAACCCTGCACTCTTCCTATCCGATCATCTCCGACGCCGACGGTGGTTTTCGGCAGATATACAGGAGGTACGAACACGACCCTCTCATCTCATCTCTCACCCATCCTTTATTTTATTTTATTTTTCAATACAAACACAGACGGAAGGATCACCGGCAACCACCCGACCCTTACCCAATTCATACAATCAGTAGAGCAATGAAATGAATCTATTGTTTGTCTCTTTCGTAATTCAGTTTGCAACTATCAAATATCTCTCTCATCTCCTACGGAAGCACTTGATCTGATACCATTTCTCACGGTTTCCATATCTCTCTCATCCCCTGGGTCCCCTGGCTACGCCCCTGTAATCATCATCTTCTACCTGAAGTGTAGTTTTGGGTTGATTAATATAAATTGATAAAAGATGTATATGTATTGTCACTTTGCATATAAGTCACTTCAGCTATAATGATTAGTTGAGAAACATCAATTTGATGTTTTAATTATAAATATCAATTATTAGTTTCACACATACAAAACAGCCGTATGCCAATTTGTTTTGATCGATCCAAAACATTTTAGGTGGAAACAGTCGGGGCCTATTCTATTTTTGGATTTTAAGTATGGGAAAGTTAGTTGGTCAATAAGATTTTGGTTCTGGATGATCAAGATACCCATGTTCTTTTTTTGGTGTTCATGGAAAATTTGTTTTGCCCTTAGTATATTTACTTAGGCAAGTAAAACCCATCTTACATAGGTGGCTAAATAACTTTTCTACACCTAAGGAAAAAGTTGCCAATATTTAAATGGAACAAAATTTGTTATTTAGCTAATGGATTTTATATAGCTAAATCATTGTCTTAATTACCTATATATCCCAACATCTATAGACTGATGTTGCCATTCAAGCTCACGACTTCGGCTGAAAATCTTGGTTCCCTCGATTAAGAGAATAGCAGTGACGAACCAGAAATCCATCTTGCCTAGTTTGATAGCAAAACCACTCCATTGGCCGCTTTTTCAAGAGTTGCAAGGCGAAGGGCAAATAGTGTCAGCTTCTTTTCAGGTGCAAGGGCGGAGCTGGAATTGCAACTTTATAGTCTTCCGACTAGGCACCTTGTTCGAGCTGTAAAAGCGATTTTTCATCCAATTACTTCAATCGGGCTATAGATCCACCACAACCGAGAGCTTCAATACGGCAAGACCCAACAATTGGGTAGTGCAGAAGTTCCCATCACGGATATGGGCAACATCAGATGTCCCCTTGCTTCACTATGCAGGATGGGTGTTTCTGTTGTGAAACGTCAGTAAGCTACTCTATTGGCTTTAACTTTTATCAACCACAACGTGCGTGAGTCTTTCCCTGTTGAGGCTTATTCAGTAGGATTGCGGTGACTTTAGCGATGATATTGACAAAAACCAGAAGCCTACTTTGGATATTTCTATGGATTGGCATTGATTGAAGATTTGCTGTTTCCAATGGAGAAAGCATTTTGGCAGTGGAAGACTCACCAGTGATCACCGGTTCGTGTTTTGTATTGGAAAAAAAATGATGTGAAAGGGATATGAGTTGAGAGGGACGGGTTCGTACTTCCGATATATCTACCAGAACGGTCATCGGTGCTTGAGACGATGGTATCAGAGTACATGGTTGCACAGGCGTCAGGCTATGAGTCGAGAGAATAAGAGGGAAGGGGGGAGATTTTAATTATGGGAAAAGTAGGGAAACACATGATGCAGAATTATGAATTCCAGCCCGCCCTACAACTAGCCATGTTCCCCCTATAAACCACATCCTGTGAATTTGGCATCAATTCACGGTCATGATGCATTCCCCCTGTATTTTGGGCCTAGTAAATTTTGAACTGGACTGATTTGTATTTCTCCCTTTAATTTTTTGTATAGATTTAGAACTAATAGCCGTCCTATTAGCTCTACATGTGTTGAGAGGAGAATGCATGTGGGAGGACAGCTAGCGGCCTCCCATTGTGTGGGAGGTTTTTGGGGCGTCAGGCCGTGGGATGGAGATTTGAATGAACTCCCCATTTTTAAGGAGACCGGATCTATTCCTCACACTAACCTCACACGCACATCTTACCATGCATTGAAAACATCTCCCATACTTATAAATTATTATTCATGGAGATGTTTCAAATGCATGGTGGATGTAAATAACTTTTCATATGAAAATGTTTATAAATGCATAATGGCTACGTTTGGAAGTGATATATAACATCATCAATGTAAAAGTTTACGTCTATTTGGTTTTGTTGGCGTTTGAATAGAATGTAAATCAAGATTGATGTAAAACTCTCATAATGGTTTAGATTTATTAGTGTTTGGTTGGAGTGGAATTTTTTGTAAAATTTAGTTTTACACAGCTATCAAACGCAGCCAATAAAACAAATTTACCCATTTTAATATTAATTTTTATGGATAAAAAAAAATTATATTACTTATACGAAATTACAATAAGTGAAATTATCCGAACAAGTATTATCCTCAAACATTTAACCAATTAAATAAGCGTATTTACCGGAGTGGAAGTGACTTAAAAAACGAATAAGGCCTACACGTAAAATATAAATGGATAAGATAGAGATAAACCTAGGTTGCGTTTGTTGGGAAACATAAAATGAATTTCTTTCTAAATCCTTTTAGATAGAGATAAACCAGCCTATACGCTTTAGCTATACGTACCTTGCAACTAAACGTAATTCGATCTGGGAGAAACCTTGGAAAAACTCCTTGAGCGTTCTATCGACGGACTAAGTCCGGCGATCGAAGGTATGGTTTTGCTCCTTTCTTCTTTCTCTTCTTCTTCATCCTCCTCCCTTAGGGTTTGGAAAAGACTTCTTTCTTTGAGCTTTGTTTTAGGGTTGGGCGTGGACTTTGGAACCAGTGTAAACCGAAGGAGAGGGATAAAGGAAAAGACGAAACTGAAAATCTCATTCGATCTTTGTGGTTTGGATAAGAAGACCGAATTCGATCTGGTTATTTATCTTTCTTCGTCTTTTCCACACAACCGCTCTGCCCCCTTCTCTCCCCCCATTTTCTCTGTAAGAGCAAAAACAACGCCTTTGAAAATAGGGATCTGCTCCTCACTGTTCGAACGGCAAGTGGGGGCCTCTCTATGTGTGTGCACGTGCGTGAACAAGAACAGGGGCTTGATACCCTTGTTTCGCCTTTTCTCTATCTTCTCCTTGTCCCCATTCGGTTTCTCTCCGACCCCTTTGTTCATTGTGATTTAATTCATTTTTTCATTAGGAATTTTCTTTTGCAGAATTGGCATTACGAATTGCCAGGCTTCAATTTGAGCTGGCACCCTTGCTTTATTGGATAGAGTTGCTCCTCATTATAAGTAGTATGCGTCTCACCATAATCCTACTCTTATTGTGTTATTTGTTTAAATTAGAAGTTTGTTTAACTTGATATATTATTTTATGAACTTGATGATCTAGTATCTTTTATCATGTGAAGTTTACTGCTGTTAATTCTTCAATATTTCTTAATTCTGCTGTTTGCAGCTTGCTGTTATAATCAGGAAAATAATCTAGTGATCTAGGGTTCCTTTTACCAAAGTTCATGCCTAGGTGGGAGTTGCCTAGATTCATCCATATGCCTTGACACCATAGTACTTTTAACACTTTTTATTTGGTTTATCTAATTGACAAAATTTGTATTGGATGTAAAGGGGAAGCAAAGGAAAAAAGAAGAAACAAATTTTAAGAAAACGCCTTGTGCGCACTTCTGAGTTCTGAATGAAAAAAAAAGTTAATGCATACTTTCTGATGTGTCACAAAGCCTCCTCGAAAGAAATAAGCTATCCATATACTCAAATTTGACTAAAACGAAATGTCCACTCAAGGAACTCAATTCTACATCCTTTTTGTTGTCAATGGGCTCAATTTTAGCTGAAAGCAAATGTTATTGCTTCCAATCCGTAAAAGTCTCCATATATCATACCTTAACCCTTCTAATAAATTTGTTTTCCATGTATTACAAAGACTATGTGTTTGTTCATGGATAATAAAGTCCTGCTAAGATGGCCACAAAATGATTTTCACTTATGAAAGAAAATAAGTTGTTTTTTTTCCTGCCAAATTGGCGTTAGAAGAGGCTTGGTTATCTAATCATTGATTCATTTCCAAAACATACATTCTACTTGAATTTTTCTTGAGACGCATGCAAAACCACCAGGAATTTTTTTTTGATAGATACAAAACCAAAACTGCCAGGATTTGAATGTGTTATTCATACCTGAGGTCATTATCATGTGGACTTGGACATTGGAATTGAACTTGTTATTCCTACCTGAGTTCAATTTGGCAAGCCTAAAAAATTGGGACTTAGGAACACATCTCATATAAACAATTTTTTATAGTATATTAGATATTGAGATTTTTTGCTATTATTCCTAACATTGTAAACCTGTATAGGCATAAAAACTTAAATTTGATGGGCAGAAATTATTGGGAACATATGGGCAATAAGATAGTCAGAATTCCTTGAAAATGGAGGGGGGTAATATCTGGGTCCTTAATGTCCTATCTTTCAGGCCAGCAATTTTGATCCATGCAAGGTTCAAAATTTTGTCATGTATTGGGGTGCATTGAGTGTATAATATCGTATCAGCCCTGCTCCAATACATGAAACATTAAATGTTTTAAATTTTTTATGTTTTAGGTGGTAGGCCTTGCAACACCGCCTCCCTGTAAACTTTTGAGAAAAACTAAAAAAAAAAAAAAGCACACATGCTGGTCAAACCTCTATATGCATCTATTGGCATATCGGGGTGTATCGATATTTTGAGCCTTCGATCCATGGCACCTGGTCATCTCTTTGGCCAGTTCACAGGTTGATAACCACGGAACCGAGGTTCAAAGTATCGGTACATCCCAATATGCTGAAAAGGGTGTATCAACACTTGAACCTGGTGGAGATCACTTTTTTTTTTTGTTTTTTCTTTTCAAAATTATGTTTTGGAGTCAGTTTAAACATAATGTTTAAACTGATTCCTTTTGGAAAATTCCTTGAAAATGGTGTATTATCCACCTGCCAATATGGTACAATAGACCCAATACAGTGTGTATTGTGTTGAAATTTTGAACCTTGAATGGGGCAATAAGATACTGTAATCTTTATGCACTAAATGTCAAATCTCATAATTGCTGTGCAACCTTTTTTTTTTGTGGGGTCGTAGGAATTCTGTATACAAAATATTGTTATATTCATCAGTAGAGAATAGATATTCGAATGTGACAAAGAAAATCAACATTTCTAACTTGTTATCTTAGAGGAAGCTCAGGCAACAGTCATAGTGATTAGGCCATAAGGGTAAGTCAGTAACTGAGAGAACTGAAAAAAAGCTGGTAACTGAAAGTCTGAGAGAGATAGCTGCAAGCCCACAACTCAATCCTTGTCATTGTAGATCAAATGTCATGGTAAGGGTATTGGATCTCCTCAATCCTCATCTAGTAACCAGTCATCCAGAAGAAAGGAGTCCAAATTATTATAGAGTTTGCTTCTATTTAATTTTTGGTGGGAAATGTGGAAAGAAAGAAACAAAAGAATCTTCGATGGAAAGTCCACGAAGGGATTAGGATAGTTGCTATTTTTAATTCTTTCGGTATGGACTAGCTATTTGTTCATCCTGAATTTGAAGATGTATCTTGGTCTTCATTTAGGCCAATGATGGTCAATGCTAAGACACTGTTTATGAATTTCCTTTGTGGGTAAGATGGATATGCATATTGACTGAGTAATGTATTGATATATTTCAGGTTGTAAATGTATCATTTTCTTTCTGATAATTTTTTTCTCAAGTTTATTATCAAGTTTGACATCTTGTACCTGTATGAGCTTCTGGTGATTTCAGTGATCAATAAGCTACTTTGGAAATCAAATACTAGCAGTGAAGTGATTTCAGTGATCAAGAGGAGGGGATCGTACTAGTATATTTCGGCATATTAGCTATCTAGAAGTGATTAGAGCAGCAATTATAGTTTTGCTTCAGGAAATGATTTTGATATGTTCTTTAGGCCAATTTATTATGGTAGAGAAAGCCTCTTAGATGGATTTTTGGATTTTTTTCGATAATAACAAGAAGATTTCATTAAAATAAAAGGATCATTACAGACAATCTGGTGTTGAGAGGAGACCGAAAACAAGTGACAGAAAACTCTCAAGACTACGTTCTTGAGTAGTTGAGTTCCAAAAACATCCCTAATTGTGACTAATTCCCCCGAGAGACCAATTGCAGTAAGCTCCAGCCATTCCCTGCAACTTGAACCCCAAAATTCAAACCTATTCCTCACATCGAACCTCTTCAGCTTTGTTTCTTGAAGACATGCCACCTCTGGCTGAATCTTCTAATCAGATTTCTCACCACCATCCTCCTCCGATCTTCCCTCAAGTTAACTCTTAATTTTGACATTTTCTCAAATAGTTGAATCACCAATTTTAGGTTCTTGACCCAACTAATATCCTCACCCTTGCAGAACAATAATGTATCATCCACAAACCTTAAATGGGTCACCTTGACAAAGTGTGGTTGTTTGTCTTGGGACTTCAATTCTGTTGGTTTTGTCTTGAGACTTTGGTTTTTGTAGAGGGTTAACGGATGTGGTAGTTGATTTTGTCTAATTTGCTTTGCCTTCTTGGGAAAGTGTGGTTAGATCTCTCGTTGCTAGATAACAGGATTTGGGCTTCTCACCCCAAAGGGTTCTGTTCTCGTGGTTCCTTTTTTAAGTCACTTTGCAACACCTCCTCTCAACAGGCTTTCCTTTGCAAAGAAGTCTGGTGTAGGTCAGTTCCTCCTAAGGTAATGGCTTTTTGTTGGGAAGTGTGCCATGGGAAAGTTAACACCATGGGTAACCTTCAAAAGAGAAGACCCTTTCTCTGTATCTCTCCAAATTGGTGTATTCTTTGCAGATCTCATGGTGAGGACTGTTATCGTTTATTTCTATCATTTATTTCTATCTTCCTCCTTATTCGGGTGCTGGTAGGAGATGACATCAGAAACAAGCATGCTGTTCAACCCATCTACCTTCTCTTGGCCTCATAAAAGAGGAAGAAGCATGTGGAGGTGTGTAAGAGCAGCTTTGATTTGGACAGTTTTGGAAGAAATGAATAATAGAATATTCCCTGAGAAGGAAAGGAGCAGCCAGGCCTTGAAGGATTGCATCATGAATAGAGCAATACATTGGTTAAAGTCTAAGGAACTGCAGCAGTAGCTAGAGTCTTTACAAACTGCCCGAAACTGAATTTTGATGGGAGCAGCCAAGGCAACCTAGGGCTCTCTGGATTGGGAGGAGTCCTGAGAAATGAGAATGGAGAGATTATTCTTCTCTACTTTGGCCCATTGGGAGTTGGGAATTCTGTTAAAGCAGAATTGTTAGCTGCCTTGCAAAGAGTTATTCTTGCAAAAAAACTTGGGAGTGGAGCAGTTGCTAATTGAAAGGGATTCTGAGATAGTAGTGGGGTGGCTAAATAATTCAGAGGAGGTTGGTCTACAAGAACGAGCTCAAGAAATATAAATGGCTGACAAGAAACATGACTGTTATAGTACATTGGTTGGGGAGATCAGCAAATGCCCTTGAGCATACTTTGGCAAAACAAGGGATAAATAGGGAAACACTGTTTTGGGCTTAACTGTAATTTTGTAGTAGCATACATGTATTCCTTGCTATAGTTGTTTTGGTTTATGTTTTTTGGGTTCCATGTCTTGGAGAGGTGGCATCTCGCACCTTCCCAACGGCCTGTAATTTCCTCTTGATTTTAATGAAATGTGATATATTATTCGTCAAAAAAAAAACTATAAATGGGTGATCAGTACTCTCCAGCCCCTTAACAAATTTTTAGAATCTGCCCTAGTATTAGCCTGCCCAAAACATCAACAATTAATGTGAACAGTCAGGGTCTTTTGCTGGCATGATGTCCGGCAGTTTATCAAAGGCACAAATGGATTTTCAGGGTCTTTTGCTGAATGCATTTGTGGAAGCCCAAATTTATACCAGGTGATTATTCGACGGTGAAATCATGATATCAGAGGGAAGAAAGATGGAAAAGGAAGTTGGCGATTGAAGCAAAAATTTTCTTCTTGAGGAAGCAACAAACAATGGAACAACAATGCTGAAGATATGGGAAGACAAAAAAGCTTTTATTATGTTAATAGGAGAAGCCATTGGTTGGCTAAAAGGTTTTGTTGATGGAACAGTGCACTCTGTTAAAAGACAAGGTTGGAAAAGTTCCTTTGGTCTATTGGGGAAAAGCTATGAAGTAGAGATGAGAAGAAATGTGAAAGGATGGTTTGTCTCCATTACAGAGTACATTGGGGCTAATAGAAAATTTTTGATTTGCGTTCCAGAGGGCAGGGAGAGAAGAGGTTGGATGGTTTCTACTGATAGTTTACAGGAGCTGCTGACAAGACAAGAGGAAAAGTTGCAGTAGACAAAAAAAAAGTTTACAGCGAAGTTGTGAGAGAAACACCTGAATTGCATTTCTCTAGAAAGGACTCAAAGGGAGAAGATTCTGAAAGTTTGAGCTCGAAGCTTGTTTTTGCTAGTTCAAACGGCAGAAAAAATTGTTTTTAAGCAAGGAGAAAGAAGATTGGAGACAGAGGCTGGTTCTTATAGCAGCTACAGAGGTTACAGGGTTCCCTTGACAAAATAGTCAAGACTTTAGGAGGAAATCTTGTTAAGTATAATCTTTCAGATTTGAAGGCGGCAAAGGCTCAAGTTTTGGGGTTGAAGCCAAGTGATATTCCTCGAGTCTTTGATCTCTTCTCCGACGGCTTATGGTTGAAGGTCTGGTGTTTGACAGAATTCTGAAACACCTTTGTGGAAGATGAGTTCGAAGGTTGAAGATGATGGTTTATTGGTGGGATGGGTGACGTGGAGAATGTTGGGGGAGGTGGAAAGGTTGAAGGGGCAAGCGTTTTTGGTATCTGAAAAGTCACACTTCAAAGGTCATTTGGGGACTCTATTCGAAAGAGAAAACATTTCAAATTGTCTTGAAACTAGAGAAAAGGAGGGTAGTAATTTGACTGTAGAAGATTCCCATGGTGGGTCCACGTTAGACTTGAGTAGGGGCCCGGTTAATAACAAAAACAAAAAGGGGCAAGTTGGGCCTAGGAGTTCTAATCAGATAGTGGAAAGGGAGAAACATTTTATTGAACCGGGCCGGGTTGACAGCTTAAACAAGAGGAGACCATGTGAGGCTTTAAGTGGCCAGGTGAGTTGAGGCTACTTATTAAGTAGGCCTTTAGAGGATGGTAATTTTCAACCATTGTCTTCCCCAATTATTCTCTCAGAGAGTCTTGATTTGAAGAGGGTCGACATGGAAAAGCAAGTTTCCCATCACATCCGTTCAGAAGCAATTTGGCTTCACTCTAAGGGTGGACAGTAGGCGTGTCCATGAAAAACCGAACCGAACCGAACCGCAAAATGCGGTTATCAATTCGATTTGGAATTTTTGAAAAATCGAAGGACAATTTCAGTTTTCGGTTAACCTACATAAAAACCGGTGGTTAACCGAACCGACCGGTATATATTTATATGTATATTTTATATATATTTAATATATGTAAGATTTTCTATATATTATATATAAATATATATTCATTATATATAAATGTATACATTTATTATATTTATAATAATCTATTTATAAATATGTTAAATATATTATATATTTTTAAAATATTTATAATATATTATATATCATTTATTATTTATAATATAATATTATACATATATTTATATAATGTATATTATAAATAGAAAAAACAGAAAAGTTGAAGAACCGAACCGGTAAAAAACCGAAGCCGACAGATCGGTTAACCGGTGGTACCAGTTTGGGGAAATAGAAAAAACCAGCACCACCGGTTCAGTTTGCAAAATATGCCCATGGTTCGGTTAATTGAACCATGGACACCCCTAGTGGACAGTGGTTGTGGGTGCGCATGACCAAGCAACTGAGGGCAAAAGGTGATAATGTTGAAAAATTGATACCCCTACTCTGTTAAAAGAAAAAGGAAGGAAGGGATTTGGGAGTGGGTGATTACTAAGTTTGTTCATTCCGTTGATTTGTGCAAGTCAAGGTTCTCGGAGACTGATGCATCTTCAGAAAAGATTGACTACCAAGCACCCTTGGTGGTTTATGAAATCAACATTTCACAAGGAAGGAATACTGACAGGGCTAGAACTATATCTCTTGAAAAAGGTTCTCACAATGTCTTGGACGAGGCTAAGGAAGGAATTGAAAACGCTTTAGATGTGTAGTTTTTGTTAGTTAAAGAGGTGGTGAACCAACTTCGTAAGTAGTAAGGGGAACATGGAGGATCATTTGTAGAGAACGAAGGTGGGAGAAAATGTTGAGGAAAGTGATAAAAGAAAGAGCTATGACTTCAATATTTTAGAGTGTTAGGTACTGCCTAACTCAGGGACTCTTTCGAGGGAGCCTCCCTCCTGAATATGAGAGAGAGAGAGAGAGAGAGAGAGAGAGAGAGATTGTATTCCCAAATCGATAATCCCCTCCTAGCTTCCTTTCCTTATTTGTATACTGTTGTTACAATTCTGTTATACCCGCCTCTCCACTTGTCCTGTTTGTTAGTTAGTTTGTTCTAGTGGTTGGATGTTAGTTACATTCTTTAAAGGCTGGCGTGGCCTTTTCTTTTACACTTGTATTTCCTTTATTTGTGTCTCAACAGTCCCTCCTCCCTTGAAAGTGACCTTGCCCTCAAGGTCAAGATGTGGAAATCTATTGTGTAAATCCAAGTAAGGTTCCCGAGTTGCATCCTCAATTGGGAGACCTGACCATACCACCAATGCCTCTGGTTCGATGTGATTCCCTTTGCGTATCCACCTGAAATCTGTTCCTTAGGTTCTTGGAAGATCATTGAGAACTTTTGAAGTAGCCACTGTAGTTGTGTGCGGCCTTCTTCAGATCTGCTTCCTTGGGCTAGAATGGAGCCATTCCCGTGGGAGTCTATCTGCATTAAAACGATGTGGGCTGGGTCTGCTGCCTGTTTCCTTAGGGAGGCGAGACTAATAGGTCCTGGACCCTTGGACAACTGCCCTTGAATATGCACCTGTGAGCTCCCCACTTGAAAATCCATGGTGAGACGTGCCCAATCACATATCACCAGCCCTAGTTGCCTTAACCATTGGACTCTAAGAACTACATCTGCTCCACTGATTTCCAGGGGGTGCAGATCTACCTCGAACTCATGTCCTTGTATCTTTAATTTTGTGCACGTATTGTCGCACACCAGGTTGCTCTCATTAGCTACGTGCACCCGGAAGGCTGTACATGGTTGGAGCGGAATCCCTAGTTGTCTGACCAATGTTTGGGTAATGAAATTGAGAGTACTGCCACTATCAGAACTGACACATGGCACCCTTGTACCAGTCCGGTTACTCTCATAGTTAGAGAAGAAGCAAGGCCGGTCAAGGCTTGCAGGGATACTTCCGGGCATTCCTTTGTCCATTGCCCCCATTCCTGGTTGTCCATTGGCTCTTCAATGTCTGTTGATTGCTCGACATATTCGGTTTCAGGTTGAAGGAAGAAAACTTGAGGGATCTTACAACGATAGCCCGGCCCGAATTTGTCTCCACATGCATTATAAAGGCCCTTTTCCCGTCGGGCTTGCATCTCAGCCCAGGTTAACTTCTTGGCTGAGCCGGGGTCTGAACTAGAGTTGGCGTCCTTGCCTGTGATTCTTACTCCTGATCTGGGCTCCGGTTTACCCAAGATACCTGGTTCTGGGTTCGGTATACCTGGTATGATCGCAGTTCCCAGAGGTTGATTAATCCTTCTTGCCCGATTTAGTTTGCCTTCATGTAGTCGAGCTAATGCTGCTGCTTCAAGAACGGTGGTGGGCTGCATGGCTTTTACCTCCGGCCGCAATTTTTCCCTGAGTCCACCATTGAAACTGTCGACAAGCGCGTTTTCTGGCCAGCCTTGCACGCGCACAACTAATCTTTTGAACGCCATCTGATAATCTTGGACGAAGCCGGTCTGAACAACATTTAGGGGTCTCCTATAAATAGATTTAAAGTGATCCACAAATGTCCTTGCTACTTCAAACTGTTGAAGTTTTACGTCATCGATCACAAGCTTAGAGAGAAAGTTTTTCCTCCTATTTGCCATGGCATGTAAGAATTTTGTGTTTCTATTCCCCTCCTTCACCCACTTATGTTTGGATTTTTGCCTTAAACTAACTTCTTTCTTAAACAATAGATCCTCCTGCTTCTTCCTTAGAGACCATCTTTCCTCCTTATTCCTTTTCCTCAAATGTCCCTTGACTCTCCTTAGCTTCCAACTCCTCAATTTGACCAATCACTTTCTATTTTCTCTCTTCAAGTCTCTCAAATTGCTGAATACTCCATTCTTTGATTCTAGATTTTAATTCCTTTAATTTCCAATGAAATTTCATACCCTCCCATTTCACACTTGGATTACTTTCATTCCACCAATTCTTTTTTTTTTTTTCTATAAAACCAGGGAGACACATCCACATATTCTCAAATCTAAAAGGTGCTGGATCCCCTACCACCCAACTCTTCTTTGGCAATGGAAATAGGCCAGTTATTAGAAGTTACCCTAGGCAAGGCTCTGGAAACTTGGTTTTCCCACTGATAATTTGTTAAACCATCTGTCACGTCATCTAATATCATATAAAACCAACCAAACTTTAAAATTATAAGTATTTGGCATTTCAGCAGCTCCAAGATACAATATGATACGTCCAATACTCTGAACCTTGGATCTATGAGTTTTTGGTGAACATCCCAAATACCAGACTATGACTGGTTTTTAGCCAAATACCTGTTGACAAGACCAGTGTTATTAAAGTGTTGACTAGTTAATTGAGGATGATACCAACTGTATTAGTAACTTGCCAGCACCTAGGAAGACCAAGTGTTAATGCTGTTGACTAGGTTGACTAATTGATATAGTTAACCATGAACCCATTTTGAAGTTCCATATCTATGTATATCAGTAATACATTATTCGTTGAGACACAAATAAAGGGAATACAAGTGTACAAGAAAAGGCCACGCCAGCCTTTAAAGAATGTAACTAACAACCAACCACTAGAACAAACTAACTAACAAACTGGACAAGTGGAGAGGCTGGTATAACAGAATTGTAACAGCAGTATATAAACGAGGAAAGGAAGCTAGGAGGGGATTATCGATTTGGGAGTACAATCTCTCTTTCTTTCTTTCACTCTCTTTCTTTCATTTAGGAGGCTGACTCCTTCGAAAGAGTCTCTGAGTTAGGCAGTACCTAACAAGTTGGTATCAGAGCTAAGATGCCAAGCACAAGGTCGTTCGCAATGGATAACAGAGTCGACAACATGGGAGGAGAAATGCAAAGAATATCGGCTGACGTCAAAGAAATCAAAGAAAGCTTCGCATCCTTGCTTGAACGACTAGCACATGCACCACCCACGCCGAATCAGAAAGAACGCAGTGACACCAGTCATCGAAGCGGATCAAGAACAACAAGAATTGAGTTTCCCATCTTCGCAGGGGGAGATCCTGCATCCTGGCTTCTACGAACAGAAAGATACTTCAATTACCACGACACACAAGGACTTGATCGTGTCCCATTAGCTTCGACACACCTGGAAGGAGAGGCAATCGTCTGGTACCAGTGGTACCGGTGACGACACCCAAGAGCCATATGGGCAGACTTCATCGACGCCTTAACCATGCAATTTGGAGTCTCGGCCTTTGATAACTATGATGAAAGCCTCGCTAAGCTACGACAGACCGACTCCGTCCAAGATTATCAAATGGCGTTTGAAAGATTAGTTGTGCGCGTGCAAGGCTGGCCAGAAAACGTGCTTGTCGGCAGTTTTGTTGGTGGACTCAGGGAAGAATTGCGGCTGGAGGTAAAAGCCATGCAACCCACCACCATTCTTGAAGCAGCAACATTAGCTCGACTACATGAAGACAAACTGAATCGGGCAAGAAGGATTAATCAACCTCTGGGAGCTGCGATCATACCAGGTATACCGAACCCAGGACCAGGTATCTTGGATAAACCGGAGCCAAGATCAGGAGTAGGAATCACAGGCAAGGACGCCAACTCTGGTTTAGGCCCCGACTCAGCCAAGAGGTTAACCTAGGCTGAGATGCAAGCCCGACGGGAAAAAGGGCCTTTGTTATGCATGTGGAGACAAATTCGGGCCGGGCCATCGCTGTAAGATCTCTCAAGTTTTCTTCCTTCAACCTGAAACCGAATATGTCGAGCAATCAACAGACACTGAAGAGCCAATGGACAACCAAGAATGGGGGCAATGGACAAAGGAATACCCGGAAGTATCCCTACAAGCCTTGACCGGTCTTGCATCTTCTCAAACTATGAGAGTAACCGAACTGGTACAAGGGCGCCATGTGTTGGTTCTGATAGACAGTGGCAGTAGTCTCAATTTCATTAACCAAACATTGGTCAGACAACTCGGGGTTATAGTCCAACCATGCACTGCCTTCCGGGTGCACGTAGCTAATGGGAGCAACCTAGTGTGCGACAGTACGTGCACAAAATTAAAGATGAAGATACAAGGACTTGAGTTCGAGGTAGATCTACACCCCCTAGAAATCAATGGAGCAAATGTAGTTCTCGGGGTCCAATGGTTAAGGCAACTAGGGGCGGTGATATGTGATTGGGCCCGTCTCACCATGGATTTTCAAGTGGGGAGCTCACATGTGCATATGCAAGGGCAGCTGTCCAAGGATCCAGGACCTATTAGTCTCGCCTCCCTAAGGAAATGGGTAGCAGACCCAACCCACATCATATTAATGCAGATAGACTCTCATGGGAACGACCTCTCATGGGAACGACCCCATTCTAGCCCAAGGAAGCATATCCAAAGAAGGCCGCACACAACTATAGTAGCTACATCAGAAGTTCTCACTGATCTTCCAAGAACCTAAGGAACTACCACCGAAACGTGCCCATGATCATTTTATTCCATTGCTGCCCGGAACTGCACCCACAAATGTAAGACCCTATCGTTACCCCTATTTTCAGAAACTAGAGATCGAGAGGCAAGTGCAAGATGTGATTGATAGAAAAATTATACAACCCAGCCAAAGCCCATTCTCCTCGCCAGTATTACTTGTGAAAAAGAAGGATGGGACATTGTGGTTTTGTATAGACTATAGGGTTCTGAACAACATTACTGTGAAGGATCGATTTCCCATACCGGTAATCGATGAACTACTAGATTAACTCGGCATGGCCACCATATTCTCTAAACTAGACCTGAGATTGGGATATCATCAAATACGGGTCCATGAGGGAGACATCGACAAGACTGCCTTTCGTACACACGAAGGGCATTATGAATTTTTGGTCATGCCGTTTGGGTTGACCAATGCGCCAGCTACGTTCCAAGCCCTTATGAATGATATATTTCGATCCCATTTGCACAAATTTATACTCGTTTTTTTTTTATGATATACTTGTATATAGCGCTACATGGGACGAACACCTAGTACATCTACAAATCACCTTGGAACTGCTAAGGACTCAAACTCCTTGCAAAGGAGTCAAAGTGCACATTTGGACAGACACAAGTACACTATTTAGGGCATGTGGTCGAAAACGCCATTGTAGCAGTAGGCCCGAAAAAGATCTCAAGCATGATAAATTGACCCCGACCCCAAAATGTTAAGGAGCTACGAGGCTTCTTGGGTTTAACAGGGTATTACTGGCGATTCATCAGAGGGTATGGACTGATTGCTGCCCCCTTGACAAGTTTACTTAAGAAGAATGGGTTCTGCTGGACTAGGGAGGCCCAACAGGCCTTTGAGACACTCAAAACACTCACACTTCCAGACTTCTCAAAGGACTTCATCATTGAATGTGATGCGTCAAGCCAAGGACTTGGTGCAGTCCTCATGCAAGAAGAAAGGCCAATAGCATTTTTCAGCAAAGCAATGACAACACAGAAATGGGCCAAGTCAGTATACGAATGCGAACTGATAGCAATTGCTGTCGCAGTTCAGAGGTGGCGGCCCTACCTTCTAGGAAGGAGGTTCATCATATGAACTGACCACCAGAGCCTGTAATTTCTGTTGGAGCAGTCCGTACTATCCCCGGAACAGCAGCGATGGATAGCCAAATTACTCGGCTACGATTATGTCATTAAATACAAGGCAGGGCACACTAACAAGGTGGCGGATGCACTGTCACGCCAGCCACAACTATTTCCATTACTTCTCACGGGCCCAACTTGTTCCATCATGGGTCAGCTAAGGGAAGAAGCCGAAAGGCACCCACAACTGAGCAAGCTGCGTTCACAGGTCCAAGAGGACCCTACTAGCCATCCAGGGTACACAGTGGAGAATGACTTGCTGCTGTATAAACGCCGAATGGTGATACCAGAGGACTCAACCCATATTCAGCAGCTTCTGGAAGTGTTCCACTCATCACCAACAAGAGGACACTCAGGGATCCTGCACACTTTCAAGAGACTAGCCACCCAATTCCACTGGAAATGCATGCGAAATTCAGTCCAAAAATTCATAGCCGAATGCGTCATTTGCCAGAAAAATAAGGCGGATACCCAGTCTCCAGAAGGACTGCTACAACCACTCTCAATTCCTACACAAGTGTGGGCAGATATATCCATGGACTTCATAACGGGGCTTCCCTTTTCCTATGGCAAGTTCGTCATTCTCGTAGTGGTTGATAGATTCACCAAATACTGCCATTTTCTCCCTCTGTCCAACCCCTTTACAGCCTCAATGGTGACTGAGATTTTTACTAAGGAGGTGGCACGACTGCATGGTACCCCTAACTCTATTGTCTCATATCGCGACCCTATTTTTATGAGTCGTTTCTGGGCCGAACTTTTTCGCCTACAGGGAGTGAAACTCTTCAAATCTACCAGCTACCACCCTCAAACAGATGGGCAGACTGAGGTGGTCAACTGGAGTTTGGAAACCTATCTAAGGTGCTATGCAGGGGATAGGCCATGTCAGTGGCTCAAGTGGCTTCGTTGGGCAGAATGGTGGTACAATACCACGTATCATAGTGCAGCAGGAATGACTCCCATTCGGGCTCTATATGGATGAGACCCACCTCCCCTACTCCCATATGAAAAAGGGTCTACAGCAGTAGCAGCAGTAGAAGACCAACTATAGGGTGTTACAAGATCTCAAATCCCACCTCCATCGAGCCCAACAATGGATGACAGACTCCTACAAAAGAAGGCAAGGCCTGTCCAGCACCAGATTGGGGAGCAAGTCTTCCTTAAATTACAACCATACAAGCAAGTTTCAGTAGCAGGCCACAGGTGGAACAAACTGAGCCCTAGGTACTTCGGCCCATTTCGGATTGTGGAGCGCATTGGGTCGGTGGCATACAGGCTTGACCTCCCAGCAACATCAAAATTGCACCCGGTATTCCATGTATCCCTATTGATGAAATGGCCCAAAACAGGAGCAATAACAACAACCACCCTCCCATCATTCTCCGAAGATGGCCAAGTTCAAACTGAGCCCACCTAGATAACAGATTTCAGGTGGATATGCAAAGGGAATCACATTGAACCAGAGGCATTGGTGGTATGGTCAGGTCTCCCAATTGAGGATGCAACTTGGGAACCTTACTTGGATTTACACAATAGATTTCCATATCTTGACCTTGAGGGCAAGGTCGCTTTCAAGGGAGGAGGGACTGTTGAGACACAGATAAAGGGAATACAAGTGTACAAGAAAAGGCCACGCCAGCCTTTAAAGAATGTAACTAACAGCCAACCACTAGAACAAACTAACTAACAAACGGGACAAGTGGAGAGGCTGGAATAACAGAATGGTAACAGCAGTATATAAATAAGGAAAGGAAGCTAGGAGGGGATTATCGATTTGGGAATACAATCTCTCTTTCTTTCTCTCTCTCTCTCTCTCTCATTCAGGAGGCAGGCTCCCTCGAAAGAGTCCCTGAGTTAGGCAGTACCTAACATTATTGCTTTATTTTTTTTGTGTGTAAATAGCTTATGCTGGCGTGTGGTTGGTGACGGTATATAAATACAGTCTTGATGTTTATATTTATGAAGCAAAGATTTATTTGCCAATGGATTGGCAGATGCCTTGGATTAATGAGGGATGAAGGGGACAGTTTATTTTGGTGTACTGGGTGGGACCTCTGGTGAAAAGAGCAGTGGTGAGGGCATCTTAAATGCAGGGATGCCTCTCCTTTGTACCATAATTCATTCTTCTTTTACATCAAAAACATTATGTATGTTTAAGGGCATATAATGGCTATATATTCTGGACCAGCAGGTAGAGTTAATTCACAAGGGCAAAACCATTCTGCTAGATTGAGAAGGGGAAAACATCTATATTTTAGGAATATTGTAATTGAAGGAGATTCAGAAGTTGTTATAAGCTGGCTTCATATGATAAATTAGGAACATAGTAGCATGGTGGTGGGGGTGGGGGAGGGTGGTTTTCTACCTCTGATGTAATGGGTGCTCTGGGACTTTGGCACTTGTCACTTGTACATTATTTCTCATTCTTTCTGATTATAATAAAGGAAAATACCTGCATAGGAACACAATGAGGGAGGTAAGCAGTTTAATTAGGGACTAAGAACTATAATTTCTTGGATTCATTGATTAGCAAATAGCCTAGCAGATTCTTAAGCAAAATTGGGTGCAAATTGAATTCAATTGTATAGGGGAATCAGAAACCAAGAGATGCAAAAATGTAATGGAAGGGACGTGTATTTCTGAATACTATGGGTGTTCTGCACAAATGTTTTGTAACATTTCATTCTTTTACAAAGTTAATAATGTTGTATGTTACCAACCAAAAGGAAAGTATGTTACTTGTAAAAAAGGCAAAGATTGTTTTGCCAAATGTGTATATCATGTAGTTGGTGCATTAGCACCAAGTTAACAAGAGTGATGAATCAATAAGTGGTCCAGAATATCCTAGCTTCCATTACATAGGAAGGACATGCTTATCCTCATTCTTCCATAGATATTATGGTTGTAAGAATCTCATTGATGAGCGTTATTCATAATTCCATGAAGGCTACTCTAGAAATGAAGCTACTTTATCAGTATAACTGTAGCACACCATACCTTAACTAGGACAGAAAGTACTAGACCGGTACAAAGGTGGCTTTGATCATGAATGGCTTATTTGGTGTATTGACCATGATTAGGATGTCTTCTGAATTGTAATCTAGTATTAAGTTTAATGAGGAAATATTAAAAAAATTTGAGTCTTTCTGAGCTATCACTAGCAAAATGAAAAATTTTGGTTGCTTAGATTCGTCCTACATTACCTTGTGGCATTATCTTGTGATTTATTTAATGTTTTCCACCCTAGAATTATAACCAATGTTTTGAAAACCAACCCAGAAACGGAACTGTTTTTGCCTCCGTTTTCCAGCTTAGTGGTTCAACTGTCAAGGTTGAATGGATCAACCCATGATGTCATAAATAAAACAATAAATATAAAATTGTTAGAATATATGTGAAAATAACTATTGGGTGTTCACTTTATGAACTGTGATTACAATCACCATACAACCCCCAGCACATTGGCATGCATTCTAGTTTATGATATCTGGTCCCACCAGGTCTCACTAACTGAAGTTTCCTATTTCGAACGAGTGAAAAGCTGATAGGCTGGGATTCAGATATATTAGGGGCTAAGGACTGAAAAGACAATTATGGTACTGCGTTTTTCACATGTCAAAAAGTGAAACCTTAAAAAGTAAAAATGATTTGTTGGTGTGAACCTGTGACCATTTTCTGGTTCAACAGTTCAATTTTCTAGGACAGTTTTTTGACCAAATCAACATTTTTCTTATTTGTCAAAAGGCGGGTTGGGTGAAACGGTTCGACTGCCCGAATCAACAACATTTTTAAAACCTTGATAAGAAGTTAAGCCTTTTCTTCAAATATAAGCTACCACAAACAAAATACCAAATTTGACCAGTTTGACCTTTCCCATTGGTGTAGGGCACTTTAAAGAGTAACTACTATTTATTTATTTTTTGATTGAAAATCGTAACTTCATTAATACAACTTAAGTATAACTTTCCAGAGTTAAGTACTGATATCAACCCCTAAACAGGTGTTGAGCCCCTAGTAATCTTTCTTACAAAACTGCCAAGAACATTCTCTCCCTCACAGTCCCTTCTTTAGCCAATGTGCCAGCTAAACCATTAGCTGATCTTCTTGTCCATTTTGAAGCACACACCGATCTCCCTTTTTTGTGTTTAGGATTTCCCTTATGGGCTGTCTATAAATTCAGGCTCCCAACTTACCAGATTGCAGCCACTCAATCAACAAGTTAGAGTCTCCCTCTATCTCAATTTGGTGTAACTCCAACTATTTGGCATATCTTACACCTTGAAGCAAGGTCATCACCTCTGCTCTCAATGAGTCCCCCACTCCTATTGGTCTTGAAGACATGGCCACAATTATGCCATTTTCATCTCTGAATACTCCTATTCCTAAAGGGTCCAAGTTACCTCTAGAACTCCCGTCAAAGTTCAGTTTCACTCTTTGTTGTGTTATTGGGGACCACAATTCATGCACAGTAGTAGATGCCACCACTTCCCAATTCCTATAAATGTCTTCAGTTGAGAAGTCTTTAAACAAATTCTAAGTTTTCAACCATTGAATAATCATAATGATTATCCTTTCTACAATTTTTTCCTTGGATTTCTCCACTCCTTCAAGATTCTATTGTTCATTTCTTCCCAAATTGACCATAAGATAACTACTCTTGTGGCTCTCCACATTAATCTTCCACGTCTCTTCGGTTGCCTGAAAAAGCTTGGGTCAAGGAGGCTTGCCACGTTCGGGGGAGGTGTCCAACTGCAACCAAAGATAGAAGAGAACCAGACCCAAATAAAACTCACAAATGAACAAGAAATTATTAGGTGTGTGATCGTCTCACTAGAGCCCAAGTAAAGGCTACAAACATGGGGTGATAGGCATAAAATTGGCCTTCTTCTTTGCAACATATCTAGAGTATTGATTTTTTTGGAGAACCACCTCCCAACAAAAAGCTCAGATTTTTAGGGGTACAGGTTGATACCAAATCCCCTTTGAAGGAAAGCTCCTTGCAAGGTTTGTTGATTGAATGAGGACATTAAAGGAGGAGGAACAAGTGAGCATGCTAGATGGGGGAGATTTCCAAATTCTACTGTCCAAGATTGATCTAGATAGGTTGACCCTAAAAGGTTAATTAATTCATCCGCCGTTGCCATTTTTGACTCCCTTAGACCTCTTCTAAGACCTAGGTCCCAAGAATTATCAGTAAAAATTAAAGAGATCATGTGGGTTTAGTTGAGAGAGAGAGAGAGTCAAAGATGGGAAGTAGTAAGAGACCTAAGATGGGAAGTTTCACTCAGGCGGGGAAGTGGCGAGTGGAGCTGGCTATAGAGTCAAAGAAATTCCTATTCGAGCAGGGATGGACAAAGGGCCAGTCGTACTTGAAGATCAGGGAAGGAAATAGGGCAACGATTATTCTACCAGAGGAAGCTTGTAGTTGGCTGAAAGGTTTTGTTGATGGAGTAGTCAATACTATCAAGGAAGAAGGTTGGAAAAACTCACTGAGTTGCGGTGGTAGAAGATACGATGCAATATTTAGGAAAAATGAGAGGGGCTGGCTCTTCACAGTAACAAAGTATTTTGGCATCAACAAGAAGCAGATGATTTGTGTGCCGGAGGGGCCAAGGGAGCAAGGTTGGAGCTCCTTTGTTAGGAACCTTCAAGCTTTCCTAGTGAAGGTTGAGAGGAAGGGCGAAGAGCCTAATGGAAGCCCAATGGTTTGTAACTCCACCTCCCTCTGTTTACCAGCGTCGAGTAAGAAGCAGACCCCGCTCTGTCAAGAGGTCTTAGTAAACTCTACAATTGTTCTTCGGAAGAACTCTCGATGAAGAAGGAAGCAATTGGGAACACGGAATGGTGTTAATGGTAGATAAGGTGGTAAGGGATTGGACAAAAGTCGTTAACGCAATGGCAGAGAGATTGGGTGTTGATGGCGATGCTGTTCTTTTGCTGTTTTCTGAGAAGAAAGCAATCCTTGACGTGGGTGGTGAGAAGTTGAGTTTCAGCATGGTAAGAACTGAGGATGGGCTGATACGGATTCAAAACTGGGTCCCAATCTGCAATGAAGTAGATCTAGAAGAAGGCAGTTTCTCCATTAAACTGTTAGAGCTTCCCTTCAATCTCTGGAATGAATCGATTTTGGGAAAAATCACGAGGGCTTTAGGTGGTGTTTTGCTGGAACAAAACTAGAGGAACCTATGAGCTGTGAAGATCAAGGTCGCAAGCATAAAGCCAAAGAACGTGCCTCGCTAGTTGGAAATCCTCTCTGGTGGCGCCTGGTACAAGATTTGGCTTGCTTCTAAAGCTGAAGCATCGCTTTGGGGAAGACGAACGGAGGTAGGGGATGATGGTGAAGTGGCAGGGTGGAGGACACATGGCAAGCTAGGGATGGAGAAGCGGAGGTTCGACTATGTGAAAAGGGAAGAGGAACAGTCGCAGGAGGTTAATCAGTCCCGAAATGCACTATTTAAGGCAATAAATTCAAATATATTTGAATTAAAGACTTTTATTAATGGTGGTCCTTTCTTTGCTGACGTGGCCAGGAGAGGAGCCGGCCCGGTCGGTCTCAACCGAGAGGCTCTATCTAAACCGGTTGGAAGTGGGGGCGGCCCAACCTTTTGACCTTTGAAGACTTTAAGTGAGCCATGCGACAATTTAAGGTGTCACGTGGGTCGGGTTAAGGAGAGGGAGATGGTAGACAAGACTTACCGTCTATCATCTTCCAAATCAGGTGTGTCTGAAATGAACCAGGTTCAGGGGCGGCGAACAGAAGCTGGGTCTCTCGGTGGGATGTCGACGAACAACTCTTTCTTGTAGTAGATCACCCAAATCCGTGATACTTGAGGGACAAAACAGAAGAAAGGGAGGAGGATGATAAGGGTTGGTTAAGGTGTAGTTTTGAAAGTGAAGATGAGGAGGAGAGTTCAGTAGAAATTTCAAGCAAAGGGAGTTTGGAAGACGATGAACTCCAAGGAGATCGAAATAGGGAGGCTCTAAATCGGATGGGTCTCTTTCTTGGAGATTGGGGGTGTGCACAAGTGGAGTTTGGGGCAGATTGGAAGGAAAAGTCAGTGTTAGCCAACAATGCAGGTCAAACTGACGGGGGGGGGGCAATTTCAATGCCCACAAGGGGATAAGCCTTCACCAAGTCTTGGGGCCAGGCAAGAAACTGAGATGTTGGCAGATTGTGTTAACCCAAAACTGAATAGGGATATACCTCTGAGAGGTAAATAGTCGGGTAAGAGAAGCAGCCTTGTGTAAACCAAATGATGGGGAATGTTTCCCTCCAAAATGAGGAGACAAAAAACTCCAATTTCTCTTTACTGGGTTTGGCTTCCACTTGTCCTCCCTTGCATTCCTCTCTAAACTCCCGGTCAGTTTCAGGTAAATTTGTCAACTCTATAAATTCATTTTTTTCTACTGATGAGGTTGCCGTGCCCCTTGTTTCAGATCCGTCCCCAGTTCAGAGTCTGAAGCCCATAGTCAGAAGACCACAAGAAGTTTTCAGGGGGTGTTGGACGGGGAGATGAGGGTGGAGGGAACTTGCAGGGATAAAAGAATTTGGGGAATCATTGATAGTATAATGGGAGCAATTGAAATAAATGAATTATGGAGGAAGTCTACAACTGGGACAAAATCGGATTATAGTGGGGAGGCTGAGGGCAGAGTTGAGGAGATGGCTAGGAGTGGAGAGCACAAAGATATTGGAAGAGGGGAGGCTAGTAAGGAGGACTCAATAGCAGAATTTGTTGGCAAGCTAGGGTGTAAACTTAAGAACCTAAATGACCTAAAAGCCTTTCTACAAAACAAGGAGGAGAGTAAGATTAAAAGAAGAAAATTGAGTGAAGTTGAGCGGTTAAGGAGAGATATTGAGGGGGATAAGAAGTTTGGGGTGAGAGGGGAGAGAAGGAAAGGGATTAAATAAATCTCGGGTGAGTTAGGGTTGAAGCCTAAATTTGAAATGCGGATCCTAAGCAGGAATATAAGGGGGATGGGTAGTGTGAGGAAGAGAGCAACTATCAAAGAGGCGATTAATAAGTTTGACCCGGATGTGGTGTTAATTCAAGAATCTAAGAGATCTGATTTCGACAATAGATGGGCAAGAGGTGTGTGGAGATCAAGGGGGATAAGGTGGGCGACTGCTCCATCATGGGGAGCTTCAGGTGGGATTGTAACTTTGTGGAAAGAGGATGTGGTTGTAGGGGTCTAGGAATTAATAGGAGATCACTCAGTATCTATGAAATTCAGGCAGGTGGCAGATGGTTTTGATTGGGTCTTAACAAATGTATATGGCCGCAACGACTGCGGACAGAGAAAGAAACTGTGGGAAAAGTTGAGTGATATTAGGGGCCTCTGGGAAGGACCCTGGTGTGTGGGAGGGGATTTTAATGTGGTGAGGTTCAAAGAGGAAACTAATAATCCGAGTCAGAGGGCGACTACAAGCATGAGGAATTTCAATCAGTTTGTGGACACCTTTGAGCTTAAAGAAATCCCTCTTCTAAATCACAATTTCACCTGGTCCAACCTACAATCTTGGCCGTTTTGCTCCAAGCTAGATAGATTCCTGTTTTTAACAGATTGGAAAGAGCATTAGAGGAATCTAACTTCTAGGGTACTCCCTAGACTTACCTCATACCATTGGCCCATAGTGATGTGTAAGGAGGAATTAAAAGGAGATGGACCTACCCCCTTTAGGTTTGAGAACATGTGGCTGGCTCATCCGGGATTCATTGAGAAAATCAGAGACTGGTGGGAGCAATGTAATCTATCATTCGAGTGGGAGGGTATGAAATTCCACAAGAAGCTTCAATTTCTAAATTCCAAGATAAAGGAGTGGAGCCGACTAGAGTTTGGAAGATTGGAGGGGAGAAAGCATACTTTGTTGGAACAATTAGAGGACTTAGATTTTAAGGAAGTAAGGGGTCCCTTTGGAGAGGAAGACAGAGAGTTGAGGTGGAGTGTGAGGAGGCAAATGGAAGACCTTTTGCTCTAGGAGGAAATAAGTTGGAGACAAAAATCTAGGTGCAAATAGTTAAAGGAGGGAGACAAAAACACGAGGTTTTTCCATTCTTTGGCAAATAGCAGAAGAAGGAAGAACTTTGTTTCAAAATTGGAAGTCGAAGGTGAAGTAATTTCCTACCAAGCAGAAATAACAGAGGCCTTTGTAAATTATTTTAAATCTATTTTCAGAAGGCTGGTAAATGCGAGGGTTTGGCTAGAAGGGCTGGATTGGCCTACTCTTAAGTGTAGCGGATAGGGAGGGGTTAGAGAAGGTTTTTGATATAGAGGAGATTAAGGAGGCAATGTTTATGATGGATAGGACAAAAGCTCTAGGCCCAGATGGATTCACAATGGCTTTTTATCAGGATTGCTGGGATATTGTGAAGCAGGATATTATGAAGCAATGTCCATTGATCACTTGGTAGCCGCAGTGAGCAATCTGATTTCAGATTGGGTGCTACAGCTCCCAGAGTTCGAGACAGTGGACGAAGCTGATTTGTTAGAAAACTTTTGGAGTACTCTTTGAGTTACAGCCCTGTAATGAAGATTTATTTTCAGTTTGAGTGGTGTACCTTTGCTCGGTTTGTCAACTTGACAACCAAAAGTCCTTGTACTATACCTCTATTTCAGTTTAATGGAATTATCTTATTGATACTTCAAAAAAATATTTTATTTTAACAACTAGCTGTAATTGTTTTTCTTTTGATCAATAACAAAATATGGCTTTCATTAATAAAAAACTTCCTGCCACCCAAAAAACAGAATGGAGGAAGACAAACATAGAATACAAGGCTGACCTTGACTAACACTAAAATTCAGCAATCAGAAATGAATTACACATGTAGCCCAGGCCCAGGATGTCCCCAGTGAAGACTTTCATTAGACACCCCATCCCTTGCCATGGCATCAACCAGAAGGTCCAGAACATTTGTAGTCCTAGGCACCTACTTGAATGAGTGATTCAAGAAACTGCCCAAGGTTTGTGCCTGTCTAACCAATCATCTGTGGATCAAGTCTCTTCACCACACATCCAAGAGACGACAGTATAACAATCACCTTCTACTAGAACATTTGACCATCCTTGCATGGAGACCAGCTTCAACCCTTGAATAAAGGCAAGAAGCTCAGCTTTTAGGGAGTTACCAAACCCAACTGGATATGAAAAACTGAGAAAGTTGTTTTATTTGGTAATAAACAGCAAAGAAAATTTTATTATAAAAAAAAGAGAAGATAGTACATCAAATCTGGTGATCAGAGATCACCAAGACACAACAAGCTCCACAAAAAAGGAGGAAAAACAATACAAGTCAAAGAAGAAGATATCAATATTAGCTTCTTGACTCTAACTCAAGTAAACACTAAAAACCATTTCCATGATCTTCTTTGGAGGCCTTCAAATGCTGATAAGATGATAATCCACTCCATGATTCTTTTACTACAAAGCATCACTATATGATCTTTTCTCTCTTTGTCTTCAAGGATCTTTTTTCCAAACCTTCCAACAAATGGCAAGGGGTACACCGTACCCAGATTCAAGCAATCTTTCTCTCGATATTTCCTCGCATTCAAGGCTATCAAGCAAAAGTCTCTCCCGGATTTCTAGGTTCCAAGAAGCCAATTTTGAATAGTCCAAAGAAAAATCCCCATATGTATTTCGTGTTGCAACAACCGAAGCACAGGTGCATTATATTCTCTTTAGCGCTTTGTATAAGTAACATCTTCCTGCCATCTGGACTCCCCTGCTTTGAATATGATCCAGAGTTAGAATGCTGCCCAAGACTACAATATAAGCCAAGCAAATGCTTCCACCCTTGGTGGAATAGGGGTTCACCAAACTCCTCTTATATCTGATTTCTCCACTTGATTCCTTTCAAGAGCATTATAGAATAATTTTGTAGAGAAAATGCCACTTTTAGTTTCTTTCCACCATCCCTACTTCCAATTTGCACTTCAACTAGATGCAACTTTTATAATAAACTCACATATTCCTCCATCTTCCAATTGAAAAGAGGCCTTCAAATCTTCGGGCACCACACAACCCTTTGATTACTTCATAACTTTCTGCAATAGTCACATTCTTCCTGCTTAAGCTGCACAACCACAGACATATGTTGGGCTGCACCAATCAAAATTAAGTTTCAATCTCCCCTCAGTGGGGGCTTTCCATTTCAATTATCTTTGTTGTTTTCTGGCTTGAAACCTCACTACCACCTTTCACCATCTAAGCAGTTCATTCATTGTGATGCCTTTGAATTCGTCACACACAAGGGCCCAATGCCCAATTTTATATTGTATCTATTAGTAAAGTTGATTTGAATGTAGTGTTTTTACTGAAATTTCATTGGTTCAAGTTCTATATAAATAATTTCCAATTAGTTTCTTTCATATAATATAATATAATGTTTTAAAGTCATTTTTAATTTGTGTGAATTAATGCATTACAGTTTGTGTGAACTAATATATATCTACATACTTGACATGAACCAATTGTAATTTCCATTTACTTGTAAAATGCACATGAACCCATTGTAATTTATCAATTTACACTTATAATAATTTGATAAAATGTTTATATGTGAACCTAAGACATGCATGGACCCACTATTTTAAATTTGCGTAATTCTCTCAAAAAATTAATCAATACATGATGATTTTATAATTTAAAGTATTATTATATTGCTTCTGTATTAAGTTTTATATTCAATTACATGAGATATATATCAGCCTGTAATGTCTTTATTATATTAGTCTTTATCAATCTATATTGCCAGTCTATATCTGTTCATATCTGATACAAAGGAAAATGATGGGATGGTCTTGACAGTTATTGGCCCATTTGTCCCAAAACGAACAGATATTGTCCTAGTTTGGCTGTGTCAATTTTACTTTAAACTTTGGCTATACTTTTTTTTTTATAGAAGTTGTGCAATAAAAGTGTAACTTGAGACTCACTTGAGTGCTTTTGAGTTCTAAGTTTAAAATTTGATATTGGAGATTTAGTTTCTCAGTGCTATTGGCAAACTTTGTCTCGTCAACTACAACCAAAATAATTTGCTAGCATACTAATGCATGTATGTATGTATGTATGTATGTAATAGCATTTAGTATTTGGTTCTATTTTCTAATCTTCTTGTTTTTAATGCAGCAGCAAACAAGGGTCACCATTGAAGTTGCTCATTCAGATATTCATAGATCAGCAAGTAAGAGTTGTAGTTTTTATCAGAGTGACACCCATCGAATGGTTAAATCTTATAGCTGTGTTTATATGATTATGATATAAACCAATCCAAAAGTTTTGTTTCTTTTTATTCTTTTTTTTTTCTGCAATGTTGCATGATATCCGTTATTTTTTCATAGTAAAATAGTCAATGCATTAAGATGGTATAAGAAAAAGTTGTTTGAAATTTCAAGTATGAGGAAAATTGTTTAATCAAGTCATCAAATTAAGAAGTCTTTGAAGGGGGAAAGGGTCCCACATGTTTGTGTTGTCAACCTCTTCTAATAGGTTATTTGAATCTTTTTTCCTTTTGATCAGTAAGAAAGTGGATATTAAAGGGTCCTGAAATTCCACTTATTGTAATACTTGAAATTGATATAATAAGTTATTTGAATCTTCCATGTTGCTAAAGCTAGTATGGACATAAAGGGTCCCACATGTTGTATGGTCAACCTCTTCTAATAGGCAAGGTCATTGATAAAAAAATAGGCAAGGTCCAAAGTATTGAATTATCAGTATGCTCAATTCGCAAAAATTGCGTATGAGGCATTTCAAATGGACAAAATACATGACAAAAAATTAATTAAGTTTTGAAAATTGGGTCAGGACATGCTTAGGAGGGCTATTAACCTTTAAAATAGGCCAGGACCCCAAACTCTAAGTATTTAGCGTTTTGAGGACTCCACAATTCGATACAATACACCCAATACAAAGCATACAGTATTGATACTTTTAACCTTGCTAATAGGTCAAATTCGGGGTGTAAATGCCTTGTGGCATGTTATTCATAAAAAAAAAGCCTTGTGACATGTTCATAATAAGCACTCCTTTGTGAGCAAGTTAATATGCAGAATTTTAGTGGTTGATATTGATTGAATTAAAACACAAATGCAATTTGGGGAATGGGATGATCAATAAGGTCATTAATAAGGAAACTTTTCAATTTGTGTATGTACACAAAGATGCACATTTGCTATTTATAGTTGATAAGTGATGAAAATGCAATTTATAAAAAAAACAGAGGAAGTTTGAAACATAATCAAAACAAAACAGACATACATGTTCTAAAACTAGGCAAATCCTAAAATGTAGAAGACTTCCCAACTACCACCCTCCTCTAAAGAGAATCCCTTTCCCTCTCTAACCCAACCTTCCACACTCCATTTGCCCTAGAGATCCTTATTAAAAATTTTGATTCTCCTAAAACCCAGCCCACTTCTTTTGGCCTTGTACACCTTCCCCCACTTTACTAGGTGAAATTTGTTAGGGCCCCCACTCCTTCCCTAAGAAAATCCCTCTGAACTTTTTCAACTCTCTCTGCCACCCTTGCTGGAATCTTCAATGTGAAATGTAGTAAGTCGATAAGCTTGAAAGAACACTCCTAATGAGTGTATTTCTACCCCCTAGAGAGAGTAATTTTTCCTTCCACCTCTCCAACCTTTTTCCCACCCTTTTCACAATTGATCTCTTGCTCTCCACCATCGAAACCTTATTCCCCACCAGTAAATTCAAGCAAAGAATATCTAGATGCCCAGTCTGGCAATCATAACATCAGCTAAATACTCCAACCCCTCCCTCCCTAATTCCTCCATGCTAATTAATTGACTTCTATTTAGATTGACTTTCAAACCTGTCAACATTTCAAAGTTAGCTAATATGGCTCTTAAATTCAGCACCTGGTTCACTGAGGTATCCAAGAAGATAAGTGTGTCATCCGCATATGGAGGTGTGTGATGCAAAGACCCTTAGCACCCACTTTTAAACCTTCAATCCATACCAACTGTGCACCCTTCTCCTTTAGCAGATTCATCACTTCCATGACTAACACAAATAACAAAGGAAAAATTGGATCCCTTGCTGCAATCCCCTACAGAATTGGAAAAGCTCTGTAGAGATCCCGTTGAGGACTAAATAGAAAGAAATGGAAAGATACATAAAAAGCATCCATCTTCTCCAATTTTCCCCTAAACCCATCAATACTTGCATCTCTTCTAGAAAATCCCACTCCACTTAATCATAGGCTTTCTCAATGTTGAGTTTGCATACCAACCTTAGTCTCCCACTCCTTAGCCTTGAGACAATACACTCACTAGCCAGCACCCCATCCCAGCAAACTTCCTTGAGGCATCCCGTTTCCATCAGTGAAGGAGCGGTAACCCTTAATTTTGACGGTTGTACATTAGGTAATCCGGGCCTTGCAGGTATTGGTGGTACAGTAAGGGATGAAAGGGGCAATATCTGCTGGACTTTTAGTGGTCCAATCGGTTGGGCTGACTCCACAAAGGCTGAAGTGATGGCTGCTCTCAGCGGAATCAGGATAATAAAGAATATGGGAATTCAGAATTTGATCATTGCAGGTGATTCGGAAAATATGATAAAATGGTTAAGAGACAAAAAAGGGGGTCCTTGGAGACTGTATCATTATCTGACTGAAGCTTGGGATTCCTTGGATGGTTTGAATGTTGACTTAGTTTGGATTCCTAGGGAGCACAATTATACTGCAGATGGCCTAGCTAAATTTGGTGTGTATTTGGAGCATTTGTATGGCGACAAGCTTCCTCCTTTGTAACCTGTAGGGGTTCCCCCCCCCCCCCCCCCTCAAAAAAAAACACTTAGTGTCAATGTCTCTTGTACCATTGTTCTCACATACCCCAGCTAGTCCCCAGAAAATAGGAATCTGTCCATTTGACCAAGTGAACCTGCCACCATTCAACAGTGGATCAACCAACCCACACATGCTAATGAATTCCCTAAACGTTCTCTCCCAACACTTGTCTACCTATCCCTTCCTCCTTTCATTGTCACCCCTCCTAACCACATTGAAATCTTATCATATACACCAGGGATCCTTCCATATCCTCCTCAAGCCACCCAACACTTCCCAGAATCAGCCCATATACATTTGTTAGACACCAATACCGTTCTCCATTCACTTCCTATAGACAAACTGAAACCGAAAACTTGCCAATCTTTTCACACATCTTTCTGTAGATTCTGGTCTCATAATATGTCAACACCCCATTAAAGTCCCTTAGCATCCAACTCCAGCCATTCCCTACTGCCCCTCCCCCAAATCTCCTTCGAGTTCATATTAAAGGATTCCAATTTTGTTCTTGTACTGCCTTTTTGTCTGTATCATCTGACTAAGTTTCTGACCACTATCCTTCTTTTCTCCCTCAAACCTCTAATGTTCCAGCTATACACCCTCATCCTTAACTCCTTGGCCCCTGATGCAATTTGAGCTCTGACCCCAAATCATCTCCCAACACCTTCTCCTCATCCCCTTCTTTGTCCCAACCTTTGTTCTTTGCTAAACTTTCCTCTCTTATTTTTCTCCTCCCGCTTGTCTTTCTCAAACTGCTCGAAAGCTCTCCTTGTGATATCTTCCCCTCCTGAGAAAAATAGACCAAAAAATTTGCCCACTGTCACCTCCTTCTCAACCAGAGCATGAATTTGTAACCCCCCTTACCAGCCACTTCTGAAGCCCCTTGTTCCCTTTCTTTCCTCTTCGCTGCTTCCTTTCTCTTCCCCCTCTTCTCCTCTAGACACCCTTCCCTGTTCTTCTCCTCTCTTCCTCCCCTTCCACTCTCGTCACAAAGCTGCCTAATTTTTCTTTCTTATGACACACTATCGTCCTCTTGTCTCCCCTTCCTGCTTGACTTCCTCTTCCTACCACCAGCCCCTTCCTCTTTGTGCCCACTTCTTTGGTGCTTCTCCGACTGGTTCTCCCACAACACATCCTCAACCAAGATCGAACGAGTATTAAGATTACTTCCTTGCATTGCTCAACATTAGGGCCCTTGATGCATGCTGCTTTCACCTTCAACGTTCACAAATCCTAAATCCTCTTCCACCGACTGTAAATTTGTTGAGGGCAATAATTCTCCCTCTCCATCGGATGATGGCACCAGACTCGTACTTCGTTGATTATTGGCTGTGACAACCTGCTCCTGGCTAACATCCTTCACTTTTCTTTTATTTCCTTGTAAAACTCCTTCCCTACAATTCTTTGTCTTGCCTGCCACTGTAATGTTTCCTCTTCCTAGCCAAATCTCCACCATCTTCTTTCGATTTTTGAAGAATAAAGAAGAAAAATTTTATTAAAAAAACAAGTACATTCCAATCAGGTGTCGAGTCGACACACCAAAACATCAAGCCAAACTAAAAGATTCACATTACAAGCTTGGATCACAAGGAGACCCTAAGAGTTCTCTATAAATCTGAACTTCTGATTTGCTCAAATTCTTGAAAAGAAAGAGCCCAGCTTGTGACAGTCGCTTCCGAACTTTTTCCGCCCAATAACCCAGGGATTTTCCGGAAAAATCCCTGAATCCCACAGTTAGGCCAACCCCCTGCCAACCCAACCGCAATTAACTCCGGCCACTCTCCCCAACCTCTCCCCCAAATCTCATTCATCATTCTTATGGCATAAGATTCCAGCTTAGTTTCCTGCAGGAGAATGATGCCAGTCTTCTGATTTCAAATCGCATTACTCACCAGAGACCTCTGGCTCCCTTCCTTACATTCCATCTTAGCATTTCCAACTTCCCCCCCTCTTCTCTTCCTTCTCCTCGGTGCAATTTCCCTTACTCTTCATTTACAGCTTGGTCTTCCACTCTTCCTCCCCTCCTTACCTTTTGTTTTATTGCTTTCTTCTTTCGATTTGGCTTTCCCTTCTTTTTTTTCAAATTGCTCAAAAGCAATTTTAGCAAAACCCTCTCCTCCCCAAAAAAAGCAGACCAAGTGACTCCCTTACTGCCACCTCTCTGTTGACTATTTTGCTTAGATCATGTTCCCCTTTTTTGATTAGGTCACCCCTTTCCTTCCTGATCTCCCCTTCATGTTCCCCTTGACTGATCTTGTTTATAGCTCTTACTGCTGAGTTCCCCGTTCCTGCTATCAGCTCCTTTTGCATCCTCTCTACCTCCTGGATTGACCCCGGAAACCTCCTTCTATTGTATACCCTGTTATGCCCTCTAGCTTCTTCTGCCTCGCCCTGCCGCTTCATCTTCCCCTCCCCTTTCCATCCACAGCCTTCTCCCTCCCAATCCCTTCGTCATCTTTCCTTGTATCGATAGAGACAGAGATTGGAGATGTAAGGGAGCTGACCTTTATGGATCTGTCTGCTATTTTGGTTTCTTTAATTTGGGAAATATCTGCCGATTGTGCTACTTGTTCTCCTTCTCGCTGCAATATCCACCATCTTCTCACCTCCCTCAAATCTGGCAATTACCCACACCTAGCCTTTGTCTTGTTTCCTCGAGAGTTCTCCCTTACCTTTTGAAAATTTCAATGTGCCCTTTTTGATTATTATGCTCTTTACCCTTCCAGCCTTCCTAACCCCCAACCCATTCGAAATATGGCCCTTTTGAAATTTGTTAGGGCCTTCACTCCCTTAATTTATGGGTCCCACTCGAACTCAAGCCTTCTTTGATTCCCCCAGTCCCCATGGCTTTTCTTCTTCCCCAAATCTTTCATGTGCCCCTTGACTATCCTTGCTATCCACCTCCTCTCCTACCACGTGGCCATCCCTATTAAATCCTCTCTCCCTCATTCCTTCTGAAATTCAAGATTTACCCTTCTTCCTCCCCACCTTATCTCCTTCCTTAGAATTTCTCTTCATCTTCCCATTGTCTGCTCTGTTATCTTGGTCCCTGCTTTCAGACCCTTCTTCCCTTACTCCTGAATCCTCACCTTTCCCTATTATTCTCTTGAACCAAACTAAAAAATGTACCATCCTCTCCTTCCACGGATATCCTTAGTTCATAGCTTTCCCCTACGAATATCAAATGCATCCTGTTTTGAATGTCTGCAATATCCCCCACTTCCACCAGCAGTCTCAGACAGTCTAGCCATATCCAATCTATCCCAATTTCCTATTCTTATCGTTGAATTTCAAGAACCTCCCACAATACTTCCCTCTTTCCTCAAACATGATGATACTCCAGGTGTGCAATGGAGTCCCCACCACAAATTCAAAACTCCTGCTGCTGGGAACAGCCACCCAATCCTGAAGTTGAGATCCCTCTCCACCCGCAGCTCTGCTTCCAATGCCTTCTTGGCCCATTCTCTGTAGTGGAACATAAAGAGGTACAGTCCTGCATTCAACTTCCTAACCCCCAAAACTTTGTCATGGCCCCAATCAAGACTCGCCCAAGCTTCCAACTTGTCTACATTCAGGTCCAGGCCCACAAATCCTCCTACCATACTAGGGTTCAGCACCATCTTCCTCTCATCCAGCTTTCCAACCTTCCGAACATTGACTCTTATTACCGCCTATCTAGTATACTGTCTTCTTCAAGTATATCCCGTGTTAGTCCAGCTACAAGATCTTAAATTGAAGAGGAATTGCCAGGAATTACGCCACAAGACTGTAAGTAACCTGGGAATGCCATCAAACTGGGTGAAATAATGTCCTAAGGTTATCAGGGTTGCCCAGTTTTTGGACTAGGATCCTCTCATTATCATGTTACTCTCTTAGATTCTGAGCAAATTGAGGTATTCCTTGTGGAGGTGCAGGCACCTCAGGATCCAAATGTCCCACAACTCTTCGCTGACCTCAGGATCCAAATGTTGAAGGCTGCTCAGATGGTAAATGCCAAATGTACTTGGTCAAAAACTATGGATCTGTTGTCTCCCTTTTTCGTTGAAGATCATCATCCATGCCTTATCCAAACCTTTTCATTGTAGCCTAGGCAACCTGGGATTTTTTGATCAATAACTTTTTCATTAAAAAGATTAAAATGAGTGAATTACAAGGAGTACAAATTGAGATTGGAGATAAAAACAACTTACCTAGATAACCAATACGCTTACAACTGAGCCCAAAACATTTGATATCTTCCAACTCCTTTTTGCCAAAGGATCAGCTATGCTGTTTGTTACACTTATTGGATTCAAACATCCATACCCCTAGTTATCCATTTAAACTATTTTAGTTCATTTTTGTACATCTATATGTCATTTCTTTTGTTTAGAAGCCACCTGATCACCAATTGTGAATCTCCTTCAACAGTTTGTGCACATTCAGCTCCTTTGCTCTTATTATTCCTTAACTGCCATTTCTTCAGCGTTGAATGAATCACCAATGCCAATTGGAATCGAAAATAGTGCCACCATGTGTCCTAACTCATTTCTAAAAATTCCTCCTACACCTGAAGGATCTGGATTCCCTCTACTACTTCCATCAAAGTTAGCTTTTATATATCCATCATCTGGAGGTGTCCAGAACTTATTGATGCCGATTTTCATTGATGATGTGTTAGCCACTTCTTGCCACTTCCTAGTGAAATCATCCACCTAGAAGTGTGAGAGCAACTCTAGAATTTTTAGCTAATGGATAGCTCTAATGGTATCACATTTAATCAATGCCTTCTTACTCTCTATTTCTTTGAAAACTCTTGCATACTTCTCCTCCCTAAATGTCCCCATTACTGCAGCTCTTAAGACTTCTCCACATGATTCTACCTTTCTTCTTTGACCAAGCAAATGAGGTAGGAGCAAAGAAGCTTGTCATATTAGATGGAGGAACCCAGGATTATCAGGTGTTGAGGGAGTGATATGGAATAGTGGAGGAAATATAATTTTCATGCTTTCATGTTCAATAAGGATAGGAGACTCAACTAGGGCAGAACTTATGGTTGCATTGATAGGGATTAAAAAGATAAAATCACTAAATTGCACGAATGTATTCATTGGAAATTCCAATGTCGTCATGGGATGGTTGGAGAGCAGCTGGGATGGAACATGGACCTATAGACATATGGTCAGGGAAATTAGAATCTAGTGTGACTGATGAGGATAAACATCAGTTGGTTAATTGCAAATAGCTTAGCAGATGGGCTAGCCAAACAGGGGCCAACAAGGGTAAAACTGTTTTGGGGTGTGATAAATTAAGGGGCTTCTATGATGTACTCTTAGTAGTGGCTATCTGAAGCTATCCACCAACCTTAGATAATGGTGTACACAACTTCTCGATATTGATAATATATCATATTTGTTGCTGATAAAAAAATGCAGTCAAATGTGGTGACCATAGAATTGGGGGAGCAATATGGTAATGCCAATTCTAAAGCTTTTAGTAAGGCCAATATTTGGCAACTACCCCTTGTTTTTTTTGATCAATAACTGGAATTCATTAGATTAAAAGAATTTAGTTACAGCGCTCCAAAGGGAGATAAACAGGCTTAACTCTCTCTGGGAAGATAACAAAAAGGAAAAAATTACAGAACAGCCCAAAACATTTGATCCCCTCCCACCCCCTGCTTTGCCAAAGCATCAGCAAATGCATTTGCCGTTCTCTTGACCCACTGAAACTTGATTTCCAGTCCTCTAGTTAGCCACTTAATCTCCCTCCTCTCATTAACATATTTCCAAAGTCCATTACCTTCTTGTAGCCAACTTAAGACCAGCTTTGAGTCCCCTTCAACGACTAACTTTTGTATACTCAGTTCCTTAGACTTCCTTATACCCTTCAGTACTGCATCTCTAAAAACCCCTCCTACACCTGATGGACCTGGATTTCCTTCACTACATCCATCGAAGTTTAGCTTTATAAGTCCACTTCCTGGTGGTGACCACACAGGACAAACTAAAGAGCAAGCAGGAGCAGAATTTGCCACCTCCAGCCAGTTATTCAGCAACATACCTGTAGAAATATCAACAAACAGGTCCAAGGATTTCAGCCAATGTACCACCCTCCCTGTTACTACTTCAATAAGGCATTCTTTACTTCTTTCAATTTCAGAGAAAATTCTGGTGTTCCTTTCCTCCCAAAGAGTCCAACAAACAGCAGCCCTCACAGCTCTCTACATTATCCTTCCCCTTTTGTTTGGCCAACCAAAGAATGAGGGGCTAAACAAACTTTGAATGTTTGGCGGTGGGGTCCACCTGCAATTAAAAGAGGAAAGAAACCATTCCCAAAGATCAGTAGCAAAGGGGCAAGAAACTAATAAGTGGTAGGAGCTTTCACTATTAGCCTCGCAAAGAATGCACCAATTTGGAGACAAGCACCAAAAAGGCCTTTTTCTTTGGAATATGTCACATGTATACATTTTCCGAGGAAGGCTTCCCAACAAAAGGCTCCAATCCTTGGAGGAATCAGCTCACCCCAAACATCCTTAACTGGAAAGTTATATGCAAATGGACTAGATGAAGGCAGTAGGGACTTGAAGAAAGAGGCACAGGAGAAGGTTCTAGAGGAAGTTAGGGTCCACAGGCTCTTATGCCTCTCAAAGGGATCCAACACCACCCGGTCTAAGATCTGAACTAGACTCATGGCATTTTCAACCTCTACATCCCTTAAGCCTTTTCTAAGCCCCAGATCCCAATCGAACCCAAAATTAGACTGAGAAGGAACTAGAAAACTGGACACAACCTTGCCCTTAAATCGGGAGAGTGAAAACAAAGAAGGGAATTTTCTTTCAAAGGTTTCTCACCCACCCAAATGTTCTCCCAAAACTTTACCTGATTCCTAGAGCAAAGGTCATACCTGATGTGCTGCAAAAAGGAAGGAAGAATGGCATGTGTAGATTTCCAAGGAGAGGTACCAATAGGCCTTGCCAAAGTCCCAGTGTCCCAGCCATCATCTGCTTGACCATGAATACTTAAAATTACCCTTGTCCACAGTTTATCCCTCTCATCTCCCAACCTCCACAACCATTTCCCCAACAAGGCTTCATTTTTCCTTTGAATGTTACCTAAACCTAACCCTTTGTCAGCCCTACTCCTAGAGACTAGTTCCCAGTTCACCCTGTGATCCTTCCTCTCCTCCCCTAGTTCCCACAAGAAGTCTCATTAACTTCTCCAAAATCCTACTTATCTTCACTGGGATCCTAAAAACCGATAAGTAATACATAGGCAAACTAGCTAGTGTAGACTTGATCAAAGTAATTCTACCACCTAGAGATAATTACGGAGCTTCAAAAGCTCTCTTTCCTTGGGTTATCCCCTAAGGGCATCCCCAAATAGTTTAACGGCCATTGAGACACCGTACAACCCAAAGCTTCAGCTCTCTCCAATATAGCTCTTTCTTCCATATTGATCCCAACCACCCAGCTCTTATCGAAGATCACCTTCATATTTGACACTTGTTCAAACACTTGAGTCACCAGCTTCAAGTTTTTGGCCCATCTCACATCCTCCCCATCACAAAATAGAATTGTATCATCAACAAACTATAAGTGGGTGATGGGAATGTTGTCTTTTCCAACTCTCCATCCCCTCACAAGACTTCTTGAATCTGCTTTCTCAATTAGCCTCCCCAACACTTCAGCGATCAAAGCGAAAAGAAATGGAGAGAGGGGGTCCCCTTGTCTAATTCCCCTAATAGCCGGGAAGTGATCCACTACCTTTCAATTTACCAGGATGGAGTAGTGACAAGTTTGTATACAACCCAGGATCCATTTACACCATTTCTCCCAAAAACCAAAGACATCCAACACTTGCATCAAAAAACCAATCAACCATATTGTAGGCCTTCTCTAAATCCAACTTGCACACAATCCCTTTCCTCCTTGTTCTCTGCATATCCTCCACACACTCGTTGGCAATTAGAATTTGATCCACAATCTGCCTATTTCCAACAAAAGTCCCTTGATTCTGTGAGATTAGCTCCAAAAACACTCCTCTAATTCTTCTAGACAAGACCTTCCCTATGATTTTATACAAGCTATTAACCAAACTGATGGATCTAAAGTCTCTTGGATGACTTGCTCCCACTTTCTTTGGGACCAAAGCAATAAAAGTTGAGTTCAACCCTGGATTTATTACTCCCCTCTGGGAAAATTCAAAAAACACTTTAAGGATATCCTCCTTTAAAATATCCCAACAGTCTTGGTAAAAAGCCATGGTAAAGCCATCCGGTCCTGGTGCTTTAGCTTGATCCATTGAAAAAACTGCTTCCCTTATTTCCTCAAGCTCAAATTTTCTTTCAAGCCACATCTTCTTCTCCTCGGACAATTTTGGCCAATCTAACCTTTCCACCCAGATTCTCTGGTTTAAAGGCCTTCTAAATAAGGACTTAAAATGCTCCACAAAGGCCCTAGCAATCTCATCCTGTTGAGATATTGACACCCCATCTATCTCCAATTTAGAAATCAGATTTTTCCTTCTTCTACCATTGGCCATTGGATGAAAAAATTTGGTGTTTCTATCACCTTCTTTCACCCACTTATGTCTAGATTTTTGCCTCCATCTGACTTCCTCTTTGAATAGGATGCCTTCTAATTGCTTCCTGAGCTTCCATCTTTCTTGTTTGTCTCTCACTCCAAAATTGCCTCCCCTTTCTTTGGCATCTAACTCCTCAATCTGATCGATCACTTCACGTTTTCTCTCTTCAATCCTTCCAAACTGTAGAATATTCCACTCCTTAATCTTCCTTTTTAACTCCTTCAACTTCCAATGAAATTTCATCCCCTCCCAAATATGACTTGGGTAGTGTCATTCAACCAAATTTCCACCAACTCAATAAACCTAGGGTGAGATAGCCACATGTTCTCAAATCTGAAAGGAGTGGGCCCTCTAGTACCGAGATCCTCTCTCATTAAGGTAATAGGCCAATGATTTGATGTTACTCTAGGCAATGCTCTAGAAATAATAGCCCCCCAGTGCTCCTCCCAATCTGCTGTGAATAAAAATCTATTCAACTTAGAGCATATAGGGTTCTCTTGGAGATTGGACCAAGTAAATAGACCATGTAGCAGAGGAACCTCTTTCAACTCAAAACTGTTTATGAAGCTGCTAAACCTTCTCATGCTAGTGCTACCGCCTCTCCTCACCCTTTTAGTCTCCTTTGTGAATCTGATGACATCGAAATCTCCTCCTAAAACACCTAGGGCCTTCTCAAAGTCATCTAATGTCTCCTAATTCCTCCCAAAGTTCTTTCTCTATAACCAGTTGGACCATACACATTTGTTGATACTCACTCAAATCCATCTACCCTGTGTCTTAACTTGATAGAAACAATAGACTTCCCAATCAACTTCTCCACTCCCTGAAAAACCTCTTCTTTCCACATTGTCACTAAACCTCCTGACCTTCCCCATAAAGGACAAAAAGCCCAATTGATGCCCCTTACTTTCCACACCAATCTAGCCCATCTCCTATCAAACTCCATCAGCTTAGACTCCTGAATCAGCACCAAATCTGGATCCTCTCTTCTTATTACTTATTTTATTAAAGGCCTTTTCCTAGCCCCACCCCTTGACCCCCTAACATTCCAACTGAGAATCTTCATCACCACTTTCTAAAAAAACCCTTACCTGTCCTCTTTTCAATTGGCAGCTACCCCTTGTTATTGTGTGAGACATGGTTAAGGATCACTCACCATTCTTTTAAATCAAATGTGGTATTTTTGGTGGGAAAAAAATTCAGGTAACGGGGTGGCAAGGGCTAAAGTTCATTTAAAACTTGCAAATGGTTTTAAAATCATAGAAAATAAGGTTATAGACAAAAGAATACATTCTGAAGTTGTCCTGCAAACCTTAAGATTCAAAACTACATGATAAAATGAGTTAAACAATCAAATCTCTTGTATTCCACCCACATAGTGGTGGTAGTGTTCGTTGGGGAAAATGTCGATTCCAATAAATTTTTGTGTCACTACAGATGGAAATGAATATATGTCTTGGAAATGTTAGGAAATTTAGGGACATTTTAAACAATGCTCATTCCTCAATTCCAGTCAATAATGTGGACTCCTCCATGTGGTGACACAAATGTGGGCTCCTCCATGTGGTGATCAAGCTCAACTTTTATTTTGGATAATCCAGATCCAATTAAGAGTAAGAGGAGCATAGATACCTTTACAAGTGATTGTGGGGGAGTACATGTGCGCTTTGGGTCTTTGGTTCTGCTGGTTTTGATGACTCCTCTTGGTGGTTGGTGCTGATTTTTTTTATTTTTTTAATCTTGGCATTTTTAATTTGAACCATTCTCTTGGCTGTACCAGAATGATGATTGAGGGAGATTCACAGGTTGTTTCGAGTTGATGGAATGGTTGAGGAATTAATCCTTGGTATCTCTGTCATACTTTGAGAGAAAGCTAGTTTAGGTTATCAAAATCTGACTGAATGTTGACTTACTAAGACTGGTAGATCATGAATTGAATGGTCTGACTGTCTAGCCCTATTATTTTCTCTGCTCAAAGGGAAAAAACAAGAGAAAATGGTAAAACCCGATAGCTAATCTAATCATAAACAGTAATCAAAGAGGATATTATTATTAGAAAGTAGAGACAATTTAAAAATCATCTTTCTCACCTATTTGTTTTTGATACAGGCCTAAGACAATTAACATTGTGAAGTATGTCTCCGGGTAATATGGTTAACTATAAAGTCTTTGACCTAGTCGACATTTTTGAGAACCAGTTCCCCTTAAAAATGTGGTTTTGTGAGTACTTGTAAAAAATGTAGTTTTATGAGTACCTGATTGAATGTTCCATTCTGCTCCACATCTGATAACACTGGTAATGGAGGACCAATGTGGTCAGGTACTGGTTTTCATATTTTTAAGCACTAGGGATCATGGTTTAAGATGTTCCTAATTTCCCTAATATTTCCATGACATATTTCCATTTCCATGAGTAGCAACACGAAATTTTACTGGAATTGGCATTTCCCCAATAAACATTATCAGCACTATATGGAGTACAAGGGATAGTTTCCACGACATATTTCTATTTCCACTTTAACGGGTAGCGACTTGAAATTTTTCTAGAATTGACATATTCCCTAGTGAACATTACCTATACTATGTGGAGACCAAGTGATAGTATTATAACATAAGTTGGGGACAATATTGAAGTTATGTGAACTAACAATGTTATTGTCCGCCTAACTTACGTGCTTACCACTTTGAGCTAGCTCAATATTCATTTCAAGTATGAAGTTAAATATTGGTTTTGTGTAATAGATTATTTGGTTGATCTATTACAACCATTTACGTTTTCTGAGTTAAAATTTTGCTTTAACTCATTCTATCATGAAGCTCTAAATCTTAAGGTTTACAGGGCAACTTCAGAATGTATTCTTTTGTCTATAACCTTAGTTTCATAGCTTTGTTTAATGATTTGAAACAAGATAATAATTTAAAAGGGTGTGCCTATGCTTCTTTTATCATTTCATAAAATATCATTCTATATTTTGCATATTTTACAATGTTTCTACCATGTCTGTAATTTTTACAATATTTCCATGCAATATTTCCGACATATTTCTTATATTTGGATGACCAACATTTCCACCAACATCGACATTTTAAGCCTTGCTAGGGATATTGCCTTGATTGGTTGCATGTGCAGCTTATTACTTTGATTTGTCTATTTGTAATTTTGTAGTACTTAAACTTACAATGTCATTGCTGAAGTATTTTAGGTATTGTTTAATTTTCTTTGAGTTGAAAGTCGAAAAATTGTAAGAGTTTTCTGCATTTTGGTGTTGGTTGTAAGAAAATGTGAGACGAGAAACTTTAAAATGAGAAAAAAGAAAAAAAAAAAAGAAAAAAGTAGATAATGATATATCCTGGGAGAAAGTGGGACCAGTTTTGCTTCATATCACCATTTACTGTTTTGTTCTGCTTTCTTTACACTTCTAGAGAAGGGACAAAAGCGTCAGATAAAATTTAGCATCCTATTTTTTAATAGCATTCTTATTTCTTTTGGTTTCCCTTGTGAGGAGGGTGGAAGGACTGTCAGGAAAATTTTGAAGCTCTTGTTTAACAATTTTGGTTTTCTCTTGCACCAAAAGCTTATTGTGAACTGTTGGTTGAGGTGATTGTTGTTGTTTCTTTTTTGCAATTTTGCTGGCTATTAGTGAGTCTTTCTTTGAAGGATCTGCTACTTTGTTATAACATTGCAGCTCTATCATGAGCTTTATACCAAAATTATCTTAGACAAGACTCACAACACTGAATTGCAGATATAAAAGAAAACCTGATTTTTTGCAGATTTATAGAATAGAAAAAAAAGAAGAAAAAGAGAGAAGGGATAGAATACCCTAGGAATCAGCAGCACCTATGGAGTCAGTCAATTAGGAGTCAACACCTAATGACTTCAAGGAATCAACACGTTCAAAAGTTTATGGAGTCTGCACCAAACCAAAGAACAGAATATTGATTTCTAACTTCTTGAGCTACTTGTGCTGTCACCTGTCAATGGGCAAGTCTGGTCTGGCTCAGGGTTGACCAAATCTTGAACAAATGCTATTAGGTCTGAAGTAATGGACCGAGAACGACTCAATAGAGCAAATTTCTTAAAGTACCATTATGGTTTAGGAAATTGACTAACTCTACCCTTACTGTTTTCATATTGTCTTAAAACACCCTTAAGTTTTCTGACAATTGTCTAAAACCTCCCTTACCATTAACTTTCCATCAACTCTGTTCACATGTGACATCACGTGACCGATATATTGTTTGAAATTTCCTAAAATACCCTTCTAAGTCCACTCCATCTCTGTCTCCGATTACGCCCATTGTTTACATCAGATGATGAACTAGATTTTCAAGTGTTCCTATGTTACAGTGCCAACTGTTGATGACTGTTTCTGGGAGATGGGACATAGATACTGTATTTGCTGGTGGAATTCCCCTGTAAATCTCTGGATGTGAAACTGGTTCTGTGCCAGAAAGAATGCCAAGAAGCTTTCAGTTTCTCGATATATCAGATAATAGGCTAACAGGGCGAACAAATCAGTTTCTGGGTGTAAATAGTAGAAGCTGATCCATCACCTGGTAGCATTTCAAATTCTAGAGAAAATGACTAAAGAACCTAACCTTTGAGAAGATTGATGACTTGGGGGATTAACCTGGAATAACAAAGGTTCCAGTTGGTGACCAACCGGCTGGTATTGAAGCAAGAATTAGAACAATGATAATATCGTACATCAAACACCCTAGCTGTTTAATTTTGGCTGGTATTTCCCGCAAATTCAGATTTGGCGAATTCAGATGCACTTCAGATGGCAGGGACTGCTGATCCTGATTGTTATTGAACTATTGCTGTAATTACAAAGTTGGATATTATGGACAGAGGTATTGATGCCCGTAATTTTTTGCTTGGAAAAGTGGTCCCTCTTTGACTTGGTTATGTGGGTGTCATGAATCGTACTCAAGAGGATATTATGTACAACCGGAGTATTAAGAATGCGCTTGCCTATGAGGAGAACTTCCGCAGTCTCCCTGTCTATAATGGTCGTGCTGATCGCTGTGGCATTCCTCAGTTAGCAAAGAAGTTGAACCAGATTCTGGTGCACATAAAGAAAGTGCTTCCAGGATTGAAGTCACAAACAGTGTTTTAAAAGTGCAAGGTGCAAGGGTCAATTTGCACCCAAGGCGCAAGGCGAGGCACACACCTTTTTGAAGCAAGACACAAATTAAAAAAAAATACGCTAAACAATAAACAAAGTCGGAAAAATAAAAAAATGCCACAAAATTCAAAAAAAAAACATAATATTAATAAAAAATATAAACTTAAATTTTAAAATAAATATTTTAAAAAACCTATTATCTAAAATTAAAATACATAAACATAACACGTAAAGCATATTCCAATAAGAATTTAAAAATCAAATCAAACATATAAAACATTTCCAAGCATGTAAAATCCATAAGCTCTTTTTTTCCTCAATTGCATTACATCAAGTAGCTAATGTGATGTAAAACATATTACATTCCGATTCTATGAGCCGCCTTTGTGCCACACCCCTTGAGGCAAGCCCAAATAAGTCCATGTTAGGGTCTTAGGTTCTTAGTTCTCACACAAAAAATAATGATTTTATAATTTTAATTGCTTTTTAAGAAGATATTTGATTAGGATGAATGAATGAACAACATTACCAAATAGGGGGTCCACCCTTCTTCCTTTCTTCTGTAGCAAAAATAGGGGTTCCACCCCTTCTCTTCTGGAGCAAAAACAGGGTTCCTCTTTTTCTTTTCCTTTTCTGTTGTGGAACAAAAACTGGGTCTCAACCTCTTCTTTTATTCTGGAGCAATAACAGAAGCTTGGCTCCACCCCTGGAACAAAAAACAGGGTGTCTGCCCCTTGTTCTCCATCATTTCTGAGGATTTTATTCATGCTTTCTCTCTTGTCGCTTAGGTTTGCCTTGGCGCCTTGAAAACTTTGCTTACTCATGTGGCATTCCAAATCTTTATACTGTGGGTGGCTTGAAAACTAAGCCAAACTTCTTACATGATAACAAATCTTGAACAAAATCCTTAAATAAGGACCTTGATGCAGTGGGTGCAAACTATTTCCTTATAAATAGTTTGCACCACTTCATTTCTACCTTGTTTATAAACAAACTTGCTACATAAAGGTGTCTTAATTGACTTGAAACTTATAAAAGGATACTCTCAGGTTACATTTGTTAAATCTGAAGTCTGATGTCTGAAAAGGGGTACAAATGATTTCCTTCTTTTTAGAGGTTCTGAAAAGATAAGATCGTTTGAGTTGGAACAAATCTCCAACATCTGAAACTGTTAAGGATGTTATTGATAAAAAAAAAAACATCTGAAACTGTTAAGTTTACTATTTTACCCCTGGAAGTAGGGGTGCTCACAGTTCGGTAACTAAACTGTGAGCCAACATTTGAAACCGAACCGGTCCGAATCAATTGGTTAATTGGCTGATCGATTCAGTTTTTCAGTTTTTCATGGAAGCTAAGCTGTTGAACACTAGGAGTTTGAGAAGAGAAAGCTGAACACTAGAGGTTCATGTCAAGAAAAGACAAAGTGGGCCAAAGGCTCACCGGAGAGGGAGAACCCAATGCACAAGGGTCTCACAGAACAGGTTGGTTGCCACTGGTCTTCCACAGTCGGAAGAGAGAGTAGCATCAAAAAAAGTCTTTGTTCCTTGCCGGTTGATATTTTAATGGCTCTGAGCCTCTAGGGATTACTGTGGTAAATGAAAGAACAATGAGAGTTGATGGTGGTTGAGCAGAGAGAAGAAGCATGAAGCTGGGGGGTCTTCTATACGTCTTTTCATAAAACAGATAAAGAAGAAAGTAAAGAAAAAGAAGGGGCAATGCGTCTTTCAAAGAAAAAGAGTTTGATTTTTAATTTTTTCTTTTCCTCTCCTTTTCTCTATTCACCTACATATGTCTTCATAGTGAACACCATTTCCTCTCTCTCTCTCTCTCTATGTATATGGATATAGGATATGTTTATATGATATATGTACCGATTAAAATACTATTCTTTTAATAAACAAATATTATGATTTGTTGAAAAAATAATTATTTATTACTTAATTAAGAATAAAGGTTTGATAATAATGTTATTTAAATAAATAATAATATTATTTATTATTATTAAATAGATGACGTTAATGAGGGCATTAACGTCATTTCAACACCTATTAGAAGTTGGAAGTAGACGTGATGTCAAACACCCCTTACCTCTGAAAAGCAAGTGTTTTCAGACTTTAAACGTCTGAAAAATGTTATAAAATACAACACAAGTAAATTGGTTAAGCCTCCTAAATGACGGTGGATTCAAATAATTATTGTTTCATTAGATAGGTTATGTGACCATACCACAGATAAGGTTGCCTTCCTCACCACATCTTGAAAGATGAATCACTCTATTTTGATGGCAGTTCTGATGACAAACCAGGTCTCTCTAGCAAAGGTGGGTATTCTCGGAATACGAGGGAATACTTGTTTCACAACTTAACAATACAGTTGGTGATGTTGGTTTAACTAAGTCTAATGTTAGCTCAGTTTGATGGCAGCTCTCATGGCAACTCATTTTGGTGCCAATATAATTGAGTCATCAGTTCTCTCAGGAGAATATGGTCCTCTTCCTTGAAACATCAGGGAATCATTGTAGTAATTTAACAGCCTGGTTGGAGATGTTGGTGCCACTATAGTTGAGTCATCAGTCTTCTTAGGAGCGAAGATGGATTAAAGAATATGGTCCTCTTCGTTGATCATATTTTGGTGACAATTCTTATTCAGTATGGAGAACGACTTGGTACTACTAGAAATTGCCACATTACATAAGGAAGATTAAAAAGTTCCTTTGTCATCTTTTGGTATTGGGGATTATACATGTTTAAGTACCAAAAAGTTGCCTTGAAGTGGATGGTGGAGGTGTAGACATGCTTGAGGTGTACACCTCTAATTTAAAGGCATAGAAGGCATACACTTCACAAGCTCTTACCTTTTGAGAAAGGTTTTTGTTAGAAAAATGTTGTCAACAAAATTGGGGGAACCACTTTATCATATTTTGCATTTTATATAATCAATGTTTTAAAGCGTGGAGGTGTGACACAAGGTGTTCCACTACCTAGAGGCATGAGGTGTAGTTCAAAATGTAAGAGGCGTAGGCCTCCTGAACAAAAGGAGGCATAAGCCTCCTTAAGAGGGGGGTCAAGAGGAAGAAGGAAGAGGAAGGGGGATCTCATTTTTTCTTTATTTTTAATAAAAACCTTTTGTACTAAGAAGAATAAAGATGCACCACACTCGATGAAAGGGGGCCGGGGGCAGACCACTTTCTTTCCTTCCCCTTATCTTTTCTTCCCTTCCCTTTCCTTTTCTTTTTTTTTCTTCACTTTCTTTATTTTTCTTTCCCTTCCCTTTCTTTTCTTTTGTTTTCCTTTCTTTTTTTTTTTCTTATTTCTTTTTTTTTTTTCAGTCTTTATATCAGGTGTGCATGAGGTGTACACCTCTTGCACCTGAGGTGTATGCCTTTGAGGTGTCAGCGCTTTTGGCATACGCCTCAGGGTGTTTTGGGGAGCCTCCAGGGTATGCCTCCCATGCCTTTTAAAACACTGTATATAATGTATTAAAATAGTACAAAGGATGAAAATCCTCCAAATTTGTTTATTGTAATATTAAAAGAAAATGACATAGACAGAATTTCTTTGTCATAATAAATGAAAAGGTAATTTATTAATGAAAAATTTCAAGATACATAGGGGATAGAAAAGTATGATGAGATAACACCCTTACAGGAAAATCAAAGCAGATGCATAGAGATTCAAGGAAACAAATGAAAGTGGCCCTTCCATGATTTCCAAATTAACCCAAAAATCAGATCTGGGTGAGTCTTTTGTACATTAGCAAAATCAGGTATGATGAAGATCTAGTGCATCAGTTCATTCCATAATTCCAAATAAAGTTTCTCCTTTTTTTTGTCTTTGAAGAAATGAGCTTTGGTTTCTTGTAATGCTTCTTTATATTTGAGTATGAGATGACACACTTTTTATGTTAACATTCTGGAATTTGTGTGTATTGTTAATTCTGAAATTTTGATCTTGAACTTGCCATGTTATGTACTGATGGCTGATGGTACTTCTATAATTGTGGTTGATGATGCTTAATGCATTGATATTTAAGCTTTATATTTAAATGTGATGGGTGGTAAACTACACTTAAGGTGATATGAAATTTTCTAATTTCTCAAAATTTCCCTATTTTTTGGGGGGGAAATTTTTAGATAGGTACCCTGTACTTTGGGGATAGTTACACTTAAGGGCCTGAGATTTCAAGTGTGACATTTTGGTATCCTGAAGTTTGAGAAATATACACTCAAGTCCAAAACTGTTAATTTGTGTTACAGTGGTTGGTGGGTGGTAAATTACCAAACAAAGGATGCGATGAGGGAGGCATTGTTTAACATCTCCAACCTCCCCAACATGAAAGAGGATAGAGCAGTGCCCTATTGTTTTTTCTTCCTACTTTTTATTTGCTTTCTTTTGAGTTTGCAGAACAGCTCTATTATGAACCCGTTTTGGCTCTGTTGTGAGATTCAATTTGCTTCCTATCAAACCCGAGTCTAACACCTGAACTATCAGCGATCTCTCTCTCTTTTAGGAGATTGCAGGAATGTTGTTATTTGCTATTTAGAGCCCATAGACCTGCTAGCACCCTCACCAGTCCTCTTCCTTTTTCATTTCTTAGTTTCTCTGCAAACCCATGTTACATCATTAATGATGGGGTTCAGTTCGTTTGTCAAGGGATCTAAACCCCTGTTTCGCTGTGGCAAATCATCTCTCATGGATGGATTTTAGTTGAGCATCACTTGCTGCTCTATAGATTAAAACTAATTTGCCATGGCTATGTAATCACCCAATTCCAGCAGCTGTTTTGGGAGGACAGTTTGCTCAACATTGAAGCAAAAATCAGGTGACAGTCAATTACCTCTGGGGAGGCCGTATTGTCTGTACAAAGGTAGGACCAGGTTTAAGATAATCCATTAGTGTTGTGTTTTCAAGTGTTCTTGGTGTTGCTCCTTTGGCTTACACCCGACAGCCCCAAAAATCTGAGCTTTGCTCTGTCCAAAATGATTCACAAATCTGAGATCCTTTTGAAAATCAAAATCAGGTGATTCATTTCCCGATTCTCATCAGAGCAGGAAAAGTGGGCTAGGATTAGTTGGGCACATCAACCAATGTACTGGACAAGTTTCTCCAATCAATTCCAATATTACACCTGATCCTGTTTGGAATATAGTATTGGGCACTTTTTCGTTCGGTGATAATATTCAATTGGGATCTGAATTTCACCGGAGGATTGGGGGCTTATCAGAATCGCTTGCTTGACCGTTCTTTGAGTACTTGCACAAAAGTCAAGAGTGGTTCTCCAGTGTTTGATGTGAGATTAAGCTTGAAGGAAAAGAACAGGGGTTGCTTTGTCTTGGAATTGGACTCAGGTGCTCGATATTTGGTGATTTGATCTCAAACTGTTGAAGGGGGAGTAGAGGTTCCTAATGTTGAGAATTTGACTGTCTTTCCTGAAACCGTTGAGCTTATGTTTCTGGATGATATCATGAGGCATTTGTTGGAGAAAGATTGGAAAAAGATCAGCTAATTCTTTGATGGGAGTTGCAGAGGGAATCCTGGACAATCAGGGATTGGGGGGGTTTTCATGGATGAGAATGGGTTGTCTTAGCCATGATTTCAGGCCCAATTGGAGTGGGTGACTCTCTCAGAGCCGAGATCCACGCAGTTATGGAAGGAATCCAGAAAGCTAGGGAGATGAATATCAACAAACTCATAATTGAGGGGGATTGTGGCGGTAGGATGGCTGAATAAAGACAAGTGTGGTTTATGGCATTACAGTAATGTGAGGAGGAAATTTAGATGGCTGGTTCGAGGAATGGAAGTTAAAATCATTTGGGTAAAAAGATCAGCTAATTCTTTTGCTGATGGGTTAGCTAAACAAGGGGTGGAGAGGGAGTCAATGTTTTGGGCACAGCTGTAATTTTATTCTTCTTCCCTTTCTCTTTCTCTTTCTCTTTTTTCTCTTTTTTTCCTTTCTTGGGGCTCAAACTGTATTCGGAAGATAAGAATGTCTTCCTAATTGTAATTTTTATTGAAATTACATAATGAATTGTGTAATTTTGATCAAAAAAGAAAGATTGGAGAAAGGTTGAAGAGAAGGGTATTTTTGGAATTTAAAATGTTTTAAGGTGCATATGACATCACGCTATGAAAATAACTAATGGACTACTAACAGTTAGACCTAAGTGTATATTTTCCAAAGTTTAGGGTACTAAGATGTCACACTTGAAAGTTTGGGCCCTTAAGTGTCACTACCCCCAAAGTACAGGGTGCTTATCTATGATTTTCCCTTTTGGGGGACTATTTTTTGTCTGTCACTGTAATTCCCTGACATTATACTATATCAGAACATTCACTTGAAATGCAGGAATAGAAGAGGCTTATCTATGTTACAGTTGTTGGTTTGTATTATTTATATCTATGGACTACTATAAAAAGTGTGAATAGACCTTGTATTTCTGGACCTTTTCTTGACTAAGATACCCCTATTTTAGTATTTAGTCCCTCTATTATGAGGGAAAATGTAATGTGGATTGCTTTCATGTTAGTTGTTACTTAGATATTCCTATTTGTCTCCATTTATTCATGTTTAAGTATCATCTCTTTTTCAGTCTTGTATCTCTATCACATTCTTTTAGGGATTTTATCATTTTAACCTCTTGAGCTAATGCAGGATAGGAAGATATAAGAAGCCCGTAGAAAACTGGAAAATGGAGCTGAGTACCATAAAAGATGCATTTGATCGTGTTGCAAAGAAACAGAGGCTGTCTTCTTCCAAAGCCCAAGAAGTAATTGATCAGGTTGGGCGAGAAATTGAGCAGGCACTGACAAAAATGCACTCTGTTCACGACTCAACTTCCTCATCTGATCAGAAATCCATCCTCATGGAACTTAACAGTAAGCTGAATGAGATGGGCCCACTCAAGCAGCTGGAAGGTTCACAGAAGGAGTTGAATGTAGCATTGAGCAAGTTTGCAAAATTGCTTGAGAAATCATTCAGCCCTGATATATCCAAGGCATACAGGAATGTAGATTTTGACACACACACAGTAAACCAAATTATTGCAGGCCATTTTTATCGGCAAGGTTTGTTTAATCTTGGGGATTGTTTCATAAATGAATCTGGGGAATCAGAGGCCACGTATCTGAAATCTCCATTCCTGGAGATGTATCAGATACTTGAGGCAATGAAGTGTAGGAACCTTGAACCTGCACTCAATTGGGCTACCACCAATTGTGAGAAGCTCATGCAGAACCGATCAAGCCTCGAGCTGAAACTTCACAGGTTGCAGTTCGTGGAGATACTGCAAAAAGGAACCAGAGCTGATGCACTTAAGTATGCTAGGACTTACCTTGCTCCTTTTGCTTCCAGGCATATGGCTGAGATTCAGAAGCTCATGGGCTGTCTATTATGGGCTGGAAGACTTGACTGCTCTCCCTATGCTGAATTTTTGTCTCCCACCCATTGGGAGAAGCTGGCTGAGGAGCTGACCCAGCAGTTCTGTAGTCTCTTGGGGCAGTCCTATGAAAGCCCCTTGAGTGTGGTGATAGCAGCAGGGGTTCAGGGATTGCCTACCTTGCTGAAGCTGGCAAACGTGATGGCTAGTAAGAAGCAGGAATGGCAAGCGATGAAGCAGTTGCCAGTTCCAGTGGATTTGGGGAGCGAGTTCCAGTTTCACTCAATTTTTGTTTGTCCAGTTTCCAGGGATCAAGGTAGTGAAGAGAATCCACCAATGCTTATGCCCTGTGGTCATGTGCTTTGCAAACAGTCCATTGTGAAGCTGTCAAAGAGCAGCACACGCACCTTCAAGTGTCCATACTGTCCACTTGAGGCCACGGTGGCAGTGTGTAGGCAGCTCTATTTCTGATACATGGTCACGATACAATTTGATGGGGGTATGAACACCTCTCTCTCTCTCTCTCTCTCTCTCTCTCTGAACTGAAAGCAAGTTGTGTTTTGTATCTGGTTGATGATGTATTGGTGGTGGTGACAAGGGTGGTTGGTGTATGTATGCTTGTAAATAGAAATTCTTTCTAGATTCTTGTTGGATGCCCCTAATGCATAAATAAAACTTTTTTCTTGTTTAGTAAAGTCTTGCAAATGTGATGCAGGGTTGGAAACCCTAACCAGTCAAGATTTACGGTATTTACAAATTACAATTACACTCTGATAAATAGAGTTATCATGACCCCCAAGTATTGTGAGAACATCTATGCCTGGTTTGGTTGCTGAAAGATATAACCTGGTTTCTGCTGTTCCGATAAGTTGAGCATACATAGTGGCTTCTCTTCCGCTATAACCAAGGCTCGAAGAAAATTGGATTTTGTACTCACAGATTGATCGTCACACCATCCTCACAGCACTTGCTGCCGTCCATTGGGAACATCTCCATACTTGTATGCTTTAATTAATGGGAAATGCGTGACGATGGTGGGAAGATGAAATCCAGATTTGGGTTGAAGTAGGAAACACGGATATCCAGGCAAGCTCATAAAATCTTTAAAGTGCGTTACTAACACTAACTAAAAGACTCGAAAGACTATCATTTTCAGATGACACTACAAAAAAAAAATCTACCCCTGATGCAAATTTTGCACTCAGTTCGGTTTTGCTTTTGCATCCTTTTGCTTGTTTGTAAGTTGTAATTATATGATTTTGCACGGCTGCAGATGCAAAACCCAAAGGTAGTCTAAAATTTTCATCACAATATTCGACAACGATGTAAAATTGCAAAACCTTCCGTCCTGTCTCAGTTCACTTTATCTATGGTGGCATCATCTCATTTTACGTTCTAATTCTTATCAAGGTTCGAAGTATTGATATGAATTGCATTATCGTATTATATATATAGGCTTTTTTAAGTTTTAAAGTTCTGTTTTAGTTGCTAAGTCTGAAGTTGTCTCATGGGTTGCACCTCTAGGTGCTAACCTCACCCATCTCATCTTAAAATGGAATAAAATGGAGCTCATTCATCTACTCAAAGCAATATTTTCTTTCTTTGCTATTGTACCTTCTAACTTGTCGGTTTATGGTTGTTGCCGTTTCTCTTTTCTTTCTTTTTATTTAGAGTCGGCCTCTAGCCCTCGAGGAAGCCGTTGGCGTCTAAGGAATACTTTTGATGCCCAAAGGTAGTGTTTGGTGGCTTCTTAACGATATTGTTCACTAACGTATAGCTGCTAAGGAAGACGGTCCTTGAGGGTTGGACCATCATTATAACCTGACTCATTTAACTTAACTAAGTTGGTTGTTTTAATATGATTCGGTTTGATCGGGTTTGATCAATCTCAACTATATCCATTTAGTTCTCAGTGATTTTGTTTATGCTTGTTAAAAGTGTATTGTTTAATAACTAATAAAAATAAAATTATTAACAAAAAATAATGATAATCCATTGAAATTTCGTATAAAAATGAAAATTAATACAAATTTATAAGCAGTGGTATTATATTTCTTTCTGAGGGCTCCCATTTATCCTATACCTCCCAAGTCATTTCACAAAGTTGGACTAGAATTTTCTTTCCCCACTTATTCTATCAAGCCCGTTCCCTTGGTTGTGGTATCACTTGATAGTAGATAGAGACAATTGGAATCTTTTTAATCCATTCATGCACATGAATAATTGGATAAAAAGGCATTTGGTTACCATATGAGTCATAGCTACTTCCACTGTTTACTAATGTTTGATTGAATTTGTTTACATCGACATTTAGAGCACTGGATTCCAATCGTATTGTATTAGCATCCATAGGGACCATTGCAATACTTTGTTTTATGTAAGCAATCGGATTCTGCTTGTCATTATTAGTCTAAGTTGATTGTTCAATGCCCGAGCAAGGACTCCAAGGGAGTTATTCCCAATTTGTTTCCCAACCAACACACTGTGACCTATTCTTGCCACGGAAGCAACTCGAACAATTCATTGATAGCCAACAAGTTCGAGACTAGGATCCCTATGCCTAGCACTTAAAGTTTATGGATCCATTTTCTGACTTCCTTGCATATATTGTAGCATTGACTAGAGGATGTTTACCATAGAGATCTGATCATAATTGGCACTTGGATCTCTGGAATTTCAAGGGCCACTAAGGGCACATTAGAACACCATGCAATGTGCGGTGCTCATTCCGCACTAAACCCTACCTCCAACTGAGCCAATTATAAGATGTAAGTTGTTAAAAAGTAAAGATAACTCTTCTTGGGGCCCGCATTGATGTATCCAAACTCCCTAACGTTGCCATTAAATGCCATGCCTTGGTTTGGGATTTTTAACATAATTCCCTTTTGAAGCTTGTGCCCACGGTGTCTAATGAGTGTGAATTAAACAATTCCATTTTTGGGGCTAGATGATTTGGTAGGTGAGTTATTATAATTCCTTTGCAAATTTTGGCTTCTATGGCTATTACCCTATTGCCTTAATTAAGTGATACACTTTGTGGGTTCTAGGTTAGCACATAATTAAGCACCCTAACCTAGCTTTCGAATCATCCCACATCATTGGTTCTTCTTACAAAAAATGCCCCTCTTAGTGTTCTCAATTCTATGTCATGGTTTATTGGAGTTGCACCTCCAATGCCTCTAATCATTGACTTTACCGGATAGAGCTCACACTTAGGCTCTAGAAATTTTGAGGGAAACTTCGAAGGAACCAACTAGTAGAAGGTTTGATTAGTCTTTTTCCCTTATACCCAAGTCAAATGAATGATTTGCACACTAATATCGTTGCAGGCCTCCACCAAAATTCAATTTGGCTTCACCACACTCAATTATAGTTCACCATCTTTCAGATCTTAACAAACATGCTCTTTCTCTAACTCTTCTCAAAAGATCTAAGTTAATTGGTTGTCCAATGCATGAGGGGATCCCGCCAATCAACTTCCTGCATCTTACAAGTTTATTCACCCATTGACTCATGCACATTTTAGACTCCTTGTCCATGTTTCAAGATAGGCCAAATGGGGAACCAACATGTTAATGCCCAAACCAATAGGTGTTGAGACATGCCTAGGGTGTGTTCTTCCTGAACACAACATGTCTCCTTGAGTATAACATGATAGTTTAGGCTCAGGGCATTGTCACAATCGCATCAGCAAGTGGCACACTAGTTCTCCCCATTTCGCATTTGGCCATGGGGCATCTTTGGTCTCCATCTAATTCCCTCCCAATATTTTTAAGCAGTATTTAATTCTATTTTCAAAGTCCTTTCATCTTTCTCTCATGGTACTTATTCTCTGTTGGCCTCTTATTAGTATTTAGCCTTGGGAAGAATTTACTACCCGACTATGGCTGCATTCCCAAACAACCTAATTCACCAACAATGCCTACTTTATATTCTAATCACCGAGGTGGTGTAATTAGGATGTAGCCATTGGCATGCCAGATATAGTAACCCAAAAGAATGTCCTGAAGTACAGAAATATATGTATACTTCCACTTCAAGGAGAAGAGAATTGCGGTTACCTATCACAACATTATAATGATTAATATAAGGTCATAAGTTAAGGGTCCGTTTGGTTTGCAGTGGGAATCAGAATCAGAATGATCCATCCCATAATCTATTTGGTTCATACAAAAATGAGAACAAGAATTAAAATCAGAAGGAATGGAATTTCATTCCCAAGAAAGAGATAGAGAATGACCATTTCCTCAAATGGGGGAATGCCATTCCAGCAGAAATGGGAATGGGATTCAGATTCCATCCAACCAAACAGTTAGAATCAAAATGCCCATTCCGATTCCAATTCCAGACCCTTATTCCCGTGAACCATACGGGGCCTAAGGTCAGTCACCAGTGTGTTTGGTAGGCAACCACGATCCCTGCAAAAGTTGTTGCAAACTCATGGATAGATGGCATGCATTCTTATAAAAGCTTTTAGCAACTGACACATGGTAAAATCGTGAAGGGGTGACAATGACAGCCTACGCAGGCCAGTAGTTGGTCCTCACTTTGCATTCTGACGCATGTTCCCGTTCACTTTGCATTCCTCTTCACTTATAAATAGAGACCCCTTAGTTGAAGGGGCCCCTTTAATTCATTCTTTCCCTTATCTTTCTTGAGTTCTGAAACCTTAATCCTTTTTGCACTGTTCTCCTCAACTTCAGGGCCTGAGTCTCTATCACCACCACCTTACATTTAGGATCTCCGGTTATGGTAAGAAGATGCCGCTGAGAAGATACACCACTTGGGAACTCGGGCGGTTTCACAAAATCAGGACCGGTTCATCGATTTTCCGGTTAAATCGGCTGGTCAGCTGTTTTTTGTCAAATGTGGTTATTGGGACATGACTAGACTGGTCAAGGTCCCAAGTCATGATTTAACCGGTCCGACTGGCCGATACAGACTGGTCAAAACTGCTAAAATTATAGTTTGTCATATCAACATTAAAAAAAAAAAAGAGAGAGAGGGAGAGAAAAACTGGGGTGAAGCATGAGACATTTATTGAAGAATTGAGGAAAACAGTTATATCAAAACAACTTGAGGGATTCACCTTAGAGATAACATCTGCCCCATCGTCTGGAACAACCAACCCATATACGTTTCGTTCCATTGTGAAGTCCTCACTAATCAAAGAGGCAATATGGCTTATATCGACAAAGTCAATGTGAAGCATTTCCCTACCCTAGGCAAGAAAAGGAGTAGAGTGAGTGGAGAGAATTTAAACAAAAATGAGCGTTGTCTGAAATGGCGAAGTGAAAGCCTAAAAGTACCTACTTTGAGTAAAAACATCAAATTATGATAAGAGAAAATATCGCCAGCTTTGATGAAAACCTAAAATGGCTATAAGGTGACACCCAAACTTGGTGAAAACCTTGCAAGGAGGTGTTAAGGGCAAAAAAGGTAAAAAAAAAGCGACAAGTAATATTTTCCCCACGCTGCCATGAGCCTTCAATTCAAACTGCATGCTAAATTCTTATAGTGTCTTATTAACATCCCTCATCCTTACTTTTATCTCATTAACCTTCCTATTCTATTCTGAGAGATCACAGACGCTGGGTGCATATGCAGGCGAGTTTACATCTCCACCCCACAAGGGTTGCCCCACAACGTCTCACAGCACATCCTTGCCGTGTATTAGGAACATTCTCCAATGATGGCATCATCAATTTTGATATTCATTGGGAGATGTTCTCGATACACGGCAGGATGTGCTGTGGGACATTGTGTGGCGGCCCCTTATGGAAAGATGATGTGATCTCTCATCTCTATGCAGGCACCCAGATAGATCATGCAAACCCCTCATGCATGAAAAACGTGTCCGGTGGAAACTCCATCAGTTCAATTGAATTGACGACCCATAATTTCAATAACGATGATAATAATACTGGTAATGACAAAAAAAGAGAAGAAATAAAAGAATAAAAAGGGGTATTACCTACTGAAGTGCAAATATCATTTTGTTTGCATTTCACAGTAAAGAAGACGATGGGTTACAAAAGTATACTAACTCTGCTGAACCGGCCTGAACCTGGATTAGACCATACTACAAGATGTTTTTGGAAAAAGGTCTAGCCAACATCCTGATCTCTCTCTCCATCTCGTGTGTGTTTTGCAATGTCTTCATTGACATTAATATATATGATGCATGTGAAATCACATGTAAACAGCCCAAACGTTTTACCAACAGAAAAGTAGGCCACTTGATAGTCTTGAGTAATTTTGGAAACCACAGGGTATATTTAAGTAATCTGCCCTAAAATTAATACTTATTCACAAATTAATAAATAAATTTCAAATGTTGTATGTTCAATATAGCCTTGGTTTCAACTCTCACAGAATCTATTTTAAAACCACTTTATTCGCAACATACAATATTAGTCATTTTTCAATTCATTTCATTAATAATATTTTCTTGAAAAACTTTCATTAATAATTTTAACGAATACGATACATATTTAATCCCAACATCACCAATCAAATTTTGATTTAGGTATATCCTATTTGATCCAACCCGTTTGCAACTGCAGCTTAGGAAAAGGGTGCTTATCATTTGCATACCCACTTAATTTAACCAAACTACTAATGTATTACGGAATAACAAAGTTGATAGAAAAACACCTGGTCACAGGCCCAGAACGAAATACTATTCATAAAAAATATCAATGTTAAAGTAATGTGGCCACAACCCCAGAGCACTGATACATAGAACGGGTGAAAAGCGGTAATAAGAACATACAGATTTTGCCCCATTCAAAAGATTTTTACCATATCACAGATGAAAGTGCATTCAGAAATTATATCCAACTTAAAATATATATATATATATATATATATATATATATATATTATATCCAACAAAAAGACTGGGTAAAGTTTTCCCCCACGATCGCAGACCTGAGCAGAAAATACAGTCCATAGCAATACCATAGGCTGCTGTCACCTTACAGTTAACATGAATACCCCTGAAATGATTATCACCATAGTTGCAGAAGGCTTTTTAACTTGGAATAATATGATCAAATGGATGAGCTTCTTGGAACATTAGAATGACTTATGAACACATCTGCACAAATTGTCAGCTCCACATCCACCTACGTTTGCAGTTTCTTGCACTTGTTAAGCCTTAATGGATACCATGAGAGCTTTGATCGCTATAATGTACTAGAGCTTTTGCTGGCCCTATCTCTGACCATGGTCTTAACAAAGAGCTCCCCTGCCCTGTATGATGACCGAACCTAGAAAAATGAAACCATCAGACAAAGATGCAGTAGTCTTTTTTTTCTTTTTTTCTTTTTCTTTTTATTTTGGGTTTTGTTTGTTTGTGTATTGGGTGGGGATCATAATGGTATACACAAAATGGGGTTACTATTGGACCATGTGGCCTATGGCCCTTGTTCGGACAAACTATGATCACTGATAAAACAAAAATGGATGATAGTTTACATTGCATGTTTGCACAACACTAACACGTTTTCTTTGTTACTATGCTACTATTTTTCTTTATTAAACAATGGGTTTTCATGTGATGGTTTTCTTGCAAGGTTCCCTTGGTGGTCACAAGTCTATCCAATGTCTAAATGTTTAGTACACAACACAGTCCGGTGATTGAGCAGAACCGGGCCACCCTCACCAATGTCTTATCCTGTTGGGAGCCCAACAAGAGTGAATATTGTCATGAAACTTGCGACCTATTCAAAATAGCAGAAAAATAGAAGAAAGAGATCCAAGGGCAAAAGAGGGGAGGAAAAAATATAGAAAGAAGAGTGCGGCAAGAAAACATATCATCACCGGTGCTCAACTAATATTATACCATGAAGCACAAAAAAAATAAATAAAATAAAACTAACATTTATACTAAACAGTCTAAAACAGGAGTACAACTCAAATGGCAAGACTATCCCTCCTAAGCAATTAGAGTGAATGCACAGAACTGCTCTACTGCCTACTCCCTTACATCATATTATACTTCTCCAGCTTGTTATAAATGTAACCTATTCTACCTTGACTCAAGATTTTAATAAATATATCTACTAGTTAATATTCAGATTTGACATAAGGTGTAGATATGTCACCATTCATAAGCTTCTCTCTCCCAATGTGCTAGGCTACTTCAATGTGTTTCATTCTCTTATGAAACAAAGGTGAAAAACATGGGAATCAGATCTGTAGCAGATAAGAAAGCAGAGAGAAAAGATGAGAAGTGAGAAGAATCTCCAATAGAGTGGCTGGCGGTGTTCCACTCTTATTTTATTAGGGTGGCATAATAAAACATGAAATTACTAAGTTTGGTCATAGATGTCAATCATTCCCAACTTGTTACATAACTCGATATGGCACAAGGAATTTACACCCTTAGTAAATGCATCAATTCAGTTGATCCCTGGAGTTTTCATAAGTAATACACACTTCTCCCCTTTCAATCTTCTATATGAAATGCTTGTCAACCTTTATGTGCATGCTCTGATCATGCAAGAGAGGATTTGCAGCTACTCTATAAACTTGTGTGAATCCCTTTGTCACCAATCTAGCTTGTAACTTTCCACCGAGTCATTAGCCTTATGCTTAACAGTTAAAAACCATATGCACCCAACTGGCTCCTTCCCCTCAAAAAGATCAACTAACTCCCATATATTATTCTTATGTAGGGATAAAATTTCCTCCCTCATAGAATTTGTCCGTTCAGGAGAAACCAGGGCTTATGTTACGTTCTTAGGGATGGAAACATGTGCAATAGCTATTAGGAAAGAACGGAATAAGATAGATGATTACATGAGGTAAAATAGGCAATGAGGTGTTTAGTAGTACACAAACACCCTTATGGTTATAGATGGCAATGGGAACATCTAGGTCATCACCAACAATAGGAACATCGCTAGGGACAATATCAAAAGGAAAATTAGTGGGAACATCAACTAGAACAATCATACCTTGAGGATTCTGAGCATAGTCTCTGTTCATTCAATGCCTTGGAAGCTTTGATGGTCCAAGTAGCAACAAGAGCAATTACGAGCAAAAACCTAAAGAGGAATAGAATAAGGAATGGGAAGAGAGAGCTGAACCTGTTGTACCTGCTTCTCGAAGATAACATTCCCCCCTTGAGGAGAGACATGGAAGAAGGGGTGACTCTCAAAGAAACAACATCCATGGAAATCAAGTAGGACTTAGAGTCAAGACAGTTATATCCCTTCTGTAAGGAAGGACACCCAAAAAACACTTAAGGGATAGATCTAGCATCAAGCTTACCAAGAGATGGACAAAGGTTATGGACAAAAAACAACATTCAGAGATACGTAAAGGAATAGAGAACAAGGGAGACTGAGGGAAAAACCACTAATGTGGGGCTCGATAATGTAGAACCTGGGAAGGCATCCTATTGATCAGATAGGTGGCAGTTAGCATAGCATCCAACTAGAACCTCTTTGGGATATCAATATGAAGTAAAAGAGTATGAGAATTTTTCAAGATGGCAATGCTTTCGTTCCATAATACCATTTTTTTGTGGTGTACAAGGTCTAAAATATCGACACAGACCGATACGCTGGTAGGGGCATATCTACCTGTATTAAAGCACACTCTCCTTTTTTTTTTTCTTTGAAACTGGTTCAGAGGGATCGGTCTAAGGCTGGTCTACCCCCTGAACCAGGTCACACCCCAATACGATCCCCATAGGGGCGTATCGTTAAGCCAACGACACGATACACCCGATACGGGATGTATCGTATCGAAATTTTGAACCTTGGCGGTGTATTTGGGCATGAACTTCTATAAATGGAACTGCAAGATGCAAAAAAAACTTCTTCAAATATTCTTTGGCACTATCTGATTGAAATATTTTTATCTCAACATTAAATTGTGTAAAAACCATGAGATAAAAATCCCGAATAACTTTAGGAACTTCCTCTCTGGATTTTTTTTTTTTTTTTGATAAATCTTCTTCTTCCTCTCTAGATAAAAGTGGATAAATCCACATGTACCAAGAGTAGTCATCAATAAAGCTAATAAAATACCAACATCCCCCTTTAGCTACAATAGAAGCAAGGCCCCATACATTAGAATAAACAATTTGGAAAGGAAAAGATGCTCTTTTACTATTTTGTGAAATTGGTTCTAAAGTGCTTACTAAATTGACAAGTAAGCAAGCCTCAACACATCAAAGTAAACAATTTAGAAAAGAGAAGATGCTCTTTTATTATTTTGTGAAAAAATTGGTTCTATAATGCTTACTCAATTGACAAGTCTGACAATAAAGAAATGACACACTAATAGCCTTGAACAATTCTGGAAATAAAACTCCCAATGACTTAGGACAAATGACTGAGATGATAATGATGCCAAACAAAAACATTATCTTTGTTAGAAGGAAGAAAGACAGGTCCTTGACCAGCAATGGTAAAGAAAAGAACCATCAAACAATCTGACCTTATCTTGACTAGATAATAGGAGGAAAACAAGTGGAGCTTACCAGTCGTACTAGTCGAGAGACCCCCAAGTTAATAATCCAAGGGGGCTTAGTAAGAACTGATGACCAAGGATCAAAGTACTGGTATCGAATATAATATCAGATAACTCGGATACATATACAGATATGGATACATTTTGGAAATGCATGGATATGGACAAAAATTATGGAAACACTTGTATATATTAGGGAAATGCATACAAATTCCATAAATATATTAGTTGTCAATCTCACTTGTATAAATTCAAAATAAAGCAGAGAGAAAGAGAGATGGAAGAATATAGAAGAGAGAAAGTGTAGAAGAAGACGGAAGAGAAAGGAAGAAAGGTAAGAAGAGAGCCATTCGAATCTCTCTCTAGTTCCTCATAATGATCTTTTATTCTTTGATTGTAATGTAAATACAATTACATGAATACCCTTAGTAGGGCGGCCAGCACTAAAAGCAGTACTTTTATTTGTATAAATTTCTTAAGATTAAAAATCATTTTTTGATATAAATGTCCTTTGATAGATTATTTATTCTAATAGTTTATGAAATATTAACTTTGAATACTTATCAAAAAAATACAAACTTTGAATATTACTCTTTTCAATTTGTAGTTGGAGTTGTTGAATATAAGTGTATATTATTTATTTGGATTGCATGTGGACATTAAAGCTAATTTATTTCATTCATTCTCATAAAATTAAAGGTGCATATTGGTTAGGGACGAATTTAAGTCTTGGGCGCTGGGTGACTTGGGTTCAAATCACACCGGTGCCTCTTTTTTTTCATTATGGAGTAAAAAATGCTTGTTGTCTGATACACCTCTGTATAGGTTCATACACCGCATCAGCCGATACTATATGATACGTACTGATATGATGGCATATCAGACTGATACACATGACTAGAAGGATACACCTCTAGTTGTAGTGTATCCCATATTGGTGTTTTCTGATACTGATACGATACACCCCATATCGAGAATATCGTATCGATATTTTAAACCTTGCTGATGACACATAAAAAGCAGCCAAGTTACATGATGTAGTCACAAATGATGTGGATGGAGTGATAGATGTCTCCTAATGTAGCACCCTACATACTACTCAAGATGTTCCTTTAGAACAAAGAGGCAGACCCAAATAAGTGAAAGGTAGTTTTCTCACCTGGCAACCTAACCAGTTGGTCAGCCCTATTCTCTTGCCCCACCATCATTAGCTCACTTTTGCTTAGATTAATTCTCAAGCCAAAAACCATCTAGAGCCATCTTAATATATACTCCACATAAGTTACATTATCAACTATAGTGTTGCAAAAGAAAAGAAAAGTGCCATCCGCAAACTAAAGGATAAGGATCTACTCCAAGTTTTAAACCAGCCTTAAAACCTTGAATCAGTGTTTTAAAAGGCGTGGGAGGCGTACGCCTGGAGGCACGTATGCCAGAGGTGCAGACACCTCTGAGGAGTACGCCTCAAGTGCAAGAGGCGTAAGCCTCATGCGTTTTTTTCATGAGGCATGCTAGAGGCGTATGCCTCGTGCACATCTTATATAAATAGACAAAAAAAAAGAAAAGAAAAAAGAAAAGAAAAGGAAATGAAAGGAAATGGAAAGGAAAGAAAAAGAAAGAGAAGAAAAAAAGAGAAAGAAAAGGAAAGGAAAGGAAAGGAAAGGGAAGAAAAGATAAGGGGAAAGAAAGTGGTTTGCCCCCTGCCCCTTCGGCTGGGGGGATTTGCCCCCCAGACCCCCCGCCTCCTTTTTGATGCATCCCAATTAGTTTTTTTGAGTTAGGAGGGTCTTGTCACACCCCTTTCAACTAATGTTATGCATCTTTATTCTTCTTAATATAAAATATTTTTATTAAAAATAAAGAAAAAATGAGATCCCTCATTCCTCATCCTCCTCCTCCTAACCCCCCTCCTCTTAAGGAGGCTTATGCCTCTTGCGTTCTAAACTACGCCTCAAGCCTCTAGGTAGTGGAATGTCTCACGTCACACCTCAGCGTTTTAAAACATTGCCTTGAATAAAGCCCCCCCTTCTACAATTCTATAAGTCATTTTGCTAAGTGCTTCCATCACACAATTGAAGAGGAAAGAAGAGAGTGGGTCTTCGTGCCTTAAAACTCTTCAGCTTTTGAATCTTCCATATGACAAATCATTGACTAAAATTGAGAATGGAGTTGAAATGCATACCCTGACTCAGTTCCTCCACTTTGATGGGAAATTCATTTTTGACCAAATATGGTCTACCAAGCTCCAATTAACATGATCATATGCTTTCTCTAAGTCAGTCTTAAAAAGGACTCCATCCCCTCGTTCCCTTTGTCTAGAGTCAATTAATTCATTAGCAATAAGAACCCATCTAAAATTTGTCTTCCTTTTACAAAAGCACCTTCAGAAGATGAAATAATTTTGTCCATAACTTTCCCCATTCTTGAAGCCAAAACCTTGGAGAGGATTTTATAGACACTACCTATTAGGCTTATGGGTATAATCCTTTATATCACAAGCATAGTCTTTCTTGGGAACCAAGGTAATAAAGGTGGAGTCATGGTTTAAAATGTCCACAAATTTCCTTATATTTCCACTACATATTTCCATTTCCATGGGTACCACACAAAATATTATTAGAATCGGCATATTCCCCAATGAAAGCAATTGGTGCTATATGGATCTCAAGAGATATTATAACATAAGTTGGTAACAATATTTTAGATATGTAGAATAGCAGTTTTATTGTCCACCAAATGCACATGATTCCCACTTTAAGCCAGCTAAAAGTTCTTTTCAAACATGAAGTCAAATCTTAGTTTTTTTTTTTTGTATAATAAATTATTTGAGTGATCTATGCACTTTCTATGAATTTAAAGTTTGCTTGAACTCCTCTGTCATGTAGTTTTGATGATTTCAAATAAGATGATAATTTAGACGGATCTAGCATGCATTTTTTATCATCACATGAAATAGCATTCAACACTTTTGCATATTTCACAATGTTTCCTCATGTCTAAGATTTTTACAATATTTCCATAGGATGCTTCCAATATTTCCAACATGTTTACTGTATTTTGATGACTAATATTTCCACCAACATTTTAAACCTAGGATGGAGTAAAGGCAACTCTCTAATGCTACTTTTGAGTGAAACCCATCAAACACTTTAAATTGATCCTTTTTAAGGAAATTCCAACCTGCTTTGAAAATTTGCATTGTGAAACCATCGGGTCTGGTGCTTTATCTCCCTCTATCTGCCTTACTGCTTCACATACTTCTCTGAAAATGGTTTAACCAACTCTACCTCTCCCTCATTAGAGATGCTATTTAGGTGCAGCCCATTCAACCAAGGTCTAAACTTCCATCTCTCCTTGAAGAGGTTTGAGTAATAGTCCACAATTTCTTCTTTAATTCTTCCAACTTCATACACCATCTCGTCATTAACTTTTAGGCAACTTATGCTGTTCTCTTTTCCTTTCCTAAGGAGAAACTCCACAAAAAATTGTTCAAAAGATTTTCCCTAACAAAATTGCATCTTATTTTCAAAACTTCAATTTGGTGTGCTTCCATGAATTTTCATTATCACCATTTCTACATTTCCCTTTTCTTGCTTAAATCCATTCACCTTCCTATCTTTTAATGTTCAATTTTCTGATAATTATGGTCATACTTGAGTCAAGTGATTCAACTTTCAAGTGAGTCCACCATACCCAATATTAGGCTTAAATATCAATATTTTTTTTATTTTTCTTAATTCAAAATAATTTCCTACTATAGTTATCAAAAAAAAAAAGTTTCCTACTCAATGCTCCTTTCTCTTTTGATGCAAACACAAAAACAAGGAAAATTTCATGAATAAAGAAATCAATTTTCACCAATTTCTTATCAAGTGGCAATTTTGTAATTTTTATTGATTTGAATTTTGTTTTTTTTTTTTTCAAATTTATTCTTCAGCTTATTAGTGTCTTACAGATTAGGCTAATCATCCTAAAAGGTCAGAATAGTTTAAAGAGTCTAACTGAAGGGTTGTTAGCTGAAACCATGTATGTTGTTTTCTCAATCTATTTTTCAATAGTAAATGTTTATTGAATTATTGAGCTATTACTTATTAGATAAGTTATTGAGTTATCTATCTAATAAGACCAAGATCTTCTAAAACTGACACATTTAAGGGAGTTACTGCCATTTTAACTACAAAGTGTAAGTTTTAAATGAGATTAGTTGTTTGAGGTCGATCTTGTAGTTGTTTTAGTTTGTTTGGTTGTAGTAGAATTATTATGTATTATTAGGAAAAATCTAAATCCTTGTTTGAGTGTCCTTATTGGTATGGTTTTTCTTTAGTCCTAAGCAATCAGGAGTTGTATCTATTAGACAATGAATGCCCTTAGCTCCAATCATATTGATGTACGTAAACATTTATTTGTAAATGAATAAAGTACATTATTGTTTCATGTTAATATTGGTATGTTTCTGTGTATTACCCCTTAAACTGGACAATTAAGAGACTCATGTTAGTTTAGAATGTTCTCAACCATTGGATAGACTTGGGGAGTTTATCCTGACAAGGCTGACATTGGTGTGCTGCCAAGGAGTTGGAGCAGCTTGTCTCAACTGCTAGGGTTAGACCCCAAGCACAGCCAGTAGGTGTTTATTAGAAACACTGAACCCGGACCAATTTCTAGTTATGCTTTGGACCTTGGAGATAGATGGGCAAAACTAGAAAGTTACACATAACCCCAGATTTAATTATGGTATTGCACTAGGTGTTGGACTGGGTTGTCTTTGGTATGCCAACCAGTGAAATCCATTAATGGTCAAATACTTGGGTATGTTGGGGTAGTCTAAGAATTCACTTGAGTGGGTGATCATAGTGATAGGATTGGCACCTTTGCCAGACAAAGTAAATATCAGGGTTTGCACTCTCTCTAATGAAAACCTAAACTACCGGTAGTGGATTTCATCTGTGTTTGAAATTTGGTTTTGCAAAAGTATTTATATGTTATATATACTACTATTTTATGAAAAAAGTGTGCAAAATGTTTTAATCACGGGATCCATCTGAGTAGAGAGTGTGATACAATACCTTGCAACCAGGGGAGAGGTCCTTCCCTGTCGGGTAGTGTTTTGATCATTATGGGCCGAGAGGTTAAGTATAAGAGACCATTACAGGGCTGATTACCTGATGGGCTTTGTCTTACATGAGTCCATTATCCTTGGGTCTTCATAGGGTGGTTGAATCTAAGGATCATTTAGGTGTAAATGTTGGGCCCAAACTAGACCAATGCTGATTGGGTCAGGGGTTCACTACCTTGAGCACTGATTTCGGCATAGCCTCTTTCAGAGGTTAGATCAAACCCATGTGGGCTTGTGTGAGATCATTGTGGGGTCCCACACATTACAATATTAGGCCTAAAGTGGCCATGCAACACCTTGGGTCACGAGTCTTTGAACTAAATGGGCCTAAGGCCAAAAATTAATAAGATTAATTAAGCTGTCACATGACAACGTGCTCTGGGTCGAATCTAGGTTTGGTATTGGGTATGGAGCACCTATCCTCTTAAGAGGATAAGGCTTATCTCTTAATAGAGTCTAGATCCAAATCAGGTTTGGATAATCTCCTAAATTAGATTAGGAGAGTGCTCCATAATGAGATAAAAGAAGAAGAGGGCGAACCATACCAGAACACCTCTCTCTCTTGTTCTCTCTTGTTCTCTTTGTCTGCCAAGAAACCCTAAAAAAACTGAATTTTGGTAAGTTTTTCTTCAAGTTTTTGCAAGAAAAATGTTGAGGAAGATCAGGCTCATTTACCTCATTCGATCCAAGCAAGTTGGATAGCAGATTTGCTCCAATCAAGTGTTGCTGAATCGGTTCTCTATACACTGTGCCATCTTTAGTTGGAGAATGGTTTTGGGTCTGATATCGGGCGTGAACTACCACCTTGGGAGCTGCAACTTGTGGTCTCCGTATCAGGTATATTCTCCCTTCCTTTTGGTTTCAAATCTGGTTCAGTTCGATGCAAGAACGATCACCGAGAAATTGGTTCCCGAGAAGGTTCGGAAAATTTTTTTTTTAAGTTTGGCCAGCCATCTTGCATGGTTGGGCCATCCATCTGATGGATTCTAGCCCTATTCCAACAGTATCTGGTTATTTTGAGTCTAAACAGGAATGTAAAAAGAAGACCCAAACCCTATTATTTAGTCTCTTGGGGTCATGTTCAATCTAACCTCCCCTAGACCTTTTCGTTTTCCAAACCTATTTCTTCCACATGCGCCACGTGGCACGTGGCACCTTGTGACAACTAGGTGACACCCAGGCAACAACTTGCCAAGTTGGTGTCCCACCCGGGCACTGGCCTGGCCGGCCTGGTGCGGCCTGCGTGACCTGGCCGACTTGGATCAACCTGGCACATGATCCGACTTGGATCAGCCTGGCACGTGATTCGACCGACCCGACCTGGCCGACCTGGCAACCCATAAGACACCCACCAATGGCATGCATACCCCACGAGCTCGGTAGCTCACCAAAGAGCGCTAAGGAGCTAGGCACCTCTCCAAGGAGCTCGCCACCAAGGAGCCAGGCAGCTCAACAGAGCTCGCCACAAGCAGCTCGGCAAAACCCAAGGAGCTCAGCATAGCTCCCCCGGGAAACTCGCCACTTGTAGGGTAGCTCAGTACAGAAGAGTAGTTTGGCGTATCACAGGAAGATCTCCTGCCTGACAACCGTACCTGACAGATCTGGTGGCAACGCCCACATCTCTTGCCAGGCGGCGTCGTGCCTACCATCTCTGAAAAGCATGGCACGCCTGACGAGTCCGTACCCTGCAGCAACAACCTGCACTTGTTTCCTCAATCCTAGTAGTAATGGCTTGGGCAGTGGCGGTTACGCCTGATGTGACTAGGCACCACTATATAAGGACTCCGACCCCCAAAGCCAAGGGGGGAGGGAATGGAAAAATGGAGGTAATCCCTGCTCTCTAGCTCTCTCATTTCTATCCAAGCTCTCTGCAATCAGAATGCTAACTTAGGCATCAAAGAGTCCCCACCGGGTAAACACCCCCGGGTCCTCTGATTCAGCTCTCGCAGGTTCCTCAGCTCCCGCTGCCTACAAAGGAGAGGAGATCACCTCATGCAGAGGGCAGTCGGGTTGAGCTACACCAGGAAGCTCCACCACCCTCTGAGCTATAGGCCGCCTAGGAGCAGGTCAAATGACGAGTCCACCTAGGCAGCTCTCCACCAGGGAGCTCGTCACCAGGCAGCTCTCCACCAGGGAGCTCGTCACCAAGTAGGTCTCCACCAGGAAGCTTGTCACCAGGCAGTTCTCCATCAGGGAGCTCGTCACCAAGTAGCTCTCCACCAGGGAGCTCGTCACCAGGCAGTTCTCCACCAGGGAGCTCGTCACCAAGTAGCTCTCCACCAGGGAGCTCGTCACAGGCAGTTCTCCACCAGGGAGCTCGTCACCAAGAGTTCTCCACCAGGGAGCTCGTCACCAAGTAGTTCTCCACCAGGGAGCTCGTCACCAAGTAGCTCACCACCAGGGAGTTCGCCGCCAAGTAGCTCATGACCAGGCAGTTCGTCACCAGGGAGCTCCATCATCCTCTGAGTCACATGCCACCTGGGAGCAGGTCAAATGACGAGGTACTTAGCCAAAAAAAATTGATACATCACAAAAATTGGTACGTGATCAGAAACGGTTACATCAATTGGCGCCGTCTGTGGGAAAACGCTACAAAAAGCTAAGTTCTCATCCTACAAAAGCTAAGTCCTCTTCTCCCAGAAAGCTAAGTCCTCACTTTTTAGAAATTGAAGCTCTCACTTTATAGTTTACATTTTTTATGAACTCAAAGACTACACAGGTAGCTAACAGACTAAGTTAATTTTCAATTCAGTTAAAGCCTCATCAGCCCTCTTCGCAAGGTCCCCCTACAAAGATGAGCTCTTCGTGGCTTCCGCGGGAGTTGGCGGCCAACAGACTACATAGGTGCCCTTACTGGTCGAGCCTTCCAAGGCTCCCGTGTGAGCTGGCGACCTAAAGTTAGTAGTGCTGCCCCCGAAGGTCGAGCTCCTAGTAGCTTCTTGTAGGAGTGGGTGACCGACATTACTAAGCTGATGCAACGCAATCATAGCTCCAAGGCACCCACCTGATCGGCTCAGTACCTCACTAGTAGCTCGACACCTGGTCAGCTCGGCACCCCACTGGTAACTCGGCACCTGGTCAGCTCGGCACCTTACAAGTAGCTAGGCACCTGGTCAGCTCAGCACCTCACTAGTAGCTCGGCACCTTACAAGTAGCTCGGCACCTAGTCAGCTCGGCACCTCACTGGTAGCTCGGCACCCGGTCAGCTCGGCACCTCACTGGTAGCTCGGCACCTTGCAGGTAGCTCGACACCTCACTGGTAGCTCGACACTTGGTCAGCTCGTCTCCTTGCAGGTAGCTCGGCACCTCACAGGCAGCTCGGCATCTGGTCAGCCCGGCACCTCATAAGTAGCTTGGCACCTGGTCAGCCTGACACCTCATAGGTAGCTTGGCACCTCACAGGCAAAGCCTACAAGCCACATTATTGCTTAAGACCCGGTCGCCTCTTCGGCATGGGCAAAGTCAAGAAGAGTGGACTACAAGTCGCTCCCAAAGCCTACGGGCCACATTATCGCTAAATACCCCGTTGCTTCCTCAGCATGGGCAAAATCAGCAAAAAGTGAACTATAAGTTGCCCCCAGAGCCTAAGGGCTACACTACTGAACTAGCGGAGACCTCCTAACCTTATAGGCAGCTCGCTACTTGCAGACAACTCACCACATATAGACGACTCCCAAGGCCTAAGGAATTGGATCGACACTTACTAGCTTGTCGACTTACAGGCCAAAAGAAGAATACTCCCTTCACTGAGTTACTCAGCTCGGGAGTGGGGGGCAAATGATGAGGGCATGTTTGGCCCTCCAATGAAATTGTGACACGTGGCACCTCGTGACAACTAGGCGACACCCAAGCAACAACTTGCCAAGTTGGTGTCCCACCCAGGCACCGGCCTAGAGCGGCATGGCGCGGCCTGCACGCAGCCTGCGTGCTGCCTGGTGCGCGGCCTGCACGTTGCGCGCTGCCTGCACGCGGCCTAAGCATTGCCTGGAGCGGCCTGCGCGACCTGGCCGACTTGGATCAACCTGGCACATGATCCGACCTGGCCGACCTAGCCGACCTGGACCAGCCTGGCACATGATCTGACTGACCCGACTTGACAACCCATAAGACACCCACCGATAACAGCATGCATACCCCACGAGCTTGGTAACTCACCAAAGAGCGCCAAGGAGCTAGGCAGCTCTCCAAGGAGCTCACCACCAAGGAGCCAGGCAACTCGGCAGAGCTCGCCACAAGCAGCTCGGCATAGCCCAAGGAGCTTGCCACCAAGGAGCCAGGCAGCTCGGCAGAGCTCGCCCCAAGTAGCTCGGCATAGCTCCCCTGGGCAGCTCGCCACTTGTAGGGTAGCTTGGTACGGAAGAGTAGTTTGGCGTATCGCAGGAAGATCTCCTGCCTGACAATCGTACCTGACAGATCTGGTGGTAGCACCCACATCTCTTGCCAGGTGGCGACGTGCCTGCCGTCTCTGAAAAGCATGGCACGCCTAACGAGTCTGTACCCTGCAACAGCAGCCTGCACCTGTCTCCTCAGTCCTAGCAGTAATGGCTTGGACAGTGGCGGTTACGCCTGATGTGACTAGGCACCACTATATAAGGACTCCAACCCCCAAAGCCAAGGGGGGAGGGAATGGAAAAATGGAGGTAATCCCTGCTCTCTAGCTCTCTCATTTCTCTCCAAGCTCTCTGCAATCAGAATGCTAACTTAGGCATCAGAGAGTCCCCGCCGAGTAAACACCCCCTGGTCCTCTGATCCAGCTCTCGCAAGTTCCTTAGCTCCCACCGCCTACAAAGAGGAGGAAAGGATGGAGTTCTCGCAGGTCCCTCAGCTCCCGCCGCCTACAAAGGAGCATGCAGAGGGCAGTCGGGTTGCGCTATACCAGGGAGCTCCACCACCCTCTGAGTTACAGACCGCCTAGGAGCAGGTCAAATGACGAGTCCACCCAGGCAGATCTCCACTAGGGAGCTCGTCACCAGGTAGCTCTCCACCAGGGAGCTCGTCACCAGGCAGCTCTCCACCAGGGAGCTCGTCACCAGGCAACTCTCCACCAGGGAGCTCGTCACCAGGCAGTTCTCCACTAGGGAGCTCGTCACTAGGCAGTTCTCCACCAAGGAGCTCGTCACCAAGTAGCTCTCCACCAGGCAGTTCTCCACCAGGGAGCTCGTCAGCAAGCAGTTCTCCACCAGGGAGCTCGTCACCAAGTAGTTCTCCACCAGGAAGCTTATCACCAAGTAGCTCTCCACCAGGGAGTTTGCCACCAAGTAGCTCATCACCAGGCAGTTCGCCACCAGGGAGCTCCATCATCCTCTAAGTCACAGGCCACCTGGAAGCAGGTCAAATGACGAGGTACTTAGCCAAAAAAAATTGATACATCACAAAAATTGGTAGGTGACCAGAAACGGTTACATCAATGTTCAATCTAACCTCCCCTAGACCTTTTCGTTTTCCAAACCTATTTTATCTAAAAGATCTTCCATTTTTCAAATAGTTGTATTTGTCAATCCTCTCTTAACATAGAATGAGATAACACTCTTATTATTTCTAAATGATTAAAAGAATATATTGAATCAAACTCACTTGACCACATCTTTTTTCAAAACTCTAACTCCTTACCCTTCTCTTCTTTCTTGCATACCATATTACCATTTGAAGTCCTTTTTTTTTTTTCTATTTACTACTTTTATTTATATTTGGGTGGTCCGTGTCACTATTTCCTTAAGATTAATGGTGACTCATTTTCTTTTCTATCCCTTGTGAGTAGTATTTAAAACTCATAGAACACTTCGATGCATGAAGCAAAAGGTTCATGATACTTGAGTGCCTCGGCACATTTTGAGGATGCTTGCACAGAAGCACACTTTTAAGCATACACCTTGTATGTATTTTAATGCATTGCAGGAAAACAATTAATTATTATGACAAGGAACAACTAGGAGTTGAGCTGGGATGTACAATTTTCCTATTCTCAACTCATAGAGAGAGAGAAGCCAATTCACTCTTGATTCCTTCAGGCTCTTGAATAGTGTTAAGCCCAGTATATAGGTTAAACAGGTTTCTTAATCCAATTGTTCTAAGTCATCTTACCTTCACTGAGAACCAACAAGGTTTGCAGTCAAGAACTCAGTGAGCATATATTATTTTTATAAACCTAGAGCCAAATCATGAGAGAACTACACTTTTAGTAACTGATCAAGCAAAAGCTCAATTCAATCCATGATTATGTTGGCAAGCTGGTGAAGTTTTGGAGAAAACCTAATTGTTTTTACTTTAGTTTCTAGCTAACACATTGATCCATTTAATTCTTTGAAATAGACTAGTCATGCGTCCAGGCTTTGTTTAGTTTCAAAGATAACTTATGTACACTTCTATCCTAGTTATTCAATGACTTCAGAAGACAAACTATAAAAAGAATAATTTGAGTGGAAAATAGTAAGGAGAATTTACCAAGGGGCCACTGGCTACATAATGAAAACCAATCGATTCTCCATACTCCTTCAAGAAATCAAACTTCTCAGGGGTGACATATTCCTTAACAGTCAAGTGTAAGGGAGTTGGCTGCAACAAAAAAAAAAAAAAAACACTTATTAATTAAGATCAAGAAATCATACAAATTCATTATATCTAAGAGTAAGTGGGTAAAATCTGTTAGATCATCCTGATGGGATGGGAAGTCCTAGAGTGTTAGAAAGAATTTTTCAGTACTGGCCAGACTCCAGAAACAAATCATATGGGGTCAGCTACATGAATGATTGAATCCAGTGATTTAGAATGCACTCCTAGGCACACAGGCAAAGTGCATTAGGGCCCAGGTGCAGCCCCTTTCAAAGGGCATGTGCCTGGTGCATCTTGCACATTGCGCCTAAGCCCATGCACACCTTGGCAAAACGTCTTTGCTAATGTTGTTCATTCATACTTCTTAGTGAAGACATTTTTCAAAACATAAGGAACCATAATTAAAATTACAAAACCAATCTTTTATGTACAGGTTAAGAATTTAAGACCCTAGCACAGACTCATTTGGTCTTGCCTCAAGGTGTTTGATACAAAGGCAGCTTGTAGAATTAGGAATGAAACGTGTGATGTTTTACATCACATTAGCTATTTGAAGTAATGTGATTGGGAATAAAAAGATTGGAAGTTTTATATGCTTGCATTATTGATTGCTTAAATATGTTTTATATATTATGCTCGATTCTTTTTTTACGTTTTCACTTTGAACATGTTTAATGTATTATGTTTATTCATGTTAAGTTAAGCCAATAAGCTTTTTAAATCATTTAGTTTGAAATTTAAGTATGCATTTTTTTAATTCATACTATTTTTAATATTTTTATTTAGTTTGATTTTTTTTGCATTTTCTGAAGTTTTTAAAAATGTTGTGCCTTGCTTCAGAAAGGTGTGAACCTTGCCTTGAATCTTGTGCCTTGGGCACAAAAAGCCCCTTGCACTTTTTTTTGCACCTTGCACTTCTAAAGCACAACACAAATCCTCTTTCACCATTCCATTCTGTTCAAGCACAAAAAAGGCAATTGAGGATTCATGACAATAAGAGTTTCACAAAACTTTTAATGTTGGCTAACAATGTAACACAACCTCCTTTATTCAGGCATGGGACAGGCAGCACAAGACAAGCTCACACTAGCGGAGTCAACTTATCATCAGTCTGAACAAAAAATTACACCACCCAGGCCTATGAGGCCCTACTTGACAAAATGCCTTGCTTTATCCGGTAAAGAACATACAAATTAAGGAACACTTAGGTTTGGACTTTGGAGACCAAGAGATAACTTAATATGACTTCTGTTACCTTGTTTCAACAATCCAAAACAAGACAAGGGAGAGATTTAGGAGGATTTCACCAATAAAATTAGAGCAAATTGGACAAAATGGAGAGGTGCATCAGCTGTCTTATGTAATAGGTCAATACCACATATAGGCTAAGAGGAAAATTTTCCAATAGGTGACAAAATGGGGGAAAGTAGAACAAAATGGTTTGGTCACTTGCAGAGAAGGCCATCTACAGCACTTGTAAGAAGTGATCTTTTACAAGTTGAAGGGGCTTGAAGAGTCAGGGCAGACCAAAACTGACATGGATCTAGATAGTAGTAAGAAATGATTTATTGGCTCATAATTTAACAATGAATATGACACTGAACAGAATGGAATGGTGAAACAGGATTCCTGTAGCCAACCCCATACAGTTGTGACAAGGCTTAGATGATGATGATCCTGTCAGTTATCACTGAGCAGGAGACACTCAATTGATCTTGGCCCAATTAAAACATGTCTATATTGCATTCCTAAAAAGTAAACAACAAGAAAATGGCTTTTCTATGTCATGTCACCTGTAAGTACTGTCCAAGTGTCAAAATATCAACATCTATGGCCCTTAAATCAGCCATAGCTTCCTTCAACTCCTCGTCAGATTCACCAAGGCCAAGCATTATGGAAGATTTTGTTATCATCCCCTCTTTGCAGAGCTTCGCATGTTTCAAAACAGATAAACTCTGCTCATACCTGATTTATCAACAGAGAAATTCTATTAAGACAAGCACCAGGAAAGTAGAGAGAAGTCAAAGACAGAAGAATGTAGAAAACAATGAAAGAAAAATCTAAAAACAAGCAATTAACTCAACAATGCAGACCCATCTTAATCCCAAGCCAAATGGTTTGACAGACCAACCATTCCAATTGGGCCCTAGGCCCTTTTGGGGACTATCCCCTCTCCTAAAGTTAGCTGGCCTCCTATCCCAGTTGAAGATTGCAGCCAACTACAGAATGTCTGATATTGATGGATCCAGAAGATAATATTTTAGAAAGAAACCAAGATATTTTGTGTTTTAATTTTATTTTATTATGCTATTTGACTAACAAGTAGGGTAGTATAAAGGTTTCCTTTCTCCACATAATAGTTTTACTCTCTTTCATTACAAGGTGCATAAGCTAAAGAAATCTCTATGGGTCGAAGTAGTCACCTCAAGCTTAGTTTGAGAGATTTCATAACACTCTTTCTAGATTTGGTTGTGTTCAAACCCAGTCAAATCATACTCTCTTTGTGAAGAGAGATAGTTCGGTGACCATACGTATTTTTTTTTATCAATATGACCACACTTATTGTTTATGTTTATGATATTGTGGTTATTGGTGATGATGTGCAGGAAATTGAAAAACTTAAGCATTTTTTTATAATTGAAATAATTTTATTAATCAGCAATAGACAATAGTACAAAGTCCCCAAAGAAAGGCACGAGTTGCAACCTCTCCGGGCTAGTTAAGTACAGATTTCCAAATTAATAACAACTTACAAAGAAGCACAAAAAAGATCTTCCCTAGAAACCCCCTGTTTGGCTAAAGCGTCAGCCAAAGAATTAGCAGACCTACTAACCCATTTTACTTCAACTCTCATATTGCTGGTTAGCCACTTTACTTTTTTTATGAGACCTTTGTAGCCCCAAATGGTGGTATCCAAGTTTAGGAGCCACCTTGTTACCACTTGAGAATCCCCTTCAACTAAGAGATACTCCACCCCAAGCTGGTTGGCGATCTGAATTCCTTGTACTGCAGCAAGGATTTCTGCCCTTGTGGAATCCCCCACTCCCACCGGTCTTGAGAATAGGGAAATTATGGTGCTGTCCTTATTTCTCAGGATACCCCCTATACTTGAAAAACTTAAGCATTTTCTTAATACTAAATTTGAAATAAAAGACCTGGGCGAAGTATAATATTTCTTGGGAATTGAAGTTTCTCTTTCTAAGGATGGTATCTTTATTTCTCAACTAAAACATGTGCTTGATTTATGTAAAACAAACATAAATAATAGAAAGCTTTGCCCATGAGAGAATGGGTACTATGATTTTCTTTTATCAATAATAGAAAGCTTTCATTAAGAATTAGAGAAATGAATACAAGGAAAGAAGGGGAGAGCTAAACCCTCTTAACCCTCCCCTAGGGAAAACAACACACACTTTACAACATAGCCCAGAACATTTGTTCCCTTCCCACCCCTTTCTTAGCAAGAGTATCCACAAAGGAGTTGACACTTCTCTATACCCATTGTAACTGAATTTCCATGTCTCGTGCTAGCCAATTGAACAATCTTTTTTCATTAGCAAACTTCCATAGACCATTTTCTCCTTTTTGCAACTAGCCAATAACCACTTTTGAATCCCCTTCAACAATAAGTTTGCAATAACTCAACTCCTTAGCATTCTTCATTCCCTCCATGGCTCCATCACTGCTAAGATCTCAGCCCAAAGTGAGTCACCAACACCAATAGGACCAGAAAATAGAGCAATGAATTTTCCTTCTTCATCCCTAAACGCTCTGCCTATGCCAGATGGCACCGGTTTACCTTCACTACTGCCATCAAAGTTCAGCTTAACAAACCTAAGGGCTAGTGGAGACCAGAAGGAAGTAATCTTGGTCTTTGCAGGGGCTGAATCAGCCACATCTTTCCAATTCCTTCTGACCATATCTGTGGAAATACCTTCAAATATTCCCCGAGACTATTGCCACTGTACCATTCTAATAGTAACTGCCTCAATAATGGCCTCCTTACTCCCTGTCAGAAAAAAATTTGAGTTCCTTTTTTTCCCAAATTGTCCAGAAAATAGCATCCCTAACACACCTCCATAGAGTTCTACCCCTCTTCTTTGGCCATCTGAAGAAAAAAGAGGCAAACAAGCTTTGTACATCAGTTGGGAGATAAGCACCAATTAATAAGTGATAACAGCTTTCACCGTTAGCCTTACAAAGGATACACCAATTGGGAGAAAAGCACCAGTTAGGCCTTTTTCTTTGGAGCAAATCACAAGTGTTACACCTTCCCAGAAAGACTTCCCAACGAAAAGCCCCAATCCTAGGAGGAATCAGTTACAAGAACAAAGATCATACCTGATATAAGGTAAAAACGATGGAAGAATAGCATGATTAGACCCATACAGGTTGCTTGGATAGAAATTTTTTCCTTTTCATCCCACTATTTCATTCTCCGCTGAATCAGAAAAAACAGTAAAAGTTGAAACACCTCCTTGCTGAATCAGCAAAAAGGGAAATGTTGAAATGTCTATTCAAAAAATTAGAAGGAATCAAATAGTTTCATAAAAGATTATAAGAAGTTTCTTCAAATTCTGGCCATCCTAAGTGAAAAGATATCAATTCCAGGAATAAGGCATATTAAAAGATTCTGATGGCATTAATAATTCAAGTCCAAGAATATAGCAACTGAATTCAATAGCATCAGGACATTGCCATATCTAATCTCTACTTGAATAAGAATCAGCACTATACCTATCTTGAACAAGAACTAAATGGTGTCACATAAAAGCAACCAAGTGAATAATTCAAGCAGAGTTGTTTATTCATCAAGTGGGAAAAAAAATTATTAGTGTTCCATTGTAATATTTACACACTTATAAATTAATGGAGCATGACTCCCAGGTATTCTTTATAATTGATTTTTCATTTCAAAAAATAAAAATAAAAAAGAAGTCCTTGGACTTGTGTAGATTTAAACTAGAATAAACAAAGTTTTCCAAGTCTGGCATATTAATAAGACTTGAAATAGCAGTAGATCTAAAGAGAGTCGAAGTAAAAGTGGCATAAACAGACTAGGTTTTTCAAACCAAGATTAAGAAGTAACTTAAGTAAAGAAAAATACACTGACACAAAACCAATTATTAGATGTAACAACTATAGAAAGATTAGTAATTGCACTACCTACCCAGCCCGAGGATCTCTAACAATTCGCTGAAGCCGTTTCACAGTCTCAATGTTGTGGGCGAAAACATCTAATCCTGAGTGCACCAAAGTGGTTACAGCATTTAAATCGCCCCGAAAATCAGAAGTCAAGCACTCAACCATGATATCAGGTTTCAGTTTCTGCAAATGAATTATGGGAAATTAAATGGAACTATAAATTAAATCACAGTCCACATTTTGGGTATAGAAAATTTGGCAGAAATTACAATTAAAGGCTAGAAGAAATATATAAACCTTCAGTGCTTCAACTGTGCTTGCAAAATGGCTGCTACCTCCATCAGGTAAGTCATCACGGTCAACACTTGTCAGAACAATATAGTCTACACTGCAAAAACAAACACAAAAAGTGTAAAAAATACTACATTAGTCTTCTTAAGCTTTGCTGAAAGTCTAAAAGATATCCTTAAAGGTTTCTCCACTTTATTTGAAGTTATATAAGCAATGGACATTCCCAGCGTTGCAATTAAGTGAGAAATGCAACAGAGGTGCAATGCAAAAACACAAGTGTACATGTCAATAAAATGAGGTGCAAAAGAGGAAACAAAAATACGAAAGCAAATAAGAAAACTTTAGAATGCATAGGGAAGCTAATTGTGCATTTTTCTGTTTGAATGCCCAGATAAATTGTGATAAAATAACATGTTATGGAATTCTTCATCATCATCATCCATGCCTTATCCCAGCTATATGGGGTTGGCTACATGAATCTTGTTTCGCCAATCCGTTCTATTTAAAATCATATCCACTAATTTTAGTGCTTAAGTCATTTCTTACTACTTCTACCCATGTCCTTTTTGGTCTACCTGTCTCTTTTAGCTCCTTCCACTTGTAATAAATCACTTCTTCTAAATGGAGCTGTTGGTGGTCTTCTACACATGTTATGGAATTCTTCTTTATGCAATGTTTGATACAATGTTACGTCAACCATTTTTAATTCATAGATACATCAAAAGTAGTGGTACAAGGCTCTTGCTTGTATCATAAGATAATCAAATAAATACAAGAGGTGACCATTGAATTCAAAAAATATAACTGTATAAATTCTTACAATCAAAAAATGAATATAAAAACTTGGAAAATGTTCATCACATGCACAGGACTGCCTTCTAGAGTAATCATATTGAGAACGTCAAGCATCAGTTGTGAACCTGCAAAACTCCCACACATTGCTTAAGACCAATGTCTCTTAAGCATAAATATGTGCATATACATTGCTCAAACTAAGAAGTTATTGGACCAAAAAATTGAAATAATCTCAATAATTAGAATTTACTCAATCCCCTAAACTTTCCATAAAGAGATCCATAACTTGATCCAAGATCGTATTAATTTTTTATCTTGGGGATATCATAGGAAAATGTGATTCATGGACAGAATTCTTGTGCTTAAGGATCTCTGAACACTGAAAACAAGAAGTTCCATAACAAGTACACCGAATAAACCTATCATTTTCAGGTACAGCTTGAAGAAAAATAATGTTAAAAAGCTTTTGAAGACCAACCCCCAGCTTGCAATAGCCTTAGCAGTATTTTCCGGTTCCATTGGATCAGGTGGTTCTGGATTTCTGCTTGTTTTCACAGCACAAAACCTACAACCACGGGTGCAAGTATCCCCTAGAAGCATGATTGTTGCAGTTGCAATACCATCTCCACCTCCATTCCAACACTATCATAGTACAACAAAAACACACAAATAATTAGAAATAAATTGATATTATCGAACCTCAAATCTCTAGATGTCTAACCAACCACCATCTAATAATCAATCTGTTGTTTTATACTAAATCATTATTCTCATAAATATGAAGTAGAAGATATTTTTTTTATAAGTAACCATCAGCTTTGATAGTTATAAAGAACAAATATGTAATGCTTACATACACCCTTTAGAGAGTATAGTCACTACTACCTCTCCCCTTACATTTTACTTTACAACTGGGCCCAAAAATTAATTATCAAAAAACAAAAAGAAAAAATAGATTCCTAGCCACCCCTTGTTTTGCTAATGCATCAGCAGTGCATTTAGCTGACCTTTGTACCCATTAGGTTTTCACTTTACAAAATTGTCTCAGTGTTCAAGTTCAACAGCCAAAGAACAAATATGTAATGCTTACATACACCCTTTAGAGAGTATAGTCACTACTACCTCTCCCCTTACATTTTACTTTACAACTGAGCCCAAAAATTAATTATCAAAAAACAAAAAGAAAAAATAGATTCCTAGCCACCCCTTGTTTTGCTAATGCATCAGTAGTGCATTTAGCTGACCTTTGTACCCATTAGGTTTTCACTTTACAAAATTGTCTCAGTGTTCAAGTTCAACAGCCAACCAATAACCACCTTTGAGTCACCTTCAATGAGTAATCTACTCAAGTTCATATCTCATGCCCACTGTACAGCCTGAACATCAGCCATAATTGTTAGACAGTGTATGCCCTTAGCTCCAATCAGCTTGATGTACATTATGACATTTATTGTAAATGAATAAAAATACATATTTGGTTCATGTTATATGGTGTGTTTCTGTGTAATACCCTTAAATTTGACACTTATGAGACTTGTGTTAGTTTAGAACCTTCACAGCCGTTGGATAGGCCTGGGGAAGTTTATCCTGCCAAGGCTGCCAAGGCTTGTCTCAGCTAGCAAGGTGAGACCTGAGGCACATACAGTGTGGGTTTTCTTGAAACCCTGAATCGGACCAAATTCCAATATTGCCTTGAACCTTGGAGACAGATGGGCAAAACTAGAATGTTATACCTGACCCCTAGACTCGATTATGGTACTACACTAGGTGTCAGATTGGGCTGTCTTTGATATGCCAATCAATGAGATCCTTAGAGGGGGTCAAAACCTAGGTATGTTGGGGCAGCCCAAGAATTCACCTGAGTGGGTGATCATAGTGACAGGATCAGCCTCTTTGTCAGACAAAGTGAATGGTCGGGGAATGTACTCTCTCTTATGGAAACCTAAAATGCTGACAGTTGATTTCAAACTTGTTGAAATTTGTTTATACATATATATGTATATAATGGTTTCACAAATTGTTTGCAAAAAGGTTTTCATTCCCTGGATCCATGCGAGTAGAAAGTGTAACACTGTAACTTGTAGCCGAGGGAGAGGTCCTCTCTTGTCGAGCAGTATATGATCATTAAGGGCTGAGAGGTTAAGTGTAAGACCATTTAGAGATAATAAACTTGATGGGCTAATCTCACATCTACCCACAATTCTTGGGCCATCATAAGATGGTTGGACCCAAAGATCATTTAGTGTAAATGTTGGGCCCATTAAGAGCCCATACTGATGGACTCAAGGGTTCACTGTACTCAACAGTGAATCCGGCTAGGCCTTGTAACAAAGGCTAGGCTAAACCCATGTGGCTTATGTGGAGATCAATGATAGGTCCCACACCATACAAAGCTAGCCAGCATTAAAAGGAAGTGAGCCTAAAAGCTTAATGGGCCTAAAGCCCATTTCGAACTAGGTTAATTGGATTAATTAAATAGGGGGTGAATCTGGGTATGGATTAGGGATCAGCAGATAAGGATAGCAGGATAACTCTTATCCACTTAAAGAGTCCAGATCCAAATAAAGATTTGGATTATGAAGCTTCTAATTGGATTAGGAGAAGTTGATCCTGATCTACAGATAAGATAAGGGATAAGCCTTATCACTTAAAGAGTCCAGATCCAAATAAAGATTTGGATCAAGAAACTCCTAATTAGATTAGGAGATTGACTCTTTAAGGGTTATATATAAAGAGGAGGGGAACTGGAAAAGGGTTACACATTCTACTGCTTTTTGCATTCAGTTCTCTCTCCCTCTGCTCTTGCTATCATACCCTGTTCGATCTCCACCTCTTGGAGTGATCAACATTGGATCCTGATATTGTTTCTTGGTGGAAGAAACAATCTTGAAGTTGTGCTCACATCCCTACCTCACCCTAAGCTGTGTCATCTTCAGTGGATGAAGGATTTGGTACCCTCTTTGGGCATGAACACCTACGTTGGGAGGAGCTTTTTGTGTGGATTCCGAATCAAGTATTCCTCTCCCTAATCTTGGTTCAGATTTAGTCCGGTTTGTTTCAAGAACGAACCTTGAAAAATGCAATTTTTCTAAATCAGGGAATGGGATTCCCGGATGGAAGAAAGAAATTTTTGAAATTTCGCCTAGCCACCCTGCATGGTTCTGCCATCCATATGATGAATCTCCCATCCCTTCAATAATATCTCTCCTCAATAGAAGAGAATTCTCAAGATGAATGAATTAAGTAACCAGTTTCTACATTCTGCCTCATCCAAGTCTCCATTTACTAGAAAGACCATACAGATCATTAAAAAGGAAAAGGTAAGTCAAAAAAATGATTAACAAGAAAAAAGGAAGAAATAATGAAAAAAAAAGACAGAAAAATATGATTAAAGCAATTGGTATTTCTTTTCCAAATTATGAAAAAGAAAAACCTATTACACTAAAAATCATGATCAACTGAAAGAATGAGGTTTTCTCACTCATTCTTTTAGTGGTAAATTGAATGAGAGCTAACAGCGTAGTGAGGGAGGTGAGGCTTCTAGCAGATTAATTGGGAGTCAGCTTCAAATGGATTAGAAGAGCAGCAAATGGCCTGGCTGATACACTTGCTAAACAGAGGGTGAATAGGATATAGGTGTAAGGGAACCCTTTGCACTTTCCTGTAGTGTAATTTCTTTCAGGTTTGATTGAATTAATAAATTTATCAGTTAGAGGAACAAAAAAAAAAATTAGTAAAAGGCACTTAAATTACCTCAGACTATGACGAGAGAGGAATAACAATTTTTTCAGTAGTCTTTATTAGAAAAACCCAACATTATAGCAAAACGAAATTGAGAGAATATGGATGAAAGGAGCATGTTTCCTTAACTAGAGTAAACCTGTCTACAAGGGAGGATTCCTCCCTCAATGCAGGATTCACATCATTAAACATATTATAGAATAATCTTATTGTTTGGAACCACAGTGATTTCAAGGGTTGATGGTAAGAATACAATGCTGCAGGCTCAGACTTGGACAAAGAGATCCCAAAGTGGTCATGAGGTCAAAGATCACATTTAAATGGTAGTCTTCTTGTCTTAATGACATTCACTTTTCAGTGCAAATGCACAAGGAATCTGTTAAGAGAGACATCTAATTAAGGGTAATATAGTCAAAATATTGTTTAAGTCTATTGGAGGGTATTTTTGTAATATCTGTACTCGTATAAATCATATCAGAAAGGGTTATGCCCAAGATTGATCGGATTCTTCCAACTTTCTTTCCTTTTCTTTGAATTCGTCTTCCTTCTTTCTCTCTTTTCTTCCTTTTGTTTTCTTCTTCTTATTATTATTTATCAATCTGTTCTAGCACAAGTTGGTATCAGACAACTACTGACATGGGATAGCTGTTGGAAATTTTCAAAAACCCTCCTATCCAAGAATTAAGAAAAAGGAAAGAAATCTGATATATAACAAGATTCATTCCCATGTAAAGAGGGATTCAACCATTTCTCTCTCTCTCTCTCTCTCCTCCCGCCATCTCTCTTTTCTACCACCAGAAGCAAACTTCCGGAACTACATTCTGCCCGATCCCTCTCAAGAAGGTACATCAAGCAGCCAGTCTCAGGGTCCAGCCATTTCGTTTTTCCACCTCCAGCCAATCCTTAAGACCTTTGAAGGCCAGACCATCATCTTCACCACACCCATGTTCAAACAATTGTTATACCTATGCATGACAGGCCTAGTATGTTATGTCCTATACTGTTAGCATAATCAGATTAATACATATCCTGGCCTAGAGTACATCATTCAGATGCAGTTGAATGAATACTATGCTATTTGAAGAAAAATCCATGCAGAGGCATCCTTAATAAATAACACAGTCATCTCTGAGCATGGTGGCGTGAGATAGCAAGGGGTTATCTGTTATGGTCCCGCGCGTAGGATCTCGTCACGGGTCGGTCCACAGGGAGAAAGCCCTGCTTTCCCTTGCGCCTTCCCTTGCGTGCAGACCCTATTGCAGAAACGGAATGGGTGATTTGTCCAAGAGACCACCCGAACTCTCCCTTGGGGTGATTTGTCCAAGAGACCACCCGAACTCTCCTCACTCTTTTCTTGACTGGAAAACTGAATACTTTATTTCACCTTGTAGCTCCTTAAATAGGAGATTACAAAAGGAAATTCCTTGTTGGATTCAGCTAGGCTAGGGTAATCCAACTCAAACTAAATCTCCTAATGACCTACTCAAACTAAAACTCCTAATGGTAACACAACTCTTACTTAAGAAAAATAAGATAAGGATAAGATAAGATAAGGGATAAGGGATAAGGTAAGCTGGCGGTGAGTTGGCAGGCAGAGCTGATGTGGTAAGATAAGTGTGGCCCCACCTTGATGAGTTGTCCTGTGGGCCCCGCCCTACTGCTGCTGCCGGGCGGCGCGCGCGTCTTGCGGTGCTGCTGCCATGCAGTGCGTGCTGCTGCCGTGAGGTGCGTGCTGCTGCCTAGTGCTGCTGCCGTGCGGTGCGTGCTGCGTGTGGCCAGTCGGTGCGTGCAGCGCGCTGTCCGGCAGTGCGTGCTGCTGTGCGGCGCTGCTGGGCAGTGCGTGCTGCGCGCTGCCGGGCGGTGCGTGCTGCATGCTGCTGTGCGCGCTGCCTATGACTGCGCTGCAATGTGCTGCCCGGGCGGTGTGTCCATAACATTATCCACCCTTTCCAACCTTGTTTCTTGCAATAAAATCAAATCAATCTAATTCCCTCTAATGCAATTCCTCCTTTAACTCCAATCTTCTCCTATTCTCCTCCAATGTTAGCTGCCTAAGAGCTTCTTTTTAGTTTAATTCCTTGATTTGATTTGAGAAAACTTCTTTTCTTACCTCCAGTCTTCCAAAAGTTTCTCTATGCCACTCTTTCAGCCTTTCCACCTCCCCTCAACTCTTTCATCCATTCACATAGCTATTAAACAAAGGGTGCATAACCCACATGGCCACATGTTCTTAAATCAGAAAGGAGATCGTCCATTTGTCAAATTTTTCAGAGTTAATAAGATAAGGCAATGGTGCAAGATAAGCCTAGGCAATGCTTTACAACTTACCCCACTCCAAAGGTCCTCCCAATTGATGGTAGCAGTGAAGGAAACCTGGGTCCTCTAGGTATTGAAGGAGTATTCAGGAATGAGGAAGGGAAAGTTATTGTTCTTTACTTGGGTCCTATTGAGTGGGTGATTCTTTGAGAGCTGAATAATGGCTGTTTTAAATGGTATTCAAAAAGCAAAAGATTTGAACATCAAGAAGTTATCAATTCAGGGAGACTCAAAGCTAGCTATTAGATGGCTGCAAAAGGAAGAGGAGTGGAGTGGCTGATGCAAGGCATGGATGTTACTCTAAAATGGGTTAAAAGAGATGCTAATTCTTTCTTTGGCTAAACAAGGGGTGGGAAGGAATCAACTGCTTTGGGCATGGTTGTAATACTATATCCTTTTTAGGGAGAGCTAAGAGAGTTTGTCTCTCCCTTTATCTTAATTGTAATTATTTCTTTGATAATTAATGAATTATTGGTCTAGGAGGTCAGCAAATGCTTTATCTGACAACCTAGCAAAGCAAGGGGTGAATCGGGAGGTTTTGTTTTGGGCAGTGTTGTAAGTTGTTTTTGTTCAGGGGTCACCTTTCACTTTAGTAGGTGACTGTTGTACTTCTGGTTTTTATCTAATGAAAGTTACTGTTTCCTATCAAAAAAATTAATGAATTATGTTACTGTTATTGATCAAAAAAAGATCATCCCAATCTATGGCAAACAAAAACCTACCAAACTTTAAGTAAATGGAGGTTTCTTGGAAATTATCTGTTGTTTATAGCTAGCAATACAAAGGAAACAGAAGCAACCATGGGAGAGAATATTTTCTCTCTAAACATGTGGCATTCTCTTCTCTTCTACTTCTTCTTCTCCTCTATCGCACTACTTATGTCTTTCCTTTTTTTTTCCTTTTTCTTGTTCTAAGTTTTCCAAGTGACTCCAAACAGAGTCATCCATCTGTTGACTTAATATCTTATAGAACCTAACCCATTAAACCAAATAATTATACAGAAGTATCTTCAGTTGATTATATAATTTAACTATGCAGTAGAAGGACAAGTTCAAGCTGGGACTCCATTTTGAAGCATCCAATGGAGGGACATTTTGGCAGTTGGTACTTGGTACTTATGGTTCAATAAGTGATTGGATTTGGATGATTAATTGCTATCCCCAAACCCTGCCATCTTCCTCTTTGCAGATTCTTTGTACTTTAATAATGTGATTGTGTTCATGTTTGGTGTACAAATTGAATAGATTAAGTTTGGTATACTCAAAAGTGCATCCACATCCTTTGTACCAAAAGAATGTTATCAATTGGGTAGGGATCAAAACATAACATAACATAAATTTGCATAGTGCTCATTAGTCAGAATAAAAGATATGGTTTAAGTTTTATTTGAACATATGCAATATGGCAATAAATTGCCTAGAGATACATTTGCTGTTAATATGTTTTTGCTTAAAAAAATGTAAAAATTTTGGCATTGTTTTAGACTTAAACCATGTTTCAACAGTGACCATCCTTTTTATGAGCAACTGTGACCATCCGATATTCAATTAATAACATATTTTTTATTTTAACTTTCATCAAAATATTTTAAAAAAAGAGATGCACTTTTACTAGTTCTAATTACTAAAGAAAAGGTATTACCAAAATTTTACATTTTAAGACTCCCATTTGCACAAAGGCTCAGAAAACAAAAACCTTAATATCCATTGATTCTACTATTCAATAACAGAACATGTAAATCACCAACCCAAAAAGAAAATTATGAATGTGAAAATTCCCCAAAGCCAAACACCATAGGGAAAAAATTAAAACCAAAAGGAAAGAAACAGAGAAGTGAGAAAAGAGAAGCTTATTGTCTTTCTTTTTCTTTATTTTTTCAGTTTCACCAATCACCCTCCAAAACCCAAAACCTCAGCTAAATGATAAAACAGCAAAATCATCCATCAGTTTTTATCACCTAAAACTCAGAAAATCCTGAAAGTATAAACCCACAAAAAGAAAATCCCAACAAAAAAAAAAAAAAAAAAAAAACTGGAAACAAAAAAAGTTCAACAACTATTACTACAAAACCCGAAAATGGAGGAACTGAAGGAAATATAGAAAGCAAAGAGATTGATTGTCACCTCTCCAATATTGGGGCATTGTGCTTCTTCACAGACAGTGTTCAAATTCAACTTTGACAGCGAGTCCTTAACCTCCTGAAACCTCTTTCCATGGGGTGCTCTCTGCCGCAACCACTCAGGCTTCTTCTCATTCGGATCTCTGCCAGTGTAAGGCCCCAACCCATTTCGGTAAGGCCCCTTGGATGAAATCCCATCAGACTCAAGCAATTTATAATGCAACGAAGAAGGTGAAGTACTAGAATCGGTCATCCTTGATGAATCTACGACTTCTGATCGAATTCTGGGCCAGCAATGGAAATCTAGGAACTTGGTTTTTGGACATGGAACAGAGATCAAAGAGGTAAAAGGCTTCGGAATGGATTGATGAATCATTTTACCGACAAGAACAAAAACGAGGAGTAGAAATGGCGCCTAAGAGTGCTAGCGGGTAGGCTCTCAAATAAGAGAGGGAAAGGTGGTTCTATTTGTGGAACGTCGAACATGGAACTTTGGATTCTCCGCCCACCGGCCCAGTCATCAGCCCTCGTTAGAGACCGGCAGGGACGTGCTACCAACAATACCAACGCAATCCAACATTCCACCACGGCCCTTCATTGCAAATAGGGCAAATTTCTTAAATTACCCCCAAAGTTTATAGAACTGTCGTCATCGGAAAAAAAATAAAATGTCAATTTTGCCATTCACTGATTCTCAAATTTTCAAAATAAAACTCAACTGCTAAAAAAATTTTACCGCCACCGCGATCCTATTCCTAATGGTCGGATCTGAAGAGGAAAAATGTTGCCACTATAGTACGCATCTGGTGGCATTGAAGACGGATGTTGCTATATCCGTTGATTCCTCATTTTCTGATTGGCCATAAGAAGCAGAAATTCTAGAAACTTACATGGAAGAACTGGTCCTCTGTGTTCTCGAGTGCAGTTTTAGCCACATTAAAGCTCTTCATTTTTGCAATCGCTGCCTTTGTCTTCTCCAACTTCAAGAGCTCCAAACTGAACCCTGACGTGGAATCTCTTTCCAACAGCTCCTTGGGCTCTTTCCGTCGCTCATTTTTTTTGCAACCTTTGCTCCTGCAAGCCCTACTCGCCGTCACCATCAGCCACCTACCACCATACCCGAGTGTGGTGAATCTGATGCCTCCGCAGTTGGTTCAGTTGGTCCTATCGCTTCTCCATCTTCGCCTACATTTAACCTTGTAAAGTGTGTGACCGAGCAAAACTCAAGCCAGGATGCTGTTGTCGGTCTCGGAGGGATGAGCAGGGACGGGAATCAGAGTTTGAGCTCGAAAGCGAAAGGGTGAAACCTTGGGAGGGAGAGAGGATTCACGAAATAGGAGTGGATGATCTAGAACTCACGCTTGGGAGTGGAAAAACTCGGAAACTTAGTGGGGGATACTGAAGATGTTAAAAACGAAAAGAAGAGCTTGTTCCATTGGTAGCCAGTTCACCACCCAATGTAATTGGATGTTGGTTTTGTTCGGCTAGGTGTTGGCAAGCACCAGAACCCTTGTGTTCGGCCATTGGTAGCCATTTCACTCAATATGTTCTGGGCTAAATGACAATGCCAGCGCTAGAACCCAGATTCAAGACCCATTGGAGGATAATCATCAACAGTCCTGGTTACCGAACAGATGGAATCCATCTCCATGTTTCAGGGAACTACTGACGGCTTTCTAAATGGCAAGGAACAAGGGGAGTGAGGTGGGATGCTAGAGCTACATTTTTCTTCTTTTCTTTGAAAGCTTAAATGTAGAAATGGACTATATTTTTACTTACAAAAGTTATAGAGTTGCTAGACTGAAATTGATTTCCGCGAGTTTCCTCAACCTATCTCCAATTATTCTTAACCTGTCAGCTTCGTTGTTCGATAATGGCGGTCATCTTGATTCCAGAGGGCTTGCCTGCTTGTTCTTGCTCAACGGGGTAGAGAGCGAAAAGGCTGACTGGGATTTCCATTGCTAAAGCCTAAAGCTACCAGACGATGGTGTTGCTGTCAAAGAAGTGACGGAATAGGGGAAGGGAAGGAACAATAATCAAGTAGGAGTGGAATTAGTCAATTAATTCATTTTAAGGGTATTTTAAGAAATTTGACCTTGCAAATATTACATTGTCATTCATAGGAAGAGATCGGATCTGCTCCCACTTAGGGAGCCTCACACGCGCCTCACATGCGCGGAGACCGGATCTGCTCCTCACACTTAGCGCCTCACACATATATCCTATTATACGTTGGAAACATCTCCCGTACTTATTTATTATCATTCACGGGAGATGTTTCTAATGCTCGGTGAATGTGCATATGAAGCGCCCATTTGTGAAGAGCGGATCTCGTCACCAATGCACGGTGGATGTGCATGTGAGGCGCAAGTGTCGTGAGCAGATTCCGTTCCTTATAGGAGATGTTCCAATAATCCTAAGACTCGGAATCTTCTACTTATAAGTACTTCATTCAAATTACCACCACCATCTATCGTGAACACCTCCCCATGAATTATAAGAAGATATTCAAAATGCACAGTTGTCATATTTCGTGGACAGTATATCCGAGCTCAAATCAACTTCTAATGCCTGGGCGATGTAGCTACCGTGGTCTATTGCGTGTTAGGAGCGTCTAATTAAAAGTAGATCTGAACTCATTAGGGACGACCGGACGAGTGAAAATTGGCGCCCCACATTCGCATGTCAGCATGCATCGGAAACATCTCTCCTATTTGTCATTAGCGATGCTTCCAATGCACCGTTGGATTGTATTGTGGAGCGGGTTCGAGGTGCTCCGTAGGGTGTTCATGCAATTTGTTAGGGAACGGGCCTGACACTTTTGCGCCTCACGTGCACATCGACCGTGCATTTGAAACATCTCCCGTGAAAAATAATTTATAAGTACGGGAGATGTTCCCGATGCATAGTAGGATGTTCGTGTGAGGCACGTGTAAAGCGCCCTATGTGAGGAGCAGATCTGATCTCATTTGTTAGAGGGGTGCCAACAGTTCAGTTCAATTTGTAGGAAGATCAGATTTGTTCTTCACATAGGGCACCTCACAACGACCTCATAGGCACATCCCACCATGCATTGGGAACATCTTCTATGAGGTCATTGTGAGGAGTAGATCCCAATTCGTTCGTAGGCCTATTTTTGAAATCGAACGGTATTATTGGTTTTGGAAAACTAGTAATTAAAACTGAACTGAAGTCAATCAGTTAACTAGTTCACTAGTTTGGTTCGTCGATTTTTCTGTTTTTTATATTTACAATATAATTATAAAAATATATATAAATATATAATAAAAACTAGAAATATATATATACTATATAAATATACATAAATATATGTATACCGATCGGTTCAATTAACCACCAGTCTTCTATATTGGTTAACCAAAACCAAACCAGTACCTTCAATTTTTTAAAAATATTGAACCAAAACCAAACCAAACAGTTTAGTTAACCAGATTTTTAGTTCCGTTTCAATCAGTTTTTTGGTTTTTTCTTACTCACTTCTAGTTAGAAACTACCCCATTGTCTTCATTTAGAAAATTTTAAAGATAAACGCACTCTTTAACAAAGAAAAAAAAAACTAACTCATGGGTGGTTGTTAGGAATCGGGATTTGCTCCTCACGGACTTACGCCGACCTCAAGTCCAAATGGGGTTATGAGATCGGTGTGAGGTGCACCCTATGAGTAGCATATCCAAACTCGTAAATTTGTAGGGTTTCTAGCTCAAATAGCGAAGTCCAAATCACCTGCCAACAAAATATGTTCCAACCCTCTACCAACATAATCTCACACCGCACATCTCATACATGGCAAGTCTCACTTTTATGGTGGGTCCCAATCTCATAATAAGATGTGTGGTATTAGATCAAGTTGGTAAAGGGTTGGAACATTTTGTTAGCATGAGATCTCAACTCCAAATAGCCACATTGCTTAGCCTTTCAAGGTACACGAAAAATACTCCTATTACATCACGTGATATATTAAGAATTTTTTAAATATCCAAATTGCCCTTCATTATATATTTCTATTAGATCATCATTAGTGATCGTTAATAGAAATTATTCATGTAAGCATTTAAGTATTTTATTCGGTCAAACTATCATTTGAATGATCAGTCAACCTTATTAAATATTTTATGATAAAATTACCCCTAACTATTGTGGGCTGGGCTTGGGTCAATGGTAATTTTGTCATAAGAAATATTTAATAAGATTTTTTGGTCATTTAAGGGTAGTTTGGTTAAGTAAATTAATCAAATGCCTATGTGGACTTCTATAAATAATCAAATGCCTATGTGAATCGACAAAAGGTGAGCTTTAGGAAAAAATTCATTAATAGGGGCTCTCAAAAGTTTTAAACAATCACGATGAGTTTAAGAGAAATGGATAAAAGTCATAGTGAATTTTAGAGGTGTATTAGAATCTGTCAACTTTTCTTGGTTATGAAGTCTGAATGTAAAGAATGTTGTTTTAAAATCTAAATGTTGAATTGCAAAAAATAGCAATTAACCATTTAAACCCTGCATATGAGAAAGTATGTTTAATTATTTAAAAAATTAGTTAGCGATTAATTATATGAACATAAAATAATTTGTAAATAGTAAAATTAATAATATATAAGATAAACAATTACATGATTATTAATTATTGTAAATTAATAATTAAATAATTAATTTAATAAGCATATAACTAATCATTGTTATTTATTTTAATAATTAAATAAAATAGTTAATATTAATTAATATTAGTTATAGAAAAAATCAAAGATCTCGATGAATCTCAAAAAGCCTCATTGATCCCAAGAATTCATTGTGTTACCTAAGATAGTTTTGTTTGTATAGCTATATAAGCCTATTCAGAGGCATTGCATTTACCAATACTTATATTATTCATATCTTATTTGGCCAAACCTGAATAAAAATCTTGTATGTGCACTTCATTGTTAGTGCTTTTCTTGATTTTAACTGCTGATATTCTTTCTTTATACTGAAAAGGCATTGATTGGAAGGAAAACTTGTAGAACTCAATTCATCCCCTCTTGGATTTATTTACTTGGGCAACAAGATCTCCTCCATATGAGTCTTTTATAACTTATGATGGACTGCCAAGAATCTTTTCCTAATCTAATAATGTTTCTTAACATAATTAAGAAATATATGGAGAGAATCTTGATCTCTTAATTCAGCCCAAATACTAGAACCATTCTGGTTAAGAGTCATAGTTAAATTTTATTACTATCTTTGACTTTCTTGTAATAATTTGACTAGGCTTTCTTAAAAAGATGACTCCTAACCAAATTAAAACATCTATTGTTCTTGGAAATCTTCCTAATAAAGGGATGCACTAGCTTATATGGCATGGGAACTAGGGGTGTAAACGGTATTCAAAAATCCGAACGAATTCGATATTCGATGTAATCAAATCGAATTCGGATATTTCAAATATTTAATTGGTCGAATTCAAATATACTATTTATAATAAATAGTTAATTAGATTCGAATTCAAATATGACCTGATTCGATTCGATAAACATTTGAATTCGATCGATTATTTAATTCTTATAATATATATATATTATTTTATATAATATATATATAATAATTAAACTATATAAATAATTTATATATTTATATACATTATATCAATAAAATATTTATTAATTATAGAAAATAATTAATTAATCTAATTGAATTGAATATTCAACTATTTAATCGGATTCAAATTCAGATATTAATTTTCAATATCCATCAAATATCAAATCGAATTCGGATATTGGATTTTTTTGTCGGATTCGAATTCAGATATTATCTGATCCGATTACATCCCTAATGGGAACCACTACTAAATATGTTATCCAACTTTAATCTCCATAAGCCCAATACTTAGCCTAGTGGGGCCAACTACTTAAAGCCATTCACCAATGTGGCTAATTTACCCTTATCAATTAGGGTCTTTAATGGATCGGTCCAATAAGTGTCTAAACACTTGATGACTTTGAGCCTTGCCATCCTAAATGTCTTAGTCCAATTGGTCCAGCCCATTATGTGATTTTCTAGTTAAATTAGCCCATATTATCACTTGAAATTAATCTCATTGTCAACAACACTTGAGGGTCGAGCTTGGGCTCAAGACCTAGGCCTGATGGTCGAGCTGAGCTTAGGCTCGGGCCTAAGTGTATTATGTTGATACATATGCAAAGCCCGGCCCGCCCCATGAACAGGTCTATATATGGGGAATAGGAGGATTTTTTTCCTATGACACAATGCCTAGCCTCCACATCCAATAGACCCTAATAAAGGAATCATGTAATCTTACTATCAACAAATTTAGACATCCATCATGGGAAGTTGTATAGAGCATCTTTTATCTCAACATCATAGTAGATTCTATTACATTGATCACCAGGTGACATACCATTTTTTATTGACCTAACATACTTAGATATTTGACCTTAAAAGGATTTCACTAGTTGGCATACCAAAGGCAACCAAATCTAATACTCAACATGATAACAATATCAAGTTTAGGGCTTAGAAGCAACACCTAATTATTCCAACTATCATAAAGTCTAGAAACTCATTGGGTTTGGTCCAGTTCAATGTTTCTTGCAAATACACACCTTCACACTTTAGGTTACAACCCAAGAAGTTTTTCTTTTTCAAAAAACATAAGAAAATATCCTTACTACCCAAAATAGTTTGTATAGGATGGCAATATACTACTAGCATATTGGGCAACTATATTATATTTACAAGCATTATATGCTAGTTAATGAGCTAGTATATTACTGTTTTTATTTATATGCTTTATACATATGTTACCAAAAGACGACAAAAGATCCATCGCATAATCCTTTAGATGAGTCACGTGCCATACTTCACTATCCTCCTTGCTCACTAAGCTATTAACAACCAAAAGAGAGTGAAAGAAATAGGGTTGTTGATACGTTCTTCCACTCTAGAGCTTTTGACCATGGATTATAGTTAGGGGTACTCAACTGAACCGTGCGGTAATTTTCTGGACCAAACAAAACTGTTTGGTTTTTCAATTTAACCAAACCAAAACCAAACCGATGCAACCAATTAACCACGATTCAATTTTTCATTTTTTTTGTTGCCCTCAATATTAAAAAAAAGGGGGGGGGGGAAAACCTTCCCTGCCGATGGTCTGGAGAGAGTGAATATGAACAGAACTAAGACTGAAAGTGATAGAGATTGAGGATGTACAAAGAGAAGATCAGATTTTCTGGACATTTAAGCTTGGGCTCGGGAAAGGTAGCATCATTGTCGTCGAAAGCGGAAACGAAGCTGGAAACACTGGTGTCGTCTCCCACGAAGGAAAACAACAATCACTGAGGGAGAAGTAGAGGAGACTGAGACACCCATGAGTAATAATGCCAAGCACCTGCTTCATAAACAGGTGAATATACCAGCGGGCTTGCGAGTGGTTCGTAAGCACCTAGGAAAAATCTGGTCAGCATCTTTGGCAGTCGCCGCCATAAAGCCAGTGGCATTTCAACCAAGGAGACGTGATGATTCACTGTTACAGCAGTAGACGGGATCCAGAGCGCTATTCTTTCTTGCAAGAGATCGTTCAATGCTTCTAAAGGTAGCATTATTCTTCATTGCAAGAGATCGTTCAATGCTTCTGACTAAGATCTAGTCTACATTGTAAAAGAGACAAAAGAAAATAAATGCTTGAAAATTTTCGAAGAGATAAAAAAGAAGAAAAGCTTTAAAACTTTCGATTTTCGAGACTAAGAGATTTGTAGTCTCCAGTCTAGCACTCCAGCAGAGGCAGACTACCGAAGTTTTTATTTGATTTTCAAAAATAAATAAAAATATAATATAATATATATAATATTATATAAATATATAATTGTGTATATATATATATCGCTCGGTTCGGTTAACTACTATTTTTTTAAATGGTTAACCAAAACCGAACCAAAACTATCAGTTTTTTAAGAATATCAAACCAAAACTGAATTCAATTTTCAAAAATAAATAAAAATATAATATAATATATATAATATTATATAAATATATTACTGTATATATATCAAATGGTTCGGTTAATCGCTAGTTTTTTGAAATGGTTAACCAAAACTGAACAGAAACTATTAGTTTTTTAAGAATATCGAACAAAAATCGAACCGACTGGTTCAATTAACTGATTTTTAGGTTTAATTTCGGTCGATTTTTTTGGTTGGTCCAATTTTTCATTTTTTTTTGCTCACCCCTAATTATAGCCCACCATTTTGCTTGGTAACTTGATGAAGCCCTGAACCTTCTACTTTCTGTCCATAGAATAGATCAGTCAGAGGATGAAATTATAACACCTGTACCTGCTTTTCCTAATGCTGGGTCAAACGACCCACCCACATGTATATATAATTGTTGTTCTAACTTCTAAACATTCATTTACCTCAATTATGTATTCTATATCATCATTCCTCAGTGTATATAAAAATGAATTAGTTTTCACAACTAACTGATATAGGCTTAGGATCTTTTGGTTATAGACTCTTGCATTTTGCGTGTCCCATATTAATATTGAAATAGTATCAAGAATTGATATATAGTGGGCTTTAAGTTCAGAGTTCAATGTCCCTAGTTTATTCTGAACCCAAGAAGACACAAATTGACTTACATGCAAGGCATGTACTATCTCTGGATTTATTCCAATTTGAGACAATATCCATAATGCTTTTGCATAGTGACATTGAAAAAATAAATGTCTCCAATTTTATTGTGACTGGTTTCATAGGGGACGTACTTTGTCTAACCCCTGTAAGTGGTGTAATTTATCCCTTGTTTTAATCCCCTCCCACCAAGCCTTCCACATGAGGATTTGAAATCTAAATGGGACATTTGCTTTCCATATTAGTCTCCAGGATTCCTTGGGTTTAGTTTGGAAAGAGTACAAATGTAAATATGTACTGAGCAACTACATACAAAATATAAGGTTTTGCACTCTACATATTTGCATTTGTACTCCTTACAAACTAAGCCTTGGGACCAGATGAAGATGGACACTTTTGTAACAATACTTTGTAACAAGATTGGGCACTATAAGAAGAGTTCTTAGATTGATTCTAGCCTTCCACAATAGTGTATTTGGGTTTACAGGAGACAAGTGAGGGATATGAAGGATAAGGTGAATGGTTTCAGCTTCAAAATATTGATGGAGAAGTGAAACATTCCATGACCTATCATCCTTAAGAAAGATTTTCACTTTTTCATTCCCCACCAACTCTATTATTTGTAATTTTAGATTTTAGTTTTGGGCGACCATTTGACAAAGATGGGATCCAAGGGTCTTGTATGTTTATTAGAGTCCCATTTTGCATATGCCAAAACAAGTTTCCCTTGAATTGATTCAACAAATCAATTGCAGATTTCCTCCATTTTGAGTCATTTGTCTTCTTGTTTAGCATAAATATTGACTTATTCTTAATGTACTTTCTTCGAACGGCTTCCACCCATAGGCCTGATTGTTTAGTTAATAATCTCCATACATGTTTAAAAAATAATGCCTTATTGAATTTCTCAATCCTTCTAAAACCCAAACCTCCCTCTCTTTTTGTTTTACAAATTTTATCCCATGAAATTGTATGTAAACTTTTTTTTCCGGGGAACACTCCCACAAAAAAATTTTTTTCTTTGGAACTTTTCCATCTCTGTCATTGTTTTCTTTTGGAGGATCCTTGTAGACATTAAATATATAGGAATTGCCCGTAGAACAAATTTGACCAGTGTCGTTCTCCCAGCTTGTGACAATAGTTTTGATTTTCATGCTGCTAATTTGTTGTTCATTTTTTCTATGATCTCTTGATGGCTATTATTGGACCTACCCCAAAAGCATAACCTTGTACCCAAGTATTTTTCTTCATTGGGCATTTGTCTCATTTGTAGGATATTGAGAATGATTTTTCTTTTCCTTCTATAAATCCCTTTACTAAAATGTACACTTGATTTAGCATAGTTAATTCTTTCTCCTAACCATTTTGTAAATACATCCAATATTTCCTTTATCTTTCTTAGTTGGGCAGGTTCAGCCTTGCACCAGATAACACAATCATCAGCAAATAATAGGTGGGATCTGAGCATTAAGTTTAACTTTATTCAAAAAGGCATGATAAAGCTTGCATTTCAATTATGAACAGGTACAAGGATAAGGGATCTCTTGTCTTATTCCCTATTCTAATGGAAAAAAATCTTTCATAACCTCATTTATCTTTATTGAAAATCTTGGGGATTTTATGCAATATTTAACCATCTTACACCAATTTTCTTCAAACCCCATCTCTTTCATCATCTCCAAAATGAAATCCCTTCTGATCCTGTCATATGCACTTGACATATCAATCTTTATAAAAACCCAACCTTTTCCTTTTCTTTTTTTGTTTTTTCATTTTTTCTACAATTTCCTGAGCCAAAACTATGTTGTTCGTACCTTGCCTACCTTTCACAAAAGCTGCTTAATTAGATTCAATTATTTTCTCAAGGATATTTTGCATTCTAAGTACTAAGGTTTTTGCTATGATTTTGCATGTTACATTGCAAACACTTATTGGTCTATACTGACATTTTTTTAGGCTATCTTACTTTTGGAATGTAGACAAGGTTGGTTGAGTTTATCTTAGGAGGGGATTCTATTGTTTCAAAAAAATCCTGAACAGTTTTACACACGTCCTATTTAATGGTGGGCCAGAACTTTTGATAGAAGAAGGGTGTAAACCCATATGGACTTAAAGTTGAGTGTGCCTTTAATGACTTTACAATTTAGTATATCTTCTCTTATGATGGAGAGATGAGTAACTAGGTCACTCACTTCCTCTTGAGAGATTTTTTTTTTTATTTATTAACCCCTGCAGGTCTAGATCCGAATCCCATTAGGAGTTACTGACATGACAAGCATGGTTTTTAAATGGTTCATCTATCTCTTCTAAATTCTTTGCTTCCCCACTTTCCTTTTTTTAAAAATTGAAGAGAAATTCTTCTTCTATTGTAATATGTAACTTGGTGGAAATATTTGGTGTTCCTGTCACCCTCCCTTAGCCACATTTCTCTTGACTTCAATCCCCACAACTGCTCTTCTCTGAGTAGCCACTTGTCATACTCATTCATAAGGCTTCCTCTTGTGTTCTTCATCACACATTGGTTTTCTCCTTCTAAGTCGTTTAACTCTCCCTTTATCTGCTTCAGTTTTTCCTCAATTTTCCCCAAATCTTCTCTATTCCATTGTTTTAGAGCCAATTTACATGATTTTTTAGTTTATTTGGCAGGTTAGCCAAGATGTGTTCCATCGTTGTTCAACTATCTCCTTACATTCATCCTCATTTACGCACATGGGAAGAACGTGAAAATGTTTTGGACCAGATAACACTTGAGGATTAGTTTCCAAAGAGAGAAATACATGATAAAAAAATATGGATTGAGTGGTAGATATTCTTGCATCTGGAAAGAGGTTGTACCACCAGGGAATTGCCAAACCTCTGTCCAATTTTTCTTTTACTAGTTTATTCCCCTTCTGACCATTTGTCTAAGTATATGCACCTCCAAGCATTTGTATTTCAAGTAGGGTGTAATGGTTAATTAGGGTCTGTAAAGAACCAGAGTATCTATTTTGTATTGATATTTGAACCGTAGTAATCAATACTTTCCAACTACGTCATTCAAGTCTCCTATCATCATCCAATTTTGTTTCCCATTGAGATTTTCTACAAAAGTTTCCCATAAACCAGACATAACCACTAGTCCAGGTCCAAAGGCCCATTTTTAAAATTTAGTATAATTATTCTCTTAGATGAATAGATTTTTTTATAAACGTGTCTTTTTTCCATCCATCAAAAAGTCCCTCAAACAACCCTTTGGCTAGCACACCCCACCAATAGGCCCTAGCTTACTTGTTTTATCAACATCCAATTTGGTTTCAGCAAAGAATACTAGGTCGGGATTTTGGATTCTAATTTGTTTTTTGAGGTATCTATAAGTTTGGGGGTTGTTACAACCTCTGATATTCCAACTAAAGAATTTATTTTCATGTTGAAAGAACAAACAAAAGACTTACGATGATTAATCAAAAAGCAAGTATTTTTGAGGTACTAGCAAATGATCATTAGGGTAAATAAAGGAGAAATGATTTATTTATTAACCTGGATATCAAGACTTAACAAGTTCAGAAATTTGCTTTGGATCCAAACCGTCAAGCCCTTTGGTCCCATTCTTGTTCAAGATTTCTTCTTTCATATCCAATGAGCTACCCTGGCATTCAAAAAAATCCTTCGCTATCTCCATCAGGTTAACCCACCAATTTAGGTCTTCCACGCCCATCACATCTTCTTCTACAACATCTATCCCTTTTTGCTTCTCTTCTACAACATCTATCTCATATGTTGACCCTATGTGTTTTGATGATAACAAATCCATTAAGAGTACTAATGCTTTGTGGGGTAGCTATCTTAATTGAGCTAAACATGATTAACAAATGCTAAATGAAGCAAAGCCAATATGGAAGCATTGGGCAGTTGTCCATTTTTGTTGTAAACCATAAGCTCAAGATGCACACATTAAGCTCAGTATTAACCAACATCCATAAACCTAAACACTAGAGACTAATGGTTAGAATAGGTTTGGTTCTTAGGTGTTCTTGAACTTAAAAGTTTGGTTAATCTCATTTTGAAATCCTAAGGAATATTGTTTTTTGGACCATTGAAATGAATCTATGCAAGCTTTTAAAGTTTTGAACAGTGAGGAATTGAATTCCCAAACTAATGAATTGACTACCTTTGACAACTGAGACATGTATTAAGTTGACGCTATTCATGAGTCAATTGTTCATTTTGATGAGTTAACTGCCTTTAACAACTAAGGCAAAAAATGAGATGTCACTATTCATGAGTCAACCACCTAAAATGATGAGTCAACTACCCTTTACAACTAAGAGTTGGAATCAAATCATTAGTCATCTAATTGAGTGAGGTTAATTGACTAATAGAGAAAAATTATTCCTACTTTTGACTAGTAGTCAACTAAAAAAATTTATTAGTAAATTACCAACACTAAAGATTTGATTGTTTGAAGGCTAAACAACTAGTTACATCCTTTTGGTATGCCTTTTTATAAGTTGGGTCCAAGTTCTGAGCATTACCAAGAATGACTTAGAGCCAACCCAACAACTTTCTAACGACCATAAGGTTTCAACATCTATAAATTGATACTTGAGGAATGAAGAGTGTGAACAAGATTTTTAGCAGTTAAAGTAGTACTTGTGCTCTTCATCATTGTTGATCAAGTTGAACCCCACTAGTTAGCCACTTTTATACCTCTTTGTTGGGGATGAGGTGGTTAGTTTAGTCATCATCAAAGAAGAAGAAGCCTTACAAAGACCGATCTACTACACTATTAAGGTACTCTTGGATGCAAAAACTAGATATTCAAACTTGGAGAAGGTAGCTTTGGCCCTCTTAACATCAGCATGCAAACTCATATCTTACTTCCAAGCTCATAACACTTGTGTTCTCACTGACCATCTTCTCAGGTAGGTTCCGTAGAAGCCCAAAACTTTGAGATGCCTCATCTAGTAGAGTACAAAGCTCGATGATTTTGACATCAAGTATACACCTCAATTAATGATCAAAGCACAAGCCTTAACTAACTTCATAATAGAATGCACCTTCTCCACCTCTAAACAAGCAAGAGAATTTCCAATGTGTACACCCTTAGGTCTGACTTCAAGGCCTTTAATAATGAAGCGGAATACGAGGCTCTCATTGTTGGACTCCACCTTTCCTTGAGAAGTTGGTGCATAGCACATTGAAACTTTTAGTGATTCCCAGTTCATGGTGAATCAAATTAATGGCAAGTTTGAATCTTGGGGACCCATCATGGAGATCTACCTGAATAAAATTTAAGAGCTCGCTTATGGGCTAAAAAGCTTCATTATCCAACAAGTACCATGGTTAGAGAACTTTTGAATTAACACCCTATCTAAACTGGCCAGATCGTTACACTCTAACCTCAAAGGTATAATTCATTTAGACACTCTTGCATAATCCAACATTGTCGAGGTAACACTGATTTCTCTCCTAGTTCACTTCCAATCATCTTGGATAGACCCGGTTTTTTACTTCCTTTGAGATAGTACTTTCCTAGAAGACTAAGCCAAAACTAGAAAATTTAAACTCGATTTCAGTCAGTGTAAGGCATGTTCGAATACCATTCGAATAGCCTTTATAGCCTTGCATTGGGAATACCTCTATGCCTATGTACTTCATTGCATGGGACAATATTCCCAATGCATCGAATGGGCCTTGCACTGACTGAAGCCGATCTTAGAAAAATCACACATAAACCAACCTAGTATTAGTTCATTTCGGGGAACCTGTACTAAAGATCTTACACTTTCCCTTACTTGAAGTATCTTGATCCCAATGAAGCAAACTATGTACTTCAATAAATACATAAGGGGATCTATGATGACCACCTCAGAAGTTGGGTACTTGCCAACAAATCTGTTCAGCAGGGATACTTTTGGCCAACAATAAAGCAAGACATTGCATGGCTTGTATAGACATGTGACCATTGTTAGAGCATTCTAACATACCTCATCATCTCGTGCTCCCCCTAACACTAATCAGCAAACTATGGCCCATTTCCCAATGGAAAATAGATATCCTTGGTGCATTTCCTCTTGTAGTGAGACAAAAGAAGTTCCTCCTTATCATCGTCGGTTACTTCACAAAGTGGGTCGAAGTTGAGCCCTTGGCGTAGATCACAACTAAAAGTTCCCAAGGGTTCCTCTAGAAATCTATCATTTTCCACTTTGGCATACCTCAAGTTTTGATCATAGACAATGGTATCCAATTCAAAGACAAGAAGTTCTAGGAATACTACCAAGAGTTTGACATAGAGTAACAATTCATTATTATCTACATTCCTTAAAGCAACGACCAAACCAAGGTCATGAACCATACTCCCTTGCACAAACTGAATGTGCCCCTAAATCAAGACAACAGAAAATGAGTTGAAGAGACACCAAGTGTTCTTTGGGCATACCACACCATGACACAGATGACTACGGATGAAACTCCCTTCAACCTTACCTTTGGTACTAAATTAGTGATCCTAGTAAAAGTTGGTTCACCTACACTTCAGACCGAGAACTATGATAGCAAGTAACAATGAAGGACTTTGGACTAACCTCGACTTCCGAATGGAAACTTGAGATTGAACACAAATCAAGATGACTGTTTATTAATAGTTTAGTTAGGTATTACAAGCAGGTAGTTCAAGATAGAAGATCTCATACTACGAAAAGTCATCATACCCGATCTTGGCATCAACAAGCTAGGACCAAATTAGGAGGGTCCCTATAGATTCCCTAAGGTGCTAAGTTAGAGCTCTTACCATCTAGAAGACCTCAACAGGCATGTTGTACTCCATAATTTGAACTCGACGAATATGAAAATGTACTACCAATGAATGGCTCCGAGCTTAACATTTGTCAAAGTTCTTGTACTTAAAATTATTTGTTAGCAATAAAATCTACTTTTCTTTCCATTTAACATGTCTACGCCTCAATACATGGACACTACCGAGCATTAATGGTACTATGCACACCAAGCCCTAACCATGTATACATCAACCCTACCAAGCACTAATGGCACCAGGCATCGACCTTAAAAACCTAACCAGGGTTAAGCATGGTAGGAATGCTGTCCCAACCACTCATGGCAATTAGGATGACCAATCTAAACTACTAAGTGTGGCATCTAAACAGCCTCATTTGGTTGAGGACCACAACTAGTTTATTGATGTCTTTGTACTTGCCCATAAAGGATCATAACCTACCAAGTTCCCATACTTAGACAACACCAAGAAATTATGAGTTCAAAAGTGTTGTGACCCTTGCACCTTGGGTGCAATTTGAGCTTGTACAAAAATGAGAGATCTTGGCTATATGAAGCCTAGTCACAAGAACTTAGTCTAAAACCTTGGCCTAATGGGTCGAAAATCCTAGGTATTGCTAAGGACTTTGGCCCTTTGAAGCTGAGTTGAGCCACAATATCATCAATAAACTTCAGCTTAATTGGTTTCCTAATAGCTTTGAATTGCACAAACAAAAAAAAAAGAGAGGGAAGAAAGAAAGATGAAGTAAATAGCCGAAGTGAACAATGTACAAAAAATCTTCATTATATTGATCCAAATGTTGTTTTAGGGCATGAACTCAACATATTGATCTTTACACTTAAAAAAGGAAAAAACCAATAGATGCAAAATCGTCCAAAAATCCTTAAAGATCATGCCATAGAAAGGCTCGGGGGTTCACTACTCAATTGGGGTCAACTATCTTGGTTTGCTTATTTTCCTTAGGCTAATTGGTCACCGAGGCTTACTACTTAGGCTCCTCGTAGTCAAATGCACCAAGCTCAACTATAGCCTCAACAATCTCAAGAAAGAACCTTGAGATCCTACTCTTACAATAATTGAATCCAAACGGTAGGAGTTTGTGTTGAAGTCATCCAATATGATCTTGAAGTCCTTGTGGTCTGAACTCAAGCATGGCCTTCTCTAGATGCTTCTTGAAAGAGGCAATATTGCCTTTCAAGTCGTAGGCTCGACTCTTTAGCTTTCAGTTCTCCTGCTCCTTGGCCTTGACAACATGTCTTCACCTCTTCAAGCTCAAACTTCAGAGACGCCTTGGAACTCTCCATTTTTTTTAATATATTTGCACAAACCATGCATCCTGTTCACCTCTTGGATGACTACACAGATGTTCTACAATATCAACTTAATCTGTAAAGGTCTGAGCTCTAAAAGTTGACCAAAGCATCAAGAGGATTACTCACCGCCACGACCGTGTGAATAGTCGACCTCCCAACACCCCACTTGTGTGGCTTGTGGTCTTGATTTTTATCTATGGGAGAAAGACCGTTTAAGCAATCTACTCAACCACTCTATCCTTCTTTAGAGTGTCCCAGTAACAGATGTTCCAATCTATGCGGTAGACATCGTCCTCGGCTTACTCAAAGTTAGGTGGTAGGCGGTAGCAATCTACTAAACCATTTCCGCCGACCTCTGTTCATTAGAATCAGTGGCCACAAACTTGTCCTTGGATGTCTATTGCTTCTTTGAGGGCCTCATCATAGGGTCCACGATCTTCCATGGAGGTGGGAGCAACATTGTGTCTATTGTTGTTGCTACATTCTTCTTCACTATCGCTACCCTCTAGAAGTGCAATATCTGTTTCTCATTGGGATCCATGTTAGTTCCTACACAACAACATCCGAGGTTAGTACTTGGATAAAAAGCATTAAGAAATAAGTCTCGGTGGCTTAGTGACCAACCAACCTAAGTTGGGCTCGATCCAACTCAGATTAGCATGGCTAAAGAGGCGTAATTCTTTATGTCCACCTAGATCTCGACTATCCTTGCCAATGCTTCACTATCCTCCTCAGACAAAGTTTGCAATTTAGGTGCCTTTACCTTGGTATTCAAGATCGCCAGCTCAGGCCTTAAGAGGGGTCCCAAAGAACATCTCCATGTTTGGTTAAGTCAAGAAGCAGTAATAGTCCTACTAGTTCTTCTTGGGGTGAGGGAGTGTAGAAGAATGGAAAGGTCATCAAAATATTGTGGATGGTGCAAAAGGAAAGGAGCCCAAATAGGTACATAAAGGAGTTTGGCATCAACTAGACATGCAAAATTTTGTGCCACCTCATCACAGACACCAACCTCAGATCCAAGGGGAATCTAAGTCCAACAACTAAACTCTCCTCATACACAAATCTTTCCTAGCCGAGGCGTTTAAGCCCTCTTTCCACTCCTCGAGCACCTAAGTTTAGATTTCGGAGGGATGCAATATACCTCCCTAATCTTCTACATGCCATCCCTTTGTAACATGCAAGGAGCGTTGCCAAAGTGATTTTAAGGCCCTAGCTAGGACTTCGACCTTCTCGGCCAACACATCGACCTTGGTCTTCTTGGTCAACCCTTCAATCTCATCCAAAATGAAGTCTTTTTCCAACTCCTCTCAAACCTCGAACTTCACATCAACTACATCACCCACAATCTCGACCTCCTTGGCATCATTCTCAAGGATCACCTCCTCGACCTTAGTCTCATTGATGTCGATCTCTGGTACCACTACCCTGGTCATCTCTTGGTGAAACGACCCCAAACTTTGCTCACTATTCAAGCTCAAACACTAGGCCCTGAAGATGAGGATATAGATACTTCCTGAAGATGATCTTTACAACAAACTAGAAAGCACCAGATGAGGACGAGGACTGGCCAAAATCCGATAGGCACTTTCATCCAAATGATAAAGGGAAATGGCTCTATCTGCCTCCTTATATAGAAGCTTTCAATAGTCAAATTAGGATGATCAACAACCCAGAGCATGAGCTTGGGAGGATGAAATGTCGCAATCCAACTCCCCTTTATTTGATTTTTTTAAATTCAAGTTTTACCATACAAACTATTATCATTGGCTTGAGTTGGACCAAACTATGGGTCAAACAGTTCAACCAAGATCAAATGAAATCATTGAGCTCTTTAGTTAAACACACAAGGAGCTCATCCCCCAAGCTCGTCAATCGAGCTCCTTAGCGGATCACTTAAGAAACTCATCCATTGAGTTACTTAGTCGAACACCATGTTCATCGATTTTAAAATTTGGGGCTTGTGATGAGGTTGTACCTCTCTCCAGTTGTACCACCACATGGACATTAATGTGGACGAGGACCAAACCATGACCCTAGCCAGACCAATGACATGGAGCATCACCATTCATGGAGATGACGGTTACCATACATGCCATAAGCCTCGAATATAGAGGGATATGTAGCGAACGTTGTGCTCAACTTAGCCTCCCATGATGGAGAGCGTTAAAAACCAATGAATCGATTCGGTTGCAGGTTATATCCCTATAAACCAGATTGAAACTGAAATGAAGTAATAACCAATATTTATATTAAAATATGACGACATGGGACTTATGAGAAACCATACTTTTAACGGAAAAGCACGGACAAGCCCAATGCAGATTTCTAAATTCCATTGCAAATCTATAAACATTTAAAATATCAAATACGCCCACTCTATGCACCAATGCTTGCCCGTGAATTGGCATCAATTCCGAACTGGCACCTATCCCAACTGTACTTTGGGCCTAAAAATTCTGACCCTAGGCTGAACAGTCATTCTCCCTACTTTTATCATCTCTTACTTTTTTTTTTTTTTTTTTTTTTTATAAATAAGAATGTCAAATCTGTCACTAAGCCCTGCCTTATTAGTCCCAACATCTAACATCTCTCTCGTTCTCTCCCTCCCTCCCTCTCTCTCTCTCTCATCCCCCCTCCTCTAACGTCTCTTCCTACACTAACTGATGGTACAACTGACAAATTAGTTACCATCCTCTCTCTCGGTTTTATGATATTATTGGTCAGTTTCAGTTGACCCAATAACGAACCCAAAAGTCTCGGTTTGGTTGTCACAAAAAGGTAAAACCAACCCGTATACAGCCCTACCTAGTGCATACCACATGTCCCGAAAAGTGAGGAATACAGCAACACGCCTCCACAGGTATTTAAAGGCATGCCACTCAAAGTATTGCTCTCTCTGGACTCTATTCACTTCCAGCATTCTTGCTTTCCAGCTCTCTTGCCCTCAATCACTGCTCAGCTACGACTTGCTCGTTCTCAACAGGTCGTTCTAGCCAACCTCCTCCTCTCCTTACTGACTTTGGCTTTGCAGGTTGTCAGACCCTCACTAGCTCATCTAGCACAGCCTAGCATAACTCATCCAACACAATTCGTCCGGTACACCTCGCCAACACAGTTTGTCCAGCTTAGTGGGATTTGTATTTTATACTCGTACGGCCACCTCAATTTGGACAGCATCACATGTATAATCAGCATGGTGAGGAATGCATTAATCAATATCACACATTTGATTCAAAGCAAAACTCACCCCAGTTTGTTGCATGCGAGAAGACAGCTGAGGAAGGGCTTCATGGACACACCAATGTTGGATGGAAGCTGCAATGATAGTAGACCATGGGACAACATCCTTTTAGGCATTTCTTCAAATGGATTGAAAACTCTGACAAAGTCACCACATTTCACATACATATTGGGCAGATTGTTTGTGAAGGAAAACTCTGACAAATTGCTTTACAATGATCTAAGCTGAAAATATACCACATCTCTGCAACAAATTACTGTATTTGTCCTCTTTCATTGACCAAGTCTTGCAAGGTTCTCCATCTCTGCAACAAATTCCATGGTAGAGTAAGGCAACCAATTGGATAATGGGGGAAGAGGAAGAAGAAGTTTGCTTACCTGTATATCGTGGTACAGCACTGGAGAATAAGTAACAAAATCGGACTGGACGGGGAGCCGTTTTGGGGTCTGGTTCTCAGGTTGAATGGTCTGACCGTCTGGTTTGAATGGGCAGACTGTTATGACAGAAAAATTTTAAAAACCTAAAAACGGCCAAAAACCGTTTTCGGGTTGAATGGTTCAATGGTCTGACACTCGGGTCAGTAATTCACTGACCAGATCAATGATTTTTTGCCAAAAAACAGTTTTAGGGTTAAACAGAATCGGTCTAGAGACTTATTCCCGATTTTTTTGGTCCGACCATCCGGTCCGGTTTTAAAAACATTGTAACATCATGGTGAGCGTTGCAGGAGGGCTTCCAACGAAACTAGTCGATAATATCAATGGCATTTTTGTCAATTGAAAAATTAGTGGGATGCATTTGTACAAAAATAAGATCTTATCTCCTTTTTCTAATTCGAGATTTTTTTTTCTTTCCGGTTTGAAAAAGGAGTTTTAGTCCAAGATTACCAAACGTAAAAAATCTGGCTTATCTCCTTTGTTTAACAGGTAAGCAAACGTCAAACATCATGCTGTAGTGTCCAGTGGGCAGGAGACCAAGTCCTTATTAGTTATTAATTGCAACCCCAAAAGCAGCCTAAGAACTTCTAGACAAGCCAAAGCTTCATATATGTACAAAATATCAACTATTGATATTAAAATTTACTTATTAGAAAATGAAAAGAAAGCTTAAATAGCTGTGCATTTTTTTTTTTTTTTTTTGTCGCTGTTTCGAATTGGAATTGCCTTACACTTTGTCCTACCTATATATTGAACCTTGTATCAAGTAGGTCTTGGATTTTGAGTTAAATGTCCCTACTTCACACTTGAACATAACCTACACACTGATCAACTGCCTGTAAGTAAAAAGCTATGCTTTCCAAGGTGTCCCATCGATATGCACCATGCAGAATGGAAAACAAGCGGAACCTTGTCATCTTGTCTCAAGTAGATGTTCTTGTCTAATTGAAATGAAGAGGGTACCTGACCAAATTTGGTAGTTTTGCAAAGAAGCAGGGATTTGAAATGCCTGAAGGCTCTTAATTCATGTGGCAAACTTTTGAAGACAGATATAACCAGATTGTAACATGGCCCATACTAACCCAGTGAAGTAAGGAAGTAGATTACCACACCCTCCTTTTTTTTTTCCTTTTTGTTCTTTTTCCTACATCAGTCCAATGCGTGGAACTTAATGCAGAATATCATGCCAGAGTTGAGCATGTAACACATTACACGTACAACAAATTGGAACAGAGGATCAAACAAGAAGAAATGTTTAAAGCCAAAAATATGCACCGAGGTCAGAAACGGAGTTTGGAAATCAGCTTCTGAAAGTATGAATGTGCTTTCTCTTGATGCATGAACCGGTCAGAAATTAGTGCCGTAATCCAAATCCCCCTGGCATTCATGTCCTCTTTTCAACATCCTCTTTTTGCCATACAGGTCACAGTAGAGATGACAAGTGATACACTCTACTACAAAAGGGAAAATAGGAGAGCACAGTAATGTTTGAGGTCCTTTGAAGTCCTTAGCGTGTAACCTCTAATCCTTGGTGCAGTGAGCATCATTTCCATGCTGTGTGCAATGATGGTAACCTACACTTCCAAGGAACTCACGGATCTCTCTCGCACTGCTATTGCTGGCTTGTAGGAGCCGCTCATCTTCCTCATAGATCAAATATGGGGCTTCGCCCTTCTTTCTGGACAAGAGCTTTGAGGCTCCTCTCAATACATGATGCTCCCAACCTTGAACATCAATCTTGAGCAAAAGTACCCTTTCTGATTCTGGGATCACTTCATCTAGAGGAATGGATCGCACCTGAAGCTCAATTTCCTCATTGGACTTGAATGCCAACTTTGCACCAGTAGCAGAAACAGCGCTGTTATCTAGCCTCCCAACCAACTGATAAGACAAACACAGAAAAACATTAATTAAAATATGCTGACAAATAGGTTGACCAACCAAGAAAATAACTGCAGGATGACACGACTTTTTATTTTTTATTTTTGTTCATCCTGTTCATGAGAGATTAACCAACAAAATGTTATTTTTGCCATTGGATTAACAACTATGAGTATCTATTATAACTAACATTAAGAGAGGGTGGAAGGGATACGTCATAATTCATAAGCAACACCTCATATCACTGAAACTGCAAAGACCAACCACCAAGCCGAACCCCCAAGCCTGGTAAAATCCTACAAAAATGCTTGGAAATCTCCAATTAACTTAACAAAAAAAAAAAAAGGCAAACAAAAAAGTGAGCAACAGCCAGAGCTGAGCACCCACTTCGTTAAAGAATTAACTGGTTAATTTGGTTAAGCAGAGATCAGGGAGATGCTTCTCCATATGTATTGGCATCCGAGAAAAAAAAAAGAACAAGAAAAAAACACAATGCAGAATGGGGCTGAAGTCCAACTAGATGACATTGTTTAATTTAAGTCAAGAAAACTCCATCTCTTAGAGCAGGTTGTGGATAGTGATGTCAAGGTTGCAAGTCTCTTGGTCTGTTCTTGGGGAGGATTCTTTTGCAGAAGAATCCTTTTAAAGATTAGAAGAAAAGGGTGGGACTAAGGAAGAGGTTGAGACTATCCAAGATGAATTGGAAGCAATGTCTCAAAATGTGGAGACATGAATAGATGCACTGGGACTTTTTGATGTGTGAGGCATAAACCTCATGGTTACTGATTTCTAAGAACATCAAGCTAATTTAGGGAAGAGTACAGAAATATGCAGAAGAGTATACTTTTTTATGTTGGACAAGCATATAAATGAATAAATGGTCACAAGTAAAGGATATTAGAAGATTTATAGAAAGTCATTGCATTCTTATAAATCATTTAATAACTAATATGGAACTCTAAATGTTAACTAGTTCAAAATAGCTTCAAATATTTAAAGCATAGACAGTTAGACACAAGCACAAATACATACATAAACATGCATATGCATATGAAAAAGGAAAAAAAAAATTCAAGCCATGGAGAATGCCCTTTATATTTTCATAAGTGAGCCTAAAATTGAGACTTGAAGCATTTTCCTTGAACCTCACCACAAGGTGAGCCTCAATGTCTTGTATGCTTTTCAAAACACCGATCAGAAGTTGAGGACTTGAATGATGATCTGTGCAACCGTTGTGCTATGAACATGTTGGAGCCTGGAGATGCACAGGGTAGAAGGGTGTATGAAGCCGGAACAAGGCTCAGCTCAGGGGAACAGAAGCAGTAGAGGCAATAGGGGAAGGATGCAATCCTTCAATATTCATAATATCATAGGATTAAACAAGTTATGGTATCAAGGCAATGTTGCATGGACTCTCCTAGATGCATGACATGTATGTCAGACATGTCAGAGTCCAAGAATGTGATGTATTTTTCCAGGTTTTCTATGATTCCTTGCCATGTTCATTGTTGATACCTTCTAGTTAGTTACTTGCTCAACTAGAGATTAATATGAAAGAGGTGGTTGTTAGCTTGACTGCAGGCACTTTTGATCAGCTTAAGCTGCTAAACAGATGCTTGGTTGGATGTTTTGTTAACTTTAAACCAGACGTGGAAGAAGTGTGGAATTGGGCAATGGTTGAATGGCAGCCAAGTAGCTCCTTTCAAGTTAGAAGGCTCAACGTGGGCTTCCTTTTTTCCTTTAGCAATGAATATAAAGCTCCTGATATCCTTGAATGAGAACAAGATCAACTATGGGTTCTAGAGTTAACTTTTTTTTTTTTTTGATGAGTAGTTCTAGAGTTAATGTTGGGGAGGTGGAACCCCCTTGTTGGATCTTTGAGAAATGTGGGGTTATCAGGCTTCGGCTAGATAAACATTTTTGGTATTCCTTTACATGCCTACAGCTTCCAAACGTTTAGGGATGTCGGGGATGCATATGGGAGGTTGAAGTCGAATGGGCTCGTAGTAGAGGAAGGGCCGAAGGTTGAAGATGAGGGCATTTTGGGAACAAAAAATCAAATGATGATAATGGGGTTGGTGTTTTGGGGCTAATTGATTTTTGAGACATTGGGAAGGTGAAGAGGGAAGATTTGGGGAGTTTGGAAAAGGGAGAGAGGAGTGGGGCCCACTCAAAGTCGGCTAAAGGAAAAATGGGGCTGGCCCCCTGGACTTAGCAATTTATGATGTCAAAGGGAGGATAGAAGCTGAGAGACATGTGATAGGCCAAAAGGAAAAGGGGTTGGGGTATGGAGAGGGAGATGAAAAGCCTTCAACGTTGCATTTTGAAGGTGAGTCTTGCGTTGGGAATTGGGAAGATGTTGGGGCCCACCTTCCAAAGGCAAACCAAAATATGTGAGAAAGACAATCGTCCCGCTCAGTCTATGGGTAAATAGAAAGAGATTAATAACTTTTAAACATTCAAAAAATGATAGACGTAGGAGATCGAGCAAATTTTCATTGATTAGGGATCGAAGGGGAAAAGAAATAAGCTAGAATGGGAGATCTTCAAATCCGATAGAGGTAAGCAAGAGAAGATCACTGTGAAATCAGTGGAGGGGCATACTAATCGTGACGTTGTCCGAAGCCTTGGCAATGGCAATGATACTCATGCTTGCTACATGCAGAATAGGGGTGAATCCGTGGAGGAGTTTGAATCTGTGACACTAATGCTATGTTTGGTTTGAAGGAAAAGGTAGGGAAAGGAAGGGAAAAGTAGGGAAACATATACAAGGTTTGTGAAGGTTTCCCTACCGTTCCCTACTTTTTCCTTCAAACCAAACACATCATAAAGGAAAACGGTGGTATGTCGTCTTCAGACTCTTTCTATTGTGAAAGAAGTTTTGTTTAATGTTTCTAGTGAGATCCACATAGAAGATGAGACTGGGTTAAGGAGAGGGAGAAGGATTTGAAAGGGGTCATTGTTGCCAAATTAGGAGGAGATCGTAGTGTTGGTGATGAAGGAAGTGGCAACTTTATCACAAACTACTGTGTCATGCCCCAAACAGAGGACGCTGATGCTAATCACCAGTTATTTGAGGAGGTGTTGATTGGAAGGATATGTGTGGATTTGGGTAGGAGGGAGGCTAAGAAAGATTTAGTTGTGGCTGAAACAATGACCTCCAAAAGGTTTCGTGGAGCTACTGGAGTAAGATATTCACATACTGTTCACGTCAACAAAGTCTTTTCTTGGTAAAAACATATATTGGTAGGGGCTGGTCCTACAAAGAACTACAAGGGGCAGTAAGACTACTACGCTGACAAATGAAGCTGCTAATGATGAGGATTCTCTGGTTGTATCTAACTCGGGTATGCTGTTGGGGACTTGCCAACATGAAGAATCAACAGATGGTGAATCTGTTTCTACTACAAAAGATTTTGATAAAAGCCTTGAAGAGGTGGAGAAACCTGGAAGTATTTCTATTGAGGAAGCAGCTAAAAAAGATGTAGAGATTAGCAAAGCTTGGGCCGGTTCTTCTGGGGTGGTGAGGAATTAGCCAGGAAGCCTTTGAAGAGTTCAAGAGGAAGAAGAGAGAAGAAAGCGTGAAGAGAGGTGTAATTGGAGGAGGGAGGTGGGATGAAGATGATGATGGTCAGGAAGAAGTGTTTGAAGAGGAAGATTAGGGTCCTATTTCCTCTAGGCTAGGCTCATTTTGCTCATGCCGCAGAATTGTGAAGCTGCCTGAGGAGCTGGTTCTTTATTTTGACAGAGTTTTTTGTAGTTTGCTGATGTTTTTGTGAAAGGTGTGTCTTAGTTAGTTTTCTCTTCTCTTGGGTGATATCTTATCACCTTCCTTTATCTTTATATTTTTAATGGAATTTTTAGTTTACTCAAAAAGGAAAAAAACAGTGGTCTCTAAATCGTTAATAAGTCAGCCATATCCCTCAAACTTTGACTTCACAATTGCAAGTTGCTCCATAGCTGATTTCTCATCACCAAACTCTTTCTCCCCTTTTAGAACAATGGTCACATTAGCATTCCCAATCTTCCCAATCCTCTTACTGTTGAACCTAACTGGTAAAAGATGTGGATGTAATTTCCAGCAGGTATCCTTCATATAATTAGGATTCTTGCAATGCTCAAAAACAATATCCTTCTTCACCTCCACAGCCTTTGTCTTTACCCAGCATATGCAAAATGGTTAATAGGCACTCCTTGGACTTGCACTTGTCTCTTACTCTCTTCACTACTAACCATTGTATAGTCGTCCCCTATGACAATTTTACCTCATCCTTAGCCAAAGACCCTATTTCTCTCCACCAACTTCCTGCAAGCTGGGGCTAGAAGAGCTAGGGGCAAAATAAGTAGGACGAAAACAAAATATAAGAGATTTTAATAATGGGAGTGCAAATCAAGGTACACTTAGGATTGAAGACTAAGAGTTAATTCAAATGTGACATTTTCGGTACCTTGGTTTGATAATTCATAACAAGTGTGAGATTGAGGAGGATGCTACCAATAGAATTAAAGCTGGATGGGAAAAACGGAGGGTTGCATCTAGAGTTTTATATGATAGGTCAATACCACTTAGATTAAAAGGAAAACACTATAAAACAGTTGTAAGGCAAAATATGTTGTATGGAGCTGAGTGTTGGCTAGATATGGGTATGACAAAATTGCATATGTTAAGATGAATGAATGGAAAAACTAAAAAGAATAAGATAAGAAATGAAGTCATTCATAGGAACTAAGGAGTACCTCCAATAGGTGATAAATGAGAGAAAGTAGACTAAGATGGCTTGGATATATGCATAGAAGACCATCAACAACACCTATAAGAAGTCCTCATGTGCCTCTCTTTTTTTTTAATGAATCTTGGTTAACATTTCTCAAAAAAATAAAAAATAAAAAACACCTATAAGAAGTGATTTGATACAAGTTGAAGGGGCTAGAAGGGCAAGTGGTAAACCCAAAAGGATATGGGTAGTAGAAAGAAATTATTTAAGTGCCAATAATTTAACAATGGATATTGCATTAAATAGAATGGACTAGTGAAATAGGATTTATGTAGCCAACCCCTTATAGTTGGGATAAGCTTGGACGATGATGACGATGGTCAAGGTTGGGTTGGGTTAAGTTGCTTAAGACCTCAACTATGAACCTAATTTTCACCAATGCTTAGAAAATCGGACTGGACCAGCCAACCGAACCAACTGAACTGTGACCCAGGGCACTGGCCGGTTCAATCATACCCTAGAAATTGGAATTGATAGAAAACCGGTCAAAACTAGCTAACCAATCGGTTTAACCAAGAAGCCACTGAAATAGTCTCGATTTTATGAAACTAGCCAGTTCACTAAATAAGCCTAATTTTCACCTCGTTCGTTTATCAGTAAATAAGAGGTGTAAAGTTGGTCAATGGGTATCATTTTCCCATTGACCAACTTTATAGTGTTCTTTTTTCAATAAGTATTGAATCCAACGGTAAAGTTAGTTTCATTTACCTGGATAAAACTTACCCATCTCCCAAGTGGTAGCCTATTTTAACATTGGCTTTTTATGGGTAAAAAGGTCATTGTATTACTTACCTAGGAATCAAAAGAACATGGGTAAGTGAATTTACCTAGGTGGTAAGTATTACCTAGGAGACACTTACCTAGATAAGTGCACTTACCCAAGTAAGTGACCAATTTGTAAACAGACAAGGCTGAAATTTCAAAATACTTATTGCAAGACTTGTACCGTGACCACTTATTTGTGTTTTTATTCGAAGAGTAAAAAATAAAATCATTAAAGAAAAAAAGAAGTCATACAATCTGAGGGGTGTCAAGATAACACCCCACTGTCTTAACAAAAAGCCAAAATACAAAATACATGAGACATTTAAGAGGCAAAAAACTAATCAAAATTACAGGCTTGTAACTCAAGAAAATTATTTATGCATATTGCTCAATTATCATTAATCCATTTCTTTATTTGTGTTAATTAATGATTCTTTATTGTATACATTACTTTATTACACACCATAGTTGTCAAGGTGACGCCTAGGCGACAAGGCACCCTTTGAGGCTCGCCTCGCCTAATCGCCAAGCAGTTTTCTACTTCCTACTATAAAATACTTTTTTATTCATTCTTTTTTTATATTATAATTATAAAATAGACATTATTAAACTAAAAAGTCTAAAATGATCATTTTATGTGTTTATATACTAATTTCTTTTTATTATTTTCTTATTTATTAGGGTTTAATCAACACAAACATTGCTAAATGCTGTATTGAACCCTCAAAGACTTAAAAACCTGAACCAATAAGTAAGGAAGAACTTAAAACTTTATCTAATCAGCACATTTTCCTCTTCCATATATTCTTCTTCTATTTCTTCTTCTTCTTCTTCTACTACTACTACTACTACCAATACTTTTTATTTTCTTCTTTTCCTATAACAAAAATAAGGGTTCAGCCCCTATATTTTTTGAATTTTATTTTCCATCTTCCTTTTCTTCTCATGAATATGCTGATTTTCTATACTTTAATATGAAACTTATACTTTTCTTATGAAAATCATGAATAATTATTAAAGAAATATGGTTATGGTACCTAGGGAACTACCCTAGGATCTATGTTTTTAACATAAAAAATCCATTGCCTAGTTGTTACCCTGCTTAATTTGCTTGGGAAGTGATGTATGACGGGTATGGGTCTTTACTAATTTAAGATATGTTGGTAGGCTTTGTGGGGTGAATGAGAGCTGTGGATGATTGAAGATGAAGAAGATGGATGGAAAAGCGAGTAGGATGCTTGCTGTCCACCAAGGAATGAAAGAGAAATCAGAAGAAAGAGAACTCTTGCTGTTAGAATAAATAGCAAAAAAGAGAGATTGCTTAGAAGAAGAAATAAGAGAGAGAGAGAGAGAGAGAAGACAAATTTCTGGCAACAACCAGGATTCACTAAACCAAACTTTATTTCTTCAAGTCAATTCTTCTTGAACTTCAAATACAATGACTCTATTTGTAGACTCAACTTATTAACTCCGATGTCCCTTTACAGACTCCAATTTGCACCAGGAAACTGGCCCAAAACAACTTCTAATAGTTTTAGAAATAAAACAAATAAATCCATAGATGACCCATAAAGACACTCCAGTGAGGACTCTAATTATTAAAACAACTCTAATAACTCATTACTGATCCTACTACAACTGACTTACTTTAAAGACACCCGAAATTATTAAAAATAGTCAACAACAAGAAAATAAATAAAAATCTACCATAAATAGTACTTTCAAAATAGAAAGAAAAAACTGAAAAACAGAACCATGTTCTTAAGACACCAACAGCTAGAAAATAAATAAAAATCTGAAACACCAATATACTATAACCCAAAAATTCTGAAATTGGTATAGAAATTGGAAAACTGACTTAACTCTCCATTGATTCTTTCGTTGCTTCCATATCTGCACCAGGAAGCCTTACATGCAGTTGTGCAAATGGCAATTAGACTTATCATCCTAATGCAAATGGTAATATATTGATATTGTGCTCACCTAGCCTCCTTTTAAAGGTCTTGATCTAGCACATTAGAGAAATAACTTTTTGAAAGGGTTCCACGATATATGTTCTTAAAATAATGTTGGATCTGTTTAAGCTTTTGATTCCATCTCAAGAGGCAAATTTTGTCTTCCAGCATGCTCTGTTGACTGGACTCGATGGACCAGTGTAGGCAGAATTGATCCTCAAGTTGTGATAACCCATGGCTAAGACAACCATTAACCTGGAGTCATGGATGAGGTCCATGAGGATACATGTGGCGACAACCATTAATCAAGGTTATAAAGAGGGTCAACCATCATTATCTTCTCGGCCACAACAGAAACTCAAAAAGGAAATGAAATATGTACCTTAAAATGCTTTCAAGTCTCCCGGTTTAGCAGAAACAAGTGATTTTAAGAAAGCTCAATAATAGTTAGAATGAACAACTATATTTACCGATGACAAAAATCGTACCTTATGGAAGGTGATATTTCCCAGACGATCCGAAGCAGCGGCTTCAAATAAAGTAACCCGATTCCCAACCCGATTCAAGAAGACACCATCACATATTCTCTGCAAATTCTCAAACACCGGCTCAAATGCCAAAACTTTGAACCCCATCGCAGCAGCAGCAAAAGTCGCCATTCCAACATTGGCACCGACATCAACAATATAACCATCATTCTCACCACCACCAGTATGTCCCATCTTCTGCATTAGAACCTCTTGAATTGTTACGGAAATGTCAGGTTTCCTAAAGGGCTTCCCCTTGAGTAATCGAACGATATTCTTGTGGGGTTTGTCGGGGAGAGTACCTAGATCGGCGAGAGAGTAGAGGAACGGATAGCGGACGCCTTCGACAAGGTTAGCTATAACAGGATAGGACTGTGGGCATTTGAAGCAGTCAAAAGGTTCGATTGAACGAAATGGAGTTGGGTTTTTGAAGGAGATCTGATCGCCGAGACTAGGGGTTGAATTTGAGCTTCGAAAAATGAAAACGATGACGAAAATGAGGAGGACAGAGATTGGGAAGAACAATAGCAGGTTTCTAGGGGTGAGCAGTGGTGGGGTTTTGTCTCTTTTCCAGGCATTTGCCATTGAGAAATAAGAACGATTAGAAGAAGAAAAACCGAGATTCGAAGTTTTCCGGGACGTCGTTAGTTCTGTTCTTTCTGTTTATATTCGATTCCTTAATGCATTATCATTGGCTTGTTCAGGAGGGATGAAGCGCAGCAGCTTCTGCCTTTCCGAGGTTGGCTACACAGACAGCCTTTAAGCTTTAAGCTACACTAGCGGAGACCCGTGTATGGCACGGGTTTTGTTAACCAAGAATGAAAAACAATTAAGACTTATAAATAAAATTGAAAGAATTAAAAAAACGATTTAATCAATTTGTTAAAAAAATAAAATAAATTATAATAAGAATGGTCAAAAGAAAGTCAATTGCATATTATTATTATTATTATTAAAATACTGTTAATTATTAATTATTGTTATTTAATGAAAATATTGTTTATTATTAAAATACTGTTATCTGTTAATAAATACTGTATTTATGAAATTACTATAATTATTGAAAATATGGTTAATTGGTACTGTTAATTAACAATATTAAAATAATGAAATCTATACTATTTTAAAAAGCATGAAAGGCCTCAAGAATATTTCTGGATTTTTCTAAGGACAAATTTTACCCCTTTATATTTAAATTTATTAATAAAAGAATGAGGACAAATAGGGTAATCAGTTCTTAATATTAAATGAGTTGAAAAGAGGTAATTTAAAGATATTCAATGCATTCAATTATCTCTCATTAAATCCAACATTTGAGTTATTAACTTGTATTCATGTTCATTAATTCATATATTTAAGTTAGTTTTGTTTCTTCTAATCATTAAGTTCTTAATTGGATTCATACTTAATAAATTAATAATTCCAATAATATAAAAGCTTATAATTTTAAAATCTACATAGCAAAAATAGTATTTTCATCTAGGTGGTGGTAAAAAATTAAATCATTTTGGGTCAAATGGGTTAATCCACGTTGAAATGATTAAATAATAAAACTAAAAAAACTGGAAACATTTTTTAACATACATATTAAAAATAATAGGTATGATAAATAAGAAATATTTTTACTAATGATGAAAATGGAATGTAAAATTTAAAACCAATTGGAAATAAAAATATTTTCCTATTCTCTCTCATTAAATCCTATATTTAAAATATATTTTTTCATCATTAAATTCTTGTTGTTAAGTCCATAATATTAATTTTAATAGTATAAAAATAAATATTTTGAAAAGTAATTTGAAAACAAAACCATGTTCTTCCCTCCCATGGTGGGCAAGAAATTTGACCATTTGGGGTCAAATGGATTGATAAATAATGTCATAATTAAATAATAAAAATTAAAATAAATAACTAAAAAATGTAAGCAGTATTTTTATTAATGGTGAAAATGGAATGCCAGATTTAAAATCCACCTATAAATGAAATGATGCCATAATCAATTAATAAAATTTTTAATAATAGAAAATACAAATAATCACAAAAGTATTAAAAAAATAAAGAAAATTTTGGACACATATCTAATGTTATATATTTATAAAAAATAAAATATTGGGTACATCTCTAATATCATGCATTCATTATATTGAACAAAAATAAGTTTTATACATAAAAAATAATTTTATCAATGATGGAAATGTAATACAAAAATTTAATGTCAACTTAAAAATCAAAATATTTTTCTTTTTGGATGGTGGGTTAGTGTATTGAGTCAAATGAAAGACAAACAAAAATTAACTGTGATAAAGTAAAAAATATTTTATATAATGTAAATGAAATATATAATTTAAAGAAAAAATTATGGTCAAAGTTGGTTGTATATTTAAAATTAGGTTGCAGGTTGGTCCAGAAACCAACAAAATTCTAATAACTAGCTCTACATTTCAAATTATAAAAACCCCACCATTGCATCGAAGGCTTATGTGGTTGTTGCCAACATGAAACTCTTAGTCCATGTTGGACACAACAAAAAACCAATATTGAAAATAGGTGTTTAGTTTCTCTGTCACTTCCTCTGTCTCTTGATCTCCCTCCCTTCTCTCTCACTCTCATAGTCATCTCTCGATCTCACACTCCCTCTATATCTCCCACTCTTCTTGCTTTAGTCTATAGCCAAATCAAAACCTCTCTCTCATTTTTCTCCCTCATTCTCACTCTCGGTCAATATCTCCTTCTCTCTTCCTCAATCTTTATCATTCTCCAATTTGTGTAAATTACATAGCCAAGAGCTTCTTGTGATTTTTTATCAAATGGGTGTAATGATTTTTGAACCATACCAAATTGGTCTCATTTTCTTTTATACAATCTAATTAATACCACATAAGTGTGTAAAAAAATAAAAATAAAAAAGAATGAGAGAGGGAGTGGGAGAGAAATTGAAGGAGAATAATAGAAATTAAGGGAAGATGAGAGATTGACTGAGAAAGAGGATGAGAGAGATTGAGGGAAAACGATATATAGATAAAGAGAATGAGAGAAATTGATATAGAGAATGTAAATATAGAAATCAAAAACCATTTTTATTTATTTTCAAATCATATAGTCGTTAAACAAATAAAGATGACCGTGAGAATGAAAGAGTGTGAGTGGAGATTGAGAGAAAGAGTGAGAGAGTGAGTGAGTGAGTGAGAGTGAGAGTGAGAGAGAGAAACTAAAAACCCTTTTTTTTTATTTTCCAATCACCCAACATTAAAGGGCAATTTTGGTATAAGCTTTTTGTTGTGTCCAATATGGATTAAGAGCCCCATGTTGGCAACAACCACATAAGCCTTTGATGACATGGCGAGGGTTTTTATAATTTGAAATGTAGAGCCAGTTGTCAAAGTTTTGTTGGTTTATGGGCCAACTTGTAGCTTAATTTTAAATGTACAATCAACTCTGACTATAATTTCCCTAATTTAAAACTAACTATCCAACTTTCCAAAGAAAATCATGATATCATAATTGAATAATAAGTATTTAAGAAAAGATAGAACACCAAAAATGAAAATGTATAGAACTTTGTTGAAAATATTTGAGAGCATTTTTTATGTTATACATTCATCATATGAAATAAAAATAAATTTTAAAATAAAAGTTATTTTTATTTATGAAAAAAATGCAATACAAAATTTAATAATAATAATAATAATAATAATAATAATAATAATAATAATAATAATAATAATAATAGTAATAGTTATTTGCTACAAGCATTTAAGTTTATTTTTAATGATATTGTTACTTATGTTAATTTTCAATTTCTATCTTAACAATGGTATATCTAAAATTCAAGTAACTAATATGAAGAAAATTTTCTCACGTGCAACGCATGTGATTATTACTAGTTATTAAAAATACTATAATCATTAACAATGTTTTTTAACTGTTAATTATTAAAATACTGTAATTATTAACAGCTAACATTATTTAATAAGTATTTATTAAAATACAAATAATTATTAAAATACCGTTAATTATTATTATTTATAATATAAAAATATATTATATTTTGTCAATCATCATCATCATTATCATTATTATTATTATTATTATTATTGTTATTATTTATTTTTTTATTATTTAAAATATATTGTGCACATTTCCAGCTGACCCGTACTATGTATGGGTCCAGATGAACCGTAATGAGTACGGGTTCGAATCAGCTGGACCCGACTATTCATATTCGGGTTTTTCGAAAATGGGTCATCGCAGGCCGTTTTCGTCGTCCTCTTCGCACTAAATGTTATATAGGTCATGCTCATGCATCAACTTGTTTAGTTTCTACCTTCTTTTTTTTTTGTTTTTTTACTCTTCTTTTGTTAAATCTTCATTTTTTCAGTTATTTATGCGTTGTTTCTCAATAAAATAGAGGTTTGACCTCCTACCTGCTGTTTGGGAATGTCTGAAGAAGCTGAAACATATCTAGAACATTTGGAAATGTTTGCTCAACCCAAAAACAGTTGGAACGTATGCTCGACCAAAAAAGAGGTAAAACGTCTGAAACTCTTGCAACGCTTGCTACAACTGAAACCTCACTGAAACTTTTGCAACGCCGGCAACAGGAGTAGCTGAAACTTATACTTGGAAGAAAACCTACGTAAAAAACTCACAAGTGAGAGATTGCATACAAATGGAAGGAAAGAAAATCTCAGTAAAAAAGAGTGGCTGAGATGGTTCAACCTTTGGTCTGTTGAAGGTGGTGTTCACAGTCCGACAGGGTGTTCTTGATCTCTTGAAGGTAGTGAAGTTGTTTTCGGTCTGAGACTCAGAGAATGTGATTGCTGGACGTCTGAGAGTGAGAGGGTCCTGTTTGTTAGAGTTCGAATGTGAAAAATGGTAGAGAGGAGACGTTTGGTCTCCCACCATGTTTTGGGAACCAACACGTCATTAATGTGATATTAAATATTAAAAAGAAGAAAAATACCTAAAAATCCCATAACCCAGATAAATGCCTTCTGAGAACAACGTGAGTGAAGATAACTGAGACCAAATCAGCCCCTCACAACGTCAGCCGTGTATTGGGAACATCTCCCGATGATGGCATATGTTCATCCCGTGAGGGATGTGCTGTGTGACGTTGTGGGGTGCTGATTTGAACTCAGATAAGTGCGTTCTAGGATTTGAAAGAGTCCGGATCTCTTTACATTCGTCCCTGTATATCTTCAGAGGGTGCCATGTCAACACCCTCTCATGCGTGAATCTCATATGGGCGAGTAGGATTAACGTATGTACAGGAGTTAAAGGTTTCTTCTTCCTCTTTGTCAAATAAGAAATGGGTTTGCTCTCAACGAACATAGTCCATTACGTTCATCATCTACGATGAATCTAATAAGCTACTAGCACTTGGGGAGTGGCTGACCATACATACAGTGGTAATGGAAGAAAGAGTCGGCACTGAACTCCTGCACCTTCCCGCCGAATGGAATCTCTCTGTATGGCCGATTATAGCTCACGTTTAGCCAATACAAATTCAATCCCATGACCTCCTTGGGGATACTCCCTCTGGTCTTTTTATGGGATAAGTCCAAATATTCTAGGCTCTTGGGAAGCTTCACCCTCGTCGCAACAATGTTCTGTTTGTTTTGAACAACGCCGGACGCATCTCCTGTGAACTTGTTCATACTAAGATAGATTGCATCTGCATTAAAATGGATTAACGATTTGGGAATTGTACCAGAAAGTTGGTTCTGTGAAAGGCCGAAATGAAGGAAGCGATTTTGCGATATCCAAAGTGAGTCAGGAATGTTTTTGTCAATTTATTACCTCCTAGGTCCAAATGTTCTAGTTTGGGTAGGTTTGCTATGGAAGCCAGAATTGGACCTAAGAAGTTGTTGTATGATGGATTAAGGAACTAGTGGTTCTATAATTGGTTAAGGAATTCCAGAAGTCAGAAATCTTATTCATTGTTTTTCTGCTTACTAATATATCAGCTCCTTGGAGAGCACACCCTTTTTTATTTGACAGGGGAAGAAGAAACCCCTTAACCCCTGTTTTTTATTTGTTTTAAAATTTAGTATAAATTTCAATATATTAAAAATGGGATAGGAGTGGAGGACGTTTGAAACATCTGTTAATCCCACTATCACTGAAATTGATGCATGAGAGGGTGCTGACATGGCACCCTCTGAGTTGATCTGCAGAGATGAATGTGCAGGAGATATAACTCGATTTTTCACATTGCAGCAATGTGCCATATCAGCATATTGCAGTTTAGTATATAGATACATATTTGGTGAAATATGCAAAGAGCCCAATTCGGTTGTCAGCCGGTCATTTTTGGGTCTTGAAGCAGCTATCATCTAAACCAGCTTTAGACCAGATGACGTTAGAATCTTAGGGGAGGGCTCTAGCTTAGACCTATTCATAGGTTGGGTAGCCTGTTGGGTCGGACCGGTTTGATTCGTTTCAAATCAGGTTTGGACAATGTTTCAAGTCCACGGGCTCGGGCTCTAAACATCAGGCTTGACTATTTTTCGTCTGAGCATGGACTTTCTCAAATAAGCCCGACTGAGCCCGAGAGCCCGATAATATTATACATAATAAAAGGGTAAATTACACGAACCCCCGGTATTATGGGGTCTGTAACAAAGCCCTCCTGTACTTTTTTTGCGACAAAAACCCCATGAACTTTATTCATTAAACAAAGACCCCCTCCCGCCAGTGTTCTGTCTGTTATCTCAGCAGAAGATTCTGTTTTCGCTGTTAACGCCAAACTATGACCCAAAACTGCACTTCCAATTTTTTTTTGGACAATTATACCCTTATTTCCATTGTTCACCTGACGGCCAAAGGCCCATTTCAATTTCTACCGCAGTGGTTCTCCTGATGAATAAGGGAGCTTCTTCTTGGCACATTGGAACTTGAGTGGCAACCTGGGCAAGGGAGCGGCTATACCTACAACATCTCCTGCTATTTTGTGAGTGCTCCTCCATCTTCTCTTTAGTTTATGTTTAATAGGGTTTATTTAGGGCTTTCTAAGGGTTCTCTTATTTGGTGTTTGAGATGTGCATGTAAACAATAGTTGCATGAAATGTCTGAGCACTGAACTTTAAAAGGTTATTGTTTTTGGTGTTTAGTACTAATTTTCCAATAGTTGCATGAAAGTTTGCATTAACTTCCTAACTTATTCATGGATGTGTCTATTCATTTTCCAATATCTTCATTGTAATTTCTTCATTTTATGTTGTAGAAATGTGTGAGCACTTGACATTCACACTTCAATCACTAATCAACCTTAAGTTGAAAACAAAGGTCTGAGACTATGGGAAGAAATGTGTCATTAGGGTGTCCAAGACAACCTCCAACCCTCAAAAGTTCTTTTATACCTTCCCTCGAAAAGTTGTGTGCTTTGTTGGGATGATTGCAAATTGTTGGTAACTGTTTTGACGGTTATTGTATGCAAGGAAAACAACCAAACGTGAAACCATGTGATTTCTTCAAATGGATCATTCCAATCAATCATCTCTATGAAATCACCTTACACGTGTACCATGACGATGATCGGTTCAGCCCAGCATCAGAATTCTTAAACCCAATGTACAATTAGGATAGATGCTAGTTCTGAATCAATGCCAATTCATGAGTGGGTATTGATGTATAAGATGAGGGTATTTAATATTTTAAATTACATTTTTTCCCTTATTTAATGTTCCCTGAATCATTCGAAAAGGCAATGATATCCTTTCATCTTCAACCTTGGTCACCTTCCACGGATAGGTAGCCACCTCCCGTGTGAATGGTGTTTTGGCACTATAGCTCAGGGAAATCCCAAGCTCTCTTCTCAACAACGAGACAAGGTAATATTTGTAGTATCAAGTTGTTCCTTGAAAGTCGGCATGAAAAGCTTAGAGGAGAGAGAATTAGTGAGATAGAAAGAAATTAACCAATAGAAAGTGAATGCCAAGCTATCGGAGATCCTCGATAGATTGAACACAACTACTCTGGCGGAGGAGGGTGTTCCGAGATCTCTTCTGGGCAGCGGTAGCTAGCCAGACAGGATCAAGCAGGCCTATCAGATGGCTCACAGACCAACTTCTAGAGGCGGCTTAAACTGCACCTACCCAGGTTCAGCGGGATGAATCCCAATGGATGGTTGATACTGGTCTGACAATATTTCCAACTGTGGGACGTATCAGAAGAGCAAAGAATTGATATAACCAGCCTCGGATTTTGAAGGAAAGGCTCAAGAGAGGTATTTTTTAGGTTAAATGAGTTTTCCCCCTAAATTCCTAAATTCCTCGTGTGTTCTACCAAAATGGAGGAACTCCAAATCCCAAGAATTGGGACGTATAATACACCTTCTTTTCCATCCCATAAATCAAATATGGGAAGGGAGGAGTATTCCATACTTTTCCTTCCCATCCTACAAACCATACACAGAGCCTGAATAAATAAATATAACAGACAAAAATTAGCTAGCCTAGATAAAAGGAAAAACAGGAAACAATAATGGAAAAAGTGGAAGAATTCAGTTCATAAGAATAGGGGTCTGGATGGGAATGAACTATTTTGATTCCAAGTGTTTGGTTAGACGGAATTGGAATCACATTTCCATTTCTATTGGAATGACATTCTTCTATTTGAGGGAATGATCATTCCCTGTCTCTCCCTAAAATGAAATCCTATTTCTGATGGATTCGAATTTCCATTCTCATTCCTGTTTGAATCAAACAGACTATAAGGATAGGCCATTCCAATCCTGACTGCCAAACAGACCCTAAGAAAACCTAAAACCTAAAGCCAAGATGAATCCAATCAAAGCAGCCGAGGAATACGATAACAATTTGGAAAAATTGAGCTGCGTACTTCATGCTCTCCTTGAAGTCTTGAAATAGGACAACCTAGCAGAAGATTACACAATTAGCTCTATCCAGATTAACCGAGTCCACAAATCAATTTCCACTAAATAGACTGAATCAAAACCGAAGCCTTACTGAGATGGCTGGCTTTCACAGGAAAAACACCAGCAATCATTCAAGCACCCTAGTAGAAATATATCTTCCACGATTAACCTCCTTGATCAAGATTATCGAAATATCAACTTAATTTGGGTTATTCTACCCTTGTTTTTATTCAGATGAAAATTACAAGGAGTGAGCGAGAGATGGAATTTCGTCTTCATACCAGTTCATTACTGATGAAGGGGAATTTGGCTCGACTTCATGACAGGGAGACACGTGGACATGACTCAGTACAAGTGACAACTCAATATGGTCAGATTGGCACATGGATATGACCTGGCACAGGTGATAGTTTAGCATGATCAGTTCGCTACAAAGTGACTTCGGTACCTTGATACCCCGAACTAAGGACACCCCGAGCTAAGAGCATCCCAAACTAAGATCGTCTCGATACCAGGTCGCGACTAGGATAACGGAACTGAGTTCACTATAGATCGAACCCGGACGGATGAACCACCTCGGTCAAGACTACCTCGACACAAGATCAGACCAAGACCACCTCGGTCCAAGGGCACTTCAGCATTCGTATCAGAACGGGCCTAAAGAGCACGAGCCCGGGAAGCTCGCCACTAGTCAGCTTGCCATCAGGCAGCTCGGTACCTTACAAGCATCTCGCCTCCCATTCAAAATGACTTCCGCATGACAACCCTGAGGATCTCACCACTGTGTTCCACGTCTTACGGGATCGTACCTCACAATGGCTATATTAGCTCACCCACTCCCCGATTCAGATGGGAGAGGGTAGTCTTACCGGTTGGTGACATTTTGCCCCCCTAACACGCAAGCGTGATCCCATCACAGCAAGGATCCAGGAACCACTCCACCAACCCACGGAGACTCCGGTATAAAAAGACTTCACCCCTCCGGGTGAGCCACCCCAGGATCTCTGACTCCTCTCTTGCAGACTATCAAGTTCACGTCATTGTTGGCAGCCAAATCATCTCCAACAGGGAGCAGCTGGATTACGCCACATCAATTGGCACCGTCTGTGGGAAATCATTACTAAAAGCCTTTTATCTCCATTTCAAAAACCTCGAGCTCAAAATCAAACCGATGGCTTCTTCCAGCAACGCCGGACAACACATCGAAGCAAACGTCTCCGGGGGCAACCTCAGTTCCCAACTATTTGCATAGGCCAGTTCACCATACCGCTCCCCGTGGGTGGCATTCTAGCACCTACTGTACCTCAACCAACCGAGCCTGTGAATGCCCCACGTCACCCTGTAGTAGGTGCGACCTCCGTTGAACCCTCTATAGTCCCCCCTGGAGTCAAACAAAACCAACTAAGCGACCTAGTATACTATGTACAGGCTATTCAAGCCCAAATGCAGCAGGTCCAGCAGTTCCAACAGTACCAACAGCAAGTTCTGCACCACATGTACCAGCAGTAGTTCCCACCGTTGCAACAGAACCAGCAACCAACCCCACCTCAGTGTCCGATCACCCAGAGCAAGCATCGCCACCAAAACAGTCGTCCTTGCCGGGGAGAGACCTCCCAGGTCTTGTCTTGCGGAAGGAAGGAAAGATAAGTTCCTCCCATCTCCCAGCAAGTAAGCAGGTCGAGAGATACTTGATCCACCAGAACCAGTCCACCTCGACCTTCGCAACCTGAAGGCATTCTTGCAGGAATCCGGTTCGAGGTCCTAGCTGAGGATTCCAGGCAAGACATTTAAGTCCGTAGTAGCCAGTAGTCCGAATCACTTCCGACCAAAGCACCATTTGATAGTGCGGAGGTCAGCAGCACTGCTACGGAGCCAGTCCAACAGTAGCAAAGGAGACGGGCTAGGGCACCTCCTGCGGCAAATCCAGCCCAGCTCGCAAGACCTAGCCAACCGAAGCTGCTTAAAGGTAGGGTGGAGGTAAGCTCGGGAATTACAAAAACCACTCACCTCCTCTCTGTACCCTCTCCACTATCCCCCAAACTCTTGGCTTCCCCGATGCCAACAAACTTCAGGGTCCCCCCCCCCCCTAGATAAGTATGATGGGTCTTTCGACCCCAATGATCACATAGATTCTTTCCAGTCCCAAATGCACTTCGCAGGAGCTAACGAAGCCTGCATGTCCATTACTTTCTCCACGACCTTCAAAGGGGTAGCTCGCACTTGGTACAGAAACCTCATGCCGGGGACAGTTAAGAGTTGGGCTCAGCTCGTACAGTTGTTCACCTCGCACTCGTCACCAGCAAGAAGTGCCCGAGGTCACAAGAAAGCCTTCTCGGTATAGTCCAGAGGGAAGGAGAGTCGATTCGAAGCTACATCAAACGCTTCAACGACACCTGCCTACTAATCCCGGACTTAGACCTCATCGTAAGACTCGCGGCAACAAAAAAGGGGATCACCCACAGGGAATTCAAGTGGCATGTGGTGGCAAACAAACCCAAAGACATCACATAATTCCTTAAGCTCGCCAATCAGTTCATCGGGACCGAGGAAGAGATGAACCAAAGAACTGAATCCCCAGCAAAGAAAAGAAAGAGGGAAAACCATAGCTCGAATAACGACAACAAGAGAAAGAAAAGCAATTCCCCCACCAGGGAAGGAAACATGTTGGATTTTCACCCCCGGGCTCCCCTAGTTGAGAGAATGAGCTTCACACCCCTCAACGCGAAGCGAGGGGAAATTCTCATGGCGATCAAGGACGCTTCTTTTGTGAAGTGGCCACCCCGGTTGAAGGGGGACCCGACCCTTAGAAATAGAAATGTATTTTGCCACTTTCATAGAGATCACGGTCATAGTACCGAAGATTGAAGGTGACCTTAAGCCAACAAGCACTCCACTGGTAGGTTTTAGCGGAGAAGAAGTTAGGCCCTTTGGGCGAATCTCAGTACTCGTGGATATCGGCACCTAGCCTAGCATCGCGAGGTTCGAGCACACCTTCTTCGATGTCGCGACTCCCTCCTTGTACAACGCCATTATAGGTCGGCCTATCACCCACGTGCTTCACGCAGTGGTGTCCACCTACCACTTGGCTATGAAGTTCCCTACGGACTTCGGAGTTGGGACAATGCGAGGCGACCAGCTCAAGTCCCGCAAGTGCTATGTCGCCACTCTCAAAGGGAAAGCTAAGCTAGAAGATGACCTCGAGTTAAAGCGACCTGTGGAGTACTTTGAGGAGCGAGCCATGCCAACCGAAGGGACGATCCACATCCCGACCTCAGCGGAAGATCTAGCCAGGACCCTCCAGATCAGAGCAGCGATCGAGGAGCCTCTTCGCTCTCGAGTGGTAAGTTTTTTACTTAAGAATTTAGATGTGTTTGCCTAGCGCGTGACAAAGATGCCAAGTATAGATGCTAAGGTAATAACTCACAAGTTGAACACTAATCCTTTAGTCAGGGCAGTTAGACAGAAAAAACGCAACCTCGCCCCGGAGCGTTGGAGGATAGTCGATGAGGAGGTCGGGAAATTCCTCATAGTCGATTTCATCAGGGAGATCCACTACCCAAGCTGGGTGGCTAACCCCGTTCTGGTAAAAAAGGCCAACGGTAAATGGCGCATGTGCGTCGATTACACCAACCTGAATCGAGCTTGCCCGAATGATTATTTCTCACTCCCTAAGACCGATCGTCTAGTGGATGCGACCTTAGGGCACGAGTTGTTGAGTTTCCTGGACGCATACTCAGGCTATAACCAGATTAAGATGGACCCTGCTGACGAGGAAAAAACAACATTCATAACCGAGCTAGGACTGTATTATTACAAGGTCATGCCTTTTGGGCTAAAAAACGTCGGGGCAACCTTTCAAAGACTTGTCAACAAACTTTTTGAGCCGTTGATCGGCAATAAGGTTTAATGCTATGTAGACGACATGGTTGTCAAAATCCAATTTTCGAACTGTTTAATAAGTGACTTGCAGTATGTTTTTTAAATCCTACGCAAGTTTAGTATGAAGTTGAACCCTAGCAAGTGTGTTTTCGGTGTCACCTCGGGTAAATTCCCGGTTAACCAACGTGGCATCGAAGCAAACCCCGAAAAGGTCAAGGCTATCCTGGATATGAAGCCACCTCGCAAGTTGAAAGAGATTCAAAGGTTGAATGCCCGCATGGCTGCCTTAAGCCGGTTCATGTCCAAGTCAGAAGATCATTGCCTGCCTTTTTTCAAGGCAATCAAGAAAAGTAAAGACTTTGAGTGGACTGAAGAGTGCCAACTTGCCTTTGAAGAGCTGAAGAAATACCTAGTTAGTATCCCAGTTTTGACTCACCTCGAGGAGGGTGATGTTTTAAAGTTGTACCTCTCTGCGAGCGATGAGGTGGTTAGCTCAATACTAATAAAAGAAGTAGATCGGGTCCAACGACCTATCTACTATGTGAGTAAAGTTTTGCAGGACGCAGAAACCAGGTACCCAGAGATCGAAAAATTGGCGTACACACTGGTCACAACAGCCCGAAAGCTCCATCTATATTTCGAAGCTCATACAGTCGCAATCCTCACGAACAAGCCTTAGAGACAAGTCCTACTCACACCCGAGGTATCTGGAAGATAAACGAAGTGGGCCATTGAACTCAGTGAATACGACCTCCAGTACAAGCCTTGGACGGCGATTAAGGCCCAAGCCTTAGTCAACTTTGTAGCAGAATGTACCTTCAGCACCGCAGGCCCCGAACTGACTGAGCTTGAACACAAAGAGGAGGCTTCGACCAGTGCGAAACCAGCCCCGGTTAAAGCAAGGCCAACTTGGGACAAGGAGCCCTGGATCCTCCATGTAGACAGCTCATCCAATCAACAAGGAAGCGAAGCCGGCGCTGTTTTGCATGGGCCGAGCGTGGTGAAATTGGAGTATGCACTTCGGTTTGAGTTCACGACATCCAATAACGAAGCAGTGTATGAAGCATTGCTAGCTGGGCTCACACTAGCGAAAGAAGTACAAGCGAAACACATCATCATCTGCAGTGATTCCCAGCTCATGGTCAACCAGGTCACCGGCAACTACGAAGCTTGCGACCCCACCATGGCCACTTATTTAGCCAAGGTCAGGGAAGTTCTACGCAACTTCCAATCATACTTCATCAGGCAGATTCCAAGGTCTGAGAACATTGAGGTCGATGCCCTGTCTCGATTAGCCAGCACAAGCAGCAACACCATGGGGACCGTGTACATAGAGAACCTGCCTCAGCCCAGCATTCTCGGGGGGGTGGGCAAAAGAGGTTGCTCCTGTTGCACAAACAGAGTCGAGTTGGATTGACCCACTTGCGAGTTACCTACTTCACGGAACCCGACCTATAGATCACAATGCGGCCAGAAGGGTAGAACGACAGGCAGCCAAGTACGTCATGATAGACGGATGACTGTACCGAAGATCCTACACGCTCCCCTACTTGTGTTGTTTGTGACCTTCAGAGGCTGAGCTCGTTCTCCACAACACTCATGAAGGCTTGTGCAGAGGGCACTTAGGGGGCAGGGCTCTCGCCCAGAAAGCACTACGGCAAGGATACTACTGGCCTACGATGAAGGCAGGCGCACTCGAGCTCATCAAGAAATGCGACAAATGCCAGATGTACGCCAACATCCATCACCAACCTACTGCCGACCTGAAGTACCTCACCAGCCCATGACCCTTCGCACAGTGGGGAATCGACATTCTTGGACCATTCCCATCAGCGACAGGACAGAGGAAATTCTTAGTAGTTGTAGTGGATTACTTTACGAAGTGGGTAGAAGCGGAACCCCTAGCAACAATCACGGCTCGAACTGTACATAACTTCTTTTGGAAGAGCATAGTATGTCGCTTCGGATTGCCTTGAATGCTCATTTATGACAACGGTAAGTAGTTCGAAGATATCAAGTTCCAGAACTGGTGTGCTGAGATGGGAATACAATAGAACTTCACTTCGGTAGCACACCCCCAGGCGAACGGGCAGACAAAAGTCACGAACAGATCCATAATCCGCGGACTGAAAGCTCGCTTAGCCCGAGCTAAGGGGCTATGGGTAGACGAGTTGCCTAGCGTACTATGGGCTTACCGAACTACCGTCAAGACCGCCACAGGTGAAACCCCCTTCAACCTCACCTATGGCACGGTAGCGGTAATCCCAACCAAGATCAAGGTACCTACATTACGCCTGGAAGCCTACGACGAAGAAGGAAATGGTGACGAGCTCCGCACCAACCTCGACCTGGTAGAAGAGGTACGAGACCTCGCATATATCCTGACCACAACATACCAGCAAAGAATAGCTCGGTATTATAACGCCCGGGTCAGGAAGCGACACTTCCGTGTTGGGGACCTGGTCCTTCAGAAAGTTATGGTACCTGAGCCCGGTGTAGGTAAGCTTAGACCAAACTGGGAAGGTCCCTACCGAGTAAAGCAGATACTTGGGGAAGGTACGTATGAGCTCAAAACCCTAGAAGAAAAGCAAGTACCTCGAGCAAGGAATATCAGCAATCTAAGTCGATACTACCTCTGATTATGAACTGTAAAGGCACCAACCCCAGAAACAAGTAAACAGGTTCTAGCACTCATATTTTGATTTCTAGCTCACAGTCTACCATGAGAGTACTAACTTAGCCATTGGAGTAACCTCATCGGGTTAGCCACCCTAGGTCCTCTGACATTTAGTTCCTTGCAGGTCTCTAAAGAGCAACGAAGCTCATCAATCCAGCTCGGCACCTCACAGGCAGAGACATCGACACTACATAAGACCTAGTTGCCTCTTCGGCATGGGCAAAGCTTGGGAGTGGATTACAAGTTGCTCTCAAGGGCCACAACAAGACCTAGTTGCCTCTTCTACATGGGCAAATTTTAGGAGTGGACTACAAGTCACTCCCAAAGCCTAAGGGCCACAACAAGACCCAATTGCCTCTTCGGCATGGGCAAATTTCAAGAGTGGACTACAAGTCGCTCTCAAAGCCTAAGGGCCACAACAACACACAGTTGCCTCTTCGACGTGGGCAAAGTTCAGGAGTGGACTACAAGTCACTCCCAAAGCCTAAGGGCCACCACAAGACCCAGTTGCCTCTTCGGCGTGGGCAAAGTTTAGGAGTGGACTACATGTCGCTCCCAGAGCCTAAGGGCCAAAAATGCCAAACTGACAGAGACCTAGGTGCTACATAAGACCTGGTTACCCCATTGGCATAAGAAAGTTACTTCGAGAACTTGAGGCATAGACAGCTTGGGCATAAGCCCTATGGCATCTAGCCCATTGCGGCACATAAAGCAGATCGGACCCGTAAGGGACAACCGACATCCAAATAAGTAGCATGTGTGTGGACAGGTCAGGTATACGCCCCACGATGTCGCTCACCTCGATGAACGTACGTGGAGTTACCCTTACTAAGCCTTCACAGACAGTTCGGGGTAACAGACACTTAGAAAATTTTCTATTACGATTATCTTACTTATTGACCAACTCGGTAGCTCGACAGTTTAGGTAATCTGCACATTTGTTGCATAGATCGGAAGCTATCTAAGAACATCTTTGACGCAAAAGATTACTCAAAAGTTGGTATTTTATTCACAAAAGTAGCAGGTACAGATCTTGTTCTAACCCGAGCTCAGCGGCTTCGGGACGTACATTCGATACAAGAAAAGAAAAAGGTCATGGTTCATGAGGATCGGTCTCCATATGATCCTCCGCGACCTCTTGGTTCGAAGGACACTCCTCAACCTCGTCGTCACTCCCTTCCTCTGATGAGCTGGGCTCCGCGTTGTTTTGATTTGGATATGGCTCTGAGATCGAGGCCGGGGAACTTCTTCTTCATCACATACTTACACAATTTGAAGCCGGAATGATAGGAGCTTGAACCATACTCAACTTGGAGGTCGTGGAACTCTAAAGACTACTTGAATTGCTCCACGGCCTGGCTTTGTGCCTCTTCCACAACGGCCTCGAAGATCTGAGTTCACTCTTGAACCATCACATGGAAATCTTCAACTTCTCGTCGAAGCGTCGAATTCTCCCCGGTCAACGTAGAGATTTGCTCCTACTGTCTCCTCTCCTCCTCGGTCAAAATAGAGATATGCTTCTGCTGTCTCCTCTTCTCCTCGGCCAGCGAAGATCTGCTCCTGCTGCTTCTCCTTTTCCTCGATTAGAGACAGAATCAGCTCTTTCTGACCTTGAGCCACCTTCTTGGCCCAGAGCACCTCGCCTTGAGCTTTATCAAGCTCGCGATGCAATTTATGCACCTCCTCCTTGGCTTTCTCGAACTCCTGCAAACAGATTTGCGACTGGCACATCAGTGCGTGAATGGAGGAGTTCACCTGGCAAAGAAAGAACCGAGGTAAGAACTTTTTTCAAAAAGATCACAAAAACGAAAGTGCAAGGTAAAAGCGCTTACTGCCATGCAGAGACCAGTAGCCCGACCCCCAAGCCGATGCATAGGCATCTTGGCCCACTCTGAGACCTCCTCGGAAAAGACGGCCTCCTCGCACTTGCGAATACTGAACTTGTAAGTCAAGATACTCATTTTCGGAGGCTCGCCTCGGGGTCTGGAAGTGCTCGCCGACTCGGGCAACTGAGCAACTTCCGACTGGGGTGCTGGGGTGCTCCCTGGTTCCTCCTGTCGAGCACTCCCCTCTTCTTCCAAATTCACCATAGGAGGGGGAGGGCGAACTTCCTCCTGAGGGAGCTCGGTGGAGATCGGCTCCGCGGAATGGGCCTCGGGCAGGATAGGGGTTGAAGGGCTAACCTCCCGGCGAGGCTTCTTCACTTTCCTCTTCTTCCCCCTCTGACCACTGTTGAGAAGGTTCCTGGCATCGACATCCGGCATGATGGCTACAAAAATAGAAGGTTAGCCACAAACTAATCAGAGCATTAATATGTAAAAAACCAAAGCGACCTACCAGGACTCAAGTCGGCCTGCACGAGCTTATCTTCGGCAAGATAGTCACTATAGAGGAAATCGAGCTCCGTCCAAGACTGGAGCGTCTCCCTTGTCTTCAGGTCCAGCCTAACACAGGAGTCCTGAATGGCAGCTCTCTAATGAGTAGGGAACGACTACCCCTCGGGATTACGGACCACGAAGTAGTTTCGTTTCCATGCAGGGATCCTATTGGGTAGTTTGTGCAAAAGTTTATAGCCCGGGCAGGGAGACAGATAGTAGGTCTGCCTATGCTCGGGGAGGACACAAGAAGATTTCTTCTTGATAGACAAGATAGAAGAAAAAATGACGAGGTCAAGAGGAAGACAATACTCGTGAAAAAGGGAAAAGATTTCTACTACATTTCGGATAGATTTCGGGTGTAGCTGATCTATGGTGATGTTGAAAAACTTTAGGACCTCTATAATTAGGGGGTACAAAGACAAGCGAAGACCAGCCACGAGCTGTTCTTCAAAGATTACGATCTCATTGTGATCGTGTTCCCAAGGAAAATTGCTTACTAGGAGATTATAGGAGAGCTCGCCCGGGAGGTTGTACCGATGAACCTAGTCTCGAAGCCTGTCCACAGTCATAATAGAAGGGCCAAAGTGATCTGGCACCCGAGCTTGGAAAGAAGTGGATGCCAGGTTGCCCGAAGCCTCCCACGCATCCCAGGGTGACTGCGCCTCGGGAAGGTCCCAGACTCCCCCTGGATTCGAAACAGCCTCATCTCGGCTATCTACCTGGGCCGAGGTACCCTCCTCGGCCTCATCTAAGAGGCTATCAAAGCTAAAGGAAGACATTGACAACCAGACTAAAGGAAAAAGCTAAACCGAACTAAAAAGAAGCTAAGGAAGACTCACCAAAGAAGGGTGATCAAACTGGAAAAAAGTAGCGAACTAGAAAACCCGAGCTAAAGAAGCTAAGTGTGACCTCATATTGAAGGCTAGTAAGCTTGTGGCGAAGAAAATGAGCCTCGGGTCCCCCTATTTATAGCCACTGTACCGGAAAAGCAACGATCGATATCAAAGCAATCCAATGGCTCCTAAGAAAACTGGTTGCACGACCCTCGAGGACGAAAACAGTTTAGCGCATTCTTTGGTGTCCGCGGAGTCTATAAATCATTTGATGTCTGCGTGTGAACCGCACACGACCTATCTGATAGAGCAGTCGGACTTCGGGCCAAATCCACTTGTCACATCGTGAACTCCTCAAACCAGGTCAAGACCCCTAGCTCGAGGAGTGGGGGGCAATTGATGAAGGGGAATTTGGCCCGACCTCGTGACAGGGAGACACGTGGACATGACTCGGCACAAGCGACAACTCAACATGATCAGATCGGCACGTGGATATAACTTGGCACAGGTGACAGCTCAGCATGATAAGTTCGCTTCAAAGTGACTTCGGGTACCTTGATACCCAGAACTAAGGACACCCCGAGCTAAGAGCATCCCAAACTAAGATTGTCTCGATACCAAGTTGCGACCAGGATAACGGAACCGAGTTCACTACAGATCAAACCCGAACAGATGAACCACCTCGGTCAAGACTACCTCGACACAAGATCAAACTAAGACCACCTTGGTCCAAGGGCACTTCAGCATTCGTATAAGAATGGACGTAAAGAGTACGAGCTCGGGAAGCTCGCCACTAGTCAGCTCGCCATTAGGCAGCCCGGTACCTTATAGGCAGCTCGCCTCCCATTCAAAATGACCTCCACATGACAACCCCGAGGATCTCACCACCGTGTTCCGCATCTTATGGGATCGTACCTCATAACGGCTATATTAGCTCACCCACTCCCCGGTTCAGAGGGCAGTCTTACCGGTTGGTAAAATTTTGCCGACCTAACACGCAAGCGGATCCCATCACATCGAGGATCCAGGAACCGCTCCACCAACCCACAGAGACTCTGGTATATAAAGACTTCACCCCCCAGGGGCGAAGGTATGTTCATTTTTATTGTTTCGTGTAATCTTTGCTCTCTAGCTCTCTAACTCAATGTTATCATTTTCAAGCTCTCTACTATCACTGTGTTCTAACTTAACCATCGGAGTGTCCTTATCGGGTGAGCCACCCCGAGATCTCTAACTCCTCTCTTACAGACTATCCAGTTCACGTCGTTGCTGGCAGCCAGATCATCTCCAGCAGGGAGCAGCCGGATTACGCTACATCAATTACCTATGGAAGTTGAAACTTCGTCTTCATACCCTCGCTGTATACTATTCTTTCCTATGGTCACCGAGCTGAACCATAAAGCCAATGGAAGAAGCCTCTGAGAATGAGAGAGGGAGAGCTGAGAGATTTGTGCCGAGAGAGAGAGAGAGAGAGAGAGAGAGAGAGAGAGAGAAGCCTTTGTACTGAATATATCGACCTCCATGATATTATTTTCTTCAGCTGAAGCAGCAGACATGACCGCACAGAATGAAGACTCTCAGGCAGATCAAAGAAGAAGACTTTCCCTGACTTCTTCTCAGCTGGAATTCCGCTAAATTTGATTGGAGCAAATTACTTCAGGAGTTTAGGGGAGAGATATCAGTACTCTCTTATATGACGAAGAAATTTCTTGTGTTTTTATCTTTTGACTTCTGAGCTTAAATGGAACTTTCCATCTCACACGCCCTTGAAAATCCGTGAAAACTACTCCAGTTCAAATGCCACCCTTTCAATTTATTTTGCTTCTCTCTCCGTAGTCTTACTCTCTTCTTTGGTGTACTCCTCCCTCTATCGAACTCTGCATCTCGAGATCCTTTTGAACAGAGAAAGAAGAAAAACTCCAGAAGTAGAAAGGGTATTAGTGTCATTTTGTCAAAAGATAAGTCACGTTGACGTGGTGTTACATGTGAGCGGATTGTAACGGAACTCTAACAACAGGGGAGTAATTAGTCAATTGTTAAGAAACTTAGGGGTTAGTGTGTGCTTACTATCACTAGTTACTAAGGAAGCTTCTTATTTTTATTTTTTTTTATGGCAGCAAGAAAGAGGGGAAAATGAAATCCATTGATTAGAACACATGATGCATGGAAATGAAATTGGGGTAATGGGAAATGACATTTATTATTTTTTTCATCTTTAAATAACGACATTCTACAGCAGATGGCACATACAAACGTGGGCTCCCACCCCCCACCCAAAAAAGAGGAAAAAAAAAAAAGAACACAAGAAACAAAAAGATGGGTGGAATACTAAACCCAGTAAAAGAAACGGAACAGATAGCTTTTCCCTCTGTGGAAGATATTTCTTCTTTTTTTTTTTTGACAAATTAGGACATCTATGGTACACCCGCCACCTATGTGAAGATGGTGTTGGAAATTAGGAATAAAGAAAGATCAATCAAAGAATCGCATCATCGGAGCCTCAGGATGGATCAATATTCTGACTCCAACCATCAGAGGTTGGAGGAAAATGGTTAGCGACGAGAGCGACTCTGCCAAGTGAACTCCAATCCAATGCACATGCTCAATATGAAGATATACCAACCTCATGACTGCTATCAAGCAACGCGCTTCAAACTTCTGATAATTCCTCCCAAGCCTTTCCAGAAGATCTGCAAGCTTCACCCATATGAAAATGTTCAATTGCTTTTATGTCCAAACAGATTTCTCAGGCCTCGGAGGCAATATATCATCTCATTTTCGCTCTCGGAAGTTCCCCCCGGATGCCTAGTCATATGTACAGATGATTATCCCGTGTTCCCTGCAACCTCAGCAGCTCGCTGTCTCATCATCTCCATTACTGCAGCTCTCCGCCGTGAATCAGACTGCTGCTGCAATCTCCTTAAATGCTCTTTGAGATCCCTGGACAGCAACAAATAGGTCGTTGACATTTACAAAAAGATCACAAAAGAAATTAAGCATTATTCACACAATTTCAATAGGGAAAATTTGTAATACGCACTTGCAACGTGGTACATGGCATTCAGATTCTTTGCAAGCTCGTGCATGCAGTTGGAGTAGATACCACATTTTCTTACAGAGCAAACAACCTCCAGAAGCACGGGTTTTGCATTGTATACCATGGCGGAAGAGTCCTTTAACCTTGCGGCAATTAGGATACTGACAATGTGCAGATCGACATTGAGAAGCATGTACAAGAAGATCAAGCATTTTCCTTAGCTGCAATAGCATGCAACCACAAACGTAAGTGCATGCATAATAAAGTTTTATTATATGTAAATCATGTGGTCCAATTAGAAGAAAGCAAGATGGTATATCAGCACTAGTAGATAAACTTTATGGGGTAGGGTGGGGGGTGCGAGGGACAACAACCACTTTTCGAGCAAGGCCTTCTAGGATTTTTTTGCTAGCAATCCAACCCTATTGTAACCACAGAAAGATGACCTGCCGGATCCAAAATGTGCACTGAGGAATTTGGATATGCCACGTCTACCATTGTCATCCTTATATCGACCAATAAGAATTTAATTTTCCGCATGGGAGCCAACGAAAACAAAATTTTCTACCAAAAGAGAAGGCAAACAATTGTCACATTGAGTAGGTTTGAAAGTTGTGGATCAGCAGGGCAACAATAACAAGAGCACCTCAAGATGAACCATCACATCTCATCATCATCCAACCTTGTCCCAACTATATGGGCTTGGCTATGTAAATCTTGTTCAGCCATTCTGTGCTGTCCGGTACCATATCTATTGTTAAATATTGGGCCTTCAAAATCATTTCCCATTACCCCCCTCCCCCTCAGCTTGTCCCTGAGCCTAACTTTGAGCTTTTGTTAAATTTTGATGGGAGTTATTGAGCAAATTCCAATGGTCAGAGATCGGCAGAGATTGGTAGCCTCATCACTATTTCAACTGGGGCAGTCTTATGGGCTTATTACAATGGACCGATTGGTACTGCAAATGCTTGGGTTAAAACTGGTTGTCTGCATTCAGGCTACCACTTTAGTAGTTGAGGGTGACTTGAGATTCAAGACAAGAAACTTATTTGGTGGGCCTCAAACCTGGATGCAGGGCCTTGGAGAATGGCCCATCTGGTGAATGAAATCCGAGATCTCTCAGGCTTCTCTCTTGCTTATACAGATGTATTTCCAGGGAACTGAATGTAAAGGCTTATTCCTTTGCTAAATCGGGGGTGGATAGGATTTTTTTGTATACGCTAACGCCATGTCTTCGAAATTGAGATCCATTTAGATATTTTTTATTTGTATATCCTCTCATGCATGCCTCTCCCCCTGCTGCATATTAATGGATGTTACCTTCTCTCAAAGAATAAAAAAAAAAAAAAAAAAAACCTTCCTGCCCTTTTAACTTGCAACTGATCACTTCTTACCAATGCTGTAAATGGTCTCTGCACATGCCCAAACCATCTTTGAAGTTATTTTATCACCTATTGGAGCTACTCCTAAATTCTTTCAAATAAGTTCATTTTTTATCCATCCTATATGGTTTTCTAACTCATCCATCTCAACATTAACATCTCTACCCTACTCGTTTTTTCTGGACATGTTTCTTGATTGCCCAACACTCCATCTGGTATTGTTCACCTTCTACCCATTTAATAAGTTTTTCCTTTTAGACAAAGTGTTGTTCTCCCATCACATAAAACTCCAGGCGCACCTCCTCCATTTTTCCCAGCCTGTTCTAATTCTAGGGCAGCATCCTCCTTAATCCCTCCCTTGTTATGGATTAGCAAACTAAGGTTATGGAAGATGAACTATCATATCTATAACACCATAAACATGTAATAGTCACAGTTATCCCATAGAGATCATGGCATACAAAACATGATCAAGATCAAGCAAGAGCTATAAGCACCATATATAGAAGGGGATTTATGAATTGAAGGCAGCAAAATCTCCATTGCCAAAAAACCAAAACAAACAACCATCTTTTTGGTAAAAGAAGGTGTGAGGAACTAAACCAGACAATAATTTTTAAGAAAAAGAAAAATACCTGTAAAACACGTTTCTGCCGAGCTTCTTTGTTTTGTGCATCACGATCAGCCATTGATGGATGATTAGTCAACTTATGAGGATGGCTAATACCTTCATCTTTTTGGTAACAAGTATTGCATACATCATAATCAGGGCAGATTTCACAGCGCCATCCTTGACCAGCCTCAATGTCATGATGGCAGATGTTGCATGTAGTAACAAAAGCAGGAGCAGTTGGATTGTGAAGATGATATAGGACCATCATAGAGGAATGCTTGGCTCGGCGTAGAGTATCATACTGATAATGGTTTCCTTGACAAAGACTCAGGAATGCCTGCCTGGTATCAAAGAATTCACTCTCAAGAATTTCATCTTTATCTTTCGTATCTGCAGGTACATCATTCACTTCCACCTGCATAAATTTCTCAAATCAGAGATAATTCTAGCCAATGCCACAATTTTCACCTTGTTTTGAATTAGGAACAAAAAAAATATTAGGAGTTCCTTGTATATTATCAACTTCAACCAAAGTATGATATTAGAAGTCCAGTGCAACTGAAATAGTAGGGTAGATCTTAACAATAAAATAGAAGTATTTATAGATTTTTAACATTTATCCAAGAATAAAATTTTCATCTAGAAACTCACAGGGTAAAGTGTGTGTTTCTCCCTACTATTACTAGGATGTCTATCCCTCTCTTCAAGTTTTTGTTCTGCATCATGACACCTACAATGAAGCGTAAAAAAAAAACATTAGATCCCACATTTAATCCACATGAAAACAAATCCGGTAAATATGGCATCTTTTTCTCAATCTCTATAAAGATGATGGCAGAACACGACCTTGATGATCAAAAGGTGAACCAATAAGCATTTATCAAGCAACAAAAATATGCTTTACCAGTTACTAGTGCACATATAAAATTATAAACTTAACAGGACTACTTGAAATAAAATGTTGGATGTATAACTTCAGTTAAAATCATTCCTGGATTGCTATGAGATGAAATGTGAAGAAAAGAGAAAATGCCTACTGTGACATAGAAATAAACTAGACAAAAAAAATAGTAGTATCTAATATTGTATATTATTTATAGCAACAGGTTTGACATAGTGTCAGCAGTATGGGAGTGGTGTTGAGATTTGTCCAGCATTTCATCATCATCATCATCAAAGCATTGCTCTGCCATTCTATTCCACCCAGTGTCATATCCACTGTTAAACTATGTGCCCCCAGACCATTTCTCACTACTATTTGTCTAACATCTCTACACCAAATATTTCCTAATTCCATAGAAAACGCATTGCTTCATCTCAAACCATCTATGTTGTTCTCTCATAGATTCCTTCTTAATCTGTATCTCCTCTTTTTTAAGCATATTGATTCCAATCAAGTGGAAGGACCAAAAAGGCTTCTTCCTTTCAAGATGGTCGCAAGTGTTAATTCTTCCCAAGACTATTTCCCAGCACAGCGACCCAACACTTGGCAGAACCGGTTCCCCCATACTTCCTTAACCGGGAAAGAAGTTCCAGGACTAGTAGTAGGTTGTAGGAGGGCATTGAAGGAGGCACATGTAAAGGAACTAGAAGATAGGGCCCATATCCGAGAATCCAACTTGGTTGAATCCAAGACAACTTTTTGAAGAACTTGATTCAAAGTCAAAACATTGTCCACATCTGATCCTCCGACTCCCTTCTAAAACCCAAGTCCCAATCAAGTTCAGGCCCAAGACCAGGGGAAGATAGGAAAGTGGATATAGGCTTTCTTTTATGAATAATTTAAGTTTTATTAATACTTTATGTAATCTTTACAAGCATCCCTTTGAGAGGCACGAGCTGCTACCTCTCATACAAAAAGAAAAAACACATTACAATATGCCCTGAATAACATAGATCTATTCACCCCTTGCTTAGACTCAAGATACTTTAGCCATTCTACCACCACTTTTCGAGTCCCCTTCAATCACCACATTTGTCAAGTTTGGCTCACTGACTATCTACACCCCTTGAATTGCAGAAAGCAGTTCCACTTTGAGGGAGTCACCCATACCAGCAGGGCCAGAACATAGTGTTATGGGTTTACCTTCTCCATCTCTCAAAACCCCTCCAATTGCATAAGTGCCTGGATTACCTCGGCTACTCCCATAAAAATTCAGTTTAACAAAACCTTCAATTGGTGGTACCCAGACCATCTCCACTTTGCCCTTAGTCTTAAGAGCTCTTAGCAACTACTTCCCAATTCCTCCAGATATCATCAAAGGAGAACTGGCAAAACAGCTCCAAAGTCTTAATCCAGTGGATCACCCTAACCATCACACAAGTCCTGATTCCTTCCTTGCTTCTCTCCTTCTCTGAGAACATTCAAGCATTCTTCTCTTCCCGGATAGGCTTATTTTTGTATCTGGAAAGGGAAAATAATGATGAAATTTGATTTTTAAGTGGTAAGTCCCCTACCCACACATGTTCCCAAAACCTTTACCAAGTTCCCAGAGCACACGGTATACCTAACAAAGGGTAGAAAAAAAAAAAAAAACAAAAGGATAGCATGAATAGGTTTCCAAGGTACCACACTAGTTGCATAATTTGAGACTCCCGCATCCCAGCCATCAGCTGCCAGCCCATGGATGCTTAAGATCACTTTTTCCACAGTTTATCCTTACCCCTTGGCAATCTCCAAGACCATTTTCCTAACAACAACATATTCCTCCTTTGGATGTTCCCAATCCCTAAGCCACCATATTTCTTGCTTCTACTAACCACTTCCCAATGATCTAACGCTATGGTCCTTCCTCTCCTCTCTGAGTTCCCACAAGAAGTCCCTCATTAACTCTATAGACTTCTACAAATCCTAACAGGAATCTTAAAAACTAACAAAAAATAGATGGGAAAATTAGCCAAAGTTGACTTGATCAATGTTATTCTTCCCCCTAGTGAGAGATAGTTCCTTTCCAAGAGGCTAAATCTTTTTGTAAACCTGTCCACCACCGGGTTCCAAAAAGCCACATTTCTCGGGTTCCCTCCCCCAATGTAATCTCAGATAATTCATTGGCCATTGGAAAACATCACAGCCCAAAATATCTTTGGTTCTTGCATTGCCAGTTTGAAGTGGTTTCAGGTTTGGAAGTCAATTTCTCTACAATTGAGATAATAGCAATTGGGAAGTTCCTAATTTACAGGTCTTAGCAGAAATTTTGGGATGCAAAACAGGTAGCTTCCCTTCAAAATATTTTGGATTACCTTTAGGAGTAAAGTGCAACTGAAGAAGCATATGGAATCCTATTCGTGGAAAGCTAGATATCTTTCCAAAAGGTGGAAAGATGATTTTAGTTAAGAGTGTGTTGGCCAGTCTTCCATCTTTTTACATGCCCCTCTTCTTAATGCTTTCAGAGGTGACAATGAAAATAGAAAAGAAGATGAGGGATTTTCTGTGGCTAAGATGGAAGGATTCCTCTAAATACCATATGGTGAATTGGGATGAGATCTCTAAACCTAATTCTCAAGGTGGGCTGGGATCAAAAAGGTGAAATTGTTCAACAGCTCTTCTAGGGAGGCTGGTTCTGGAGATTTTCTAATGAACCACAGGAGTTAAGGAGAAGAATAATTGCTGAAAAATAGGGTTTCAGAAACAATGGATGGGATGCAGTGGTTCACTTTTGTCTTATGGGTGCAGCATTTGGAAAGGAATTTACAGGGCATATCCCCATTTCATCAAGGGTATTTCTTATAAAATTGGAAATGGAAGCAGGTTGAGGTTTTGGTTCAACCCATGCTGTGGTGACATTTTCTTATCAGTAAGAGAGATTTTATTAATATCAATATCAAGTATTACAAAGGTGGAAGTTCCACCCTAGAGACACTCTATAGAAATTATAATTTTTCCCAGAACATTTGGTGTCTCACTGCCCCTTGTTTGGCCAGTACATCTGCCATCCCATTTCCGATCTTCTCACCAACTGAAGACAACATTCAGCTCCCGTGATATGCTTACTATCAGTGTTTTAAAAGCGCAAGGCGCAAAAAAGGCACAGGGGTCAATTTGCGCCTGAGGCGCAAGGCAAGGCGCACGCCTTTTTTAAGCAAGGCGGAAAAATTTGCTAAAAAATAAAAAAATAATAAAAATTGTCAAAAAATGCAAAAAAATAAAAATATATATATTAAACATAATATTAATAAAAATGTAAAATTTAATTTTAAAATATTTTTAAAAAAAAAAACATATTATCTAATATTAAAATACATAAATATAACATGTAAGGCATATTCAAATGAAAATTTAAAAAGAAAATCAAATATATATATAACATTTTCAAGCATATAAAACCCACAATCTCTTTTTTTCTCAATTGCACTACTTCAAGTAGTTAATGTGATATAAAACATATTACATTCCTGATTCTACGAGCCACCTTTGTACCACGCCCCTTGAGCAAGGCGAGGCGCACGCCTTTTTTAAGCAAGGCGCAAAAAAATGCTAAAACATAAAAAAAATAATCAAAAATGTCAAAAAATGCAAAAAATCAAAAAAAAATATTAAACATAATATTAATAAAAATGTAAAATTTAATTTTAAAATAAATTTTTTATAAAACATATTATCTAATATTAAAATACATAAATATAACATGTAAGGCATATTCAAATGAGAATTTAAAAATAAAATCAAATATATATATAACATTTTCAAGCATATAAAACCCACAATCTCTTTTTTTCTCAATTGCATTACTTCAAGTAGCTAATGCGATTGAGGCAAGCCCAAACAAGTCCACGTTAGGTCTTAAATTCTTAGTTCTCACACAAAAAATAATGATTTTATAGTTTTAATTGCTTTTTAAAAAGACATTTTGCTAGGATGAATGAATGAACAACATTACCAACATATTACATTCAAGAACTCCCTATTTGGTAATGTTGTTCATTCACTCATCCTAATAAAATGTCTTCTTAAAAAGCAATTAAAACTATAAAATCATTATTTTTTGTGTGAGAACTAAGAATTTATAACCTAATGAGGACTTGTTTGGGCTTGCCTCGAGGGGTGTGGCACAGGGGTCCAAGGGTGGAGCCCCCAACCCAGCCGCTAGACACAAAAAAAGCAAAAAAACGTCAAAGTTTCAAAAGGCGCATGCCTAGGCTGAGGCACAAGGCGCACCAGGTGCACTAGGCGTGCACCTTTTGAAGGTGCCAGGACCTGGGTGAGGCGCCTACCCTGAAATGCGCCTCACCTAGGCGCGCCTTTTAAATCATTGCTTGCTATTTCCTAAAAAGTGTCTCTATAAACCAATGGAACTTGGGAGCTACCTCTTGTCCAAGAAATGACCACCCGAGTCCCCTTCCACCTCCAAGTTGTGGAAACCGAATTGCTTTGCAAATTTTAGCCCATGGAGCAATCCAAACAACTCTGCTTTCAATGTATTACCATCTGTTAATGATCCTGAGTACAAAGCTAGTACCTTTCATTCTGAGTCCCTGAAAACCCCTCCCATCCCTGCCACAACCTGACTGCCAATGTAACTCCCATCAAAATTGAGTTTGACAAAGCTGATTGTTGGTGGCTTGATCCACTCCATATTTACTCTTTCCTTCGCTTGGGCTGAAGAAGCCACTTCCTTCCAGGTTCTCAATATGTCATTTGTTGAGAAACCATGGAAATTCTCCATGGTTTTCACCCAGTGTACAACTTTAATTTTTACCACCTCCACGACTTCCATTTCTGACCTATTTTTTCCATGATGTGGTGACATTCCATTAAAGAAGGGTTGCCCTTATCTATTACGGCTGAAGATATTCAGGCTTCTGTCGCTGATTGCTTTGAACAGGAGGACTGACTGGCTGAGGGCAACAAATAATTTAGTCTCCTGTTTTCAGGAGAAATTTCAATGATAGGGAGTTGGACCAGGTGGTAGAACTCCTTTATTTGCTTCAAAACCAACACCTACGCTTGAGGGCTGAGGACTCTAGATGCTGGAAGTGAGCAAATTCTGGTAGCTTCTCAGTTAGAACCTGCTATTTGGGTCTCCTTGGAGCTGTTCAGCAGCTATTCTCCTTCAAGGCCATTTGGAGAGTACATCTCTTCTAAAAGTCAAGTTCTCTTGGGTGGTTGCTAAGGAGATGTGTCTCACCAACAAAATGCTGCTGAGAAGAGGTTTTACCTTACTCGACTTGCTTTGTCCTTTGTGCAATCTGGAAATTGAATCTTCGAATTAGCTGTTCATTCATTGCAATTTCTTGGTCGAGGTTTGGCAGCATTTTCTCAAGGCAATTAATCTAAGCTGGTGCTGGCCAGAGACAGCCATGGAGTTGTAGTAGCATTGTTTTTTAGTCCTATTCCGTGTGGGACTTTACAAGAGCAGAGTTGTTAGCAGTCCTAAATGGAATCAGGATGGCAAAAGGTGATTCTCGTACAATAGCAAGCCGGCTTAGAAATGTAGGCAAAGGTACTTGGTAATAGACACACCTTGAGGGAAATCAAGAATAAGGCAATGGAGGTGGTTATCTCAATCACATGGATACCTACATCAGCAAACTCCTTGACTGATCCACTTGCAAAATAAGGGGCAAGAAGGGAGGAAATATATTGGGTATTACAAATGAAAATTAGTTTGTAGCAAGTATAAATAGTGATAGAGGGAGGGCAGATGAACCAGCCTTATAAAAGAAAAACATATTTGTACATAACTTTATATAGTACACTTTGATCATCAATAATGTAAATGTTATAAATAAAATAAATTTTAGCAAATTGAATGAAATGACTAATGAATTGACTAAACTATGAATTAACAGGGATCAACTTCTCTTGTTAAAACATAATGTATAGTAGTAAGGGATAGGAAGAGATCCATCCTTTATATTGGATTTTTTAATCAGTGTACCATATTACTCTTTTTAACTAACAGCAATAAAGAATTACGGTTACCTACTAAGGAAAAAAAAAGTCCTGTGGACAATAGGCCTAAGTTTTCCTAGAAAAGGTGGACCAAGGCACAGGCTATCTTTGGGCTTTGACTATAATCTTATATATAGGACTGAAAAAAGCATGTATTATTTGAATAATATGTTCAATGTACATGCACACATATAATACATTTTTTTAAACATGTCCAGAAATCCTCATTAGCCAAGCTTGTCAAGTCAGACTCCTGAACATGCATCAGATTCTGATTTTGCTGTCCAAGTCAATGCAGCACTAATTGGCAACCAGGCAGCCAGAAGAATGCCATGGAATATAAATATGTAATTAATAACTATTATGAGGCAATTTCTATGATGCCAAAAACGTATGATACCAGAAGAACTTTGACAAGAAACTCCCTACTGATTTTTTATGAATACCAGTTGATATGAGTTTTGATTTGTAATGAGCTTTTCAAGTATCATGCCCTTTCAGTATCATAGTGAGATTCCTGTAATTAACATCAATAGATATCCCAAGAAATTGGAGCGTGGAAAAAAATATAGGTAAGATGAAAGAACGCTTACTTATCACAAAGCTGAAAATTTTTGCATTGACTGCAAACCCAACGATTTCCAGATACCATTAAATGACAACAACGAGTGCATGCATGCTGCAGATGAACCATTATAAAATCTTCCTTCATTGGACAGATTGTTTCCCCAAGCTGTGGAAATGACAAAATTGCATTAGTGAAACAGTAGTAAACTACATCTGAACAAACAAAAGTTTGTAATTGTAATCAAGTAATGAAGTGAAGTCAATCCAGATCAAAAAGAAAATAACAATTATCAAACATAAACAACTTATTAATATAACATGGATGAAATTATATTAAAGGAGTTCCAAGAGAGAGAGAGAGAGAGAGAGAGAGCATGGATAACAAAATTACTTTTTGCATTAGTAAAAGATCCTTAGAGGCATTGGCTGAAAGATCAGATTGGCCAGCAGCTTTCAAAGCCCTTTTTGTTATAGTCTTTTTGGTTTTTCCTTTCTTCTGCTGCTTGCCATCCTCTTCCTGACGGAGCTGATTGATCATATCCTCCGCAGCACCAGGCCAGTAGTCACCATCAAAATATGGTAGACGAGCTGCCGTTACCTTAGCTTTACATTCACCCATTTGTACAAAGAAATGGTCATATAAATTAGTGAGGTCAACCACAATGTTTTCCTTCGCAGCTTTCCTCAACATTGCTAAATACCTGAGAAAAGGTAGCCATGAATCAGTTCAGGAAAACTAAAATAATAACACTCGTAGTTTTGGATAATCAGATTTTGGGTTATCGAACATACCATTCCCTAAGTTTATCAGATTTTGGTGTTTTCTGAATTTCAGGATGGCAATATAAAATATAATCTTCACCCTTCAAAGGAGGGCAAGCCCAAATATAGCAGCTTGTGAAACCACGCTTCTTGCAATATTCAAGGTATCCTATCTGCAAGAGAAATACATAACATCAAAAAGAACCCAACAAAAACTAGCCATATGCAAACTAATTAAGCTACCAATATTCAGTAAAATTAATTGAAGGCCAAAGGGCCAGAACTTACAAGAATTTCATGGTAAACAAATGTTCGAAGAGCCTCCCCAGTAACTGTTTTAACTTCAGGCCGGAAGTACTTGACAGAATCTAGATAGGAAAGATAAACACGACGCTGATTTGGCAACTGGCATTCTGAACCAAATTCCTGGACATACATTCCAAAAAGGCATACTTCTACACCTTCGATCTTCTGAAACAACAGAATTACCTGGAAGAAGAATTTGTAAGTTCATAATCTTTAAAGATTTTCAATGATGGACAAAGTAGCTAGTGACATGATTGTTGATAAAGAAAAAAAAAAAGATGAATTAAAAAAAAAAAAACAATTGAAGGGCAATGCCATGAGTTTCCAGATACCACCAATCAGGTCATTTTCTGCATTGGAGCAGAATTTGGTAAGTGCATATTTTAAACCATCTATTTCTGCATTATTTTCTGAACTACAAAATTCCACAGGGGTTGGTCACTTAGAATACTGGAGAATGAGTTAGTGGTGTAACAAAATTCCCCATGATTATATGCAGCCATAGCAGAAAAAGTACAAATACTTAATCCACTATCAAAGCATAGGAGAGACCAAGAGACAATAAGTTGCCGGGCTTAATAGAACATTTCATGATATATAAGAGGGTGTTATAACACCATAACACCATCAATGTTGTATGGACTACAATGTGGAAACTCAAGTAACAACATGGACAAAAAATGATCGTGGAAGAATACAACTTCTTATCGTATTAGGTTTTAATGAAATTCTTTGAGTTGCTGATCCAAAAAAAAAAAAAAAGATTGATGAGTGAAGGGAAAAAAATGGAAAGTACAGTGTAAAAAACAAAATCATTTGAAGGAACCTAGGAGTAGCTCTAATAAGTGATAAAATGAGAGAAAGTAGACTAAGATGGCTGGTCACGTCTAGAGCTGTAAAACAGGTCGTGTTGGGCCGACATTTGCATGGGCCGTGCCTCCCTCCCCTGGGATATTTTGGGAGGTCGGCATGGCACGGCCCACGACTCAAGCCCATGCGTGTCCGTGCTATGCCATGGGCCGAGCCTTAGGCCAAGTCAGGTCGTGGATTGGACCAAAGCTATTATTTAAAATAATTGAAAAAAATATTAAATTTTTTATTTTATATGAATTTTGATGTATACAATTGCTTATTTTATTAATATATTATATACTATATATTATTATATAATTATAATTTATATTAATATATAAATATATATATGGGTCGGGCCGGCTCAAAATCGTGTTGGGAGTGACACGGCCCGATTTACACCTCTAGTCACGTCCAGAGGTCATCTACAGTTCCTATAAAAAGTACTACTAACAAGGCTTAGATGATGATAATGGTAATGATGAGAAAGATAACATTGGAAATCCCCCCACCCTTTTTGAGTAAACATGAAGTAAAATTTATTGATGGAAATGGGTAGCAATAGAACACCACTAACAGGAGCTCAAAGCAACAGAGCCCCCATATTGATACTGCAAAAAAGTGATTTCCTATGGTCTCCTCCAAGTAGGCCATCTATCAAGGAGTTTGCTGATCTAGAGATGCAAAATAAGTTATGGTAAATTATTTACATCTAAATCTAAGAAAACTAGACAAATAATATTCCCTTACTTCATGACTAAAACCAATGTTTTAATAACCAACCCAGAGGCCAAACCGTTTTTGCCTCATGGTCGCAGGTCACCAGTTTGACCATCCAAGTCGAACTGGTCAGACCATGACACATCAGCATGTGTATATAAAGAGCAGCCCAGGCCCAAATGCACAAGGCTCCTACCAATGCAAGGTCTGCAGAGGGACAGATTACACAGCCTTACCATTGCACATACAAAGAGGTTGTTTCCAAGATCTGAACCCTGGTTACCCAAGTCGCAATGGATGTACGTGTATGCGTATAGGTCACAAATCTTGGTCACCCTAGTCACCCAAGTCGCAAGCATGTGTATACAATATATATAATTACCTATATACATGTATTATGTATATGTATGAGTATGTATAGGCATGTACTATATCAATAAAAACAACGTATAATTATATTCAATGTTTTAACACACAGAGGCGTGACGTGAGGTGTTTCACTACCTAGAGGTGTGAGGCGTAGTTCAGAACATAAGAGGCATAAGCCTCCTTAAGAGGAGTGGGATGAGGAGGAAGGGGAAGAGGAAGAAGAGGAAGGATGATCTCTTTTTTTTTTTTTTTTAAATCTTTTATATTAAAAAGAATGAATATAAATAGCACTAGTAGAACCAAGAAATCCCCGGCCCACTTTCTTTCCCCATATCTATTCCTCCCTTCCCTTTCATTTTCTTTTCTTTCTTTTTCTCTTTTTTTTTTCCTCTCTTCCTTTCTTTTTCCTTCCCTTCCCTTCCCTTCCCTTTTTTCTTTTTTTGGGTCTTTTTTTATGAGGTCTACAACTGTGCATGAGGCATACGCCTCATGAAAAAAACGTTTGAGGTGTACGCCACCCACGCCTTTTAAAACACTGATTATATATTCTACACAAAATAAATGTGTATATTAAGTACTATTTTATGTTTTCTCAGTTCTATTTTTAATTTTTTTTATTTGTAAAAATGCTAAAAATTGCTATTTGAAGCCAAAAAGGGTTTTCTAGAGAAAATAGCAAGGCAAGATGCCTTTGGTGCCTTGGATGCATAGATCTTGAAAAGCTACCCAAAATAAATTAAAAAAAAAAAAAAAGATAACCCCAAATTTCCAATCGGACATCAGATCACAAGGTTATACATTTAATGTGCAACACTTGACCCAGTAATTGGGTCGATGGTTCAACCACCCGGGTCAGATGGTTTGTGGCCTAGTCAATGGTTTTGACCAAATTCTAGGTTATAGGGAAACCGGACCCAGAATCATGGCAGGATGATGGTTTGACCGTCCACGCTAACAGCAAGTTGAAAACATTGACTAAAACAAGCAAACCCAAGTACCTTTGATTTGTATGGAAATTCAGTTGGATAATTATCTTCCTGGAAGATCTCTAGAAAGCGTGGCTTCACTTCCAATTTTTTGTCAACTGACGATACAACTCTGATAACAAGTGCTTCAGCTCCTGGAACCTGGCAATGCCAAACAACAATCACCTTAATACACTAAACAAGGAGAAATCAAAATGTAATACCTTAAAAAAATCACAGGAATCCTTCAAATGATAAGCCCATGCTACTGTCATGTGTAAATTTTTTATTGCTGATGGATATGTAGCAGCAGAAATTGCCAAATGTGAACACGAAAAGGGAACAAATCAACTGAAGAATCCAATTAAAATTTTCAACTAGAACAAGCTGCGTACAAGAAAGAGGAATACCAATCTAAACCTCTTACCAGGAGAGAACAAAAGAAGAAACCCTTATAGCATTTACCCATATAACAAAAATACATATATAGACAAAAAGGCAGACCTCTCTTAACACAAGAAACCAGAAAACATGGCAACATGGCAAGTCTATTAGCCTACTTATTGAAGCAGCAAACATCAGTAAGAAGTATGCATGGCATTACCATTCTCCTCAGTAATACATCCCAAAAATACTCAACAAAAGCAAGACCAGGCACCAAGACTTGGCACAAGTTGTAAACAAGTGTCACACACATAACACACAACAACTATATGGGGTTCGCTACATGAATCCTGTTTCACCATTCTGTCCTGTTTAATGTCATATCCATTGTTGAATTATGAACGCTTTAATCATTTATTACTACTTAAACCCATGTCCTTCTTGGTCTACCCTAGCCCTTTTTTTATCAATAGTCCCCTTCTAGTCCCTTCAACATGCAATAGATCACTTCTTACAGGTGTTGTCAATGGTCTTCTATGCACATGAATGAACCATCTTAGTCTACTTTCCTCATTTTATTACCTATTGGAGCCACTCCTATGTTCCTTCAAATGACTTCATTTCTGACCCTATCCCCCCTAGTTTTTTCCATTCATCCATCTCAGTATATGTATTTCTACCACACTAATTATTTTTTTGGAAATGATCCTTGACTTCCCAACATTGATCCTATCACTGACCTTAAAACTGTTTATATCATCATCATCATATAAGCCTTGTCAGAACCATATGGATCGCCCACAAGAATCCTGGTTCACCATTCCATTGTGTTCAGTGCCATATCCATCATTATACATACACAAACACACATGCACCCACACAGATTTCCACTGTTGCGCATACTGAACCATCATCAAATTATTGTCTGAAAGCTTCATTCCCACTTCCACCTCTTATCAGGCTCCCCTTCTCATGAGTCATGACCAAGCAATCACTTAGGCTCAGTTTGGAAGGAGTACAAATGCAAATTTTTTGCACTCTACAAATTTGCATTTGTACTCCTTCCAAACTGAGCCTTAGTGGAAAAGGAATCGAACAAGCAGTGACAACCAGGAGGTGGGCTTGGAAGCAGCCATCTTTGAAGAAAGCATGACAGCTCACCGGTCTAGCTCCATGACACTGAAAATGTATCAGAGCTCAAACCATTGGCAACAAACCTTGACCTCAATTCCAATACAACCACCCTAATCACTGTACCCCCTACCACTGCTTCTTCCATCCTTGTATATATTTTGATCAATAAGTGTGAAATTTCATTAATATAGATAGATATAGATGATAGATAATTAGATATATGCAGAGCATGCAAGATCTATGCAATAATAAACAGATCAAATTGGAACTTGAAATTGAACAAAACAGATACCATTGCAACCTTGAGGAAAAAGCATGCAAAATCTATGCAGAGAATCAGGGCCCAACAAAAAGTAAAAAGAAGCACATAAAAGTGGCAAACAAAAAAAATGGCCACATCTAACACCTCATACAATGCGAACTACCAACTATTACCAAAAAAACAAGGAAAACTGTCTTACTTTTTCTTCCCTTTTGGATAGAGATAAAAGACCCAATCATTAGTTACAAACTTAATAACTATAATACCAAAGAAGTCTTAACTAAGAAAACACCACAGAAGATTAACAATAATAAATCAAGCTGAGAAATAACCTCATCAAAATTCTTCCCCAAAAGCCTTGCTCTCTCTTGTCTCTCCTGCTTTAGTCGCCTGAAGAGTCGCTGTTCTATGTGGTCACTAAGGATTGTTCTAGGTAAATCTTTTGCACCAAGAACAGCACTTTGTGGTAAAGGTTTACGTTCTCCCTTTTCAATCTCTCCTATGTAGCAATTAGGACAGGTATATTCAGCCTGCCCTCCATCATTCCTTCGACCATTAAAAAGAGCACAGATTTGATGTTGCCAAGCTTCACACTTATCACATTGAACCCACTGCAGGTAAAGATAAAAGGTTATAAATCTGTGTAATAAATAAAAATCAAACAAGAGAATGCACAGGATTTAACCATTCTTCATTTCTTTTTTGTTTTTTTTTTCTGTGAAAGAGTAACAAAAACATAGAGAAATAAAAAGGATTTACCCATTCTTCAGTTTCTTCATCGTTTCTCTTCTTCTCTAGCTTTGCCTTCAGAATAGGAGTCCCATCAACATCAATAGTGTCACCACGGGCCTCATTATAGCATGGAATACAGAAGTAATGGCGTGTATCACCAGTTCCCACAGTATAATACATTGCATTTCGTTTGATGCGAGCACCACAGGGAGTGCAATATATAGGTGGAGGTTCAAAAGTAAGTTTCTCCACTGCACATAACTGGCAAGAATTCTCACTCATAGAATGTTCCATTGCCTGGTTTTTCTCAGCCTTTGCTTTACTCTGAGAAAGAGAATTTGAACAAGCATTAGCCATCATTACAGGGACATATACTAAAGCAGGCAAAAAACCTTTTTATCAATATGGTAGGAAAAATATAAGTCTGGCAAAGTACCATATGCATGCCTAGCAAGTAGCAACTGATTAAAATATATAGTGAAGAACAAAGACCGTCCTGTTAATATATATTATGGACTTGTGAGGGGTGGGGAAGGCAATATCTGCCAGGGAGTACCATAACTAGCTTTAGTGCATTTATTTGGGTGAGAAATATGATAAAACCATAAATGTCAGCAAGCATACAAAGGTGAAGAAGCATCAAAAGAACTGGCTTGAGTCTTGCCCCTAATGACAGGAACAATGAATATAAACTCAGAATTACGGAATAAGCATTCCAACAAAAAAGATAATAACACAGATCATAGGAACGAACCACTCTTAGGACCAGGGCAAGGCTTGCCTAAAGTGCCAATGCACTTTGCAATTGATTAAATTTGAAAGATAACAAGGTTGTGGAACAAATAAAGAGTGTATTTGGGAAATGCCTAGTTTTGGGGCTCTATTATAATATACTTTTATAATTGTTATATTGTTAGTAGGTTGAGCTTGTGACTGGTTTGTAATGGCCATGGCTGTCTATCCTGGACAGTTTTGGGTTTTTCCATGGCACTCAAAAAATATATCGTTACTTATCAAAAAAGAAGAACAAGGTTGTGGAACTCCCTCCAATTGTAAGCTCGCTCACCATGTGAGATGTGACACGCAACAAATAAATAAATTTTTATTAAAACAAACAATATGTGCCATGTCTAAGAAAGGTCACTACCCAATGCTGGTACTATTATGGACCTTGGGAGGGGTGGACTAAATAAAAACCTAACCTCTGCCATTTTTAGCATGAAGTGACCACTCTTAGACTCAAACCTGCATTATCATGTTTGTCCGCCTGAGATTTTACCACCACACAAAGCAATGGCCCCTGATCTGTGTCATGTATCTTCCTAAAAAAGTGTATGCATTAAACAAATGCCCCCAAAAGCTTCCTTCTTAAAAAATAAAAAATTAAAAAAAAAATCAACAATGTATATCATGCATTTGCCTCACTAAATGTTGGCTATAAATGTAGCTAGAAAAAATGAGAGCAAATGATAGAAGCAACTTGGCATTAGGAGCCCATATGCTTACCTGGCCAACCCACTGTCTAAGACCTATAATATGCTCCCGGACCTGCTCCGGAGTAAAGAGTTCAGTCAATGATACCCCCTTTATTTTTGGTTTCCCTGACTTGGTTCCAGCCACATTTTCAGACGTTACTGTAGAAGATTCCTGCTTAACTTGATTGGTTTCTTTCTCAACATCCATGTTTTCTGTCTTAGTAAGACCAACGGGTTCATCAATAATGACAGGTCCAACATCTGACTTAATATTGTAGCAATCATCTGAATTATCTTTTTTTATCTCACACAAATTAGGAGAACATCCTTGTCCAGAACTTAGAGATGAATCCATCTTCATTTCTATGATCTCAGATTTAACAGGAATAGAATTGTCAACTTGTTGCCAAACTTGGGGTTGTGAATCCTGTGGAACAAGTAGTTGGCTCATTGGAGACACTGGCCGTGGGGAACCTTCACCCTTGGGTGCAACAGATGGAGAGTGATGCTCCATCTTCATTCGTTTAATTGATGACTGTAAATCTTCTGAAATTTCACCGGCCAATGAGCTAGTCTTTGCAGTCAATCCAGCAGCATCTCCATATGCTTTGCAAGAGCCATTTATCTGATTAGATAAACAAGTATCTGACAAAGGGCGAGATCGTGCCTTACGATATGATCGTAAATAATTGTTGACAGGAACACAAACAGGACAATCAGGTCCCTTGCAACTTTTGAAATGTTGAACCAATCCCTTGGTAGGATGGCAGCGAGGATATGAGCATTGATGTATATTGCATTTCACCATATGCCTCCACAACTTTTGTGCAGTAATGCAATGAACTTCTTGGCATTTTCCTTCAGGAGCTGAACATCCACGTGCATGCCACAAGAATAGCAACCACCTCTGTTGATTCCACCACTGTCGTTCAATGGTCGCATTCCCTGGTTTGCAGGAACCACCTAAAGCAGGGCGTATTGTCGTGCCCTTAGGAAAAATTGTTTGACCAGTAATACTTCCTTCTGTAGATGGATGAGGTCGCTGAGCTTCATCTTGTCCTATTAGACGTTGATGGAACTCCTCTTGGATATGCTGCTCATGTGAGGAGTTTTCAGTCATGTGGGACTTCTGTGACTGAGAATGCCACTGGCCCTGCAGTTGTGGTTCTACATGTGGTCCAGCAGAAAGACAACTAAAATCATTTTGTGTCTCTGCAACTTGCTGGTTTGGATGCAACATTCGTGGCATTAGCTGTGAACTATTTGACAAGGATGAGTAGCAATCTGTTGGTCCAGATGTATTGGGGAGAAACTGATCAGATCTGGAACTGTCTTCAGAAGCATTATGCTGAAATTGAATCTGTAGCTCACCAAGTTGCAAATGCTCAGTAACTTGTGAGCGAAGAACTTCATTGTGGATTTCCATTCCATTTTCAGTCATCACTTGACCACCCAAGTTGGATGCTAGTTGAGACTGCCTAAAAGCATCATTCTTTGGCAAAACCTGCTGGTGTTGCTGACTTTGCTGCTTTTGTTGATGTTGATGTTGAGTAAATTGTTGCGGTTGGAATTGAAGTGGTTGTTGCTGAAACTTCTGCAGCTGCTGATTCGATTGTAATAAATGATCTCGCATAGGATGGGAAGACTGGAAATTCATCCTTGGTGGTTGATCAATATTTTGAGGTTTCACAAGTGCAGTTGATTGCATTGCCGACAAGTTAGATTGATTAGCTATCAAGGGAGAACTGACTTTTGCTTTAGACTGCAAGTTAAGTGTGTTGATATTCTGGCTATTCATTGTAGATCCAACAGCTGATGTAGGAGCATAAAAATTTCCTGATCCAGTCAGATCAGCAGTGATCATTCCATATCCATCACCTCCTGAAGGATTCGTTGGCTGCGATAATGCTGTTGCAAGGGAGGAAAGAAAAGGACAAGAAAATATATCTCTAAGATCCAATGAAAGAAATTGGGATAAGGTACTCCCATGTGTGTATTGAGTATGTATGCATGAGCATATAAGTGGATATCTGTGTTTCAGTGTGACTGTGTGCACACTTGGGTGAGCTAAGGAATTTAGGGTTTAGGATGCATGTATATGTGTTTGAATGTGCATGCATATTCAAGTGTGTGTGTGTGTGTATGTGTGTGTGTGTGTGAGAGAGAGAGAGAGACCACTTTGCAACAATTGTTGCTGACGATGTGGATCAAAGTGCTGATGCAAATGCTTCGGTGAACTACCATAGGGTGAAGAAGTCAGATAGCCCTCAGATGTTGCAGGCCCATTTATCAACTGCATATTGCTCCCTATCACCCCTGTCCCACTATTTAGAGCTCCGTTTGAGAAGGGATAAGACGAAGGCTTCTGCTGCAAGCTAGATCTCATGGCAATGCCTATTTGCCCTCCAAGATTTTGCAATATGCGACTGTTTTGGCCACCAATATATTGCTTTGACTGCTGCAGTTGTGGTACCAGTGTCGATTCAACACCAGAAAACCCAGAACCATTAATAGAAGATTCAGAATTCATTGACGACTGGGTCTTAATTAATCCAGGTGTAGGAATCATTTGACTTTGAATTCTTTGCACACCCATTGATGACATCATATTATTTCCACCAGATCCAATGGAGACACTTGCAGGTGAATGCTGATATCCATTGAGTAGGGATCCTGCACAAGCAGAAAATGTTACTGGGGAAAAAACGCTAACTGCATTTTAATCTATGGAATCATAGAACTGTAAGTACCATCAGATGCATTGAAGGAACCGCCATGTATGCCAACAGCTGATCCATTGGCTATTGGAAGCATGCTCCCTGTGTTGACAGTATTGGTTGTGATGCTACTACAAGCACCGACAGAAATCAAGGAATTGTCCACAGAAGATGCAATCATCAAGTTTGAACTTCCACTTTGCGGCATACCAGGGGTTGGTATCATTGTACCAACAGAGGAGGAGGAAGAAGTGTGCTTTAACTGTTGATCATGGTTACCAGTAGGTTTACGTTTAATCACAGTTTGCAAGCGGTGTTCTAATGTATCCATGTTCATATATTCCTCCTGATGTTACAAAGAAACATACCAGTCAGGCAAGATACACATAGAGACAGTGGCTGGTGGCTACTGACTCCTAAGGAACCACAATGCACGCCCCCCCCCCAAAAAAAATAAAAAGAAATTCAAAAAAGGGGAAAAAGGAAAAGAAATACGTGAACCTAAAATTCTAATGGTTTTGATCCAGAAGTCAGCTCTACCATATAACCAAAAACTGAAACCCATGTGCCCTCCACTAAGCTTTTATGTTCCTCAATAAATCAACTACAAGAAGCTATTAGAAAAACGACAATGCAATCATAATTGGAAAGCTCAATCCTCCTAAACCAAGAAATTTGAACATAGTACAGCAAACCTTTGAGGTAGCATTTTTCAATAGAAGCTCTTCCAAGCGCTTTGCAATACCCGGCATCCTTGTCTGCATTTCATGATTTGTTGGCCGCTGCAGGAGAATTTGACAACTGGGAAAAGCATAAGGAATAATAAAGCAAGTAAGCTTCATTATATAACATTATTGTCTTGTTGTTACTGTATTTCCAGTTCTGCTTTTTATGCTCTTTAGATTGAAAAAAAAGTAAAATAGACACAAGAAATATTTGTGAAAAAAATCAAAAAGCAAAACATCGTATTCTTTTAAAGAATACAATTTGGTGTGGGCTACCTGGTTAACCATGTATAGCAAGTGTCATTGTGTATGTCAGCCCATACCACACTATATATCCCCAAAAACAATAGCTAATGAGTTATTTTGATTTCTCAAATGGATAAGGGTAAAAAATGAGGGCCTTTTGGTACATGATGCATTTCCTGTTGACACTCCAGTGAGCAAAAAATCCCCCCCCCCCTTTTTTGTAATGGGCTACACAACAGGGGGAAGCCCTCCCCCAAACCCCTAGACCTCCCCAACCCAGGTGAAGGCAGGACTCAATCCCAGGTCTCCACTAAAACCAGCTAGAGACTTTACCAGCAGGCTAGGCTGACACCTTCAACAAAAAATTTTTTGGTAATCAATAAAAAGAAAAATTTATTCACCAAATACCAAAAAATATACAAAGAAAATTTTATTAATATAAATAAAAAACAGTACATCTGGAAGTGATGAGATATCACTGGAGTACAGCCTTCCAAGAAAGAGCACAAGAGGAAAAAAATACAAAGGAAGAACAGCAACAAAGATGCATAGGCCAAAAACAAAGAAACAAAGAAAAACAAAAAAACATATCAAGCCAGCTGCAATGTATTCCAAAATCCATATATAGAAGAAGTTTTATGCTACAATCATAATCTAAAAGTAACTACTATTCTCAATTTCTTATGGAAAATTTCTCAAAAGAAGTAAACTGTTCAATTACTAGCAAACTGAGACCACTTACATTCTATCTTGCACAAGTTTCCGTTCCCTCTCAAGATCAGGATCCACATTGCAAGTACCATGAAAACCAGCTAGATTTTGTATTGGAGAAGATAGAGAATTTCCGTTTTGCTGTGATATGCCAGACAACTGAGAACCACCTTGACTGGGTATCTGCCCCGAGATCATCCCCGAAATACGAGCCTGTACATTCATCTTTTCTCTGTATACTTCTAAATATGAAGTACATCAACACTTGGAATTTCACATCTCCCCTTGGGATATCCAACACCTTGCAAAGCTAGTAATGATATCAGAACAGTGTAATCCAAAACAAAAGGATAGAGACCAAACTAACAGCACCATTAAACCCACTTCAGATCACCAATAACCTTCACTGCTTCATCATCAACCAATGTTCCAGAGTACATACGGCTCCTTGAATTTGCAAATAATGAACCCTGTGGGGAATACATGGCAATAATCAAGTAAATATTTAGCCTAGAGCAGAAGATACTATCATCTTGCTGTCCTTGCTTGCTCTCATCCTTCTTTTTGGATTTTCTTTTTTTGTCATGTTTCCAAACTTCTGTAGAATTGCATTTTTCAATGAAGATACAATTATTGTTATTGAAATATGCAACTCTACAGCTGTTTGGAAACATGACAAGAAAATAAAAAAAAAAAGGATTATAGCAAGCAAAGACCGCAAGAAGATAAACAATATGAGCAAGTTGCTTAGGATTACATGTTCAACCAATCACATAACACAAATCACATGTATTTCAATTTTCACGATTGTGATCCAATCTGTATTATTAAATCCCACTCCAGAAGAAAATAGTCAGTCAACTCTAAACTCTGGATTTCAGAATTATAAAACTAAAAGTTTCAGAGTTGATCTTTTTTTTCTTTTGGGAAAGTAAACAACAATACTACCATAAGTTAATATCAGTACTATAAAGTCCAAATGAATTTAAGTGTTTTTACAGAAGCTTTTTACCTTTCCCATTGACCTAACCATCTATCAAGAGTCATTCAATTATGTGGATATTCAACATCCATGGATGTTTAACCAAGATCCACCTAAAATATATGATTTATAAGTTAGAATCTTCTTACGGGTCATTTGACAACAACAAAGTGGTTGAACTGGATAATTTATTGCTTTGCCTTTTGTGGATGAAACGATTGAATAATCCTAATCAAACATATAGTTATCAACCCAACTTCAGTTTCAGCAAGTTAGGAGCTCACAACCTCCTTAACAACTTATTCGATAAACGACAGAGCAATAACCCATTCAATTCAGCAAATTCAGATGTTATCAAATTTTAGTTCTTTCAGTTAAAGTCCTGTTAGTAGTTTGGGTTAAAAAATCTAAGAAATAATAGTTCTAGTGAATTATATGTTACCAAATGAATTTCAACTGCAATAAATAAAAATCTAATTTACAACAAATGAATGATCCAAAGCAATGAAACAACTACAACTTATAAAATCAAAGAGAAAAGTTAAATCCAACAATAGAGTGGAATACAGAATAGGGTTCTTCTAGTGACCCCTTTCTTGTGTCAAATATTAACAAAGGGCCATTCAGGGGAAATTTTGGTAGTCTGGTCAACAGCCTTAGGCTGTCAATAAGGCTCTCCATGCATAGCATGTCAGTTCACACAGACTACTTGCAACGGTATCAGTGCTAGATGCATTGTTGGGCAAACTAATGTGTCATGCAGGGAGAGCCCTGTTAACAGCCCAGGCTGTCAACCATAGACAGCCAAAGTTTTCTCCATTACCCAATGTTGGTCCAAGCTCTCCAGGGGTATTAGGAAGGGTGGATTACCTACCCTTTACATTCTTTGCACAAAGGGGCCACTCTCAGACTTGAAGCAATGTTCTCATGATTTTGGAACCATTGAGGTTGTTTATTCAAAGTCATCCGATTTTAGTGCAAATGAATCTGTTTCCCTTCAGGCCTCAAACAGCCTGGCATGAAGCCACTAGCAACGATGTCCTACTATTGGCTAGCCCATTCTAGTTAAATCAACCCAAGGTTCAGAAACCTGAATCATAACATAACTTCCACTAGTTAGCACTTCCTATGTAACAAAACGACCCTACCTGCTACCTTCCTATCAACTCCTCCATCTTCTCCCTCAAATCTACTCCAGAACATATATTTAGAAAATGAGCAACTTTTTTAACTATGGCAGTTTAAAACACATAAACGGTAAAATTTTCATAAACAGCGAGTTAAGATGACCATATCTTCATGATTACAATGTAACAGCCACATTTTCATGCTAACCTTGCATCCAAAATCTACATCCACCACCAATGGATGAGACAGATCCCAGAAAACAGCATCACGTCAATAGCATGAAGAAGAAAGAATGGTAACATTGTTTCACAAATCAAACTGCAACCGAACTGAATTCTCCATATTCACAACCAAACATAGAAGCCATAAACTCGTAAGTTACGAATTAGTAACACAAAATACCTGTGCCACTCGCCGTTCAAGGAAGCAATTGACTTAGGTTACTGCACTTCGACTCCGGCAACACTAACACTACAATTGGCCACAAAAATCAGTGCAAATCAAAAAAGCCGAACAAAGTCCAACAACGTCAATTAAATTCATTAAGATCACAATTGAAACTCTGCAGCAATTGGAACCTTTTTAGTGAAGGCATTAAAGCACGCAACCAGGCCGAATCCACGAGAAGCTCCGGATAGTAGGCTAGAGTTCAAGAAGAAGAAAGAAGCCCCAATTAAAGAATACCAAATTGACAGGAGAATCGAAACCCTAAGAGACCCTAGGTTATGATCGCAATGAATCAGAAACCCTAGGGTGCGAGAAAGGCACGAACCTGGTACGGCCGGAGAGACGAGAGCGTAACGGAGATTCGGTTGAGCTCGATGGCCGCGATCGAAGCTGGGGTTAGAAGAATTCAATACAAATCAGATGGGGGCGACCACTGCCCACTGCCCACCGCCCACCGCCACGAGCGAATTCGCGCGCACGGAATCGGAACGACGGAATCGATCGGAGGATATAGGAATCTGGGTCCTGTTAATTGTAATTACGAAAAGGGGGAAATTTTGAGTTCGAGCTCTGAAGTTGCAATTTTGAATCGAAAAAATAAACAGAATTGGGTCTGTAGCGGGTGGGTCGGGGGGAGGGGGGACGAGCCACCGCCGTTGGAAAAACACGTTAAAAAAAAAAAAAAAAAAATAGAAGGATAAAAATATGAAATTTTCTATTTTCTAATTCTTTGTGTATTTTTTTATTTATCCATGTCCCATATCTCTCTTGGCTTTGGCTTTGGGTTTTTCGGGTAAGAGAATGGATTTCTTGGAGACGAGGACGACGGGAGTAAACGGCGGATGTGTGTAGTTGCACCACAAAATTCTCACGAATTTACTAAATTACCCTTTCTTTAAGTCTAATTTTGCATATTCTGGTATCAATATTCAATGGTATATCTATATATATATGTTTCAAAGAAAAAGAGGTATCAAACTATCAATATATATCTTGGGTGGGTTGAAGTTTGAACAGAATCATCGGGATGATGATCTCTGATGTAAGTCCGCTCCGCTATAACTATTACGCCGGGAGCTAATTTCCTCAAAGTCAGAATCACCTCACTTTGGACCTATTGGTGGTTGGTCACTTGGTGCCCCGACCGGCTGTTGGCTCTTTTCGTCCATTTTAGCTTTCCTACATGGTAAAAATGAACTTTTGGGTATGAAAACCCTTGAACTTTATAAGAAAATTCATTTTGGCTGCTTGGTTGCATCGAAATCATAATGCAAATGCATGGGATGGGATGGGAGTGTAAATCTCAACCGGACAAATCTGGTCAATCAATAAAACAATTTTGCACTTGTTTGTTTGAGTTATAAAAAAACAAGTCAGGAAATAAAATGGAGAGCTTTGGTTCTTATTAACCTTTTTCTTCTTTTTTTTCCCTGCCAAGATATAGGTTGATATATGCATGTGTACCACATGTGGGACCAAAATCCACGCCAAAATGCATAGCCATCAATACATTTTATATGTGGGCCCCGCTTATAACACACATTTATTTAGTTTATAAAAACCGGTCTTGCAATCCTAACTTTATCCCTACTAAGATAGGATCCCTTATGCATATGTACCATGTTTAGAACCTACATATGCATCAAAGCATGGGGCCATGATAACATTTCAGTGTAGACCCCACCTATAAACCCAAGGAACTTATAGACAATATGGTTTTTATGTGGAAAATCAGTCATTTTGATGGATTTATACGTTTGTTGGTTGAAACTGCAAAACTGTTGAATTGGGGACCAAAGATGACCCCCTCCATATCTATTGGAGATGTACATAGCGAATTCGTTTGAGGTGGGATTGATATGACAAATGGTTTCTTAGCCATTATGAATGCATAGGATGAACATTCATGAACTGATGGTTTGTAAGACGAGTATGTTGGTTGAAATGGTGACCTAGTGTTTGTGGGTGTAGGTGTGGATGTTATGAGGGCTGGCAAGGACAAGGGTACGCCATATGGGGGTATGTGACAAGAGTTTGCCCCAACTTGAGATAATAGTTGATCCATCTTGAAATCCAAAACAACCATCATTTGCTTTAACTCTTCAAAATCTTGACGAGTTACAAACCGATCGTTAGCAGGAGTAATACATTTTTCTAAACAAAACACTAGGCCAAAGAAGTTGAACTTATAATGCAAGATGGATGGAAAAGGAGATTGTGAAACGATTATTTCATAACAAATGATTTTTTTAGCACAATTGAGTAACCTAACAAATGGTCACTTATGTTATTTTCATTAGAGAGCATTGACAGCATGTCCATAACCTTTGGCTTAACCTCATTTTGTTCTTTTCTTTCTTACATTCCCCTTTTTTATGTTTAATCTTAAGGAGCATAGAACCTCGAAGAATAGATACCGCATGCATGAAACAATATAAAAGGAAAACCTATGTATGTGTGTACTATTTATGGAGTGAATAAAATCCAAGAAAACATGCTATGAATGACATGGCTGATGTAGGGTAAGACCTATCAAGGAGACAACCTAGGGTTGTTTAGCAGGCACGAAGAAGTATAGAATTAAAAGGTGAGATCAATGAAATGATTATTATTTCACTTTATTAAGATACTTTTTTTTATTTTATTATCATAGTCGAACCCAAGCGCCACTGCCCAGGTTGCCTACGTACCCCATTGTGAAGGATCAAACTGAGCGTAATTTGGGTTATTTACAACTTCAAATATAAGCAAGAGGAAAATAAACACAAAAAACAAATGATCAAAACTCGCAGTATGTCATTAAGGCTAAAAGATTCCACTGTCGATAAGATTATTGATTGCAAGTTAGAGATGAACACACTTATCGGTAGGATGTCCTGGCATTTGATGAAAATCGTAGAAGTAACTGAGAAAGTGGCATCGGGAGAGGAGTAAACATTATCTTAACCCTTTAATTTGATTGAGAAGGAGAAGTAGGATGCTTACGACCTAAATGTTCAACTTGTTGATAATTACCAATGGCAGCTTGTACTTCATTCACTTCCTAATATAGTGGAGGGCTTATAGTCGGACCACAACTTCTTGATTGAAAGCCATGCTCAATTTTCTTCCCAACAATGACTATGCCCTTAAAATCATCGAAATCTTGATATTTCATGAATGTAAAGAAAGGTGGCTCTAAGGTGAGCAACAATGAATTTTCTCGGTGTGCATATTCTACAAAACTTTATTTGGGTGTCTTTCGCATGCCTTATATTGTCTCACTCGTTGAAGCCAGATCTATGCCATAATCAAACCACTCCAAAAAAGTTGTAGCCACTTAGTTCCAAGTCTTCTTATTATCTAATTAAAGCGATGCAAACCATGTTGTAGGTACATGTTGATCACCACAACTGTAGTAACTCAGAAGGTACTAAACCAATACCACAAAGGTACTTGTGATGATTTCAGGACTTAGCATAAACATGCAATGAGCTTTGAGTCTGCACAAGTTTGCGATGAACTCTTAGTCTAAAACAAACCAGCGATAAGCACAAAGCCACCGTGAGGCTGCGATGAGCTTAGATTCATCACACATACGTGATGAGCATGAGCCGTCGCGAAGTTACAATGAATATAAAGCCCTCACAAACCTACAATTAGCTTAAATTCATCGTAGGTTAGAAATGAGCAAAGAAACATGTGCATCATTAATGACGCACATGACAAAATGCTTGGTGGATTAGAAAAGACACATGAGGTAAGTATTGACGTTACTTTCGCCATGTTAGTCTAAAAGACTCGCAAAAGGAAGTCACACACATGTATTATGAGAATCATTGGACGAAAGGAAAAATCATCCTTGACATATCTCATAAGACACGTGGTCCTTGACAAATGAAACCGAATCCAAGATTCCCTTCTCTAATGGGAATCAAACACTTTTAGCTCATTCATTTCGGGACCTCGGGATCTCTCCCTATAAATAAAGGTCTAATTCATAACGAGAACATTATTATATCATTCTATTCACCATAGCCATTAGCCTATCATTTGCTCTAGACTTTCCTTTGTCTTTTAAGAAGACCCATGTACGTTGCCTTACCACCCTACTCATACATGCTAATGCTTCACCCTCCAAAATCCATTGGAAAAGTTGAACAAGGACTCTCTCATCTGCCCCAAGCTGAAACACGTCTCCACAATATGTGCTTAGATGCATTATAGGACAACCCCTTCCATTATATTTCTCAACATTTGGGATTCTAATACCTTTTGGTAGCTCTAACATCGGGTGGCATAGGAGGGGACTGAATATGCTTTAATTTCCCTAGATATTGCTTTAATTTGATTATATCTTCACAAATGGGAACTACGCTTAGTGGCAATGTTGTGCTTGCTGGATGTTGGTGCTGATCACCTTCTTCAATGTAAGATTCAATGGGACTATCTGATTTTGATAACATGATATCCATTGTATCGGATGTCTTAACTCTCTTGGAATTGGATGATATGGTCCTAAAGAAACTCTTTTGGTTCAACAATGGTGGTTTGCATTTTTTTTATCATTTGTTTTTTGCCCTTTTTGGCTTTTATTAAAAACTAGACAACTAAAGGGAATGAGAAAACTGCTAAAGTGCTATATAGTGAGAGGTTTTGCCTAATACCACTAAGGTGGGATGTGCAAAATGCTAAATGTATGTGAAAACCATGCAATGACAACAAAATACTGAGAAAATAATGGTAAAAATGGCTTGTCCCTAGTTCGAAACCAAATGGAGTGAACACTCGAGTAGATAAAGAAATATGCATAAAGATGGGAGTGGTCCAGCTCCCTGCGAAGATGGTAGGCTGCTATGAATTGGCTATCTAATAAAAGAGTCTAGGGGTATTAATGAAAAGGTGGGTTTTAAGGAGTTGAGTGTGATGGATGTTAGTTTACTAGGCTATGTTTGCGTTAGAACGGGAATGAACAAAATAGGAATGGTAAGGAGAAGCAGTTTAGGATGGTGTTTCAAGATTGCTCTATGGCTAGAAAAGCCACTAATGTCTCTATAGCCGACTATGTTGAAGGAAATGCAAAATGTAGTACAATGCAAACAAAGTGGACCTCTATCGTAAAAAGCACAAAAATTAGGGAAGTACTTTCAAAACATATCAGAAAAACTAAGGAAAAACATTATTCATATTAAAATACTTGCATTAAGAAGTCTATTTGGATTACCACTAGTTTGAGAGGAAAAACTCATATTATTATTTCAATTCCAACTTTAAGGAAGAACACAGTCATTCAACAATAACTAGCACACATATTTTTTTTAACAACCCATAACAACATATTTGCATTATTTTATCTATATTCACTTCAGACATTCATACTACCTTTCATTGTCATTATTTTTTTTCTTTCTTTTCTTTCATCTTCAATATTTTTCATTCTTTATTTCTTTATCATCTTTTTATTTGATTTTTTTTTATTTTTTCCCTTTTTTATATTTATCTTTGCTATTTATTATTTTAAATCTCCCTTACTCCTTCCCTCTTTCTTTTCTTTCCCTCTCTCTCTCTCTCTTTGTTTTTTTTTATAATTTTATCCTTTTCTTTTCTTATCTTCTCTTCTTTTTTATTTTTTTCATTGATTTTTTTATTTATTTTCTCAACAATAAAACAAAACAAAATAAAATGAGAAAGACTAGTATTCAAAACAAATGCAACTAGCAAACTAATCAATGAGATAAGAGCCTTGGATAGGGAATTAGAAGTTAACTCTCCATTACACAGATCAACAAACAATTTGATAGATGCACTATCTAAACAAAGGATAAATGGGATAAACTATTCAGGCCTTTTGGGGACTAGTGAGACATGAGATGTAGTTGGAAAAAAGCATGGGTTTAGTGGCAAATGCTATCCTAAAAGAGATACTTGGCATGCTTTTGCATATACCAATTTTCTAGTATCTAATTAAATTTAACATTTATCAATCAAGCTAGGAAGGAATTATTCATTGTGCATTGAACTTACTCAACTGTGGGTCACATACTTACAGTTTTACTAGTTAACTGAGCAATTAGCCTATTTAAACCAATGAAGACCATCATTTAACCAATACCCAAAAAGGTGACTAGGCTACCAAGTCAGTGGTCAAACCATCAGATCCAAATCTCATAACATAAGACAAAGTCTTGCCCTATAATTAATTGTTGCTTGTTCACATGGACACTTAGTTTACCAACAACTTAGTTGACTCTCTTGAAAAGGCAGGGGTAAATAGAGAGGAGCTGATTTGGAGGACACCAAGACTTGGACTGGATTTATAACTGCATTTTTTGTGGTGTACTTTTCTTTATAATAAACACAATGACTGTGTTTCCCGTCTTTTATTGCTAGTTTTGAGTAGATATGTAACTCAAATATGTTAAGCAATATATGGGTTTTGCAACTTGGTAACTCAAAATTATGTTAGATTGTCCATTATTAATAGATAAAGGGTTGGTATTGGCATTTTGAAGTTACCACTTAATTATCCTAAAAAATAAGAACTCTTATTTACTTGAGAGACAAGAATCCCATATTAAAACAACTGCCAAGTGGTTTTGGAGATTCAGTCCTCATCTTCAGCTTCTTTGGATATAGATAATTGCAGAAAAATTTTGAGTTAGGAATTCCAGCTGACAGAGAACAGAGAAACAAGAGGCATTGATTCTTATGATTTCTTTGTTTAATTTGCTCAACATGTCTCTCCGAAGGCCTAATATAGAGGATTCAAAGAACTAGAAGTGGAAAAATTCTGGAATATTCTTCGTCAAGTCCCTATACAAGCAATTGACTCATAGCAACACCTTTGTTTTCCATCATAAAGAGGTCTGACTCCCCCACATCCCTTCCAAGTTGGCTTTCTTATTGTGGGTGGTTGTGCTGGATAGGTGCTTAACTAGAGACTGTTTGTACAATTTGTTTAGAAGAGGCGTGACATTTAATCTGATGCTTGTGTGTTCTGTGGAAGTAATAAATAAACTTTAAAGCATTTATTCTTGCACTGCATAGAGGTGTCCAAGATTTATTATTATTTTTTGTGGTTTGCTGAATATCTCTTGGTACATGCCATAGAGTTTATTAAAACATTTATTCTCATGGAAAGTGAAAGGTTTAAATGAGAAGGGTAGAAAATTGTGGAGTAATATTCCAATTGTAGTGTCTTGATGTATTTGGAAGGAGATGAATCAAAGTATATTTCAAAATTGGAGCAGCTCACTTCATGATGTTGAAGTATTTCTCAGGCAATACTTCAAACAATAACTCAGGGAACATCATGATGTTGATTTTCTCATCAATACCTAAGATAAATAGTTAGCAACATCATGCATTTCATAGGTGTGATGCAAAACCAACATGGACAAGAAAAATAGTATAGAAAGCATGTGATGTACCATTGATGTGTAGTTTGGAGATGATCACATTTATCATATCAGCTCTAAATTTCCTATTTCTAATAGGGGAATTTTTGCCCCTATATCATTCTGCCCCAAATATCCAAAGACAACATTAAGAGCATCGTTTGTAAATGTTAATGTTGACTATGTGTGCATGTTAATGTTGACTATGTGTGCATGTTACTTCCATCACCTTCATCATCCTCACACTCATCATCATCATCTTCATCATCTTCAATCATTTCCAATCTAGTTTGTGCCATATTATTTGTGGCTTGGTCATTTCCCAAAACCACTTGCATCAAGTCATGCATTTCCATTACTCACCCCTTAACATCAACAACACTAGGATTTTCCTATATAAAAGCAAAAAAAATGGCAATTTTAATAACATGAACTAGAGAAAAATCACAATGTATTCTAGTTACATGAATAAGACAAAACCCACTTATGCCTTGATGAGTTAACTAGTCCATTGGATCAACTCGCATTATATGGTTATGTAGAATGTAACATGCTACAATAATCTTTGTTTATATAGGGAAGTCAAAATGTCAGGTGGAGTTAAGGATTGCCCAATGCTTCTTAAACACCCCAAAGGCATACTCAACTACATTCCTTAGAGATGAATGTCTATGATTGAAGATCTCCCTTGGTGATTCTGGTAAATGCCCGTGTATTTCATTAAGATGATACCTTTGAAGGGATGAGAGATCCATCACATGGCCACCCAAAGATTGCGGAATAAGGGGCGAATTTCAAAAATTTTTTCCTCTCCCTTCAACTGGGAATCACATTCCCTATTTAGAAAATCATATTTTCAATGATAAATCTTGAACCTTAAACTGAACCAGATCTGAACCAAAAGGAATGGGAGAGAATAATACCTGATACAGAGAAGTAATATCTCCCAACGAAAGTGTTCACGCTCAAGGAAGAATCCAAAGACTGCTCCCACTGAAGATGGCGCAGTGTAGGATGGAGTAGAATCAGCAGTGTTATTCCCCAAGAACTCTGTCATTCGCAAGAAACAGTAAAATGGAACGTGAGCACAACTTCCTTTTCAATCATTTCTCAAAGAACTGATGTCAAGATCTAATCTTGACTTCTCCCACAGCTGGAGATCGAACTGGCAAACAGGGCGACAAGAGCAGGGAGGCGGCAAGAGAGTATTCGCAGGCTGCAGAATTCTCTCTTCTTGATTTCAGCACTAAAGAGGATCTGATGTGTTTCTTGTTGGTCTCTCTCAAGGCTGCCGCCCCCTCCTTCTTTTTGTTAACTTAAAAGATCAGCTCCTAATCCCATTAGGAGGTGCTTATCCAAATCATATTTGGATCAGCCTTCTCTTCTAGTGATAAGGATAAACCCTTATCTTATCAGCAAATTAAATTAGCTTTATCCTAATCCCATTAGGAGGTTTCTAGATCTGAATCACATTCAGATTTGGACTCTCTGAGTGGATAGGATTAAGACCCTATCCTATCTGCTAATCCATCTCAGAATTCGCCCCTTTAATTAACTAAATAAATAGCCCAGTTCGAAATGGGCTTTAGGCCCATCAAGCTTATGTGCTCACTTAACCTTCCTATCTGCTGCCCAGTTGGGCTTCCTTGTATGGCGTGGGACCCAAGCATTGATCTACACATCAGCCACATGGGTTCGGCCTAGCTTTGTTACAAGGCCTAGTCAAATACACTGTTAAAGACAGTGAACCCCCTAAAACCCATCGAATGGGCTCTATAGGCCCAACACTTACCCTAAGTGGTCCCTGGGCCAAGCCACCTTGTAACACCCAGGGACTGTGGGTAGATGCAAGATTAGCCCATTAGGTATTATCCTCAATGGTCTTACACTTAACCTCTCAGCCCTTAATGATCATACACTGCCCGACAAGAGATGACCTCTCCCTCGGCTGCAAGGAACAGTGTTGTACTCTCCACTTATATGGATCCCGGGAATTAAAACATTTTGCAAACATTTTAGAAACCATAATATATATACTTTTATATCTCATATAAAATATACTTTGCAAAATAAATCTCAACGGTTGAAATCGGCTGCCGACAGTCTTGGTTTCCAACAGTGAGAGCGCATCCCCGATCATTACCTTTGTCCGACAAAGGGGCTAATCATGTCACTATGATCACCCACTCAGATGAATTCTCAGATTGTCCCAACATACCTAGGTTTTGACCCCCGCTAAGTACCTCACTGATTGGTACATCAAAGACACCCCGATCCGACACCTAGTGCAGTATCATAATCGAGTCTAGGGGTCGGGTGTAACTTTCCAGTTTTTCCCATCAATCTCCAAGGTCCATGGCAATACTGGAAATCTGGTCCAGTTCAAAGATTCAATTAATCCCACACTGTATGTGCCTGGGGTCTCACCCCGGTAGCTGAGACAAGCCACCTCAACCGACTTGATGGCACCACAGTGTTAGCCTTGTCAGGATAGGTCTCCCCAGACCGACCCACTGGCTGTGAACTTTCTAAACTAACACGAGTCTCAATAAGTGTCCAGTTTAAGGGTATTACATAGAAACATACCAAGGGAACATGAATCAAATATGCACTTTTATTCATTTACAATAAACTCATAAAGTACATCAATTTTGATTGAAGCTAAGGGCATACAAAACTGTCTAACAACCTTGTGCTACGATATGAGTATAAGAACCCTGACATGTTTCTATATCCGACATCTACAAGATAATACTTTCCTACATATAGATAAATCCAGACAAAATGATTTTAATATATTAACATGCATGTGTTCAAACATATAAACATAAGTACCTTGCATGGTATGCCCAGCCAAAACATAAGTGAACTTTAAGTCAAATGTGAAATCAACCATCACATTTTGGGTTGGTTTGCCCTTCCTTCCACGAAACCTGCCTTGGTCAATAGGTACTTTGCATGATATGTGAGTTCCATCAATTGCTCCAATGCAATCCTATGCCACCATTACATAGTTGGTGACTCACTAAAGTTTTAAGTCCTTAAAATATGGCATAAAATGATGATCAGTTTGAATCCCATGAAGGATTTGTCAACCAATAGGTTGCACAACAAGGAGGGGGTAAAGTCGAAGCTTATATTTGACCTGACAATTTACAAAATTTAAAGTAAAATATTATAATAAGGAGTCTATTTTTCACATCACAACAACCATTGTAGAAAATGACTATAACTATACTAAGAGAAGCTTATATTGCTTTCGCCCTTTAATCTTTAATAATTAAAAAAACAGGCATGTATACCTTATTTTTTCTTCATATTTTTTTTCTTTTATCATTCTTTGTAGCATGTAACCAATCACAAGAGTCCCCCTCTCTTCTGACCTATTTCAGTTCCATGAACTCACACTTTTTCTTTTTCACTTTGTTTCTCCTTGAAAATTGTCTTCTATTCTCTTCTTCCCAAAATCTAGTCTCTTATGTTGGATATATCATTTTACTTATTTTACTACTTATGAAATTATGTGCATCCATGCAGATGCATGAAATTTGGGGAATAAAAAACAACTATGAAGGGATGTGTAAGTGTAGATCCAATATATGCGAGTAGAGATCTAGGTTTTAACTATGACTTACCTCAAAACTAAGCTTAACAAACCTCAACAGTGATGTTAAAGACCTCAACAACGATGTTAAAGCTATGTATTTCATGACATGATGAACAAAAAGTGAAAAAATAATTGTTGTATCACACAAAGGGTAAAAATCCATGGGAAATGACAAAAACTAGAAAAAATGACGAGAATTGACCTAATCTTTACCTTCTTGTAGTTGGAAAGTTGATTATTGCCTAAAACTTCGACCTCTGGAATACTGCTACAAGTTTGATTCCCACCGAGATCAAAAGGAGATAGGATGTACTTACATGTCTTATTTTCGCTCCCCTTTTATTGATGCAAATTTTTTATCCGCACGAAATGCAAAAAGCCGATGGAAATTCAATTTTGCTATTCCAAGGATGACAAATTAAATATTTAAATAGACGACTTCAAACTTGAACCAGGTACAAATTATGCATTAAGTCAAGATTTGCAATGCAACCAAACACAACATTTAGATTTGTTTTTTTTTTTTTTTAATTTAAAAGGCCATTTTTACCCTCAAAGTAGGATGAAAACGCCACCACTTAAAGGCATAAACAAAAAATGTTAGAGATGTCATTGATAAATTCGTTAAACAATGAGTCAAATAATAATGCATGCTTCTGTGGCACTATTCAAGTTTGAAAAAAGCCAAGTTAATAAGTTAAATAAGTAAATTACTTTTAGGGTTTATGATGGTATAAAGTTAGTTAAGAAATTTAAATAAATTATGCTAATTAAGATCATTAGGTAAATTAAGCCAACTATGTAAGTTAAACAATTGAAAAAGTAAATTAAATTAATCAAAGAAATTAAGTTAATTAAGTAAATTAAATAAATAAAGCTAATAGATCTAAATAAGCAAATTAAGTCAATTAAACAAGGTTTTAAAAATAACAAAAAATGGAACCATTTTAGCCATTGGTTTTTGGGTCAATGGTTTGATCATTTGGTTTAAACAGGTCAACTTGTGACATTATGAAAAATAAAAAAATAATTCAAATAAAAATGAGCAAAAAAAGTCACTGGTTCAATAATTTAATGGTTTAATAATTAAGGTCAACGGTTTGCTGACAAAGTCAACATTTTGTCTTTAAAAAAATTACGAGCCAAGTATCAAATAGTTGACTTATTCCTAGGTCAAATAGTTTGACCACTTAAGTCAACGACAATAGTTTGACCACTAATATATTTTACAAGTGTTCTATTTCATCATGAATTAAGAGCGCAACCTCATTTTTTCAAAAAAATATATAAAAAAATTATTAAGGAAAGATGTACGCTGATTATGTGTTTAAAGTGCTTTGATTTTATTTTTATAATATTTTCATTATGACAAGTGTATGACTAAGTCCCAACAACTGGTTCTAATAGTTATTGTAGCCATCAAGAACATCTCGCCATGCATGACAAAGGAGAAGTTCTCAATGCATGATTGCAATGGTGTTGAGACTAGATCCAAATTTATATGTGACATGTGAGTACGGCTATCATTTTCAAATCTCAATGTGCCACATCACCTTATAAAGGTGATTCAAGAAAATGCCATTTTGATGGTTTAAGAAACCCCCTGTGATGAATCCAAGATGCATTCATTGCATCAAAATTTTTTAGAGAAAACTTGCCAAATGTGATTAAATAGAAATTTTCATTTTCTTACATGAGAAGCTAGTGAAATGAAACATTTGTGCCAAACACCCACTATAACATGGTGGATCCATTAACTAAGACATTCACACAAAAAGTGTTTGAGAAACATATCGATAGTATGAGATGACGGCTTAATACTTAATTGGACATGAGTACAAGTGGGAGCTATTAAATAATATATGGCATCAATTCTAAACAAACTAATGTAATAAATCTTTATTAGTCAATGAAATCAAATCATTATTATTTCATGTGTATTTTGGTATGTTTATGTGAATTGCCCGACATTTTATGAGACTTATATGTTAGTTTAAAATTTTCTCAGCCATTTGATAAACTTTGAAAGTTTATGTCAATGTTTCACCATTGTATTACCAAATTGATAGGGTAGTTTGATTTTTTTTTTTTTGAATAAAACCCAAAAGCACTACACACAATTGGGCAAGGGCGGTAATGCATCCCAAAAAATCAGTAAAACAAGTAATGAGAAGAGAAGAGGGAAGGGAAGACAAGTTAAAAGATAAAAGGTCTGAAGAAGAAATCTGAGCTTCGTGATCTATCCAATCCACAACTTGGTTTGCCTTTCGATAGATATGGTGAAAGGTAAGTCTTCTAGTAAAGGAGTTCCTCATCCTAGTGCAGCTCTCAATTGTGGTTCTCATCTTCCATGTAGGCTTCACCTTGTGGTTAGGATGCGAGATCACCAACTTCGAGTCACTTTCAATAATGATTGGAAATTGACAAAATTTGAGTGCCATCTTAATGGCTTCCCTCTTTTAGTGCAATTTGTTTCAATTGTTAGAGTAATACCTAAGGTACAATGAATGGGTGTTTGGTAAAATACTAAATAGTGACCATTTCTAGTTATACGGTAGACCTTCGATAAATGGGTAAAACTGAAAAGTTGCACTTAATCTTTAACTTAATAATGATATTGCACTAGTATTGTACTAAACAATTTTTTATATGCCAACTAGTGAGATTCACTAAGGGTCAAATACCTATGTATAATTGAGTAGTCTAAAATATCACTTTGTTAGATAAAGAGAATATTCTAGTTTACACTCTTTTTGATGAAAACCAAAAACTGTCAGTAGTGAATTTCAACTTGTTTTTTGAGATTAATTTGCAAAATGTATTTATATCCACAAATAGTTTATTTTATAAAAAGGGTTTGCCAAAGTTATCTTGGGATCCATCTAAGTAGAGGGTATGACACTACATCTTCTTATTAGGGAAGATGTCCTTCCCTACAGGCAATGTACTATTATTATTGGTTGAGAGGTTGAGAGTAGATGTCTATTTAGGTTGAAACCTGATGGGCTTTTTCTTAGGTTAAACAATTGGATTTCGGTTAATACGATGGCTTAAACTTAAATCCCACTTGTAATAAAGTGTTGGGGGTCGAATTTAATCCAATTGATTTTCGGGGCAATTTACTAAGGTGGCGTTTGATAGCACTTTTCAAACCTCTGAAGTTTGAAAATGTTGCTTTTTAGATGCCACCTACGTTTGGGTTTGAGTTTGATTAGTATATCTAAAACCCAATTTTAGATCTAAATAAAAAAGAGTGAGACTAGGTGCTTAATGCCCTAAGAGGCATTTCAGACCTAGGTGAAAGACAAAAAATGCCCTCATACAAATTTTAAATGACATGGAATCCCTTTTTATATGCCAACAAATTAGGTCATTTGATTCTTCCCTTGATTCGAGAAAAGAGATCTACTGTAGTGGGTTCTATTCACAGGTATGTTCTTTGACTCATTAGGTCCCATTTTTCTTATATTTTTCTAAGGTTTGTAGCATTCCAAGATTTTATGCTTATTTGTTTTTTTCTCCATTTCCGCTATGGTTTCAGGTAGCATTCCGACTAGTGAACTCTAACCAATGTTGAAGTAGCGACAAAGTTGAGTATTTTGGCTGTGTTTTTTTTTTTTTTTTTTTGTTTCATATAGCATTTGTTATCTAGGGTTTTGACTTGTAATTTGTCTATTTTTTTCCTCTGTTGTTTCATGTATCATTTGTTATCTAAGGTTTCAACTTGGTAACATGTCTCTTTTTTTTTTTCTCTCTATTGTTTCATATAGCATTTATTATCTAGGGTTTTGATTTGTAATCTATCTCATTTTTTTTCTCTATTGTTTCATATAGTATTTATTTTACTTTGGTTTGTTCTTTTTCTTATTCAATGGTAATATGTCTCTTTGTTTTTCAATGGGATGCAAGGCAAGGCCTCCATACAGATCTTTCTGCATAGCTCTGGCCATCCGTCTCAATCAAATCACCAGCTAGCTCTATCCTTTTGTTCTCACATTTTCTTCCCTGTTCTCACATTTTCTTATCCAAGTATAAGATAATAAAAGACACTACCATATATCGAAAAAACAAAGCTTTTTCTCTATAGCTACTAAGAGCAGAAAATAGGGAATTATTCAAGATGTCTTCTATACTATTTGTTGGTGGAAATTTTGTGTTTTTAATTAGTTCATTTATATGCTTGAGATCTTTTCCTTCTTTGCGGAAACCCTCACACTTCTCATCAGCATCACATATGGTAAAGAGTAATAAATTTACAAAGGTGGCATCACTAATATCAAGATCAATCATTTCAACAATCTCCAAGCACCACGTGCAAAAAACAAAATCCAAAGGGGGATTGTAAAAGACAAGAAATACACGTTAAGGACATTCCCTACTTGAAGATATTCAAGTTTAGGTGTTTCTATGAGTTTTATATACAAACAATCTTAACTATTTAAAGCTTCTAAAAAGTAGACTTTCAGATTTTAAACACAAATAATATATTTTTAACTTTTCAGATTTTTCAAACACCACCTAACCACTTACTTAATTCAACTCATGTGTTTCAACATATATGCCGAACCCATGTGGTACAACTTAGAAGCTTGGTGGGTCTCACGCCATACAAGGAAGAGGCCAAAGAAGCTGATTGACCATGAGACAATAAATAACCACTTGAGATTCTTGGTAATATTCATTTGATTAGTAATTTACCTACTTAGACTAGGAGGTTAAGTTGTTAGGATTCTTGGGCTGAATTAGGAAACAACTTTATTCTCTCTAAATCCTAATTAAATTAAGATCTTATCCTAGTTAGAAACTCTCCAAAACAGTTGGAAATCATTGGGAAATTCCTTTAGGACTTCAGTAATCCAGCTCTATATAAGATAGTGTGTAGGAAAGTTTGGAGATAATGTGCTTGTTTGGCAAGTCTTTTCCAGAAGATCTATTACAAGATCTGATAGTTAAAAGACAGGGTAAGCTTTTCCAAATAGATATTGGAAGACCAATGACTCTTTGGTTGAAATATTTTTCATAGATCTCATGAAAGACCATAAAAGCTAGAAGACCGTTTGGTAATATGATGAAAATATGTGTGTTATGCATATATGAGTGTCTTGTGTGTGGACCAACGAACATTTCATTTAACATGTGTGACTCATATACATCTTCTAAGGTAGACCCTACACACCATTGGTGGACATGCATATGGGGTCCATGTGGAAATGTATGTGGGCCCCACATACATTTTTCAAGGTGGGCCCCACATACCATTGGTGGACATGCATATGGGGTCCATGTATGTGGGGTCTACATACATTTTACAAGGTGAGCCCCACATACCATTGACGGGCATGCATGTGGGGTCCATGTGTGGATATGTATGTGGGGCCCACATAGATTTTACAAGGTGGGCCCTACATACTATTGGTTAACATGCATGTGGGGTCCGTGCGTGAACATGTATGTAGGGCCTACATACACATTGGTGGACATGCATGTAGAGTCCATGTGTGGGCATGTACGTGGGGTCCATTTGTGGACATGCATGTGGGGCCACATGCATTTTTTAATGTGGGTTCTGATAATACCTAATGCGGGCCCCATATACATTTTTCAAAGTGGGCCCACATACCACTGGTAGGCCCTACTTACACATTCAAATAGTTTTTTGTGAAAAGATAACTAATTTTCTCCCAAGCATGTGCATCGTGCCACACGTTCGAAAAAGACGAGAGGCATTAAAAGATTATAAAAACTTCATTTGAAGCTTCCTGAAAAAACTCAAATTCGGGTGTTGACGTCTTTTATGGACTAGAGCTTTTCCCAATAGATTTTTCTATTGTCAAACAGAAAAAGCATAGAATTTAGGCTTCCGAGCTTCTATACAATCCGAAACCTATACAAAAAGACATGCCAAATGCGGCCAATATTCTCAAGAATAGTTCTCCCTAAACTCTAGTTCGAACGAGGCTGAAAGGAGATTCATTTTCTCTTTTCTTTAGAGTTTTTCCAGCAAAAACCTTAGTCTCTCAAGTGGTTAAAAGCTCTAAACCATTAGAGATTTGATTAGTCCATTGGAATGTAAATCAGTAAGGTTTGACTCCTAGAACGTTTGACCTACATCTAGTTATTGAATTGTGTTGCACCATCTTTATCTTGGAGCTCAAGTTTGCTTGATTTCTTGGGCGTGTCACACTATATTGGGAGTTGCGTATGTAGCATCTGCATCAGGTAGACAGGTAACATTCTTCTAATGTTTTGGAAATCAAATTAGTTAATTATCCTAGATCGATCCATATAGAAAATTGTTTTCTCCTTGAAATTCAATTTTAACTTGATTAGGCTAAAATAATTTTTGAAATTACACGCTTTTCACTATGAGCATCAGAAAACGGCTCATTTATCACTTGAACTGGATTTGGAATCGTCACTCATCAAAACTACGAAGACAAGAGGGACGTCACACTTAAGCTAGAATCGATGATAGAGTAACGCACCACCGTTGCCGTATCTCAGTCTCATCGGCGACAATGGTGGTAAGACGGCCAACGTTTGGAGAGGAAGATGGAGGAGAGAAAGAAGGAAAGGGAGATGCGGGCGACTGTTTATGGCACCAGGGGGTGTTTTTGTATGTTCTGGAAAATTAGAGGGGTATTTTGTAACTTTAGGAATTCAGATCTAAAATGGTTAAGGGGGTGGTCAAATCGGGGTTTTGGTTCAAAGATGGGGTTTGGGTCAGCTGACAGAGGGCTAAAGTGGGTCTGACCGTAAATAAGGATTTTGTTAGTGTGGGCCAGTGAGATTGGCTGAAATGGAATCTTTTCGGATGGAAGAGTAAATGAGGGTATTTTGACTCAAATTTGGCAGGATGGGGTTTTCATACATTTTGAGTTGGTTGGTAGGGTTGGATTGGCCCAACTGGGCCCGGATCGAATAGATCTCGAAAGGGTCTGATTCAACTAATTTGGAGCCTCAGAATAAAATCTGTGTGATCCAGGGGTAAACAAGGTCAGTTTTGGGTGAAATTTCATAGAGTAGGGTTTTTGGGAAGTTTGAGGTGATTGGTAAGGTTATATTAGGCTAATTAGGCCCAGATAGGGCAGACTTAGAATTCGTTCAATTTAGGACCTCGAAACATAATCTAGGTGTGATGGATGGGTAGACGAAGGTGTTTTGGGATGAAAGTTCAAAGGTGGGTGTTTGGGGTGTCCGGGATCTGATGATGAGATCCACTTAGTCTTAGAGGGTCAAGATTCATAGGAATTTGGGTTAATGAGACGTTTCGAAACAGAATCTAGGTTTAATGGAAGGGCAAATGAGGAAATCTAGGGTTAAAACTTTATAGGGTCCCGAGTGTTTAGGAAAACGAGAGGCGTCAGAATGGAATTTTAGTTTGATGAACGGGTGAACGGAGGAATCTTGAGTTCCAATTTCATGGGTAGGTGTTTTGGGATGTATTGGGTCTGATTTGAGGGTCAAAGCGCATATAGGGGTTGATTAGGACCATTGGATAGGTATCGAGCAGGTTTAACAGTAGACCTGAGGGATTAGGCTACAAGTTGGGTTTTGGGGGGGGGTTTCGGATGGATCAGAAGGGTCTGATTTGGGATTTGGGGTGAATTAGAGGTTCAAGCAATGGACCGAGCAAAAATCAAGTGCTAACATCCATCATCAATGTTTGACTTATAAAGATATGTTACTTCAATTCAATAAGGAGATAGAAAGCACAAAGTTCCATGAGTTTTAGTGTTTTATCAGGTTCTTGATGTAATCATTTTCTTGAGTGCACAACACATCTCAGCACAACAATACCAAATTAAGTTGAACCAATCTTATAAACCAATGGTTAGAATAGGTTTGGTTCATAGGCTTTCCAAAACTTAGAAAACAATATTTAAAATGTTAAAAATCATTATTAAAGGTTAAAGGAAAGATCTCCAAACCTTTGGACTAAAGTTTCCAAGGTTTTTATGTGTTGAAGCTGTCATTAGTCAACTAGTAGGAAACCTATGGTCGACTACCCTTGGCCACGGAGGGCAATGCCAACCTGTAGTCAACTACCCAATTTAGCATAGTCAATACTCTTGATAACCGAGTCACAAACATGACTAATTAGCACTATTTAGTAGTCAACTAGCCATTTTGATATAGTTAACTACCCTTCATAATCGAAACAATTAACTTGAACCAATTGACTACGAGGAGGATGTAGTCAACGAAAGGAGAAAGAATGTTCCCTCCCTTCATTATGCAGTTGAGCTATTCTAGTTGATTAATTCGATTAAAATTTAATCGTTAGAGGTCATATACTTCTTCTAGTTGACTACCTTTTATCTTGTTGGTAACATGTTTAAACATTTTTTATTATTAGTAAATAAGCATGTGCATTTGCATGTGAAAATTTTTTCTTCATATTAATTACTTGAATTTTATATATATCATAGTTAAGATAGAAATTAAAAATTTACAAAAGTAACAATATGATTAAAAATAAACTTAAATATTTGTAGTAAATGTCCACGTGCATTGCATGTGGAAATTTTAAATTATAATAACAAATTATTATTATTATTATTATATTTAAATTTTATATTCCATTTCTGTCATAAATAAAAAAAAATATTTAATATGATGAATATATAACATTAGAAATGTTCTCAAATGTTTTTTGACAAAATTTTGTATTTTTCATTTTTGTGTTTCAGATTTTTTTAAATACTTTTTATTCAATTATGGTTTCATGAGTCTTTTGAAAAGTTGGATCATTGACCCGCCATCTAAATAAGAAAATAGCTTTGTTTTTGAATCAGATGTAAATTATATATTTTACCTATATTATATAAATAAATTTTAATTATCGCACTTAATTTTTGTTTGACATATTAATATATAATTTTTTTTATATATTCTTTTGATTATTTATACTTTTTTATTTTTTAATGGTTTAGTATTTAACCGTCATACCATTGATTAATCTGTTTGACCCAAACCACTAACCCACCACTCAAAAAGGAAAATGTTTTGATTTTTAGGCTGACATTAAACTTTGTATTACATTTTCATCATTGATAAAATGATTTCTTATGTATAAAACTTATTTTTGTTCAATATAATGAATTTTATAATATTAGAGATGTATCCAATATTTTATTTTTATAAACATATAGCATTAGATATGTGTCGAAATTCTTCTCTATTTTTTTTGTGATTCTTTGTATTTTCTATTTTTAAAATTTTATTATTTGATTGACATCATTTTATTTTTATGTTGATTTTAAATTTAACATTCCATATTTCCATTTTCATGGTTAATAAAAATACTTCTTACATTACATACTTATTGTTGTTTAGTATAATGAATATACAATATTAGAGATATCCCAATTTTTTTTTGTATTATATATTTTATATATTTGATTTTTTATTATTTAATTATAGTATTGTTTATTAACCCATTTGACCCAAATGGTTGAATTGCTTACCCACCATTGAGAGGGAAGAAAATGGTTTTATTTTTAAAGTACTTTTCAAAATATTTATTTTTATACTATTAAAATTAATGTTATGGATTTAATTAATAGAATTTAATGATGAGAAAAATATATCTTAAATATAGGATTTAATGAAAGAATATACCTTAGATATAAGATTTAATGGGAAAGAATAAGAAAATAGTTTTATTTCCAATTGGTTTTAATTTTATATTCTATTTTCATCATTAATAAAAACATTTCTTATTTATCATACTTATTATTGTTTAATATGTCAAACATACGATGTCAAAAATATTCATTTTTTTTATTTTTATATTTTTTTGCATTTTATCTATTTTAATTTTGAATTTTATTATTTAATTGTGGCAACATGGATTGACTTATTTGTCCCAAAATGGTTTAATTTCTTACCACCACCTAGATGAAAACACTATTTTTTTCTAGGTAGATTTTGAAATATAAGTTTTTATGTTATTAGAATTATTAATTTATTATGTATGGATTTAACTAATAGAATTTAATGATGAGAAGAAACAAGAATATTTTAAATATATGATTTAATGAAGGTGAATTCAAGTTAATGCCTTAAATGTTGAATTTAATGAGAGGGAATTGAATGCATTTAATAACTTAGAATTACCTCTTTTTAACTTATTTAATATCAATAACTGATTACCCTATTTGCCCTCATTTTTTATCAATAAATTTAAATATAAAGGGGTAAATTTTGTCCTCAAAAAATTGCAAAAATATTCTAGAGGCTATTCATGCTTTTTAAAATAGTATAGATAGACTCAAGTTTTCCTAATGGATAAAAAATGGTCACTTGCTCTCAACCTCTATAAGTATAAGTAAGAGGTTTTGGTTTGAAACCAAACAACAAGAACAAGAGCTTTGATTGTATATACTGCATACCTTTTGAGAACAAGTTTTTTGCAAGAGTTATTTCTTTCTTGAAGTGAGTTAAGTATATAGGTTGAGATATTTCTTGCATTTGTACTTGATTGATATATTGAAAATTGAAAGCTGAAAACACTCCCTTGGAGTAAGAATGTAAGCAAAGCAAGGCAAGCCAACTCGCAAGCTACTTGGTCTTAACTTGCTAAATACTCAACCTTAGCTCAAAGGTTATCGACTTGAGTCTAGCTTGACTCGAGTTAAGTTGTTAGTCTAGCTGAGTTTAAGCTTTGTAATACTTGGTTTGAATATCTTGTAAGCCTAATTGATCTTTTAATAAAATATTAGTTTTCAATATATTTTTATTTATAACATAAATGAATATCATTTTTTGATATAATCAAGTTTCATAAAGTATTTTTATTTATATTGTTTGATAATATTGATTTATTTATAATTTTAATACATAGTCAAGTTTTCTAATATATTTTTTATTTATAAAATTTTAAATGTTAATTTATTTATAATTGATTCAAGCCAAGTCAAGCTTGAGTTGCTCGTGAGTATCAACTTGAGTTGAGTTTGAGTAAGAAGCTCAAAAGTCGATCGAGCTTTGTATCAAGTTTTGAACTCTAAGTTTTTGACGGTTTGAGCTCTAGCCACCCAAAACTTGATTTGACTCGGCTCGATTACACCCTACCTTGGAGAAACAAGCACATACAATTACCCAAATAGACTCCACCAAACAAAAATCGACATTTTATGTAAATGTCCCTAAAACACCCTTTGGTTTATGTTTCTAGTAGAAACATTTTATGAACATTTTAACTCAAAATAGACTCCACCAAACAGAAAATTGACATTAAATTCAAAATGCCTATGTAGTGCTGATGTGGCAATGTTTCAAGTAGAAACAGCCATGGTACCAAAAATTACCTAAATCCATTAAATCCAATTAACGTTGGGGATGTTTGGTACCATTTGGTATCATGGTTGTTTCTACTTGAAATGCTACCATATCAGCACCACCTATGCATTTTGAGTTTAATGGTAAGTTTTCTATTTGGTTGAGACTATTTTGAGTGAGAACAGTCCTGAAATGTTTCTACTTGAAAGTTAAATTACGGAATGTTTCAAGAAGAATCAATTTGATGTTTCTTGTTTTGGGAGGTGAAGTCTTAACACTCTACACTCTAATGTGGTGATGACATGGTGCTGAGATGAATGAAAAACACATATTTCTCACCAAACAAGATTCAAGTACAAACCGTGGTATTTGTGTTTTAGATATAAATGAAATTTCAGCTGAAAACAGGGTTGGACGTTGGTACCATTGGTGTTTCCTCATGAAATATTTGGGGTTGATCAGTAGAAATTGATGTTAAGATATGTGTTGTTATGTTAGATAATCAGAAATGTTTTGAGTTGATCAATGCAAATTACTTCTGTTACTTTTGCAAAACAAGCGTGCCGAGTAACTCCAAACTTAGCTAGTAAACACACAGCTCATTACACAAATGTGGATCATGTTGTCAAAGGCAAGCAATGAAAGATCACAAGCCCAAGCCCAACATAAATTTATGGGTCCGCTTGGGAGGGTTGAGCTGAAGATTCAGCTAAGCTGGAATAGATGATTTGAAGCAATTCAGATCTCCTATCCACAAGAATCTTACTCACACCTACCCACATGATACTACAGCTGTATATTGGGAACATCTCTCCATGAATAATAATATGCAAATATAGGAGATATTCTCAATGTACAACTGTAGTGAGGCATGGGTAAGAGATCCAAACTGGATTTGAATCACTCCGGATAAACAACTAACTGACAATGGATTATGGATCTCTAGAATTTCATTTAATGGATTATGGATCTCTAGAATTTCATTTAATCGTAACTTATAACGTACACTCTGGATCTCCTACCCACACATTTTCTACACCTTTACTCACGAGATAAGGCTGCCGATTGCCGTGTATTGGGAACATCTTTCCATGAGTGACAAGGGAGATATTCCCAATGTGCACCTGTAGTGTCCTGTGGGTAGAAATGTTTGTAAGAGTTTGTGGGAAAGAGATCCAAGCTCAACATATAAGCTGTCCATGTGGAGCCCCTCTTGAAAAGGTTGGACTGGCTGGTTCAGGCTTCTGGTAGCATAAACCCAAGCTCAAAATGATCCAAGAATAGGCAAGATATTTCAAACTGAAGTAAGTAACTCAAGTCCTAGAACCCAAGCCCACTCTGTGCAAAAGGAATAGGTAGAAAAGTGCCCAGCCTGAGTTGGCTCCCACCCAAATTGCAGCCTATACTATGTAACATAACCAATTTTCAATCACAGTAGAAGTGGCTTAACTGAATGGCTTATTGCTTATTGTCTTAAGGAGGTTGTGAACTGTTGGATTGATTACTATATCCTCAAATATTTTGATTATTTAATTATTTAATTTATTAAAAGACAAACCAATAGGTCGATCATTCAATTCAGCCGCTTGTGCTTTATTATTAAAAGGAGTCAGGTCAATACAGCAACCATCCCAAAATGTTAATGAACATTTTATGTTATATGGCATGAATAATTAAGGGTCTGTTTGGTTGGTAAATAGAATCAGAATTGGAACTAGAATAATCTATTCCCATAGCCTGTTTAGTTCAGATAAGAATGGAATGAGATTTTATTTCCAGGATAGGGAGAGGGAATAGCCATTCTCTCAATTCAAATGGGGAATGCCATTCCACCGGGAATAGAAATAAGATTTCGATCCTGCTCAATCAAACAGTTAGAATTGAAATGGCCTTCAGTTTCAATTCCAGACCCTTATTCGTAAACGAAACCTTAATAATCCATCTAAACATTATGCATGAATTATGAGACATATCAACAGTCAAGGTCAAGAATGAAAATTCAAGGCTTCTGAATAGGCATCCTATATATTTTTTTTCTCCATGATTCAGGGAGGAGTAATGGAGCAATTGAGCAACTAACGGGCATGAGCACAAGATATTACATGTTTAGCTAAAACATAGACAACACCGTTACGCAAGATTTTTTTTGATTCCACAATAATAATGAAGGATCAACAAGGTGAATCAATGGAGTCAAGATATTCAAGTTGTGCATTAGGGGTACAACCTCGATGGGCTCGGGTTGGCCTTTTGTCAAATTTTGAATGGACCGAGATTGAAGGCTTGAGCTCAAAACAGTGTAAGATGTTAATTTAAGCCAATTCAAGTTGTACCCCTATTGTGCATCTCTTTCAAAATGGAAAAATGGAAACCCATATCAACTTAAAACTGTTAATGGGTCGGATCTATTTGATAGAACCAAGCTAATTGAACCAACTATGTTGGTTATGGTTTTATGGTTTTGTCATGATTAAGAATTAGGTCGGAACTAGTTCTTGTTCCAAACCGATTCAGACTTGAACCGGTTATATGGTTAAGATTTAAGACTTAATAAACAAATTTGATTTATTTTATGCCTAAAAGGGTAAATTTCAGCATATAAACAATTTTGTACTTTATTGTCAGATTTATTAATATTTTATTATCAAAACGAGGTTCTAAGTTTCCATTATGATTGTTAATTTTAGATACCAAGAAATCTGATTGTCCATGGTGTTTGGTATCAATGAGATTTTTCGGAGCAATGATGCCAGTTCAACACAGTATAGATGTTTAATAGAAAAATGCCGGATTTATTGTTTGATCGATCCACTTATCAGATAAATGTTTCTCTTAATTTTCATTTTGAGGGGTGATTTTTAGGCTCAATTTGGAAGGAGAATAAATACAAATATATAGAATACAAAACCCTTGTATTTTTGCATTATTTTGTATGTATTGCACTGTATATATTTATATTTTTAGGCTCAGTTTTTGCTTTTTGTTTTTCTTTGTAGCTGGTCCTCCACCTAGAGTAAATTTAGAGCTAAAAAGTGCTTTTTATAAATGCTTCAAGTGTCAAATCAATTGATAGAAAACATGAAATTGTATTTCGTTAGATTATTGGTTTAGCTATCAAACCTAGGTGTGATTTTGGTCCAGACCAAGCTGCCCTGTTGGGCCAACAAGTTTTGGGCCTATGCTTGGACTGTTATATATGGTCCTGCTTCAAGTCCTAGCTAAGGTGGGCTTAGATAGAAAATGTAAACAATAGAAGAGGAAGCTAACAAGTTCTATGAAAGATGAAATCACTTGGAAATCTTATAAAATGGTTGGATTTATGGGCCTACACAGTCTACCTCACTTCTACTTAAAACCTTTAAATTCTACTTCATTGCTATATTATTATTTGGATTATTTGGAAGGCCCGTTGTAAAGTGGTAATGGAAAATGCTGATTTTGACCCAATCCTGAATTCTATTGAACCCACTTATTTGACTCGCATAACATAGATAATTCTATCATTGCATTCAAGCCAAGTTTAATTAGCTGAGAGTTAACTTTGATGGTGCAGTCTTTAAGGCTATGCTTGGTTTGAAGGAAATTGCAGGAAAAGGAAAGGAAATGTAGGGAAACCTTTACAAACTTCATATAGGTTTTTCCGTATTTCCTTTCCTTTCCTTACCTTTTTCCTTCAAACCAAATATAACCTAATAGTAAGGTTGGTATAGATATTGTAATTAGGGATCATGGTGGGTCCTTGGTGGTAGCTAGGGTTGTTCCCCTTCCCATTTGCTCTTTGGTGGAAAGTGAGGCTAGGTCTCTACTTGAATCCTCAAGTTAATCGTGGAAATAAATCTAAACTACATTATTTTTCAAGGAGATGCATTGCAAGTGATATCTTCTTTATTGGTGGAAATTCTTTTCCTCCTTGGTGGATTTCTACTATCCTTGCCGATTGCAAATAACTGATAAGATCTGTCTCCCATAGTGGTTCGTCACTATCAAGGTTTAAAGTATTGACATGTATTGGGAGTTTTCCGATACGTTCTTACAGAGGATGTATTGGGGTTTTGACTGATTCAGGGGGTGGACGGACCGAACCTTAAACAAGTCCCTCTGAATCAGATTTAAAATAACTAAGTAAAAAATAAAAAACTATTGATACTGTCCAATACGCCTCTACAGCTGTATTGATATTTTTAATCTTGCTCCAAAGATATATAAATAGCAAAAATGATGCTATTGATATTGACCCATTTGAGCATGCATTTAATAAATTGGTTCCAAAGACCCATCTTAGTACTCACTTTAAATAGGACTTTCTTGTTTTATTTTATTTTGTAGAGACTTGATTGATTTATGATAAAGAGTAACAAGTTGAATTATGGATATTTTCTTATAGGAGGCAAAAGACCGAAAGAGTGTAGACATAGGTTATATGAGAGTAAATAGCAATTGATTTGAATTTATTTACATAATTAGTATTATGTTCTTATTTTGGCTTAAGCTTTTTTCTTCATGGATTTTTTTTGAACGACGTGAACTGAGTTGTTTTTTAGCTGCTCCAACCAAGAAATTTGCTAGCCACATATGGGCAGGCCTTCCAATATTGGCTAAAAATTGCCACCCCTGCTCAGAGGGATAAGAGTTTATGACACCCCAAGAGAAGGAAAAAATATTAAAATATTATATCTTAACCAAATTCATTAGGTCTTATACAAAAAGATCTAATTTTATCATATGGAATTTGACAAAAAGAATAAGGCCAAGTTTGAGAGTGTTTATTTGAAAAATAAGTGATTAAAAACAAGTATTTATTTTAATAAATATTTATGAGTGTTTGGTGAAAAAAATACTTATAGACATTTTAAAAATGACGTGGTGAATCAAGATAGTCCAAAAAGAAAATAAACACTTATTAAATAAGCACTTAAGAATAAGCCCAAAATTTGAACTTCTCAAATAATGCTTATTGTCAAAATAAACACTTATTTTGGGTTTATTTCCCAAACGCAAATAAATACTATGGTCCCAGCCCAAAATAAGTGCTTAAGCACTCCCAAATTTAACCTAAAAAAATGAAGAAAAAAAAGACGAGCAGAATATACTTCGCATAAAGAAGGTTCAAGCTCAAATGTTAGCAAATTGAGAACACATAAATTATCGATTGCAAAGGAATCAAGCTGAGTTGTATATACCTGATGTTAAACTAAGGTGGCATTCGATAGTGTGTAAATATCGTGGACGGGAACGTTTTGGTCATGTCCACGATAAGATATGGTGTTCTACTATGTGTGGACGATCCCCATCCACAAAATAGTGTGGACAGGGACGAACCACACCTCAATTTATCATCCATAGTATTTTCTCATGGATGGTTCACACTATGGTGTTGACAGTTTGTGAGAAGGTTTTAGTATAATACATCTATGTTACATGGGTCCAATTACTCTTATTTTATTTAATATTTTAATAATCTTTAAATTTTAAAATTTTAATATTTTATCACTAAAATAATATTTTCTAATATTAATTCTAGCACAAGTCCGATGGTTCTCCTTTTCCACTATTTTTCATTATTTAAATATTAAATATTAAATAATATTTTTAATTATTTTAAAAATGCAATTGTTGCCTATATATTAATTTATTGATGCATTTTTTTTTATTTACTTATCATATAAAATGCAAAAATTAGATATGTGTAGATCTCCCATAAAATATATATAAGATACATGGAATCAAAAAGTGTGGTGTGGACTAGCACACTTATAGAACACCACCCTAAGTGTGGACTGGTCTGGTCTATATAATTTATCGATGGTTCAGAACAGTTGTGGGTTATGATGTGGTGTGAATAGGTCTTTGCCACAAGGTGTGGTGCAGAATAATTCACACCCACCAATTTCTCATCCACACTACAACACACCCCCTAAATTTGACGATTTGAATGGAATCTTATTTGTTTGGTTCGGGTTCACATGAATTTGGATATTAAATTAGCAATAGTTAAATATTCTGTATTATATAAATTAAATTAAAAAGAACTTTTATAAAGTTTCGAGCTTATAAATGTTTTCTCACCAAAATAAATAGATGGGCCGATTGGCGAATGCCCTTTAATAGGATAGGATTTCAACAGTTAGAATTAGGTTGAGCCGTCTGTCGTTTTACATGTAATTTTGGACCCTTACTCCGGTTCTTGTTCCTGTTGGTTGGTTGGGCCCACTCTGAATCTACAATCCTGTGAAACTAACAAAACAGAAATTTAAAAAATCAGATGAATCCCATCGAAAAGAGTTTTGTCCCTTTTCCTCTCGAGGTAAACGACTACAAAAAGTCTACCAGATTTCCTTTTTGTTCCGACCCTTGATTCAAGCTAGACTGAACCCTGCAAAACAGACTTTTGACCGTTGATTTATCATAGCTGAACGCTGGGGGGAGTGATATCGAAGATCGAGGCCATCCATTGGGTCCCACTTGAGGGCTTCCACGTCAATACACATGGCAAAATGAAAACACTTTATTTTTTTTAATACACTAAAAACTTGGCCTCGTCAAATTTCTTTATCCACCACCATTGCCATCGGCCAGTGCCCAGTGGCCTCCCCACCCATTTGCTTGAAGTTGAAGACGTCGCCGATTTCTTCCATCGCCGCCGTCGCTTTGGTGTCGATAATCTGGTACAACGGATCGACTTCTGCGAGTGCTGTCATCGTTTTTACGTCGCCAGCCTGGTACTGTGGCACACGTAATGCAACAATCTCTCAGCCTTAGGAATGAAGCAGAACCTTTTTATTATTTTCCTCTTCATTCTCCCTCTCTCATTGATTTCAGTGTTTTGATTTGTCATCAAATCCTCTTTAGCTAGGTTATTTATGAATCACATTATGGACTTTGAAGTTGGGTTTTAAACTTTTAATTGATCAGTCTCGTTTTTGATGGATAATTACCAATTACCACCACTGTTATACTATCCCCAAATTTACTCTGTTATAAATCTTTCAATATCTTGATTGATTTAATCGCCGCTTGCTGCATGCGCTTCTTCTTTTTCAGATGTAGGATCTATTCCCTCTTTTTATCTATCATCCTTTCGTGTAATGAAACATTTCATTTATATATTTACGTTTTTCGATACTAATATTTTTTGTTCTCGTTTATGCCTTGAATGGAAATTGATTCGTCCGATTCATGATTTTTCAGTTTGACGAATCGATTCATTTCTCTGGTTTTCCATTCATTTACACAAAACCAGAAAGTGAGAGAGAGAAGCAGGCAGACAGGCTGGGTGGCTTACATAGGAGGAGGAGGAGTGAGGGAGGGAGGGAGACGCCAAGGCAGCTGATTCTGATTGAAGCTGCTGCCGATGTGTTAAAATGCGCAACTTTCGCCACCACCACGGATCCACGCGGCGACGCCGCTTCATCTCCCTCTCCTCTATCGTTCTTACTCCAATTCCCGAAGCCTAGCCCAAAACCTACTGCATACACATCCTATGATCCTACTACCCATTTACATTAGCAAGGCAGACTTTTCTTTAGTGACAAACATACCCTTGTCTTCTCTCTCAATCATCCCACTGTACCTATGTCATTCCCGAGGATAGAGGCCGAGTCTGTTCGCTATTAAAGACAAAAAAAAGACTCATGGGCAGAATCGTCTTTCAACGCATGCATAGTCCAACCAAGACGAACCTACCTATTCCCAGCCGCTCTCCACCATGTTTTCAGAGACGTTTCTGCACCAAAAACAATACGCATGTCAAGCTCGCATTTATGTTTGACTCTCTCTCTCTCTCTCTCTCTCTCTCTCTCTTCTCCCGCCTCCCGTAAGTAAAAGCAAGGCAAAACAGATTATAAAGGGACATGCACGAAGTAGCGGCTTCCACCCAGCTTCCTTCTTTTCCCTTCTATCTCTCTGCTCAACCCTAAACCCAGCAATACAAAGTGGAAATCCTGTAAAGTCTTGGGTTTCTGCAATCTCGCTGTCTCATGGAAGATAAGAGCGTGGAGTTGTTGGCTTCCGCTGGATCCCCCGCAAGTACAAGGTGGAATCCGACCAAGGAGCAGATTAGCATACTTGAAAGTTTGTACAGGCAAGGCATCAGGACTCCAACTGCTGAGCAGATACAACAGATCTCGAGCAGGCTTAGGATGTATGGTCACATCGAAGGGAAGAACGTCTTCTACTGGTTCCAGAACCACAAGGCAAGGCAGAGGCAGAAACAAAAGCAGGAGAGCATGGTTTATGCCAACCAGTTTTTTCATAAAGCTGCCCCAGTTTTGGTTCATTCCCCTCGTCCCTGTAACAATGGTTGCCTTCTGTCTTATCTTTCTCTCCTAGTTATTTACTGAAGATTGGGCATCACCCATGTTTTGTTTTATGTTCGACCTCTTGATTTCAATGTCACTGCGTGCCTCTACTAAGTCTTTCTCCATTCTCCTTGTATGGTTTTTTGTTCTGTACAACTTATTGTTTCTCTGCATGCATGTAGTTTCAGTGACAAACTTTAATCGAAAATTTTAGCCTGTATGTAGTTGTCTTTTCTATCATTTTTTTCTCGAGATCGTAGGGCCTGATTATGTAATGACAGTACTCGAAACTGCACTTTTAACGGTGTTTGGTGAATCCCGATTATTGTTAAATTGGTTGGTATGTACTTTTGTAAGCTGTTCGTCAATCTTACTCGTTTTCTTCTTATTTTATCTTTTGTAAATGTTGATCGTTTCCGGTTGCAATCTCTTGGTTTGCCTTTCAATGATTTTTCGTTTTTTCCTTTGCCATGATCGTCTCTTCCCAACTGCTATGCTTCCAGATGTTTATTTATCTTGGTTAAATAATTAAGAAGTGAGTTTCAGAGATTTTTTATTTTCTTTTTGTGTCCTCGTTTTCGCTTCAATCTATTTCTTGTTTTCCCTTCCATTTAAGTAAAATTAATTTATGGCCCATCTCTCTCTCTCTCATACACATTCGGAATGCTCTATTGTTGCATGCCATATTGTCTTTCTTGTGGTTTGTGGTGTATGTCTTCATAACCGCGTCAAACTTGTAAACTATTTCTCTTATATATAATGAGTTAGGTTCTTAATTTGGTTGTTCTTAATTTTTTTCAGTTGTTTGTGCTCCATTTTACATACCACAAACTGGAATTGGATTTTACCCTCGGCATCCCAAAGTTCTACTCCCTGGTGGTGTCAAGAGAAAGCCAAAGATGGACAAAATGGAGAACAGAAAAGGAACTGGAGGAGGCGGGGATGGCGTTAGTGCAGGAGCAGGTTACGAAGCAGTACAAGCTGGATTCTGTAACATGTACAAAGACGACGACAATGAGGGACTAGTTGGTACCACCGATGGTCATCAGGAAACATTGACGCTCTTTCCTTTGCATCCAACCGGGGTTTTAGAGGATAAAATCGAAAATCATTTCCCATCAACTTCAGCTGAGAATTCTAATGCTTCGACCTCTTCTGGATCAAACTCTGTTGAGGTGGTTTCTGCAGACCAACCCTTGATTGATTTCTTTGCTGAAAATGGATCCGTTGAGAGCTATTAAACGTTACGTTCTTGAATTTTGGTCTAACTTGCACCAGGTAGCGATTGAAGAAGTTTAACGTTCGTCTGTTGATAGATTTTGTATGTTGGTGCTTACAAAGAAAAGAAAAGGATGCGGTGGAGACATTGACTGGTTGGGTATTTTGATATGTGAATACCAGTCCATCTTAATTTGGGGCCTACCTTCTTCCTTGTTTAATTGTTATCGAATTCTTAAATAATATATTGAAGTAAGAAGATTAAATTAAGTAAATTAAAGAGGAAGGAAGAACAAATTAAACAAAGTCGAACAATATTGCGTAGAGATCGTAACTGGGCAAGTCGAAACCGGTCGATTGTATACTTAAGGGAGTCCTCAAGGGTCTAGGAAATCTTTCGTGGACTTTGCTTTGCTGCCGTCGATGATGGACTCATATCAGTGTTATTGGTCATGGCCATTGGCTTCTGCTTTGCGATTTTTTACTCCATTAGTTAATGAGTGAGTTATCTGATCGATGGAATGAAAAATATCGCTTTACATGAATAAATCAAACTCTTCGGTTTGAGTCGTTTGAACGACTTGTTATTTTACATGGGGTTCTTCTTCTCATCAGTTTCAATATCTGGGTTCTGACGCAATCCGGTTTGAGGCGTTTGACAATGTGGACCCAACACTGGTTTGTCCTGCCAAAACTCATTCGGGGTCTGAAACTGAACTGTCATCTTATTAACACATTACAGAGACTTACAAGTTACAGTGAAGAAATAATTGTTTAAAACTCACTATGATTTTTTAGCACTTTTCTTAAACTCACCACAACTTTGTAAAATGTCTAAAACTCATCATCTTATTAACTTCACGCTAAATAGATTATGGGTGTTAATATATTATCATTTTAATATTTCCTCTAACTTGCCATTCAAGGGTAATTTGGTCATGAAAATTATTATTTATGCTGACATGAACACCTCTGTTAAGACACATTAACGGTGCACTTGAGTTTTGAAAAATAAAAACTTCTGACGTGATGAATTATAGACATTTTAAAAAGTTGTGATGAATTTAAAGGAAATATTAAAAATTCATGATGAGTTTTAAACAATTTCCCTATATAATTTATTCATTAGGGGCAAATTAACTTGTATTGTAAAAGATCATATAGGTTTTTGAATTGAATGCAATATCATATCTTCAATTCGGCAATATGGTTGATTACTGCACTGGGCTGGGTCTGTGCCTTGCCAACCCCCGAAGCTAGCGCTACCTTGTGCTACTACTATTACTACAAGTATCGTAACAATTAGTTGGTTTGATGCCCATGGCCATGACCATGAAGCAACTGCTGGAAGCTTTCTACAGTGCGAGCTCTACAGCTACAGACCGTATGCAGATAGCAGACTATCTTTTAAATTTGGCCCCTGTTTGAGAGTGCTTATTGAGTTGTTTCTAAGCACTTGTTGAAAAAGTGATTTATTTTAGGCCGAGACCATACCAATAAGCACTTGTATGCTCAATAAGCACTTTCTAGCTCGTCTTAGCTTGCCACGTAATTTTCAAAATGCCTATACAAAATCGGTTAAAAGAGGCACATTTTCATCAAACACACTTATTTAAACAATAAGCACTCCCAAAAGACCACTCATATTAATTCAACTATCCAAATCTTCACATAGCAAAAAAAGAAAAACTATCCAAATCTTCTACTCTGGGCAGTATTGGAAGAGAAGCCCAACTTTGTGTCACAAGTGGCCCATTTCCACTCACTTGGCCAGCTAAGAAACCATATTCTTTAATACCAGAAAAACTTGGAACCAACCGACAGGTACCATAAAAATGGTAACCATTAACCTATCACGCGATATTGTGATAATTTACAAAGGGTTTTGATTTGTCAAAGTTCTCCCTGTAGCATACCTTTTCGGCATCATAGATTTACTTTTGAATTGTTTTTTAATTTTTGTCTTGAAATTTTTTTTTTCATTGTTCTCAAAGTTGACGTCCATTTGGCATTAGCCCAGTATTTGGCTTGACGTTATCACACAATGTGCAAAGAAATAGATACGCCGGGGGAAACTCAAATTGGGATCCTTGAGTCCGGTAATACTTGCTGGAAATTCTTTTACTTGTAACCAACGCAATCAGTACCAAGCCCCTGTTTGCGAGTGATTATAAGCAATTATGAGTATTTGATGAAAAAGCAATTCTATCAAAAGGTGTAGTATGGGTATTTGAAATTGTGGCGGGCCAAAATGGGCCAGAAATGCAATAAATGTTTCTTTTCAAGAAATGCTTTAAAAGGCAAAATTTATAATTTATTTAAAACAAGCTTATTTCCTAAAAAACATTTATTTGGATTTATTTCCCAAATACATATAAGAGTTTATTGGTGTAGCCCCGGCCTAAAATAAGTGTTTTTTTTTTTTTTTTTTCTAATATGCTTATAAGTACTTCCAAAGAAGAGGCAAAATGGGCCAATCTTTAGGAGGGGACAAATGCAGAGTTCCTTCCATGGAATATGTGAGGCTCGTTTGATTGCCGAGCGGCCATTAATGATTTAAATTAATCCAGTAATTACTGCTTGCTTCTAAATCTTGCATTCTTAGTATGCGAGGCTTTTCTTTGTAAAGATTGACAAGTAGTGCTATACGCCGTTGAAGTTATCAAATGTTGCTCATCCTTTGGCAGAGGCAGATCTGATTTCCATTGCACGATACGTTCTTTTTTTTTTTTTTTTTAAATTGCAGGATCCATTCACCATGGGACCCAATAAAAAAATGATTGATTTGTTGCTTGTTGGGATGACTTATCATGGATCACGGATACCCATACTAATCACTGTTATTAGTAAATTATCTTTACGCAGATTATTAAGATATTGTTTGCTTTGGTTGTTTTTAATTTATATTTTTGTCGCTATTTTGATGTGAGCGGTTTGATGTTGATCGAATTCTATCAACCAAGATTTGTAAAACTGAACCAGGCAAAGAATCGGTTTGGGTTCATTTTTTGGGTCGGTTTGATCGTTTAAACCGAATGGATGGCCTATTTTGACAAAAATAAATAATAAAATAAAAAAAACTAAAAACTTACCAAACCATTGAACGGTTCGACCATTCAGGTCAGCGGTTTGCTGACTAAATCAACAAATTTTAGGGAAATAACGGTTCTAGGAAAATATGGAATCGATCACCTGACCAGTTCCTAGTTTTTCTGATCCAACTGTCCGGTTTGGTCCAATTTTGCCCTATGTGGATTCGACGTGGCACCGTTTTTCAGAAAACGACCACACTTCCAAACATCCTCTATATTTCTCTTGTAATAAAAAAAGGGGTAAATTGCATATTATCACTATGTACTTTAGGAATAGTTTCCTGAACTTTCATTTACGACAAGAGCCCTTGGACTTTCAGATTTTAGCACTTTGTCCCCTTTTCCATTGATTGAATTGAAGGAAAAATTAATTTACTAAAGTGCGCTTTTAAGTTTTGTATGGGTGAAAGGATGAGATTTTGAAATGATAAAAATGGACAGGGAAAAGCAAGTTATTTCTTTATGCATGGCCTACTTTGTCCAATAAATTAAGGGTAGTTTGGGAATTTAGAAAGGTTAAACAAGCACATATTATTTAAATAGATATCCTTTTTTTTTTTGAAATTAACTAAGGAATACTATTGGAGGGGCAAAGTCTTAGAATATGAAAGTTTCATGTGCTAATTCACTATTGGAAAGAGTATACATGCAAATATGTAAAGTGTAAAATCTTGCATTTTGTATGTATATATACTGTATATATTTATACTTGTACTCTTTTCAAATTAAGCCTAAAGGTCAGTCTGGTAAATATGCTTTCTTTTCTTCATGTGGATAAATTGGGGTTTCCTCCTCAGAAAATTGGTTCTCACACCCTTTTGTAGATATGCATTGGGAATATGTCCCATGAATATAAGCATCCAATTACAAAGATATATATATATATATATTACCATGTGCCTTTGTAAGGGCTGTGTGGTGGGTGTGAGGACCGAATTTGTGAAGAAGAATGCCTATCTCTATATGGACATATTAGCTATTGAAAAGAACGTACTGACAAATATCATGTTCCACCATATAAAAGGCAGGCTTTTAGAGTATTTTAAGAAGAAGAAGAAGAAGAAGAAGAAGAAGAAGAAGAAAATTCTAGAACCTCATACCTTGAAACAGTAAAAGAAAGTGAAAAAAGTAATATTAATTAAATAAGCATTTAACTATAGTAACTTATAATTGATCATTAAGGTATGACCTAGTGCTGAGGTGTTTTTTGTAATGGCTTTCATCCCTTATAGTTGTGATGAGAACTAGAGGGTCCGTTTGGTTTGTAGGAATAGGGGTCTAAAATCGGAATCGGAATGAGTTATTTTGATTCCAACTGATTGGTTGGATGGAATCGGAATTGTCATTCTCATTCCTGCTGGAATGGTATTCCCCTATTTAAGGGAATGATCATTTTCTGCCCTTATCTTGGGAATGAAATCTCATTCCTGTTGATTTTAATTTCCATTCCCATTTCTATCTGAACCAAACAGACTATGGGAATTGACCATTCTAATTCCGATTTCAAAGTATTTCGATTCCAATTCTGATTCTAACTATAAACCAAACGGATCCTCTGTTTTTTGTTCTCAGTTAAGTTTAATTAAGACCACTCATCTATGTGGGGATTATGTTGATTTGAATGAACCAACATGTGTGGAATTGTTTGAGTGAAAGTAATTTCTTTTGAATCAATTTTTCTCTTCTTCTTTCTTTATTTTATACTGTTTTAGGTTCGGGCTTTTGGCTGAATCCATTTATAATTAATATGAAAATTCAGGAGAACTTTGATGATGTATCAGATCGCACATAATCAAAAACCACTAAAAAAACCTCAGCTTCCTCCCCTCCTCCAACGATGGTAGGAAGCTAAGGTGTTTCATTCCCAAAATTGTCCCACAGTTATTTATTTATTTATTTTCTGTCAAAACCGATTTCTCTTGGTTTGCTGACTTATTGCTGATGTAAATGAGCACAATCTTTGGGAAAACAAATTTCGTGGGGAGCAAATTATATAAACACATTGTTTAGAAATTAGAACTTACTTCACAAAATACGGCCCGCTGGAACCATCCGGAAGATCGCCCTTTGTGCACCCTCCCATGCCAAATGATTCGTAGCGGGCCTATATGGTCCACTCCATGTAATGGGTAGACAATACGAATCCATTTTAAACAAACATTTGCCATATACAAATGCAAATAAATATTGGAGTATAATGCTATTCAACTGTTAGAACACAAGGTGTATCTCATGATGAGATGAAACCATGTAATGTGAAGGGTTGCCTCCCTTTTGATAAATTAAATACACCATTTGGTAAGGAACATTGTGGCCCTGGCCGGCTGTCTAACAACCCAACCAATCAGAAATTTCAAAGAAAGTAAGCCCCTGTTTGGATTACAGCGACGGGACGGAAAAGAATTCCTGAATTCCTCTATAATTAATTGTTTACCCTCCCCCCCCCCCCCCAAAAAAAAAAAAAAAAATCCTCCATTAATTATTGAGCTCTGAAAAACAAGTGGCAGACTCCATGCCGCTTTGGAGGGATAACGAGGAGACTAGAGTCAGAGGGACTAGTCGTTCCATCATCCACTGAAACTGAATCATGGAATCTGCGCCCTTTCGGCCTTTCCCACTTCCACCCCTGCAATCCAATCACATCCTCAGCGCATTGTAACGTTAACATCAGCTTGTGTATGTCTTACATGCAAACATCATTATCTGATTTCTTGCACCAAATGCCAAATTATAAACAAATAAATAATAGAGACATTATAGGGAGAGAGAGAGAGAGAAGGTAGGTCGACGTGCCAACCATTGTCATAATGCTGTAGACCGTTCACCAAAATCCGGCATCCCCTGTGCATCCGGCAGTGGTAATATCTCGGATTCCGGCTGAGGCCTGATCACTATGTGGTTGCGGCAGAGTGGACAATTTGCATGGGAGTAGAGCCACATGTCGATACAAGGTACATGAAATGAATGCATACACTGAGGCAATATCCGAACCTCCTCACCCTCCATGAATTCGCATAGGCACACCGCACACGTCCCGTCTTCCCTCCGCGTAACCAACCTCACCTCTTTGGTATACCTTTGAGCCGGGATGATTTGTATCATACAACTCCCTACGCTATTAGTCGTCTCTTCTTGTTCTGCACCAAACACCTCTCGTCGCCGTTCTGAGCCTGCTGAAGTAGTACTCTGCCGCTGATTGCACCAACCGACAGTAATGCAATGGTAAATTATGAGCACGAGGATGGCCGATAGAATACCAACGATGGCAAGAGTAGCCGGAGAAAGATCAAAATCAATTTCTCGGGGTCGGGGATGGTTCTCATCCATCAGCTGGAAGACAGAACTGAAAACCGCCTTCAAAATACAGGCGAGGTTGGTGTTGAATTGCAAAGGGTTTGTGCTGTCTGCACTCTACATAAACAGAATTTAGAATAGGTGTATATGTGTATTATTTGGGAACTGGGGTCGATGAATTGGTGGCCCATGGAAGTTACGTTATATAACTTGATAGCAAGGACTAAACCAACCATTATTATTTATTACAAGTATATATCTATCAGTCTTCATTCACCAAACTCCGGCAACCTGGTTAGGGCGGAAGCCGGCCGGAGGGAACAGTGATGGCAGTGCGACATAAAGGGCAATTGGCGTGAGAAAAGAGCCACATATCGATACAAGGCACATGAAACGAGTGTCTGCACCCTGGCAAAACTCTAACATCCTCCCCATCCTTGAACTGACACAGGCACACAGCACATATGGCCTCTGTGTGTTGTTCTGCCTCCACGGTGTACCTAGAGATGGGGATGAGTTGTAGCATAGAATTTTCTAAGCCACCTGGTATCTTTGCCCACCGACGATAGCTCCGACCAAGGTTTGGCCTTGCTCTACAACAACCACGGACAATGCACTGATAGACTGTCAGGAACACAAGGAGAAGCATGAAGCACAACACCACAATGTAGAGAGGAGGGAAGATGGGTGCGTGCGGATGTCCTTGGCCCATCACCATGAGAGTGCAATTGAGAAGAAGATGGGCATCGCTAGCTCCCCACAAACAGGATCAAAGTTCGAAAGGATAATAGCGTGGATTAATAGAACCAAAGCCCAAAGGTAAGGTTTAATATCTAATTAATTAATTAATTTCTGAGCGCTTATTCATGCATGCTTGTGTAATTAATTAATAATGGGAAGGAATATGAATGACGACAAAACATTTGCCCATTTCTTCATTGTTAAGCGAAAGTCATGTATAGGAGTATATAATTGTTTTATGTTTTAATTTTTTAATAACTAATCGCATCAAATTTGATTTGAGTTGGTGGTTTATTATTAATTTTGATCACTTTTGGTTTAGTAATTTTTTAATTCAGTCAAATAAGGTTAGTTTTGATTTAGCTATTACTAATATTTTATATTTTAAATATATTTTAATATAAGAAAATATATTTAAATATATTAAGATTTATCTATTCCCACATTTCTTAGTTTAAAATACTTTATATCATAAATTTATTTTTTTACTTTCTGTTTTTAATAATACCATTGTAATTTATTAAATTTAAATTAAACTTTTAAGTTTAAATTTTCAGAACAAACAAGACAAACCGAAAATAAACCCGAACTGATACAATCCAAGTTGACAGGTTTTCACTAATGGTCAATCATTTCGATGACAAACTCTCGACCTAACCAAGTCAATTTAGTTGGCGAAAGAGCCTGCAACCAAACTAAAAATTATTGAAAATAAAAATATAATGAAAATATAATAGATATCTAATAAAAATATAATAAATATTGAAAATACCTTAAATTAGTCAATAAATAGTCTAATCTCAAATAATAATTTAATATCTAATAAATATTAATCAATAAATTATAAAAAATAAATAACTACTAAAAACAAATTTATAACAAAAATACAATAAATATGATAAATTAAATTTCAAAAGTTAAACAATAGTTTTTTAATCTCCAATAATTTTTGACAATTTTCTCTTAAATGAGAAAACTGAAATAGATTTATAAGTGATTTTTTAAAACATATTTATCAAAAAATACAATAGATAATTACTGAAAATAAAATAAATATTAATTTTAGTATATATATATAACGAACATACACTATTATTCTAAAATTATTACTATTTAATATTATTTTTTTGAAAGTTATTTTCTATAATTATTAATTGATATAAGTGAAATTAGTTATTTATAATATTATTTAGTTATTTAAATAATAATAATATTTAAAATTTAAAAAATTAATTATTTATTGGATTTAATAATCCATAAAATTATAATTAGTACTATTATTACATAATTCGTCATTAATTTTCTAAAATATTAAATTACTATTTATATTAATATTATAAAATCTATTATAATCATTTTTCTACTTTTAAGATTTTTTTTAAATTTATTACATGATTTCACTATTTTAACTATTTAAAATTCAGTCATGTTAAATATTTTTTTATTTAAGTATTTAAATAATATGTAAATAACTAGAATTGGTATCGTATTTTTGTTAAATATTATATACTAACTTTAAAATAGCATTAAATAATATGTAAATTTAGTCACATTAACAATTAAGTTTTCGTTATTTAAATATTACATTATTTGAATTTTATTTATTTTAATGTTATTACAAAATATTAAATATTTTGTTATATAATTATTTAGATATTTTTTATTTTTTGTTATTTAAGATATTTAGTTATTAAAATGTTTAAATAATGTTATATTTTTTTAATATTAAAATTTATTATGTGAATAAGTTTTAAATTGAATAATTTGTAAAATTATAATTTATATTGTTACTACATAATTCCATGATGAATGTTGTAAAAATATAGAATTATTAATAATATGAATATTATTAAATCTACTATAATTAATTTTTGTGTTTTGAATAAATATTTTAAAGTTAGTACATAATTTCGTTATAATATTTAAATAATTCCGAAAATTTTTAATTGAAATTTTCTTTAGATAGATTTAGATAAAAAGTGGGGGAGAGGATAAATAGGAATTAGAGATAGTTTAGGAAGGAATCTGCCTACTAAATTAGAGATAATTTAAGAGATAAATAAGAGTTAGAGATAATTTAGAAGATAAATAGGAATTAGAAACAATTTAGGAAAAAAATGGAGAAAGTGGTTTCACTTGACTAAACAATAGAAAAAGCAAATCACTCTTTCTTGATGATTGTTAGAAATAGTTAACCCTATATTATTTCTTTATTGATTTAATGAGTAATTATATGAAATTAAAAAAATTAAAAAGATGAGGTTTGGAGCAAAGAGAGGCATGGGAGCATGAACTGCGTGGAGAAAGAGTCATAAAGGGTACAGAAGTTGTCTCAACTATGAAGCAATGTTTCTCTCAATGTATTTACTCAGGATTAATTAATTCCAGTTGTAATTATCGTGCAACCAAGCTAAGTGAAGATTATAATATTAATTCCTAGTATGGACTTTTCTTTCTCGGTTTGAGAGAGCGAGAATTGAAGCAACTTTTCTTTTAATTAAAGACCAAGACATCCTATTATCCTTACCTCGTAACAGTTTTAATTAGTCTTCTAAGCTGAACATTTCTTGGTATTAATAGCCTCTGTGACCAAGTGGCTAATGTTCAACCCCCGTCGTCGATTCCCATATAAATTTGGGCACGAGGTATGGGTGAACATATCGTCCCCATTACAATTAATTAAAGTATTAAACTTCGGCACAAGAAGGTAAGGTGTGGGTGAACATGTATTTGTCTATGCTGCAAGTCCAATGAACTTGGAGAATAAAATTTAAGGAAAGTTTTTTATTAATACCCTATATTTTGGGCGTAATGTTAGTTAATTTTGGTTCTTAAATTTTAAAATACGATAATTCAGTACTCGAATTTTGAAAGCACGATAATTCAGTATTTATCATTAATTAATTGTTAATGAATTGTTAAGTAATATTTTAAAAAGACATAAATGTTTTTTAAATGTTATCTAATTTTTTCTATTAAGGATACAATTATTGACAAAAGAATTAATAGTCTTAAATCCTTGCCTCTTCTATTCAAGAAAGTTGGGGTCACCAGAATGTCCACTCAAACATAACCTTAATTTTTTTGAATAGAAGAAGCAAGTATTTGAGACTGCTATTTTTTTTTCAACGTTTAGTTGATTGATAAAGAAAATTAAATGATACTTAAAGGACATTTGTGTCCTTTTCAAATGTCACTTAATAGTAGATTAAGTGCTATTAAAGGCAGGTACTGAATTATCACATTTTAAAAGTTCAAATACTAAATTATCGCATTTTAAAATTCGGAGACCAAACTGTCATTAAACACAAAATACAAGGTACTAATCGAAAATTTTCCATAAAAATTAACCCATACAGGGGACCTTACCTAACAGAGAGGTTGAACTTGACCCCCAAAGGCAAACCTTTTAGGTTGAAATTCATTTTGCGCACATGCTGTTCTTTTGATCTTTTTACCGTTTATAAAAAAAAAAAAACTTTTAGTTTGAACCTCTCAACTTTCACGTGTTTGGTGATGATTTCGATGGAATTAATTATTTTCTAAAAGACATTATATTATATTGCATTGCACCATATAATCTTAAATTGAATGTATACCTCTCTTTTTTTTCAGTTTCTCTCTCAACGAGATTTCAACAAACAACAGAACTATGAAACAAAATCTCAATGACAGCTATGATTGTCAAGTCTGGAATTAGAGATCTGAATGGCCAAAGCTCTAGCCACGGGAACCCATGGCCCGTAGGCCCGTAGTAATTCTTCGACCTGAAGCAACCGTCGTAATCCAGCATATTGAAATTAATCTTTGTATAAAACTAAGAATTAATCACAATGTTGAAAACGGTATCTATCTTAATTAAAGCCTCGTTTGCATGCGTTTTCATTTTTTTTTTTAAATATGCGCCAAAAAAACGTTGTGAGTTTTTGGTCAGAATTGCTTTTAAATTGATCATAAATCAATGTCCCCAGAACCATAAACCCTAAAATTAAGTGCCCAATTGCAAGAAGTAGCTGATGGCAGCTGGTGCTGGTTGTAGCGAAAGGAGAGCTGATGCGCTGCAGCTTCTCTGCTGACTTTTTTTTTTTTGCAGCGGATCTTATGTAGAGAGCCCAAATCAGCCGGCAGGCAGTCAGCTCTTTCTCATTGTATGAGTTTCTTTTGTGATCTTTGAGACTAATTTGAAAGAGAGACAGTATCTTAAGGCTATGTTTGGTTCAATCCGTTCTTTTTTATTCTTGTTCAAGATGAAATTTTAAATAAACAAGAATGGGTAAAACGGATTAAATGATAAAATAGTGCTACGAACCAAACATTTCTCTTTTGAAAGTTGATTTCTTTTCAAATTAACAAGTGCATTTCATAAAACTATTTTGCATAATTGCTTTTTTGAAAATACTTTTCATAAAATTATTTTTTATAAAAATGCTTTCATGTAAAAAGTACTTTTATAAACATATTTTTCTTTTCGTAAAAATAAATTTCATAAATCTACTTCCAAACATAATCTTATATAAGAGGGGAACGGAATGAAATGGATACAAAGACAAGAAGATACAGTACTGCATTTTTTTTTTTATGTTTATGTTAATTGGATGAGTATAACAACTTTAAGTAATTGGTGGTATGGGGAGGAGCAGAGCATCTCCTGGAGGCGGAAGGCAAAAACAGTCGGGATGTATAAGAAAGTATTTCAATATATACCATAACCAGAGAATTGTATGATTTGGTAAAGAAGGTCGTTGATATGAAGCAAATATAAACCAAATGGAAATCTCACACTAAAGATATAGGTTTCATATAATTGAATGGAAAAACAATCTTTCCATTATACAACCCAAAAGTCAATAATAAATAACACCCTAGAACAACTGTGAAAGTGAACTAAGAACCAGAGCATTTGCTATTCAGTACATTTTATTTTATCAAACATGATAACCCAATATTGAGTAAACATGTCAGTTGCTGTTACGTCTTGCTGATGTGTTTACTGGTGATTGTAATTTGTACAAGAATTGTTTTTTTTATTATTATTATTAGTATTTTGGTTTTGATGGAATTCAATTATACATACCTTGTTACGTGTCCATTTTTCTACACACGAAATAGTTCATTTTCTTAATTGTATCGTGAATGGGTGCTGATTTTGATCTAAGGGGTGCTCGAATTCTAGCTTTGGAGTTATTACGTGTCCTCACAAAAATGTTTTATGGATTTGTACAATTGGAAACAATAACTGGTACAAAAATCTATCACAATCAAGGGAATACTATAAGCAAGGATAAGGTTTGAGACGATACATTAAAAAAACAATAAATTTCTGAGGGAAAATTAATCATAATTTCCAGTTTTTTCTTGGTACTGTTTTACTTGAGTCGTCATGGACCACAGTGGATACGACAACACACTGTTCACTGTATTCATTCTCTTTATGCTAAAGCTGTTGGATTGGGAGCTCTGATCTCGAGATGGGACACGTCTCTTCAGCTTAATTTTGATGGATCCTGAAGGGTTTCTGATGAAAGCGCAGCATAGCCCATTGGAGAGGTCTTTACGGAACATTTATTGGTGGTTTAGCTAAAAACGTCGAAGTTTGTTCAGCTAGGCTTGCGCTGTTTTCATGGGCCTCCCAAGAATAAGGACTATAGCCTGGGTCCAATAAGCCCAGGTCGGGGACTTAGGCCTATGTAACTAATTATAAGATATAGCATATATTATATGCTGTACGTGTCATTATATACATATATTTTTTAATATTAAAATAAAACATATAAATGATTTAATATAAAATATAGGGTAGTCAATAAATACCTGAAGAGCATGATTTTTGAACCACCGTTGACTCGGATAGTCGGATCTTTCAGTCCGGGAACTGTTCAAGCAATCAATTCCATTTAACCCCAAACCTGATTTTTGACCAAAAATCGTTGAATCGGTCAACGATTCATTGATTCAGGCAGTTGAACCGTTGATTCGTTCAACCGTTTTTTTATTGCTTTTTATTTTTATTTATTTATTTATTTTTTGTTGTTAGGATGGGCCATTCATTCGAACCAGACAGTTGAACCATCGACCAAAAAACCGGTGGCCAGAACGATTCCATTTCCGGATCGTTTTTTAAAACCATGACGAAGAGAGACTCTTGTGAATTCTGAGAGACACTCAACTCTCATCATATTGTAGTATTTTCGTGTTTTGCACAAGCCATTGAAGCACAGAGAACTGGGTCAGCAACACATTATTAAATACCCTATTGGCTATTGCTAATCGCAATGGAAATTCTACATTTTCTTGACATATGCATCCTCAACTCAACTCAAGGCATCCGCCTTGACAGATTGCTGGCCAGGTTGGGTATGATGTAGGTTCACTTAAGTCTGCCAAAAATTCAGAACTTCTTGTGGAGGTGTTGTCTTAATGGTATAATAAATAAGAGGAATCAACATCTCATGCTCTTCTCTTGTATGACAAAGCCAGGTGTATCTGGTTTGGGGTGGGGTGTGGTGTTTACACTCGGATGAGTGAATTATAACAGATTTTTTGGGGCTGGTTTAGTAAATCCAACATGTATTTATTGGCTAAGATTGATTGTTATATGCCTGTAGAGTAGTAATCTTTGAATCAGACCCTGCTCAGCTCATAATAAGCTCTATGTTAAATAGTTATATTGATTTGTCAACAGAAAAATGTTGATTTTGTGCAAAGGCATTAAAGCTCTGTGCTGGAAATTCCTATCGATTTAGGTGGGCTCCTCATGGAGCTAATGAGACTGCACATTCAGTTGCTAAGATGGGGCTGAAATCATGTTTTAAAAGTTAGAATTCAAGGAAGGCTAGAAAATAATGCATTAATGAGTGTTATAATTACAGCATATTTATAAACTAAAACAGATATCAAACCCATTCAAACTCAAACTCTTAGATTCTATATAGGACTCTATGCAGTCTATCTTAATCTATCTCAAACTCTATACTAACATAACAATTTCTATCTTACTAAGAACTTCTAATCACCCTAATCATAACAGCCCATATATCAAATCTTATCTCAATTCCCCAACATTAACTAGTTTGAAGCTCTTCTGCTGTGGCTGTCAAGATTCTTTGCTAAAAGACTTATCTGAAGGTGGATTTTTTTTTCTTTTTGTGATGGGCCTTTGATAGCTGGTTTTTAGTTTTTCTTTGTTTGCTTGTGGTTTTCTTTTTCTTTATTACTGGTTTGTTTGTTAGCCTTTGTTGTGATTTTGTGGAAATTCTCTTTACCAAAACAGAACTACCATGGTAGAAGCATCTCTACCCAACAGAAGATTATTGTTAATTTGAAGGCTGGTTGCCCAATCATGACCTTTTCAGCCATCGTATTCTCTATTCTTACTGCTGTATTGTTCTTTTTTAAGCCAGTGATGAGTGATGACATGACATGAGCAATTGAGCATTTGTCTTTAAAATGCTGCTTCTCTATTGTCATCTTAGAGTGGATTGTGCAGAAAACCTACATCCACAACAGTAAATAATAAAGTTTGGCCCAGTGAAGCTTGATAGATCCAATACACCTACAGGCTACAGCCTACAGGAGGATTAGTTTCCCTTTTTTTTATTCCTGAACTCAGTTCAGGCAGTACAATTTATCATATATGGACGAAGAGGAATTCAACGAAGGTCCTTTTAAAAACTGACACCTTAGAATCTATTCTTTCCAAAATTGAACTTGAAGTTAGACATTTATGTCTCCCTTTATATGTCCTCTGTGCAGAGTATCTGTTGTCTGAGCACAAAATTTGAGTCAGGAAATAGGGAACAGGAGGAGATTCTGAGAAATGACCTCCTTTGTCTTATATATGAATATGATATGGTCCTTCGGATTGAGTTGTGGTTTTCCCTGTTGGAATCTATAACTCGGATGATAGAAACCTACTATTTCAGCTAATTAATCCTGGCTTTGCAATTTCTGCATCAGACTTGAGGAAAATCATGGTCTGTGGGTTTTTTCCTTTTCTGTTTGCCTTTCTTCTTCTTCTTCTTCTTGTGTTGAATTAGTGACTCCTATAATCCTATCTCCTTGTGAAGCAGTTTCCTCCTTGTATAAGCTTGTAAAATTGTGGCATTTTCCTGTAGTGACAAGTTTTGAGTTGCCCAAAATATACAAGCAGTCTAGGAGCATGCAATTGGGTGATGATGTACACATGATAATACAATCTATGATTCTAGGGGTTATGGGTTGGGGGATGGGCTACCCCAGTTGTATAGCCCTTCAATAAGGTATCAAAGAGAGAGAGAGAGAGAGAGAGAGAGAGAGAGCAGCTACAGTAACAATCCCAAACTGAAGAGGTCCTATTAAAGATATGGGATTGAATAACTAATAATTGATGCTATGTTAAATGATGCCAGACGACTCAAAAGAAGAGGGGTTTCAGAATATCAAGGATTAAAAGAAGAAGAAAAAAAACTGTTATAGCTTTTTAGAATTAAATTCTAGGGCTCTAAAAGGCTATAGTAGATGCAGGGTGGAAGCTCGATACCTTTTAACTTTCCATTACAGAACAAACGAATGAGAAACAAGAGAAGTGGCATATATATTGCCTTCCCGTGACTTTACAAGTGTTGCAACTAACCAAATCCATGATCAATGGAGACATACTCATTTGACGCTTGAATGCGAGATACAGAGCTAAAAGAACAGAGATTGAACATTACATCTTCAGCTTGGTCTTATATGCTAGCTCCATTTATTCTGAAGTCTGAACAAACAGAACCTTTGGACCATGGAAAAGAAAAGAAGGGTTACATTACACACGTGTTTCTACTTTCTAGAGGGTGTTTTGAAATTCTGAGTTTATCTGTCAATGCAAATAATTTAACCACACAACACAAAAAAATGTTTCTACATAAACGGGGGAGTTGATTATCTACAACATCTCCCGTGCACACTGCGCCTCACATGCACATCCAATGCATGGTAGGATTTGAGTGTGAGGCGCGTTTAAGGCGCCACAGAGGAGCAGATCCGGTCTCTATGTAGTGGGAGGGAAAATCAGAGTGACTGATGTATTCTTCACAGAGCAGGCCTCACACAGATCTCACAGCATGTTCTGATTATACATTAGAAATATCTCTTTTATTTGTATTTATGGAAAATTTCCGATAAATATCCTGTACTTTAGGTGTAACAACAATCTAATACTCAAATTTTCAATTTGATATAATCTACTGGTTAACTCACCATCAGTCAGGACCTCAGATCAACAATGATGAAGAAGGTATATGAATTATCTTTCATCGCGTATTTCAGCTTAGGTGATGTCAAAGTTTGCTTGCTCGAATCATAGTAATGTTGTAGATGATCTTGGTGAGTTTTCTCATGTTCGAGCCTTTACTTTCAACCAGCCAGCGGGAAGAAGCTTCATTGGGCTCTTAGAAGGTGAACCACAGGAAGATGGAGTCATAGTTCTGACACAGGAGCTGAAACCCCAACCTTATGCATCTTCTCTTGGTTCCCCATTCCAGGTACATAGGGACGAACTCGGTGGAGTGAGTGTTGGCCGCTTTCAGGAGGTGGAGAAGGGGGCTGTGGTTTTGCACTAGAAATGGAATGGTCTCGGTCGTGGGGATGGAGGAGAGAGCTAGGAAGGGTAAGCAAAAAAAAACAAGGAGGGTGGAACCGGCGAGATGCAAATAATAGTTACAGATTTTTTATGTGGCTACTGTTAATGTTGATCTTATTCCCAGAAAAAAAATAAAAATAGCAAGAAAACCCCTTCCGGTGCCAGCAAACAAGAGGTCGTCTTCTCCGGCAATGGTTGAGTTAAAAACAAGGGTACCAACCATAGCAGATCCGATTTATTCCAGCGATTTCTTTCAAAATACACGGAGAAGATATTCATGCCACGTTGTCTGGTGTGTGAATCATCGATTTCAACTTTTCCAGCGTTGTATTCCGCTTGACATCACCGGCGGGAGGACTTCAGGTCACAGAGTGAGAGTGAACAATGGTTCTAGTTGCAGAGGGGTATTTTCATCATAATCAAAATCGCAAATTGGTAATTATTAAATTATTGTAAATTGAAAGTTCAGATATTAGATTGTCCATTTTAAAGTTTGGGTACCGAGACAAATGATGTCATTATCTGGAGATATTTCTAATACACGGCAACAATGTGTTGTGGGATTTTGTGGGCAGTCTTGTGGGGGTTGATTTCATCACTATTTCGTCTTTTAAACTCTATTTAGAAAGAATATAATTACAAGATATATAGTGTAAATATATATAAAATATAAAGTTTTGCATTCTATATATTTGTATTTGTATTCTCTCTAAATTGAGTCTTAGGCTGTATTTTATGGCAATACAAATAAATTTGCACCTATGCAAAATTATGATGGTGCAAATGGTTTAAGTGTAAATTCTAACCTATTTTTGTTTCAAATTTTAGCTTGTTTTATTTGATTGCAATACAAATAAACTAAGACAAGAAGAAGAATAAAATAAAACCCAAAATAAAATTAAATAAGAATTTGTTTTTTTTTTTTCATTTGCACTCTCATACATTTGTATTAGTACAATTAAAACTGCACTGCAACTAAAGATAGCTTTAGGCTCAATTTGAAAGGAATACAAATGCAAAATGTAAAACCTTATATTTTGTATTATTTTATATGTATTTACATTGTACATAATTGTATTTGTTCTCTTTTCAAACTGAGCTTTAAAAATAACCTTGCTGTAAGCCCTGAAACATGATGCATAATTGGTAATTTTGTGAAAAATTAAATAAATAAAAGGTATTAAGAGTTCGACTACAGTGCATTTACTTACGTAAATTTCAACCAATCAATTAAATTCTACTTGTTTTTTATTAATTTATGTTTCATAAATTGTGATTTTCCGTTTAACAAGATGTATCTACCATCATCATACATATTCATGGACTGATCAAAATTCTATTGAGCCCGCCCCAAAGTCGAAATCTGACAGTGTAAAATGAAGCCCAAAGCCCAACCCGTCATGTTCAACCAATCATGTCTTTACAGATGCATCATAGATTTTCTCATGTATTATTAAAGCATAATAATAATTTCTACCTAAAAAAAGCATAACAATTTTGCTATATCAGCTGAATCATAATATTCCTTTTATATTTGCCATGGTTTTCAAAATCAGACTAGACCGGATGGTTGGACCAGAAAAATTGGGAACCGATCAGGTAAATAGTTTCGATTTTCCCTAAAACCAGATTTTCTTCAAAAACTATTGATTTTGGTCAATAAACCGTTGACCCGAGCAGTTAATCCGTTTGAACGGTTTTGACCATTTTTTATTTTTTAACTTTTTATTTTTTTTGTCAGAACGGGCCGATCATTTGACCCAGGAACCAAACCCCTGACCAGTTTGTTCTCCGGATCGGTTTTAAAAACCTTAATATTTGCCTATATTAAAGCCCTGTTTGGTTCACAAGAATAAGGGTCTTGAATTGGAATCGGAATGGACTATTCAATTCCAACTGTTTGGTTGGGCAAAATTGGAATCCCATTCCCATTCCAGCAGGAATGAAATTCCCCCATTTGAGGGACTGGCCATTTCCTGCCCCTCCCTTAGGAATGAAATCTCATTACAGCTGATTCCAATTCCCATTCCTATTCCCGTCTAAACTAAATAGACTATGAATATAGACCATACTGACTCCCATTCCAACTGTAAACCAAACGGACCCTAAATATATGTCATGTTGTATCATAAAGATTATGGTGTAATCCTATCACTTTAAAACTTAATTTTTTTAATTTTAATTAAAATGTAGAAAACATTTATGTATATTTCTTTATGTCTAAATCCACTACTAAAGTCCTAGAGTTGAGTAGTAGGTGTAGATTCTAGAGAATCAAATCAAATCAAAGTGTAGGAATGATTTATAATACGTGCACATGGAATCCAAACCAAACACCCCTTTAGTTTGAGAGGTGAAGACTTTTGTTTGTAACTTGCCCCAATAGTGGAGGATGTTGGGTGGAGCATTTCAGAAATATTTGGCCCCAGATAACATAACTACGTTGGCAAGTGGAAGATTGTTAGGTTCCTTACACTTTTCCATTAATAAGTATTTGATGCATGATGTAGCACATGTTTTGTTTTTCTCTTATTTTCATGTATGTGTCTAGATAGATACATAGATGCATAGATAGATAGATATACAAACCTATCATATATATATATATACAATATTATAATGTTTGGTTACAATAAAATAACTTGAGTTTAAAGGAAATTCTTTGAAAAGGACCACCATGAACATACTTTAGTCATTTTGTAAAAGAATAATGTGGGCTTTAGTTACTCAAAACCGTGGAAAAGTCTAAAGCAAAATAGAAAACAATAGATCTCCTTACATTCAATACTCACTTTTGGAAAATATACATTTTTCCACAACCATTCGATATGTAACCAAACACTACATGAGACAGAAATTTCAGGAAATCATTTATTTTCTTTCACTTTAGTGCAGTCAAACAGAGCCTAAGCATGTATATTCTTTCTTGTAGGCAAGGTTCAAAGTATCAACACAGGGTGTATCAATTTGTATCGGTGTTTTTTTATGTTTTATTTTTTGTATTTTTTAAACCAGATTAGAGGGGTTGGTTTAAGTCTCGGCTACTCTCTGAACCATGGTCTGACCCGATACAACCCCTGTAGGGGCATATAGAGAAGCCACTAGTACAATACAAATCAGCTAATATAGGCCGATATGTATTGATACTTTGAACTTTACTTGTAGGCCAAGTTGATTTACGGCTTATATAATGATCTACCTTATCCCTCTTTTGTGATAAAAATTTGTTTTATCTTCTTAATACCTATAAGTGCCTAAACTAACTATATTTATAAAATAAATTATTTTACATAATCCATTTAATAATTAATATTTGATAATAACTATGAATCTCTCTCTCTCTCTCCATAGTTCATAAGTGCACACCAAATAGCAAGAGACAAAATTCAATAACTTAAGGGCCCGTTTTGGATTTTGAGAGGGGGAAAGTTGGTTAATGCAATTTCAATTCCCATTAACCATGATATGTATGTTCGTTTTTCGTATTTATGTGAGGTCCATGGAAAATGTATCGGAAGTGATACCCATCTCCTAGGTGGATGAGTAACTTTTCCACTCGGGAGAAACTGCCTATACTTAGATGAGACAAAATTACCTCTTTTAATAATGGTTTTTTATGACTAAAAAGGTCATTGTCTTATTTACATAGCAAATAAAAGAACATGGATAAATGCACCTACCCAGCTAAGTAACTTCACGAAAAGAGAATAGGGCCTAATAGTTAACTACATAAAAATGGAAAGGGAAAATTCCCGATTAGTACCTTGTACTTTGGGCCTAATGCCAATTTAGTCCCCAAAGTTTAAAATGCGACAATTCAATACCCGAACTTTCAAAATGTGCCAATTTATACATCAATCGCTAAATGACATTTGAAAAGACATAATTTCCCTTTGAGTGACATGTATTTTTCTTTATCAATCATCCAAACGTTGACAAAAAGTGAATAACCACAAATCTTTGCTTCTTCTATTCAATAAAGTTGGGATACGAAGGACATTTGTGTCTTTTCAAATGTCACTTAACGGCTAATTAGCAACATGTACTAAATTGACACATTTTGAAAGTTCAAGTACTAAATTGTTGCATTTTAAAATTTGAAGACCAAAATAACACTATCTTCAAAATACATGATACTAATAGAGAAATTTCCCATTATTATAGGGCTAATGGTTAGCTACTTACATAAAAATGAAAACCATATAAAAGTGGAAAGAGAAAATGAAGGGAATTAATTCAAAGAACCATATAATAAATGATTCAGTAATTGCCACACACCAATGTAGGTGGCGTTTGTAACCATATTAAGTAATTAACTTGACTTGTAGCAATCTCTCGACTCTCCTCAGTACAAACTGGCGTATGTAAACATCAGATTGAGTATTTTAGTTGGCATTGCGCTTTCTGAAGTTCTATTCTCTATTTTTCTGCTGAGCGTGCTTTCTTGCCATCTGGACGTTCAACAATGTTTGAAGTTGACCACAAAGCACTCCATAAAGAATTGCACATGAACCATGTAAGAGTGGGTGGGCTGTTGCCCAAAAAAAAATTTGTTATCACCCCCCTGCATAGGCCCTGGCTATACAGCAGGGACCAGCTTTGGATAATGGGCCTCCGCTTCATGGGACTACACATCAGGGGGTGGGCAAAGCCCATCCCCGTAACCATATCCCCCCTCCACCCAATCCAGGTGGCAGTGGGATTTGATCTCAGGTGACCATTACAAGCCACAAAATCTATAAATTGAGATGATGAAGGAAGATTTGGCCCGACCTCACTGTTACGTGACATGTGGCAGAAACAACAGCTCGACAAAAGGGGCCAAGCCTAAGGCGGGAACAAGGGGACACCAGCGGACCGAACTCCCTACGGGGGGTCCGAACTCACCCTTTGCCCAAAACCAGAGTAATCCGAACTGGCCAACCTTGTAACAACTCGGGATACACCTCGCCGAACTGACCCACCTTGAAACAGCTCGGGATACACCTCGCCGAACTGGCCAACTTTGTAACAGCTCGGGATACACCTCGCCGAACTGACCCACCTTGTAACAGCTCGGGATACACCTCGCCGAACTGGCCAACTTTGTAACAGCTCGGGATACACTTCGTCGAACTGACCCACCTTGTAACAGTTCGGGATATACCTCGCCGAACTGGCAACCTTGTAACAGTTCGGGATACACCTCGTCGAACTGACCTGCCCTATAGATACCTCCGAGCTCAAGACTTCGCCTTGCTCAACACTCCGCATCACCTTCTGGGCACCAAACCAAACAAGTCGTACCATGCCTGACACTGAGGAAGTCCGTGCCTGAGGGCGCCGCGCCTGACTGACTTGGGATCTGACGTTTGGCGGCCACACTCTAAACGGCCACCTGCCACTGCCACTGACACCGCCATCTCCAGTTAGAGAGACGGTTAGGCAGTGATGGTTCTGTCCCAGCAGAAAGAACGGCCGAATTGACAAGCACAAGGGTAATCATACCCGACCTGACAAGGGCCTCAGGGCGAGTGCACGAAGTGATTATAAGAGCCCCCTGTCCCCAACAAACGAGGTATGCAAACTCTGCGCTATCTGGTATTATCTTGCTTTTGAAGAATTCTAACTTGAGCTTCGGAGCCTCTACACCGGGTTCCCCCCGGAGCTTCCTCATCTCCTCCGTTTCAGGTTCCTTGCTACCCCGTTTAGAAGCAAGGTCGTGGATAGCTAAGACCGGCCGGATCGCGCTCCATCAATTGGCGCCGTCTGTGGGAATCGCTTCAAAAAGCCTCCCTCCAAACTTCCATAACCCCTTTTCTTAAAAAAACCCAACACTCATGACCTCCTCCAGCAACACCGGACGTGGCACGGAGACAAACACCACCGGGGAACAACTTCAAGTCCCCGTGGTGTACGTTGGACAGTTCACCAACCCCCTTTCGGTGGAAGGGATCCCCAGCTTGAACGCGCCACAAGTAGTGGCGCCCGTAAACCTTCCTGCCACAAGCATCCCCTTTCCTCTCCCCATTGAGACAACCTTCACTGAACCGACTGCCGTCCCCCTGGCAGCCAGCCAAAACCGATTGGACGACCTGATGCAGTGCATGCGGGCAATGCAAGCCCAAATGCAACAGTTCCAGCAGCACCAGCTTCACCAGCACCAAGTACTGCACAACATCTCCCAGTATCACTATCAACAGCAGTTCCCCCAACTGCCACTGAACCAACCACTACTTCCACCTCGCCACCCCGCTTCGAGGCCGGTCAAGGCCTCCCCGCAGGATGGACGCCCCCACCAGGCGAAGGCCTCCCAGCCCCAGAACCCCCCTAACAGCCAGGCCTCGTCCCCAGGCCGAAGAGAGAAAAATGTCATCCCCGCCTCGCAACCCGTAGGCGGGTCGGGAAGCTCGCCCGCGAGGTCGGCACCCCGGCGCTCCAAGCCCGAGTTCCCGCTCACCAAAAACCGATTCGACACCCTGGCGGCAGACTACCAGCATTCCGGGCCCATTGAGCTCGGTAACACGGAGGCCAGCAGCGCCAGTATAAGGCCTGCTCAGCAATGAAGACGCCGGCAAAGTCGCCGAACCGCCACCCGTGCCTTGTCAGAACTCAAAGGCAAAGAGACGAGCTCGGACGAGGTAGGAGCTGCCCTAATTCTCTCGGTTCCTTCCCCCCTCGCATCAGAACTCCTGGCGGACCCCTTGCCCAGAGATTTCAAGCTCCCACCTCTGGACAAGTACGACGGGTCCTTCGACCCCAACGACCACGTTGACGCCTTTCAGTCCCAAATGCACCCCGCCAGGGCCAACAAATTGTGCATGTGTGTGGCCTTTACCACCACCCTCAGGGGGGTAGCCCGCACTTGCTACAGGAACCTGGCCCCCGGGTCGATAAAGTGCTGGGCCCAGTTCGTGCAGGTCTTCACCGCACACTTTTTCACCAGCCAACGGTGCCCCAGAACAGAGGAAAGCATCTTCGGAGTAGTCCAAAGAGAAGGAGAATCCATCTGGGGCTACATCAAGCGATTCAACGAAGCATGCTTGCAGATACCGCGGTTGGACCCCGCAATGCAGCTCGCAGCGGCCAAAAGAGGGGTGATGCACAAAGAATTCAAATGGCACATGGTGGCTAACCAGCCCGCAACCGTGGCCGAATTCCTCAAGCTCGCGGATAAGTTCATGAGGACAGAGGAAGAAATCAACCAATGAACCGAAGGCGGGAACGAGAAAAGAAAGAGAGAAGGCGAGCTCTCCAACCCGGTCGACAGAAAAAACCCGACTCGGGAGCCAAAGCCGAACCAGTCATTCCGGGCTCCCCTAGCAGTTTGGACGGACTACACGCCGTTAAACACGAGGCAGACCGAGATCTTAATGACGATCAAAGACGCCCCATACGTGAAGAGGCCACCTCGCCTAAAGGGAAATCCAAACGAGAGAAATAAGAATTTGTATTGTAGTTTCCATAGAGACCATGGTCATAGTACCAAGCAATGTAATAACCTCCGGGACGAGATAGAGGGGCTCATCCGTCGCGGATACTTGAGAAACTTTGTACAGCACAACAGTAATAACAATAAGGCAAGTCGGCAAGGGGAGCACGAAAAGGATGCCCCCGAGTCTAGCAACAGACCTACCGAACCGTTGCAGCAACAGCCTCCGGAAGAGAGGCCAGTTCGGGGAACCATCCATGTAATTGTGGGAGGTTCGGTGGTAGCAGGGTGTACCTCGGCAGCGGCCTGGACTTCAGTTCGCGAAGCGGCCCTCGAAGAATGGAACCCCCCAAAGAGACCAAAGACCGAACCAATCTTCATCACGGATGACGACGCGCGAGGGGTCCGCTACCCCCATGATGACGCGCTTGTCATTGAGCTAAGAATCATCGACTTCGAGGTCAGATGCGTACTCGTAGATTCAGGCAGCTCAACGGACATCGTCTTTAAATTAGCATTTGACCAGCTGCAGTCACAGAGGAGCGAGCTGAATCCCGCGAACACTCCCCTGGTGGGTTTCAGCGGAGAGGAAGTCAGGCCCCTCGGAAAAATAATAGTACATGTGGAAGTCGGCACATGGTCTTGTGCAGTCAGAATCAACCATGATTTCCTGGTAGTCGCGACCCCCTCCCCATACAATGCCATAATAGGGCGGCCGATCACGCATATCCTACGGGCGGCGGTCTCCACCTACTATTTGGTCATGAAATTCCCTACGGACTTCAGTGTAGGGGTAGCGCGGGGCGACCAGCTCGAGTCCCGCAAGTGTTATGTTGCCGCCCTGAAGGGAAAAACCAAGGCGGCCGACGACCTCGAACTGGAGCGGCCTGCGGAGCAAGGTGAGGAACGAGCTTCACCCACGGAGGAAACGGTCGCAATCCCGACTTCGGCTACGGACCCAGCTCGCACACTTCAGATCGGAGCTTCCATCGAGGATCCCCTACGAACCAAACTGTCAGACCCGTTAGACAGAAGAAACGCAACTTAGCCCTAGAACGTTGGAGGGCGGTTGACGAGGAGGTCAAGAAGCTCCTCGCAGCAAACTTCATAAGGGAAGTCCATTACCCGAGCTGGGTGACCAACCCGGTGTTGGTAAAAAAGGCAAACGGCAAGTGGCGCATGTGCGTCGACTACACCGACCTGAACCGAGCTTGCCCGAAAGATTGCTTCCCCCTCCCCAGAATTGACTGCCTAGTGGACGCGACCTTGGGAAATGAGTTGCTAAGCTTCCTGGACGCCTACTCGGGCTACAACCAAGTCAGGATGGACCTATCCGATGAGGAAAAAACCAGCTTCATAACCGAGTTCGGCCTACATTGCTACAAGGTCATGCCCTTCGGACTAAAAAATGCCGGGGCGACTTTCCAAAGACTTGTAAATAGGCTATTTCGGCCCCTGATTGGCACGAAGATAGAGTGCTATGTAGACGACATGGTCGTCAAGACTCAGTTTTCACAAGAATTAATACAAGACTTAGATTCTGTCTTCCAAATCCTGCGTCAGTTTAGCATGAAATTGAACCCCAACAAATGTGTCTTCGGCGTCACCTCGGGCAAGTTCCTAGGGTACATTGTCAATCGGCACGGTATTGAGGCCAACTCGGACAAAATAAAAGCCATTCTAGATATGAGACCACCTCGGAAAGTAAAAGAGGTCCAGAGGCTAAACGACCGCATAGCCGCTCTAAGCCACTTCATGTCCAAATCAGCAGACCGCTGCCTACCCTTCTTCAAGGCAGTCAAAGGCAAAGGGTTCGAGTGGACCCAGGACTGCCAGCTCGCGTTTGACGAGCTAAAAGGTTACCTCGCTAGTGTGCCGACCTTAGCCCGGCCCGAGGTGGGCGAGGTCTTAGAACTGTACCTCTCGGCAAGCGACGAGGTCGTCAGTTCGGTACTAATAAAAGAAACAGACCGGGTCCAGCGACCCATCTATTATGTTAGTAAAATTTTGCAGGGAGCTGAGGCAAGGTACCTGCAGATAGAAAAACTAGCATACGCCCTAGTAACAGCAGCTCGGAAACTCCGCCCATACTTCCAGGCTCACACCATCGTCATCCTGACTGACAAACCTCTGAGACAAGTTTTACTCAAACCCGAGGTTTCCGGTCGACTGACGAAATGGGCCATCAAACTCAGTGAGTACGACCTCCAGTACAAACCAAGAACCGCTATTAAGGCCCAAGATTTAGCAGATTTTATCGCCGAGTACACTTTTAGCCACGAAGCCCCACAGGTCGAGCCCGAGGTCCCCAGTTCGGGCGAACCCGGAGCTCCCGAGCCCATAGAGTCCGAACCCCGTGAAGTAGCAGCCAGTGTGGCATCTCTCCTGGTCAGGCGAAGCACGAACTGGGATGAGGAGCCCTGGATCCTTCACGTGGATGGTTCCTCGAACCAGCAAGGTAGCGGAGCTGGAATAGTCTTGTGCGGCCCGGGCGGCACAAAATTAGAATACGCACTACGCTTTGAGTTTGCGGCATCCAACAACGAGGCAGAGTATGAAGCACTGATAGCCGGGCTGGACCTAGCGCGAAAGGTAAAGGCAAAACACTTGGTCATCTGCAGCGATTCTCAGCTCGTGGTCAACCAAGTTACAGGCGAGTATGAAGCACGCGAGCTCTCCATGATCCCATATTTGGCCAAAGTAAAAGAACCCCTGCTCAACTTCCAGTCACACTTCATCAGGCAAATCCCGAGGTCAGAGAACACTAAGGCCGATGCCCTGTCCCGGTTAGCCAGTACAAGTCACAACAACATGAGAACTGTTTACATAGAGGACTTACCTCGGCCTAGTATTCTCGGGGGGACAGAGGAGGTCGCTCCCGTCTTGGAGGCAGAGCCGAGCTGGATCGACCCACTCGCGAGCTTCTTGATAGACGGAACCCTCCCTGCAAAACGCAATGAGGCCAAGAGGGTGCAGCGCCAGGCAGCCAAATACGTCATAATAGACGAACGGTTCTATCGACGGTCCTACACGCTCCCCTATTTGCGTTGCCTGCGACATGTCGAAGCCGAGTTCGTACTCTGCGATACTCATGAAGGCCTGTGCTTCTGACACTTGTCGCATTTTTTGACGAGCTCGACAGCTTCTGCCTTCATCATTCGCTCCCGTCTTGGAGGCAGAGCCGAGCTGGATCGACCCACTCGCGAGCTTCTTGATTGACGGAACCCTCCCTGCAGAAAGCAATGCGGCCAAGAGGGTGCAACGCCGGGCAGCCAAATACGTCATAATAGACGAACGGTTATACCGACGATCCTACATGCTCCCCTACTTGCGTTTCCTGCGACCTGCCGAAGCCGAGTTCGTACTCCGCGACACTCATGAAGGCCTGTGCGGCGGACACTTGGGGGGTAGAGCACTCGCCCAAAAAGCCCTTCGACAAGGATACTACTGGCCAATGATGAAGGTAGAAGCTGTCAAGCTCGTCAGAAAATGCGACAAGTGTCAGAAGCACGCCAATATCCACCATCAACCTGCCTCCGACCTCAAATACCTCGCCAGCCCGTGGCCCTTTGCACAATGGGGCATCGACCTCCAGGGGCCATTCTCACCAGCAACAGGTGGAAGAAAATTCCTAGTTGTTGTAGTAGATTACTTTACGAAGTGGATAGAAGTCGAACCTCTGGCAATTGTTACGGCTCGAAACATACAGAACTTCTTTTGGAAGAACATAGTATGTCGCTTCGGGTCACCTCGGGTACTAATCTCCGACAACAGCAAGCAGTTCGAGGATATCAAGTTCCAAGAGTGGTGCCAGAACATGGGGATTCGGCAAAACTTCACGTCAGTCGCGCACCCGCAGGCAAACGGTCAGATGGAAGTAATGAACAGAGCCATCCTGCGCGGACTGAAAGCACGTCTGGATCGAGCTAAGGGATTGTGGGCCGAAGAGCTACCAAGTGTCTTATGGGCTCACCAAACTACCGAAAAAACCGCCATGGGAGAAACCCCTTTCAACCTCACCTACGGCACTGAAGCAGTGATCCCGGCGGAAATCGAAGTACAAACATTGCGATTAGAAACATACGACGATCGGATGAACGGAGATGAGTTATGTACCAACCTTGACCTATTGGACGAGGTAAGGGACCTCACGCACATCCGAACAGTAAGTAGGTAGCTCGCTACTACAATAGCAGGGTAAAGCAGCGAAGCTTCCGAGTCGGCGACTTGGTCCTTCGTAAGATTATGGTGCCCGAACCCGGCGTGGGCAAACTTGGACCAAACTGGGAAGGGCCCTATAAAGTAAAAAGAGCGCTCGGGGGGACATACAAACTTGAAACCTTGGAAGGCAAACAAGTACCTCGAGCGTGGAACATCGTGAACTTAAGGCGATACTACCTATAAACCACCAAGCGAAGTGGACGAAATCAGGTCCTATGTGCCACGATGCAAGCCAAGAGGAACCTCGGCGTAAACAAGCAAAGAAGTCGAGCATATTATCAGCTCGGCAAAAAACCAGTTCGCTGCAAAAAAAAAAAAAAAAGCCTTCGCGACATAACAGGTCGCGGAAGTATAATAACCCAGACAAAATGGCATCGACAAAGAATCAGTTCGGGGAAAAAGAACACTTGGGCAAAAAGACTATCTATTCCATTGCAAGAAACAGGAGTACATTGGCCATCAGAAAGGACTTACAAAAAAAAATTACATGCCCGGAGCCACTTCTTCGCCATCAGAAGGCACTTCAACAACACCCGAAGGCCCTGCCTCTCCTTCAGAGTCCGACTCGCCATCGGCAGCATTGGCCATCTCCTGAGTTATACGCGAAGTGGATATGGCACTAACATCGAGGTCAGGGTACGTATTCCGGATCATCCACCTGCTCAATTTGAACCCCCTCCTGTAAGAATCCACCATCAGATCTTCAAAACGCGGAGAGGCAATGTAGTCCTCAACTGCCTTCTTCTTGGTGTTTTCAATGCCTTGGGAAAAAATCTGTGTTCTCTCCCTGATGTCCTCTTGAAGATATTCGACTTGATGCTGCAAATCCAGTCTGCCATATGCTTGACAACTACCCCCATGGCCTCGGCGTCACACTGAGACCTTGCCTGCCTGGCCATCGTGACGCGAGCAGCCTCTTCGGCAGCATAAGCGGCCGCCTCAGCAGCCTGGGTATTCGCCTCTGTAGCATGGAAAGCTTCTTCAGCAACATGAGCGGCAGCCTCAGCAGCTCGCACCTGTCGCGAGCTCCTCTCCACTTGGGCCGCTAAGGCATAAATTGAAGAATTCACCTACCAAAAGAAACAAGTGAGCAATAACAGTAAAAGCGACAGAAAATTAAAAAGGCAGACGGAATCTAACTTACCACCATAGCATGTGTTACGGCGCGGCAGGCGACCTGATTCAAAGGACGATCGGTCCACGCCGCGATCTCCTCAGGGAAAGTAGCCTCCATACTCTTCTGAAGAGTGCAGTTCGACGTCAACACGCTCCTGAACTCCCCTTGAGCTCCCGAGCCCGAGGTCCCAGCCCGCGTATGAGCGGACTCGGAGTGAGCAGGAGCACTTGAGTATGTAGGAGCGCCCGTATGAATGGTCTCAGTGTAAGGCGCCCCTACAGTTTCGTGCATCGGTGGAGTCACCTCGGGCTCCCTAGGCAGATCCTCCGGCGGGTGGTCTGGAACTTGGGGCTCCTCATCCAGGGGCAGCTCGGTACGAGTTCGCTTGGCGACCCGCTTCCTCCTCTTCATACCTTGGAACATACGCCCCCCACGAGTTCTCTCCGCGTCCCTCACACCTGTAGAAACGAGTTCGACATCAGAAAAAATGAAAAGAACAGAGCAAGCAAGAAACCGCATAGCTAGAAACCTACCCGAACTCAAGCCGGCCGCAATAAGCTTGGCCTCCGTTAAGTAGTGGTGGCACTTTAAACCATGCCGTGCCCATTGCCGGAGGCCCTTCACCGTCTCTTTATCGAGAGTCACGCCTAAATCAGGAGCGACCTCGCCCCACCCGGTCTGAAAGGGCCATCTTTGTGCACTTCGCACGCCGAAGTAGTCCCGCTTCCACGCCGGGACCTTATTAGGAAGATCGTGCAAAAGCTTAAAACCCTGGCGAGGAGAAAGGTAATATGCCCGTCTTCCCCCAGGAAGAGAACCCGCCTGTGTCTTGAGCATCAAGATAGAGGAGAATATCTCTAAGTCCAAGGGGAAGTTCTACTTGCAAAAAAGGGAAACTGTCCCCACCAGGTTCCGAATAGAGTTCGGATGAAGTTGGCCAATGGTGACACCGAAGTGGTTTATGACTTCAACGAGAAGGGGATGGAAAGGAAGTCGCAACCCCGCAACGAGCTGCTCTCGAAAAATCACGATCTCGTTAGGACCGTGTTTCCAAGGAAAGCTACCCGAAGGAATAAAATATGTATACCCCCCAGGAAGGTTGTAAGACATAAGTATGGATTGAAGCCCCTTAGGCGTCATGGTCGAAGGACCAAACCTGTCTAGCATCCAACCTCGGCGGGAGGTAGACGCCAAATTGCCCGAAGCGGCTCGGCCTACTGGTTCATAGTCCTCAAGTTCCACCTCAGGATCACTGAGGCAGTCGGGGGACACGACTCGGTTGGTGGAACCTACGTCGGCCCTACTTGAAGAATCGTCTAAGCTATCAAAGCTAGACATTGGGGAAAATATGGATTCAGGAAAGTACTCACCGGAAGAAAGTTTGAAGGCTCCGGAGACTGGAACAAGCCAAAGAACCGTGAAGGCTATATAACCAGCCTTGACGCGAGCTGGAAAAAACTTGGACGCGAGCTCAGTAGACAAACCGCAGAAGTGACAAACCGACTGGGGTCCCCCACTATTTATAGCTACAGTAACCAAGAATCGACCATGCAGATCAAAGACGATTCGACGGCCCACGTTTTCACTGACCGCACGTCCCATAAGGTTGAGACGTGATTGGCGCACGTCTTTCCGAAAAAAGTGAAACGTCAGTGCACGTCTTTTTGAAACCGACGTCACTTCGACACGCGTCTTTTCGAAACTAATGCGCTGCACGTCTCCCTAACAGTCGTCCGCGCACATACAGCAATGGCACGCCTTTTTGAATGACCCGTTGTCACGTCCCAGCGGCGCGAATTTTTGAAATTTAAAACGCGCGCTGTCACAATCATCAGCATTCTTGAGTAGGCACGTTTCCAGCCTTCTCGGAAACCGAAGAACCCTGGCAAAAGCAACTCGCACAATCAAGATTCGAAGGACGGGACAAATCCACCTGCTACCTCGTGAAACTCCCCGCACCATGGCAAGACCCTTGGCGCGAGGAGTGGGGGGCAATTGATGAAGGAAGATTTGGCCCGACCTCACTGTTACATGACATGTGGTAGAAACAATAGCTCGGCAAAAGGGGCCAAGCCTAAGGCGGGAACAAGGGGACACCAGCGGACCGAACTCCCTACGGGGGGCCCGAACTCACCCTTTGCCCAAAACCAGAGTAATCCAAACTGGCCAACCTTGTAACAGCTCGGGATACACCTCGCCGAACTGACCCACCTTGTAACAGTTCGGGATACACCTCGCCGAACTGGCCAACTTTGTAACAGCTCGGGATACACCTCGCCGAACTGACCCACCTTGTAACAGCTCTGGATACACCTCGCCGAACTGGCCAACTTTGTAACAACTCAGGATACACTTCGCCGAACTGACCCACCTTGTAACAGCTCGGGATATACCTCGCCGAACTGGCCACCTTGTAACAGTTCGGGATACACCTCGCTGAACTGACCTGCCCTATAGATACCTCCGAGCTCAAGACTTTGCCTCGCTCAGCACTCCGCATCACCTTCTGGGCACCAAACCAAACAAGTCGTACCATGCCTGACACTGAGGAAATCCGTGCCCGATGGCGCCGCGCCTGACTTGGGATTTGACGTTTGGCGGCCGCACTCTAAACGGCCACCTGCCACCGCCACTGACACCACCATCTCCAGTTAGAGAGATGGTTAGGCAGTGACGGTTCTGTCCCAGCAGAAAGGACGACCGAATTGACAAGCACAAGGGTAATCATACCCGACCTGACAAGGGCCTCGGGGCGAGTGCACGAAATGATTATAAGAGCCCCCTGCCCCCAACAAACGAAGTATGCAAACTTTGCGCTATCTGGTATTATCTTGCTTTTGAAGGATTCTAACTTGAGCTTCGGAGCCTCTACACCGGGTTCCCCCCGGAGCTTCCCATCTCCTCCGTTTTAGGTTCCCTGCTACCCCGTTCAGAAGCAAGGTCTTGGACAGCTAAGACCGGCCGGATCGCGCTCCATCATGAGCCACTATCAGTTGGTCTCTATTTGATTTGCTTTTATCCTAACATCGATGCATCTAATTTCCCCTTTTCCATGTGTTATTGGATTTTAAATGGGTCACTCTAATTTAGGTCAAAGACTATTCTGAGCTAAGGGTGTCAATGAATCGGTTTTGGATTGGACCCTATCCGGTTCAAAATCAATTTGGATGAATTTGGCGGACCAACAAAACATATTGGATTGGACCAATCTAAATTAGAATATAAATGTCAATGGACTAGGTTTGGATTGAAACCAATCTAAATTAAAATAAATTTGAACAGATTATATGGTCCAAACATTGAATTTGATCGATCCAAAATATCCATTAGACTGGATTGTACTTGGTCATTTATAATAAACTCAAATTGAATTGGATCGGATTGGACCAAATCCCTCTTAGAAGTTTTTTTTTTTTTGGATTTTGGAACTGCAATCCCTCTTAGAAATCATTTTTACAGCCCATTCTTAATCTACTAGTAGCCCCCTTATAAACCACATCCTGTTCTTGAATTTGAGATCAATCTACATGTAGGATTCAGTCCACCCTTAAAAATCCTAGTTCCACCTATGAATAGACTGAAGGATAAAACCCTCTTTTTTTAGCCTGAAAGGAGTTGAACAAATGGTAGGGACGTAGGGTACAGCTGCTGTAAACCAGAGCAGAGAAAATGTGGCCAAGTAGTCCGAAAGGATGAAGGATCGCTATCTAATGGAGGGCTTCTTTGCTCACCACATCGTCTCTATGGATTATGGTTCGTTGGAGGAGGGAGGGAGGATGGGGTTGTGCTTGTGCAGCAAATTAAGAGAAGAGCTACAAAATTCTAGACCACCCTTGTAAAAGAAAATACAATTTTTGGCGCCACACATAAAACGCTGTGCCGTCCTAAATCATTATATTTACAATTTCTAGATACTCTGTTGACCGTTGTGTTGTGTGCACAAAAAAAATCACTATTGCGCCACGAAAAGAAAGAAACTTGAGTTACACCCAGTGTTTTCAATGATCCATGTTTGAACCGTTTCAACTGTCACATGATTCTAGGTCCGGTTTCCTTAAAATCCAGTTTGTGGTAAAAAAACGTTCAATCTGGGTTTTGGACCATTGATCCATTCAACTCGGTAATTAAATTACAGGTTATACACTAAATGCATATAAAGTTTTAAAGGCAAAATTAGGGGTATAATTGGATTGAATCATGATTCGATTCTATTTGATCGATTCCAGATAATAATATAAATGGATCGAATCAAATTCAAATTGAAATAGATTCAAATTCGATTGGATAGAAAAAAAAATGATTTGAATTCGAATTTGAACCTGGATTCTAAATTTCCTTGTTCAAATTTGAATCTGGGTGATTGGACCATTGAATGCCGACGGCTTGTGGCAGCAAGCAGCAACAACGGCTAGAGACTAGGGTTCTCACTTCCTCTCATGTTCAAAACAAAAACAAAACAAAGCATCGAAGAGAAGGGTTTCAACCTTATAGGGTTTGTTTTGTTCGATCATTTTGATGTTAAATTTTCAATTTTAGGTTTATTTAATTAATAGAATTGCAACCTATAACCCTTAAAACAAAATGTTAAAATGGGGTACAATTGTCTTTTCATAAAATAATAATACAAAATATATGGTCAGACCGGATTGGTTTAGGATGAAGGTGATTTGAATTTGATCCAAATTCCAAATGGATCTAATTTCACAAATCGATCCGGTTTGAAGTCTAAATGGGAGTACCCGAATCCGCTAATTTTGAATCGGATTCAAATTCAAAATGGATCAAAATCCAATCCATTTGCACCCATAAATTCGAATCACCCTTGTTAGGTTCTTCGGGGTTAGATCAGATAATAGGATCTGATCAGGCGATCATAAATCAGATTGGATTTGGACCATCCCTATCCGATCTGAGAATATTTGGTCCAATTTGTATTATATATATATTTATAAACATAAATATATATAATACATATATGTGTTATTTATTTATTTATAGATATAATTTTTATATCATATTTCTATAAATTAGTTATATTATTTATTTTTTATAAAAAATGTATATATATATATATATGATGAAAATAATTTAAAAAAATACTTGTAATTTTTGTTTTTTTTTTACTTTACTTAAATTAGTATATTTTAATTTTCTTTTAATAATTTATTAAAATTTTAAAGAAAATAAGTTGGATCGGATCAGATCTGAAGATCCGACTTTCTGATATGATTTGAATTCAAATCGAATCCTATCAGATCCGATTGGATTCAAATATACCTTGATTTGAATCCAATTTGATCATTTTGCACCCTAGGCATAATGTTACGTTCCAATGTTTGACTGTCGTGGTTTTTTTTTTCGAGATTTTGGGTAACCTTTCAAGATCTATGCATCCCAAGGGACTGTAGGCACCTTGCCTCACTATTTTCATAAAACCCTTTTGGCCTCAAATCGTAATTTGTAGCATTTCTTTACAAATAAAAATTAAAAAACTGAATTAAAAATATAAACTAAAACAATTATGCATTATTCTATGAACAAAGATACATGTTTATATATAATGCATTTTTGCCTTGTGATATATATAATTAGATACAGATGGAATTGCATGGGCAACCAACTAAGGTGTTCACGAGATAATCATGCGTTCGGTTTAGTGTGGACCATCCCTATCCATAGAATATCATGGACAAGGATGATACGCACAACAAAATATCGTGGTTGGAGCCGTTTATGGTGTGGAAAACCGATAGATATAATTTGGTGCAACTCACTAGTATTAGATCGCATCAACCATCTTAAATTTACTATTTGAAACCCTAAAACGCTAAAACTCTTTTATTTTTTTGAAAGCATAAATCATATTGCATTCATTTGAGAGATTGATACAAAGAAACGCCAACAAGGCCAATTAAAGTTCAGATACAATTCTCAGAAAGAACAAAATAAAGAGATAGACGTAAACTTCTACAACCAAAGCAAGGTGTGATTTAAAACCACCAATAAAAGTGGATAAGTACATCTCCAAACCACCATAAATGGCGAGCATAAATAACAAGAGAGGTTTCCAACAAAAACCGAAAACTACCATAGGAGTTTACAAAGCCAAAAGCCATGATCTGTAACTTCCAACCACTTTGAACCAATCCACAAAAGACAATAAGATCTGTAACTGCCATCCAACACACCAGATAACTGTCCACTGTGACCTACCATCCAAAAAAATGTCAAAGAATTGAAATGTCCATCTACAACACTAGAAAAATGTAATTGCCATCCGAAATGTCGGAGAATTGTAACTATCATCCCGGACGCCGAAAAACTATAATTGCCTTCCAGCACACCGGATAACTGTCCATTGTGACCTGCCATCCAAAATATATATATATATATATATATATATATATATATATCAGAGAACTGAAACATCCATCTACAACGATGCCTTTGGAGTAATGCCTCACCTAATCGCCAAGTAGTTTTGTATATTATATTATGAAGTACTTTTATATTCTTAACTTTTGGAAATTTTAATTATAAAATAGACATTATTGAAATAAAAAAATTAAAACATTCATTTTGTATATTTATATACTACTTCCTTTTATTATTTTTTTATTTGTTAGGGTTTAATTAACACAAGCATTGATAAATGTTGTATTGAACCCTCAAAGACTTTAAAAATTGAACCAATAGGTAAGAACATATTTTTTTTTCTAATTAACACATTTTCTTTTCCACCTTTTCTTTTCTTCTTTTCCTATAAGAAAAATAAGGGTTTAGCCCGTATATTTTTTAAATTTTCATTTATTTCTTTTTTTACTCTCATGAGTATGTTGATTTTCTATACTTTAACATGAAGCTTATACTTTTCGTATGAAAATTATGGATAATTATTAAAGAAACATAATTATAAAACCTAGGGAATTACCCTAAAATATATGTTTTTTAGTTGGAAAAATCCCTCACCTAGGCGACTAGGTGCCTAGCCTCACTTGACGTCTTAAAAGCTATGTATAAAATCAATAGGTGTGGTGTGGATACCTACAAAATGTCCGTATGAATATAGATAGTTTTAGTTGATACATTTTCATCCACTATTCAAAATAAATCGAAACAATGGTGTGGTGTGAATTAATCCCTACAATAAGGTGGAGTATTGACCAATATATATTCATCAATTTATCATCTTACATATGTTAGGGTTCAAAGTGAAAGGTTAATACCATTAATATGTTCAATAATGTTAATAATAACAATTAATACTAAGTGAACATGAGCATCCCATTAATTCAATAATTAATAAATGAATAAATTAGAAAACTTTCACCGTTGTGCATCTCTAATACAAGCCTTTGACTCTACACAAATAGAACACAAAGGTCGTTGAACCCGAACAAAGAGGTGGTATCTGGAACATGGCATAATAAATAAATAAACAAATAATCATAATCTTACATCAAAGGTGCAAGCCAAGTTTGTACAAGCGAGCCAATGAGAAGGCCCAGAAATCCGCTTCTATTCTTTAATCCCCGATAAAATAATTCCGTAAACTATTAAGCTGCACATGTTTGTACTTTGTACAATAGATGCCCAATAATTAGATGTTGGGTGTATCTCCTAATAAGCTTGCACCATCGACTTGATAATTCCCACGAATAATCAATTGAGACAGAAAGCAAAAGAATCCCTAATCCTTGTGTCTAATCTACTTTTAGCTACGATAGGTTAAGCTATGATTTGTTATGACCAATTTACCATATGTTGTGTTGTGTGAATTTTTAAAGGTTAAAGAGACCATGCAGGATTAAATTATGGTTTTAAAAAATGATCTGAAAATGAAATCGTTTTGGCCATTAGTTTTTGTATTACTGGTTTGATTATCTGATTTGAATGGATAAATTGTTCTACTAAAAAATAATTGACGATTTAACTGCCCGGGTCAACGAATTGTAGACTTCTTTTAACAGTTTTTGTATAGAAACCAGGTTTGAGATAAAATAGAATTGATTACGTAGATGATTTTCGGGCTGAATGATTTGACTGTCTGAATCAAAGATGGTTGGAAAAACCATGGATTAAACAAAGCATTTGCTCACGGGAACCGATTTCCGAACATAAGTTTAGACATACACCCCACATCACATGTAAAAGCAAACTCTTTGAGAGAGAGAGAGAGAGAGTCAGGGTTTTGTTGTTGTTGATATAGGCTGTGGGAAGGTCCACCACCATGAGAATTGAGGAGAAATATGGATGGATCACAGCAATTCAAGAAGGGCAAATACACATATACCGAAGTCTCCTTCTTGGTTTGACGCATTGTTTGACCTCTCACACATCCATATTTAGCGTCACCATTAACTAACGGTCACGGCAATTTGAACAGTCATTCTCCCTTTTACAAACGGCCGTGGAGGGTTTCAGTGTTACCTGGTGTAGGTTGGTACTCCCAAGAAATCCGTCTCCGTGACACGGTTTTCTTAAACCGAATCCGTTATCGTTCCTCTCTCTCTCTAACTCTCTCAATCGCTCCTTCTCTCTGCTTGTTTTGACGGAACGACTGGGTGAGGAAGATGAGTATCGCTTCTGCAGATCTCTGTTGCAAGGGATTCAAATCCTATATGAAAAGGTAATCTTTGAAGATCCCTTTAGTTCTATTTGGGTGTCTGGGTTTTCTTTTTCCCTTTTCTAGAGTTAGGGTTTGTAGATTTTTAGGGTTGTGTCCTGAAAATCTTATCTTGATGGATTTAATCCCCTTGATACCATATTTGCCTCCTATTTCTGGCGAATTCCAGGAGATTCTGGGGTTGGGATTTTATTTAATTTTGTTTTAGAATCCCCTGTTCAATCCATTTGATGCATCTGGGGTTTTCTTGGTTTGGGATTTTGAATATAGTGTTCCCTCTTTATGTTCATGTCGTTCTTTTGGGTTCCTGGTGAAATTGATTGATGAATCTGGGGCTTGTGTTATGGGTTCTTTCTGTAATTGATCTAGTAATGTTCGTATGAGATGCCATAGTTGACTCGGGTGGACTGAGAAATTCCACCCAACCAGCTTGAAAAAACAAGAAAGAAACCCTAGAAGAGATAAAGGGGGGAAATGGGGGAAGCTCTCCTCACAACTCTATCCATGGAGAATCATCATCCGTCGACTCTCCTGTCCATGGATTCAAGTTCCAACTCGCACGATGAATTGGAACGCGAGATGAATCGGCAGATCATCCTCTCTCGCCCGCCCGATATCAATCTCCCACTGTCGGCCGAAAGGAGCCCACCTCCCCAACCGTGGAACGTTGAAGGGTGTGACATCTTAGATGTCGGTCTTGGGCCTCAGATCTATGAGACAGAAGCCCTCCTCCATCTCCCCAAGGCTGGGCGGAAATGTGCCAAGCGAGTGGATAGCATCTGGGGCGCCTGGTTTTTCTTCAGTTTCTACTTCAAGCCTGTTTTGAATGAGAAATCCAAGGGGAAGATTACCCGGGACAGCAACGGGGTTGCCGGGTTTGATAAGTCGGACCTCCAGCTCGATGTTTTCCTGGTTCAGCACGACATGGAGAACATGTACATGTGGGTTTTCAAAGAAAGGCCGGAGAATGCACTCGGTAAGATGCAGCTGCGGAGTTACATGAACGGGCACTCCCGCCAAGGGGAGCGCCCCTTTCCATTCAGCGTGGACAAGGGTTTCGTCCGATCCCACAGGATGCAGAGGAAGCATTACAGGGGTCTCTCAAATCCCCAATGTGTTCATGGTATTGAGGTTGTCCGGTCCCCAAATCTCGTGGCTCTTGATGAGGAAGAGCGGAAAAGATGGATTGAGCTAACAGGACGGGATTTGAATTTCTCCATCCCACCTGAAGCAAGTGATTTTGGTGCTTGGAGGAACCTGCCAAACACAGATTTCGAGCTTGAGAGGCCCCCTCCTCCAATAAAGAGTAACCCACACTCCAACCCAAGGAGATTGCTTAATGGATCTGGCTTGAATTTGTCAACTCAGCCATCTAACCATGTCAATGGCGATGGTATGGACCTTTCCCCCGTTAGCAACAAGAAGAGGAAGGACTTTTTCCCACATGGGATTGATGATGATTGTTGTATGCCTACTATTAATTCACATTCTGAGCGAGTTTCGGACATGGAGATGCACCCATATGAGCCACCCTGGTTGAATGATTTCAGTGGTGTAATGAGGAACATACATGGCCCTGTTACAGCTGCAAAAACCATTTATGAGGATGAAGAAGGGTATTTGATCATCGTTAGCGTGCCTTTTGCTGATCTTCAGAGGGTTAAGGTTTCTTGGAGAAACACGCTCACTCATGGGATTGTAAAGATATCTTGTGTGAGCACAGCCCGCATGCCGTTCATCAAGAGACACGATAGGACATTCAAGCTTACAGATCCATCTCCCGAGCACTGCCCTCCTGGGGAGTTCATAAGGGAAATCCCCCTTGCAACCCGCATTCCAGAAGATGCAACACTGGAAGCATACTATGACGAGACAGGAACAGTGCTAGAGATTTTAGTGCCAAAGCACCGCGTGGGACCAGAAGAACATGAGGTTCGTGTATGCCTTCGCCCTCACCTTGGAACCAACGACCTACTATTGACTTGAAAGAAGAATTTATTTGAGAAATGTAAGGGTGGATACCATGCTCAGTTTTCATTATTTGCTAACTTTGTACCATAAATGAAATCTAAGAATCGGAAAAAAAAAAAAAAAGTGCATCCTTATAGTGCACTCTTCCCTGCAACTCTAGCTCATGCTGACTGCTTTGATGAATGTTTTTTATGCGTCTGGTTAGCTTTTGACTGGGATTGCTCCTGAGCTTCGAACTTGAAGTTCTCAGTTTTGTGGTAAGAATTGTGAAACCTAACCCCTTTGTCTTTTAATTTGGAATCAAGTTAATAGCATATTTGCTTCTGTTAACTAGGTTTTTGCAGACCCTGGGTGTACTGGTGTCTGAAAGAAGTTCTGTCAGACTAAATTCTCTCTCCTTCCTAAGCTTGATGGAGAAATATTGTAAAGGCATTCATAATGGTTGTGCCATGTAGAAGTGCCTTGTTGTAGTGCTGAGATTCAATGAAACCGTTCTCCTTACTTGGAATAAACAAACACTGAATATGACTATAAGCACTAGTTTGGAGTTGGTTTCTTCTTGTATATTTGATTCCTCGAGGGTATGCACCGGTGCTATATCCATTTTTCAAGTACCTATTTGATCTCTGGATGTGTAGGTGAAGCTTGTGGTTGCTAATTTGCTATTGGTGTTGGTATATCTCTAATTTGTTCAGCATCGGGATTTTAGTAATCTTCTCTGTCTTAAAACTTTTTTTTTTGCTTCCAAATTAAAGTATATGCAATCAGGTTGATCTTAAATATGGTACTTCTTTAATGATCCAAGGAGGCACCGTGCTGCATTTTCATGGAGCCCAACTTTTTAATGCACCAGAAGCGTCAATCATAAAAGTTGAAGGTATTAATATTAGAGTATCTAATTCATTTTTATTTGTTATGGCATTTTTGATGCATCTAGATGGGTTGTAGTTGTGGGTGTGGCGCATCCTATTTGATGGTTGGATTCCTATAGCTCAGGTTGACATTTTAGTGAAGAATTTCCAGTGAAGGTAGTTTTAGTGGGAGCAAGGTTTGGCTGGCAGTGGAGGGAATTTAAAAAAGAGGTTAATTGTTTGGTCGAAATTAGGCTGGTATGATAACAGCAAATCACTCTCTCAATTGATGATGGATGTGCTCGTGAATGAAATGTTGACAGCAAATCATAAACGGGAATGTACATAAATCCCGTCCTGAACTATGAGAATTCTAAGTCTCAGAATTAAGTCATGCTTTTCTGGGAAACAGCTTTCTCAGTTTAAGGGAGTGGGATGTGACTAGAAAGGTAACGCGTGTTGATTTTGTTTATGGAAATTCTGATTCGCCACAAAAAGTGAGAATTATGGGGCCACAGCCACACCGGGTTTTCTTTTTAAAGTCTTTTTACAAATGGATCTGACAAAAATTCCAACTCCAATTTAGGCTCGTCGTCATGGATCTGATGCTTGGTCCTCCTACTTTTTAGCATTCTTTGTTAAATCCGATCCGAATCCGAGAGTTTACATTTACAGCAAACAATGGAAGTGCAATTAATCAAGGTCCCACTTTTATTCATTTATTTTCAAATTAAGTTTTAAACAAGTGTAATGGAGAAAATCAACTTACTAATATTTAATAGGGAATGATCGAGGAAAGGGGAAGAGTATATATATATATATAACGATACCATATAAATAACTCGATATATTATTAGAGAGAGAGAAGATAAAAATGAACGTAGTACCATCTCGTTATTTTGTCAATACACTAGACCTAGAGAATATTATTATAATATTTCAGGTTCATCACCAAGAAAAAGAAATGGGAACCGGAATATCATGTTGTGTATTTTTCAACGCTGGTGCTTTCGAATTAATTGGTCTCTCATTATTTTTTGGATAATAGCAGTAATAGCAGTAGTAGTAGTGTATTTCCAAACAATTCATAATTATTATTTTTATGAGGTGTGGTATGACCCATTATCATCACCCATCTGGGAGTAAATAATTGTGATTTGAGAGAGAGGGGGGAGGGGGGGGGCGCAATAATGCATCAAGGGAATCACAAGACTTTTTTAATGGCCAAAACCAACCAATCAACCAATGAGCCAATGAGGGTAAGGTCAAGTATGGCGTCGGTGATAATTGCTTGTATCGCAAGCAATTCCCACTCCCCGAATGGATTTGGACCACTTTGGGGTTTGGAGTCTGGAATCGGTCCTCCTCTTCACTTATCAAAAATAGGATTAAAGAAATACTTATCAAAATATTTGAAAACAAAGAACAAGGAGGATGGAGATTGATAACGTCCTTACCTTTACATGTGGCTTAAGCGCGCTTATACAGAGAGACACGACCTCATCTCATTTATTATTAAAATAATTTAAAAGAAAAGAAAAAGGTGGAGGAGGATCTCTCCTCTCTCATAACTCGTAACTCATTGCCTCCCCTGGCCCTACATGCTACAGTGACAGCATTTGGAAAAGCCAATTATGGGAGAGAAAGTAATATGATATGTTGCCAACTTTGCCTCAAATAATACAACTGGAATTGAGTTTGCAAACCCTAAACGTGGCTGCCCATAACCCATAAGGTACAGAATTTGCTGTGCCTTATAAATATACATAAACTGCAATAGAATTACATCCATAGTCCACTCCTCTGTGTCTAATTTCTTTTCTCTATTTGTATTAAGGTTTAAAATATCGATACGTGTCTTATATATTGGTAGGGCCATATCGGGTGAAATGGTACCCTTTTTAAAAAAAAAAAATTGGTTCAGGAGAGCCGGTTTAAGATTCCTCTATCCTCTGAACCAGTCAAACCTTCGATACATCTACCGTAAAAGCAAGGGCGGAGCTGAGATTTTTTATTAAAGGGAGTTAAAACCTAAAAAATATGGATAAGGGAGGCCAAAAGAGAAGAAACATGAGTAAAGAGACTAAAATACAAATAGAACTTAAATAGATTTAAAGGAAATTTTGAAAAGATAAGAGGGCCATGTCTCCCCTCCGCCACCCCTGGCTCTGCCCCTATGTAAAGACATATAGGAGAGGTCCTGAAACGATAGATATCATGAAAAAAAAACATTAGATATGGCACAACGCGAGAGAATAAAGTCTGTGTGTGATGCATCCGTATTTTATCAGCCGAATTTAAAGCAAATCAGGGCTTACTTATTTCATTATTTTCTGAATAAACAAATTTCAATCCCGTTGAATATAAACATCGATTTTGCATCTTCTTTATTTTTTTTATCTTAATTTAACTCCCATTCTACGCCACCAAAAAAAGTTGCATTTGGATCATGGGAACAGAATGTATATGTATTCGGTTTTCACATAGAAATAGAATCAATCATTAGCCCTTAAATTGCGTACTGGTCTTGAAATTAGTATTTGGTAGTTATTATATTTCATTCAATACTTTACGTGAATGGCCAATCGCAAACATCGGCATTTTGCAGTAAAGCGGTAATGATTTTTAAGAAACCGATCTGTGAGGTGCCTGTGAGGAGATAGATCTCTATTCCTCGAGTTGAGTTCAAATTGGGACCAGTTGGGTTGATTGGCACAGTAGTGGTGCTTAACCATGGTTTTTAAAAACGAATCGGTCAGGAGTCCGGTTATCAGTTTGAACATTTCAATCGTTCAACTCGAACAGCTGGCCCGTTCTGATAAAAATTTTAAAAAAATGATTAAAATGGTTTGAACGGTTAATCAATCGGTTCAGTGATTTACTGACCAAAATCAACGGTTTTGGAGGAGAAAACAGGTTTAGAAAAAACAGAACCAGTCAGGTGTGACCGATTCCCAGTTTTTCTGGTCTGATTTTGAAAACCATGTGCTTAACCCAGCATGCAGATGGTGGATTGGCACTGCTCGGATCTACTACCCACAACCACAATCTGTTCCTACCTCTTTACCCATGAGGCATTACAGCTGAGAGTTGGAAATCTCTCTCTTCTCATTCATGGGAGATGTTCCTAAAGTATGGTGCTTTATGTGTATGGATGTGAGACCAATTTGTGAACAACAGATTGGGGAGGAATCTGTCTCTGGTTTTAAGATCTTCACTTTCCGCTTCTGTAGGGGGAGGCCTTGGACTTCCTGCTTCCATTTTAAGGGTGTTTTTGGTTCATGGGAATAGATATCGAAATCAGAATTCGACAATTCCAATTCCAATCAATCGTTTGGTTGATCAGAATGGGAATGTGATTGCCCCATATGGGGGAATGGCCCCCTCTTTATTTTTTTTTTTAGGTAAAATATAAAAATCCTCCCCTAGGTTTTTGACAATAAAAAAATCTTCCCCGACAAAAATTTTGCAGTTACCTCTCTTTCATCATTGTCCCAGTCAGAAAATGTTGGTCTAATGCATTAATTGTTTTTTTTAAATCCACTTTATCCTTATGTCTATCAATTAAAGTGAAAATTTACTAAAATATTCCCCGAAGAAGCTTTTAGTTTTTAACTAAAAAAAGTTCCCTAGGGTAGATTAAAAAAAAGTAAAATAATTTCATTTTATAAACCCATGATTGAATGAAGTCTAAAAGGGTAAATCTGGCATTTTAATTATATATTAAAAGATTCCCTAACAAGTAGTAAGGGTTATTTTATAACTTCAAAGTCTCTATTAAGGAGACAATAATGATTTTATTTTTCTTTTTCGTAGTTAACTGGGGCATTAATGAAAAGGAGGTAAGTGCAAGCTTTTATATTTTAGCATTTTTATTTTTTTTGGCAAAAATGCCCCCATTTTCCTATCCAACCAAAGTCCAGGCCTTCATCCAAGTATCTAACGTTGGTTGTCAATAAACACCATCTCCGGAAATCGATCTTCCTTCATCCAATGTTTCATACAAGGATTAAAGTATCGATATCGGGTATTGTATTAGACAACTTGGAAATGGATACGCTTTGGAAACACTTAGATACACTAGAGAAATACACACAAATTTTATAAATACATCAATAACATAAAATTTATGCCCAAATAGCCATAAATAATGTACAAATATATAAGAAATATATATTTAATGTTATACATAAAAATATATTACAATTAATATAACATAATGCACAGACATCATACAATGCATTATTAAGAGTCCAAGATGGATCTATTATATTTATCCCAATTATTATTAATAATTATTTTCTATTTTTTTTACTTTTCAACATTAACAAAAAAAGACAACTAAATATTAAATTCTCAAATATAAATTAAATTATCATTTAATAAATTATAAAAAATATATATAATTTTAACTTAAAATATATCAAATTAGTTAAAATTTCTAAGATATATATCATATGCAAACTCATAATTTTTTAATTATTAAAATGATTATTTCATTATTAAATTAGTGGATTTGATATATTCAATTTAATATTATATTCTTGAATATCATGTAAACACTTTTTTTTGTAAATAATAAATATATTATCATTTAATATAAATTAAAATATTAAATAATAATTATAAAAATATATAAAATTTGTATGATATATATCATGTGAAAATTTATAAATTTTAAGTAGTAAGGTAATTATTCTACTATTAATATTTTATTTTTATAAAATTCTTAAGATTAAAATCATCTTTTGATGTAAATATAGAATTGATAGAATATGTATTCTATTTGTTTATAAAATGTTAATTTTAATTATTATTTATTTTAGTTTTCAGTTGGAGTTGATAAACATAAATATTGATCATTTGTTTGGATAGACGTTAAGAAAAATTATGCTATTTCGTTAAATATTGCAACGCAAGATATGACTTGGTGGTTTGAAGCTGGGTTTATTTAAGACTTGCAGTGTTACGTGTGCGGTGTTTTGAGTTTAAATCACGTCGTTATCATTGTTTACATTTTTAATAGAAGATGTTGTGTATCGGTTGTTATCGGCCGATACAATGCGATACGGACCAATATGCATCCGTATCAATCCGATATACACGACTCACAAGATATGTTAAACGTATCCTGTATTGCCCTGCTCCAATACCGGTACAATACGCTCTGTATCGAATATATCGTATCGACATTTAAATCTTCAATTTCATAGGCTTTCTTCACATTCTTCCTCTTCTTTACCCCCCTCTTCTTTCTCTCCCTCTTCCTCCTCTTTGTCGCTGCTGCCATTGCTAATACTAGTGGTGGTATTAGCAACAACAGCTTCTTCCTCCCCTCTCCTTTCTTCTTTTTTCTCCTATTCTTCTTCTTCTTCTTCTTCTTTTAACAGGGGCAAAATTGAAAATTACAGTTGATTCCGGTTCCCAATTGAACCAAACAAGCGTCAGGAATAGATGAATTAGGTTCCTTGGGATTTCAATTCCGATCCTAAACACAAACCAAACGGACGTTAAGGTTTGAATATTTGGGCTTTAAACTGCTAAGGGAAGGGATTGCACCTTGATAGTTTATCACATCCTAAACCGCACGTTGTGAAGGCTTTGATGTTTGGTTTGGGTTATGCTTTTAGGGAGTCTTTTTTATCTCTGTTGGAGGTGGTAGGACATCCTTCGTAGCGTTTCTACACATCTTGTGCCATTTGCGGAGGCCACAAGTGTTCAAGGTTACTTCCTTAACATTTCCTCAGCAAGGTGGGTCGGGATATAGTGCTGTATTTTTCTCTTTCTAGCTGTTTGTGTCAGTTGGATTTGTAATCTGAGCATTTTTAAATGAAATTTGCCTTTTTCCGGGACATAAAAAAAAAAAGTAAATCTTGAAATGGCTGTCTAAGCCCAACATCGGAACCAATCTAGTATCAGCAGATTCAGCACTACCCACTTTCCTAACAAGTAATAAGAGCCCATATGTTTTATGGTCAGCCAGGTCCATCAATCCATTTTGGATCAATCAGATCTATCAGAACATCCCATCACTCTTTTTGGCCCCCGAAGCCTTTCCTTACCAACAAGTCAAGGTCCTACCCATCAAGCCCAAATCACTGGTCAGCATTTGAAACCCATTCTCCATAATCCATCGAATTTATTGCATAAACCTAGTCCTGTCTCACCCATTGGAAAGCTGTCATGAATCCATACATCTATTATTCTTGTCTTCTTTGTAGTTGAGCTGTTCTTCCAAAAAGAAGAGGAACAAACAACAAAAGCTGGAAAGATATCCGCTGGTAGAAGAGTCAATTGGACTGGATTTGGTCCAACCCGATCCAGTCCAATGTGAGTCCACTTACAAATCTAATACAAACCATTAAAAATGTAAATGGATTGGATTGGATCCAATCCAAACCGGATGAAATTATATATATAAACAGAACATATAAAAAATTAAAAAGATATATTAAAATGAAGAAAATCTAAAAATTACAAAAATATTCCCTTTGGCATTAAAAAAATGTGCTTTCATAAAAGTACTTTGATAAAAATGCTTTCATAAAAGTGATTTTATGTTAGTTTCAATTCTGGTTGGTTTCAAATCAGACAAGGGTATGATCTCATGATCCAATTATTAGAAATTTGGTTTAAATTCAATTCAAACTAATAATAATATAGACCAATTTACTTTGGATTGGCCCAACCCATTAATTATTACGGACCGTCCAAATCCAATTTGATAAGATTTGAGCTGAATTTGATCCAATTCAAAACCGATCGATTGACACCCTACCCGCCAGAAGCCTCGAGAGGAAGACTGGATCAAACGTAACACAGAGATGTGGCAAAAAACAGAGATGGAGGTGCTGCAGCGGGTGGTGTTCTGCGGGACCATTTGGGCAACTGGAGGGGCGGATTCATGGCTTACTTCGGAACTGCTGGGAATGAGCTGGCCAATTAGATGAATCATTCTGGAACCCGACTCCCTTTCAACAATTTAGATGCTGAAGTCGAATAGCTTAGCTCCTTAGAGGGTGAATAATCTCAAGGAAGGAATCCGACTCCCTTTCAGCAATTTAGATGCTGAAGTCGAATAGCTTAGTTCCTTGGAGGCTGAGTAATCTCAAAGGAAGGAATCTCTAAGCCCATGACAGGAACTGGTGTGTGAAGATCCAACAGTGCTATAGGGAGGCCAATCAATGTGCAGACTTCCTTGCTAAAGGGACTAATTGTTATATCTAAAGGGCAAATTATAGAAAGCTCTTACTTTCTGATACAACAATTAGTCCCATTAATTTTAATCTTATGTGGGCTCTATTTGGGACAAATGTGTTCAATGCAAAACTTTATATTTACACTGTATTTGCACTCATTCCCAAACTAAGCCTATAATGTCAAACACCCCATCATCATCTATTTAGTATTTAGTATTTACAGTTGTTGTTCATATCAGTTCATCTTTATATCAAAATATTTGCAGGACAGGATTCGTATGGCGAACCCCAAGTGATTTGCAGGCCCAGTAAATTGATCGAACAACGTCCCTCTGGATAAAACCCACATAAGTGTAGGCTCTCGAAAAACTTTGGCCATTGGGGCCAGACTGTAGAGTAAAAGTGTAATTATCTCCTATTTTCTTTTGACTAAAAGACAAACGATGGCATAAATGAGTTAAGGTGTTATATCTGAGATTGTTTTCAATATCCCACCCACAGATTTCCTATTCACTTTTCATATCCATTCTCTATCCCACTGTGAATTACAATTACACATCTCCCAATTCATAATAAATATTTATTTCAAGGAGTGCAAGCCATCAAAACGAAGGCATCCTCTCTACATATGAAGACATCATGTATTTATCCATTCATTGCAATATAGCCTGTATATCTCAATTGACTCTATGTTAATTAATTAATACGCAGCAGCCATTACCTTAATTAATTGTGCAAAGCAGGAAAAGCAACTAGCAATCCAACGGTTATAAACTACAAAGAGGGAAAAAAAAGTAAAAGAAATCTCTTATTTGTGGCATCAAAATAAAATTTTGGGCTTTTAGCAATTGTTGCATTCCGCTTCAGTTTTCTGGCATCCTCTTTAGGGATGGCCAACTTTCCCCGTAAAATCGGGCCTCGCATCGCTCCCAATTGGGCATGTCTTCTCCGATCATAAACGGTGATTGGGTTGCGGTGGGGAAAATATTTTTGCCCTAAATTAGGGACGGGTGGAACAGGTTTTGTATACAATTTCTCAAATCCGTTCCGAATCCAATGATAAATTATTAAAATATACATAAATTTAATATTAATTTATAAAATATCTTTAAAGTGCTCCCAAATTTCTAAAACTTTTAGAATTCCATAACCTAATGCTTAAAACACTCATAAATTCCTATAATCTAGTGTTTAAAATACCCCTAAATACCCATAATTTAATTTTCAAAATACCCTAAATATGATATATTATTAGGATGGTGCAAATTTTACAACAGTTACAATGAATGCAAATAAGTGAAACTGCACTGTATTGTACTATAAAACCTCAACAAAACAGAACAGAGTGGTGTGAAACTATCTTTTACTTGAGCACACAACAAGTTATCGTCGTAAGTGATGAGGGGTGATTTGGCCTGACCTAATGAATAGAAGACATGTGGACGTGACCTTCCAGTCAGGCAAAGACACACTTCTCGCCACCTCAGCAGACCGGGTCACTTCAGGTACCTTAGTCACCTCGGACAGAATCGGAGTCGGGAGACCTCGGTAGCCGCATGCACCAAGGTGAAACATGGGGATTCTAGAAGCTCACCAGTTGTCCCCGAGCCTTTCGGGATCATATCGCGTAACTGTAGGACTTATCCTCATCCCGCACGAATTGGATGGAAGTGATAAGCCTTATCAGCTAGCATGTTGGCCACCATCTAAAACGAAATGGACTCCTACCACCTACTCCGAAGATCCCAGAGAGGCTCCTTCGAGCTCACGGTAGTTCAACTATATAACGACATTGAATCCCCTTACACAAGGTAAGCGCGATTACTTGCTCACTAGCTCTCTTATACTTAAGCTTTCAACTCAAAACCAAGATCGCATTACTAAATTAAGCATCAGAGCGACCTCACCGAGTTAGCCACCCCGGGTTCTCTGATCTGTTTCTTCGCAATTCGAACTAGTTCGCTAAAGTTGGAAAAGCTAAACTTCTTTACCTCCCAATTATTTCCTATTCAATGGTTTCTTCAAGCAATACTGGAAAGAGTGCTGATGTGACCATCTCTGGGGGACAAGATCAGAGCACAACCAACCAAGTGTTCCATTCGATCTGCATTGACCAGTTTACTATCCCTCTTACTGCTTCGGGGATTTCTCCTCAATAGACTTCTTCTAGTACACAGCAGTTGAATGTCTCACTACCTCAGGTGAGCACCACTTTCTCAGTGTCGGAGCCCTCTGTGGCCCCCTCTGGAGTCGGGCGCCAGTAGTTCAACGAACTAATCCAGAGCATCTTAACCATACAACTATAGATGAATCAAAAGCACCAATTCCAACAGCTTCAACAATACTATTTCTACCAGCATCAGCACCAGCATCAATCTCAGAACCCGAATCTGAACAGGAATCCGAACCAGCAACAGAATTTGCGTCAGGATCCACCCCGGGGTGTGGGAAATCCCCATGTTTCAGTTCCTCTCCGGAACTAGACCCCACCTCGAGACAGAACCGAGGGTTGGCGTACACCCCCTCCCCATCAAGGGGTAAAAACCAGAACGAGCGACTCAAGGTCAGCTACCAAACACGAACCGATTAGCAACAACATTCGCGGAGAGAGAACCGCGAGCCCCAAGTAAATAACCAACATTAGCTCAGGGCCAAAGGCGCGCGCTCACACTGAGTCCCCTCTGATCCCCGCAACAACCATCAGCAAGTTCGTGACCGCAAATAAGCGGGAAGTCGAATCCCTCTCCCATCTCGCAACAGTTTCCGAGAACGTGAGCGGACGAGGATCGAAGTCCAAGACAACATGGAGGTGAACAACACCAATGTGGAAGTAGCAAAGAAGCGACGTCGCTACAAGTCATGTCCACAGTCCGCCAGAAATAGCCTAGCACCTAGGAACAATCAGCCACTAGAGTAGAGCAGGGTGAGGGAGGAAAGTGAGCTCCGTAGCTGCACAGCCGGCTCCAGTTTTAATGAGCTAGCCCTCCCCCCTGTCGTCAGAGATCCTTGTAGCCCCAAGACCAAAGGACTTCAAGGTCCCAACTCTGGAGACCTACGATGGGAAGTATGACCCCAATGATCACGTCGATGCATTCCAGTCTCAGATGCTCCTCACTAGGGCAAACAAGGCGAGCATGTATGTTGCCTTTTCTACTACTTTGGGGTAGCCAGAATGTGGTACATGAGTTTAGTGTCGGGCTCAACTACTAGATGGGCCTAGTTCACCGATCGCGTCATTGCCCACTTCATCACTTGTAAGAAGTGCCTGAAGTCCCAAGCGAGCATTCTGAACGTGGTGTAGAGGGAGAACGAGACCAACTGAAGTTTTATTGTGCAATTCAACGCCAAATGCTTACAGATACCAGACCTCGAACTAGTTGTCTGACTCACTATGGCGTTAAAGGGAGTCAAGCACAAAGAGTTTGCATGGCACCTCGGTGTTTATCCGTCAAAGACCATCGAGAAGTTTCTCTTTGATGCCAAAAACATTATGAAGACCGAGGATGCGCTTAACTCCAAGGTTGAGGCCCTGCAAGGAGAAAAGAGGAAAAGGGAAGACGAAGAAGCTAGCTATACTAAGCATTGCTGAAGGAAGAGTAAGTCACCAAGGAGAAGTAGGTCTCCAAAAAGAAGAGTAAGTCTCCATCTAGGGGTTCTAGATTAGGTCGGCGATCTAGGACCCCACCTGTTGAAAGAACATCCAACACCCCACTCAATGCAAAGCGAGGAGAACTCATGATGGCGATTAAGGATTTTCCTTTCTCAAGTGGCCACCCAAGTTGCGAGGAGATCTGACAACTAAGAAATCGAACTACTATTGCCATTTTTATTGTGACACCAAGCATAGCACTGAGAACTGCCAAAACCTTCGCGACGAGATTGAAGAGCTTATTCTCCGTGAGTATTTGAAGCAGTACATCCATTGCGATGGTAGGGAGTTGGGCGATTGCCAAGCCAACCAAAGAAGAGATGCTTCGGAGTTGAACAGAAGAAACAACCCGCCACCCCGGCAGCAGCAACATCCGCCTGAAAGATAGGCTGATCCGCGGGGTGATCAACATGATCACCAGTTGGTCCATTGTTGTGGGGTTTACAATAGCTGCAAGCAAAACATCAGTTCGAGAGCTTGAGCATGAAGCAAAGGACCCACCGAAGAGGCCTCGATTAGAACAAACCATTTATTTCACTAAGGATGACGCTCGTGGGATACAATACCTGCACGATGATGCCCTCGTCATCAAGATAGTAATCAATGACTTTGAAGTAAAGCGGATATTGGTGGACTCAAGGAGTTCCGCGGATGTCCTTCTTCTGGAAGCTTTCGAGAAGCTACAATTGCAACAAAGTGATATGCAACTAGTAAACTCACCTCTAGTAGGGTTCAACGGCGAAGTAGTCAAGCCCCTTGGACGAATCACAGTGCCAGTTGCAGCGGGAACGTGGCCCAACATAGTGCGCTTCAAGAACAACTTCTTCGTGGTCACGACTCCGTCCCCCTACAACGCGATTTCAGGTTGACCCATTTTGCATGCCCTTCATGTAGTCGTGTCCACCTACTATCTGGCGATGAAATTCCCGACAGACTATGGAGTAGGAGTTGTATGAGGTAACCAGCTGGAATCGCGTAAGTGCCACGTGGTCGCGCTGAAGGGAAAGGCAAAGTTGGCAGACGATGTCGAACTAGAGAATCCACCCGAGCATATAGAGGAGCGAGCTGCCTCGATGGAGGAAACCGTCCATATCCGAGTCTCCGAAGATGAGCCGATGAAGACCCTCCAGATCAGCGCACTACTAAATGAACCTCTTAGATTACAGCTGGTGAGTTTTCTACTTGAAAATTTAGATGCTTTTGCTTGGTTTGCGGCAGAAATGCCCGGTATTGACTATAGCGTAATTACTCATAGACTTAATGCAGACCCCTCGATCAGGGCAGTTAGACAAAGAAAATGGAACCTCACCCCGGAGTGGTGGAGGGTAGTTGACTAGGGGGTTGGGAAGCTCCTCACAACAGACTTTGTTAAGGAGGTCCAATACTCGAGTTGGGTGGCCAACCCTGTGCTGGTGAAGAAGGCCAACGAAAAGTAAGCGCATGTGCGTTGACTACACCAACCTCAACAGAGCCTACCCAAAGGACTACTTTTCACTCCCTAGAATTGAACGCCTAGTAGACGCGACCTTGGGGCATGATTTGCTGAGCTTCATGGATGCATACTACTGCTACAACCATATTAGGATGGACGTAGCTGACCAAGAAAAAACTGCATCTGTAATCGAACTGGGTTATATTGTTATAAAGTGATGCCCTTCGAATTGAAAAATGCTAGAGCAACTTTCTAGCGACTTGTAAACAAGGTTTTTGAACCTTTTATTGGAAATAAAGTAGAATGTTGTGTCGACGACATGGTTGTGAAGACCTAGTTTTCGAACTCTTTAATTGATGATGTAAATTGTGTTTTTCAAATTCTAAGGAAATATAACATGAAACTCAGCTCAGAAGAGTGTGTCTTCGGGGTCACGTCGGGCAAGTTCCTCTGCTATATAGTGAACCGACGTGGCATTGAGGCCATCCCAAACAAAATGAAGGCCATCCTAGATATGAGACCTCCCAAAAAAATAAAGGAAGTTCAAAGGCTAACTGGTTGGGTAGCTGCCTTAAACCGGTTTATGTCTAAATTGGCGGGTCAGTGCCTAACCTTTTTTAAGGTGATTAAAAAGAATGAACACTTTGTGTGGACCAAATAATGCCAGCTCACGTTTGACGAGCTGAAAAAAATACTTAAGTTTCTCACCGGTTTAGACCCGACCTGAGGAAGGCGGCGAGCTGAAGTTATACCTCTCGGCGAGTAACGAGGTAGTAAGCTCGGTGGTACTAATCAGAGGAGTAGACTGGGTCCAATGACATGTCTACTACGTAGGCAAGTTTTGCAAGCCACAGAAACTAGATACCCCGACATCTTAAAGTTAGCGTATGCGCTAGTAGTAGCAACTCAAAAATTACACCCGTATTTCCAAGCCCACACCATCATCGTCTTTACCAACAAACCTCTGAAGCATGTTTTTCTCAAGCCCGAGGTGTCTGGTAGGTTGACAAAGTGAGCCATTGAGCTAAGCGAGTACGACATCCGGTTCAAGCCACGGCCAGCGATCGAAGCCCAAGTCTTGGCGGACTTCATAGTAGAATGTACGTTCAGTGCACATGCCCCTAAACTGATTGAGCTCGCTAACATGTCAGAAGAGTCAACCAGTGCGGCACCGGTCTCGGTCAGGGTAGGACCAATCTGGGACTAGGAGCCCAGGATCCTCTACATTGACGGCTCGTCTAACCTGCGAGGAAGTGGTGTTGGACTAATACTGTATGGGCCGAGCTAGATGAAGCTAGAGTATGCTCTCCGGTTCGGATTCGGGGCATCAAACAATGGGGTTTGTAGTAAACCAAGTCAACGACGACTACGAAGCTCGAGATTCTACTATGGCGGCTTACCTAGCTAAGGTAAGGGAACTCTTGTCGTGCTTCCTTTCTTGGTTCATCAAGCAAATACTGAGGTTTGAGAATGCTGAGGCCAATGCCTTGTCGCGGTTGGCGAGCACTAGTGACAATACGATGCAAACAATATACATAGAAGACCAGCCTCACATTCTCAAGGGGGCAGAAGAGATCGCTCCTGTGTTATAGGCAGAACCGAGCTAGATTAACCCGCTCGTTGATTATCTGCTCCATGAGACCCTACTAGTAGAACGCAATGCAACTCAGAGGGTAAAGAATCATTCAACTCGGTGCATCCTTATCGACGGGCGACTGTACAAGAGGTCCTTTATGCTCCCCTACCTACGTTGCTTGTGGCCTTCAGAAGCAGAATTGGTACTTCGTGACATCCATGAAGGACTGTGCGGAGGACACTTAGGAGACAGAGCACTAGCCCAAAAGGCACTAAGACAAGGGTATTATTGGCCCACCATGAAGGCATACGTATTCGAGCTCGTCATGAAATGCGACAACTGTTAGAGACACGCTAACATCCTTCATCAATCTGCCGCTGATCTAAAGTGAGTTGGAAATGGCCACCCCGCAGTTGAAATGCGACAACTCTCAGAGACACGCTAACATCCTCCATCAACCTCCACCAACCTGTTAGAGACATGCGACAACTGTGTTTCCTTGTCCAACTTGATGTCGGGGTCCTGAATGGTAGGCTTTTAGTGAGTTGGAAATGGCCACCCCGCAGTATTACGAACCATGAAGTAGTGCTTCTTCTAGGTCGGGACTTTGTTGGGGAAGTCGTGCATAATTTTGTAACCAGGACGGGGAGACATGTAATAGCTTTGCCTATGCTTCGAGAGGACATAGGCGGAGTTCTTTTTGATAGAGCAAATCGAAGAAAAAATGTCGAGGGTCAAGCGCTGGTTATAGTCGTGAAAATGGGAGATGGTACCAACAATGTTGCAGATCGAGTTGGGGTGGAGTTGATCTATGGCGATGTCAAAAAAATTGACGACCTCGATGATGAAGGGGTGAAGTGGGAAATGCAGCCCTAGCTGCAAGTTGCTCCTCGAACACCAGGATCTCGTCACGACCATGGTCCCAAGGAAACCTTCCTAAGGGAATACTATACACAAGGTTGTCAGGGAGCTTGTAGCGAGCTACCAGGGATAGGAGTCTGTCAACCATTATTGTGGAAGGGCTGAAGCTATCTGGCCCCCGAGTCCGACGCGAAGTGGAGGCCCCCTTACCGGAAGCCTCGCACCCCTGCCGAGGTGTGTCCGCCTCGAACGGGTTGGAGTCCAAACTTCGTACTGAGGCATCCACCTCGGCTGGTTGAGACTCTGCAGCCTGTGCCAAGGTCCCCACCTCGAGTCCGACAGACTCCTCACTCAGGTCAAATAGGCTGCCTGTGCTAATATTAGACATTCTGAGCTACTTGGAAAAGACAAACAAGAAATGGAAAGCGAAGACATGACGAACTCACCTATGAACTGAAGTAAAGAATGAAGCGACCTCAACAAAACTGGAGTAGGTGGCACCGACCAGGAGACAAATGCGCAATCTCAGAATTTGGATACATGATGTGTGTCGAGAAAAATGGGCCCCTCTATGCCCCTATTTATAGCCGTTGTGCCAGGGTTCCACGGACGAGATCTTGTGCAATCCAACGGCTCTCGTGGAAACCGGTTGAGCGCGTGCTCTAATGTCCGCAGAGCTCATAAACCGCGTGACGTCCACGCATGCCTGGTACGCGATCTGGGTTGTCCTGGTCGAGCCAAGTGAGTCAATCTGGTCCGACCAAATAACTTCTCTTCTGACCAATAGAATTCGGGCCAATTCCACCTAGCCTCATCATGAACTCTCTGCATCGGGTCGGGACCCCTGGCGCAGGGAGTGCGGGGCAATTGATGAGGGGTGATTTGGCCCAACCTAATGAATAGAAGACATGTGGATGTGACCTTCTAGCCAGGCAATGACTCAACACTTCTCGCCACCTTGGCAAACCAGGTCACTTCGAGTACCTCAATTACCTCAGACAAAACCGGAGTTGGGGGACCTCAGTAGTCACATGCACTAAGGTGAAACAAGTTGGATTCTAGAAGCTGGGTAGTTGTCCCCGAGCCTTTCGGGATCATATCGCGTAACTGTAGGACTTATCCTCATCCTACCCAAATTGGATGGAAGGAATAAGCCTTATCAGTTAGCATGTTGGCCACCATTTGAAATGGAACGGACTCCTACCACCTTCTTCGAAGATCCCAGAGAGGCTTTTTCGGGCTCATGACAGTTCAACTATATAAGGACATTGAATCCCCCTTAAACAAGGTACGCGCTATTACTTGCTCACTAGCTCTCTTATACATAAACTTTCAGCTTGAAACCAATATCACATTACTAACTTAAGCATCGGGGTGACCTCGACGGGTTTGCCTCCCCGGGTTCTCTAATATGTTTTCTCGCTGTTCAAACCAATTTGCTACATGACCAGTCCCCAGGTAACCTTCCAGATAGGAGCTCTCAAATCGTACACCATCAGTAAGCGAGTCCGGATATGCTCCACACTCAACTTGTCTCACACTAACTTCACAGCCTGTAACATCCTTCGTATTTATATTTATTATTCATGGGAGATATTCCCAATACAGGGTGGAATGTGACTTTGAGGTCGGTGTGAGGCATGCTCTGTGAGGAGCAAATCCCAATTCATCGTGAGGCAGCGCTAGCCGCAACCAGTCACACGAGGCCACAAGTGGAAATTGGATTCAATCAATGCAAGTTCTGTCTAAACAACCTTTATTAGCCGAGATCGGAGGCGCTTCACACGCGCCTCACAGGCACATCCTACCATGCATTGAGAACATCTCCCATACTTTTAAATTATTATTCATGGGAGATGTTCCCAATGCACGTTAGATGTGCATGTGAGGCGCCCAAGTGTGAGCAGTAGATCCCGTTTCTTATTAGCCTTGCATTGAGAATATTTTTCTATGAAATAAAGCAAAGAAGTACGGAGACATTCCCAATGCAAGTGAATTGGGATTTTCTGTTCACACAAGGGAGATATTCCAAATGCATATAGTGGGATGTGTCTGTGAGGCGCGTCAACTGCTAACAAGACATTACTTGTTATATGGTAGTTGAAATCGAAAGGGCATTTGGTCTAGTGGTATGATTCTCGCTTAGGGTGCGAGAGGTCCCGAGTTCAATTCTCGGAATGCCCCCCTCTTACTTTTAATATAATTTTGGTAGTGACTTTCTAAATTCTTTAAAGAGCACGTTTACAGTATTTTATTACCACGACACCTCAAAATAAACACAGAACGAGATTTAGAAGATTGACCGGATATGTGAAATTATGAGAATCACTGTATCAGAGCCGTGTCAGGACTGATAATTCTCTCTCTCTCTCTCTTCCCGCCAAAAAAACCAAAAAGCCACAAAGCCATGTGCCATGTGCTATGTGCGTGTTGTTTATAACCACTCACTCACTCAGCCTTTTTCTTACACCCTCTCCTGGGCCTCCTCTGACCCCACCTTGCCTTGAAACTTGAAAGAGAACAGAAAAAATAAAAATGTTATTTCTTGATTTTTTCCCTTCCATCTTTTTTATTTTTTACTTTTATAAAAAGTCTAAACAATAAACACCTCGGTTCCTGCGTTGCTTATCTTGTTTGCCCAACATGTTTGTCGTGACTGTCTGTTTCCACTTGTCCTTTTTCTTATTATTTCCTTCATTTAAAAAAGCTCGCCTTTTCTTTTTAACTTTTTTACTTTTAACCCATCTTAAGCTGCGAGTGCCTATTCAGTGTTAATTCACATCTCTCTCTCTCAATTCTGAATTCTGAAATAAATCAACCTAACTTTCTATGTGCATCGCGTAGGGTTTGTGACTGTGAGACTCAAAACTCAAAAGCCGACTCCGCCCGATGGTTGTCAAATGTCTGTGTTCTGTGTACAAGTACTACTAATTACTTTTTCTTCACCAACTTATCATATAAATACTCTTTATTAGTCGATTCAAACTTCTCACAAAGTAAAGAATGGATCTCAAGGATGAGTGGCTTGGTTTGCCCCCAGACTTCCTGCCTTTTCGTCTATTGCCTTGGACTCCTTCCTTGGTATTATGCTTTGGCCTTTGAGTAATGAATCATAAATTCATCCTTTACTCACTAAAATAAAATAAACAGTGGCCGTCTATTGTGTATATGTCGCTTTATTTCCTTGGCATACCCCTCGAAACTTCTAGCATAGAAATTATCCTGTGTTATACATCACCTCACCTGTAGAATGAATGGAATACAATACAGATCTTAATTTGTGATGGATTCCATCTTTCCAGTAAAAAGTATTGAGTATTCTAAGCTGGACCAGGAGTCAGGACCACCCAAAAATGTTATACTTTAAGTATACGATCAATTTTCAATGTGTATTGTCATTTGTGAAAATAATAGTAGCAGCCCTGTAGGTCTTCGGAGAAGCGGAAACGCGAAATAGGATAAGGACGGAGACGAAGAGACAGTCAGAAACAGCAAATTTGCAAAAAGAAGCAAGTAGAACAAGCAAGGGCATTTTCGTCTTTAAATCATACTAACCCAGATGCCGCCTGGCGCCTGCCTATATATAGATCATCCCCAGTCCCCAGTCCCCAGCTCATCATATCCCTCCGCCTTCTAGGCTTCAGGCTTCTACACCCCCCAATCTACAGACCAGTAGACCACAGCCGCGATGTCTCTTCTGTCATCTTCAGCTTCTGCTTCTCGGTCTTCGTTTCTCCTCTTTGCTCTTTCTCTCGTCCTCCTCCTCCTGTGCCGTTCCACACTGACCCATGCTACGAGTCCTGGCTTCATTCTGACAGTGGTCAACAACTGTCCCTTCACCATTTGGCCTGCCATCCAGCCAAACGCCGGTCACGTCGTTCTCGAGCGCGGTGGCTTCGCCCTCCAAACCCTAACCCACAGGTCCTTCCCTGCTCCGGCTCACCATTGGTCCGGTCGCTTGTGGGCTCGGACCGGTTGTACCTACTCCAACGGCCGCTTCTCCTGTGCTACGGGAGACTGCGGTGGCCGCCTCGAGTGTAATGGCGCCGGTGGGGTCACTCCCGCTACCCTGGCGCAGTTTAGCCTCCACCATGGCCACAACGATCAGTCGTCCTACGGTGTCAGCCTGGTGGATGGGTTTAACCTGCCGATGACGGTGACCCCGCACGAAGGCAAGGGCGTTTGTCCAGTGGTGGGTTGCAAGGCAAATCTGCTTGAAACTTGTCCCAGGAGCTTGCAGCTGAGGTGTCCCCCTGGTCACGGGCCTGTGGTGGCGTGCAAGAGCGGGTGTGAGGCGTTTGGAACCGACGAACTGTGCTGCAGGAACCATTACAACAGTCCGCAGACGTGCAAAGCGTCCAGCTACGCGGAGTTCTTCAAGCACGCCTGCCCAGCCACGGTCACTTACGCGCACGACAGCCCTTCCCTCATGCATGATTGCTCTTCGCCACGCGAGCTCAAGGTCATTTTCTGTCACTGAAATGTGACAAAAAAACCGAGGAGTGGGAAGGGCTTTGGCGAGCCTAAACACTTGCCCCGATCCTGTCTTTATTTTCTGTAAATCTGCCTTGTGTCCTTTTCGTCTTTGTTGCTTTACTTTTCGCCTTTTGTTAATGCAACTTTCATGATGCAAATGTTTCTTCTCATCTTTTTCTTCTTGCCTTGTTGGACGGACACCATTGATTAGATTGGGATTTTCTCCTCACAAAGCGCGCCAACATCGCAGCCGTGCATTTTGAATATCATCCTATGAATCGAAGCATCAAATACAAGGACATTCTTAATATACGGCTGAAAACGCAAGTGGAAATGTGAAAAGTAAAAATCGTTAAACCTACTCTTTTATTCTATAATGCTTTCATTAATGCTAATCACTTAAACAGGGTAGTGGACGTTATTTAGCGAAAACGAAAATCGGGATAGTGAACCAAAAGAAAAGGCGGTGTCAGACTGCTGCATGCTCCAGCTTTTTTTGAATTTTGAAATATTTTTCATAGGAAAAACCTTTATATGACGGAAATTTGCGATCCCCAGTTTTTATTAATTTTGGGCAACTAAAGCTCAAATCCGTGAATTTGGATACGGATTCTCAAACACCGTGAAGATCGTACGGGCTCCATTGTGTTGTTTTGGTTGGTTTAAAAATAGGTCATCATCCATGTATTTGAAACCACCATTTTCGTACGCGCGTTTAGCTTTCAAGTCATTTCTCTTTTCTTTCTTTTTATATAAAAACTTAGAAATATACCTTGAGTTTTAATTAATTGGATTAATCCAAGTTTTTCAAAAGGGTTTTAACATTTCTTGAATTATAATAAGGATGGCTTATTTTATTTGAAAAATTACTAATCAACAATTAACTTGGAAAATTACAATTGCGTTTTTCTTATCTCAATGCGGGTGCTCATGAAGCATTCTTTCTTTGAAAGATGCATCAGCTTCTAACCATTTGCATGTGATTTTATGTGATTAATATTTTTTTAATTCTTAAAATACCTTTTGACATTTATTTTGCCTTTATTCTTTAAATTTTCAAAATAGAATCCAATGGCAATGTATATTCCTGATGATGTACGATCTTGTCGTTCCTAGTTGGATGGCAGCTGGTAGATGAAAATTGGGATTATAAATTCTATGATGGTGCACGATCAACTCGCTCCGGGGTGGTTTGCCATTGTTGGCATTCCGATGCTTAAGTTAACAAAGAGTGTAATGCGAGCTAAATAGTTTTGTAAGCAAGAGAGCTAGAGAGCTAATATCACACGTACCTTGTAAAGTTGGAGGTGAATATTTTATATAGAGGAGTTGTCATAGGCCTCACGAAACACATCTGAGATCCCCAGTCCGTGTTATTTGGAGTCTGTTTTGCATCTGGAGATGAACTTCATGTGAACTAATAAATCTTATCGAGTTAGTCTGATCCGCACGTGATAAGAATAAGGCTTGTGAGCGTGCGGTGTGATCCTGAAAAGCTCAAAGACAACTGACTAGCTTTTAGAAGTAAGCTATGTGGCACCTCGACAGGTCGGGTCACCACAAGCTATTTGGACCTTAATCTTGGCCGAGGTGCCCAAGGTACCCAACCTTACCTAACTTGCTGAGGTGGCTGTAGATGCTGAGTTGTTGTCTAGTTATTAGGTCGCTTCACATGACTGCATGCTAACAGGTCAGACCAAATTACCCCTCATCAAATCCCTTGCCATCTCTCTTGAATCTAGAATCTAGTGCCTCTTCAACCCTTGGAAGTGGTCGGAGTTTCATTGAGCGATTCATCCATAATGCTTTTGGGGGAGAGAAACTTTAATATGGTAATTGTGAGCCAAATGATCGGAATTACAGTGACTAATTCATCCATAATGCTTTTGGGGTAAACAAAATTTCAAATCGGTTTTGTAGGAAACACATAAAAAACATGCAAAGATTGTTTGATTGCAATAATATAAATGCCTATTTAAATTCCAAGCCAATGTTTTTAGTTGAAAAGATTTTCCATGGAAACAGATGTCAACCCACGAACAAAAACACTGAAGACTCACCTACAGTGTATATAAATAGAAGAGCCATCATTTCTTCACCCTCACTAACCAGAGACTAATAAATTTAGAGGCATTTCGTCAACAGTCGATGGTTACCGTTTGAGAGTTGGATCTTTGAACTAGAAGGTACTGCAAACACAGTTTGAGAGCTGCATCTTTGAACCAAAAGGTACTGCAAACGCATATGCCTTTGTGAATGGAATCGAGATCTTTTTTGGCAGAATGATATTGGCGAAAAAATGACCCCAAAATTTTTCATGACTTAATTTTTATCGATTAGGTTTTATTTTTAGAATTTGAGAAATAATGGAGGGTATATTCAATATTTTATTTTTTTCCATCAATATTGTTGAAAAACTTAAGGATATTTTAAGTAACTTTTCAGATAGTATAATTTTTTTTATCCATTTGATAAATTATAGGGATACTTGAAATATTGTAAAAACTATACTACACTCCACTTCAGAATTCTAAAATTCACTGCTGACTTACAATAATTCAAAATTCAAAATACCCCCGCTTATAACACCAATCCTTGCCCGTGTATTGGCATCAATTCGGAACTGGCATCTACCCCAATTATATGGTGGAACTATAATTTATTGGGGTGGACTGAACAATAAAAACCCTAAGATATTCAAGGGATTCTAACAGGACAAATTTTGGGCCCTAATATCAATAAAATTAAACTTTTACACATAATTTTTACAATAGACTCACTTTTTCTTTCAAATATCAAATAGGGGTAGAAACAATTTTCATCTCCTTATTCCTCCACACCAACAAATAAATCTCCCCACCTCTGATCTCTCTTTCCCCTTCTTCTTCTTTGCATTTGAGTTTTTCCAAAGTCAAAGGACACTACCCTTTCTTTTTCTTTTGTGAGGCAAAAGCAGTTAAGCAGCAGGAGATTCCTCTCGTACTCCGACCTGATGTGTCTGGTGGAGAAGCAAAGCAACTCGCAGACACAATCTGATCATTTTTCTCAGGGGAAGAAATTAATAACAAATTCTGGAAAAGAAGAAGACAGAGGGTAAGAACAAGGCACAACACACACATTATAGTAGTACTTCTGCGAAACTGTGTTTCAATTCGTGGCATCAGAGATGTACATGAGGTGATCAAAGTGGTAACATCTAATAGAAGCATCATGGAGCTATATGCACCCATCACCGTAGAGTGCATCACCAACGAATTTCCGGGCTACAACATATTCTGGAGCCGCAATATCTTCACCACTCATCCACAATGAAGAGCTCATCTCTGGAGACATACCATCTACTACCTGCATGCTGGGAGAGGAGTTCGAATCACTAGAGATGGTGACCTCAGACCAAACGGATCTCTCTCCCTTCTTCTTCTTCGCCATTTTTGTTTGTAGCAAACAAGCAATTATAAGGGTGAACAAACGAGTAGAGATCTGTAATCAATATTTATTAATATTGGGGGAGATTTGTTCGGTGGTTTGAAAGAGGAAGAAGATGAACAATGCTTTAACCCCTATTTGATACTTCTCAAAAAAAAGTTAGCCTATTTTACTAATTATATTAAAAAAATATTTTTATTGATATTAGGGCCCAAAAGTTGCCCTTATTGGCTATAATCCAAATATTCAACCCCTTTATCTTTATCACCAAACACTGGTGTGTTATAAAATCACTAGGGAGTATTGGGTTCACTATGTGATCAATCGTAATCTCTTGGCAGCCATGCTATATCGATGCAGTGCGGAACTGAGAAAGGATTACCTGAACTTGGTAATCTGTTTTACAGGCTATGCCACCATTATGTTCCATTGTGAAAAGTTATTCTTCATAGTCCAATGGTAATCTGTCTAACCGATAATTGGTTAGAATTGTTAAGTTCACAACTTATTCTGAATTTTCTGCCGAATACCAACAAAATATATTCAATTTTCTGACTAAGAGCAGATACAAGCTGAGCTGAGCTGAATACCTAGTTATTTAAGCTTGGTTTGACAAGATAGTGTTAAGCTTGAGTTTGAGTTCAAGTTTGATTCAAGCTAGAGACTAAGTTCGGATTCGGTTTGGCTTAGAAGTTCACAAGTTCAAGCTTGACTACAAACTAATCTTCCTATAAAAAATAAAATATATACATACAAAAATTATTTTTATTATATATAAAAAATAAAACATTATATATATATTATTATTATACATATAATAAAAATTATATATATGTATGTATGTATGTATGTATGTATTAGGCTCGAATAGCAAACAAGCCTATATATTGAACTTGATCTTGACTCAAAGTTTGGTTTAAATCGAGCCAAATCAAGCTTTTGATGAACCGAGCATAAATAGCTCATGAAATGTTATATATGGTGGATCTGACATTGCACATCTTATATATGGTGGATCCCACTTTTTTGGTATAGATGTGCAGTGTCAAATCATTAGAACATATTTTGTTAGTAGGAAATGTTGATTATTTAAAATGTCTAACTGGTTAAGCAAAGACTAAATCAAATGGTCTTGGTGGAGAAATGGATTGTTGTATCACCTATTGGTAGATTTAAATGCATTGTGATATCCATTGGATCCTCTATGTGGATAATATCATAGATAAGGTTCTCTTTGTCTTTGATGTGTTAGCAAAGATAATGTGTTTTATTTTGGTTATTTATTAGAACACCCTTTATAGTTTCATAGATTTACTTAAACTTATCCTATAGTTGTATTTTACTAAAAGACCCCTTATATTTTACAACCTATTTACTTAATCGACTTTTTATTAAGAATTATTTGTTTTGTTGTCTTAAAATTATAACATGATCACCTAAACAAAGTGGAAAATGTTCAAGGGTATGGATCCATGGTTATTTTATTCCAAAGTTACCTAATCTTTTAATAATTTTAAAATTTTTAATTTTTAATATTTTATCAATAAAATAATAATTTTTAACGTTAATTCTAGCATAAGTCTAATGGTTCTCCTTCTCAACTCTTTTTCCCTATTGAAATATTAAATATTTAATATTTTTATAAAAAAAATAATATTTTTTTTAATATTTACTTTTTTAATTATTTAAAAAATGCAACTATTTTTTACATATTAATGTTTTTTTTCAATTTATTTATCATATAAAATGCAAAAATTAGACATTTATGATCAAATGTGTATATCTCCAATAAAAATGTATATGAGATACAGGGAATCAAAAAGTATGGTGTAAACCAATCCACACCACACCTATAAAACACCATCATGGGTGTGGACTGGTCCGCCCCACGCAATCTATCCACAGTTTAGAACAAATGTGGACTATGGTGTAGTGTGGACTGATCCACAACCACCAATTTCTCATCCACACTATAAAACACCCCCTAAGTCTGGACTAATGATTGAATATAGAGGACGATTTGGTTCACAAAAGTAGAATATCTGAATCCAAGTGGTTTCGAGGTTTGGTCCACGGATTCAATCTCGAAGTCTCACTTTATGATGGAGATACAAACAATTGCAGAGATCCATGAGCCACATTCTTGTTCACGGTGCTTTGTTTGATTGCTACCATTAGGTTCTACACCGTGCCATTTCGTGTGGTGTTGGCCTTGTGGGGTTGTATGCTTTGATGAGACCCAAGTTCAGGAGTAAGCTACTCTATCTTTCCCTGACCCTCCTTCATAACCCAAACTGGTGTGTGATTTAATTTCTTATCAAAGTACCCTGTATTTTTTTTCAAATGGAATCCTCTGCTAATTCTGGGTGATACAAAAGAACAACAAAACTCCTTACGTCACTAAATTATGTTGCTCTTTTTGTTTTGCAACAGAATCTATTCGAGGCTTGATCTCAAGGTGGAGGTGATGGCTTCGTTGTTCCTTGTGAGATTGAACCAGATTCATAGGATAACGCCAAAAATTAACATGTACTTTCTGAACTAGTTGGCAGAAGACAAATCTTGCAAAGGCGTTCTTGCTCTGGTTCGTGCCCTCACTCCTCGCTAGCCGTGGCCGACCTTCAAACACAATGGAAAAGGGTCATTGAATCCGTTCGTATAAACAAAAATCAAAGGAGAAAAAAAAAAAAAACACAAGCATGGAAGATTCCAGTTTTCCTGAGGCGTTGGAAATCCAAGCATGGAAGATTCCAGTTTTCATGAGGCGTTGGAAATCCAAATTGGCGTTCAAACTTGCTACGGTGAATGGATGGGTATTGATTAGTGGTTGCCGTCGCTTGCAACAACGATATCAAAATCACCGGCACCGCTGCAACAATGGTGGTGAACAATAAGGGTATTTTAAGAATTTTAAAATAATTACCACTCACATGATATCACATGTGAACAGAGTGTGACGAAAAATTAATGGCAATGGAGGTTTTAGACAATTGTTAGAAAACTTAAGGGTATTTTAAGACAATATGTAAACACTAAGAGATTTATCCTTCTATTTTTCTCTATTTAGTTAATTTTGTTTCTATACAAAGATACGTTTCTTTGGATTAAATTTAGGGTCCCTTAGGTTTGCAGAAATAGGGGTCTGGAATCGGAATCAGAATGGGCTATTCCAATTCCAACTATTTGGTTGGGTGGAACCGGAATCCCATTCCCATTCCTAGTGAAATGTCATTCCCGCATTTGAGGGAATGGCCATTCCTTGCCGCTCCCTTGGGAATGAAATTCCATTCCTGGTGATTTTAATTTTCATTCCCATTCCTGTTTGAATCAAAAAGACTATAGGAATGGACTGTTCCGATTCTGATTCCGAAAGATTTCGATTTTGACTCCGATTATAAACTAAACTGACCCTTATTTGAATGAATGTTAGGTTTAAAACTGCCTTTTTCCACCTTTCTTCTAATTAAAGGTTGATTAAATAAATTAGTTAAAAACTATTGGAGACGTTTTAGTAAAGCAAAATCTATAGGATATGTTTAAGTTAAATCTGTGAAACTTTAATGGTTGTTTTAGCAAGGAATTCATGCACCAACGGTGGTACAAGAAAAGAAACCATGTAAAGATGCTTTGGATGGCCCAACCCAAGCTTAAACCGACCCAATCCACAATTTTCAAACGTATTTGATTGGGTTGTCAATCTTTGGACTAGCCTGACCCTTAAACAGCTGAGCCTAAGCTCATCGACACCTTAACTCGATCTTGACCCAACTCGAGCCCACATGACATACTTAAGCACATGTTCAACGAAGGGTTTGGTACAGGTTAACTTTAAACTCAGATCAACCCACGCAACATGCACCCATAAAACAAATTGAGCTTTGGTCACCCTAAATCGGGTTGAATTGGAATTCAAATTCAGACTAATGAATGACATTCAAACTCCTATCTTTATTTTATCCACATGAATGTTTTTTTCTATAAATAGATAACGGCCATCAACAAAATCATATTTTTGTTTCATATTGATCATCTTGGTCAGCAAATAAAAAAAAGACCACAAACACGCTAATATAAAAGATCATGATTTTTAAAAACGAATGGTGATCGAATCGGTCAGGGGTTCGGTTATTAGTTCAAACAGTTTGATCATTTGACTCGAATGACCAGCCTATTTTGACAAAAATAAATAAAAAAAATTAAAAAATTGGAAAATTGTCAAAACCGTTCAAACAATTAACCGACCGATTCAGTGGTTTATTGACCAAAATCAACGATTTTGGGGAAAAAAACAATTTTAGAAAAAATTGAAACTGATTAGGTGACTGATTTCCAATTTTTCTGATCCGAACCAGTTTTGAAAACCATGTTAAATATCCTCACGAAAAAGGAAATTGATTTCAATTTATTGTCAACCAAAAGAAATTAATAGCTTGTTGGGTATAATTGGATTCTTGATGGTTTATTATAGAACCAGACAAATAAGATATTATCTTTCAAAAACCCACATTCTTTTCTTCAAATTATTATTATTATTAAGAAAAAATGTAAAACAAAATACAAAGTAAAGAAAAAGAATATACTTATGAATTGGGTGGTTCGGAAGGTTTGACTATAGCCCAAGGGTATATTCTTCATAGATAAGAGGACGCCATCAATGCCGAATGGTGTGTCGTATGGCCCCAGACCAAAACTCGCTAAGGCCCAATATAAGAAATTAAGCCGTTCGTTCAAATTCCTCTATTTTAAAAAGCCAAAAAAGTCCCTCCTTTTAAAAAGAAAAAAAAAAAAAAAACAAAATGAAAAGCAATTCCTCACTTTGAAGGGATTCATATGAGCCAAGGCTAACCAATAATTTCTCTAGTGTTTTCAGTTTTTGTTTTGGGTTTATCTATCATTCCTTTGCAGACTTGTCTAAAATAAAACAATACTCTTTATATTCCCTTGAATAGTCTTTGCGTATGTGTGATATTGCTCATATCAAATTAAATCCACTGTAGTGTGCCCGTATCAAATTAAATCAACTGTTGTGCTTTTGTCAAAATTAAATAAATGGTTGTATGCTTATATTATGGCATGCCTGTATCAAATCAATTCCATGTTTGGTTAGCCTCATTTTTTTTTTTCATTATAGGAAATAATAGACAAGAAGGAATAATATTAGAGTGTTTGATTATAAAATTTTTTGTCGGAATGAAAAATCAACTCATTAGGAAAAAATTGAAGTAGCTTGTTGCATGAAAAATAATCATGCCCTATCTTGTTCATTTTTATTTTAAAGAAATCTATGCAACAGTCATAATCTGCGGACCTAGGTCTACAAAACCACCACCATAAATATTTATTGGTTGACTACCGTGGAAACTTACGCCAACAGGCATTGACTTTCAGCCATCCACCGGTAAACATCTATTATTTTGGAGACCTAGGCTGATGGTTTATGATTGCTAGCACATTTTTTTAAGAATGAAAATGAGCAACATAGAACACTTGCCCGTTTGCAAAGAATTAATTTTTTTAGAAAATGTGTAATTGATTCATAACAATACTTTATCATTCTCTCTGATTTTTATTTATTCTTTTCCATTTTAAAATTTCATCTTAAGTAAGAATGAGAAAAAATGAGAATTAAACCAAACATGACATAAGTTGCCGAGATGTGATGAGTCATTGAGCCTAAATAATTTGTCAAAATGCCCATATGTGGATGTTCATGAACTGATCTTTATTTATTTTAGGACTTATAATTTCTTTAACATTTAAAAAATCTTTTTTTTTTGAAAAAAAATCTTTAAGTGCCTTTCGGTGAATGATATGACAGGCTCAATATCCGTATACTATTGCTTCTTAATTAAATTTGCAAATCCGCCCCCTTTCCGTTGAATCTCTCGCAAATAACGGACAAATTAAAACGTTGGTGAAGTTTTTTCCACTTTTACCCATGTTAATTTTATTAAGAAATTAACTCCAAAAAGATGAATTAGTAGGAAAAAAGCACCAACTACCGAAGAAGAATAGTAGAATACCAATTCCATAATAATTGACAAAACCGATACCTTGGCAACATAATTCGAAATAAACCACGAACCGAACCAACGCGTTATTGGCTTCTGTGTCCATGAAAATCAAGATAGATATATCTCCCTCAATGGAACTGCACAGAAAAATCCACATAGATCATGGGAAGGGAATTAAGGCATGGATCGCCATCATCTACCAAGAACCACCCTCTGTCTGTCGCGTGACCATCTCTTCTCGAGTGAGATGGAGGCTGTCACCATTAGATGCATTGATCTCTCCTGCAACTTAGTTGGAACCAGCAAGTGACGTGCTCTTTCCAAACTTTCTGATCGATCTGGTATGTCCGGCATCGGTCAAAGCCCGGAGTCTTCATTTGATTGTTTCCTTCACCATCACCGCCTCACCGGTGAGTGTGGACATTAGCGTTAACCCAAGAGTCAAGAGAGACTAGAGACAGTCTCTGTGTTACTTCATACGTTTATTCTAAAGATGAAGGGAGGCTTTTGTTTTGTTAGGACCAAATCCAAAACCTACGATGGGTTCAAGTAATTTACCTAAATTATGATTAATTATATTGTTTTTTGTTTTTGGCTAAAAGAATTATTATTATATAATTACACTAAAATTCAATAATAAATCAAGAAGAATGAAAAGAAAGAACAAAAGGAATAGAAGCCTGAAAGCGGAGACGGACGGTTGTACTTGTACAACACGCGTTGCACTCACTAGCTTAGCTGTGCCTATATAGAAAGACACTAGACAGGTAGATATTGAGATCACATCTACTGATTCTACTTAACGCATTATTGGAATCAGAACGAGGACGTCGAGCGAGCCGAGGAGGACCAGGACTTCTCCATGGCTCCATGTGGTTTTAGACAATGTGGTGTGGTGTGCCATGTACTCATGTGTGCTCCTTGATATTTTTTTTTGTTTGAAAATAAAAAGAAAAATTACGTTAAAAATATAAAATACAAAAGCAAAAGTTACGAACATAAACTCAACAGACCAGACTACAGACTACTACTCGATTCCCCCTTAACCTTCTCCCTATATAAACTCAATACGGCGGTCTCTGATTATCTCTTGGCTCGCGTTGCAGCTTGTGAACCTCCCCCCCTCCTCCGCTCCTCCAAACGCTTCCAAGTCATAACCAGTCTCTCCTTCCATCTCTTCCTTCGCTCCATTTCTATCTCTATCATCTAACCTTTTTCTTTCTCGCTGATGGCTGCAGCGACCCAAGCAAGCCTTCTGCTTCACAAACAGTTGAAAGGTTTTAGTCGAATTCTTTCTTCTCTTGCATCTATTTTTATAACCATTTTCTAGGGTTTTGTTTTGAATCAAGATATGGGTCTGATTCTTTCTTGTTTGTCTGCACAGATCTTTGTAAAAACCCGGTCGATGGCTTCTCCGCCGGTTTGGTAGATGACAGTAATATATTCGAATGGAGCGTCACCATTATCGGGCCTCCTGATACACTTTAGTAAGCAATCTCGCCTCCGTCACTTCAACGGTTCTTTTTTTTCTCCCTCGATTTGCATGATTCCTCGGGTGTATCTCCGTTGTTTGATGATCGGTTTCATGATTTCTTTGTTTGGATGAAAACGCTTGAGCTTTTTGAGATTTATCCTATCTTTGGTTGATTGTATGTTTATTTTGTTTTTGTATCCTGGTTGATTCAACTGTTTTCTTTAACTCTCAATGCTACCGGGCCCTGATGTCGGTTTGTCGGCGTTTTCCCTGATCTAGGGTTCTCAGATATGTTAAGGATCCTAAATTTCTTTGATTTTCCATGTGGGATTGATAAAATTTTCTCCTTTTTCCCTGAGTTTATCATTTGCTTTATTTTCAAGTATTAAATTGAAAGATATTCAGATTTACTTTTTCCATGTAAATCTTGAAGGCACGTGATTAGGTTCTTCCATTTCGTAAGAACTATACCATTTTGCCATTAACATCGATACAGATGAGTTACTATCTTGTGGTTTAGATATATCTGGAGTTTTCTTGCCCAACTGTTATTGGTTGAAAGTGGAATAGCGCCTGTTGCTATCATCCAAGAAATTGACACTGCAAAGTTCACTACTTCATGTAATGAGCGTTACGTGATTAGTCAATTTCAATTTCAAAATCAATTAATTTTCACGAATTTGTTCTTTAATTAGCATGTTGACGTAAAATATACTAAAAAAAATGTCTTTTAATGGGCTTTCAATAACACAGGATAATCTTTGGTCTAGTAAGAGACTTGAAGCAGAACCCCTTGAAAATAATGAAATACAAGAGTTGATATAGCCATGGAAGGTAGGTCCCAATCAATTTAATTCAAATCATATAAATTGGACAAATCGTAAGTATCAGGAGCAGGTTTTTGAGATTTCAAAAATAATTGAGAGACTTCTTACGAGAAAAGGATTCGGTGTTAAGATTAGAAAATAGAAACAGCTAATTTTATTGTAGATTTTAAGATTTTGATATCTTTGGAGTTCTGCGTTGCAATCGAGTACATTTAAGTCATTTATCAAAAAATTTGGGTACACTCTATCGTATAATGATATTTTGAAGATTAATAAGTCACCTTCTTGCAGTGATGGGGGTTATTTCAATGCCATTATGAGCTTTCCATCCAATTATCCAAACAGCCCTCCAACGGTTAGGTTTGTTTCTGAGATGTGGCATCCAAATGGTTAGTTGATTATCTTTTTAGCTGAATTCTTCTTCATTTACATCCAAACATTATTTGGAACTATTTTTTTTTTTTTCTGACTAAACACAGTTTATCCTGATGGGCGTGTTTGCATCTCAATCCTTCATGCTCCTGGGGAGGACCCCAATGGCTATGAGCTTGCAAGTGAGCGCTGGACACCTGTCCATACGGTATGACCTCAGCAAAATTTGATGCCTTTTCCATGTGTTTTATCATCTATTTTTTTGTAGTCTGTTACTAAGAGGTGCATGTTGACTTGCTGAAGCTGTAATTCATATTCTTGTTTTCCCTTGATATTTGATTTGATTTGGTACAACACTCACTCACAGAAATGGGAAATAGTGGAATAGCATTTACAAACTGTTTTTTTTTTTTTTTTATCCTGATCTATTAGACTATCCCATTAATAAGTTGTGCTCAACATGTGAAAATGATGTTCATCTATTACACTATCTAATTTTTCTTTATTTTTAATAACACTGCTCCTTGTTTATTACTTTGGTTTTTATTTTCCTCATAAATTGGTGTTCCAGCTTCTCCTCTAAAGTAAATCACACATTGCACAACATTTCTCATCTCTTCAGATTCTCAAAGCTCCATCCTGATTTTTTAATGAATAAATTTTAAAACAGAGAAAAAATATTACGAGGCCCTCCACATGCACCGCCATCTTTTCACTTTACCTTTTATGGTGGGTAACCATGACTTTAACTTTTTAAAGTCATAGGTCTAGTTTACCTAGTGTTTGATATGTTATGTTACTACTGTTCACAAGCTTTAACATTTTAAACCTCCAATTATGAAACTTATAGTTGGCTAGGTTGGACACACCCATTTCCACAGCTTTCTGTCCACCATACACAACCACCTTAAGTTTAGCTTTTATCGAGCCTCCAAAGCCAATTGAACCAGAGTACATTGCAACCACATTACCTTCATTACTTTGAAGACACCCCCATACCGGAAGGCCTCAGGTTTCCAATACTACTACCATCAAAGTTCAACTTTACAAATCCCCTATTTGGGTTTATCATCCACTAACAGCCCTTCTTTTTTTATGATATTCTTGATCACAGCCCAATTCCTTGAAATGTCATCCATAGAAAAAGGGCAGAATAAGTTCACCAATTTCAAACAAGAAGCTGTGTCGCATGGATGACAAAATCAATGTTTCCCTTCTTACCTTTGTCCTTGTCTTCAAAGATTCTATCATTCCTTTTCTTCAATAGAATCTATACCATTACTGACCTTGCGACATTATTCTACCTCTTTTTATTTGGCCACCTCAAGGTTGATGAGAGAACAAGTTTGCCACACAATGTGTATTATTCCACCTGCACCCACGAGAAGAAAAAAAACCTTCCCCAAATGTGAAGAGCAAAAGGACGGGATTAGTATGTGAAAACCAGACTCACCATTGGACTTACAAGGTGTGCACCAATGTGAGGAAATAGTACAGTAAGGCTTCCTTTTTTTTGCAATAATTATCAAGCATTGATGTATTCATGAAAAACTTCTCAACAAAGAGCTCCAACCATAGGGGGGAATGGTCTTACACTAAATATCTTTTACCAGAAAGGGGGGTTGACCCTGAAGAGAGGAAACTAAGGCTTTGAAGAAAGAATCATGGGAAAACAGATCCAAGGGCAAAGGGCTCCATACCCAGCTGTCTTCTTTCCCAGGGTCAAGGTAGATCCTATCAAGAAAACCCAACAACAAGGATACGTCAGAAATTTCAAACTGTTCAGGTTCCTTCTCAACCCTATCTTCCAATCAAGAACCGTGGGGAAATTGAAGGCACTATAAAATCAGCAATGATGCTTACCCTTTTGAGATGAAAGAGAGAACAAAGAAGGGAAAATATACTTTAGAGATGACTCCCCACCCACAAGTTTTCCCGGAATTTTAACTTTATTATCAGAACAAGAGTCATAGCTCCATCCATTTTCATTCTGCCCATGAATGCAAACCACCACCTCATCCCTCAATTTGGCTTTCTCAATTAGCAACCTGCGAAGCCATTTCCCAAGCAACACCATATTCTTCTGCCAGAATTGTATTAGTTGCACTAAGCTCTAGGGGTGAGCACATTTTGGTTAAAACCGAAAAACTGAACCGATATTTCGGTTTCGGTTGAACCAGTTCAGCTTATTTGGTTGTTCGGTTGTTTCAATTTTTTATTCGGTTTTTATACTTTTCGGTTATTGTATTTGCTAAATCGGCTAACCGAACTTTATAATTATATATTATTTTATATTAATATTTAATAAATTAATAAATAATAAATATAAGTAATTAAGTATACATCGAATTTTGAATTCGAAGATCCAAGATAAATTTGGCTACATGCCAAATTTCCTAACAAGGCAATGACGTGAAAGACTCAAACTTTCTTCTTACTCACGAAAACAATGCAAAACAAATCAGGAGTACAGGACTCTTCGTCTTCTTCTGCACTCCACCACTGCACCACTCTCCTACCTCATCTCGTACCTCCAGTCTCTCCTGAGTCCTGACGTCCACAGTAAGTCCTGGTCCACACAGTGACACAGAGTCCGTCGGCTCCGCTTTGCCGCTCCGTAGTTCGGTTACAGAGTACACACAGTTAGGTTACAGAGTTCACACAGTTCAGCAGTTCGCCAGTAGCCCAGTTCAGTTCTTCCTCTTCACCGGCACCAGGTAACTCAGAAACCTCCTTCTTCTGCAACACCAACACACAGATGAATACCTTGAGTCCTGAGATGAGCGAGCCATTCCTCATCTCAGATTGTGGCTGCCACTTGGCCGGGTCTTCTTTTTCTTCTGCAGAAAAGAAAAGAAAACAAAACAAAACATCCTAGTCTGTGAGAGAGGATGTGGCCCTCATGTGTTCCATACACATGAAACCCACAGCCACAAGCAGTGCTCGCAGCAGATTCGTTGTCTTACAGTCACAGCAAACACAGATCCATTGCTAAATCGGTTTAATCGAAAAACCGAATTAACCGAAAAGAAATTTTGGTTTGGTTTATTCGGTTTAACCTAACTTCGGTTTCGGTTCGGTTTCCACCATTCACAGTTCGGTTTCTGAAAGTTTGGTGTATTCGGTTCGGTTTTAAACCGAACAAACTGTTTGCTCACCCCTACTAAGCTGCTTCACTTAGGCCTGTAAACAGTACCAGAAATTTGAATTCAAATTCGAATGATTCGGATGGAATAAACGGTCGAATTCGAATATAATTTTTGTATCGATAATTTAATCGGATTGAATTCGAATACATACTGATTCGATTTGATAATGGATATTTATTCTAATTCGATTAACTTGTAGTGCGCCCTTTACACACAACCCAAAGCGTCACCCGTATCTACTTATTTCTAAAGACAAATAAAAGTTGTTCCTGATTTACAATCACTTCAATTGATGAGCCTTTCAACTTTTTCGTTTACCGAGATGCCAAAAGCCTTCTTTTCTTTATCTCTTGTCCCCTCTTTCTCTCTCTGTGTCTCTCCTGTATTTTAGTTTCTTTAATTTCTGCAACACCTTCCGCTCTCACATTAAGGATGAAAAGTGCAGCTCCTCCTGTATTTTAGTTTCTGCAGCACCTTTTGTTTTGGTGCTCAGGATGAAAAGTTTAGAGAGAAAGTAAGGAGAACCAGCTTCTATCGAAGACAAAAAGGGCTTCTGAAGATTAAACTTCAACTTCTGTTGATTGGGGCCATAGTTGTAAAGGTGACAAGGTGCCTTTTGAGGCTCGCCTCGCCTAATCGCCAAGCAGTTTTGTACTATGCATTGTAAAATATTTTTTTATTCTTTATTTTTTTGACATTATAATTATAAAATAGGCACTATTAAACTAAAATATTCATTTTTTGTGTATATATACTAATTTGTTTTTATTATTTTCTTATTTGTTAGGATTTAATCAATACAAACATTTGCTAAATGCTGTATTGAACCCTCAAAGACTTTAAAACCTGAACCAATAAGTAAGGAAGAACTTGAAATTTTGTCTAATCAACACATTTTCCTACTACTACTACTACTACTACTACTTTTTCTTTATTCTTTTCCTATAACAAAAATAAGGGTTCAGCCCCTATATTTTTTGAATTTTCTTTTCCTTTTTTTTTCTTCTCATGAATATGTTGATTTTCTATACTTTAACATGAACTCTATACTTGTCTTATGAAATTATGAATAATTATTAAGGAAATATGGCTATGGTACCTAGGGAACTACCCTAGGATCTATGTTTTCTATATAAAAAAATCCTAGTCGCCCAGGCGACTAGGCACTATGGTACCTAGGCGACAAGGTGCCCCCCAGACGCCCAGCCTCGCTTTGGCGCTTTGAAAACTATGATTGGGGCCATTGTCCAAGATTTCTTTCTCTTCCTTTGTTCTCTCTCTCTCTCTCTCTCTCCCATTTCTTCTTTCTTCTGGATTATGAGTTTTTTTTTTTGTCTATTTTCTTTCTTGTTTTAGATTTTTTGAGTCTTTTTTTGCATTTTTAACAAGTAATGATTTTATTTTTTGAGCTTTTTTTGTGTTGTTCACATGTGATGGTTGTTTCTCCTCTTTATTTTGGTTTTTAGATTTACAGTTTTCCTTGCAAAATCAGTTATATTCGAATATTCAACATTTTAATCGAAGTCGAATTCAGATGGGATTTCTGAATATCTGACGGATTTTGAATCAAATTTGAATCACTTATTTTGTAATCAGAATCGAATTTGAACATGGCCTGATTTGATTCTAATTCACTCCGTTTACAGGCCAACCTTCACTTCCCTAGCAATAGAAGCAAAACTTATCCAATGAAAATTTAGGTCAAATTTCTTTTACTTTTATCAAATTTCAGTAAACTTTGATTATTCATTAGACCCTTAGGCTCAGTTTGGAAGGACCCGAGGAGTACAAATTCAAATATGTGGAGTGCAAAATTATATATTTTGTATTATTTTGTATGTATTTACACTGTACATATTTGTATTTGTACTCCTTCCAAACTGAGCCTTAGGATGAAAGTAAGGGGCCATTTGATAACAGTCGAAGTTGCTGAACTAAACAAGTTATTGCTTTGCCATTTAGTGTATAAAATGATTTAGTAATACAATATTCAAAGGTATAGTAATCTTCTCAACTTCAGTTTTAGCCATTAAGAAGCCCATAACCTCCTTAAAAACTTATTCGCTTGAAGACAAAGTAATAAGCTTTTCAGTTCAGGCATTTCAGCTGATATGTTTTGATATTTTAAACCTTGGTTTCGTTGTATGAATCCTAAATTTATGTTGGTATTTATTCCTTTTATTTTAAACCTTTGCCATGGATTTTTAACATTTTCATGATGTTTTCATAGTTCTCATCATTTCCTAATATTTCTGTGAGCTTCCATAAACTTCCACAAATTAATTAAACTTCCTAATGGTGTGGGAGCTTTACACTGAAGCTGAATTTTAAAACCTTATTTATTTGGTTATGCAGGTTGAGAGCATAGTCTTGAGTATAATTTCCATGTTGTCAAGTCCAAATGATGAATCTCCTGCAAACATTGAAGCTGCAGTAAGTGAAATTTCGTTGCATGTATTTGTCAAGTTGTCTGTTGCTTCTTCACGTTTATTTGTTCAGTCTATCCTTTACTGTTAATTGTAAATTTACTGGACTCATTTTTTAGAAGACAATTAATGCAGCTGACTACTGAATTAGTTGTTTGTTTTTTTTCGCTTCCCCAAGGACCCGAACCCAAATATCTTCTATTTCCCTGTCAAAGCTTTTGTAAATTGGTAAACCATTATGTGTGGTTATCTTTTCTTTTGCGCCCCCCTACAAGAGCATGAGAATTAAAAACCACCATTGCCTCTTTTCTTTTGGAACTATTAACAATTGTATTTTTTTTTCCTTTTCTTTTAATGTTGTATATAGCTTTCCTTATGTCAGAAATAGGATTTAACGAATTTTAAGGCAACGAATTTGAACTAATATTAGTCATCCATGTGGTTATTTTTTTATTATTTTTGTTATTCAATCATATATATATAAGAAATCCTTGAAGGAGAATGAGATGTTGAAGTATATGTGCTAGAAGTCTGTTATCATACACTCAGGAATCCGCATGCATATGGGTATAGGTTTGGAAGTTGTTTATAGGCTGTAAGGAACATTGTATGGAGTTATTTATGAGCTCAGGGTGATCAATTTGTTTTCTGAAATTAGTCTTTCTGGGTTATTTTTTACCCTTTCTTTGTGGGTTTTTATCCAAAAAGTCTTAATGTCTTGGTTGAAAAAAAATAAACAATGGACTTGATGGCTTAGGGTTATGCGAGGCAAAAGCTAGGAATTAAAACCGTAATCAAGGAAAAAAGATGACACATTTCTATTGGGCAAGTTATGCCCTTCTGTCACTGCTGGATTTTCAGATTTTCATCAACGAGACAAACCGGTGAATAACTATTTTGGATTTTTATCATTGAGACAAATCGGTGACTAAATATTTGGGTTATCTTTAATTAACATCGTAAGATGTCCAGATTTCTTTTCCATGGTGTTAAGAGAGGGTGTTGCTCTAAAATTCTGGTCTACAAGAAGGTCCTGAAGCTGTGTCCCAGCCAGGGGAAGGGGAACTTGACTATATACTTGGTTTGTTTGATCGCAACGGCAGCTTTGGCAATATGATTTTGCAGCACAATTTTAATGTTCCGTTCTATTTCCTACTTTGTGATAGTAATAAAAAAACAATCCTGCTATAAAAAAAATACTTGGTTTGTATCTTGTTTCCTGTCCTTGGTTTCTAATGTTAGCTTCTCTTGGTACAAATTGCAGAAAGAATGGAGAGACAGAAGGGACGAGTTCAAGAAGAAAGTAAGTCGAATCGTGAGACGGTCTCAAGAAATGCTATGATCTTCCATCCCCAACGGTTCAAAGCCCAGTAACTTGTCTGATCTGTGCCTTATAATTGTTATTTTATCGAGTCGGGGAACTGGTTGATCATCTGGTAATTATGTCTGGTCTATGTAGAATTTCCATGAAGTTCTTCCAGCCGTCTCTTTATTACCTTTCCCTACTTTCCCGTCCCCCTTTCTGTTCGAGTGACTTGCTATGGCACATGTAACTTGAACTCTGTATTTAAACGGGTTTGGTCAAGTGTCCGAAATCTGAATGGCTGGCTGTCCGCATGAGTTAGTAGTTGTTTGGTTTCTCAAATTAGTACTGGTTCATTTTCTTTTTTTTTTTTTCCCAGATCGAAATAACTTCGGTACTTTGGTAATTGTTTTCTTGTTTTTTTACGTAGTGTCTACAATGCGCCATATGCCTTAAATATTTGCAAAATTTGAAACCATAAGATGTGGATATCTACTCTTCAAGTAGTACTTTCTGTTATTACCAAAAAACCAGTACTTTCTATTTTATTTGTATTGTAAATAACAAAGTAGTCCCCAACAATTGCTATTTGTTACACCAGTTGGAACTGCTGCACCTAGTTCCAGTCCGGAGTTGTAAAATTTTATCCCAATCTGGGGATAAAAGTTATATGTAGTTTTAATTTTGCTTTGATGGCGTGAAATGAATTCAATGAAAATTTTTGAAATGATGGTTCAATCAGCTCGATGAGGCGGCATTGGCAATAGCTTGGTCTGGTGTGTGTAGCGACTTATTCTAAACTAGTCCCTACAAATCTTGATAACATGTCTGAAGCCATAGAAATCCGACCGAATTCTTGAGTTTGATATTTTAACCTACAATATCTTTAGGATCCGGCTTGTCGCAGGACTGAGTCATTGCTATTAATATGTGAGTTCAGGTTGAGTCTGGGTGCCCAGGGCCCAACCTGAAGTCAGGTTCATATTTTTCAATCACACTAAGGTTAACCCTGGCTTTCTTTCAAAATGCTTGTAATTTAAAAAGAAAAATGAAAGAGTAGGAAGACATCATTCTTTAAAAAACTACTAATTCACCAATCGGTATTATAGAAGTGGTTACCAATCAGCATATTTCCATTTGTAATTTAAAGAAACAGTAAACAAATGAAGCGTTGAATCTAAGAAAGTCATGATACATGAAAATATTGTTAACCAATGGATTTGATCCCATTCAAATGGCGCACTAATCTCATCATCTATTACCGGATTTGATCCCATGCCTCCCTATTCAAAGCGACATTGCTGGATCATTGGCGATATTGCTTTTAATTTGGATGGACACATTGAATGACCACCGGATTTGATCGTTGCTGGATTTGATCCCAATCAACCCCCTGTAAAATTTGATGACTACCATCTGACTGGTTACCTATTTTATGATGCCTCCGGTTGATTGGTTTTATGTTTTTTTGGGTATCATAGTCGATCCAAAAAATATTACTCAATTAATTGTATTATACCAATTTTTGTTCAAGGCGTAGACTTCCTGACGTCACACTGCCACAAGAGACGCACATGGACCAAGTATCAAGGGAAATATAAAATATAAAGCACACTTTCACGCAGAATTCACATCTCACCCCACAACGCCCCACAGCGCATCCTAGGTGTAGTGGGAACATCTCCTTATGATAGTACAAACTGATGGTGTCATCACAATATACGTCAGGGATCTGCTGTGGGGCAGAGATGTGAATGTGATCTCTTTCACGCAAACTTATAATTTGATTGGTAGGGTTAGTTCTCCGCCCCACAGCACATCCCCACCGTATATGTGGGGTGGAGATGTGAATTCCTGTTTTGAAACAAATAAGGGCAACTTTCTCAAATTATTCTTAAGGTTTAGGAAATTGATTAATTATACTCCTATTATTTCACTATTGTCTTAGTGTCTGTTTGTCATTGATGACGTTGCTCTAGAAAATGGTAATACATCAATGCCACATCAGAAAAATGGTGCTTGCTTGAGGAAACGTCTATTTGTTTGAAACTATTTTTTATGTTTCATGCCATGCCTTGAAAATCAAAAAGGCGTGGTTTGGAGCAACGCCAAATTTGATGTTTTCTCTATTGATGCTTCTTGTTGTCAATAAAGACGTGATATGACAATGATGTAAACTTCCTATAATGAACACGCATTGTGAACATTGGTACAAAACAAAAAATATTTGTTATTATTTAAGGAAACGCAAGACACTGTTTTCTCCGAAAGTGATGCTTTCAAACGAGGTATTAGCAGCACCATTGTCTGAGCATCAACATCAAATATATAATTAAAGTATTTCTACTATTTCTGACAATTGTCGCATAATTCTATTCCCATTAAATTTCTGTCACAAACCGTTTATGCGTGATTTTACATGTTTGTTTTAATTATTATGTCCAAAATGCCCTTTATTAGTAAAAAATGCCCTTTTCATGTACGCTTTCACATGTGTGCAATAGACCATCTGTTTTTAATTGATAGGAGAGAGACATGAACTGATCATCACACAGGCGCCTCGCAACGATATTTTCAACCATGCATTGAGAATATCTTTCGTACCAATACGTTATTATTCACGGGAGATGTTACCAATGCAGAGAAAAACGTTCTCGCGCTAAGCCCAAAATCTGTAACCTTCAGATCTCAGGTTTCAGATCCCGATGCTATACACCGTAGTTGTGGTAGAAATCGACGGCAGAGATAAGTTGCTGGAAGTAAGCGCGTGCAACGACTTCCTTCAGCCGACCCTTCGCAGAGAAGCTCACTGCCTCGGAGACTTGCTGGCGAGGACTTCATGGAGCTCGACGATGTTGGGATGCTTCACCATCTTCATTACCGAAATCTCCTGCTTCACCTGCGATGTGTTTGATAAATGGTGCAAGGGGACAAATGGCGGGAAGGAAACAAGAAAAAAGAAGGGAGAGTGAGAAGATCTCGAGCTCTGTTATACGGTGGAGAAAACAGAGGATAAGGGTGAGACGGGAGATGCAGAGGGAGAGAGACCAAAAAATGAGGGAATGATTTGGGGAGAAGAGTTACCGGGGTGGGGAGCTTGCCACCGTCTATATCGTAATTTCACCGGAGCTAGAAAACGATGCCGGAATCACAAATCCGCTTCACCTGTTTCGTCATTCCAACCTTGATCACCTTTTCCTTCCCAACAACCTTAATCGCCACGCTCTTGCCGGTCTGTAGGTTCTCTCCTGGATTTCGGTTTCTGCCTCAATGAAAGCTTCCAACCAGAATAATCTTCAGCTGAAGAGTTAACCAAACAATATGTTGACTATTCAGTTTTTTCTCTTACTCGTATGACTTCTAATACCTTAGATCCCAGTCACTACTGTTTCGCTTGAATCACTAGAACGACTTCAAAACTGAAGGTGCTTTTTCGTCTCTTTCTGGGCTTTCGAAGTTCTCTTTATTGGAATTTTCAGTTTGAGAAGTAGCAGGTTTAGGAGGTGGCGTTGTTGTTGGTAGAGGAGGGTGATGAGGAGACCTGGATTTGTGGGTCTGTCGCGGAGGATTAATTTTCTTCCTAATTTCAGTTGGAAGGGTTTTCCCATCGCAAAAGTGTTTATCAGCAGAAGGTTATTCTGGTTGGAAGTCGAATCCTGACGGAGACAGGGCCGTGCGAACAAGCCATTCAAGGCTGGTAATATTGACGGCATGATTTCTAAATTCTGGAGAGACGACGGTGATGACTCACTGTCGCACCACCGGATGGAAGGTGCAGCAGTCGTCGTTGCGGGCGACGATATTCTTCTCGACTCCAACAACAGATTATGTTCTTCTCTACTCTACTCAGGGTTGTGTTAAATATAGGATCAAAATAGTAATTTACTATTTGATGCCTTTTCTTAGGATAAAAATGACTTTTCGTGTATTTGGCTTTGGTGACAATTGTCAGAGTAGGAGTACTTTCAAACAATATAAAACAACAAGGGTATAATTAATAGATCTCTAGTTTAAAAAATTTGTGTAATAAATAATGATATATAACTGGGTCTACAATGCATATATTGAGAAGAATATAAAGCAGGTTCTTTGCTAGACTCGATCTTCTTTTCTTTTCTTTTTGGGAAAAATAAAAAACTTCCTTTGAAATTTATGACAATCATAAAAATTTTTCCTGTAATTTCATTTTAACAAAAGCCTCAACTCTATTTTTGATAAAATTAACAAAGAGATGACATTTTTTTCAAAATGCTTATTTTACCCTTTCTCGAACACTGCTCATCTTTTTCCCCATTCGAACCCAGAAGCAGAGGCAACGGCAACACCCCTCTGAATACGATCTCTTCCTCTTCTCTCATCTTCTTCTGCTTCTTGTTCTTTTCCCTTCTTCTTCTTCTTCTGGCATTGTCCCCTTCCATCGCCCCTATTTTCTACCACCGTTACTGCAACTCTTGGCAGCGGCAGTACTTCATGCGAAACCTCTCCCTTTCTGCCATTCTCTTCCTCCCAATCTCTCTTTCCTATTGCCCTTCTCCCCCTCAACATAAATCATTCGAAAAGGCACTATTCCTCCCCTTCCCCATTCGGACCCAAAAGTTGAGTAGTGGCGGCGACACCCCCTCTCAGCCACTCCCTTCCTCCCTCTCTCCCTTTCTCTCATTTTCTTCTTCTTCTTCTAGTCAGTTGGAAATACACCCTGTTCATTGCCTTCCATTTGAGACCGAGCAGAGCAACGGTGACAGAGATAGCAGAATTGAAGGAACCGTTGATCGTCTTCTTCCTCTCGAGCAGCAGCAGATCTAAATTCATCCCTGCGAACCATCGGCGTCTTTTTCCCTTAGGCGGCGATATTTTCAAATCTCCTTCGCATCTCTGAGCTCGTACCAGTTATGGGGAAAAACTATCAGAGGTGAAACCACACCGTCGTCATCCGGTTTTGCAACCATCCAAGGTCCCCGCTCCGTGAACGATATTCCTTCAATTGAACAATGTCGTGAGTCAAGCACCTAGAGGTCGTCATCCATTCGTTCAAGCTTGTAGGTGGGAGCTGATTCGATCATTCCACCCTTCCGTACCCTCTTTCTCGATTATTGAACACATCGAACTCATTGGAATTCTTGTTGGCAGCATCAAACCATCGGCTAGGACATTACTAAGGTATTCACCCTGAACCAGATGTTCTCTATATTTCCTTTGACAAGGAGGATTTGAGGTTGGGGAGAAGATCGATGGAGTAGGTTCCATCAAATTCTCTCCCATAGATCTTACTCTCAACCTAGTCCGATCTGAACATTCTTGCTTGTTCTTGTTTGCTAGATCGTATTTTATTTGTTTATTTTTCTCTCTTTCCGTTTTTATCTTTTTCCTGGGTTAAATGCCATTAACGATTTGGTTTCAGTTCTGTTTTCGATTTTTCTTTGTTTGCTCTAGAGTTCAGGTTGGTGAAGATGCAGGATTTAAAGCATAGTTTGTCATGGATGCGACTATGGTGATGATTAGAGAACAGGGATGGAAAGCGATCCGAAAATGGATGCCTAGAAGGGAAGGAGAACAAAGATGGTGGGAGAAGGTGGATCGACGCTAGACCTGTTTATGGGCCGGGCCGGGCTCGGGTTGGGATTTCACTCTGTATTAACAGATTTTTTTTAAGGCCCGAACCCGGCCAACCATCGGGACTATAATTTGGGCCCGAGCCTGGGCCTGGGCCCGATCCCGAAATTTAGCCCATGTTGTTACTAATGCTGAAGCGGCCGAATAGAGAGAGAGAGTGAGAAAGAAATTATAAAAAAAGAATAAAAAAATGTATATATTAAATTATAAATATATATTTCAATAAATATTATATTATTTATATAATAAATAAAATACATATTATATATTTTATAAAATATATAATGCTGAGTTGGGCTGGGCTGGGTCGGGCTCGGGCTTACTGTGTTAGGCCCAAGGTCAGGCCCATGGGCCTAATTACATGACCAAGCCCGACTGGGGTGCAGGCTAGGCCATCGGGCTACTCGGCCCATGAACAGGTCTAATCGATGCTGAGTTCGAATCCGCCATTGCAACTGGTTGCAGTTAGGACTGTTCATGAGTCAGGTTGGATCGGTTATTAAGGTTTTTCCAACCGACCCGACCCACTCGGGTTACTTGAGATGGAAACCGAAACCGACCTAGTGTTAAGCAAAACTGACCTAATCGATTTGAGTCGGGTTGGGTCGGTTTGGGTCAGTTTCGGCTCTAAGTTCATCCATGCCCCCCATGGCTACCTAGTTTTCTGGAAATATATTTAAAACTGAAATATGTATTATATATATATAGACAAAAATATAAATACAAATATATTGGAATATATATTTTCAGATATTTCAGTTTTTAGTTAAATAGGAAATAAGTCGGTTCAGTTTGGTTCGATTTCGGTTTTCACACAAGAAAACCAAAACCGACCCGAACCATCGGTTTATGAATTTGTACAACCCAAGGTTGGGCCTTCTTATGAATAGCCCTAGTTGCAGTGGCGAAAATGGGATAGAGAAAAGGAAAACGGGGAAGAACAAGAAGCCGAAGAAGATGAGAGAAGAGGAAGATATCGGATTTAGAGAAGTGCTACCGTTGCCTCTGCTTCTAGGTTTGAACGAGGAAGAAGATATATCGTGTTCGAGAAAAGGGTAAAATAGGTATTTTGAAAAAACTATAATCTTTTTAACGTTTTTAGTTTTGTTCATTGGGAAGGTATTTGTTAATTTTATAAAAAATAGAAGGAAGGTTTTTCCTAAAATAAAACTATAGAAAAGGTTTTTATGATTGTCAGAAACTTGAGGAGAGGTTTTTGTATTTTGCACTTTCGTTTTTCCTAATATTTGGCCAGTCCACCGGATATTAAAGGGTCATCTTAATTCTTACATCATTGCCGGGCAAATTACAAAGCAAGACAATAAGCAAGGATCGGAACCGGGTTAAAGGTCGGAAAATATGAACCTGTTTTCAGGCTCAAACTTTGAACCAACAAGATCAAATGCATATGTCCCCGCCGTTTCACTTTCACATGAGAAATGAGACTAAAGTAGAGTATGTTTTGTATGTATCTACTTTAAAATGGTACGAGGTTTTTTTCTATGGGTTGAGAAGTGGTCCCACCCCCACCCCGACCCACCACTGATGAAAAGGATCAGGGAATACTCATCCCAACTAACCATTTATTTCATCTGCTTTTTCTCTTAGACCCTTTGTTTGCTTGATGGGTGGGTGGGATGTCGTTCCTCGTTCAAGTTTTATATATTTAAAAAAAAAAAGAGAAGACTCGCTCAATCTTCATTCTTCACTTCCGTAGTCAGTAGCTATTCCTCACTCCTCAGAGAAGGAAGAAACTATGATTACCAACCAGCGCAAAGGCAAACAGAAAACCCGCAGGCCGCAGCATAATAGGCCGTAGTCAAGATAAAAGGGAAAGGGAGAAAGGAAATAATAAAATAATAAAGGAGGTCTCCGGTTTCGAAAGAAAGGATGTAAAAGCTTTCACCTCTACCCTCTCTTCTCACTCGCTACTCATTCTGCTCAGTGCTGACTTTTACTATTGGGTGTAACACAATCTGTTCGAACGATTGTGTAAAAAGGGTTTCCTTTTCTGGGTTTTCTTTTCCTTTTTTATTTCTTTTTAATTCCTTTCTCTCCCTCCCTCATCATCCCCGTGATTTTAACCAAAATCTGTCCCATAAAATTATTTATCTCAAAATGAAAAAAAGAAAAATAGTATAAGAAGGGGAAATAATAAGACAGAGAGAGAGAAAGAAGGAAGAAAAAAAACCTTGTTCCTTTTCGGTTTATCGGTTTATCTCTCCTTAAGTCTCATGACTTACCCTCTTCTCAACTCTTGCATTGTGTCTACTCGCAACAACAACAACAACATCAAGGAACAAGGATGCGATTCCCACAGTCGTCACTCCGAAATGGTGAGACTCCACCTCGAACGTCAAATCTCCCTTTCCATTCAACTGTGTCCGTGCAAAAGCTCCGACGCTTCAACATACTCGTACTTGTATTCCGACTTGCCTCCTTTAGCTTCTCTCTTGCCTCTGCAGTTTTTATGATCACCAATTCTCACGGCTCTGATTCCCCCAATTGGCACGATTTCGACGCTTTTAGGTACCCCCCTTTTCTTTCTTCGGTTCTTCCATCGTTTTTTTTTTTACAACAACGAGAACGAGGGAATATTAATTATTTTATTTTTTTGTCGTAGATTTGTTTTGGCTGCAAACGCAATCGTGGCCTTCTATTCCTTGGCGGAAATGGGAGCTTCGATTTGGGAGATTTTGAAAGGAACAACTTTGTTGCCGGAGATCGTGCAGGTCTGGTTTGATTTCGGTCACGATCAGGTCGGTGGAGGTGTTCTGTGTTGTGTTGGACATTTCATTTTGATTTTTTTTTTTCTATTTCCTTTTTTAATTACTTTTTGGGGTTACCCTTTCCTTTCTTCTTTGCTTTCTGTTTCCCAGTTTGTCGTTGGGTAAGGGTAATGGGTACTTGGGTACTTGGACTGGACCCACTTCTTTGGCCTTTTTTGTTGCTAATAAAAAGTAGGGTAGGCTTTTTCAATATTGCATCGACGTGGATTTGGTTTAAATGTCGCGGTGGTTGCTTAGGTTTTTGCTTACCTGCTGCTATCGGCGGACGCTGCGGGAACGGCATTGTCCCGAACCTTAAGGGGAGGAGGGGGAGGAGGAGACACGTGTACGGCTGTAAACTCGTTTTGTGTTCAGTCAGACATTTCAGTCGCTTTGGGATTCGCGGGCTTCCTGTTTTTAGGGTTTTCTTCGCTGCTTTCGGGGTTTCGTCTCGTTTGTTTTATTATCAGCGGCTCCCGTTTTCTTCTGTAGCTGTAGCCAGACACAAAATAGAAGGACTTATCTCTATCTGATCAAGATGACTGAAGGAGCGCATGTGTGTGTGCCTGTGTGTGTCGCTACACTTTTTTTTGACTTTTCTGTATGTGAATGTGATGAACCCGAGAGTTGCATATGCACTTTATTCTGCCAATGCTATATTGTCCCATGGGACCATGGTAAACCCCTGTATGAATTCACCGTTGGATCTTGGTTCTTGATTCTGGATCCTAGGGTGTAGAGCTGGGGGGTTGATTATGGTCCCAAAACATTGTTGCTTTTTCTCTTTTTGTAGGTGATTATCACCCCTTCCACTCTAGTTTTGATTATTAAAATTTTTAGTTGTTACTATTTCTAAAGATTTCTTTTTTTTTTTTTTTTCTCGTTAGTTGTTGGATCATACAACAATACCTAGCCGTGTCTATGTTGCCTATATTTATTTCCCATTTGAGATTTATGGCCCACCTTATGTGTATTTCAAATTTATAAATCAATTCTTAAAATTATATGAGTAATTTTGTGGTTAATAGGAATGTGGAGCGTCTTAATCTAGTGGGCAGGCCCCATCATTGAGTGGTTGAGATAACGTCACATTCTTGGAATACATTTTACGGTGTTCTGTGGAACTATGGATAGTGTAGATGTTTTTGTCAAATAAAATTTTTTATGAACTATGTTAGAAATTTTGTTATGTTTAGTTTAAAGGAAAAGGTAGGGAAAGGAAAAGAAAAATAAAAAAACCTTTATAAACCTTCTATAGATTTTTACACTTTTCTTTTCTTTTCCCTATCTTTTTCTTCAAACCAAACTTGGCCTATTATTGTAAGACTTTATATAAATATTTGCACCTATTATTGGTGTGAATTATAAAAATTGTGAGATGGACCAGTTAAATGTATTTTGACCTGACCCTATAAGGTTGGATTTGGTTTTTGTTTTTGCCTTTCATTGACGGAAAAACAAGCAAACAACCAAAGAAATGTCCACAAAAGAAAGAAAACAGAACAACTCAGAAATGCTCCCCCTTTTGAACTTAAATCCAATTTTCACCGGCTCAAGAGCTGCTGTATTTTTCTTTCTAGATTAGAAATACATTGAAATTCCAGTAGTTGCTTAAGACAGCACGCCAAGCTGTCCTGAACAAGATGTTCTGAGTTCTGACTGCAGGGTTTGAAGTTTGAATTCTGAGAGGTCCTTTAAACTCTTTATAAGTTGAATGCTGTCGCTCTCAACGATCACTATCTTCGGATCCATTTCTTTAACAGCTCTTAAAGCATGCAAGACAGCTTCAGGCCTTCAGCTTTAGCCATTAAAGGAGAGAACGACGCTTTGGACCAAATTTGGCTGCCAAATTGACGCTTTCAGAATCTCTACAGATAAGATCAAAAGCTACTTTATTAGGAGATATTAACCCACCATCAATATTCACCCTTAACCCCATTCTCCATATTTCCAAACAATATTTTCTTCATTTCTCTCCTTAGCCTGACAGCAAGGTTCAAAGTACTTTGTTCAACGCACTATTTATTTTCCTTTATTTTTTTTACCAAACATGTTTAGGGGGGTCGGTTAAAGGCCTTACTACCCCTTGAAATAGGTCTTACCCCAAAACTCTCCTTATTTCATGTGTTGATAATCCACTGATTCGATACATGTAAGCGGATATGTACGATACTTTGAATCATGGTTTTTAGGACCAGACGGTCGAACTGAATTTTTTCAAAAAAATGTTGATTTTAATCAGCAAACCGCTGACCTGAGCTATTAGCCATTTGAATTATTTTTATTTTTTTGTCAGAACAGACCGATCATTTAATTCAAACTATCAGACTGTTTGACCCGATAATCAGACCCCTAACCAGTTCGGTCTCCGAGTGATTTTAAAAATCATGCTTTGAACCTGACAGTAGTTTAACAATCTCAGGTGCAAGAGCTAGTTATCTCTCCAATGTTGATTTGTGAATGACATTGATTATACCAATAATATTTTTTTTTGTCAGCCAAAAAAACAAAACACTAAATTAACAGATGAAATGTTTGTACATCAAGACCTTCAGGAGGGAGTTGGAATGTTCTGTCCATGCCCTCCATGAGATTAGGTGTAGTGTTATCAAATAACTTCCTGTTTCTAACGTCCCATATGAGTCTAAATGCTATTACTATCTTTTATAGCATCGCTTCTTGCTCCCTTTTAGAGGTACTTAAAGGCAATGTCTCTTTTCATTTCTGAATGTGTAGATGGATTAGATTAGGGGTGTCAATCGGACTGGATTTGGTCAAATCCGATCCAGTCCAATGTGAGTATTATAAATGGATCAGGTCCAATCCAATCCAATGTATATTTTGGACCGATCCAATTCAATGTCTGGACTGTCCAATCTATTCAAATTCGTTTTGATTTAAATTGGTTTTAACCCAAATCCGATCCATTGACACCTATATTTTTATCTTATATCAATAGATCAGATATTGGCTTAATCCAACCCAATCCAATGTTAATTTATTATGGATAGAACAGGTCCAATTCAATATAATAAATATTTTGGACCGAATCGATCCAATCCAATATGTCTTGTTGGTCCGTCCAAATCATCCAAATTGATTTTAGACTGGATGGGGTCTAATCCAAAATTGGTCCATTGACACCCTTAGATTAGAACACATCTGTCATTAACCCTGTTGAGATTCACATGAAGAGCTGTCCAAACAACTCTTGCAAACGGGCATGATATGAAGACGTGTGTAAATGTTTCAACATGCTCTTCACAAAGGACAAAAATGGTATCTGTATGTTGTATGAACTTGAGGTTGTATTTTGTAGGGACCCCGCCCCAATAAAGTTTCCACAAAAGGAGTTGAAATCTGAAAGGGACCTTCACCTTCCAAATATTCTTCCATGGAACTCTTTGACAGGAAGTGGATGCAAATTCTCTCGTAAAACATTGATATGCAGCAAGGTTATTAATATCCAACCGGACAATAAATTGGTCAGGGGTCCAATTCCTAGGTTGAACAGTCTGATTGTTCGAACCGAACAGACAATTCATTCTAATAAAACGGCCAAACCATTGGAATGGTTTGAACGGTTCGATTACCCGGATCAGTGATTTGCTGATCAAATCAATGGTTTTTGGAAAAATAATGATTCTGGAATAAAACGAAACCAACCACCTGACCAATTCCTAATTTTACCGGATTTTGAAAACCATAATATGCAGATTTGACTGTATGCCTTATGGCTGCAAGAATGCATCCACAGTAAAACATCTTCATGAATGTTATTAAAGCAATGAACCTTCAGTATCTCTTGTACTGTTTCCTGATCAAAGAAGCCATTGAGAACCTGCAGATTCCAAGTTCCATTTCTGACAAGAACATCCTTGACTTTGAGAGATTGAGCAAATTGGCAAACATCTTCATTCAATGGCAGAAAGCCCCCCCTGTATTGATCGTACCCATGGATCATTAATTAGGAAACCTTTTCACCATTCTTTATTTTCCATATGAAGTCATATTTCAGAAAATAGGCTATTTCTATAAACTGTTCCCACCATAGGGAGTCACTTGATTTTGGCTGTTGGTTAAAAATTGAGTTGGATCTCAAGTACTTAGTTTTGATTACTTGAGCCCACGAACAATTTGGTTCATTTGTGAATCTCCAAACTTGTTTGCCCAAAAGCTTTGTTCATAGCATCCAATTTTCGGAATCCCAACCTCCCTTTGTTCTTTCTTTTGCACAATTTGTCCAATGTATAGTATGATAACTATTTTTAAGTGAGCCACCCTTCCACCAAAACTGCCTTTACATTCCTCATTGTTAAGAACAAAATTATATCTATCTTTCTAGATTTTTAAAGAGAAATATCTAAACAAGAGAGTGCTGACTGCTGAGTACATTTCATTCAGAATTTCTACACAAATCCAACCAACCTGCAAAGGATGAACTAGAATGATCAGCCTTTGTGCCAAGATCTAAGCCAAATCAGATGCTTCTCGTTTTGTTGGAAGTAAAAATAGTCTCAGAACTACCATCTAACTTAAGATATTTTGGAGATCTAGATTCGGGGTCAGCTTGTTCTAAGGCGATGTTTAGGAGTGCTTATATTAAAAACAAGTGCTTAAAAACAAATACATATTCGAATAAGTCATTGTTTGCATTTGGTATCTAATTTTTTTCAAGTGTTTATTTTAAAAAATAATCACTTATTTTGTATTGGGCATTTGATAGTCTTTTTCTCCGATAAACTCGTACATAAGCATTTGTGACTATTTTGTCCTTCATTTTTTTTTTCAAAATTTCAAAATATGCGCTTATGAAATTATTTTTATGAAAGCACTTTTACGAAATCATTTATAAAAGTACTTTTAAGAAGGTATTTTTATGAAAACAATTTTGTGAAAGTACTTATATGAAAACACTTTTATAAAAGTACTTTTATAAAATTCGACTAAGGACAATTTATAAGTGGTATTTTAAAATTCAAATAGGGATAGTTTTAAAAGAAAAAAAAAATTGAATAAGTGCTTATCGTATATGCACTTAAAAAAAGCTGAAAATTTTGGCTTAAAAAATAAGCACTTATTTTGAGCTTATTCCCAAACACCAATAAATGCTTAATAATATGATTCTGACCCAAATAAATACTCATTTCGAATAAACACTTATTTTTAAACACTCCCAAACATGGCCTAAATCTAATTTATTGACATAGTAGCATTGGAATATAATATTTTTATATATGGCCTTTGCTGAGTACACGGATACCATGGGTGGGAAGATGTGTATCAGGAATTCAGGACACACTTTGAGTTGTATTTAAGCCATGTATATACGTCATTTCTTTCTTTGATTTCACTTTTGTCAAAGATGGATACAAACATCTCTCTCTGTGGCCATCGTTGATGGGAACACCATCACTCATCTGAAAAGGAAGCTAATGTAGTTGTTCTGTGAATGATGGAAACTTTGGTGTTGGTCCTCACTGCTCAAAAGGAGTCTATTCTTCTTTCCACCCTTTATTCTGTTTTCTTGTCGACAAATTATGGATGGAAAAAATCTCAGCCTAAAAAAATCTTGCCATGTTTTCAAAATAAACCCTCTTATATGGATTTTAGGTTCAGTTTGGGAAGAGTACAAATGCAAATATATACAGTGCAAAACTATATATTTTTTATATATTTGTACTGTACGTATTTGTATTTGTACTCCTTCCAAACTGAGCATTGTATGCAAACCTATATTACTCTCCCCACTCTAACATTCATGGAAAATACCTTGGCCCAAAAATCCTTTCTATGTACTTAAAATAGACCCTTAGGTTGTGTTTGATTTGAAGGATAAAATAGGAAAAGAAAGAAAAATATGAAAAAATCTATACAAGGTTTGTAAATATTTTCCTATCCTTTTCTTTCTTTCCCTACTTCTTTCTTCAGAAACCCCATCTGCTACTAACAAGATTGTACCAATATAAATTCCAATATAATTTATAACTGCACATCTCAAATATGTTTTACTTGAATGTTGTCATTAAGGGGGCCGAAGCTTTTTAGTAATCAAACATTGTTTGACATGTGTGGCTATAGATTATATTTAGTGTATATTGTTGGTTGTAGATCAAGGTTCCCATTAAGAATGCAAACGCATTACGCATTATATGTAATTAATTATATGTGTTTCTCATGGTTTATTTCTTATCAGTTTGGATTGGAATTAACTCAATCAAAATATATACGTCGGACTAATTGGATATCCATTTAGTTATAATCAGATGGGATTGATGTGAAAACATGATCTGTTTATCAGATCAAATTCAGATGTTGCTTAAACTCATTGTTTAACTCATAAACTCATCACATCAGCTTCAATAACCAAGATAAAAAAAAAAAAAAAAAAGAATCAGGTATTGAAGTTCAAGTAAAAACAAAATTTAAAGGGTTATTTACTAAAATATCCCTTATAGTTTTATAGAATTACTAAGACGTATCTTATAGTTTGTATATCAGTGAGACATCCCTTTACTTTGCAATTACTTTCTTTATTGGTAATTTTCTTAGGTTGAAGTGGAAAATGACAATTCTGATCCTAACATTCATTCAATCAAAATAATTAAAAGAAAACAAATAACTGAAATGTTCATTTGAAATAACAGAAAATAAAATAAACAATAACAAATATTTTTATATTATCATCTATTTTACTTTTATTTTTATAATCTTCTTTCTTTTTTTTTGTTTTATTTTTTAAATAAAATAATGTGGGGGAAGGGGGAGGGTTTTTGTTTCTAAAAGGATGATATGTATGGGACTTTGTGTGGATATTTTAATAATAAAAACCATTCCCAAGTGGATATACGAGTCTTAAATGCACAAATTATAGGGTAGGTAAGTTATTTTTCCTTTTGGTTTTATCCAAAAAAAACAAAAAAACTATAGGGTAGGCCATAGTAATTACATGAAATTACAAGGGGGTGTCATAGTAAATGACCCAAACCTAAAACAAGGCCCTTCCTAAATCCTAAGTTCCTAACCAATAAATGAGCTGCATTGTTAGCAGAGGGGAGAGATGTGAACACAATTTGCAAGGCCTTTCCTTTGGATGATGAGTTTTGTTTGGAATTGTGGACATTTATTCACTAACTGTTTGTATTTAATTTGTTTGTAAAACCAAGAAAAGCAATAATGAATTTGTTTATTGGCACTTAGGCGCCACTAGGTGCCATTAGGCACCACATCAGCAAAATAGTGAATAAACATCTATTGGGAGAAGCGCTAGAATAAAGTTTCCCCCAAAATCTCTATGCATGTTGATCCACATAATGGGAAAATACTGAAATGGTGCCTATGTGGTAGTGTGTATTCAATAACGCCCACGGTCACAAACACATGCTGGTTCTATTCTCGTTGAAGCATACTCTCAAGTCATCACTCATTGTCTATTGTCTTTAAAAGGAGAGGCTCCTTGGAGAGTTTCATCCATTGTATACGATTGAAGACACCTCTTGTCTCTTAATTTGCCACTCCCTGTCTCCTTTTGCCCAAATAGATCATGTAATAGAGTTGGACATACTCAAACAAAACTTGCTGTTAATTCGGACTCAAATTGTGGTTGGGTGGGGTATTGTCCAAATGTTCTTTTAGACCTGATTGCTGAGGAGTGCTTGTAATCCTGAAGTTGCAGGATTAAGGTCCGTTTGATTCATGGGAAGGGGTTTAGATTTGGAATCGGAATGGTTCATTCTGATTCCAATTATTTTGTTATTGGGCAGAATTAGAATCCCGTTTCCATTCTGGGTGGAATATAATTCTCTGTTTGAGAAAATGACAATTTCCTCCCCCTCTCTTGAAAATAAGAATCCATTTCAGCTGATTCAATTCTGATTCCAAGTTTGATTCCTGTCCTGTAAAAACCAAACAGGTGGGAGGAATAGAGTCAAACCACTCTAATTCTAATTTTGATGGATTTGGATTCAGATTCCAACTATGAACCAAATGGACCCTGATAAAGCAATGAACTTTTTAGTTTTAGACATTAACATTTTGGGGTGTTTAATAAAAGACTTTAGAATTAATAAATTAGATTTGGGAGTTATATAAATTTATTTTCTTGTTTATAATTATCATCATCATCATCCATGTTTTATCCAAATTATATGGGTTTGGCTATGTGAATACCACTAATATATTCTATTTAAAGCCATATCCATTATTAAATTATTAGTGCTTAAATCATTTCTTACTACTTGTACCCATATATTTTTTGATCTACTCCTAGTTTTTTTAGTCCTTTCCACTTGTAATAAATAATTTTTTATGATTTGAATCAAGACCCATTTCATGTCATGAGGGTTTGACAAAAGTTTTAAACTTTTAACATCAATGTCCAACCTAATGCAACCCTCCTTTATCTAAGGTTTGGACTAGTAGTTTAAGGCAAATTCAAGCAAAGTTAATCATCTAAAACTCACCATGACTCGTTAGAATTTCTTTATAACTCACCATGACTTTTCAAAATGTCCAAGAGCCCCATGTCAATAACTTAACCTTAAGGCTTCGTTCGTTTTTTGATAAGTTATTTACTCTGGTAAATGCATTTACTTAGGTAAGTATTTCCCAGGAAAGGCTTACTCGGGTAAGTGCATTTACCCATGTTCTTTTATTTCCCATGTAAATAAGGCAATTATCATTTTGGCCATAAAAATCTAATATTAAAACAGACATTTTTGTCTCATTCAAGTGTTAGCAACTTTTCTCACAAGTGGAAAAGTTATTTAACCACCTAAGAGATGGTATCAGTTATCCGGGTAAGTGATACTCAGGAAAATAAATTTTCCCTGGTCCCTCCCATATATTTGAAAAAAGAACATGGGTTTATTTGTCAATAGGAATCGAAATCCCATTGACCAACTTTCCCCCTCTCAAAATCCCAAAAAAGAAAGTCCCCTAAGAGATTAACAGATGCTGTTAGATACTCATTTTACCCCTCCATTTATGTTTATAACCCTGCACTATTTCAGAAATGTCGCCATTGCCGAACGGGAATCCAGAGGTGGCCATGCCATGCATGGTCCTGATTTCCAGTTTCTCTCTTCCAAATTTGATTACTCCATCCAAAGCTCTCATCGCTGCTGCGACTTCTTTGTCGTTGTCATCATCTGTCCTCCTCCTCCTCATCCTCTCAGCAGCTTCCTCAAGTTCTCTTTCGCCTATGACAACACTTTTCAACTCTCTATTTCAGCAAAATCCAATTTCAATATATCACTAATAGCAGCAAAGGAAGAAACAATCAAGATGGTAACGACAGCAAAACCATCTTATTGACTATGTCTGAAATCATGGAATCCTCAAAGACCCAGAACCTTAGCCTATAGCTCCAAACGTTGGGAGTTGGACTCTTCTTCAGAATTACAACCATCAAATATTAAAAACCAAGAGAGAGCTTGGTAGGGTAGAAGGACTCATAAGACTCCTGTTGGGAGGGGAAATTCTTCATTTGGACTCCACTAGATTGTGCAAAGATGCATTGAACATGGAGAGATCAATATTCGGAATTGGTTTGTTTATTGGAGCTGTAGCAGTCCCCAGTCTGGTATGGCTATGATTGCGATTGCAGAACAGCAGAACTTCTTGCCATCAACGACACGGATCTTCACCATTCCAAGGTTCTTAGATGTGGACAACACCTCAATTCCTTGTCTCTAGCTTATCTTAGATTAATTATTTATTTGTTTTCTTCCAACTCTCAGCTTATTAGATTCTAGAAAAGAATTAGGTTGAGGTTCAAGGTTTTAGACTAAGTATCTGATTGATTCCTCCATGGGAGACCTCACCCACATGATTGGGGGACTTGAAAGGATGCAGATGTCGAAGAGCTTTTTAATAAAGTGGGGTATTCTGATTTAAAGCTTGCAATTGAATTAGATGCTACACCTTGGATTCATACAATTCATTGGCTTTATTGAATGTTGATAGTCATAGTTTTATGTTGTGACTACCTTCTCTTTCTTACCAACGATGAGGAGGCAAGTTGTTCATTCTCCCTCTTTTCTGCCATGTATACTCTAAAGACTAATTAAAGAGTTTGGGGTTCAGTTTGCCATGTCTTCTGACCAAATTTCTTTTCTTTGTAAGAATTGTTAATGAACTGATTTATTTCCATCCAGATTCCACACTTTGACGGAATTAATTCCTAGCTAATTTCATGCTTTGATGTCATTTCTGCAATGAAGCACAACTCAACAAAATGTGGAGTTTTAGCGTAATTGATTAATCCCTAGCCTAGTTAGGGAGCTTTCTTCAAACACCTTCAAGCAGCACATTGAAAGAACTCTTGGCGAGCAACTCGTCGCTCAATGAGTGGGAAATGTTATACACAAGGCCCCCGAGCCCCCAGCAGTTATGGGCACTTTAGTCATAAAAATATGTTCAATAAGACTGTCTGGCCATGGCCATTCAGGGGCAGTTTGATCATGAAAATTATATTAATGTTGATATGGATAACTTCTAGGTCCTGTTTGTTCATTTTTTGTAAATTATTATTTTTGAATAAATGATCATAGAAAGAAAAGTTGCCTTATCTATGTTTTTCTATTTTTCATGTAAAAAAAATAATGACCATTTTAACCATAAAAATCTATTACTAAAAAAGACATTTTTTATCTCGTTCAAATACTGATAACTTTCCTTAGAGATAGGTATCATAATTCCATTAACCAACTTTCCCCCTCTGAAAATACAAAAACGGAATGCCCCCTAAAAGTGATATAACAAAATGTAAGTTTTGGAGAACGAAAACTCATTAACATGGAGTTCACTTGACCTTTTGAAAACCCATGGTGAGTTTAAAAGGAAAATGCTAAAAAGAGATAAGGAGTTTTAGATAATTCCCTTTTCTTATTTATAATATATTTTAATTAATATTTAATTTTATAAATTTATACTAATTTTTAATTATAGATTTACTAAAATTTAATCAAATGGATCTATCCAAACATATAACAATCGAATTCGGATCTATATTGTGCACATCCCATATCCGTCACAGATTGATTAGGATTATAGGATATACTATATCCGAAGTCGATCCGATCCGTTTATTTCCCACACGTGCGACACTAGAGGATTACATAGCTGAATTAGTTCCGCTATTGGAGTGTCAGACACAGCTCCGTTCTTACAGCGTCCAGCTCTTCGATTGCTCTGCGCGATCATGGCACCTCTACCAGACGAGGCCGTCAAACTTGAGGCTATGCGAAAAGAAGACTCGTCTTGGCACCCTAGCGTGGTCTCTTTGAGGTCTGTAATGTTCCTTTTAACTTTAGCTTATCGTTCTTTCCTGAATTCTTTTCCGAGAAGGTAGGGTCCTTTCTCCGAAAATAGTCAGAATACCTTAGTGCATTTTACGTCCAATTTCTGAAATGGTCAATGATAAAATAGGGTCCCTTCTCTGAAAATACCTTGCTGCATTTATGTTCCTTTTACTGAGACTGAATTGTTTATTCGGGGTTCCCTTCTCTTCCGTGTTAAATCTAAAACTAGATATATTTCCCCATGAATATTTTCTAAATTCTAATTCAATTCCTTGCATACCCATACCCTTCCACATCGTTCAGATCAGTTCGATATATATTTTTTTTTAATTTATTTATTTTTCTTTGTCCGATATTGGGTTTGAAAGGAAATGTTCCTGCGTTGCCGTCTGACTTTATTCTTGTCAACTCCAACTGAAGCGGTTGATCGACGCAAGATGCCTCTATGCATTTTTTTTTTTTTTATGATTTGAATATAAAGCGCCTTCTTGATTCAGTAATCTTTAGTTCCTGACCTAACACAGTTCAGATACGTCTACTGGAGTTGGTCTTATTGTAAGCTTTGGAAGTCAAGATCCGGAAGACATCATATTCACTGAGGAAGAAGCTCTGAGACGTATTCGTTTCCGTTCCATTCCTCTTCGAGGTGATGATTGTACTCATATTAAAGAAGGAGAACCTGTTCTTGCTGCTCATAGGACAAGATTCAGGAGTCTCTTCTTTGATGCCAAGGTTGAAAAGGTACGCTTATGGTTGGTTGGAACTTGGAGGGTTTTTATAGTGTTTCACAATATGGTTAAAGTTGGATACCAGGGGATTTCGTTGTGTATCAAAAAGCTAGAAAATTAAAGTGTCCTGAATGCTGGATATTTCCGTGCATGTTAAATATTTATGGAGACAGTTGAAGTTGAGGCCACTCCTGGTCTCCATTGGTAGGGTCGTAGGGATGCAACAATGCCTGGGCTGAACCTGAATTGATTGCTTGGTGTGTAACTTACATTTTAAGACCTCCAATGGTGCTTCGATTGGGATATCTCATCTGCATTAGTGTTACTGCTGATCTTGTTGCTTCTATTTTTTTATTACTTTGTTACTCGTACGGTTATTCTCATTATTTTTGCAAAAAGGTATTACGTACCTTGTTAGAACTTTCATGGCGACTCTATATGGAAAAAAAGGTCATGTTACTTGTATGGGAGCTCCCTACATGACCAACCCTATTTCTGCCACATAGAGGATGATATAACCAATCTGAACTGTCTACCATGCAGTATTCCCTCTCGATTGACTACCAGTGCAACCTTGTAGTCCACATTGCCATGTATCCCACCTTATATTAGTACTTTCTGCAAGTAATTTTGGCTGTTGAAACTTCCAAGATTTTAATACTAAAGTTGCCCCAAAAGCAGGCTTCATTCTGACCATGTGACAAGGGTTCTGGGGCTAAAATTTGGCCAACTAATAGTGGTTGAGGAACATATGGGGCTACCTCTAGCTCATTATTTCTAAGATCCTAGTGTTCCATCAAGCAGATCATATCTTTAGCTCAACGACTACAAGCACAGCAAGTGGAATTTCAGTTGTCTATGCTTGGTGTTATTGTTTTTGAACTTCTTGAGTGCATTTTTCTTATACTTTGCTATATAATTTTTTGTAACCTCTGATTGTAATTTTCAAATGGGTAAATAATAATCAGCTGTTTGACTGAGAGGCATATTCACAAGAAATGCATTTGGGAAGCTACTGCAATTCCTTCAGGAAGGAAAAAGGAGGTAGTTCAGACATTGACTTGGAGACAATCATCATGATGCAGGAGATAAAGAGTCGAATATTTTTGGACAGTAGGGGTATTTTTGTTATTTTATAATTTGTCTGTGGGTGCAGTGATATGGCCCATTATAGTTTGTTTATGTTTAAAGTTTCAGAGTCATTGAATAAGTAGGGTTAGAGTTATCGAGTCTTCTTTGAATTGAAATAGGACGATGGCAGTTCAGTTTGAGTCCTACTATGCTTCATATGAGTCTAACAGTTTGCTCCTAGGCTGTATGTATACGTTTTACACAAAAATCAATGAAGTTTATTGAGCCTTATGCTAAATATGGTGAGTGATTCTCACACCCTAGAGTGATTCTAGACACCCCGTGAGTAGGGCTGTCAATGGACTCTAAGCGTCCAATTTCTGATTTGACTCCAAAACCGATTATCCCAGATTTGGATGTTAGAACTTGCATCCAATTAATAATCAGATCAGAAGCGGATTTAACCCCATCCGATCCGATTAAAATCTGCGTTCAATAAAAGATATTATTTTATGTTTATATGTTGTATAATTACGTATATTTAAATATTATGTATAATTATATAAAGTTTATAATTAATATGTTTAATATTTTAGATTTATTATACATATATAAGTTAAAAATAATTGTTTTTTTTTATGTTTTAATTCTTTGGTCATTTTAAACACAATAAGATGGTTGCAGTTAAATTTGAATCCGACCCGAAACCCAACATGATAATCGGATGCAGATGATGCAGCTAGATCCAATCTGAATCTGATCAGTTTACAACCCTATCCATGAGTGATTCCAGGTGTTCTCTCTCTTCTTTTTTTTTTTTTTCTATTTTCTTTCTTATTCCTTCAAGAAGACATTATAACCATCAACAACCATAAATTTCTGATCATGAAAGTTCATTTAACATCCTCAAAGTGTTGGAATTGAACTGGTCCTACATTACATACTTACATCATCATCATCATCATCTAAGCCTTACCCCAACTATATGGGCTCGGCACATGATCCTTTTTTGCCATTCTGTTCTGTTAGTGCCATCGTAAGTGCTTAATTCATTTATTACTACTTCAGCTCATGTCCTTTTTAGCCTGCTCCTAGCCCTTCTAGCCCCGTTAACTTCCAACTGATTGCTTCTTCTTGTGGGTTCTACAGATGGTCTTCTATGCATGCGACAAAAATATCTTAGTCTTACTTTCTCTCATTTGCTCACTTATTAGATCCACTCCTATGTTCCTTTGAATGGCTTCATTTTTTACCTATCCTTTCTAGTTTTTCCACTCATCCGTCTCAACATACACATTTCTGCCATACTAATTTTTTGGACATGTTGTTTCTTGACTTCCCAACACTTCGCTCCATATGGCATTGCTGGCCTTACAATTATTATTATTTTTTTTCCTTTGAAAAAAAGGTAGAGCATATAGATTTTCTTTCTAACCTAAGTGGTGTTCTACTATCACACAAGACTCTGGATACATCCTCCATTTTTCCCATCTTGCTCTAATTCTGTGGGAAACATCCCCCTCAATCTCCTTGTTATGAGTTATCAAACCAAGTTAACAGAAAAAGGTCGACTTGAGTTATCTCTTGGCCTCCAACACTAAGTGTACTTTGATTTGCACACCACCAGGGAGATGGCATGAATAGTTTCTTTTGGAAAACAATTTGAAACTGACTTCGATGAAATATGGATATGAAATTTCTCATGATTGAAATGATCATGGGAGAGAGCAGGAAATAAATATAAAAGAACAAAGATGCAAGGAAGAACTATAAAGTGAAAGAGGAGGGGATAATTAGCTCAGAAAGTTCTGATCTATTTCTAAAGGAACAGTATTAGAGAAAATAAAAGAGAAGGCAACCTTATTTGTTACGTAAAAAGGGGGAAGGTTGAATATAAATATAACAAGAGAAGAAAAGTGAGGTTCCAATTGTCTTTCAGCAAAAGGTATAAAACTAATTAAAGAGATGATTAGCAGTTTGTGCTAGTGCACCATCTAGCAACTCAACTTACACTTTCTTTGGACTACTTGAACCTTTTGCTTTGCATCCCCTTTGCTTCTGATAGTGGCAACTGCACTTCCAACTCCTTGTGTTCATTATGACCATGCTTAACCAGATTTTATTTACTAATCTGCAGGCATGTAGGGTAAGGCACTCAAAGAAGGTATACTGTAGATGCACTTTTGAGATCAAATGGCTACCTCCTCAGTTTAAAGGAGAAATAGCAACTGTCCCATCTAGTGCAATCATGAGACTGGATAGAAACAGCATTGACACCTATCCAGCAGTTGCTGCATTCTTGAACTCAGTAAAAGCCAAAAATGGTTCAGGTGCATCTACATTTCTGTCCCTTTTTGAAGACATGAATTGTGATATGAACCTTGATGGATTGCTGGAAAAGCAAATGGAGGAGATTAATCATTTAGTTGGTATATCTAGAAAGGGATGTCCGGAAGAGATTCTGTTGGGACATGAAAGAGGTATGCACTATATCTACTACTTAATCGATTTAAATATTGAGTTTCTTCTATTTGCAAGGTACCATAGATATATTTATCATGCCACTTTTTTGAATACAGATTATCCTAGAGGATCAATACAGTGCAAATCTGTTACTGAATCACATCTCAACTTTCAGGATGTTCAAATTCCCCATGACCTAAAAAATTTGAGAAGGTCCACTAGAAGCCAGAGCAAACTAAAGATAGAGATTGAGGGCAGTAATTCATCCCTTGTTCAGTCCATTCCAGTGGATGCTTTTGGGAACAGGTCCCATCTCAGTCCTCTAGCTGCTCGTGCAGCCCTGGCTTCACTAGTATACCAATTGCCCCAAAAGCCATTGTCTGTCAGCTGCATGGAGAAGGAAGACTTCACTAATGTTTCTGAAAAAACTCCTGAGAAGCATGTTAATATGGTGTCTATGAATGTGAATAATGTGGTCATTAATCCTGATGTCTGTATCATAGAAAATGTATCCATGGCGGGTGGGTTTTCAGATGTAAAAGCTCGTGCAGATCGAGTTATTCCAAAACCTGCAAAGAATGTAAGATTACCCAATTCTGGTAGAAGGAATGGTTTGAACAAACCTCAGATGGAGGAATCTCCCGGAATGCTGACAAAGCAAGTGAAGCATCGATATGTGCTGGATGACCTAGAAGAGAGTCTTACTTGTAAAGTAAGTGCACGGAAGCTTAATTTCCATGTCAATATGACTAGGTTGACTCGTTCAGGCATCCATGAAGTTATGGGAGATTCAAATAAAGTTGAGGTGAAGTCCTCTGCAGATGATATGAAGTCAAGTAGCCCAGCAACTACAAAAAGGTTGACTCGTTCAACAATTGAGAAAGAAAAAGGGAATTTAACCATGAAAGTCAAACAAGACTTGCAAAATGGGAAACCTACTCAATATGAACAGTCAGACTCCACTGAGATTCCTGTTAAGCGGAAGATCGGTGAAACCACAAAGAAGAAATCATGCTCTTCCCCCATTGATACTGAAATGGACTTATCCCTGGTCCAAGATAGTAAAAAGCAAAGGCGCTGCAGTGCTATTGTGACTACTAAAAGAGATGAAGGTGATTGTGAACAAACCCAACTACTTGTTTGTGTATATACTTATCAGGGAACATTTGTGATGCGTTACAAACACCAAACATTAGAATTCAAATATGATACTGATTTAGACATTGCCTGTGTCATAAACACCATTACATATTGTGGCGATTTTAACAATGAACCATCCTAAATGTTTTACTTTTTTTTATTTTTTTTTTGAAGATGTATAAGTATATATTAAGACAAAAACAATAGAAGAGCCCCATATACATCAAGAACCTGTATACACTGGGAATGTACAACCTTATACCTCTTGATTATACAAAGAGAGTTTTTTGTAGGTCTGGTTCATTAAATGGTTACAACGATCCACTTGTAGTCATTTATGTGAAGATACCACTGGATCATTCATCCCCCACCTCTTTGTATGGTTCATTTTCATGCATATAATGTTGTAATTTTTAATAGTTTGTGGGTCTCAATTTTTTGAAAGACTCAATATGTAGGTTGATATGGCAGGTAAACTTTCAACTGATACTGGAGGTCAACAAGATGAGAAGAAGAAACCCACATATTCTAAAAAGAAGCCTGACTTGCGGTTCTCCCACCGTCTTAGGTTCCTCCCTCGCACACGTTCACAAGTGAAGAATAGAGCAGATTAAGGATGAACAATGTAGTGAGTATTATTAGATCCTTTTTATAGATGTGTTTACTGTGCATAGCTCAAGTAAGAAGCCGGAGAATTGGATTAAATGAACTCTACAAACTTATGCTTTGGATACAAGTTTGCCTTTAGCTCACAATTTGAATCAGCTTCCTGGAGCTGTGCTATCATACAGACTTATAAACTGCATCTCTGTAAACAAATAGAATATGTAGCTCTGTAAATAGAAAAAGTAATATGAGTTTTGATGGCTCTGGAATTGGCCCTCACAGTTGTTTCTTCTTTCCCAGTGTCACACGGAATATCAGTTTTTAGTAGAGAACATTATCTAATACATTGCTAAAGTATAACAGTTGGGAACTTAAGGTCAACATAATAAATTGAATTTTAATAATTTTATCTTTGTAAAAGATTTGTACCACACTACTTACCTTTAATGCCTTTTATTTTTGGACTTGAGGGTGAAGGTTGCATCATTAAACATAGGTTTAGCGATTGGAGGAGTATAGGTAAGCTTTAGGGAATGGCTATTCCTGGGTAACTTTGTATTTTCTCTTCCTTTGTAGATCGGGATGTTCAACCACATGAACTTTGGTCCTTTTCCTGTGCACAGGTTAGTGCACCTTCACTTACAATTATTAATCAAGGATGAATCCTTTTGACCCTGATACTGATCATAAAAAGGTCATTAATCTGTTGAATCTGACTGTTGACAGAGGTAATTATCAGGAACAACCATTTTTTTTGTTATGTACTGATCCTCCAAGCATGTAAGAATGGCAAGTTTTTGGGAGGCCTTGTATTGCGCTAAGCATCCTGTGTCTCCAGACTCAAAAAATTTTCCATAAAATCGTGTAAGCATTGTTAGGCACATGATTCTTCCTTACTATATCAATAATCGTTATTCTTTGCTTGATTTCCTGCAACATCACATGTAACTTGCAAATCACTGCTTCAGAATTGCTGCCTGACCATCGTACTTGCAAACCTCTGCATGGTAATGACGGAGAAAGTAGAGAAGGATTTCAAAAAGGTTCAGCAGAAGACTTTAACGGAGAAAGTAGAGAAGGGGGAGAGTGAGAGTAATATGGTGAGCAAGGGAGAGCAAATAACTCAGAAGGCAGTGGAGGAACAGAGCATATATATACCAGTTGCTTGCTCTGTAAAATCAAATAAGTTGGTGTTGGAAGTGGATAAACGTAGGTGGAAGAACAGATGTGCTGATAGCTGGAAAAAAAGATAAACGACTGGCAGCTCATTGCAGAGGAAATAGTGAAGAAATTTAGCCTTGAGAAACCTGTTCTGGTAGTGCCTTTTAGTGAAAACAAAGCCATCTTTGATGCAGGGGAGGCGAAGATAGGGCTATCTTCTATCGAAACCCAGGAAGGGTTGATAGTCATTGAAGAATGGTGTATGTCTTGTAATGAGCAAGATATTACAGTAGGAAGTTTCAACATAAAGCTTGTTGGGGTGTCGTTCAATTTCTAGAACAAGTTGACAATAGAGAAAATAGTCCATGCGTTGGGTGGCTTGGTGGAGGATTGCAGCTTCAGAAATATGACAGCGATCAAAGCAAGAATCCGTGGGATCAAGCCAGAGGAGGTACCTCGTCTGGTGACTATATTCTTGGAGTAGCTATGGAGGAAGATATGGATATTGAATGAAGTGGAAGCATCTCTGTGGAGGAGTTGTTCAAAGGAGGAAGGCGAAGGTGATGTGGAGGAAGGAAGAACATGTGGCAGGAATCAAGAAGGTAAGAAAGAGGGCAAACTTTTCTGGGAAGGTGAACAGTCGGGTCCCAAAGAAGTATTGGGCGGCCACCTTGGGAAAGAAAGTAATTCAAAAAATTTTAAGTTTAAAAGGTAGGAGGTCGGACCATCATATGCTGACGTGGTTAGGAGGTCGGAATCGGTGTGGGTCAAGACTAAAAACAAAAAACCAATTTAAACCGGGTCCAGGATTATCGGTTCTTAGGGTCGAACCAGTGTTTTAAAAGGCGTGCTCATGTGCCTCATGCACATCTTATATAAAAAGACAGAAAAAAAAAGAAAAAAAAAAAGGAAAGGAAAGGAAAGGAAAGGGAAGAGAAAGAAAAAGAAAGAGAAGAGAAAAAGAGAAAAGGAAAGAAAAGAAAAGGAAAGGGAAGGGAAGAAAAGATAAGGGGAAAGAAAGTGGTTTGCCCCCTGCCTCATTCAACCAATGTTATGCGTCTTTATTCTTCTTAATATAAAAGATTTTACTAAAAATAAAGAAAAAGTGAGATCCCCCTTCCTCTTCATCCTTCTCCCCTTCCTCCTCCTAACCCCCCTCCTCTTAAGGAGGCTTACACCTCCTTGTGTCTGGGAGGCTTATGCCTCTTGTGTTTTGAACTACGCCTCACACCTCTAGGTAGTGGAACGCCTCAAGTCATGCCTTCGCATTTTAAAACATTGGGTCGAACCAGGGGAGAGCTCATGTGACTCATTTAATAGTCATGTGAGGAGTAAGTTAGGGGAGAAGATTGCAGACGATGCTTGGGGTCTATCATCGTTCCCAAAGAGTACTGGTTCAATACAAGACTCGAAGAAATCGAAAAAGGAAAACTGACAATGGGTGTCTCGACCCTCTTACAATGAACAAGTGGTGGGGAAGCAGAGTACGGATTGCCCTAAATTCGAGATACTCTAGGGAGTAACTAGAAAACATGGATGTGGAAGATGACGGGTGGGTCAACTGCAAATCTTCAAATGGGGAGGAAGGAGACTCGACAAACGCTTCTATTGCGGACAGTTTGGATGACAAGATTGTAGTGGTAGCTAATGAGGAAGACATGCTTGACACTACTATTCTTTTTGATGCTAAGCAAGTCATGGGAAGAGCAACCCCTTGTATGCTCCAATCTGAGGAAGTGAAGGGAGAAAATAATTTGGAGTGTGTTTTGGTTGATGGGGGAGGCAATCTGGAATTGAGTAAAGATAAACATGACCATTTAATGAACAATGGGTGAGAATATGGTGAGTAGGTAGGAGATGCTTATCATGGGCCAACTAGAGGTGACCAAACTAGGGATGAGCTACAAAGTCAAAGGAGTTTATCGTAAGATAAGCATCTGACAGGAATTGTGTCCCAACATTTTGTCTCAATTGTGGAGAATTGCAAACATCAATCTTCAAGTGTAGTCAATTCATGGGCCGGTAGACAATGGATGGGACTCTAGGGTCCTAACAAGGACTACAAGAGCATCTCCTTGGAAAGCTATTCAAGCCATCTTGCCCTTGTTCTCTCCATTGGATCAGGTATGATTTGCACTCAGGTAACCACATTAAATTTTGGGAACATGTTTGGGTTGGGGATTCGTCTTTGAAAGATCAATTTATAGGCCTCTTAGCTATCTCTACCCTTAAAAATGAACCAGTTTCCTCTTTCCTTGTACCTTCTAATTCACCTTCTGGTTTCGGATGGAAGTTTGAGAAGAGATGTCAGGGACATAGCGTTAGCCTGTATTTTATCCTTATTATCCATTCTTGAAGGGATCTTTGTTGAGACATCAAAGATAGATAATCGAATTTGGACACTCACTCCCTCGGGTTCCTACTCTTGTGCCTCTTTCTTTAAGGCCCTTTTACCCCCTTCTCTTGTTGGATTGTCATTCCCTGTTAAAGAAGTGTGGTGTCAACCTATACCTCCAAAGGTTGGGAGTTTTTGTTGGGAAGCCTTTCTGGAAAGAGTTAATACAGGGGATCTACTTCAAAGAAAAAGACCCAATAGTTGTTTGTCTCCTCATTGGTGTGTCCTTTGTAAATCTGATGGTGAGTCTGGATACCATTTACTAATTTCTTGTCAGTTTGTTAAAGTTATTTGGGAATGGTTTACTTCTTTGTTTGGGTGTAGGTGGACTCCCCCTTTGAATGTGCAAAGCCTATTTACTTCCATGCCTAACTGGCCAACCAAAAGGGCCAAGATCATGTGGAGATGTGTTAGGGCTGTAATGTGTTGGACTGTTTAGGAGGAGAGAAACTCAAGAATATTCTCAAAATGAGGAGAGAAGCTTGGAAGTAATCTTGGAGACTATCCACATTAGGGTGATACATTGGTTGAAAACTTTGGAATTGTTTATAGTGTTCTCAGTTGATGAGATGATAAGAAATTGGAAGGAGATTGCAGATTCAGTCCCAATTAAGAAGACTTCAAGTTCCTATTGGACGCCTCCACCTCATGGGTTTACCAAACTGAATTTTGATGGCAGCAGTATGGGCAATCCAGGGCCCTCCAGAGTAGGGGGAGTGATAAGAGATGAAAAAGGGAATTTGTTAGCTATGTATTCTGGTCCAGTTGGGGTGGGAGATTCCTTGAGGGCTGTGTAGGAACTCTTGAAGGGATACAAAGGGTCAAGGAAATGCATATTAAACAATTGATCAAAGAAGGTGATTTTGAAATTGTGGTGAATTGGCTAAAAGAGGACAATTCTATGCTCTGGAAATACAACAATGAAAAGAGGAAGTTCAAGTGGCTCACTAAGGGCATTGAAATTCATTGTACGTGGATAAAGATAAGTGCAAATGCATTGGCAGATGGTCTAGCTAGGCAAGGGGTGAACATAAACTCTATCTTTTGGGTTGTTTTGTAATTGTTTCATGGTTAGGGTATACATCAGGTAGTAGGGAGTTAAGATTCTTTAGCTCCTTCCCTTGTAATTTTGATTTTCTCAATTATTAATAAAATTAATTGTTATTTATAAAAAAAAGTGTAGTCAATGCGATAGGTTCTCCTGGGCCCTCTGTTGATCCTGTCCTAGAGTCAAACCAAGGTATGGCTGTGAATGTTATGTTTAGTACTAATCCTATTCTTTTGTTCGAAGCCTGTGTTCCAGATTCCTATCTAGCCGTGTTGCCACAAGCTCAAGAAAACCCTGGGGTGGAAAGTATGGAGAGAAGGAGATGTGTAGAGGGAGAAGAGGAAGAGGGGGAAAGGATCTGGAAGTCTCTTGGACGAACTGAAAAGAGAAGAAGCTCAAAAAAATAATAGTGGTAGAAGTCTAGGGGGTGGAAACTCATAGGGAAGTAGAGATGGAGATAAAGTAGAGGAAAAGAAAAGTGATGAGTTAATAGAGAAGGTGGTTGCCAAAGGAAATGAATACAATGGGTCAGTTGCAGACTTGGTAGAGCAATTAGGCTATAAAGTGAAGAAGCCGGATGACTTGAAGGTCTTCCTAAGGAAAGGAAAGGAGGATGGCAAAGCTAAAAAGAGGAAATTGAGTGAGGCTAAGAGACTAAGAAGAGATGTTGGGGAAGATAAGGAGTTCAGTGAGAGAAAGGGGAGAAGGAGAGGGAGAAACTAAAGGGGTAGAAGAAAGAGGGAAAATAAGTGGAATGAAGATTTTAAGCTGGAATGTTAGGGGGTAGAAGGAAAATGCCATTAATAAAGGAAGTGATAAGCAGAGAAGACCTGGATATAGTGCTGATTTAGGAGTCGAAATTGATGGTAGATGGGCAAGATCACTATGGAAGGCATGGGGAATAAATTGAGCAATGAGCCCAGCTTGGGGAAGCTCAAGGGGAAGAGTGACAATGTGGAAAGAAGAAATTTTAGAAGGGATGGAAGAGTTGTTTGGGAGGTTTCTATGTCCCTCAAGTTTAGACAAAGGGCAGATGGGTTTGAATGGGTGATGACCAATACATATGGCCCAACTAGATATAGAGAAAGAGAGGAGTTGTGGGAGGAATTGGAAGACATCAAAGGACTTTGGGAAGGACCATGGTGCTTAGGTGGGGACTTCAATGTCATAAGATTTTTAGAGGAGATGAACAGTGTTAGAGGTGGGGGAAATACAAGTATGAGGAGGTTTAATAGTTTCATTAATTGTTTTGAACTAAAGGAGGTTCTACTGATGCATGAGACATTCACTTGGTCCAGCCTACAGGCAAATCCTATATGTTCGAAATTGGATAGATTCTTATTCACAGCAGATTAGGAGGGACATTGGGGGTGGTTAACTCTAGAACCTTGCCTAGGGTAATCTCAGATCATTGACCTATTATTTTAATGAGGGAGAATCTTGTCAATAGAGGGCCATCACCATTTAGATTTGCGAATATGTAGTTGTCCCACCCGGGTATTATGGAGCTAGTTAAGAATTGGTGGAATGGTAGTGCCCCAAGGGCCAATTGGGAGGGTATGAAATTTCATTGGAAATTGAAGGATCTGAAAGCAAAGTTCAAGAAATGGAATATCCTCCACTTTGGTAGAATTGAGGAAAGGAAACAAGATGTGATAAATCAAATTGAGGAGTTGGATGCAAAGGAAAATGAAGGCACATTTGGTGATAAGGATAAATAAGAGAGATGGGTGCTAAGGAAGAAATTAGAGGACATACCGTATAAACAAGAAGTTAGTTGGAGACAAAAGTCTAGTTATAAGTGGGTGAAGGAGGGAGATAGAAATACCAAATTATTTCATGCAATGTCCAACGGGAGGAAAAGGAAAATTTTGATTACAAAGTTGGAGGTTGATGGGGTGCCCATTACTCAGCAAGGTGAGATTGCTAGAGCTTTTGTAGAGCATTTTAAATCTATATATAGAAGGCCCCTAAACCAGAGGATTTGGTTGGAAGGTCTAGATTGGCCAAAACTTTTTGAGGAAGCAAAGGAGTGGCTTGAAAGAAAATTTGAGGTGGAGGAAATAAGGGAGGCAATTTTCTCAATGGATAGATCTAAGGCATCAGGTCCGGATGGTTTCACTATGGCCTTTTACCAGGAATGTTGGAAGATATTGAAGCAGGACATCCTTAAAGTTTTCAATGAGTTTCATCAAAGGGGGGGGGGTGATTAATCTGAGGGTAAATTCAACTTTTATTGCATTGGTTCCAAAGAGAGTTGGAGCAAGTCACCCGAGAGACTATAAACCTATCAGTTTGGTTAATAGTTTGTATAAAATCATTGCTAAGGTCTTGTCTAGAAGAATCAAAGAAGTGCTTCTAGATCTAATTCCATAGAACCAAGGGGCTTTTGTGGGAAATAAACAGATTGTGGATCATATTTTAATTGCTAATGAGTGTGTGAAGGATCTAAGGAGAAGAAAGAAGAAAGGGATTGTGTGTAAGTTAGATCTAGAGAAAGCTTATGACATGGTAGATTGGTCATTCTTAATGCAAGTGAACTACTTTGGCTTTGGGGTAAAATGGTGCAATTGGGTACTGGGATGTATTGAGACCTATCATTACTCAATCCTAGTGAATGGGTTTGTAGTGGATCATTTTCCAGCTACCAGGGGAATTAGACAAGGGGACCCCCTTTCTCTATTTCTCTTTACTTTGATAGTAGAAGTGTTGGGGAAACTAATAGAGAGGGCAAATTCGAATAACTTAGTAAGGGGGTGGAAGGTTGCAAGAGACAGGTTGCCTATCACGCATCTACAGTTTGCTGATGACACAATTCTATTTTGTGAAGGGGAAGATGTGAAGTGGGTCAGAAATTTGAAGAGAGTAGTGCAATTATTTGAAAAAAAATGTCAAATTTGAACGTTAATTTTGATAAGAGTTGTGTGGTAGGGGTGAACATGGAAGAAGGAAAAATGAGGGATAGGGCTGAAATTTTGGGATGTGAGATGTCACAGTGGCCTATGATTTACTTGGGGATGCCTTTAGGGGATAATCCGAAGAATAATAGTTTTTGGAGCCCTGTAATTGATAGGTTCACGAAAAGGTTAGCCTCTTGGAAGAAGAATTATCTATCTTTGGGTGGCAGAGTTACTCTTATTAAGTCTACATTGGCTAGCTTGCAGGTGTATTACTTATCTGTGTTTAGAATCCTCGAAAAAATAAGTAGAGTGCTAGCAAAGTTTAGAGATTTCTTATGGGAGCCAGGGGAGGAAAGGAGAGATCATAGAGTGAATTGGGAGTTAGTTTCCAAGTGCATAGATGAGGGTAGCTTAGGATTAGGCAATATCTGGAAGAAAAATGAAGCCTTGTTGGGTAAATGGTTGTGGAGGTTTGGTAGGGATAGGGATAAGCTGTGGACCAAGGTTATCTTGAGTATTCATGGATAGGCAGATGATGGTTGGGACTCTGGACTCTGGGCTTGTGGCAAGGACTAACCGGGCCTCTCCTTGGAAATCCATACATGCCATTCTTCCATCATTTTTGCAACACATCAGGTATGACCTTTCCTCTGGGAATCAGGTTAAATTTTGGGAACACTTGGTGGGGAATGTACCCTTGAAAGACCAATTTCCCTCTTTATTCTCCCTCTCCCGTTTCAAAGGGAAGTGTGTGTCTGATTTTTTGGTCCCTTTTGAGTCAAATTTTGGGTATGATTGGGATTTGGGTCTTAGAAGAGGCATTAGGGAGTCAGAATTGGGAATGGTTGTGGACTTAATTTAGATCTTGAATGGGGTGGTTTTGGACCCGTCAAAAAGGGACAGTAGAATTTGGACTTTATCCCCCTTCTGGGGTTTTCTCTTGTGCTTCCTTCTTTAAATCCTTAGCATAACAGTCCAACATTTCTATTCAGCCTTTCCCAGTCAAGGAAATATGGGGTGAGCCAATCCCTCCAAGGATTGGAGCTTTTTGTTGGGAGGCATTCCTAGAAAGATGTAACACATGTGATTTACTCCAGAAGAAAAGGCCAAATTGGTGCTTGTCCCCAAATTGGTGCACCCTCTACAAGGTTAATGGTGAAAGCTCCTACTACTTACTAACTTCTTGTCCCTTTGTTTCTGATATATGGGAATGGTTTATCTCTTTATTTGATTGTAGGCAAGGATCAAAATTTCATCACGCATCGGAGCCTTCCTGATACGCCCCTACAGGGGGTGTTTCGGGTCGACGAGTGGTTCAGGGGGTAGATTGGCCTTAAACTGGCCCCTCTGAACCAGTTTAAAAAAAAAAAAAACATAAAAAATCAGTACCGATACAAACCGATACGCCCTACTGGCGTATCGCCTTGTATCGATATTTTGAACCTTGATTGCAGGTAGACCCCTCCACCAGATATATGAAGCTTGCTTGCCACTTCTTTCCTTAAATGGCCTAAGAAAAGGGGTAGGGTTATGTGGAGGTGTGTGTGGGCTGCCATTTGCTGAACTATATGGGAAGAAAGGAACTCTAGGAATTTTTCTGGTAAGGAGAGGAACAAAGAAGGTATCATTGAGGTAATAATGGTTAGGGTGCTGCATTGGCTAAAGTCTTTGGATATGTTTGCTGATGTCTCTACAGATATGCTGCTGAATAGATGGATGGAAGTGGCAAATTCTGCTCCGTTTTAATCAGTTGCCTCTCCTTTGTGGTCCCCACTAGGCCTAGGGTGCATAAAAATGAACTTTGATGGCAGTAGTGAAGGTAATCCTGGGCCCTCGGGTGTTGGTGGGGTGTTTAGAGATGAGAATTGAAAGGTGATTGCATTGTTTTCAGGCCCCATTGGGAATGGTGACTCTCTTAGAGCTGAGATATGTTCCTTAACGGAAGGTTTAAGATAGATAAAGGAGCTGAATATTCATAGACTAATTGTTGGAGACTCAAAGTTGGTTTTAAGCTGGTTACAGAAGGACAATGGATTGTGGAAATACACAAATGAGAGAAGGGAGGCTAAATGGCTAACCTAGGGGGTTGGAGGTTCAAAGTCAATGGGTGAAGAGGACTGCAGATGCTTTTGCAGATACATTGGCGAAACAAGGGGTGGGAAGGAACAGATGTTTTGGGCTGTATTATAATCATATTTTCTTTTTTCTTTCTCGGGAGAGTTAAGCCTATTTACCTCTTCCTAGCGTGTTGTAATATTATTGTCCATTAATAAAATGATTTCTGTTATTGATCAATATATATATATATATATATATATATATATATATATATATATATATTATGTTTAGTTTGACATGAAGTGAGGGAAATTTTGAGTATCTCAAATGTTCTTATCATAGTTGTCAAGGCGACAAGGTGCCCTTGGAGGCTCGCCTTGCCTAATTGCCAAGCAGTTTTATATATTGTGTTATAAAATACTTTTATATTTTTTATTTTTTTGAGATTACAATTATGAAATAAACATTATTAAACTAAAATATTCATTTTGTGTGTTTATATACTATTTACTTTTATTATTTTCTTATTTGTTAGGGTTTAATCAACATAGTGTCTAATCAACACTTTTCCTATAACAAAAATAAGGGTTCAGCCCCTATATTTTTTTATTTTTCTTTTTTTTTTTTCATTTTCTTCTCATGAATATGTTGATTTTCTATACTTTAACATGGAGTTCATATTTTTCTTATGAAAATTATGGATAATTATTAAGGAAATATGGTTATGGAACCTAGGGAACTACCCTAGGATATATGTTTTATTTAAAAAAATCAATCGCCTAGGTGACTAGGTGACAAGGTGCCCCCTGTCACCTATCCTTGTCTTGGCACCTTGAAAACTATGGTTCTTATTTTATCTTATTTGGTTGGAAAGAAATTTATGGAAGCTAGGATTTTAAGTAAATCAATATTTGATATCAAAGTTGGTTTCATCAAATGTAAGTCAATGAATTTTTTCCTTACAAAGAGAATAGAACAAATGATCTGTAAGGATTGCAAGGTTATTCTAGGGAAAAGCTTAATCACACAACATAGATTAGTGCATTTTCAATAAGCACTTGCCGTTTGGGAAAAAACTGAACAAGTGCTTATTCCAGAAAATAAGCCCGTTTTGAAGAAGCCAAAATTTTTGGTTTATTTATAAGTGCATTTTCAATAAGTGCCTATTTCATTTCTAGCTCATATTGGCCTGTTATGGAATTTTCAAAATACATATACTACCCCATTTGAAAGTATTTTTTCTTCAAATACTCATAAGCACTTCCAAATGGGGGCTAAAATGTGTTCATTTTAGTGTTAGTTCTACTTAATTATTTATTGGTAGGCCCACTCACCAACATTATGGCCTCATTTACGTCTCAATTAATGACTTACCTGGGTAAATGCTTCCAGGCAAGTGTTCTTTTATTCCTAAGGTAAAGGTGATTTGCAGCATGCATGCATGGGTAAGTAATTTATCCAAGTTTTGAGGAGAATATCACTTCCCTAGGTAAATAAGTCATTTGGAAATTGTTCTTTTCTGTGGGTCTCACTAATACTGGAAAGCGTACATGGGTTTTTTTCTTTTCTATTGGATTTACCAACTTATCTGCCTCTACTCCCTTGAAAACAAGCAAGGCATATATGGTGTTGGATGGATACTTGGATTGAATGACACCACTCTTGTCAATGAAAGCAGCCCCGTAAGTCGCAATGGAGTTCTCCACTTTTTTTTTTTTTTTAAAGAAAACACAAGAAGAGAAACAAGACCACACAACAAACGCAACTAGCCATTCTATCAAAAGCAATACCATGAGCCACATGACTAATCCAAACAAAGGAAATATTATAAAATCTAATAGCCAAGGTCTGATATAGGGCCAGAGAGAAAAGCAATCAGCTTTTTCGAATCAGATTCAACAATAATATTTTGAATTCCATGACTAACTTCATTGACAAAACTTTTAAAAGAGATAACAGTTAAAGAGAGAACCTTTACATCCCCTACTGAGATCATACCTCCTCTCCTGTTGATGATCCCAAACCACATTTACTGAACGATCCACCACCCTTATGAACGGGAGTTAATGCCTCAAATTGTTCCAAACTCCATCTCTGAGCACAAATGGAGATCTCCATTGTTAGAGTCTGAAGCAATCAAAGGAAGCCCATCCAATCCGTTCGGCTTTGATCCATCCCACCCAATAAAAGAGCCATTCAACTGTGACAAAGGATGATTTCCTGTAATTGTTCAAAGTCCAAACCAAATGCCTCTAGCATAATAATCACAGTCCACGAATGCATGAAGAATTAATTCAGAGGAATTGCCAATATCACTAATTTCAACATGCCCAGCCTTGATCTTAGCCTAACACTGGAAGAGCATCATGACATGCTTGCCACAAAAAAGTATTGAATTTTTGGCACCACCTTATCTAAGCGCTGAACATTTTAGTTATAGTTAATTAATTGTAGCACCTGAATAAACAAAAAAAAAAAAAGGCATTCTACTGTATAACAGGCATATTTGTTGCCATTGTATCTGTGTTGACTTGGTATACCTTGAAAATAAAACCCCTAATCCAATGGTTCTGATCTAAGGAGAACAACCTAATATTGCAATATCTATGGGTTGAATATTACACCTTAGGCTTAGTTTGGGAAGAGTATAGTACAGTACAAATATATGCAAAATAATACAAAATATAAGCTTTTACGCTCTACAAATTTGTATTTATGCTCCTTCCAAACTGAGCCTTACTGCTTGGCTGGTACATAAAATATTTAGAGGTTTCATCGATCAAGTCACTGGCCAACGCTAGAGGACATACTGAATAACAAAATCTCTTGCGACATTGAATTTGGGAGGACCACCGAAGAAAATTGGATGTGGGGTTTTGAATGCCTATTATGATGAAATTGAGAGAATCCTAACAACTTTTCTTCATTCAAAAGAAATTGTGGTTGTGGATAAAATTCATGCATTCAAGGTGGGGAGATCAAAAGCTAAATCGTTATTTGTCCGACTGCCCTAGGATTTTGCATGGGAGGAATGATAAGAGAGACCAAGAAAATTGGAGTTGAACAAACATTCTGTCTATCGATGGAAACTGGCAACATTAAAAAGAACCAGGAAGTAATTAACAAATTTGTGTATAGCATGCGATCTTCGTGTAGATAAAACAAAGGTTTGGAATTGCATAAAACTGAAGAGTTTAGCAAAGTAAGCACACCTCAGAAAAAATGATGACTGTAAATGCAAATCAGATGGATTTCAAGTATTCAGGGCAAGGAATATGATATATTTATCGTTTACCTATTATCTACGTTCTTATGTTTACATAAAATAATCCAAATGTTTCTTCTGAAAATTTTATAGTAAAAAAACACTAATGCAAATATGATATATTTATCTCACATTTTGATGCATGATTAGATGCTAACTATGGCCATGGGAGTATAAGATTTGGACCTTCTATAAATTGTCTCTTCATAATAGAGTTCAAGTAAAATCTTGTTTAAGATTTAGACCTTCCATAGTTAATTGTGAATGTTGAAGTAATAAAAAGCCCCTCATCTTTTGTCTTTTAGGCTTCCACACTTTGTTAAGCAATTTGAATGTGCACTTCTCTAGAATTCCCCTATTACATTAAGAAAATTTTAGCCACTAGTAAGTTTTCGAAGAGAACAGCCTAAGTTTTAAGACTGATTGATTAGTTTGCTCCACTACTTGTTTGGATAAATCAGTACTCAATCTTTTACACTATAGTGAAATGATCTCTAGCACAGGGCTTCTTATCATACTATGAATTCATTGGGTGCAAAGTTATTCATCATTGGGAGATCTAGGTGCCACTTGACAAGTCTTTTTTGAAAGATCTTGCAGAAAATTTGACAACCAAAAGATGATGCGAGCTTTTGCATTAAGACCTGAAAACTGTTTGTTTAAGGTGTATCTTTTTGCACAAAGATGTGATGAAAAAAGTCGAAAAGCTCAATTTGAAGCTTTTCGAAAATAGCCCAAAATGGGCTTTGCACATCTTTTTGGGCATCATCTTTTGACGACTAGATCTTTTCCCAATCAAATAGGAAAAGACCAAAATACAGACTATCGGGCCTCTAAACAACAAACAGCCCGCGCGGAAAGGCACACCAAATGGGGTCTAGTCTTTGGAAAAAATCTATAATAACGGAAAGATATGATATGGAAAAAGCTTTAACCAATCACAATCTCGTAAGTTTTGGTGAAAATCCACCTGATTGGTCCCTACTTCTGCTTAAATATGACCAAATTTTTGCTAGCAATCATGATCAATTTTATGAAAATCAATTGCACTGCTCAAAACGCCTAGGGGGAATGTTTCATCTGGTTTACAAATACAATCGGCATTCTGATGTTCTGTATGCTATTTGTATGCTATTTCCATACTCTGGATCTCCTGCCCACGAAAGCTCTACCCATGCCTACCCACAAAACACTACCTCTATGCATTGGGAATATCTCCCCGTGTGACTGTGATGTGCCCACATGTAAGAAGATGAGATGTTCCCCATGTGTAACTGTGATGTTATGTGAGTAAGTGTGGGTGGGAAATCCAAACTCCTATTTCAATAGTTATATAACCACCAAAATAGCATTTTTTAGTACAACTTTTTATAACCTTTTTTAATTAAAAAGCATGATCTACTTATATAAGCATATGACATGGCAGTTATATGATGTGTTTAATACACCAATATGGCTCCAGTCATAATGTCTCTATATGATAATAACTATCAATGGCAATGGGGTGGGAACCATACTTCCCATCATGGACCTTGACTTTGAATCCTTGTCTCCAATCTCGATCCCCACTAGAGATAAAAATGACCTTCCATCTCCAATTCCCAATCGAGACAGGCTTCTTGTCGGGGACCCAAATCTCCAAAAATTTTGAATTAAAAGTTTTTTAGCAAATACATTTACTTAAAATAAGAAACATTTTTTTTAATATAAAAATACTTTAAATATATTTTGATATATAATATAAGTAATATCATAAATAATATTATATATGCATATATTTAATATATAATTGGGGTTGGGATGGGGTGAGGAATATACTTGCCATCCTTGGTCGGGTATCACTAACAATCTCCATCCCTGTCCTTGTCCTTACCATTAGGTCAGGGAAGCTAGGCACCAAGTAGGAATGGAAAAATTGCCATCCCTAAACTCTATGAGCAAAAGTAGATAGTGAAAATACACATAATACATGGATCATATACACTCAATGCTCACAAATCATGGTTCAAAAAATGAAGTATAGCAAAACAATATCTTTTACATTGTGTAGTTCCAAATTAAAAAAAAAAAAAAAAAGATAGGTATGGTATTAGTACCAAACCACCCTTTATTAAAACTAGGGGTGTTCATGGATTAACCAAACCCATGAGCCTAATTTTCAAACCAAACCAGTAGTATCATTTTTTTTTTGGAAAACCGATAATCAAAATTGAACCAAAGTCAACCGGTTTGGTTAACTGTCGATTCGGTTTGTTGGTTTTTTGGTTTTTATAAAATATATTATAAAGAAATACATAAATATATAAATATATAATAAAAAATTAGAAATGCATATAAAATATTATATTATAAATATATATTCTAATTAATCAAAACTAGAATTTATTGGTTAATCGATTTATTGGTTAATATTAGATAATATTTGGTTATATATATATATATATTCTAGTTAACCAAAACTAGAATTTTTGGTTCGATTTTTCTTGATCACTCCTACCTAGAACCATAAACTGACTTAAGGGAATATTAGATAATATTTGGATAGTGATTGTAATGTGCTGCTATCCAATTCATGTAAACTTGATAATTGTGACTATAATTATGAATAGAAATGATTCCTCTAGGGTGTCTAGAGAGACTAAAGTAGCGGTTCTACCTAGCACATTAAATCGATTTGGTCAGTCAACCGTTGATCCGGGGTCAGACTGTCAAACCATTCAACTCGGGAACGGTTTTGATCATTTTTGGGGTTTTTAAAATTTTTAATTTCTTTTTATTTTTCTGTCAAAACGGGCTGTCCGTTTGGTAGACGGTTGGACCATTCAACCTGGGAACCGGACCACAGAACGGTTCCCCGTCCGGTTTCCCTATTTAGAGATGGAGAAAGCTCACTGGCAAGAAAATAAAAGGAAATGAAAAGCAAAATAGCGTATTATAGAATCATTCGCCGCTTTGGCAAAAGGGCATATCAATGTGGCTGCTGGGATTCGAGCCCAGGTCTCCACGGCCACAACGTGGAATTCTTACCACTAAACTACAGCCACACAGTAGTTAAGGTTTAGACTGTATTCAATTTGAAAGGAAAAATAGGGAAATTTCAACCTTGCCATTCACATGAACAGCATCAATAGCTCTTCTTGAATAAATTCAATATAAAGAGTTAAAGGGGCTTAAAGCTTTGAATGGTCAATAATGTATCGATAAATTACCAAATGCCAGCTTAATTATTGGCTTGGCTACGATCTACGAGGTTCTATATAAGTGGAAAAGGAATTGAAGTTCATTGTGGATGGGTTGAAAGATGATGAAGACCCCCAGGCCCATGGAGATGGAGTGTGGGACCACTTGTTGAGGATTGCCAATAGTATTGCTTTGCTTTGCGGTGGGCCAGTGGCAGTAGTTGCTTCAAGTCAGTTCGAGATGAAATTAAATGATAACCGAGATGTTCCTGATATGTGGCTGTCGTAGTGTCTTGTGAGTGGTGTAAGATCCGCTCGTCCCACGTGACTACGATGAGAAGTGCTCCGCGGCTACACAATACACATGCCTTTCTCTGGTACATCTTCATCTCCTCTTCAAACTCAGATACCAAACCCACGAAAACTGCTTCGCATTTGTGCTCAGTTGATAAAAATTAAATTCCAATTAAAAGAAAGAAGAGACGAAAGAAGGAAGTTGAGGACTATTTGATAAGTTGCGTTTATAATCTATTTCAACACCAACCTTTTTGAGGGTTTCGGAGAGTATCAGAAATCCCAGAAACCTTGGAGGAGCTTCTACTGTCTTTTATTTTTTTAATACTTCTTTCCGATCAAACCTCAGGGTTTGGGGGGATACTAGGGTTTGGTGACAATGTCTGCAGGAGTTTGCGGCAAGCGTCTGGGTTTCGAAGAAATCTTCGGATCTTCGACGCCGTCGTCGTCGGCCAAGAGATCTAGGTATTCTATTCTTGGTTCTCCGATCGTTTCGGCTGATTTCGGGTTCGGATCTGATAATAACATCTTGACCTTGCTCCGTATGTTCCCTGCCATGGATCGTGAGGTACGCTTGCTGATGAATTGGTTCTTTCTGCGTTTCCATGTGCTGAATTTTAAATTTTGTAGTGAATTCCACTAACATGCTTTCTCCTTTTTTGTGATCTTACTCATAATTAATTCAACGAAATTCTATGGTTACTCATGTGTATGTTTGGTTTTGATCGGAATCGAGTTCTTTCTCGTAGAAACAATTTTATTTGGAAGAATTAACCACTAATGTTATTCTGTAGTCTATAGTCATGCAACCTGTGTAATTGCATAGGAATTCATGTGCGGTTTTGTGTTTAATTATTTTAAAATCTTCATACAAGTTTTTTCTTATTTTCACAAAATTTCAGAGCAAAGTTTGTTGCTTAAAAGCATATTTTTCTGTTTTTCTTTTTTGCTTTGGAGGCCTGGGAGGAGGTTGAAGAATAAGTCACGGCGTCTAATGAGGACTAAATCTACTTAGAAACTCCATGATTGGGCATGTAATTCTATTGCTGCACTGTCATTTGACTGTGAATAGCCTTTGAATTTCAGATATTATTCATGCTTGAGTTTGCAATTTATTTCAATGCTTCTAGAGACTTTAGGGAGAATCAAAACTTGCGACCTTGTTGTCTGAAGTTGCATTGGAGTTCAAATTGACTTTACACTTTCTATGCAGATAACTTAGCTAGATTTATAGGGCAAAATTCTGATTTTCTGTTCGAAGATGAACTGAGGTTTTAGTTTTAGTTTATATAATGATCTATGTGATTTCATCCCATCTTTCAGGAACATGAAGGGATGGTTTTATCACTTTTGTTATCAAAACGACTTTGATGCTTTGATCAACTCCTAGCATGACTGCTAATTGTGCTAAGCTTGTCTATCATGGATTAGAATTTTGATGTTAATGCTTTGGTCAACTCCTGCAATTATGTCCATTACGTCTCTCTGCATGATAAAATTTTATTCATTTGTTGCTTTGGGTTCTCTTTTACGTTTGAGGTTGTAAGCTTATAATCTTTCATTCTTGTTACTGTTTAGGTGGTGGAAACTATTCTCAATACTCACAATCATAAAATCGAAGATGCTATTGAGAATCTTCATGCTCTATCCCTGGCTGGTGGTTCTGCCAAAAATGGATCTCAGAGCCTTGGTTCAACAGCAATTGCAAATGGCCCCAATGTTCCAGGTCAGAATGGGTTCTTGGATTCTATATGCTACAGTACCATTTCCTCCAGAGAGTGGGTAATAAAACTAGTTTATCTTCAGCAAATTACTTATATGAGTCTTCTAAATCTCTTTCTTTCCCTGATAATTTTGCATGTCTATATCCAGATAATACAAATGGTCAGACATCAGGGCAGGAAATTGAAGACTTACGGGATGATTATTCAACTAGTGAATCTACAAGCTCTACAGGTACAGATGGATCTAAATGGGTAGATATTTTTGTTCAAGAAATGATGAATGCAACAGACCTCGATGATGCTAGGGGTCGTGCTGCTAGGATCTTAGAGGTTTTTGAAAGGAATGTTGTTGCTCATGCAAGGGCATTAGAAGAGGTACTCAGCAGTTTCCATTCAATTATTAGAGTTATTATGTTTCTTGAAATATTGAAGTGGGAGATGCGTATTTATTCTGTTCTCACCAAGAGCTCTTTTACCTTGGTTTGGTACCCTTTTCATGGAGCAGCAAGAGGTAGCTTCTCTGAGAGAACATCTGCAGAGCTTATTAAAGGACAATCAAATACTAAAGAGAGCTGTTGGCATCCAGCATGAACGAAGTTTGGAGCAAGAGGAGAAGGTTAGGGAAGTACAAGAGTTGAAGCATATGATAAGTCAGTACCAAGAACAATTACGAACATCAGAGGTCTTTCTCTCTCTCTCTCTCTCTCTCTCTCTCTCTCTCTCTCTCTCTCTCTCTCTTTCTCTCTCTGCCTTGCTAGAGATGCCTCTTTGTTAGTATGATCCTATACTACTGTGGGGATTAGGAAATCTGTGATCCTTCTCTTTAGGAAAGTTAGCTAAAAATAAAAGTGAATTATTTCTACTGAATGTGCTCAATATTGGGCAAACTCCATCGATCATTTTGGGTTGATCATAAGTTGGAAACTAGAGATTTTTGGGCCCGGCAATTCTGTGTTCCTAAAGTAGTCATTTGAATTCTTTGGCATTGGGACACAGAAATTGAATTCCTATCCATTTTTGCTCACTTATTCCAACACAGCCCTTTGTTGAAAGTTGGCCAAAGGAGGCTTCCTTATGGAAACTGTTCCTTACCCGTCTGATTTGAGCTGATACCAGGTACAGTAACATGCTACCAGTTAAATTTTCTTGATGAGTGTCGTATAGTTGTTCAAGGTGTTCAATTGGAAAGATCTGAAAAGAATTTTGCTTTTGTACCTGTCTTATGAAACATGACTAGTTTGCAGAAAACGACCAAATTGCCATTTTTTTCTATCAAGTAGATGATAATAAACAAAAATTGATAAGGGTGTTTTCATGTCGATCATCCAAGTTTTTTCTGAATTATCATGTGTATGGTATCACCAGCCATGTTGGTCCTCTAGATCCAACTCTCTCTATTAGAAAAAAGGTTAAAATTAAAAATGAAGGATTGGCTCTTTTTATTTTATTTTTATCATATGAAAGTTGTTTGGGACTGTACTTCCTCCAGCCTTGTTGTGTCCAATCATTTTCAGTTCCTTGGCCAATGTCCTGAACGTTGAAGGTTGAACTAATAAATAACTGGCTGACAAACGTGAGAACAGAATAGCGGGACCAACATTGGGTAATTGCCTTTTTAGAATAATCTGTGCGGATACTGAGAGATGAAACTTATTTTATTTGGTGCAGCTTAACAATTACACACTGAAGCTCCATCTACAGAGGGCACATGAGTATAGTTCCAGTCCAGGGCATTTTCGTCCAGATGTGTTTTAAGCCTGTCACTCTTGAGCGTATTTTCCCTGCATTTGCTCGTGTATTTTACTTCATATTGTTGATACTGCAAAAAATTGTGAGCCGACGTGGAAATCGTAGTTCTGCTTCTGCATGTTAACCAATGCTGACGAGATCATCCATCCACTTTTGCGTCTTTCTACATACAGTTGCGGCAATTTCGGTGTTTGAGTTACTCAGCTGGCTATTTGGCAAGTGTCAAGTTGCTAGTCATTTTAAAATAGAAAATTTATTTTGTTTTAGAGTGCCTGAATCAGTTATACTCGCAGCTTGTTTCGCAGTAATGTAAATTTGAATATTTGATTGACAAAGAGGAACTGCCTGGCCTGTAATAGTTTGTAAGTTATATTTCTTTTAACGGGAGAAAGGATTTTGAGATGAATGTATTCTTTTCCGATAGAAAATTTCGTCTTTTGTTTTGTTTTCTTTTTGAAGGGCTAGGCTACGACCATGGTTTTCAAAACCGGACTGGATGGTTGGATCGAAAAAGCCAGGAACCAGTCCTGACCATTCTGTTTTTCCCCAAAACTGGATTTTTCTTAAAAACTGTTGATTTTGGTTAGTAAACCGCTGATCCGGGTGGTTAATCGTTTGAATTCTTCAAACAGTTTGAACGGTTTTGATTGTTTTTTATTTATTTTTTATTTTTTTGTTAAAATGGCTAACCGTTTGGTTTGAACGATTTAATTTTTTGACCTAGGAACCGGACCCCTTACCGGTTTGTTCTCCGGGACAGTTTTAAAACCTTGGCTTCGACTAGACCAGCAGGAGACCCTTCCAACCCGCTGGTTGGCACCTTTCCTCTGTTGTTTTTTTCATTCTGATTCTTCTAATAGGTTCTATTCAACGTGGTTATATGTGACTATGGGAGTTATGGCTCCAACCACCTAAGAGGCAAAAAGAAAATTGAAAACGATTGTATACACAACCCATTCGAGTCTAAAATTGGAGTGAGGCAAGTTGTTTGCTTGTTGCACTTGTTGCACTTTCGATCGTCTCTGGGTAGAGGTTTGTAACCATTTCTGAAATTCTCATTGTACTAAATCAATTGGCCTTTTGCAGAGCCTCAGCTTGTTTGAGTTGAACTTGGGTTCGTTTCGTTGCCATTTGTGCAGGTAGGTAAGAAAACTATGAACAGGATAAAAACCGGACAACTGCTGTCTGCGGGGTGGGGCAGTATTAATCTGTAGCAGGGGAACCACCCTTTTATATGCTTTGGGGCAGTTTTAATCCGTGGGAAAGCACCTTTCTTTATGGAGAGCCGAATAGGTAGAAAAAAAGGGTAATTTTATTGATAGTTGGACCAACCTTTCCCAAAAAACCTGCAACCGAAGGTTGTGCATTAGACATTTGAATATGATTTTCAATAAAGATGAAAAATGGGGAGGGAGACCATGCAGAAAGTCAGAAGTTGATAGAAACAAGAGCTTGTTAAACCAACTGGGTTTAGAAGAAATAAATAGCGGAGGGCCAAAGTTCACTTGGAGTAACGAGAGGAAGGGTTGGGACTTGTGAAGGAAGTCCTAGACAGGGGCTTATGCGACATAAATTGGAGGAATAAATTTAAGGATGCCTGGATCAATCATTATGTAACAATCAGTTCTGATCACACCCCCATTATTCTGGACCTAGAGGTAAACCTCTCAAAGAAAGGAAGATCTTTCAGATTTGAAGAAATGTGGACAACCCATAGTGACTGCCCAAAACTAGTTGAAGAATCTTGGATTGAGGAAACTGGTGAAGGAGCTCAGGAGAGCATAAATAAGAAAAATGAAACCCTAAGAAAAGTTCTAAGGAAATGGAACAAAGAAATTTTTGGTAATGTCCAGTGCAGGATTTCTGAGATCATAGATAATCTCCATCAAGAGCTCTCTAGAAACACTAACTGGAGGAGAGCTGGAAACTCTGTTAAAAATAGAGGAAATACTTTGGGCCCAAAAATCCAGAGCAAATTGGCTAAAGTGGAGGGATAGCTGGATAGAAACACTAACTATTTTCATAAAGTCACCTTGAATAGGAAGTTGAGGAATAGAGTAATGAAATTAAAAGATAAAAATGGTGATTGGGTTGAAGGTCAGGAAGCAGTTTGTAAAGTTTTTGTTGAACACTTCAGTAAAAATCACTGATTGCGGATTTAATTGAATTTCTTGCGAAGGGAAAGAGGAGGAAGATGAAGATTTCAGCAGTAGAGAAGAAAAGAGTAGGAAGTCAACCAGGATTCTTAGATAAATCTTAACCGCCAACCCCTCATTATAATTTATACTTAACTTAAAGGATAAGATATTACAATGATGGCCTTAATAGGGTGGCTACTAATGTAGCTGAACAGTCACAACTTTAAAGCATAAACTAATGGGCCTAAAGCCCAACAACTTCCTAACTAAATAACTTAAAATAAGAATAAAAACAACTACGCCCAATTCAACAATTTTGGTGAATTATTCAGCACCTCATGCCCAACCTGAATAGAGGAGGCAGTCAACAATTTATCTGTAAAAATTTTTTAGCAAGATGCCTTAGAGCTTGAGAGAGAAGTCTCTGATGAAGAGATCAAGAGTGCTCTTTACCAAATGGAACCTAGGGAAGCTCCTGGGCCAGATGGCTACCCAAATCTGTTTTATCAAAAATATTTGGGAATTGTAGGGAAGGAAGTGAGCAGGGGCAGTTCAAGAAATCTTCAAAGAAGGGATTTTACTTAGGGATTTGAATACCACTTTTATCACTTTAATACCCAAAGTCAAACACCCAAAGGAAGCTCGTCACTTCAGGCCCATTAGCCTGTGTAATACAATTTATAAGATCATTGCTAAGATCTTGGCTAATAGGCTAAAGCCAAAACTGAATACCCTAATATCACCAAATCAAAGCGCCTTTCTTGAAGGCAGATACATTGGAGATAATATCCTTTTTGCTCATGAAATTTTCCATCATATGAAAAAAAAATCCAAGGCAAAAAACGGAATGATGGAAATTAAAATTGATATGAGCAAAGCATATGATAGAATTGAATTGTGCTTCCTTAAACAAGTGTTAGAAAAGTTTGGGTTTGGTGAAAAATGGATAGGGTGGATCATGAAGTGTGTGACCTCAGTATCCTATCAGATTTTGGTTAATGGAACCCCAAGCCAAAGAGTCTATCCAGATAGAGGTCTTAGACAAGGAGATCTGAGTTGCCTTTACCCTTTTCTCCTTTGCTCTGAGGTGTTTTCAACTATCATTTCAAGGAAAGTGGAGGGCAAAGTAACAGGAATAAAGCTAAACAGGGAGTGCCCAACTCTATCCTATTTGTTCTTTGCCGATGATAGTTTCATCTTTGGTAAGTCTTTCGATGGAAGGCAAGGAAATAATGGAACCTATTGAATTGTATGAAGCTACTTCGGGACAAAAAATAAATATGACAAAGTCTAAAGTAAATTCCAGTGTTAAAATGCCCTTGAAGTTAAAAAAAAAAATGATAGCTAAAAGCCTCACTTGAAAAGGGTTGAGAAACCTTCAGTGTATCTAGGCTTGCCCCCCTCAATTGGTAGATCTAAATGTAATCTCTTTGATTACCTAGTGGATAGAGTAGAAAGAAAAACAAATGGATGGAAAGAGAAATTTCTTTCCCAAGCTGGCAAGGAAATCAAGCTCAAGACAGTGGTGGCAGCCATACCCTCCTGCATATCTTGTTTTTTAATCCCAAAGAAAGTTTGTGAAACAATTAAAAATGCACAGAGGGATTTCTGGTGGGGTTCCTCCAATCAGAAAAGGAAAATTCATTGGACCAATTGGGACCAGTTAAGCGAGAACGAACTAAATAGAGGTCTTGGCTTTAGAGATCCCCAGGTCTTCAACAAATCCCTTCTAGATAAGCTAGCTTGGAGACTAATTTCAGACCAAGCCAGCCTATGGGCCAGGGTAATCGAAGGAAACTATCTTAAAGGTAAGAGCATTCTAGATCCAAATCTCCCAACTCAAGGCTCATGGGGATGGAAGAGTGTTTTAGTTGGGAGAGAAGTCTTAATGGGTGGAGTTTGTTGGGGTATTGGAAATGGGGAGAGCATAGATATATGGCAACACCCTTGGATTCCAGGGCTTCCAAACAGAAGAATTATAGGTCCAAGTCCTAACAGGCCAGGGATTCAAAAGGTTAGTGAGTTAATTCTGCCTGCTGGAAGGGGATGGAATAGAAGAGTAATTAAAGAAAATTTTCTTCCTGAAGTAGCTAATCAGACCCTAAATATCAGATTAGCAACACATAATTGGGAAGATAAAATTTTTTGGTGTCCACACTCCCGAGGTAAGTTTATAGTAAGGTCTGCCTATTTCATTACGAAGAGTCAACATAGCAGAGTTTAAGTAGGGCAAGAAGCACTGCCTGAAGATAAATCTCTCTGGAAATCCATATGGTCTCTACCTGTGCAACCAAAAATCAGAACTTTTATTTAGAAAAGCTGTTTAATTGCAGTCCCAATCAAATCCCTTCTGCAAGCCAAGCACATAATAACTGACTCCACCTGTACTATTTGTGGCCAGCAAGAGGAAACCTTGACCCACATTCTTCTTAGCTGTGACCTAGCTCGTTGCATCTGGTATGGTTGTGGTTTAGGAATGAAAATGACTGTCCTAAACTTAAATGTTTCTTTTAAAAGGTGGTATGTGAACTGGCTTAAGATTTGTAACGACACTGGAGACCAGAAAGTTGATTTGTTAATGCTTTCAGCAATTATGCTTTGGACATTATGGCTTACAAGGAATAATTGCAATTTCAATAATGAGAAACCCTCTCCTGCTCATATGTTAACTCTGATTAACAGATTATACTTGGAGCAGAAAGATCATTTCAGGAAGGAGCATCATCAAGCGCTCCGTTCTAATGCAACCAAGCCTTGTCTTTGGAAGCTGCCAAAGCTGAACTGGATCAAGCTAAATGCTAATGGAGCCTGCCTTGGTCCTGGACGTGCAGCTTTTGGTATAATTACTCCCGACTCTAGTGGTGGTTGTGTAGCTGTGCATTATGGGCCCAGTGCAGCTAGTTCATCGTATCTTGCTGAAGCTGTTGCAGTTCTTGAAGCTATAAAATTAGCTAGAAGATTGAATTTTGTTAGAATTGAAGTTGAAAGTGATCGTAAACAGCTGGTCTCCTTTTCGACCAAGTCAAGTGACTCCTGTCCTTTGGAAGTCTTCTTTTGTGCAAAAGATTATATTGCTCGGTATAGTAGTGTTCTGGATATATATATATATATATATATATCTATCCTTTTGCTGGATTAGTAGGCAAGCAAACAAAGCTAAGCTGCACATAGAGTTGCATCTCAAGGGCTGAATGAATCAGCCACTTTTACTGATTACACATCAGACTGGTTTTTTTTTGTCGATGATGCTTCCTCTTCCTCTTGCGTGTCTTGGTTTTCAGTCTTTTTAGTTTGTAGTTGTCTTTTCTTACCTTGTAGTTTCTTCGGCTCCCTAGCCTTTGTATCTGTTTTGGTGTCTGTATTTTATTTCTGTTTTGGCTTTTAATGATGAATCCTGTTTTCCACCAAAAAAAAATTATATATACCATACATCTTTCATCTAGGAATAATTCATAATCGGTTGGTTAAAAAAAAAAATTCATAATCGTTTGGACTCGTTGTTCTGTGGGCATGAAATCATCTTGAAATATGCCATTCCAACGGCTGGGATCATAAATTATTTATTCTCATCTCCCAAGTCCCAATCCATGTCAACTTCTCTTCACGATAGTTTGCCGTCTGCGGATGCAAACGCCAACCCACGTCAGACTTCGAGTAGTGGACGACACTCGACAGTCTACAGTCTACACACTCATCTTCTAATATAAAACAGAGAACCTAGAAACTCTGGAAAGATCATTGCGAGCTGGTAACTTTAATCTCCTGTACACTCCTCTCAGGTCAGTATTTGACACGTTCGATTTAGCGTTCCTCCTGAATATGAGTTATATGTATCTGAAATTCTGAATATCTGATAAAGCTCAGAATTTTATTTATTTATTTTGGATTGTTTGCTTTCATTTTGCAGGATACGGTTCAATAGAATGGCTTTTGTAAAATAGATAATATAAGGTTCTTTTTTTGCTTGATTTTCAGCCTTTTTCTATTTTATTTCTGTATTTTTCTTTTCAGGTTTATCACTTCTTGGTAAAACCGTAGGCAAGTTAAGTTAGCGCTGAGAACCAGTTGCAAAGGTCTGGAATCAGGAAAAATGGGGAGTCTAAATGAGGAAAAGTTCAGGTTTTGTATTGACAGAGGGGGGACGTTCACGGACGTGTATGCTGAAATTCCAGGTCGATCAGATTGTCGGGTGATGAAGCTCTTGTCTGTCGATCCCTCCAATTACGACGATGCTCCGGTCGAAGGGATACGGAGAATTCTGGAAGAATTTACTGGGGAGAAAATACCACGGAATTCCAAGATTCCCACGGATAAGATAGAGTGGATTCGAATGGGCACAACTGTGGCTACCAATGCTCTTTTGGAGAGGAAAGGGGAGAAGATTGCTCTCTGCGTCACTCGGGGCTTCAGGGATCTGCTTCAGATTGGCAACCAGGCTCGGCCCAATATTTTTGACCTCACTGTTACCAAGCCCTCCAATCTTTACGAGGAGGTTATAGAGGTTGATGAGAGAGTCGTTCTCGCTCTTGACAAGGAAAAGGAGAATCCGGATTCCAGTCTTAATTCATCGTCATTCGTTAAGGGGATCTCGGGTGAGTTCATCAGGGTTGAGAAGCCTCTCGATGAGGAAGCCCTAAAGCCTTTGTTGAAAGGGTTATTGGAGAAGGGGATAAGCTGTTTAGCAGTCGTACTAATGCACTCATACACCTATCCTCAGCATGAACGTTTGGTCGAACGACTGGCTCTGAGCATGGGCTTCAGGCACGTTTCCTTGTCTTCGGCTTTATCTCCTATGGTTCGAGCAGTGCCTCGCGGTCTAACGGCCAGTGTGGATGCTTATTTGACCCCTGTTATTAAAGAATACTTATCAGGGTTCATATCCAAATTTGACGACGGTCTTGGAAGGATCAATGTTTTATTTATGCAATCCGACGGAGGGCTCGCTCCGGAGAGTAGGTTCTCTGGTCACAAAGCTGTCTTGTCGGGCCCTGCTGGTGGGGTTGTGGGTTACTCACAGACTCTTTTTGGGCTTGAAACAACGAAGCCCCTTATTGGTTTCGACATGGGTGGCACGTCTACGGATGTTAGCCGCTATGCTGGGAGCTATGAACAAGTTCTAGAGACCCAGATTGCGGGTGCCATAATTCAGGCACCTCAGCTTGACATTAACACTGTTGCTGCAGGTGGTGGCTCAAAACTTAAGCTCCAATTTGGAGCTTTTCGGGTAGGACCTGAATCAGTTGGTGCACACCCAGGTCCGGTTTGTTACCGAAAGGGAGGAGAACTGGCAGTAACAGATGCGAATCTGGTTCTTGGAAGAGTCATTCCTGATTATTTTCCATCTATCTTTGGGCCCAATGAGGATCAACCATTAGATGTGCAGGCTACCAGAGACGAATTCAAGAAGCTTGCAAATGCGATTAATTCATACAGAAAGAGCCAGGATCCGTCGACGAAGGACATGACGGTGGAGGAGATAGCTCTTGGATTTGTGGATGTAGCTAATGAAGCAATGTGCCGCCCAATACGGCAGTTGACGGAGATGAAGGGCCATGAGACAAGGAACCATGCGCTTGCATGCTTCGGAGGTGCTGGACCACAACATGCCTGTTCAATTGCTAAGTCCCTGGGCATGAACGAAGTGCTGATTCATAGACTCTGTGGGATTTTAAGTGCATATGGGATGGGTTTGGCTGATGTTGTTGAAGAGTCGCAAGAGCCATATTCTGCCGTTTATGGACCTGAGTCTGTCCAGGAGGCCTCTCGTAGAGAAGCTGTTCTTTTGAAGCAAGTACGGCAGAAACTTAGAGAGCAAGGTTTTAGAGATGAAGACATTACTACAGAGACATATCTCAACTTGAGGTACGAGGGTACTGACTCTGAAATCATGGTGAAGAGACCAAAAAGTAGTGAGGGTTCTGAAGATGATTATGCCACTGAATTTATTAAGCTTTTCAAACAGGAATACGGATTTAAACTACAGAATCGGAATATCCTTATCTGTGATGTGAGAGTTCGTGGTACAGGAGTAACTAATATTTTGAAGCCTTGTGCATTAGAACCTGCTTCAGGTAGTCCTCAAGCTCAAGGCCATTACAATGTTTATTTTGGAAAAGGATGGCACAAGACCTCATTATTCAAACTCGAGAATCTTGGTTATGGGCATATCTTGCTAGGCCCTACAATCATCATGAATGGTAATAGTACTGTGATTGTAGAACCTGGGTGTAAAGCCATTGTCACCAAATACGGGAACATCAAAATTGAGATCCAATCAGTTCCAACCACTGTTAAAGTAGCGGAAAAGGTGGCTGATGTTGTCCAGCTTTCAATCTTCAATCACAGGTTTATGGGCATAGCTGAGCAGATGGGACGAACCCTACAGAGAACTTCCATTTCAACAAACATCAAGGAGAGGCTTGATTTCTCTTGTGCTCTGTTTGGTCCAGATGGAGGATTGGTTGCTAATGCACCCCATGTCCCTGTCCATTTGGGAGCTATGTCCAGCAGTGTTAGATGGCAGATCAATTACTGGGGTGATAATTTGCACGAGGGAGATGTTTTGGTCACTAATCATCCCCGCGCAGGAGGAAGCCACCTTCCTGATATAACTGTTATTACTCCTGCTTTCGATGATGGGAACCTGGTATTTTTTGTGGCAAGCAGAGGGCATCATGCAGAAATTGGGGGTATAACTCCAGGGAGTATGCCACCCTTCTCAAAGTCCATATGGGAAGAAGGTGCTGCAATAAAAGCATTCAAGCTTGTAGAAAAGGGAATTTTCCAAGAAGAAGGAATTGCCAAACTTCTTCAGTTCCCCTGTTCTGATGAATCAGATTGTAAGATCCCAGGAACCCGTAGGCTTCAAGATAACTTATCTGACCTGCAAGCGCAAGTGGCTGCAAACCAGAGGGGAATATCACTTATCAAAGAACTTATTGAACAGTATGGTTTGGATACAGTTCAGGCATACATGAATCATGTGCAGGCAAATGCAGAAGAGGCTGTGAGGGTAATGCTCAAGTCAGTGTTTGCTAGAATTGCAGGTCAGTCAGCTGATGTTGGGCAGAAAGATTCTGTAGCTATTGAAGAAGAAGATTATATGGATGATGGGTCTATCATACACTTAAAGCTTATGATTGATTCTAACAAGGGTGAAGCTACTTTTGATTTTGGTGGGACAAGCCCTGAAGTGTATGGGAATTGGAATGCACCAGAAGCAGTAACAGCTGCAGCAATCATATACTGCCTACGCTGTTTGGTTGCTGTGGATATTCCTCTAAATCAAGGTTGTCTGGCTCCGGTTAAAATCCATGTCCCTACGGGTTCATTTCTGTCTCCAAGTGATAAAGCTGCTGTTGTGGGAGGCAATGTTCTAACATCTCAGAGAATTACTGATGTTGTGCTTACTGCATTTCAGGCCTGTGCATGTTCTGAGGGTTGTATGAATAACCTAACTTTTGGGGATGATTCTTTTGGTTATTATGAAACAATCGGAGGTGGGTGTGGGGCTGGTCCAAGCTGGGATGGAACTAGTGGTGTCCAATGTCATATGACCAACACCCGCATGACTGATCCAGAGATTTTTGAGCAGCGTTACCCAGCTATATTGCATAAATTCGGTCTTCGAGAAAACAGTGGAGGTGCTGGATTTCATAGAGGAGGAGATGGGCTTGTAAGGGAGATAGAGTTCCGGCGACCAGTTGTGGTAAGTGTGCTTTCAGAAAGGCGTGTTCATGCACCAAGAGGGATGAATGGAGGCAAAGATGGGGCTCGTGGGGTTAATTACCTTATTAGAAATGACAAACGCAAGGTTAACCTTGGAGGTAAGAACGCAATCAAGGTGCAGGCAGGGGAAATACTTCAAATTTTAACCCCAGGTGGTGGTGGCTGGGGTTCTTGTCCTTGATTCTCTTTTATGTGAGACTTTTAAATTGTCAGTCCCTTCTGATCTTGGCAATGGTTTGTTTTTGCAGAGAGCTTCCTGCTGAACTTTAGAAATATATGATAAGTTCGTATTAATGATTTAGAAATTATGGCCTTATTTGTATTGCTTGTAACTTGGTATGCTAGTTATATGATGTTGACTTGGCTTTAGAAAAAAATTCAGCAAAATAATGGCTTTCTGCAACCCTACTGAAGATAATCTCTAATCTCTCATTCTCTCTTGTATTGATGTTATTACTGATTTTCTCCATATTTTTGCAATTCTTTTTCTCTTTGCCATCCCTCAAATCCCAAGCAGGAAACCATTTATTTCTCTTACCTAGAGTCTGCATCAAGTTGGCTCAAGCTGAATCGCTATTTGTCTAAGCAATACCCAAAATATGAAAAAAAAAAACAATAAATTGCAATAAATAACATCTTATAATTCAAAATGCAAGTATCAAAATTGAAAATTCATAAATTAATAAAGGAGGTTAAAGGGATATTCACTACAGGGAGACGAAGTTTTTCCGGGCAGTTTCTTAGCAGCATTCATAAGAAAATTCTGGTACAAATGTGTTCAAAACGTGATGACTATTATTTAATAAAAATAATATTTTTACCAGCAATCAGTCATATCTATTGGTAAGGTCAAAGAATGACAGCCTCAAACTAACACACCTAAAAATAAAAAAATACTACCTGCAGGCCCACTGAGATTGAGCTAATTGATTGGCTATTACAAAACCCTTTTCTTCTTTTCCCTCTTATCTTCCCATTTTCCACCAAACCCTAACCAGTATTGCCACCACACTAAAACACTGTTAGAGGAGATTTATCACCACTGCTGCTGGTATTCCATCTTGCGTTCACTGGACCTACCTAGAGGAGATTCACTGCCAGTAGGTTTTGCTGCATAGGTATTTTCATTGTTATCTCATTTTAATTATTTTATTTTATAGTTCTATTTATACAGCTTAGAAGTTCTAATCTTTTCAATAGCTGACTGCTTATAGCTATAAAAAGCATTGCTCTTACATATCTTTCCATTGATTGTTGATGGATGCTTCTTATTCTTCTATTAGTTTGCTGCTTTTAGAAATTTCTGGTTGCATTAGAACTGCATTGATCCTGAGTAATGAAAAAGAAATGAGAACCATCTTTTCACTTCTTTAATTTTTCTTTTCCAGTGGAACTCTTCTCATGGCTAGTGTATTGGCAGACTTAATAACCCACTTGAATGGGTTATTCAGGCTGGTAGCTAGTGATTTGGCCTCAGAATATAAGCCTCGTATATAACCCACTTGAATGTGTTATACCAAGGCCTTTTGCATATAGATCACCTCACCACTTTTCTCTTTTTTCTTAATTCCCTACACATTAGAAACTCCAGGTTATGTATTTATGCCCATTACATGCAGATAGGAGGCCATAAACATGGAAATCCCTGATTTTTTACATTTTTCATATCCAAGGCTTATATTCTGCATGTGAATGAGGTTCTACTTTTTCCATCTATAATGCATAAGTTATTTACTTTGCAAGTAGATAAAAAATAAGTAAATTTCTTCAAGTTTGGTTTATTCCAGTACCATTCTGTTTACCAAAATCCCTTTGTACAGTAGATCATCACCTTAATATCAAGTGGAACCTTGTTTAAATTATTTATTATTTTATATTTGTCATTAATGTTCTTTCTATTAAAATAAAATATGTGAAAAAGTAAAATATATGGGTCTCATTTGTGCGAGTGGCATTCAAATGTCCCCCCCCCCCCCCAAAAAAAAAAGTTCTTGTTTTTCTCCATTAATAGAATGCAGAAATAGTGAAACACAAACATGGCCTCTTACCTCTGCATAGGTAAACTGCTCCAAAGCCACTTTGTTCAATTTTTTTTTTTTTTGGATCAGTAACTCAGGAAAAAAAAATTCATTAAGCAAATTAAGGCAGCACAACAAGAAGTTGTGAAGGATACAATTAAATACCAAGTGTCTAAATCCCCAAAATATCACAAGAGAGCCCAAAACATAGACCGTTTTTGTACCCCTTGTTTAGCTAAACTATGTGCCAAACTGTTGGCAGATCTTCTAACCCGGTTAACTTGAATAAACATGTCCCTGGAGAGCCATTTGAACCTCCTAAGGTCATTCCTTAGGTGCCAAGAAATTCCTTCCCCCTTCTTTAACCAGTCCACAACTGTTTTGGCAGTCATCTGTAGACTTGGGCGAGTTCTTCATACGAGAATTCCACTGATTTTTCCACAGTGATACTTGCGAGCCACAGGGAATCATCTCTCTCTCCAACAAGATGAACAGATTCAGTCTCTTTATCTGAGGCACTTTATGACCTAGACCCAACAAAATCAATTGTGCCTTTTTCTGGTAGTATGCATATACATTAAGAAATATATGAACAGAACAAAAGATGCATGAACATAATGAACTTTAGAAAGAAAATGAAAAAAAAAAAGATCTTAGTGTAATCATTCATGGAGAGTGGGAGATGAGAGAGAGAGAGAAAGAGAAGGAGAGGAAGATACGATTGAGAGAAAAAGAACTAACATCTGTGGCGGCTTCTAATTCACTATTTATATTAACTTAATAAAAAGAATAGAAATTATAAGCATGCCCTTGGCGGCACACCCTAAAGACAAACTAATAAAAAAGAAGGAAAAGTAAATAACTGACAATATCTTAACAGGACAACCTACTAACAACAACTATAAAGTAACAATTAAATAAGCTTTACATCACTCCCCTTCAAGTTGGGCTGAATATGTCTATCATGCCCAGCTTGTCACATAACTCATTGTGTCACGAGTATGGAAGCCTTTTTGTGAGAACATCAGCGAGTTGTTCCTTGGAGTTGACATAAGGGATGCAAATTTCTCTTTTTTCCAATTTTTCCCTTATGAAGTGTTTGTCCATCTCAATGTGTTTGGTCTTCTCATGTAGGACAGGGTTGCTGGCAATGTTTATGGTTGCCTTGTTGTTATAGTAAAGAGACATAAGATTATGAACAACTCCAAGCTCCCCTAGAAGATTCTTTAGCTAAAGGACTTCAACCACTCCATGTGCCATAGCTCTATATTCAGTTTCAGCACTTGACCTTGTTACCACACTTTGTTTCTTGTTTTTTTAGGTCACTAGGTTTCCTCCCACAAATGTGCAATATCCACTCGTGGACTTTCTGTCATACACAGTACCTGCCCAATCAACATCTGTAAAGGCTTACTAAATAGTAGACCTGCTCCAGGATATTTTTTCAAGTATCTAAGAACTCTCTCTATCGCCTCCATGTGTGGTTTCTTAGGAGAGTGCATGAATTGGCTTAGAACCCCAACTGAATAGGCAATGTCTAGACGGGTCATGGACAAATAAATTAGCTTTCCCACCAACCTTTGGAACTGTTTCACATCTTTCAGAGGTTCACCATCCCAGTCACCCAACTTGTGGTCAACATCCATGGGAGTATCTGTTGGCCTTGCACCTAATTTTCTTGTGTCCTATAATAGATCAAGGGTGTATTTCCTTTGAGAGATAAATATACAATTTTTCTAAGCAGGCAACTTCACTTCCAAGAAAATACTTCAAGGGACCTAGATCTTTCACTTCAAATTTAGAGACAATGAATTGTTTCAATTTTTGTATTTCTGAACTCCAACTTCCTGTAATGATGATATTATCCACATACACTATCAATACAGCAACTTGTTCTTGACATCTCTTCACAAAGAATGTATGATCAGACTGACATTGTTTGAAGCCCATATGTTGAACTGCCATGTGAAACTTACTGAACCAAGCTATGTGAGATTGTTTTAAACCATAAAGAGACTTTTACAATTTGCACACCTTATTTTCACTTCCCTTGGCACAGAATCCAGGGGGTTGAACTATGTATACTTCTTCCTCTAAGTCACCATTTAGAAAAGCATTATTTATGTCTAGTTGATGCAATTCCCATTCAAGATTAACAGCTAATGATAGGAGAACCCTAATTGAGTTCATCTTATATACTGGAGCAAAAGTCTCATCATAGTCAATCTCGTACACTTGAGTGTACCCTTTGGCTACTAATCTTGCTTTGTACATTTCAATTGTTCTGTTTGCCTTGTATTTAACAGTAAACATCCACTTACACCCCATGGGGTCTTTCCCCTTTGGAAGATCCACCAATTCCCAAGTTTGATTTTTGTGAAGAGCAATAATCTCATCTTTCATAGCATCTATCCATTCGGGGCATTTTAAGGCTTCTGCAACGTTTCTGGGAATATGGATGCAATCAACTGTAGATAGAAAGGCTCGATATGAGGGAGAAAGGTGATCATAAGAGACAAAATGGGTAATGGGGTGTCTAGTAGTGCATGACTTGACTCCCTTTCGTTGAGTAATAGGAATGTCAAGGTCATCCACAGCATGTGTAGGGGGGTATCAACAGGTGCAACAAGGATTGGACTTACCTCCTGGGAGTCTAACGGTGTCAATTGCTCAATATTTGGTTGTTCCACATCTCTATCACATTGATGATCTCTATGACGTGTCCGTTGGAAGACACAAAATGGAGCAAGGTCCGGAATAGATGGAAGAGAGACTTTGCGGACCTGAACTTGCTTCTCCTCTTCCACACTACTACTCGCCCCTTGAGTAGAAGTAGGGAAGAATGACTCAGACTCAAAGAATGACAAATCCATAGACACAAAAAACTTGTGACTAACGGGATCAAAGCACCGATATTCTTTTTGAGATGAGGGATCAAAGCACCGATATCCTTCATTCTTATTGCCTAAGCAATGTGGGGCTTAGAAAAACATTCAATGGTAGCACTCATTATTTAGTGTTGTTCCAAGATCTACATTATTAAAGAATGAGAATAGAGGGTTTGCCTTCACTATGAAAGGATAGGCAAGCCAAGCCAAACTAACTCTAATAATTAAATGAGGCCTATGCCTTTTTTTTTTTTTTTTTGTGCATAGGCTTTAGCCAAGCTTTGTGCCATATTTTTTTTACATATATTACATTACATTTAATTTAATTTAAAAATAAAGTTTAAGTAATTAATTTTTATTATTGGATGTTATAGGCTCAGTAAGCCCATAAACCCAACCCAGGCTCGTGCAAGGCCAGGCTTGGGCTTGCAAACTATGTCTGGGGTGTGGAGTGGGCCAGGCATGGGCCTAGTCCATGACCACCCCTACCAGAAAGTACACACACAAGAAATGCATTTTAATATTTATATAAAGTGTGAAGTACCACTTACGAGGATATATTTAAAAAAATCAGGTGGTGGTAAAAATTGAAGAATTAAAACTTAAAAGGTCAACCAATTTCATCTAGATATATTCTTGTTTGATATCATAGTGGTAAGGATGCCTACTTTCAAATGAATTTAACTATAAAAGTTTATATGAATTAATACAATATAAATTAGGCAATATTTGGAACCTTGGGAGGGGATTGCATATATCATCCATGACTTATCGCAACTATATGGGGTCAACTACATGAATCTTGTTTCAATAATCCATTCTATTTAAAGCTATATCTATTGTTAAATTATTAGGGCTTAAATCATTTCTTACTTCCTCCACCTATACCCTTTTTGGTATATTCCAAGTTCTTTCTAGACCCCTAATATATAACAAGTCACTTCTAATTGGTGTAGTTGCACGAGTGTGTTTAAAAAGAATGATTTAGGCCATGTTTGGGAATGCCTAAAAATAAGTGTTTATTTGGGCTAGGACCATACCGGTAAAAATTTATTGGTGTTTGGGAAATAAGTGCTTATTTTAAAAATAAGTGTTTATTTTTTAAGCCCAAATTTTCAGATTTTTTTAAGTGTTTATACAATAAGCACTTGTTCAATTTTTTCCTTCCAAAATTATCCTTGGTTGAATTTTAAAATACCACTTATAAAATTATTCCTATAAAAGTGTTTATGTAATGGTACTTTTATAAAAATGCTTTTGTGTAAAAGTACATTTCATAAAATTACTTTTATAAAAAGCACTTTCATAGGGGTATATTTAAAAAAAATTAAAAGAAAATGAAAGATAAAATTGTCACAAATGCTTATTTAAGTGTTTATCGGAGGAAAAGACCACCAAACGCTCAATATGAAACAAGTACTTAATTTTTAAAATAAATACTTGAAGAAGTTGGATGCCAAATACAAATAAGTGCTTATTCGAATAAACACTTGTTGTTAATTATTTATGTTTAACATAAGCACTCCCAAATATGAGTTAGTGCTAATTGTTTTGTTTTGTTTTCTCTTTTTCTTCCTGTTTTTGTTTCTTGTCCATTGTATCATAAACAAATAAAATAAAATAAAATAAAAAGGTTTGGTGTTTGGGGTTAACTGGGGTAAGCTATTCTGGGCAAGTCCTATTAGTGATCAAATGAGGCATGCACATCCCCAGTTTGTGGTGTCAGCAATCATGTGGGATTCCAACGACATGGGGAACCATTTTTGCGTGAGGTCCTATGCATACAACACGTGACAAAAGCAAGAGAATCCGGTGGAAGATTTTTTTTTATTTTTTTCTCTCCAAATAATCAAAGACAACAAAACAAGAACTGATCATCACTGTGATTGGGCAACATAGTAAGTTGCTTCTTCTTCAAGTCTATCTTTCATCCAATCCGGATTCCGGAGGAGAAAAAGAGGACCAAGAGTTGCAAGGTCGCCACTGACCACACCAGCTAACGAACAGTTCCAAAATGCCCTTTAGAAATAGAATAAATCAAACCTCAGCTGGACATACAAGAATCTCACTAATACCAAGGCAAGAGATTATCACTTTACAATCGGAAAAACAAAAAGCATTAATTGTTCAAGCCCAGGTGAAGATGAAGCCAAATTTAAACCTTGGATCTTAGCAAATTAAATGTAATGTTGTCCTCAAGGTTCATGTGTAAAGTTTAAGCATTTCAAGTTGTAAATGCTGTAATTTGGGGTTTTCCCTAAGACCCCTAAAATATTTTATCAATATATAACACCGAACGTACTGAAAGACCTCGACTATTACTTATTCCAATCAAAAGGCCACTTCAGCTATTACCAACCAACTGTCCCTTAATATCATCAAATTCATTCTTAATTTATTTTAATCCCGATGGATAACATCTGATTCAAATATATAAATAGGAGTGCTCGTTCTGTGCTGGACGCGTGAATCCGCCAATCACAGGCGACTACGTTAGCGTATTAAATAATGCTTAATGTTAACCGGCCTTTATACGTTGAATAGGAGTGTCCATGAAAAATCGAAAAATCAAGAAAATCGAATCATAAAATGCGGTTAATCGACCGAATATATATATATATATATATTTTAATATATGTTATAAATATAAAAGACCGAAGAACTGAATTGGTCAAAAACTGAAACCAACGGATCAGTTAACTGGTGTTACCGATCTAATTTCGATTTGGCAAAATGAAAAAATTGATACCACCGGTTCAATTTACAAAAAAAAGGGCCATGGTTCGGTAAGGTGTCCGGTTGAACGGGACACGGAAGGACAAAAAACTTAAAACACGTTTTTAATTAACCTATTGGATGTTCGATCTCTCTCACCCAAAAGCATCCACTAGCGATCTCATTCCACACTGGCAACGGTGACTTACCGGAGGAGTCCAGGGAGCTTCATTGATCGAAGTGATTCGGAACATCCGAAGCCAGCCGGGATGCGATCGCCAAGTGGTACATGATGTCGTGGCAGTTGTCAGTCTCCATTGTCATCATCTGGAGCTGTTACGCCTTCTCTTGCGTGAAGCAACCTGGAGCGAATCAAGGCCTCGGTCGTGCCATCGTTGATGCAGAATTAGATTTTTCCCTTGTCTTAACACATACTCTGCAAAAACACCTGGATTGAAATCCCTCTCAACTATCCTCTCCCGAAATATTTCCAACACCTTAGACCTTGCTGCTCCACCCCTTATTGATTCCAAGAATAGCCTCAAATTGAGCATTGCTTGTTCAGTTAACACCAATCCTTCTCTCAATCCGAGTAACATCAAACTAACCTTTATCTAGTTTGCAAGCTTACAGCTTCGCCCACATGCGTTGGCCTTCCCACAATTCCAAGCAATGGGGACAACCACTTCACCACTTTGTCATCCCCACTGGCGAATATGGCCAGTTTCTCCTTCCACCTTTTCTTTTTCTCTTCCCTCTCCAATCTCCACTCAAACTCCATTCGCTTTCTTCAGTTAGAACAATAGGAGCGAGTTTCTGATATGGTCTCCTCATCTCTCTCTCTCTCTCTCACTATTATTGTTTTCTGATTTTGTTGTGTTTGTTCTGTAATTTCAAGTATTTGATTTTCTTGTATTCGTCAATGCCCTCCGGTTCCCAAATCTATTCTTCAATCAATGGTTATTGATTAGTTTAACATTAGATCTTGTTCTCTGTTTTTCTTCATTTTGAAGTTTTTCTATTTAAGTTGTTATTAGATCACTTATTGATCTACGTTTTGATACCAGTTTTTTCCTCAATCTCTGGCTTGCCTTACATTCAGTGGTGCATTTGTAGATAAAACGTGTCACTAGTATCATTGTGATCCTTTGTTTTAAAGTTGTCACACCTAACTTTCTCAGTTTCTCCGGTGTTGTCTCACTTTATTTCCTCCGGTTTCATCACTTCTCTTCTACCTGTTTTTCCCTTATCTTTTTATTGTTTTGTCTTTTAGTGGCCGGTTCAACTAATTGGACCACCGTTAACACTACAACCCCATTAAATCCCTGTTAAATTTATTAAAATGATGTATTCAAGGTTCACATGTCCAATGCACCCATGGGTGCACAGAATGCAAGCTCTATAAACATATAAAGTTCGAATCTAGGTATATCTGATTCAATCTTATGCCATTCTTTTTATCAGGCAAGTGCCACTCACTTCTTACTTGAGTAATCAATTTTATTGGCAATCCGCCTGTTATGTCCAAAAATTTTTTATTGAAAAGACTGATCACCCCATAAAATGAGATTCTTCTTTTAAAAGGCCTAAATTAAGGATGTGTTTGGCTTGAAAGAAAAGTAGGAAAAGATAGAGAAACCAAACACAAAGGGTCTTGAATATGCCAAAGAGGTGAATGGGGTAGCACAAGCTAAATAAGGTTATTATGTAATTCATTTCCTGCACAAGCTAAATAACATTTGTAATCTTATCCAATATACTGCTTCAGCCTCTTATCGGCAAATTGGATTCATATCTTAAATTTTCTTGCAGATAAATAAGGTTATTATGTAATTCATTTCCTGCAAGTTTTTTTTTTTTTTTAAATAAATAACAGACTTGGATTCTAAGTTCTGAACGCTAACCTGCATCATCAAGAAGCTCCTTTGACATAAGAGTAGCATTGTTCATAGCCCGGATCTCCTACCAACAAAAAACGGTTCCAACACGATGAGATATGTCATATGTGGACAGATACTGTTGGAAACATGTTGGGACAGTTTTTCTTGGGAGGAGATTCCAGCATTGTTCATGTATTTATTAAAACTTACTCTATGGTTTGTGTTTTATTAAAACATCCCCTATGATTTGCAACTGATTTTTAGTTGAGCTTTCATTGATAATAATTTGTATTAATTGTTGATCCACCTAAACCGAGAAAAAAATGTTTAATGAAATGGACCTATGGTTGTTTATCCCACTAGTACCCCTATCAAAAAAAAACTTTGACATAATATATAGAACTTGGTTGAAGAAGACACAAAGAGAAGAAAATCAACTAACTAATTATTTAACTCTTTTTTTGATAAAAAAGGAGTTGTATGAAAAAAGCAAACAACAAGATATAAGATACAGACACAAGAACAACAGGAAAAAAAACAACCACCCGACTAAACTAATTCAATTCAGGTCATGACTCATGATAGAAGTGGGGAAATTCTTTAATAATTCTACTTCAAGTATATATATTTTTTGGTTAGATTCCCGGGGAAGGCAATCACCAACCGTCTGACCCGTTTTTCCTGTCTTCAATCAATATCGCCATTTAAGCCTTGTACTTGCAGGCTGCAGCTATATGAGGTCGGCTCCAAGAATCTACTTTTGAAATCTCCTGCTATGCCTATTCAACGTAATATTTATTGTTAAATTATGAGTATTCTTAATTAATTTTATGTGTTTTTTGTGGCCCCTTTATCTCTGTAATAGATCATTTTATTTGTTGAATTCTTGTACAAGAAAAGAAAAAAAAAAAAAAGAAAAGCAAAATCCTTGCTTAACTTAGAAGTTTGAAGTTTGAAGGAGCGTCCAATTAATTTGATGATTGTAGATGAAGAGTGAAGAGAAAGAAGAACGTTTCATCATAACGAAAAACAAAAGCTGTAAAGAGGGAGACTTGTGACCTACTTTGTTTTGCACTTGAGCCGTTATCACACTATTTATGTTATGGGAAAACAAAAGAAAACCCGACGAGAGAGAGCTTAGCTTCTCACTTCTCACTTCCCACTTCCCACTTCCCAAAGGCGTGAAAGATCAGCAACCTGCAACCAACCAAATATTATTAAATTTCCCCTCTCCCTCCTCTACTTTCAAAGACGGTATTGTAGAGGAGACTGGAGTATGGGACCATGGGTAATTGGGTAGCGGTAGTTGTAAGTTGTTGCCCAACAATTTCCGCCCATCTTTCAAATAACATGTTTGACTGAGCACCAGTCATCACTCACCAGTCTGGATTTCTTAATTTTTACTACCTTCACTCTACTCTCCATTCTGCTGACTACTAACCCAATAACATAATAATACAGCTCTCTATAAGCTGCTAAACAACAGTTCTAAGTTCTCTGTTAAACAGACCAAAACAAAAAAGAAATCTATTATACTTCTCTGCGTCTGTTCATGGCAAACTGATGTTACTTTTCTGCAGTTGTTGTTAATATATTTTAGAACCTCGAACCAACATCACTCAAAATCTCAAAATAAAAAACCAAGACTCAAAAAGTTAGAAAGCAGAGCAAGACTAACGGACGATCAAAGTGAATGGGAAACGGGGGTGTGGTCAAGGTACAGAGCACGCAGAGAGAGAGAGAGAGAGAGAGAGAGGGGGGGGGGACTGTTTTCTTTCCGTCATTGGTGCATATCATGTTGCATGTCTATTGGGGAATTGATGATAGTAGGAAATCCGGACTGTTTATGTTTGACTGGGCCATCAGCTTATCCACGTCAGAGACCTCCACGAGCATCAATTCACACCCGCGGGTGACGTAAAGTCGTAAACAACTGAAAACTTTGCTCGTAACTCGTAAGCCAGTAGGGAAAGAATTCACATCTGAGGGAGCCCCACGGCATATCCCAACCGTGTAACCGTGTATTGGAGCATCTCCCACTGACAACTTCGGAAGATGTTCTCAATACACGCTGAGATGTGTATTATTCTCAGCAACTCAAAGGTGAGCTACAGCTACGTAAAGATTACGGACAGTGGGTCCTACATAACTTATTTACCGGCCAACTTATCAAATCCGCCCCCCCCCCTCCGGCCACGAGGTTCTCGCTTCTGCGTGCTGTTTCGGTGTTTCCTTCCTTTCTTCACCCTCTCTCTCTCTCTCTCTCTCTCTCTCTCTCTCTCTCTCTCTCTCTCTCTCTCTCTCTATATATATATATATATATAACCCCTATGTATAGATACTGACACGATACCTGCATTGGTATTCAAAAGCTTCGACATTAGTTTCTTTATTGATTCTTCAGTGTAAGGTAAAAGATTGATTTTTTCCCTTAAAATTTGTTTGTTCGGTGAGATTCAGATCTGAAATCGTTTGGTGAACACTCCCTCTTAGATATGGAGGAGTTTTCAATCGTTTTAGTTTGCTTGATGTTGAAGGTTTTGTCATCTCTTTTTTTTTTTTTTTTCTTTTCTAGTTGGTATCGTTTTGGTGGTAAAAGGTCTCGTTTTTTGCACAGTTTCCATCTCGTTATATATAGTTCTTAGGTCCTAGTGTTTTCTTAGGATTTCAGCGATCAGAAAGAGGGAACAGAAAGTAGGGCTTTTCAGTGTAGTTCTTCTGAAGCCAGTAATCAGGTCTGTAGTTCGTGATCTGAGGATCGTGAATTTGATTTTTCTGTTATATATGGAGATTTTTATCCTTTTGACTGTTGTATCGGAAACTTGTTTAAGTTATTCTTATGAGGGCTAATCTGAAGTATCTGTTGTTTATTTTAGTTGGTTTTATGGAAAGAAGGCTGTTCAACAGAGTGTCTTTATTTGTAAATTCGATGCTTAGCAATTTCCTTTTTGTTTTCTTCCGGAAGTTGATTATCTAGATCTAACAGTCATCTTTTGTGGAATATGGAGATACTCTTTTTATATTTCTTCCGGTTAATCACTTAATTGTACTTCCCTGACACCCCCAAGCCAAAAATAATAATATATTAATTATATTTGGGAGTCTAATTGGTTACAAATTTGATCCTTGGCAGGTAGAAGCTATCCTCTGAGCAATGGCGAAGGATTCTTCCAATGGAGAGAACAAAACAGTGACAAAGTCGCCTCCAACCCCATCTCCGTTGAGAAATTCTAAGTTTTTCCAGGTAGATATGTATTGTCTTATGGATTTTATAGAGAATCTTTCCAGGTGGAAATTTCCCCCGTTCAGTTGACTTATACCTTTTTTATGTTTAGTGATTTTTTTTTCTGTGTCAAGTAGTTTTTTTCCTCTTATTCCCTTAACAATTATTGGTTACTGCTTCGTATTTGAATGTATATTCTTATATCTACATATATAAAATTAATATTAGTGAAGTTGATTTGAATGTTATGCGTTTGCATTAGGTTCAAGTCTCATAGAAGTTGCCTATCAATAAAAATACATTTTTAAATCTATCAAAAAAAAATCAAGTTGTTTTATTTATGAAATGTGGTATCACCATCATCTTTAGTTTTTTTTTTTTATTATTAACATATAATGTTCTGATAAAATTTAGTTTGCTTAAGCAGTGGTGTTCAATATCCTAATGTCACCTCAGTCTGATCTACTCAAATCCGAATATTAACAAATCAGAATTGAACCGAAGTATTTCTGATTCGATCCACTCAATTTGCAGCCATATAGGCAGTATGCATCTCTTGCAATATGCAGCGCCATCTTTGCCATAATATTCTTTCCATGCACTTTTGGATACAGAACCATGATATTGTAACTGGCAGTATGTTGAACTGGAATATTAAATGATTCTAGTTATTCAACTTCTCTGCCAATTAATTGAGACTACCCTTTTTATTGGATTATTTGTTTATTTTTTCAGCATCCAAAATGCCACTTAGAGTCAGATGGACAGTTTCAATGTTATGTTCTGTAATTCCCACGACATATCACCATATAGTTTAATGACTTGAGAAGCTCCATTGCTACCAAGTGGTAAATATTTTGCTACTAACTGGACCAATCTGCCTATAATGTGGCAAATCCAGACACCTAATCAGATAGAGACCTTCATATTAGTAATGTGTTTACTTCCCTACTTATACATAAGCCTTACATGCTACCTCCAATGTACTGGATCCATTGGAAATTTCAAATCTTTAATTGAAAGGCCACAAAGGGCTTTGTTTTGCCATATTGCTGGGGCTTTAGAGCTCAAGATTGTCCTATGAATAGGATAGAGAGAGGATTCTGAAAGTCTTATTTCTCCCTGATTATGCTTGCCTTATACAAGAGTTTCAGGCTTTTTTTTTGGATCTCTCTAAATAATTGATGTAGTTACAGCCACCAGTATGCAAGCTTCTGGTATTTGCATATTCACCCGATATCTCATTCTTAAGCTTTTGAAAGATTATAGTTGACATGTTTCTTGGACCAAAACTTTTGATAATTTCGTTCTTCATTTGAGATAGGTATCATTCTTTACCTGGTTATTGTTTTTCATATTATCGTTTTTTATCTTAAGTGGTTCTTTCAATGTTGAATGCAGTCCAATATGAGAATTTTGGTTAGTGGAGGAGCTGGATTCATTGGTTCTCACTTAGTGGACAAACTGATGGAAAATGAAAAGAATGAGGTACATAGATTTTTCTCTTTCCTACATGCATATCCATGGTGTTGCTTGACAGGCATGTCTCTGATTCTGGTCTAATGGATGTGCCCCTGTTCCATAAAGAATACCTGAAAAAGTGCATAATCCAGTTCCAGAAATGGACGCAACTATTTTATTTTTGGTCATAGTCATTGGGTAAATGCATCGATCATTTTCTTTAGGTAATTATATGTCTGCTACTGGCTTTGTTGCTCAGGTGATAGTTGCTGATAACTACTTTACTGGTTCAAAGGACAACCTAAGAAAATGGATTGGTCATCCAAGATTTGAGCTTATTCGCCATGGTATTTCTCATCTTTTCATTTTGTGGTAATAATTGCACATTTTATGTCTGCGGGGAGAAAATTCCAGTAGAGAGTAGAGAGTATAATAGTAAAAACAGAATACAACAAAAGACAATTATTTGCTTAGTGGTTCAGCAGGATGTCTGTGTCTATGGGTGAAGGCAATCAGAATTGCCCACTACGGAGCCTAGAGATTATGTGAATCAAGACCACAAAGGCATTTTCTTCCCAAGAGAAACACCCTTCCTTTAAACCAATAAGCAATTTCCCTCTTCCCAAGAAAGACACTTCTCTAAGAATATACAATAAAATTCTTTTATATATTTCCTTTGTTTTCAAGGATTTAACAGATGATTTCCCCATTTGACATCTTCCTTCAAAATTTTCTGTGTTGTTTATGCAGATGTCACAGAACCATTATTGATTGAAGTTGATCAGATATATCATTTGGCTTGCCCAGCCTCTCCAATTTTTTATAAATACAACCCTGTAAAGGTGCGCATCTCCTGCCTTTGTTAATCCCTGTTCCTTTCTCAAGATAGACACAGAACCTGTTCTATTTGTATTCCTCTGTGTTTTATTTGCACTGCTTGTTTTTTAAAGCATCTCACCAGATGCTTGTAGAAGGCATGTTCTGACTCTACCAACTTCTATATATAAAACTAAAGTATTCATTCTAAACAATAACACAATAAAATATGTGCATATGATGCAAGTCACTAGGTGATGAAATCGAGCTTAGCATTTTATGTATTAATTAATTGATATTGTGCAATTGTATCGGTTGTATCACCTGTCCTGCTGATAGACATCTGAAACTGCGTAGGTGTTTCCTGTCATTAGCTTAGGCATTGCAGAATTTCCATGCCATTGACAAAATTAGACACATCTATACTTTTTATCATGAGGTTACACCTGGGAGTTCCAGGAACTGAAGAGCCCTGAGCTCTTCTTTGACCTACCCAGCCCCATTCAACCCACTTTCAAAAAAGATTGCTTGCCTGTTTTCTATTAATGTGGCATATGTTAAATAAACTATTAATATCATTCTTACTTGTCTGCATTTTCCTCACATTTTTCTTTTTCATTTCGAAGTTCTTAGTAATTGTTTGGTTCCACATGTAATGGTTTATTAGACTTCAAAAGATGGTCTGATTGGGGTGCATATCATTGTTCAATAGACAATAAAAACAAATGTAATTGGCACGCTGAACATGTTGGGACTTGCCAAGCGAGTTGGAGCAAGGTTTAGTTCTGATCCCTTGCAATTATTTTGATTTATGCCATAGTTACAGTGCATATTTTCACACCATGTCTGACAATCTTCCAACAGGATTTTGCTGACCTCAACTTCAGAGGTTTATGGGGATCCCCTTGAACATCCTCAGACGGAGACATATTGGGGCAACGTGAACCCTATTGGTATATTCACTTATTATTTGTACCAAATAGTACTTCAATATTATATACATAGACGACTTTACATGATAACCACTTCAAGGTTAATTTGGGATATATCTGCCTGTTCAAAACGAAAGCAGAAGAAAATATTTTAATTCCATTATTTGATTCCTCTGAGCAAAACACAGTAATCTTTCAGCATTTCTTTTATAAAGTTTTTTTTTTATGAGGGGGAAAATTACTACTACATTCTTCTTTTTAATTTTTGTTTACTTTATTTTCTTAAATTAAGAAATATCATTTTGCATTCATGTTATTTCTATTTTTTTACCTCCCTAAGCTTACCTCTGGGACAAGATTTTATATTAGATGATATAACATTGACAATATCTATACAATCTTAGACACAGCAAAAGACTCAGTTCTGTAGCACAAATAGGCTAAAAGTATGTCAAATGATATTGTTATATGTATTGCAGGAGTCAGGAGTTGCTATGATGAGGGGAAGCGTGTAGCTGAGACTTTAATGTATGATTACCACAGGCAGCATGGATTAGGTAAAATATGGGATTATATTCCCAACCACGAATATGGTTTTGAGAACTGTATATCAGCTTAACAAAGTTTTCTTGAAGGTAGTGCATCACTTCTCATTGTTGATGGCTTTTGTAACAGAAATACGCATTGCTAGGATCTTCAATACCTATGGACCACGCATGAATATTGATGATGGGCGTGTTGTCAGCAATTTCATAGCTCAAGCTCTTAGGTAGACCAAATTTGATTCTACCTTTTTTTTATCCTTTTTTTCCCATGGGGGGATAGGCTGTATAGGACAATCAGCTACATGCATATTTTTCTTATAATACATGGTTTTAGTACAACTCTTAATTGTATTACCTTCATATATTCTCTCATAAAATACTGGTTTGGCTACGCTAATACCCATATTCCTACTTTCGACTCATGCAGAGGCAAGCCCTTGACGGTTCAAGCTCCTGGAACACAAACAAGGAGTTTTTGTTATGTCTCTGATATGGTATGCAATTCTCATTACGTTACAAAGTGGATGGAAAAACAGAATTCATGTAGCCAATCCTTGGGAAGGCTTTGCTAAGTTATGGATTTTAAGACTAGTTTCTTATCCCTTGATTGTATTTTATTTCTTTTAAAATGTTGAAGGTGGATGGTCTTATTCGACTCATGGAAGGAAATCACATTGGGCCAATAAACCTTGGGAACCCAGGTTATTTTAGAGACTATTGTTGTGCATAATCATGAGGATTGTTATGAAATTACAAGTAACTCATAGTGTAGAATGTTAATTTTTGCTTTGCTATGATAACAAAATTGCTTGTGCATCAGGTGAATTTACAATGATGGAACTTGCTGAGACAGTGAAGGAGGTCAGTTTTATATTTACTCTTGTTTACTTCTGCATAAATAACATTATACGTTTCTTGTTAATACCTATGAACCAATTGAAAAAGAATTTAATTTGTTTGTTACTAATTGAGTGGCACATGTGGTTGAATGTACAAGATGGGAGAGAAAGCAAGAGATATGAGTATAGTGGGAAGTAGGGGTGCTCACAGTTTGGTTAACTGAACCGTGGGCCTATTTTTGAAACCGAACCATAGCTGTTGGTTAACTGGTTGACCGGTTTGGTTGACTATTGGTTTTTTATATTTATAGTATATATTATAAAATATATGTAAATAAATATATAATAAAAAAATAGAAATATATATATAATATTATATTTTAAATAATAAAGAATATATTATAAATATATTTATATATATAATGCATATTTGTTAACTTATAATATATAGAAAATATAAAATATATATAATATACATAAATATACATATAATATATAGAAATATATGTATACTGGTCGGTTCAATTATCTGCTGATTTTCTATATTGGTTAACCGAGACCAAAATGGTACCTTTGGTTTTTTAAAAATACTGAACCAACCGGTTTGGTGAACCAGAACTTTCGGTCCAATCTCATCAATTCAGTTAGGTTTTTTCAGTTTTTTGGTTTTTCTTGCTCACCCCTATTGGAAAGAGAGGGTGAAAATGGACTAAAATTATGATGGTGGTTGTATTAATGTGAAGCCAAGGCAAGCATCTGAATTATATGTAAAGATGGTGAGCCTAGAATACCATAATACTCATGGTTAAATATGGAAAGAGCAAAGAAACAATATAGAGAAAAATGAGGGTCTTATACAATCTTGTTTGAAAAATGGTCAAATGACTGAAAAAAAAAGCATCAATTCATGTAAATATATGGTTACATTTTTTCTCAGTATGGCATATTGGTCCAGTGAAAATATATGTTGAGATGAACAAGTACTAATAAGCAATATAAGTAGTATTCTTTATAAGTAAAACTAATATTTAAGATAACAAGGAGTTGGTACTAAACATTGGCCTGGAGTCCTCCGGGAACTCTCTCAAGATACTTTCTTAGTTCACCCCAGCATTGAAACACATTGGCCTTCCCCATGAACACAGTGAAGGATCTCAGAGGATTGTGGCTACCAAATGAATGTCACCACTACAGCCATAGCAGGTGCCCACTATTTTTAATATGTCAATTGAGAATGAAGCCAAAATCTTCTGATTTATAGATATCACTAAATTGCAAAGAAATGCTTCCTTTTATGTTTCCATGAAAAGAAAAGGTGAATCTCAACTGTCAGTTTTAATATAGACTTACCTTCAATGTATCTTGTCAAACAAGTAAATAGTGACTTGTACAGTCCATATCACCCTGCTGAAAATTTTCTGGTTCAGGTACTAGTTTTATCAATTAAAGTGTGTATGTTTATTGGGGGGGGGGGGGGGATTTGAAATCTCCATAGATCAAACTAGGGACCAAGTAGCGCCCCTATACATGTTCATTTGGTGCATTCATTGGTTCAAGATGCACCACCAGTGGCTGTTCTAACACTCAATTTGTTGATTTGTTCAAATGGGATTATATTTCTAGTTTAAACACTCAACAATGAAGCAGAAGGGGAAGAAAACCACTGATTGTTAGGGGCCTTGAATGCTGTATGACTAAAGTACCCCATGTGCCTTGGCAGCTGATCGATCCTGACGTGAAGATAACAACGGTAGAGAACACACCAGATGATCCACGCCAGAGAAAGCCAAACATCACAAGGGCAAAGGAATTGCTGGGGTGGGAACCAAAGATCAAATTGCGTGAGGGCCTGCCTCTCATGGAGGAAGATTTCCGTCAGAGGCTTGGAATCCAGAAGAAGTGAGAATTACTACACAAAAACTGTGGGCAGCAACTGAATTTTGCAGTCAGATAGATAGATTCTGTTGAATTTCTTCAGAGATGCATGGTATCCAATTTTCTACAGTATGGAGTTGGATGTTTCTTTTATTTTATTGTGTTATCAATATCAAGTAAATAAACTGTGGTGGGTATTTCTCTCGTGCATTCGTTTATCTGATATAATGATTAGTAGAGAATAGGCTTTTTCTAGGCCAGAAGCTATGGCTTCATGTTGCCCTTTTCTCATTTTATTATTTTTGAAATAAATGTAATAAGATTTTTTTTTCTTTTTAAATTTTTAGCCAACTCCGTAGGAGATATAATGGTTTCATTGCCAAGATGGCCCTGTTTGAGGTATTAGGAATGGGCAGATCAACGGCATACAACACGGATTCTTTTTATTGTAAAAGCCCTATAGTTAACCCTTAAAAAATAAGGTATTTTTTAAATAGGGCCAAGGGGTAAGTTAAGGGACAGCGGATTTGATCATCACAGAACCTTCCTGGCCGTGAGAACAGTTCTGTGAAAACCAAATCCGAAATCAGGTTAAGCAAAATCATGGATTAACATATAAACCAAATGATTTGGGGAATAGCCTTAAGAAAGATGTATTGGCATCCTGTCAATACGATACTATACGCTCGACTGCATATTCTGTTGATACTTTCGAACTTGCTTTCACGTATCAGCTTCTGGTTTTGTCGGGGGAGTTCCACCCATACAAAGCCAAAAACATGGGAGTTCATATATCCCCGCCGTGTATTGAGAGCATCTCTGGATGATGACATTATCGATTCTAATACTATTATCAGGAGATGTTTCACTGAAGCTTCGTGCCCATTTGGGAATGAGAGCGCTTTTGAGACACGACTTCACACATTTGGAGCTGGGTTCCACAGAGAACTCATAAACGTTGCATTTGCTGAAAATCAACAAAGCTAGTATTAACCTTCCAAACTCAAGAAATATGATTATAAAGTATAAACTGAAGCTACTCGAGGTAGCTTGTATGGAACACGAGCTCTCAATGACCATGGCTCAATCAATGCAACTCACCTCCAACACAAAACCCTTCCAAATGGGTTCTTTTAGACTTTTAGTGATTCTTTCAAAGTAACTCAACTAGTATTTCAGGCTTTTCAGCCATTCTAAACCATGGTTTTCAAAACTGGATCGGACCAGAAAATCAGGAACCAGTCAGATGGCTGGTTTCAGTTTTCCCCAAAACTGCAATTTCTTCAAAAACCGTTGATTTTAGTCAGCAAACCATTGACCTGGTCAGTAAACCGTTTGAACAGTTTTGACCTTTTTTTTTGTTAGAATGGGGCCGGTCGACCCGGTAACCAGGCCCCTGATCGGTTTGGTCTCTGGATCGGTTTTAAAAACCATATTCTAAACAGCAAAGGGGGCCAACATCTTGGACTGTTGGGCATTACATGTCTTGGCCTTCTGGGTAAAAATGAATAGTTTGGGCAATTACTTTTTTACCACACATTCATGGTAACATGTTATTTTTAAGAGCATCCTCAACCAAGGTTTTTAAAACCGAATCGGACAACGAACCGGTCAGGGGTTCGGTTTTTGGGTCGAATGATCTGACTGTTTGAATTGAATGGACAGCCCATTCTGACAAAAAAAATTAAAAATTAAAAAAAAAAAAAAACCGGCCAAACCATTGAACGGTTCGACCACCCGGGTCGGTGATTTGCTGATCAAATCAATGGTTTTTAGGAAAATAACGGTTCTGGGGTAAAACGGCACCAGTCACCTGACCGATTCCTGGTATTCCGATCCAACCATCCGGTCTGGTCCAGTTTTAAAAACCATGTCCTCAAGAGCCTCCTTAACAAAGCTCTTAGGTTTTGTGCTTTGAACTTTGAAGCTTAAAAATGTATTGGATTCTTATGTTTTTAAAAATAACTCTTACCAAGTTCTCAAAACACTTCACACAACCCAAAACTCGAAAACAAAAGCTTATCCAAATGATAGGGTAAATTTGCTAAATCATCCCTTTTAGGTATTTGGATAAGTTTCAGGATTTGTTCTTTTAAAACACAAAGCCCCATTTTCAGTGTGCCCATTTGGTAGGGCTTTCATGCAATGGCTTATGGCTTTGCAAGGTAAACCCCACCCAAATAGCCTCCAACGTTGATGGCAATGAGCATCCCCATCCCCTTGCAAAGAAAACCTCTCCTAGTTATAGTTGTGAGTTTTGTCACTGAACGCGAGGGATGCCCTCCCAAATAGTACCCTTAACTTTTCTATGCTGACAGGAGCATTTTTAGTCCTATCCAGTTTGGCCAATTCCCTCCTTTATAGGTAACTAATTTATCTACTTACAAGGTGGGATAAAACTTTTAAGGTAAATTACCAAAAACTTACCAAAGAGAAAATTTTGGATTGGTTTTGGACTGGACCCCATCCAGTCTAAAATCTATTTGGACAGATTGGATGGACCAAAAAGATATGGTGGACTGAATCAATTCGGTCTAAAATATTTATTAGATTGGATTGGACCTGGTCCGTCCGTAATAAATTTATATTGGATTTGGTTGAATTAAGCTAATATCCGATCCATTGATATAAGATAAGAATATAGGTGTCAATGGATCGGGTTTGGGTTGAAATCAATCTAAATTAAAATGAATTTGAACAAATTGGATGGTCCAAACGTTGAATTGGACCGATCCAAAATGGACCAAATTATTCATTGGATTGGATTGGGCCTGGTCCATTTGCAATGGACTCACATTGGACTGGATCGAATTGGACAAAATCCAGTCCAATCGACACCCCTATATACCAGATCCAAATTTCTTATCACGTGCTTTTAAAACATAAAAGAATGGATATTCCTCAAACCTTCACTCTAAACCGATTATTTATTCTTTTTCTTGAGCAATTCTAAGCATATTTTTTATATTGACATTTCAAGTTGGTTCCGCAACCATCAGTAGTAGTGTGTGGTATAAGACTATATGACTTGTAAGGCATACAAGATATATATAAGAGAGTTAAAGAGGGTCATATTGCTTGTATTCACAACATCCCACAGCACATTCCTGCCATGTATTGGGAATATCTCCTGATGATAAGACCAGAAATGATGAAGCATCATTGAGAGATGTTCCCAATACACAGTGGGAATGTGCTGTGGGATGTTGTGAGACACCCCCTTGTGGGGGTCTATTTTGAACTCCTTTTTATGAGCATATTAGATAGGAACCAACGATACAAAGTCCGTTTACCAACTCATATTCTGCATTAACCAACTGATTGTGGATCAATTAGCAGGATCTCTGATTCATTGGAAGTAGAGACCTAGGATCAAATCCCACTGCCACTAGAGTTGGGGGTTAAGGGGAGAGCATGGACTAACCCCACCCCCAAGAAAAAAAAAAACGCTTACCATTTACGTTGCAGATGACATGACATAACATATTAATGGCTTCAGCCTTGCAAGTGAGTCGCATTGGTGAAAAACTTCTTAACGTTCCACTGCATAAAAGATGCAAACTGGATTTCCTGCCCACTACTCTTTACCAGCCTTAAATTGCAGCCATGCCATCTTGGAGTTTACATCAGCCCCCAACAAGAAGGCACCCCACAACGTCGTACAGCACATCCCAGCCCTGTATTAAGAACATATCCCAATGAAGTCATGTATTGAGAACATCTGATGATAACCCCTTGTGGGGGGGCTGATGTGAACTTGCCACCTTGTATTATGAGATGTGTGATTGCAGTCTACTATGTGTAGGAAGAAGACCGGATCTGCTACTCACACCTGGCGCCTCACAGGTTCCTCACACTCACAGGTTCCAGTATTTATTAGTGATTATTCACAGGAGAGGTTCCAAATGCACGGGGATGTACCTGTGAGGCGCCCATTTTCGAGGGGCAGATCCCGCTTCGGTGGGAGAGGGTAGAGAAAGTGAATAGGAAATTTGAGTTCTACAAGATGTGACAGCCGCATCAGACATGAGACAGGGTACCATAGACATGATTGGGATTTGCTCCTCACAATCACATCCCACCGTGTGTATGTCATTAATCTCGACTCTAGTGTACTGAACATTGAAGGCAAATTGTGCACTTTACCTCCTTTCACATGTTATGCCTACCAAATACCACGGCCTAAACTAAGAACCAAGAGTCTGGATCGGATCCTCACAGCGTCGTCTATCATGGAACAGCCATGCAGGGCTAACATAGATGTCGTGAGCTAATAATCCACCATCCTTCCACCGATAGAAGGGTAAAGAACTAGCAGGATAGGATTGCAGGAGAGAGATCACATTAACCATCTTCAGAAGACTTGAATTTTTTTTCTTTCTTTTGTTTCCTTTTTGACAAGAGTTTGACCACACCGGCTTCCAGTTGAGTTCATTTGGAATTTGGACAGGTCCCCGCTCCACCCCCAGCCAATCCATTCACTAATTAGTGAGATTATTTTTATCAATACTTGATTAACTGTTTTGTGGGATAACACTAATTAATTAGTGGTTATTCAATTGCTAACCATGTTGATTAAGCCTATTCAGTACTTGGGACATGGTGAGACATTACAAACACGCTGAATAAATCCATAATTGTTTATCTCCATATCAGGATTCAGTGCTAGTCTGGTACAGAGGCAGAATGTTTCAACCAATCAATCAAGGTTTTCCTTTTATTTAATTCAAATATAAAGTACAGACAAACAGAAATCCAAAGACAAGATAAAACAATGCTTTTAAATCATCTGTCTGCTCGTCTGTTTGTTTCAGGAAACCCAAAAAATAAAAAATAAAAGAGCAAAACAGCTTACCCTCCCCCTTGCCATGGAAAGAAACCAAGTGTGCTGCTAGCAACTACATCAAGAAGTCAAAAGTTCACCTACAAAAGACAGGAAGCATCAAACGATAGATTGCTGCAAAAATAACAATAATAATAATCACAACAGAAATTACAGATAATTATAATTGGTAGACCAAACAAGTATGCCATCCACCTTCATTCACTATTGATGGAAATTAGATTTTTTGACAGGCAGTAAAATACATCAGCTATTAGAAAAGCTATACCAAATTAAATTGTTTGGCCAATAGGCATTTCAGAAGAATTTCTTCCATTTTTTTTGGGGGGGGGAGGGGAGGGAAGGTAAGAATTTCTTCCATAAATATGTACAAGTGTGTTCCATGTACAGTGAGAGGCCTATACATGAGACAAAGCATTTCCTCCCTTCTTGACAAATTAGGAATGACCCCATACTAAGTACGGGACCATTAATCTGAATTATTTCAAAATTTCAAATTATTTATATTGGACATTTAGGTTAGGCTTTTTATTTGATTTAAGAGACTTACCATGTTTTATCTAGAGAATGACCCCATACTAAGGGGCAACTACAGTATCATTTAACTTGAAATTTACCCCACCCACACCTGAGTGAGAGAGAGAGAGAGAGAGAGAGAGAGAGAGAGAGAGAATGATCCACAATCGATCCAAAAAAACAACAAAAGTATGTAACACCAGTTCTTGAAGGTGAAGGGCAACATTATATTGTGGAGGAGGGTGATTGTGGTTGATGTGGTATATGAGTTTTATTTGTTTCTATTTTTTTATTGTATTAGTTATTAAGGGAGATGTATGTTCTTATTGGATGGTGGATCATTTACTTGAGGTGGGTTGATAGGCAATACTTGACGGGATTTCATTTCTTAGCACCAGTTCTTGTACCCTCTTCTATTTGTTTTTTTATTTTTTTTCATTTTTTCTTTTACTATCAAATATGTATACGCATGTGTGTATCTGTCTGTCTGTGCATAAGCAAAGCATTATCCTCAACTATGACAGGAAGAAATACAGTATATAACTTATGGAACAAAACAGCCAAATATGAAATGCTCCAGCAAGGACACACTCTTTTCTATTAATAAGAATTAGAATACCACAATAAATCTTACTTGGTTGGGTGTATCACTTGCACCAGGTGTTAAACTACTGAACTGACAATTTGATTAGTTTGCCTAAATAAACTTCTTTTGGATATTATATTTCCATGGGTTTATGGCCCTCCAACAAGACTTGTGTTTTTAAACTTAATTAATTCAGTGGACATATTTTATTTTCTTGCACACAACGTTTTAATACGTAATGCAACCAAGATGAATTTGTCATTATAAGTCAATGCATTGCAGAGAAATGATCCACCAAAAAGGATGAGGAAATATCTAACCCCATGCATTATTATAGCGCAAACTGAGACGTTTGATGTGAATGGGCATATAAAGGTATCTATGAAGGACAAACTGATGCATTCTCTAACAACTCCTTGCTAGTTGTTACTGTGACCAAAATCAAGCATAAACTCAAAAAGATAATACGCTCGCATTTATATTCCACGGCCCTAGATGAAATTTCTATAAACCCTAAAATATGGAGGACTTTCAATAAAACCCAGAAAACTCTAGATCTGACATCGCAAACAAACACAGTGAAGCTAGAAGGACTTCAGACATCATCAAATGTCGGGGCTTACAGGTAAAGCAATACCCTTGAAAAGATCTGGAAACGCGGAACTCCAAAAAGCAATTATGAAAAAACATAAAAAATAATACAAAATAAAAGAAAAACGTAAAGAATATATGTATCAGACTCTAAGGTTTGCGGTTAGTATAAAATTAGCAGCAACTTGTAGATGTACCTCTTGTGCCTCTGCACGAAAGGAGAGTTCTTCGCATCCTCCTCTGCGGAAATGGTTTCATTGCAAAGATGATCGTATTAGGTTTTGACGAAATTTGACGAGGAGTAAAATATAAATGAAAGAAGAACGAAAAATAGTACCGGTGAGTCCAAGAGAAAACTTGGTGAGGATAGTGCCAGTGATGGCGAATCCGACCAAGAACGGCCAGTTCCGGTTCCATTCGCGCCTGAAAAATACGGGCCACGGATCGAATTTCGGCATCCTGCTTGCTGCTTTCTTCCCTCGTTCATTTCTCCCACGCTCTCCCAATGTCAGTCTTTATGGCCGCACCGCAAATCCGCAATCCTCTACAAGAGAATTTTACCGCGTTTTCAAGATGAAGCCCGAAGGATCTACAGTCTACTACTACGCTTTTGTGGCCGAAACGATCTAATTCTACCACGCTTTGGCGCAACTGTGTCAAGTCTTTAAGTGGACCATGATTAGCCCAGTTTTGTTGGCTACTTGTCTAGGAGCGATTAGGGCCGGGCCGGGCTGGTCTTAAGGGGCATAGCCCGTGCTTGAGTCCGGCCTGGCTCTTGTGCTGTAAGTGGACCATGATTAGCCCAGGTTAGCTAGCTAGAGACCTAGAGTGGTCATGGCCGGGCCAGGTTTAGCATCTAAAATAAGGGGCATAGGCCGGTCCCTGGGTCTGGCCTGGCCCTCGGGGTGGGGTGGACAAATACCACCTCTGCCCGCCCGCCCCATCCTTTGATCACCAAAGTTTTAGATTTTCTCAAAAGTCAAAACGTGTTCCGTATCCAATTACTGTAGGGTGATCATGGGCTGGGCCGGCCTTTGCACTTATGATAAACACTATAGCTTAGGGCCAGTCTGGCCTAAGGTTCTGGGCCTAAAACATAAGCCCTAGCCTAGGCTTACATGGGCCTGGGGTGGGTCGGGTCTAATTTTGGGCCAATGTCTTTCATATATAAAACATTATATATCTATAACATTTTATATTAAATGAAATAACATGCATATAAACTTATTTTATACATTATATAATATAAACTATGCATGTCATGTTATAATATTTTTATATAAAATATATAATCTAATGTAAAATAACATGTATACATATGTATACATTATACACAAAATGTGTAAGTTTAAATATATATGGGTCAGGTCGGGCTTGAAGTATTAAGTCCAAGCCTGGCCCAGAATTTCCGGGCCGAGCTTGTGCAGGGTGGGTCGGGCTGGGCTGAAATGGTCACCCCTAATTAGCTGTCAAAAATCCCACCCCAACCATGATGAAAGAGTCCGACAAGTGAATAAGGGCATGTTTGTACATCTGAAAGTGCAATAATTACATTAAGAGGTATATTGGTATTTGTGAAATTTTCTTTCCTCTAAACTCTGAATGGAGAGAATGCTATTCTGAATTCAGAATTCTAAAAATTATTAAATATCCATTTTGACCTCATATATGAGAGTTTTTGTTATCTTTTTGAGGGCATCATTAGAAAATAGAAAGTTGTATGATTGCACTTTAAGAGATAAGAGGAAACAAACAACCATTTTGCTCTTAAAGTTAAAAAAATCCTCTTAAGAGATAAGAGTTAAGAGGAAACAAATAGGCCCTAAGAGTGTAACTTAGCCAACCCAACCCAAGTTCAGACAATCCAAAATTTTACACAAGTTAGATTTGGATTTTCAGTCCTCAAGTTGTGTTTGGGCTTAAGGATTCAAGGTTTTTTATTTTTCAGGTTGGACATGAGCCTAACCTTTTTGTAACCCAAATCCGATTCATGCTGGCTCAATTATATATAGGGCAAATTTCTTAAATTACCCTTATAATTTAGCTAATTGACTAAGTGTACCCATACTATTTGAAAATTGACTAACACTACCCCTATTGTTTTGACAATTGACTAACTCTACCCTTACCGTTAGCATCCGTTAACTTTCCGTTACATGTGGCATCACGTGACTAATATATTTATTAAAAGTTCATAAAATACCCTTTTCACATTCATTCCTAAATCCTTTTTCACATCCCTTTGACTTTTGTTCCTAAAATAACATCCCTAAAACCTTTCTTATTTCATTACTTTTTTATCTGTTTCAAACAAAAACCCAGGAGCAAAGATGTTGATCTCAGTTCTTGCAAAGAAATCCTAGTTCCAACATCTTCAGTTCCGGCAAAAGCCAAGGAACTAAGTTCCTGTTTCAAAATAAAACCCGATAAAAATTTCAAATCTGGGGTGCAACCAATAATGGTGGTATGAGCATTGAATTATCCTCCAAGGGCTCAGAAATTACCAATAAAAGCTATGGGCACAAAATCAGTCTGGTTGGACCATTGAAGAAGATAATACCACTTACAAAAAGGTGAGTAAGAAAATTCTCCCTCACAAACCTATTTTTTCTACTCACTACTCTCACCTAGTGGTATTTGGTTTCATCCAGCACATGTTAACGTTGCATTTTGTGAGTGATCGATACTAGTTTGCACTGGTTGGTTGTAGAGCCTAGGGTGTGTCTTTTTTGTCTTGATTTTATGAACTTCCAACTCTGAAACAGAATAGAAGTCTACTCTTTGCTTGAACACTCTCTACGTAAGTGATTTCATAACTGATTTCTTAAACATACTAGTTTGTGTTGGTTGGTTGTAGAGAAGATCTGCTTAGGATGTGTCTTTTTTGTCTTCATTTTATGAACTTCCAACTCTGAAACAGAATTTAGGTCCATTTTTTGTCTTTTTTTGTCTTGATTTTACCTCGGAGCCCGTTCCTGAACCCCAAACTACTTCCCCAACACCCTTTACAGATGCTTCCACTTGAACACATCTTGAAGGCTTCATTCTTCACATAAGGATCTACCTACAGTTCTGGTGGTTCCGAAGAAAGAACTGGTGGGAGAGGGAGAGATACACTTTTTTTCAAAATTTAAAGAAAAGTAGAGGGTAAAATAGTCTTTTTCATATTTTTTTTGACACACGTTATTGACAAAGAAGGATTAGTCAATTGCCAAAAACAATAGGGGTAGTGTTAGTCAACCTACCACACTTGGACAATTGGACCCCTATGAGGGAAGGTCATATTATAGGAGATTTATACCAAGAAGGGCCTCGAAGGGAGGAAGACAAAACCAATTATTTTTAGTATAGGATCTAGCACATAGAGCACAATGGTTGGTGTTTTGGTGGTCTAAGAGATCAAGTGAAAGGGAAAGACTCGCTTAGATGCATATGCACCTGATACCGTCGCATATGCGCCTCCTAATGCATAGTCCATGGTAGCTCCCTTAATCAACGGAGAGATGAAATCATGATTTTTGAAATGTTCTCATCTGCAAAGGTAATCTTAGCGTCTGATCGGGCCAGCGATAGATTATGACCAATCACAATCCAAAGGCTGGTATAAATATGGTCCACGTTTCCTATCAATGAAAGCCAATAATGGTAGTGGACATTGAAACTGAGTTGAGCAAAGGTTCCCATTGTTGCTGTCAAATATGGAGCCAAGGGAAACAATGTAATTTTTATTGCTCGAGGCTGACAGGTCCAACTTGCTGAGAGAAAGAAAGAAGATGTCAGAGGCCTCGGGAGTTATCCCAGGGGCAAAGGTTCCGATGGTCAAGTTAGCAGAGAGTTCTTAGGGATCAAACCAAGTAAGAGAGGAGACTTAGAGCTTGAGTTTCAATGTGTTTACCTCAATGTGGGAGCCCCTTTTATAATCGGAGTTGCCTGAGAGAAGGAGTGGTTGGGAGCAAGTGGCGGCGGTTGGTAGTGGTTGGTGATGGATGGTCAAGGTGTGTCCAATCGATGTGACATGTTAGGATCCGTGAGATGGCCAGGATGGATCCTGCTGACGCCACATGTCAAGATCTGTAGGTCAGCGAAAAAGAGAGTATAGTATATTTGCATGGAGGTGTCGACCTTGGCTGCAAAGCTCTTCTCAACTGCTATGCAGCAATTGCTCCTCCATTTACCCTTTGTGTCAGTAAAGGACCATCCTAGGCCAAGGGGACATGATCGTGCGGGCATAGGCCATCCGCATCCGTTGTTCATGCCTCACACGGGCGTTGATGTCACCCATCGTATGGTTCGTACGTAGGATGAGCGTCGTATGTCCGTACCCAGGACAGACGTCGGGGTCGACCGAATGAAGCCATGTATGAGATGCCATGGGGGGTCCAGTTTGACATACCACGTGGAGCCTGCCGGTTCGGGTTGTCAGGCTGGCAGGTCCACGGTAGTTGGATTTGAGCTATACATTTTTCTTTAAATAAGGAGGTTGGTTGAGAAACTCTCCACCATTTGCTCGAAACATTCTACTACTGTGGATACCTCGACTATCAACAAACAATCCCTTATACCTTCTTTGGTTTACATCTTTAGATAAAGAACTCCTGCCTCCAACATGTCAGCCTTGGATTCTAGTTGTGAGGCTTATAACCTTCCTAACTGGAGTACTCCTAGCAACACTCCTAATAGTGATAGGAGTGATAGTAGTGACTTTGAGAGCTCCTCTCTGACGTCTAATGTCCAAGTGTTGAGGGAGAGGATCATGTCTCATGAGGCTAAGCATAATTAGTAGAGTGTGGGCTTTCCCAATGAAAGTATTGGTTCCATGCAACTGATGGTCGACACCCCAGGGAATGTTCTTGGGCACCCTGATGTGGTGGATGTGGAAGAGGTCGAGAACCCCCACCTGAGGAGCAGGCCAAGGATAAGTGTCGAGGCATGACGCTAGAGCATTATCCTCGCTCTGACTTAGATGGCATTCTCGATAAGGGGGTTAGCGCGTTGGCCAAGATGTACTACATTCAAGGGGACTATAGGGCTAGAGTCCCATGCATGGGTGATAGGTTGTGGCTTGCTCCTGAAGGGGAGGTGTATGTCCACAAGCATTACCTTCACTTCAGGTTGCGATTTCCCTTGTACCCCCTCATTCTCGAGATCCTGAACCATTATAACCTCACCCTTAGCCAATTCGCTCCCAATGTCGTTATGATGATAGTGGCCATATTGGTGATGACCCATCTCCAAGAGGTGTCAGTGATGTTGAACATATTTTGGTGTCTGTTCGTGCTGAGGAAGCATCCTGATGGGGACAGCTTGTGGTACTTCCAAGACAACCCGTTGTCTATCCACAATTGGAAGAAGAAAATTATCTTCGTTAGTTGCCCCCAAGATTGCTCCTTTCAGTCTGGTTGGGGGAACACAGACATGCTGGCCCAAAGGATTATGCCACATAGCAGGGATGAGGAGAAGGTTGTGATGTATCAACTTCAGCTGAGTGGGATGATTCATACTAGACCCTCGGTGAAGGAGGAGGCCTTGGTGATGGCCGACCTTAGTCCTGCCCCCCTTGGTATGGGCAATTCCGTTGTCTTCCAGTTGTGAAATTCATTAAGTTTTGTTGGCGCTCTTCTAATCCATTTGCTTCTCTTGTTCGTAGAAATTGAGGGCAATAAGAAGGCGAAGTTGTGGGAGGCAGCGTCTAAGAGAGACACTAGAAAGGGAGTTGTTGGAAGCATGCCTTAGCATCCATCGGAGGAGGGGGCTGCAAGACAACGGGCCAAGACCAAGGCAGCCCTTAAGAAGATACAAGCATAGAAGCACCCTACAGAAATGAATCGAGACCCTCAGGCCAAAAGACTTCAACTACGCGAGTAGCGCCAGCCCGAGGGGACCTCAGGTGGGTCACATTAAGCGAAGCCTTGGTTGTTTGATGACCACCAATCTTGGACGTAGTATTTGGTGGATTCGGTCTAGGACACACTTTGGATAAGGCTGCTGAGGTATGAGTACACTTCTTCGGGTCCATTGTGTCGTTGATGTCTTCTTGGTGATATGTCACTGATGATTTTGTTTTTTCATGTGCATAATATCTCTTGCACGGTCGGCCTTTGCAATAAGATTGAGATGTTGATCCAGTAGTTTTGGTGGGTGCAAGAGGAGATTGAGTACCTAAAGTAGAAAGCGGCCGAGGCGCATTCTGATTAGGAGGTGGCTGAGGGTCGGGCATGTGACAAGCACGAGCGTCATAAGAAAGTTGAGGTCGAGGTGGCGAATAACCGAGAGCTCGTGAAGGAGATAAATTCTTTCTCGGCATCAATGGAGTAGCAGTTGGAGGAGTCAGCTATAAAAACGATCAAAAAATATAAGACCTCAGAGGAACGCAAGACAGATCTTTCCATCTTTGCCTCCCAGGCTTACTTAGAAGGTTTTGAGGAATGCAAGGCCCAGGTGTTGAAGTTCCTTCCTAGCTTCGACGTAGCCAGCTGGATCCGTTTGCCACTGAAGCTCAGTAGATAGTAGACATATTGGGGATGGACGAGAACCCAACCACTGATGCCACTGCCTAGGTTGCCACTCAAACTGGAGGGGGTCAATAAATTTTTCTTGTTTTCTTTTGTTTGGGCATGAGTGCCCCTAAAACTTGTGTATATATATATGTATGTATGTATGTATGTAATTCTTTTTTTTTTGTAAGGGGTCAATGCCTCCCCCATAAGAGGCCCTGTTTTTGTAAAGATACTTTAGCAAATGCAAATTAAGTTTCTTTCCAAAAGATGTTCTCCCTTTCTTCTTTTCTCTTATTCTCTTATTCTTCTTTGTTTTATGCAATGGGTTGATGCCTCCCCCAAAGAGGCATCTTTGTAAAGAAACTTGCTATTCTTTAATAAAGTAATTCTTTATTTCGAAAGTATTATTTACTTAGTCTTTTGTGAGGACGTTTTGTATTACAGACCTTTAGGTCATTGTTGACACCACGAGCTGTTCGATAGCAGCTATCAAAGTCTTGGAACTCTTTGCCCTAGCAAAAAAAGGGAAGCCGATTGTGGTTGAGGTCATGAGTGGTTGCCTTAGTGGGGAAGTGTCGTTTACTTAGTGTATCATTCATCGTGTTTTTATTAAGTAATTGGCCGACGTCAGCTCTTTGGCCTCCAAAGACTCGCTTCTTTAAGGGTCTTTGAGGCTGAGGCTAGGGTTGTGGCCTAGCTAATCAACAGTTGTTGGGGTTACAAAAGTTCTTGCCTTAGTCACAGAAGGTCAAAAAGGCAACTAGGCGTATGACTCGCAAAGTGTCGCATGCCTTGGGGCCGACATCTGGTCTGAGCGTATAACCTTAAGAAAGATAGTATGTTGCGGTTGGTCGATCAAAGGGTCCTGGCAATTGGAGGGGACGAGAATGTTTATATAATGAAAGATTCAAGGTGAGAGTAATTTGCACTTTTCATTTAGAATTTTCCACTAAGATATTTACAACTCTATTGATAGTACATTTGGATATTCTCAGAGTTCTAGGTGTGAGGCACCGGTCTTTCACCCATATACTCCAGCCGAAAGGTGTTGGGTCTTATTACTTGCCTGCTTCTGTAGGGCCCTTCCCAGTTTGGGCCAAGCTTTTTGACATCGGGCTCAGGAACCATGACTTTTCTGATGATGAGGTTGCCTTCTTTGAAGTGACGCTCTTTGACTTGGGAGTTGTAGTATCTTGCAACTCTTTGTTGGTATGTCACGACCCTGATTTGGGCTTGCTCTTAGACACCTAATAGGTCGAGGTTTTTCCTTAACTCTTCACTATTCTCGGCTTCTTGATATGCTTCGATCCAAAGCATTGGGTGGTCAATCTCTGCTAGGATGACAACTTCTATCCCATATGTCAAGTTGAAGGGGGTTTCACCCGTGGCAGTCTGAGGTATTGTTCGGTATGCCCAGAGAATGTTGTACAGTTTGTCCACCCAAGGCCCTTTGGCTCTGTCTAATCTTGCCTCCAATCCATCTAGGATTGTCCTATTGGTGACCTTAGATAGCCTGTTAGTTTGAGGGTAATCGACCGAGTTGAACTGTTGCCTTATCCCTAGGCTTCCACACCATTATTTGAATTTGGTGTTGTCAAACTGTCGGTCGTTGTTGGTGAAAAGCATGCAGGGGATGACAAGCATGTAGGGACTCGATCTCGTTCTTGAGCTCATAGTAGTCCTCGGTGTCGTGGTCAGCGTGGTACTTGTAGTACTTCTTGGGGTTCCCCCTTCTCGGGTTCCTCTTCAACTTGGCCAACCACTTAATGAATTCCTCTTTCCCACTTGCATGAGTAAGTGTGTACAAGATGAGTTTAGTGGTGCATACTTATTGAAGGAAGGGTCGTCGGCTTCTTCTCTCCTCCTTTGTTGGTGGGACTGTCGCCGCAGTCATCCCTGTCCTTCCTCTTCTTGTCATTGGGCCCTCAGCTTCCGGTTCTTGGAGGCATTTGTTGGCTTCAACGATGATGTACTTCTGAACCTTCTTTAAGAACTCGAATTTAGTCTTGGGCAGAGTCTTGGAAATGGATTAGCTAAGGGGTCCAGGCTGGAGGCCATTGATGGCAGTATGCATGAAGACCGAGGGGTAGAGGTCCTTGACCTCGAGTTCTTGGTTAAACCTCTTCATGTATGCCTGAAGGCTCTCTCCACGCTTATGCTTGATGGACATCAACAGTATGCATGAAGACCGAGAGGTGGAGGTCCTTGACCTCGATTTCTTCCTAGTTAAACCTCTTCATGTATGCCGGAAGGCTCTCTCCACGCTTATGCTTGATGGACATCAAGGAGATGACAGTTTTCTAATACAATCAACTGCTCATAAAGTGACCTAGGAAGAGGTCCATGAAATGTTTCCAAGAGGCGATGGAGTGTGGAGGCAGTGTAGAGAATCATCGACGCACTACTCCCTTGAATGTGGCTTGGAAGGCCCAACACATGAGGGTGTCGAAGTATCCGTGTAGGAGCATGAGGGCCTAGAAGCTTTCTAGGTGGTCCTCAAGGTCTATACTCCCGTCGTAGGTCTCCAATGCCAGGGCCTTGAAATTTGGCGGGAGTGGCTCTGAGAGGATGGAATCTATGAATGCATTCATTTAGATAGAAGAGGTCGGGCAACTGGTGGAGGTGTCACCTTGGCTCTCCTTTACTTTCCGAAGATGATCTTGAAGGGCACCAATCTATGCTTGAATATCTCTGAGGCACTGGACGATGTATGGCATTCTTAATTCGGCCTGGTTTTGATTTTCTCTCACGCGGGATGGGTTGGTCCCGTTCCTGGAGTGCTTGAACGCCAGCACATCTTGAGCCTTGTGGGCACGACGATCATTGAGGAGGTCACGAAGGTCAGAAACTGGTGGGGGAGAGGTTTGACACTGAACTCCCGCCCTTGGAGGGGACTGTAGTGGCCTACACAATGGTGTTGACAGCCAAGGTTCTTATGCTCGACGTGGGACCCCACAAGGTCGGCCCATCGGTTGGGGAGCCAATGGATCTTAGAATGGGGTTTTCCAGCTTGTCAATTGCTGTTTTGGATTTCGAGGGATCGACTCTTTTCAAACCGCCCGAGCATTGGCTTAGCAGGGTACAAGTGGATCACCCACTGTGTTGTCCATGGCTTCTGACGGGGTGGCCACCCTGTGGGTGGCTTCCTGCTAGACTCCCTATGTTGTCCAATTGCTGGGCCAGGTTGTCCAACTTGTTCAGGACTAGCTCGAACTGGTCAATTGTGACTAAGTTCTGGACGTTAGGGATGGGGTCTTTCTTGTTAACTATTTCAGGGACACTAGTTGATTAAAACGTCCTCAAGGCGACACCAATTGTTGTTGCCAAATATGGAGCTTCGGGAAACAACATAATTTCTAGTGCACGAGGTCGATGGGTCTAACCTGCCGAGAGAAGGAAAAGGCCCCAGGAGTTATCCCAGGGGCAAAAGCTCCGACAGTCAACTTAGCAAAGGGCTCTAAGGGGTCGGACCAAGCAAGAGAGGAGACTTAGAGCTTGAGTTCTAGTGTGTTTACCTCAATGTGGGAGCCCCATTTTATAGTCGGAGTTGCCTAATAGGAGAAGTGGTTGGAAGCAAGTGGTGGCGGTTGGTAGTGATTGGTGATAGATGGTCAGGGTGCATCTGGCCGATGCCACGTATCAGGATCTAAGGGATGGCCGAGATGGATCCGACCAACGCCAAGTGTCAAGATCTACAGGTTGGCCATATACCCTTACATCACTTTTCACCAACTCTTGAGGCCATAGCGATCGAGGTTGACTTACGGGTTGTGTCGAGGCCTCGGCTTCGACCAAAGAGAGTATAGTACATTCGCGTGGGGGAGTCAACCTAAATTGCATAGCTCTTCTCAACGGTTGTGTGACTACTTCTCCTCCGTTCAGCCTTTGCGTTAGTAGATGACCATCCCAGACCGAGGGGACGTGACCATGGCCCGTGTAGGCATAGGCCATTCGTGTCCATTGCCCATGCCTCGTATAGATGTCAACCGTCGTATGTCCGTACGTAGGATAGGCATCGTATGCCCGTATGCAAGACGGGCATCGGGGTCGACTGAATGAAGCTATGTATGAGACAACACTAAGAGACGGGGCAGGTTTACCCATTGACTTCGGCTCAAGGATATGCCGAACTGAACCCCCCCACGCGTCGTCTCATACAAGGCTTCATTAAGTCGACCCTGACGCTCGTCTTGTGTATGACATACAATGGGTGACGTCAACGCTCGTGTGAGGCACGAGCAGCGGATGCGGATGGCCTACACCCGCACAGGCCACGATCATCTCCCCTTAGCCTAGGATGGTCTTTTATTGACGCAAAGGGTGAATGGAGGAGCAGTTGCCACACAACTGTTGAGAATAGATCTATGGCCGAGGCCGGCACCTCCATGCAAATGTACTCTACTCTCTTCGGCCAAAGTCGAGTCCTCGACACAACCCACCAACCGACCTCAGTTGTTACAACCTCGAGAGCGGGGGCAAGTGATGTAAGGGTATCTGGTTGATCTACAGACCTTGACACATGGCGTTGGTCGAATCCATTCCAGCCATCCCGTGGATCTTGACGTGTGACATCGATTAAATGCACTCTGACCATCTATTACCAACTGCTGCCACCTACTCCCAACCACTCCTCTCAATCAACTCTCACTATAAAAAGGACCCTGACATTAAGATAAATACACTGAAACTCAAGCTCTAAGTCTCCTTTCTTGCTTGATCCAAGCCCCAATAAACCTTTGCTAATTTGATCGTTAGAGCCTTTGCCTTGTACTCCCGAGGCTTCTCACATTTTCTTTATTGATTCATGGGTTTTAGATGCTAAAAATTACGTTGTTGCCTTCATTTCCATATTGCAACAATGCCACCAAGTTGGATATAAAATTCGCATCTCATCCCAGGGATTACGGAAAAAAAATTTAATTAGCTATCGGTGGTTTGCCACGTTGCAATATATTTTCAAATGGCTCCCGCTGACGTGTCACATTGTCACGTAACGACGATTGCCGGATGCTCAGCCGACAAGCACACAAGGCCACTTTTGTATTTTATAATACGTAGTCGCTCTCTCTCTCTCTCTTCCCCCACACTCGGCTAAATCCAGATGTTGCAGTAGAGAAGCTGCGACATACCAACTAACTCTTCCCCTAAATAAAGTCACCACCACTGTTCAGTTACTTCGATGCTCAAGGCACTAATCAATTTTGAATTTCCGGCGACTTGAGTCAGAATTCTTGCCGTGTTTTCGTCGTTTTCCGGGATGGGTGTACATAGTGATGACGTGGTATTGATTCAGAAGGGGAAGCAGCCTGGTGAACCATGTGTGATCACCGTGAATTGTCCAGACAAGACCGGCCTCGGATGCGATCTTTGCAGAATTATCCTCGAATTCGGGCTTTGCATTACTAGAGGAGGTCAGGGCGATCCTTGGTTGCAGTTACTGTTTTCCAGTCTCGATTTTGTTAGTTGTTGTCTTGGGTTTCTCTCCGGGTGTATGTCCATTTTTGACTTGAGGGTCGAATTTCTGATTTTTGGTCCATTATTTCAACCATCTTTCTTTTTCTTGCTGTTTATATACCACTCAATTTAGTAATAGAGACGGTTTGACGGTTTGTTGTCTTGCTTGATTAAATTGTCTTTCCCTAATAAGTTTCATTTGATTTGGTTCAACTTGTGTTATTTTTCCTTTGTGGGCAATGTTATTGGATTTTGTCAAGTTTGTTGAATTTCAGTTGTATTAGTATTTTTGCTTTTATGAGAGTTGGTGACTTGGTGGTAATTTCTGTGTAGATGTTTCAACTGATGGGAGATGGTGCTACGTAGTACTGTGGGTGGTGCCTCATCCTGTATCGCTTACTATTAGTTGGGGAAATTTAAAAAACCGTCTTCTATCTGTATGCCCATCATGTTCAGTTTCATTTTACTTCAATCAAAATTCCAGTCTTTCTACTCCTTCCCCAGTTTACCTGTTGAAATTATTTTGTCTCAACCGAAAAGGACTGCTACATGGTAATTGCAGATGTTTTATTTCGCATGCTCTCTTCCCATTTTTGACCATCTTTGGCACCGATTCATTGTGAGTTCTGCTGCAGATGTCACTCAGGTCCTCTGCGAGCTTGAACTTACCATTCAGAGGGTAAAAGTGATGACAACGCCCGATGGCAGAGTCATGGACCTCTTCTTTATTACAGATGGAATGTCAGTTCTTATATTCCCTTTTGTACTTTTTTCTCTATTTGATGTTCCTTTTCTTCGACTGTATATACCTTGGTATATTATAATTCTTGTGTTGTTTCGGTGCTGTGATTTTGATTTGAAGCTCTTGGATTTTGCATTCTTATTCCTGACTTCAATGTAATTGCATTTGCTCAGCTTTTATATCAGGCTCAACTTTCTATTTCTGTTTCCACCAAGTCCACATATCTTGGGGTAGAGATGTCAATTGGTGGGTCTGGTTCAGGACAGGGTGGATCAATCCCGAACTGATTATTAATAAAAGGACAGCCCAGTGCACGAGGCTCCCACCAATGCAGGGTTTGGAGAGGGACAGATGTACGCAGCCTTACCCCTGCACATACAGAGAACCGAATAGGCACAGAACCAAACAAATTATTAATGGGATAATTAGGTCTGACCTGATTAGACCTAGTACACCTGACATATATTATTACCTACGATAATAACAACTTGGAACTTCACTTTTGATAATATAATCTTAATAAAAATGACAGTAAATAGCCAGCTGTTTATATGTTGATAAAACTACTGTTTTAGCCAAAATTATCTTGTGTACTATCTATGAAATTTACTCTCTTAGACATAAAATATAACAAAAATTACAAGAAAACAAGAGAACCTTTATATATTATTAACTATGTAATTGGTTCTTGTCTTAATTGGCTAGAACAGCAAGAATTGGCCCCAGCCCAATTGTTACTCGGGACACAAATTAAACCACATAACCAGAACTGATATAATCAGTCAGTTGGTTCCCTTCTATTGGGTAGATCCTATCCATTGACAGCTCTGTCTTGGGGTTGCATGTTGCTCCTAGCTTGATATTCTGAGTTCGATGATCTCCGGTACTTGATATCGACCCCTCTTTAAGAAATAACAAATAAGTATTTTGTTATCTGGCTACTAGTAGTTAAGGTTTCCTTAAAAAAAATTATTCAGTTAAAACATGATTATTTTTCGTAGAATGAGATTTCAGATGGAGGGATTGAGATAGCTACAGTTGTAGGACTACTTGGGTAGTAATCTCGAATAGGTGATAAAGTAAAGAAGAGTGTAAGGAGAGTGATCAGTCATTTAGAGTGAAGACTAATGATGCCAACATAAGGATTTTACTCATACAAGTTTAAGGCCACAAAAGGATGTACTGGTGGCCGAACAGTTGGTTGTTATGAGCCCGGGCGTAGGATCTCGTCACGGGTCAGTCCACGGGGAGAACTTCTAGTTTCCCCTTGCCCCTCCCTTTGCGTGCTGACCTTATCGTGGCGACCTAAGGGGTGATTTGTCCAAGAGATCACCCTAACTCTCCTTTACTCTTCTCTTTCACTGAAATTTTGGATGCCTTTATTCAATAATAGTGGCTCCTTAAATAGGAGATTACAAGAGTCTTGGTCTTAGGGAGACTCCTTGCTGAATAGGGAGACCTCCAACTCTATCTTGATAAAATAAGACTGATAAGATAAAATAAGTCTCTCTTAATCCTAATCTAATAAGTTAATATAATCTCTCTTAATCCTAATCTAATAAGATAAGTCTCTCTTAATCCTAATCTAATAAGATAAGATAATCTAATCTACTAACTTAATAAGATAATAATAACAAGATAGTCTAATCTAATCTGCTGAATGGATAAGACTGTTGCTGCTGAATTGGATAGGATGAGAACACCGGATCGTTGCTGCTGCTGTTCCCAATACGCGTCCACATCATTGGTCAGTCATGAGGTGTTGAAATTGTTAGTTCAACAAAAGACATGGCCTTGGATTGAATGGAGGACTGTAGCAGGTGGCCATCCTATGCAGCTGGTGACAACTGACAAGCTCAGATAATGGTGATAGTTATGACTTGTTAGAGGAAACCCATAGCTCTTGCTTAACAGATTAAATTTCATATTGTCTTCCTTCAAATAATGGCTTCATGGCCACATTAATGTCCCTTCTTTTCTTTTTCTTTTTTTTTTTTCTGAGAAATGGTGATAATTTCATTAATGATCAGAAAAGGAAAAACAGAGGCTGTTGAGGGAGAGGTTTCCTCCACAGCCAAGAGCTACAAAGATCATGAAAGTAAAAAGACATTACACAGCAAAATCATTGACCCACAGAATACTATCCCAATGGATTACAAGAAAAATAAAAACAAGACCCTGAAAAAGAGTTTGGATCTGCTTACCACGCACATCCTGCCACACATCAGGAACATTGGTTGTACTTTAAAACACCGATATTCCTGATGTATAGCTGGATGTGCGTGGCCAGCAATGTATCGTGGTCAGCAGATCTGGACTCCCTGAAAAAGCCTTTCCTTTTAACAGAGGTTCATTTGATCAAGTTTCTACATTGACTGTTCCTTTCAGTAGCAAATCTCCATAACCATTTGGAAAGAAGAGCTGTATTGACCGGTTTATGCGGTCTGATTCCCATACCTCTTTGCTGTTTGGGTTAGCAAACTTCAGACCAGGCCACAAGGTGGAATTTTTCTCCTCATCTTTACCCTCTCAAAGGAAATCCCTTCTAAGTTTTTCGATGGAGTTCAGAACTGATGCCAGGGCCCTGAACGGAGACATGTAGTAGGTTGGTAAGTTTGACAAGGCACTCTGAATGTGTGGTTTTTCACCCTTTATTGATCTTTATTCTGTCAATCACTGGATTCCATAGTTCCTTCAATTTACAATTTTTTCCCAAAGGCAAGCAAAGAAATTCTGAGGTAATGGAACCCACCCACATCCCAAAACAACTGTAAGCTCATTAATATTAAGAACCTCCCCCACCAGAATACGTTCACTCTTCTGGAGATTAATTTTCAAACCAGAAGCTACCTCAAAGCAAGTGAGAAGTTACCTGAGAAAAACTAAGTCTTGGCTGCAGGGTCTTGAGAAGATTAGCAGATCATCTGCAAACTGAAGGATAGGGTCACCGTTTGCCGAGATTTTGAGCCCTTCAAGGTGTCCACCTGAGATTTCTCTGTCAATCAGCTTGCTCAATGCTTCCACCACAATGGTGAGGAGAAAAGGGGAAATTGGGTCAGCTTGCTTAAGACCCCTCTTAGCAGAAAAGAAGCCCTCAGTTTTCCATTCACCAAGACTGATAACTTTGCAGCTGCTTGAGAACAACATATCCATTTTGCCACTATACACCAAAGCTCATCCTTTGAAGAAGATATTCAACAAGACACCAATGGACATGGTCGTACTCCTTCTCCATGTCTAATTTACACATCACTCCCGGGCTCCTCTGCCTTAAGCCTTGAGTCAATACATTCATCTACTACTAGTGCACGATCCAAGATCTGTCTCCCTCCTACAAAGACACCTTGTGAAGGGGAAATGATAGGGATTAAAACATCCTATTTTCCAACACTTTAGAGATCAATTTGTAAATACTCCCAATTAAACTGATGGGCTAGTCTTTGATATCAGCTTCTCCCTTTTCTTTGGTATCAATGAAATGAAAGTAGCCTTGGATGCATCAATTAGGCTGGCATTTGCATGGAAGTCAGAGAACGCAGCTAGCAGGTCTTGTTTAATGACCAACCAGCACTTGTAAAATTCAATGGGGAATCCATCTGGTCTAGGAGCCTTGTCACCCACTAACTCATTAATAGCTTGCCAAATTCCATTCTCTTCTAAAGGGTTTTCCAAGGTAACTCTATCTTGGACTGAGATCTGTGATAATATCAGGCAATGCAGCTTTGGTCTCACCACATCCCTGGCTGAAAATAAATTGTTATAAAATTTAACAATTGCATCAGAAACTTCCTTGTCTCCTACAAAACGAACCCTTATGCCAACGTGGCTTTTGATGTTACTCTGCCTGGCATTTGCTATGTTATGGAAATAGGCAGTGTTATTGTCATTTTTCACCTTCCTTAACCATTGGACTCTTGACCTGTCTCCAAGCTATTTCTTCCATAAGAGACAGCCAACAAAACTCATCTCTGGCAAGCTCTCTCTGGCTAAGCTCTTCAGAAGATAGGAGGGCAACTTCTATGGCATCTATGGCTTTCAATTTTTCTAGCCATTGTTGCTTCCTGGAATTGATACAGACCAACTCCTTCTTACACCACTCTTTTACTTTTTTCTTGAGGAACTTCAACTTAGACCAGAAAACAAAGCAAGGATTACCTTCAAACACTGCTTCATTCCACCACTCTTCTGATTTCTCTTTAAAGCCAGGTATTTCAAACAGCATAAGTTCAAATCTGAAAGGGCTACCCTTTTTCTGAGTGTTTCCCACTTTCAAGATAATTGGTCACTGGTCAGAGGTTGCTCTCGGCAGTGCTTGTTGAATTACTTCTCCGAACTTGTCTTCCCAGCTACAATCAATGAGAGATCTGTTCAGACTGGACAGGGCTGGATTTGATCTCAGATTACTCCAGGTATACTTAGCACCTTGAAGTAATCATGGTTTTTCTTCCAATCATGGAATTTCTTTGGGCATGGATCAAATGCCGAATTGTTTATCTCCATATCAGGATTCAGTGCTATTCTAGTAGAGAGGTAGCATATTTCTACCAATCAATCAAGGTTTTCTTTTTTTATTTAATTAAAATATAAAGTACAGTCTAACAGAAATCCGAAGACAAGATAAAACAGTGTTTATATATAATCTGCTCAGCAGTTGTTTCAGGAAATCCAAACATAAAAAATAAATAAATAAATAAAAAAGCAAAACAGATGCCCTCCCCCTTACCATGGAAAGAAACTAAGCTATATCAAGAAGTCAAAAGCTCACGTACAAAAGACAGGAAGCATCAAATGATAAGTTTATACAAAAAATAATAACAATAGTCACAACAGAAATTACAGACATTTATAATTAGTAGACCAAATAAGTGCACCATCCATCTTCATTCACAATTGATGGAAATTAGGTTTTTTGACAGACAGCAAAATATATCAGCTATTAGAAAAGCTGTACCGAATTAAATTGTCTCGCCAATAGGCATTTCAGAAGCATTTCTTCCTTTTTTTTTGGGGGGGGGGGGATGTAAGGTAAATTCAATTATAAGTATCCATAAATCTTACAAGTGTGCTCCATGTGCAGTGAGAGGCCTATACATGAGACAAGCATTTCTTCCCTTTTTGACAAATGTCTCTAGAATAAATTTCCTAAAAATATATATGATGCATGTTCATACATGATTAACGGTTAGAGTGAAGGACAGACTACATTAATTCTACCAAATACATGAACTTTTCCATCAAATTGATAATCAAGCAGACCCACATTTGCTGAAGTATAGTCTGATCTTCTAGATGTTGCTTCCATTCTGGGTAATGAAGTTGAAAAGTTTCCTCCCAGTATTTAGCCCTCTCTCCCACTGGAAACCCAAAATCAACTGCATTCTAAGATTTGTGGATGTATGTTATGGGGTGGTTATAGATAACAAAGCACCTAAAGAAAAGGGTAGGCTGGGATTGAAAATAATATTTAAAAAATAAATTTGTCTATCCTCAATAAATAACTTTGGAAATTCCAGAACTGAAGCTGAAAGAAGATATGGACTGGAATTTCATGAAATATGTAGATACCCCCTTCAAAACATTGCAGAGTGATAAGTGCCAGCTTGTCCTGATTCCCATCTTTTGTGAAATATGTGGTGGTGGTAAGGTTTTCTAATTCAGTCCAGGTAAAAGAAGTGTTATCAGCCGACTTAAGAGGAATTCTTTTGTCCTTCATTTATGTTTTTATATTTAGTGTCTGTTTTGTCCTTAAGGTGTCCCATACTTAAAGAGGGACATTTAAGTAATTGTAACACATCCCAAAACTATGTATAAAGCATGTAGCCAACTGGGGCAGATTTGGTTTGAGACTCTCAAACCAGCCTTTTTTGTTTCTTTCTTCTCCTCCTCTCCTATTTTCCTACAGTTCTGCATGTTTTCATAAAAAGGAACTACAACCCCTCTGCTCTAGTGTCTAACAACCATGGCAGAGCTGCAACTTGAATCAGAATCCAACATATGACCAGGAATTTAACTTGGCAAGAGAAAAAAAAAATAATGAATCATGCAAACACCCACAGAAAATTATAAACTATTAAAATAGTCCATTTTGAATATTAACATTATTTAGGTGGCATTTGATAAATCTGAAATCTGAAGTCTGAAAAGATAAAAAGATATTAAAACTGTCTAAAATCTGAAAAGAGGCATTGATGCTTTTCTACTTTTCAGAGTCTCTGAATACTTTGGCTTATTTGTGTTGGACCAAACTCTTAACATTTGAAATACCCTGTTTTTACTATTTTACCCCAAGAATAGACTATTTGGTATATTTGAACTCAATTTGTACTATTTCATATAAAATAGTTGATCAAATTCAAAATAATATTAAAATCGTACAAAAAAATTAATAAAATATATAATAATTACGAAAAATAATTAATAATTAATAAATAACATAATTAAATTAATAAAAAATAAATACTCACTATTAAGAAATAATAAAATAATTAAAATTTAATAGTGAAATTAATAGTTATAATAATATTGAACTAACCCGAATAAAAAATAATTAAATACATAATAATTACGAAAAATAATTGATAATTAAAAAATAACGTGATTAAAATAATAAAAATAATTACTCACTATTAAAAAATACTAAAATGATTAAAATTTAATAATGCAATTAATAGTTATAATAATATTGAACCAATGTGAATAAAAAATAATTAAATACAGAATAACTACGAAAATAATTAATAATTAATAAATAACGTAATTAAATTAATAAAAAATAATTACTCACTATTAAAAAATAATAAAATGATTAAAATTTAATTGTCTGCTTGTCAGAGCCAAACAATGAGTTTAGTAGAAACAGTAACTATCATGGGCCCAAAGGTTGCATGAACACCTCCAGGAATGCCATGGAGATGAAGAAGGCAGAAGCTGGAGCTAAGGTCCAAAATTTTACAGAATGGGCTCTAAAATGTATAGACTTCTACTAAACAGGGGTAGAGTAAAATCAAAGTTCAGCTGTTGAGATCCAACTCCAGTTGTCAGCATTCAAAACATTTCTAGATCTTGCTGGTAACTAACCAGCCTTTGATGTGGAATGCTTTCCCCTCAATCTCTTCTCTTAGCTCATCTGACCTTGGTTGGGCATCTGGTATTTCTACTACTGCAATTCAGGGGTTGCTGGGAATGGTAGTAGAAGGTGGTGCGGACAATGTCAACCAGTGTTTTCTTGAAGCATCACGTTTTGGGAGCACCAAGCTTGTCCTTATCTTATTGCAGATAGCTCAAAGGAACAACTTAGATGTGGATGACCCACAGAGTAGGAATAGCACCTACTCTATGCAACTCATTGACAGACACAGTGAACCTGAACTTGATGACCAGTGATTCACTTGGATTTCTATGAAAGTGCACACAGACACACTGCTAATCATCTCAACATATCCTATAAAATAACAATTTTGTGTAATATGGAATGACTACTAAAGCAACAGTACACATTTGGTTAATGATACAGTGATATCATTAACCAATATCCCATGGACTGATTCAGCTATATCTCATGCATTTTTCTGTTATTACTGGTAAAAACTATACAGTGAGATCTCATTAGTTGATAGGTTCATTCAATTCTGCTGGCAAAACTTATGTTTACCTCAAAATTTACCAAAAACTGTATCATTAATAAATAACATACACCTTATCTTTGATTCTGATATGCCAACAACTGGTTCCCCAAACCAACACCATTCATTTACTCATCCCCGGAGAGCTTGGGACACTCAACAAGATCCAGTAAAAAGCAATATGACTTCAATGAATGGGCCAAAAGTAAAATGTTATAAGTAGAACCGAGGTGGTATAACACAGTTAACAAGTTCTTTGAAAAAGTCCTATTCCCTCCCTATACAATGAGTAAAGTAACCTGATAATACAAACTGCGTGACCACAGAACATTGGAACAGGGAGTTCTTTCCCTAAAAAAAAAATGCAATTCTGGGATTAAACTAGTTTTAACGAGATGATTTTGAAGATGCCCAATTGTCTTCTGCCAACATACTTCAAGGAATCTAAAGATGGGTTGTTCCCCATATTTGATAAATTGAAGAAAACTACAAAATTAAAAGAAAAAAAAAAACTCCAAAGAAAACGAATTTGGGTCAGTTCTTCTCCCCAACATACATTTGGTTAATGATAAATCTGTTGACGTTTGGTGTGGCTAAGTAATTCAACAACCTCAATTACACCACCAAAACTGCTACATTTATCTTTTGGTATGAATGTTGTAACAGCCTCAATTATACCACAAAAACTGCTACATTTATCTTTTGATATGAATGTTGTAACAGTCACAATTACACCACCAAAAACTGCTACATTTATCTTTTGAGATGAATGTTGTAACAGTCACAATTACACCACCAAAAACTGCTACACTTATTGTGACTTCTCCACTTCCCTATTTTCTTCTATAAAAGGGGTGCCTCCTAGGGGTAGTATGTGTATGGAGAGAAGCATTAGAAGGCTGAAGAGATTGGGAGAACTTCATCACCATCTTCTGACAAGATCTGCTCCTACTCTGTTTGGATTGTTCTTCTTCTTCTCTGCTGCCATTAAAGGTTTCTCTCACACCAGCTCAAAGCAGTCATCTATGCTCTTTTTTGAGTGCTTCAAGGCTTTGTTAAAGGCATTTCGACACTAGTAAGGTGGTCAATTTGTAGTTCTCTCATCAAGGACATGAATAAACATGTTTTTCTTTATTCTCCCGTGGATGTAGGTCTCTTTGACCGAACCACGTAAATCTGGTACCATCTTTACCTTTCTTTTGCTCTTATTATTTGCTTTATAATTCACATATTCCTGAATTATTTTTTTCTTGTTTGCCATACTAATTAATCGGTAATTCAGAGTTTAATCCTAACAAACTGGTATCAGAGCATTGTTTTGGGATTATTATCGATTAATTTTGTTACTAATGGCATCAATGAAGTTTGACATTGAGAAATTTGATAGATCTGTGAATTTTGGTCAATGGAAGCTCAAGATGAGAGCAATTTTGATTCAGAACGGCTTGGAGAAAGCCTTGGCAGAGCAAAAGAAAAAGCCTGAATCCATGTCGATGAAAAGTGGGAGGAGATTGATATGAAAGCCATGTCTGCTATTCATTTGTGCTTATCGAACGAGGTTCTTCGTGAAGTTGCTAAAGAAACCTCTACAGCAGAATTGTGGCTCAAGTTGGAGTCACTCTATATGACAAAGAGCGTGACCAATCGGCTTCTGCTGAAAAGCAGACTTAAGGACCTTCGTCTTCGGGAAGGTAACTCGATTAAAACCCACCTTGATGAGTTCTTCTCGATTGTCATGGATCTACAAAATACTGATGTTGTAATTGATGATGAAGATCTAGCTATCACTCTTTTATGTTCTTTACCTACATCATATAAGCATTTTAGAGAGACCTTATTGTATAGGCGTGAGGAGATTACAGTTGAATATGTAAAGAATGCATTGTTACAACACGAACTGATTGATAATCAACTGACCAATAACCCAAGTAACTCTACAGCCGAGGGTCTCATTGTTCGTGGTAGGCCACCTGAAAGAAGTGGCAGCAGTAAGTCAAAGGGTCGGTCTAAATCAAAGCATCGTAATTTGACTTGCAACTATTGCAAAAAGAAAGGTCATGTTAAGGCTGAATGTTTCAAGTTGCAAAATAAGCAGAAACATCAGGCAAGTGGTGACACAAGAAAGATCCTCATGTCGAAGCAAGTGTTGCGGCGGATGAGTCAAAGAATGTTCTTCTGCTAATTGCAGATGCAGTTGCAAGGAAGGGTTCAGAATGGATTATGGACTCAGGATGTTCTTACCACATGTGTCCCGACAAAAGTGCATTCTCCACATATGAAAATTTTGATGGTGGAGTTGTTTTGATGGGCAACAACGCAGCTTGCAAGGTTGTCGGTAAAGGGACCGTCAGGGTGCATATGCATGATGGTATTGTGAGGACATTAAATGAAGTCCGCCATGTTCCTGATCTAAAGAACTTGATTTCTTTGGGTACACTCGACTCCAGGGGTTGCAAATATTCAGTTGAAGGTGGAGTTCTTAAGGTAACCAAAGGTGCTTTGGTAGTTATGAAAGCTAACAAGGTTGGTAGATTATATGTATTGCAGGGAAGTACTATGATAGAATCTTCTGCTTTGATCTCGTCATCCATGTCCGAGGAAGATCTTACAAAGATGTGGCATATGAGGCTCGGACATATGAGCAAGAAAGGGATGACTTCTTTGAGCAAGTGGACTTACTTTGTGGGCATGTCATAGGTACTCTTGAATTTTGTGAACATTGTGTGTTTGGTAAACACAAAAAGGTTAGCTTTGCCAAAGGGATACATAGGACCAAAGGTACACTTGATTACATCCATTCAGATTTATGGGGCCCTTCTCGTGTTTCTTCGAAGGTGGAACAAATTATCTTCTGTCATTCATCGATGATTTCTCTAGAAAGGTATGGGTGTATTTTCTCAAAAATAAAAATGATGTGTTTGAAGTCTTCTTGTAGTGGAAAACTATGATCGAGAAGCAGACATGAAGGCAGATTAAAAGGTTGAGGATTGATAATGGGCTCGAGTTTTGTGAGTCTGACTTTACAAATTATTGTTTGAAGGAAGGTATCATTAGACACTGCACTTGTGTTGGTCGACCACAACAGAACGGTGTGGCAGAGTGGATGAACCGCACACTATTGGAAAGGACTCGTTGCATGTTGTCCAATGCAAGTTTAAATAAGTCCTTTTGGGCCGAGGCAGTTTCCATGGCAGCCTATTTGGTGAACCGATCTCCGCATTCAGCTCTTGAGGCTAAGACTCCATTTGAGATTTGGTCAGGCACTCCTGCTGACTATTCATCTTTAAGAATATTTGGTTGTCCTGCTTATACTCATGTTAACGATGGAAAGTTAGAACCTAGAGCCAAGAAATGTATTTTCGTGGGCTATGGCTCCGGTGTAAAGGGTTACAAGTTGTATTGCCCTTCGAGCAAGAAAATTATTATTAGTCGTGATGTTATATTTGATGAATCACGCATGTTATCTCCAAGAAAGGAGGATTCTGTTGCTGGCGATTCAGGTACATCACAGGATGACCGAATGCAGGTGGAGGTGGAGCCCAGTCCATCTTCACAGCCTTCTCAGTCTATTTCAGATGAGCCAATCACATTGGGTGATGTTTAGCTCAGTCAGGAGTCGCATACTATTGCAAAAGATAGACCGAGGCGATAGATAAGACCACCAAGCAGATTTGATGATTGTGTGTCTTATGCATTGACCGTCGCTTGTGAGGTAGATAGCACTACCAATCCGATCACTTACGATGAAGCCATATCTAGTCTAGACAGTGGTAAGTGGTTAATTGCCATGGAAGAGGAGATTGCATCCCTCGAAAAGAATGGCACATGGGAGCTTGTATCACCACCACCAAAGAAGAAAATTGTTGGGTGCAAGTGGGTCTACAAGACTAAGGAGGGTATTCCTGGTGTTGAGGATGCTCGACACAAAGCAAGGTTAGTGGCACAGGGTTTCAGTCAAGTTGCAAGTATTGACTATACTGAAGTCTTCTCCCCTGTTGTTAAACATTCTTCTATCCGTACCTTGCTTGCTTTAGTAGCTATGCATGACATGGAATTAGAGCAGTTAGATGTTAAAACTGCATTCTTGCATGGTGATTTGAAAAAGAAGATTTATATGAAACAACCAGATGGTTTTGTTGTAGAAGGAAAGGAAGACCATGTTTGCTTGTTGAAAAAGTCTCTGTATGGCCTTAAGCAGTCTCCAAGGCAGTGGTATAAGCACTTTGACGCTTTTATGACTTCTAGTGGTTATCCCAGGAGTGCCTTTGACAGTTGTGTTTATTTCAGGAAGCTCTCTGATGATTCTTTCATTTATCTGTTATTATATGTTGACGACATGCTCATTGCTTCTAAGAATAAGTCTGAAATTGTGAAGTTGAAGTCTCTCTTGAACAGTGAGTTCGAGATGAAGAATTCGGGTCCAGCGAAGAAAATTCTAGGTATGGAGATTATTCGTGATCGTGAGAATGGGAAACTGTTTCTCAGTTAGCAGAACTATATTGAAAAAGTTCTTGATCGTTTTGGCATGTCAAATGCCAAACCTGTCTCCACTCCTCTAGCAGCTCACTTCAAATTATCGGCGAAGCAGTCACCGAAGTCTAATGAGGAGAAGGTCTATATGGCTTGTGTGCCTTACTCTAGTGCTGTTGGTAGCATCATGTATGCTATGGTATGGTCGCGTCCAGATATTGCTCAGGCAGTCAGTGTTGTGAGCCGTTATATGTCCTATCCGGGGAAGGCTCATTGGGAAGCCGTGAAGTGGATTCTTAGGTATTTGAGAGGTACATCTAATTTCTGCCTTGAGTTTGGAAGATCCATATAGAAGCTTGTCGGTTATTGTGATTCTGATTATGCTGGAGATCTTGATCAGAGGAGATCTCTCACTGGCTATTGTTTCACTTTGGGGAGTACCTCTATTAGTTGGAAAGCTTCACTTCAGTCGACTGTTGCTTTGTCTACGACTGAAGCTTAGTATATGGCTGCGGCTGATGCCGCTAAGGAAGCTTTATGGTTACGAAATTTGGTTGGTGAACTCACAATTAGACAGGAGGCTACAGTGATCTATTGTGATAGTCAGAGTGCCATACATTTGACTCATGACCAGATGTTTCATGAGAGGACCAAGCACATTGATGTGCGTTATCACTTTGTTCGTGATATTGTTGAGGATGGTCGTGTTTTGCTCAACAAAATAGCTTCCGCTGAGAATCCTGTTGATATGTTGACAAAGCCATTACCATCATCCAAGTTTGATGCTTGCATCGACTTGGTGAGTCTTGTCTCATTTGATGCTTGATGCCCTTGGGGCATTTGGAGAGGGAGATTTGTTGTTTGAATTATCGCCAAGGTGGAGATTGTTGACGTTTGGTGTGGCTAAGTAATTCAACAGCCTCAATTACACCACCAAAACTACTACATTTATCTTTTGGTATGAATGTTGTAACAGTCTCAATTACACCACCAAAACTGCTACATTTATCTTTTGAGATGAATGTTGTAACAGTCACAATTACACCACCAAAAACTGCTACATTTATTGTGACTTCTCCACTTCCCTATTTTCTTCTATAAAAGGGGTGCCTCCTAGGGGTAGTATGTGTATGGAGAGAAGCATTAGAAGGCTGAAAAGATTGGGAGAACTTCATCACCATCTTCTGACAAGATCTGCTCCTACTCTGTTTGGATCATTCTTCTTCTTCTCTGCTGCCATTAAAGGTTTCTCTCACACCAGCTCAGAGCAGTCATCTATGCCCTTTTTTGAGTGCTTCAAGGCTTTGTTAAAGGCATTTCGGCACTAGTAAGGTGGTCAGTTTGTAGTTCTCTCATCAAGGACATGAATAAACATGTTTTTCTTTATTTTCCCGTGGATGTAGGTCTCTTTGACCGAACCACGTAAATTTGGTGCCATCTTTACCTTTCTTTTGCTCTTGTTATTTGCTTTATAATTCACATATTCCTCAATTATTTTTTCTTGTTCGCCATACTAATTAATTGGTAATTCAGAGTTTAATCCTAACAAAATCTTACAGAGAATCTGGGTAAAGCAAATCAAACGAAAATCATTCATGTTTATCCATATACCACAAAGAAAACGAATCCAAATGGTTGAATAGCATAAAACATTCCTGTTTATCCAACAAGCATGGCAATAAAAAAGAAAAAAACTGAAGATTGCGAGGGTTTTTGAGGGAGCTTCTTCAGATTCGGTTCGAAGAGAAGGTTCTTCAGTTCGAAGCAAGAAGAGAGCAGATTCGATTCGAAGTGAAGGTTCACAGAGAAATGGCGGTGGAGCTTGCTTGCAGAGAGGATGGCGGTGAGCTTCTTCTTAGTTCGAAAATAGGGTGAATGACCTAATTTTTTGGGTTTTATTTGAAGGACAAATTGTTGTTATTTTTAATTTTTATGAGGATAATATCATCATTTACCGATGTCTGAATGGCCTCTGACTCGCCCAACCACTTACATTTTAAGATTTGAAAATGCATTTCAGACCTAATATTAAGAGGCACATCCAAACGGCTGTGGCGTCTGAAAAGCAACTATTTCAGACTTCAGACGTCTGAATAGTGCAATCAAACGCCACCTTACATATAGAAAATGGTCTAAAAATTATATTTGTTTTTTATAAGCAACATTAAAGAGGATTTTTTTTTGGTTAATAACAGGGCAATATTGTATTGATTGCCAAAGGAAGTACAAGTGCCCTGGCCTGTCCAGTTTTGACAGCATGGCATAAATTCTATTTGTCCAATTTTCACATGCTATAAGATGATGTACAAGCATAAATTCTAAGAAGGCACATATAATAATTTCTGTGCTTATATATATATATATATATATATATATATATATATATATATATATAATATGTATTTTTTTGGTAATAAAATAAAAACTTATCAAAAGAAAAAGAGAATGATACGAAGAAAGTGACCAGAGATGACCCGAGCGAAAAAGAGAAAAAGAGAAAAATCCACCCCACCCATCCCTGCTTATCAGAAAACAATCGACCCAAAAAAACAACAAAAGTTATAACTTCCCCCCAGAGAAAATAAAAAACACCACACCCAAACGAATTGGCACAAAGTAATAATAAATGATGCATGTATGTGAAGACCAAAAAGTATTTGGGTGAAATAATAAGAAATGACTTTAAGTGCTTGTAATTCAACAATGGATATGGCACTGAACAGAATGGAATGGCGAAACAGGATTCATGTAGCCAACCCCATATAGTTGGGGTATGTGATATGTTCTTTCTAGGAGTCACGAACAGGCAAGAAAATATTTTTGAATTAGAAGACGGAGAGAGAGAGAACTAAAAATTCTGAGTTACAAACTGAGATTAGATATGCAGGTTGTGGGAAATTATGTAGGAAAAGAACAGGGCAGAGTTTTTAATGTTGTCTTTGGAGAGATGAATTTTTGAAGGTGAAGAGGTGTAACACTTTCTCTATTAGGTGCCAATGAAATGCTTAATATTAGATTGCAACTTGTGGAGGTGGGTGATTGTGGTTTAAGGGTTTTATTTCTTTTTATTCTTTTATTGTATTAGTTGTTAAGGGAGATATATATTCTTATTGGATGACGGATCATTTGCTTGAGGTAGTTTGATAGGCGATGATGGGATTTTGTTTCTTAGCACCAGATCTTGTATTCTCTTCTTTTTCTTTTGCTATCAAATATGTATAGGCATGTGTATATGTGTGTGTGTCTGTGTATAAACAAAGAATTATCCTCAACTGTCTACACTTGACCTCAAAACACTTCACACACCACCATGAAAATGACATGAAGAAAATACAGTCACTCATGGAACAAAATAGCCAAATATGAAATGCTCCAGCAAGGACACATTCTTTTCTATGAATAAGAATTAGAATACCACAATAAAACTTAATTGGTCAGGTGGATTACGTATTATCACTTGCACCAGGTGTAAAACTACTGAACTGACAATTTAATTAGTTTGCCTGAATAAACTTCTTTTGGATATTTTAATTCCATGGGTTTCTGGCCCTCCTACAAGACCTAAGTTGTTAACCTAGTTAATTCAGTGGACACATTTTCTTTTCTTGCACACAACGTTTTAATATGTAATAAAACCAAGATGAATTTGTCATTAGAAGTCAATGCATTGCAGAGAAATGATCTGCCAAAAAGGATGGGGAAATGACTCAGCACCATGCATTATTTAGTGCAAATTGAGACGTTTGATGTAATTAATGCAACAAAATCTGCCCCATGATCTTCGTGATTTTTCAGTTAACATCCACCTTTTAAGTAATTAATGCAACGAAATCTGCCACATGCAAGATATAAGCATAGATGATAACATCAAGTTTGACTTTAAAATCAATGAACTCAAGCATAGTGGCTCTTTATTGTATGTATGATATATAACCCAAGTAAGTTTTTAAGGTCTAAAAAACCTTAAAGAAATGAAGTGAAGAAAACAAATAAGAAAGGATAGTACTAGGCCTGAGTCAAATTAATTCTAATTGAATAGATTGTAAGGTTCAAATGGTAATCACAAAACTCATTTCAGGAAGGGATTGAGTCATAAATTTCGAATTGGAATTCTGGAGATTTACTGTTCATAATTTTAATGATGAATTGTTTAGTAAACCACATGATTTTTGACAACTATGGTTTGATGGAAATGTGAGAGAGAAGGAACTTATTAGGCGCATTCTTTCCTATGTATTTTGTTTATGAGTACCAAGTGCCAGGTTTTATTCTGATTTCAGCTTGGAGCATTATAAAGATAATACATGAACTGTGTGTTCCAAGTGCCTAGTGCTAGCATGATGTCTATCCAGCATACGAATCATTAGATCAAGGCATCCTGATAACACCACTGCACAGTTATCAAGCTCAATTATTTATAATTGAGAAACATGCCTACTGAACCTGAGTATCCAAATAAATGGACCACCTGTTGGACATCCTGTGGCATAATCCAGTAACATTATGTTTTCTAATTGTCATTTTCTTCTGTATGACAATTAAAAACACAATATTACTGGATTTTCATCTGCATGGTCAAGAAATCTATGGACAATGGTCAATAAATAAGTCACAATGGTGGTTGGTGGACAGCAAGCATTATAATTACTCAGTTTTAGTTTTTGTTTACTTATGATTTCAACTTTTTCCAATCTTAATGGCAGGGAATCAGCACACATTTGCTTCTTCATTCGTCATAGACTAGGTCATATGGCACACTTACTCTTGGGTCTGAAGGGTCTATTATTAGTTGGTCTTTGCAGTTTCACAGGCATATTTTAGCCAGTGGAAGGGGCAACTTGGCTTTGGCTTTACAGGAAAAACCTTTTGGAAGGCAGTCATTTGTGTTCAGGTGTGGAGTGTGAGTGAAAAAAGAAATAGGTAGAAGGACCATTACTCAATGTTGATCCCAGCTATCTGGGTCTTGGGTGGGGTGGACTGGATATATACCTAACATTTGGCATTTGTACGAAGTGTTAGCTTTCAGACCCAAACCCATGTTCCCATGCTTGCCAGCCCTAGATTTTACCTTGGCATTGAGATCACACCTTGAAGAAAGAAATATGTGTCCTGACAAATAAGATAGCATCCATTGAGGCATCAAGGGGTAGGTACTCTCTCTTCTTATTCATGGATGTTGGCAAGAGATGGACTCAATGAGATCTCCTGTTGTGATATGAGGAAAAAAACCACCTGATAAATTTTCAGTTTTCCTTGGGAGTGAGTCCTCCCAGTGGGGCTATTCCCATTCCCCCTGCCAATTGTTAGTGAGATAAATTACAGTTCAATGGTATCTCTCTTCAAAATTCCAGGTATGTTGGACTGGGGTGGTATTTCTCACGGTCAAGTCAAGTTACAGCATATTTTAGGCATTTAGTGGCTTCCACTAAAAGCCAATTAGCCAAGTTGATGGTTTTTTAATTGGCTATTGAAGAGGACTCAACAAATGAAATAAGTTGTCGAAGTGTTGGAAGCAGCCATTGGCTATTAGCTCAGTTCCCTGATGAGAATTAGGAGATTTTGGTTGCTACACCTAGAATGTTGAATTTAGTGGCAGATGGGCTTGCTAGGTTTAGGTTATATAAGGTTTTTCTCATATAGTGACAGCTCCTCTGCACCCTTCCTTTGTAATTTTTGTATTGGTATGGGCTATCTATCCATACTATTGTGCACATGAATCCTACCTTTTTCCTATTAAGTTATTAATATTTCATATAATTTTTTTATCAATATTTATATTTCATATAATCACTCTTTCCAAAAACATATATGGTAGAAGACATCAAAAATAAAAAGAAAAAAGAAAAATCAGCTCTGGAGATTGCTCCTTTGTGAAAATAGTATTTAGGCTCAGTTTGGAAAGAGTAGAAATACAAAAATGTACAGTACAGATGTATATAAAATAATACAGAATACATGGTTTTGCACTCTATATATTTGTATTTGTACTCCTTCCAAACTGAGCCTTAAGAAAACATAAAAGGGATAAATAAGAGACCATGATATCCACTGTTTGCATCCTTTTTCTGAAGTTGGATTTTAGGAAGAGCATAGGTGATTGGTCAGTGGAACTAACCAAATCATCTGATGGAGTGAGCAAAGTTTTTTTTTTCTTTTCTTTTCTTTTTTTGATGCTGCCGCTGATGAAGGCATTTTGGGGGGAAGGCTGAGCTTTTAGGGGAGAATGATGTAATATAGATTTCTGAATGGTTTGTTCATGTCAAACTATTATCTTGGCAGTTGACTGAATCATACCATATTTTTCTACCATTTTGATTTTAAATTTTCAAAAAGCTAAGATAATTTTTTTAAGGGGTTGAGAATAAGAAGTGCACTGACATAAAAATATAGTCCCATATAATGTATGACTATATGTAGTATGGATGTCAATATGTGGATTATTACTGGCTATTTACTCTTTAATCTTTGCATTGTATTATTTCAGGGAGCTATTGCACACAAAAAAACGACAGGATGAGACATGTGAGCAGCTGAATTCTGTTCTAGGAGAGTCCTGTGTCAGTTGTGAGCTCCAGTTGGCTGGACCTGAATATGAAATTCAACAGGAGTTCTCTTCTATTTTGCCAGTAGCTGCTGAGGAACTGTTTGGTTGTGAACTATTGGACAAGGAAACTCGTACACAAGCTCTTAGTGCAGATTTGACAAAACTCAAGAAGGCCAGTGTTACAATAGACAATTCCTTGAGCCCAGCTCATACCTTGTTTCAAATGCATTGTGTTGATCAAAAGTGTCTTTTATACGACATTATGAGAACTCTGAAGGACTGCAATATTCAGGTACTTGTAATCTGTTCCACTCCAACTTCTCTATTTGTTTGAGACTTGATATGTGGGCTGAGCAATGCCAACTTGCCAAGGAAAGAAGCTTGCTCTCCCTCTGTGTGTGCGTGTGCATTTGTCCAGAACTGATGTCCCTACGATTAAGTAGATTGTAGTTTTCTATAAATGGCAGTAAATGTGTAGTTGTGCTCATTGCACTTTAGCCATATGCTCGCAATATGCTACTATTAATTGCTGATTGGCCACAGTTGGAACAACACCATGACGGTCATCATGTCATCATGTTGGATTTGGCAAAATTTTACTTGTATGGTCTTATCTAAGAGCTCTTATGCTGAACCAATCTTTTGAATGATTTTTCTCTCCACAACTGTCCATTGTCTACGATTATACACCTATGTTATCTTGGCATACCATAGTAGTGGTAATTTGGCTTTTTGTTATAATTAGTCCTCTTGTTGTTTGTCATTTAGATAGCTTATGGCCGATATTCATCAAGTATGAATGATTATCGAGATGTGGACCTGTTTCTCCAGCAAAGTGATGGGAAAAAGATAGTAGATCCTGAAAAGCAGAGTGCATTGTGTTCCCGTTTGAAGGTGGAGATGCTTCACCCGTTGCGAGTGACCATTGCCAACCGTGGGCCAGATACTGAACTCTTGGTTGCTAATCCAGTAGAATTGTCTGGAAAAGGCAGGCCACGTGTTTTCTATGATGTTACTCTTGCTCTAAAAATGCTAGGGATCTGCATTTTCTCGGTAAGAAATGTAATACTTGGAAGCCATTTTAATGTTTCTTGGCTCGTTGTGTCTTCCAGTCAGGAGTTACAAAAACTATCTTGCTTTCTTTTGTAGGCTGAAATTGGAAGGTATTCTGCCTCTGGTCGTCAATGGGAAGTATACAAGTTTCTTTTGGAAGAAAGCCATGAGTTTCGTTTGTCAAATAGTCAAGCCAGGACACAGATTGTAGACAGGGTGAGAAGAACTTTGATGGGCTGGTGAACCGATTTAGTTCTTCTACCTAGATCGCAGGGCCACCATCACATTCAATTTCTTCCCTCTGGGTATCTCTGAGGATCTAAACCCATGTTTATAATGCATTCATCTCTTATAATATCTAAAAACATATTGCTTGCATTCTCAAATCATCTTTTTTCTGTTGACTATTTTCTTCATTTAGGTTTTATCCTCTCCTTCGTATCCAATATGAGTGGAACTGCCCCTTGAAAGATTAACCCATCCCATATATAGCCTTGGCAGTTGTCTGCATTCCCCAGTTGCAGGACAAACAGAGCAGTTTATATCTTTATTTTTCAAAGGACGAGCACCTCGGTTCGATGGGTACAGGACCTGTAGATGAGCTCTAGGGCCCCATGACTTGCCACCTCTCCATTGTTTCAGGAATTAGCGCCTACCATTAAATGGATTTCGTCTCTTAGCTAAAACAATGGCTGGGCTGTGCCGAGAATCAGCATAATCAGATTTCTTTTGGACCATATGTATTGACCATTATTTTTAGAGCGTTAATCAAAACACCGTCATATCATCACCAAATCACCATTTTTTTGGACTGTACTCCTTTAACTCTAAAGACTCCATTTGGACTGTACTCCTTTCAAACTGAGCCAAAAGTGCATTTTATTCCACTATTCGATTAAATCAAGTAAAAGTGTAAAACTAAAACAGAGTATCTTGCTTTTCGAAAAAAAAAAGTATCCTGTTTTTTGAAAAAAAATTAGTGTTTCGTGATAGGCGTTAATCAAAACACTGTCATATTATCACCAAATTAACATTTTTTTCATGATATTCATCTATATGTATTGATATTTACAAAGTGGGTTTTGATTTATATGTGCACCAATCATTAGGGGAATCATCGTTTTACTGCATCCCCAAGTATTTATTCACTACTCATTTGATATGGTGCCTAATGACACATAGTGGCACCTAGTTGTCTATAAACGATTTATAAAATACTTTTCTTGGTTTTGAAGACAAATCAAGTACATGTTTATTTAATAAACGAAAGTTATATCAAAGACAAAGTATAAACATGGGAGTAATTGCTATTTGTATGTGACTCTATCTTGGATATTTTAGCTCAGGGCGCCTTTGCTGCTTGAGCTGACAGTCACTAGGAGTGTTTGGTACCCTTCACAATTAACAGATGCATTTAAAGTAGAATTGAGAAGGACAATTACTAGGAGTGCTTGGTACCCTTACTGTTTTGATATATTTTATAAATATTCTTAAAATACCTTTTCTTCGTCATTGCAGCAAGCTGCCAATGAGGTGCTACATTTCACAATCCCAAACTTAAGAGAACGGTGGAAGTGATTCTGACACAAACTAACGACAAGGGAGGTTTTGTGGTGGGCACACTCTGCTCATTTGCTGGGCAGTTCGGGGATCCAACATATACAAAGATCTTTGTTGGTGGGCTGGCCTGGAAGACTCCCTGAGAAATGATGAGATGCTATGTTATCCAAGAATCTGTGGTGATCACCGATAAGAACACCCGAAAATCTAAGGGATATGATTTAAGGATCCGGATGCCGCAATGAGGGCTTGCTAGGATCCATCACCTGTGATCGATTGAAGAAGGGCTAACTGCAATCTTGCATCTCTTGGTGCACATCGGAATCACCCATCTACTTATCAACTGCATCTAAAATCCAAGTTCTTAATAGGCTCAACAATGGTAGTTTTTCTATCTCTAAGTGTACGCCACTTACCCGTTAAAGATGACAAGGTTGATCAATTTCTTGCGTTGGAATTACAGAGTTGCTTCAAGTCTTGCAATCGGAGCTCAAATATGGGCAATCTTCAAGCACCTTTCAGGTGATTCAAGCTTCATGAATCCGCAGATGTAGCAATTAAGAAATCCCGTCGGTACAACCCTAGTTGTTCTTAGCTAGTTAAAGTTACGGTAGTGATCACAACAATAACGATGACCTCTTAAGAATACATTTAACTATATGTGGTAACCTTTATATCAAGGTTGAAAATATCGAGATAACGCCTGTATTTGTGCTTTTTAATCTATTTCTTATTTTTATTTTTTTCTAAATCGTCTGACCCAAAACACCCCTTTTAAGGGCGTATAGAGATAACGCCTGTGTTTGGACTGGGATGCAATTTAGTCGCAAGATGTGGTTGTGAGGAGGAAATGTCGCCCACCCATTCCGGATCCTTAATGACGTCAATTAGATGGATCTTACCATTCCTTTAGAAATATGATGGGAGAGAAGAAACCACCATTTAAGTTTTGTTGGGTCCTAATGCTCTTGAAGGAGAGTGTTTGTTGCCAATGCAAACTTTGATCAAAGTTGGCATGAAAAAGCAGTCTGCCTGTCACCACTACCGAAGACAACTTCGCCAATTATTGATTGGTGCGTTGGTCCATTCTAACAAGGCCTTGGGTGGAAAGGTCAACAACAAACCGCCTCCTTTCAGGCCATCACTTGCTCTGGAATCCGTGCTTTCTTACAGAGACGGAGACAGAAATGGGGGTGGAGACGAATGCAGAGACCGAGTGGACTTAAAAGTTGGACTTCCGAATTTTTTTCATCAATTGAGTTTTATTTTGAAAATTTGATGAATAGTGGGGAATAATTTCGATATTTTAATTTTTTTCTATTAATACTTAATAATAATATCAATTGCCAAAAACCTTAGAGGTACTTCAAGACAATATATGAACAGTAAAAGTAGAGTTAAAGAAAATTTGCTCTTCATTAAATTCATTCAACCATAATAATCAGTCATTAGATACGTCCTTCCTCAACTTGACCTCCTTTGGAGGAGAATTCGAATCCTGGGTACAACGTTTGGAACATGAGGTGGCAATTTTCGCTAATTCGTGGTCATTAGGGTTACAGTTTCTAGGAATGAGAGACGCAATACAAGAGAGGAACTGCTTCATGAGAACTGTGAAGCCACCAGTACCAACTACAGCGTGGAGAGTGGGATATGTTGGCTTATTATGCTCGATGTTCGGAAAGATTGTTCCAATTAGTCCACACAAATCCTAGAAACTTTCTGGTTGTTGAAATCTTCCTGAAATTTAGTAATTACAATCATCTCCTTACGACTTTTTAACATGGTTGTAGGTAGACCCCTTCTAGAAAGAGGTTATGAAAATGTCTAAAATATCAATCTTATTATTTTGATCAAAATGTTTATTTTCTAAATTTTTTCCTTATAGGAATGATTAGCCTAAATCCTTTCAATTTATTTTTTTAAATAGATTATTTTTCAAATTTGTCCTTCATACCAATCACTCAAAGGCAAAATCTGCAACTTTAAAAAAAATTTCAAATTTCTATCTCAAAAGTAATTTCATAGGTATTTGAACGTTTTTCATGTCTTTTATTAGGGATATATCATGGTTTTTAAAAACGAACTGGTGGTCGAACTGGTACCATTTGAATGGTCCCATCGTTCGACCCGAATGGCCGGCCTATTCTGACAAAAAAATAAAAAATTGGAAAATGGTTAAAACCGTTCGAACGATTAACTGACCGGTTCAACGGTTTTAGGGAAAAAAGCGATTTTGAAGAAAAACGGAACCAGTCAAGTGACCGATTCCTAATTTTTCCGGTCCGGTCCAGTTTTGAAAACAGTGAGATATATTTGTTTTTGGTGTAAATGAGAACCAAAATAAACTTTACAACCAGGTTCGATTTTGGTTGTATTTATTTTCAATGCAAGTTTTATATCGAAAACTCCGCCATAATTGATGTAAAAACAACATGGATGTAACTTTTTTCCGCGGCATACGTTTCTTACTTTACAAACAGTTCACTATTTAAACGGATGGATTTACTTTTCAATCGATGTATTTTTACATAGATACAAACTTTACACAAAAAAACAAACATAGCCTAAACGATTCTAACGGAAGGGGGTCTACTTGCAAGGTTTCGGCAATTTACCCTTACTTTTAGTATTGAAAGGATGACGTTACCATTAAATTCCCACACCCACACCGTGGTAGAAGCCTATGAACGAGAACCACACGTTTGGAAATGGAAAGTTGAAAAGATGATGTGATTAGACTTTTGATCCAACGGATCACGGACGCGTTAAAAACCCAACCAAAAATAGGCCCTTGTATATTTTTGAAGTTAGGCCCTTACGCTTTGTATCTAGTCTCTCAAATGCTTCAGATACATCCAACGGAGAGAGTTTAGGTAGAAGCAGGTACAACACCCCATGTCCCATGAAAGAGTGCATTTTCATTACCCAGATATTTGGAAAAGAAGAAAATAACTGGATGTCAATCTGACGGTTAATAAGCGGCAATGCAGCCATTATGATCGTCCGTCACTCGTCACTCCTGACGTCTTCCCTGAAAAGTGAAAACTACCCAGAATAGTCTGTTGCCGCCATAATTCCGCTATAATAATCTCCCATGCCAACTCCTTCACTCCTCCAAAAGAACCGGAGTTCTTATAAGAGCAATGGCAAACGGGTTAGTTTTTTTTCCCTTTTTTCTTTGTAAAACCTCAGTCTCATCTTCTTTGGTTTTGTTCTCAGGATTTTCTGTCCATTTCTCCATTATTCTTGTTGTTTCCATTGATGGGTTGATGTTCCTGTTTCTTCGCTTGTTCTCAGAAGCGTTCAGAATGTTCTTCCCCCATCTCTGGATTCCACTTCCAGCCCACCTCCCCTCTTTGATGGGACGACGAGGTCGATTCTATTTTACTCTATTTCTTTCGTCAGTTCGTGTTTCTTTTCATATATGTAAATGGTTCTGCTTTCCTTTTATCCATCTGCTCTGGTTTCTGCAATTAATTCTTAGTTTAGATGTTTGTTCGAGTATGGAAGGAGAACGCTAAGCTTGTACATTGACGATCGCGGAATGAATTTTGTATTTTACCACATTTGTTTCTATCTGTTTAAATTTTTGCTCGAATAGCCCATATGATAAAACGTCTGTCTCTTTGGATATCTGATTTGGGGTTTTGTTTCTTGAAGGCTGTATATAGCTTACATATGCCCATATGCGCAGCGTGTCTGGATTACTAGAAATTACAAGGTTGTTTCTCAGTCCACTTAATGATTTATTTTCTTGGAATTGACATTGTTGAAAGCATTTTTTAGCAGAGTTTGAAATTTTCTTCTTCTTTTTTTTTTTATTTTCTTTTCCGACTAATGCTTGAGAGGAGCAGGGACTCAAGGATAAGATACAACTGGTTCCTATTAATTTACAAAACAGGCCAGCTTGGTACAAGGAGAAAGTCTACCCTACAAATAAGGTGAACATGATATAATTATATGAAGAGTTAAATCATACAAATTCTATATATTATTTTTTCCTTGAATAGAAAGAACAATCAAATAAAGAAAACTGAATCTCATAAGATCAAATTCAAAGGTTCTTTTATTTTTCCTTGTGTAGGTGCCATCCTTGGAACATAATGATAAAGTCAGAGGAGAGAGTCTCGACTTGATTAAATATATCGACAGCCACTTCGAAGGACCCCCACTTTTTCCTGATGTAAGATCTAGATAATTATATGTCTGTATTCTAGATGAGATTTTGTTCTTAGTTTCACAGGTTTAATAGAAGTCATACCCAAAATAAAACTGTAGGATCCAGCCAAAAGAGAGTTTGCAGAAGAGTTGCTGTCCTACAGTGACACATTCAATGGAATTGTGATTACTTCATTCAAGCAAGATGAAGGGAAAGAACTTGGTGAGATTTATATTCTGCTCTCTTTTGGGAATTTAATCTTTCAACAAATTATGATATCCGTAACCACTATACCTTAAGCTGATTTGTATCATAACCTGCATCAGGAGAAGCACTTGATCACTTAGAAACTGCTCTTTCTAAATTCAGCGATGGCCCTTTCTTCCTTGGCCAATTCAGTCTGGTAAGTAGATTGTTTTGACACCTTCCTTTTTCCATGTCATAACTTGCATATGCTATTTGCTAGACATTGTTAATGATGATTTTGGTTCTCATAAAGCATTGATAAGCCAAAACATTTATGTACCCATTTAATGGACCATTCCCAATTTCAACTTAATTTTAACTATTCAATGCTTTTCATACAAGGATGTTGCCGTTTCATACCTTGGAATGAGGCAACAATGTAGAATTCATTATATTTCCTTCTAGTTTTTTGTGGAACTCTATTTGAAATTGGAAATGTCAACTCCAGGTGGACATAACCTATGCTCCATTTATTGAAAGATATCAGATCTTCTTGTCGGAAGTAAAGAAGTATGACATCACAGAGGGAAGACCAAAACTAGCAACATGGATTGAGGTAAAACAAAATACTAAAAAAATATTTTCTCTATTTTGTTTCTAGATTCTCATTTAATGGCTGGTTTCGTTTTTCTTGTTTGTTTCAGTTGTTAGGTACAACACTAGTGACTAGTGTTTAATTTCCCAACCACTGGATGTTGTCCCTTGTAGGTTACATTTAAGAATTAAAGCTTAGGGATTCTAAATTTTGTTGCCAAGACATCCTCATTATCATTGTCTTCCAAAGCTTGCTGACCAATTCACTAAGGCTCTCTATTCTGTTTAATCCTGAACTACTCTTCTATCCATCAGCTTACTCCATTTCTGACAACATCCTTCAATGTGCATCAGTTTATGCCCACTAGTTTTGTCTATGACCTTAGCTTGGAATTGATTATCCATCTCAATTTTATTTTGTAAGATATATTGTTCTCTTGTGAGTTAGTCCTTGGAATTTAGAATTTGGCATTTGCAGTGGGATTCTGAAAATTTTCTGTTGAAATCCTAGATTGCACATTTTATATGCATTCTGGATTATTAGGAAGCAAGGGACCTGATGTTGGTACAAGTAAGAATGTATAACTGAAAAAGAAATTGAATGTATGTTTGTGCCATCTAAATCTGCATTTTATAGATATGCTGGTCCACTTCTTTTACTTGCTAGAACATTTTGACATGTTCCCTTGTTTGGATCTGCATCTTGTGACTGGGTGGAAGAGACTAATGTGACTGGATTCATAGCCATTATATATCAAAGAAATTATTGTGGTTGTAGGAGATGGACAAGATTGAGGCCTACAAAGAAACCAAATGGGATCCACAAGAGATTGTCGAAATCTACAAGAAACGTTTCCTGGTAGTATATAAATCCACATTCTCGACACTGTTTCTCATGGTACAAGATTTAAAAAAAGGGTTTATCTAACCATCATTATCTATTTCTTTGCAGGCATAGCTTTGAAAACAGTAATGGCTTTTTTCAGAGCATGACATTTTCTCTATAAATGTTTGAAGTTTCTTTGCTACCTGCTTATTTGGTGATATTAAGGGCGATTTCTGGTCTGCCATGTGCATGCACTATCCATCTATGAAGGCCAAGGAGATATTAAAAATAAAATGAACTACACATCATAGTTGTCCTACATCAGTTCTCGTTGGTTTTTTTAACTAATATATTATTGAACTTCAACTTGTATTCTGAATATATCTTTCTCAGTGCAGCATAAATAAGATTACTTGATTTTCAACTCTTTCCTCTTTTGCTCATATACAAGGATTTGAATGTCCAGTATCATATGAATTGACAAATTGATGCACCATGATGCATCAAAGGTCCATGAATATTTTGAACACCATGATCTGGTCATGCTGATTGTTGGCATAAGTAGTCTCTTGGATGCCTGGTTTAGTGTTGGTGCCTAAATGATCGCATCTAATCACCTAATTGTCACATTAGCAGCTGCATCATCTTTCTTGTAGTATACTAGTATATGATTATCACACTATCAGCAGCCTGTTATAGCATTTGCCAAAAAAAAAAAAAAACAAGTTACCAATTATGGTGAATTTAGTGTTTGCTCCCCTAATTAATGTGGTTGGATTCTTGTTAAATTCAAAATGGCTTGCCTCTTGGGAATTCCAAATCGAAAAAAGAAAAAACTGCAAAATTTAAGGGTTTAAATCCACTTTTGTTGAACAGGACTTTAACACAAAAAAAGAGCCCAAATGGCAGAATCAGAAACTCATGGTTGACCCCCTAAACTCCAAACCCAATTGCAATACTGCCCTAATCCTAACAAAGCGATTATGATTATCACACTATCAGCAGCCTGTTATAGCATTTGCCAAAAAAAAAAAAAACAAGTTACCAATTATGGTGAATTTAGTGTTTGCTCCCCTAATTAATGTGGTTGGATTCTTGTTAAATTCAAAATGGCTTGCCTCTTGGGAATTCCAAATCCAAAAAAGAAAAAACTGCAAAATTTAAGGGTTTAAATCCACTTTTGTTGAACAGGACTTTAACACAAAAAAGGAGCCCAAATGGCAGAATCAGAAACTCATGGTTGACCCCCTAAACTCCAAACCCAATTGCAATACTGCCCTAATCCTAACAAAGCGATTAAATAGTTTTGGGTGATATGGAGGTAGCTATATCTGTATGGTGCGTTCAGTCTTTGAGAATAAAATCATTCTTGCCCAACCAAAGAAGGAATTAGAAGGTGTTAAATTAAATTAAGAGAAATGCTAATCCTTCTCAGGAGTAGGATAAGAGATATATAAATCTACTTAACTCTATGCTCTACATGTATCCATAAAAAGTTTAGTAATTACTACTAAAATCTATGATGCTGGAATGACATGGTACCAAAAGAACTTTGACCAATCAAAGTCCACCCGTGAATTTTGATGAATACCATCTGATTGATTAACACATTTATGATACCAATTGATAGGTCACAAATCTTTTAGACATGATGCCTTTCCAGTATCATAGTTGATCCCTTAATTTATATACATTCTTGCATTATGCATTTAAAGTCAAGGCTTCAAGACTGCAAGTATATCTCTACTCCATTCAAATTAATTGCACAAGGTTTTATAGGTATAAATTCAACTATAAAGCCAAGGATTCAAAATGTGTGGAACTCTGCAGAGTTGATGCATGATTAACCCAGTAATAGGGGTAGAATTGCAGATGATTAGTTAATACGACTAACAGACCACTTGAAAAGCAATGCTATCAAATTTGGACCATCAGACAAAATTGTTTTAGGTTGCCTGAGTCTTAAAAATGTGAACTTAATCAAACCTGTAACCTTTCTTGAAGTGGGCTAATTTTGATATAAAGTAACTTTAAAAGGTAATCTAAAACCATTTACTATGTTTTTGGAGAAGTGGAATGGTTGAATCGGGCATGCAGTCCAACTATTCAATCCATGACCCAGTCATCAAAACGGATTTGCGTCCTGTCCGAATGTTGCACTCTACATATTTATATTTGTACTCCTTTGAAACTGAGCCTGGTTTCAGTTTTAGAAACAGTGCAAATACAAGTCTTAAAAATACTTTCTACAAAGTTTTGCACTGTGCATATTTATATTTTGCACTCCTCCCAAAGTGAGCCTCCAGGTCCAAACGCCCTACAGTTAATTTGTATGGGTTTTTGTTCATTAGGTTCAGTTTGGAAGGAGTACACATGCAAATATGTAGAGTGCAAAACCTTGTTTTTTGTATTATTTTATATGTATTTGCACTGTACATATTATTTCCTCCAAACTGAGCCTTAAAATGGATTGTTAAATTATTGAGATAAACTCTTTGGACGGGTATATGTTTCAACCTATAACCAAGTGATCTCTTTATATGGAGCGCCAACTTCGGTAGCCCAGAATGTTTGACCTTACTCCTTGTCCTTGGGTGTAAGCATGGGAGAGAGACCCGCCTTCAAGATAGATCATCCTAAAACAAACTCTTAACTAAGCAACATCTCTCTCTCTCAATCAATCAAGCTGAACAACCCTTCACATCTTCCTCTGTATTTCCCCTGTTTTCTTCTGTTACTGTTCATTGAATCGGAAAGATGGGTGTAAACCCAAGCAGTAGCAAGAGCAACCACGACAAGAAACCTGAAGACTATGACAAGAAACCGGAAGCCTGGGAACAGAAGAGTGCAACCCAGCAACGAGCATTGCCATTAGGCATTGGCGGTTATCGAAGCCACATTACCTGGATATTCCTTATCATCATCATGCTCTACGCACTCTACTCCACCAATCTCCTCCTCACCAGTACTGAACCTGCTATAGATTGTTCTGCTTCTGCTTTTAGTCTTTCCACAGAACGTCTTTCAACGCCTAACAACTCCTCCTCTCTGTCTCTACCCATCAAAGAAAAACAACAACAACAAGAGGAAGAGGAAAAGGAGGCCCCACAGATCCAATTGACTCCGCTATCCCACCGCTTTGACACTGAGCTCAAACACATTGTCTTTAGTATAGCAGCATCATCAAATTTATGGGAGAAGAGGAAGGAGTACATAAAACAGTGGTGGAGGCCAAAGGTGACAAGAGGAGTGGTGTGGCTGGACAAGCCAGTGAAGACTAGAAGGAACGAAGGACTACCAGAGATACGGATATCTGGTAGCACATCAAGAATGCCATATACCAACCGGCAAGGTAAAAGGGCAGCACTGAGGATATCGAGGGTGGTATCAGAGACAGCAAGGCTGGGGATGAAGGATGTGAGGTGGTTCGTCATGGGCGACGATGATACAGTGTTTGTGGTGGATAATGTAGTACGTGTACTTGCTAAGTATGATCACAGACAGTTCTATTATGTGGGGAGCTCCTCTGAAAGCCATGTCCAGAACATATTTTTCTCCTATGCTATGGCCTATGGAGGAGGTGGGTTCGCTATAAGCTACCCTTTGGCCAAGGAACTGGAGAAGATGCAGGATCGGTGCATCCAACGGTATCCTGGATTATATGGCAGTGATGACAGAATTCAAGCTTGCATGGCTGAGCTGGGGGTGCCACTCACAAGAGAAGCAGGGTTCCATCAGGTAAACAAAGAGATCTCATCTCTGAGTTAGAAATCAATATGAGTAACAGGTAATCTTCTCAGTAATCTAATTTTGGAGGCATGGCTTTTGATGAACAATCTAACGAATTAATAACGACCCAAAGTGCTTGGGTGATTTTTGTTGATAGCCATGACCATCTGACAATGCTCATTTCGATCCAATTTGTTCTACTGTGCAGTATGATGTGTATGGAAACCTTCTGGGCCTATTGGGTGCACACCCTGTCACTCCGCTAGTGTCGGTGCACCACCTGGACGTCGTAGACCCCATATTCCCTCGCATGAGCAGAGCCGAAGCTCTCCAACACCTCTTTCAACCAGTCAATTTTGATTCAGCCAGTATGATGCAGCAATCCATCTGCTATGACAAGAGGCGAGATTGGTCAATCTCTGTATCATGGGGCTTTGTCGTCCAAATTTTCAGGGGTGTCATCTCACCAAGAGAGTTAGAAACGCCGACCAGGACATTCCTCAACTGGTACAGAAAGGCCGATTACACTGCCTACGCCTTCAACACTAGGCCCGTCACCAAGCATCCATGTCAAAAGCCCTTCGTTTTCTACATGGACAATGTTCGTTATGATCGGGCTAAGAAGCAAACAGTGACTACCCACTCCCGCCATAGAGAATCGCATCCTTATTGCAGATGGAAAATGGAATCTCCAGATTCAATTGACTCCATTGTTGTCTTCAAGAAACCAGACAATCTCCGCTGGCACAAGGTAATTATGCTGCATTTATATTTTCCTGTCTGATCTGCGTAGAAAGGTGAATGGTAGTTCTGTTAATTAACCAGCTGATTTCCAATTATAATATTTCTATTGTCACCTCAAATATGAATCCAATGCTATCTAATTATATATGAACTCATGTCGGTGCCACGCAATTAATCACAAATGTTGTAGAAACACCTGTGGATGGTCAACACAGAACTCCTCTGTTTTGTTTGTTAAGTAACCAGATTTCAATTTCCTGTGCAGTCTCCAAGGAGAGATTGTTGTAGAGTTTTGCCAACAAAGAAGAAATCAACAATATACATAACTGTGGGCAACTGCCGACATGGTGAAATAAGCGAATTGTAGCATTGGAGGCTGAGTCGACTTCTCATTCAATTTCTTCTCTCCCTCAATTTTCATTTTTCTGATTAGTGCGTAGGTGGGTGAGTTTGTGAGGGTCAGGTTAGCTTTAATTTTTTTTTGCATCAATTTGGAACTGATAGTCCGTGTAATGTCTTATTGCAATGGTATTTCTTGTTGTACATTAATTAATTTAAGCAGGGAATTAGCATTTTATTCAACAAGAAATCTTTATTATATTTCTGAGATGAAGGAAGAAAAATGAGAGCAGAAAATGAAATACAGTTGTTTTATCCTTGAGAATAATTAGAACTTTTCCTGATCTATTCGAAACATTATTCTCATTTGATACCATTTAATTCAAAGAGATTCATGCCAATATATAAATGCTAGCACAAAACCAGTTCACTACTATTCACCTTGAACAGGCTAATAGGGCTTCCGATTATGTCTCATAAGAAAACCAGTCACCTGCACTCCACAGACCAAACAAAGATGCCATTAAGTTTTCCCCGACTCTTAGAGGTTATTGCAAGCGCTGAATAATCTATTCTTGACAGGCAACCCACCACTCCTGCCATCAGTACTGAAGCTTACCAACACCTTTCCTCCCCTGTGATTAAAGCTGTGAGTCTCAAAGGATCTCATGAACGGAGAAAACTCATCCCCTTACCATACACAGAATTGGAAGTTAAACATAGTCTATGATCATACTTGATACTTCAGAGAGCCACTGGCTTTTCATCATATGGGGCTATCGTTGCAAATGAGAGGACCCCATTTCCTTTCATGACCATTAAAAGCTGTCTGATGCACTCAATGAATATATCAGTGTTTTTGTTGAAGTTCTTATAATCTATATTGATGCCACTCAAATTATACTCCTTCATTATCTGTGTCATTGAGGAAACTGCATTTCGAACCCAAGAACTAATGAAAACTAGGCCTTGATGAAGGAGACGTTGGAGGGACTGTTGTTGGTGGAGGGAGGAGACAAAGAGGTGTAGTCAATGGCAAAGTAGAGAATGAAGTCAAGTAACCACTGGGGTTGATAGGTACATTGGAGATTCTCACATTGTTGAATGCAGCTCCTATAAACTCTCTGAACGGCTTCATATTTGTCAGGGCTGCTTAACAGAAAAAAAAAGTTTCAAGGAGAACAGAGATAATCAGCTTAGATGAATGCACTGTTGGAAAGTTTTTGTGCTATAGCGTTGTGTGTTAAGAGCTAAGACTTGAAGAGGGAGAAAAATGAGTAACTGTATTTATAAGCAAAGTAATTCCTACTGCAAATACATGAGTCATCCTTTCTGTTCAGCCATTTGTTGTTGGTGTTGTTGGGGCTCTTCTTCTATTCAGGGGACAATCTGACTCATATCATATATTAATACTGTGGTTGATCATTGAAGCAGTACCCGATTTTCTTTTCCCCATATTCTCAGCAGGAGCACTGAACAAAGATACTAATGAGGGAGGGAGACCATCACCAAAGGAGGGAAGGAAATATATTTGAGACTTCAAGGGAAATATCCAGCGAAAGAAAGCTAAAGAAAGGGCATAGATTTGGGGAAGAGGAATATGCTAGACAAGTACAATGTGAAAACTAAGATCAGGGTTGAGAGGGCACCTCTTAGACAGATCAAGATTAAGTCCTTGAAAGCTCTTGCTTTCAATTATCCATTTGATAAACCAAGATTCCCATATGTTAATAGACCATGCCATTTCCTAAACTACCATCCTTTTATAAGAGGATTATCATGTCATCTAGTATATTAATATATTCTCTACAATCTTGTATGTTATTTATTACTTTAGAAGATAGAAAGGCCATTACCCATTGTTGGTCCTGCTCTCAGAATTGATATTACATCCCTGCATCACACTGTTTGGCCAATAAATCTTCCACGAGTTGTACCACAAAGAAAGTAGCTAGCTACATAAACAACTGTGACTTTCTGCCTTATATAGGTACCTAATGTTGAATAAGATAGGCTTACAAGTTACAAGATGGTGTAAACTCATACAATGGTGGAGTTTACACCAGTTACAGTTTACAATCTAAACTGGAGATTACCAGCCACAGGCATGGAAAAGAAATAGAATTAGCATGGGCTGCCTTTGTCTTCTAATGTTTTATTGCCATTAAAAATCTCACAAGAACTACTAAAAAAATTGGAACAGGCCTACTTTTTATACACTTTGATCTTCTCAACTTACAAGCAAATGAGATAATCAACGGTCCTAAGGGTTCTATTTTGACACAGCGTGAAAGCAATAAACCAGGCTGGCTATGCAAGCACCGGGCGAACACAAGCTTCTAGCGAAGCAAAACAAAAATCTCAAGAGGAGAGAGAAAAGGTGGCGAAAATTGAAGTGTAAATCTGAAGTGTCTATTAACTTGGAAAAAGCAATATTTACAGTACATCTGGAAATTATAGAATAACTAGGAAAGAACAACTAAGATAGATATCAAAACATCTAATCTTGATAGGATCGAACTCTTCTTGATCTTGGTCTTGATAGGATCAAACTCTTCTTGATCTTGATGAGTCTTGGATTCTTGAATTCTTGATGAATCTTGGATTCTTGAATTCTTGATGAGTCTTGAGTTATTGAATTCTTGATGATCTTGAATTCTTTTCTTGAGTTATCTCTTGCCCTTATCCTTATCCTATGCGCTGCCGCCCCTAAGGTGATGTGGGCCTTGGGATGGGCCTCCATCATTCTCCCCCACTTGGAAAGAACTCGACCCCGAGTCGTGGCTAGGATATGCAAGTGTCATCTCTGGCAGGTAGCGATGGATGTCAGCAACATTGAAGGTCTTAGAGATACCCATATGATCTGGTAGGTTCACAACATAGGCATTGTCGTTGATTTTCTTCATGATCTTGTATGGACCGTACTTCCGAGGCTGCAACTTGTTGTATTTTCCCACGAGAATCCTTTCCTTCCGCAAGAAAACCATAACTTCGTCATCGACATCAAATACTTGGGCCCGACGATGCTTGTTAGCTGCCAACTTGTACTTGGTGTTGGTTTGCTCTAGTTTCTGCTTCATAGCTTCTTGGACGGATTGGATCCGGTCCACCATCTGCTCTGCGGAGGCACTGACACAGGGTACTCTGGGTAGTTTTACTAGGTCCAGTGCATGATTTGGAACCTTCATGTAGGCAATGGAGAATGGAGATCTACTTGTAGAACTGTGTACTGCATTATTATAGGTGAACTCAGCCTGTTCAATGGCGAAATCCCGTTGTTTTGTTCTCTCCCGACATATACTGCGAATCAAGTTACCAAGGGTCCGGTTCACCACCTCGATTTGTCCGTCTGTCTGTGGATGGGTTGTGCTGCTGAAATTTAGTGACGAATCAAATAACCGCCATAGGGTCATCCAAAAGTGACTTAGGAACCTTGCATCTTGATCTGATGTAATAGTCTTGGGTACCCCATGTAGACGGACAATCTCCCTGAAAAATAATTTGGCTGTCGCTGATGCATCTGTTGTTTTCTTGCAGGGGAGGAAGTGAGCCATCTTAGAGAACCTGTCAACCACCACAAAGATGGAGTTCATATTTCTTTGGATTTTTGGCAATCCTAGCATAAAATCCATTGACAAGTCTTCCCAAATTACAGTAGGAACAGGTAGGGGTATGTAGAGACCAGTATTTTGGGTTTGTCCCTTAGCTGTCTGACAAATATAACATCTACTCACAATAGTGGACACATCCCTTCTTAATTTAGGCCAGTAGTAACGCCCCTTGACTGCCTCTATTTTCTTGTCCCTTCCCAAGTGTCCTGCTAATCCACCCCCGTGCAGATCCCTGATAATCTTTTCGCGGAGGGAGGTGCAAGGGATGCACAACTGTTCCCCTTTCATAAGGAACCCATCATGAATGTAAAAATCATATGTTGGCTATCGATTCACACATTTCTCCCACACCTGTTGGAAGTCCTCATCTTGGGCGTATAGGTCTTTTAGGAACTCAAAACATACAATCTCAATACTGAGGATCTTGATGAGGGCTACCCTTCTGCTAAGGGCATCGACCACTTTATTCTATCGTTCTGCCTTGTACACAATTTTGTATGGGAATTTGTCAAGAAAAACAGACCATCTAGCATGCAAATCACTCCTTAATTGTTTTTGCCCACTGAGATATTTTAGGGCCTGGTGGTCAATGTAAAGAATAAATTCCTTTGCAATTAAATAGTGTTCCCATGTTTTCAAAGCTCTTACCACAGCATAGAACTCTTTGTCATAAGTGGACCACTTTCTCTTGGCTTCACATAATTTTTCACTGAAGAAAGCAATGGGTCTCTTTTCTTGGGACAATACAACCCCTATGCCAACTCCACTGGCATCACATTCAACTTTAAACAGTTTATCAAAATTTGGTAAAGCAAGGACAGGAGCACTACATTATTTCTCTTTTATGAGAGCAAAACTTTGCTCTTGTTCTTCTCCCCATTGAAATTTTTCCTTTTTCAAACATTCAATGATGGGGGCTACAATACTACTAAAATGTTTAATAAATCGCCTGTAGAAAGTTGCTAACCCATGGAAGCATCTCACATCTGTGACATTTGATGGGGTCGGCCACTCCCTAATGGCTTTCACTTTTTCTTCATCTACTTTAATCCCTTCCTTGCCCACAATGAATTCTAGGAATATAAATTATCACTCATAAAAGTGCATTTCTTCAAATTAGCATATAATTTATTTTCCCTTAATGCTTTTAAGACCTCCCTAATATGTCCCATATGCTCAGTGATAGATTTGCTATAAATTAAAATATCATCAAAATATACCACAACAAATTTACCAGTAAAGGGATGCAGTACCTGGTTCATCAGCCTCATAAATGTGCTGGGTGCGTTGGTTAGTCCAAAGGGCATGACTAACCATTCAAATTGGCCATCTCTAGTCTTGAAGGCTGTCTTCCACTCATCTTCGGTGCGGATCCTAATCTGATGGTACCCACTTCTGAGATCGATTTTTGAGAAAACCACAACACCATTAAACTGATCTAGCATGTCGTCCAACCTTGGAATGGAAAATTTGTAGCCAATAGTAATTTTGTTGATAACCCTGCTGTCGACACACATTCTCCAACTGCCATCCTTCTTAGGTGTTAGCAAAGCTAGTACTACACAATGACTCATATTGACTTGAATGTGTCCCTTTTTCAACAATTCTTCTACCTTCTCCCGTAAAATTTCATTCTCCTTGGGACTCATCCTGTAATGTGGGAGGTTAGGTAGACTAGCACCTGGAACAAAGTCAATATGATGTTGTACGTCTCTCATGGGAGGGAGTTCATTTGGAACTACAACATGGAATTCATCCAATAGTCCCTGTACATCCACTGGAATTTTATTTTCCTCCAGGGTCTCATTCATATGTTCTCCCTTTACTACTAACAAGTGTATCTCATGGGTATCCTTACATTCTTTCATAAATTCAGCATGATGATGGGTAATAGTAAGAAAATTTTTCTCATTTGCTTTTGGGGCCTTAGGAATATTCTTTTCAGCCATGGGTAACAAGGTGTAGTGTATACCTTCCTTTTCAAATTGGTAGGTATTCTTCCTACCCATGTGCTTTGCATCTGTATCAAATTGCCAATGCCTACCTAACAAAATATGACAAGCATCCATGCTTACAATATCACAATATATTTCATCATTATACTTACCAATAGAAAATGGTACCTTGCAGCGTTCCTCCACCCGTACGCCGCCTCCTTCCTTAATCCACCCAATTATGTTTGGGTTTGGATGTTTTTCAGGAAATAGTTATAACTTTTGTGTTACATCCCTGCAAATAATATTTTCTTGACTGCCACTATCAATAATTAAATCAAATAATTTACCCTTGACAGTACATCTGGTACGAAACAATCTATGCCTTTGAGATGTATCTTTATTTTTCTGGGACAACATTAATTTCCTCACAACACAAGTATACTCTTCATGTTCGTATGGACCCTCTTCATCTTTCCCATCAGGTCCATAATATACTTCCTCCTCCACATCTTCTTCCTCCTCCCTTTCCACCAAATTAACTGCCTTCCTTCTGGGACAGTCACTGGACCTATGTCCAACCTCATTACATTTAAAGTATTTAAAAGAAGCAGGTTTTGCATAGGGATTACTGGGTTTAGGAGGGTTGGAAGGGCTACCTCGAGTATGTCCTCCTGTGGCAACCTTATCGGCGTTAGCTGTACTTGTCGGGTGAGAAGGTTGAACTGCCGGGACTAATTTGTTCCTGTCGACAGTTGTCGGCCTGTTGTCACTCCCGTTGTACCGGCAATAATTATCACTACGTGCCTTGTCTTGGAACATCAATTCTGCTTTCAAGGCTAGGTTCTTTGCTTCCTGCACACTGAGAACCATTTGTACACCAAATTTATCTCTGATGGACAGTCTCAAACCGCTCAGATAACGGGCTGCCTGCTAGTTATCACTTTCAGATAATTGATTTCTTTCAGCTAATCTGAAAAATTCAGATGTATATTCATTAACACTACGGGAACCCTGTGCACACCGTTGGTAAGATTCAAACATGTATTGTTCATAATCTGGGGGTAAAAATCTACCTCTTATAAGTTGTTTCATGTGCCTCCAGGTTCAAATAGGACCCCTTCCTTCTCTGATCCAGGTTTCTCTCATGCGTTCCCACCAAATGGATGCGCCTCCTTTTAGTCGAAAGGCTACTAGTTTGACTCTCCCTTCTTCTGGGATTTCCATATACTCGAAGAAACGATCAACTTCTGTGATCCAATCTAGAAGTCCTTCTATGCCAAGATCCCCACTAAAAGTAGGAATATCTACCTTGAGTTTAAATTCATCATTATTCCTACGGGGATTGAAATTACCTTGATTGTGTCAATTCCTGTCGTTTCTGTCGTTGCCGAGAAGAACTGGAACACCACCGAATTCTAACTCGTCATCACTATCGTCGTCAAGAACTGGACGTCGAAATGCAGCGTTGACGGGTTGTCTGTTGTGGTCGTCTCCTTCGATGGGTTGTGGGTTTTCGCGGTTCCGTGGAACAACCTCCCGTAACAAGGTTCGCAGTTGTTCAGCCATCTCTGCCAACTACTGTTTGATGTTACGTATGGTCGTGCGCTGCTCTTCGATTGTTCTCCAAACAGCTGGGAACCCCTGATCTCCGTCACAGGGTGGGTTGCGATTGCTACTGTCTTGGTTGGCCATCTGACTGGGCGAACTCCCTGCTCTGATACCACCTGACGCAGTATGGAAGCAATAAACTGGGCTGGCTATGCAAGCATCGAGCGAACACAAGCTTCTAGCGAATCAAAACAAAAATCTCAAGAGGAGAGAGAAAAGGTGGCAAAAATTGAAGTGTAAATCTGAAGTGTCTATTAACTTGGAAAAAGCAATATTTATAGTACATCTAGAAATTATAGAATAACTAGGAAAGAACAACTAAGATAGATATCAAAACATCTAATCTTGATAGGATCAAACTCTTCTTGATCTTGGTCTTGATAGGATCGAACTCTTCTTGATCTTGATGAGTCTTGGATTCTTGAATTCTTGATGAGTCTTGAGTTCATCAATTCTTGATGGGTCTTGAATTCTTGAATTCTTGGTTATCTTGGATTCTTTTCTTGAGTTATCTCTTGCCCTTATCCTTATCCTATGAGCTGCCGCCCCTAAGGTGATGTGGGCCTTGGGATGGGCCTCCATCATATTTGCTTAAAAATTAACCAAAATGATATTAAATTTGGACAAATTCGACCAGCCCAGACTTAGGTGGTGTTTGATAAATCTAAAATCAGAAATCTGAAAAGTTAAAAAGATATTAAAAGTGTCTGAAATCTAAAAAGATATATGATGTTTTTCTACTTTTTTAGATGTTCTGAATAGATAAGGTTGTTTATGTTGAATCAACCATCCAGCATCTAAAATCCGATGATTTTATTATTTTACCCCCAAAACAGACTATCTGATAATTTTGAGTTCAATTTGTACTATTTCATATTAAATAATTTATGAAATTCAAAATAACACAAATAAAAATAATAATAAATTAATAAATAATAAATAACACATTTAAAATTATTAAAAATAATTGATGACTAATAAAAAATATTAAGGTAATTAATACTTAATAAAAATTAAAATAATTAATAATTAAAAATTAACACAATTAAAATAAAAATTAATTAATGACTATAAAAATAATTATTAAGTAATAAAAATAATTAATAGTTAGTAATTTACACAAATAAAACTTAAAATAATTACTAATTAAAAATTAGTAATTACAAAATAACACAATTAAAGTTAATAAAGGTAAAGAATGAATAATATAAAATAATTAATCGGTTTTGGCCTTTTGGGCACTGTTCATCATCATTCTTGTTGCGAAGGACGAACAGGGGTTGCGGTATTCCAATTCCCCCTCCTCTCTCTGCTTATTTCCCCCCTCTCCCTCTCTCTCATAGCGTTCCTTACCTCTCACGCCAGTCAGCACTCAACTTTCCACGCAGATAAAACAGTACAACTGTCGTCCAACGAGTCCACAACCCACCATCACCAAACTCAAAATAAACGTCGATCGATGGACATGAGCAACTACAACAACCATCCTAACAACTCCATCATGACAAGAAAAACCAAACTCTTCTTTTGATTTTCAGCCATCTCTGTTGCACTTCTTTCCATTCTGCTTGCCACCACCACCACCACTATCCCTTCTTCCTCTTCTCCTAGCAGCCTTATTAGCAGTGCATATTATAGCTTTGAGCTTGGTGCCATTTTCAGAAGGGGCCTCAACCAAAGTGGCGTTGATGTGTTTTCTTCACTCCTTAGGCGCATTATCCGTAGGAGAGGCCATCACCACCACCGCCGTGGGAGGGGGCGTGGGGATGCCTGAGACGAGGCCAAGTGGGTGTCTAGGCTCGTCTCAGACTACAATATCTCTCTTATCTTCACGGTGGATTTGAATGGATGCGCAAAATTCAGTAGTGTGCAGTGTGCAGAAGGCAGTAGATCATCGTTCTCGTTGCGAAGGTCGAACAGAGGTGGCGGTATTCCCGCGTCCTCTATCCGGTTATTCTCCCTCTAAACTCTCTTTATTTCCCCTCTGTCCGATTCTTCTTCTTCTTCTTCTTCTTCTTCTTCCTCTTATCACCAAACAGAGATGGTTGCGGGGAACTGCGGTGGTAACTCCAGTTTTGCTTCAATCGTCCGATCCCAGCTCTTCCCGGAATCGCACCCGCAAGGGAGGACGTTCGAAGTTGAGAACTATTTTTGTCTTTTAAGCGGTCTGAAATGCATCTGACCGCGTTAAGAGGCTGATCGACTTATTTAGATTTAAGATATGAAATGGAGTTTCAGACCCATCAATACCTGGTCTATCTATAATTTATTTATATCGGATTGGAATTAACCTAAATTAAAATCAATTTGAACCGATTGGATGATCCATACATTAAATTGAGTTGATCCAAAGTATTCATCGAATTGGATTGGACCAGATCGGCTTGGACCCTATCAAGTCCAATTAACACCCCTAATTCAATGTGCTAAAGCAAGTCTTTTGATTCTAAGCAAACACATTAAATGGTCATAACATCCAATATACAAGCTCTTCTATCATACTAAAAAAACATTGATAAATGGATCAAAATCAACTCTAAGGCTATGTTTGATTTGAAGGAAAAGGTAGGGAAAGGAATGGAAAGACAGGACAACTTATACAAAATTTGTAAAAATTTCCTTACTTTTCCCTGATTTCTTGCATTTTCCTTTAAACCAAACATAGCTTAAGGGTCCTAGTTGCAATCATCTGAACCGCCATCTTTTATCTGGTTTTCTTTCTTTATTTAGATGTTTCTTATTCCGAATTTCCAATCATTTTGCAAATATTTCGATCAAATGAAGCAAGGGAAAAGGTAAAGCGGCAGAAATCAACGATAGAAAAACAGATGCATGATATAATCAGATCCATGTGGATTTTCCGAAAAGTACAATAATTCGGAAATAAAAAAGATCGAATATGGCTTTGCCAATCGATGGATACTTAAAAGGGAAGATAACAGCAAGATACTTTGCCATCAAAAACTCAAAAAGAGAATTAGAACGGAAATGAAGAAGAGTATGAATACAACTTAGGGAATCTCTGCGGTATGCAATTTTGCAAATCTAATTCAAATTGCAGTTCCTATCATTCAGATACTTGACTTTTTCAAATTTAGACACATGATATTTTCTGAGAAATTGTTATTAAAGTCCACAACACACTATCAGCATTCATACAAGCGGTATTCTCATTTTGTAGAAAACTAGACGTAAAGCAATTTTCGAGAAATTCCTGCTAAAACCCAAAACCCACTATCGGCTATAGCTCCCTATCATTCAAACATATGGATTGTTTATTTTTCTAAAAAACTAGACACGTGGCATTTTCTGAGAAGTTGTTAAAGCTCACAACCCACTAGTCACTACCACCATTTTCAATACATTCCAAAAAAAATACAAAAACTACAAAAATGATTATCCACAACCATTTTCAATCCATATTTTAATAATTATTGAAGAACTAATTTTTGAAATAAATATTTCTTAAAATTTTAATAATTATTTAAATATTAATAAATATAAATTTAACATTATTGATTCCCCGTGCGGGGTCATTTACTCTTAAACCTAAAAAAAAAAGAATATTATCCCTCGTACGGGGTCATTCACTCTTTAACAATACGGTAGCCGTAGGATGGCCCACCATTAATTAATATACGGTAGCTGTATTATAATATTCTTTTTCTTATAATAATTATTAATTACAGTAATAAATGATAGTTACTAAAATTAAGTTTCTATTTTATTTTGCCCATTAATATTACTTTCCGTTATAATTTTATGACTCCATGCCAAACGAAATAAAAATGATCCGGCTTTTGAAACAAAAAATGATATGGGCACACCACATACGGAAAATTTAATTTGATATGAATACATCCCATCAAGGCAATTATGAGTATACCATGATTGATTTAATTTGATAAGAACACTCACGGTTGATTTAATTTATCATGCGATGATTTAAATTGATTTGACCACACCACATTTCGCATTCTATTATATTTGATGGAAACATAAGGAAGACTTTATTATTTGGAATAGGGATGCAATGCATTTGAGAATTCATTACTAAGATTTCATTTAATCTAGCCCCTCCAAATGATGTAATCGATCTTCTCAAAACCTAGACATTCTAAAGCAGTTTTTTTATAATTGAATATAGATTTGGAGGGAATGACACCAATTACACAAAATACTTTAGGATAGATCCCCAAACCATGAAAAGGGTTGGAACCAAAAAAAAAAAAAAGTGTTTGTTATCCATGTCATCGCCATAGAGATAGAAGCGTTAATTCTTTTATTTAGTTTTATTAGAAATTAAGCACATGAGAAAATTTTCTTATGATAGAAAATTGAATTTTATATGTATTATAATTAAGATAGAAATTGAAAATTAATAAAAGTAATAATATGATTAAAAATAAACTTAAATGCTTGAAGCAAATAACAATTATTATTATTATTATTATTAAATTTTATATTCTATTTCTATCATAAATAAAAATAACTTTTATTTTAACAATTATTTGTATTTAATATGATGAATATATAACATTAGAAATGTTTTCAAATGTTTTTGACAAAATTTAGTACATTTTCATTTTTGGTGTTTTATCTTTTTTTTTTAATATTTAATATTCAATTATGACATCATGTGTTTCTTTGAAAAGTTGGATCATTGACCTACCATCTAGATAAGAAATTATATTTGCTTTTGGATTAGTTTTAAATTAGGAAAAAATATATTAGTGAGAGTGTTGTACATTTAAAATTAAGTTATAGGTTGGTCAAAAAACCAACAAAACTCTAACAACTTGCTCTACATTTCAAATTGTAAAAACCTCCACCATGTCATCAAAGGCTTATGTGGTTGTTGCCAACATGAGGCTTTTAATCCATGTTGGGCACAACAAAAAGCTTATATTAAAATTGCCCTTTAATGTTGGGTGATTGGAAGATAAAAAAGGGTTTTTATTTTATCTCACTCACTCACTCTCTCTCATTTTCACATTCGTCTCTCTTTGTTCAATGAATGTGTGATTTGAAAATAAATAAAAATGGTTTTTGGTTTTTGTATTTATGTTCTTTTTATCATTTTCTCTTATTCCTTTTTTATCTATCATTCTCCTGCAATTTCTCTCATTTTCTTTATTTCCCACTCTCTCTCTCTCTCATTTTTTGTCTTATACACTTATATGGTATTAATCATATCATATAAAACAACATGAGACCAATTTGGTATGATTCAAAAATCATTACACCAATTTGATAAAAATTCACAAGAAACTCTTGGCTATAAAATTTACACCAACTTGATAGAAATTTATAACTTTATTGTATAAATTGTTGGTCTCTTTAGTTCTTTTATATGGTTTGATTAATATTGTATAAATTTGTAAGAAAAATAAAAACAGAACGAAAGAGGAAGCGGGTGAAAGACTAAGGGAGAATGATAGATTGAGAGAAAGAGATGTTTTGATTTGGCTACATGCCGAAGTTGAGAGAATGAGAGGGATAGAGGGAGAGGGAGATCGAGAGATGACTACGAGAGTGAGAGATAAGGGAGGGAGATCAAGAGATAGATGGAGTGGGAGAGAAACTAAAAACCAATTTTCACTATAGGCTTTTTGTTGTGTCCAATATGGATTAAAAGTCCCATGTTGGCAATAACTACATAAGTCTTCGATGACTTGGCGGGGGGTTTTATAATTTGAAATGTAGAGCTAGCTATCAAAGTTTTGTTGGTTTCTGGACCAACCTACAACCTAATTTTAAATGTACAACTGACTTTGGTTATAATTTTTCTTTTAAATTATTATATTTCATTTACATTATATAAACTAATTTTTACTTATCACACTTAATTTTTGTTTGTCTATGATATCATTTGTCTATAAGCTTTTTGTTTGTCTATGAAAACATTATTTTTTCTATGTGGATTTTAAAAATATAAGCTTTTATGTTATTGAAATTATTAATTTATTAAGTATGGATTTAATTAATAGAAGTTAATGATGAGAAGAAACAAAAAATGACTTAAATATATGGCTCAATGAACATGAATGCAAGTTAATAACTTAAATGTTGGATTTAGTTAGAGAGAATTGAATGCATTGAATATCCTAAAATGACCTCTTTTCAACTCATTTAATATTGATATTTTTTGTCAATTATCCTATCTGCCCTCATTTTTATCAATAAATTTAAATATAGAAGGATAAGTTTTGTCCTAAAAATTTCTAAAACTTTTTAAAGTGGTATAGATTCATGTCCTATTTAATTTAATTTCTGGGTTAACTTACAAGTACTTGATTGTAATTTTTTTATTCCTCAATATCACATTTCTTACACAACTTTGGCATATGGGCTTGGTCGACCTTGGGGGGCTCATGGACCAATTACTCGAAAAGAACAGTGAGTGATCACTAATCGATTAAATGATCATATGGGTTTTTGAAAAATACCAAACCCAAATTAAATCGAATCCATTTGGTTAATCAGTTGTTCTATTTGATTTTTTATTTTTATAATATATATTATATAATTATAAATATAAATAATATATATTATATTTAATGTATTATATATTTATATATTTATAATAGTGGTTTTTTAGATTAATCAAAACAGAACCATTACCTTTGGTTTTTGAAAAAAAAAAAAAAAAACGAACTGATTGATTCAGTTTAACTTGACTCTTTTATTTGAATTGCTCAGTTTAGCTCGGTTTTTTTAGTTCTTTATTTAGATACCCCACTTAGTCCACTCCCAGGCTACCATATTTATAATTCCAGTTGATTGAGCAAACGTTTTTTGGATAAAATAACTTATACTATCCAAAAGTTATTATATCCCAAAAACATTTGACCAAATCAACTAGAATCATCCATTCAGACATTGTTTATCAAAATTCATGAGTGAGTTTTTATGGTCTTTGATATCATGTATCATAGATTTTTTCGTACACGTGGTAGAGAGGCAAGCCACAATGTGGCTGATTCCAATATCCGCCCCATCAAATCTTAGATACCTTGCATCGATTGAGTCAAGGCTGAAACACTAGTCTCACCACCTGTCAAGATAGGGGAGATGTAGACCGGAGAGGAAGAGAAAAGTCTGAAAACGCTTTAAGCCCCCATTACACATTAGTCCCAGCCAATAAAAGCTGATTTGATTTCTACTAGTCTATAACCAAGCAAGTACTGATGCGTTGCGCTTGACAGCTTTAACCAATACATCAGACTATCAGAGACACGATGGAAATCAAAACCAAACAAAGTTGCCACTGTTTCCCATTTCGGATTCCATTTTGGAAACTGGAAAAAGAAATATATCAAACGTTAAACGAAACAGTTTTCATTGTTGTATTGCTCCAGTAGTACCAGTAGTAGTAGTAGAAGTAGATACTAAAAGAAGCACTAGCTTGAGTTTAGACATGAAGAGTTCGACACATGCCAGAAATCGAGATGATACAGATGGATAGATAAATAGCTAGATAGATAAGACAAAGAGGAAAGAGAAATAGGATCATCAGCTCCTATGAATGAAGTTGCAGTTTTAGTCGGTAGACGTTGAGCATGAAAGATGGTTAGATGTTGTGCACTCGTCCTTGAGACTGGTGGTTGTAATAGGGAAAAGCTGTAAGGTTTTGAGAGGTCGGTTGCAGCAATGAGTGGTCGGACCAATGTCCATCATCATCATCATCATCCAATCACGGCCGTACATCCACTTGGACCTCTCCTTCTCGTCCCTCTCTGGAATATCCATCTTCCTGCAGGAGTAACTCATAACGTCGTTCGATGCCTCTTTTGCTCCTCCTGCCTAATCCATCAACGTAAGAAAGATAGATTGGAGAATAACAATCAGATGAGTTATATCCATATTCTCTCAGTTTTCTTCCTCCATTAAGAAACAAGAAATGGGAAAAAAAAGATTATTGAAATCTATGAATCTTATCCTACAGATAGAAGAGGAAGAAGAAGAAGAAAAGAGGTAAATACATATTGTTAAGGGGAAAGATCACTACTGATATCAGTAAATATGGCATACCTGAGGAAGCAGCTGAGCTGAGTTATAAAGTGGAGGTTGATGAAGAGCAGAAGAGTAGGACTGCTCGATCTGATGAAGGAAGCGGTGGTGGTCGGCTGAAAGCTGCTGCTGCTGCTGTCTACAAAGTTTCCTTCGGAGTTTCTGTCGCTCTCTGGCTTTGTGGTTTTGGAACCAGTAGAAGACATTCTTTCCTTCAATCTTTCCGTAAAACGAAAGATGGGCTGTTATCTGTTGTATCTGAGTTGCATTTGGGGTCCTAATCCCTCCTCTATACATTTCTTCCAATATCATAATCTGTTCAGGCGTCGGACACCATCTGGTTGAAGCTGCCGGTGACATTTTTTTCTAACACTCTCTTTTGGAATCTGTTGAGATATGAATACATAGATGGATATATAGACTGATAGAAACGATAGAGAGAGAGAGAGAGAGAGGACAAAGGAGAGGAAAAGGAGAGACAAAAGGGATGGAGAGGAAGACTAGCAAAAGGGTAATTGTAGGCAGAAGTACTACCGCGCTTGTCATGCTGATGTTCCCCCCAGTGTGGCATTCAATGTGGGTTTCAGTCCATGCCTCTCTCTCTCTCTCTCTCTCTCTCAAATCTGGAATGAGGGAGCAAGAATCAACTTGGGTTTGATTGAATGATTCCGTCATCATCACCTTATTATTTATTTATGAACAGAAAATGTAAAACATAGAACGCGTTCTAAGCAGATACCTTCTCAATCTTATTCATTGCTCCACTGAACTGGGTCACATTAAAATCTCTCTCTCTCTAGAGTCTAGACTTCTCAGTCTCTCTCTCTCGGGTGGACTACTGGTGCTGCTGAGGTCAGAAATGGATCATTGTACACTCATAAGTTGAGCCAATTGCTCACTGTGCATAACGTAACATATGGACAACCGACTAACACTATAAATGTATACAAACATACACCATGATATACTATTCTTCACTTTTACTCTTAGAGACTGAGAAGCTTTGAATAAGAAGACTGTTGTGTCATTCTGCCACTATTTGAGATTTAAGAATGAATCCTTCTGCAAATATTTCTCCTACATGTAAGATGTATATGTCTCTGCTATATATGCAGGGCTTAGCTGCACCTCTCGTACAGTTGGGTCCAGAGTGTCCAACAATCTCAACCGTTAAACTACATTGGGAATAAGGTCTATACTGGTGACAGACGAAACAAGTAAATAAGTTTTCTAGCTACGTACCAAGTGAAGAAACTGGCAGAAAGAGTAGTGGAAGGTTTTAATATATATTATATATAATTTACTTCTGTCTCTGCCCAGATTTTGGGGTGAATATCAAGAAAACTTTCGTGGATGGTGGGTGGGTGCGAGAGAGGTCACTCCTAGAGACTGGAGTGGAGTTGAGAGACTAAATCTTTCTATCAATTCAATCGATACAAAACTGGAATCAAACAGGTGATAATATTTGCAGCTGTGTAGTCACATTTCAACACCAAAAGAAGAAATAAAACCAAATTTCGTAAGAACAAGGACGTGGGGTCGTCAAATCGATGTGAAATTATTTCAAATAAGTAGTTTTTCAGATTAAAACATGAAACCATTTGTTGCATACTTTTCAGCTTGTCTTACTACAAAAACTACAAAAGAAGAAAATAATTAAATTCCGAAATGACTGAAATTCAGTCTCCTCGCTCGACGGATGAATATGACAGGAAGAGGTGATTCCCCCAATTGTCAAATAGAAAAAAAAAATCATCTCCATCTCTAGATATGTACGGAAAGATCCCGGTGAGTCGGTGACGGGACTCATCCAGCTAGAATCCCATCCATTTGCACGCCATCTCTTTCATGGGGCTCTTGTATTGCTAGAAGTTTGTTATTGATGTTGTTGTTTTATGTAACAGAAGATGAAATTTCATTAAACTGGGTATCAGCAGAATTACAAAAAGACTGAGTAACCTCTACCCAGTTAACCATCCATATAGGCATGGCATCAGTATATACTCCTGAAATTAATGAAATAAAATAGAATCCATTCAATTGCAACTGTGTTTGGTTGCAATACAAATAAATTTTCATTGATGCAAATAGTGACAGTGCAAATAATTTGGGTGTAAATTTTGACCTATTTTTGTTTTAAATTTTAATTTATTTTGTTTGATTGTAGTACAAATGAAGTAAGTGAAGACATGAAATAGAATAAAGTAAAATCTTAAACAAAATAAACAAGAATTTGCACTTTTTTTACATTTGCATTCTCATACATTTATACTAGTGCAATTAAATTTGCAGTGCAACAAAACACAGCCTAGTATTTTTCTTTTGGGGTCTTGTGGTCCAAAGAATACTTCCAATGCCACGTAGTCGTTTTGATTTTATCTAATCAAAATCTTATATATTTTATCGGAATAATTCAATTCGAATCATTTATATCTCCTTGCTCCTTGAGTTATGTAAAAGTGACATTTGATAGAAACAACTTGGTGTTTATTGTTTTGAAGTGGTGTTTTCACTTTTAATGTCTTATGTGATGCTTAATGGTGTCTATATGTATTATTAAGTATAACGATAAATAAATGTGAAATGTCCACCAAATTATTGCAAAACTTAATTATTTTTCCCATTTCCAATACTAGAATCAAGTGCAAATATTGCAGCTCTAATGGACCATGGTTCCAAACACAACCTACTTAGTAATCTTATCCATGCTAATTAATGTTGTAAGATTCACTTAGATCTTAGGATCAGACCATAAAAATCAAAAACCTTCGTTATTTTGAAACAATGGAAAAGTTTTTCATTATCTTTACTTATGGTCCAAAAGGACAAGGTGGTAGTCATTGGTGTTATTGGTATCAAGACTATTAGTGCAATGGAGAAGGCTAAGGGTGAGTAGAAAAATCGAAAAATCATACAGATCAAAACAGAACAAAAAATATGCTTAATTAAATCGGTCGATTTAATTTTGGTTAACCAAAATAAAAAACCGGTGGTTAACAGAACCAACTGGTATACCTATATTTGTATATGTTTTATATATATATATATATATATATATATATATATATTCTATACATTATAATTTAATAAATATATATTATATATATAAATCACATCCTACCCGTAAATTTAGCATCAATCTATGGGCAGAATTCAATCTACCCCTAAAAATCTCCACCCTAATGGTGGATCGAACTGTAAAAACTAGGGTGGAGATTTTTAGGGGTAGATTGAATTCTGCCCGTGGATTGATATATATATATATATATGTATTTTTTTTTCTTCACATTATAATTTAATAAATATATATTATATATATAAATCACATCTACCCGTAAATTTAGCACCAATCCACGGGCAAAATTCAATCTACCCCTAAAAATCTCCACCCTAAGGGTGGATTGAACTATAAAAACCCCTAAATTATAAATGATTATATTATTTAATTTCAACCTACATCAAGCCATGTCCTTCTAGGCGTACCCATTACCCTTGACTGCCTTTTTTAAGTAGAAGGTGATTTTCTATGTATGAACTTGAGAATAACTGACACCCTGAACTCAAATGTTTAATTTATGTAATGAACATGGTTATTGGAGCTAGCTTTCCTACTCATTCTCTCATTTTAAAACATATTTACAATTGTTAAAGCAGAATATAAAGGAAGTTTTATGCGTGGTGTTGTTAATGCTAACAATGAGATGAGTGGTTGGCCTCTGGTGTTATAATAAAAAGAAAGAGAAAATCACATATGGGCATAATTAGTTGGCGATCGAATATTCACAGCAGTCGAGGTCATATGTTGGTTCTGTTCTGTTAGAGATGTCCTAATACCAGTTGGGTAAAAGGTACATGGAAAGTTCTGTTGTGCGCCAAATGTACACCCCCATTCCATTCGTCCTCGCCTCCTCCATGTGCCGTTTTCCTAATAATTCCAGCATGGAAACACTACCGTAGTCTATCTGTAGGGTAGGGAAAGGCAATAGCATCCCTAACTCAATTGGCTCTAGGCTTAGGATCTGATCACCTCTCTCTCTCCTTTCTATTCATCTGTCAAAGCCAAGAGGTGGCTGCTGCCCTGCTTGTCTCCACTGGGTCGCCTGCTGTGGCCCCGCCTTCGTACATTATTAACAGACGAGATCTTGGCCTCATTTGCCTAGCTTCCGTCCACTTAATTAGCCGCTGGCCCGTGAGGCTTTACTCTTGAGTCTTAGGCCTAGTTTGTTTATAGGTACTTGGGTAATGTGTTTATCCACCAAGTGATTTTCAGGGCAAATTTTGTAGAGTAATTTTGGGGTTCCTTCACTTTTCAAAGTAAAAGTGTATTTATCCATCCATCTTCTTTTATGTTTTAGGTAAATAAGATTACGATTGTTTTAGTGATAAAAACTTATTATTAAAATGACTAATTTTATCTCATTAAATTGTTAATTTGGGAGTGTTTTTTTCTGAATTTTGAGAGATGGAAAGTTGGTCAATAGAATTTTGGTTCCCATTCATTAAGAATTTCTTCTTCATTTTTCAGATTTATGTGGGGATCAAGGAAATGTTATTTTCTAGGTGGGTAAATAAATTTCCCACATTGCTAATACTTGAATGGAATAAGAATGTGCCTTTTAATAATGAATTTTTATGTCTAAGATGGTCGTTACCTTATTTACCTAAGAAATAAAAGAACATGGGTTACCCGTTTAAGTGTTTTTCAAGAAAAATTTACCCAGGTAATTGCATTTACCTGGATAAATAACTTACCAAAAGTGAATGAGACCTTAGAAAAAATATTTTTTTTGTTAAATTTGAGAAAAAAGCATATATATCTTGGTGAATGGAAACCAAAATCTTATTAATTAACTTTCCTCTCTCAAAGTCCAAAAAAGAATATACCTCTAGTGTTAGTGTTTTACGCAAGGTTTTTGAACTGCTATTGACCTCGGTGGTTGGACCGTTCGGCTCGGGAACCGTCCAAGCAACCGGTTTTGATAAAAAATCATTGAAAAAGTCAACAAACCATCGACCTATTCAACTGTCAGAATAAGTCATTCGTTCGAACCGAATGACCAAACCATCAGCCCAAAAACCGGTGGCTAAAACAGTTCCATTTCCGAATCGTTTTTTAAAACGTCGGTTTTACGTTGACTTTGGATTCGTTTTCTATGAACCCATTAGAAAAAATAAACAATTACCCGATTGAATAACTTGCCCTCAGAAATACAGAACGAATGGGACCTTAAAAGATTTCCCTACTTCTTCCCTGTTTCCCTTCCCTGGGTTTGGGAAACAGGTTGCTCCGTTCTGTTACACATTAATTAATTTTGGAATTTCCTTATCCTCAATTTTCATTTTCTGTTTCGTTGCTATTGACTTATCCTATTGCGTCTTTCCCAATAACATTCTCTTCTTTGGCTCTACTCTAGTGGGAAAATAACAAGGGGTACGTGGTACGAGCCAGAGGCCCAGAGCAGCGCGTTACGTCGCACTCAATGCAGCAACAGAGACACACCACAGTCCCTCGAAATTTTAAACACTCACAACTCAGCCACAGCCACCTAAAAAAAATCTCTGGCTCTCTGGGGACTGGGGAGCAGAAGAAGAACAGAGTCCAACAGGACAGGAGCAGCCTTGTCCTTTCTCTATACCGTTGGATGGTTTTCCTTTTTCTTTCCTTCCCAGCTCAAAATTCAACTAAAATCACCCAATGGTGGATATTTCTACGGACGATTCCGTCGTTTGGCAACCCACCAGATTTTATTCGAACTCCGAGTCTCGGTTGGCCTAAGTAGGTCAAAGCAGGAATCACAAAAGAAGGTGGAATGACAGGGAGAAGGCGTCTCAAGTCAACGCAAAGTAATGAAACTTCACTTGTTAGAGAATAGAGATAGAGGAGAAGAGGGACGTCCACATCTGTGCTTAACTCAACCAGATGGGATTTCATTTCAACTTCATGTTCAACCCATTCAATCAATATGGAATTATGAATGATTAATTCTGAAGGGTCTTCTGATAATTGATTGCGATCACAAGAATGAGAGAGTAATGAAGTTGTGCGGAAGGGATCAGATGGGGTGTACTTGTTATACTGTAATCCGCAAGGAGTGATCTCACTCTCATCTGATGAACAGTGCAAGCAATTGGACGGAGGACGGTAAACAGAAGGAAGCTTCCCAATCCCAATTCACTAACATTGGCAGGCTTTTAGGGAACAAGAGTTGAGACTTTTCACTTCCGCCCTCTTCTATTTATTTCCTCACCGGCTTCATTGACGGGTCCGTAGCAGTCTGGACTACTCTGGATTCTGAGCTCTACATATAAATATATAATACACCTTTAAAACCTAATGAATGATGGTAATTGTATCGTAAATCAGATGGAATGTATTAATTCCTTCTCCATATTCGATGAAAAAAAAAAGAAGACAAAGACCTCATTCTCTTTTTGCTGCTTTGCCTCTACTAACTGTATTTCGCTCTCTCATCTGTATCTTTCTACGTTCTTCTTCTTCTTCTATTCTCGAGTCTACTCACTCCTTTGAAGTTTGAACTCCTTGTAAAGTTGTAGTATTGTTACCACTTTCTCGATTTACCAGGCAGGAAACCAGGAAACAGACTCAGGACAGGACTGTTAAGGAGCCCAGAACACTATTAATCATGGACTGGGTCCCAATCATTATTAAGGCCCAGAACAAATTTTGACGCAAAGTTTTCAAAATCGACCCGGAGAACGAACCGGTTAGGGGTCCAGTTTCCGGGTCGAACGGTCTGACTGTTCAAATCTAACGGTTGGCCTGTTTTGATAAAAAAAAATAAAAATGGTCAAAACCATTTGAACGATTAACCATCTGAGTCAGCAGTTTGTTGACCAAAATCAATAGTTATTAGAAAAAATCCGATTTTAAAGAAAAACGAAACTGGTCATCTGTTTTTCCGGTCTGACCGTCCGGTCCGATCTAATTTTAAAAACCATGACAAAAAAAGTAACAGAATGGGAGTGCAGGAGAGAAATGTAGGGAGAAGGCGAGATGCAGCTTGGGAGTTGGGACAATAGAAATATTTCATTTCTTTTCTATTCACTATTGATCCCACGTGTCTGCCTTTTTTGTCTGATTAATCCGATTAATGCTCAAGTAATCCCATGCTTAGTGCAAGTGTGCAACACAACGTGTTCCCATAAATATTAGGCCATTGTTTGGAATCGATGTAAAAGATAGTCTTACATCAGCACTATACAAAAAATAAAAAATAAAAAATAAAAACCATTAACAACACTATTCCAATATGCCACTACATTCCCACATAACACACTGGGAACATCTCTTTGTTATTCATGCGAGATGTTCCTCATTTGCACTATAATAGCTTGTTGAGAATAAATCTGAACTCAATTGTTATAGGCACCCCACATCCACATTTCAGCATCCACCGGAAACATTTACTAAAATTGTCATTAAAAAATATTTTAAATACACGGTTTGGATGTGCTGTAGGGCATCCGTGGGGGCATGCTTTATGGTATAGATGGGAACTCGTCATTTAGGCTCAATTTAAAAACAGTACGAATGCAAATATATACAAAGTATAAGATTTTGCACTTTAGTGATTCAGTGTGCATTTATTGTGCCCTTACATGGTTGCATGCATTCAGATTTGTTAATTGTACATACCACATCGATCTAATATATAACTTATAACTCAATATCTTTATTTTCACTATGTGCATCTATATCTTTATTCACAGGGTGGAGCCAGGGGGTGGCGGAGGGGAGACATGGCCCCCCTATGCTTTCAAAATTCGCACAAAACCCATCTAAATCCCACTTATATATTGATCCTCTTATCCCATGTTTCTTACCTTTTGGTCTCCTCTATTCATATTTTCTAGGTTTTGACCCCTCAAGAAAAAATTCTAGCTCCGCCTCTGTTTATTCAAATTTGTAAGATGCCAGGTACACATCTTACAAGATTTCAAATAACATGAATGTCATTATATTTTGTTATCAATTTTTTTATTCTACCTTGGTCACTTTGTTCTTAATATATCTCTCTTCAGTTCAAAACAATGATGTGTTTAGTTTGACTATGATATGGAAAAGATATGATATCCGAAAAACAATTCACCAATAAATTGGAATCATAAATGTGGTAGCGAATCAGGTGTTATTTATCAAAATTCATGGATGGATTTTGATTGGTCAAAACTTTTTCCATATCTTATCTTTTCTGTACATAGACTTTTCCTTACTAAAATCATATTATTTCTTATTCAATATTGAAATTAGTTAATATCCTTTAATAAATAAATTTAATCTAATTTAGCTTCTCAAAAAAAAAAAAACAAATAAGGGGTTTCTTGGTAAAGAAAAGAGGCTTTGAAACCATATATTTGTACCAAAAAAACTTACATTGATGTGAATCCCATTATTCTAGAAAAAACAGATGTGTTTACCTAGAAATCAAACTTAATTTAATTGAAAATAAGCACTTATTTTAAGTCAGGACCATATCAATAAACATTTATTTGAATTTAGGAAATAAGTTTGAATAAGTGCTTATTTGAGATGTCCAAAATTTGGGCTTATTCAACAAGCGCTTATTTCCTTTTGGCTTATGTTGGCCTTCCATGTCATTTGAAAGTACCTTTACTACCCCTATTTGAAAAAAGTAGTATTTTCATCAAACACTCATGATCCATTATAGTGGATGAGGTTAATAATATCATTAGGGATGCATTGGTACGATTTGGCAATGTTGCGATCCTTCTATGATCCATTATAGTGGATAACATAAAATCTTTGTGAAACCATGCATATTCACTACCCGAGATTGTCCTAAACACAACTATATCGTGCCCTGTAGAGTAGAGAAGGTAAAGGCAGACCTTGTAGATGTATTAATACGATTTGACGACATTCTGGTGTTCATATGACCTTGAATGTTCATCGTCCAATACCGTTCTTGGTGCAGCATTGTTGCGCCTTGTGCCATTAGGCTAAAACGGTTCTTTTGGATGCATTTTTGCAATTTTACAGTGTTCTCGGCTTCCAATGTCTTGCTTGTTATGTTATGGCCAATAACAAAGAATCCTACAAAAGTAAGGATTTTCACTGTTGGTGATCATCCTTTAAACAACTGGGTCATGCCTTCCGCCATAAGCTCAAAATTATCAATGCAATTTGACACCGTTTTAAGCCCCATATGATCCATTATGGTGAATAACTAAAAATCTTTGCCAATTCACGCATATTCAACACCGAGATTGTCATAAGCACAATTGGGTTACACCTTGTAATAGAGAAGATCAATGTTAGTATTTGTAGATTTATTAGTATGATTTGGTAGCATTCTGGCGCTCACATGCCCTGCAATGGCAAATAATAGAAAATCTTATGATACCCCGAATACTGACCATCTCCTATTATCATTGGGGCAATGTTGTTGCGCCTTTTGCCATCAAGTCAAAACAGTCCTTTTGGATGCATTACTGCAACTTCACAGCATTCTATGCATCCAATGTCCCATTATGGCCAATAACGATGAATTCTATGAAACTAAGAATTTTCACTATTCATGATCGTGGTTTAAAGAACTGGATCATTCCTTCTGCTATAAGATCAACATTATCATTGCAGATGCATTGATGCAATTTGGTGGTGTTCTAATCCTCCTTTGATCTATTATGGTGATAACAAAAAATCATACAAAATTGCGCATATACATCATCCAAAATCGTCCTAAGTACAATTAAATTGCACCTTATGATAGAAACCAGTGAAACGGTTGCCGGAGACGGTAGGAATGATAGAGTATGGCCACTGTAGGGTATTTTGTTTCATCAAGAGGAAGACAAACAGTATTCTGCCGACAGAAAGCGAAGACGATGAACAGTGCCGCTGGTCACCATTAGAAAGCGAACAGTGCCGCTGGAGACAGTAGTTCCCCGCGGAAAGCAAACACCAATTGATTTCTAAAACTATGGTCTTTGTCATATAATTAATATTTAATAGTGTTGATATTTTCTCGTGGAAGTACATGTAGTATTTTAAGATTCAGCCCGAACTGGATGGTTGGACTGTGAAAACCAAGAAATGGTGGCCTTTTCGGGTTTCGGTTAAGTGATGGTTTGGGTTTGTCAGACGAATAAACCACCTAGTTAGAGAGAATTTTGATTTTTATTTTGGTCCGGATTTTAAGAGTAGATATATGGGCAATTTTTTTAAAGTACTCATATGATTTAGGAAATTGACTAACTTTACCCTTACTGTTTATATATTTTTAAAGTACCCCCAAGTGTTTTGATAATTAACAACATTGTTAAACATTAACAAAAAATGAAATGTCAAATTTATTCTTCATTATTCCTCAAATTTTTAAAACAAAACTCACTTGAAAAATTTCAAGTCTGTATTACAAATCATTCACCTAGGTTGTGAAATAAAAAAGAAACAGAAACACTAGAGAAGCAAATAGAGAAGCAAAGCAAGAAATTTAGACAGACCCCGTCCTCCTCTTTGAATGGATCTTACAATCAGGCATCGTACAATCTAGATTTTATTTCGCCTTCGCGGCAGTAGTTATGGAAACTGAAAAGGGAAGAGGTCCACTAGAGGTCCCAGCCCCATGAAGCCAAAGAAGAAGGAGAAGAAGTTGTTTTTGACTGTTGGAGTCTAACTACAGAGGCAAGAGGATTTTAGCCTTTTAGTAAGTCCAACCCATTCCCATTCGCATGCAAGCCTGAACACACTTCGCAGGCCGCAGCTCAATCACCACATAAGCCCTCCCAAATGGGCCCTGAGGCAAGTGCCTGTTTGGGAAGGCTTTCAAGGCAGTTTCTGGTTTTATGAGGTGGGCCTTGCTTAGACAGCCCCTAAGCTATGCTTGGTTAAAGCTCCCCGAAAGCCCAAAAATCAAAATAGGTTCTTCAGTCAGCAATGTGGCTTTCTCTATTAGAGAAGGCTTTCATGTAGTGGCTTTTTCGTTTTGAAAGGTGAGCCCCACACAGAAAGCTTAGAACTTATGTTTAGTGAAAAACCCAGAAAGCCCAAATACGCTCTGCTTCGGCCAAGAAATCGACTTTCAGGTGAAGCTAGCTAATTTTTTCAGCTTCTTCAAAGGACTCAATTGATGCAGCTCAATCAAAGCTGGAGTCCTCCCAAATGGGCTCTTTCTGCCTTCTCCAAAATAGCTCAATTAAAAGTTCAGCCCTAACAAACAGGCACTGAGAGTAGCTTGCACAAGAGGATTAACATGGTATCTGCTTCAATTCAAACTGGAACCTCCTCACCAAATGGGCTTTATTTCTATTTCTTATACTTGGTCTATTGTACCTCATTTCCTTAGACAAGCTATTGTATGAGCAATTTGAATGAATGAAGTTTACCTTTCAGGCGTCTAAGAAATAGTATCATAGGAGTGAATTTCAACTCATCATTTGGTTCTTGATATACAATATCAAATTCATTTTTAGTTAAAATTGTTAATGGTATTCACTATCTGGATTCAAATTGGAGCTTGATCTAAATTCATAGATAAGATTTGATTCATCACTTCTAATATTAACACATTGACTATAACGACGCACACGAAGAATTCTTTGATGGAGAAGGCCATGACCAACAATTCCATGCAACAAATGCGTGAAGGAAATAACGACGAAAATAAACAGATAGAATCCTTGTTATTCTTCTGTATTTTCTTTTTCTCTCTGAATTGACGTTACTCTTCTAACCAAAACTCAATTTGGGTCCTCCGTAATTGCTAAAAATTCTTTTTTCTTCATTCTATCCGTCAAGGGGGTCCAGCTCGCACTTGTTGATAGATAATTTTGGCTAAGGATTTCAGTCTGGTCTCTTCTAAAGATGCATTTTTTACTATAGTTTTCAATAGTGGTCCCAACTATTTGTGGTCTCGAGAGGAGACTACACCAAACAATGAACTCTAATTAATTTCTTTGATTTCATATTCCTATTGGAAAATTTAAACTCTATTTCAGATTTGAGGACTTCATGTGAAATTTAAATCCATGAAATAGTTTCATAATTTGACTTATTTTTATGACATCTTAGCTTGTATGCAAATGGTTTAGTGGGTTGAAAATTTTAAAATAAGGAGTAGAATACAAACAATAGATTTGGAGCATAATTTACATTATAAAGTATGCAGTCCATAGCTTTTTTCAAGTGCATATATTCAATTTGCATCCATTTAGAACCAGTGATGATATTATTTTCTTAAAGGATAATATAAAATCAACTAAAGAGGAGCAGATTCAAGGGAGTAGGATTTATATATTGATCCCCTAGTATTGAGCTTGGTAATATTATTCTTGGGTAGTTTGATAGTAGCATAAATAATCATCTCTTTAAGCTAAGAGATCCAATTTGACTCACCTTACACTATATAAAAATTGATGGTGGAATCATTACACTTGATAATGCGTGATTTGGTAGCTCCCTACTAGAAGGCAACTCGGATGCCGAGCTGGCGAGTTCGCTAGGCCGACCTGCAAAAAAATAGTATTAGAGTGCCTAGGTTTCTTTACCCGGGGTGGGTACTCCGATGGTTAAGTCAGCGAATTGGAGATGTCGGAGAGAGCTACAGAGCGAAAGAACTAGAGTGTTTGAGAGCTAAATCGCACGTACCTTCTCTAAGGGAGGGGATGCCTTTATTTAGGCGTAAGAAATTGGAAGCTTCCTGTAACGCTTCTGAGATTCCCAGGAAATCGTGCCCATCATGTTCGGAGGAGATCTCTCAGTCAGATACATGATCCACACAAAGGGATAAGGTCTACCCGATCAACTATGTTGCAGATGATGCGGATAGACGGGTCTAATGGTCAAGCATTGTGATCCCGGAGAAGTCAGAGATGATAACTCACTCAAAGGGGAGATTCGACAGGTCGCCAGCCGAATTCAAGTTAGGTCAACAAAAGCAGGTTGCCTCTCATGTTGATTTGATGTCTTGACGGAACCGGGGTAGTCTGGTGGAAGTGGGTCGCATCATACACTGACCTGATTCAGTAGAGGATTAAGAAGACCTGATTCAGTAGAGGATTAAGACTATTGCCAAGCGGGGTAAGATACTTTGGAAAGCTATTCTTTTGGTGGTCTCACCACTATTTTTTGTTTATTAACCTTAATTCTTCTACACAACAAATTCTTTTTATAGCATTATATACATGATGATTTTATTCATTTATATGTTTGTTAACTACCCCCTGTTCTAGGTTGATACATGTTTCTTAACTACCCCTTCAATAAACTAATTTCAGCCATTAAATCTGAAATATTACATAAAATTTCTTCCATGCTAAATCATCCCAAAATCCATTTTTTAATAAAATAATATTCAATAAGCCTACCCTACATGCAGCTTGGAGGAATCCTATCACCAATCATTGGCAAGCTCAATAAATTGCAGAGATTGACACTTCACCTTATTAGACCAGAACAACTTACATGGATCAATTCATATTGAAATTGTAAATTGTATTGAGCTCAGAGCACTTACTTGAGGGCCAATTACCTCCAAGTAGGAGTGTCAATTGACTGGTTTTGGATTGGATCTAATCCAATCCAAACCTTATCAAATTGGATTTGGGCGATCCATTATAATTATTGGATTGGCTCAATCCAAAATAAATTGGTCTGAATTGGACCTAAACCAAATTCCCAATAATCTGATCATGAGGCCAAACCCTTGTCCAATTTGAAATGGATCAAAATTGAATCTGGCATAAAATTACTTTTATGAAAATGCTTTTATGAAAATACTTTTACAAAAGCACTTTTACGAAAAAATTTTTACAAAAGTACTTTTAACACTTTTATAAAACCAGTTTTATAAAAGCACTTTTACAAAAGTACTTTTATGAAAATACTTTTATCAAAGTACTTTTACAAGAAAGCACTTTTATGAAATCACTTTTACAAAAGAACTTTTATGGAAGTACTTTTATAAAAGCACTTTTACGGAAGTACTTTTATAAAAACATTTTTACAAAAGCACTTTATGGAAGTACTTTTATAAAAGCACTTTTATTAAGAAACTTTTATGAAAGCATTTTTAGAAAAATACTTTTACGGAAGCACTTTTATAAAAGCACTTCTATGAAAATAATTTTACAAAAGTAGTACGAAAGTACTTTTGTAAAAGCACTTCTACAAAAGCACTTATACGGAAGTACTTTTATAAAAGCACTTCTATGGGAGTACTTTTACGAAGTACTTTCATAAAAGTGCTCTTAGCAAAAGTGCTTTTATGAAGTACTTTTATGAAATCACTTTTGCAAAAGTGCTTTTTCAATGCCAAAAGGGTATATTTTTGTAATTTTTATATGTTCTGTTTTTATATATCATTTTTGATATTTCATCCGATTTGGATTGAATCGAATCTAGTCCATTTACATTTTAATGGATTGGATCCAATCCATCTGTAAGTGGACTCACAATGGACTGGATCGGATTGGACTAAATCCAGTCCAATTGACACCTCTACCTCCAAGGAAGTACTCCAGCAGAACTTGGAAATCTTTCCAATCTCACCATATTAAACCTATCTAGCAATTTTGTGAAGGGATCCATACCATGTTCTATTGGCCATATCACACATTTATGTTCTCTAAACTTTATCTACCAATTTCTTTCTAAGAGAAATTTCCATCTTTGAAGCAATTGAAAATGTGGAGCCTTACCTCAATGAACCCCCACAGGAAAAGAAAGAGGTGTTGTTTTTGTTGTCGTATTATTATTGTCCTCATCATCATTGTTATTGTTATTATTCGTAGATAGTCATGAATTCTTCTAAATGAATTTTCAAGATGGACTAAAAAAACCTAGAGTTTTGATCTCATGGAACTCAATTTATGTCTGCTCAAATATGTTGGCTTGTGCTATCACTGCCGAAAATTATTATTTTCATTGCTAAAATTTAATTGCAGTTCATTACACTGGGATATATATATATATCATTTTCACTTCGTTTTACTTTACATCATTTGGTTCAATTTATGACATAGTTTTGTTTACATTACTGATCAATGACAGGTTCTAGATGCAACAAGTGATGAAACTTGGGGCCCTGAATGGCTTGGTAGAGATAGCACAAGCCATCAAAAAATTGTAAGCTAATTTAAATATCTTTCTTGTTAATTCTGAACTGAATTTGTCCTTTTCCCTTTCTTTACTGAACTTTGTTCCTTAAAATGAAAGATGTTGTATCATATGTATCATGTCATTGTGAACACTGAATTCCTGCCAGATGATTATGAATGTTTGTGGACAAGATTAACTAATATTGGTTGAAATTGGCATCATCTCCTATTCCAATTTAGTTAACATGTTTTTCTTCCATCACATCAGATTTCCAATTTGAACCTTATACTTGTGATACCTCGATAGTTGCAAATGCTTAGTGTAGTTGTGTCAGACATGAAAAATATTTGATACAATCCGCATTGTATACTATATAACATTAAAACCTATAAACATGAAGTTGGTATATTTGATCAAATATACCATTAAAATATATATATATATATATCCTATAAGTTGAATTGAAATTTTTGTCCCATATCAAAGGATGATAAGCATATTAAATGGGATATCTGTCCCATATTTGTCTATATTGCTATGGTTTTAAGCTAAAAAGTAAGCATAGAATGCGTTCCATTCCTAGAGAGGATGTTATAATCTCCCTACAACATATGCTGTTGAGAGATGTTTTGTCAAGTTAACATCAAAAGTGCCAAACGTGTTCAAATTGTCTTTTATGTAGAGATTGGTTTTCAAGCCATAGCAGAAGCTCTTGGATTGACAGCTAGCTACTAAGGCAATTGTTGCTATCACTATCATAGTTGCTGGACAGCGCTTCTTAATTTTTTATATCAACATATTGCCTCTCCATGAGTAATAGTATTAAGATATAACATGTTAGAATTGTTTTTGTATCCTTTGAATTACTATGAACTAAAATATCATGAAAACTGAATTTTGAATTAAAGTAAGGTCAAAACTGTGCCATATGTTGAGATTTTCTTAATTTAATTTGCTGGACAGCGCTTCTTAATTTTTTATATCAACATATTGCCTCTCCATGAGTAATAGTATTAAGATATAACATGTTAGAATTGTTTTTGTATCCTTTGAATTACTATGAACTAAAATATCATGAAAACTGAATTTTGAATTAAAGTAAGGTCAAAACTGTGCCATATGTTGAGATTTTCTTAATTTAATTTGCTGGACAGCGCTTCTTAATTTTTTATATCAACATATTGCCTCTCCATGAGTAATAGTATTAAGATATAACATGTTAGAATTGTTTTTGTATCCTTTGAATTACTATGAACTAAAATATCATGAAAACTGAATTTTGAATTAAAGTAAGGTCAAAACTGTGCCATATGTTGAGATTTTCTTAATTTAATTCATTCCTGGTTCAAATATCTCATGCATCACACGGGCCATTCTACTAATTTGAAAAAAAAAAAGGGGAAATAAAAATAAACATTTGCACCCTTCATTTTCCCCTCCACATCCTTTCAAGTAGCGACACAAATGTTTTGTGGCACCTCGACAACACACGTAGAAGGATCTTGCTAATGGCACCTCATCAGCTTGGCTTATGAGATCCGAGTAAAATCCGACTTTGGGCACACAACGATTTCGACTTGCTCATCCAACACGGGCTGTTCGCGACTTAAGAGACCTCTCTAACCTCAATGCACCTCTGACCTGCATGGAGAGCTCTCCCTTATCTTCGTCCACACAGAATGGCTAACCTGAACTTTACACAAACGTGAGGCCACATGGCGCTGCTAGAAGCCCACTTCCCCCACTTCATAGGGAAGTGAATACAAGACACCGTTGTTTGTGAACCTGCCACATAGGCATGTCTTGTGCATGGAGGATGTGCCACCATCAACTACTCGAACATGCCCACTTAGGTCAATTGCCTAGCTCGCCCCTCTTGCCACATTTAAGCCAAGCCTCGAGGCCTATATAAGAGTAAGTTTCCACCGTCCGAAGTTATGCCCACTCCACTCTGTGATTCCTACTCTTGCATTTCTTTTCGCCCCATAGAGTTCGACACCTATTGATTTAAGCATCAAAGTTTCACCCGGGCCCTTTGACACTATATTTGCATATTTAGATACTAGAGTTCACACCTGAGATCTAGATCATCACCGCCACCAGGGATCGTGAACTTTTAATATTTATTAGGAACCACAGAGTGTGACTTAGTCTATTGACAAAGACTAGGGGTACTTTAAATATTTTACCCTTAATTATTAAACATATTAAAGAAAGATAAATATGTTAAAGAATAACTGTTTTTATTGATGATGGAAATGAAAAATAATATTTAAAATCAACCCAAAAATAAAATTGTTTTCCTGTTTGGTGGTGGGCCAATAGTTAAACCTTTCAAGTTAAATGTATTTTGATGTCATAATTAAATAATAATAAATTTATAAAACAAAAACAAAAAAAACAAAAATAATATAGAGACCTTATAAAAAACATTTAGCCACATCTCTACTATCATATATTCGTTAGGGTTCGACTACAATACCAAGAGAGACACACTGGAATAACTTATAACCAATCAATTGGTATCATAGCCTTTCAAAAAAATCATAAAGATGGTAACCAATCAAGTGACATTTATCAAAATTCACAAGGGGATTTGATTGGTCTAAGTTATTCCAATATAATGTCTTTTTGGCATTATAGATTTTCTATATTCATCATATTAAACCAAAATAAGTATGATAAATAAGAATTATTTTTATATACATATAAATATAAATAAAATTGCAAAAAAAAAATAAAAACATTCATCATCATCTAAAATATTTGCAGGCACATTTGCTAGTTACATTAAAATCATTCAAAAGGCAATATGTCTAGACACTTAACCCTAGTGGTTTGTTCATGTACAAAGCAAGAATGCTCTCCTAAAAAAATGGACTACTAGAATTGAGGTTGCATAAGCATGGGTCACAAAACAAAGCTCATACTTTGTTAAAGAATAGAAAAATCTCTTGTCATTGTTTGGAAAAAGCCTTTTTTTTTTACCAAGGACCCATTTGGGAAGACTGAAGCTTTGGTTGTGTCATTTAAACTTTTCAGAATCCATTAAAAGAATCCTCATGGGAAGCTTTTTCTTTTTCTAAAAATCAACTAATCTAGGCTTTCTATGTTTTTCACCAAACATTGTTTATAGGGAGGAGTGCAAATGGACCGGACCATGATCCGATCTGAATTTGAATTAGATCCTATTTTGTCAAGTTCAGATATCCCCCTTTCAAAATTTCAGATAAGATGAAATCAAATAATTGGACCTGATTAAAAATCAATCACCCCTATCTAATCCAATATATATGTTTATATGCAATTTTGTTATTTTTTATATTATGTATTTTTCTATAAAAAGACGTGTATACAAAAATAGTTGAAAAATGTTTGTATTTATGTTTTTCTTTATATAGATTGTTATTTTTTCCTTTTAACAATTTTTAAATTTTACAGAAATTAAATCCCATTGGATTAGATTTAGATATACCTCAATTCCAATCCAATTTGATCTATTTGCATCCCTACTTATAGGCTATTTATGTAGAGCACACTTTGAAAAGTCCAAAGCAGCCATGGAAAAGCCCTCCCAACCATATGCCATATATTGCTTAGAGGCTTTTTGGGTGAGTACCATTTCCTAAACCCAAAAGCCACAACATGGAAGCCCTCCTAAATAGACACCTTATTGAAGCAAAGCACTCATCCAATAGGGCTTCTCCTTCAAACTCTTAGATATTCATACTTTTAGTATTAGTATAGATATAGATATAGATAGACAATAAACCATAAGCTACATTTATTTATTTAAAATATGTATATATGATTAGCTTAAACTTACAACCGTGTATCATGCATTTGTTAATCATATTTATGCATATATTCATTCCATTGTAAAAAAAAAAAACATATAAATTTTTTAAACTATCCTTATGGTTTAGCTAATTGACTAACTCTACCCTTATTGTTTACATATTGTCTTAAAGTACCCCTACTATTTTTGACAATTGACATCTACGTTTAGTGTTAATAGAAAAAAACAAAATGTCGAATTTGCCTTTCACTATTCTCTAAATTTTCAAAATAAAACCTAATTGATGAAAAAATCCAGGAAGATAGGAAATAGATCGTTGCTTCATTCCCTTCTCTGCCTCCATCTTCGTTTTTTGTTTCCATCTCCATTTTTAGTCTCCATCTCCGTCCTTCTTACAGAGGAATCACTGCTTGCATATTTGGATCCCAACGTGGCTTCTAGTTTTAGGCAAGCTTTGGTATGAGATGCATGCAACCAACCCCATTTCAAGCGAGTTTTAGGGGAGCTTTGGTTTGAGATGGAGTTTCTCCTCTGCTAAAAATCAAAATAATCCTTTCGAAGGTTCGTCCTTCCCTGCACAACTCAGGTTTCATCACTGCCTCCATGAAGAAACAACCCAAGTTTCATCCTTGGCCCTACACAACTCAGGTTTCTCATTCCCTCTCTCTTTCTCCTCCTCCTCCCTCCTCACTGCCCTCTTCTTTTCTCCTCCCACCTCACCGCCCCTACACAACACTGAACCACCCCTACACAGTCGGAACCTCCACTGCCCATACAAAAATAGCTAGGATAGAATTAGAAATGAACACACTACCTATCAAATAAGGAAATAAAGAAAAAGAAAATAGATTATTCAGTTTTTTAATTTGAAACAATTGTCCCATTGCTGATGTGTTCATATTTTATTGGGGGCACAACAAAGTGTCAGCAGATGTTCTTGCATTGAATAGAGAAAAATGGTGTAATAGGATTTGTGTAAGCTGACCCCCTAATGTCTCATGCAATCTTAAAAAAAAAAAATCAACAGAAGGGGAGAAAGAGAGAGAGAGAGAAATTGTGTGTGTGTGAATGCGATTGAATTGACAAATTGACATTGAATAGTACCAATGAGATTGAATTCAATGCTAGCCAATATCGATTCATGAAATATGATTTTTTTTTTACAAAAAACGTACTATATATTACATGTTAAAAGTTACATGTTGTGATTGTTTGGAGTTATAGTGCAAGGTAGACCCTTACAGGCTAAATAAGCGGTTGTGCTGCCTCACAATATGTACAAACTTTATATATTCAAATGAGTCTGTTAGATGCCTCAAATGACTTCTATGTAGTTGCTCAAACCAATAGGATACACGGTCAGTGTTTGCCAACTCTATTAGAGTTGCATTATCTAAATATACCAAAAGATGAGAGATGCCATTGGAAAGTGCCATGCGTAGTCTGCCTAGTAGGACATGAATTTTGGCATCATAGCTGGTAAGGGCCCAAGAAGGTCTGCCTTCAGCAATAGTGTAATGCTCGCGGGAATGTTGGAGGATGAACCCTCGTCCTGCATTACCTGTAGCTGTATCAAAAGAGCCATCAGTATACAAAGTGGGAAGTTTATTTTTTCGTGACTGACTCTGGTGGTGATGCATAGGATGGATTAATGAATGCTCCATGTGATAACTTATCACTGAGTTTATCACTTGTATGAGATGTTGCCTCACATTCTCGAAAATATGCTTGTTCCTTGCTTTCCATATATGATATATAATTATAGAGAATTTACTAAGACATATTAGAGCTTGGTGTTTACCCAAATGTGCACAGAAAGAGGTGTACCAGTTCATGATGATGGTGTGAATGGGGAGATGAGATATGTGTGATGGGTTCAGATCAATCTAGGTACCACACCATACTGCACATGCAAATAGGCATTTGCAGAACAGGTGGTGAGCTATTTCTTCTTGGAGTTTGCATAACACACATAGCCTATCTTCCCTGTTAAACCATGAGGAGCATTTGTTTTTTGTAAGTAGCTTATCCCAAAGAGTCTTTCAAAGAAAAACTTGGAATTTGAATGGCACCTTGAGCTTCCATATAAGCTTCCAATTAAAGTAGGTACTTGACGTTGAAGCTCCTAATGAGGATAGAGAGTGGTATGCCGATTTGACTGTATAAATGACTGTAACATTATTTTTCCAAACTAGGAGGTCATTCGGTTGGCCTGGCTCTGGAGAACCAAGAGGATGTGGGAAATGGTGGAGTCTGAAAAAAATTGTTGCAACTTTTGAAGATTCCATGAGTCTCCTAGGTTCATTAGTTTTGAGATTCCTCAGGTCCTAAACTTGATGTTGAGAGAGAGGAGAATTCAGAGGCGGAATGTTACCTGGCAGAGACGGAATCCATGGATTAGAGATAGTAGATACCTCCATGCCATTGATCGACCATAACATATTGGGACGCAGAAGTGAAAGTAATTGATGGGCCTATTGCCACCACTGCTAGGGTTGTTCACAAATAAATCCAAACCGACCAACTCGGCCTAACCCAACCTGAGTTGGCCGATTTTTCTTCATTACTGGCCGATTTTGGGTTGCAAAGATGAGAAAACCGATAATTCAGTTTCGGTTTCAGTGAAAAACTGAACCGAGTTATGTGAAAAAATATATATTCTGAAAAAATATTTGTTAAATATAGATATTTTAGTTTTAAATATATATATTCTGAAATATATTAGATATATATTTCTAGAAATTAAAAAATATATATTTCAATATATTTGTATATATGTTTTGATTTTAAATATATATTTCCAGAAAATATATTCTAAAATATTATATATAATATTAGCACTTTGACTTCATGTGCATTGTGCAAGCTTGGAGTTAGTTGAAACCCAAACCAACTAAGTCGGTTTTACTTAATAGAGGGTCGGTTTCGGTTTGATCTATAGGTAACCCGCCTAGGTCGGGTTGGTTGAAAAAACACTAGTAAACCAACCCAACCCAACCCAACCCGTGAATAACCCTAACCACTGCAAGCTCTGCTTGCCCTTCTTTGCCGCAAACAAGGAAGTGCGGGGAAAGTATTTAGCCTTAATCTGCGTGCTCCAAAACCCTCTTCTCTCTGTTAACAATCTCCAAACTTGCTTATTGAACATTGCTCGGTTCATGGCCTCCAAAGATCTGAAACCTAAACCTCCTTGTTTTTTGATTCATTAAATATGAATTTAACTGTGAATCTTGGAACCCATTGGTTAAGTGCTACAAAACGGAAGAATAAATTTGGAAATAAAAAATACAACTTTTATGTCTGTTGTTTTTGCAAATATAGATTTTGCCCCTCTCATTTTCTTTCTCATCCAATTAACCTTTTTTTGTCACTTTCTTATTTAGAGACTTTGCGTTTCTATCCACACTTTTCTTCTTCCCACTTTCTTTCTCCTTGGACCACACCTCCCAAATTAAGCCTAGGAAAATAACCTGCCTCCTTGCCTCAATAACATGTAAAATTCAAATGCTTGGTGAGCATTCATCACTCAGTCCCACTCTGGTTTCAGGCAAGTTGCAATGGTAACCGTTTAATGGAGTTTCTCCTCTCCGACCGTTGCAAGTTCCTTACTGAATTTCAAAACCTCACTAGAGAGAGAGAGAGAGAGAGGTTAACCAATACCGGTAAAGAAAAGGGTGTTGTTGTCATTTTCTCAAAATATAACAATCATGTGATGTGGCATATGAACAGTGAGCGGATTGTTATAGAACCCTAACTATAGTAGAGTAATTAGTCAATTGTTAGAAAACTTAGGGGTGGTTTAAGATAATATATAAATAGTAAGGGTAGAGTTAGTCAATTGATTAAACCATAAAGGTAGTTTAAAAAATTTGCCCTTAAAAGAATACCTTAAAGCTTACAAAACTGCCCAAGCTCAAGCATGATTCAAGTTACATTGGGTTAGGCCTGGGTTGGGTAATAGGTATAAGTTTGTATGCTAGGGCTTAACCTCAAGTTTGGGCCACACTCAAGTCCCATGTTTGAACCTTACGGTTGGGCTGGGTTGACGCTCAATCCAACCCAACTCAACTTGCCAAATTGCCATAGGATAAATGGTTAGAGCGTCCATACATTTCTTTCCAAATAAGAGGAGGGGTTAAACATGAAATAAAGAAAATATAGCTGATGTGTACGAAAATACTAAAAATTCAGGGCTTAAGGACAAAAAAAACAAAAGGTTTCTCTGCCGTTTATTGTAGACATATACGCCGTTGGTGGTGTAAAGACACATGATTATTGTCCACATCTTACCCTGTATTGCGAATATTTTTTATGAATAATAAATATAAGTAGAGAGATATTAACTACGTGCGGTCAGAACATGCCGTGAGATTGGTATAAGGCGCGCACCGTTGGGAGCATATCTAGCCTCGCCACTAGGGCATCCTGACATTCCTCGGCTCCCACGTATCTACACATTCCTAGAATCCATCAAACACTCTAAATTACTTCCACCTCCCTACACTTTTGACTAAATGACCAAAAACAATTACTTACGGTAATTTCGAAAGTTAAACGAAATGACAACAAACGGGCATAGACCGGATAGACCACTAGCGGTTAATGTGGGTCAGATCTGACGGCCGGGAATTAGAAAACCCGGCCGTGATCTGACCCACAAGACACCCAAGGGTTATCCCTGCAACGCTATCGGCTAGGGTGCTGAGTCGCCGTCTCTCTACGACCAACAACAACAATCCCTTTCTTAGTTTCTTTTCATTGTTTCTCTCTCCACCTCTGCGAACACGCCCCTCGCTCTCTCTCTCTCTCTCTCTCTCTCTCTCTCCTTCTTCTCTCTTTCCTGGCCTTTTTTCGTCTTTTTTCAGCTATTGTCGCTCCCTCTCCTAATCAGACGACCGATAATCCTCCACGTCCACGTCGTCTTCTTCATCCTTCCTTCTTCCCTGTTATATAACCGCTTCGTTCGCTTCTCCTTTCCCGTTTCTTCTGTTTCTAGGGTTTCTGGAAATGCGAGAAAAGAAGAGAGAAACCGCAGACTTCATGGTGCTCGCGCATTCTAATCAGTCAATTCTCGTCTTCCGATTGAGGATCTGAACTTCGCAGACATCGACGGAGAAACTGTTCGTTGGACGAATTAGGTATTGGTCGATCGATTTCACTTTGTTCCATTGTTTTTGAGTTTTATTTTTCTTATATGCGTACGTATTTTTTTCCTTTCTTGATCAGTCAAAAGGTAGTGTTTTGTACCGTATTTTTTTCTTTTTGAGTGCTTATTTTTTTTCCTTATTCGACTTATACATGGTTTGCCTTTCTGGGATTGGAATTGCTTCTCCTTTCTCTGCTTTGAGAGATTTGTATTGTTTCCATCTGTTGTTTGCCTTTTTTAGGGTATCATCGTTTTTTGTTCACATAGAAGTTGAGAATTTGCGGTTTGGTTCGAGAGAGAAGAACCGGGATTTTGTTGCATCCATTACACTCTCTTCCTGTAGCTTGATGGCAATTGTAAAGAATAACTTTAGGGTTTCGAAGTTAGATGGTGAGCTTTCTCCGGGGTGTAGAGACAGTCTGTCGACTGATGAGGATGAACTTCCAAGGCGAAGTACTGCCTCGGAATCTGATGATGACAATGACGAAGATGACGACGACGCTGACTCTGGAGCAGGTTCTGATGACTTTGATATGTCGGAATTGGGAGAAATTGGAGCCGAATTTTGTCAAGTTGGGAAACAGAACTGCTGTTTACCGTTTGAACTCTATGATCTTCCGGACCTGGGGGAAGTTCTGACATTGGATACTTGGAATAATTGCCTAACTGAAGAGGAACGTTTTAGCCTTGCGGAGTACCTACCAGACATGGACCAGGAGACTTTCATGCGTACCCTAAAAGAGCTCTTCTCTGGAAGAAATTTTCATTTTGGAAGCCCTGTTGCCAAACTCTTCAATCTGTTGAAGGGAGGACTATGCGAACCAAGAGTTGCCCTTTATCGGCAGGGTTTGAATTTATTCCAGAAGCGCCAACACTACCACCTTCTACGTAAATATCAGAATTCCATGGTCAGCAGTCTTATGCAGATAAAGGATGCTTGGGAGAACTGTGTGGGATACAGTATTGAAGAGAGGCTTCGTATTCTGAATATAATGAGAAGTCAGAGGAGTCTGATGTATGAGAAGATGGAAGACCTGGGGTTGGAGAGTGGCTTCTCAGAACAGGAGGAATCTGGTGAAGGCTTCTGGGGAAAAAGACCGAAAGACATTAAATTGGGGACAAAAGCAGGTCGTCATGCGGTGTATTCAGTGAGTCCAGTTCTGGATGTTTCTTCTCGAAGAAAGTCTACTGCTGCAGAACCAATGAAATATGGAAAGCAGAACCCAAAAGGGACATTGAAGTTTTCTGGATCAAAAGCCTCTTCTGCAAAAGAGTTCATGGGTCACTTTCCTTCTGCCCAGCATGGCTTGAAAATGAAGTCTAAATCATATCTTCCAACAGTAGCTCGTCCTTGGCAAGATCAGGTGGTAGGGTATGGGTATGGAGCTGCTCATCGATCAAGGGGTCAGGTAAGAGGTGTGGAAGAGTTGGATGAATCAGCATATGAGATGGATCTCCAGAGAGATCGACATGCTCCACGTGGGAGTGCAGTAGCCAAAGTTGGCTCATTCAAATCAGGGAAGAAATCTGAATTCCTCAGAGGCGAAGATGACTTTCCCATTGATGATTTTATGGGTTTGCCTTTGTCTGTAAAGAACGACTCTCCTTCTCATGGTAGGACCAGGTATGTCCATCGGAGGGCAGATATAGAATCTTTAACTGAAAAAATGAATAATGAACGGGCTTCCTATAATTATCATTCCTTGGTGGCTGGGAAAAAGGCCAAGTATCTGGGGAAGTTTCAGAAACCTGCGGTTGAAGATCAGATGAAAACTGTTAATGATAGAGCACAACATACGTTATTGAAGGGAAATCACATTGACTGGTCTTCTGGAAATGGGTCGTCACGACATAACAAAGCACAAGAAGAAGCCTTTTCTGTGGATCTTCCAGTGAATTTTGATGATTGGGGAGTTAGAAGCAAGAAATGGAAGCTGGGGAAGGAGTACCAAACTGGTAAGAACAGTTTGGGTTCTGATTTCAAAGTTAGATCTCATAGAGCTTTTCCAACAGAAATGGAAGATAAATTTGCTTATGGGAAAACAGTGCAAGAGAAAATCAAGTGGAAGTCTCCACAAAATGGAGGAGTAAAAAGGGAAGAGCTGAGAGGCATCAATATGTTTTCCCAGAGTGAGGAGACAGAGTCAGATTCATCAGAACAAGCCAATGAAGAAGATGATATTAATCTTTTGGGGAGTAAGCTTGACTACCCTGGCAATGTATTGGAAGGTCGTAGGTCTGCTTCTGTCAAATCTCTGGCAGATCCTAAAAAAGCCAACAAACTTGTGAGGAAGGATAAAAAGGAATATGCTCAGGGTCTTGATGCAATGACATATCCATCCAAGAAGGGTAGTGATCTTGGTGAACAGATGCATACAACAGAAATAGAGATGTACTTGTCCAAAGGAAAATATAAAGATCAAATACACGATCCAATGTACTTTGCTGCTGGAATCCTGGCCAGCAATTTCTCTACTTCAGCTAAATGGGTTGATGATGATAGGAAACAAACTCACAAGTTGGGAAAGAATGGTCATTTGCAGAGTGAACCTGGTGAAAGGTCACATCTACCATTGTCAAAGGCCTATCATGCAGAGAGGAAGCAGAAAGGAAAATATGATCATGACCATTTTGTGTCTCAGTCAAATTACATGCATGATTATATTAGTGGAGATGATGATGATGATGATTTACATGGATCACATAGGTTGGTGGATGATCATGAGCATACTACTAAATCGGGGAAGAAAGGGCAAAACACTGAAACTATTGTAAGCAATCATCATGAAAGGTCAGATATGTTGTTGCTAGGGTGCAGCTCAGTGACAAAGAAGCGGAAAGGGAAGGCAGATCTGACATACATGGATGAACCAGATGAATCTGGTTACATGAACTCCAGTCCTAAGCAGCAGATTGATGGCACAACACCCCTGAAGAAACGGGGTAAAAAGAAAGTGGAGGCTGAAACTGGTTCTTCAGCTATGATAACTTCTCAACCACTTGTTTCAGAAAGGGGAGCTACAGATGTAGAACCAGAAACAAAACCAGCAAAGAAGCCATTCACTTTGATAACGCCTACTGTTCATACTGGCTTCTCATTTTCCATTATACATCTTCTTTCAGCTGTTCGTGCAGCAATGATTACTCCATATGCAGAAGACACCTCAGAGTTTGGGCAGCACCTCGAGAAGAAAGATGGGAGACAAAATCTTTATAAAGAAGAGCAAGCTAGAAAACAAGAAGGGATCAATAGGGAACCTTCTTTTCCATCTCATGAGAGTTTGGATGTCAATGATTCAGAACTCCCAGGACAGAAGACTTTGCCTTCTCTCACTGTTCAAGAGATAGTCAACCGCGTTAGATCAAACCCTGGAGATCCTTGTATTCTCGAAACACAAGAGCCGCTCCAGGAGTTGGTCAGAGGAGTACTGAAACTATTTTCATCCAAAACAGCACCTTTAGGAGCAAAAGGTTGGAAATCAGTTGTATTTTATGAAAGATCCACAAAAAGCTGGTCTTGGATTGGACCAGTTTCTTCCAACTCTTCAGATCATGAGATTGTTGAAGAGGAAACATCTTCTGAGGCTTGGGGTCTTCCTCACAGGATGCTTGTGAAGCTGGTTGATGCATTTGCTAATTGGCTGAAAAGTGGTCAAGAGACCCTCCAGCAGTTAGGAAGCCTTCCTGCACCACCTGTGACACTGATGCAACCCATCCAGGATGCGAAGGAAAGGTTCAGGGACTTAAGAGCTCAGAAGAGTCTTACCACTATCAGCCCAAGCTCTGAAGAAGTAAGGGCCTATTTTCGTAAGGAGGAACAATTAAGATATTCTGTTCCGGACAGGGCTTTTTCTTACACCGCTGCTGATGGTAAAAAATCCATTGTTGCTCCTCTGAGAAGGTGTGGTGGCAAACCAACATCAAAAGCCAGAGACCATTTTATGCTTAAACCTGATAGGCCACCTCATGTTACAATTCTGTGTCTTGTGAGGGATGCAGCTGCTAGATTGCCTGGAAGTATGGGTACTAGAGCCGATGTTTGCACCTTGATAAGAGATTCACAGTATATTGTAGAAGATGTCTCTGATGCCCAAATTAACCAAGTAGTCAGTGGAGCGCTGGATCGTCTGCATTATGAGCGTGATCCTTGTGTGCAATTTGATGGAGATAGGAAAATATGGGTTTATTTACACAGGGAGAGAGAAGAAGAAGATTTTGAAGATGATGGCACCTCATCTACAAAAAAATGGAAAAGACAAAGGAAGGATGCTACGGAGCAGTCATACCCTGGAACAGTAAATGCAGCTTATAATGGGGCTGGAGATCAAATTGGAATTAGTACAGCTGGTGGACGTGATTTGATCTCTGATCTTAATGTTGAATCTTCATCTATGCATGAAAGAAAAAGAAAGGAGCTTGTTTATGATGATTCAAGGCCAAATTTGGAGGAGGATGTTGAGCCCTTCGATGGCTCAGCCCAAGATGATGCGCATGAAGCTCGTCCAATGGATTGGGAGGCTATCGATTTGAATCCCGTGCGGGATGACAAAATGCTGTGTCAAGAGAATTCCACAAATGAAGATTTTGATGATGAAGTGTTTAGCAGAGAAAGAGAAAGACCAGTTGGGATTTTAGCTGCAAGCTTACTGTGAAGAACAATAGATTTGTTGTCACACCAAGTTTTTCAGGAATGGTCCAGGTAGATATTTATAACCATACCTTCCAAGTTTTCTGAATACCATATTATTAATATTATTATTATTATTAAATATGCATATTTATGTGCCTATTCATGTTATCATGCTTGCATTTTGAATAAGTCTGGCTTATAGTAGAGATTATTGAAGTTTAAGTGGGCTTATTATCTTGTGGCTGTAGGTTGTTAATGTTGTAGATCAAGGATTTTGTGTATTGCACCTCTTATTAGCAATATAAGACTAACATTTAGTATGTCAATGAAACAAATCTCATCTCTGCACTATATCTTTTTATTAGATTCTTCTCCAGCAAAGGGCAATAACTTGTATTGCACTTGCTTCTTTCCCCGATAGTTTGCGTTTTCTTCTTTCTTAGGTTTCCTTTTTAGTTCATAGCCATGTGCTTCACCTTCTCTATTTTGATGCCTTCATGATATTGATAAAAAGGTTAAAGTTAGTTGCCTGCCAAATGGATACATGAAATACTAATATTGATGTTCTGTGACTTTGAATTGTTTCTTTGTCTGTGTCAGTTCTCACATGAAACATGCAGACTGTTAGAAGTTGGTTTTTTGGTAAAAGTGGAGAATTTGTAGTTCCTTATGCTTTAAACAATAAACAACACACATGTGGTATTGGTTTGGCTATATTTTCTTTCCATTCCTAATTGTCAGGGTCCATTGATTTATCATTGTGGCATTTCTTTTTCTTGCTTTCTTGGTGGTCTGCATCAGAGGGTACATTGTATCATGTGATTCATTTATTGGTCTAAGCAATCTATAATTATATATTGCCTTGAAATTAGTTGATTTTGAAAGATATTTTCCATAGATTGGTACTCGGGGACTCATCAAAAGAAACAGATTGAAATTTTATTAGTCATCATTATTTTGTTTTATTTTATTTTATCAGTAATCATGTCCCTTGGCTTATATAACATTAAAAAAGTGTCACAGCCACTCATTATTAGGCATCTGTTTTAACACCTTATGATTTGTGTTCCTTAATTGGCTAATGGAAATGCAAATATAAAGTTAATTAGGTCTTCAACCTGGAATCCCATCCAAAAAAAATAAAATAAAATATTGAAGTTAATGAGACCCATATTCAGTTGGGGCATATGTGAGGTTAGATATGATGACTAAAAAGTAGCTAAGTTGGTACTCATTAACCATCCACTTTGTTGAGTTGAGTTTTTCATTTCTTTATGTTACAGTTCATTCTATTTCTTTTTTATTTTTGTGATTACTGCATGCATCTCAAACATGAATAATTATATGTCATGTATTTGATCTACTTGTCATCATTTCCATGGACAAATGATGAAGAATGCTGGAATGTTTTGCAGGTGTAGAAGACCACCAAGTATGCATGATGTGATTGTCCTTTAGGTGCTGTCTATACATTGAAGGTGTGGCATTTTATGTGTATATTCTTTTTTACTGCGAAATTGTAAAATAGAAAGAGCAGCTTGTTGAGGCTTAAAATGTTTAATGTTTTCTCCACAGGCAGGGTATAACCATCCTTTGCACCCCGTAAATAATATTTGTCTTCCAAGCCAACATTTAAATCATTTGCAAATTTAGTGAATTATCCTTAAATTGGGCGAGGTTGGCATTATTCTGCCTGGATTGGAAGATTTGGTTTCAAACTACTTTAGTTTTTATGGCAGCACACTATGCAAGTCATGGAATCAAGTAGGTCTGTGCTGATAGTTTTGTTCGTACCAATGAGTGAATGCACCACTCTTGGGACATAAGCCCTTATGCCATTATCAGTTAATGCTCCTAATTTCTTGAATGTGTTACAGTCTTTTACAATGTTAAGCTTGTGAAGTGTACCAAGGCTTCTAGGGTTTTTTGATCAGTAACAAGAAATAACTTCATTTGAGCTTTCAGGATAGAGCCCTACTCTCCAGATGTCTAGAGAAGTAAAGAAATGACATCAGAATCAGATACAGCCATTGGCTGACATATTGAGCACATGAATTAAAACAAAAGTGTAAGCTTTTGTCCCCAAGTGTGGCATACTCCATTCTAAGGTACTTTTGTTAACAACCATCCTTTCTAAACCTATCAGCTAATCCTTTTTTTTTTTTGATAAATATCAGCTAATCCATTTTTTTAACCTTTGAACTGACCTGAATGAACTTCAGATTGGATGCCAAAGCTTTAACTTCCTTTTGAGTATCCAAGGCCATTATGCACTTGAAAGGAACCAGTTAACTGCCATTAATAGCAGTAGTATTAGTGGTGGTGGTAGTAAGGCGCATATGTTGCCTTTGACTTTTTACACCGTGAAATATAAACTGTCCAGAAAAATTAAAAGTCACAGCTAAGGAATTTTGTTTTGATAAACAGCTCAAAGATTTGACCAGATGACTAAGTTTTGCCTTTCTGGAGCAGTGGCTCCATAGGCATACTTTTAACAGGAAAAGTATTTATGGAAGTTGTGATGCAGGGATAGAAGCAAGGGAATCAGTTTTCTCTCAATTCTTCATCCCAATGGCAATTTAGTAATATTTTTATTCAAAATTTGGTATTTTATGTTGATGTTTTAGGAATTGGGATACATGTCAATTTTCTAGAAACCATAGTTAAGGTATCTAGGTGACAAAAATGACAAAACAGGCACCTTGCTATAATATTATTCATATTGTCACATTTTACTAATATGTGTGTCAATACATTCTATTATATTCTATATAAATTTTTTATACTTGGATTTAAAGTTTTACCATTGAAACTTAAAAGATCACAGGGTTTTGAGAAAAATAGAAAGAATAGAAGTAATTTCTATATTGAGTTTCTGATACATCTGAGCTGTATAGATTTTCTACAGTTGGGGGGGGCTTCATATCCATATTAACACAACACTCTCTCACCGCTTATCAAAAAAGCAGAGGTTTCTTTTTTTGTTCTCTCTCCCTCTTGCAATTAAATAAAACAATAGCTCCACCTTTGTTCTTTTTCTCTTTTACTTTCTATCCTCAATTCTTATAATGTAAAGTTATAGTGTTCTTTAGTTGCTAATTGATATGAAATGGCTAACAAGAAATATTACAGTTACAGTCCAGTGGGTAGGCAGATCAGCAAACTCGATGGCTGACTCACTGGACAGGGGTTTCTTGGGACTCTTTATTTTGGGCTACCTTGTAATCATGTTCATCTGATTTTGTAATGCTGTAATTAATCTTAAAGGAAAGGTCTCATCTCGTGCCTTTCCTTGGGTCGCCTGTAACTCTTATTTTCTGGATTAATAAAATATTTATTCATTGATAAAAAATTGATATGAAATTGCTCTATTAAATTATTAAATACTTATCATGTTAGTATTGTTTTCTGAAAATATTGAATTGATACATTTTATGATTTTCCATGTTTTCAGGAAATTTAATGTTCTTAATAAAAAGAATTGCTCTTATTTCAATTAACATGCTGAACAGTACTAGCCAAAATTTAGTTCTTTATTTTATAAAATTTGTATCACCTAAGCGCCCCTCTATTTTTTTTTATCAATAACACTTTCATTAAATTATCAATAGAAGATTTACAAGAGGAAGACAAACACACTTATCTTCCAAGAGCAACAAAGAACCTCAAGAAAAGATAAAAAAAAGAAAAAAACACTAAAGTTACAGCTTAGCCCAAAACAGTGAATCCCTTTCTGCCCCTTGTTTAGCTAAACCGTCAGCTAGGGAATTAGCCGATCTTTTAACCCAACATGTCTTAACTTCCATCTCCCGCACTAGCCACTTGAATTTCCTCCTCTCATTGTTGTACTTCCATAAGCCATTGTGATCTTTAATCAGCCACCCTATCACCACCTCTGAATCCCCTTCAGTTATGATTCTCCTGATGTTCAACTCCTTAGCTTTCCGGACTCCTTCCATAACTGCAAAGATCTCAGCTCTAAGGGAGTCACCCACTCCAATTGGGCCTGAGAAAATGGCAGAAATGACCCCATTTTCATCCCTAAAAACACCCCCAATCCCCGATTGTCCCGGATTTCCCCTACTATGCCCATCAAAGTTTAATTTCAAGAATCCACCAGGTGGAGGGGTCCAAGCCACACTCATTACTGACTTGGTCTATGTGTGCAATTTGCAATTTCACCCCACTTCTTCAACATGTCATCCATAGTGTAATCTGTGAATAGCTCCAAAGATTTCAGCTACTGTACCGCCCTAATATGTATGATAGCCCTCAGATCTGCTGCTCCTCTCTCAGCTTCTAAGAATATCCTGGAGTTTCTTTCTTCCCAAAGTGTCCAACATACTGCAGCCTTTAGTCCTCTCCACATAGTCCTTCCCCTTTTTATCCGCCACCTGAAAAAAGAAGGGGAAAAAAGGCCCTGCAAGTTTGATGGAGGATTCCAGTTACATCCAAATAGGGAGAAAGCCCATTCCCAAATTGACCTCGCAAAATTGCCTAGAAAACTTGTCATCTACGTCTTACTGTTCATGGTAAAATTGTGATTGCTACTTTTTATATGGGTTATCAAGTTATTTTAAGAATAAGTTCTTGTTTGAGTGCCCTGATGCCCAATGGGTTACCTATTTAGTTAGATTTTTTAAAAGTTTTTTTAAATCAACTTCCTAGTTGAAATTGGAGTCTGTAAAGGGAGATCCAAGCTTTCATGTTTAGACCGGTCTTGCATGGACTCTACTAAGTGGATTCTTGATTGGCACTTTAACATAATGTTTTCCTTTATCTACTTGTTTATTTGGAATAAATGAATAGCTAATATCTACAATGAATGCCATTTTTTTTTCTAGAAACCATTATTAAGTAACAAAGATAAAGGCCTAAACCTTTCTTATAGGTAATTAAGTATATAATGTTAGAACCTGAAAAAACAGACGTGTCTGTGAATTTTTGTTTCTTCAGCTTTCTGAGTTAAGGCTCCTGGACACATGTTTGTTTCCGATTCCTGTGTCTGTGTCAATGTGAAACTAGTTTAGTCTATAAATGTAATTATTGTAATTGGAATTTTGGAGTTACTTGTGGGCAATAGTTTGTTGCTCATTTTCTTTTGTCTCCTTTCTTCCAAATATTCAGTATTTTGTCATATCTAAATGTCTTTCTCTTGTAACTCAAATCCTTAATTCTCCCTCTTCTTCCCACCATGCTAACCCACGTAGAATTTTCTCCCTTTTTCCCTACATCAATTAGTTTATATCCAGCTTAAATAAATTGAAAAGCTAAAACAGAATATCTTTACCGTATAATGCCAATACTAGCCTTATCAAGAAAATGTCGATAGTAGCCTTGCCTTCATGTCCTGGCCATAAAAGTTGGAATATTTTGATATATCATATGATGCCAATGCCTTTAAATAGTAGTTATCCAAATATTTTAATCTCTAAATCCAATAAATGAGTTAGGCATTTAAAGAAGTACAGTAAAAAAAGCTTTCAAAAAATTTTCATATTTTTACCCTTTTATTTCTATTTGAAAATGTGAATAACATGTGCCCTTCCACTAATATTATCATAACATGAGTTCCATTTAAAGTCTCAGTTATGTGATTAGAACTCTTTTTTATTTTGTTGGTTTTTAATGACCATGTCTTTAACAGCAGAGGCTCAAGACATATGAGGCATGTGCTTCATATTCACCTCGCAGTTTTAAGGTGTGAACCCCTTTGGTTGCTCCAGCCTCATTTCTTAAACTTGCCATGATAAAAAACAAAAGACTTTTCCTCTAGTAGATTGTTGGAAATAGTAAATTTATCAAATACAAAGGAAGAAAAACACAAATGAGTTTTCAAAGGGGAAACAACAATTTAATTGAAAAACTAAGAAACCCAAGCACCTAAACCTAAAATAGGTAAAACTTAAACTCTGCTTTATATCCATCTCAGAAACAAATCCTTCTCAAGAATGCTTGTGAACCTATCTGTTGGTTCAAGAGCAATGCTGATGAGATGTTCATGTGGGGGTCTCATCTCAGATAGGATGGCTGAGTTGAGAAAAGATGACAAGGGAGTTTACCCCATTAGAATCCTGCCCATGTTGCCTGGCCTTTTAGGATAAGTGCTTGGAAGTGGGGCATAATTAAGTGTTGAGAGTTTCAAGAAATCAAGAACTTTCAAATGATGAGAATTACTTCCAAGCACTTATCCCAATAGAGGCTTGAGAGTTTCAAGAAAATCAAGACAAGGGAGTGTTAAGTCTTTTTACATTGTATTCAAGAAACTCCCTTGTCTTGAGAGTTTCAAGAAAATCAAGAACTTACAAATGATGAGAATTACTTCAAAAAAAGAGACCCAACTCTTGTTTACTTCCTAATAGATATACTCTTTGTAAAGCTGATGGGGAAACTGGTTACCACCTTATGGTAACTTGTTCGGTTGCTAAATCTGTTTGGGAGTGGGCTTTTTCCCTTTTTGGGTGTGTTTGGATACCCCTTGGGAGTGTCCAAAGCTTGTTCTCTCATTCTTTTTTTTAAATGGACGAAGAAAAGAGGGAAGACTATGTGGAGAAGCATTATGGCTGTAGTGTATTGGTCTCTATGGAGAGAGAAACTCACAAATATTTTCAGATATGGAAAGAACCATTGAAAACTTATTAGATCTAATTTTGTTAAGGGTGGCACATTTTTGAAAACTATGGAACTGTTCTCAGATTATTTTGTGGCTGATTTGGTAAGAAATTGGAAGGAGATAGCTTCCTCTGCCCTCTGTAAGAGGACCTGTAGTCATTTGTGGTCCCCTCCTCCCTCTTGGTTCACAAAACTGAATTTTGATGGTAGCTATTGAAGGAACCCAGGACCTTCTGGGATTGGGAGAGTGTTCAGGAATGAGGATGGGGAAGGAGGCTCTCTTAGGGTTGAGATTCTTTCATTGCTATGTTCTCAGGCCCAATTGGGGAAGGAGGCTCTCTTAGGGTTGAGATTCTTGCAGCCCTGGAAGGTATCCAAAGAGCAAGGGAGTTGAACATCAGATGTTTGGTCCTTGAAGGTGGCTCGAAGGTGGTGATTAGGTGGCTAAAGGAGGGAGATAGCGGTTTGTGGAGTTATAACAATGAGAAGAATAAATTCAAATGGCACCTTTTATTGGCCTACAAAAATAGGGAGAATTATGTGGAGATGTGTTCGTGTTGCCTTAGCAAATGGAAGGAAGAGGAAGAATTTTGTGGAGAGGCTAGAATGGAATGGGGAAGTGATTACAAGTGAGGAGGAGATATCAAGAGCCTTTGTGGAGCCATTTCAAATCCATTTATGACAGTCCAAGAAGAGAGAGAGAAGAAATCCCTGACCTTGATTGGCTACTTGGGAATATTTTGATGGATCAACTAGAAAAGAATTTTGAAGTCCAAGAAGTAAGAGATGCTATTTTTTCAATAGAAAGATCTAAAGCCCTAGGCCTAGATGGTTTCATGATGGCCTTTTACCAAGATTGTTGGGATTATTATAGGTGGTGATTTAATGGAGGTCTTCTTGGAATTCTTTGAGAGGTAAGATAAATTCGGGTGCCAATTTTACTTTCATAGAATTGATTCCTAAAAAGATAAATGTAAACCACCCAAAGGATTTTAGGCCCATAAGCCTAATTGGGAGTATGTATAAGGTAATATCAAAGGTCTTGGCAGAAAGAATAAAAAAGGTACTACCTTCTTTGATTTCTTCAAACCAAGGGGCATTTGTGTTAGGAAGACAAATTATTGATCAGATCCTTATTGCCAATGAATGTGTGGATTACAGAAAAAGGCAAGGAGAAAATGGTCTAATTTGCAAACTGGATTTGGAGAAGGCCTATGATTTGGTGGACTGGGACTTTTTACTGGAAGTATTGAGCATTAGAGGATTTGGAGAAAGGTGGTGCATGTGGGTTAAGGGTTGTATCTCTTCATGTCACTACTCCATTCTAGTAAATGGGGCAGCCAAGGATTTCTTCCCGGCAAAGAGTGGATTAAGACAAGGGGACCCTCTTTCTCCTTTCCTTTTCACCCTGATAGTTGATGTGTTGAGTGTCCAGATTACTAGAGCCGATGCTAGAAATTTGATTAAAGGGTGGAGAGTAGGGAGGGAGGAAATAGTTGTAACCCACCTTCAATTTGTTGATGACTTGATCCTCTTTTGTGAAGGAGATCCAGAGGAGTTGGAAAATTTAAAGGTCTTGGTAGAGAATTTTGAAAAGGTCTTCAACTTGAGAGTGATTTGGAATAAAAGCTATGTAGTTGGAATTAATAGGCAAGAAGGTCAGGTGGCACCGTTGGCTAGATCTCTAGGTTGTGAGGTAAGTGAATGGCCCCTTGAGTATTTAGGCTTACCTTTGGGAGGAAATCCGAGGTCTGTTAGCTTTTGGTACCCAGTCTTGGAAAGATTCTCAAAAAGACTAGTAGGTTGGAAAAGGAACTACATTTCTTTGGGGGGTAGGATCACTCTAATTAAGTCAACACTAGAAAATTTGCCAGTGTACTTTTTGTCTACCTTCAAATTGCTGTTAATATTGCAAACCAAATTGAAAAAATAATGAGAGATTTTCTGTGGGAGCCTGGAGATACCAAAAAGGATCATCATAGGGTAAAATGGGAAGTGGTGTCTAGAAAGAAAGACAAAGGGGGTTTAGGGATTGGAAATATTAGAATAATAAATGCAGCTTTGTTAGGCAAATGGTTATGGAGGTTTCCTAAGGAACAAGAGAGTCTATGGCATAAGGTGATAAGAAGTATTCATGGAATGGCAACAAATGGATGGGACGCTGGATTTGACCCAAGGGCTTTGCGTTTTTCCCCGTGGAAAGATATTGTTGGTATCTTGCCTTTCTTCAATCCTTTCATCAAGTATGATGCTTGTGTGGGTAATAAAATTCTTTTTTGGGAGGACTTGTGGATTGGGGAATCTCCTCTTAAGGATAGATTCCCGAACCTTTATTCCCTTTCTTTGAAAAAATCTCAATTTATCTCTTCTTTTCGTACTTATGGGGATTCTTGGGATTTGGGACTAAGGAGAGGTTTGAGGGACTCAGAAGTGGAGTCAGCAATTGATATTTTTTCTCTTCTAAGTTCAGTTTTTCTAGACCACACCTCTCCGGACAGTAGAGTTTGGGCAAAAACTTCTACAGGTAGTTTTTCTTGTTCATTTTTTAATGCTTTGGTCCTTCCTTCTAACTCGATTTCCTCTTTTTCTGTTAAAGAAGTTTGGAGCGCTCCTGTCCCCCCAAAAGTAAGGGCTGTTTGTTGGGAAGTGTTTCTCCAAAAAATCAATACCTTGGAGGTGCTTCAAAGAAAGAGACCAAATTGGTGCTTGTCACCTCATGTCTGTAGCCTTTGTTTGAGGAATGGTGAGGTGGTGAATCACCTATTAATTTATTGTCCTTTTAGTGCTCTAATTTGGGATTGGTTCTCTCTCTTTGATTATAGGTGGAATCCTCACACGTGTATCAGATTTATTTAACCCTAGCTTTTTCCAACAACCAAAGAAGAAAGGAAGGGTGATGTGAAGAACAATGAGGGCAGCTATCTTGTGGGCAGTATGGGAAGAGAGAAACAATAGGATTTTCCAAGGGAAAGAAAAATCAGCTCCTGAAGTTATGGATTACCATCCAGGCAGTACATTGGCTGAAAACTCTTGAATTGTTCAAGGATGTCTCTACAGATGATTTGATTAGAGGCTGGAATATTTTAGCAAGATCTTCTACTTCATCACCTACCATACAAGAAGTTTGGTCCCCTCCTTTGTAGTGTCATGTCAAACTGAACTTTGACGGCAGCTCTATTGGGAACCCCGGACCTTCTGGAATAGGGGGTGTGTTTAGAGATGCGGAAGGAAAAATCCTAGCTCTGTATTCTGGCCCAATAGGTGTGGGGGATTTGCTTAGAGCTGAAGTTTTGGCACTCCTCCAGGGGCTCAGATGGGCCAAGCAATTGGGTTTCCAACAATTGGAAGTGGAGGGGGATTCAAAATTAGTAGTAGGATGGCTGCAATCAAACAGTTTGGGAACGTGGTCCCTTGGACAATAGGTAAGGGAATTATTGAGCCTCACAAGGGAGTTGGATGCAAAAGTGTATTGGTCTAGGAGGTCAGCAAATGCTTTAGCTGACTACCTAGCAAAACAGGGGGTGAATCGGGAGTTTTTGTTTTGTGTAGTGTTGTAAGATTTTTGTTATTCAGGGGCCACATTTTACTTTGGAAGGTGACAGTTGTTTCTTATGGGTTTATCTAATGAAAGTTACCGTTTCCTATAAAAAAATGTTCTCGTGTTGCCTTGATTTGGACTCTTTGGGAAGAAAGGAATGCTAGAATTTTTCAAGAAAAGGAAAGGAGCAGTCAGGAATTGAAAGATTGTGTGCTGAATAGGGAAATACCTTGGCTAAAGACCTTGGAAATCTTTAATCAATTCTCCTTTAATGACCTTTGGAGAAATTGGTCAGCAGTAGTGAGGTGTTCATCCCTAAAGGACAAATCAATTACAAGCTGGTCTCTTCCATCCGAAGGTTCACTGAAGTTGAACTTTGATGGAAGTAGCATGGGTAATCCAGGATTATCTGGAATGGTGGGTGCTTTGAGAAATGAGAAGGGAGAGATTTTGTTGCTCCACTCAGGTCCCTTAGGAATTGGGGACTCCATCAGGGCAGAACTATTAGTTGCTGTACAAGGGGTGCATTTTGCAAACCAGCTGGGGGTACAACACCTAACAATCGAGGGGGATTCCAAAGTGGTGGTGGATTGGTTGAAAAATCCTGAAGAGGCAATGTGGCGTTACAAGAATGAAATGAAGAAATTTAGTTGGTTGACAAGGAATATGTCGGTCACTGTACAGTGGGTGGGGAGATCAGCATATACTTTGTCAGATGTGTTAGCCAAGCAAGGGGTAAATAGGGAAGAATTGTTTTGGGCTCAGTTGTGATTCTTGCTTTTCTTTCCTAGTTTACTTGTAAGATTCAAGGGGGCTGCAGCTCGTGCCTCTCCCTAGGATGTTGTATGAACTCACTCTAAATCAGCTTATGAATTAATAAATTTATTATAATTCATCAAAAAATAAAAAAATAAATTCAAATGGCTGAGTAGGGATATTGTGGTTCATTACAACTGGGTGAAGAGGACTGCTAATTCTTTTGTTGATGGGTTAGCAAAGCAATGGGTGAATAGGGATTCGAAATTTTGTACTAATCTTTGACTTTTTTCCATTGTATTCTTTTGGTGGGGAGTTGTCTTTTTACCTCCCCTTTGTACCTTAAGCTTCACATAGTTTCATATCATTAATAAAGTTTCTTGTTATTGATTAAAAAAAATGAGAATTACTTCTAATATGGTCTGAAGTGTTAAACAGGACATTGTCATCTCCATCCCTCGTTCAAGTTAAACCTTGAGTGCAGATGCAGTAGCCATCAAGCTTCAGATCAACCACACCTCTATGTGGGAGGATTCCACTCCTACCATGACAGATTCATAAGGTGATGGCAGAGCAAAATGCCAAGACTAATTGCAAATAATTTGGGGATTGACTTGTTTTTTACTAACTAAACCCAATAGAGGTTTGATTTGGGTCTATTTTTTCAGTAGGGGGATTTGCAAGGAAGGCGTTCAGAGAACTGGAAGTGAAGGATTGTGAGAAAGTGATATTTTCAAAGTGGCTGGGTCTAATTTGAGGTTTGTAGAAACTCAAGAAAGATTCAAAGCTTCTGGTGAATGAATTACTGACAAAGAGGGTGGAGAGACGTTGGAAAATGAGACCATTAAGAAGAATGCGATGGAGTTAGGGAGGATAAATGCATGTTCTAAGGTGGATTTAAAGGATACTGAGAAGGTGCCTAATGCTGTGAGGCATTTCTGAAGTCAGAAACACCATCGGCTTATTCAGGTTTTGAAAGTTTTTGCTAGGTTAAAAGCATAGTTTTCAAGGTGCCAAGGCGAGGCTGGGTGACAAGGGGCACCTAGTCGCCTAGGCAATGGATTTTTTTTATGTAGAAACATAGATCATAGGGTAGTTCCCTAGGTACCATAACCATATTTTCTTAATAATTATTCATAATGTTCATAAGAAAAGTATAGAGTTCATGTTAAAGTATAGAAAATCAGTATATTCATGAGAAGAAAAAGAAGGAAAAGAAAATTTAAAAAGTATAGGGTTTGAACCCTTATTTTTGGTATAGGAAAATAAGAAAAGAAAAAATTTTAAGTTCTTATTATTGGTTCAATACAGCATTTAGCAATGTTTGTGTTGATTAAACCCTAACAATTAAGAAAATAATAAAAAGAAATTAGTATATAAACACACAAAATGAATATTTTAGTTTAATAATGTCTATTTTATAATTATAATATCAAAAAGTAAAGAATAAAGAAGTATTTTATAATATAAAGTACAAAACTGCTTGGCGATTAGGCAAGGCGAGCCTCAAAGGGTGCCTTGTCGCCTAGGTGTTGCCTTGACAACTATGGTTTAGAGGGGGGCTTTTTGGAGTTGGGTCCAACAAAAAGGTTAAGAAAATCAATGAAAAGTATTTAAAAGAAGCAAATAGATAGTGGCATAAGCCCTTGAAGTTGCTGAGTAATTGAATATTGTTTGGTTTTTGCTGGAGTTTTGCCTTTTTCTGGAGTTTCTATTGCTGGTGACTTGGGTCGGGTGAGATTGGTGTTTGGTGGCTTGTTAGAGGAATTAGGTTGAAGTCTAGTTGTTGATTAGTTGAGTAGGGGTGTTTTTTGGGTTTGGTTGGATGTTTTCCTCTCTAGTCGAGTGCTTTTTGGTGGAATTGAGTTTTGAGTGGTTTGAGGGGTTGTTGCTTTCTTCTATTGGGTGATTTTCTTGTCACCTTGTAATCTCTGTCTCTCTCTCTCTCTCTATTTTTTCTTCTTTTCATTAAAATTTTTATCTACTTTCAAAAAGTACTTTATACAAGGGCAAGGACATTCTTAACACATCATAAAAAAAAAACCAGTAGGTAAGGTCCCATTTGGCATTGTTCCTGCCTGCTCCTGTTTCTGGAGAAATTCCTGTTTCAGAACAGGAATGGAATTTCTGGTTCCTGGGAATGACACAAGTGTTTGGCAATTTGTTCCTCAGGAGCAAGTTTCTATTCTAAAGAAACAGAAACAATGTTTCTGTTTGAGGGATTGTTGCTTTCTTCTATTGGGTGATTTTCTTGTCACCTTGTAATCTCTCTCTTTTTTTTTTCTTCTTTTCATTAAAATTTTTATCTACTTTCAAAAAGTACTTTATACAAGGGCAAGGACATTCTTAACACATCATAAAAAAAAACAGTAGGTAAGGTCCCATTTGGCATTGTTCCTGCCTGCTCCTGTTTCTGGAGAAATTCCTGTTCCAGAACAGGAATGGAATTCCTGTTCCAGAACAGGAATGGAATTCCTGGTTCCTGGGAATGACACAAGTGTTTGGCAATTTGTTCCTCAGGAGCAAGTTTCTATTCTAAAGAAACAGAAACAACGTTTGGATACGTTGTTGAATCTTGAGATTTAGTTTTTCAAATCCGTACACATACAAAGCATTGTTGCATGTCCTCAAAGTAATAAAAAAGGACCACACAGAAATGATGCATTGAGAAATGAAAATGAGTAAACATAACAACGAAGAGATTAGTCTAGGTTGTTGAAAGCAAGAAAAACCTAGGCAGCCTGGTCAAAGCTTTGCAAGAGGTGAGTCCGTTGACGGTAGGAAGAAGGAAGAAACCTACTCAGCTCGACTTGGGGCTTTCTTATGTCTGAAATCGCAAAATTATGATTTTGCCCTGGCAAACACCTGGAGAACTAGCACACTTGTTCACAACTTAAAGAGGATGTCGTGGGAACCATGTGTTCTCGAGTTTCTCGTTCCTGAGGAGTGACGTCCTGGTCACCCCAAAAAAACAAGTTGGGACTGCAAGGAACACTCCAGAAGAACCCGTTCCCACCTCAAACGTGTTTCCGTTCCGTGGGAACGTTGGGAACGCGAGGAACACTCCTGCGGAATGATGCCAAATGGGACCTAAATGTCCACTTGCATATCATACAGACAATAGGAGAAGAGGTATGTAATCTCTATTGTGAGATTGTCGCTCATTGTATGTATTTACATTCCTCGTCCGAGTGTCCAATGAAAATCTGGCATAGCACCCGATCATCAGACGCCAATGGATTTTAAGAATTAGGACAGGAATATGAGAAAATAAGGTCACAGTTTCTAGAGCAGTTTTTGGAGGTTTGGGGAGGATTGAGTACATCTCAGACTTCGTTTTGGAGGGATCAGTGTGATTAAGGTGGCCAGGTGGCCCTTGGCCCTTTTTTTGATAATTAGGTGGCTCCTGGCATTTTGGCTCAATCAATATGTTCCAGAGCAAAGTTTGATGCCACAAGCATTGTATCGACTCCATGGAAAAGGTGAAGGGACTGAGGGAAGGAAAAGGAATGTCCAAACCAAAATGTTTAGAAAGGCTCATAATTTTATAAGTTGCTTAAAGGAACGTTTTGATTGAGCCTATAAGAAAGTGGGCGAAACCCTTCTGCAATGTTCTGCCACTTTGAGAGACTTCAATTGGATACGTAATACGTTCTTTTTTCCTTTGGAAAAGAAGAAATGAAGATATGACCTAATTTCTTGAAGTGCATAATATGAAAATATCTATCCTTGATATTTACTGTAAATATCAACATATAAGCCATATCTGTTTCTGTATTCCTTCTAAGCCTCGTTTGTTCCTGCCTTATACTGTAATTTAATCATTCTTTTTTTGTATGTTTGTATAGTTTCCCATGATAGTTGGGCAATAAATCCAAAAAGAAATAACATGACTTTGGGGGCCTAGACGACCATTCCAGTTGAAATCCTTTTGCTAGGTTTTAGTTACATCTCCATTGAAGAGAAGAGACTGCTATATGGTTTCTTATCCAGAGCTTGATAAACAGCCCAAACCCAAATCTGGGTGCTCTTTGAAGCTTTTCAATCAAAGGCTGACATTCTCTTTGTCGTGTTCTTCCTCCCTGTTTCACGGGTAACAATGGACCTGCTGTGAAGCTGGAATTGAATTTGTAATAAGAAACCATTCGAAGTAAACTGTAAAACAGCATGAAAGTGGTTGGTAATAATTGGGGGATTTGGAACCATTTATACCGTTTGTTTAATATCAATTCAATCAGCTAATTTCCAGGCCTCTCAGGATGTTCATTCTCTCACGAGGGTATTATTACTCTCCGTATATGCCAGAGTTCGACCAGTTGGTGAAAACAGGTCCTCCCAAGTTGCATTCCCAGACTCGAAGTCGAGGAATCCCAGAATAAGGTTGACTGATGCCCAGTTCTTCCATAAACGTGGGGCTCACAGCTGAAGTGGATCAACTATAATGGCTTATTACTTTGTCTTTGAGTAAGTTCTAATGACAGAAGCTGAAGTTGAGTAAACATTGAGTGAAGTTCAGATTTGTGACTTCCTCATCTATATGTTGGACTTGGACCTAGTCACCTAAAGCTAAGACCACAGATGTGACGAAAGGTGCTCGCCACGCTGATTCGTGGTTATATTATTGCCATCACTGTCCACGAAGTGCAATCTTTTGGCACGCAATTCTGTGAGTCCGTTTCCCTATGGCTTAGAGTTCGAAATCTGCACACATCCCTGCAAAATTTCTGTCGCCGTTTTTGAATGCCATAATTTTCCCCAATTGTTCTACGAAGAATCTTGTCTCAGACTGTTCCATTAGGTAAGGGAGTCACTGCTGGATGTTCAAGCCTGCAGTTCGTACAAACTACACAAACGCCCGACTGCCTCTGCCCTTTGGAAAGTTTTTAGGGGATTAGTTTTGATGAATTTTGTGATTCTAAGAATCATTGAGTTTGGATGAATGGAACACCTTTGAACCAAACGGAATTTATTGTGAATATCAAATTTGTTTCCATTAAGGTGGTGTTTAGTATCGTGGAATGACACGAGATACTTAGGACGTTCGGTTGGCCAGTGGTGTAGACCGCAATGGGCTAATTTTTCATCCATGGGTTTTTCTTGTGGATCAAAACATGCAACCCTGTTGTATGCTATGAAGACTGATCTCATGCTTCACATATGATGTTTACCTAAGGTAAACTCAATTTCTTTTACCGTTCCAACTTCTCTTACAGAGCACCTCCACTACCCCTTATTCTCCGCTCGCCTCTGGAACTCCGGCCACCACTACTTCACCACTCGTCGTTGCAATTCTAACCACGGCTGCACTGAACCGCTGGCGGTAAGCGCCTCATCTCAGTCTACTCTTACCCCTATTTCATATTTGTTTTGCAACTGATGAATACGTGCTTTTTCGATTCTTTTGCTTTGTGACTAGTTACATGTTTACATATCCACATGTTTATGTATTGTGGAAAACAAAATTTCTCTTCATCTATAGAATTGTAAAAGCAATAAAAACACATTCTATTCGTTTGTAGAAAGAAAAACAGTGTTTTAGATCCTTCTTGATCTGAGCTTAATGTTGTGCTTTTGCAATTTACTTTCTCCCCAAACATCCAAAACCCGCAAAAGGCTGTCAGACAATGATTATTGGAAAAAGGGCAACCTTACTTTGTCAAGCATTTTACCTAAAAGTCAAAAGCCATCTTTACGCTTACTTTCCGGGGCAAAGGGGTAACCTTCTATGACAAATGGGACCTGCATATTTTTCTTTACATGATTTGTTTTTAATTTTTTTTTTTTGGATGGGTAGTTGCAATATGAACTAGATCTTTGAGTCTTACAAAGTCTTGGCCACATCCATGATATGTATACAAACCATTTAACTCGGGTTTAGATTTCTAAGTAAAATGCATGTCATAGACATCTGACTTGGTATTCTTCATGTTAATTCCCCTGATTATTGGTTCACATACTAATCTTGGTGAAAATTGAATCACAAACTGTCTCTCCCTCTATTGGGACCCTATTAGTTCAACTGTAAAGATGCAACCAACACTCCCAAATTTCTCTGGCTCAGTCAAGCTGAGCATGTAATCTGAATTGAAATTTTCTGTTAGGGAACTTCAATTTTCTTAAAGGTTTAGAAGTTGGTATCTAATTGAAATTTTCTTCAAGGATGAATAAACCATGAAAGTCCACAATATATAAATATTATAGTTAACAGTCTTGCGTAATCTGAATTTTGGTCAAATTGATTGTAATTTATAGTGTTTGATTTTGAGGTACAATTTGTTGTATGTAAGACTACATATAATTTGATGTATGCAACAAATTACACGTTCCTTCTTTGAGGATTGAAAATTTCTTTGGGTCAACATTTTGATTTAATGTTTTGATTCAGTCCAATCAATTTTCAGGTTGGATAAATAGTCATGATACTTTGCATTAGCTTAAGTTGCATGCCATTAGAGTCAACTTTTGATTTCTGATAGAATTTTACCAATTTCCGAGGTGGGTTCATGCCAAATATAACAGTAATTTGCATTTGCATATCTTGATCCACCATTTAACTTGTCAAACTTTAGATTGAGCTTTGATGCAAAAAGCATCACAATGGCTATTAGCTTACTTAGCAGGACTCAGACTCAACATCACCTCAGGATTCTTCTTCCATCTAGGGTAATTGCAGCAGAGACAATACCCAATTGCCTCAAGGAGGATTTTTATCTGCATCATCTTTGATGTGTTGTATGAAGTGTTATTGTATTTCATGTCCCAGTAATCTACAAAAATATTAGAGTTGAGACCTCTACATGAATCGTCATTCTCTTGATCAATTAAGTCTATTTCTTTATGTCCCTCTCAACATTTCTGACTTATTTGTACTTTAATATCTCTTGCTAAAAGTACCTACATCAGCAAGCTTTTAAGTTCTCGAAAAGATTCACTTCAGATTCATTGTGAAGGAAATACATTACAAAATTGAAAATGCTACTCCAATTGACCAACCTTCAAGGCTATTGTCTAAAAATGGGAATACAAATAAACTAAAAATTGTAGTTCTATGGATGTGGATTATCTATATACATATCAATCAGAACAATGTTCAGAAAGAAAAGATACAGATATGAATGGAAATAATCCTAGTATTATGGAAGGAATTTTCAGAAACTACAGAGTTACACTCCCATATGTACAGATTCTCCTTAGAAGAAAATATTTTTGTCTTAGATGCACAAGGCTCCAGATTTTACACTGGAGTTCAAATAAAAAAGATTGCAAATTCTGATTTTTGCTTCAGATTTTACTATTCTTTACTTCAGTTTTTATGTTAATTCTTTACAGTAACACAACACAAATTGATAATAGAAATTAAAATGAATTACATTTGAAGAGTGAAGGCTCATTAAACAACAAAAGATGTTAATTTCAGTGGCAAGTTCAAAGGGATCTATTCACCTATTTATGAAGTTTTTATGTTGTTCTGTAGAAATCTTGATCTAGTAATTGATTGCACTAATAAAATACAAGAATTAAGAAAAAGAAAAAGTAAGAAAATGAATTTTTTTTGGAAAAGTACGGACAGACCCAATGCAGATTTCTGAATTCCACTCCAGATCTATAAACATTCAAAATGTCAAATACCCACCTAAAAATTCTGACCCCGGGCTGAACTATCATTCTCCCATTTCTTTTTCCCCTATGAGGTGATCCTTCAAAACCTGGTAATTTGGCATATCTTGTGAGTGCCAATTGCCATAACTCTTTCCTGACTTCTCTATGGTCTAGGAACACAACATATGTGGGTCTTGGTCTTAATGGACTGTCTTAACTTGCCACCTTTCACATGCTTCTAGCATTTGAACCCACCAGATGGAACCTAAATTGGGAGACCCGGTAGGTTGAAAATCAGCTTGTACAGAATGTTTACAGCCCACTGTTGTTACTGCATTCAGAAAATGGAGATAAGTTTCTCTAATAGTGCAGTAGTTCTATATAGAATATCAAAATTAGATGGTTAGTCAATCAAATTAAACTGATTTTTTATACATCCATGGCCTTAGTTGGGACTTACTCATTGATTGGCTCTGATTGTTAATATTATCAATTATCATTAATATGGTTACTCATTTTTAATTCTTATTAATATGATTAATATTATTTTTATTAATTATTAATACCCTTACCACACATCTTTGTCCATGGTACAAAACAACTATTCTGTTGGGGTGAAAACACACCACCCAATTTCTATAAAGCCACTCTGACAGCCTTTCAATGCAATAACCCTTTGTCAGAATTGAAATTTAGAAATATCCTACTCTGGGAGTCTTCCAAAAAGCCTTCCGCGCTGTCAACGTTAATAATCTCTGGCATACATTCTTGTCACAAGCACACAAGACAATTTAGAGTTTACCCAAGTTTTATAAACTAATAACAACCTGAGCAGGTTTCATTCATATTCATATATCATCAATGCAACCTTGTCAATTTGTGAAGTGAGACAACTTATGATAATGCTGACAAGAGTTTGTAAATCTGCAAACCCATTTTTAATACACTGACAACATCCAAAATACTTATTTGGTAAATCCTACTGCACTCGTTAAAAGCAGAGAGGACTTCAAAAAAAAAAAAAGTTGAAAATCCCCCACCAACAAAATAATAAATGATAGAGAATCAACGTTGATCGGTTGATCTACCCCCTTGGTAATATAATATATGTATTCCGCAAACTGCCGGTTGGTGAATGATACTTGAGCCATATATTTACATTCTTTAGTGCTGTTTCCTGCTTCTTCCCATCTTTTCCTTAATTTATAGTAGTGAGAGGTGGTCTTGAATCTCTTGCCTGAGCTGCCTCGTAAACCCCTGGTAAATGCTTGACATCACCATTTGCTTGTTTACCAGATTTTGTGTCCCAAAATGACTTCAACAACTCCTCAAAAGATGGAGTCCTGAATTCTTCGATGGATGTCATGCACGGTAAATTAAATGACCTTTTCCTCGGTGTTGAACAAGTTGGTTCTTCCACCTAGATGACAAAAGATATATTAGAGGTATACACTTGAACAGAAACAAAAGACACGAGCAAAGGTGGTACACCAAACCATATCAATGATGTTTACCTTGTATTCCTCCAGAAGATACTTCCCTGCATTTTCTGTAATCTCAACAATATTGTGATAGTGATTGCTCTTCAGTTCCCTCAGATCTCCACAGCAAGGAATAATCATGGAATCAATGTTCCCGCATGCATCATGGTCAAGTTTCAAGGAATCTACAATAATGACATAGAAATGTAATAAAATATCCTGGAAAGCTCTATCCAACGTTGCTTGTGAAATTAAAAGCAATGCTCATGCTCATATGCAACTAGAAACTTACGTTCAATAGAGGAAAGAAGGTTCTTGTTTGCAAGGTTGATGTCCTCAAGAGCAGATGTGGCAGCAGAAGACAACTGAGCACGCAGCATCTGATTGGCTTCCACTCCTCTCCTGCCACCGCAAAATGTAAGACAAGAAAAGAAAAACAAGTGCATCTTCAAATTGATAAATAATTGGACAATAAAATTAGTAACTCACTTGACGATGGAATCAACAGATTCAACATTGTTGCTTTCTAGACAAAGAAGAGAATCTTGGGCATTTTGCCATTGTTGTGCACCCATTCTTGCTTTGGTCATGCTGATCATTATTTTAACAATAGAAATTTCAGGCAGTTGAACAGCGTTTACCAAGCATAGGTTATATGGAAAAATGAAAGTATAACAGGATACAGGGAAAATATCAGTTGTCAGAAGAGTTCCCCATACCAGTGTTGGAGACCTTCATACAAGTCATTTTTCCCACTCTCCACGGTAGCAGTGTCTTCAAGATAGTTGGTTTCAGTTTTCTCCATGTAAATTGTCCATTCTTCTTTGACGGAAGCGGCGAAATCTTTCATTGTTGACATTTCTTCTTGTACCTTACTTGTTCTGCTGGCTGCACACTCACGAAGACCATCCACTGCTGTTTGAACCTGAACAATGGAAAGCATATATAATTCAGAAGGGAGCCCACCCTCTAAAATAATTGTCTTCACATTGAAGCTAGATAATTGACGTTTCATTACCATGCCCTCAAAAAATGTTTACCTTGTTACTGTCAACCTTACCATTGTCATTAGTTGCATGGTGTCTGATAAAGTAATTGAATTTACTGCTTAGAAGACAATTAAATTGTTGTTGATAACAAAATAAAATATCTTTGGTTTCCTTGATCTGGTTCAGAGTGAACACTTTGGATTAGTTTTTCTTTTCTTTTCCTTTAGGCTGTGTTTGGTTTGAAGGAAAAAGTAGTTAAAGGTAGGGAAACCTTTACAAACCATGTATACGGTTCCCTGCCTTTCCCTTCCTTTCCCTACCTTTTCCTTCAAACCAAACATAGCCTTATAGGATTGATTAAAGAGCCTTTGATAGATAACGGAAATATGCTGACCATTACAACAGACAATTCTAGCCTAGATTCCTGACATTACAATTCCAGGAAGAAAAGTACAAAAGTGAAGTCGTTACTAAACATGGTAAGTAACAGAAGACATGCAATTGGTGATCCTCTATCCTTAAAACTGTTTTGATTATGGAATGTAGCCTTCACTAATAGAGAGGGGTTATTAAAAAACTTTTACATAAGAAAAGGCAGAAGCATATGCAATATGCTTCATTTGTTAATTATTTTAACACTTTGCTTTTGGCCTTTGGTTGGATAGCAAACTTCAAAGTTTACAACTTTCAAGACATATTTTCTTCATGAAAGTGCTATGCAGAGAATACATTCATCAAAATTATGGTTAATTTTAGTTAATTTGAGTGTGTTTAAAAGATAAACAATTTCAATATGTTTATCCTATATCTATGCCAGAAGCCTGTCAGCCACTGGTGCAACAGGCATCAATTGCTGGATTATGCAAGATGTAAACAACGATGCAACTGAAATAAGGATAGAAATTGAAGAATGCATCACATTTTTGTAAGTTCTTCGGGTTATTTTATGCTTCACTAATACAAGCAATAGAATGGTCAAGTATATTAGTTTTGGTAAAAAGAATGATTCAGTATATCCCCAAAGCAAAGATCACAGCATCTCTCCTACATCCAAAAGATCATGTTCCCATAAAGTCAAACAAAAACAAGAATACATACCAGTTTTTTCTTCCTAGCACTTGAGCTTGCTAGCAGCTCTGCCACTTTTTCTAAAAGTTGCCTTTCTTCATTAGCAGCACACTCCTTCAGAAACAAAGTAAATTGTTAGCAATTGAACTTCATTGATAGGACAGACCTTCAGGTGCAAATAAATAGTTATGATCATATTTACAGGATTAAACAGGAGAAAAAGAAAGACCTCGAACTTCTTTTCTAGTTCGCACAGTTTCTTGTTGTCTACAGTCTGTGCTTCTTCAACAATCTGGGTCAATTTGGACGCATGCATATCTAGTGTCTTGAAGAAGTTTACTGTAATTTTAGAAATAGATCTTGTGGCTTCCACCGTTCTAAAGTGTCCCTGTGTAGTGTGCACAATTTAATAAAGCAATCAATTGAATTACAACAATCTTAGCTTGCCTCCAAGCACACACTGGAGTTTGCGAAATAAAATAATTGCCAGTTGCTAACCTCACGCTGTTTTTGTGCATATGCAGCTAGCTTCTTCTTTTGACTGGAAAGGTTGCTTTGAAGATCATTAAGTATCACATCAGCCTCTGAGGCAATTCCCTTGAAAAGCTGTATTATGGGATAAAGGTCAAGCAACAATAAGGGTGACAATGGTAGAAAAGTTAAAAAAGTAAAAAAAAAAACGCAGTAAGCAATTCTTACATCCTTAAAGGCAGATGAATGCCTAGAAACTTCTGAGTTTAGATGGTTGAATGTAGACTCAGAATTCTCATTAAGCTCCCCTGCTAAATCATCTAATGCTTTTATACCAGAACCATACATGGTTTTCAGATTTGACACTCGTCCTCGAAGTTCTTCTGTGGCCTACAGAAAGATGATGAGATAGAACAATATATTCAGGTTACTGATTAAGATTTTGGGAATGATTTTATCACCTTCAGAAAATGTATTCTACCTCAGTCTTTGTGGAGACAAATGACTGCATATCTTCCTCCATTTCTTTCAGTTGATGCTCCTGTTGTGTCACAGAAGTTGCAACAGTCTTATGCAAGACTTCAAGCTGCTGAGTTAGTTGAGACTGGAATTTCTGGATAAGAATTCTGTTTCCATTTTCTATTTTATCCTTCCTCTCTGTAGACGATCAAGCATAGCAGAATAAGCAAAAGAAAGTTGCAGACATTTCCTAGTAAAGGATAAAATCCAAAGCAATCTACTTCTCAAAAACATGAGTACAAACCAATTTTGGCAAAGAGGCCAGATATGTCCGATGCTGCATTCTCTAGCTCTGCCCGAAGTTCAGTTGCCCGTTCAACAAGTGCTTTCTCTAAAAGATCAAGGCTACATGTCAGTGTCTGAAACTCAAATGAAATCTAAGATATTCAGAAGAAAACAATAAAGTATCCTTGAGAACTAGATCCAGAGTAGATAATGCAGACAGACATGTGAGAAGTGCCATTGGATTTGTCAAATATCCCTAACTAATGAAACATAGTAGTCAAACATCGTCAAAACATATACCCATGCTACCAACAGGCTGCTATACTACAAGATAAAAAAATGGAGAAAAGTTTTCCCTTGGGACTAAAAGGTGCAATGTCATTATGTCAATCACATAAATATTAGAAACCATTGCACAAGATGCATAAAAAAATTTGATGGCACTTCGCTCACCAGATCTGAGGAGATTGGAAATCAGATACTCCTGTCCTTTAATTGTAGCATTTGCTTGTCTATATCTTTCCTCTAGATCAAATAGTGCATGTTCAGTGTCTTCAAGCTTTTTCTGCAGTAGGCATGCAAACAAAAGAAGAATAGGAAGTAGTTTAGTTTCTTTTGCTGAAAAGTGGATAGAAATAGTGGAATAGTTCTATTGACAAGTGAGAGTTTCTAGAAGATGAACATTCAACCACATCGTACCTGAGTCCTTTCGAGTTTTTCACTTAATTCTGCAATCAACTGTTGCCGGGTATTGTAAAGTCCTTGAAGCTCCAGGAGTTGCTACTTGCAACATATTGTTAATTAGTCAAGCCTCTTTAACAGGAAATCTTAAGGCCTGTAAGCCCCTAACAATTTTTAGAAATATATAAACTACCTTGTCCTTGGAATCTGAATCAATTTCCATGCGTTCTATTTTCTCAGCCATGGCCTGGGCAAAGAAACAGATGGCAATAATGGATGAAATTTCCAAGTCAGTGAAAAACTCTCAAATGCAGTTTTCATTGGAGAGAGTAACTCATAATTCAATTGAAAAAAGAAAGAGCTGGACCTTCTTCTCAGCCTCATCTTGGAGGTAACGGTCCCGTGGTATATAGATGCCATTCTTCTCTCTGGCGGCATATACCTCTGGTGGGAGATAAATAACAAAAAATACAACATCAAATCTGTCAGACACTACTTTTACATCTATTATTTGAAGCATCCATTTTGTTGAGAAAAAGTTAAATATTTATCAAAAATTATATTTCAGCATTTTATTAGATTGATGGTTCAAAAGTATGACCAAGCAGCCCCAAGTAGGAAATTTATCAGCAACCTTGCTTAAGGCGGTCAATCTCAGAATACAGGTCCTTTATCAGTGCAGATTTCATCATCTTCTGATTAATCTGACAAAATCAAGAAGTCATCCAAGAATATTAAATTAGAGTCCAAGGGAAAACATCTTGACTAAAAACGCACAAAGAAACAGAAACCAACAAAGCAACCGAATCCCTAACCTCTGGTTTATTCTTGATGTTTTTGGCACGGTGTGCATAATCCAGAGTGCTGAGTGTCTCTTCCAAACAGTGGATAGAAGGTGATATTGTGGCAATAATGCAGGTCTTTGTCTTTCCTCCCAAGGAATCCCTTAACAACCGTGTTAATTTGCTATCCCTGACAGACCAAGCAATATCCTTGTTATTTTTTACACATTATAGTTTTATCAACATACGCTACATGTCACTAGGAAATGTAATATTGGATTCATAAACAATACCTATATGGGACATGGCCAGAATGTTCAACAAGTGCATTAATGACACGGCCAAGTGTAAGCAAGCTTTTATTAATCTCCCCTGCTTCCCTTGCCCTTCCCTGCAAGCATAGGTTTTGTTATAGCCACATCTAGAAGATTACAAATTTACTAAAGCTGTCTTAAATCATAATTTCATATTGACCACTAAGACAGATTAAGCAATACCATTGCATCTACAAGAATGCCATTTATCCCTACTAAGGATATGTGCACTTGAGCATAAAAGCATATGTATACACATGCACATATCAGCATTTTATGCCAAGAGAACATATATCAACGTTACAAGGAATGTGATAAGTTCTGCATTTGTGCTACTAACCATAGTAACCTGCTTACCTCTCGTGCACCAGAACGTGATATGTTCTCAGAACCAGCAAGGTCAACAAGATTAAGCTTTCCACATTTGATCATTTCTTCCCCCTCGGGTGTACACTCCTTGATGTGAATTGTAATAGAAAATATTGAGTGAGAACGACTGCTTTGCTTGTTGAGGAGAGTTTCTGCGGTACGCCTTTTAGCAGAACCTTTCTCCAATATTTTGTATATTTCATTTGCAGTACAGACTATCTCCTCCTCCAAGCCTCTCACAAAAACACCACCTTTTCCATCTTCCATAAGGGCTATTGGTTTCTTTGACTTGTCATCAATGAACTTCGTACATTCTTCAGGTGCCAAAAGATCTGTTATTTCTTCATTGTACAGCTCTAGAAACGTAACCTTCACACTGTACTCAGAATTTTGAGCTTCAAGTATATCAAAAATTTGTCCAACTGCTCTAGGGATAACACCTGCATCACTTGGCAAATCCCCATTCTACAAAAGCAAAGTGAAGAAGAGGAAGCAGAGGTGAATTCATAATGGAAAGTAAATAAAGATAAATATAAAGCTAATTCACGTACAAGAAAAAGAACAGAACCTTCGATTTCCTTCCCCCTCCTTCCATTGTGTACGTTTTCCCTGTACCCGTCTGACCGTATGCAAAAATTGTGCAGTTATAACCTTCAAGAACTTCAATTACAATAGGAGAGACAGCTTGGTCATACAAGTCCTTCTGTAGGGATGTTGGACCAAAAACCTACAAATAAATACCCACCGTTATTATCCATTATTCAGCAGATGACATGGCCCCCGGTAGAGTGTTGTGAAATAGGACTCGTGTAGCTAAGCTCGTATGGTTGGGGTAAGGCTTCGTTGAGTTGAGCTGAGCATAATCCATTTAAAAAAAATGTTTCGAATTGTATATCTGTCAAAGTAAGTGTGAGAATTCTGACAGAGTAAGGGAAGATTTTAAATGTCAAACCTTGTCAAATGCAAAGGTTCTATCAATCTGCTTGTTTGCTATGTTCTGAATTGCAGATACTTCTCGTCTATGCTCGTTGCAGGAAATGACCACAGGTGTGTTCACCCTCATCTCATCTTCGCTCAAAGGTCTAAAAAATGCATAACGTCATCATCTGTTATTGGTATAACTTGCCCCATTAACTAGAAATTCAAGCGAAAAATCGAACTTTTCACTAACCTGCAACGGAGAAGAACCTGGACATTCACTCCCTTGTCATGTTTTGAGTTTCCATCCCCTGATCTCAAATCTCTTGCAGCCCTGTCACTTGATCGTGGAGTATGAGACGGAGAAACGGGGATAAGTCCCCCTCTCCTATGCTGTGAAGAGTCCATAATAAGCCTCTAATTTTCCTGCAAAATGAATGTAGTAAAAGAGTTAAAAAAAAAAACAAAAATCTATTAAGGAACATCAGCTGGAAATCTGAAAATGTAAAAGAACAAGATGTCCATATTCATTTATCCCCAGAATAAAAAATCCAAAAACCCACTCCGAAATACTAATGCAATTCCAATAATCAAGCAAACCATTGGAAAATCCAAAAATCGAAGCTTGAGAGATAACACAAGGGCAAAAAGTGATGAAAGAACAATAAAGGGAAAAGAGACGAGAGTGTGATAGGAAAAAGGAAGAACCGATTTAAGAAGTGCAAAGCTCCATCCAAGAACAAATATGCAACGAAAAATGCAATAAAAGAGGTACACAGTACTCACTAAAACTTAATTATTGTTAAAATAAATAAATAAATAAAAAACCCTAAGTGTAGTGGAGATTCACAGTCTGATCGACAACGATCGGTCAAACATTCACAACTAGAAACGCAGATTATGCAAATAAGATTGTTGAATCAAGCTGAAACACTTACAGTAAAGTGAAAGGCCAGCAAAGTGAGTCCACGAAATGTGGAAGAAAAATTCAAGAAGAATGTAAAATCTCTATAAAACAAATCTGTAGAAGAAAAAATATTCCAGAAACAATGGCGATGACGATTTCGAGCTGTGAATCGGTTTCGAATAAACTCGTGAGCACTCTCCGTTTTTTGTTTGTTTGTTTTTAAATTTTGAATTGACGAGTAGGAGTAGGAGACAGCAGAGATACTGAAGACTCTGGCTCGTGTAGGTGGTGTAGAAACAGAACATCAAGTGTTAATAATGACAGGAACCCATTACCGTTAAGCGACGTTTGATTTAAACCCAAAAAATTCAAAAACCAAGGAATAATTAGTATTTAACGTTGACGTCGTTAAGGTTCCGTTAATTTTTCATTTCTGACCGTTTGAAATGGACGAACATGATGATGCAATCCCTTTCTACTTTTTTGTAAAATTTTCATTTTGATTAATTTTTTAGAGCTCTCGGCGCTTGGCTTTTTCTCAATTCATGTTGGATTCAAGCAACCTCGCCCCTCAAGGCTTCAATATTTACACGATTGCCCTCAATCCTCCACGCTCCACCCTTGATCCTTGGTACCGCCGCCCGTTCCCTTTTGGATTTTTGATTTTTGAATGTGACCGCAATTTCAAATTATATTCCGAAATTACCCTTCCCCGTTTGAAGTAATGGCCGTCTCGTGACGATGAATTCAAAAACGCAGAAGTGGTATATGATATGTATGGGCAGGGCTGTCAATGATTCAACGGGTCGATTCTACCAGATCGACCAAACCGATTATATCGGTTCTGGTTATGTGATCTTAGCCCGATTAACAATTGGGTCGATTTTGGTTCGAATCTATTCAGATCCAAATCAATTATTTTGTTAACAATATAATGGATTCTAATTTTTATTATATTTTTTGTCTTAAAAGATAAATTTAATAGATAATATACCATAATTTTGGTAAAAAACAGTTGGTTTATTAACATATTATTTTACTTGCATTTTTATTTTAGGTTGTGTTTGGTTGCACTGCAAATTTTTTGCATTAATATAAATGTGTGGGGGTGCAAATGGAAAAAAAAATGCAAATTCTCCTTTAATTTTGTTTTGGGTCTTACTTTGTTCTATTTCATGTCTTAATTTACTTTATTTGTACTCCAATCAAACAAAATAAGCTGAAATTTGAAACAAAAATAAGTCAAATTTTACACTAAAATCATTTGCATTGCAATCAAACACAACCTTAGGTTATACCATTACATTATCAAAAATCATGTTTTAAGTTGTTTTTACATAAATAATTATTAATATCAGTATAATTGGGTGGATTGCATTCCATTAGTCCCACTGATAATCAGGACAATTCTGGGTCTATAGTTTTATATTAATTAATTATTAATCGGTATGGGACCGATAAATACTGTCCCGATCTAAACCTTGACCCATTGACGAACTGGTCATACTCATAGTATACTTGTAATATTATCATATATATAAAGTATAGCCTTTAAAATTTCTGGAATTTTTCTTGACTAAAATACCCCCTTTTTTGAAATATGGTTCCTTTATTGTGAGGGTAAACAATGTAAATTGAATACTATTATTCAATGCATTCAATTCCCTCATTAAATCCTACATTTAAGGTATTAACTCCCATTCACCCTCATTGAATCATATATTTAAAGCATTTTATTTATTCTCACCACTAAATTTCACTAAATAAATGCATACATAATAAATTAATAATTCCAATAACATAAAAACTTATACTTTTAAAATCTACATGGAAAAAAATAATGTTTTTATCTAAGTGGTGATAAGAAATTAATCCATTTTGAGTCAAATGGGCCAATGCATGTTGCCACAATTAAATAATAAAAAATTCAAAATAGATAAAATTAAAAAAATATATATAGAAATTAAAGAAAAATTTAGGAACATTTTTAATAGCATATATTCAACATATTAAATAATAATAATTATGATAAATACGAAATATGTTTATTATTTATGGAAATGGAATATAAAATTTAAAACCAATTGGAAATATAACTATTTTCCTATTCTCTTCTCTCTCATTAAATTGCATATCTAAGTTATATTCTCTCATTAAATCCTATATTTGAGATATATTTTTCTCATCATTAAATTCTACTAAGTAAATTCACAACATTAATTTTAACACTATAAAAATAAATATTTTGAAAAGTAATTTGAAAACAAAACCATTTTCTTCCCTCTCGGTGGTGGGTAAGCAATTCAACCATTTGGCTAGGCTTAAAATAAATAAAATATAAAATATAGAAAAAACAAAAGTAATTGGGCATATATCTAATATTGCATATTCCTTATACTAAACAAAATAAGTATAAAATATATGAAGTGCTTTTATTAATGATGAAAATAGAATGTCAAATCCAAATCAACCTAGGAATGAAATGACGTCATAGTCAAATAATAAAATTTAAAAAATAGAAAATAAAAAGAATCACAAAAATAAAAAACTAGTGAAAATCTAAAAACCAAACTATTTTCCTTTTTGGATCGTCGGTTGGGTCAAATGGATTAATCGATGATGTCATAGTTAAATAATAAATCTTTAAAAAGTAAAACTAATCAAAAGAATATAAAATTATAAAAAAAAAATGTGAACACGATTCTAATATATTAATTATATCAAACAAAGATTAAGTGTAATAAGTAAATAATTATTTATATAATGTAGATGAAATATATAATTTAAAATTGATATAAAAGCAAAACTATTTTTCTACCTAGATAGTGGGTCACTTATCCAACTTTTCAAATTAACTCATGGTGTCAAAATTAAATAATAAATAATTAAAAAAGATAAAACACAAAAAATGAAATAGTCTAGAATTTTGTCTAAAACATTTGGGAACATTTCTAATGTTATATATTCATCGTATCAAATAAAAATAATTGTTAATTTTTATTTATGATGGAAATAGAATACAAAATTTAATAAATAATAATTTTTATTATAATTTGAAATTTCCATACGAAGTCGGAATTTTTTGTGGGTATTTACTTTTATTTTATACATACGTACATACATACATATAGATGTACATATAGTATATTTATTTATACCATTAAAAGTACCAATGAAGGTGTGGAACTTTACTAAAGTACCCCTATTTTTGAATTTAGTCCCTCTTTAATTCTAAGAGCTAATAATGTAATATCATTTATAATTTTTACCTTATTTAATTTTCTCTCATTATGTCTTATATTTAAGGTATTAACTCACATTAAATCTTGTTTTAAGATATTTTTTATCTAATAATTCTAATAATTAGATCTTTATCAAATACAAAAATAATTTTTAACAATAAGAAACCCATGTTTTTAAAGGGTAAAATGCTAAAACGTTCCCTGAAGTTTCTAACCATTGCTGAAAACCTCCCCTGAAGTTTGGTAATTGCAATCACCTCTCTTGAACTTTAACATAGTTGCAAGTATAACCTTCTTATAATCCTCTAACAAGAGGCATGAAAATGTCCAAAATAACCATGTAGTTACTTTGACTAAAATGTTTATTTTTCAAGCTTTCCCTTCATATCAATCAATATTCCAAACCCTTCCAGTCTTTCCCAAAATTGATTTATTTTATAAATTTCCCTTTCATATGAATCCCTTGAAGGTAAAGTTACAATTTTAAACTTTTTTTTTTTAAGTTTGTATTGTTTGTAATGCAAAAACTAGCCTCAATAATAACTACATGGATATTTTGGGCATTTGCGTGCCTCTTGTTAAAGGATTCTAAGAGAGGGGGGGGGGTCTACTTGCAATTGTATTAGAAAATTCAAGGGAGGCGATTGCAATTACCAAACTTTAGGGGAGATTTCAGCAACGGTTAGAAACTTCAAGGGAGGTTTCAGTAATTTACATTTTTTTCAAATTAACAAAGAAAAAAATGAAACCTGATGTAGCACAATCCAGTCACTCCTAGCTGGCGCTCGCGTGGCTCCTAAGATGTACCCGAAATGAGAGGAAGGAGATAGAATTCCTGGGGGGGTTCCCGGTGAGAACGCTCCGATGCTTAAGTTAGTATTGCATACAAGAAGCAAATTGAGAACGATGGCTAAGAGTGTAGGTTGCGCTAGTGATTTTCAAATACCTTGTTCCTTGAGGGTAAGTTCCTTATAGCTGAATTCCATTGCTCCCAACCCTCTGACTTCTGACAGAACAGGTATAACCGCCACTATCAGTCTGCCATAGCCACTACAGGCAGGGCTGTAGTGGCATGCGCGGGGCCGTTGTGCAGGGTACGTGTCTATTAGGTGTGGTACGCCTTCCTAAAGGTGGCAGGTGCGACAAGGGGACATGCTTGCAATTTGCAGGTTTGTCAGGTACGGCGGTCGGGCAGGAAGCCATCCTATGGTATACCGAGCTGCTCTCCTGCGAATTGCCCCGAGCTGGGTCGTCCCTTAAGTGACGGGCTGTCTGCAGCTGGTTATGCCGAGCTAGCCGACCCGAGGTCTTTGTGCCTCGGGGCATCCAAAGAAGTCAGTGCGTTCTTGCTTGGGAGTGGCCTGAGGTCCATTGGGAGGAGCTCGGGTCTCAAAAAGGGTCAGGGTGCCCCGAACTCGGGACCCCCTGAAGTCCCTTGACCCCGGGGAAGAGGTGCGGCCGAGGCGGCTTTCGGCGAGTAGTTTACCCACCGAGTTGCCGTGCTGAACTCGGTGGGACTTCCCCACCAAGCTGTGCTCTTATCCGTTGTACTGTCATGCTGAGTCACTGTTTGAGTTAGGTCACGCCTACGTGTACCTAAGCTATGAGGTTGGGCCAAATCACCCTCCATCAAAACCATTCTTCCATCAAGTGGTGGGTAAGCCAATTCAACCATTTGGGCCAATTGAGTGAATCCATGATGTCATAGTTAAATAAAAAATGTAGAAAAATTGGGTCATTTCTCTAATATTTTATATTAATCATATTAAAGAAAAAAAGTGTCATAAACCAAAATTGTTTTCATTGATAATGCAAATGAAATACAAATTTTAAAAACAATAAAAAAAAAATGAAATTGATTTCCTATTTGGTCTAGGTCAACAATTCAACTTTTAGGTCAAATGTGTCAATATTTGATGTCATAATTAAATAATACAAATTAAAAACATGATAAAAAAATAAAAAAATTAAAAAAGTACATAAATTTTGCAAAAAAAAAATCATTTAGGCACATCTCTAATATTATATATTCATCATATTAAACAAAAGCAGGTGTCATAAATAAGAATTATTTTCATACATAAAAATATAAAAAATGTTAAAAATGTAATTTGAATTTAGTTCCTTTTTAATTGTGAGGATAAAAATATAATTTGAACTATTATTTTTCACCTCATTCAAATCCCTCTCATTAAGTCATATATAAGGTCCATTCTCACCTCTTACTGGTTGTAGCAGACTTGGGATTAAATCCTGCATGCACCTCGGCTTCGGGGGGGGGGATGGACTACTCCCATTGCGTAGCCCCATGGGGCAAAAAAAAAAAAGAAAACTTCTGCATAGTGCTGAATTCACCCCGACCAATATCATATCCAATCCATTGACAGCACTAATATTGGCTTGGCTCATATTACACACTACACCCCTTGATCTAGAATGAATTCAGATTTCTTACTTACGAAACCGCATTCAGCACACCTCCTTACAAATGTGCATTAAGAATATATCCAATGAATACAAATATATATGTGGAAAATGTTTTAGATGCAGAGCTGCAAAAGGCCATAGACATGGTGTAAAGACAGTTTTGTGAGCACGAAATGCAAATTCAAATGGTGGTCCAAAATCTGTATTCTCATCTGTACATTTTAGGGATGCAAATAAATCAGATTGGATTCGAATCAGGGTATATTCACATGATTTTAAAAATGATCCAGAGATCGAACCGGTCAGGGGTCCAGTTATCAGGTTGAACGACCCAATCCGACAGTTCGACCCGTTCTGACAAAAAAAATAAAAAATTTAAAAACAAAAAAAACTGTCAAAACTGTTTGAATGGTTCAGACGGTTAACTGCCCGGGTCAGCGGTTTGCTAACCAGAATCAACGATTTTGGGCAAATTTCCAATTTTGGGGAAAGCCGAAACTGATCACCTGATCAGTTCCTGGTTTTTCCAGTCCGATCTAGTTTTGAAAACAATGTATATTCAAATCTGGTTCGACATTGTTCATTTTGAATCCGATTGGATCTTGATAGGACTCGATTTGAATTCTATCGATAAGTCGGATCTTCGGGTCTGATCCTACCTGACTTGTTTTCTTTAAAATTTAATAAATTATTAAAAGAAAAATAAAATATACTAATTTAAATAAAGTAAAAACAAAAAAGACAAGTATTTTTTTAATTATTTTCATCATATATACATTTTTTAATTGTTTTTTTTTTTATTTTTACCTTCCACACTTCTTTTTATTTTCAAATAGAAAGCATTTGGCTGCCTACACTAGAGTTCTCGGCATCTTATTACTTTCTCAATATTCAATTTTAAATTGGTAAATGGTGATCGTCCCTCACCATGCCATTGTTAGTAATGGGCAACGGTTTTAAATTTTGAGAGTTTTTCTTATTAGATTCAGATCCTTGGAAGTTGGAATGGTCTATGATAACAAATTTCTAAAACATACATATTTAATTATTTAATAAAACTTAATTATTTTATATTGATATTATTGATTTTACATTATATTGATAATAATTCTAACATTTAAAGCCAAAATAAATGGTTGGAATCTCAAATTTTCATAAAATATGTACAACTGCCTATTGCCTCCTCAGATCGATCATATCCTACCAAGTAGTAATCAAATAATTCATGTTCATGTAATAATAATTTGCATCATTGGACTTATGTTTTCATATTTAATATATACTAGTGTGAGGGTATTTACAAGAAAGATAAAAGATGTAAAAATTGATTTGAATTTTCCAAATAATGTACGAAATGCTCAATTTGGAAAGAGTACAAATACAAATGCGTATAATACAAATACATATAAAATAATACAAAATATAAGATTTTGCACTCTACATATTTGTATTTGTATCCTTTCAAACTGAGACAAAAGGACAATTTAGTCATTGAAAACGTTTGAAGGCACCTTATAATTTGCAAGGTTAAAATTGTTATCACAAAACCTGAATATATCATGTGACAACTAGGGGTGGCCACGTGCCGAGCTCTTCACGAGCTACTTGAGCTCGGCTCGGTTTGAACAGAGATCCGAGCCGAGCTCAAGCCCAATTTATAGGTTCGATTAATAAATGAGCCGAACTCGAATATACATATATATGTTATATAATAAAATTATATATATATATATATATATATATATATATATAATAAAAATATTATAATTCTTAAAATTTTAAATATAAAAAAATTATATATAAATTTTTATTTTTATAAAACATTTTTTCTCAAATTGAGATCGAGCCTTGTACTTCCTAGGCCAACTGAGCTCGAGCCTCGTACTATTCGACTCGGTTTGACTGAATCCACCCCTAGTGACAACATGCTATTAGACAAAGTGAGGGTATTTGTATTTATCAAATAAATTGAGGTTAGTTCAGAACAATTCTAGAAACCTGGGGTGAGTATTTGTAATTTATCCTTATTATTAATTAATTAATTAATTAATTATTACTTTGGGCTTAATAGGAGAACATGTTTCTTGATAGATACTCCATGTATATTCTACGCATGTTTTACTTCACTCATTTGCTCGGGAAATTTTTTGAAAGATTCTTTGTTTCTGTCTAGTTTCTACCCCATCACTGCCAACTTTTTCCTACTTCTCTCTCCCTCTCTAACGAACTAACTAGTTATTTTCCCTAGAATGCCAAGTTCCCATGTTTAGTTCCATTCTTGGCTTTTCAACAACATTGAGTATAGGTATAATGAGGTTTGCATGTGGGTTGGAACCAAAATAAAGAAAAGAAGAGAAAAGAAACTTGGGGTTGAGCTAGTGTTGCTTTAAGGGCACTAATGAGCTTTAGGTCTTTAGGGGAGATAGAGTAGCTTAATAAGAGGCAAGCTTTACCATTGATTTGAAGGGAAAAGAGACTATGGTCCCAATGTCCTCAACCCATCCTCATTAGCCCATGTTATTCTACTACCAAATTCATGTCTACCTTTTTTGGCTGGTTTTCTCTAACAAAATAAACATATATATATATAGAGAGAGAGAGAGAAAGAGAAGATAAAAAAGATGGAATTTATTCTTTCATGTGGCATGTGTCACATATGATATTGATGGCCTTGTTTTGGATTTGATGATTGCTACCTTGCTGTTCATAGACTAGGAACACATTAATAAATGTCACTAGATGTCCTTGGGACCATATAAATCATCCAAAATGATATGGGCCCTTTTGATTTTGTACCACTATATATGAAGACTGAGGAATTCTAAAATAATACATGGTTTGATTGATGGGTTAGGGCCGTAGTGAATTCACATCTGTCCCCCCTACAAAAAATGCCCCACATGCACATCTCAGTATGTATTAACATCTCCCGTAGTATTTGTCATTAGGGATGTTTTCGATACATGTGTTGTGGAACGTTTTTAGAGCTTATGCTATGAGGGGCAGATTTGAACTCAGAAGTAGTAGCCATGGACTCATCATATCTGAATTTCAGTGCACCAGCATTTTGTACCACGGTATGACCTATTTTCCCAATATGCTCCACTAACTCAAGAGTATGGCAAACAGTCAACACTCAGTACCCTCTCCCTTCCTACAGGCTACAGGCTTCTACCTAAATGCCAAAAGGCTGATGATCACAGGGATGAGGGAACCATACAACCTGATCTTGAATTCTAAATGATTTTTTCAAACAAAAATAATATTTTGGAACCTTTTTTCTCATCTCAAATTCAATAAGGCTGCTTTTGGTATTCTTTATTTTAAGGACGTATCTCCCTTTTACAGTTAAAAGGCCTCTACTGCAAAAAAGAATAAGGAGTTAAAAGACCTATATGAACATTAAGTTTTTACTGCAAAAAGGAGATAGAATGCCACAAATGTAGCCTTAAAGAGACCAATTAGGGGATTCACTGGTTCCCATGTGATCATGATTTATGGCCCCAGAGAAGGTCTCTATGTTCCATCAATTCCAAATAATTTACATCTCCAGAAATTTAGGGGTGGCAATTTTATACCATCCATTTATAACCTGCCCAAACACACACAATCCACCCATTTATAATCTGTCCAAATCTAACTAAATTATTTATAATGGGTTGGTCAATGGTTGGATCAACTTAAATGGAGCTTGCATCCTGTCAACCCTTTGGTTTATGGGAAGCGTGTACCTGCAAATCAAAAACAAATACATCCCCTTAGGTTATGTTTGGTTTAAAGGAAAAGGTAGAGAAACCTATACAAGGTTTGTAAAAGTTTGGGTAAATTACAAAGACCCCTTGTACTATGGGGTTTGCTATACTTTGTTTTGCAACAAAGACCCTCCTTGTACTATGTCTGTGAGACAAAGACCCCATTATGTTAGACTTCCACTAAAGTTTGCCATTACAATATTTTTTAGTCCCCATACTACCCTTGTAACACTGTTCATCTTCCCCGACCTCCCGAACAGCAGTGGCGGTAGTTGTTGCAGCGGCAGTGGACTTTGGAACCTCCCTCTCTCTCCTTTTCTCTCTCCCTCGATAAGGAAGCACGAGTCCAGGCAATCAAGGGAATCATGAATGGCATGCGGAGCACTCGCACAGGGGAGAGAACATGAATTACACAAATTGATGTAAGGACTGCAGGCCCCAAAAAGTATCCATTGAGTATTAACTAGTCCAAGCCAAAACTCAGTTCTCTAAGTAACCGTCATCGCATTTAGAAACTGGAGAGTGGAGGCTGGCAAAATCTATTCATTGTGTTTCTACAAGAAGCAATGAATCATACACGACACACAATGCTAGAACAATTCGAACTCCATATCAAACAACTCCCCATAGAAGAGAGAGATCACATGCTAGAACAATTTGAACTCCAGATGCCCTCCTATAGACTTGAACTCCAAACGTTTACTCTCCTGGGAAAGCATAAGTGGAACTCCGAGATCACAAAACTTTGGTAGCTCCGGTGGGATGGCACACCATATTAATGCCCAGTTCAGGCCCTCAAAGAATGGATGTTGCTTAATCTCTGCCACTCCTCTCTCTGACCCCAACTGATTCTCTAGATCCTTTACTATAGCCCTCTGATCAGATCATTTGCTTGAAAGCTGACCATTGGGCTTTCAGGAAACTTGAGGTTCTGTATCACCACATTTGCTAAGGTCTCCTCATTTCCCAAGCCCTTGAAGGGTGCTTTACCAAATAAGAGCTCGTAAAGAAAGATCCCAAATGTCCACCAATCCACAACACTCCCATGACCCTCTCCTTTGATGATCTCAGAAGCTAAGTACTCATGAGTGAGTGGTCCCAACAAAGGAATTGGACCGAGCAGTTGTTGGCTCTGCCACAAGCAGCCTCAATGAAAAGCATGAAACCTGTGCCCAGGATGACAGAAAGGATCTATACAAGGGGATTTTGCACATGGACCTGAAAAGTTTTTTGTGGGCTCTATGATTGATGACGAGGATGTAAGAAGAATAGGATTTGATGGAGGTAGATTCGGCCCGACCCCTTGGTTGTGCGACACGTGGAAGAAAACGGGGTGACCTGGCAGGAACGCTAGCTTGGCACGGTGACATAGCACAACCATATCCCAAGAAGAGGCCCGAGATCCCGAGCTCCCCAAGAAGAGGCCCGAGCTCCCCAAAAGGAACCCACACTTCCTAGGAGGTGAAACCCGAGCTCTCCCTAAGAATCCCAAGGCTAACAGAGAAGCCCGCGAGGGGCAAAGCCTGGACTAGCCCACCTCGGGTCAGTCCAGACCATATGCCAACACCTTGGGATAGTAGGACATACTCTCATCCGAACTCAAGACTTCACCTCGCGCACCACTCCGGAACCTCGGCTCCAGGTCGTGCAATTGTGAAACCATACCTGACAGGTCCGTACTCTGAGGCAGCACGCCTGACTGGTCTGGATCTGACAGATGGCAATCACGCCGTAACGGCCACCTGCTACTACCATCTCAATTGTGGCAGAGATGGCCCTGACAGAGAGGACAGTGGCGGTTATGTCTCCCCCCCACAGGTGGTTATAAAAGACCTTCCCAAGAGAAAGAGGTATGTGATATTTGCGCTTTCTGGTCTTGAAATCTTCTATTTCCCTTGCCATCTCAGGAGTCCTACTTTGAGCTTTGGAGTATTCCCACGGGTTCCTCCCCGGAAATCTCCAATTTCTCCCTTGTTTCAGGCATCTTCAGCTCCGCCAGAGGCAAGGTTACCAACAGCTAAGACCGACTGGATCGAGCATCATCAGGATTCATTGCACATTTCAATGACAAATCGAAATCCGAAAACATGATATAACCATCTTCTCGAACCAGAATGTTTTCTGGTTTAACATCTCGATATATAACCCCAAGCATGTGTAGATACTCCAATGCAAGGAGAACTTTCGCAACATAGAACCTGCATAAATCATCAAGGAGAATTAGCTTCGGCAACATAGAAGCTATGGATTTGAGGGCATTTAGATCAACGTCCCCTCCTTTGAGCGAGCGCTCCACCATGTCGTTCACAATCTCCGCGATTGCCTGGACTCGTGCTTCCTCATCAAGGGAGAGAGAGAGGGAGGGAGAAAGAGGGAGGTTCCGGAGTTTGTTGCCGTTGCAACAGTTATCGCCGCTGCTATTTGTGAGATTGAGGAAGATGGACAGTGTTACAAGGGTAGTATGGGGGTTAAAAAATATTACAATAGCGGGTTCTAACGGAACTCTAACAGAAGGGGGTCTTTGTCTTACGGACATAGTACAACGAGGGTTTTTGTCACAAAACAAAGTACATGGGGAAAAAGTAGAGAAAGGAAAGGAAATGAAAGAAAACATTTACAAATCTTGTATAGGTTTTACTACATCTCTTCCTTTCACTACTCTTTCCTTCAAACCAAACACAACCTTATTAAATGAACGGGCCACTAAATGACAAAAAAGAACAAAACCCAAACTTTTAGACTTTCTCTCTCGTTGCAACTCTCCTCCCATCGTCTCTAGGCATGTTGTGACTAGACAACCAATGATTACATCAATCAACATTTGACGTTAAAAATCAACCGACGGCCTGCAATCAGTGACGAGCGGTAAGTTTTTCTCTTATTCTCTTCCTCCTCCTCTCCTTGTTTGTAGTATAGATTTCCGCTGATTGGGTTAATTTCTTGATTTCCAAATCTAGGCATGGTCATAGAGAGAAGGAAAATGAGAATGTCCCTGCGAACACTGATGCCAAGCTCAGACACAAGGCTTGTTTGGCCTTGTATCGGGAACATCTCCATACTCCATGGGGAGACACTCCCAACGCAAAGCTATAATGGGTGTTCGAATGGACTTTGACTTAATTCAATTTCGAATTGGAAGGTTTACAGGATGCGAACTCACATAAATGGATTGGAATGAATGGGATTGGTACCAAAAGATTAATCGTATATGAGTAATGCAACTATTCAAGCCAAAAGAGTTAAACTGTGATATTCATATCTAAACAAAATTAGATCACAAGCCACAATAGCAACGACCAGTGACGAAGACACCGGCTCAGTCAACTAGTTGAAGGCAGCCCATTGGCAATGACAACTGGTTGAACCAGTTCATTAGCAAGACTACTGGTTCTTTCAACTGGTCAAACCACCTGATTCAACTTCCAACCATCATTAAGCCGGTCCAATTGAGCAAACACCATAGTGGTGGACTTTGATGGTCTAGACCACCCGGTTCTCTCTGAAGCTTCAATTCAAACTGGCCTATTCAATTTGTAGCCAACATTAGACAGGTCCAACTAGACAGACACTAAATGGACAGAGTTGAGTGGTTTGGTCTAGTGGGTTATCTGAGCCGTTACCAAGGTTAATTATCAGTCCATTCAACCAATTGAACCATCTAGTTTAACAATGATCGTAGTTAGACACTAAAGACTGATGGGTTGACCATTTTAGACCGGCCTTTCTAATGAGCAATTGGCAAGGTTAGCCAGTCTGGCCATGGGTTGAAAAACATTTCTACTATATCTGCGTTTGGAAATGATGCAAATATGTAGAGTGTGAAAGGTTCATATAAATTCCAAAATTGATTTAGTTTTGTATTGACAAACTTATTTTCTTACTAAACAGATTTTTATCTCTAATGGATGCAAACATGAATTTTAATAAAATATATATTTTTTATTAAAAGCTCACTTAACACACATTTACTTTTTTTTTTTTTTATGGATGTATTTTTACATCTTATTATTAATATAATATGTATTGGTATATTATTTGTGAGTATATAAATATAATGTTGTTAAACATAGACAAAAGTAAATCAGAGTGCAAATTTACCCTAAACTGAGCTCCATTTTAACGTTCAATACAATCAAGCTGCTGATTTGTTAGCTGCGGCTGGTCATTGTGAAGATCAAGTCCAAACAAGATAAAATTTGCAGCTTTCTTCTATTTGTTTAGCTGATGCTGTAGGAAGGGTAGCCTCCCGGGCTGTGTAATTAGTGTTTTTCTTGTGAGTTCTGCGTGTGCTTTGCTTTCTTTTGTAATCTCAACTTATCAAAAAACAAAGTATAGCCTTATGTATATGGTACTTCTAAGCTCTACAAGAACAAGCTAAAGGATTCATGGATGTCTTGGGCGATGAGTTGGACTCTCGCGCGCACATGTGCCAAGAACAAGTCACGTTCTACTTCTTGCAGACCGTTTGTGGTGGTGGTGGTTCGGGTTCCGCCTTTGCGTGTAGTAGCCCAATTTCGTACGTCTTGTTCTTGTGCCTCTGAAGAATTGGCAAACAAGGCTAACTCCAAGAGCTTGTATGAGGCATTGAGATCTTTAGAACTCGTTAATCCAAAATCTTCTCTATCCACCCAAAGGCATGCCGACCATCTTCGCCTGTTACAATCTTGCATGCAGGATTTGTTGGAAAAGCGTGACGGTAAGAGCTCCACTTCTGTTAATCTAGCCGAGAGGAAAACCCATGACTCGTTCGATGAAATTCTTGACCCCGGTGCTGAATGTTGGGCTCTTGCCCTGTATAAGGAGAAGGATGTTCTTTCTTTGTTTTCTCGGATGCACAAGAAAGGGTTGAGAGTGGTTGGTTCTAATGCGCTCTCGTGTGCATTGAGTGTGTGTGGGGCTTCAAAGGCTCTAGGCGTCGGGATTCAACTTCATTCTCTAGCAACCAAAACTGGATTCGTTATGAATGTATATGTTGGTAGTTCTTTGGTCACCCTGTATGGCAAATGTTGGAGATTAGATGACGCTTATCGGATGTTTGAGGGAATGCCTGTGAGGAATGTTGTGTCATGGACGGCTATTATTGCTAGCTTTGCACAACACTGTCAGGTTGAGATGTGTCTGTGGCTCTACCATGAAATGAGGCATTTGACGATAAAACCCAATGATATCACCTTAATGAGCTTGCTGACCGCCTGCATGGGTGGTGGCTCTCTTGGAAAGGGGAGAAATGCTCATTGTCAAACAATTAAGATGGGTTTCCATTCGTATACCCACATTGGCAATGCTTTGGTCTCTATGTATTCCAAGTGTGGGAACATTGGAGAAGCGTTCTACATTTTTGAGAATATGCAAGGAAGAGATCTCATCTCATGGAATTCAATGATTGCAGGATTTGCTCAACATGGTCTCGCAGGAAAGGCCATCGACCTCCTCAAAGAAATGGTGAAGCGGAAGATCAAACCCGATGCCATTACTTTCCTTGGCGTTCTCTCTTCTTGTCGTCATGCAGGTCTTGTAGAAAAGGGTCGAACTTACTTCAATTCTATGATTGAACTTGGTCTCACGCCGGATTTAGACCATTACTCATGCATTGTGGATCTTCTTGGTCGAGCTGGGTTGCTTGAAGATGCTCAAGAATTCGTCCAGAAGATGCCCATCCTTCCTAATGCTGTTATTTGGGGCTCCTTACTTTCTTCTTCTAGGCTTCATGGGAACGTCTGGATTGGAATTCATGCTGCAGAGAGTAGGCTTTTGTTGGAACCGGGCTGTGCTGCAACCCATGTGCAACTGGCAAATCTATATGCCAGTGTGGGTTGCTGGGATCAGGCTGCAAGAGTACGGAAGCTTATGAAAGATAGAAGATTGAAAACCAATCCTGGCTATAGCTGGGTTGAGTTCGGTGGAGAAACTCACAGATTTATGGCAGAGGACAGGTCAAACACCAAGGTTAATGAGATCCTCACAGTGGTCGACGGTTTAGTTTATAACATGAGAGGTTTAGGCTATGCCCCTAAAATACAAGAAGAGGAGGTTGAATTATGATTTTTTTTTTTCAAAAAAAAAATTATGATTTATTTCCTGTAGCCTAGTTGGGTCCAAATTCTAGCAAGACCATTGGAGGGTTGAAAACTCAGGTCACACTAATCTAGTCTAGCATTTGACTCAGCACACTTAAACTCACTGGATTATTTTGGTTCATTCGAGTGTTCTGACTTTTGGCTTGGATATAGGTGGATAAACCCACAACCATTTAAAAGAGAAGAGGTTGTAAGAGGAGAGATTGCAATGCAAGTACTCCCATACAATCAGCGATGGACTGGCTAGCTAGATGGATAGACACAAGGACTTAGGTTGAGAATAAAGATATGGCTGAGTGGGCTTTCAAGTATTTTATTATTATGGATTTTTGGGGAAGAGCTACCCCAATACCTGATTTTTTATTGTAAATAATACCCCCAATCTTATTTGTTATTATGAAGTGCGTGTTTGTCTTAGGTCCTGTTTATTTACAAATTTGTCACTTACCTGGGCAAATACACTTGCTCAATTAAATGTTTCCTCAGTAACACTTGCATATTCTTTTGATTCTCAAGTAAGGGCAAACTTGTCCTATTATGTTTTATACACTTTTTGCTTATTTGGGAAAGTTACTTATCCACTTGGGGGATGGGTAAGATTTACTAGGTAAACGAAGATAACTTTCCGTGTGGCCCGGTATTTATGGCAAAAGGATTAAACGATGTAAAGTTGGTCAATGGGAAAGAGATGCCCATTGACCAACTTTCCCCCTCTTATGTACCGATAAACAAACGGGGCCTTAGAGTCTTAGTTCGGTGATTCACACTTGTTACCAGCTATCACCTCTTTCTCTAGCTGAAATCTCTTTATTTGATAAAGCTTTCCAGGTTCACTAGCGACTTAAACAAGCTTCAATCAAGTTCCAGTGCAATTATATAGCTTCAATCAAGTCCCAGGGCAATTATGTATCCATAGCCAATTCCATCAAAGCACTTTTGGAAATATTTTCTATCGTTAAAATTAAGAAACTTGCCATCCATCCACCATATTTAAGTATAACACTCTTGGAAATATTATTAATATTAAGAACATCATGGTCTCCCTCTGCATAGATTTTGCTCAATAGCATGCAGTTCCTGCCTTCCTACAACAGCCAACAGGTTCTGTAATTTGACATAGTCGGATTTGCCTTCATTTTTAGGGTTTATTTTCATTTGTTTCTGTTAAGATTTCATTATTTATTCATCTATTCTTAGTTTTCCCCATCTTAATTTGTTAATCCTTGCAATATATTTGTTATTCTCTCACTTTTTTTTTTCTTGTTCTGCTGTCCTCCAAAACTTTTTTAAATGTGAGACAGTACATGTGAAGCCATATCAAGTTAGTGACACCACGTAACTAATGTCTTGATCAGAAATGCTGGAATAATTTCAAGCACATTGAAACAAACATCAGTATTATCGCATTTCTATTCATTCCCCATTCTGTTTCTTCATCACCTTCAACAACTGATCCTGGTATTCCAACTGTACCTTCTGCCACTAAATTTTCAATCCCACAATCTCGGTTTTCATCAGAAAACATTATTGGCTCAAGAACAGGATAGTCTAAGATCAAGTTAGTAATGGCAAGTTCTGGTTGGTCTTCCATGTCATTGTCCTCACCCACCACATTTCAAAAATTGTTGGGTAAGTTTTAGATTTGAATGAAGATATACAATATCATCAACTTGAGAAGATAGAGAGTTACTTTTAATATCAGGGATCCTTGTGTATGCATTCCAGTTCCTCCCATAACAGGAGGACGATGCTGGCTATGAAAGTAGTCTTAATACAAGAGGTTGTAGCAGAGGAGTACCAGACCCAAAGTTTGTCCACCATGAGATAGGATCAGTATAACCTCTTAGCTATAATGCCTCCAATTGGTCAAATGGTGCAAACCCAGTGGCAAATTTTCTGAAGCCATTCTGGATTTTCTGCAAGTGGTAGGGGTCATCATAGAGTCATCCAAGACAAAATATTCACCTCTCAGTCTCAGGCTCTCAGCTATTTCCTGGTCTTGATTGGGGTGGTACTCTTTGACATCCAACCTGCCCACTAGTAAGATATGTATGACTGTAGTACTTTGATTTGGATTTGACTGAGTATGCCATACAGAACAGAGCACTGCCAATTTTGTCACATCTCTCAACCAAAATAGATTGAACCTACATTAAAAATTCAAGGTAATAAACAAGGGTATCCTTCTTCTCATGCCTTAAAAAGCACCACTTAAACTTCTTCTAACATAGTACCCCACATTTCCTGAATATTTTTCAAGATTGGACACTTTGAGCCAAAAAAAAAAAGGTTAGGTAGGACTGTGTCCAATCTACCCCTCCCAAGACCTCAGATAGCTGCAACCAACATTGGGTAATGGCCTTATTTTTATGCTGAGAATGATAAATTATATGGCATTGTTGAAGAGGTTTACTGGGTTGATATTCACCACATTAATAAAAGAGGGGTGATGTTCAAAATATGGGGTATCCATTCTAGGCTGTCACTTCTGCTGTTACATGGAATTTCAGTTTAACATTTTTTTTTTAAATTTGGCTAATTTTAACAGATTTAGTAGCACATTGGTTTCTTCAAAAAAATACCACATATTCGAATTCTTGTGCAAACACAAGAGCATGCTACAAGGTGGAATTTTCTTTCATCACTCAACCTGTCCCAGTAGAATCGCTTCAGGGAGGCTGTTACTGACTTTAGAATTGTTAAGATATATAGAAAATAAATGGGGTGATTGGATAAGGGACTTTAAACCAAGGTCAATTCACCCCCTTTGGAAGGATAACCTTTCTCTCACCCTACTAATTTACACTTGAATCTTTCAATTATAGGGTCTAAAATCTCCTTGGACTTACAGTTTGTACCCAATAGTAGCTTCAGGAGCTTTGAAGGAATTCCTCCACATGAAAACTTAGGAAAGATGACGATGATGTTTCTTCTTTCTTCTTGTGTGGGTTGCCAGGATCACCTGAGTTGAAGTCCATTGTCGATAACGCCGCTGTTCTTTCCATCTTTTTTTTTTCTCACTTTTAACAATATTTTAAATTTTACAAAGAATTTTGTTGAGTCAAAGTATTCTTGTTTCGCTTTCAGTGAGCAATGTACAATGGCATCGGCTTACAGAGTATCTGAAGTGGGTCTAGGCATCCATGAGTAGTATCCTACAAGAACACAAGAATAAATGTTGACATTAGATTAGATGGCTTACCAACTTCTGCTACTTTGTTCTTTAATGTTCATGCTCTTACTTTGGATGGGTCAACTTTTTCTTCTCTTGTTTTTTGACAGGTGCATTTCTCCACTATACTTAAGCTTCTTCCATTTTGAGATATCAATCTTTTCTTTGAAATGCAATCTCTTTCTTTTTCTTCCTTATTTCTTCTTTTCTATATCAGAATCATAAGTTTATGCAATTATGCAAATATATGTCAGTTTCTGTTGGTGCTCCATTTTGCTTTCGTTACTTCTGTATACCTGGTACTTTCTCTTAAACCATTAGTTTATCCATTCCAATGATTTAAAGAATTACTTTTTTCTTTCCAACAATTTCTTCCTGTTGTATTTGTTCTATAATACAACAATATTTTCATTGAACAATATATTACTTTTGAGTTTTGCCATTGCGTTTAGCATTTCTGATGGTTCACCATTTATTTTCATCAACTACTTTCTCAGTCTAGCTATTTGAACTAAAAAAAAGGTCTAGTCAGAGTCATTGGGAGAAGAAAATGAGAAGTACTAATGTTGTAATTGGTCACTTGAAGAAATAAAACATAGACTTGTTGATAGGTCTACTCCTTTTAAAAAAGGAGGATGATATTAATATAGCTCATTTTTTCCATTAAATGTAGGAAAAAAATCCACGACATTTATAATTGGGTTCAGTTGGCCGGAGCAAAGTATGAATTCTTGTATGGTAGTTTCCTAATAAGGTAACTATATATGAACGGTGGATCAGATATTTCTTATTGATTCTGCATGAATTATCTTGTTCTTATCAGTTTTCATTCATCTAAATAGTAACCAATGTTTTAAAATCAGAACAGGCCAATGAAGAGAAATTATGTTTAGTTGAACCATGGCTTGAGAATGCCCTTATAAGGTTTTGGATGGTTGAATCTACTACCAAAAATGCCCCAGTATTGGATATCGATCAGATTGAATCTAGATTATTGTTTTTAATATCAAATTAGATTGGGTTGGGCCAAAATCTGATTCATTGACCTTGCGGGTGAGTCACTTGGTCTTTAACATAGTCAACTTAATGGCTTCATGGCAGATCAAAACTACTCACTCACTCGTCTTCTAAATATGTCATCTGTAAAATTTGGGTCCAATCTGATGTCTACTTTACAAATTTAGATAGGTAATGTAGCTAACAAAATTGGCTGGCTTAGAAGGGATATTTGGCAGTGTTTTCAAAACTGGATCGGACCAGATGGTCGAATTGGGAAAACTGGGAATCAATCACCTGATCAGTTCTGTTTCACCCCAAAACTGCTTTTTGGACAAAAACTGTTGATTTGGTTATTGAACCACTGACTCTGTTGGTCGAACCGTCAAACTGGACAATAGTTTTTGGCTATTTTTTGTTTTTAATTTTTTGTCAGAGTGGTTCGTCAGTTCAAACCGGATGGTCGGACCATTCAACCCCATAACCAGTCCCTTGTCTGATCTAGTTTTAAAAACCTTGATATTTGGTATATGTTTGGCATCGATGGTACATAAGCACCATTTTCAGAAAACGGTGCTGTATATGTGTGGGTTGGAAGCATCATTTTTTGTTTGGAAATGTTGCTGTCAGGTAGGACGTTTCCTGGGGCAACAACAACACCTTCTGTTTAATACCAGTGCTCCATATATATTTTCAGCACTGATACTCATTATAAGAAGTCCATTTCACTGCCACATCATGTCCTCATTGGCAGCAATGAGCTCCAAATCGATAAAACGTCAAATTCAGCATTTCCCTAGACCATGCCTTCTTAATTTCTAAGACATGGTTAAGAGCACCATTTTTTATGAAAAAAACGATTCCAAACATATTATTGTTTTCTGGAGAACTGATTTAACACTGCCTTGTGGTTAATTCCCTGTTAGATCTGGTTTTAAAAGCCTTGATCTTTCAGGCCAACAATTTTGATTTACCACATACGTGGATCATTTTGATCCAATAATTTAAAATCAAATTTCAAAGGGGGAGATGAATTTTTACTTGTTAGCTTAGCTGGGTTGATTACCACCGGCAGTTCTCTTTACTTATGATGGGGAAGGAACCACATCCGCAGAATAGGAATCAATTCATTGGGAGAAAAAAAAAAGTGAGTTAATTGTTTATTGCTCAATTTCTCTGGATATTAGTATTTTTATGTCCCACACGGAGAAATGAGAACCTTTCAATTCTGAAATTTAAATAAAACATTAATTCATGGGATAGAGGAGCAGGTAAATAAATCAACCAAACAATATAACTTCATTTCAGCACGGTTTGAAACCCTATTTTCTTAATACCAAAGAAAACGAAACCCTAGTCCCTATTTTCTTAATACAGATCTCAAGAGTCAAGGCATATAAAATGGAGGAAGACGAGTGATTTCTATGGAAGAAGATATTTGACGATGGCTGGTTTGGTTGCATGTATTGACTATATCTATATAGATAAATGAATGGTTTGAAAAATGAGTAGTAGTTGAGGGAAAGCAAAATCAACCTAACTTGCGACAAGGCCCAGGATGGCGCCACATGGCATTGGCCGCCCATTGCTAATCACCTCCAACCAATCCTCCTAACGCAAGGTCAAGTATAATTAGGGGTGTAAGGCATCTTATTCACTCTTCCTCTCCTGCTTATTGGCTCTCGAGTGACCTGGTCTAAGTCCACATATTCTCTTACTTTTAGATTGGACACATTGGCCTCGGCTAAGAAAAGTAATTCTCTTTTTGAAGTAAACTTGCGTTATTTGATATCTTCTGAAAGTACAAAAAACAAAAAAAGTTTTTCACTTTTACTCAAATAAGTGAGCAAAGGGTAGTGATTTATACGTAGTTCTTGCTACTTTCATCAACGATTCTAGCCATTGTCGATGCATAGTTGATTCCTTTGAAGATGTTCATACTCAAATTCGATGGTACGAGTAGTAAGCCCATTAACGACCTTGCTAAAAGTTAATAGAAATGAATCAGATAGAGAGACAGAATGAGCAATTTTGATGGATGTGAACTTGTGAAGCAACAAGAAAAAACAAATTCAAAAAAGTAAAATTAGATTTGGAGGGGTGGGCCTTGAAGATATTTTGGCACACTGCTTCATGTCACCATGTTTATGATATTGTTAGACTGGTCTCACATTAAAAAACAGAAGCATTTTGAGGGCTTAAGTAAGGGACCAGGAGAATTGGCTGAGAGTTGAGAACCAAGAGATCACAAACTGGTTGGCCATTGTTACTCGTAACTTCCACCTCATATGAAAAGATGACGACTGACTCTTAGCCGGATTCTGGTTGGTTTATGAGCAGCTCCAACAAAAAACAGAGTCAGTTTCATGGATTTGGACTCTACTCTCGCTTTTCTAATGTACACGTTTTCTTCCTTTTTGTTTTTATTGAAAAGGGGAACTAGGGAGAATCAAAAAGCAGATATTGAAGTATCGTGGATTTAAAATGAGTCTTCTGTGCCTGTTACAGAGAGAGAAGGGGGCACCTCTGGTTCGGTTGCAAGGAGGAAGAAGATGATGAACAATGCTTCTCCTCACATGGAGCTTTAATAGGGGTATTTAGTATGTAAAATTTGATAAAACCATTTATGTTTTAATGGTGGTAAGATCACTAACAAAGAGCTCTCTGGAGGTTTTGAAAAGTTATGATAAATTTTAAGAGAAATGCCAAAAAGTCATGGTGAGTTTGAGATAATATCCCTTTCATAAATTGACCAAAACCTATCATAAGTTCTTTATTTATTTATTTATTTATTTTTAGAAGACTTAAATATACCATGGGGGTTGACCCTATAGGACAACATACCCTTCTTTAATGCATGCAAACTCATTTAAAATTTTTGAAATCCTGTTTTGGTTTTCTGGGAAAAAAATAGAAGAAGGAGAAGCGAGGGTGGAAGAAGAAGAAAGAAGAGAGAGGAGAGAAGAGAAAAAGAAAAGGAATATTGAATACTGGTGATTGGTGAAAACATATATGAGAGAGAGAGATATTGAAAAGTGAATAATGAATACTTGGTTATAGGATAAAATGATCTTTTACTAGTTGTCTTTGTTAAATAGTGTCTTAGCTTCATCATGTTTGACCTTATCAAGGCTTCTATACAGTGCGTGCACTTAAAGTCCACTTACCTAGAAGAATGTGTTTTACAAAGCAAGGTATTAACACCCACCCAATAGTAGGTTCATTCATCTTCAAGTCCTCGTTGGAAACCAGTTCCCTTGTTCAAGAATCCACCATACATGAATATTTATTTCAACAAGAAAAAAAAAAGCTGAAATTAACAAAATATCAGTCGTTATCTCATTTTGTGAGCATTGCCACATTTCTTTCTTTATTTCTGCATTTTTTCCATCCTATTGTTGGGGCCTGGGGGGAGGGGGGTGGATACCTGTTATGCTTTAGTGAATTTATGAAAACTCAGGGTATGTTTAAATTTTTTTTATGTAAAAGCTGGAGCCCAAATCTCCTACGCACAAAAATTTTTTTACATAATATCTAAATATCCCATACATTACATTTATGTTAAATTCATGGGAAGATGTTGATAATACGCGACTGAATTCCCACTATTTTAGTGTGCAGGAATCTCGTTGCTAAAACGGCTCCAGCTCCTCTCACCATCATCCCTCCCTAAACAGGGACCACTCGCAATTTTTTTTTTTTTCATTGACTATTGCAGCTATTTGAGTTTGTCAACGGATTTCTGATTTTTTTCCCCTCTAATTGCCACCCATTTTTGACATTAATAAAATCATGCGGATGGAAATGATGTTATTCATATAATGGTCTGACCAAATGGGAGGCCCATCAATGAGCGGGCCTTCGTTGACATTTGACCAACTTCGCTGACAGCTCACCACCACCCATCCTAAAGGCTCAGTTTGGAAAGGATACAAATGCAAATGTATACAGTGCGTGCAAATGCATGCCAAATATAAAGTTTTATACTCTGCATATTTGCATTTGTATTTGTTATAAACTGAGCCTTAACAATATAAATACAAATATATACAAATGCATATTTACATTTATACTCCTTCCAAACCGAGCCTTACGGATTAAACAAAGCCAAATAAAGCTAATCGTTCATTTTTCAAAACTCAAAAGATTGCCTTGTTTCATAGACATTCAAGATTCAAGACAAATGGCGTCTTCTAAGCTTCTCTGTCTTCTAGTCTTTCAAGCTCTCCTCTTCTTTCCACCAGCCCATGTAGCCTCAGCAAACTCGAATCTCTTCCGAGAGTACATCGGAGCAGAATTTAAGGGCGTTAGGTTCTCTGATGTCCCCATTAATCCCGATGTTGACTTCCATTTCATTCTGGCTTTTGCTATTGACTACACCAGCTCCTCTTCTCCCTCTCCCACCAACGGAAAATTCAACATCTTTTGGGACTCCAACAACCTCAGCCCCTCACGGGTCTCTTCCATCAAGAGCGGCCGCCCAAATGTGAAGGTGGCTTTAAGCTTAGGAGGCGACACCGTCGGCAGTAGCTTTGCTTACTTCCAGCCTACTTCAATCGATTCCTGGGTTCAAAATGCTGTTTCTTCACTCACGAAGATCATCAACGAGTACAACTTGGATGGCATCGATATAGATTATGAGCACTTCAAATCTGATCCCGACACCTTCGCCGAGTGTATAGGAAGGCTTATATCAATACTGAAAGGGAAAGGAGTAATCTCATCTGCTTCAATAGCCCCCTTCGACGATGACCAGGTTCAGAACCATTACTTGGCCCTTTGGAGCAAGTATGGGCATCTTATAGATTATGTTAACTTCCAATTTTACGCTTATGACAAGAGCACAACCGTGACCCAGTTTATACACTACTTTGAGACACAGACTTCTAGCTACAGAGGAGGTAAGGTCTTAACCAGCTTCATCAGCGATGGCAGTGGTGGTCTGTCTCCAGACAATGGCTTCTTTGAAGCGTGCACTGCTCTCAAACAGCGTAATCAACTTCACGGCATCTTTGTGTGGTGTGCAGATGACTCCAAGGCAAATGGTTTCCTTTATGAGAAGCAATCTCAAACACTTTTGGCAAGCCCCAACTAGTGTTATATGGATGTATCTTGTATATGAATAACACCCCTCAAATGGAGAATGACATTCCAGCAGGGATGAAAACGGGATTCCACTCCACTCATGAGTCCATGACCCAACCAAATAGTTAGAATCGGCCTATTCCTATAAACCAAATGGGCCCTGATATCCCTTGATAAACTGAAAAGGCTGCATCCTTGGCACTACAATTTTCGGTTTCCAATATGGTAGCTTATCGAAGGATCTCAATCTTATTGCATTTCCAGTATGGTAGCTTATCGAAGGATCTCAATCTTATTGCATTTCCAATATGGTAGCTTATCGAAGGATCTCAATCTTATTGCATTTCCAGTATGGTAGCTTATCGAAGGATCTCAATCTTATTGCATTTCCAATATGGTAGCTTATCGAAGGATCTCAATCTTATTGCATTTCCAGTATGGTAGCTTATCGAAGGATCTCAATCTTATTGCATTTCCAATATGGTAGCTTATCGAAGGATCTCAATCTTATTGCATTTCCAATATGGTAGCTTATGATCGAGTTCAAGAAATCCAAACCCAATAAAAAAAAACAAAAAAACAAAAAACGAAGTATGCTCGACGACCAGAGAGATAGATTGTATGAATGATAGATATCACTGTATTTTCCAGGTAACAATTAATGGCCTACTGCACTCCGTTTAGAAGATGACCGATGGGGACTATAACTTTGATCCAGGGTTCACTCTAGGTTTAAAGTTAAGCCCAGGCCCGACCTATTTATGGATTGGACCTACCTATGGGCCTATCCATTCAAAGAAAGGCCTCAGTGAATTGGGCGCTTACTCTCTATTACACCAGCTTGGCCCATGACAATCCTAAATAACAAATAGCTTTTAGGGAACCAGTTCGACTGAGATGAGTACAAGACTCGAAAAAATAAGTGGTTAATTGACTACTAACTTTAATTGGGATGGGGAACCAGTTCTGCGTTCGGATAATCATGGAATTCAGAAGTAGAGGAGGAATTGGATTCCATCAAGGTAAATTCCACATGGTTGCTCTGTTTTCTGTTTTCTGTTTCTCTATTTTGCCAATCGTTCTACATCTTTGAGTTTGTCACAACAAAATAATTCAGGTGTTCATGATTTAATTCACGTAGCTGACCCCATATAATCAGGACCATATTTCGATAGATGCTGATGATGAATCTTTGATAGAGAAATGACTTCATGGAAAATCAGAAAGAAAGTCATTTTCCTAAGATTAGTACTTATTTTTTATTATGTGTTCATTTTACAGTCATTTTGTGCAACCAAACACCATAAAATAGTACCCTTCAAACAAAACCATCTGTTTCCTTCATTCTATGTGACAGAACCTAATATGCAACACCATAACATTGCAGTGAGATGCCTTAGACCACCATTTTGTTCACAACCAAACAATTGTTTGCAATGAATCGACGGTCATTTCCATTAAACAGTAGTTGGATGATAGATTGTGTTTCTAGAAGTTGAAAATGTGACAGAGAAAGATGTTGGAACTGTGCGGTGGGATGGTTACATTACTGCAACTTTGAAAATAATGAAGTATTCCATCAAAATCACATTGCAAGAGGAACTTGTAGTTGTAGGTGATTTTGCTACAAGTCTGATAACCCTTAAAATATCAACCCTATATGCCAAAAGTGATTTACTAGCTAGCCCAAACTCAAGTCAAAGCTGACATAAAACAAATGGTTCCCCCCACACAGCATAGAACATCAAGAAGTCACACATTAGAACTAAACTGACCTTGATTGGATGGAAAAAATCAAACTAGAAAAGACGTTATTCTGTCAATTCTTTCGACTTGAGAGGTTCCTGAAAGGGGATAATGCAATTGCAAAGTTGTAAATGATGGGTGAATGATAAAACTAGAAAAGATAGGGCCAGAAATTAAGTCATATAAAGGAACCTGAAAATTATCTCCAATAGGTGATAAAACGATTGAAAATAAACTGAGATGGTTTAGTCACATGCATAGAAGACTATCTACAATGCCTATTAGAAGAAGTGATCTATTGCAAATTAAAGGGGCTAGAAAAGCCAGAGGTAGACCGAAAAGGACTTGGGTGGAAGTGGTAAAAAATTATTTAAGCACCCATAATTTGATGATGGATATAGAACTTAACAAAATGGATTGGCAAAACAGAATTCATGTAACCAACTCCATATATTTGGACAAGTCTTAGATGATGATGATGATCATCCCATAAGGTGTACATGCCCCACAACCATTATCGACCTTTCACTTTGCATGCATGGCTGATACGGGGTGTTATTATTGATTACACATTGAGGGAGGACCAGCTCAGAGAATGTTGAATGGTCTTCTTGATCAGAGTTTTATGGCTGTCAATGGCTGTAATGGCTTCTTGAAGGAATAAGAGAGAAAATAAGGAGAGAAAGAAGAGAGAAAAATACTTGGAATCACTCACAGGGTGCCTATAACCACCCTAGGGCATGGGAATCACTCACCATAGCTAGCATAAGCTCAAGAAAACTCAATATAATTCATTGCCTTTGTGTAAAACGTCCTTACACATTTATAGACTCGAAATTCATAATAATCCTTGGAGTCAAAACTGTTAGACTCATAATAATCCTAGTAGAATTCAAACTAAGCTGTCATATCCTATTTATATTCAGAGAAGACTCAATAACTCTAATCCTACTTATGTAATGACTCTGAAATTTTAAACATAAATAAACTATAACTAGACAATTTATATAAACCCTATCATTGGACCCCACAGAAAGTACAAAAATGATAAAAATACCCCTACTGTCCAAAAACACAGAAATACATGAAACATCATAAAATTCCAATTTTGACTCTTCAGCTCCTGCATCACACATCCATTAATTTCAGCTAATCCATCCACCTCAAGGCTCTACTAGCTCTTTGTTGGACCAATAGCAAAGGAATTAGGAAATTTCCAAATTTGCATGTTTGTGGTCCAATTTAGAATGGCAAATCATATAGTGTATTTTATGAAAATTGTTGCACCATAACTCAAACATAAACGAACCAATGATAAAACAACACCTATGGCATCTTTAACATTGTTAAAGTTTTTGATGATATAAGTAAACAAACCATGTGGTGTCTTCAACATGAACACCATAGTTGGCTTCCAACTGTGCAGGAAGGAGATTGAATGAAGAACTAACTCTTAGCTAAACCACAAAAATTGAGGATCCGAAGTGGAAGCATCCTCCAGCAAAAGAGGATATGAGCATTAAGGTCGTGCTCAGTTGTGGTCCAAACTGAACCACATTGAATCCGTGAACTGTGCCCTGTGCAGTCTGTACTCAAGGAAGTACAACACACTTGCGAGGCCAGAAGAGGAAAAATGTGCCGTGACAAGAAGGAATCCTACAGATCCACTGGGAAAGCATACCCAACAGTTACTCCAAGCACTTGGTGGAGGTATAACCCCAGGCCACTTGAAAAAGTTAAACTCATTTATAGCTTTGCAGAAAGTGAACCCAGTAAGTCACTCACAGGCTCTGGGTACCCACATATATACCTTGAGGAATTGTTGGCAGCCCATCAATGCAATTCTTCAAACCCTAAAATTCTTACTTGAATCAGTAATCTAGGGAATCAAAATATAACAAGAATGTAGCTCTCCTCCAATCCTCAATTGACTAACCAAATGAAGAAAAATACTAAAGCTACTAGGGGTCTAATCTTCTTTTCCACTTACAGAAACCCATTAAGACATACTCCACAAATTTATTATTTCCCATCTAAAACTAACAACCTAATAATACCAGACCCACTTAGCGGCTCTAGTGGTGATACTATTTATGTTGTTGACCCAATTGACAAAACCACGAGCCTCTATTGAATAAGTTTGCCTTTTCATCTAGAAAATAACCCGTGTCTCAATCCTTCTACCCACTTCCTTCTATGTTCCACACAAGAAAATGAAAGCATCATTGCCTGCTACCTTACTTCTGTAGGCATGCATTATTATGAATTGCCTAGGAAAGTTGAATACTTTGGTTGCTCTGCTTATTATTCTTTTATAGTTCTCTTTTCTTTTTTATCCCACTTTTTTATTGGCTTCTTATACACTAGAACTAGAAAAGCATCTTCAATTATTTTTTTGAAAAGAAAAATTAATTAATTGTTAATTTCCTAGTCTACTTGGACGATTTATTTTTGGTCTCTAGCCTTGATTCCCCTTTGGAAAGGCTTGAAGCCCTGAACAAAGAGCAATCAAGTTTTAAGAGGACATTTATACCTTAATTGTAGTTTACCCACTTTAAAATGTCATGTCGCAGAAGTCAAATCTTAGTGTTTGCCATTGGTGTGCCACCCTCAATGTGTGGGTCAATAGTGACAAGTCAACTAGTTCTGATATGTGTGATGATGAGCCCTTGAATTAGAGAGTGCTGGGATTCGATTCTAGTGGTTTCATTTCAGACAACTAGATACAAGGTCCTGTAGCCTTCTGGGTCAGTAATTGCTCAATCTTCCTGTTTCTTCATAATCAGATTGAAAACGACAACCCAAACAGGAAATATTTAATTGGGTTCAACTGGGTTGGTTGTATCTGTCTAGAGAATGTCGAATTAAGGTGTCTTTGGATCCAGAAAAAGTGGAACAAAAAAAGAAATAGAAGGATGAATTGTTGGAGCAGCTCAAAATTGCCTTCTGCATCTGCAGAAGGCTGTATTGAAATCCAGTGCCACACGAAGGGTCTCCTTCCTGCAACCCAAAAAAAAAAAAAAGATTGTTTTTCTTGTTAGTTGCATGTGACCTCTTAATGCCAAGTTGGCTGACACTTCGAAATACACAAGTTGATCAAGTGAAAGCACTGTGCATTACGTCAAAATGGGTGCCTGGACGACTGGCTTTGTACTCAAGTGGGTCATAAGCCCCCAGGTGGGGGGACTAGTGAATTGTGTGTGTGTGAGAGACAGAGAGAGAGAGAGTTGAGAGTTGAGAGTTGAGAGTTGGTTCCTCCAAATGGCTCCATCTTCAGCTTTAAGTTGATAGTTTTTAGTTTCCGACCAAATTTGCTCTCACCATATCTCTTGGTTCTACGTGATCATCATTGGTAGTTGAGATTCTTATAACATTTGTGTTTGTCCTTATGAACAGGTATAGAGGATTCTTGCGGGTCTAGCAGAGAAGATGCCCATCCCATTCCCTCCTAAGCTAGAGCCGCCCTTGGGGGACCTTGGCTAATTTTTTCTTAGGTAAAACCCTATAACTTTAAAAGTATTTCAACATGCCCATCCTCATCAAAAGACAGAACCAAACTTCTATTATTAGAATATTATTATTGGGAATTGAGGGCTCCACACTTCTGTTATATTCTTAAATATCAATGGATCAGAATCTTTTATCTTAGGCTCAGTTTGGAAGGAGTACAAATGCAAATATGTAGAGTGCAAAACCTTGTATTTTGTATGTATTTGCACTCTACATGTTTGTATTTGTACTCTTCCCAAACTGAGCTTTATGATTTTATTGAACAAGCTGCAAAAACTAGGGTTTCGTCTCTATGCTGAAGTGAAAAACCCACGTCTATAATTTGTTTCTATGGATTATCTAGCTTGTAACGTAACAGGTTAGTCCCCCCATCTCTTTTGGGGGTGGAGTTGGGGTTTTACTTGCAATGATAGTATTATTCTATCTGTTTCATTTGTCTTTAGCTCCGTTTGGGAAGAGTGTGTTGTCATTTTCATGAGCCTTGCTTATTTGTATTTGCACTCTTTCCAAATGGAGCCTAAAGTTTAAACCCTCTTCTTAATCATCCCTAACCTAAAATAAATGATTGGAACTATATGCTCCCCACATGGTATGTGCTAAACTATGTCAAAGTGATGAATGGGTATCCAATTAAAATATGGGCCACTTGACACCCCCCCTCTCTCTCTCAAGCAGCCAAAACTCTATCTTTTTCCCCTCTCTCTTCTACCACTTTCCTTCTCTTACCTTGCTCTTCAGTACAGTAACCTCTCTAATTCTATTCTTGATAGCTAGGATGGAACAAAAAAGAAATTTCTCTCACCTTCTTGATCCTTGATCACAACTTCATCTCTAGAAGAACTCTTCTCTATAAGTAAGCAAGTTGTGTAGACTTTGAAAACTAGATTTATCTAATAATGCCATTAGTGGAAGCCTTCCTGCTATATTCACTCTTCTCCCTTGTTCTTCTTGAACATCATAACAATCACCTTGAGTAGCAAATTTAGAAGGCATGGATAGATTAATTAAATTTCTCTCGGTTCTTGACATAAAAGAAATCAGCTCAAGGAAACATCTCGTTATTTCCATTATCTCTATATTGTATAGAGGAAAATGTTGGAAATCAAGAAACAGTGTGTCCAAAAAATTGTGTTATAGAAATCTCACTTCTGAGAGGGATGAGTGGGAAAACCATGAAAAAAAACCTAGGAATAATTTCAATAAGTGATGAATTGAGGAAAAGTAGAACAGATAATTTGGGTTTTGGAGATAAAGAGCAACACCACTACAGAACTAGTTAGAAGAAGTGATGAATGGGCTAAAAGAGCAAAGGGACAAATCAAAACAATACATGAGCTTAATAGTGAAAAATCAGAAATGGCTTAAGAACCCATAATTTAACAATGGATATGGCATTGGCCAACCACCCTATATAATTGGTACAGGGCTTAGAAGATGTTGATAATTTATTATGTTGAAGACATGGTACACCTTGCCCTTAATTGTTGTATGCAGCTTGATCTAGTTCTTCTCCTACATTGACTGCTTGAGTGAGAGAAGAGATGAATCAGAAGAGCAGCAGCACTGAAGAACAAAAAGATTGAATCTGTTAAGAAAACTGAAATTCAATTTGAAAAAGGAAAAAAAAAAAAAGACTAGTGGAGGAAAGTCCTCAACCTAGTAGTCAGAGAGGCTGAAAGGGTATCCAAATGAGGGGAGAACAGTCGTTGGCATGTAATTGGGTTAATTGGGTTAGAAGTGAGAGGCAGGCAGCACGGCAGGGAGGGAAGGAGGGGCCAGTACTAAGTAGCAGATCCGGAGTCTGTGCGTTGCTTCTTATTTGAGAGCGAGAGCAAGTGGTGGGGGCCTATTCCTTTCTTGCCTCAGCATGCAAGTTGGGTACGAATCGATGTCTCTGACTCTGAGAGAGTCTTGAGGCAACATAAAGCCTAAGCAACAATTGAATTATGGAGTTAAATTGGACCACAGTGAAAAAGTGCGCCCCTCCTGCCTGCCCATTGTTTGACCGAATGTCTAGGTGAACAACTGGTACCTCCTCCCCCTCACTCAGATGGTTTTATTATCTCATAATCTAACATCTTAGGGGGCCCAGGGCCGGCCAGGCCCAGCCATCACCAATGGTTCGATTCCTTTATCAGTCCATTTTGTTAACCATAATTACTCCAGCATATCTCAGATAGACCGTCTGAGTGCGTCACATACCTGTCTGCATTGTGTGTCATTCGGTGACTGCCTAAACCAAGCCCAAACTACTAAACTCAAGCAGTCGGTGTCCACTGTCCAAGCCCAAACTCCAGTACTCCAACTCCAGGGAAGTACTGATTAGTGATTACTGAAAATTGCTAGTTCAACTCTTTTATCTGGGTCAGTCGGGTCTCCTCGGGTTGCTCTGAGTCGGTTTTGTTTGAAACTTAGGCGTATCTAGAATCGTATCAGTCTCTGGACCAGACTTCTCCATCTCCATGCATTTGGATTTTGAAACAGGAAGCATGTACGCATCTTTGGTCTGATTTCTCATCTTTTTCTACTTTTTTTTAGACCACCTCAAAGCTAGAAACTGTGCAAATATTCTCAAACCCATTTTATAACGACGGGATGAAGGGACATCTCAGAGAGCTATCAGTGATGTTGTTATGAAGAGACAGGATTTCCTCAAAGCTAAAAGATGCGAGTTTCGAGACCGGCCCCTATTTATAATCTGGATATTTGACTCTGGAATCAAGGGTCCATGGACATGATGATTGATGACTCGTCCGAGTTGCAATGCAAAGGCGGGTCAACGCCTTCTCAACTATACATCAGCATCCACGTCACTGTCCAGGCATCCAGCACTGCAGCAGTGCAGCTCAACTCATCTCTTTCCTCGTGCATAAAAAGGCCGAGGGGTTGAGAGACTGCTCTCCATACTCCATACTCCATACTCCATAGCATACAACTAGCCATAATACTCGCTACCAACCCCACTCGCTGGCGCCATGTATGAACATGGAGATCTGTACGCGCTCAGCTGCAGTTCCCCCAATCTCGTCGGCTACCCGCCGGACATGGCAAGCACCCCTTTATTCTTCCCAGCCGTGGCATCTCCTCCAACATTTGTTCCGGGCGGAATCATCAGCTACGAGTTCGACTCAATTCGTGACGCTTTAGCAGCACTGAAATCAGAGGTTGGTAGCAGCGGTAGCAGCAGCAGCAGTTACGGGACACCGAATGCGCGACTGAGTCATTACGTTCAGAGACCCAGCCTCATCCACAGAAGCATGAGCAGTCACTCACTTCAAAATAACGAGTTTCATCATCATCATCAACAGCAGCAGCAGCAGCTTCACCAACCCATTTTCTCATCTTTCAATGAATCTCGTCCAGAGGCCTTGGAATTGGAGACATGTCCCATGACCATGAGAAAGGTTTATAGCACGGGCGACTTGCAGGTGCGCTAGCTCACCACTTAAACCCTTCGTCTTTCTTTCTAATTAGCTCGGTCGTATAATGAAGTTTGTTGGGTTTTGTATTTTGTAGCAGGCCATTTGTACGGTGCAACACAGTCATCATTCCGGGAGCCCGTTATCTCACGAGAATTGCAGTGCCGAAGGATCAAACAAAGCTGTTCGTTACAGTGCTGAAGAGCGAAAAGAAAGAATTGAAAGATACCGAAGCAAGAGGAATCAGAGGAACTTCAATAAGAAGATTAAGGTTCATCTCTCTCTCTCTCTCTCTCTCTCTCTCTCTCTCTCTCTCTCTCTCTCTTCAAATGTATTCGTGTTTTGTTTTTGTATGTTATAGTTATACATGGTTTTGCTTGTTGCAGTATGCATGTAGGAAGACGTTAGCGGACAGTAGGCCACGCATCAGAGGTCGGTTTGCAAGGAATGAAGAGGTGGGAGAGAATTGTCAAGTTCAGTGGAACCAGAGCGTGGTGGACGAAGATGAGGATGAAGATGATGTTTGGATCAATTTCCTCCATGCCTTCTCCACAAATTTAATTCCTTAGCCTTAAGCCCCCCTGAAGCCCAAGAACAAGGGATTCAATTCGGAACTTCCCATTTTAGCATTTGTAGTTTGTTTTGTTTTTGCCCCCATTATATATCGTTGCAAGTCTGTCTTAACATCGATGTAAATATGCTTAATTAATTGTCTGGTATTAAAACAACTACATTACTTGCTTGCAAATTGCAATCGATTCAGATTCTGTAGTGTTAGGGTCAAGCCACATCATAAATTTATGAGCATGGAATACTTAATGTTGTCATGCAAAAAAAATTAACTGGACTCCTCGGATCTTAATCGGATCAGATGGGTTCAGAATCAGATCCGATCACATGCGCACTAAAAATAGAACACCAAAGGCGAGGAGGCAGAAGTAGGTGCGCATAAGAACAAAGGACATAGGTTTGCAGGGGGGCTATATATTGGCCAATTGGCAAGTGGAAAGGAAAGAAGTAGGAGCAGCGGCTCTATAACACAAAGCTAAGACGGGGGCACTGAGCGCAACTTGGATGGGAAAAGTGGTGCGGCTGCTTTTTTAATAACTGGCGAGTGATGTGATGATAGTTTACACTTTACACACTACGAATATATTAAACGATTCAACAGTACTAAAGCTCACCCAGGAATTTGGATCTCTGTATTTAACGATGCACCCAAGTATCAACATGCTTAAAAGACCTTTTTCTGTCCACTAGAGTCTAAAGCAGAAGGCCTCGTCATTGCACGCGGTATAGCAAAGCAGTCTCAGTACTCCTTTTGATGAATTCATCTCTTTAAGTTCTTGCTCACAAACAATAGCATTTAATTTAACAACGTCTCTCTCTCTCTCTCTCTCTGTCAATTTAAAATTGTGAATGATAGTAGCCGTCGATGTTCATTAAATAACGAATTGAAATTTTATAATGGTCAGACATAATTGAGTCTAAATTAGAAACAGAATCTGACTTTATTGGGTAAAGACTGCTACTATGATGCCTTGAGACAACCCTAGAGGTGGGGAGGATGGTCATGTAGATTCTTGTCGGTATGACCTGGGAAACCCACTGTGTATCTGCCTCTAAAAAAATTTGTTTGTCTGTTTGAATTTTGAAGAGATCAAAGTAAGGGGGGAAAGATAAATGACCTCACAACACCAAAAAGAAATGAGAGCTGATGCTGACTCAGTCCAAGTCATTTATGGATCAGTAAAGTTTGCTTGTAATTTGATACTGCTTCCACAGTCAATGTGATAATCACCTAATATCCTCATACTGGTTATCGTGACAACAAGATGAGTCAAAGGAAAACCTATTTGCAACAAATTTTTTTATTTAATTCTGAATATGGGAATGAGTACTCAGGATTAATTTAAACAACATTTTGTCATGGCCGGAAGTGGCATGGTATTTTGTTTGGCAAGTTCTAAATGATATAGTTTTCAGGAAGTTGCTAGGTCCTGTAATTGGGTTTTCAGTTCAGTAAATAAAACTTTAAGATCTTTATAGGAGTGTGATTTAGTCCCCACAGGAAATGTTGTAAAAAAGGATAGCATATGCTTAGTCTCTCTGAGCATGGAAAGCTATTTTATTCAGTGTGATGGTGGAATAAGTGCCGGAAATAGAGGGACTTGTGGCTTTTGTTCTTATACTAATCCTAAAAATTTTTCTTCTGTGGGTGGCAATCTGGGGTTTATGAAAGAACCAATTGAAGCTGAGCTAAGGGTGGTTTTTGAAGCAACATCTGATGTGGACGCCGGCAGCAGCAGCAGTAATTTAGTGTTCTCAGCAGCAGCAATTTAGTGTTCTCATCCTATCTTATCTATTCAATATTCTTGCCTTATCTGCTTTCAGTAGTAGGGCTTAGTAGAGTCTTATCTATTCAGTGTTCTTATCTTATCAGTTCAGTAGTAAGGATTAGTAGGGAGTCTTATCTTATCTTATCTTATCAGTTCAGTAGGATAGATTAAGAGAGTCTTATCTTATCTTATCAGTTCAGTAGGATAGATTAAGGGAATCTTATCTTATCTTATCAGTTCAGTCCTATCTTATCTTATCAGTTCAGTATGATAGATTAAGAGAGTCTTATCTTGTCTTATCAGTTCAGTTCAGTAGGATAGTTAATAGGGAGTCTTCCTAATTAGCAAGGAGTCTTCCTAAAAGTAGGACTCTTATCTCTTGTAATCTCCTATTTAAGGAGCTGATTTTATTCAATAAAGGCATCGAAAATTTCAGTCAAGAAAAAGAGCAAGGAGAATTAAGTGATCGCTTGGACAAATCACCATTAGGGCACCAAGATAGGTTCATCAAGAGTAGGGAGCAACAAGGGAAAATAGGAGGTTTTCCCCGTGGACCGACCCATGACGAGATCCTATTCCCGGGCCCATAACAACGTCTTTAAATAGTTTTTCAGATTCAAAGAACGTGGTTAATGCTCTTCGAGGGAAAGACAACAAATTCTTGGGTTTTTCGCTAGTTTGCTAGATAGGATTTTGTCTGTAGTTATAGTTTTGAACAATGTGAATTTTGTTTATAAACCTAGGTTAGATACTAAAGTTGCTCATGCTCTAGATCAAAACACAAAATATGTTGATTATGTTTTCTATTGGTGGTATACTCCACCTGAGTAGCTGGAACCTTATCTTTGTAATCTTTTCAATTAATTAAATGATAATTCACTTATCAAAAAAAAAAAAAGGAAACCTATTTGACAATAATTTGAACAAGAAAAATAACTTAGCTAGCAATGGTAGCATACAGAATGAACAGTTGAACACAATTGAGATCAAGATGTTGAGATGCATGTCTAAGAAGAAAAATAAGCCTAGGAATTAGCATCTCCAAGGAAACCTGGAACTAAATTAATCAAATGAAACCTTTTCTTATATAGTTATATAAAAACAGAATAATTCCAAATTTCCACTAGATGATCAGATAAAGGAGTCAATCAAGATGGTTATGTCATCCGCATGAAGAAAAGAAATTCCGCAATAGCAACTAGATGAACAAATAAACTTTAAAGACTGTTATGGGCCTAGGAATAGGATCTCGTCACGGGTCGGTCCATGGGGAAAACCTCCTGTTTTCCCTTGTTCCTCCCCTTTCTTGCAGAACCTATCTTGGCTTCCTAAGGGTGATCTGTCCAAGAGATCACCTAACTCTCCTTTTACTCTCTTTCTTGACTGAAATTCGATATCCTCATTCAATAATGGTGTCTCCTTAAATAGAAGATTACAAGAGTCCTAGTCCTAGGGAGACTTCCAACATCTTTAACATTGTCCCATCCTGAATTCGATATCCTCATCTTCCTCTAGTTTCACCAGGAGGCAGAAAAGTCTCGTGCACTTGTGCCCTATTGAGTAGAGTTCATCGCAATTAAAACATTGTCCCCTCGCCCTGCGTTCCGCCATCTCAGCCCTGGACAAGTGCTTAATAGGGGGTGCAACGACGCTGCTCCCCACACTGGATGCTGATCTGGAATTGTTGCTCGTCTGTGGCTTTCGTTCTTGGCTGGTTGCTGAATATGGAGCCATTCCGAGTGGTTCCGGGGATGGCCATGCTGATGGAGCCCGCCCCATACTGAAGGTTCCCCGGCTGAGTTGTACCTTGCGTTCGAAGGTGCGAGCTATATTCATGGTTGTGACCAGGTTGGGAGGGTGTTGCATCTCCACGTCCACCCTTAGGGGTTCTGCTAACCCTGCGGTGAACATATCTACTTGTTGATCTGGTCGTACCGAGGCTGCCCTGGCGAGAAGGGTTTGAAACTGGCGCTGGTATTCAGCCACGGTTCCAGTTTGCTTGAGGTTAATTAATTCACCCAGCGGGTTGCTCGTCAACAGGGGTCCAAACCTGAGGAGGCAGTAGGATTTAAACTGTCCCCAACTAAGCCCGGGTTCTTCTTGCTCCAGATGGTAGAACCAGAGCTGTGCCTCTTCCGTTGACTGACCTTGTCTCTGTCATTCGTGCGCTGGTTATGAAAGAACTGTTTGCAGTGATATAACCATCCCAGTGGATCTCCGGTGCCGTTGTAAGACAAAAATTCTAGCCGGCTATACTTGGGAACAACCGTGGCTGCTGGGCCGGCAGTTTGTTGTTCATCGGACATCTCTACTCAGTTTGGTCGGCGGCTGTTGGTGGTGGCGGTTCCCTCGGAGTTCCTTTCCTTGTTAGAGAAATACGATTCCAGCAAGCGTTGCAGCTCCCTGACATCGTCTTTGACCTCACGAACCTCCACACTGGTTTCCACGATCCTATGCTCCAGTTCGTGGACCCTGGATGATAGCTGCTCTAGATCTCCCATGACGCCTTGCTCTGATACCAAGTTGTTATGGGCCCGGGAATAGGATCTCGTCACGAGTTGGTCCACAGGGAAAACCTCCTGTTTTCCCTTGTTCCTCCCCTTTCTTGTAGAACCTATCTTGGCTTCCTAAGGGTGATTTGTCCAAGAGATCACCTAACTCTCCTTTTACTCTCTTTCTTGACTGAAATTCGATATTCTCATTCAATAATGGTGTCTCCTTAAATAGGAGATTACAAGAGTCCTAGTCCTAGGGAGTCTCCAGCAAATCTAATCAATTAATAAGATAAGATAAGAACAAGTAATCTAATCTAGATAAGTCTGCTGGTGCCGAACTGGGTAGGATGAGAACATTGAATCACTGCTACTGCTATCGGCGGCGATGATACTTCTTCCTGAGGAATGCGTCCATAGCAAAGACTGCAAAAGGTTGGGGAGATGGATAGAATGGAATTGATGTTGTGATCTGTGAGGAATGATTGGGATGGTTGTGCTATAAACCAAGGTACCTGGAATCGAAATATCAACAAAAGACATTTCAAGAGCCATGAAGCCACAACCATACAAATAAGGTAAAGAATGAAGATGGCATGGTGACTAACAAATTGCACATTTAATACCTCCAGTTTGCTTGACCCCATTAAAAATGTGAATTAGAATATTAAACAAGTGGAGCTGAAGTCTCACTCCACAAGGTGAGAACACGATGGCAAGGTGCCAACTCGCCAGCCGGTAAGGCCTCCTGCTGGTTGTAGCAGAGACTTGGGATCAAATCCCACCTGCACCTGGGGTTGGGGATGGGCTACCCCCTTCCCCCAGTTGTGTAGCCCCTTGGAGCCAAAAAAGAACAAGTGAGAACACAATGATCGTCCAATGCATGGACAGGAGACTGTCAAAATGTTCAATCTAGAAGGCCATTAAGAAAAATTGATAAGCCTGTGCATGACCTTACCCATACAGGTTGTAAGACTCCATGACAAACTTAAGTCAAGAGGGTACAATACAACATCCTAGACTCTAAAATAGGCTAAAATTTCTTTTTTTTTTTCCCTTTGGCAGGTAAATTGAGGTTCAATTCACATGGCCTCAAGTCTGAGTTGCAAACATACTCATAAATGGCGTACCATGTATATCATCTAAACTCCCAATGACACTACATTCAATGGCTTGATGTGAAACTGAATTATTTGAGAATATCAAGATTTTTATATTTTATTATTTTTATAAATAAACCATTTCAGATCTTACTACTGATGATTGCTTAACAAAGAATGAAGTCTACCTGATCCATAAAAGATCAAACTTTGATAATGAACAAGGATAACAATATCTTAACCAAGAGCCCTTATGAAAACCATTATTCTATGTTTTTTGCTTTTTCCTGTTTGTAATAATGAGCTGATAAATTGATGACATTAAAATATTTGACCATAAAGAAAAAAAATAGACAAGACAATACTTCACAAGTCTAAGTGTCTAATTGCAAATAGACGGTGAAATAACTGTAAAACAGTATTTTGTGCAAAATTTAGACTTATCCGGTGTTGGAGGGTAAACCTCCTTGAGTTTGATCTTCCATTTCAACTAAAACTGAATCAGCATCTCCTTTCATCTCATAATAAGATTCTGGTAATTGCGTCTTGCCTATAAGACAAACTACACCATTCTCATGCTCCCCATCCCATTCTAATGCCAGGTTTCCCTCAACAGGAAAAACAGAATCCTTAGATGGTGAAACACATCCAGCACACCAACACTTCTAGGGGCACAGTATCACATGGTAAGACAAATGTGACCAAAATTACATCCAACACAGATCTGTTCCAAATGTGACCAAAATTAGCTCACGCCTATTGACTGTTTAAGTTTGTCATCCCAGAGTTTATGGGTCTCATTTTCCTGCCAACCAGTAAGAACTGATGAAGAATCATTTGATACAGACACCAAAAGAACTTCACAACCAAGAGGTTTGATGTATCAATAGACTACTAGTTAAGAATGTATGACCATCGGGAACTCCATGAATGCTATTTGATCAATTGGAAACTTCAACAACAGAAGCTGATCCCTCATATCCCTTGGAAGCATGTAACAAGTCTTGAGTATTATTCAGTACCTGTAATTCAGCTCCAGTGCCAGACAGCTACTAGGCTTTTAAAGAGCAAAGGAAGACCAAAGAAAACATGATCTGAAATGATAAAAGAATGATTCAAGGACTTATAATTTGACAGAAAACATGGATCTTGATAGCAGGCAATGGCACGAGAGGATTATTGTAGCCAACCCCAAATATTTGGGATTAAGTCTGAGATGAGTATTAGATGCTATCCTTTCCCTTTTGCTATTCAAGTAAAATCAATGGTTGTAAAGGTTTGGAACTTTAGTAGAGGAAGATAAAATCTTTGCAATATTATCCAACAAAAAATCACCTTAACCACTATAAATTTGATCTAGTTAATGGCAGTACATAAACCAAGTTTCGGTGTATAATGTCCTCTAGATGAAGTTCTTTTGATTTTTATGGTATACTTGAAATATTTCTTCTTCCTAGAGCACTAGCTATTATAAGACCTGCAAAACATAAAGCAAGAAATGAAGAACTATCAAATTATCTGAACCAGAGAGAGCACCTTATCTTAAAATAACAGCAATATCAACAATTCTACAATTTAAACATGTCTGCAGTACTTAGAAACAGCTTCTTTAGCTAGTTCCATAGAAAGGCCAATAAATTGATTTACAGCAGCAGCAGAACTTGCAATCAGATTTTCCCTTTTAAGTGAAATGGAAAGTGCTTGTCTATACTGACTTTCCATCAAAAGCACCTATATTTTATTTAATTTTTCCTGATAATGGATTCCATGAATCTTTTATTTATTTATTTGATAGATAATTCCATGACTCTAATTAAATTGCTTCAACTGCATATCCTTCCAAAATGATTACCGAACAAGCCACAATTGAATGTGAAAGCAACTTTTTGATTGCTCTATGCTAGGGTCCACACAAGAAGTTATTGCACAACTCCCAAGCATCCTTGTTCAGTCTATCATTAGAAAATTTAATCATTTTTTCTAGTACACAGAAGAAATAAATCCCCTCTATAGAGATCTAGCTCTATTGTTAAACCCATTTTTCATTTTCTGTTCATTGGTATATCAGGAAAATAGTCATAAAAAATTTCCAGAGAACAGTTTTCCTGTTGGAAGACAAGACTTTTCTATGCTATTTCCAGAATGGTTGACAAATTGGGTTTATACCTGTCAACATGCCATTTTTATCTTGGTTTGTTAAGGGTTTTAGCAAGCAAGGTCGTATCTAATAGAATTGTGCCCTTCACTATCTGCTGGTGCATCAAGAAAGAAACTTTAGTTTTTTCCCCAGAAAGACACAACATCAATGCCGGTATGGGAGAGGTGAATACATGATATTTTTCTAGTCTTCCATCTTGAAGGAGTTTGATGGCCTAAAGTTCTCTAATTTTTGTAACAACTAGGAAAAGATCATATTTATGACTTGGTTGTTGCCTTTGGTCCCAATAATAACTATAGATAAAGGAATGATATGTTGGATGAGTTACATGTAATTCAGGGTTTATGGGAAGGTCTGTGGTGTTTGGGAGGGGATTTCAATGTTATACAATTTTCTGAAGAAACTAGTAATTCCCAAAAGTCCATTACAACTAGCACGAGGAAGTTTAAAAGCTTTATTGTCAATTGTGAGTTAGAGGAAATTCCACTTTTTACAAGATAGACTCACTTGGAGGGTGTTTGGTTCCATTTGCATTTATCGAGTAAACGGTTTGTACTTGTGTGGCTACAAAACCGAGAAAAGCAATTAATGGGCGCCATTAGGCACCACATCAGCAAAGTGCCAATAAACGCCTACCCGTTTCAGGAAGCTCCAAAATGTAGATTCCTGAAACAAGAGAGGCACACAGAAATTGATGTTTGCTTTACAAACACCGATATGTATGGATGCAATTAATGAGGCCTTTGCTGATGGGGAGCCTATGTGGCACCATTTACTAAATAAATGTAAACGGAACCAAACACATACTTGGTCTAACCTACAGGAAACCCCTTTGTGGTCAAAGTTGGATAGACTTATCTTTAACTTATCTTGGGAAATTATTGGGGAAACTTGGTGTCTAGAGCTTTGCCTAGGGTAATTTCGAATCATTGTCCTATAACAATAGGTTTGGAAGATTTTATCAATGGAGCTAGACAGTTTAGGTTTGAGAACATGTAGTTAACCCACCAGAACTTTGTGAATAAAGTAAAGATTTGGTGGAATGAGGAATTGAAGGGGATAAAGTGGAAAGGGGTAAGATTTCACAAGAAACAGTAGAGGCTAAGATCCAAAATAAAATGGTGGAATAGGGACCATTTTGGAAGAGTTGGATGAGAAAGAATTTCAAGCTAATTTGGCTGAGGATGATAGAGATTTGAGGAGACAATTGAAGGACTTGGAAGAGGTACTTCTAAGAGAAGAAATAAGTTGGAGGCAGAAATCAAGGCACAAGTGGATTAAGGAAGGTGACGGAAATACTAAGTTCTTTCATGATGTGACAAATGGAAGGGGGAGAAACAACTTTCTGTCTAAATTAAAGGTAGGAAGGGATGTGTTTACTAATCAGGATGATATTGCTAGGAAGTTTGTGGACCACTTTAAATCAATTTATAGAAGACCCCTGAATGAAAGGTTAGAAATAGAAGGGGTAAATTGGCCAAGATTGGATGAAGAGAAGATGTGGTTGGAAAGGAATTTTGAGGAAGAAGAGATTAGACAGGCGATGTTCTTAACAGATAGATCTAAAGTTCCAGGCCTAAATGGTTTTACAATGGCTTTTTACCATGATTTCTAGGAAGTGATAAAAAATGATCTGTATAAGGACAACAAATAACTGATCTGATCTTTGGTCAAGCTCTTCCTTCCATCATTGGTCAAGTTCAAGGGGTTCATTTGAGGACGACAAATAACTGATCTGATCTTGACTGCCAATGGATGTGTGGAGGAGATGAAGAAATCCAAGCATAGAGGCTTTGTATGTAAGCTAAATCTTGAGAAAGCCTGTGGCTTGGTGGATTGGCAGAGTTCCTAATAGAGGTTTTGAGGAAATGTGGGTTCGTGGAAAGGTGGTGTAGTTGGATGTTAGTTTGGTTGTGTTAGCACTTGCCATTACTCCATCCTAGTAAATGGGGTGGTAAGGGATTTTTTTCCAGCCTATAGGGGTATTAGACAAGGGGGTTCACTTTCACCTTTCCTTTTTACCCTATTAACTGATGTGTTCAATCGAATTATCACTAGGTCTGATAGAGAAGATGTTATAAGGGGATGAAGAATAGGCAGAAACCGAATTCCAAATACTCATCTTCAGTTTGTAGATGATTTGGTGATTTTCTGTGATGGAGGCTATAATGAGAAGGTGGGAAACCTTAAGGAGATTATTAGAGCCTTTGAAGGAATCTCCAAGTTGAAAATCAATCTAGAAAAAAAGCTGCATAGTGGGAATCAATTTGGAGATTGTGGAGATTGAGGTTGTTGCAGATTGTCTTGAGTATTCTATATCCTCTTGGCCTATGTCCCATTTAGGGCTTCCATTAGGGGCAAACCCTAAGGAGAGATGGAGAGTAGGTTCTGGATTCAAGTCATAGAGAAGCTTGAGAAGAGGTTAGCTTTGTGGAAGAAGAATTATATCTCTTTGGGTGGTAGGATCACTTTGATAGGAGCTACCCTCATGAATCTACCTACTTACTACCTCTTCTCCCGATCTCTTTGGAAATCTCTCATCATATTTTCTAACTTCTTCGCTTCCCTAGGTGGTATCCCAAGGACAGAGGTAAAAAAGATCACTTAATTAGATGGGAGGTTGTGGGTTGAAGTAAAGAGGAAGGGAGATTAAGTCTAGGTAATGTGGTTAAAAAGAATTTGGCATTGTTAAGGAAGTGGTTGTGGCAATGGCCTTTGGAGTGAGAAAGGCTTTGGCATGAAATGGTGAAGAGTATTCATGGATGCTCAAAGAATGGGTGGGATGCTAGTGCATCAAGGAGAGCTAGCCTAACAACACCATGGAAGGCAATTCACAAACTTCTCCCACAGTTTCTTAGTTGTGTCAGGTATGATGTTTGTTCTGGTAATTCTATCCGGTTTTGGGAGGACACTTGGATTGGAGATCTTCGCCTAAAAGACCTTTTTCCATCATTGTTTTCTGTTTCTTTGTATAAAAAAAGAGGTTGTTTCAAAATTCCTTTCTTATTTGTTAAATCTGTCAGCTTTGACTTGGAACTTTAGTTGCCATAGAGGGTTAAGGGATGAAAATGTTGAGTGTTTGTCTAATCTGCTTTGCCCCCTTGATAATGTTTGGTTGGACCCTTCAAATCCAGATAAGAGGATTTGGGCCCATCATCCCAAGGTTTTTCTTTTTTTCCTGTTGTTCCTTTTTTAAGTTCCTTTGTCAAACCTCCTCCAAAGTCCAAACAAGTTGTCCCTTTCAACAGAATCATCAATGTTTAGATGCAGGGCAAGGAGTTCGTCCTATCAAGTGCACCAACATTCAACTTTTGTGGAGCTTTGACTTTGAAGCCTGCAGCATCCTGATATTTTGTTTTCCACATAACCATTCATCCTTGAGTTCAAATAATCAATTTCAATTCATTGCCCAGCCCTACTTTTTTTCTCCCAATTTTTAAGCTGTATGAGTTATGGAATGCACATTTTTTTATCTCTTTTTATTATTATTTTAAGAAACCCAACAAATTTAGTTAATAGAACGTGCAAATACGGTTATATTTTATTTAGATGGAAGCTAATCTCTTGGGCAATATATATTTTTTTCTACAATCACTGCACAGCGAATTATAATTTTTCAGAGCAGGTTAGTAAAGTATTCGCACCTTGGCAATTTAAACCATTTTCTTCCTTGCTTGAAGCTCAGAGATGAGATGAAACTAGGTAACCACGAATTATACCCTGCACAGCTGCGCTGCACATTGATAATACAAGTAACAATGCATTGCATCATTTAAAAAAAAAAGAAAATGATACAAAAAAAAAAAGGAAAAACCCCCGAGATGTGAAGAAAAAACCCCAATCGCTGCTTTGACCATGGATATAGAAGCAATTCACGAAAGTCGAAAAAAGGAGTTGTTATCCACGAATCACAGAAACCTTAAAGCCCTCTTTGAATGCGATCTAGTTTAAAGGATGGACAACAATCGAACCATCGTCGATGAGTTCGGCTTCGGTCAGTGAAGGCGCTCTTCTGAAATAGACCTAGGCCTCGCTCAAAAGCTCTAAAGCAAGAAATGGCAGTTTCTGTTGGCGGCAGAAAGAGAATGGCAGTTGCTTCAATCCGAATCCATTAGTCATCTCCACGTGTCCACATGTAACTCACTCCTACTCCGTATTTAGTGCGTTTGAATTCGAAGCGAAAATATTTCGACACGTCAACGGTTGTTGAATCGGAGCTGGTTTCTTAAAATCTAACAACATACAATGAGTTTGTTTTAAAAGACAAAAAAAAAAAAAAATAATAATAATGAAAAGGAAAAACGACAAACAATGAATTGCGGCGGCGACTTCTTCGTCCCTTCTTCTTCAGTGTTCGGATCAGTGCCATTGCAGCCGTGTATTGGCAACATCTCCTCATATCATGGGTCATGGCTGTAACTGGTTGTTGGTGCAATTATATTTATCATATTTATTTTTTTAATAATATCATTTTATTATTTATCTTATAATTATATTATATTTTATTTATTTTTTAACTTAATTAATTAAATCAGGTTTAATCTAAGAAGTTGAATTACAAATATTAATATGAGCCTCACATATTTTAGAGTGAATACAATTTTTTTTTTTATAAATTAACTCGGAGTTGGACATTTTTTTGTTTTATGGGTAACTATATGTCTAAAGTCAACTCTCTTGCCAAATAATGGAATTAACTATTCTCAGTTTTTTGAGAATAGGTAGGTATGTGTTTGAAGAATAAGGCTTCTATTAGATCATTTTCTAGGTTTTTTATGATCACCAAGGTAGTGTTTTCGCTTTTGCATTAAGCCATTACAATCATTCCCACCACAAGTAACAACTAAAAGCACATCTCATTGCACAAAATGGCTTTTGAGTTGGCTAACACAGATGAAGGATCATGCATTTTATTCTAATAATGACCTTAATTGACTACCATCTCATTGGGCCTAGGTTTGTGTTCAAACCCAACCTAGGCCTAATGCTTCAAGCCCAATATGGCTTGCATATATTTAAATAACACGTATCTTGTATAAATGCATATATGTTATTTTATTTTATATTATATAAATATTATAATGTGATACTTATAAAATATATTATATGTAATAGTTTATATTATACAATGAATAAAATAAATTTATATTTCTAAGTTATAGCCCTTATCATAGGTGCAAAGCCCAGTTCATGATCACTAGTGGTGGAGTCAAGAATATTCTTTTGGGGAGGGGTGGGGGGCAAGATAAAGAAGAAAATGAGATAAGGAGTAGAGGAAGTAGGGTTTGAGGAAAAATAGCCCGAGAAGGTTTGGATTTATTATAGATTTTTGTAAAGAAAATATAAATGAGTTTATTTTATTTTGGGAAGAGAGTGATCCTTTACAATTTTAATTCAAAATTTGGGGGGGGGGGTATTAGGGGTGCAAATGGATCAGATCATGATTTGATTCAATCCGAGAAGATCCGATCTGATATATATTAAATATATATAATACATATATATATATATATATATGTTATTTTATTTATTTATTTATAAATATATTTTTATAAATTTGTGATATTATTTATTTATTATTAAAAACAAATGAAGAAAATAATTAAAAAATACTTGCAAATTTTGTTTTTACTTTATTTAAATTAGTATATTTTATTTTTCTTTTAATAATTTATTAATTTTTAAAGACCGGATCAAATCCAAAGATTCAACTTACCAATAGGATTTAAATTGAAATCGAGTCCTATCAAATCGAATCGGATCCAACATTAACAGTGTCAGATTGGATCAAATACACCTTGATTTGAATTCGATCTATTCAGCTTGCACCCTTAGGGGGGAAGGGGGTGTAAGAACCCACTTTATTATGTTTTTAACCTAATCTCCCTAGGCAACTATGACTTTAACCAACATACTTGGCTCTGCCCCTAATGGTCACCCCTAGAGGAGGAGAACAAAGCCACACTGATGGAATCCATGGGGATTTCAAAACCTGATTTGGATTAGCTGAATGGCAATGGTTGTGTATTAAATGATAATGCCCCACGCCAACCATAAATGCTATAAGTGAGAGATTGATGGATTGTGAACCGCATGAATTTATGATTAGGGAATTATCATATTCCCCTCACCTCACAAATTCTTATTTGTTTGTATAGTTGGAAATAATGATGGGTGGGAGAATCTGGCACGATACAAGAGGGAGGGAAGGTACTATATGTGGTACCATAAGGGAGAGTTTTGGAAAATAAAATAAAAAAATAAATAAAAATTTGTAAAGTGGGATAAAGTGAAGATTGTCCTTTATCATTGATGTAGATTATTACCATTGGTTCCACAGCCTATTAAACAACTATTGTATTCAATTAATCCAATTTCATTTGGTGTTTTCCCCTTCTCATTGCCATGAAACCTGTCTAACTTGGGCAACGACCAGTGCTGGTGTCATCATCCCATTATTTTTTAAATGTCAAGATTTCCCTTAAATGAAAATATGTGGTTTTACACTAACCAAAATACCCTAAAAAGAGTTCTATATCTTGCTTGAACAGTGGGTTAGAATCCACCCTCTTTGATAGGTGTATCCACCACTCTCAATATTTTTCTCAAAGCACAAAAAAAAGACACAAAAATTGATAAAAATTAAAAAAAAAATTATACTAACCAAAAAATCCAACTTTTCAAAAAGAAATATAAAAAATGATATGTTTTTTTTTCTCAAAAATATATTCTAACCAAAAAAATCAGAATTGTAGAAAAAAAATACATAAATGGTCGAGTTTTCAAAAAATATATCTCAAGTAAAAAATGGTAAAAAATTGTAGAAAACAAATAAAATGATAAAAATCTCAAAAATATACATATATATTTCAATAAAAAAAAATAAAAAATTTATAAAATTTATAAAAAAAATCTCTCTAAGTTGGATATTTTGGTAATTTTCCTGCTTCCTCAGCTCAAAACAAAGAGGGTGTAGATGCAACAATCTCATATAAAATTCATGGGAGGACACTGCTATTGGCATAAAACAGGGGTGATGTCAGCAACCGTACTCGAGAAGATATTAAAAAATCCCTCCAAATCCAAACGCACCAATCCGAAGTGCATCTTAACTGTTGCCGCAAATCTATTAAAATTTTGACACGTCATTTGATATTTAACTGGCTATCACCAACAATCGGTTGGAGCTTAAAGAAAATAAAAATTGATAAAAGATTTAAAATCTTTGCAAACAAAAACCAATGTCGACACGACAAAGCACTGCTCTACTAAAAGCTCTCGCGTTCTGCGACTCGAACCTTCTCCCCCAACCAGTAACGACAACAAGCCTTATTAATGCTATTCAAAACGAATCACAGATTTTAGCGACCACGGCAACGGTATTAAGTGTTAATGAATCCACTGATTTGTGTCAAGAATCCTTTGTAAGACTCAAACTCTAACTCATTTTTGTAAGCTGTCAACACTGATCAAGCTAATGGACTCATTGATTTGTGTCTGAAAATCCCTATAATACCACTTTCCGGAAGCCCAATAATGTATTGATAATAGAAATTTTCGAGAACCTACCAAGAAAAAAAACCCGCGACTGCTTGTATATATTTTTTTTGAAAATATAAATTATTATTTTTACTTTCCAAAGCTTACCGTAGATGAAGAAAATATGCCTCATGTCTTGCAAATCCAAAGCCAGAACCACCTTATTTTACTTGACAAAAACTTTGTCTTCGCATTAATGGTTGGAACTTAGGCTTAAGTTGCCTTTGGACTAGAACGTGAGGATTTGTCTTGCATACCCAAATTCACAACGGCGAGGAAGGCTTTGTCGGGGGAGAAGGGTTTGAGTACGAAAACATGAGGGTTTCGAGTCTTCCTTTCTGTCAATGTTTATTGTTTAGTTTTTTTTTTTTTTTTTTTATTTACAAAAGCTTTACTTAGATTTATCAATATTTTTATATAAAAATATTCTTGTCATTCATAACTAGCAGTCTAGCATTAAGGTTTCGATCGCTTGCCGGTGATGACTGGTCGAGCATCGGAAAACGTGTAAAAACTTCAATTGAGTCTAAAGAAAAAATTTCTTAGAGTCCAAACGCACTGGATACGGACTGGCCTATCCCATTTCTGCGCAAGGTGACAGACGGATCAACATCTACGTCGTGACACTTGGGTCTAACGTGGCAAGAATTAATTATCTGTGATCGAAAACCTCCAAAAGATGCTGACAAAGAACCCTCCTTTTCCGTTTTGTGTACCCTCCACTTTCGTATCGCCGTACGTACTTTCTCCGTGCTCCACTAATTCCGCTCATCCTTATTTAATAAATAAGAAAAATGAGTCGAATTGACGTTGCATGATGCAAGGTCCGACCTTTCCCAGGTCGACTTTCCTCTATAAACAACTCCACGAGATGTCTATGAAGCAAAAAAGAAAAACTCCACGAGATGTCTCTCCTCACTTGTCAGCAGCGGGACATAAGATGATCTGAATTCCTTCAAAACAGGGGATTATCATTCCACGGCCACGGCCATCCTTGTAAGCTGTTTGGTTGTACGCTCAGAGTCAGAGTTCTTGCAGAGAACCCGCCATGGATTTCGACTGGGTTGGCTTCCTCAAAGGCATGTTGAAGCCGGTTGCAGCACTTGCCGTGGTCTTAATGGCGGTTGCTCTGTCGATGGTACAGAAACTGGGTTTGGAGAAGGAGATGATCTATTCGATTGCTAGGGCCTTTGTTCAGTTATCTATTATCGGCTTCGTCCTTCAGTTTATTTTCAGTCAGAATAACGGTGGCTGGATTGTTCTTGCCTACTTGTTCATGGTTCGTTTCTTTACAATCATTTTTTTTTTCTCTTCTAGTTCTGGAACAGGGGTTTAGTTTGATTTTTGGGAAATAGTTGGGCAGGCTACTTGCATGAGGAATGAATTACAGGAGAATTGGCGTTAGAATCCTTTTTTTTTCTTAATTTGCTTTCATTAACAACCCAGGAAACCTTCTGAGTTCTGAATTGAAACAAGGCTTTTTAGGTTCATAAAATTTAACGATGGTACAGCAATCTGTTGACTTAGTACCATTCATGGCTATGAACTTAGCTCGATCCTTATAAATCGAGACAGAGGGAGAAAAGGGTGTTTCCCTCTCAATATGCAGTTAGAGGTCTATAGTAATGGACTCAGACAAAGATGGTCCTAGTTGAAACAGGGGAACGCGTGTACTCTGTTTGTATAAATCATCAGCGCTGTCACTGTGTTAAAGACGAGCTTAGGTTCTACCTTATGTAGATTGGTGCTTGAGATTGGAGTGTTAGTGGGGTTTCTATATGACTGATAAATTAAACAATGGAATTTGAATTGGTGGTGATTTTAGCTCCAAATTCCTTCATTTTTTTTTTTGCCCGCATGAAGTTGAAATCGCTTTTTGCGCTAGATATTATTTCTAGGACTCTTCTGTTGATCTTTAAAATTTTCTTCTTGTCTACATTCATTGGACATCCACATGAGCAGATGGATCTAGAATTAAGACACTGAATTCTAGGAGGGGTTACAGATCTTTGATAGTCCCAAGTCTCAAGGCTTCTTCCAGTAGATCAGTACCCGATTCAAAGACCTTGAGCGGTTGAAGATAATAATTTCATCGAATTATACATGTCTTCGTGCCCTTTCAGGTTTCTGTTGCTGGTTATACAGCAGGGCAGCGCGCTAAACAAGTGCCACGTGGGAAGTACGTTGCCGGAGCTTCCATTTTGGCCGGAACTGCAGTGACCATGTTCTTGCTGGTGGTGCTGAATGTTTTCCCCTTCACCCCACGGTACATCATCCCTGTTGCAGGAATGATGGTTGGCAACGCAATGACTGTAACTGGGGTTACAATGAAAAGACTCCGAGACGACATAAAAGTTCAGAAAAGCCTGGTAAATTGACTCACTTCCAATTTAAACAATTTCATCTTAGTTTAAGGAAGTTAAAAGCGGTAGATCAATTTTACATTTCCAGGTTTTCTTAAACATAAGTAAGAAATAGTGGTCAGAATTGTGAGAATCTTTGTTTAGGTTGAGACAGCATTGGCCCTTGGAGCAACCCCACGTCAGGCCACACTCCAGCAAGTGAAAAGATCTCTGGTTATTGCTCTCTCTCCTGTGTTGGACAATGCCAAGACAGTGGGACTGATCTCTCTGCCGGGCGCAATGACTGGTCTTATAATGGGAGGCGCGTCTCCTCTGGAGGCCATTCAGCTGCAGATCGTGGTTATGAACATGCTCGTCGGGGCATCAACTGTCAGCAGCATTATGTCCACTTACCTCTGTTGGCCCGCCTTTTTCACCAAAGCTTACCAGTTGGAGACCAAGGTCTTTGCTTCCGAGTAGGCACCCAGCTGTGTTGCATTTGCATATATATAGATGATAGCAGATCTCCTACGGCCAACTTGTTGAATGTGAGCTAATGCATGCAACTGCAGGGAGTTTTTGTTCAGTGACAGAAGCTTGATTTTCTACCAACTTGTGATTTTGTGAATGAAATTTGCTGAACTCTTAAATTTTTGTAACCATTTAATGAAGGAAATCCCACAAGGAGTTTGGTGAATATATAGCTTCGTCTCTACTCTCTACAGCCTACAGGCTGTTTCTTTTTGGATTATTGCAGTGGAAACAGGATTTGGTGGAATGAATTAATGGACCCACCCACTCACCAAAAAAATAAAATATTCAGTCAGACTTCGTATTTTGGCCCTTCTTAACCTCCCTCCCCCAGAATGAATTGTGCAAACTGTAAAATACAGGGCTACTCCTTCCTCACCCGATTGATGACTTTTTCTCCAAAGGTGCTTCCCAGACTCCCAGAAATCTATTTTCGGTTGTGAGCAGTGTGAGCCACAGAGCCAGTACTTGGACAGTTTCACTGTTGCTATGTGGCGCTGGCCATCCTTTAGTCCTTACTGCAAAAGAGGGAGTTCTACTTTTCCCAGCAATATCGAATCCCCTCTACGCTTTATTTGGGTATATTCATCTACCAATGCTTGATTCTTGAGCACTCATTGTGGAGGCATCCATTCCTTGCGTTGCGTGATTGGACAAAGACAAACCTGGTGCTGATGGAGATCATGTTGGAATTGGAATTTCCCGAGCCTCATCGTCGAGCAATTCCGGCCCACGGAATCTGGTTCCGGGCCTCTGTGAGGAGAAATCATGATCTTAGGAGGCGTTCTGCAATGTAAATTGATTTTCTTGTTGTCCGTTTCGAAAATAAATCAAAATTATTTAATTTAAAAACAGATGGTTTCTTAAAATAAAAACACAAAAATATGTTATTGGTTGTGTGTGTATTTTTGGTGTTGTTTTATGTTCTTTCATTTGATTTGAAAAACATTTTCTTCTGCATCATGTTCATATAACTTCTATACTAGAAAATTTGGTTTTGTTTTTGATGTAACCGTTTCTGGTCACGTACTATTTTTTGTGATGTATAAATTTTTTTTTCGCTAAGTATCTCGTTATTTGACCTGGTGGTGACGTGCCTTGGTGATGAGCTACTTGGTGGCAAACTCCCTGGTGGAGAACTGCTTGGTGGTGAGTTCCCCGGTGGAGAGCAACTTGGTGACGAACTGCTGATGGCAAACTCCCTGGTGGAGAACTGCCCGGTGGCGAGCTCCTTGGTGGCGAATTGCTTGGTGGTGAGCTCCCTGGTGGCGAGCTGCCTGGTGGCGAACTGCCTGGTGGCGAGCTGCCTGGTGGCGAACTGTCTGGTGGCGAACTGCCTGGTGGCGAATTGCCTGGTGACGAACTGCCTGGTGGCGAGCTCCCTGGTGGACTCGTCATTTGACCTGCTCCTACGTGGCTTGCAACTTAGAGGATGGTGGAGCTCCCTGGTGCAGCGCAACCCGACTACCCTCTGCATGAGGTGATTTCCTCTCCTTTGTAGGCGGCGGGAGCTGAGAGACCTGCGAGAACTGAATCAGAGGACCCAGAGGTATTTTCCCGGCGGGGACTCTCCGATGCCTAAGTTAGCATTCTGATTACAAAGAGCTTGGAGAGAAATGAGAAAGCTAGAGAGAAGGGGTTACCATCCTTTTTTCCCCTCTCCCTCCCCTTTGGGGAGTGAGGTCTTTATATACCGGAGTCCTCGCGGGTTAGGTGGGTGAAAAGCCTCCAAACGGTAAGACTCGTCACATCCCGCAAGAACTGGGGTACGGTGGTGAACTCCTCGAGGTAGTTAGGCTAGCACTTGTGTCAGGCGGCCAGGTCGGTGCCTGGGCCAGGTTGTCAGGGCAGCGCCTGCGTCAGTCGGCGGGTCGGTGTCTAGGCCAGGTTGTCAGGTCGGCGCCTGTGTCAGTCGGTGGGTCGGTGTCTGGGCCAGGTTGTCAGGTCAACGCCTGTGTCAGTTGGCGGGTCAGTGTCTAGGCCAGGTTGTCAGGCATGAGATCTTCCTGCGATACGCCAAACTACTCCTGTACCGAGCTACCCTACAAGTAGTGAGCTGCCTGGGAGAGCTATGCCGAACTGCTTATGTCGAGCTTTGCCGAGCTGCCTGACTCCTTGGTGGTGAGCTCCTTGGAGAGCTGCCTAGCTCCTTGGCGAGCTCTTTGGCGAGCTATCGAGTTCCTTGGCGAGCTCCTTAGTGAGCTACCGAGCTCGCGGGGTACGCCATTATGATTCATCGGTGGGCGTCTTATGGACAGCTAGGTCGGCTAGGTCGGATCATGTGCCAGGCCAATCTAGGTCGGCCAGGTCGCGCAGGCCGCGCCAGGTCACGCGTAGGCCGCCCGTAGGCCGCGTGCAGGTCGTGCCAGGCCAGCCAGACCGATGCCCGGGTGGGGTAACAACTTGGTAAGTTGTTGCCTGGGTGTTTGCCTGGTTGTCACGAGGTGTCACATGTTGCAATTTCATTGGAGGGCCAAATCTGCACTCATCAATTTCCCTCCACTCCCGAGCTGAGAGTAACTCAGCGAAGGGAGTAGATTTTTTTTGGCCTGTAAGTCAACGAGCTAGTAAGTGCTGATCCAATTCCTTAGGCTTTGGGAGCTGCCTGTATGTGGTGAGTTGCCAGTAAGTTGAGGGGGTCTCTGCCAGTTCAGTAGTATAGCCCTTAGGCTCTGGGGCAATTTATAGTTAACTTTTGCTAATTTTGCTCATGTTGAGGAAGCGACTGGATATTTAGCAATAGTGTGGCCCGTAGGCTTTGGGAGTGACTTGTAGTCTACTATTTTTTTACTTTGCCCGTGCCGGAGAGGCGACTGGGTCTTAAGCAGTAATGTGACCCGTAGGCTTTGGGAGTGACTCGTAGTCTACTCTTTTTTTACCTTGCCCATGCCGGAGAGGCAATCGGGTCTTAAGCAATAATGTGGCCCGTAGGCTTTGCCTGTGAGGTTTCGAGCTATGATTGTGCTGCATCAGCTTCGTAATGTCGGTCACCCACTCCTACAAGAAGCTACTAGGAGCTCGACCTTCGGGGGCAGCACTACTAACTTTAGGTTACCAGCTCACATGGGAGCCTTGGAAGGCTCGACCAGTAAAGGCGCCTATGTAGTCTGTTGGCCGCCAAATCCCATGGAAGCCACGAAGAGCTCATCTTTGTAGGAGGGACCTTGCAGAGAGGACTGATGAGGCATTATCTGAATTGAAAGTAAGGTTGGTAGAACTACTTAGTCTGTTAGCTCCCTGCATAGTCTTTGAGTTCATAAAAAATGTAAACTATAAAGCGATAGCTTCAATTTCTAAAAAGTGAGGACTTAGCTTTGGTAAGATGAGAACTTAGCTTTTGTAGGATGAGAACTTAGCTTTTTGTAGTGTTTTCCCACAGACGGCGCCAATTGATGTAACCGTTTCTGGTTACGTACCATTTTTTGTGATGTATAAATTTTTTTTGGCTAAGTACCTCGTTATTTGACCCAGTGGTGACATGCCTTGGTGATGAGCTACTTGGTGGCGAACTCCTTGGTGGAGAACTGCCTGGTGGCGAGCTCCCTGGTGGAGAGCTACTTGGTGACGAACTGCTTGGTGGCAAACTCCCTAGTGGAGAACTGCCCGGTGGCGAGCTCCCTGGTGGTGAACTGCTTGGTGGTGAGCTCCCTGGTGGTGAACTGCTTGGTGGTGAGCTCCCTGGTGGCAAACTGCTTGGTGGTGAGCTCCCTAGTGGCAAACTGCCAGGTGGCGAGCTGCCTAGTGGCGAACTGTCTGGTGGCGAACTACCTGGTGGCGAGCTCCCTGGTGGCGAACTGCTTGGTGGCGAATTGCTCGGTGGTGAGCTCCTTGGTGGAGAGCTACTTGGTGACGAATTGCTTGGTGGCAAACTCTCTGGTGGAGAAATGCCTGATGGCAAGCTCCCTGGTGGTGAATTGCTTGGTGGTGAGCTCCCTGGTGGTGAACTGCCTGGTGGCGAACTCCCTGGTGGCAAACTGCTTGGTGGTGAACTGCCTGGTGGCGAATTGCCTGGTGGCGAACTGCCTGGTGGCGAACTGCCTAGTGATGAGCTCCCTGGTGGACTCGTCATTTGACCTGCTCCTAGGCGGCCTGCAACTCAGAGGATGGTAGAGCTCCCTAGTGCAACGCAACCTGACTACCCTCTGCATGAGGTGATTTCCTCTCCTTTATAGGCGGTGGGAGTTGAGGGACCTGCGAGAATTGAATCAGAAAACCCGGTGGGGACTCTCCGATGCCTAAGTTAGCATTCTGATTACAGAGAGTTTGGAGAGAAATGAGAGCTTGGAGAGAAATGAGAGAGCTAGAGAGTAGGGGTTACCATCGTTTTTCCCCTCTCCCTCCCCTTTGGGAGGTGATGTCTTTATATACCGGAGTCCTTGCGGGTTAGGTGGGTGAAAAGCCTCCAACGGGATGAAGACTTAGTCACAACTCAAGAAAAGGGAGATAGATATGTCATATGTGAAGCACGGATAAAACCCATGTGATGTACGCTGCATGTTGTGCCCTCATGACCATGGTGTTTGTATGATTTTTGCTTTTAGGAGCTCCGGATGTGTGTGACAGTGTGAGTGGGAACAAGATATAGAGAGATTTTCTAATTTCATGTGCATTCCGCCATCCATCTATAATAAAAATAACCCTCTAACTAAATTATTTTCATAAAAATAACCCTCCAACTAAACTATTTTGATGTCAAATAAAAAAAAAAAAAGGGGTCATAGCTGTTTCAACTTCCAACAAAACATTTAAGTGACTAATTTTTAGGCGTGAGGATATATAATTGCTATGAGTCGTGCTTACAGTTTAATATTTGACTGGTCAATTTAATAGAATGAATATAAAACTTTACGAAATTTAAACAAATGACTATAATAAAAACACAATAAAAAAAAAACACTATAAAAAGGGGTTCTTACAGTTCAATCCACCCCTAGAACATTCGTGACGTTTTCTAGGAATCATATGTACGGAAATATTTTCGATGTGCGGCGGGATGTTAATGTACGAACAGAGCTTTTAATTCCAAAGATCCGGGCTCCAATTAAATTTAATCTAACTACCTTCCAGATTGCCTATTGGACGGTTTAGATCTAGGGATCAGACTATTCTGAAGTTTATTTGACGGCTATGATCTCTTTCCTTTTTCGTTTCGACTGGACGGTTAAGGAGAACCAGTCCTCTGCGAGCGCAAGGTGCTTCCCCATGTTCCCGCCCATCACCCGGAATACGGAGAGAAACATTTCTCTGATGCTACGAATTCCCGGGAAAACACCAGCTCCCATATTGCACCAATCTTTACTCCCTCCCCACCCTTCTGCGCTGTTATCTTTCTGAATGAATAATCAGCCAATCAGCCATTTGATCTTGTCTGGGAGCAAGCGTTATGACGGTTCGATTTTTGCTGAATTCAGAAGTTCGTAGTGTTATTCTCATTTTTCCTGTCTTCGTTTGCTTTCTTCCAGGTAATCCTTTTTTCTTTCAATTTTCGTGCTTCAAATTGTTGATCAGGACAATTTTCTATTTGAGAAATTCTGTTCTTCTTCCCGGTTTCAAGGGTAACATCGTCGACACAAAAAGAATTTAGCATAATGGCGAGTTACGCCTCGGAGATTGATCATCAATCATATGGGGTATGTTAGAGTTTTAGACAGATTAAGGAGATTCAGAATTGTCTAGGATAGAGGGGATCTTATGCATGGAGGACATTTAAAACCCGTTCAATAAGGACTTTGGCCAGATAATCAGTGACAAAAAGAGCAAATTGGTTGCATTGAAGGAAGGGGATCTTATCATATGGGTCGTGAGTCATTAAGGAAACTGATCTTACTAGTAGCTTGACATCAGAAATTAAATCTTTCGTAGGAACAGAGGACGCTGTTTCACGTACAAAAGAATACGCTTTTTTTTTTTTTTTTTTTGGATCTTTTGTATGTTTTCTTTTGTTAATTTTGATTATTGGGTCTCGATCATATTTTGGGAGAATGGATGTAAAGTAGTTAGTTTGGCTCAGATTGTCCTAACGTGTTGGCTTCCCTTACTTTTCTTTCTTCATTTCTCGTTTTCCGTTTACCCAGAATTGTAATTGATAACATCAATAAGAGAATCAATCCTCCTTCGACCATTGGAAACATTGTTGCTGGCATCCAAACCCGTGTTATGCAAATCAGAGGAAAAAATCAAATTTATTTAGCATGCACATAGAGAGGGAAACCAAATAGCTGATTTCTTAGCCAAAGTTGAGAACCTGGAAAGCATCGATCATGATCAAGACCTTAATTTCTCAGACTTTGATAGAATTTTGAAAAAAGGATTGTTCGGGCCGCACTAGCCGTCTTGTTTAGTGCTTCTCTTTCCTTTGTAACCAAAAAGGGAAAAAATGAAAAAGAAAAGCCTCTGTTCCATGATTTTGGAATGGAAACACCCAAAAACACACTCCCAGAATACAGATAATGTGGTTTCATTTTTTGTGGCCTGCAGTGACTACATAAATCTATCTACTTGGAAAATTTCCTGAATGCAAGGTGGGATTGGGACATGTATCCTGCATAGCTTTCTTACTTTGTTGACTCGCTATCTTTGACATCCTTCTTTTTCTCCTACATCTCTCTCTTCCACCACATACATATATGATATATGTGCGTATGGAGGTGCTCCATAATTTGAGGCTTTGTAAATCCGGCATTCTGTAATTCCCTCACTTTTTTCCAGCTCGTAGCTTAATTAGGAATGCATACATCAGATTCAAATACTCTGTGGCTTGTGAATTCAAATCAGCCCCCCACAAGATTGCCCCTTACAACGTCCCACAGCACATTCTCGTCATATATTGAGAACATCTCCCATTGATAATCCCAAAAATGATAATGTCATCATTAGGAGATGTTTTCAATCCAGGGTGGGGATGTGCTGTGGGATGTTGTGGGGGGCAATCTTGTGGGGGGCTGATTTGGTCTCGTGGTATGTGAATGGAAAATGGGAATTTGTTTTCTTTCCAGAAACCTAAACAATGATGTGTCTATTTGCAGGAGCCTTTTCATCTGGAACTGTTACACTGACGTCGATTCAAATTTTTAGAACTCATGAATGGCTAAGTGCAAAGCCAACAATTTATTTTCGATGTCAAGGGGAGAACAAGACAATTTTACCGGATGTGACGGAAGCACACCACATATATGTTTTCAAGGGTGAAGAATCCTGGCAGGTTTGTAGTGGTTCTTAATACAATTTAAAAACTCAAAATATTTATTTATTTATTTTTTGTTAGATGCTATTTTGTCTTGCAAATATTTCCAGGATAATAGTATTGCATAACATACAAGGCAGTTTTTGCTCCTGGAAGCTGCAGAGTTCTGCCACAAGTTTATTATTTTTGGTGATTCTCTAAACCACTTGTATGGTTAAGTGGGCACTTGAAAAACATCCCTGCTCTAGTTACTATTCGTTTGATAGGTTATGAAAAACATCCCAGCTCTAGTTTTTGCTCCTGGATGCTGCAGAATTCTGCCGCAAGTTCAACTCTGGTGATTCTCCAAACTACTTGTATGGTTAAGTGGGCATTTGAAATACATCCCAGCTCTAGTTACTATTCGTTTGATAGGTGATGAGAGAGCTACCTGTTTAATTATAAACAGATTGACTCAATCAACTTTCCACAGCAAATGCTGTTGGGAAAAGATGGTTTGTCCTCGCATGACATTTAGGCTGTGTTTGGTTTGAAGGAAAAAGGTAGAGAAAGGAAGGGAAACCAAACATAGCCTTAATTCTTATTCCTATCTACCTTTCCCTTCAAACCAAACATAGCCTTAATTCTCACTCCTCATTTTACCATGTCAAGTTAATTGTCGTTAACCTGCCGTGTCTGCAGCAAGAAAGATAGGAAATTGGAAAAAGGTAGACCTTGCTAGGTATTCCAATCACTAGGATGGAATTAGGAGGGTACTGCTGATTTTTCGAATCTGGTTCAGAGGGGTAACTATGGTTTGACCTGAAACACTCCCTGTAGGGGTGTATCAGGAAGGCCACAATATAATACGTATTGGTCAATACAAACCAGTACGTAACGATATTTTGAATCTTGATTTGGAAAGACTATAAATACAAATATATACAGTGCAAATGCAAACAAAATATAAGTGCAGGCTCAGTTTGGAATGAGTATGAATACAAATATGTAGAGTGCAAAACATTGTAATTTGCATTAGTTTGAATGTGTTTGTACTGTACATATTTGTATGTGTACTCCTTTCAAATGTTGAATCAGGGTATTTATATACTGCTGTTTGTGGGTTTGCAAGTGTTTGTTTGACATATAAAAAAGTAATGATTATCAGATAAAAAATGTATTTTCTGACAATTTTGTGCTGTGAAAAGAGAGCATTATTATACCTATTTTTTGGATACAATTTTCTATTCTTTTGATAAAGGCATTGGAACATAAGGTAGTTGGAGCATTTAATGATGGGGACCACACTTAGCACCGATTAGTATAAAAACGGCTTAAAATCTGAACCGTGTTTGCATTCATGAAACGAAAATAGGATAAATATATAATATATAATATACAAATATATTTGCGTTTGCATTACAACCGAACGCACCCTTAAATGCAAATTCTAGAAACATTTGAACTGAGATAAATACAATAGAATTTCTGCATGATCTTTGCACAACCACATAGACACAATAGTTAAATTGTGTTTCCTAGTGTACTTTTTTTAAACGTTTTTTCTGTAGCAGCTTTCAAAGATTTTACTTCATGCAAAATGTCAATATCAAATACAAATATCGGCATAAACACCAAAAGTTCCTGTAAATGTGCAAGAACAATGCATCCACAGTTACATTGCAAACCAAATGTCACAGGTGTCATCGACTCTGCCAGCCAGAAACTGATTTGGGAACAAGTGCCATTGCATTTGAGGCCTTCTCCAACTTGGTGATTTCTTCAACAGCTGCTGAACTTGTTTCAAGCACTTGACCTCCAAATATGATCTCATCTAAAATAGCATCCATCTTGCTAAAATTGAACACAATTATACAATGTCAATCTCAAATGCATTCTTGAAGCATTTGTCCTTTGTCTCAACAAATACTTGCATAAGATCAAGCATAGCTAGCTCATTTTCAGAACTATCAAACACAAAGACAAAGTCGAGGGTTGCATAATGCTTGTATACCATCAAGGTATCCGGAGCGGAAATTGCATCAGCCTGGATAAAGTTGCTTACATTCTCAGCTCTCGCTGCTTCTCTGCAGGCTGAAAATCATAGAATTTGGCAAGGCAAATCTTGCCTTGGGTGTTCAACTTTCATCACCATCAATGCCCATATCATGCTGACTCCTAAATTGAAGCTGAAGGTGGCGCATTTCATCTCTCCCTTGTTTCTTAGTATGCTAAAAGGAAATCATTTGGCATTCGTCCAAATAGCTTGCAAGGGATAAATTTTGCTTTACTGATGTTCCAGTTTTGGGAAGTTCTTGCTATTTGCCTTCTGGGTATTTAGTTTCAATTTTTTGGAGAGCTTTTTCCATATGAAAAGACGCCTTTTGCCTATCCAAAGGAAGCTTTCCATCTCGTTGCAGATAATAGTACTGGGTTGGTTTCAATTTCTTAAATCAGTTAAGCCATTGCCATCCTCCTCGGTCAATCAGCAGGTTTTGGTGCAGGAGTGGATACCTCATCTGTCAAGCTTGATTTTGAGGGTTGCTTAATCGGGGGTTTAGGTCCTTGTATAAAAGGTGTTTTCAAACATGGCAGTAGAGATCACCATTGTTTCTTCTGGTCTGATTTGGGATGGCAGTTCCAATATAATTTAGAGCCAAGTTGCTGGTGCTTCTCCAAGGGCATTATTTGGTGTAATGGTAAAATCTTGGGCTGGCAAACTTGAGAACACAGGTCTGAGTCTGAGGGCGGCCACAAACTGTGCCCAGTCTACCCCTCCCGAGACCCCAGATAGCTGGGACCACCATTGGGCAATGGCCTAATGCTGGTGCTTCTCCAGGGACTTAGTTTGAGTTGCTCCTGGGGTTTTGACCACATTGAGGTGTAGGGTAACTATCAGGCCAGTTAATCAGATCATGGAGTATGATGGAATGTATGCAGTCACTAATGATGGTCCCAGCTATCCGGGGTCTTCGGAGGGGTAGATTGGATATGGACCTTGTGCGTGTGTGGATTTATGCATGATTATGAATATATACATAAGGTTTATGTGTATGTGTTTTTAAGACAGACCGAAGAATAAGAGTGATGAGCTTGCTGAATGAAAATGGATATAGTGTTTTGACTTTTGACCTGTTGATGAAGTTCAAGGGCACTTTGCTAAATGGATATATTTTATTTATTTTTGTCCACTTGCTTTTTCAAATGGATAGGGGAGAGGGGGGAAGACTGGAAGAGTGGGAGATTTGACCCATTGGGTGGGACACATGGAAGAATGTCTTATTTGCAGTGCTCATTGGAGTAACTTTCCAATTTAGTAGGAATTAACTGTTGTTGGAAGATACAAAAAACATTTTCTCTGAGTGAGGAGAGTCCCGCTTTGGCCGGAAGGGTGCTTAAGCAATCAAATGTTTTTATAAGCCTCCCTCTTTCTGCTAGGAACCCGGAACTGTTATGAAGCATGTTTCTAAAACCTAAGAATTGCATTTCATTTCCAATTCCACTACTAATTCTTTGAAACACCGAGTGTGGAAGTCCCTGCCTAGGATGGTTCTTGTTACTAAGATCCAGGTGATTAATCGCTAGATACTAATTTACTTGCAGATAGGCTTGCCAGATTTCATTGGAGTTTGTATCTCCAAATAGCCTAGTTGTATCTGCTAATTTACTTGCAGATAGGCTTGTAAGATCTCACTGGAATTTGTATCTCCAACTTGCCTAGTTCATGCAATAGATCATTATATTGCAGATGCTGTACCCAGTAAATTGGTTACTTATTTTTGTGGAATTTTATTCAAGGCATCTAATGATGAAATTGTGATGTTCTTGTTGCAGCCTCTGACTGAACTTGCAGAAAAGAAATGTAAGAGATGTGGGTTGTATGAGAAAGACATCATAAAAGCAGATGCGATTTTTGATGAGTGGGAACTTTGTCCTTCTGATTTTATGGCTCCTGATGGGAATTATGTGCATTCCAAAGACAAAGAATTCAATGCTACATTTTTATGTAGCCAGTGTGTTGAAACTGGTGAGCAGTTCTATAAAATGTGCATTTATTTACCAATGTCAACTTATATGTTAGTTTAGGAAAATCTTTATCAAATAAAGGGGTATAAAACAATTTTAATCGGAGGATTTAGGATCTTAAAATCACAGTATCTTTATGATGTTATAGCTGCGGCCCATCCTAGAGTAGGCTGTCACTATATGTTGGTCCTAGCTAGGGGTTTTTGGGAGGGGTAGACTGGATACAGTCCTAACCTCCCTCCAAATATCAATCATGGTTTGGCCATTCTAGTTTACTAATGATGTCACTATATGTTGTGTCTAACCCTATTATAAATAGTATCTAATTAAATCCAGCCATCCAGGCTTATCTGATCCGAGTCTGACCCATTGACAGCCCTATCCAGGAGTTAGTCCAGAAATAATAGAATGAATCGAAAATATTGGTCTTCTGTTGGTTTAGCATTTCATTGACATTTTCCTCTACTCATGTCTTTGCATTTCAGTTTATTTAGAGTATACCTTGTAGTTGTATTTCTGGTGTTGACCATGTGATTGTAGGTTCTAATCATACTTCTGGTTCACAGACAAAGTTGTTGCAGGAAAAGGAATAAATGTGGTTTGGGTGATAATGATCAGTGTGTTGGTTTCTGTTGCATCCATCCTTGGTGCTGTAGCTGCTTATAAATACTGGAGGAGGAAAAAGAGAGAACACGATCAGGCACGCTTTCTAAAGCTCTTTGACGAGGGTGATGACATTGAAGATGAAATCGGTATTGGAGATATGATATGAGAAATCATATCCTGTCTGACATTATTTCGGCTTTACTGCCCTGTTTATATTGGTAGTTGCCTTGTGTAAAATGAGTAGCAGAGTCTAGAGATATGGTATAAGAAATCATATCCTGTCTGACATTATTTGGGCTTTATTGCCCTGTTTATATTGGTAGTTGCTTTGTGTAAAATGAGTAGCAGAGTCTAGACTTTGGTGTACCTATGGTATGCAAATTTTATTTTGAAATGCACCAAGAAAAATTATACTTTAGAAAATTTTTGTTGTCTACTACCATCTAAAGCACAGATATAGTTCACCAGGATGATGGATATGGCACTGAATAGAACGGAATAGCGAAACAGGATTCGTGTAGCTGATTATAGTTGGGACAAGGCTTAGATGACAATGATGATATAGTTCACTGGAAATGAATGATCTATGTCTATGGGTGATCCTTGTCTATGCCAGTAGTTGCTTTTCTGTTAGAACAGATTAATTCTGTGAGGACTAGTTGATTGGAATGCAACCGAATGGTGGTTGGTTTCTTTTCCTCAGCATTTATGGATGTATTAGTGCCGCAAAAAGAAAATGTAATTAACCATGAGAAAAGGCCAGCTTTGGATAAAAATCACTAAATCCTTTACTTCTCTAGAACAGATAGTTGTGGACGTTGGATTTATCAATTATACATTCGTGTCCTGTGGGATTATCAGTTTCTCTTGGTGAGGATTCTATTCTGCCAGGTTTCGCAGGCTATCCAGATTGATGGGAACTAAAGCCCAGACATGATGTGGAATGTGAATGATTTTTTTTTTTATCAATTGGAATGTGAATGATGCAAGCTCCAAACATGAAACTTCAGCTACTAATTCTGATGTATGCTTCATATAGGACCAACATCAACAACTCAAATAACTTATTATAACATACAGTAACCTAGTGTTCTTTAAATTCCAACAGCTAAAGCACTAAATAACATCATGCATAAAGTAATAAAATATCACCAAGCTGCAACTCTAATACTGTGATTTTTTTTTTTGAGAAGTGGTAAGAAATACATTCTTCAGTACTAACACTACTTATTCATATATGTTTTGAGCTACTTATCTTTCATATAATTTTAGGTAGGCAAGCAATCATTTAACTAATCAAAGATCAAAATGCACGCTGTTCACATAATTACTAATATCACATGTATTATGAACCAGTTTGCATGTTCATGAGTCATCCCAAGTCCCAGCATACAGTGATTCTTCATATTTACAACATGATATTTAAATTTATATGCATATATGTGTATGGGAAGAAGAATTATTTCTAGTCAGCAAATCCCAAAGTTAAACTTTAAGTGTGCCTTTCCAGCCATGCAAACTGAAAAGCTCAATGAATTCAAGTGTATCACCTACATGTGCATATTAAAAGTTATATCTGAAGAAAACAGGGTAAAAAGTTTCCATGCATACTTGGCAAGAAGGAAGATGAGAAGAGAGGCTCTGCCAGCAGAGTGTTCCCATGGTAAACATATGAAACATAGGTTATGCTGGCAGTCAAAGGCATAAACATGATAGCAGACATATTTCAAACATTGACATGTGATACATGTGATCCTCACATCCTGGGAAGACATGGTTCATAGACAGGAAGAGACTTCTTATGAAGTAAAAAAAAAAAAAATAAAGGAGTAGAAAATGCATCCAGGCTAGATAGATGGCCTTGAAAACCCGGGGAATTGTGTAAAGCAATCCTTTGTTATCCAGCTTAAATTAGACAATTCTACAGGTATGCCACCAGTAAACAATTAGTTACTGTCAGAAGGTGCAACTCCTATCACTAACACAGGATGATCTTCATCAATAACAATTGTGAATAAAGTTGTAATAACCATGAGCATCTAGCTATTCCAGTATTTGTAAAAGCTTTAGCAATGGAATTCTGAACTCAAAAGAAGCCAAACTCTAATATATTCTTAATTTTGCTTTTCTATCAATAACACAATCAAAGGGTTTCATTAACAATGAAAAAACCCTAGATTTTCAGGAAAAAATAGCAAAAACATTACAAAATAATATCAGTATAACATAAAACCTTTCTATTCTTCATTTTGCTTTCATTCCCACTTTGGAATATTGTACTTTTATCCTTTGCATCATCACATTTTCCAAGTAATTTCAACCTTCTATGATCCTCATTCTAGGAATTGGCATCACTCTATACTCAGTGAGGCTGCTTTTCAATTCAAAGGGATCATCCCTTGAGATGAACAAGAAGGGAGTGAAGGCTCCACGTTAATCCCACTAGCAATAGAACTGCAAGCAAGAATACAATGCATATTTGCAAATAAAAACGATTCAGGCAAAACAGAATGAGGAGTGCTAGCAGGTAATTCAGCTACCTGTTCTACCCTGCAACAGACACCTTGGACCTATGACAAGACACACTACAATACAACTTTTAACGTATCCCTAGGTGTCTGTAGCAGGGTAGTCCAGTTAGTTGAACTGTTGCTGGAATTTCACACAGTATCAGTAACAAGATCGTAAAATAAATAAACAGGTATTCAAGGAAGCAACACAGTAGAAAGAAGGGAACTACATTATATACTCCTTCTGAGTTTTATAGTATTTAAATACTTCTTAAATTTATTAATTTGAACATTCTTTAGATAGATATAAATAAAAAGTTGGGAGAGGATAAATAGGAATTAAAGATAATTTAGGAGAAAGTGGGGGATAGTGGTGCCACTTGGCTAGACATTAGAAAAACAAATCCCTCTTTCTTTATCTATTGGTTGTTAGAGATAATTTAACCTATGTTGTTTCCTTATTGGTTTAATGAGCAATTATGTGGAATTAAAAAATAAAAAAAATAAAATAAAAAGAAATTAGGAAGGGGTTTGGACCAAGCAGAGACATGGTGACATGGACAACCTTGATTGTTTGCAACGGTCATTATTGAAGGAGATTCGAGATTAGTGATTGATTGTTTGCAAGGTCAGAGTTGAAATATCTAGAGCATCAAGTTGATCATTGATGATTGTCATGATATTTGTGGTTGGTTCCACCCCAATGTTGCTTACATACACATCTACAGTGAAGGAAATGCAATAGCAGATTGGTTGGTGAATGCTAATCATGCCAAAAATAGTTTAAGGCCAAGTTTGGGAGTGCTTAAAAAGTGCTTATTTGAATATAAACACTTATTTTGGGTTGAGACCACACCAATAAGCACTTATTTGTGTTTGGGAAATAAGCCCAAAATAAGTGCTTATTGGATAAACCCAAAGCAGAGTTCACTACTTGATGTGCAGTGCCACCTATCTGAGTGAGAAGTAAAGAATTCAAAGATATGAACTAGTTCTCTAAGCAGACATAACTCACTCCTTATGTTGGAAATTCTAACCCTGAAGAAAGAGGAGGACAATACACATTATAAAAATTTGAACATTTTTTGATGGATTTATAAAAATTCAATTATTTATGGGTATTATTGTGTTTTAGTGTGTTTAGAGACATATCGGTGTGCAATCATAATACAATGAGAATCATCTCAATCCATCTTTCTTTATAAGATATTTTGGTTCCAGTAGTGCCATTTTGTTGGCTAATAGGATCTATCTCCCCTCTTCTAATATTTCCCCTTGGAGGTTATTGAATAGGATTGAAGGTGAGAGTCTAGGGCTAAGAAAGAGAAGTTAATGGTGGGCCCACACGGGGGTGTCCCTTTCCAATGTCAAGTCCACAATCCTAACCCAATTTTGAGCCCAACCCAACTGGTCCATTTTTTCTTAGGTTGGGTCAGGTTGGTTTTGGGTTAGCCAGATTGAAGTTGCAACCTAACCAGAACAAACACCATCCAGCTCCTCTTCTATATCAATATTTGAGATATCTCAGCTTACCAGAATAATTTAAGTAGAACTTGGGTTCCTTATGGTACGGTTGAAATTATCCAACTCTTTAGAATGGGAACCATAAATTGCTTTTATCGTATCCTGGCAAAAGCTGCAAGAAAGACAAACAGTCAGCAGAAATTGCAATGGGGTAGTATAAAAGTACTCAATTATAGCATGTATGAAAGAATAGGAAGTATCAAATGGAGTTATGGACCTGCATGCCTCCTTGTTGAACCTCTTCTTGTCAATCCCATATAATGCTTGAAATATATCAGGCTCTACACGGCAAAAATATGGACGATCTAGAAAAACAGGTTAACAGTGTTGGAAGTTAAGGTCTTTAGCATCGAAACACCTTGAGCAAAATACTACTATAGAAGACATTGAGCCAAGTAAACTTACCAGAGTAAATAGAACATGTACGTGTGATTTTCTCAAAGTGTATACACCATCCATCTGTACCTATCAAGCTCCTATAGAGCTGGAATTTATGAAATGAAGATAATCAAGAAGGTAGAAAATACAAGAAAACATGTCAAACGGGCATATGTGAAGAACAATTTCATTTGTAAGTATGTCAAAATCATTGAGAGATACTGAAAGGATGCCATGCCTAAGCTCAATTTGTCAGTTATCAGGGAGATTGATTGGAGTAATATGTTATGCTTCTTTGTTGAACCTTGGACGAGGATAAAAAAACATGGTCAAAACCAAGATAAATAGACCTATTAAGAAACAATTTATTTTTTATTAGCGACCTATTAAGAATTAAGAAACATCAAGTTCCACAATGAGACCAATCATCCAATTCCACTTGTTTGTTTACTGCTTTATTTTATTTTCGTAATTAGTGTATAGAGAAGGACAAGTACAAGGTTAAAGAATGTAAATTTCCCCCCTTCCATAAAACAATAAAGGGAACTAGGAAGGCTATCTCCATATTAACTTTCCTCTGAGTATTTTAGAAGCCCCAAAACGCTGGTTATGTCATAATAAGCTTATTTAAACAGCAGCTCCAGTACGGATTAAGTTAGATGAACTCAACTCCATACACACATCTTGACTCAGATAATGGCATAAATTGGAAAAAAATTATTATTACTTTCAAAGAAGACCTGCCTTCCATAAAAATAAATAAAAGAAAATAAAGCAAACTAACAAGAAGAATGTATATATAACTTATTGAAGCATCTAAACAAACATAATTTACAAATTAGCAAGAACACAATCTGAACTTAGAACACAAATTACATGGTGTTCACTTCTTTGGTTCTTTACGGAAACAAAATTTCTAGTGGGACAAAATTAAACTCCAAGTGCATAAGGATCCCATGTAACTATGATTCCAACTAATAAAAAAAGGAGAGAAAATAAAGAAATTAAAAACACAACCAATTAATAGGATTTACAAACTAACCCGAATATCAGTTGGGTCTTCGAATATCTCTTCAGGAGTGGCGAAGGAGGAGCCCTTATCGAGCTTGCAGCAAGCACCGCACCCCTGCGCGCACCGCCACGATGGCTCCTTCCTCTCTCGGCCAAAGCCGAGATTGCTACTGCTACTCCCCTTGTCCTTGGTTTCGGCCTTTACCCTTCTCTGGCGCGGTCCACAGGTCGTCAAACCAGCGGTGCCGACGGAAGCAATGGCAACCACCACCTGAGACATAGGCAGACCGCCGGCAGAGAGCTGGTCGTTCGCTGGTCAGTAGTCGGTACGACTGCTGGAGACTACTCTGTCTTCCCGCTATGCAAACGGTACCCAGATAACCAGATAAGATTACGTGTTTCCCGTCTCTGTCGAGCTTGTAGACACGTTAGGTAACTTTGTTCATTCCCATTGAAAAGTCAAAACATGACCTAATCGGATGCTCTTCTGCCCATCTGACTCTAATCATATGGAGGATAAGACAAAATAAGTAATAACCACATATTCGTAATCAGATGATCACAACCATTCATGGTAGCATTATTAGAATATTCGAATCCAATGATGCGCTACGAGGTCTCCGGCCCCACCGTGGATGTGCACGCTGGAGATACTCGGGTAATAACATCCAGACAGATTCAAATACGAATACGGGTAATAACAATCTCGGAGATACTCGGTTATACGCAACCGGTCCAATACAATCGGATCAATTCTTACACCACCCTTATGGTTTAGTAAATGATCACAAACCTACCCTTAATGTTTTAAGAGATTATTTGAAGTACCTCGGACAACATTTCAGATAATAGACAACCGGAATCCCTAACGGATTATTTTATTTTAAATTTTTCTTCAAATCTTCAAAATGTAACATTTCTTCTTCGCCTATATCTGCCCTAACATCTCTAAATCTGAAGTCCCAAAACTGGATAATATTTGTTGAAATATTATCTTAAATTACAGAGCTTTCCATGGATTCATCGACCTCAGTATATGGGTTGAGCTCTTCTTCTTCTCTACACTGTAAAGGCGTCAAGTTGAGGTTATGAAGGTTCTCCCCATCACAAAGTTCCTCCAAGGAATTATCAGTTTCTTCTAAGGAAACTGTCTTTTCTTTTTCTGATGATTCCATAAACGAATCCAGCAAAAGAAAGGGCTAAAGGAATACCTACCACCTCTGAGATACATGGGATTTACCCCATCCCCATACTGAACGATTGTGTCTGCAATCTGGGTTGGCTCATTTTAACAATCAGAACCCCAATTAAGCCAAACAATGAATTTCACAAATTGAACAGTTGGATTTAATGCTGAATACAAAACGTGAAATTCTCTTATGTAACTTACAAAAAAGTACCTAACTCAGCCACCCAGCCCCATTTAACTCCGCCATCACCATGTAAAATTCAAAAATAAGGGAAAAAAAAAGTATAATAAAAAAGAGAAAAATGCCCTACCCCACCAAAGAGTTGATTAGTGGAAGTTATTGTTGTCGATGTTGTAACTGGTAATTTGAATCTCATTATCTTGTTCTTGCTCCCCAACAAGGCAACAACGCAAAGTAAATAGAATCCTAAAGAAGAAGCCCCAGGCCATTGTAATCCACAAGCAAATCCACTTGCTCAGATCACTAATCCTCGCATCCTCAATATGTCCACCCCCATCGTCACGCAGGTGTTGCTGCCGATGTTCATTCCTCTGTAATACACGAGCAGGTGTTGCTCCGTCCAAAGCCAATACTCTTTGTCATAAAACTTTTAGATAAATTTTATTCTTGGGTAGATGAAACGTAAAATCAATGCAAAAGGAAAATAATAATGAAAGATAAAATAAACAGAAAGTACGAATAGGCTAATGCAGATTTCTCAAATTTTCTGTAAATCTATAAACATTAAAAGAGCCCGCAAATCAGCAGCAATTTTGAGCTGAACTGGCACCTACCTCAATTGAATTCTAACCCTGAGCTAACAATCATTCTCCCTTAAAATCAATCACAAAAAGATAATTTTTAAATTAAAAAAGTTTATATATGTCGCATGATATCACATACAAAGGGATTGTAATTGTAATGACACCTTAATGATAACATTAAGGGAAGATTTTATCCATTATCAGAAAAGTTGGAATTATTTTAAATGATAAGATAGGTTTATATATTTAATAGGAGAAGATTTTATCCATTAAGGGTAATTTAAGTATTTAACCCTAAAAGGAATATACACATTGTCTTTAAAAATAAGATCCAAACCCGCTAAATTCAGATCCGTAGGTTATGAGTTATCAGTCTGTCTTTCAGGTATCATGCCTTTTCGGTATCAAAAGTTGGACTTAAATAAAATTCAAGAACTAGAACATACCTTAAGCTACGGAAATCTACGTAATTTATTCAATGATAAAATCATATTTTAGTTATTTATGCATAATTTAAAGTTAAGGAACATGGAGTTCACAGCGATGGTTGATGGACATAGATAATACTCACTTGGAGATTTGGGGGAAAAACAAGAAAAGTAAAAGCCCAAGCAAGGCACCTCTCTTGCCCAGAGAGACCGACAGGCGTGTATCTTCTCTTCTCTTCTCTCTGATTCCGGTTTCTCTGTTCCTGTTCAGACAAACGAGGAGAAGTCTCGTTAATGTCAGGAAAATACGATCCTTCGTGATCTTAAAATTATCTCCACATAAGACTTTGTAGTTTGTATTGTAAATCTCTGTAAACCCCTGATCTGGTCGTTGAGGTTTCTTTCTCTGTTTCCCTTCCTCCTCCCACCTTTCCTTTATACACGGCGATGGAATCGCTGCCCAACGGCGATTCAACGGCTGCAGCAGCGGCGGCGACAGCCGCTTCGATTCCGTCGTCTAGGCTGACGCACCTGGCAGAGTCATTCAAGCTGGAGCACCAATTCTTGAGGGTTCCGTTCGAGCATTTCAAGAAATCAATGCGAGCGAACCACCGGATCGTTGAGAAAGAGATGTCTGCTGTAATCTCCAGTGTCGCCGAAGCTGCCGACCGCGACATGTCCAAAGAAGAAGCGGTTCATCACCTTACATCCCTCGTTTCCAGATTACAAGGCCTTAAAAGAAAGGTTCACGTTTACCACTCCTCTGACCTCTCTCACATTCATTCTCTTCACAGAAACATCATTTTTTGGTCTGTTTTAACCAAACTGCTATAAATATAAGTTCATTTGTTTTGGTTAATTAGTTGGAAGAGGGGAACAAGACAGAAAACTTGCAAGCTCAGAGATGTCGAGCTCGGTTGGATCACTTAGAGTCTGCGGAAACGGAGAGCCTCTCTGAGTGGAACAACACCCGAGTAAAGCGAATTCTCGTGGACTACATGTTGCGGCTATCATACTATGACACCGCAATTAAACTTGCTGAAAGCAGTAATGTGCAGGTTTGCATTTAATGTTTGGTTACTGGTCTTATTTTACGGAAAGATTATCTCTTTAGTGCTTTGCTTTTTGGTCGTTTCCCTTTAGGGCTTAGTTACTTGAGTTTTATCAACATCCAGTGAGTGGAAATGAGTTGGTTTTGGACTTGGGATTGAGAAGACCTTTGAGAGACCATGAAACTAGCGAGCTGGTTTCTCTCATCTTCAAGATGTAAACTTGTCTTCCTTGGCGAATGATGAGAGAGTTTGGGCTCCCTTTGTTAAGGGCAATTTTACTTGTGCTTCCTATTTCAATACCTTTTTATCCCTCTAATAAGAGTCACCCTTTCCCGGTCAAAGAGGTTTGTTATAGTCCTACTCCCCCAAAAGTCAAGATTTTTTGTTGGGAGACTATCAACCAAATCATGTACACCTATGAAAGACTCCAAAGTAAGTGGAATGACTGGGTTCTCTCACCTCATGTGTGTGTCCTTTGCTTCAAGAGTGGGGAAATCACCAACCATCTCCTTGTGCACTGCTCTTACGCTTCTATATTGTGGGGGATTTTCTTTTCATTGTTTGGGAAAAACTCGGGTGGCTCCATCTGAAGTGGTTGATTTGTTTAAAAATGATTTTTTAGGAGGTTGCACTCAGATGCAAAAGGTTTTGTGGCAATGTGTGCATGTTGCAGTTTTATGGGGTTTGTGGCGTACGAGAAATACAGGGATTTTTGAAGAGAAATATAAACAGGTGGGGGAGCTATTTGAACTCACAAAGATAAGGGCATCCCACTGGGTTATAAATTGTGAAGAATTCAGTGGTGTTACCCTTAATGATCTACATAAGGGGTGGAATATATTAGCTAGATTCCAACCTGACAGTCTTCAAAGAGTGGTAGAATGGATTCCTCCTGCAGATGGGATGGTTATTACTCAACTTTGATGGATGTTGCCTTGGTTAATCCAGGGGCTTCGGATGTGGGGGGAGTGGTATGGGATCACTGTGGCAGTTTAATTCTCAGCTACTCAGGCCTGCTTGGTCAGGGTAACTCTTTGAGGGCTAAGTTACTGGCTTTAGTTAAAGGATTAAAGCTGTCGGTGATGCAAGGAATGAGGAATGTGGAAGTGGAATTAGATTGCTAACTATTATCCTATGGACGAAGGCTGGCTCACTCCCTAGGTACTAACATGCTGGCAGATTTTAGTTAGAGAAGGGGTGACGAGAGAAGCTTTAGAATGGGGGTGCCCAGGGCAAGGCTGTAACTGAAGAGCTAAGATGTACTCTGTGGTCTACTGGCTACTGCTTTCCTTTTGAGCATTATGGTTGCTTTTTTAATGAAATGAAAATTTACTGTTATATATATATGTATGTATGTATGTATGTATCAACATTTCAGATGGTGTTTGTTTTATGTTCCAACATTTCTAGCATTATGACCGTTAATCATATAAATTTTTGTGTAGCAGGATCTTGTTGACATTGATGTGTTCCATGAAGCGAGAAAGGTTATTGATGCTCTTCAGAACAAGGAGGTAGGCCCTGCTCTCGGTTGGTGTGCAGAGAACAAGTCAAGGTTGAAGAAGTCCAAGGTAACATTATCAAATTCTTGCCTTAAAGATCCTGACCTTTGCCCTGTTTTCATTATTGGTGATCAAGAATTAGCCAAATTTCACAGTTACTCTTTTTCTATGTTTGAATGGCAGTAATAGGGGAAACCCTGGGCCTTGAGGAATCAGGAGTGGGAGGCATTTTCAGAAACGAATCTTGTCACATCATTGCGCTATTCTCGGGATTTGGTATTTGAGATTCATTAAGGGCGGAGATAATGGCTATAATATTTATGGAGGGTGTGCAAAGGGTATAAATGTGAATAAAATGATCATTGAAGGAGAATGACATGGAAGTGAGATTTCACTGGATTAAAAGGGTGGCTAACAGCATGGGTGATTCACTGACAAAACAATGGGGAGAGATAAAATGTTTTGGTACAGTTATAAATGAAAATAAAGTGAGTTGGTAGGAGATGAGAGGCTTCATCGACTAAAGAAAATCTGTATATATGTTTACATTCTTTTATGATTAATAAAAATTTGGAAGTTATTGATCGAAAAAAAAGAAATGTACAAATTGTAAATGCATTTTCTGTTTCATTAATAAAATTTTACTTTGCTGATAAACTGATAGAGGTAATGGCTCAGGAAATGAGAGGAGAGGTTCAAACGATGGTACCTAGTTAAGTAACCACCATTGAGAATGGGGGATGAAAAGAGTGGGAGTATTTTTAGGTAAATAATGTTGGGCCAGCTTGATCTTCTCAGGATACAACTTGCTCACGCTTATCTCAAGTGATTGAGATGGTGATTTAATAGAAGAAAGCACTGATGGTTTCAATACTTTTTGATGCTTTGAGTTGGTGGGTACTGCATAAATGAACAAGGTGAAAGTGTGAATCAAGGTTAATAAACACCTTGGAATCCATTAAACTTAATTGCTGAGTTCATAAGGAATTGAAAATTTTCCTTTTTTCTTTTCTTTTTTTTTTGGGGGGGGGGGTTGGAGGGGGTTGAAAATGCAATTAATTACTTCTTTCTGTTGGTTGAACATGATTGCGAAGCATAAGAAATAGAGAAGGCATGTGAAGAAGGTAAGAAAGATGGAGTTATAACAGTGGATGGGTTGGATGGGCCATGTGCAAGAGGTTGTGGGAGGAACTGCTTTGGAAGAGCGATATCTAGAGATAAACCCGGTGCTTTGGTTTTGAGCTGCCTTGGTATTCCAACTGGGGGGGGGGTGGTACAAGGAACAGAATCTGCAGAGCCTCATATGAATAGTGTAAGAGAGATAGAGTTACTCTCTTTGTTTTGGTGTGCTTGTGTCCACAAGTTATGTATATGCAAACATTGTTCTTTTCATCAACATATTCTTGCTGGGCCTTGAGTTTTTGAAGTAGGTTTTTCATAGTTGGGGGAGGCTTGAACCATTTGTTGATGTTCTTATGTTTCACCCAAGGGGTGTGGAGTTTTCCTGTATAACTGGTAGAAGAATCTTGACTAATTTTTTGGGTAATTTGTCCTTTTCTTTTCCTTCTCCTCCCCTGCTTTTATTATAACAATGTAATTATGCTAAGAGCAAAGAGAAGGGCTGGAATATGTTTCTAGAATTCAAGACTAGTTAGTTGGCCAACAGGTTGGTGTTCTTCAAATAAGGCAATAGCTGCAATACAGAATTTCACATAAATATATACCATTGTCTATGATATACTGCATGAGAAGGCATTTTGAGAACACTTTTAAGGCTTTAAGTAGTCTTCTAACTTCTAAGATGTCCTAGGAGAAGTGCTAGAAAACATGTAATTTTCCAAGAAATGGTTCAAAACCTCTGCTTGAGTCTTGACCCTCTGATTGTGAGTGGTATGAAGGGTCCCTTGGAACTTTCTTATTCTCTCCTGAAATTACTAGTGAATACAGGATCCCAGTCACAATAGTTTTTGGTATTCCATGTAACTTGGATACATTTTCCAAGAAAAGTTGAGCTACTGAGTGCACTGTGTATGGATGAGCAATGGGTAGAAAATTTTGATAGGTGAATCATGAGCAATCCATGCACCTTAGGTATTGGTAGTGTCTTTAAGAATTAGGAACCATCAATAGGAAATTTTGGCTATGTACTCAGGACCTATTAGCCAAGGTGGCTCAATCAAAGCTGATTTATTAGCAGTGTTCCAAGGATTAATATTGGGGTAACAACTGAACATAGTGGATTGTTGTAGAAGGGGACTCTCAGGTAATCATAATCCAAAAAAGAAAGTCTTGGAACTTGTCAGTGCAAAAGTTCAGTCATGGGAGTGAGTGAGAAGCCTGGATAGAGAACCAAAGACATATTTTATTTGTACCCATAGATCAGCCAATAAATAGCATGCCTGATGGATTGGCAAGGCAGGGCGTGATCAGAAGTCAATTCTATTTGGAGGCTACCCTAATAGGAAATTAAATGTTTAGATACTGGGGCAAGTAGCTAGGGCTAGCCTAAATTTTATATGAGGTGCTTGTCACAATATCTTCTTTGTACTTTGCTATTCATTTTTGACAACTTAATAAAATCTTACAGGCTACCAATCCAAAAAGTTCAGGTTGCAAAGACTTTCTGTTTGTCCTAGCCTGCTGTTGCTTTAATCTTGTCTTGCCTCATTTGAGGTTGTTTTCTCCTTTCTCATTATTGCTGCTGTGCTCTTTTTTTATCTCTTCTTTTAATAAATTTGTTCTGTTATCCAATAAAAAAAGGGAAAAATGTCTGCTATGTGAGATGGCAAATGTTCTTCCTTGATGACCATTATTAAACTGACATCAGTCTATTTTCCTACAAAACTATACAGCGATATGATAATGATTTTTTAAGAAATTGTTGATTATGCAACAATTTGCACATGTTTGAAATTAAACCTGTTTAATTCTCAAATTTGCTATTGTTGATAGAGTATATTTGAGTTCCAACTGAGACTTCAAGAGTTCATAGAGCTGGTTCGAGCAGATAACAACTTGCGAGCTATCACATATGCTAGGAAGTTCCTATCCCCATGGGGGGCTACCCATATGAAAGAACTGCAGCATGTCATGGCAACTCTGGCCTTTAGGAGTAATACTGAATGCCCAAAGTACAAGGTGAACATTGATTTGGTCTCTGTATTTTTATGCATTATTCAAGTGAACCTGAAGTATGTTCAATAAATTTTCACCCTTCCTATTTATACTGGTGTCTTCCCAAGCTTCTATTTTTTATTAGTTACTTCTCATGCTTTCCTGGATGTGTCACTTCATATAGCACATTTCATGGTTAGAGAGTTGGTTGTTTAATTTGGAGCTTGGTGTAATGGCCTGATTGGATGGAACTGGAGACTTGGGGGGAAATAACTAAGTAAATATAAAAAAAAAAGAAATTTATAAAAAAAAAGAGAAGATAATGCTCCCTAAAGCATTCAAATCATTCATGGATTGGCCATATATGGTTTATTTCAGTCCACCAGTCCATGCTCCATGGTAACTCCATGCTCTGCCTGGATGTGTCACTTCATATAGCACATTTCATGGTTAGAGAGTTGGTTGTTTAATTTGGAGCTTGGTGGAATGGCCTGATTGGATGGGACTGGAAACTTGGGGGGAAATAACTAAGTAAAAAAAAAAAAAAAGAGAAGATAATGCTCCCCAAAGCAATCAAATCATTCATGGATTGGCCATATATGGTTTATTTCAGTCCAGTCCATGCTCCATGTTAACTCCATGCTCTGCCTGATGTGGGACTGAAAAGAACTAACTTTGAAAGTTGTATGGTTATTTATTTATTTATTCAAAACTCAACTCCAATCTAAAATAGGATAAAGAACTATCTCAAGCCTGCTGCCTTGTGTTTTAAATTTGTTTGTCAAAACTTCTGTGCTAGCTTGATTTTATTTGGCCAATCACCCCTTTATTCAGAAATAGACATACTTGTTTTTTTTTTGATTTCCTTTTTGTAAGGAGTACTTTTTTTTTTTTTTTGGGGGGGGGGCGGGGAGGGGGTGGCTGTATTGGGCAGATTGGTCATCCTCTGTTCAGTTTCTCATTTTTCAGGGGCTTTATTGTATTTTGGCCTTTTGATATTAATGAATTACTTAACCTTACAGTTTAAAAAAAAGTTGTGTAGATGATGGTGAGGTGTTTATAGACATGGGTTATGTAGTGGGAAAGCTTTTATGCCTTAGTTGTAGACAAAATGCTATATTGCTTAACGGGGGTACCAGGTATAGGTCTCCTCTGTTCTTTCTTATGGTCATCAAAAGATAGAAGAAGTGTTTTAAAAGGCGTGGGAGGCATATGCCTGGAGGTGCACCTCCAGGCGAGGTGCCCCCAAATCGCCCTGACCCTGAGGTGTAGGCTAGAGGCGCTGACACCTCTGAGGCATACACCTCATAAGCCTTTTTCATAAGGTGTGCTAGAGGCGTAAGCCTTATGCGCCTCATGCACACCTCATACAAAAAGACAAAAAAAGAAAAAAGAAAGAAAAAGGAAAAAAAGGAATGGAAAGGAAAGGGAAGGGAAGGGAAAGAATAGAAAGAAAGAGAAGAAAAAAAAGAGAAAAGAAAGAAAAAAAAAGGAAAAGGAAGGAAATCCCCTCATGCACACCTCAACTAGTGCTATGCATCTTCATTCTTTTTAATATAAAAGATTTTTATTAAAAATAAAGAAAAATGAGACCTTCCTTCCTCTTCATCCCCCTCCTCTTAAGGAGGCTTACGCCTCCTTGTGTTTGGGAGGTTTATGCCCCTCTTACATTCTGAACTATGCCTCACGCCTCCACGTTTTAAAACATTGGATAGAAGTTCATCTAGATGCAAAGATGCTCTCTGGATGATAGGTGATCTACATATAATTATTATGCATTTGTAGGTGGTAATATTGTTTCTTAGAGGAACAATAAGCACTTGTGGTTGCCAAGTCAAGTGCAGAGGTTAAGTATAGAGCTTTGATTCATGGGCTGTCAGAGTTATCATGGCTGAGGACCTTGTTAGGTGAATTGAACATTATGTTTGATGGTCCTATGAAACTCTACTATGACATCAAAGCAGCAACCAGTATTGCACAAAATCCTACTCAGCATGATTGCACCAAACTTATAGAGGTGGACAGACATTTCATTAGAGAACAAGTAGCAAATGGAGAATTATTATTATTTTTTTATAAGCAACAAAGGGAAAATATTCATTAAACACCAAGCTGCACACAAAAAGTACATCCAAAAAAGCGTACAATGCTGGGCCTCCGAAGAGGCCATCCACAGCTGACAACAGAGAAAAAATAAAATACAAAAAGCAAAACAGCACCGATTACAATTTGCACATTAGTGGCCAGTCGTGGGCATCCCCAATCTAAACAAGATTTTACAACCCCAGCCTTAGCCAGAGAATCAGCCAATATATTGACATTCCTAGGCACCTATTTGAATGAGGCATTCAAATCAGCACCTAGAGCTTGAGCCATTCTGACTAAAGGTCTGAACTTCCAAGGAGTTTGGTCCTGCCTTGTCATCCAGCCTATAACCATTTGACAGTCACCTTCAATTTCCACATTCCTTAACTCCTGCCTAACCAACAACTTCAAGCCCTGCAGTTTTGCATTTTTCTTAAAAAATCCTCACATTTCTTTCACACCATAAACCCTATAGCACTTCACCGTGAATGCATTTCCAAAGAATCTTTTGTCTTTGAGTAGAGCCACTAAAAACATCTTATTTGAATGGATCAACTACTGCATCTGGTGCCACCCAAGTTTTTCCAAACAGCAACAGGAAGAGCTGCCATAGTCTAGAAGCATAGGGACATTGTAACAGTAGATGGTTAGTATTTTCCCTGCTCTTCCAGCAAAGAGCACACACATGATGGAGTTGTTAAGTCCAAACTGGAGATGTATGCTTATTGTTCATCAACTGTGACTAATAATTGGCTGATATTCCAAGGGAGTTGTTAAGTCCAAACTGGAAAATAACCTATTCAAGTTGGTCATGTATAATATTTATGCTCTGTTTGATGAAGAGTGTTGGTTAGTTTATTATTATGTCTTGTAGAAGCAGTTTTTCATTCTACAATCAGGGTTAAATTTGTAATTTTATTCATTATCAAAAGACCTAAAAAAGTAAGGTGTTGGCAGATGTTTTTTGGCCTTCAATTTTTCTCTTTACCTTTGCGTTCTTTCTTCTTCCTCTTTTCTATATTCTGCTTGTTTAATGTTACTTGATTCTTTGAATGAAATCAACAACATTTTTCTGTTCCTTTTTTTTCAATTAATTTCTCTAACATCAATTATTTATTTAAATGAAGTATAACTAAACTTCAAGACTATATTTTTTCTCATACCTGTATTTACAAATTATGCATGACACCTGGTGCTACACTAAAGAACTAATGAATCAACCATGCCAATACTTGGCAGCAGTGCCAACTCTTTTGCACTTTGCACCAGACTTCTATTTCTTTTCTAGAAAGAATTTATTGTAAAAATAAAAGGCTAGTGAGGCTTTAACACCCAATGCATAAGCCCCAGAAAAGCCAGTAAACAAAACATAAACTAATCATTTTCTACCACAGTATCAGGAGAAGAACAAACTCCAGCTCCAGATGAATCTCTACCTGCATCTTCAAAGACCAGATAAACCAACAACCAATCAGAAACTTGGGAACAGTTTTTTTCTTGTCCTTAACTCCTATTTCTTTCTTTTTCCCCAAATTATCCAACAGAATGTAAAAGGGATCTACACTAAAATATTTTACTCTTTGCGCGTTAGTGATAATCTAATTGTAATCTGATCTTGCCAGTGTTCATAATATCTTAATAATTATTGGTAAATGTATCTATATGGTTTTCTTTATATCTATTTATTGCATAATTATACCATTACTGCTAAATCAAATATAATTCAGTTCTGTATTTGATAGGTTTTGTTTGAACCAACGCAATGGGACTACCTTGTGGAACAGTTCAAACAGGAGTTCTGCAAGTTATACGGCATGACCCTGGAGCCCTTGCTGAATATTTATTTACAAGCAGGCCTGTCGGCTCTCAAGACTCCGTATCCATATTTTGTGCCTCATTGGGAATTTTTTGCTTCATGCATCTGCACTCCTTATTGTGGAAAGATTTATTTAGCTCCCTTGTGCCTAGAATTAATATTTGCATCCAAAGCAGGTTCAGAGTTCAATGTATTATTTTTGATAATTGTTCAGAGTAAAGTGTTGCCACAAAAATCATGAATGATGCATCCCAGCATTGGAACCATATTGTGGGTTAATGCTGGGACAATGGCATCAATGTCCATCTCTTTCAATCATTCATACAGAGATGTCATGCATGCATGCGTCCTTGATTTTTATGAGAATGATCTTCCTTTTCCTTAGCATGTTTTAGATTCTGTTATGAAGATGATTGCACCAAAGAAGACCCTCTATCACAGGAGAGCTTCCGGAAACTGGCATTGCCATTACCATTCTCCAAGCAACATCACTCAAAGCTTGTGTGCTATATCACCAAAGAGCTAATGGATACAGAGAACCCACCACTTGTACTACCCAATGGCTATGTTTACAGTACAAAGGTCTGCATTTAAGCGAATGGGTGAAATGGTTGTGGATTTTAGTGTCTACCTAGTGTTTTATAAAGCAGGCCCAGGTGGATGGTTAAACCATTCAGACTGTGAAATGGTTGCCAAATAGCTCTGGGTGAAACTTGGACATTTATTAGTCAAACATCACCGAGACACCCTTTAGTGCAAAGCTTCCTTTACAATGTTTAAAAATTAACCATCTGTGCTATATAAGAAATTTATTCTGTTTCCTCCCACCTCACATTTCTCTTGTTTTGTCTATTTCTTTCACTTTCGCCTTTATAGTTTCCTCTAGTATAATGAAGATGGTTAAACTGGCAAACTGTGGCCACAAGTCCCAGCAGTTGACATCTGGTTAGGTTCTCAAACATTGTGTTTGATTATTACCTGTTGTCTGTGTGGCAGGCTCTTGAAGAAATGGCCAAGAAGAACAATGGTAAAGTGACCTGTCCAAGGACAGGTCTTGTGTGCAACTATTCGGAGCTTGTCAAGGCCTTCATTTCATAATCATGTATGTTCAAGATTACTCAGTCAGGTAGATGATGATGCCTTCTATTTTGAAGCTTGAATCTGTTGGCACCTCTATTTACTAAAAATGGCTAGTTTCTGAACATGCAAACAGAACTATGTCCCCTTTTATCACTTGAGCGGGTAATTCCTCTCATCTGGTTTTGTGCTTGGGTCTAGAGTGTTGTTACATGTATATTTATATGATTAATTCACAGTTATATATATCAATGAATTTCTCTGAAACTTGAGCACTCGTGTAGTCGACATTGGCACAAATAAACCTAGGCAGTGAGATTTGGGATGGGTAATTCCTCAAGTAGTGCAGTTACAGAGGGAGCTAGATTGCCAGTGAAATTTGTTTATGTTTTCAGTCACCCATCTTTTCTAAGATAATTTGCAGGCAGTATGAACTTGGTTGATCTCAGATGTTACAGGCGCAGCTATGCATTTTTTATGATTCAAATGATCATAAACTTTAAATAGGGTTGAAAGACATCGAACCTAGCTATACGTATCATCCTCAATAACGAAGTTGTGTAATGGTTCTGAAGTCTATAGGCGTCAAAGTTTCTAGGTTCACTTCTGTGCGCATCAGTGGTCTGCTTAGTTTGGAAAGAGTTCAAATACAAATTTGTACAGTTCAAATACATGCAAAATATATAAAATTCAATCATTTATGAAAAATAATATAAAATTCAAGGTTTTGCACTATACAAAATAATACAAAATACAAGGCTTTGCATTCTACATATTTATATTTGTACGCCTTCCAAACTGAGTCGTACTGCACAAGGGCAAAAAGAAATGATTCGAGGGGTAGGTTGTCCAAACCCAGGGATGAAAAGCATTTAAAGTAAAAGTCCTGGGTTCTGTCTGCATCAAGGTAAATGTGTTGCCTCTTTTATGATGAATACTTTGTTTTGATTTGTGGGATTGGAAGGGAAAATATGGAATATTTTAAAAACAAGTTATCTGAACTAAGAAGACAGAAATAATAGCAAATTTATCCATTTTTTTCATTAAAAAAAAAAAACATGAACTTATGTCTCGATCCGCATTATTTTATAGCGCCAGCACGCCAAATCGTTCAAGGCCGGGAGACAGTACATTGTAATTTTGTAAAGTTGCAGCATCTCTCTATGGATATCTCCAATGGGTGTTGAGGCCCACCGTTCTCTTCGGTACACCTAGTGCAAGGTGGGCCCTTGATTCTATTCGTTCAATTTCAATTTGATTTAGGGGTCAATTCATTTGAAACTTATAACACCCCTGACCCATCTACTTTATATGGTTATTGTCTAAAACGGTTGCAAATGCATAGCCACAAGGTTGAAAGTTCCTTTGTGCACTGGGGACACATCCTATCACTAGTATCATCTTTTTTATTTTACATCCTTTGTGATAATTTAATCAATTAGCTCATTTTTTTTTTCTGGTAAAGGCCAAGTGATGATAAATTATAATCCGGTCATTCAACTATATGCAAAAGCAATGAATCTGCTTTTATCTTACTAAAAGTAAGGCTGAAACTTGAAAGTTCTGTTTCATAATTCCGTTCTGTTGTTCAGTGATTATGGGTGCTTAAACCACTTGTTACTTCTACCCAGGGCCTCAATTATCAATATATACTTATCGTCCATTATGAGCACTTAAATTAAAATAGACTAACTGTGATGGTTGTTGGGTTGTCTGAAACCGGATCTAGAATGACCGGGTGATAGTTGAACAATTTGGGTCAACAGTAGATTGAAAATGTTGCTGTAAAACCAACCCAAAGCTACCCCGCCCATGCGGTTATGGGCTTATGGCCCATGATCATCCCTAGTTTAGCAACAAAATTTACAAGAGATCAGGGAAGGGAAAAAAAAGGAGCTTAGAGCTGATTTCTACATTACCACTCTTATTTGCCACGTCATGGTTATCAGAGCTGATTTGTACATTACATATCAGAGCTGATTTATACATTACATCTTAGAGAAGTCTTTTTTTTTCCCGATCGTCATCCTATCCATCGAATCAGCAGCGTCAAAAAAAGAGGGAGATTTTGTTTGGGGTCAAAAGCAAGTGCGCTCTCGAGAATCGAGATTCTTAGGAGGTAAGAAAACTAAGAATTGTTCGTACATCTAACGAGTCAATGGGTATTGGGTTCTGTTTGTCTTTCTACAATTTAGTGGATTTTGGAAAATTCAATGAGGAAGAATAAGTCTTCTTGGTTGTTTTTTCCGTATTGTCGTTTTATTAAATGGGTTCGTGTTATTTTGCCATGTCTTATGAACTCGTTAGTGAGGAATTTCTCATGAATTAGGATGTTCATGTAATGGCGAATCAAAGAGGCAGCACTAATACACTGGATCCCATCTGCGAGGGGTAATTTGACACGTAGCATTGTAAACAGCAGAATGATACTTCGGTACCACGTAGATCGATCCAATATCATTTCAGACAATTCATAACTGCATCAACGACACAATCCCAGGCTGAATTGCGAATAGGGGTGATAACGAGATGAGTTTTTCACGAGCTGTTTGAGCTCGGTTTGGCTCGGTTTTAATTGAGCTTGAGCCTAATTTATTGGCTTGATTATTAAACGAGTCGAGCTCGAGCCTACTAGAGCTCAGTTCGTGAGGCTCGCGAGCCAGCTCAAATACATACATATATATGTGATATTTAATATATATAATAAAGTTATGGAAAATAATATATAATAAAAATATTATAATTATTAATTATTATAATTCTTAATTTTTTAAATATCAAATAAAAAATATTTTTATATATAATTTTTTATTTTTATAAAATATTTTTTCTCAAATCGAACTTGAGCTAGCCGAGCCCAAGCCAGTCGAGCTCAAGCATATGAATTTTTTACTCGAGCCGAGCTCGAGCTCAAGGTTTTGGCTCGAACTGAGCTCGAGCCTGGTAGTATTTGGCTCGAATCCACCCCTAACTGCGAATAGGTAGGCAAGACCTTAAGTTGAAGTAAAAAGCAAATTGCTTCCACTGATTTAACTTGTTTCCAATTAGCGACTTGCTTGATGTGTCGAGCGACCTCCCCCTTAATCGAGCTATCACCTCCGAATTCTCTAGGATCATAATGCCACGAGGAAGAGCTGGCTATCACCCTGTCTGCTTCAGGCGGGATTGGATAGACATTACTTGCTTATATGGAATCCAATTCCAGGCGTAAAACCACATCCAAACCAGACAGGTTGGAAATCTTGGACACATTTTGTGAGGCTCACCGAAGCTCGCCTATATAAGGGCCTCACCTCTAACCTCATAAGGTACGCACAATTTAGCACTCAAGTTCTCTAGCTCTCTTGCTTTCTAGCTCTCAAAAAACTCTGGTTGGCTAACTTAAGCATCAAAGTGCCCACACTAGGTAAAGTAGCTCGGGTACTCTGATCTTCTCTCTTTCTTTACAGCTCAACCAAGTGACCTATGCATAGTTTGGCGTTCGAGCTGTCCTCTAACAAGGAGCTTCCAGATCGCGCACCATCAATTGGCACCGTCTATGGGAACTATACACGAAAGCCATACTCTCACATTTCCTTTTCAAGTATATTCTCAATGGCATCTTCTAGCAACACTCCCATCAACAACCCTATTAACAAAAACAACTCGGTCATAGGGGTGCAAGTTAACCCTTTGTGCACCCTAAAACTCTCTGTGACTATTGGGTAGTTTACCGTGCCCCTGGCCCTTCCAGGCATCCCCATCATTCAGAATTCCAACTTCCTTTTGCCCAACACGAATGCACATTTCCCGCCAGTTGATCCCTTAGTAGTCCCCGTCGGGATCGATGTGCACTAGTTCAATGAGTTGATGCAGTACATCCACGGGATAAACCTATAGATGAGGACATGGGAATGACACTTTGCCGCCTTACCAAGGATGCAACAACAACAGTAGCATCAACCAGATCAGGCCGCTGGGTAGAACGTCGGTCAAAACCAGAACCAGTGGCTTGACAACCAAAAATAAAACCTAGTACCTGGCCCACCTCATTATTTCGATGACTAGAATTAGGTCTCGGTTGAGGAATTGTGCTAGGCCACAGGCCCACATTACCAATCAGGACTGAGGCCACTAGCTCAACCGAGGGGTCATGGAGAAGGCGTTGTAGATGCACACATTGCACCACAGGAAGGAGTCGCCTCGCTCCAAATGACAACAAGGAGGCGGAAAGGAAAGAGTAAGAAAAGGAGGTGGGTCAGATCGACACCTCGTTAACATATCCAGTGTCCCAAACTTCACCACTGGCTATTGAGATCCTTATGGCCCCACGGTTGAAAGACTTCAAGGCCCCTAGTCTGTCCTACAATGAGACAACTGACCCAGTTGTCCATCCCAACAGCTTCTAGGACCTAATGCAGTTACACAAGGCAAATTACGTGAGCCTTTGCATGGCCTTCCCAACCACCTTTTGGGGCACAGCTTGGATGTGGTATTTGGGGCTGGCCATGGACTCCATCAAAAGTTGGAACCATTCGTTGACCTATTTACTACACACTTTGCAATGAGCAAACGGTGCCCGAAGTTGATGACTTGTTTGTTGAATGTCGTCTAGGGACCTAACAAGATGCTTTGGGACTACATCAAATGATTCAACCTAGAGCAACTTCAGATTCCCAATCTCGACTTATGCTAGAAGGTTGAGTTGAACCCTCCAACCACTATGGAGGAGTTCCTCAAACAAACAGACAAGTTTACGAAGGCCGAAGAAGCGCTCGGATCTCGATTGAAGCTGAGCGACAAGTGGAAGAGGTCAGAAGACGAGTCGAGGATCAGAAAATAGTGTTGGATGAGCAAGTCACCAAGGCACAGTAGGTCCCCCCCACAACAGTCGTAGTGGGTTGTTGTGGAGAAGCAGGTCTACATACAGAAGTAGCATGTCCTTGGGTTAGCGTTCTCACACCCCTCCCATCTAGAACCGTAACTACACCGCGTTGAACGCAAAGAGGGGAGCGATTTTGATGCAGATCAAGATGACTAAGTACGTCAGATGGCCACTTCGGATGAGAAGGAACCTTGACAACAAGAACCCAAAGAAATATTGCTACTTCCATCGAGACATCAGCCATGACATTGAGAATTTCCGTAACCTCAAGGATGAGATTGAGGAGCTGATTCGCCAAGATTATTTGAAGCAGCTCATCAAGCGGGAGGGCCGAAGCTGAGCTTCTGACCAACCAAGAGAAGTTCCACAATCGAACAGGGACCAAAACAAAGACCAGCCTCTTTGAGACTCAGCGTCAGTAGAGCGGCCCATCTATGGTGTTATCAACATGATCACGGGAGGGTCCATTGTGGTAGGATACAACACCTCGATAGGAAATAACTCAGTTTGAGAGCTTGAGCATGAGGATGAGAACCTACTGAAGTCCCCTCGTGTGGGGGAAGTGATTTACTTCACCAAGGATGATGCTCGCGGGGTTTAGTATCCACACAACGACACCCTCATAGTCAAGTTAGTCATAAACAACTTCAAGGTAAAGTGAATTTTGGTCGACTTCGGAAGCTTGACCAATATCATCTTCTTGGAGGCGTTCGAGTGGATGGAGCTCGAGAGGAAAGACCTGCAACCGGACGACATCCCCCTAGTCGGCTTTAGCAAAGAAGTGGTTCAGCCCTTAGGCCGGGTGAGAGTGTTAGTAACAGTAGGATCGGCACCGAACTCAGTACACTTTGATCACAACTTTCTGGTGGTCGTGACCCCCTCGCCCTACAATGCCATTCTAAGCTGACCTATCTTGCATGCCCTCTTAGTAGTGGTGTCGACCTATTACCTGTCAATGAAGTTTCCCACAAATTATGGAGTAGGAGTGGTGCGAGGTGATCAGCTTGAGTCTTCCAAGTGCTACATGGCTGCATTGAAGGGGAAGGTAAAGCAGGCTATCGACATCGACTTGGAGCCACCTCCGAAGAACAGTGGTCAGAAAGCTTGCCCCATGGATGAACCATCCTAGTGCTAGTCTCAGATACCGACCCCAAGAAAACGGTGCAAATCAGAACTCATCTCATAAAACCACTATGCTCTAAGATGGTAAGTTTTTTAATTAAAAATATAGATGTTTTTGCTTGGTCAACAGTGGAAATGCCCGACATAGACCCCTCTATCATAACTCATAAGCTTAATGTTGACCCTTTAATCAAACCAATCTAGCAGAGCAAGAGGAATCTTACCCAGGAGTGGTAGATGATAATAGATGGGGAGGTCGGGAAGCTCCTCGCAATAGACTTTGTTAGAGAGGTCCAGTACCCAAGTTGGATTTCCAACCCCGTGCTCGTGAAAAAAACCAACGACAAATGGCGCATGTGCATTGTCTACACCGATCTCAATTGGGCTTACCCAAAGGACAACTTCCCACTCCCTATGATTGACCACCTGGTAGACACGACCTTGGGGTTTGAGCTGTTGAGTTTCATGGATGCCTACTCCAACTACAACCAAATCCAGATGGATTCGGACGATGAAGAAAAGATTGCTTTTATAACCGAAATGGGCTTGTATTGTTATAAAGTTATGCCCTTTGGTTTAAAATATGCTAGAACGACTTACCAGTGCCTTGTAAACAAAGTTTTTTCTGGTTTAATTAAAAATAAAATTGAGGCTTATGTTGATGATATGGTTGTGAAAACCCCGTTTTCACTCTTTAATTTCTGATCTTAATTGTGTTTTTGACATTCTAAGAAATCATAACATGAAACTCAACCCAAACAAGTGTGTTTTTTGGATCACATCGAGCAAGTTCCTCAAGTACATAGTGAACCGACGTGGCATCAAAGCCAACTAGGATAAAATCTAGGTTGTCCTAGATTTGAGTCCTCCTAGAACAATAAAAAAAGTACAAGGGCTAACGGGTCAAATAACTGCCTTGAACCGATTTATGTCTAAGTCGGTTGGGCAATGCCTTCTGTTCTTTAAAGCCATCAAGGAGAACCAAGACTTCGAGTGGACTAAAGAGTGTTAGCTCATGTTTAACTGGCTAAAGAAGTACCTCAGTTTGCCACCTTTGTTAACCGGACCGAAACCTAGGGACGAGCTCAAACTTTACCTCTAGGTGAGTGATGAGGTAATTAGCTCGGTCGTAATTCGCGAGGTAGACATGGTGCAACGATTTGTCTACTACGTAAGTAAAGTTTTGCACGTTGAAATGAGGAACCCGAATATCAAGAAGTTGGCCTTCTCGTTGGTGTTAGTAGCCTGAAAATTGCACCCTTACTTCTAGGCCCACACCATAGTAGTCCTAACCAATTGACCTATGAGGCAAGTCCTTTAGAAGCCCAAGGTCTCAAGAAGGTTAACAAAATGGGTAATCGAGCTTAGTGAGTACGATATCCAATTTGAACCGTGCCTAGCGATCAAGGCAAAGGTCCTGACTAATTTTGTCACTAAGTGCACGTTCAGCATGCCGACCCCTGAAGTTGTTGAGCTTGTGACCACCTTGAAGGCATCAACCGATGCGGCACCCAGCCCGATCTGGGACAAGGATCTCTAGATCCTCCATGTTGATAGCTTATTCAACCAGTGCGAAAGCGAAGCTAGGCTGATACTCTATGGACCTAGAAAGGTGAAGCTAGAGTATGCTCTCTGGTTCGTGTTCTGAGCATCGAACAATGAAGCTGAGTACGATGCGTTGATAGCAGGGTTATCCCTAGCAAAGGAGGTTAGCACAAAACACATCGTCATCTGCAGTAACTTACAGTTGGTAGTCAATAAAGTGAATGGAAAGTATGAGGCCTGGAAGCCCACCATGTTGGCCTACCTGGCCAAGGTTAGAGAGCTCCTGCTCAATTTCAACTCTTGGTACATCTAGCAAGTCCTGAGGTTGACGCACTCTCAAAGCTAGACGGTGCAACGACATCACGAAGAGAATGGTCTACACTGAAGACCTGCCTCGACTTAGCATAGAAAGGGTGGCATAAGGGGTCGCTCCTGTTTTGCTTGTACAACTAAGCTGAATGGATCCACTCGTTGACGATCTACACCATGGGACCCTACTTGCAAAGCGTAATGCAACTTAGATGGTAGAGCCACAATTAGCTTGCTATGCAATCATTGGCGAGCAACTGTATCGTAAGTCGTTCACACTCCCCTACTTGTGCTGCTTGCACCTAAATGAAGTAAACTAGGTGCTATGAAAGATCCACGAAAGTCTCTATGGAGGACACTTGAGGGGTAGAGTGTTTGCTAGAAAGTGCTATGATAAGGCTACTACTGGTCCACAATGAAGGAAGACACACTAGAATTAGTTTGGAAGTGCGACATGTGCCAGTGGCATGCCAACATACCTCGTCAACCCCCTACTGACCTAAGGTACTTTATTAGCCCGTAGCCATTTGCACAGTGGGGGGTAGATATCCTTGGTCCCTTTTCACCTATGACCGGGCAGAGGAGGTTCTTGATTGTTATGGTTGACTACTTTATGAAGTGAGTAAAAGCCGAGCCATTGGTATCCATCACAACTCGAAACATGCAGAACTTTTTCTAGAAGAGCATTATCTGCAGAATCAGACTCCCTAAGGTATTGATATCAGACAATAGGAAGCAATTCGAATACATAAAATTTTAGAACTAGTGTTCCGAGATGGGAATCTAGCAAAATTTCACTGTCGTGGCTTACCCTTTGGCAAACGGTTAGGTAGAAGTGACAAACAAGGTGTTACTCCATGGACTCAAAGATCGACTATCCCGAGCTATGGGTTTGTGGGTGGACGAGCTACCCAATGTCCTTTGGGCTTACAGAACTATAATCAAGACGGTGACTGACAAGACTCATTTCAACCTAAAGTACAGGGCGGAGGTTGTCATCCCAATCGAGATCAAAGTGCCGATTTTGTGGTTTGAGATGTACAATGAGGAGGCTAATGAGGATGGACCAACCTCTACCTGGTAGAAGAAGTCCGTGACTTATCCTATATTCAGACCGCTGCATACCAGCAACGAGTAGCTAGGTATTATAATGATTGAGTTAAGGGATGTCAATTTCAAGTTGGTGACCTAGTACTCAGGAAGGTTACGATACTTGAGCCTGGCGTAGGAAAGTTAGGTGCGAACTGGGAAGGCCCCTACAAAATTCTCAAGGTGATTAGTGAGGGCACGTACGAGCTCGAAACGTTAGAGTGAATGTAGGTACCCCATGCGTAGAACGTTGACAAATGAGACCGCTTGTCCTGGTGACCTAGTCTAGCTGATCTACGCTATGAGGGGAAGGCAAATTCCTTTCAACTCTAAGGCCCCCTACGTCGACCTTGGAATACGTCGGTAGTTCGATAATTCGGCATCGTTTTGACTTAACCAAAATCATAAGCTTAGTCGCTTGGCACCTAGGCAACTAGTGCACCTCATTACCCTGACACTTCGGATTGTGTTGCTAAGACTTAACCTACTTTCTAAGGCAAAAAGATAATGACACAGGATGTGTAAAAAATCAATTTCATTAAACAAAAGAAGCAAATAGTACATCTCTACTAAAAAAAATTAAGGAAGTCGAGCTGAGAGGCTTTACATACAATATATACACATGGGGGTCCAAAAAAAGAGGCAAGAAAGTCAGAATTTATGGGGCTCGTTTGCCCTCACGCCCTCCACATTGACCTCGTCGTCCTCCTCCTCAGAGTCAAGCTCTTGATTGACCTGACCCATCATCTCATTCGTGCACACCGAAGACATTAATTTGCTGAGGTCAAATTCTGAGCACATCGAGACCACTAGCTTCTAACATAGCTTGAATCCTTGACGAGAAGTGTTAGACCCAAACTCCTCCCTTTCCTTTAAGAAGTTGGGTGAAGTCTTGAATTCTTCAACTGCACGGTCCTTTGCAGCATGGATGTCGTTGAGAAACTCGGTGAGCTCGACTTCTTTCTCCTACAACATCTGGTCTTTGAGCCCGAGCTCCTTAATCAGCTTCTTGATCTCCCTCATCAAGTCCGTAGTGTGGCTCTTCTCCACCACGAGCTCGTCCTTTAGGTTGTCAATGAAATGGGCAACCTGCTCAATTTGGGACCTGTAATTTGCCACTTCCTCCCCAGAAGTTTGGGTCCTCGCCAAATTTCCCTTAGCTTGCCCCAACAAGGAGTGTGCCAAAGTGTTCGCCTAGAAAAGAGGAAAAGGGAAATAAGTCCAAAATAGAGATCGCAATGAATATGATGGGAAGGTTGAAAACATACCACCATGAGGCAATGCATAAGCTTTCCACCAAGCTCACTAGAACGTGATTCACGAAGCCTTGCGACCTCTTCAGGAAAGATGACCCCCTTGCTCTTCACTAGGGCAATTTGGAAGACCCACTTTTAGGGCCTCCTCAAAGACAGCGACCTCGTCTTCCTCGTGCTCCCACAAGTACTGCCCAAGGGGAAGGGAATATTCGAAATGATTCAAAATCCTATATCGAGCTATGAGCATGTAGGTGTTCTCAACAAAGAGCTCAGTGGGACCAAACTGGCTTGGAAGGACGAACCCTTCTCTTCCCTAGATTCACTATCGAACATTATGAACAAAACATAACTAAGGGAGATGACTCACCTAGGATGAGTAAACCGACCTCGTTGCAACACTGACAACTCCGACAACGCTGAACTCTGCAGTTTCACTAGAACTCCAAAGATAGGAACGAGAGAAATGGGCCCCAGAGGGTCCTATTTATAGATGGATGAACTGAACTATGGATGGTTGAGATCGGTTGGATCCAACGGTTCGCAAGGGTGCGAAGGTTCATATTTTGAGGTGAAATCAGTTTAGCGCATTTTTGACGTTTGCACAACCTAATGGTTGCGTGGCATTTGCATGTTGCCAATATGCTACCTTGTGCCTAGGCTGGATTATCCAAACTAACTTGATCTCGAGCCATTGGTTGGACCACAAACGAGGACAAAAATCAGACCAAATCACCTCAGGTTAAGACTACTCCCTCGTTGGATTGGTCATGCCAGACTTAGGAATGGGGGGCAATTGATGAGGGGTAATTTGGTCCTCCAATGATATGATGACATGAGGCATTGTTGAACAACATAATGACATCTCGACACAATGTAAGTAGACCCAGGAGCATTTCGGACACTTCACAACTACATTAGCGACTTCAGCACTACCCTGGTAGGCCGAACTATGAACAGATAAGCAAGACCTCAGTTCGGCGTAAGAGGCGACTTGATTTTACCGATCTGACATGTTTCTGGTTAGTGAGCTACCTAACGTGTTGAGTGACCTCCACCTTAAGTGGATTATTGCCTCTGAATTCCCCAGGATTACGATGCCACAAAGAGTTGGTTATCACCTTGCCTGCTTTAGACAGGATTGGATAGACATTACCTGCTTACACGAAGTCCACTTCCAAGTGTGAAACCATCTCTGAACCAGATAGGCCAGAGATCCCAGATGCGTTTCATGAGGCTCACAACAAATCGCCTATATAAGGGCCTTACCTCCAACCTCATAAGGTATGCACGATTTAGAACTCAAGCTCTCTAGCTCTCTCTTGCTTTCTAGCTCTCAAGAAACTCCAATTTGCTAACTTAAACATTGGAGTGCCCACATCGGGTAAAATAGCCTGGGTACTCAGATCTTTTCTCTTTCTTTATAAGTAGACCAAGCGACCTACATAGTCCAACATCCAAGCTATCCTTAATCATGGAACTTCTAAATCGTGCACCATCTTCCAGATCGCACACCATCAATTCCCTTACTGATTCCTAGGGGTGTAAACGGATCGAATTCGAATTGGATTAGGCAATATCCAAATTCGAATCCGATTAGAAAATCCGATATCAAAATTCGATTCGATATCTGACGGATATTGAAAATTAATATCCAAATTCGAATCCAGTTAAATATTCGAATATTCGATTCGATTTGAATTTGATTAATTAATTATTTTAGATAATTAATAAATATATAAAATAAATATTTATTGATATAAAATATATAAATATATAAATATTTATATAACTTAATTATTATATATAAATTATATAAAATATTTTATATATTATATAAGAATTAAATAATCGATCGAATTTGGATATTTATTGAATCGAATCAAGTCATATCCGAATTCGAATCAAATTAACAATTCGATAATGGTAGGATATCCGAATTCGATCAATTAGATATTCAAATTATCTGAATCCAATTCAATTATATTAAATATCGAATTCGAAATCAGATTTTCAAATACCGTTTACACCCCTACTAGATGGACTACTCATTTAGTCTCTTATTTATGGGGAGGGATAAAACAGGAGTTCAATCATGATTGGGTTGTGAAGTATATTTGTCAAAATCACAAGAGGATCTTAACATCTCGTGCTCTTTCTTACGTTAATCTATTTGGATTACTTCTTATGACTATTACGAGGCCTCAGGAGCTTAGAGACCATTATTTAATGTGATTCAAATTCTTAATTTTCTGATCTGATCAACTTGTTGGGTTCGGGGGTGTTTTTTTAAAGTACATTGTATTAATATGCATGCATTAAAATGACCTGTGTAGACTAGGCACTGTACAATGGGAATATACAAAAAGCAGAAATATCAAGAAGCTTAGCAGGCACACAGCTTAAAAACATGTTCCAGAATGCATTTATGAAATGAGAATATATTCCAAATCATTTTCCACATACATTTGGGTTTCTGGTGGTTATATCTTATTATGTTGTATGTTCAACTTTTCAATCTCTTATAAAGGCTGACACCAATTGCTGCATTTGCATGCAAAGCATTACACCATCATCATTGCTTTCTTGACCAGCCACGTCAAATTGTGGACAGCAGTGAAGGGCATCCATCTTCATATGGGCTGATTACGCTTGGGCATACCCCTCTTCTCTCAGAAACAAGATCTGTAACCGACTTCGAGTTATTGTCATGATCAGCAGGCAAAGATGCTTCTGAAGAATTTACAGGATAGCCTGAATACTGTGTCACAGGCTTCTACTTCATCCAGTTTTGGAACAGTAAATGTGTCCTAAGAATATGCTGGCTATTCATCATACTCAAGTTCAACTGATCCTTATGATTATTGCAACACAGGATATCCAGGTTATTATTACAGTTATCCACAGAAAACCAACCATCCGTACCCTCAACAAGCAGGAATGTATCGAAACTCAGGTGCTCCTTATCAGCCTCTTACTTCACTTCAGAATACAGGGTCTTATGTGGGCTCTACAAGTTGTTCAGGCACTTGCTATAATGCTGGTGATTATTAGACAACTGGAGGTTACCCAAGCAACAACTATACTAGTCAGACTAACTTGTGGAATGAATGGAATTATGCAAGCTATCCTTCCCAAGTCCCAACAGTATCCAAATTATATTCCTTCAGAGTCGAGAAGTGCTCATAGTTACACTGCTGTAGCTGTGGCACCTCTTCATTATCAACAACAACACTATAAGCAGTGGGCAGATTATTATGGTCAAACTGATGTTAGCTGTGCTCCTGGGACAGAGAACGTAACTGTTTCCAGTACAATCACTTTGGATTGTCCAATTCTTGGTGTTACTGCTGGATATCCAATTTTGAACAACCGGCCACCATCACCTGGCACCACATCTTGGAGACCAGAATCTGGTTCATCTGAATTGCCTCTTTGCGGGTCTGTGGATTTCCATTTTTTCACTGCATTTTATTGATGATTTGCTACATGCATGCGGATGTATATGCTGAAATGCATAGAGTTGATTGTGTTGGAATTCCCTAACACTGAGAATAGTACATATTACAGAAGTTTTTTATTGATTAAAAGATGGTGTGTGTGAGGCTGGTCCTTGTAAGACGTTTAAAAGGTATGCAAGAGGAAGACAATGAAGGATGGTATTTGGTTTACAAAGGTAGTTGAATTTCTGAACAATGACCAGAAGGAATTTAGTTCAAGAATTGAGTTTCCACATGAAGCAGGTAAAGATTACATAATTAATAGAAAGGATAATGGTGAGGAGCTGGAGAGGCAAAATATTAATGAAGATATAATTTTTTGCAAGAATAGGGACATCGATGTTGGAAGTGAGGCTGTTGGGGTGGTAAATCTGAAGGCATGGAGGGAGTGGAGGTATGAAAAGATAATTGACCAAAAAATAGAAAGAAAAATGGTGGTGTTAGAAGATATAATAAGGAGATTGAAGATCAGGAGGTTTATATAGATGAAACAAGGAAGGTGAATAAAAGGATGATACTGAGAAGGTGATTGATAAAGAGACTGTGATATCAAAGGTGATGATTGTGTTTTACCTAGGAGGATTAGAGGCAGCCAAAAGAGTTTTTGAGAAACTTGAGGAAAGAGAAAAGAAGATGATAGAGGAGGAAAAACATAATAGAATAGAGGGCTTTTGAATTTGGAATGAGATGAATCAGATGATTGATTACATTGAAGTTGAAGCAGGGGGAGTCAAAAGAAGGAGAAAGAAAGGGCTGAAAGGAGTGAAGGGTTTGTTCGGATGAGACTAGAAGACTATGGGAAATGGGATAAGGATAGGGGGAGGGGGAGGAGGAAGAAAAGGGGGAATGCAATGAATAAATGGGTTCTGAAGTAGAAATTGCGTATGATAAGGGGGAGGGAAAGACAGTTTACTTAAAGCTTTGAGTAAAAGATAGGAGGTAAGGAGTTTCATTGTATTGGGGATGAGAGTGATTACAGATGATAAGATTTTTCATGAGGAAGGAAAGAAGTTGATTGCCGGGTATAATTTTGGAAAGTTCTTACTTTTAGTCTGTTGCTGGGGATTGGTGAGGAGGCTAATGGTTGGCATTATAATTTAAATACAGTTTTTTTGTTAGAGTTGCATGGGGAGGTTTTAATGTGTGGGAGAGAATCAGAGAGATGGATGTATTGATTGTTTCCTTTTTTTTTTTTTGTTGATGATGTCTTGTGACTCTTTGTTATCAAAAAAGTTCTTTGACACTAAGTAGGAATTGCAAAGTGGTCTACTTTCCTTGTTTGTGGTAAATGGTTATAGACATTCCCTATCAAGCAGTAGAGTTTATGGCATGTGCTCATTGTTCAGTTATATGAAACTAGAATTATCTGTACCCATGGCTTGGTCTCTCAGCAAACCAACAAGGTAACTCTTTTTTTGGTATTGGTGCCACGCACCACTAATAACATACCAACGAGCCACCCCTCCGTTGGTTACTCATACACCGACTTTTTTGAAACGACTCTAACATCCCTCACTGGGTAATGTTATATTTGGGGACGGGGCGGGGTGGGGACCTCATTCCCCATCCCCGACCCCGACCTGGTCAGGGATCATCTGATTGCTTTGCAGTCCTACGCTGATTCAGGAATCAGGCTATCCAAGTAAGGCCTCAAGATCTACTATTACTAATTCAGGCGGAAGATGGAAATGGTTTTATCATCTTTTGTTCTGTTCTGTATCTAATTGAAACCATGCATCTCGAGTAGAATACCCTTTTGGCAGGGCTACTACTATTACCTTCCTTATGCTCAACAGTTTCATCAAAAACAATTTCTACCTCTACTGGAATTAAAATCAACTAAAGCTCAGAAGCTTAAGAAAGAAAGAGATAATACCCTCAAGAGTACTACTTCTCGCTGTGCTTAAAGAATTCCTGATCCTAAGTCGATGGAGCCACTTTTTTGTTTATGGCAATGGGGAATAATCAGAATGAACATAGATTATAGATAGACATCCGTTGCATCAAATGTCCAAAACAAGAAGAGAGCAATGGGTTGTCGTGCATTGCATCAAGTATGGAGAGTTGTCAAAATGGAAGATTTCATTAACTAAAACCAAAAATTGTTTCAAGAAGGAAAGGAATGAACTGATCAACGAACAGGAACTACATTAACGTGTTTCTTCTTCTTTGAATCCTATATAAGAAGAAATGTTTAAGATTTTTTGGGGGATTGAGGCCAGATGCTCATTCTTTCCTTCTCGTACTTGATATAGAGCGTCGAAACAGCGGCTACGAAATAGATCTGAACGAAGATTATCGCAGGCGTATGGTAGTTGATTACGCTCTTACCAGAGGCCAGCTCCACCAGCAGCAGTGCCGCCAGACCTAGAGCCGCGAGCCTTCCATTTATCCGCTCCGTGTAAGGGCTGAATCCGAAGTCTACCTTCAGTCTCCCTGACACTGGCTCTTTCAGAGGAATCGGCGGGAGAAATACGTCGCCACCGGAGCCCTTCTTGGATCTCTTGCCCTTCCTGACCTCCGCTTTTTTCCCAGTGCCGCTTCTGTACCTGTACCGGACCTGTGCCAACCGGCTCTCGAACTTGTCATCGTCGTCTGCTGCGGCTGCCGATGCTTCTTCGGTTGTATCAGACGAAGCATTTGTTTCGGGGTCGACAGCTCTAGTGGAGAAAGAAAGAAGAGGCCTGGATTGTTGCTGTCTGGCAGTGAAGATGACAATGAGAGAGAACGCGGCAGGAAACTGCTTCGAGAATTGCTGCAGCGACGATGGCGGTGACGATGACGGTAACATCGCCATTCTTGTTTCTTTTTATCTATAATTATATCCCTCTGCGGCTGCTGCTCACTACTGCTCGCTCACTTGCTCCGTTTCAGTTTTGTGTTTGGGATTCTGAAGAAGGATTTATGTCCTTGCAATGCTTCACGCCTTCACCCTTTATCCTCCAAAATTTTCTTTTTCTCTGGTCACTAGTACTCTTCGTTCCCTTGGCCCTGGATAAATTAAATATATTTATAAAAAGAAACTATATTTGCGGTTGTGATGAATTAGGTGGGACCCCTAGATGCCAGACTAGTGGCTACTAATATGCTTTTGATGAGTGGTGCCACCGGGAGAAGCGTGCAGCCATGGCCGCTTCTAAGTTCTAACTCTGCATCATTTCAAGGACCTGAATTTCGCTAGATTCAAACCGATCTCAGCTTGGTTTGAGCTCAATAGTGAACCGACAACCTTCATGTAAATAAATAAAAATTTATACATAATCATTCCTTGTTATACATATACAAAAATTAAAAAGTATACATATAATTATTGTGATTATATATAAAAAAATTAAAAATATTATATAATATAAGTATGATTAGGCCCACGAGCCTCTTCATTAAGTTTAAGCTCGACTAAATTAGTAAATGAATCTACGTATTAGGCTCAGGTTCAACTCAAAGCTTGGTTTAAATCAAACACGGTAATCCTCACTCTAAAATTCTGGATTCTAAGTTTGCTCTTATTACAACAAGTTGTTCCATCCATCTTCCATCTTAAATTATTCTTTAGATAAATTAATGCAATAAATCAATCCATACCAATTAGAATGTTCTAATTATTGTAAAATATTTGCAAGTCCGGCAACGAGTTTAGTAGAAACGCATACACCAAGATGGATGAGACAATGGGTAGAAAACTAGAAAAATAGGATTGGATATGAAGTCATGAATAGCTCAAATAGATGATAAAATGAAAAATAAATGGATTAAGATGATTTGATCACATGTATAGAAGACCAAAAATAAATAAATAAATAAATAAAAATGACCAGCTCCAGCAACTATCAGAAGAAGAGTTACGACAGACCAAAAAGGACATGAAAGTAGTAAGAAACTAAGGGTCCGTTTGGTTTGCAGGAATAGGGGTTTGGAATCGGAATTAGAATGGGCTATTCCGATTCCAACTGTTTGGTTGGGTGGAATTGGAATCCCATTCTCATTCCTGCTGGAATGGCATTCCCCCATTAGAAGGAATGGCCTTTCCCTGCCCTTCCTTGGGAATGAAGTCCCAATCCTACTGATTTTAATTCATATTCTTTCCAACTATGAATCAAGCAAACCCTAAAAACTGATTTAAGCACTCATAATTTAACAATTGATTAAACACTATATAGAATGAACAGTGGAATTAGATTCATATAGCTAACACCTAGTTGGGACAAGACTTAGGTAATAATAAATATGATGAATTGATAACGATGAAAGGAAGCCATCTTTTGCTCTCAAACCACAATGTTAAGTTGCTATATATTCTGTATGTATATATGCTGGATAAGCATGTATGTGTAAGTGTAATAGATGGGAATGGCTCATGTCATATATGTATTTCTCGGGGGACCTAGAACTTGTCATCATACCAATTCACCTTCAAATGCGACCCAAATCAGCAAAATCAATCCATAACATCACATTCGATCCACCTTGTTTCTATGCAATATAGTCGGTGGAATCCCTTGTATAGTTTGCAGGTATTCACTAAGGATGGAGGTTTGTCATCAAATTGAAAGTAGTCTTGTGCTGATATTCCAATTACCAATAACAGAAAGAAGAAAAAACAGAATCTCAGCCCAACAGTTGTGATTCACAACTGATGCCTCAAGATAGACTTGAATTGAAAATTACTTCTTTCTTTCTAGTTTTAGTTTGAATTGAAAATTACTAGGCTGTATTGTTAGAATTGTGTTGGGTTCCATTCCCGTTTCTTATGAAACATTTTGGGGTTGATAAATAGAAATTTGATGTTTCAAATAAAAACATTAATTTGTATTAATCAACCCAAAATGTTTCTTATTATATGATATGACAACTCATATTTTAAGACCAATTTCTAGTGATCAACCCCAAACATTTCACGAAGAAACAATAATGTTACCAAAGACAACCCTACTTCGTTTGATGTTTGCGACCACGCGCTTTTCCATTTGAAATAGACATCCTACTGGCCTCTTTTAAATTTTGAAGAGAGGAGGTTTAGCCAATTAACCCTTTTGGGTGAGAATCTTCAGAGAACTTTGGTTTAAGGCATTGAAGTATCATCTGGAGAGAACCAGGACCACAGTGGAATGGGCGCCATATACCAATTTCATACGACAATATTGCTTAAAACAAAACACTGCATCATCGTACCATGTTTGATTGTTTATCTTTTGTATTTTCATTTGATGATTGAATAAGGATAAATCGGATATAAATCCACAATCCAGCCTTTTCTGACCCCGGTTGGGCCCAGATGGTCTGACTGCTCAGCCACCAACCTGTCTAAAAAACTAGAGCCAGTTTTAGGTTTGTTTTACTGCAGAATCTAACTATATAATTAAAAAAATGATCCACATCATACTCCAAAATCCATATTTTAATTCTCTCTCTCTCTCTCTCTGTATTTTTCTACTTTTTTATCTTTTAATTCTGCTATAAATGATGTTATTTTATTGAATCACTCCTCTTAAAACATCTCATTTTCATAAAATTTCTCACCTAAAACTTTTTATTAAAATATCCCTTAAATACTATCTCTCATCCCCAATAGATTTTCTCTTTCTCTATTTCCCTCCACCTTCCATATACATGTTTAAGTAAAACTTTAAATATTAAAATAAGATAACTAAAAAATATCTAATATACTAAATACTAATAAGAAAAAAATAGACAATAAAATAAGATAAATAATTAAATCAAAGTAATAAAAAATAATAATTGATTATAAAGTCTTATTATAATTAAAAATAATTGGTAATTGTTATAACTAATAAAAGTTGTAATCAAGGTTCAAAAATCAATACTCATTTTTATTGTTTTTTTATTTTTTTCGCAACCAGTTCAGGGGGGGGGGGGGGGTTTAGGGTTCCTCTACCCCTTGAATCGGTTAGACCTCCGATACATCCACTGTAGGGGTCCCGAAACAATATGGGCCAATACGTGTCGATACTTTAAATCTTGGTTGTAATTCCAATCCATTTAAATTCTATTTAGAAACTAAAAGTAATATAAATTAATTAACGAAATAATGAAATTTATAAAAATATTAGTATTAAAATTAATTTTAATTATATTAAAGTCAATTTAAATTTTATTTCAAATAATTATATTTAATAAAACTTGGTAACACTAAGTAAATTTTTAATTTTACTTTTAATGTTTTCACCTCTCTCTCTCTCTCTCTCTCCACGTCATTACACTTATCCCTCTTCTCTCTTTTTCCTACTGTCTCCACCTTTCTCTTCTATCAATTTTTTAATAAATGTAATGTATTCAAAACTGAATATTATACTAAGTGGATCTAATTTACTAAACATAATTCAATTATGTAAATTAGTAGCTTATTAAATTTAACTCAATTGGCCTAATGCGATAAATTAATTCTTAATTTAATCAATTAAATTGACTTAGTCAACTTAAATTAACTAACAAAACCAAACTTAATAAACATAACACAAGTTAATTTAGTTAATTAGGATAATCGCTTTGTATCTAGCCTCCCAACTTGATAAGGTTGTTATGGGGACTGCTTTGGCAAGGGTGAGGAAAAACTAGGATATCTTATCGATAATAGGCAAAGGGGATGGGGAATGAAGTGCCCACCTTGATGGGGAAATGGTTTGACAAATTTTGAGAATAATTCTGTTTAATTACAATAATGCTGTTCCATATATTAGATAAATTTCGATTTCTATGTTATCTTGGTGATTAACGATGATAGTTAAGAATTTTTCTTTCTTTTAAGTAGATCACTTTTTTCCCAAAGAATGCTTTTAGTTTAAAAATACTGAACTTCGGGGTTCAGGTTTCCGATAAAGAACTCGTCCCCATTGGAGATGAAGGTTCGATTTTCTCCTTAACAAAGGTCGGGGATGGGCCGGATGGGGAGTTACATAGAAATTCTACCATGTTAATATATTAAATTAATAAAATAGCATATATGTAATAGTAGTAAAAATTAATAATTAATAGTATATAATGCCAACACATAAAGTTAGTCAAACAGAAATATTACTAACATAAACTAGGAAAATTAAAATAATCATTAATAAGCAATATTAAATCAAATTAACAAGTATATGTGTATCATTAGATGTTTTAAATTAGCAATTTAACTTGAAACTATTTTTTGTATGGTTCCCCTATATTTAAATTCCATTTATAATAAATGGAAATGATCAAAAGATAATAAAAATAAAATATGTAAAAAATATTATAAAATAATAAGAAATAAAATTCAATTTAGAATAATAAAAATTAACAGCAATTTATCCAACCATAATAAAAATTAATATACAATAACAGAAAAATCAATACAAGTTTATATAACAATAACAACCCAAAAATAATGTTTGAGTTGAAATCAATTTGGCTTTGCCCAATTAAAAAGGTTATAAGTGTCCTTCAACTTAGATTTTGTGTAACAAAGACGTAATTGCACTGAGCCCTGCTGCCTTAACCCTTAGGAAGTTTAGAAGAACTCGGCTTCAGTCGGTGCAAAGCCTCGTTTGAACAGCTTTTATCGCGTTGTGATAGTGTGCGATCTAGCAACTCCTACTTGGACGGCGATCCGAATTCCAAATGGGCAGCGAGCTGGATTGATCTACAAAACAATATATCAAAGAACCCGGGGCAGCTAATCTAGCGAGGTCGCTCCGATGCTTAAATCAGTGTTTATGTTATGAATACGAGCTGAATGCTTGAGAGCTTGAATACTAGCGAGTAGGATAATCACGCACACCTTTGCCTTGAGATTTCAAATCTTTATATACTGGAGTAGTCATGGGCTTTACGGAAGATCTCTGAGATCTCCGGATTGTGGAGATAAGGTTGGTTCCATTTTTGAAGGAGAGCAGTACATTGATAAGGTTTATCATCTACATCCAATTTAGGCGGAACCGAGATGTGTTCTTATCGTGATCTCGGGAAATTCGGGATCTATTGGCTCATCGTGACCTCAAGAGATTCGGGATCTGTTGGGAAGGCCTTTGGAGTCGGTTATGCGGTGCTTCAGCTCATTAGCTCTGAGATGGAACTTTGATTCTTTAGTTCCGAACTGGATCGGGTGTCGGGGTGCAATTACACCGAGGTAGCTGAATACCCGAACTCTGAATGTTGCAAACTGGGCTTGCCTGACTGAGTTGTCATCCTTTGGTCAGATTGTTCCTATATGTCCTCTTCTTGCTAAGTCGTGACAAATCACCCTTCATCACATTGCATTGGGAATATCTCCCCATAAAGTAAAGTACATAATATTCACAGTTTAAGGCTGTTTGAACGGTATTTGAATGGGCCGTGCACTGACTGAAGCCGATCTCAGTTTAGAATGATTCGTTTCACCACCAATGGTTTTTCAAACCATCACCTTTTGACCTCGAACTGCTAACAGGATGTTAGGTTTTTAATGTATTGTTACTAGGGGTGCAGTTTGGGCGAGCCCAACCTAAGCCCAGACTGACCCAGTCCAAAATTTTTCACAGGCCTTGGGTTAGGCTTGGGCCCAAGACTTTAGGATTTTTTATTTTTCACATTGGGCCTGGGCCCAGACCCAGCCCATTTTGCTCTCAAATCGATTCGCCTGCTTGTACTGATGCAACGTTGATTTCAAGAGTTTTACTTGAATCAGTTGAGTATTGATTGGTTTTGCATTAGCTCCGTTCCCTTTTCTCTTCTTAATAATTTGGATTTCTGTTAGATGAAACCAGATTTGTTACACCATTTTTATTTTGATGATTGGTAGTAATCATGCCTCTAGACCTTACAAATGGAACAATTCGAAGATGGCCCACTAATTGAATAATTCGAATCTTCACTGTCGTCTTGTTGATGATTGAGAAAAGTGCAAAAACTGACAAAGAAAGTAAATAGGACGATGGAAAAGAAAGTTTGTAAATCCCAACCAAACTATCAATCAAACATGTTAAGGGCACAATAATCAAAGAGACGATCACCAATTGAATCAGTCTTGTCCAGCGTCATCCACTTGGCTTATCTTTGGTTAACTTAGAATTTTTTTTGTGTCTGACTGGCATGAAAGCACCGGTCGAAGAGGTTTTCCACAATTTTTTGAAAGTCCAAAACCAGTATCAACAAAAATGATTGATCGACCATCAGCCATGTGCAAATGTTGCATGGTGAAGGACACAAGAAAAACCTACCTAATCTTAACTTACTGTCTTCTATGGGACCATGAACCCTGCTAGCTGCATTGCCATTATTTGAGCTTAGCTCACTGAATTGAGCCTGAGGTCACGATTGCATCTCAAGAGCTAATCGAACGTCAACTCCAGATCATTTAACCAACCAAACCTGAGATTTGCAGTTGGATAAGCTTTGATTGAAATAATTTCGTCGTTTTTGCACCACAGGTTTTAGCTTGCTAGAGCATAGGCCACGTGCACTGACGAATCAGAAGATAGATCGTTACTCCTTTCCGAAAGTGAAAAAGATAAATCGTTACTCTATGTTAATTCCCCAGAATCCGGGATCGTGGGAGAGCCGGAGAGGTAGGTTGACTATATTGACCACCTAGCATGTGTTTTTGAACTGTACATATTTATTCATTAAATGTTTGTATTTGATTTATTTGTAAAATCAAGAAAAATAATATATAATAAATTAGTTTATTGACATTTAGTTATCCTATCGATAAAATAGTGAATAAATATTTACTCATTGGGTAAAATGTTCAAATGAAATTTTTGCCAACCAAACATATGTACATAAATCAAGACTTGATTTTGCAATTCTCTATGCATACAGATCTGCATAATGGGAGAAATGCTGAAATGATGCCCATGTGACGATATTTTGATAAATACCTATTAAAAAACGTCTAATGAACAAAATATCATACTTAATGATGAGAAACTTTTGTCATGCTTTTCATCCTAACATTATTTTTGCATTACATGAAGCAATTGTCCCTTGCTTGAAGCAAGCTAGACCCAGCACCTCTTTGGTGTGCAAACCCAACTTGGTTCCACAGTAGAAATTCAGAGGTCAATACCCCACATACATTAAAACCACCCAAGCCAGTTAACCAAGTTTAGGCGTTTAGCATGTAGCACCTCCCTAATATGAGGCAAAGCTACATAAACGTCCAAAAATAAAATAGAGAGATATTAGGTATAACATGTCTCCTAGAATTTCATCTTTCCTCCTTATATTTCATCAATTTCCTTCAATTTTATGCTTGTAATAGTTGTAAAATGAAAAAAAAAAAAGAGAGAAAAAAAGAAAGGACATTGGAAAAGAAAATAATACAACTTATATTGCTCAACATCAATTGTCAGCCTTGAGAGCTGCAATTCAAGAAACCATTTCATGCAAATTTACTGTTCTTTTTAAACATTTTTGTTCTAATTAAATGTGGTTTCGTTTTCCTCTCTCAATTGATTGTTGAACGCACACACCAACGAAAATATTTTAGTTGACCTTATTACAATAAAAGATTTGTTTTTGTCTTTTGTCCAAAGAGTCGGCTTTCAATCCTACTGGATTGCCAGCACTTTCCGTCGCACAGTAACCATCAAGTTTAGGCCGGGCCTCCCATTTGCACAATGGAAGTGAAAGAACGTGTTCAAGTGTTGGCGTGGTGGTGGTGATAACATGATCGGAACTCCACTCCTTCACTCCACCAATGACCAAACCAAACCAATAGCTAGCAATTGACGTGTTTCATGAGATGAGACTTGCACTCAATTATATATATATATATATATAGTACCTATACCATTAATCTTCCTCCACACAGTCCCCACCTTGATGTCATGCACTTCATCTAATTCAAGGTGGGAGGCCACAGAAATACATCAAAGGCTGTAATTTCTCAGTGTTAAGGTCGTAGTAAATATGGATTAATTGTTTGCATATAGTGCTTTTCTATTGTTTAGGTAAGCCGTCATCACCAGCATTAACCGTAAATTATCTATCCATCAAAAGAAAAAAAATAAAATTAAAAAGAAAAGAAGTAGCTAACGTGATTGAGCGGTGTGATTTTGGTGGTCGTATTTGGAAGATCATTTCGTTTTGGTGGTTCGAATTAAGTTTTTAAACCAACAACCGGCAATGCACTCATTTCTTAGTGATCCAAGTTTTGCATCCAAAAAAATAGGGGTAGATCCGAATTGAATATCTGGTTATTTGAGTTTGGTTCAAGTCAAAAGTTTGGAAGTTCCAGTTTGGTTTGACTTGAGTTTAATTGTCTTTGATTGCATGTCTCTCTCAACAGTTAAGTTATCGAGTTAAGGCCTTGCTCAGTTGTTAAGGTGTCAAGCCGAGGGTTATAATATGGTTCGATTAGGCTCGCGAGCTTTACGAACTAAGCTTTACTAGGCTCGAGCTCAAACTCGACTCGATTAATAAATAAGCCTATGTATTAGGCTCGAGTTCAACTTAAAAGTTGAAACTCGATTTAAAACTGAGCCAAACCAAGCTCAAACAACTCATAAAACGGTGGGCTTGTGCCCACCCCTACCAAAAAGTAACGCAAAATTTGTGTCATCTTCTCTCTACCTGACAACCTTCATTCACTTTGGTATGAATTGTGAGGGAAACAGAGATGGGAAATAGAACAGGGTGAATATCATTTTATTCCTTACAAACAAAGAAAACAAAGTGATACTTGAAACGCAAAGTAAGTAAAGAGTTTGCATTCAGACTATTTACACTTGAAACAAATGGAGCCAAAGAAGAGACCCATTGGATGGTTGATCAAGATCCCTTCTCTAAGGAAGCAAGCTTATTAAGGCAATTGAGATGAATGTACCCCCAATGCATCTTTTTTGTCAGCACTTAATTTCCTGTCATCTTGCATGCTCTAGTTTTGATTTGTATCGATCAAGTCCACCATTAGAGGACAGAAAATGTTAGCACCGCAGATATTAAACGACACAGGTTACTGTCTGGGAACGCCCCATTATTGAGTTTTGTTATGTTCTTTCAGCTACATTGGATGCAGATTGCTTCTTCGGAAAATGGAACCAAGCTGAAGCTTCCGGGTGGTGCAAAGGATCTAGATTTAAAATGGATACATAGTGCCTTTTATTAGTGGGGCCAGTATTAACATCACGTCTCTCTGTCTTTATTAAACAAATGAATTGGTTTTATCAGAATTGGTCGAGAAAATGAATCTCTCTCTATAATTAAAATGTTGCAGACTAACACGACCTTGGGTGGAAGATGGGTGGCCCGTGGTGATGAAGGATACCCGTTTTGGTCCCATAGAATCCCTAGTGATGTGGCTAATATGAGTTAGTGAAAGAGAGAGAGAGAGAGAGTAGTCGTCAAGTTGAAACCGGTGGGTCGGGAATTTTTGTCCTTTATTAGTGAAACGTCCTTTTGGATTTTGCAGCTCTTTCACAAGCTCATATAAATGACGGTACTTTGTTAGTAAAACATGTAAAAGAATGGGAAGAATAATGCTCTTATCATACGAGTTACTGGGTATTGTGTTAGGATTCACCATCACCATCACCATCAGATGGGCCTGGCCCATGCCGGATGGATCACTATCCAAAATATCAGCAATTTTATATATTTTTATTGAAGAGATTTCAACTACTACTTAATTGTTTAAAATATCTCTTAAGCTTTACTGGCACTGTTCCACTTTCCAATAGAGTATGATTCAGTTGAATTGATAACATCATCATCCTATCAGGCTAGTGGGACCCATTAAAGATAGGTCCCAATTCTCTACAAATGTATATAATTCTCTTAGCTCTTATGAGTTGTGATGAGAACTTACACTAATCTCTGTAATACAACAAAATAGCTAGGAAAATTAGGTAATCAATTATACATATATAGAATATTCACAAGATATTTTTTTTGGCTCTTAATAACTATTTTTGCTTATCTCTTTTTATCCAAATTCTTGAACCAGTTCAACCCACATTACATTACATTACATAATCTCTCTAATAATTAATATCTAACAACTATGGTGGAAAGATATTTCATTAATTATTGGCGATAGATATTATGTTTTTTTGTCCTTTGTGCAGAAAGATCGCTCTAATTTTAGGTATGCACCTAAAATAAATGGTGTCATTAATGTGAGTAAACAATGGTATCGTATTCCAAGTACGGGTACAGTTAGCATTTACTTCATCTCCATACTCCACAATCAATCAATCAATCCATTATCCATATGTGCCATACTACTGAAACCCGCGTAATCACAGGCTCTCAATTTTTTTCCTTTTTTTTTTTATAGTTAAAATGCTTTTAATTAATTAACAAAAAGTAGTGCAAAGACAAGTTGTATCCAAACAGGTGAGAAGTACCAGTATCATAACGTGCACCCTGCTCTGTTCCCGGTTCCCATCCCATGAATCCCCCATACACACGCACACATATATATTAATTATTATTTAAAATATAATATTATATATATATATATATATATTAATAATTTGTTATTATATATTTATATATTTTTTTATAATATATATTGTAAAAACTAAAAAACTAAAAAATTGATGAATCAAACCGATGGTTAATGATTAACCAAATGATTTTTTATGTAACCGTTTCTGGTCACATACCAATTTTTTGTGATGTATAATTTTTTTTTTGGCTAAGTACCTCGTTATTTGACCCGGTGGTGACGTGCCTTGGTGATGGGCTACTTGGTGGCAAATTGCCAGGTGGCGAACTACCTGGTGGAGAACTACCTGGGGGCGAGCTCCCTGGTGGCGAACTGCCTGGGGGTGAACTGCCTGGTGGCGAAATACCTGGTGGCGAGCTCCCTGGTAGCAAACGGCCGGGTGGCGAACTACCTGGTGGCGAGATCCCTGGTAGCGAACCGCCTGGTGTCGAACTGCCTAGTGGCGAGCTCCTTGGTGGCGAACTGCTTGGTGGCGAATTGCCTGGTAGCGAACTCCCTGGTGGTGAACTCCCTAGTGGAGAGCTACCTGGTGGTGAGCTCCCTACTAGGCGGCCTATGACTTAGAGAATGGTGGAGCTCCCTGGTGCAGCGCAACCCGACTGTCCTCTGCATGAGGTGGTCTTCTTTCCTTTGTAGGTAGTGGCAGCTGAGGGACCTGCAGGAACTCCATCTTTTCCTCCTCTTTGTAGGCGGAGGGAGCTGAGGGACCTGTGAGAACTGAATCAGAGGACTCGGGGGTATTTTCCCGACGGGGGATCTCCGATGCTTAAGTTAGCACTCTGATTGTAGAGAACTTTGAAGATGATATTGGAGAAACGAGAGAGCTAGAGAGCAGGGATTACCTCCATTTTTTCCATCCCTCCTCCCCTTTGGGGGGTGAGGTCTTTATATACCAGAATCCATGCGGGTTAGGTGGGTGAAAAGCCTCCAAATGGTAAGACTCATCACATCCCGTTAGAACTGGGTACGGTGGTGAACTCCTCGAGGTCGTCAGGCTGGCACTTGTGTCAGGCGGCCAGGCCGGCGCCTGGGCCAGGTTGTCAGGTCGGCGCTTGTGTCATTCGGCGGGTCGGTGTCTGGGCCAGGTTGTTAGGTCGGCGCCTGTGTCAGTCGGCGGGTCGGTGTCTGGGCCAGGTTGTTAGGTCGGCGCCTGTGTCAGTCAGCGGGTCAGTGTCTGGGTCAGGTTGTCAGGTCGGCGCCTGTGTTAGTCAGCGGGTCGGTGTCTGGGCCAGGTTGTCAGGTTGGCGCCTATGTCAGTCAGCAGGTCGATGTCTGGGCTAGGTTGTCAGGCAGGAGATCTTCCTACGATACGCCAAACTACTCTTCTATACCAAGCCACCCTACAAGTGGCGAGTTGCCCGGGGGAGCTATGTTGAACTCCTTGGAGAGCTTTGTTGAGTTGCCTGGCTCCTTGGTGGTGAGCTCCTTGGAGAGCTGCCTAGCTCCTTGGCGAGCTCTTTGGTGAGCTACCGAGCTCCTTGGTGAGTTACCGAGCTCGTAGGGTATGCCGTTCTAGTTCATCGGTGGGCATCTTGTGGGTTGCCAGGTCGGCCAGGTCGGATCATGTGCTAGGCTGATCCAGCCAGGTCGTGCAGGTCGCGCCAGGCCGCGCAGGCCCCGTGCAGGCCGCGCCAGGCCGCGTGTAGGTCGTGCCAGGCCAGTCAGACCGGTGCCCGGGTGGGACACCAACTTGGTAAATTGTTGCCTAGGTGTTTGCCTAGTTGTCACGAGGTGCCATATGTCTTAATTTCACTGGATGGCCAAATCGGCTCTCATCAATTTTGATTTAGTTTCAATTGCCGATTTTCAAAAACCAATACTATTGGTTCGATTCTAGAAAATGCACCATGGTTTGATTAACCGTAAACGCCCCTAACCAATAGATATATTTTATGAAGTGGACTTTTGAATACAGGTCGATGACCTGATCGGCCATCCACATCATGTTATGTATTCCTCTCGATGGTTGGTGTTGGCCAGGATACCCTTTATTTGATATGGATGAAGTCTTGATCAGACCACTGTGACAATACAAATCAGCTCACTGCTACTGATCACAATATTGCATTTGCACCCAGCAACCACAAGGATTGATTAAATGAAAAATAAATTGAAAAAGAAGTATTAATCAATTGTTAAAAACAGTAAAGGTAGCATTTGTCAATTTTGAAACAGTAAGATACATTTAATCAATTGTCTAAACCAATTTAATAAATTTATCCAAAAAATTAAAACCGTCCTTTGTCAAATCCCTGTCATTTTAAAATATAATTTACCACGTACCCATGTATCATCTTTATCCTTCTTTCATTTCCATTTCCAAATCCCCTCTCCCTCATATTTATGCATCAGACAAGAAAGAGAATACCATGATTAGTCGCAGAGGTGGTGAAGTTTCCAATCCCGCTATTATCATCTTTTAAGAAATTGATTAATACCAAAAGAAAAAAATAAATAAAGAAAGAAGGCTGATTTTGTCTTCGTTCATTCTCTTTTTCCCTTCTTAATTTGTCTCTTAATATTTTTTTTTCTATTTTAAAATTAAAATAAAGACTTCAAAAAGGGAGAGTCCCCACAAATCAAGTTGGTAGGGTGTTGGAACTTATTTTATTGACAGGAGATCCTAATTAAGCCAATTCCCACAAACCACAAGTGAGGGTAACGGCAGACAAGTGGTTTGAGTTAAATGACTTTCTTTTCTAGAGTTTTTATTTGTTGTTAAAGTACAACACTTTTTTAATAAACATTTAATCTATTCTAAGAGTATGAGCAGAAAAAGCGGGCTTGAAACTACATCTCTTCACCGGGATTACTCAATTTTCACACCAACGGAGACCCCACTCAATTGACCTTCTTTAGAGATGTGACCCATGACTCTCTCGCATTAATGTGAGTAGAGAGCAGTTGCTCCACAGTCAACACCAATATTGGATCGAACTTGTTCATTTTCAGCACTGATGCAGCAACTGCATGCCCAACAATCAACTGCATGCATAGTGGTATCCTTCTCTCCCTCACAGTCTCTTCCTTTGGATGATTGTTCCACCCATCAACCAAGAAACTCATTAAATTAAATGTAGAAAACGTTCCTAACTCAATCAAATCAAACCGATTTCTCCATTGCCGGCTAGTCTTTCTTAATTTTCCATACCACGTGGATCTTCCTTAGAAAATTAGTCAAGACCTACATCTCTCACCATCTTCTTTATGACTTGAAAAGGAGCCCTGACCCTTGGTGTCTGAATCATGAGTTCAGGACAAGTCAACCCATGAACACTTACCTCTCCATTTTCTTAGTTTTATAGACTTTGTTTTATTTGTTTCACATAGAGAATGATCAATAATGAATATTGTGATATTTGTTTCAGTTATTATCACATATTCGCTCCTACCATGGTCGAACGCTTTGACAGTCCAATCACCTCTTGGCTTTTATAAAAAAAAAATCTTAAAATTCTAAATCCTAAATCCTATGCATTATAAGAGAAGGCTAATAAGATAGGTAAGTTGGGATCACTCCAAGATATATAAAAAAGCTAAATGGCGTTACTAGTCGAACCAAGTAATCAATTACCAAGTTAGATTAAGTGTAGAACTTCTATCCTATTTTGAATTTACCAAGTTAGTGCCAATACAGAATTTCCATCTTATTTCGAATCTACCAAGATAGCACCAGCACAGAATTTCCATCTTATTTTGAATTTACCAAGATAGCGCCAGTATAGAATTTCTATCTTATTTCAAATTTACCAATCTAGTAGTGTCAGCATAGGATTTCTATTCTAGTTCATAATTACCAAATTACTATTAGGTCATGATTTCCGAATTTTTGTTCAATTAGGACTTTTTTTTGAAGAGTTTTAATATGATTCTATTATGGAGTGTGTTTTATAGATTATGAAACTTTCTTGTAAGAGCCATAAGGGTGTAATCAAATATAAAGAGTAGTTAGGGAAAAGCTAAGATAATTTTTTATATTAAAATTTCTCTTAATTATTCAATGAAGAATTCTTTTTTTTTTTTTGTAGTTCGAATTCTGCTCTTTTCTTTAAAACTTTTCTCAATGTGTTTCATGTCCATACTGTGCCAATTTTAGACCCCTAAAACCTTATGGTTGGTAAGGTCTCATGCTGATTATGACAGAGACTGAGATCAAATCCTATCTGCACTAGGGCCAGGGAATGGGTTACCTATTGCTAGTAAGGGTGTCAATGGACCGGTTTTGGATTGGATCCTGTCCAATCCAAAATCAATTTGGACAGATTGGATATAACAACAAGATATATTGGATTGGACCAATCCAATCAAAAATATTTATTACATTGGATTGAACATATTCCGTCCATAACAAATTTATATCAGTTGACTGAGTTTGGGTTGAAACCAATCTAAATCAAAAAGAATTTGAATAGATTAGATGGTCCAGACATTGAATTGGACTGGTTTAAATTGGTCTAAAACATTTATTGGATTGGATTGGACCTAGTCAATTTATAATGAATTCACATTGGGCCGGATCAGATTGGACCAAATCCAGTCCAATTGACACTCTACTTGCTAGGATCGTATACAGTTGAATTGATGATAATGAATTTTGCAGAGATCTTCATGGAAAGGCACAAAACGCCTAGCCACATAAAATCTTAAATGCTTTTTTTTTTTTTCTTTTATCTGTAATAGATCGTATGCAGTTGAATTGCATTCATTTCTTTTCTTCATGACAAATATTCTGCTCAAACGAGAGATGTAAGGAAAATGAGACCCTCTTCATGTAAACCCGTTTCCTCCAATATTTCCTACTCTTATGAGACAAGTGAAAGGAAATTATGAGTGACTGGCTCAAAATGATTTAAATGAAGAAACCATTCATCAACATGCCCCGTCCCTTGTATAGAATCTTTAGATTGCCTGATTGGTTGCCACGACTCAGATATCTGTGTGGATGAACCATACAAGGGATGTCAACGGGTCAGATTCGATACAGGCTTGCCTGATTAGTACCTACCTGAACAACCCTGCCTCACACATAATACACCTATACTCGATCAAGAATGGGTACGCCTCGACCCAAACCCAAATTAAAACCCGCTTAAGGCCGACCCAACCCTATTGGGTCATTGCATGATTATCATTTAACCCGATCTATTGACATCCCTAGACCCAACAAGTAATTGCATAGTTGGGATGCTGCATGCTGGGCGGCAAATTGAATCATATGTCACTTGTGCGAAATTCTGGTCATCTTTGGAATTCTTTTTTTTTTTTTTCTTTTGAGTAAATTATAGATAACCGGGGTTGATGGTAAAAGTAAAATTGCTTAATTGCCTATTTGAAATTTTATGGACTGACAGCAACAAATGTCGAAATGATAAAATTTCTAAAGCATAAATCATTCTCAAGGGTTTTATGAATCAATCATTCTCAATGCATTCTTAAGATAACTTTGTTGAAAGAAAGTTTAAGAGAAACGTGTGAGAACTAGGATTTTAAAAACCTAAGTTAAAATGGCAAAATGGTCTAATAAAATAGAATAAGGATAATATGTTAACGGTTGGGAGAAAGTGCTGAAATTCATAAATTCCACGGGGTTTTTGGGTCCATTTGAGGGGGATGATTAAAGATTCAAGTAAGCTGGTTCAGAATCTCTCCCTGTAAGATATTCCATGGTTTTTAAAACAGGATTAGACCGGATGGTTGGATCGAAAAATGGAAACCGGTTAGATGACGGGTTCCATTTTATCTCAGAACTGCTATTTCCCCAAAAACTGTCGATTTAGTCAACAAATCACTGACCTGGGCATTCGAATCATTCAAGAATTTGACCGGTTTTTTTTATTTTTTGTTTTTTTATCAAAATGGATCATTTATTCGATTCGAATGATTGGACTGTTCAACGCGGGAACTAGACCCCTAACCAATTCGTTGTCAGATTAGGTTTTAAAAACCTTGAGATATTCAAAAAGACTGGAGCGTTGGCTTTCCAGATTTTTTACCAAATACAGTTATATATTGATACCCATGCGCATTGATATGGCCAATATTCTTCCTTTTTGTTTTTATTATTTTTACGTTCTTTTTTTATTTTACAATGATCATGGGATTGGCAAAGATAAACAAAACCTTTTTAAGTGTTTCAAAAACCTGCTGATTGATGTATCCAAGTATATCTGAATTAATATACCGATACTAATATAATATGCCTTTTATTACATATCATATCAATATTTTAATTATTAAATTTTAGACAATTATCTATAATTTGGCTTTTGTTGTTATTTTAATAGAAAATGATGGGAAAATCTTGATCCTAAAATAAAACGTAAAAGCAAGCAAAAGAAAATTGAACAATAGTTATCCCTATTAATGAAGGGGCGGCCATCTTATATTTCAAAGTTGTTAAGCCGGGGACAGTTTTGAGTAGTTGGCGTTTGGACTTTGGATCTAGAATTGGCAAAACCTTCACGTGGCTTAAGAGATGCGGCTTAGTTAAAATAGCCTTGAACAGACTCAAAGTTATGGTACATGCATGGACCTCACAGCTAGCAGATATGTTGAATTACTTCTTGCTTTATTTATATCTCTTTGTTTTCAGAAGCTAGAGTCTCTCATCTAGAAGCCTGAAAAGATAGTTCCATTTTTCATGGTTGTCCTTGAAGATTCGGTTTGCATTAAACACTAGCAACTATTATCACACCAAACTCACTTAAATAGGGCGAATACGTAATTTTAGCTGCAATACAGCCAACCTGAAAGAATTATGAAATCATACAAATTAAAGAGAAACAAAAACCATTTTCTTCACAAGGTTTGAATAAATTAAAGGATCCTAAAACCATCTCTGCGCATTAACTTTAGTGTCTGTTTGGGAGGGTTGAGTAGCTGCAGCTAAGCTGGTTCAATTGCTTTGAAACATTCTGCATAAGTTTTTTAAAGAGGCCGAAGTGGATAGTCTTTCAAATACCGAGCCCAGATTTTCTATTCACTTTTCTTACCCACTTTTCACCTGTGCTGAATTGCAGCTACACATCTCTCAATTCATAACAGAGACGTGTGGCTCTAATTCACGGTAGATAGAGAATGGGCAGGAAAAGTGAGTAGGAAATCCCGAGTGGATGTATTGATTTGGATAAATGAGGGTAAATAAGTCGGTGGGTCTCAAGGAAAGCAAAAAACTCATATTCATGTTTTGGCAAAATAATGATTTCCAAGTTTCATTTATTTGGGTAAATAATAACCTCCCAAGATTTGGGTAAATCCAGGACCCTGATCAGTCCCTGTACTAATTTTTGTCATTTGAGCAGTAGGTTTCTACTCGGAGATGTATTGTTTCTGTTGCTTGGGTTGCCTTGAAGTTGAAGGGATATAGTATTGAGGTCCCTGCTGGATTGTCTTCTGGTGGTTTTGTTAGTGTTCGTGGGATGCCAGTGGTTTGATTGAGACAATACTCTTAACAATTAACATTATCTATGCATAATTGGGTTTTTTTAGTGAATTACCCATATGATGCATGAAATTTCACATCTAGCAAGTTAATTTGGAGTACAAAAGGAATCTTAACTAGCTATTATACTTCTCTCAACATGTATTTATAGAAAAAAAAAAAAACAATCACTCGCTTCTTTCCAGTTTGGCAGTGCTTATTTTTAGTTATTGGAATAAGCACTTATTTCAGGCCAGGGGCCTGCACACCAATAAGTTGTTATGTATATTTGGTAAATAAGCTGAATAAGTTCTTTTTCAGGGAAATAAGTGCTTATTGCATTTATGACCCATTTTGGCCTACCACATAATTTTCAAAACACCTATATCATCCTTATTTAAAATAACCCCTTTTTTTTATCAAATACTCATAAGTACTTATTAGGATAAATTGTTATCTAATAAGTACTCCCAAATGGGGCAGTATATTTATATTGAAACTTAATCGTTGAAAACATCAACAAACAACAGAATTAAATGGTCTATATTGATTACAAGGTCACTCCATGTAAGAGAAATATAGCCTATTAAATTCATATATGTATTACATACATACATATGTATATACAGGGGCGGAGCCAGGAAATTGTTATAAGAGGGGCCAAAACATAAATGAAATATGGATGGCCCATAAGAGGGGCCAACCATTGAGACGGAGAATGGGAAGATGAAAAAATTTACATGAAAAACTGTTTTTCAGTGAGAAGTTTTTAAACCATAAGAGGGGCCATGACTCCCCTAGGTCCCCCCTTGACTCCGCCCCTGCATACATACATACATACATGTAGCGAATTTGGAGGTAAAAAATATAGCACCATAGAGAAAGACTTTAACTCAGCCGTATTGAAAAGGTTCAAACATGTATTGGAATTTCCTCTCCTTTTCCTTTTGCTATAAGAGATTCGCAGCCTCAAATGAGTCGCTTTCAAGCCCATCCCCACATAAATTATCCTGTCTCCAAATTTATATTTAAATAAGTGTTGATTAGGGTACCCCTGATAGATGGGGATAATCATAGGGATTCCCCTCTCCAAATTAAAGTTCATCACTTTCGCTCTATTTCACTTGATATTAGCCAAAAGGCCGAGATGTATACCTAAAAAAACTTTTTCTCCTTTAATAAAAGAGAAAATGGTCCAATTTTCATGGTAAATGATAAGGCCACGTGGAAAAACTCAGATCATGTATACCAACGCTGCTATACAACTAATAAGCTATATAGGGGCACTGTTTTTTATTTGATGAGAGGCGTATCTGTTCCATGATCACAAGGTTTTGGCATGACTTGAAAACTCAATAATTGGATGTTCTCAAATCAGGATTATTATCTAAATGCTAATTTGCTTGTGAATAATATATTCACTAGGTTTTCCTGTACTTTTATTGCACTTACTGCAGCAATTAATGTGTTAAAGAATGGTACATGCATGTCAGAATAAGATATTCAGCTTCCTTTCTCAATGCGTTTCCACTCAACTTTTTATGATTAAACATACATGTATATCTAAAAACATATACTCATATAACCTTTGGTACACCAAAGATTGGATTGGTTGAGATGTTATTGTCAGTGTAAAAGAGTGATGTCTTCCACATGATCATGAGGATAACCCGCCAATCATGATTTGTTATATTTACGGGTGTCAATTAAATTGGATTTATTTCAATTTGATTTAATTTAATATAAATATCTAATTCAATGTCTGATTTTAGTTTAAATCCAATTCAATATCGGGGCTTATCATGTTGGGTTTCAAATCGTCGCTAAGAAGATAAGAAAATTCATGCCGCGGCAGGTGGCCATATCAGCATAAGAATGGCCCCACTAGTACATACATAGATTGTCGTGATATAGGTGATTCGTAGAATTGAAGACGATACGAGAATACTTGCATGCGGGCTCTTGCGATATGCATGTACTCGTATTCATCATGCATTGTTTCTCGGAATGCAACGTTTACACTTTAAGTTTACTCGATGCGACGACTGACTATTATCCCAAACTGCTCTTACGTAAGATGCATGTGAAAGCAAAGTTGACAAAGACGTGGAGTAACTATTAAGAACTTGAGACTTGAGTGTGTGTGTGTGTGAGAGAGAGAGAGAGAGAGTCAAAAAACATGTGCACGAGAATAGTATGTATGAGAGTGTGACTCGTGTGTGAGAAGGGATGATTCTTGAAAGTTCAATTTTTTTAAACCATCTCTACGGTACCCTATTGTTTTAAAGTTCTGCTGTTTCTCGTATATAATTGTTGCCGTGGTTAAATAGTAATGGAAAAAATAAAATATCGATTTTGCCCTCCGTTGTTTCTTCAATTTTCAAAATAAAACTCAACTGCTAAAAAAATTTCACAATCCCAAGAGGAAAAATGTTGCCCTTGTACTTCGCATCTGGTGGATTGAAGACGAATGTTGCTACATCCATTGATTCCTCACTTTCTGATTGGCCATAAGAAGTAGAAATTCCAGAAACTTACATGGAAGAACTCAAGCTGGTCCTCTATATTCTCGAGTGCCAGTTTTAACCGCATTAAGCTCTTCATTTTTGCAATCTCTACCTCTGTCTTCTCCAACTTCAAGAGCTCCTAAACCGAACCCTGACGTGGAATCTCTTTCCAACGGCTCCTTGGGCTCTTTCCGTCGCCTCTGCTCATGCAATCCCTACTCGCCATCACCATCCTCCACAATTGATTCAGGTCGTTGGGTCAGTTTTCAAACAATTGGTCTCGGAGGGATGAGTTGGGGAGCAGATGACAGCGGACGTGGATCCGAGTTTGAGTTCGAAAGCGAAAGGGGGAAACCTTGGGAGGGAAGGAGGATTCACGAAATAGCAGTGGATGATCTAGTTTGAGTTCGGCCAGGTATTGGCAAGCGCCGTGGTGGTTTTTATGCTTTGGTTCCCAAATGCATCTTGTTCTCACTCACTATGTTCTGGGCCAAATGACAATGCCAGTGCCAGAACCCAGATTCAAGACCCATTGGAGGATAATCAACAGTCCTGGTTACCGAGCAGATGGAATCCATCTCTGTGTCAGATCGATGTTTCAGGGAACTGCTAACGGCTTTCTAAATGGCAAGGAACAAGGGGAGTGTGGTGGGATGCTAGAGCTACATTTTTCTTCTATTCTTCATAGGTTTCTTGTGTTCTTCTCTTCCAGTTATTCGTAACCTGTCAACTTCGCTGTTCTGTTGTTGATGAGTTCGGTAATGGCGGTTTTCTTGATTTCGAAGGGCTTGCCAGTTTGTTATTGCTCAACGAGGTAGAGAGCGAAAAGGGTGACTAACACTGGAATTAATTGTGGGATTTCCATTGCTGAACCCCCTTGCTTCAAACGTTAAAAATGGCATCAGAGAGACAGAAAAACTCAGACGGTGGTGTTGCTGTCAAAAGAAACGAGGTTGAAGAGAAGAACAGAGGAAGTGAAGAGAAGAGGGATGGACATTAGATGGTGCCACGTGTGTAAGGATTTTGACAGAATATTAAGGACGCTAATCAATTTTCATAAGGATAGTTTAAGATAATAGTCAATTGTCATAAGGATAAGAAAACAGTAGAGGTAGATAGTCAATTAACTAAACCTTAGGGATACTTCAAGAAATTTGCTCCTCGGATAGATCAATCAAAGCCCAAAATACGGGAAATGCATCTGACCGTAAATCGATACCAAATTTACGGGTAAGATGTGGTCTATAGGGGCGAGAGGGCCAGTAGTAAGGGCAGGAATTCAGAATTCTGCATCGTGTGTATCCGTACTTCTCCCGTTTTTCGTTGGAGTCGGATGATAACTCTTCTTTAAAAAAAGAAAAATCAATGTGCGAGTGCGACTTGCGACTGTACGTTACAAACCGTGGTTTTTAATCAAAGTGCGTTACGTAAAACAATGTGACTCGAGATAACGTACTAGAAATTACAGACCATTAATTTCCATTCTAACAGTTGGTTTAAACTCTGCTTCTTTTTATGGACATAATATGCAGAGAAGATGCAATTCTCCCTCAGAATGGGAGAAGAAAAAGCCTGTAATTCCTGTAATAGAATGTCAGAGAGTTTGAAGTTGTCCAATTATTAAGAATTTTCATTGATTTAAGCACAAACTTCACAAATAAATACTGAGCAACAGAGGGAGGAAAAAAAAAGGAAAGAAAGTCTTATGTAACTTACACAAAAGTACCTAGCTCAGCCACCCAATAAGGAAAACCCAAAAAAGAGTACAGTAAAAAGAAAAAAAAAAAATCCCTCGCCCGCCGAAGTGTTGATTCAGTTTAGAGTAGTAATGGCAGTTTTGTTTGTTGTTGTTGATGTTGTAATTTGTAACTTGAATCTCATCATCTCCTCTTGTTCTTGCTCCCCAATAACAATGCAAAGTAAAATAGAATCCTAAAAAAGAAGCCCCAGGCCACTGTGATCCACAAGCAATTCCACTTGCTCAGATCAGTAATCCCTTGCATCCTCAATATGTCGACCCCCGTCGTCACGCAGGTGTCGCTGCCGATGTTCATTCCTAACGAATTGCTCAACGTCTTCAGCAACCGTAACTTGAGAGCTTCCGGAACCACCCCAAGAGGCGTGTTGTCGAATATCTGCACACCTCTCACAAAGCATTTTGTCGGGTCCAAGAATTCATTCTGCAGCACCGCCTCGTATGGGTACTTCACCAACGATATGTAATGGAACCATATCCAGTATGCCGGGATCCGGTCTCTGGTGATGAAGAAGCCACTGAACAGGAGGAAGTATGCAAGAATGGCCACCACCACCGTGTACCCCAACATCACATGAGACACCACTCCCGAGAGGAAGGTCACGAACGAGCTCCCAGCCCAGAAGGAAGCGAAGATTATCAGGAAATAGAACAGAAACCCAGAAAACCCCCCGGCCAGACCCACCGACCAGAACGTTATCGCCGCGAATGCCAAGGACAGGAAGATCAGAGAAGGTATGGCCACTATAGAGTGAGATAGAACGTAAGAAGAACGACGATAAGCGTTATAAGCCGTCTCTCTCATGAATATGTACCGCTCCTGCAGGAACACGGGGAGCGCCTCGGCGCAGGTGTAGAATGTGGTGGACATGGCAAAGGCGAAGAACCCCAGTCGCTCTTGAACTCCTTTGGGTGAATTGTCCACATGCCAGAATATGGTAGCCAATATGAAACCAGTCACCATGACTGCTGCAAAACGGATCCCCACCAGCTCCGGCATCCGTTTCGAATTCGTCACCGATCGATTCGATAGAACAGCGATCTCGGTCCAGAACGGATTTGCGTACGTTGGCATCGACGACGACATCGGGCTCGCATCATTCGTCGCCCCGGAAACCAGTTTCCCCTTTGAAATGCTTGCACTGATTGCGTCCTTGAGCGAGTGCTCATGTTGGTTGTGTTCAGGGATCGTTGGATGCTTCACGTTTTGCTGCCACGACTTGTTGAATTCAACCAAGCTCTTGGTTCCACCCGGCGATCCCTCGAGTTGCCGGATCAAGTCGAGCGCAAACTCGGTCCGGTTTTCGTGCTCCGGAATCGGGTGCCCGAAATCGCGAAAGAAATTCGGCAAATTCGCCGGCGAGCCACTGTACACCGTTTGTCCACGTGACAGAAATATTAGACGGTCGAGCAGGCCTATGATTCTGTAACTCGGCTGATGTATGGACATGAGAACTATGCTCCCGCTCTGAGCGATTCGCTTCAAGACGTTCACCACCATGAAAGCGCTCGTCGAGTCTAGTCCAGACGTTGGCTCGTCCAGGAACAATACGATGGGGTCGTGAATTATGTCGATTCCAATGGAAACCCGACGGCGTTCTCCGCCTGAGACACCTCTGTGGCCTTCGTCGCCAATCACCGTGTTGGCGGCGTTTCTGAGCCCTAGCTGATCGATCAGGGCTTGAACTCTGGCTTTCTTCTTCGATTTATCGAGCGTGCGGGGCAACCTGAACTCCGCCGAGAACATGAGGGTCTCTTGGACGGTTAGCATCGGGAAGAGAAGGTCGTCTTGCATGACGTACGCAGAGATCACTTTGAGTAGACGAGAAGGAACAGCTTCATTGTTCAAGGTTATACACCCTTTCAAGCTCCCCTTGGCGATGCGATTGGCAAGAGCATCAATCAAAGTCGATTTCCCCGATCCACTGGCGCCAAGAACAGCCATGATTTCTCCGTCCCTGGCTTCGCCGGAGATATCATTCAACAGGATCTTTGTGTTAGTGAACCTACTAGGCTCGTTATCGATAGGCTCCGTTGTAGTTCCGAGTCTATTGGTTCGGTGAAAACACGTTGAGAAGGAAATCTTACGGCGAATCTTGACGCTGTACGTCAGATTGGTGAAGGAGAGAACAAAAGGTAGAGACCTTGGGTCGAGGCTGGTGTCGCTCATGTCGACCGCCTGGTGCGGCGGAGTCTCATTACCGGAGGCTTCACACCGCGTGTCTCCCACCCGCCTCAGCAGTTCACCTAGAGTGGGAGAGGACCTGGTGCGTGGTGTCCCAGCAGGACCCTGGAGCTCCAAGGCATGTTTTGTCTCCAAACCAGGTTTATCATCGACGAACAACCTCGCCGGGATATTCTCGTCGGTTCCGACGCGAGACATTGGACGCAGAGAGAAGGCCTGGTATTAACTTTCTATTACCCAAAACCAACTCTATATAATCTGGTTTTATAGGGGGGAGGAAGCGAACGAGTACGACTGCCAAGGAGGAGGAGATTGGTAAATGGTTAACGTTAACGGGTAGCTTATGGGGTTATTTAGGGTTTTAACGAAACGAACCTCACACTACCAGTCACAGAAAGACTAGACCAGACTAAACCCATCCCAAACCCCAAGGTTAAATTGTGAACTCTCCCTCCAAGCTCCAAGTTGGCCGACGAACGAATACAACTGTACTCGACTCGAGAAGGACCAGACCAGACTAGTAGAAGGAGAGAGAAGGATGACCCCAGTAATGACGACTACCAAACGGCCTTTAACTATTTTCCTTCTTCGCCGTTTTAAGGCACCGTTCTCGAGCGGAGAGTAGGAGACCCATTTAACCATTTTTGGGCGCCAAGTAGGTGAGAGGTTGCGGCTGCACCTTCAACTAAAATCACAAGACCTTCTGACTTCATTTTCACCTATAATTTTTTCTTAATTTTTATTTTTAACAAAGTTTATTACTAAACTCCGAATCCGATAACCATCATATCACATGATGCGTGTCGTGTGTTATGGTTATGTTTTAATTAAATCTCTTCTTTTTCTAAATATAAAGAATACAACATGCATAATATTAAAGGGTGGCGAATTAATGGTGACCTACACCTCCTAATTTCATGTCTACACGTCTTCTTCTCTTCACGAAAGCACGAGTAGACACGTGGCTTGTTGTGTTCGGTTAGGATGTTGACACGTGGCAAATGGTCCTTTTCGAGGGGGTGGGGGTGGGGTTTGAACTCTCAACTCTCAACTCTGCCTCCCTATTCTGTTTCCTCTTTCCAGTCCTCTTGGACTAATTGGACGATGGAAATGGCCGATTAGGTATGGGTGGTTATCTACTGTGGACTGAAGGTCTTGTGTGAAGAAAATTGTTGTCAATACTTCCTACTCCGAGAAATATTTTAACTTCCAATTGCATCTGGGTGGAATTATCAAATATGTAGTAATGGCTTGGGCGTATGACTTTTAACATCAGACGTACGAAGGCTGCAATAACTCATAAGAGTCGCACCCAATCACGATCACATTGGTTATGTGAGAACTGAGAACCTTCCTCACTCTTCATTAAATCAGGACCTACGGCTAAGTGCGTCCAGGGTTCTCAATCCGGCTGTAATGGCATTTCCCCATTTGATGAGGAAATGGCCCCCTCCTTTGGGAAGAAAATGTCATTTCAATTTCCATTTGGATTCCTATGTGAATTATTACTTATAAGGGTCTCTGTGACCCAATCATACATTTGGATTGGAGTATTGTTCAACTAAGGTTCGGCCCTTTGATCAGATCTGTGTAAATATGGAACCCAAGTAGAATATCAGACGGTTCAACCACTGAAGCATATGAGTCAGCTGGGTCAATGTCGGCTTCAAGCTTACGTGAATCGTTTCCCTTCTTGAAGGAGAAGGAAGGTTTGGGCAGGTTGGAGGGAGGTGGGTCTCTAAAATTCGACCTTGCCCGTTACTCATCCCAATCAGAATACTAGAAAGTATAAACAAACAGCATGAGAAATAGGAAATTAATCCTGCGTCTATCTAATTTGTTACGCGGGTAGTTAGTTTAGCTGAGCCAGAGTTTACCAAATATGGAGCTGACAAACACCTATACAAAAAGCTTATTTTATGGAGGCTTTTGGTCAAATTGATGGATGTAGACTGAAATATGCGTAATCATGTACATGTCGTGACTGAACCTGAAATGTCTAATTTCAAAGCATATTAGAGGATTAGGCCATGTACCTTGTTGCCTGCTTCTAACCTACTTCCGCATTTGGCTGCGGTTGCTTTTGATAAATTGACGACATTTTTTTTCTTTTTTACAACTGAAATCCTCGTCGCTTACTCTTCTAACTTGTTTTTAGGGTGATGTTTGGTATCATTTATGTTTTTATTCAGTAAAGGTTTCTCATCTCAGCATTTTCTTTTTTAAATATTTTATATACATCCAAAATGTAAAAAATGAATTTTGGTTTATATGCATATTAGTCATTTGTAAAAGTTATTTTTTGAAACTTTCATAAACGAACAGTCATACGTTTATTCACTGTTTGGATGAAGTGGTGCCTAGTGGCGCCTAATAGAGGTTAGTGACGCCCAGTTGTCATAAACGATTGCAATTATTGCATTTCTTGATTTTTCCAACAAATAAACATTTATTTAATAAACATAAATGGTAACCAAATACATACTATGTAAATGACAAGAAACACCCCCCCCCCATTTGCACATGTCGGTCACATACCTTGGCATGAATTGAACCTGTTTGTCTTTTTGTCTTTCAACAACTTCTTTATTATATACGTGAATAGGAAAACTGGAAAAGGAACGGTTCCTTTTCAGGCTTTGATGTTTCACAAAGAACAAAGGAAAAGGAATGTAGTTTAAGGCCAAGGAAAAAGGTTGCATTTTGAAAAGGATATTTTCATGTTTAACAAAATGTATTTACCATTAGGGTGTCAATAGACTGGTTTTGGACTGGATTCATTTAAATCAAAATCAATTTGGTTGAATTGAATGGACCAACAAGACATATTGAACTAGAATAGTTCAGACTGAATGGTCTAAAGTATAGATTGGACCTGGTCCATTAGTAATGGACTCACATTGGACACACCCCTACTTACCATTATATTCAACTAACCACATCTTTTACTATACAATACAGTGGATGCATCATAAATTTAACCTTTCCATAGGCAAACCAAAGCAGGAGTTTGTTGAACTTCAATAAGGTTAGATTGAATTTCAGTATAATCTTGAATAAGCCAAAGACTGAATCGAACCCCATTCCCATTTAGCTGGAAGTAAACTAGGGCTTCGTTTCTTAGCATAACAGTATAAAATGTATGGAACTTCAAAATTAACTGAAACTTGGAGCAAAAAACAACCAGAATTTGCAATTTTTTCATTTAAACCACTATGCATTTGTGCTGGTGCAAATAAAAACAAAAAAATACAGTATGCCAGGTTGAATCCAAAGCTAGGGTGTCATTATGTTAATAGTGTTGGAAGGATTCCCTAAGGTTTTCCTCACTATTAGGTACAGTCATATAGGCCTAGAGACTAGAGTTTACATTTACATGGTTAACTGATTTTATGCACAGGAAAGTGGGTCAAAGCTCGAGGTCAATCCTGAACGCCAAATAATTAAATGGGCCAGACAAGCGCAGCCCTGATCCTCATAAGTTTGGCCCAGCCTAGAGGCATAATAAGACACCCTATTTGGCCTTTTACGAAATATTAAAATCTCACAAACACAATTAATTTCAACATACCCGTCAAAAAAACCAATTTGAACATACCAATTCAGAAAATTTTAGCTAGAATGAGTTAGGCCTATTGGGGCGATTATTTGGCAAGCACAGTGTGGGCTTGGGCCCATGCAAGCGCTGTCACGGCCACGCACATGATTACATCGAAACAATGTCTTCTGGCCCAAAAAGAGTAAACAAATAGTTACGTGATCTCACTTATACTTCACGTGTACATATTCTGTAAATTTGAGTTTTGAATATCTTATAAAGTTGTAATTCTTGTTAAGCAGAAACCCATGAAATGTCCCATGATTGATGAATTCTTTTGTACTGAACTGAAATAGGGTATTAGGTTGTCTTTGTTTACAATGCAATTTCATTTCTGTATATAAGGTTTTACTCTATATATATTTGTATATGCACTCTTTTCAAAATGAGCCACTATTATAAATGGATGGGAGTGCAAATTGCAAACGAAAATTTTGCACAATAGGCTCAGTTTGGAAGGAGTATAAATACAAATTTGTAGAGCGCAAACCTTATATTTTGTATTATTTTTTATATATTTGCACTGTGTATATTTGTAGTTGTACTCCTTCTAAATTGAGCCATAGGCTATGCTTGATTGCAGTGTAATTTTATTTGTACTAGTATAGATGCATGGGAGTGCAAATGAAAAGAATATAAATTTAGGCTTAATTTTATTTTGGGTTTTACTTTATTCTGTTTCAGGTCTTATTTTACTTCATTTTTACTGTAATCAAGCAAAATAAGGTAAATTTTAAATTAAAAATAAATCACAATTTGCACCAAAATCATTTACACTACCATGATTTTGCATTGGTGCAAATAAATTCACATTGCAACCAAACACAGCCACCAAATTGTTCTACTTTAATTTGCACCACCAAATTTTTGCTTTGGCTTTTAAATTGTTCTACTTTAATTTTTATTTTGCTTTTTAATGCGCTCCAAACAAATAACACGAAACCTATAACAAAATTAAGATAAAATTGGACCTTAACTCATTTGCATTTCCGTACTTCTGCACCAATGCAAATGAAATTGCACCGAAACAAACTATGCCTTATATACATAATTCTCAACGACCACCACATCCATAACTCGAATCCTAAAGTATCCTTACTCTGTAATTATAAACATTAGCAACTTTGTACATTTGATCAGTTTTCCGCTTGATTGAGACTCAAGATCAAAATGGAGAGAGAGAGAGAGAGAGAGAGAGAGAGAGAGAGAGAGAGAGAGATTGGTAGACCCAAGTCTCACATTCCAATCTCTGAAAATGAAGTACTGAATTTGTGGAATGAAGAACAAATGCCTCCAAAACTCAAATACAACAATTGGAACCAATCTAATCGTCTGGTAGGAGGTTACATCACTGAAATTATTGTCAAAACTGCTGCTGATGTAAGGAATATCCTTGAACAGCTCAAGATTCCCAAGAGATCACCTCATTACAGTTAGGTAGTGTTTGGCATGACTATCATTTATGGTGTTGCTGTTGAGTTTAGATCTGCTAGTAACAAACGATACTAGGTACATCGTAATATTGTAACATTATAAGCTTTGTGGTAATGCTTTAGTAAAGGGCTGTTTGGTAACAATCACTTCTGGCGTATAAAAATCTTGCTGCAATTAAGATGTACAGATGAAAGAAGTGTTCTGGAGCTTACTTTTCAATGGGTGATACTACAATACCCCTGTTTGTGGAAAAGTCAAAAAGGTGTTACTTAACAAGATATATGCTAAAAGAGAAAACACAAAACAGTTAGGTTGGACTAATACTTGCTTCCCCAGCCCCACCCCACAACTTTTCAAAGAAAATGTTATTTGGGTGGGGGCGGAATCATATTAAGAGCTGGGAATGAGGATTGTTTTGGCAAGGTGGGAACGGGAATGGAGATTAATAGGAATTTTCGGTCGGGGTCGGGGTTGGGGATGGAGATTGAGGTCCCCACCCCATATTAAACATACTATTATATTATTTATTTTATCTATATATATATATATATATATATATATCAAAATATTATTTATAATTTATAAATTATATTTATTTTAAGTAAATTTATATTAAAATGTTGTTATCTAAAAACATTTTGGAGATTCGGGTTTCCATAAAATCCCCATCGGAAATCGGAGATAGAAGATAAATTTTATTCCCGATGGAGATCAGAAACAAAGATGGGGTTAATTTCAAAATCGGGATTAGGGACAGAGAATATGACCCCCGCACCGTTGCCATTCCTAATATTAATACTTGATCTCAACTCTGACCCGATTTGACTTGTTGAAAGTCCAATTCGGGTCAATCCAATTTGTTTGGTTGGATTCGAATTGGAATAACTTATTTACTTCATTTATTTTGTAGGGTGGGAATATTGGACAATCTTAACCCAATCCGAAGTTAAATAGGATTCATGTTTTCAATCTTAATTTTAAATTCAAACCAAATTTTCTTTTGGATTGCATTTGAGATGAACAATACTTTCCATAAGTGCATTATAGAAAATTTCACCAAGCCTCTATTGTCCATTCCTGGTTCCACCAAACCAATTATTATCGTAAAGAAAAATAATTAGCTACACTTGTGATGTGATTGAGGCTATCCATTTCTACAGTGATATGGTTGTTATTTTTTTTCAAGTTCTCCGTTTTATCGGAAGAAGCTTTTTCTTTTTTGTACTACTAGTAACAGTGTATGTGAACTTTCGATAACACTACTGGTAGATTTGGATTTGGATTTGGATATGGGTTTGTGAACGATATGGCCATGTTCACATTGCGTGAAAAGTGGACACAAGGACGACTCTCAGTATCAGTATCAGCCTTCTGTAGTTTGTTGTCTATTTGTACGTTGCACCCCTCGCTGTCGCTTACTCACTTTGCCCGTTCAAAGTTAATTCAATGGATCGACATAATATTCTAACCTGGCTAGCTAGCTGCAAATACAAGTTATGCAGATTAGAGGAATCGTGCGATGACTAACCAAAGTCATTGGAAACAAATTTATTGCAGAGTAGCCGTCGAACATGGAGTTCGTTGACCACTTGACCCTCAAATCAAATGTGTGTTAGGACTTGGACCGTTAGGCGTGCGTGAAATCACACCCAGGACTGGAAATATTGGGAAAATAAATCTAAGGTGGCGTTTTACGTTATTAATGTTTTTATTTTCATTTATTTTTTAATTTGCCATATCAGTAAAAAAAAATGAAATTTGCTCTTAAATGGTATTTTTATTTTGAGAAGCAGAAAACAAGTTGGTTTTATTTTAAAAAACTATTTATGTTTTCTGAAATCATCCAAATTAATAATGATTCTTAAAACGCTATTATATGATTTATGAAACATGATAACACCTCTTTTTCTTATATGAGTTTTGAAATAAATAACACATATATCAAAAACATATTTTCAATTTTTTCTTTTAAGAACTAATTTGTTTTCAAGTCAGATAGTTTTGATTTGTTTCTGAAACTCTTAACTTGGCCACTTGTACATTTGGTTTAGTGGTTACTTTCATATTATGTTGGGGTGCTCATGGTCCAGTTGGGCTTTTTTTCAAATCAAACCAGTGGTATCGGTTTTCCACCGGTAACCAAAATTGAATTAAAGCCGATTGGTTAACTGGTCAATCGGTTTAGTTAACCAGTGGTTCGATTTATCATTTTTTGGTTTTTCGATTTTCACAATATTATGTATAATTAATATATAATAAATATAAAATATTATATTATATATTATAAATATAATATATATTATGTATTATAAATATATATTTATAATACATAATACATATATACTCATTTATAATATAAATATATATATATATATGTGTGTGTATACGTGTGTATCGGTTGATTTAGTTAACCGTTAATTAGTTGAAACCAAATCAATACCTTCGATTTTTCCAAAATATCGATCCAATCAATTTGATTAACCAAAATTTTTTATTCGGTTTTTCTTTGTCACCCTAATCTCATGTAACATACTAACATGTCACAAACTCACAATAAACAATCTACCTTGCCAACAGGCCCAAGCACAAACATGGTGCTATTTAGAATGGATGATATCTCCAGAACTGTAACTTCAGGCTATTTCTAGTAAGAGAGAAACAGAAAGTTGAGCGAGCTTATCTTTTATCAAACCCAACACAGCTAACCACACAGGGTGTTTGGTTCCATTTACATTTATTCAGTAAATATTTTGTACTTGTGTGACTATAAAACCGAGAAACACATTTAATGAGGGCATTTATGACACATAAGCATCATTAGGCACCGCATCAGCAAAATGCCAATAAATGCCTACTCGTTTTAGGAAGCTCCAAAATGAAGCTTCCTGAAATGGGAAAGGTGCACAGTTTTGCAAACTTCGGCACACAAATGCAATTAATGAGACATTTGCTGACATGGCACCTATGTGGCACCGTCAATAAATGTAAACGGAACCAAACATATACATACTTAAATCAGTGGTTGATATGAACCTCTACAAGTGAATGGATCTAACCTTCAAAAGCTTTAATGTTCAAACTTATCAAGAGGCCTACATATTTGGACGGTTTAGATACAAGGGACCAACATATCAAGCCTTTAAAGTCCATCCGTTTGTATGATTGAACTTAGTATTATTTTTGTTTTTGCTATTTTGGAGTACAAATGTATTAGATTATGATCCAATCCTATTTGGTCGAATTTGGATCACTCTTGTTTGGATCTTTGAATTAGATTCAGATCACCCCTATCCGATCCGTGAAGATCCAATCCGATATATACTATATACTTATAAATATAAATATATATAATGCATATATATGCTAGTTTTTTATTTATAAATATTTTTTATATTATATTTTTATAAATTTGTTATATTATTTATTTTTTTATAAAAATATGTATATATGAAAATAATTAAAAATACTTGTATTTTTTGTTTTTACTTTATATAAATTAGTATATTTTATTTTTCTTTTAATAATTTATTATTTTTAAAGAAAATAAGTCAGATATCGAATCAAATATGAAAATCCGATTTACCAATAAGATTCAAATTCAAATCAAGTCCTATCAAATCCGATCAGATCTGACACTGTCCTACTGCTATTATTAACTTGTCATCACTAGGGATCGAACCCAGGAGTATGCATATATATGGTGTAAAAATATCACGTAAGGAAGGTCAAGTATGCTTAGGTTATTTTAATTTATTTTATTTTATTTTTGCTTCATAGTCGATTTAATTCAAGGCAGGTTCTTAACCCAAGCCCAACCTGAGTTTAGGTTAAAGTTTTACATCTAGACCCTAAGGTCAAGTATGTTCCACAGTTTTGTAATGTAATTTTTTTTTTTTATCAATTTGTTCAGAACACACCACACCTATGGCTATGGGTTATTCATTTGAGGGTTTTATTCCACAGTTTTAGACCATCCACAGATGGTTGTGATCCACAAAATATCACATTTGTTGATGACAAGCCACACCACATTTGAAAAACAATCAATGGAGATTGTTTTTAGTACCATTCTTGTTTGTACTTGAAATATTTTGAGTTAATCAGTACAAAATGATGAACACTTTAACTATAAAATGCATGCGTAGGATTAATCATGAGATTTATAATTGAAATTTTAAATAGAAATAACAATTTATATCGATCAACCTAAAAGTTCCAAATACATCTCAGGTATGATGTAATTTAAATCACGTGATCATTTTAATCATGGTTTTGACTATGATATGAAAAAGATATGATATCTGAAAAACTTTTGACCAATCAACTGGAATCATAAACGTGGTAGCCAATCAGATATTATTTATCAAAATTCATGAGTGGGTTTTTGATTAATCAAAATTCTTTCCATACCATATGTTTTTTGCATCATAGTTTTTCCCTTTAATCATACCAAATGGAAGAATAGGTTGCAAGTGTGCCGTACAACAATATGTGTAATGACAAAATTTGCCTTACAAGGACTGAGTGGGTTTCCTTCCTTTCTTTCTTGGTTGTTGTTGTTATGGTGGACCATCCTTTTTATCTACCTTTTATTGGAATTTATGCCAAGAGAATATATTATAGTGACGAGAAGGACCATTCTTATTATGGTTAGTTATATAAGAATGTTTACGCTCTCTAATTCTAACGTTAGAACTTAGGTTCATTTCAATTTCAACCAGCCTCTCACAGTTTCTTACTTACTTAGCCTGTATATGTTAGAACTAGCTATTACCATAATACCTTCTATGGGAAGATTTCAATAAGAAATTTCTAATAAAGCTTCTCGTTGATTTGCAACTGCCCAAGAATGCCACATATTAGTAAATTTCATTTTCATGAGCACCCGAGACTGTTGTCATTTATTGTAATGGCCGGAGTTTATAGCATTTAGAAAAAAAGAAAAATTAAAAAAAAAAGTAAAAAGAACTATATATGTATGGCAACCTTGCTTAGTTTTGGAATTTAATGGGATGAGAGAAGATGTTACAAATATTGACTATTAGAGAGAGAGAGGGGGGAGAGAGATCTTATTGGTGAGAGCAATAATAAATTTATTACAAACAATTAAGACTATAGATGTTTTTTTTTTCTATTTTAACCTCTTATATTTTCGATGATTTAATTTAAAAAATAACTAAACACATGTATGAGAAATGAAAGGAGGAAGAGGTTTGTGTGACCATTATGGTGAGAGGACCCCTCCCCTCCCCTCTATGATTTGTGATCAGGTGGGGTGCCAAACCCACATCAAACTCGATCAACAAACAAAGACCCACTCCAATTGGGGCAATGCAAGTTGGAGCCCCAACAAGGACAAGTAAGATTGCCACCTCTATATAATTTAGATGGTTGGATCTACCCAAGACTAATTATAAACATTGACCTCAAGTCCAAACCTAAACCAAGGTTAAATGCCAAGCTTTTCAACCTAGGCTTAGGTGGGTTGTTCAGGTTTGAAAATCCTTTTATCCTTTTTTTTATTTATCTTTTTATATTTTTATTTGTGAGATACGATTCTTCAACTCTTTGTTTATTTCACCTTTTCCTCTCATATCATAATTACCTAAATCATCAGCATCATCCATGCCTTATCCTAACTATATGGGGTGGGCGGGCTACATGAATCAATCCTAATTCACCAATCCATTCTATTTAAATCCATATTTGAAGTTAAACTATTAGTGCTTAAATCATTTTTTACTATTTCTACTTATGTCCTTTTTTGTCTATCCGAGCTCTTCTAGCCCTTTCAATGTGTAACAAAACACTTCTTTTAACTGATGGAGTTGGTGGTCTTTTATGCACGTGCCTAAACCATTTTAGTCTATTCTTTTTATCACCTATTAGAGCTACTCCTAGGTTCTTATGGATAACTTCATTCTTAATGCTACCCTTTTTAGTTTTTCCACTCATCCATCTTGCTTTTCGTATTTCTGCCACATTCATTCTCTAGACAAATTGTTTCTTGGCTGCCTGAAATTATGCTCCATACAACATATCTGGCCTCACAACTGTTTTATAGAATTTCCCTTTTAGTCTAAGTGGTATTCACACTATCACATTAAAGTCCAAATGCACCCCTCCATTTTGTCCATCATTCTCTAATTCTTTGGGTGATATCCTCCTTAATCTCTCCCTTGTTATGAATTACTAAATCAAGGTATAGAAAATAGTTACATTGAGTTATCTCTTGGTTTCCAATCATAAGTGTATGTTAATTTACACTCCTTTTAATACTAAATTTACATGGCATATACTTTGTTTTAGTCTTATTTTAAAACCTCTTGTTTCTAAAGCATTTGTTCATAAACTTAATTTTACATTTAGTCCTTCATTAGTTTCATCAATTAAAATAATGTCATCCAGAAACAACATGCATCGTGGAACTTCCTCTTGAATATATTTAATTAATTCATCTAAGATTAGTGCAAATAGATAAGGGCAAACAGTAAAATTTGAAATCTTTCCCATCTGTGTTCTCTCATACATATCCTTAATTAAACTAGTAAGCATGCACATGCAAAAATTCTAGATGATGATAATAATAGTAGAATATATCCAAAATTTTCTATAAACTTGTATGCATCTTTTTTGTTTTTATATTTTATAATTTTTATTATTAATTGGATGTGCATTGCAAAATCCAAATCTGATTACATAAACACCTCATCTAAATATGTGATAATCGAATTGAGTTGTAAAGTTTCAAGTATCATTGACAAAACTACCTACTTGGTAGGGATACAAATAGATTGGATGAGATTTGAATCAAGGTATATCCGAATCTGATCCAATACTATTAATAGCATATTCGATCACATCTCATAAAAATGGATTTGAATACAAATTTGATGAGAAAATCAGATATTTGGATCTGATGTGTTCCAATTTAATTTTAAAAAATAATAAAATATTAAAAGAAAATTAAAATATAACAATTTAAATAAAGAAAAAAATGCAAGTATTTTTTCAACTATTTTCATCATATATATACATTTGTTATAAAAAATAAATAATATAACAAAATTACAAACATGCAACATAAATAATATGTTTATAAATAAATAAATAGCATACTTATATATGATAGGGAGTGATCCAAATTTGATCCAATTTTTTTATCGAACCTTATTATCCAACCTGATCTAATTCGAAGATTTGGACTAGGGATATCCGAATTCAACAAAAAGGATCAGATCATGATCCAATCCATTTGCACACATACTGCTTTGATAGATTCTTCATTTTGTAATGTTTTATTTTTTGGTGCATCTTTTTTTTTGTTCATTTATCAAAAAAAGTGTAAGATTTAAATAGAGTGAATTGAATGTGGTGAAAAGTAATAGTTCAATTTACAATTTAAACCTCACAATTAAATTGGAAATTAATTCAGAAATGAGTATTTTAATCAAAAGAAAATTCTGCAATCTTATTCATATTTATTTATATTTTAAAAATTTTATTACCTAACTATGACTTCTTGGATTGATCAATTTGATTTGGATGGTTGAATTGCTTAATCACCACTTAGATAAAGAATGGTTTTGTTTTTGAGTCAAATTTGAATCTATGGATTTATACTGTTAAAAATATTAACATAGATCTAATTAATAGCATTTATTAGTGAAAAATAACTTAAAAATATATAAGAGAAAATGGGATTTAATACCTCAAGTAGTTAAGTATAAGACTTAACTACATGAAATTAAATGAGGTGGAAAGTAATAATTAAAGTTACATTTTCAACTCTTACAATTAGAGATGAATTAAATACACAAATATGGGTATTTTAGTAGCCATTGAAGCTAACATTAAAGTTATAATAAAGTGACTTGTATACTCTTTCTCAAACAAAGAAATAGAGGGTAATTTTGGTCCAAAAACCTTTCACACTACATTCACATTTTTGTATATAATAAAAATCTATATACCTATTTTGGACCCCCTTTCTATATCAACGAACATCATATGAGGATCTTTCTTCTCCTCTCTAAATTTTCTATCAATCGTCTCAAAAAAAATATAGCTTCCATGGTTGGTCACCCTAGCATACAGTCAAATTGGTTCTTTGATACATTTGTTTCAAACCATATTTTTTATTCAATTATTTTCTCCTAGAGTTTTATAGTATAACTTATAAGTTTAATCCATTGATAATTATTAGAACTTTGTATATCACCCTTATTCCTAACAATAGGCACCATATTATTTCTCTAATCATCAGACATTTTTCTTTCTTTCGTCATCTTATTAAATAGCTTGATTAGTCATAAGAAGAATACCCAAGCTATTTAATAAGATAGTGAAAAAAGATGCTTAATGATTGGAGCAACAATAACATGATGTTTATATTTATAATATTCATAATTACCTGAATAGTATAAAAATTGTTGAATAACATTTTATGACTACATCTTTTATGAATTAATATGCACATAAAACCATTGTCTAGAATCTCCTACCAAATTTTTATTTAACCGCATGCATTGCATGAATTTAGTTGCTAGTTTTTATTAGCATTTGAATAAATTTGATGATTATTTAAAAAATGGTTTTTATGCTTAAAAAACAAAATTGGTAAAAAAAAAACAAGAATTTTACTTTGGTTTTTATCTGAAACTCACTCTCATGCACTTTTCCCGGATTCTCAATTTTACCCTTACTTTTTACATTTTAGATGCATCTAGAGACCCCTCGTGTCAATCAACCAAGGGTTTGTAGAAGATTATCATAATAGGTACCCCTCTATATTAAAAGAATCTCAAAAAAGAGTTAGGGCTTTAGGTCGACTATCAAATAAGAATTATTTTTATCCATAAAAAAGGCCATTTACTAGAACACACCCTATAGTTCTACAGATTTATTTAAACCTATTTTATAGTTTGCATTTTATTAAAATATCTCTTATATTATGCAACCCATTTATTTAATCAACCTTTCATTAAGAACTATTTGTTTTTTCCATTTGAAAATGTTTATGGGCATGGACCCATGGTTGTTTATTCCAAAATACTCCTAAACTGAGTGAAAAATGTTTAAGAGTATGGATTCATGGTTGTTTATTCCACTATTTTCAAAATCGGACTGCACTAGACGGACGGACCAGAAAAACCGGGAATAGGTCACCTGATCGATTTTGTTTTCCTCCAAAATTGCTTTTTCCCTCAAAACTGTTGATTTTGGTCAACAAACCGCTGAATTGACCAGTTAACCGTTCGAACGGTTTTGACCATTTTCCAATTTTTTATTTTTTTTGTCAAAACGAGCAGGTCGTTTGGGTCGAACGATCAGACCATTCGAACTGATAACCAGACCCCTAACCGGTTCTCAATCACTGATTCGTTTTTCAAAACCATGGTTTATTCCAAAAGTTCAACACTTTTTGAATTGAAAACAAAATTGACCAAATAGAGAAAAATAGAATGATTGTCCATGTTTTACTAGCAACAAAAATGAGATTTTTGTTTTTAATTTTTTTTATTAAATTTATTTAAATGGATATTAGGGCTAAAATTATCATCTTCTATTTTTATTTAATGAAAGATTAAGTAAATTGATTGCAACTATAAAAATGTTTTAATAAAATAAAAACTATAAGGTACGTTTTACCAAATCGATTGATGTATTTTAGTAAATGACAAAAAAGATTTTGCTTTCGTGTTATCTAAAGCAGGAAATAATTCGCACCAAGTCCCAAACGCTTCCGACGATTTTGGACGTTCCATGGTCTCCGGTTCTGATTTAAAGATCATCTATTCATCTCCGACTCCAAAATCAGATTCCGCTCCTGCGTTGCCTTATATCTCAATATGTTATCATCCGCGATGGTCTGACACTGATTCAGAGAGATAGGGAGAGAGTGAGTGTCTGAATTTCTGAATGTCTGATCATAGAGAAAATCTTCAACTTGGTATGTATGCCAAGTTGTTCTTGCAATTATGTTCCATCTCAAAGATCATTGTTCTTGCAGTTATTATAATATAACATTAAGAAAGAGGATAATAAAACCAGTCTTCAGGTATGTATGCCATATTCATCCTTTTCCTTTTCCTTTGTTTTTTTTTTTTTTTTTTATTCTGAGTCTATCTTCAATTCAGTCTATATATTATTATTATTATTATTATTATCACTGGTCTGCTAGGGTTTGTATGTATTTTATTCTCTATTGTTTCCTTGTGACATGTCAGTTTTGTTTTTCGGGTAGTTAATAAATTTCCTTGTTTATTATAATATTGGCTAAGTTGAACAGTAAAATCGGGTACAAAAGTGATGAATTAGGTCTTAGTTGCGCCTGAATCTGAAACAACCTCACCTTTGGTCATATCTTATCCCGAAGGGATTGAATCCAGGTAAACGACAATAGCTTCAGCCTGTATATTAAGCTATTGGACATTTTGGATCAAGACTGAACAGTTGAAGGGGTTATTTTCTTTTCTAGGCATAAGCATGTAAATGCAAAACTTAGAGACTGCAATTTGTTATAGGTAAGTTGGTAGAAAATGTATAGTAACACTATGCAAGTTTGGAAAATTTGTTTGACCCACTTGGCGTAATAAAACAATCCACTTCATCAATTTGAGAGTCCATTAGCACACTTACTTCACTAAACAGGTTTATCAATTTTCATCTCAGGGTGTATATATATATATACTGTTTTATCATTAAATACTTGTCTAGTTGTAATTATTATGAATTAGCTCCTTGTGGACTGTTGTTTGTTGCTTAGTTTACCATATGCGTTTATAGTGTTTCTTGAGACACTTATTTTTTATCAACACTACCAAAGCAGGGGGTGGGAAGGGATCGTTTATTTTGGGCTGTATTGTAATTATGTTTTCTGTCTTTGGGAGAGTTAAGAGAGTTTATCTCTCCCTTTATCACCTTTGTACTCTCTCTATATTAATCTAATAAACCGGTTTCGGTTATTCATCAAAAAAAAAAAAAATCTACTCTATTCTACTGTGTAAAGTTGGATTTCAATTGATAAAACTTATGTTGCAAAGTTTCGGAAGTTCCCTCTTATCTGTATATTTATCAGTCATTTCCTCATCCGTTACCTCACTAATTTGGTCTACCCATTCCTAAACCCAAGTTCAGTTATTTTACAGTCTTCGGTCTTTAATATATGTACTTTTGTGATTTGATTTACTAAACAAAGAGAACCAACAAATATTTCAGTTCACTGTTTAAAAGTGGCACTGAATTTGAGTTTTGGTTGAGTTACTGGTATTTAATCACTAAATTTGATGATTTTTAGAAAAGTATAATTCTTCCCTTAATTGCCACTGCTTACAATTTGCAAACTGGAGAGTTCTTATTGCAAAATCAGCAACCTCATATTTAGCTACATATGCCCTATTCATTCCTTCAATAGATTGATAGGGCTGGGTTTCTCTTGCATATATTGTATTTTAGCTCCATTTGTTCCATATGGAATTCGGCCCTTTCTAATAGTGTTAGTTGTTCAAGTCTAAATCAGATTAGTTGCATTCTGTAATCTGATCCAAAGTGATGTTTTTGCTTTGAGTTGGTTCTTGCATATCTTTGATCTCTGTTATTTACTGTCTTTACAGACTTCAATGTTTTAGATTGCCACACTTCATCATATTTACATGTTTTCTATACCTGGAAAACTGATACATCAACAATACTATGAGGCCCCGTTTAGCACATCTTTCCCGTCTTTTGGCTGTTTAAAAGCCTGGCAGACCGCACCGCGGTCTTTTTTTCTGTTTGGTTCATAACATATCTAGCTGCCAGAAGTCGGTGCGCCGAAAAGACGCGAGAAGCCCATTTTGGGCTGATTTCAGGAAAAGATGCGCGGTAGCCAAACTAGCTTTGGGCTGCTCAGATCTTCATGCAAAAGCTCAATGCGTATTTTGACCGTCAGAGCTACCAGAAGATCTTCCAAAAGACTTGCCAAACGGCCCCTGAATTTTTCTGGACAGTGGGTTTCCCCATTGGGAGTGAAATCCTTGTCTACTTTATAAGGTGGGTCTTCAGAAGGAAGTAATGAATTTTCATTGAGAATTTACTAGTTTCACAAAATTTATAGATGGGGAGGGATCTTACGTTTGATTTTGGGAGGATGGTGGATGAGGGAGGGGATAAACTATGTGATCCGTGTCCATGATTATGCAGACTCAACTCCAAAGACATTATGGTAATACGATGTTTTGAAGTTAAGATAGAGGAATATGGTTCCCTCTTAAGTTTGGAGCTACTATAATTGACCTTTTCAGATCTGTATGTTATTGGTGGAAGATGTGTTCCAATGGGAGGTTCATGGTAAAACATTTTATGAAGGCATTACTAAAAAAAAAAAAAATCAGTTGGCTGCATTGCCCACATCCAGAATTTAATTTCTCACTTGGCAGCAAACCCATACTTGTGATTTCAATAAGGTGTCAGTTACCCACCTCTTCTTAGTCCTTACACTGTAGCAAGGTGGTTTTTGTTGAACATATTTCTTTGTTCTAGTTCACCAACAAATGTTCAGCCCCTCTTTCCCTTATGAAATTTGCTGTTGGTGGCTTCTGAAGAGATCCTAGGACAAAGATATTCTACAGCGTGATCCTTTTTTGTTGTTTGCTTGGGGATTTGGAGGGAATGGAGTAGACAAATCTTTGATAGGAAGAGATGCCTTCTTGGATGTTATATTATATGCAGATATTGGACCTCTTATCCCAAAATGGATATCAACATCATCAGACTTTCAAGATGTTGATAGATCATCTTTCGGTAGCAGTTTTGTTGAATGCCTTGGACATTATTGAAACTTATGCATAAGCTGTCTACGGTCTTGTGCATTTGTAGAAGTCTCACTGTGGGTGGGACTTCTAATTTTGCTTTAGTATTATCTCAATACCCTCTTTTTACTATAATGATTTACCTTTTCTTTTTTTTCTAATAAATTTCTCTCTACCTTTTACTACGCAAAAAGAAAAAGAATCTGCAATTATGACGGCTGCACTTTTAGCAATACATTTGGTTGACTATAGTGTATGGGTGAAGATTAGAGTATGAATTGCAGATTCTTTCCATTGTTATAGTGCCACCTTGCAAAAAAACTTCATTCCGTTCAATTGAAGGAAAATCTTCAAATACAATCAGATGGGGCAAAGTCTTTTTAAGAGGTCTATGGAGATTATCTTACATGCTTAAAGAGATTAGATTTTTTTTTTTTTTTTGTTGTTGATCGGTAACATGGGGTTTTACAGAAAAAAAAAAAAAAAGAGGCTTTCTTGATTATATAAAAGAATGATATGTATGCACACTGTTTTCCAGAAAACCAATACAACCCTTAGCTTAGGCTTTCAGCTAGCTGCCTACCACTTTCCCATTTTCTTTCCCTTATATTTGACCCCAAAAGAGTTGTTCCCTAATTGCCCCTTGTTTATTGTGCTTCATCCAACTAACCCCCACCTTAAAATCCCCTTCAACCACTAGATTCCTGTAGTTCAATGATTTTCCCTGCCTCAAGGCATGTAGCACGGTTACTAACTCAGCTCATCTAGTCCCCATCTCCCAATGGTCCAGGGAAAATGTTTAGAAGTGTTCCCATTTCATTTCTAAACACTTAACACTCCTGATGGTCCTCTGTTGCCCAGACTACATAGGTCAAAGTTTAGTAACTAATAACGTTTCCATAAAATTCTAATTTAGCCTACAGAGGGGTGCCACCAGATGAGTATTTTAACTAGGTATTTATTAATTTAAATTACAAAATACCTGTAAAAAATGGGCTTATTTTAGACATTGTCAAGGGCTCCTGGACTGGGTTTATCAATCTCTTGGACTGGAATTTGCCCCATGAGTAGAGGGTAGAAAAGGGGTCATGTGGGGTTTTGGGGCCCAACAGTTTTGCTACATGGTAGACTTTTTTCTTAGATGACTCAACTAGTAAACTTGTTTTGCATGGAAAGATCCAAGATTTCTCTAGGTATAGATAGTGGTTTCTTTTCAAAGTATGTACCTATTCCTCACTTTGCTTGCTTAGATCCACTATTTATCTAGAATCTCCCAGGTACATATTGAAACAGATCCTGGTCAGCATGCTACAGTTGTCTTTTACAGATGATAATTCTCAGCCCTTCTCTTTCTTGGATTACTTGTATGTTTGTAATCTAGACATTTAATGGCTAAGATGTAGATGTTTGGCTTACTAGCATGAATCCTCCAAGAAAATTGAGGAAATATAAGTTTCTTCCTGCAATCAAGTTTTTAGTTTAACAAACTTTAGAGATTTGAATTAATCTCTGTAATAGGACACATTATTGCAACTTCTATGGAATGATTCCAGTGATTGGTTCCCGTGGCTCTGCTAATGAGAATCAAGTTACAATATGGAAGAATCAGCAGAATCATTTTCTTTTCTTTTTCTTGTCTTTCTCCCTTCTTTTGTGTGTGGGATGGGGTCTTCATCCTTGGGTGATTTGCACTTTGCAGAGACAAAAAGAGTCTAGCTTTATAAAAGAATCATATTTGCTCCCTCATCCTTCCAATTCTTTATTTATTTTTTATTTTTTTGATGAATGAATAAGTAGTTTTATTAAAGATATTAAAGAGAACAAAAGAGAGTACAATCCTTCCAATTCTTTCATTGAGAAACAGAATCATACTATTTACCAAAAACGGCAGAGTTTTATCTAAATGCCACTACAGCCCTACTAATTCTTGTTTAAAGTTTGAAGAGCTTTAGAAGAAATAAATGTATCTAATGAAAAAAATCAATTAAAGAAATAACTTGGGACCAAGTTTTTGATGCAAGATTGGTTGCTATATGTTGGTTTTGAACATTTTAAATATAATAATTGTCTGCACGTTCTGAACTTTTACCTTTTCTCTACTGGTGGTTCCTAATATGTTATGTTGTTATTTAGTTTCTTGACTGGTATATTATTGATCAATTGTTGTTGTTTGATTCTATTGTTAGAACACAATTGACAGTCTTACCTATGATGAAATAGAAAACTTGTTCTGAGATATCACCGTGCAGTACCTGGCATAGACTCGTATGTTTTCTATCACGTGCATAAGAGCATCAATATATATTCACGTTTTTTACTTTACATTGATGGTGTAAATTTTCAGATGGAAGTAAAAAATCCACAACACAACCAGATTCTTGATATTTGTAGAGCCATGCCTGCTAGAGAGCCAAGCTTAGGAGGGAGTAAGAATTGTGGGGCAGCAGCATGTGGATTCTCTGATGCTAGAACCAGCTCCAAGGATGCCAGAGAGAGATCTGCTTCCATGAAAAAGCTTTTCATAGCAGTTATACTCTGCGTCATCTTTATGAGTGCAGAAGTAGTTGGTGGTATTAAAGCTAACAGTCTAGCAATCTTAACTGATGCAGCACATCTGCTTTCGGATGTTGCAGCTTTTGCCATATCTTTGTTTTCATTGTGGGCATCAGGTTGGGAAGCAAATCCACGTCAATCTTATGGCTTCTTCAGGATTGAAATCCTTGGTGCTTTAGTTTCCATCCAGTTGATATGGCTTCTTACCGGGATACTAGTTTATGAAGCCATTGCTAGGATCATACATGACACTGGTGAAGTTCGGGGCTCCCTAATGTTCTTTGTTGCTGCTTTTGGTTTGCTGGTTAACATTATCATGGCTATTTTGTTGGGTCATGATCATGATCATAGCCATGGAGGGCATGATCATGGCCATGGTGAACATGGTCATGGTCATGGCCATGCGGTAAGCATTATTACAAATCACCAACGTGCGGGACAAGGCATACATCAAAGCGAACATGGTCACTTTCATGAAGTGGATGATTCCGAACCTCTGCTTGATAATTATTCTATGGATGATCATGGCCACGGTGAACATATTCATAGTCATGGTCATGGCCATGCGATAAGCAGTATTGCAAATTGCCGACACGGGGGGCAAGACATACATCAAAGTGAGCATAACCACCCTCATGAAGTTGATGACTCTGAACCTCTGATTGTTGATAATTATAATGTGGATGTACATAGAGCCAACACAGGTCAGAAACAGAAGCGGCAGAATATCAATGTCCAGGGGGCTTATCTTCACGTACTAGGGGACTCCATCCAGAGTATTGGGGTGATGGTAGGAGGAGAAATCATCTGGTACAAACCTCAGTGGAAGATCATTGATTTAATATGCACCCTCCTGTTCTCAGTAATTGTGCTCGGTACAACAATCAAGATGCTGCGTAATGTTCTGGAGGTTTTGATGGAGAGCACGCCAAGAGAGATTGACGCAACGATGCTTGAAAAGGGTCTCTGTGAGATGGAGGAGGTGGTGGCAATTCATGAGCTGCACATATGGGCCATCACTGTAGGGAAAATCCTGTTGGCTTGCCATGTCAAGATCAAGAAAGATGCAGATGCAGATATGGTGCTGGATAAAGTGATAGACTATATAAGGAGGAAATATAATATCAGCCATGTGACCATACAGATAGAGCGTGATTAGGAGATCGATGGGGTGATGGATTCAGATATTCTCCAGTTATTTCATGTCGTAATATGTATCAGTTAGATTCATATAATCACATGCAAATTGGAACTCAGGATCCATACGTCAATCACCCCTCACTCCCTCTCTCCCCAAAATTCCAAAGGCTGCATTGGGTAGGACTTGAGACTTAAGAGTGCAAAAGTGAATGCACTGATATGAATGCAAATTTGTTCAAATAGAAAGGATGCAAACCCAGTATAGTTTTGCACTCATAAATTTAGGCTCTTGTTTAGTTGTGATAGGTCCAAATACAAATTTAAAGGCTAGAATCAAATTATCTTTTACATTGACCAACTTTAAGTGTAAAAGCAGTTGAAAAAATATTACTTTCATTTTTTAACACAAAAATGTATTCTTGCCAAATGGCTTCAAACTGAATCTATGTGCAAACTTGTTTCGGTTTTGCATAATAATAATTAAGCATGGTAGGTTGAAGGTTCTTACGTTTTGATTCATATCGATTTTATATTCATTCATTTTGGGGCTGAGGTGCATGCCACTATTAGTGGGTTTCTGGATCCAGTGTAAAAAATAAACTTATAATAATTATTTAGTATACATGATACCAGAAGAACTTTTACCAATCAAATCACCTCCTAAATGTTGATGAATACCATGATACCGGTTGATTGGCTGTTAGTTTTTCTGATCTCATGTCTTTCAGGTATCATAGTCCAACCATTTATATTATTAAACTACAACAGGTCATACATTTGTGTATCTGATATATTATTTAGTTTTAGATGCATAATTCATATTAAATTATTAATTTACAGTAGTCATTGTTTTATAAAACGCAAGCCTTGAGGCATAAGGTGTACACCTTGATTCAAAATGCACAAATTTTGCTTCAAAGCTTAAGTCTTTGTCGGAATGAGATGTAGAAGTGTTTCAATAATTATAAGCCAGATAAAAAAGGAGTAAAAATGAAAAACAAATAGGGCAAATCATGTTTTAGAGGGTGTTTGGTTCCGTTTACATTTATGGGTGTCATTTATTTGTGCTTTTTCATTTTAAATGTTTATTTATACTTTTTCATTTTAAACGCTTTTTGTTTTTGTTGTTTGGTTGGGTTTCACTTTAAACGTTTTTTATTCTCCACTTCAGATTAATACCCATTACAGTGTGGCACATCAGCATTTGGTTTCAAGAAACATTGGGGCGTTGGGGGAAATAAGAATTTGGCATTTCCCCAAATTCTCCACGCACAAAAATCAAAGCATTTCAGTTTTTTACCGTTTATTTGATAAATGGTGAAACTAAACAATTGTTTCATTTTGCTTAATATGCAATAAACGCCAACGCCTATGTGGCACTGATGTGGTAGCGTTTTTTCAATAAATGCCCTCGGAACCAAATACATACTTATTAGTTTCTCTTAGTGTTTTAGGAGAGTTTGTTGCAAGAAGGACCATCAAATTCTTAGTTTCTCTTGGATAAATCAAGTGATATTTTTTTCTTATTATTCTAAATCTAACATCATAAATTTGTTATTTTTATCATTTCCTTTGTTAATGGATTCATTTTCTTTTTATTGATTTTGGTGCATAAATCAAATTAATTAAGTTATTTCCTTTCTTCTAAACTATTGGATGACCATATAAATCTAATATCAATTATATGGGTGATTTTTCATATGTTTCCTTTCTTCTAAATTGGTCATTTGAATAATTCGAGAATTTTGCATTTTGAAACATGAAATATAAAATGTTTATAATTATTAGTTGATTTTTTATTTTATTTAATGATTAAATGCTAAAACCTATTGTTTATAAACTTTTGTCTTATAGATATTTGTATCTTCTATGATTCTATCTTGGTATATTATTTATTACTTTTATCAATTTTTTTTTAAGCTTTGAGGCTTATGCCTCAGAACGCCTTTGAGGCTTACATCACACCTTTTTTGGGCCATTATGCTTCAATTATGTCTTTTGGCCTTTTAAAACCTTGGTAATAGCAGATCATGTGGAATTGTATATCAATTAACTTGAGTAGTAAGCTACATAAATTTAATAAATGTTACAAGCTCATGTATGTTTTGTATACAAGTGTACATTATAATTAAACAGAAACTATGTTTCTAATATTTACAGCAAATTGAGCAGTGGAGTTAATGTTATTGATGTATATGTGAGATTTGGGTTTCCTATCATATTCTTGCATCTTGTTATTTCACTTCCGAGTGTTCCCATAGCATATCCTGATATCATAGAGTGCTTATTGAAACTCTTTCGCTATGCCAACACTGGAATCTTAAGTGGACTGGTGATATTGACAACATTTTGTTCATATAGGCATCTATTAGTTGGTAATCCTGTTTTGGTTTCAAGTTTATAAAATTTCTACGATTTTTAATGGCTTTAAGAATAACAAAATAAACATTTTCTGGCATGGTTTTCAAACCATTATTGACGTAGACAGTAGACTGTTCAGCCAAAAAACTGTCCAGTCAACCAGTTTCGTGCCACCCCTGAATCAGAAGCTTGCCAAAAACCATTGATTTAATTAACAATCCACTAACCTGGGTGGTCGAACCATCAACTCATTCAATCCAGGCAACGGTTGTGGCCTTTCTCTTTTAACATTTTTTTTTTCTTTTAATTGCAACGGATCATTCATTCGTACTGGAAAGTCAAGAGTCCATACACAACCGGGGGGCTACAATTTGATCGCAAGTCTCCGCTACAACCCGCGAGAAAACTTACAAGCCGAGCCACCGCTGGTTAATGATTGAGACTCTTTTTTGAGTTTTTTCTATCATTTTGGTGTCATCTTCTAGCAGAGATCTTAATATCTTATCACATCACCTTTGAAGCATAAAAAAAGGCTAATACTCTCTCTCTCTCTCTCTCTCTCTCTCTCTCTCTCTTAACTCTCATAAAACAGCTTATCAATGATCCAGAGATATACGCCCAATACTTTGCATCTTGGCCCAACTCATAAGTACATGAACAGGTGAACGTGTTAAGGAAAACAAGATATCTTTAACCACTGTAATGGTCTACGTTTTAGTTCCTCAATTTGCGCATCATTCGCATCCACAGGGAAAATGAAAGTAGCTTCTCCCGCAAAAAAAATTGGTACAAGCCCTGAGGTAGTTAAGTGTGAAGTGTGAACATCTAAGGTTAGAAGTGTAACAAGTGCTTCCGTTTTTTGCACCTTTTGACATCAAAAATTAATTCAGGAATAATTAGAAAAGATAAACTAGAGCAAAATAAACAGTGATTTAA